>NC_138500.1:63097533-65497533 GCF_964252035.2 Podarcis erhardii
AAAATCCCTAAGCCCCGGGGTCACAATTTCATCAAAAATCTGACTTTCTGCAATTCACTCAAAAATGGTGCCAAAGGGTTGCAAATGCTCCCCTGAATATTTATCGGTCGAAACAGAAGGCTTTTTATCACAGGACAAGAAATAAGCCCTCAACAACTTAACGGGCAGAAAAAGATTTTTTTGAAAAAATCCCTAAGCCCCGGGGTCACAATTTCATCAAAAGTCTGACGTTCTTCAATTCACTCAAAAATGGTGCCAAACGGTTCCAAATATTCCCGTGAGAGGTTTGGCGTTCAAAACAGAAGGCTTTTTATCACAGGAAAAGAAATCAGCCCTCGACAACTTAACCGGCAGAAAAAGATTTTATGAAAAAATCCCTAAGCCCCGGGGTCACAATTTCATCAAAAATCTGACTTTTTGCAATTCACTCAAAAATGGTGCCAAACGGTTGCAAATGCTCCCCTGAATATTTTAGTGGTCGAAACAGAAGGCTTTTTATCACAGGAGAAGAAACAAGCCCTCGACAACTTAACTGGCAGAAAAAGATTTTTTTGAAAAAATCCCTAAGCCCCGGGGTCACAATTTCATCAAAAATCTACTTTCTGCAATTCACTCAAAAATGGTGCCAAAGGGTTGCAAATGCTCCCCTGAATATTTTAGCGGTCGAAACAGAAGGCATTTTATCACAGGACAAGAAATAAGCCCTCGACAACTTAACGGGCAGAAATTTTTTTTTTAAAAAAAATCCCTAAGCCCCGGGGTCACAATTTCATCAAAAATCTGACTTTCTGCAATTCACTCAAAAATGGTGCCAAAGGGTTGCAAATGCTCCCCTGAATATTTTAGCGGTCGAAACAGAAGGCTGACTTTCTGCAATTCACTCAAAAATGGTGCCAAAGGGTTGCAAATGCTCCCCTGAAAAATCCCTAAGCCCCGGGGTCACAATTTCATCAAAAATCTGACTTTTTGCAATTCACTCATAAATGGTGCCAAAGGGTTGCAAATGCTCCCCTGAATATTTTAGCGGTCGAAACAGAAGGCTTTTTATCACAGGACAAGAAATAAGCCCTCGACAACTTAACCGGCAGAAAAAGATTTTTTTGAAAAAATCCCTAAGCCCCGGGGTCACAATTTCATCAAAAGTCTGACGTTCTCCAATTCACTCAAAAATGGTGCCAAACGGTTCCAAATATTCCCGTGAGAGGTTTGGCGTTCAAAACAGAAGGGTTTTTATCACAGGACAAGAAATCAACCCTCGACAACTTAAACGGCAGAAAAATATTTTTTGAAAAAATCCCTAAGCCCCGGGGGGTCACAATTTCATCAAAAATCTACTTTCTGCAATTCACTCAAAAATGGTGCCAAACGGTTTCAAATGCTGCCTTCAAAGCTTTGGCGGTCGAAACAGAAGGCTTTTTATCAAAGGACAAGAAATCAGCTCTCGAGAACTTAACCGGCAGAGAAAGATATTTTGAAAAAATCCCCAAGCCCCGGTGTCACAATTTCATCAAAAATCTGACTTTCAACAATTCACTCAAAAATGGTGCCAAATGGTTGCAAATGCTCCCCTGAATATTTTAGCGGTCGAAACAGAAGGCTTTTTATCACAGGACAAGAAACAAGCCCTCGACAACTTAACGGGAAGAAAAAGATTTTTTTGAAAAAATCCCTAAGCCCCGGGGTCACATTTTTTACAAAAATCTGACTTTCTGCAATTCACTCAAAAATGGTGCCAAACGGTTCCAAATATTCCCGTGAGAGGTTTGGCGTTCAAAACAGAAGGCTTTTTATCACAGGACAAGAAATCAACCCTCGACAACTTAAACGGCAGAAAAACATTTTTTGAAAAAATCCCTAAGCCCCGGGGTCACAATTTCATCAAAAATCTGTCTTTCGGCATTTCACTCAAAAATGGTGCCAAAGGGTTGCAAATGCTCCCCTGAATGCTTTAGCGATCGAAACAGAAGGCTTTTTATCACAGGACAAGAAACAAGCCCTCGACAACTTAACGGGTAGAAAAATTTTTTTTTGAAAAAATCCCTAAGCCCCGGGGTCACAATTTCATCAAAAATCTGACTTTCTGCAATTCACTCATAAATGGTGCCAAAGGGTTGCAAATGCTCCCCTGAATATTTTAGCGTTCGAAACAGAAGGCTTTTTATCACAGGACAAGAAATAAGCCCTCGACAACTTAACCGGCAGAAAAAGATTTTTTTGAAAAAATCCCTAAGCCCCGGGGTCACAATTTCATCAAAAGTCTGACGTTCTCCAATTCACTCAAAAATGGTGCCAAACGGTTCCAAATATTCCCGTGAGAGGTTTGGCGTTCAAAACAGAAGGCTTTTTATCACAGGACAAGAAATCAACCCTCGACAACTTAAACGGCAGAAAAATATTTTTTGAAAAAATCCATACGCCCCGGGGTCACAATTTCATCAAAAATCTGACTTTCTGCAATTCACTCAAAAATGGTGCCAAAGGGTTGCAAATGCTCCCCTGAATATTTTAGCGGTCGAAACAGAAGGCTTTTTATCACAGGACAAGAAATAAGCCCTCGACAACTTAACGGGCAGAAAAAGATTTTTTTGAAAAAATACCTAAGCCCCGGGGTCACAATTTCATCAAAAGTCTGACGTTCTTCAATTCACTCAAAAATGGTGCCAAACGGTTCCAAATATTCCCGTGAGAGGTTTGGCGTTCAAAACAGAAGGCTTTTTATTACAGGACAAGAAATCAACCCTCGACAACTTAAACGGCAGAAAAACATTTTTTGAAAAAATCCCTAAACCCCGGGGTCACAATTTCATCAAAAATCTGTCTTTCGGCATTTCACTCAAAAATGGTGCCAAACGGTTGCAAATGCTCCCCTGAATGCTTTAGCGATCGAAACAGAAGTCTTTTTATCACAGGACAAGAAATAAGCCCTCGAGAACTTAACCGGCAGAAAAAGATATTTTGAAAAAATCCCCAAGCCCCGGTGTCACAATTTCATCAAAAATCTGACTTTCAACAATTCACTCAAAAATGGTGCCAAATGGTTGCAAATGCTCCCCTGAATATTTTAGCGGTTGAAACAGAAGGCTTTTTATCACAGGACAAGAAACAAGCCCTCGAAAACTTAACTGGCAGAAAAAGATTTTTTTGAAAAAATCCCTAAGCCCCGGGGTCACAATTTCATCAAAAATCTACTTTCTGCAATTCATTCAAAAATGGTGCCAAAGGGTTGCAAATGCTCCCCTGAATATTTTAGCGGTCGAAACAGAAGGCTTTTTATCACAGGACAAGAAACAAGCCCTCGACAACTTAACGGGCAGAAAAAGATTTTTTTAAAAAAATCCCTAAGCCCCGGGGTCACAATTTCATCAAAAGTCTGACGTTCTCCAATTCACTCAAAAATGGTCCAAACGGTTCCAAATATTCCCGTGAGAGTTTTGGCGTTCAAAACAGAAGGCTTTTTATCACAGGACAAGAAATCAACCCTCGACAACTTAAACGGCAGAAAAACATTTTTTGAAAAAATCCCTAAGCCCCGGGGTCACAATTTCATCAAAAATCTACTTTCTGCAATTCACTCAAAAATGGTGCCAAACGGTTGCAAATGCTCCCCTGAATGCTTTAGCGATCGAAACAGAAGGCTTTTTATCACAGGACAAGAAATAAGCCCTCGAGAACTTAACCGGCAGAAAAAGATATTTTGAAAAAATCCCCAAGCCCCGGGGTCACAATTTCATCAAAAATCTACTTTCTGCAATTCACTCAAAAATGGTGCCAAAGGGTTGCAAATACTCCCCTGAATATTTTAGCGTTCGAAACAGAAGGCTTTTTATCACAGGACAAGAAATAAGCCCTCGACAACTTAACGGGCAGAAAATTTTTTTTTTGAAAAAATCCCTAAGCCCCGGGGTCACAATTTCATCAAAAATCTGACTTTCTGCAATTCACTCTTAAATGGTGCCAAAGGGTTGCAAATGCTCCCTTGAAGATTTTAGCGGTCGAAACAGAAGGCTTTTTATCACAGGACAAGAAATAAGCCCTCGACAACTTAACCGGCAGAAAAAGATTTTTTTGAAAAAATCCCTAAGCCCCGGGGTCACAATTTCATCAAAAGTCTGACGTTCTCCAATTCACTCAAAAATGGTGCCAAACGGTTCCAAATATTCCCGTGAGAGGTTTGGCGTTCAAAACAGAAGGCTTTTTATCACAGGACAAGAAATCAACCCTCGACAACTTAAACGGCAGAAAAATATTTTTTGAAAAAATCCATACGCCCCGGGGTCACAATTTCATCAAAAATCTGACTTTCTGCAATTCACTCAAAAATGGTGCCAAAGGGTTGCAAATGCTCCCCTGAATATTTTAGTGGTCGAAACAGAAGGCTTTTTATCACAGGACAAGAAATAAGCCCTCGACAACTTAACGGGCAGAAAAAGATTTTTTTGAAAAAATACCTAAGCCCCGGGGTCACAATTTCATCAAAAGTCTGACGTTCTTCAATTCACTCAAAAATGGTGCCAAACGGTTCCAAATATTCCTGTGAGAGGTTTGGCGTTCTAAACAGAAGGCTTTTTATCACAGGACAAGAAATCAACCCTCGACAACTTAAACGGCAGAAAAACATTTTTTGAAAAAATCCCTAAGCCCCGGGGGGTCACAATTTCATCAAAAATCTACTTTCTGCAATTCACTCAAAAATGGTGCCAAACGGTTTCAAATGCTGCCTTCAAAGCTTTGGCGGTCGAAACAGAAGGCTTTTTATCACAGGACAAGAAATCAGCTCTCGAGAACTTAACCGGCAGAGAAAGATATTTTGAAAAAATCCCCAAGCCCCGGTGTCACAATTTCATCAAAAATCTGACTTTCAACAATTCACTCAAAAATGGTGCCAAATGGTTGCAAATGCTCCCCTGAATATTTTAGCGGTCGAAACAGAAGGCTTTTTATCACAGGACAAGAAACAAGCCCGCGACAACTTAACTGGCAAAAAAAGATTTTTTTGAAAAAATCCCTAAGCCCCGGGGTCACAATTTCATCAAAAATCTGACTTTCTGCAATTCACTCAAAAATGGTGCCAAAGGGTTGCAAATGCTCCCCTGAATATTTTAGCGTTCGAAACAGAAGGCTTTTTATCACAGGACAAGAAATAAGCCCTCGACAACTTAACCGGCAGAAAAAGATTTTTTTGAAAAAATCCCGGGGTCACAGTTTCATCAAAAATCTACTTTCTGCAATTCACTCAAAAATGGTGCCAAAGGGTTGCAAATGCTCCCCTGAATATTTTAGCGTTCGAAACAGAAGGCTTTTTATCACAGGACAAGAAATAAGCCCTCGACAACTTAACGGGCAGAAAAAGATTTTTTATAAAAAATCCCTAAGCCCCGGGGTCACAATTTCATCAAAAGTCTGACGTTCTCCAATTCACTCAAAAATGGTGCCAATCGGTTCCAAATATTCCCGTGAGAGGTTTGGCGTTCAAAACAGAAGGCTTTTTATCACAGGACAAGAAATCAACCCTCGACAACTTAAACGGCAGAAAAATATTTTTTGAAAAAATCCCTAAGCCCCGGGGTCACAATTTCATCAAAAATCTGACTTTCTGCAATTCACTCAAAAATGGTGCCAAACGGTTGCAAATGCTGCCTTCAAAGCTTTGGCGGTCGAAACAGAAGGCTTTTTATCACAGGAAAAGAAATCAGCCCTCGACAACTTAACCGGCAGAAAAAGATTTTATGAAAAAATCCCTAAGCCCCGGGGTCACAATTTCATCAAAAGTCTGACGTTCTCCAATTCAATCAAAAATGGTGCCAATCGGTTCCAAATATTCCCGTGAGAGGTTTGGCGTTCAAAACAGAAGGCTTTTTATCACAGGACAAGAAATCAACCCTCGACAACTTAAACGGCAGAAAAACATTTTTTGAAAAAATCCCTAAGCCCCGGGGTCACAATTTCATCAAAAATCTGACTTTCTGCAATTCACTCAAAAATGGTGCCAAAGGGTTGCAAATGCTCCCCTGAATATTTTAGCGGTCGAAACAGAAGGCTTTTTATCACAGGACAAGAAATCAACCCTCGACAACTTAAATGGCAGAAAAATATTTTTTGAAAAAATCCATACGCCCCGGGGTCACAATTTCATCAAAAATCTGACTTTCTGCAATTCACTCAAAAATGGTGCCAAACGGTTGCAAATGCTCCCCTGAATATTTTAGCGGTCGAAACAGAAGGCTTTTTATCACAGGACAAGAAACAAGCCCTCGACAACTTAACTGGCAGAAAAAGATTTTATGAAAAAATCCCTAAGCCCCGGGGTCGCAATTTCATCAAAAATCTACTTTCTGCAATTCACTCAAAAATGGTGCCAAAGGGTTGCAAATGCTCCCCTGAATATTTTAGCGGTCGAAACAGAAGGCTTTTTATCACAGGACAAGAAATAAGCCCTCGACAACTTAACGGGCAGAATTTTTTTTAAAAAAAAAAAATCCCTAAGCCCCGGGGTCACAATTTCATCAAAAATCTGACTTTCTGCAATTCACTCAAAAATGGTGCCCAAGGGTTGCAAATGCTCCCCTGAATATTTTAGCGGTCGAAACAGAAGGCTGACTTTCTGCAATTCACTCAAAAATGGTGCCAAAGGGTTGCAAATGCTCCCCTGAAAAATCCCTAAGCCCCGGGGTCACAATTTCATCAAAAATCTGACTTTCTGCAATTCACTCATAAATGGTGCCAAAGGGTTGCAAATGCTCCCCTGAAGATTTTAGCGGTCGAAACAGAAGGCTTTTTATCACAGGACAAGAAATAAGCCCTCGACAACTTAACCGGCAGAAAAAGATTTTTTTGAAAAAATCACTAAGCCCCGGGGTCACAATTTCATCAAAAGTCTGACGTTCTCCAATTCACTCAAAATGGTGCCAAACGGTTCCAAATATTCCCGTGAGAGGTTTGGCGTTCAAAACAGAAGGCTTTTTATCACAGGACAAGAAATCAACCCTCGACAACTTAAACGGCAGAAAAATATTTTTTGAAAAAATCCATACGCCCAGGGATCACAATTTCATCAAAAATCTGACTTTCTGCAATTCACTCAAAAATGGTGCCAAAGGGTTGCAAATGCTCCCCTGAATATTTTAGCGGTCAAAACAGAAGGCTTTTTATCACAGGACAAGAAATAAGCCCTCGACAACTTAACGGGCAGAAAAAGATTTTTTTGAAAAAATCCCTAAGCCCCGGGGTCACAATTTCATCAAAAGTCTGACGTTCTTCAATTCACTCAAAAATGGTGCCCAAGGGTTGCAAATGCTCCCCTGAATATTTTTGCGGTCGAAACAGAAGGCTGACTTTCTGCAATTCACTCAAAAATGGTGCCAAAGGGTTGCAAATGCTCCCCTGAAAAATCCCTAAGCCCCGGGGTCACAATTTCATCAAAAATCTGACTTTCTGCAATTCAGTCATAAATGGTGCCAAAGGGTTGCAAATGCTCCCCTGAAGATTTTAGCGGTCGAAACAGAAGGCTTTTTATCACAGGACAAGAAACAAGCCCGCAACAACTTAACTGGCAAAAAAAGATTTTTTTGAAAAAATCCCGGGGCCACAATTTCATCAAAAATCTGACTTTCTGCAATTCACTCAAAAATGGTGCCAAACGGTTGCAAATGCTGCCTTCAAAGCTTTGGCGGTCGAAACAGAAGGCTTTTTATCACAGGACAAGAAATAAGCCCTCGACAACTTAACGGGCAGAAAAAGATTTTTTTTAAAAAATCCCTAAGCCCCGGGGTCACAATTTCATCAAAAGTCTGACGTTCTCCAATTCACTCAAAAATGGTGCCAATCGGTTTCAAATATTCCCGTGAGAGGTTTGGCGTTCAAAACAGAAGGCTTTTTATCACAGGACAAGAAATCAACCCTCGAGAACTTAAACGGCAGAAAAACATTTTTTGAAAAAATCCCTAAGCCCCGGGGTCACAATTTCATCAAAAATCTGACTTTCTGCAATTTACTCAAAAATGGTGCCAAAGGGTTGCAAATGCTCCCCTGAATATTTTAGCGGTCGAAACAGAAGGCTTTTTATCACAGGAAAAGAAATCAGCCCTCGACAACTTAACCGGCAGAAAAAGATTTTATGAAAAAATCCCTAAGCCCCGGGGTCACAATTTCATCAAAAGTCTGACGTTCTCCAATTCACTCAAAAATGGTGCCAATCGGTTCCAAATATTCCCGTGAGAGGTTTGGCGTTCAAAACAGAAGGCTTTTTATCACAGGACAAGAAATCAACCCTCGACAACTTAAACGGCAGAAAAACATTTTTTGAAAAAATCCCTAAGCCCCGGGGTCACAATTTCATCAAAAATCTGACTTTCTGCAATTCACTCAAAAATGGTGCCAAAGGGTTGCAAATGCTCCCCTGAATATTTTAGCGGTCGAAACAGAAGGCTTTTTATCACAGGAAAAGAAATCAGCCCTCGACAAATTAACCGGCAGAAAAAGATTTTATGAAAAAATCCCTAAGCCCCGGGGTCAAAATTTCATCAAAAATCTGACGTTCTCCAATTCACTCAAAAATGGTGCCAATCGGTTCCAAATATTCCCGTGAGAGGTTTGGCGTTCAAAACAGAAGGCTTTTTATCACAGGACAAGAAATCAACCCTCGACAACTTAAACGGCAGAAAAACATTTTTTGAAAAAATCCCTAAGCCCCGGGGTCACAATTTCATCAAAAATCTGACTTTCTGCAATTCACTCAAAAATGGTGCCAAAGGGTTGCAAATGCTCCCCTGAATATTTTAGCGGTCGAAACAGAAGGCTTTTTATCACAGGAAAAGAAATCAGCCCTCGACAACTTAAACGGCAGAAAAACATTTTTTGAAAAAATCCCTACGCCCCGGGGTCACAATTTCATCAAAAGTCTGACGTTCTCCAATTCACTCAAAAATGGTGCCAATCGGTTCCAAATATTCCCGTGAGAGGTTTGGCGTTCAAAACAGAAGGCTTTTTATCACAGGAAAAGAAATCAACCCTCGACAACTTAAACGGCAGAAAAAGATTTTTTTGAAAAAATCCCTAAGCCCCGGGGTCACAATTTCATCAAAAATCTACTTTCTGCAATTCACTCAAAAATGGTGCCAAAGGGTTGCAAATGCTCCCCTGAATATTTTAGCGGTCGAAACAGAAGGCTTTTTATCACAGGACAAGAAACAAGCCCGCAACAACTTAACTGGCAAAAAAAGATTTTTTTGAAAAAATCCCTAAGCCCCGGGGTCACAATTTCATCAAAAATCTGACTTTCTGCAATTCACTCAAAAATGGTGCCAAAGGGTTGCAAATGCTCCCCTGAATATTTTAGCGGTCGAAACAGAAGGCTTTTTATCACAGGACAAGAAATAAGCCCTCGACAACTTAACCGGCAGAAAAAGCTTTTTTTGAAAAAATCCCTAAGCCCCGGGGTCACAATTTCATCAAAAATCTACTTTCTGCAATTCACTCAAAAATGGTGCCAAAGGGTTGCAAATGCTCCCCTGAATATTTTAGCGTTCGAAACAGAAGGCTTTTTATCACAGGACAAGAAATAAGCCCTCGACAACTTAACCGGCAGAAAAAGATTTTTTTAAAAAAATCCCTAAGCCCCGGGGTCACAATTTCATCAAAAGTCTGACGTTCTCCAATTCACTCAAAAATGGTGCCAATCGGTTCCAAATATTCCCGTGAGAGGTTTGGCGTTCAAAACAGAAGGCTTTTTATCACAGGACAAGAAATCAACCCTCGACAACTTAAACGGCAGAAAAATATTTTTTGAAAAAATCCCTAAGCCCCGGGGTCACAATTTCATCAAAAATCTGACTTTCTGCAATTCACTCAAAAATGGTGCCAAACGGTTGCAAATGCTGCCTTCAAAGCTTTGGCGGTCGAAACAGAAGGCTTTTTATCACAGGAAAAGAAATCAGCCCTCGACAACTTAACCGGCAGAAAAAGATTTTATGAAAAAATCCCTAAGCCCCGGGGTCACAATTTCATCAAAAGTCTGACCTTCTCCAATTCACTCAAAAATGGTGCCAATCGGTTCCAAATATTCCCGTGAGAGGTTTGGCGTTCAAAACAGAAGGCTTTTTATCACAGGACAAGAAATCAACCCTCGACAACTTAAACGGCAGAAAAACATTTTTTGAAAAAATCCCTAAGCCCCGGGGTCACAATTTCATCAAAAATCTGACTTCCTGCAATTCACTCAAAAATGGTGCCAAACGGTTGCAAATGCTGCCTTCAAAGCTTTGGCGGTCGAAACAGAAGGCTTTTTATCACAGGAAAAGAAATCAGCCCTCGACAACTTAACCGGCAGAAAAAGATTTTATGAAAAAATCCCTAAGCCCCGGGGTCACAATTTCATCAAAAATCTGACGTTCTCCAATTCACTCAAAAATGGTGCCAATCGGTTCCAAATATTCCCGTGAGAGGTTTGGCGTTCAAAACAGAAGGCTTTTTATCACAGGACAAGAAATCAACCCTCGACAACTTAAACGGCAGAAAAACATTTTTTGAAAAAATCCCTAAGCCCCGGGGTCACAATTTCATCAAAAATCTGACTTTCTGCAATTCACTCAAAAATGGTGCCAAAGGGTTGCAAATGCTCCCCTGAATATTTTAGCGGTCGAAACAGAAGGCTTTTTATCACAGGAAAAGAAATCAGCCCTCGACAACTTAAACGGCAGAAAAACATTTTTTGAAAAAATCCCTACGCCCCGGGGTCACAATTTCATCAAAAGTCTGACGTTCTCCAATTCACTCAAAAATGGTGCCAATCGGTTCCAAATATTCCCGTGAGAGGTTTGGCGTTCAAAACAGAAGGCTTTTTATCACAGGAAAAGAAATCAACCCTCGACAACTTAAACGGCAGAAAAAGATTTTTTTGAAAAAATCCCTAAGCCCCGGGGTCACAATTTCATCAAAAATCTACTTTCTGCAATTCACTCAAAAATGGTGCCAAAGGGTTGCAAATGCTCCCCTGAATATTTTAGCGGTCGAAACAGAAGGCTTTTTTTCACAGGACAAGAAATAAGCCCTCAACAACTTAACGGGCAGAAAAACATTTTTTGAAAAAATCCCTAAGCCCCGGGGACACAATTTCATCAAAAATCTGACTTTCTGCAATTCACTCAAAAATGGTGCCAAAGGGTTGCAAATGCTCCCCTGAATATTTTAGCGGTCGAAACAGAAGGCTTTTTATCACAGGAAAAGAAATAAGCCCTCGACAACTTAACGGGCAGAAATTTTTTTTAAAAAAAAAATCCCTAAGCCCCGGGGTCACAATTTCATCAAAAATCTGACTTTCTGCAATTCACTCAAAAATGGTGCCAAAGGGTTGCAAATGCTCCCCTGAATGCTTTAGCGGTCGAAACAGAAGGCTAACTTTCTGCAATTCACTCAAAAATGGTGCCAAAGGGTTGCAAATGCTCCCCTGAAAAATCCCTCAGCCCGGGGGGCCCAATTTCATCAAAAATCTGACTTTCTGCAATTCACTCATAAATGGTGCCAAAGGGTTGCAAATGCTCCCCTGAAGATTTTAGCGGTCGAAACAGAAGGCTTTTTATCACAGGACAAGAAATAAGCCCTCGACAACTTAACCGGCAGAAAAAGATTTTTTTGAAAAAATCCCTAAGCCCCGGGGTCACAATTTCATCAAAAGTCTGACGTTCTCCAATTCACTCAAAAATGGTGCCAAACGGTTCCAAATATTCCCGTGAGAGGTTTGGCGTTCAAAACAGAAGGCTTTTTATCACAGGACAAGAAATCAACCCTCGACAACTTAAACGGCAGAAAAATATTTTTTGAAAAAATCCATACGCCAAGGGATCACAATTTCATCAAAAATCTGACTTTCTGCAATTCACTCAAAAATGGTGCCAAAGGGTTGCAAATGCTCCCCTGAATATTTTAGCGGTCGAAACAGAAGGCTTTTTATCACAGGACAAGAAATAAGCCCTCGACAACTTAACGGGCAGAAAAAGATTTTTTTGAAAAAATCCCTAAGCCCCGGGGTCACAATTTCATCAAAAGTCTGACGTTCTTCAATTCACTCAAAAATGGTGCCAAACGGTTCCAAATATTCCCGTGAGAGGTTTGGCGTTCAAAACAGAAGGCTTTTTATCACAGGACAAGAAATCAACCCTCGACAACTTAAACGGCAGAAAAACATTTTTTGAAAAAATCCCTAAGCCCCGGGGGGTCACAATTTCATCAAAAATCTACTTTCTGCAATTCACTCAAAAATGGTGCCAAACGGTTTCAAATGCTGCCTTCAAAGCTTTGGCGGTCGAAACAGAAGGCTTTTTATCACAGGACAAGAAATCAGCTCTCGAGAACTTAACCGGCAGAGAAAGATATTTTGAAAAAATCCCCAAGCCCCGGTGTCACAATTTCATCAAAAATCTGACTTTCAACAATTCACTCAAAAATGGTGCCCAATGGTTGCAAATGCTCCCCTGAATATTTTAGCGGTCGAAACAGAAGGCTTTTTATCACAGGACAAGAAACAAGCCCGCGACAACTTAACTGGCAAAAAAAGATTTTTTTGAAAAAATCCCTAAGCCCCGGGGTCACAATTTCATCACAAATCTGACTTTCTGCAATTCACTCAAAAATGGTGCCAAAGGGTTGCAAATGCTCCCCTGAATATTTTAGCGGTCGAAACAGAAGGCTTTTTATCACAGGACAAGAAATAAGCCCTCGACAACTTAACCGGCAGAAAAAGATTTTTTTGAAAAAATCCCTAAGCCCCGGGGTCACAATTTCATCAAAAATCTACTTTCTGCAATTCACTCAAAAATGGTGCCAAAGGGTTGCAAATGCTCCCCTGAATATTTTAGCGTTCGAAACAGAAGACTTTTTATCACAGGACAAGAAATAAGCCCTCGACAACTTAACGGGCAGAAAAAGATTTTTTTAAAAAAATCCCTAAGCCCCAGGGTCACAATTTCATCAAAAGTCTGACGTTCTCCAATTCACTCAAAAATGGTGCCAATCGGTTCCAAATATTCCCGTGAGAGGTTTGGCGTTCAAAACAGAAGGCTTTTTATCACAGGACAAGAAATCAACCCTCGACAAATTAAACGGCAGAAAAACATTTTTTGAAAAAATCCCTAAGCCCCAGGGTCACAATTTCATCAAAAATCTGACTTTCTGCAATTCACTCAAAAATGGTGCCAAACGGTTGCAAATGCTGCCTTCAAAGCTTTGGCGGTCGAAACAGAAGGCTTTTTATCACAGGAAAAGAAATCAGCCCTCGACAACTTAACCGGCAGAAAAAGATATTTTGAAAAAATACCCAAGCCCCGGGGTCACAATTTCATCAAAAATCTGACTTTCTGCAATTCACTCAAAAATGGTGCCAAAGGGTTGCAAATGCTCCCCTGAATATTTTAGCGGTCGAAACAGAAGGCTTTTTTTCACAGGACAAGAAATAAGCCCTCAACAACTTAACGGGCAGAAAAACATTTTTTGAAAAAATCCCTAAGCCCCGGGGACACAATTTCATCAAAAATCTACTTTCTGCAATTCACTCAAAAATGGTGCCAAAGGGTTGCAAATGCTCCCCTGAATATTTTAGCGGTCGAAACAGAAGGCTTTTTATCACAGGACAAGAAATAAGCCCTCAACAACTTAACAGGCAGAAAAACATTTTTTGAAAAAATCCCTAAGCCCCGGGGTCACAATTTCATCAAAAATCTACTTTCTGCAATTCACTCAAAAATGGTGCCAAACGGTTTCAAATGCTGCCTTCAAAGCTTTGGCCGTCGAAACAGAAGGCTTTTTATCACAGGACAAGAAATCAGCTCTCGAGAACTTAACCGGCAGAGAAAGATATTTTGAAAAAATCCCCAAGCCGCGGTGTCACAATTTCATCAAAAATCTGACTTTCTGCAATTCACTCAAAAATGGTGCCAAAGGGTTGCAAATGCTCCCCTGAATATTTTAGCGTTCGAAACAGAAGGCTTTTTATCACAGGACAAGAAACAAGCCCGCGACAACTTAACTGGCAAAAAAAGATTTTTTTGAAAAAATCCCTAAGCCCCGGGGTCACAATTTCATCAAAAATCTGACTTCCTGCAATTCACTCAAAAATGGTGCCAAACGGTTGCAAATGCTGCCTTCAAAGCTTTGGCGGTCGAAACAGAAGGCTTTTTATCACAGGAAAAGAAATCAGCCCTCGACAACTTAACGGGCAGAAAAAGATTTTTTTGAAAAAATCCCTAAGCCCCGGGGTCACAATTTCATCAAAAGTCTGACGTTCTTCAATTCACTCAAAAATGGTGCCAAACGGTTCCAAATATTCCCGTGAGAGGTTTGGCGTTCAAAACAGAAGGCTTTTTATCACAGGACAAGAAATCAACCCTCGACAACTTAAACGGCAGAAAAACATTTTTTGAAAAAATCCCTAAGCCCCGGGGGGTCACAATTTCATCAAAAATCTACTTTCTGCAATTCACTCAAAAATGGTGCCAAACGGTTTCAAATGCTGCCTTCAAAGCTTTGGCGGTCGAAACAGAAGGCTTTTTATCACAGGACAAGAAATCAGCTCTCGAGAACTTAACCGGCAGAGAAAGATATTTTGAAAAAATCCCCAAGCCCCGGTGTCACAATTTCATCAAAAATCTGACTTTCAACAATTCACTCAAAAATGGTGCCCAATGGTTGCAAATGCTCCCCTGAATATTTTAGCGGTCGAAACAGAAGGCTTTTTATCACAGGACAAGAAACAAGCCCGCGACAACTTAACTGGCAAAAAAAGATTTTTTTGAAAAAATCCCTAAGCCCCGGGGTCACAATTTCATCACAAATCTGACTTTCTGCAATTCACTCAAAAATGGTGCCAAAGGGTTGCAAATGCTCCCCTGAATATTTTAGCGGTCGAAACAGAAGGCTTTTTATCACAGGACAAGAAATAAGCCCTCGACAACTTAACCGGCAGAAAAAGATTTTTTTGAAAAAATCCCTAAGCCCCGGGGTCACAATTTCATCAAAAATCTACTTTCTGCAATTCACTCAAAAATGGTGCCAAAGGGTTGCAAATGCTCCCCTGAATATTTTAGCGTTCGAAACAGAAGACTTTTTATCACAGGACAAGAAATAAGCCCTCGACAACTTAACGGGCAGAAAAAGATTTTTTTAAAAAAATCCCTAAGCCCCAGGGTCACAATTTCATCAAAAGTCTGACGTTCTCCAATTCACTCAAAAATGGTGCCAATCGGTTCCAAATATTCCCGTGAGAGGTTTGGCGTTCAAAACAGAAGGCTTTTTATCACAGGACAAGAAATCAACCCTCGACAAATTAAACGGCAGAAAAACATTTTTTGAAAAAATCCCTAAGCCCCAGGGTCACAATTTCATCAAAAATCTGACTTTCTGCAATTCACTCAAAAATGGTGCCAAACGGTTGCAAATGCTGCCTTCAAAGCTTTGGCGGTCGAAACAGAAGGCTTTTTATCACAGGAAAAGAAATCAGCCCTCGACAACTTAACCGGCAGAAAAAGATATTTTGAAAAAATACCCAAGCCCCGGGGTCACAATTTCATCAAAAATCTGACTTTCTGCAATTCACTCAAAAATGGTGCCAAAGGGTTGCAAATGCTCCCCTGAATATTTTAGCGGTCGAAACAGAAGGCTTTTTTTCACAGGACAAGAAATAAGCCCTCAACAACTTAACGGGCAGAAAAACATTTTTTGAAAAAATCCCTAAGCCCCGGGGACACAATTTCATCAAAAATCTACTTTCTGCAATTCACTCAAAAATGGTGCCAAAGGGTTGCAAATGCTCCCCTGAATATTTTAGCGGTCGAAACAGAAGGCTTTTTATCACAGGACAAGAAATAAGCCCTCAACAACTTAACAGGCAGAAAAACATTTTTTGAAAAAATCCCTAAGCCCCGGGGTCACAATTTCATCAAAAATCTACTTTCTGCAATTCACTCAAAAATGGTGCCAAACGGTTTCAAATGCTGCCTTCAAAGCTTTGGCCGTCGAAACAGAAGGCTTTTTATCACAGGACAAGAAATCAGCTCTCGAGAACTTAACCGGCAGAGAAAGATATTTTGAAAAAATCCCCAAGCCGCGGTGTCACAATTTCATCAAAAATCTGACTTTCTGCAATTCACTCAAAAATGGTGCCAAAGGGTTGCAAATGCTCCCCTGAATATTTTAGCGGTCGAAACAGAAGGCTTTTTTTCACAGGACAAGAAATAAGCCCTCAACAACTTAACGGGCAGAAAAACATTTTTTGAAAAAATCCCTAAGCCCCGGGGACACAATTTCATCAAAAATCTACTTTCTGCAATTCACTCAAAAATGGTGCCAAAGGGTTGCAAATGCTCCCCTGAATATTTTAGCGGTCGAAACAGAAGGCTTTTTATCACAGGACAAGAAATAAGCCCTCAACAACTTAACAGGCAGAAAAACATTTTTTGAAAAAATCCCTAAGCCCCGGGGTCACAATTTCATCAAAAATCTACTTTCTGCAATTCACTCAAAAATGGTGCCAAACGGTTTCAAATGCTGCCTTCAAAGCTTTGGCCGTCGAAACAGAAGGCTTTTTATCACAGGACAAGAAATCAGCTCTCGAGAACTTAACCGGCAGAGAAAGATATTTTGAAAAAATCCCCAAGCCGCGGTGTCACAATTTCATCAAAAATCTGACTTTCTGCAATTCACTCAAAAATGGTGCCAAAGGGTTGCAAATGCTCCCCTGAATATTTTAGCGTTCGAAACAGAAGGCTTTTTATCACAGGACAAGAAACAAGCCCGCGACAACTTAACTGGCAAAAAAAGATTTTTTTGAAAAAATCCCTAAGCCCCGGGGTCACAATTTCATCAAAAATCTGACTTCCTGCAATTCACTCAAAAATGGTGCCAAACGGTTGCAAATGCTGCCTTCAAAGCTTTGGCGGTCGAAACAGAAGGCTTTTTATCACAGGAAAAGAAATCAGCCCTCGACAACTTAACCGGCAGAAAAAGATTTTATGAAAAAATCCCTAAGCCCCGGGGTCACAATTTCATCAAAAATCTGACTTTCTGCAATTCACTCAAAAATGGTTCCAAAGGGTTGCAAATGCTCCCCTGAATATTTTAGCGGTCGAAATAGAAGGCTTTTTATCACAGGACAAGAAATCAACCCTCGACAACTTAAACGGCAGAAAAATATTTTTTGAAAAAATCCATACGCCCCGGGGTCACAATTTCATCAAAAATCTGACTTTCTGCAATTCACTCAAAAATGGTGCCAAACGGTTGCAAATGCTCCTCTGAATATTTTAGCGGTCGAAACAGAAGGCTTTTTATCACAGGACAAGAAATAAGCCCTCAACAACTTAACCGGCAGAAAAAGATTTTTTTGAAAAAATCCCTAAGCCCCGGGGTCACAATTTCATCAAAAATCTGACTTTCTGCAATTCACTCATAAATGGTGCCAAAGGGTTGCAAATGCTCCCCTGAAGATTTTAGCGGTCGAAACAGAAGGCTTTTTATCACAGGACAAGAAATAAGGCCTCGACAACTTAACCGGCAGAAAAAGATTTTTTTGAAAAAATCCCTAAGCCCCGGGGTCACAATTTCATCAAAAGTCTGACGTTCTCCAATTCACTCAAAAATAGTGCCAAACGGTTCCAAATATTCCCGTGAGAGGTTTGGCGATCAAAACAGAAGGCTTTTTATCACAGGACAAGAAATCAACCCTCGACAACTTAAACGGCAGAAAATTTTTTTTTGAAAAAATCCATACGCCCAGGGATCACAATTTCATCAAAAATCTGACTTTCTGCAATTCACTCAAAAATGGTGCCAAAGGGTTGCAAATGCTCCCCTGAATATTTTAGCGGTCGAAACAGAAGGCTTTTTATCACAGGAGAAGAAATAAGCCCTCGACAACTTAACCGGCAGAAAAAGATTTTTTTGAAAAAATCCCTAAGCCCCGGGGTCACAATTTCATCAAAAGTCTGACGTTCTTCAATTCACTCAAAAATGGTGCCAAACGGTTCCAAATATTCCCGTGAGAGGTTTGGCGTTCAAAACAGAAGGCTTTTTATCACAGGACAAGAAATAAACCCTCGACAACTTAAACGGCAGAAAAACATTTTTTGAAAAAATCCCTAAGCCCCGGGGGGTCACAATTTCATCAAAAATCTACTTTCTTCAATTCACTCAAAAATGCTGCCAAACGGTTTCAAATGCTGCCTTCAAAGCTTTGGCGGTCGAAACAGAAGGCTTTTTATCACAGGACAAGAAATCAGCTCTCGAGAACTTAACCGGCAGAGAAAGGTATTTTGAAAAAATCCCCAAGCCCCGGTGTCACAATTTCATCAAAAATCTGACTTTCAACAATTCACTCAAAAATGGTGCCAAATGATTGCAAATGCTCCCCTGAATATTTTAGCGGTCGAAACAGAAGGCTTTTTATCACAGGACAAGAAACAAGCCCGCGACAACTTAACTGGCAAAAAAAGATTTTTTTGAAAAAATCCCTAAGCCCCGGGGTCACAATTTCATCAAAAATCTGACTTTCTGCAATTCACTCAAAAATGGTGCCAAAGGGTTGCAAATGCTCCCCTGAATATTTTAGCGGTCGAAACAGAAGGCTTTTTATCACAGGACAAGAAATAAGCCCTCGACAACTTAACCGGCAGAAAAAGATTTTTTTGAAAAAATCCCTAAGCCCCGGGGTCACAATTTCATCAAAAATCTACTTTCTGCAATTCACTCAAAAATGGTGCCAAAGGGTTGCAAATGCTCCCCTGAATATTTTAGCGTTCGAAACAGAAGACTTTTTATCACAGGACAAGAAATAAGCCCTCGACAACTTAACGGGCAGAAAAAGATTTTTTTAAAAAAATCCCTAAGCCCCGGAGTCACAATTTCATCAAAAGTCTGACGTTCTCCAATTCACTCAAAAATGGTGCCAATCGGTTCCAAATATTCCTGTGAGAGGTTTGGCGTTCAAAACAGAAGGCTTTTTATCACAGGACAAGAAATCAACCCTCGACAACTTAAACGGCAGAAAAACATTTTTTGAAAAAATCCCTAAGCCCCGGGGTCACAATTTCATCAAAAATCTGACTTTCTGCAATTCACTCAAAAATGGTTCCAAAGGGTTGCAAATGCTCCCCTGAATATTTTAGCGGTCGAAATAGAAGGCTTTTTATCACAGGACAAGAAATCAACCCTCGACAACTTAAACGGCAGAAAAATATTTTTTGAAAAAATCCATACGCCCCGGGGTCACAATTTCATCAAAAATCTGACTTTCTGCAATTCACTCAAAAATGGTGCCAAACGGTTGCAAATGCTCCCCGGAATATTTTAGCGGTCGAAACAGAAGGCTTTTTATCACAGGACAAGAAACAAGCCCTCGACAACTTAACTGGCAGAAAAAGATTTTTTTGAAAAAATCCCTAAGCCCCGGGGTCACAATTTCATCAAAAATCTACTTTCTGCAATTCACTCAAAAATGGTGCCAAAGGGTTGCAAATGCTCCCCTGAATATTTTAGCGGTCGAAACAGAAGGCTTTTTATCACAGGACAAGAAATAAGCCCTCAACAACTTAACCGGCAGAAAAAGATTTTTTTGAAAAAATCCCTAAGCCCCGGGGTCACAATTTCATCAAAAATCTGACTTTCTGCAATTCACTCATAAATGGTGCCAAAGGGTTGCAAATGCTCCCCTGAAGATTTTAGCGGTCGAAACAGAAGGCTTTTTATCACAGGACAAGAAATAAGCCCTCGACAACTTAACCGGCAGAAAAAGATTTTTTTGAAAAAATCCCTAAGCCCCGGGGTCACAATTTCATCAAAAGTCTGACGTTCTCCAATTCACTCAAAAATGGTGCCAAACGGTTCCAAATATTCCCGTGAGAGGTTTGGCGTTCAAAACAGAAGGCTTTTTATCACAGGACAAGAAATCAACCCTCGACAACTTAAACGGCAGAAATTTTTTTTTTGAAAAAATCCATACGCCCAGGGATCACAATTTCATCAAAAATCTGACTTTCTGCAATTCACTCAAAAATGGTGCCAAAGGGTTGCAAATGCTCCCCTGAATATTTTAGCGGTCGAAACAGAAGGCTTTTTATCACAGGAGAAGAAATAAGCCCTCGACAACTTAAGGGGCAGAAAAAGATTTTTTTGAAAAAATCCCTAAGCCCCGGGGTCACAATTTCATCAAAAGTCTGACGTTCTTCAATTCACTCAAAAATGGTGCCAAACGGTTCCAAATATTCCCGTGAGAGGTTTGGCGTTCAAAACAGAAGGCTTTTTATCACAGGACAAGAAATCAACCCTCGACAACTTAAACGGCAGAAAAACATTTTTTGAAAAAATCCCTAAGCCCCGGGGGGTCACAATTTCATCAAAAATCTACTTTCTGCAATTCACTCAAAAATGGTGCCAAACGGTTTCAAATGCTGCCTTCAAAGCTTTGGCGGTCGAAACAGAAGGCTTTTTATCACACGACAAGAAATCAGCTCTCGAGAACTTAACCGGCAGAGAAAGATATTTTGAAAAAATCCCCAAGCCCCGGTGTCACAATTTCATCAAAAATCTGACTTTCAACAATTCACTCAAAAATGGTGCCAAATGGTTGCAAATGCTCCCCTGAATATTTTAGCGGTCGAAACAGAAGGCTTTTTATCACAGGACAAGAAACAAGCCCGCGACAACTTAACTGGCAAAAAAAGATTTTTTTGAAAAAATCCCTAAGCCCCGGGGTCACAATTTCATCAAAAATCTGACTTTCTGCAATTCACTCAAAAATGGTGCCAAAGGGTTGCAAATGCTCCCCTGAATATTTTAGCGGTCGAAACAGAAGGCTTTTTATCACAGGACAAGAAATAAGCCCTCGACAACTTAACCGGCAGAAAAAGATTTTTTTGAAAAAATCCCTAAGCCCCGGGGTCACAATTTCATCAAAAATCTACTTTCTGCAATTCACTCAAAAATGGTGCCAAAGGGTTGCAAATGCTCCCCTGAATATTTTAGCGTTCGAAACAGAAGACTTTTTATCACAGGACAAGAAATAAGCCCTCGACAACTTAACGGGCAGAAAAATATTTTTTTAAAAAAAATCCCTAAGCCCCGGGGTCACAATTTCATGAAAAGTCTGACGTTCTCCAATTCACTCAAAAATGGTGCCAATCGGTTCCAAATATTCCCGTGAGAGGTTTGGCGTTCAAAACAGAAGGCTTTTTATCACAGGACAAGAAATCAACCCTCGACAACTTAAACGGCAGAAAAACATTTTTTGAAAAAATCCCTAAGCCCCGGGGTCACAATTTCATCAAAAATCTGACTTTCTGCAATTCACTCAAAAATGGTGCCAAACGGTTGCAAATGCTGCCTTCAAAGCTTTGGCGGTCGAAACAGAAGGCTTTTTATCACAGGAAAAGAAATCAGCCCTCGACAACTTAACCGGCAGAAAAAGATTTTATGAAAAAATCCCTAAGCCCCGGGGTCACAATTTCATCAAAAATCTGACTTTCTGCAATTCACTCAAAAATGGTGCCAAACGGTGGCAAATGCTGCCTTCAAAGCTTTTGCGGTCGAAACAGAAGGGTTTTTATCACAGGACAAGAAATCAGCTCTCGAGAACTTAACCGGCAGAAAAAGATATTTTGAAAAAATCCCCAAGCCCCGGGGTCACAATTTCATCAAAAATCTGACTTTCTGCAATTCACTCAAAAATGGTGCCAAAGGGTTGCAAATGCTCCCCTGAATATTTTAGCGGTCGAAACAGAAGGCTTTTTTTCACAGGACAAGAAATAAGCCCTCAACAACTTAACGGGCAGAAAAACATTTTTTGAAAAAATCCCCAAGCCCCGGTGTCACAATTTCATCAAAAATCTGACTTTCTGCAATTCACTCAAAAATGGTGCCAAAGGGTTGCAAATGCTCCCCTGAATATTTTAGCGTTCGAAACAGAAGGCTTTTTATCACAGGACAAGAAACAAGCCCGCGACAACTTAACTGGCAAAAAAAGATTTTTTTGAAAAAATCCCTAAGCCCCGGGGTCAAAATTTCATCAAAAATCTGACTTTCTGCAATTCACTAAAAATGGTGCCAAACGGTTGCAAATGCTCCCCTGAAAGGTTTCGCGGTCGAAACAGAAGGCTTTTTATCACAGGACAAGAAATAAGCCCTCGACAACTTAACCGGCAAAGAAAGATTTTTTTTGAAAAAATCCCTAAGCCCCTGGGTCACAATTTCATAAAAAGTCTGACTTTCAACAATTCACTCAAAAATGATGCCAAACGGTTGCAAATGCTCCCCTGAAAGGTTTGACGGTCGAAACAGAAGGCTTTTTATCACAGGACAAGAAATAAGACCTCAAAAACTCAACCGGCAGAAAAATATTTTTTTGAAAAAATCCCTAAGCCCCGGGGTCACAATTTCATCAAAAGTCTGACGTTCTCCAATTCACTCAAAAATGATGCCAAATGGTTCCAAATGTTCCCATGAGAGGTTTGGCGGTCAAAACAGAAGGCTTTTTATCACAGGACAAGAAATAAGCCCTCGACAACTTAACCGGAAGAAAAAGATTTTTTGAAAAAATCCCTAAGCCCCGGGGTCACAATTTCATCAAAAATCTACTTTCTGCAATTCACTCAAAAATGGTGCCAAAGGGTTGCAAATGCTCCCCTGAATATTTTAGCGTTCGAAACAGAAGACTTTTTATCACAGGACAAGAAATAAGCCCTCGACAACTTAACGGGCAGAAAAAGATTTTTTTTAAAAAATCCCTAAGCCCCGGGGTCACAATTTCATCAAAAGTCTGACGTTCTCCAATTCACTCAAAAATGGTGGCAATCGGTTCCAAATATTCCCGTGAGAGGTTTGGCGTTCAAAACAGAAGGCTTTTTATCACAGGACAAGAAATCAACCCTCGACAACTTAAACGGCAGAAAAACATTTTTTGAAAAAATCCCTAAGCCCCGGGGTCACAATTTCATCAAAAATCTGACTTTCTGCAATTCACTCAAAAATGGTGCCAAACGGTTGCAAATGCTGCCTTCAAAGCTTTGGCGGTCGAAACAGAAGGCTTTTTATCACAGGAAAAGAAATCAGCCCTCGACAACTTAACCGGCAGAAAAAGATTTTATGAAAAAATCCCTAAGCCCCGGGGTCACAATTTCATCAAAAATCTGACTTTCTGCAATTCACTCAAAAATGGTGCCAAACGGTGGCAAATGCTGCCTTCAAAGCTTTTGCGGTCGAAACAGAAGGGTTTTTATCACAGGACAAGAAATCAGCTCTCGAGAACTTAACCGGCAGAAAAAGATATTTTGAAAAAATACCCAAGCCCCGGGGTCACAATTTCATCAAAAATCTGACTTTCTGCAATTCACTCAAAAATGGTGCCAAAGGGTTGCAAATGCTCCCCTGAATATTTTAGCGGTCGAAACAGAAGGCTTTTTTTCACAGGACAAGAAATAAGCCCTCAACAACTTAACGGGCAGAAAAACATTTTTTGAAAAAATCCCCAAGCCCCGGTGTCACAATTTCATCAAAAATCTGACTTTCTGCAATTCACTCAAAAATGGTGCCAAAGGGTTGCAAATGCTCCCCTGAATATTTTAGCGTTCGAAACAGAAGGCTTTTTATCACAGGACAAGAAACAAGCCCGCGACAACTTAACTGGCAAAAAAAGATTTTTTTGAAAAAATCCCTAAGCCCCGGGGTCAAAATTTCATCAAAAATCTGACTTTCTGCAATTCACTAAAAATGGTGCCAAACGGTTGCAAATGCTCCCCTGAAAGGTTTCGCGGTCGAAACAGAAGGCTTTTTATCACAGGACAAGAAATAAGCCCTCGACAACTTAACCGGCAAAGAAAGATTTTTTTTGAAAAAATCCCTAAGCCCCTGGGTCACAATTTCATAAAAAGTCTGACTTTCAACAATTCACTCAAAAATGATGCCAAACGGTTGCAAATGCTCCCCTGAAAGGTTTGACGGTCGAAACAGAAGGCTTTTTATCACAGGACAAGAAATAAGACCTCAAAAACTCAACCGGCAGAAAAATATTTTTTTGAAAAAATCCCTAAGCCCCGGGGTCACAATTTCATCAAAAGTCTGACGTTCTCCAATTCACTCAAAAATGGTGCCAAAGGGTTGCAAATGCTCCCCTGAATATTTTAGCGGTCGAAACAGAAGGCTTTTTTTCACAGGACAAGAAATAAGCCCTCGACAACTTAACGGGCAGAAAAAGATTTTTTTAAAAAAATCCCTAAGCCCCGGGGTCACAATTTCATCAAAAGTCTGACGTTCTCCAATTCACTGAAAAATGGTGCCAAACGGTTCCAAATATTCCCGTGAGAGGTTTGGCGTTCAAAACAGAAGGCTTTTTATCACAGGACAAGAAATCAACCCTCGACAACTTAAACGGCAGAAAAATATTTTTTGAAAAAATCCATACGCCCCGGGGGGTCACAATTTCATCAAAAATCTGACTTTCTGCAATTCACTCAAAAATGGTGCCAAAGGGTTGCAAATGCTCCCCTTAATATTTTAGCGGTCGAAACAGAAGGCTTTTTATCACAGGACAAGAAATAAGCCCTCGACAACTTAACGGGCAGAAAAAGATTTTTTTGAAAAAATCCCTAAGCCCCGGGGTCACAATTTCATCAAAGGTCTGACGTTCTTCAATTCACTCAAAAATGGTGCCAAACGGTTCCAAATATTCCCGTGAGAGGTTTGGCGTTCAAAAGAGAAGGCTTTTTATGACAGGACAAGAAATCAACCCTCGACAACTTAAACGGCAGAAAAACATTTTTTGAAAAAATCCCTAAGCCCCGGGGGGTCACAATTTCATCAAAAATCTACTTTCTGCAATTCACTCAAAAATGGTGCCAAACGGTTTCAAAGGCTGCCTTCAAAGCTTTGGCGGTCGAAACAGAAGGCTTTTTATCACAGGACAAGAAATCAGCTCTCGAGAAGTTAACCGGCAGAGAAAGATATTTTGAAAAAATCCCTAAGCCCCGGGGTCACAATTTCATCAAAAATCTGACTTTCAACAATTCACTCAAAAATGGTGCCAAACGGTTGCAAATGCTCCCCTGAATATTTTAGCGGTCGAAACAGAAGGCTTTTTATCACAGGACAAGAAACAAGCCCGCGACAACTTAACTGGCAAAAAAAGATTTTTTTGAAAAAATCCCTAAGCCCCGGGGTCACAATTTCATCAAAAATCTGACTTTCTGCAATTCACTCAAAAATGGTGCCAAAGGGTTGCAAATGCTCCCCTGAATATTTTAGCGTTCGAAACAGAAGGCTTTTTATCACAGGACAAGAAATAAGCCCTCGACAACTTAACCGGCAGAAAAAGATTTTTTTGAAAAAATCCCTAAGCCCCGGGGTCACAATTTCATCAAAAATCTACTTTCTGCAATTCACTCAAAAATGGTGCCAAAGGGTTGCAAATGCTCCCCTGAATATTTTAGCGTTCGAAACAGAAGGCTTTTTATCACAGGACAAGAAATAAGCCCTCGACAACTTAACGGGCAGAAAAAGATTTTTTTTAAAAAATCCCTAAGCCCCGGAGTCACAATTTCATCAAAAGTCTGACGTTTTCCAATTCACTCAAAAATGGTGCCAATCGGTTCCAAATATTCCCGTGAGAGGTTTGGCGTTCAAAACAGAAGGCTTTTTATCACAGGACAAGAAATCAACCCTCGACAACTTAAACGGCAGAAAAACATTTTTTGAAAAAATCCCTAAGCCCCGGGGTCACAATTTCATCAAAAATCTGACTTTCTGCAATTCACTCAAAAATGGTGCCAAACGGTTGCAAATGCTGCCTTCAAAGCTTTGGCGGTCGAAACAGAAGGCTTTTTATCACAGGAAAAGAAATCAGCCCTCGACAACTTAACCGGCAGAAAAAGATTTTATGAAAAAATCCCTAAGCCCCGGGGTCACAATTTCATCAAAAATCTGACTTTCTGCAATTCACTCAAAAATGGTGCCAAACGGTTGCAAATGCTGCCTTCAAAGCTTTGGCGGTCGAAACAGAAGGCTTTTTATCACAGGAAAAGAAATCAGCCCTCGACAACTTAACCAGCAGAAAAAGATTTTTTGAAAAAATCCCTAAGCCCCGGGGTCACAATTTCATTTAAAGTCTGACATTCAGCAATTCACTCAAAAATGATGCCAAACGGTTGCAAATGCTCCCCTGAATGCTTTAGCGGTCGAAACAGAAGGCTTTTTATCACAGGACAAGAAATCAGCCCTCGACAATTTAACCGGCAGAAAAAGATTTTTTGAAAAAATCCCTAAGCCCCGGGATCACAATTTCATCAGAAATCTACTTTCTGCAATTCACTCAAAAATGGGGCCAAAGGGTTGCAAATGCTCCCCTGAATATTTTAGCGGTCGAAACAGAAGGCTTTTTATCACAGGACAAGAAATAAGCCCTCAACAACTTAACGGGCAGAAAAAGATTTTTTTGAAAAAATCCCTAAGCCCCGGGGTCACAATTTCATCAAAAATCTGACTTTCTGCAATTCACTCAAAAATGGTGCCAAACGGTTGCAAATGCTGCCTTCAAAGCTTTGGCGGTCGAAACAGAAGGCTTTTTATCACAGGACAAGAAATCAGCCCTCGACAATTTAACCGGCAGAAAAAGATTTTTTGAAAAAATCCCTAAGCCACGGGGTCACAATTTCATCAAAAATCTTTCTTTCGGCATTTCACTCAAAAATGGTGCCAAAGGGTTGCAAATGCTCCACTGAATATTTTAGCGGTCGAAACAGAAGGCTTTTTATCACAGGACAAGAAACAAGCCCTCGACAACTTTACCGGCAGAAAAAGATTTTTTTGAAAAAATCCCTAAGCCCCGGGGTCACAATTTCATCAGAAATCTACTTTCTGCAATTCACTCAAAAATGGTGCCAAAGGGTTGCAAATGCTCCCCTGAATATTTTAGCGGTCGAAACAGAAGGCTTTTTATCACAGGACAAGAAACAAGCCCTCGACAACTTAACCGGCAGAAAAAGATTTTTTTGAAAAAATCCCTAAGCCCCGGGGTCACAATTTCATCAAAAATCTGACTTTCGGCATTTCACTCAAAAATGGTGCCAAAGGGTTGGAAATGCTGCCTTCAAAGCTTTGGCGGTCAAAACAGAAGGCTTTTTATCACAGGACACGAAATCAGCCCTCGACAATTTAACCGGCAGAAAAAGATTTTTTGAAAAAATCCCTAAGCCCCGGAATCACAATTTCATCAAAAATCTGACTTTCTGCAATTCACTCAAAAATGGTGCCAAAGGGTTGCAAATGCTCCCCTGAATATTTTAGCGGTCGAAACAGAAGGCTTTTTATCACAGGACAAGAAACAAGCCCTCGACAACTTAACCGGCAGAAAAAGATTTTTTTGAAAAAATCCCTAAGCCCCGGGGTCACAATTTCATCAAAAATCTGACTTTCGGCATTTCACTCAAAAATGGTGCCAAAGGGTTGGAAATGCTGCCTTCAAAGCTTTGGCGGTCAAAACAGAAGGCTTTTTATCACAGGACAAGAAATAAGCCCTCGACAACTTAACCGGCAGAAAAAGATTTTTTTGAAAAAATCCCTAAGCCCCGGGGTCACAATTTCATCAAAAATCTACTTTCTGCAATTCACTCAAAAATGGTGCCAAAGGGTTGCAAATGCTCCCCTGAATATTTTAGCGTTCGAAACAGAAGACTTTTTATCACAGGACAAGAAATAAGCCCTCGACAACTTAACGGGCAGAAAAAGATTTTTTTTAAAAAAATCCCTAAGCCCCGGGGTCACAATTTCATGAAAAGTCTGACGTTCTCCAATTCACTCAAAAATGGTGCCAATCGGTTCCAAATATTCCCGTGAGAGGTTTGGCGTTCAAAACAGAAGGCTTTTTATCACAGGACAAGAAATCAACCCTCGACAACTTAAACAGCAGAAAAACATTTTTTGAAAAAATCCCTAAGCCCCGGGGTCACAATTTCATCAAAAATCTGACTTTCTGCAATTCACTCAAAAATGGTGCCAAACGGTTGCAAATGCTGCCTTCAAAGCTTTGGCGGTCGAAACAGAAGGCTTTTTATCACAGGAAAAGAAATCAGCCCTCGACAACTTAACCGGCAGAAAAAGATTTTATGAAAAAATCCCTAAGCCCCGGGGTCACAATTTCATCAAAAATCTGACTTTCTGCAATTCACTCAAAAATGGTGCCAAACGGTGGCAAATGCTGCCTTCAAAGCTTTTGCGGTCGAAACAGAAGGGTTTTTATCACAGGACAAGAAATCAGCTCTCGAGAACTTAACCGGCAGAAAAAGATATTTTGAAAAAATACCCAAGCCCCGGGGTCACAATTTCATCAAAAATCTGACTTTCTGCAATTCACTCAAAAATGGTGCCAAAGGGTTGCAAATGCTCCCCTGAATATTTTAGCGGTCGAAACAGAAGGCTTTTTTTCACAGGACAAGAAATAAGCCCTCAACAACTTAACGGGCAGAAAAACATTTTTTGAAAAAATCCCCAAGCCCCGGTGTCACAATTTCATCAAAAATCTGACTTTCTGCAATTCACTCAAAAATGGTGCCAAAGGGTTGCAAATGCTCCCCTGAATATTTTAGCGTTCGAAACAGAAGGCTTTTTATCACAGGACAAGAAACAAGCCCGCGACAACTTAACTGGCAAAAAAAGATTTTTTTGAAAAAATCCCTAAGCCCCTGGGTCACAATTTCATAAAAAGTCTGACTTTCAACAATTCACTCAAAAATGATGCCAAACGGTTGCAAATGCTCCCCTGAAAGGTTTGACGGTCGAAACAGAAGGCTTTTTATCACAGGACAAGAAATAAGACCTCAAAAACTCAACCGGCAAAGAAAGATTTTTTTTGAAAAAATCCCTAAGCCCCGGGGTCACAATTTCATAAAAAGTCTGACTTTCAACAATTCACTCAAAAATGATGCCAAACGGTTGCAAATGCTCCCCTGAAAGGTTTGACGGTCGAAACAGAAGGCTTTTTATCACAGGACAAGAAATAAGACCTCAAAAACTCAACCGGCAGAAAAATATTTTTTTGAAAAAATCCCTAAGCCCCGGGGTCACAATTTCATCAAAAGTCTGACGTTCTCCAATTCACTCAAAAATGGTGCCAAAGGGTTGCAAATGCTCCCCTGAAAGGTTTGACGGTCGAAACAGAAGGCTTTTTATCACAGGACAAGAAATAAGCCCTCGACAACTTAACCGGCAAAGAAAGATTTTTTTTGCAAAAATCCCTAAGCCCCTGGGTCACAATTTCATAAAAAGTCTGACGTTCTCCAATTCACTCAAAAATGATGCCAAATGGTTCCAAATGTTCCCATGAGAGGTTTGGCGGTCAAAACAGAAGGCTTTTTATCACAGGACAAGAAATAAGCCCTCGACAACTTAACCGGCAAAAAAAGATTTTTTTGAAAAAATCGCTAAGCCCCGGGGTCACAATTTCATAAAAAGTCTGACTTTCAACAATTCACTCAAAAATGATGCCGAAGCGTTGCAATTGCTACCCTGAATATTATAGCGGTCGAAACAGAAGGCTTTTTATCACAGGACAAGAAATAAGCCCTCGACAACTTAACGGGCAGAAAAAGATTTTTTAAAAAAAATCCCTAAGCCCCGGGGTCACAATTTCATCAAAAATCTGACTTTCGGCATTTCACTCAAAAATGGTGCCAAACGGTTGCAAATGCTCCCCTGAATGCTTTGGCGATCGAAACAGAAGGCTTTTTATCACAGGACAAGAAATAAGCCCTCGACAACTTAACCGGCAGAAAAAGATTTTTTTGAAAAAATCCCTAAGCCCCGGGGTCACAATTTCATCAAAAGTCTGACGTTCTCCAATTCACTCAAAAATGGTGCCAATCGGTTCCAAATATTCCCGTGAGAGGTTTGGCGTTCAAAACAGAAGGCTTTTTATCACAGGACAAGAAATCAACCCTCGACAACTTAAACGGCAGAAAAATATTTTTTGAAAAAATCCATACGCCCCGGGGGGTCACAATTTCATCAAAAATCTGACTTTCTGCAATTCACTCAAAAATGGTGCCAAAGGGTTGCAAATGCTCCCCTTAATATTTTAGCGGTCGAAACAGAAGGCTTTTTATCACAGGACAAGAAATAAGCCCTCGACAACTTAACGGGCAGAAAAAGATTTTATGAAAAAATCCCTAAGCCCCGGGGTCACAATTTCATGAAAGGTCTGACGTTCTTCAATTCACTCAAAAATGGTGCCAAACGGTTCCAAATATTCCCGTGAGAGGTTTGGCGTTCAAAAGAGAAGGCTTTTTATCACAGGACAAGAAATCAACCCTCGACAACTTAAACGGCAGAAAAACATTTTTTGAAAAAATCCCTAAGCCCCGGGGGGTCACAATTTCATCAAAAATCTACTTTCTGCAATTCACTCAAAAATGGTGCCAAACGGTTTCAAAGGCTGCCTTCAAAGCTTTGGCGGTCGAAACAGAAGGCTTTTTATCACAGGACAAGAAATCAGCTCTCGAGAACTTAACCGGCAGAGAAAGATATTTTGAAAAAATCCCTAAGCCCCGGGGTCACAATTTCATCAAAAATCTGACTTTCAACAATTCACTCAAAAATGGTGCCAAACGGTTGCAAATGCTCCCCTGAATATTTTAGCGTTCGAAACAGAAGGCTTTTTATCACAGGACAAGAAACAAGCCCGCGACAACTTAACTGGCAAAAAAAGATTTTTTTGAAAAAATCCCTAAGCCCCGGGGTCAAAATTTCATCAAAAATCTGACTTTCTGCAATTCACTAAAAATGGTGCCAAACGGTTGCAAATGCTCCCCTGAAAGGTTTCGCGGTCGAAACAGAAGGCTTTTTATCACAGGACAAGAAATAAGCCCTCGACAACTTAACCGGCAAAGAAAGATTTTTTTTGAAAAAATCCCTAAGCCCCTGGGTCACAATTTCATAAAAAGTCTGACTTTCAACAATTCACTCAAAAATGATGCCAAACGGTTGCAAATGCTCCCCTGAAAGGTTTGACGGTCGAAACAGAAGGCTTTTTATCACAGGACAAGAAATAAGACCTCAAAAACTCAACCGGCAGAAAAATATTTTTTTGAAAAAATCCCTAAGCCCCGGGGTCACAATTTCATCAAAAGTCTGACGTTCTCCAATTCACTCAAAAATGATGCCAAATGGTTCCAAATGTTCCCATGAGAGGTTTGGCGGTCAAAACAGAAGGCTTTTTATCACAGGACAAGAAATAAGCCCTCGACAACTTAACCGGAAGAAAAAGATTTTTTGAAAAAATCCCTAAGCCCCGGGGTCACAATTTCATCAAAAGTCTGACGTTCTCCAATTCACTCAAAAATGGTGCCAATCGGTTCCAAATATTCCCGTGAGAGGTTTGGCGTTCAAAACAGAAGGCTTTTTATCACAGGACAAGAAATCAACCCTCGACAAATTAAACGGCAGAAAAACATTTTTTGAAAAAATCCCTAAGCCCCGGGGTCACAATTTCATCAAAAATCTGACTTTCTGCAATTCACTCAAAAATGGTGCCAAACGGTTGCAAATGCTGCCTTCAAAGCTTTGGCGGTCGAAACAGAAGGCTTTTTATCACAGGAAAAGAAATCAGCCCTCGACAACTTAACCGGCAGAAAAAGATTTTATGAAAAAATCCCTAAGCCCCGGGGTCACAATTTCATCAAAAATCTGACTTTCTGCAATTCACTCAAAAATGGTGCCAAACGGTGGCAAATGCTGCCTTCAAAGCTTTTGCGGTCGAAACAGAAGGGTTTTTATCACAGGACAAGAAATCAGCTCTCGAGAACTTAACCAGCAGAAAAAGATATTTTGAAAAAATACCCAAGCCCCGGGGTCACAATTTCATCAAAAATCTGACTTTCTGCAATTCACTCAAAAATGGTGCCAAAGGGTTGCAAATGCTCCCCTGAATATTTTAGCGGTCGAAACAGAAGGCTTTTTTTCACAGGACAAGAAATAAGCCCTCAACAACTTAACGGGCAGAAAAACATTTTTTGAAAAAATCCCTAAGCCCCGGGGTCACAATTTCATCAAAAATCTACTTTCTGCAATTCACTCAAAAATGGTGCCAAAGGGTTGCAAATGCTCCCCTGAAAGGTTTGACGGTCGAAACAGAAGGCTTTTTATCACAGGACAAGAAATAAGCCCTCGACAACTTAACCGGCAAAGAAAGATTTTTTTTGAAAAAATCCCTAAGCCCCTGGGTCACAATTTCATAAAAAGTCTGACGTTCTCCAATTCACTCAAAAATGATGCCAAATGGTTCCAAATGTTCCCATGAGAGGTTTGGCGGTCAAAACAGAAGGCTTTTTATCACAGGACAAGAAATAAGCCCTCGACAACTTAACCGGCAAAAAAAGATTTTTTTGAAAAAATCGCTAAGCCCCGGGGTCACAATTTCATAAAAAGTCTGACTTTCAACAATTCACTCAAAAATGATGCCGAAGGGTTGCAATTGCTACCCTGAATATTATAGCGGTCGAAACAGAAGGCTTTTTATCACAGGACAAGAAATAAGCCCTCGACAACTTAACCGGCAGAAAAAGATTTTTTGGAAAAAATCCCTAAGCCCCGGGGTCACAATTTCATCAAAAATCTACTTTCTGCAATTCACTCAAAAATGGTGCCAAAGGGTTGCAAATGCTCCCCTGAATATTTTAGCGTTCGAAACAGAAGGCTTTTTATCACAGGACAAGAAATAAGCCCTCGACAACTTAACGGGCAGAAAAAGATTTTTTTAAAAAAATCCCTAAGCCCCGGAGTCACAATTTCATCAAAAGTCTGACGTTCTCCAATTCACTCAAAAATGGTGCCAATCGGTTCCAAATATTCCCGTGAGAGGTTTGGCGTTCAGAACAGAAGGCTTTTTATCACAGGACAAGAAATCAACCCTCGACAACTTAAACGGCAGAAAAACATTTTTTGAAAAAATCCCTAAGCCCCGGGGTCACAATTTCATCAAAAATCTGACTTTCTGCAATTCACTCAAAAATGGTGCCAAACGGTTGCAAATGCTGCCTTCAAAGCTTTGGCGGTCGAAACAGAAGGCTTTTTATCACAGGAAAAGAAAGCAGCCCTCGACAACTTAACCGGCAGAAAAAGATTTTATGAAAAAATCCCTAAGCCCCGGGGTCACAATTTCATCAAAAATCTGACTTTCTGCAATTCACTCAAAAATGGTGCCAAACGGTTGCAAATACTGCCTTCAAAGCTTTTGCGGTCGAAACAGAAGGGTTTTTATCACAGGACAAGAAATCAGCTCTCGAGAACTTAACCGGCAGAAAAAGATATTTTGAAAAAATACCCAAGAACCGGGGTCACAATTTCATCAAAAATCTGACTTTCTGCAATTCACTCAAAAATGGTGCCAAAGGGTTGCAAATGCTCCCCTGAAGATTTTAGCGGTCGAAACAGAAGGCTTTTTATCACAGGACAAGAAATAAGCCCTCAACAACTTAACGGGCAGAAAAAGATTTTTTTGAAAAAATCCCTAAGCCCTGGGGTCACAATTTCATCAAAAATCTGACTTTCTGCAATTCACTCAAAAATGGTGCCAAACGGTTGCAAATGCTGCCTTCAAAGCTTTGGCGGTCGAAACAGAAGGGTTTTTATCACAGGACAAGAAATCAGCTCTCGAGAACTTAACGTGCAGAAAAAGATATTTTGAAAAAATCCCTAAGCCCCGGGGTCACAATTTCATCAAAAGTCTGACTTTCTGCAATTCACTCAAAAATGGTGCCAAAGGGTTGCAAATGCTCCCCTGAATATTTTAGCGGTCGAAACAGAAGGCTTTTTTTCACAGGACAAGAAATCAGCCCTCGACAATTTAACCGGCAGAAAAAGATTTTTTGAAAAAATCCCTAAGCCCCGGGATCACAATTTCATCAGAAATCTACTTTCTGCAATTCACTCAAAAATGGGGCCAAAGGGTTGCAAATGCTCCCCTGAATATTTTAGCGGTCGAAACAGAAGGCTTTTTATCACAGGACAAGAAATAAGCCCTCTACAACTTAACGGGCAGAAAAAGATTTTTTTGAAAAAATCCCTAAGCCCCGGGGTCACAATTTCATCAAAAATCTGACTTTCTGCAATTCACTCAAAAATGGTGCCAAACGGTTGCAAATGCTGCCTTCAAAGCTTTGGCGGTCGAAACAGAAGGCTTTTTATCACAGGACAAGAAATCAGCCCTCGACAATTTAACCGGCAGAAAAAGATTTTTTGAAAAAATCCCTAAGCCCCGGGGTCACAATTTCATCAAAAATCTTTCTTTCGGCATTTCACTCAAAAATGGTGCCAAAGGGTTGCAAATGCTCCCCTGAATATTTTAGCGGTCGAAACAGAAGGCTTTTTATCACAGGACAAGAAACAAGCCCTCGACAACTTTACCGGCAGAAAAAGATTTTTTTGAAAAAATCCCTAAGCCCCGGGGTCACAATTTCATCAGAAATCTACTTTCTGCAATTCACTCAAAAATGGTGCCAAAGGGTTGCAAATGCTCCCCTGAATATTTTAGCGTTCGAAACAGAAGGCTTTTTATCACAGGACAAGAAATAAGCCCTCGACAACTTAACGGGCAGAAAAAGATATTTTTGAAAAAATCCCTAAGCCCCGGAATCACAATTTCATCAAAAATCTGACTTTCTGCAATTCACTCAAAAATGGTGCCAAAGGGTTGCAAATGCTCCCCTGAATATTTTAGCGGTCGAAACAGAAGGCTTTTTATCACAGGACAAGAAACAAGCCCTCGACAACTTAACCGGCAGAAAAAGATTTTTTTGAAAAAATCCCTAAGCCCCGGGGTCACAATTTCATCAGAAATCTACTTTCTGCAATTCACTCAAAAATGGTGCCAAAGGGTTGCAAATGCTCCCCTGAATATTTTAGCGGTCGAAACAGAAGGCTTTTTATCACAGGACAAGAAATAAGCCCTCGACAACTTAACGGGCAGAAAAAGACTTTTTTGAAAAAATCCCTAAGCCCCGGGGTCACAATTTCATCAAAAATCTGACTTTCGGCATTTCACTCAAAAATGGTGCCAAAGGGTTGGAAATGCTGCCTTCAAAGCTTTGGCGGTCAAAACAGAAGGCTTTTTATCACAGGACAAGAAATCAGCCCTCGACAATTTAACCGGCAGAAAAAGATTTTTTGAAAAAATCCCTAAGCCCCGGAATCACAATTTCATCAAAAATCTGACTTTCTGCAATTCACTCAAAAATGGTGCCAAAGGGTTGCAAATGCTCCCCTGAATATTTTAGCGGTCGAAACAGAAGGCTTTTTATCACAGGACAAGAAATAAGCCCTCGACAACTTAACGGGCAGAAAAAGATTTTTTTGAAAAAATCCCTAACCCCCGGGTCACAATTTCATCAAAAATCTGACTTTCTGCAATTCACTCAAAAATGGTGCCAAACGGTTGCAAATGCTGCCTTCAAAGCTTTGGCGGTCAAAACAGAAGGCTTTTTATCACAGGACAAGAAATCAGCCCTCGACAATTTAACCGGCAGAAAAAGATTTTTTGAAAAAATCCCTAAGCCCCGGAATCACAATTTCATCAAAAATCTGACTTTCTGCAATTCACTCAAAAATGGTGCCAAAGGGTTGCAAATGCTCCCCTGAATATTTTAGCGGTGGAAACAGAAGGCTTTTTATCACAGGACAAGAAACAAGCCCTCGACAACTTAACCGGCAGAAAAAGATTTTTTTGAAAAAATCCCTAAGGCCCGGGATCACAATTTCATCAGAAATCTACTTTCTGCAATTCACTCAAAAATGGGGCCAAAGGGTTGCAAATGCTCCCCTGAATATTTTAGCGGTCGAAACAGAAGGCTTTTTATCACAGGACAGGAAATAAGCCCTCAACAACTTAACGGGCAGAAAAAGATTTTTTTGAAAAAATCCCTAAGCCCCGGGGTCACAATTTCATCAAAAATCTGACTTTCTGCAATTCACTCAAAAATGGTGCCAAACGGTTGCAAATGCGGCCTTCAAAGCTTTGGCGGTCGAAACAGAAGGCTTTTTATCACAGGACAAGAAATCAGCCCTCGACAATTTAACCGGCAGAAAAAGATTTTTTGAAAAAATCCCTAAGCCCCGGAATCACAATTTCATCAAAAATCTGACTTTCTGCAATTCACTCAAAAATGGTGCCAAAGGGTTGCAAATGCTCCCCTGAATATTTTAGCGGTCGAAACAGAAGGCTTTTTATCACAGGACAAGAAACAAGCCCTCGACAACTTAACCGGCAGAAAAAGATTTTTTTGAAAAAATCCCTAAGCCCCGGGATCACAATTTCATTAGAAATCTACTTTCTGCAATTCACTCAAAAATGGGGCCAAAGGGTTGCAAATGCTCCCCTGAATATTTTAGCGGTCGAAACAGAAGGCTTTTTATCACAGGAAAAGAAATAAGCCCTCAACAACTTAACGGGCAGAAAAAGATTTTTTTGAAAAAATTCCTAAGCCCCGGGGTCACAATTTCATCAAAAATCTGACTTTCTGCAATTCACTCAAAAATGGTACCAAACGGTTGCAAATGCTGCCTTCAAAGCTTTGGCGGTCGAAACAGAAGGCTTGTTATCACAGGACAAGAAATCAGCCCTCGACAATTTAACCGGCAGAAAAAGATTTTTTGAAAAAATCCCTAAGCCCCGGGGTCACAATTTCATCAAAAATCTTTCCTTCGGCATTTCACTCAAAAATGGTGCCAAAGGGTTGCAAATGCTCCCCTGAATATTTTAGCGTTCGAAACAGAAGGCTTTTTATCACAGGACAAGAAATAAGCCCTCAACAACTTAATGGGCAGAAAAAGATTTTTTTGAAAAAATCCCTAAGCCCCGGGGTCACAATTTCATCAAAAATCTGACTTTCGGCATTTCACTCAAAAATGGTGCCAAAGGGTTGGAAATGCTCCCCTGAATATTTTAGCGATCGAAACAGAAGGCTTTTTATCACAGGACAAGAAACAAGCCCTCGACAACTTAACCGGCAGAAAAAGATTTTTTTGAAAAAATCCCTAAGCCCCGGGGTCACAATTTCATCAAAAGTCTGACGTTCTCCAATTCACTCAAAAATGGTGCCAAACGGTTCCAAATATTCCCGTGAGAGGTTTGGCGTTCAAAACAGAAGGCTTTTTATCACAGGACAAGAAATCAACCCTCGACAACTTAAACGGCAGAAAAATATTTTTTGAAAAAATCCATACGCCCCGGGGGGTCACAATTTCATCAAAAATCTGACTTTCTGCAATTCACTCAAAAATGGTGCCAAAGGGTTGCAAATGCTCCCCTTAATATTTTAGCGGTCGAAACAGAAGGCTTTTTATCACAGGACAAGAAATAAGCCCTCGACAACTTAACGGGCAGAAAAAGATTTTTTTGAAAAAATCCCTAAGCCCCGGGGTCACAATTTCATCAAAGGTCTGACGTTCTTCAATTCACTCAAAAATGGTGCCAAACGGTTGCAAAGGCTCCCCTGAAAGGTTTGGCGTTCAAAAGAGAAGGCTTTTTATGACAGGACAAGAAATCAACCCTCGACAACTTAAACAGCAGAAAAACATTTTTTGAAAAAATCCCTAAGCCCCGGGGGGTCACAATTTCATCAAAAATCTACTTTCTGCAATTCACTCAAAAATGGTGCCAAACGGTTTCAAAGGCTGCCTTCAAAGCTTTGGCGGTCGAAACAGAAGGCTTTTTATCACAGGACAAGAAATCAGCTCTCGAGAACTTAACCGGCAGAGAAAGATATTTTGAAAAAATCCCTAAGCCCCGGGGTCACAATTTCATCAAAAATCTGACTTTCAACAATTCACTCAAAAATGGTGCCAAACGGTTGCAAATGCTCCCCTGAATATTTTAGCGGTCGAAACAGAAGGCTTTTTATCACAGGACAAGAAACAAGCCCGCGACAACTTAACTGGCAAAAAAAGATTTTTTTGAAAAAATCCCTAAGCCCCGGGGTCACAATTTCATAAAAAATCTGACTTTCTGCAATTCACTCAAAAATGGTGCCAAAGGGTTGCAAATGCTCCCCTGAATATTTTAGCGTTCGAAACAGAAGGCTTTTTATCACAGGACAAGAAATAAGCCCTCGACAACTTAACGGGCAGAAAAAGATTTTTTTAAAAAAATCCCTAAGCCCCGGAGTCACAATTTCATCAAAAGTCTGACGTTCTCCAATTCACTCAAAAATGGTGCCAATCGGTTCCAAATATTCCCGTGAGAGGTTTGGCGTTCAAAACAGAAGGCTTTTTATCACAGGACAAGAAATAAGCCCTCGACAACTTAAACGGCAGAAAAACATTTTTTAAAAAAAAATCCCTAAGCCCCGGGGTCACAATTTCATCAAAAATCTGACTTTCTGCAATTCACTCAAAAATGGTGCCAAACGGTTGCAAATGCTGCCTTCAAAGCTTTGGCGGTCGAAACAGAAGGCTTTTTATCACAGGAAAAGAAATCAGCCCTCGACAACTTAACCGGCAGAAAAAGATTTTATGAAAAAATCCCTAAGCCCCGGGGTCACAATTTCATCAAAAATCTGACTTTCTGCAATTCACTCAAATATGGTGCCAAACGGTTGCAAATACTGCCTTCAAAGCTTTTGCGGTCGAAACAGAAGGGTTTTTATCACAGGACAAGAAATCAGCTCTCGAGAACTTAACTGGCAGAAAAAGATATTTTGAAAAAATACCCAAGCCCCGGGGTCACAATTTCATCAAAAATCTGACTTTCTGCAATTCACTCAAAAATGGTGCCAAAGGGTTGCAAATGCTCCCCTGAAGATTTTAGCGGTCGAAACAGAAGGCTTTTTATCACAGGACAAGAAATAAGCCCTCAACAACTTAACGGGCAGAAAAAGATTTTTTTGAAAAAATCCCTAAGCCCTGGGGTCACAATTTCATCAAAAATCTGACTTTCTGCAATTCACTCAAAAATGGTGCCAAACGGTTGCAAATGCTGCCTTCAAAGCTTTGGCGGTCGAAACAGAAGGGTTTTTATCACAGGACAAGAAATCAGCTCTCGAGAACTTAACGTGCAGAAAAAGATATTTTGAAAAAATCCCTAAGCCCCGGGGTCACAATTTCATCAAAAGTCTGACTTTCTGCAATTCACTCAAAAATGGTGCCAAAGGGTTGCAAATGCTCCCCTGAATATTTTAGCGGTCGAAACAGAAGGCTTTTTTTCACAGGACAAGAAATCAGCCCTCGACAATTTAACCGGCAGAAAAAGATTTTTTGAAAAAATCCCTAAGCCCCGGGATCACAATTTCATCAGAAATCTACTTTCTGCAATTCACTCAAAAATGGGGCCAAAGGGTTGCAAATGCTCCCCTGAATATTTTAGCGGTCGAAACAGAAGGCTTTTTATCACAGGACAGGAAATAAGCCCTCAACAACTTAACGGGCAGAAAAAGATTTTTTTGAAAAAATCCCTAAGCCCCGGGGTCGCAATTTCATCAAAAATCTGACTTTCTGCAATTCACTCAAAAATGGTGCCAAACGGTTGCAAATGCTGCCTTCAAAGCTTTGGCGGTCGAAACAGAAGGCTTTTTATCACAGGACAAGAAATCAGCCCTCGACAATTTAACCGGCAGAAAAAGATTTTTTGAAAAAATCCCTAAGCCCCGGGGTCACAATTTCATCAAAAATCTTTCTTTCGGCATTTCACTCAAAAATGGTGCCAAAGGGTTGCAAATGCTCCACTGAATATTTTAGCGGTCGAAACAGAAGGCTTTTTATCACAGGACAAGAAACAAGCCCTCGACAACTTTACCGGCAGAAAAAGATTTTTTTGAAAAAATCCCTAAGCCCCGGGGTCACAATTTCATCAGAAATCTACTTTCTGCAATTCACTCAAAAATGGTGCCAAAGGGTTGCAAATGCTCCCCTGAATATTTTAGCGTTCGAAACAGAAGGCTTTTTATCACAGGACAAGAAATAAGCCCTCAACAACTTAAAGGGCAGAAAAAGATTTTTTTGAAAAAATCCCTAACCCCCGGGTCACAATTTCATCAAAAATCTGACTTTCTGCAATTCACTCAAAAATGGTGCCAAAGGGTTGGAAATGCTGCCTTCAAAGCTTTGGCGGTCGAAACAGAAGGCTTTTTATCACAGGACAAGAAATCAGCCCTCAACAATTTAACCGGCAGAAAAAGATTTTTTGAAAAAATCCCTAAGCCCCGGAATCACAATTTCATCAAAAATCTGACTTTCTGCAATTCACTCAAAAATGGTGCCAAACGGTTGCAAATGCTGCCTTCAAAGCTTTGGCGGTCGAAACAGAAGGCTTTTTATCACAGGACAAGAAATCAGCCCTCGACAATTTAACGGCAGAAAAAGATTTTTTGAAAAAATCCCTAAGCCCCGGGGTCACAATTTCATCAAAAATCTTTCTTTCGGCATTTCACTCAAAAATGGTGCCAAAGGGTTGCAAATGCTCCCCTGAATATTTTAGCGGTCGAAACAGAAGGCTTTTTATCACAGGACAAGAAACAAGCCCTCGACAACTTTACCGGCAGAAAAAGATTTTTTTGAAAAAATCCCTAAGCCCCGGGGTCACAATTTCATCAGAAATCTACTTTCTGCAATTCACTCAAAAATGGTGCCAAAGGGTTGCAAATGCTCCCCTGAATATTTTAGCGGTCGAAACAGAAGGCTTTTTATCACAGGACAAGAAATAAGCCCTCGACAACTTAACGGGCAGAAAAAGATTTTTTTGAAAAAATCCCTAAGCCCCGGGGTCACAATTTCATCAAAAATCTGACTTTCGGCATTTCACTCAAAAATGGTGCCAAAGGGTTGGAAATGCTGCCTTCAAAGCTTTGGCGGTCAAAACAGAAGGCTTTTTATCACAGGACAAGAAATCAGCCCTCGACAATTTAACCGGCAGAAAAAGATTTTTTGAAAAAATCCCTAAGCCCCGGAATCACAATTTCATCAAAAATCTGACTTTCTGCAATTCACTCAAAAATGGTGCCAAAGGGTTGCAAATGCTCCCCTGAATATTTTAGCGGTCGAAACAGAAGGCTTTTTATCACAGGACAAGAAACAAGCCCTCGACAACTTAACCGGCAGAAAAAGATTTTTTTGAAAAAATCCCTAAGCCCCGGGGTCACAATTTCATCAGAAATCTACTTTCTGCAATTCACTCAAAAATGGTGCCAAAGGGTTGCAAATGCTCCCCTGAATATTTTAGCGGTCGAAACAGAAGGCTTTTTATCACAGGACAAGAAATAAGCCCTCGACAACTTAACGGGCAGAAAAAGATTTTTTTGAAAAAATCCCTAAGCCCCGGGGTCACAATTTCATCAAAAATCTGACTTTCGGCATTTCACTCAAAAATGGTGCCAAAGGGTTGGAAATGCTGCCTTCAAAGCTTTGGCGGTCAAAACAGAAGGCTTTTTATCACAGGACAAGAAATCAGCCCTCGACAATTTAACCGGCAGAAAAAGATTTTTTGAAAAAATTCCTAAGCCCCGGAATCACAATTTCATCAAAAATCTGACTTCCTGCAATTCACTCAAAAATGGTGCCAAAGGGTTGCAAATGCTCCCCTGAATATTTTAGCGGTCGAAACAGAAGGCTTTTTATCACAGGACAAGAAACAAGCCCTCGACAACTTAACCGGCAGAAAAAGATTTTTTTGAAAAAATCCCTAAGCCCCGGGATCACAATTTCATCAGAAATCTACTTTCTGCAATTCACTCAAAAATGGGGCCAAAGGGTTGCAAATGCTCCCCTGAATATTATAGCGGTCGAAACAGAAGGCTTTTTATCACAGGACAAGAAATAAGCCCTCGACAACTTAACGGGCAGAAAAAGATTTTTTTAAAAAAATCCCTAAGCCCCGGGGTCACAATTTCATCAAAAATCTGACTTTCGGCATTTCACTCAAAAATGGTGCCAAAGGGTTGGAAATGCTGCCTTCAAAGCTTTGGCGGTCAAAACAGAAGGCTTTTTATCACAGGACAAGAAATCAGCCCTCGACAATTTAACCGGCAGAAAAAGATTTTTTGAAAAAATCCCTAAGCCCCGGAATCACAATTTCATCAAAAATCTGACTTTCTGCAATTCACTCAAAAATGGTGCCAAAGGGTTGCAAATGCTCCCCTGAATATTTTAGCGGTGGAAACAGAAGGCTTTTTATCACAGGACAAGAAACAAGCCCTCGACAACTTAACCGGCAGAAAAAGATTTTTTTGAAAAAATCCCTAAGGCCCGGGATCACAATTTCATCAGAAATCTACTTTCTGCAATTCACTCAAAAATGGGGCCAAAGGGTTGCAAATGCTCCCCTGAATATTTTAGCGGTCGAAACAGAAGGCTTTTTATCACAGGACAGGAAATAAGCCCTCAACAACTTAACGGGCAGAAAAAGATTTTTTTGAAAAAATCCCTAAGCCCCGGGGTCACAATTTCATCAAAAATCTGACTTTCTGCAATTCACTCAAAAATGGTGCCAAACGGTTGCAAATGCGGCCTTCAAAGCTTTGGCGGTCGAAACAGAAGGCTTTTTATCACAGGACAAGAAATCAGCCCTCGACAATTTAACCGGCAGAAAAAGATTTTTTGAAAAAATCCCTAAGCCCCGGAATCACAATTTCATCAAAAATCTGACTTTCTGCAATTCACTCAAAAATGGTGCCAAAGGGTTGCAAATGCTCCCCTGAATATTTTAGCGGTCGAAACAGAAGGCTTTTTATCACAGGACAAGAAACAAGCCCTCGACAACTTAACCGGCAGAAAAAGATTTTTTTGAAAAAATCCCTAAGCCCGGGGATCACAATTTCATTAGAAATCTACTTTCTGCAATTCACTCAAAAATGGGGCCAAAGGGTTGCAAATGCTCCCCTGAATATTTTAGCGGTCGAAACAGAAGGCTTTTTATCACAGGAAAAGAAATAAGCCCTCAACAACTTAACGGGCAGAAAAAGATTTTTTTGAAAAAATCCCTAAGCCCCGGGGTCACAATTTCATCAAAAATCTGACTTTCTGCAATTCACTCAAAAATGGTGCCAAACGGTTGCAAATGCTGCCTTCAAAGCTTTGGCGGTCGAAACAGAAGGCTTTTTATCACAGGACAAGAAATCAGCCCTCGACAATTTAACCGGCAGAAAAAGATTTTTTGAAAAAATCCCTAAGCCCCGGGGTCACAATTTCATCAAAAATCTTTCTTTCGGCATTTCACTCAAAAATGGTGCCAAAGGGTTGCCAATGATCCCCTGAATATTTTAGCGTTCGAAACAGAAGGCTTTTTATCACAGGACAAGAAATAAGCCCTCGACAACTTAATGGGCAGAAAAAGATTTTTTTGAAAAAATCCCTAAGCCCCGGGGTCACAATTTCATCAAAAATCTGACTTTCGGCAATTCACTAAAAATGGTGCCAAACGGTTGCAAATGCTCCCCTGAAAGGTTTCGCGGTCGAAACAGAAGGCTTTTTATCACTGGACAAGAGATAAGCCCTCGACAACTTAACGGGCAGAAAAAGATTTTTTTGAAAAAATCCCTAAGCCCCGGGGTCACAATTTCATCAAAAATCTGACTATCGGCATTTCACTCAAAAATGGTGCCAAACGGTTGCAAATGCTCCCCTGAATGCTTTAGCGATCAAAACAGAAGGCTTTTTATCACAGGACAAGAAATAAGCCCTCAACAACTTAACGGGCAGAAAAAGATTTTTTTGAAAAAATCCCCAAGCCCCGGGGTCACAATTTCATCAAAAATCTACTTTCTGCTATTCACTCAAAAATGGTGCCAAAGGGTTGCAAATGCTCCCCTGAATATTTTAGCGGTCGAAACAGAAGGCTTTTTATCACAGGACAAGAAATAAGCCCTCGACAACTTAACCGGCAGAAAAAGATTTTTTGAAAAAATCCCTAAGCCCCGGGGTCAAAATTTTATCAAAAATCTGACTTTCTGCAATTCACTAAAAATGGTGCCAAACGGTTGCAAATGCTCCCCTGAAAGGTTTCGCGGTCGAAACAGAAGGCTTTTTATCACAGGACAAGAAATAAGCCCTCGACAACTTAACCGGCAAAGAAAGATTTTTTTTGAAAAAATCCCTAAGCCCCTGGGTCACAATTTCATAAAAAGTCTGACTTTCAACAATTCACTCAAAAATGATGCCAAACGGTTGCAAATGCTCCCCTGAAAGGTTTGACGGTCGAAACAGAAGGCTTTTTATCACAGGACAAGAAATAAGCCCTCAACAACTCAACCGGCAGAAAAATATTTTTTTGAAAAAATCCCTAAGCCCCGGGGTCACAATTTCATAAAAAGTCTGACTTTCAACAATTCACTCAAAAATGGTGCCAAAGGGTTGCAAATGCTCCCCTCAATATTTTAGCGGTCGAAACAGAAGGCTTTTTATCACAGGACAAGAAATAAGCCCTCGACAACTTAACCGGCAGAAAAAGATTTTTTGAAAAAATCCCTAAGCCCCGGGGTCACAATTTCATAAAAAATCTGACGTTCTTCAATTCACTCAAAAATGGTGCCAAACGGTTCCAAATATTCCCGTGAGAGGTTTGGCGTTCAAAACAGAAGGCTTTTTATCACAGGACAAGAAATCAACCCTCGACAACTTAAACGGCAGAAAAACATTTTTTTTCAAAAAATCCCTAAGCCCCGGGGGGGTCACAATTTCATCAAAAATCTACTTTCTGCAATTCACTCAAAAATGGTGCCAAACGGTTTCAAATGCTGCCTTCAAAGCTTTGGCGGTCGAAACAGAAGGCTTTTTAGCACAGGACAAGAAATCAGCTCTCGAGAACTTAACCGGCAGAAAAAGATATTTTGAAAAAATCCCCAAGCCCCGGTGTCACAATTTTATCAAGAATCTGACTTTCAACAATTCACTCAAAAATGGTGCCAAAGGGTTGCAAATGCTCCCCTGAATATTTTAGCGGTCGAAACAGAAGGCTTTTTATCACAGGAAAAGAAATCAGCCCTCAACAACTTAACCGGCAGAAAAAGATTTTATGAAAAAATCCCTAAGCCCCGAGGTCACAATTTCATCAAAAATCTGACTTTTTGCAATTCACTCAAAAATGGTGCCAAACGGTTGCAAATGCTGCCTTCAAAGCTTTTGCGGTCGAAACAGAAGGGTTTTCATCACAGGACAAGAAATCAGCTCTCGAGAACTTAACCGGCAGAAAAAGATATTTTGAAAAAATACCCAAGCCCCGGGGTCACAATTTCATCAAAAATCTGACTTTCTGCAATTCACTCAAAAATGGTGCCAAAGGGTTGCAAATGCTCCCCTGAATATTTTAGCGGTCGAAACAGAAGGCTTTTTATCACAGGACAAGAAACAAGCCCTCGACAACTTAACCGGCAGAAAAAGATTTTTTTGAAAAAATCCCTAAGCCCCGGGATCACAATTTCATCAGAAATCTACTTTCTGCAATTCACTCAAAAATGGTGCCAAAGGGTTGCAAATGCTCCCCTGAATATTTTAGCGGTCGAAACAGAAGGCTTTTTATCACAGGACAAGAAATAAGCCCTCAACAACTTATCGGGCAGAAAAAGATTTTTTTGAAAAAATCCCTAAGCCCCGGGGTCACAATTCCATCAAAATTCTGACTTTCTGCAATTCACTCAAAAATGGTGCCAAACGGTTGCAAATGCTGCCTTCAAAGCTTTGGCGGTCGAAACAGAAGGCTTTTTATCACAGGACAAGAAATCAGCCCTCGACAATTTAACCGGCAGAAAAAGATTTTTTGCAAAAATCCCTAAGCCCCGGGTCACAATTTCATCAAAAATCTGACTTTCTGCAATTCACTCAAAAATGGTGCAAAAGGGTTGCAAATGCTCCCCTGAATATTTTAGCGGTCGAAACAGAAGGCTTTTTATCACAGGACAAGAAACAAGCCCTTGACAACTTAACCGGCAGAAAAAGATTTTATGAAAAAATCCCTAAGCCCCGAGGTCACAATTTCATCAAAAATCTGACTTTCTGCAATTCACTCAAAAATGGTGCCAAACAGTTGCAAATGCTGCCTTCAAAGCTTTGGCGGTCGAAACAGAAGGCTTTTTATCACAGGACAAGAAATAAGCCCTCGACAACTTAACCGGCAAAAAAAGATTTTTTTGAAAAAAATCGCTAAGCCCCGGGGTCACAATTTCATAAAAAGTCTGACTTTCAACAATTCACTCAAAAATGGTGCCAAACGGTTGCAAATGCTCCCCTGAATGCTTTGGCGATCGAAACAGAAGGCTTTTTATCACAGGACAAGAAATAAGCCCTCGACAACTTAACCGGCAGAAAAAGATTTTTTTGAAAAAATCCCTAAGCCCCGGGGTCACAATTTCATCAAAATTCTGACGTTCTCCAATTCACTCAAAAATGGTGCCAAACGGTTCCAAATATTCCCGTGAGAGGTTTGGCGTTCAAAACAGAAGGCTTTTTATCACAGGACAAGAAATCAACCCTCGACAACTTAAACGGCAGAAAAACATTTTTTGAAAAAATCCCTAAGCCCCGGGGTCACAATTTCATCAAAAATCTGACTTTCTGCAATTCACTCAAAAATGGTGCCAAACGGTTGCAAATGCTGCCTTCAAAGCTTTGGCGGTCGAAACAGAAGGCTTTTTATCACAGGAAAAGAAAGCAGCCCTCGACAACTTAACCGGCAGAAAAAGATTTTATGAAAAAATCCCTAAGCCCCGGGGTCACAATTTCATCAAAAATCTGACTTTCTGCAATTCACTCAAAAATGGTGCCAAACGGTTGCAAATACTGCCTTCAAAGCTTTTGCGGTCGAAACAGAAGGGTTTTTATCACAGGACAAGAAATCAGCTCTCGAGAACTTAACCGGCAGAAAAAGATATTTTGAAAAAATACCCAAGAACCGGGGTCACAATTTCATCAAAAATCTGACTTTCTGCAATTCACTCAAAAATGGTGCCAAAGGGTTGCAAATGCTCCCCTGAAGATTTTAGCGGTCGAAACAGAAGGCTTTTTATCACAGGACAAGAAATAAGCCCTCAACAACTTAACGGGCAGAAAAAGATTTTTTTGAAAAAATCCCTAAGCCCTGGGGTCACAATTTCATCAAAAATCTGACTTTCTGCAATTCACTCAAAAATGGTGCCAAACGGTTGCAAATGCTGCCTTCAAAGCTTTGGCGGTCGAAACAGAAGGGTTTTTATCACAGGACAAGAAATCAGCTCTCGAGAACTTAACGTGCAGAAAAAGATATTTTGAAAAAATCCCTAAGCCCCGGGGTCACAATTTCATCAAAAGTCTGACTTTCTGCAATTCACTCAAAAATGGTGCCAAAGGGTTGCAAATGCTCCCCTGAATATTTTAGCGGTCGAAACAGAAGGCTTTTTTTCACAGGACAAGAAATCAGCCCTCGACAATTTAACCGGCAGAAAAAGATTTTTTGAAAAAATCCCTAAGCCCCGGGATCACAATTTCATCAGAAATCTACTTTCTGCAATTCACTCAAAAATGGGGCCAAAGGGTTGCAAATGCTCCCCTGAATATTTTAGCGGTCGAAACAGAAGGCTTTTTATCACAGGACAAGAAATAAGCCCTCTACAACTTAACGGGCAGAAAAAGATTTTTTTGAAAAAATCCCTAAGCCCCGGGGTCACAATTTCATCAAAAATCTGACTTTCTGCAATTCACTCAAAAATGGTGCCAAACGGTTGCAAATGCTGCCTTCAAAGCTTTGGCGGTCAAAACAGAAGGCTTTTTATCACAGGACAAGAAATCAGCCCTCGACAATTTAACCGGCAGAAAAAGATTTTTTGAAAAAATCCCTAAGCCCCGGGGTCACAATTTCATCAAAAATCTTTCTTTCGGCATTTCACTCAAAAATGGTGCCAAAGGGTTGCAAATGCTCCCCTGAATATTTTAGCGGTCGAAACAGAAGGCTTTTTATCACAGGACAAGAAACAAGCCCTCGACAACTTTACCGGCAGAAAAAGATTTTTTTGAAAAAATCCCTAAGCCCCGGGGTCACAATTTCATCAGAAATCTACTTTCTGCAATTCACTCAAAAATGGTGCCAAAGGGTTGCAAATGCTCCCCTGAATATTTTAGCGTTCGAAACAGAAGGCTTTTTATCACAGGACAAGAAATAAGCCCTCGACAACTTAACGGGCAGAAAAAGATATTTTTGAAAAAATCCCTAAGCCCCGGAATCACAATTTCATCAAAAATCTGACTTTCTGCAATTCACTCAAAAATGGTGCCAAAGGGTTGCAAATGCTCCCCTGAATATTTTAGCGGTCGAAACAGAAGGCTTTTTATCACAGGACAAGAAACAAGCCCTCGACAACTTAACCGGCAGAAAAAGATTTTTTTGAAAAAATCCCTAAGCCCCGGGGTCACAATTTCATCAGAAATCTACTTTCTGCAATTCACTCAAAAATGGTGCCAAAGGGTTGCAAATGCTCCCCTGAATATTTTAGCGGTCGAAACAGAAGGCTTTTTATCACAGGACAAGAAATAAGCCCTCGACAACTTAACGGGCAGAAAAAGACTTTTTTGAAAAAATCCCTAAGCCCCGGGGTCACAATTTCATCAAAAATCTGACTTTCGGCATTTCACTCAAAAATGGTGCCAAAGGGTTGGAAATGCTGCCTTCAAAGCTTTGGCGGTCAAAACAGAAGGCTTTTTATCACAGGACAAGAAATCAGCCCTCGACAATTTAACCGGCAGAAAAAGATTTTTTGAAAAAATCCCTAAGCCCCGGAATCACAATTTCATCAAAAATCTGACTTTCTGCAATTCACTCAAAAATGGTGCCAAAGGGTTGCAAATGCTCCCCTGAATATTTTAGCGGTCGAAACAGAAGGCTTTTTATCACAGGACAAGAAATAAGCCCTCGACAACTTAACGGGCAGAAAAAGATTTTTTTGAAAAAATCCCTAACCCCCGGGTCACAATTTCATCAAAAATCTGACTTTCTGCAATTCACTCAAAAATGGTGCCAAACGGTTGCAAATGCTGCCTTCAAAGCTTTGGCGGTCAAAACAGAAGGCTTTTTATCACAGGACAAGAAATCAGCCCTCGACAATTTAACCGGCAGAAAAAGATTTTTTGAAAAAATCCCTAAGCCCCGGAATCACAATTTCATCAAAAATCTGACTTTCTGCAATTCACTCAAAAATGGTGCCAAAGGGTTGCAAATGCTCCCCTGAATATTTTAGCGGTGGAAACAGAAGGCTTTTTATCACAGGACAAGAAACAAGCCCTCGACAACTTAACCGGCAGAAAAAGATTTTTTTGAAAAAATCCCTAAGGCCCGGGATCACAATTTCATCAGAAATCTACTTTCTGCAATTCACTCAAAAATGGGGCCAAAGGGTTGCAAATGCTCCCCTGAATATTTTAGCGGTCGAAACAGAAGGCTTTTTATCACAGGACAGGAAATAAGCCCTCAACAACTTAACGGGCAGAAAAAGATTTTTTTGAAAAAATCCCTAAGCCCCGGGGTCACAATTTCATCAAAAATCTGACTTTCTGCAATTCACTCAAAAATGGTGCCAAACGGTTGCAAATGCGGCCTTCAAAGCTTTGGCGGTCGAAACAGAAGGCTTTTTATCACAGGACAAGAAATCAGCCCTCGACAATTTAACCGGCAGAAAAAGATTTTTTGAAAAAATCCCTAAGCCCCGGAATCACAATTTCATCAAAAATCTGACTTTCTGCAATTCACTCAAAAATGGTGCCAAAGGGTTGCAAATGCTCCCCTGAATATTTTAGCGGTCGAAACAGAAGGCTTTTTATCACAGGACAAGAAACAAGCCCTCGACAACTTAACCGGCAGAAAAAGATTTTTTTGAAAAAATCCCTAAGCCCCGGGATCACAATTTCATTAGAAATCTACTTTCTGCAATTCACTCAAAAATGGGGCCAAAGGGTTGCAAATGCTCCCCTGAATATTTTAGCGGTCGAAACAGAAGGCTTTTTATCACAGGAAAAGAAATAAGCCCTCAACAACTTAACGGGCAGAAAAAGATTTTTTTGAAAAAATTCCTAAGCCCCGGGGTCACAATTTCATCAAAAATCTGACTTTCTGCAATTCACTCAAAAATGGTACCAAACGGTTGCAAATGCTGCCTTCAAAGCTTTGGCGGTCGAAACAGAAGGCTTGTTATCACAGGACAAGAAATCAGCCCTCGACAATTTAACCGGCAGAAAAAGATTTTTTGAAAAAATCCCTAAGCCCCGGGGTCACAATTTCATCAAAAATCTTTCCTTCGGCATTTCACTCAAAAATGGTGCCAAAGGGTTGCAAATGCTCCCCTGAATATTTTAGCGTTCGAAACAGAAGGCTTTTTATCACAGGACAAGAAATAAGCCCTCAACAACTTAATGGGCAGAAAAAGATTTTTTTGAAAAAATCCCTAAGCCCCGGGGTCACAATTTCATCAAAAATCTGACTTTCGGCATTTCACTCAAAAATGGTGCCAAAGGGTTGGAAATGCTCCCCTGAATATTTTAGCGATCGAAACAGAAGGCTTTTTATCACAGGACAAGAAACAAGCCCTCGACAACTTAACCGGCAGAAAAAGATTTTTTTGAAAAAATCCCTAAGCCACGGGGTCACAATTTCATCAAAAATCTGACTTTCTGCAATTCACTAAAAATGGTGCCAAACGGTTGCAAATGCTCCCCTGAAAGGTTTCGCGGTCGAAACAGAAGGCTTTTTATCACAGGACAAGAGATAAGCCCTCGACAACTTAACGGGCAGAAAAAGATTTTTTTGAAAAAATCCCTAAGCCCCGGCGTCACAATTTCATCAAAAATCTGACTATCGGCATTTCACTCAAAAATGGTGCCAAACGGTTGCAAATGCTCCCCTGAATGCTTTAGCGATCAAAACAGAAGGCTTTTTATCACAGGACAAGAAATAAGCCCTCAACAACTTAACGGGCAGAAAAAGATTTTTTTGAATAAATCCCCAAGCCCCGGGGTCACAATTTCATCAAAAATCTACTTTCTGCAATTCACTCAAAAATGGTGCCAAAGGGTTGCAAATGCTCCCCTGAATATTTTAGCGTTCGAAACAGAAGACTTTTTATCACAGGACAAGAAATAAGCCCTCTTCAACTTAACGGGCAGAAAAAGATTTTTTTAAAAAAATCCCTAAGCCCCGGGGTCACAATTTCATCAAAAGTCTGACGTTCTCCAATTCACTCAAAAATGGTGCCAATCGGTTCCAAATATTCCCGTGAGAGGTTTGGCGTTCAAAACAGAAGGCTTTTTATCACAGGACAAGAAATCAACCCTCGACAAATTAAACGGCAGAAAAACATTTTTTGAAAAAATCCCTAAGCCCCGGGGTCACAATTTCATCAAAAATCTGACTTTCTGCAATTCACTCAAAAATGGTGCCAAACGGTTGCAAATGCTGCCTTCAAAGCTTTGGCGGTCGAAACAGAAGGCTTTTTATCACAGGAAAAGAAATCAGCCCTCGACAACTTAACCGGCAGAAAAAGATTTTATGAAAAAATCCCTAAGCCCCGGGGTCACAATTTCATCAAAAATCTGACTTTCTGCAATTCACTCAAAAATGGTGCCAAACGGTGGCAAATGCTGCCTTCAAAGCTTTTGCGGTCGAAACAGAAGGGTTTTTATCACAGGACAAGAAATCAGCTCTCGAGAACTTAACCGGCAGAAAAAGATATTTTGAAAAAATACCCAAGCCCCGGGGTCACAATTTCATCAAAAATCTGACTTTCTGCAATTCACTCAAAAATGGTGCCAAAGGGTTGCAAATGCTCCCCTGAATATTTTAGCGGTCGAAACAGAAGGCTTTTTTTCACAGGACAAGAAATAAGCCCTCAACCACTTAACGGGCAGAAAAACATTTTTTGAAAAAATCCCTAAGCCCCGGGGTCACAATTTCATCAGAAATCTACTTTCTGCAATTCACTCAAAAATGGTGCCAAAGGGTTGCAAATGCTCCCCTGAAAGGTTTGACGGTCGAAACAGAAGGCTTTTTATCACAGGACAAGAAATAAGCCCTCGACAACTTAACCGGCAAAGAAAGATTTTTTTTGAAAAAATCCCTAAGCCCCTGGGTCACAATTTCATAAAAAGTCTGACGTTCTCCAATTCACTCAAAAATGATGCCAAATGGTTCCAAATGTTCCCATGAGAGGTTTGGCGGTCAAAACAGAAGGCTTTTTATCACAGGACAAGAAATAAGCCCTCGACAACTTAACCGGCAAAAAAAGATTTTTTTGAAAAAATCGCTAAGCCCCGGGGTCACAATTTCATAAAAAGTCTGACTTTCAACAATTCACTCAAAAATGATGCCGAAGGGTTGCAATTGCTACCCTGAATATTATAGCGGTCGAAACAGAAGGCTTTTTATCACAGGACAAGAAATAAGCCCTCGACAACTTAACGGGCAGAAAAAGATTTTTTTGAAAAAATCCCTAAGCCCCGGGGTCACAATTTCATCAAAAATCTGACTTTCGGCATTTCACTCAAAAATGGTGCCAAACGGTTGCAAATGCTCCCCTGAATGCTTTGGCGATCGAAACAGAAGGCTTTTTATCACAGGACAAGAAATAAGCCCTCGACAACTTAACCGGCAGAAAAAGATTTTTTTGAAAAAATCCCTAAGCCCCGGGGTCACAATTTCATCAAAAGTCTGACGTTCTCCAATTCACTCAAAAATGGTGCCAAACGGTTCCAAATATTCCCGTGAGAGGTTTGGCGTTCAAAACAGAAGGCTTTTTATCACAGGACAAGAAATCAACCCTCGACAACTTAAACGGCAGAAAAATATTTTTTGAAAAAATCCATACGCCCCGGGGGGTCACAATTTCATCAAAAATCTGACTTTCTGCAATTCACTCAAAAATGGTGCCAAAGGGTTGCAAATGCTCCCCTTAATATTTTAGCGGTCGAAACAGAAGGCTTTTTATCACAGGACAAGAAATAAGCCCTCGACAACTTAACGGGCAGAAAAAGATTTTTTTGAAAAAATCCCTAAGCCCCGGGGTCACAATTTCATCAAAGGTCTGACGTTCTTCAATTCACTCAAAAATGGTGCCAAACGGTTGCAAAGGCTCCCCTGAAAGGTTTGGCGTTCAAAAGAGAAGGCTTTTTATGACAGGACAAGAAATCAACCCTCGACAACTTAAACAGCAGAAAAACATTTTTTGAAAAAATCCCTAAGCCCCGGGGGGTCACAATTTCATCAAAAATCTACTTTCTGCAATTCACTCAAAAATGGTGCCAAACGGTTTCAAAGGCTGCCTTCAAAGCTTTGGCGGTCGAAACAGAAGGCTTTTTATCACAGGACAAGAAATCAGCTCTCGAGAACTTAACCGGCAGAGAAAGATATTTTGAAAAAATCCCTAAGCCCCGGGGTCACAATTTCATCAAAAATCTGACTTTCAACAATTCACTCAAAAATGGTGCCAAACGGTTGCAAATGCTCCCCTGAATATTTTAGCGGTCGAAACAGAAGGCTTTTTATCACAGGACAAGAAACAAGCCCGCGACAACTTAACTGGCAAAAAAAGATTTTTTTGAAAAAATCCCTAAGCCCCGGGGTCACAATTTCATAAAAAATCTGACTTTCTGCAATTCACTCAAAAATGGTGCCAAAGGGTTGCAAATGCTCCCCTGAATATTTTAGCGTTCGAAACAGAAGGCTTTTTATCACAGGACAAGAAATAAGCCCTCGACAACTTAACGGGCAGAAAAAGATTTTTTTAAAAAAATCCCTAAGCCCCGGAGTCACAATTTCATCAAAAGTCTGACGTTCTCCAATTCACTCAAAAATGGTGCCAATCGGTTCCAAATATTCCCGTGAGAGGTTTGGCGTTCAAAACAGAAGGCTTTTTATCACAGGACAAGAAATAAGCCCTCGACAACTTAAACGGCAGAAAAACATTTTTTAAAAAAAAATCCCTAAGCCCCGGGGTCACAATTTCATCAAAAATCTGACTTTCTGCAATTCACTCAAAAATGGTGCCAAACGGTTGCAAATGCTGCCTTCAAAGCTTTGGCGGTCGAAACAGAAGGCTTTTTATCACAGGAAAAGAAATCAGCCCTCGACAACTTAACCGGCAGAAAAAGATTTTATGAAAAAATCCCTAAGCCCCGGGGTCACAATTTCATCAAAAATCTGACTTTCTGCAATTCACTCAAATATGGTGCCAAACGGTTGCAAATACTGCCTTCAAAGCTTTTGCGGTCGAAACAGAAGGGTTTTTATCACAGGACAAGAAATCAGCTCTCGAGAACTTAACTGGCAGAAAAAGATATTTTGAAAAAATACCCAAGCCCCGGGGTCACAATTTCATCAAAAATCTGACTTTCTGCAATTCACTCAAAAATGGTGCCAAAGGGTTGCAAATGCTCCCCTGAAGATTTTAGCGGTCGAAACAGAAGGCTTTTTATCACAGGACAAGAAATAAGCCCTCAACAACTTAACGGGCAGAAAAAGATTTTTTTGAAAAAATCCCTAAGCCCTGGGGTCACAATTTCATCAAAAATCTGACTTTCTGCAATTCACTCAAAAATGGTGCCAAACGGTTGCAAATGCTGCCTTCAAAGCTTTGGCGGTCGAAACAGAAGGGTTTTTATCACAGGACAAGAAATCAGCTCTCGAGAACTTAACGTGCAGAAAAAGATATTTTGAAAAAATCCCTAAGCCCCGGGGTCACAATTTCATCAAAAGTCTGACTTTCTGCAATTCACTCAAAAATGGTGCCAAAGGGTTGCAAATGCTCCCCTGAATATTTTAGCGGTCGAAACAGAAGGCTTTTTTTCACAGGACAAGAAATCAGCCCTCGACAATTTAACCGGCAGAAAAAGATTTTTTGAAAAAATCCCTAAGCCCCGGGATCACAATTTCATCAGAAATCTACTTTCTGCAATTCACTCAAAAATGGGGCCAAAGGGTTGCAAATGCTCCCCTGAATATTTTAGCGGTCGAAACAGAAGGCTTTTTATCACAGGACAGGAAATAAGCCCTCAACAACTTAACGGGCAGAAAAAGATTTTTTTGAAAAAATCCCTAAGCCCCGGGGTCGCAATTTCATCAAAAATCTGACTTTCTGCAATTCACTCAAAAATGGTGCCAAACGGTTGCAAATGCTGCCTTCAAAGCTTTGGCGGTCGAAACAGAAGGCTTTTTATCACAGGACAAGAAATCAGCCCTCGACAATTTAACCGGCAGAAAAAGATTTTTTGAAAAAATCCCTAAGCCCCGGGGTCACAATTTCATCAAAAATCTTTCTTTCGGCATTTCACTCAAAAATGGTGCCAAAGGGTTGCAAATGCTCCACTGAATATTTTAGCGGTCGAAACAGAAGGCTTTTTATCACAGGACAAGAAACAAGCCCTCGACAACTTTACCGGCAGAAAAAGATTTTTTTGAAAAAATCCCTAAGCCCCGGGGTCACAATTTCATCAGAAATCTACTTTCTGCAATTCACTCAAAAATGGTGCCAAAGGGTTGCAAATGCTCCCCTGAATATTTTAGCGTTCGAAACAGAAGGCTTTTTATCACAGGACAAGAAATAAGCCCTCAACAACTTAAAGGGCAGAAAAAGATTTTTTTGAAAAAATCCCTAACCCCCGGGTCACAATTTCATCAAAAATCTGACTTTCTGCAATTCACTCAAAAATGGTGCCAAAGGGTTGGAAATGCTGCCTTCAAAGCTTTGGCGGTCGAAACAGAAGGCTTTTTATCACAGGACAAGAAATCAGCCCTCAACAATTTAACCGGCAGAAAAAGATTTTTTGAAAAAATCCCTAAGCCCCGGAATCACAATTTCATCAAAAATCTGACTTTCTGCAATTCACTCAAAAATGGTGCCAAACGGTTGCAAATGCTGCCTTCAAAGCTTTGGCGGTCGAAACAGAAGGCTTTTTATCACAGGACAAGAAATCAGCCCTCGACAATTTAACGGCAGAAAAAGATTTTTTGAAAAAATCCCTAAGCCCCGGGGTCACAATTTCATCAAAAATCTTTCTTTCGGCATTTCACTCAAAAATGGTGCCAAAGGGTTGCAAATGCTCCCCTGAATATTTTAGCGGTCGAAACAGAAGGCTTTTTATCACAGGACAAGAAACAAGCCCTCGACAACTTTACCGGCAGAAAAAGATTTTTTTGAAAAAATCCCTAAGCCCCGGGGTCACAATTTCATCAGAAATCTACTTTCTGCAATTCACTCAAAAATGGTGCCAAAGGGTTGCAAATGCTCCCCTGAATATTTTAGCGGTCGAAACAGAAGGCTTTTTATCACAGGACAAGAAATAAGCCCTCGACAACTTAACGGGCAGAAAAAGATTTTTTTGAAAAAATCCCTAAGCCCCGGGGTCACAATTTCATCAAAAATCTGACTTTCGGCATTTCACTCAAAAATGGTGCCAAAGGGTTGGAAATGCTGCCTTCAAAGCTTTGGCGGTCAAAACAGAAGGCTTTTTATCACAGGACAAGAAATCAGCCCTCGACAATTTAACCGGCAGAAAAAGATTTTTTGAAAAAATCCCTAAGCCCCGGAATCACAATTTCATCAAAAATCTGACTTTCTGCAATTCACTCAAAAATGGTGCCAAAGGGTTGCAAATGCTCCCCTGAATATTTTAGCGGTCGAAACAGAAGGCTTTTTATCACAGGACAAGAAACAAGCCCTCGACAACTTAACCGGCAGAAAAAGATTTTTTTGAAAAAATCCCTAAGCCCCGGGGTCACAATTTCATCAGAAATCTACTTTCTGCAATTCACTCAAAAATGGTGCCAAAGGGTTGCAAATGCTCCCCTGAATATTTTAGCGGTCGAAACAGAAGGCTTTTTATCACAGGACAAGAAATAAGCCCTCGACAACTTAACGGGCAGAAAAAGATTTTTTTGAAAAAATCCCTAAGCCCCGGGGTCACAATTTCATCAAAAATCTGACTTTCGGCATTTCACTCAAAAATGGTGCCAAAGGGTTGGAAATGCTGCCTTCAAAGCTTTGGCGGTCAAAACAGAAGGCTTTTTATCACAGGACAAGAAATCAGCCCTCGACAATTTAACCGGCAGAAAAAGATTTTTTGAAAAAATTCCTAAGCCCCGGAATCACAATTTCATCAAAAATCTGACTTCCTGCAATTCACTCAAAAATGGTGCCAAAGGGTTGCAAATGCTCCCCTGAATATTTTAGCGGTCGAAACAGAAGGCTTTTTATCACAGGACAAGAAACAAGCCCTCGACAACTTAACCGGCAGAAAAAGATTTTTTTGAAAAAATCCCTAAGCCCCGGGATCACAATTTCATCAGAAATCTACTTTCTGCAATTCACTCAAAAATGGGGCCAAAGGGTTGCAAATGCTCCCCTGAATATTATAGCGGTCGAAACAGAAGGCTTTTTATCACAGGACAAGAAATAAGCCCTCGACAACTTAACGGGCAGAAAAAGATTTTTTTAAAAAAATCCCTAAGCCCCGGGGTCACAATTTCATCAAAAATCTGACTTTCGGCATTTCACTCAAAAATGGTGCCAAAGGGTTGGAAATGCTGCCTTCAAAGCTTTGGCGGTCAAAACAGAAGGCTTTTTATCACAGGACAAGAAATCAGCCCTCGACAATTTAACCGGCAGAAAAAGATTTTTTGAAAAAATCCCTAAGCCCCGGAATCACAATTTCATCAAAAATCTGACTTTCTGCAATTCACTCAAAAATGGTGCCAAAGGGTTGCAAATGCTCCCCTGAATATTTTAGCGGTGGAAACAGAAGGCTTTTTATCACAGGACAAGAAACAAGCCCTCGACAACTTAACCGGCAGAAAAAGATTTTTTTGAAAAAATCCCTAAGGCCCGGGATCACAATTTCATCAGAAATCTACTTTCTGCAATTCACTCAAAAATGGGGCCAAAGGGTTGCAAATGCTCCCCTGAATATTTTAGCGGTCGAAACAGAAGGCTTTTTATCACAGGACAGGAAATAAGCCCTCAACAACTTAACGGGCAGAAAAAGATTTTTTTGAAAAAATCCCTAAGCCCCGGGGTCACAATTTCATCAAAAATCTGACTTTCTGCAATTCACTCAAAAATGGTGCCAAACGGTTGCAAATGCGGCCTTCAAAGCTTTGGCGGTCGAAACAGAAGGCTTTTTATCACAGGACAAGAAATCAGCCCTCGACAATTTAACCGGCAGAAAAAGATTTTTTGAAAAAATCCCTAAGCCCCGGAATCACAATTTCATCAAAAATCTGACTTTCTGCAATTCACTCAAAAATGGTGCCAAAGGGTTGCAAATGCTCCCCTGAATATTTTAGCGGTCGAAACAGAAGGCTTTTTATCACAGGACAAGAAACAAGCCCTCGACAACTTAACCGGCAGAAAAAGATTTTTTTGAAAAAATCCCTAAGCCCGGGGATCACAATTTCATTAGAAATCTACTTTCTGCAATTCACTCAAAAATGGGGCCAAAGGGTTGCAAATGCTCCCCTGAATATTTTAGCGGTCGAAACAGAAGGCTTTTTATCACAGGAAAAGAAATAAGCCCTCAACAACTTAACGGGCAGAAAAAGATTTTTTTGAAAAAATCCCTAAGCCCCGGGGTCACAATTTCATCAAAAATCTGACTTTCTGCAATTCACTCAAAAATGGTGCCAAACGGTTGCAAATGCTGCCTTCAAAGCTTTGGCGGTCGAAACAGAAGGCTTTTTATCACAGGACAAGAAATCAGCCCTCGACAATTTAACCGGCAGAAAAAGATTTTTTGAAAAAATCCCTAAGCCCCGGGGTCACAATTTCATCAAAAATCTTTCTTTCGGCATTTCACTCAAAAATGGTGCCAAAGGGTTGCCAATGATCCCCTGAATATTTTAGCGTTCGAAACAGAAGGCTTTTTATCACAGGACAAGAAATAAGCCCTCGACAACTTAATGGGCAGAAAAAGATTTTTTTGAAAAAATCCCTAAGCCCCGGGGTCACAATTTCATCAAAAATCTGACTTTCGGCAATTCACTAAAAATGGTGCCAAACGGTTGCAAATGCTCCCCTGAAAGGTTTCGCGGTCGAAACAGAAGGCTTTTTATCACAGGACAAGAGATAAGCCCTCGACAACTTAACGGGCAGAAAAAGATTTTTTTGAAAAAATCCCTAAGCCCCGGGGTCACAATTTCATCAAAAATCTGACTATCGGCATTTCACTCAAAAATGGTGCCAAACGGTTGCAAATGCTCCCCTGAATGCTTTAGCGATCAAAACAGAAGGCTTTTTATCACAGGACAAGAAATAAGCCCTCAACAACTTAACGGGCAGAAAAAGATTTTTTTGAAAAAATCCCCAAGCCCCGGGGTCACAATTTCATCAAAAATCTACTTTCTGCTATTCACTCAAAAATGGTGCCAAAGGGTTGCAAATGCTCCCCTGAATATTTTAGCGGTCGAAACAGAAGGCTTTTTATCACAGGACAAGAAATAAGCCCTCGACAACTTAACCGGCAGAAAAAGATTTTTTGAAAAAATCCCTAAGCCCCGGGGTCAAAATTTTATCAAAAATCTGACTTTCTGCAATTCACTAAAAATGGTGCCAAACGGTTGCAAATGCTCCCCTGAAAGGTTTCGCGGTCGAAACAGAAGGCTTTTTATCACAGGACAAGAAATAAGCCCTCGACAACTTAACCGGCAAAGAAAGATTTTTTTTGAAAAAATCCCTAAGCCCCTGGGTCACAATTTCATAAAAAGTCTGACTTTCAACAATTCACTCAAAAATGATGCCAAACGGTTGCAAATGCTCCCCTGAAAGGTTTGACGGTCGAAACAGAAGGCTTTTTATCACAGGAAAAGAAATAAGCCCTCAACAACTCAACCGGCAGAAAAATATTTTTTTGAAAAAATCCCTAAGCCCCGGGGTCACAATTTCATAAAAAGTCTGACTTTCAACAATTCACTCAAAAATGGTGCCAAAGGGTTGCAAATGCTCCCCTCAATATTTTAGCGGTCGAAACAGAAGGCTTTTTATCACAGGACAAGAAATAAGCCCTCGACAACTTAACCGGCAGAAAAAGATTTTTTGAAAAAATCCCTAAGCCCCGGGGTCACAATTTCATAAAAAATCTGACGTTCTTCAATTCACTCAAAAATGGTGCCAAACGGTTCCAAATATTCCCGTGAGAGGTTTGGCGTTCAAAACAGAAGGCTTTTTATCACAGGACAAGAAATCAACCCTCGACAACTTAAACGGCAGAAAAACATTTTTTGAAAAAATCCCTAAGCCCCGGGGGGGTCACAATTTCATCAAAAATCTACTTTCTGCAATTCACTCAAAAATGGTGCCAAACGGTTTCAAATGCTGCCTTCAAAGCTTTGGCGGTCGAAACAGAAGGCTTTTTAGCACAGGACAAGAAATCAGCTCTCGAGAACTTAACCGGCAGAAAAAGATATTTTGAAAAAATCCCCAAGCCCCGGTGTCACAATTTTATCAAGAATCTGACTTTCAACAATTCACTCAAAAATGGTGCCAAAGGGTTGCAAATGCTCCCCTGAATATTTTAGCGGTCGAAACAGAAGGCTTTTTATCACAGGAAAAGAAATCAGCCCTCAACAACTTAACCGGCAGAAAAAGATTTTATGAAAAAATCCCTAAGCCCCGAGGTCACAATTTCATCAAAAATCTGACTTTTTGCAATTCACTCAAAAATGGTGCCAAACGGTTGCAAATGCTGCCTTCAAAGCTTTTGCGGTCGAAACAGAAGGGTTTTCATCACAGGACAAGAAATCAGCTCTCGAGAACTTAACCGGCAGAAAAAGATATTTTGAAAAAATACCCAAGCCCCGGGGTCACAATTTCATCAAAAATCTGACTTTCTGCAATTCACTCAAAAATGGTGCCAAAGGGTTGCAAATGCTCCCCTGAATATTTTAGCGGTCGAAACAGAAGGCTTTTTATCACAGGACAAGAAACAAGCCCTCGACAACTTAACCGGCAGAAAAAGATTTTTTTGAAAAAATCCCTAAGCCCCGGGATCACAATTTCATCAGAAATCTACTTTCTGCAATTCACTCAAAAATGGTGCCAAAGGGTTGCAAATGCTCCCCTGAATATTTTAGCGGTCGAAACAGAAGGCTTTTTATCACAGGACAAGAAATAAGCCCTCAACAACTTATCGGGCAGAAAAAGATTTTTTTGAAAAAATCCCTAAGCCCCGGGGTCACAATTCCATCAAAATTCTGACTTTCTGCAATTCACTCAAAAATGGTGCCAAACGGTTGCAAATGCTGCCTTCAAAGCTTTGGCGGTCGAAACAGAAGGCTTTTTATCACAGGACAAGAAATCAGCCCTCGACAATTTAACCGGCAGAAAAAGATTTTTTGCAAAAATCCCTAAGCCCCGGGTCACAATTTCATCAAAAATCTGACTTTCTGCAATTCACTCAAAAATGGTGCAAAAGGGTTGCAAATGCTCCCCTGAATATTTTAGCGGTCGAAACAGAAGGCTTTTTATCACAGGACAAGAAACAAGCCCTTGACAACTTAACCGGCAGAAAAAGATTTTATGAAAAAATCCCTAAGCCCCGAGGTCACAATTTCATCAAAAATCTGACTTTCTGCAATTCACTCAAAAATGGTGCCAAACAGTTGCAAATGCTGCCTTCAAAGCTTTGGCGGTCGAAACAGAAGGCTTTTTATCACAGGACAAGAAATAAGCCCTCGACAACTTAACCGGCAAAAAAAGATTTTTTTGAAAAAAATCGCTAAGCCCCGGGGTCACAATTTCATAAAAAGTCTGACTTTCAACAATTCACTCAAAAATGGTGCCAAACGGTTGCAAATGCTCCCCTGAATGCTTTGGCGATCGAAACAGAAGGCTTTTTATCACAGGACAAGAAATAAGCCCTCGACAACTTAACCGGCAGAAAAAGATTTTTTTGAAAAAATCCCTAAGCCCCGGGGTCACAATTTCATCAAAATTCTGACGTTCTCCAATTCACTCAAAAATGGTGCCAAACGGTTCCAAATATTCCCGTGAGAGGTTTGGCGTTCAAAACAGAAGGCTTTTTATCACAGGACAAGAAATCAACCCTCGACAACTTAAACGGCAGAAAAACATTTTTTGAAAAAATCCCTAAGCCCCGGGGGGGTCACAATTTCATCAAAAATCTACTTTCTGCAATTCACTCAAAAATGGTGCCAAACGGTTTCAAATGCTGCCTTCAAAGCTTTGGCGGTCGAAACAGAAGGCTTTTTATCACAGGACAAGAAATCAGCTCTCGAGAACTTAACCGGCAGAAAAAGATATTTTGAAAAAATCCCCAAGCCCCGTTGTCACAATTTCATCAAAAATCTGACTTTCAACAATTCACTCAAAAATGGTGCCAAAGGGTTGCAAATGCTCCCCTGAATATATTAGCGGTCGAAACAGAAGGCTTTTTATCACAGGAAAAGAAATCAGCCCTCGACAAATTAACCGGCAGAAAAAGATTTTATGAAAAAATCCCTAAGCCCCGAGGTCACAATTTCATCAAAAATCTGACTTTCTGCAATTCATTCAAAAATGGTGCCAAACAGTTGCAAATGCTGCCTTCAAAGCTTTGGCGGTCGAAACAGAAGGCTTTTTATCACAGGACAAGAAATCAGCCCTCGACAATTTAACCGGCAGAAAAAGATTTTTTGAAAAAATCCCTAAGCCCCGGGGTCACAATTTCATCAAAAATCTGACTTTCTGCAATTCACTCAAAAATGGTGCCAAAGGGTTGCAAATGCTCCCCTGAATATTTTAGCGGTCGAAACAGAAGGCTTTTTATCACAGGACAAGAAACAAGCCCTCGACAACTTAACCGGCAGAAAAAGATTTTTTTGAAAAAATCCATAAGCCCCGGGGTCACAATTTCATCAAAAATCTACTTTCTGCATTTCACTCAAAAATGGTGCCAAAGGGTTGCAAATGCTCCCCTGAATATTTTAGCGTTCGAAACAGAAGGCTTTTTATCACAGGACAAGAAATAAGCCCTCGACAACTTAACGGGCAGAAAAAGATTTTTTTGAAAAAATCCCCAAGCCCCGGGGTCACAATTTCATCAAAAATCTACTTTCTGCTATTCACTCAAAAATGGTGCCAAAGGGTTGCAAATGATCCCCTGAATATTTTAGCGGACGAAACAGAAGGCTTTTTATCACAGGACAAGAAATAAGCCCTAAACAACTTAACGGGCTGAAAAAGATTTTTTTGAAAAAATCCCTAAGCCCCGGGGTCACAATTTCATCAAAAATCTGACTTTCTGCAATTCACTAAAAATGGTGCCAAACGGTTGCAAATGCTCCCCTGAAAGGTTTCGCTGTCGAAACAGAAGACTTTTTATCACAGGACAAGAAATAAGCCCTCGACAACTTAACCGACAAAGAAAGATTTTTTTTGAAAAAGTCCCTAAGCCCCGGGGTCACAATTTCATGAAAAATCTGACTTTCGGCATTTCACTCAAAAATGGTGCCAAACGGTTGCAAATGCTCCCCTGAAAGGTTTCGCGATCGAAACAGAAGGCTTTTTATCACAGGACAAGCAATAAGCCCTCAACAACTCAACCGGCAGAAAAATAATTTTTTGAAAAAATCCCTAAGCCCCGGGGTCACAATTTCATCAAAAGTCTGACGTTCTCCAATTCACTCAAAAATGATGCCAAATGGTTCCAAATGTTCCCATGAGAGGTTTGGCGGTCAAAACAGAAGGCTTTTTATCACAGGACAAGAAATAAGCCCTCGACAACTCAACCGGCAGAAATATATTTTTTTGAAAAAATCCCTAAGCCCCGGGGTCACAATTTTATCAAAAGTCTGACGTTCTCCAATTCACTCAAAAATGATGCCAAATGGTTCCAAATGTTCCCATGAGAGGTTTGGCGGTCAAAACAGAAGGCGTTTTATCACAGGACAAGAAATAAGCGCTCGACAACTTAACCGGCAAAAAAAGATTTTTTTGAAAAAATCGCTAAGCCCCGGGGTCACAATTTCATAAAAAGTCTGACTTTCAACAATTCACTCAAAAATGATGCCAAAGGGTTGCAAATGCTACCCTGAATATTTTAGCGGTCGAAACAGAAGGCTTTTTATCACAGGACAAGAATAAGCCCTCGACAACTTAACGGGCAGAAAAATATTTTTTTTAAAAAGTCCCTAAGCCCCGGGGTCACAATTTCATCAAAAATGTGACTTTCGGCAATTCACTCAAAAATGGTGCCAAACGGTTGCAAATGCTTCCCTGAAAGGTTTGGTGGTTGAAACAGAAGGCTTTTTATCACAGGACAAGAAATAAGCCCTCGACAACTCAACCGGCAGAAAAAGATTCTTTTGAAAAAATGCCTAAGCCCCGGGGTCACAATTTCATCAAAAGACTGACGTTCTCCAATTCACTCAAAAATGATGCCAAACGGTTCCAAATGTTCCCATGAGAGGTTTGGCGGTCGAAACAGAAGAATTTTTATCACAGGACAAGAAATAAGCCCTCGACAACTCAACCGGCAGAAAAAGACTTTTTGGAAAAAATCCCTAAGCCCCGGAGTCACAATTTCATCAAAAGTCTGACGTTCTCCAATTCACTCAAAAATGATGCCAAACGGTTCCAAATGTTCCCATGAGAGGTTTGGCGGTCAAAACAGAAGGCTTTTTATCACAGGACAAGAAATAAGCCCTCGACAACTTAACCGGCAGAAAAAGATTTTTTGAAAAAATCCCTAAACCCCGGGCTCACAATTTCATCAAAAATCTGACTTTCGGCATTTCACTCAAAAATGGTGCCAAAGGGTTGGAAATGCTCCCCTGAATATTTTAGCGGTCGAAACAGAAGGCTTTTTATCAAAGGACAAGAAACAAGCCCTCGACAACTTAACCGGCAGAAAAAGATTTTTTTGAAAAAATCCCTAAGCCCCGGGGTCACAATTTCATCAAAAATCTACTTTCTGCAATTCACTCAGAAATGGTGCCAAAGGGTTGCAAATGCTCCCATGAATATTTTAGGGTTCGAAACAGAAGGCTTTTTATCACAGGACAAGAAATAAGCCCTCGACAACTTAACGGGCAGAAAAATATTTTTTTGAAAAAATCCCTAAGCCCCGGGGTCACAATTTCATGAAAAATCTGACTTTTGGCATTTCACTCAAAAATGGTGCCAAACGGTTGCAAATGCTCCCCTGAAAGGTTTCGCGGTCCAAACAGAAGGCTTTTTATCACAGGACAAGAAATAAGCCCTCGACAACTTAACGGGCAGAAAAAGATTTTTTTGAAAAAATCCCTAAGCCCCGGGGTCACAATTTCATCAAAAATCTGACTTTCGGCATTTCACTCAAAAATGGTGCCAAACGGTTGCAAATGCTCCCCTGAAATGTTTGGTGGTTGAAACAGAAAGCTTTTTATCACAGGACAAGAAATAAGCCCTCGACAACTTAAACGGCAGAAAAAGATTTTTCTGAAAAAATCACTAAGCCCCGGGGTCAAAATTTCATCAAAAATCTGACTATCTGCTATTCACTCAAAAATGGTGCCAAACGGTTGCAAATGATCCCCTGAAAGGTTTGGCGGTCGAAACAGAAGGCTTTTTTTCACAGGACAAGAAATAAGCCCTCGACAACTTACCCGGCAGAAAAAGATTTTTTTTAAAAAAATCCCTAAGCCCCGGGATCACAATTTCATCAAAAATCTGACTTTCTGCAATTCACTCAAAAATGGTGCCAAACGGTTGCAAATGCTCCCATGAAAAGTTTGGCGGTCGAAACAGAAGGCTTTTTATCACAGGACAAGAAATAAGCCCTCAACGACTTAACCGGCAGAAAAAGATTTTTTGAAAAAATCCCTAAGCCCCGGGGTCACAATTTCATCAAAAATCTGACTTTCGGCATTTCACTCAAAAATGGTGCCAAACGATTGCAAATGCTCCCCTGAAATGTTTGGTGGTTGAAACAGAAAGCTTTTTTATCACAGGACAAGAAATAAGCCCTCGACAACTTAACCGGCAGCAAAAGATTTTTCTGAAAAAATCACTAAGCCCCGGGGTCAAAATTTCATCAAAAATCTGACTATCTGCTATTCACTCAAAAATGGTGCCAAACGGTTGCAAATGATCCCCTGAAAGGTTTGGCGGTCGAAACAGAAGGCTTTTTTTCACAGGACAAGAAATAAGCCCTCGACAACTTACCCGGCAGAAAAAGATTTTTTTTGAAAAAATCCCTAAGCCCCGGGATCACAATTTCATAAAAAATCTGACTTTCTGCAATTCACTCAAAAATGGTGCCAAACGGTTGCAAATGCTCCCATGAAAAGTTTGGCGGTCGAAACAGAAGGCTTTTTATCACAGGACAAGAAATAAGCCCTCAACGACTTAACCGGCAGAAAAAGATTTTTTGAAAAAATCCCTAAGCCCCGGGGTCACAATTTCATCAAAAATCTGACTTTCGGCATTTCACTCAAAAATGGTGCCAAACGGTTGCAAATGCTCCCCTGAAATGTTTGGTGGTTGAAACAGAAAGCTTTTTTATCACAGGACAAGAAATAAGCCCTCGACAACTTAACCGGCAGCAAAAGATTTTTTTGAAAAAATCACTATGCACCCGGGGTCACAATTTCATCAAAAATCTGACTATCTGCTATTCACTCAAAAATGGTGCCAAACGGTTGCAAATGATCCCCTGAAAGGTTTGGCGGTCGAAACAGAAGGCTTTTTTTCACAGGACAAGAAAAAAGCCCTCGACAACTTACCGGGCAGAAAAAGATTTTTTTTGAAAAAATCCCTAAGCCCCGGGGTCACCATTTCATAAAAAGTCTGACTTTCAACAATTCACCCAAAAATGATGCCAAACGGTTGCAAATGCTCCCCTGAATGCTTTAGCGGTTGAAACAGAAGGCTTTTTATCACAGGACAAGAAATAAGCCCTCAACGACTTAACCGGCAGAAAAAGATTTTTTGAAAAAATCCCTAAGCCCCGGGGTCACAATTTCATCAAAAATCTGACTTTCTGCTATTCATTCAAAAATGGTGCCTAACGGTTGCAAATGATCCCCTGAAAGGTTTGGCGGTCGAAACAGAAGGCTTTTTATCACAGGACAAGAAATAAGCCCTCGACAACCTAACCGGCAGAAAAAGATTTTTTTGAAAAAATCCCTAAGCAACTGGGTCAAAATTTCATTAAAAGTCTGACGTTCTCCAATTCACTCAATAATGATGCCAAACGGTTCCAAATGTTCCCACGAGAGGTTTGGCGGTCGAAACAGAAGGCTTTTTATCACAGGAAAAGAAATAAGCCCTCGACAACTTAACCGGCAGAAAAAGATTTTTTGAAAAAATCCCTAAGCCCCGGGGTCACAATTTGATCAAAAATCTGACTTTCTTCTATTCACTCAAAAATTGTGCCAAACGGTTGCAAATGATCCCCTGAAAGGTTTGGCGGTCGAAACAAAAGGCTTTTTATCACAGGACAAGAAATAAGCCCTCGACAACTTAACCGGCAAAAAAGGATTTTTTTAAAAAAATCCCTAAGCCCCGGGGTCACAATTTCATTAAAAGTCTGACGTTCTCCAATTCACTCAATAATGATGCCAAACGGTTCCAAATGTTCCCACGAGAGGTTTGGCGGTCGAAACAGAAGGCTTTTTATCACAGGAAAAGAAATAAGCCCTCGACAACTTAACCGGCAGAAAAAGATTTTTTGAAAAAATCCCTAAGCCCCGGGGTCACAATTTCATCAAAAATCTGACTTTCTGCAATTCACTCAAAAATGGTGCCAAACGGTTGCAAATGCTCCCCTGAAAAGTTTGGCGGTCGAAACAGAAGGCTTTTTATCACAGGAAAAGAAATAAGCCCTCAACAACTTAACCGGCAGAAAAAGATTTTTTTGAAAAAATCCCTAAGCCCCGGGGTCAAAATTTCATCAAAAGTCTGACGTTCTGCAATTCACTCAAAAACGGTGCCAAACGGTTGCAAATGCTCCCATGAAAAGTTAGGCGGTCGAAACAGAAGGCTTTTTATCACAGGAAAAGAAATAAGCCCTCGACAACTTAACCGGCAGAAAAAGATTTTTTGAAAAAATCCCTAAGCCACGTGGTCACAATTTCATAAAAAGTCTGACTTTCTGCAATTCACTCAAAAATGGTGCCAAACGGTTGCAAATGCTCCCCTGAATATTTTAGCGTTCGAAACAGAAGGCTTTTTATCACAGGACAAGAAATCAGCCCTCGACAACTTAACGGGCAGAAAAAGATTTTTTTGAAAAAATCCCTAAGCCCCGGGGTCACAATTTCATCAAAAATCTGACTTTCGGCATTTCACTCAAAAATGGTGCCAAACGGTTGCAAATGCTCCCCTGAAATGTTTGGTGGTTGAAACAGAAAGCTTTTTTATCACAGGACAAGAAATAAGCCCTCGACAACTTAACCGGCAGCAAAAGATTTTTTTGAAAAAATCACTATGCACCCGGGGTCACAATTTCATCAAAAATCTGACTATCTGCTATTCACTCAAAAATGGTGCCAAACGGTTGCAAATGATCCCCTGAAAGGTTTGGCGGTCGAAACAGAAGGCTTTTTTTCACAGGACAAGAAATAAGCCGTCGACAACTTACCGGGCAGAAAAAGATTTTTTTTGAAAAAATCCCTAAGCCCCGGGATCACAATTTCATCAAAAATCTGACTTTCTGCAATTCACTGAAAAATGGTGTCAAACGGTTCCAAATGTTCCCACGAGAGGTTTGGCGGTCAAAGCAGAAGGCTTTTTAATCACAGGACAAGAAATAAGCCCTTGACAACTTAACCGGCAGAAAAAGATTTTTTTGAAAAAATCCCTAAGCCCCGGGGTCACAATTTCATCAAAAATCTGACTTTCTGCTATTCACTCGAAAATGTTGCCAAACGGTTGCAAATGCTCCCCTGAATGGTTTAGCGGTCAAAACAGAAGGCTTTTTATCACAGGACAAGAAATAAGCCCTCGACAACTTAACCGGCAGAAAAAGATTTTTTTGAAAAAATCCCTAAGCCCCGGGGTCACAATTTCATCAAAAATCTGACTTTCGGCATTTCACTCAAAAATGGTGCCAAACGGTTGCAAATGCTCCCCTGAAATGTTTGGTGGTTGGAACAGAAAGCTTTTTTATCACAGGACAAGAAATAAGCCCTCGACAACTTAACCGGCAGCAAAAGATTTTTTTGAAAAAATCACTATGCACCCAGGGTCACAATTTCATCAAAAATCTAACTATCTGCTATTCACTCAAAAATGGTGCCAAACGGTTGCAAATGATCCCCTGAAAGGTTTGGCGGTCGAAACAGAAGGCTTTTTTTCACAGGACAAGAAATAAGCCCTCGACAACTTACCGGGCAGAAAAAGATTTTTTTTGAAAAAATCCCTAAGCCCCGGGATCACAATTTCATCAAAAATCTGACTTTCTGCAATTCACTCAAAAATGGTGCCAAACGGTTGCAAATGCTCCCCTGAAATGTTTGGTGGTTGGAACAGAAAGCTTTTTTATCACAGGAAAAGAAATAAGCCCTCGACAACTTAACCGGCAAAATAAGATTTTTTTGAAAAAATCGCTAAGCCCTGGGGTCATAAGTTCATAAAAAGTCTGACTTTCTGCAATTCACTCAAAAATGGTGCCAAAGGGTTGCAAATGCTCCCCTGAATATTTTAGCGTTCGAAACAGAAGGCTTTTTATCACAGGACAAGAAATAAGCCCTTGACAACTTAACCGGCAAAAAAGGATTTTTTTAAAAAAATCCCTAAGAACCGGGGTCACAATTTCATCAAAAATCTGACTTTCGGCATTTCACTCAAAAATGGTGCCAAACGGTTGCAAATGCTCCCCTGAAATGTTTGGTGGTTGAAACAGAAAGCTTTTTTATCACAGGACAAGAAATAAGCCCTCGACAACTTAACCGGCAGCAAAAGATTTTTTTGAAAAAATCACTATGCACCCGGGGTCACAATTTCATAAAAAATCTGACTATCTGCTATTCACTCAAAAATGGTGCCAAACGGTTCCAAATGTTCCCACGAGAGGTTTGGCGGTCAAAGCAGAAGGCTTTTTATCACAGGAAAAGAAATAAGCCCTCAACAACATAACCGGCCGAAAAAGATTTTTTGAAAAAATCCCTAAGCCCCGGGGTCAAAATTTCTTTAAAAATCTGACTTTCTGCTATTCACTCAAAAATGGTGCCAAACAGTTGCAAATGATCCCCTGAAAGGTTTGGCGGTCGAAACAGAAGGCTTTTTATCACAGGAAAAGAAATAAGCCCTCGAGAACTTAACCGGCAGAAAAAGATTTTTTGAAAAAATCCCTAAGCCCTGGGGTCACAATTTCATCAAAAATCTGACTTTCTGCTATTCACTCGAAAATGTTGCCAAACGGTTGCAAATGATCCCCTGAAAGTTTTGGCGGTCAAAACAGAAGGCTTTTTATCACAGGACAAGAAATAAGCCCTCGACAACTTAACCGGCGGAAAAAGATTTTTTTGAAAAAATCCCTAAGCCCCGGGGTCACAATTTCAATAAAAATATGACTTTCTGCTATTCACTCAAAAATGGTGCCAAACGGTTGCAAATGATCCCCTGAAAGGTTTGGCGGTCGAAACATAGGTCTTTTTATCACAGGACAAGAAATAAGCCCTTGACAACTTAACCGGCAAAAAAGGATTTTTTACAAAAAATCCCTAAGCCCCGGGGTCACAATTTCATCAAATATCTGACGTTCTCCAATTCACTCAAAAATGGTGCCAAACGGTTCCAAATGTTCCCACGGGAGGTTTGGCGGTGAAAGCAGAAGGCTTTTTATCACAGGAAAAGAAATAAGCCCTCAACAACTTAACCGGCCGAAAAAGATTTTTTGAAAAAAATCCCTAAGCCCCGGGGTCACAATTTCATCAAAAATCTGACTTTCTGCTATGCACTCAAAAATTGTGCCAAATGGGACTTCCGGTCGGCGCCAGCGTCTTAATGGCGGTCTTTGCCTCGAGCTCCGAGGCAGGACTGCTTCACGAGTTCGGGTCTGACCCGCTACGGCGAGCGGGGGACCCCTAAAATCACAGGCGCAGAAGCCTGTGAACAAGGAGATTCGGTGGGCACCTTTGCACCCCCCGGTATCGCAAAGGAGTCTTTTTAAAGGCTCCGGGGCGGCATCGGGAGTGAGTGCGGTGCTGAGGATCGCAACCCAGCTCGTGGAGTGAAGCCGCGTCGCCATTGACGGAGAGCGCCGATTCCTTCCTGAAATTACCGATTGGCAACAAACCTGTGAGTAGGAATTACAAAATATTGAAAACGGACTATTTTTAAGAAGATTTGGCCGAAAACGGGAAAGGCAAAAATTAAGGAAGTCAGCCTCCCGGAACTGCACGATTAACGCAGCAATGAAAAGAACTTGCTGTATTTAAAAGAAACGTCTTGTTTGAACTTTGCTAAACCCCGACATTGAAAGGACCTTCCCCCCACGAAGCGGGAGTAGGGGGGAAGGAAAAATTGGCTCAATTTAAACCGCTAGAAGAAGTAAATTGTGAATGGAAACTCTCCGCTGCCGATACCTTTGATCAGGCTGCCTGAACGGAGAGCGCTTGAAACGAACTGTCAAAAAGAGAGGACTGTGGATACAAAGTAAGAATATATCTGGAACATAATAACGGGACCTTACTTAGTAGATCCAGATTTTTAAATTGTAACAAAGTAAGACTTTGGGTTGAATTTTATTTTCTTTGGGACATTGTATGGCTACTTGCTTCACTGTTTCTTTGTTATTCCTGCTTGGATACAATTTCCCCCTCTAGAGGACTAAAAGAGAGACTGCAGTATTGAAGTAAAGAACTGGGATTTTCCACTTGTAACTTTCCTGTGAGAACGACCTTGAGTTATGAGCACGCCACTTGATGAAATATCAACAAGAAGTAAAACAAAGCAAGCTCAAAAGCAGGCTCAGAAAAGAACCTCTATATCAGGAGCAGCAGCTGGACAAGAGAGAGTAACAACAGCATCAATGGATTCTATGACACAGGCACTGCTCAAAATAAATCAATCTTTGGAAGTACTCACTAAGCAATCTACAGAAAACTCCAAGAAGTTGACAGAATTAACAACAAGACTCGACTTGAACACAACGACTATATCGTCTAACACAGAGTCTATAAATCGTTTGATACAAGAAAGTACCGAAACAAGGAAAATAGCTGAATCTGCTAAAATTACTGCCGAGGAAGTCAAGGGAAAATATGTACCTATTGCAAAGAAGGTACATGAACATGATGCAACCTTAGCTCTTATGGAACTGGAGAGGAAAGGTAAAAATCTGAAATTGAGATTGGTACCAGAGGAGGAAGAGGGCAACCTTGGGGAATTTCTCACAGATAAATTTCAGGAATTTTGGACTGATGAACTAGAAGGAGAAGAAGATGAATTTGTAATAACTACAGCCTTCCGGATTGGCAGAAAGCAAGGCAAGAAACCAAGGGATTGCCTAATCACCTTAAGATCCAAGGAAGAAAGAGACAAAATATTGAACCTACATTTCCAGAAGGCACTGATTATTAAGAATTCTCAAATACAGATTTATAAAGATATCCCTAAATATTTTTTGGAGGTGAGGACTCAATTTAAAGATTTAGTGGATTTGCTGAAAAAAAACAATACTCCATTCAGATGGGAGTTCCCACAAGGGTTGTCCTTTAACTTCAAAGGGAAGAAAATCAAAATAAAAACAATTCAAGATAAGGAACACTTTTTGGAGAGAAACTTTGAGGATTTTCAAAAAGGAACTGTGACTGAGGGAGAAATACCAGATATTGCAAATTTATCATTTGGACTGAACCCAGCACCGACCGATCAGGAACAAGAACTTGGAGCGGTTGGTGGAAAAGACACCCAGTAACAAAAATGTCTCTGCAACTCCTGAGTTGGAACTGCAACGGCCTTAACCATCCCCGAAAAAGGACCCAAGTCTTTCATATACTAAAGAAAGAGCAACTGGACATAATATGTTTGCAAGAAACTCATATTGCCAGAATACATAGAAAACTCTTGATAAATAAAAGATTAGGACTGGAATTTATTTCCTCAGATAAAGTTAAGAAAAGAGGAGTCGTGATCTATGTTAAGGAAAAATGGGAACCAAAAATGATCTTTAAAGATGAACAAGGAAGGTTTCTGGCAGTGGAAATTCAAATACAAGGAGAAAAAATCTTGATTGTAGGAATTTATGCACCTAATGAGGGGAAGGCTGAATTCTTCAAGAAGTTGCATGAGACATTAACGGACTTTATGGACCATAAAATAATAATGATGGGCGATATGAATGGAGTCGTCTCCACAAACATGGACAAAGCTCAAAGACAAGTAATCTCTAAGGATGGGAGACTACCAAAGACCTTTTTTGAACTGACTGACACAATGGACTTGATCGACATTTGGAGAACAAGGAACCCTCTGGAAAGAGAGGGGACCTTCTTCTCTGAAGCAAAAATGACATGGACCAGGATTGACCAAATATGGATTTCTAGCAATCTGGCACCAAGGGTTAAAAATACAGAAATCTGCCCAAAAACCTGCTCTGATCACAATGCAGTAAAGATGGAAATGAAATTGACAACAGCTGGAACTTTCAGATGGAGAATGAATGACACCCTTTTTAGAGATGAAGAAATTTTAAAAAAGGCCCAAAAAACTTTGAAAGATTACTTTGAAATAAACCTTAGAACAGATCTGGAAAGAAGAATAATATGGGACGCAAGTAAGGCTGTCATGCGTGGTTTTCTAATTCAACAAAATTCGATAAAAAGGAAACAACAAAATGAGAAGAAAGAAAAAATCTGGAATCAGATGAAAGAAGGAGAGAAGAAACTGAGGTCAAAACCAAAATCCCAGGAGATTTTAAGAGAAATAAAATACTACCAGACCCAATACATGGAACTGATGAACCAAGAAATAGAATGGAAAATAAAACAAATGAGGCAAAAAACTTTTGAATCAGCAGACAAATGTGGGAAATTGCTGTCATGGCAATTGAAAAAGAGGCAAAAGTTGAATACTGTGACGTCCCTTGAAGTAGAGGGGAAATTTATAAACAAACCAAATGAAATCAGTAATTGTTTCCAAAGTTTCTTCAAGAAATTATACGCACAAGGGCCGAAAGATGAACAAGAGATAGAAGAATTTATTAAAAAATATGGACTATCAAAGATCTCGGAAAAAAATAAAAGGACTTTAAATGAAAAAATTACGAACCAGGAAATTGAGGGTGCCATCCAGAATATGCAATTGGGAAAATCACCAGGGCCAGATGGACTGACGGCCAGATACTACAAAGCAATGAAGGAATGGTTAATACAACCATTGAAAGAAGTGTGTAACCAAATCTTGGAGGGGAAAAAGGCTCCCGAATCGTGGAAAGAAGCATTCATCTCACTTATACCGAAGACAGAAACTGAGAAACATCAAGTTAAGAACTACCGCCCTATATCACTCTTAAATGTGGATTATAAAATTTTTGCAGACATTTTAGCAAAAAGATTTAAAAAAGTGTTGGTAGAGGAGATTCAGAAAGACCAAACAGGCTTTCTCCCAGGGAGACATATGTCAGATAATGTAAGGAATATTATAGACATTTTGGAACTATTGGAGACTGATATAAATAGAAAAGCAGTACTGATTTTTGTGGACGCGGAGAAAGCCTTTGACAATATTTCTTGGAGTTTTATGAGGAAGAATCTCCATGGGATGGGGGTAGGCCAAAACTTTGAAAACGGTATAGGTGCAATATATTCAGAGCAAAAAGCTAAATTAATTGTGAATGGTGTAGTTATGGATGAAATCCCAATAGAAAAAGGGACACGACAGGGTTGCCCAATATCCCCTCTATTATTTATATCGGTCCTGGAGGTGTTGTTGAATATGATTAGAAGGGATCAGCTGGTTGAAGGAATACACCTCGGAGCTAAACAATATAAGTTAAGAGCATTTGCAGATGACCTAGTTTTGACATTACAACAGCCAGAAGTCAGTACAAAAAGAGTTTTAGAATTAATTGAAATATTTGGTCAAGTGGCTGGTTTTAAACTAAATAAGCAAAAGACAAAGGTACTGGAAAAAAATCTAACGATGGGGGAAAAAGATAGCTTTCAAAGGGAAACTGGTTTGGAGATAACAAAAAAGGTGAAATATCTGGGGGTGAATCTAACATCCAAAAATATGAACCTGTTTAAAGACAATTATGAGAAATGCTGGTTAGAAGTGAAGAAAGATCTTGACACATGGTCTAGATTGAGATTATCCTTGTTAGGCCGAATTGCTGTTATTAAGATGAATGTATTGCCGATATTGTTGTTTCTGTTCCAGACATTGCAAATTATAGACAAGATGGATTGTTTCAAGAAGTGGCAGAAAGATATATCTAAATTTGTCTGGCAGGGCAAAAAACCCAGAATAAAATTTAAGATTTTAACTGATGCAAAAGAAAGGGGGGGTTTTGCGCTGCCGGACTTAAGACTTTATTATGAAGCAGCAGCTTTTTGCTGGTTGAAGCAATGGCTACTTCTTGAAGACACAGATATTTTAGACTTGGAAGGGTATGATAACAATTTTGGCTGGCATGCATATTTATGGTATGACAAGGTAAAGATCTATAAAGGCTTTAAAAATTATATTGTCAGGAAAGCTTTATACAATGTTTGGAATCGATATAAGGATTTGTTGGAAAATAAAACACCCAGATGGTTGTCACCAATGGAAGCTAGAGCGGTAAAAAAACTTAACATGGACTCTAATTGGCCAAAATATAGTGAAATTATAGAATATGATGGTGAAAAAGTTAAATTACAGAGCTTTGAGAAATTAAAATCCAAAGTTCGAGACTGGTTACATTACTATCAGATAAATGAGACTTTTAAGCAGGACAAGAAACTAGGATTTCAGAAAGAGAGGTCAAAATTGGAAACAGAACTGTTAGAGACCAATACTAAGAATTTGTCTAAAATGTATAACTTGTTGCTGAAATGGAATACACAGGATGAAACAGTTAAATCAGCTATGATTAAATGGGCACAAGACTTAGGTCATGATATTATGTTTGCTGACTGGGAACAGTTATGGACCACAGGACTTAAATTTACGGCATGTAGTGCCTTGAAAGAAAACATAATGAAAATGATCTATAGATGGTACATGACTCCAGTCAAGCTTGCAAAGATATATCATTTGCCCAGTAACAAATGCTGGAAATGTAATGAATGTGAAGGAACTTTCTATCATCTTTGGTGGACCTGCCCAAGGGTTAAAGCATACTGGGAAATGATCTATAATGAAATTAAGAAAGTCCTTAAGTGGACATTTGTAAAAAAACCGGAGGCTTTTCTCTTGGGCATGGTCGGCCAATTGGTACCAAAAAAAGATAAGATCTTTTTTATGTATGCAACTACAGCAGCAAGAATACTTCTAGCAAAGTATTGGAAGATGCAAGAATTACCTACTCTGGAAGAATGGCAGACGAAGGTGACTGAATTTATGGGACTGGCAGAGATGACCGGCAGAATCCGTGATCAGAGGAAGGAGACAGTGGAAGAGGACTGGAAAAAATTTAAATCATATCTTAAGAACTGTTGCAAAATTTTGGACTGATAAAATGTCAAGGGTTAAGAAATAGAGAATTATAGTTGGAAATATTTAAGTTAAGAAAATCATGAAGGAAATCAAATTTTGAAAAGGAATGAAGGATTGCTAAAAATTTTGGACACAGGGGTGCAGTGAAGGGGAGGCATGGGGAAGTCATGTATTGTTTGTTTGTTTGTTTAATTTTGTGTTTTTTGTTTTATGAAAATTAATAAAAATTATTTACAAAAACAAAAATTGTGCCAAACGGTTGCAAATGATCCCCTGAAAGGTTTGGTGGTCAAAACAGAAGGCTTTTTATCACAGGACAAGAAATAAGCCCTTGAGAACTTAACAGGCAGAAAAAGATTTTTTGAAAAAATCCCTAAGCCCCGGGGTCACAATTACATCAAAAATCTGACTTTCTGCAATTCACTCAAAAATGGTGCCAAACGGTTGCAAATGCTCCCCTGAAAAGTTTGGCTGTCGAAACAGAAGGCTTTTTATCACAGGAAAAGAAATAAGCCCTCGACAACTTAACCGGCAGAAAAAGATTTTTTTGAAAAAATCCCTAAGCCCCGGGGTCACAATTTCATCAAAAATCTGACTTTCTGCTATTCACTCGAAAATGTTGCCAAACGGTTGCAAATGATCCCCTGAAAGTTTTGGCGGTCAAAACAGAAGGCTTTTTATCACAGGACAAGAAATAAGCCCTCGACAACTTAACCGGCAGAAAAAGATTTTTTAGAAAAAATCCCTAAGCCCCGGGGTCAAAATTTCATTAAAAATCTGACTTTCTGCTATTCACTCAAAAATGGTGCCTAACGGTTGCAAATGATCCCCTGAAAGGTTTGGCGGTCGAAACAGAAGGCTTTTTATCACAGGAAAAGAAATAAGCCCTCGACAACTTAACCGGCAGAAAAAGATTTTTTGAAAAAATCCCTAAGCCCCGGGGTCACAATTTCATCAAACATCTGACTTTCTGCAATTCACTGAAAAATGGTGTCAAACGGTTCCAAATGTTCCCACGAGAGGTTTGGCGGTCAAAGCAGAAGGCTTTTTAATCACAGGACAAGAAATAAGCCCTTGACAACTTAACCGGCAGAAAAAGATTTTTTTGAAAAAATCCCTAAGCCCCGGGGTCACAATTTCATCAAAAATCTGACTTTCTGCTATTCACTCGAAAATGTTGCCAAACGGTTGCAAATGCTCCCCTGAATGGTTTAGCGGTCAAAACAGAAGGCTTTTTATCACAGGACAAGAAATAAGCCCTCGACAACTTAACCGGCAGAAAAAGATTTTTTAGAAAAAATCCCTAAGCCCCGGGGTCACAATTTCATCAAAATCTGACTTTCAGCAATTCACTCAATAAGGATGCCAAACGGTTGCAAATGCTTCCCTGAATGGTTTAGCGGTCAAAACAGAAGGCTTTTTATCACAGGACAAGAAATAAGCCCTCGACAGGGGCTTTGCCGTGCCAGACTTAAAGTTGTACTATGAAGCCGCAGCTTTTTGCTGGCTAAAAGATTGGCTACTTCTCGAAGACACTGACGTGTTGGACTTGGAAGGTTTTAACAATGCTTTTGGTTGGCATGCATACTTATGGTATGATAAAGTTAAGATCAATAAGGCCTTTAAGAACCATATTGTCAGGAAAGCAGTGTTTAATGTCTGGACAAAATACAAAGACTTACTGGAAAATAAAACTCCAAGGTGGCTCTCACCTCTGGAGGCTAAGGCCCTAAAAAGACCCAATATGGAGGCCAAATGGCCAAAATATTGGGAAATATTAGAAAAAGATGGAGACAATTGGAAATTGCAGAGTTTAGAGAAAATGAAGGATAAGGTGCGAGACTGGTTACATTATGCTCAGATCAAAGAAGTTTTTAAAAATGATAAAAAGCTAGGGTTCCAGGTGGAGAAATCGAAGTTAGAAACTGAATTGTTAGAACCAAAGACTAAGGTATTATCTAGAATGTATAACTTGCTGTTAAAATGGAATACACAAGACGAAATGGTTAAATCGGCTATGATAAAATGGGCACAGGACATTGGGCACAACATTATGTTTGAGGACTGGGAAAGGTTGTGGACCACTGGGCTGAACTTCACCGCATGTAATGCTCTGAAGGAAAATGTAATGAAAATGATATATAGATGGTACATGACCCCAGTTAAACTTGCCAAAATATACCATTCGTCTGATAATAAATGTTGGAAATGTAAAGAAAATGAAGGAACATTCTTTCACCTCTGGTGGACATGTCCTAAGGTGAAGGTCTTCTGGGAAATGATATATAATGAGCTGAAAAGGGTATTTAAGTATACCTTCACTAAGAAACCAGAGGCCTTCCTTCTGGGTATTGTCGGCCAGAAGGTGTTAAAGAAGGACCGAACATTCTTTATGTATGCAACAACGGCAGCAAGGATACTCATCGCAAAAAACTGGAAAACTCAAGATCTACCCACACTGGAAGAGTGGCAGATGCAACTGATGGACTATATGCAACTGGCCGAGATGACTGGCAGAATCCGTGACCTGGGAGAAGAGAAGATGGAGGAAGACTGGGAGAAATTCAAGAAGTATCTACAAAAACATTGTAATTTGGTTGAATGTTAAGAAGGATGCTAGATTATAAAAAATTGGCCACCACTAAATTAGATTTGAAATTTGATGATAAGTGAGATTAAAGAAAATATAAAATTTTTGGGAAGAAGTGCTAGATCATATTTGAATGTGTGGATATGAGATTGTAAACAAGTTGATAATTTGTTTGGAAAAAACTTTTAACGATGTAAATGGGAGCGGGAGACGTGAGGGAGTCCAAAGAAGTGATGAAATTATGTCTGTGATAGAAGTAAGATTGTTTATTATTTGTGCATTTATATTTAAAAACTTTAATAAATATTTTTTTTTAAAAAAAGGAAATAAGCCCTCGACAACTTAACCGGCAGAAAAAGATTTTTTAGAAAAAATCCCTAAGCCCCGGGGTCACAATTTCATCAAAAATCTGACTTTCTGCTATTCACTCAAAAATGGTGACAAACAGTTGCAAATGATCCCCTGAAAGGTTTGGCGGTCAAAACATAGGTCTTTTTATCACAGGACAAGAAATAAGCCCTTGACAACTTAACCGGCAAAAAAGGATTTTTTTAAAAAAATCCCTAAACCCTGGGGTCACAATTTCATCAAAAATCTGACTTTCTGCAATTCACTCAAAAATGGTGCCAAACGGTTGCAAATGCTCCCCTGAAAAGTTTGGCGGTCGAAACAGGCTTTTTATCACAGGAAAAGAAATAAGCCCTCGACAACTTAACCGGCAGAAAAAGATTTTTTTTGAAAAAATCCCTAAGCCCCGGGGTCACAATTTCATCAAACATCTGACTTTCTGCAATTCACTGAAAAATGGTGTCAAACGGTTCCAAATGTTCCCACGAGAGGTTTGGCGGTCAAAGCAGAAGGCTTTTTAATCACAGGACAAGAAATAAGCCCTTGACAACTTAACCGGCAGAAAAAGATTTTTTTGAAAAAATCCCTAAGCCCCGGGGTCACAATTTCATCAAAAATCTGACTTTCTGCTATTCACTCGAAAATGTTGCCAAACGGTTGCAAATGCTCCCCTGAATGGTTTAGCGGTCAAAACAGAAGGCTTTTTATCACAGGACAAGAAATAAGCCCTCGACAACTTAACCGGCAGAAAAAGATTTTTTAGAAAAAATCCCTAAGCCCCGGGGTCACAATTTCATCAAAATCTGACTTTCAGCAATTCACTCAATAAGGATGCCTAACGGTTGCAAATGCTCCCCTGAATGGTTTAGCGGTCAAAACAGAAGGCTTTTTATCACAGGACAAGAAATAAGCCCTCGACAACTTAACCGGCAGAAAAAGATTTTTTAGAAAAAATCCCTAAGCCCCGGGGTCACAATTTCATCAAAAATCTGACTTTCTGCTATTCACTCAAAAATGGTGCCTAACGGTTGCAAATGATCCCCTGAAAGGTTTGGCGGTCGAAACAGAAGGCTTTTTATCACAGGACAAGAAATAAGCCCTCCACAACTTAACCGGCAGAAAAAGATTTTTTGAAAAAATCCCTAAGCCCCGGGGTCACAATTTCATCAAACATCTGACTTTCTGCAATTCACTCAAAAATGGTGACAAACGGTTGCAAATGCTCCCCTGAAAAGTTTGGCGGTCGAAACAGGCTTTTTATCACAGGAAAAGAAATAAGCCCTCGACAACTTAACCGGCAGAAAAAGATTTTTTTGAAAAATTCCCTAAGCCCCGGTGTCACAATTTCATCAAAAATCTGACATTCTGCTATTCACTCAAAAATGGTGCCAAACGGTTGCAAATGATCCCCTGAAAGCTTTGGCGGTCAAAACAGAAGGCTTTTTATCACAGGACAAGAAATAAGCCCTCGACAACTTAACCGGCAGAAAAAGATTTTTTTGAAAAAATCCCTAAGCCCCGGGGTCAAAATTTCATTAAAAGTCTGACGTTCTGCAATTCACTCAAAAACAGGTGCCAAACGGTTGCAAATGCTCCCATGAAAAGTTTGGCAGTCGAAACAGAAGGCTTTTTATCACAGGAAAAGAAATAAGCCCTCAAGAACTCAACCGGCAGAAAAAGATTTTTTGAAAAAATCCCTAAGCCCCGGGGTCACAATTTCATCAAAAATCTACTTTCTGCTATTCACTCAAAAATGGTGCCAAAGGGTTGCAAATGCTCCCCTGAATATTTTAGCGGTCGAAACAGAAGGCTTTTTATCACAGGACAAGAAACAAGCCCTCGACAACTTAACCGGCAGAAAAAGATTTTTTTGAAAAAATCCATAAGCCCCGGGGTCACAATTTCATCAAAAATCTACTTTCTGCATTTCACTCAAAAATGGTGCCAAAGGGTTGCAAATGCTCCCCTGAATATTTTAGCGTTCGAAACAGAAGGCTTTTTATCACAGGACAAGAAATAAGCCCTCGACAACTTAACGGGCAGAAAAAGATTTTTTTGAAAAAATCCCTAAGCCCCGGGGTCACAATTTCATCAAAAATCTGACTTTCGGCATTTCACTCAAAAATGGTGCCAAACGGTTGCAAATGCTCCCCTGAATGCTTTAGCGATCGAAACAGAAGGCTTTTTATCACAGGACAAGAAATAAGCCCTCAACAACTTAACGGGCAGAAAAAGATTTTTTTGAAAAAATCCCCAAGCCCCGGGGTCACAATTTCATCAAAAATCTACTTTCTGCTATTCACTCAAAAATGGTGCCAAAGGGTTGCAAATGCTCCCCTGAATATTTTAGCGGACGAAACAGAAGGCTTTTTATCACAGGACAAGAAATAAGCCCTCGACAACTTAACGGGCTGAAAAAGATTTTTTTGAAAAAATCCCTAAGCCCCGGGGTCACAATTTCATTAAAAATCTGACTTTCTGCAATTCACTAAAAATGGTGCCAAACGGTTGCAAATGCTCCCCTGAAAGGTTTCGCTGTCGAAACAGAAGACTTTTTATCACAGGACAAGAAATAAGCCCTCGACAACTTAACCGGCAAAGAAAGATTTTTTTTGAAAAAATCCCTAAGCCCCTGGGTCACAATTTCATCAAAAATCTGTCTTTCGGCATTTCACTCAAAAATCATGCCAAACGGTTGCAAATGCTCCCCTGAATGCTTTCGCGATCGAAACAGAAGGCTTTTTGCCACAGGACAAGAAATAAGCCCTCAACAACTCAACCGCCAGAAAAATAATTTTTTGAAAAAATCCCTAATCCCCGGGGTCACAATTTCATCAAAAGTCTGACGTTCTCCAATTCACTCAAAAATGATGCCAAATGGTTCCAAATGTTCCCATGAGAGGTTTGGCGGTCAAAACAGAAGGCTTTTTATCACAGGAAAAGAAATAAGCCCTCGACAACTCAACCGGCAGAAATATATTTTTTTGAAAAAATCCCTAAGCCCCGGGGTCACAATTTTATCAAAAGTCTGACGTTCTCCAATTCACTCAAAAATGATGCCAAATGGTTCCAAATGTTCCCATGAGAGGTTTGGCGGTCAAAACAGAAGGCGTTTTATCACAGGACAAGAAATAAGCGCTCGACAACTTAACCAGCAAAAAAAGATTTTTTTGAAAAAATCGCTAAGCCCCGGGGTCACAATTTCATCAAAAATGTGACTTTCGGCATTTCACTCAAAAATGGTGCCAAACGGTTGCAAATGCTTCCCTGAAAGGTTTGGTGGTTGAAACAGAAGGCTTTTTATCACAGGACAAGAAATAAGCCCTCGACAACTCAACCGGCAGAAAAAGATTCTTTTGAAAAAATGCCTAAGCCCCGGGGTCACAATTTCATCAAAAGTCTGACGTTCTCCAATTCACTCAAAAATGATGCCAAACGGTTCCAAATGTTCCCATGAGAGGTTTGGCGGTCGAAACAGAAGGCTTTTTATCACAGGACAAGAAATAAGCCCTCGACAACTCAACCGGCAGAAAAAGACTTTTTGGAAAAAATCCCTATGCCCCGGAGTCACAATTTCATCAAAAGTCTGACGTTCTCCAATTCACTCAAAAATGATGCCAAACGGTTCCAAATGTTCCCATGAGAGGTTTGGCGGTCAAAACAGAAGGCTTTTTATCACAGGACAAGAAATAAGCCCACGACAACTTAACCGGCAGAAAAAGATTTTTTGAAAAAATCCCTAAACCCCGGGCTCACAATTTCATCAAAAATCTGACTTTCGGCATTTCACTCAAAAATGGTACCAAACGGTTCCAAATGCTCCCCTAAATGCTTTAGCGATCGAAACAGAAGGCTTTTTATCACAGGACAAGAAATAAGCCATCGACAACTTAACGGGCAGAAAAAGATTTTTTTAAAAAAATCCCTAAGCCACGGGGTTACAATTTCATCAAAAGTCTGACGTTCTCCAATTCACTAAAAAATGGTGCCAAACGGTTCCAAATGTTCCCATGAGAGGTTTGGCGGTCAAAACAGAAGGCTTTTTATCACAGGAAAAGAAATCAGCCCTCGACAACTTAACCGGCAGAAAAAGATTTTTTTGAAAAAATCACTAAGCTCCGGTGTCACAATTTCATCAAAAGTCTGAAGTTCTCCAATTCACTCAAAAATGGTGCCAAAGGGTTGCAAATGCTCCCCTGAATATTTTAGCGGTCGAAACAGAAGGCTTTTTATCAAAGGACAAGAAACAAGCCCTCGACAACTTAACCGGCGGAAAAAGATTTTTTTGAAAAAATCCCTAAGCCCCGGGGTCACAATTTCATCAAAAATCTACTTTCTGCAATTCACTCAGAAATGGTGCCAAAGGGTTGCAAATGCTCCCATGAATATTTTAGGGTTCGAAACAGAAGGCTTTTTATCACAGGACAAGAAATAAGCCCTCGACAACTTAACGGGCAGAAAAATATTTTTTTGAAAAAATCCCTAAGCCCCGGGGTCACAATTTCATGAAAAATCTGACTTTCGGCATTTCACTCAAAAATGGTGCCAAACGGTTGCAAATGCTCCCCTGAAAGGTTTCGCGGTCCAAACAGAAGGCTTTTTATCACAGGACAAGAAATAAGCCCTCGACAACTTAACCGGCAAAAAAAGATTTTTTTTGAAAAAATCCCTAAGCCCCGGAGTCACCATTTCATAAAAAGTCTGACTTTCAACAATTCACTCAAAAATGATGCCAAACGGTTGCAAATGTTCCCCTGAAAGGTTTGACGGTCGAAACAGAAGGCTTTTTATCACAGGACAAGAAATAAGCCCTCGACAACTTAACGGGCAGAAAAATATTTTTTTGAAAAAATCCCTAAGCCCTGGGGTCACAATTTCATCAAAAATCTGACTTTCGGCATTTCACTCAAAAATGGTGCCAAACGGTTGCAAATGCTCCCCTGAATATTTTAGCGTTCGAAACAGAAGGCTTTTTATCACAGGACAAGAAATAAGCCCTCGACAACTTAACGGGCAGAAAAAGATTTTTTTGAAAAAATCCCTAAGCCCCGGGGTCACAATTTCATCAAAAATCTGACTTTCGGCATTTCACTCAAAAATGGTGCCAAACGGTTGCAAATGCTCCCCTGAATGCTTTAGCGATCGAAACAGAAGGCTTTTTATCACAGGACAAGAAATAAGCCCTCAACAACTTAACGGGCAGAAAAAGATTTTTTTGAAAAAATCCCCAAGCCCCGGGGTCACAATTTCATCAAAAATCTACTTTCTGCTATTCACTCAAAAATGGTGCCAAAGGGTTGCAAATGCTCCCCTGAATATTTTAGCGGACGAAACAGAAGGCTTTTTATCACAGGACAAGAAATAAGCCCTCGACAACTTAACGGGCTGAAAAAGATTTTTTTGAAAAAATCCCTAAGCCCCGGGGTCACAATTTCATTAAAAATCTGACTTTCTGCAATTCACTAAAAATGGTGCCAAACGGTTGCAAATGCTCCCCTGAAAGGTTTCGCTGTCGAAACAGAAGACTTTTTATCACAGGACAAGAAATAAGCCCTCGACAACTTAACCGGCAAAGAAAGATTTTTTTTGAAAAAATCCCTAAGCCCCTGGGTCACAATTTCATCAAAAATCTGTCTTTCGGCATTTCACTCAAAAATCATGCCAAACGGTTGCAAATGCTCCCCTGAATGCTTTCGCGATCGAAACAGAAGGCTTTTTGCCACAGGACAAGAAATAAGCCCTCAACAACTCAACCGCCAGAAAAATAATTTTTTGAAAAAATCCCTAATCCCCGGGGTCACAATTTCATCAAAAGTCTGACGTTCTCCAATTCACTCAAAAATGATGCCAAATGGTTCCAAATGTTCCCATGAGAGGTTTGGCGGTCAAAACAGAAGGCTTTTTATCACAGGAAAAGAAATAAGCCCTCGACAACTCAACCGGCAGAAATATATTTTTTTGAAAAAATCCCTAAGCCCCGGGGTCACAATTTTATCAAAAGTCTGACGTTCTCCAATTCACTCAAAAATGATGCCAAATGGTTCCAAATGTTCCCATGAGAGGTTTGGCGGTCAATACAGAAGGCGTTTTATCACAGGACAAGAAATAAGCGCTCGACAACTTAACCAGCAAAAAAAGATTTTTTTGAAAAAATCGCTAAGCCCCGGGGTCACAATTTCATCAAAAATGTGACTTTCGGCATTTCACTCAAAAATGGTGCCAAAGGGTTGCAAATGCTCCCCTGAATATTTTAGCGGTCGAAACAGAAGGCTTTTTATCAAAGGACAAGAAACAAGCCCTCGACAACTTAACCGGCGGAAAAAGATTTTTTTGAAAAAATCCCTAAGCCCCGGGGTCACAATTTCATCAAAAATCTACTTTCTGCAATTCACTCAGAAATGGTGCCAAAGGGTTGCAAATGCTCCCATGAATATTTTAGGGTTCGAAACAGAAGGCTTTTTATCACAGGACAAGAAATAAGCCCTCGACAACTTAACGGGCAGAAAAATATTTTTTTGAAAAAATCCCTAAGCCCCGGGGTCACAATTTCATGAAAAATCTGACTTTCGGCATTTCACTCAAAAATGGTGCCAAACGGTTGCAAATGCTCCCCTGAAAGGTTTCGCGGTCCAAACAGAAGGCTTTTTATCACAGGACAAGAAATAAGCCCTCGACAACTTAACCGGCAAAAAAAGATTTTTTTTGAAAAAATCCCTAAGCCCCGGAGTCACCATTTCATAAAAAGTCTGACTTTCAACAATTCACTCAAAAATGATGCCAAACGGTTGCAAATGTTCCCCTGAAAGGTTTGACGGTCGAAACAGAAGGCTTTTTATCACAGGACAAGAAATAAGCCCTCGACAACTTAACGGGCAGAAAAATATTTTTTTGAAAAAATCCCTAAGCCCTGGGGTCACAATTTCATCAAAAATCTGACTTTCGGCATTTCACTCAAAAATGGTGCCAAACGGTTGCAAATGCTCCCCTGAAATGTTTGGTGGTTGAAACAGAAAGCTTTTTATCACAGGACAAGAAATAAGCCCTCGACAACTTAACCGGCAGAAAAAGATTTTTCTGAAAAAATCACTAAGCCCCGGGGTCAAAATTTCATCAAAAATCTGACTATCTGCTATTCACTCAAAAATGGTGCCAAACGGTTGCAAATGTTCCCCTGAAAGGTTTGGCGGTCGAAACAGAAGGCTTTTTTTCACAGGACAAGAAATAAGCCCTCGACAACTTACCCGGCAGAAAAAGATTTTTTTTGAAAAAATCCCTAAGCCCCGGGATCACAATTTCATCAAAAATCTGACTTTCTGCAATTCACTCAAAAATGGTGCCAAACGGTTGCAAATGCTCCCATGAAAAGTTTGGCGGTCGAAACAGAAGGCTTTTTATCACAGGAAAAGAAATAAGCCCTCGACAACTTAACCGGCAGAAAAAGATTTTTTTTGAAAAAATCCCTAAGCCCCGGGATCACAATTTCATCAAAAATCTGACTTTCTGCAATTCACTCAAAAATGGTGCCAAACGGTTGCAAATGCTCCCATGAAAAGTTTGGCTTTCGAAACAGAAGGCTTTTTATCACAGGAAAAGAAATAAGCCCTCGACAACTTAACCGGCAGAAAAAGATTTTTTGAAAAAATCCCTAAGCCCCGGGGTCACAATTTCATCAAAAATCTGACTTTCTGCTATTCACTCAAAAAAGGTGCCAAACGGTTGCAAATGCTCCCCTGAATGGTTTAGCGGTCGAAACAGAAGGCTTTTTATCACAGGACAAGAAATAAGCCCTCGACAACTTAACCGGCAGAAAATTATTTTTTTGAAAAAATCCCTAAGCCCCGGGGTCACAATTTCATAAAAAGTCTGACTTTCAACAATTCACTCAAAAATGATGCCAAACAGTTGCAAATGCTCCCCTGAAAGGTTTGACGGTCGAAACAGAAAGCTTTTTATCACAGGACAAGAAATAAGCCCTCGACAACTTAACCGGTAAAATAAGATTTTTTTGAAAAAATCGCTAAGCCCTGGGGTCACAAGTTCATAAAAAGTCTGACTTTCTGCAATTCACTCAAAAATGGTGCCAAAGGGTTGCAAATGCTCCCCTGAATATTTTAGCGTTCGAAACAGAAGGCTTTTTATCACAGGACAAGAAATAAGCCCTTGACAACTTAACCGGCAAAAAGGATTTTTTAAAAAAAATCCCTAAGAACCGGGGTCACAATTTCATCAAATGTCTGACGTTCTCCAATTCACTCAAAAATGGTGCCAAACCGTTCCAAATGTTCCCACGGGAGGTTTGGCGGTGAAAGCAGAAGGCTTTTTATCACAGGAAAAGAAATAAGCCCTCAACAACTTAACCGGCAGAAAAAGATTTTTTGAAAAAGTCCCTAAGCCCCGGGGTCACAATTTCATCAAAAATCTGACTTTCTGCTATTCACTCAAAAATTGTGCCAAACGGTTGCAAATGATCCCCTGAAAGGTTTGGCGGTCAAAACAGAAGGCCTTTTATCACAGGACAAGAAATAAGCCCTTGACAACTTAACAGGCAGAAAAAGATTTTTTAGAAAAAATCCCTAAGCCCCGGGGTCACAATTTCATTAAAAGTCTGACTTTCAGCAATTCACTCAAAAATGATGCCAAACGGTTGCAAATGCTCCCGTGAATGCTTTAGAAGTTGAAACAGAAGGCTTTTTATCACAGGACAAGAAATAAGCCCTCAACGACTTAACCGGCAGAAAAAGATTTTTTGAAAAAATCCCTAAGCCCCGTAAATCTGACTTTCGGCATTTCACTCAAAAATGGTGCCAAACGGTTGCAAATGCTCCCCTGAAATGTTTGGTGGTTGAAACAGAAAGCTTTTTTATCACAGGACAAGAAATAAGCCCTCGACAACTTAACCGGCAGCAAAAGATTTTTTTGAAAAAATCACTATGCACCCGGGGTCACAATTTCATCAAAAATCTGACTATCTGCTATTCACTCAAAAATGGTGCCAAACGGTTGCAAATGCTCCCCTGAATGCTTTAGCGGTTGAAACAGAAGGCTTTTTATCACAGGACAAGAAATAAGCCCTCGACAACTTAACCGGCAGAAAAAGATTTTTTGAAAAAATCCCTAAGCCCCGGGGTCACAATTTCATCAAAAATCTGACTTTCTGCAATTCACTCAAAAATGGTGCCAAACGGTTGAAAATGCTCCCCTGAAAAGTTTGGCGGTCGAAACAGAAGGCTTTTTATCACAGGAAAAGAAATAAGCCCTCGACAACTTAACCGGCAGAAAAAGATTTTTTGAAAAAATCCCTAAGCCACGTGGTCACAATTTCATAAAAAGTCTGACTTTCTGCAATTCACTCAAAAATGGTGCCAAACGGTTGCAAATGCTCCCCTGAATGCTTTAGCGGTCGAAACAGAAGGCTTTTTATCACAGGAAAAGAAATGAGACCTCGACAACTTAACCGGCAGAAAAAGATTTTTTGAAAAAATCCCTAAGCCCCGGTGTCACAATTTCATACAAAGTCTGACTTTCAACAATTCACTCAAAAATGATGCCAAACAGTTGCAAATGCTCCCCTGAAAGGTTTGACGGTCGAAACAGAAGGCTTTTTATCACAGGACAAGAAATAAGCCCTCGACAACTTAACCGGCAAAATAAGATTTTTTTGAAAAAATCGCTAAGCCCTGGGGTCATAAGTTCATAAAAAGTCTGACTTTCTGCAATTCACTCAAAAATGGTGCCAAAGGGTTGCAAATGCTCCCCTGAATATTTTAGCGTTCGAAACAGAAGGCTTTTTATCACAGGACAAGAAATAAGCCCTTGACAACTTAACCGGCAAAAAAGGATTTTTTTAAAAAAATCCCTAAGAACCGGCGTCACAATTTCATCAAATGTCTGATGTTCTCCAATTCACTCAAAAATGGTGTCAAACGGTTCCAAATGTTCCCACGAGAGGTTTGGCGGTCAAAGCAGAAGGCTTTTTATCACAGGAAAAGAAATAAGCCCTCAACAACATAACCGGCCGAAAAAGATTTTTTGAAAAAATCCCTAAGCCCCGGGGTCAAAATTTCATTAAAAATCTGACTTTCTGCTATTCACTCAAAAATGGTGCCTCACGGTTGCAAATGATCCCCTGAAAGGTTTGGCGGTCGAAACAGAAGGCTTTTTATCACAGGAAAAGAAATAAGCCCTCGAGAACTTAACCGGCAGAAAAAGATTTTTTGAAAAAATCCCTAAGCCCCGGGGTCACAATTTCATCAAACATCTGACTTTCTGCAATTCACTCAAAAATGGTGTCAAACGGTTCCAAATGTTCCCACGAGAGGTTTGGCGGTCAAAGCAGAAGGCTTTTTATCACAGGACAAGAAATAAGCCCTCGACAACTTAACCGGCAGAAAAAGATTTTTTTGAAAAAATCCCTAAGCCCCGGGGTCACAATTTCATCAAAAATCTGACTTTCTGCTATTCACTCGAAAATGTTGCCAAACGGTTGCAAATGATCCCCTGAAAGTTTTGGCGGTCAAAACAGAAGGCTTTTTATCACAGGACAAGAAATAAGCCCTCGACAACTTAACCGGCGGAAAAAGATTTTTTTGAAAAAATCCCTAAGCCCCGGGGTCACAATTTCATCAAAAATCTGACTTTCTGCAATTCACTCAAAAATGGTGCCAAACGGTTGCAAATGCTCCCCTGAAAAGTTTGGCTGTCGAAACAGAAGGCTTTTTATCACAGGAAAAGAAATAAGCCCTCGACAACTTAACCGGCAGAAAAAGATTTTTTTGAAAAAATCCCTAAGCCCCGGGGTCACAATTTCATCAAAAATCTGACTTTCTGCTATTCACTCGAAAATGTTGCCAAACGGTTGCAAATGATCCCCTGAAAGTTTTGGCGGTCAAAACAGAAGGCTTTTTATCACAGGACAAGAAATAAGCCCTCGACAACTTAACCGGCAGAAAAAGATTTTTTTAAAAAAATCCCTAAGCCCCGGGGTCAAAATTTCATTAAAAATCTGACTTTCTGCTATTCACTCAAAAATGGTGCCTAACGGTTGCAAATGATCCCCTGAAAGGTTTGGCGGTCGAAACAGAAGGCTTTTTACCACAGGAAAAGAAATAAGCCCTCGACAACTTAACCGGCAGAAAAAGATTTTTTGAAAAAATCCCTAAGCCCCGGGGTCATAATTTCATCAAACATCTGACTTTCTGCAATTCACTGAAAAATGGTGTCAAACGGTTCCAAATGTTCCCACGAGAGGTTTGGCGGTCAAAGCAGAAGGCTTTTTAATCACAGGACAAGAAATAAGCCCTTGACAACTTAACCGGCAGAAAAAGATTTTTTTGAAAAAATCCCTAAGCCCCGGGATCACAATTTCATCAAAAATCTGACTTTCTGCAATTCACTCAAAAATGGTGCCAAACGGTTGCAAATGCTCCCATGAAAAGTTTGGCGGTCGAAACAGAAGGCTTTTTATCACAGGAAAAGAAATAAGCCCTCGACAACTTAACCGGCAGAAAAAGATTTTTTTTGAAAAAATCCCTAAGCCCCGGGATCACAATTTCATCAAAAATCTGACTTTCTGCAATTCACTCAAAAATGGTGCCAAACGGTTGTAAATGCTCCCATGAAAAGTTTGGCTTTCGAAACAGAAGGCTTTTTATCACAGGAAAAGAAATAAGCCCTCGACAACTTAACCGGCAGAAAAAGATTTTTTGAAAAAATCCCTAAGCCCCGGGGTCACAATTTCATCAAAAATCTGACTTTCTGCTATTCACTCAAAAAAGGTGCCAAACGGTTGCAAATGCTCCCCTGAATGGTTTAGCGGTCGAAACAGAAGGCTTTTTATCACAGGACAAGAAATAAGCCCTCGACAACTTAACCGGCAGAAAATTATTTTTTTGAAAAAATCCCTAAGCCCCGGGGTCACAATTTCATAAAAAGTCTGACTTTCAACAATTCACTCAAAAATGATGCCAAACAGTTGCAAATGCTCCCCTGAAAGGTTTGACGGTCGAAACAGAAAGCTTTTTATCACAGGACAAGAAATAAGCCCTCGACAACTTAACCGGTAAAATAAGATTTTTTTGAAAAAATCGCTAAGCCCTGGGGTCACAAGTTCATAAAAAGTCTGACTTTCTGCAATTCACTCAAAAATGGTGCCAAAGGGTTGCAAATGCTCCCCTGAATATTTTAGCGTTCGAAACAGAAGGCTTTTTATCACAGGACAAGAAATAAGCCCTTGACAACTTAACCGGCAAAAAGGATTTTTTAAAAAAAATCCCTAAGAACCGGGGTCACAATTTCATCAAATGTCTGACGTTCTCCAATTCACTCAAAAATGGTGCCAAACCGTTCCAAATGTTCCCACGGGAGGTTTGGCGGTGAAAGCAGAAGGCTTTTTATCACAGGAAAAGAAATAAGCCCTCAACAACTTAACCGGCAGAAAAAGATTTTTTGAAAAAGTCCCTAAGCCCCGGGGTCACAATTTCATCAAAAATCTGACTTTCTGCTATTCACTCAAAAATTGTGCCAAACGGTTGCAAATGATCCCCTGAAAGGTTTGGCGGTCAAAACAGAAGGCCTTTTATCACAGGACAAGAAATAAGCCCTTGACAACTTAACAGGCAGAAAAAGATTTTTTAGAAAAAATCCCTAAGCCCCGGGGTCACAATTTCATTAAAAGTCTGACTTTCAGCAATTCACTCAAAAATGATGCCAAACGGTTGCAAATGCTCCCGTGAATGCTTTAGAAGTTGAAACAGAAGGCTTTTTATCACAGGACAAGAAATAAGCCCTCAACGACTTAACCGGCAGAAAAAGATTTTTTGAAAAAATCCCTAAGCCCCGGGGTCACAATTTCATCAAAAATCTGACTTTCGGCATTTCACTCAAAAATGGTGCCAAACGGTTGCAAATGCTCCCCTGAAATGTTTGGTGGTTGAAACAGAAAGCTTTTTTATCACAGGACAAGAAATAAGCCCTCGACAACTTAACCGGCAGCAAAAGATTTTTTTGAAAAAATCACTATGCACCCGGGGTCACAATTTCATCAAAAATCTGACTATCTGCTATTCACTCAAAAATGGTGCCAAACGGTTGCAAATGCTCCCCTGAATGCTTTAGCGGTTGAAACAGAAGGCTTTTTATCACAGGACAAGAAATAAGCCCTCGACAACTTAACCGGCAGAAAAAGATTTTTTGAAAAAATCCCTAAGCCCCGGGGTCACAATTTCATCAAAAATCTGACTTTCTGCAATTCACTCAAAAATGGTGCCAAACGGTTGAAAATGCTCCCCTGAAAAGTTTGGCGGTCGAAACAGAAGGCTTTTTATCACAGGAAAAGAAATAAGCCCTCGACAACTTAACCGGCAGAAAAAGATTTTTTGAAAAAATCCCTAAGCCACGTGGTCACAATTTCATAAAAAGTCTGACTTTCTGCAATTCACTCAAAAATGGTGCCAAACGGTTGCAAATGCTCCCCTGAATGCTTTAGCGGTCGAAACAGAAGGCTTTTTATCACAGGAAAAGAAATGAGACCTCGACAACTTAACCGGCAGAAAAAGATTTTTTGAAAAAATCCCTAAGCCCCGGGGTCACAATTTCATAAAAAGTCTGACTTTCAACAATTCACTCAAAAATGATGCCAAACAGTTGCAAATGCTCCCCTGAAAGGTTTGACGGTCGAAACAGAAGGCTTTTTATCACAGGACAAGAAATAAGCCCTCGACAACTTAACCGGCAAAATAAGATTTTTTTGAAAAAATCGCTAAGCCCTGGGGTCATAAGTTCATAAAAAGTCTGACTTTCTGCAATTCACTCAAAAATGGTGCCAAAGGGTTGCAAATGCTCCCCTGAATATTTTAGCGTTCGAAACAGAAGGCTTTTTATCACAGGACAAGAAATAAGCCCTTGACAACTTAACCGGCAAAAAAGGATTTTTTAAAAAAAATCCCTAAGAACCGGCGTCACAATTTCATCAAATGTCTGATGTTCTCCAATTCACTCAAAAATGGTGTCAAACGGTTCCAAATGTTCCCACGAGAGGTTTGGCGGTCAAAGCAGAAGGCTTTTTATCACAGGAAAAGAAATAAGCCCTCAACAACATAACCGGCCGAAAAAGATTTTTTGAAAAAATCCCTAAGCCCCGGGGTCAAAATTTCATTAAAAATCTGACTTTCTGCTATTCACTCAAAAATGGTGCCTCACGGTTGCAAATGATCCCCTGAAAGGTTTGGCGGTCGAAACAGAAGGCTTTTTATCACAGGAAAAGAAATAAGCCCTCGAGAACTTAACCGGCAGAAAAAGATTTTTTGAAAAAATCCCTAAGCCCCGGGGTCACAATTTCATCAAACACCTGACTTTCTGCAATTCACTCAAAAATGGTGTCAAACGGTTCCAAATGTTCCCACGAGAGGTTTGGCGGTCAAAGCAGAAGGCTTTTTATCACAGGACAAGAAATAAGCCCTCGACAACTTAACCGGCAGAAAAAGATTTTTTTGAAAAAATCCCTAAGCCCCGGGGTCACAATTTCATCAAAAATCTGACTTTCTGCTATTCACTCGAAAATGTTGCCAAACGGTTGCAAATGATCCCCTGAAAGTTTTGGCGGTCAAAACAGAAGGCTTTTTATCACAGGACAAGAAATAAGCCCTCGACAACTTAACCGGCGGAAAAAGATTTTTTTGAAAAAATCCCTAAGCCCCGGGGTCACAATTTCATCAAAAATCTGACTTTCTGCAATTCACTCAAAAATGGTGCCAAAGGGTTGCAAATGCTCCCCTGAAAAGTTTGGCTGTCGAAACAGAAGGCTTTTTATCACAGGAAAAGAAATAAGCCCTCGACAACTTAACCGGCAGAAAAAGATTTTTTTGAAAAAATCCCTAAGCCCCGGGGTCACAATTTCATCAAAAATCTGACTTTCTGCTATTCACTCGAAAATGTTGCCAAACGGTTGCAAATGATCCCCTGAAAGTTTTGGCGGTCAAAACAGAAGGCTTTTTATCACAGGACAAGAAATAAGCCCTCGACAACTTAACCGGCAGAAAAAGATTTTTTTTAAAAAATCCCTAAGCCCCGGGGTCAAAATTTCATTAAAAATCTGACTTTCTGCTATTCACTCAAAAATGGTGCCTAACGGTTGCAAATGATCCCCTGAAAGGTTTGGCGGTCGAAACAGAAGGCTTTTTACCACAGGAAAAGAAATAAGCCCTCGACAACTTAACCGGCAGAAAAAGATTTTTTGAAAAAATCCCTAAGCCCCGGGGTCACAATTTCATCAAACATCTGACTTTCTGCAATTCACTCAAAAATGGTGTCAAACGGTTCCAAATGTTCCCACGAGAGGTTTGGCGGTCAAAGCAGAAGGCTTTTTAATCACAGGACAAGAAATAAGCCCTTGACAACTTAACCGGCAGAAAAAGATTTTTTTGAAAAAATCCCTAAGCCCCGGGGTCACAATTTCATCAAAAATCTGACTTTCTGCAATTCACTCAAAAATGGTGCCAAACGGTTGCAAATGCTCCCCTGAAAAGTTTGGCTGTCGAAACAGAAGGCTTTTTATCACAGGAAAAGAAATAAGCCCTCGACAACTTAACCGGCAGAAAAAGATTTTTTTGAAAAAATCCCTAAGCCCCGGGGTCACAATTTCATCAAAAATCTGACTTTCTGCTATTCACTCGAAAATGTTGCCAAACGGTTGCAAATGATCCCCTGAAAGTTTTGGCGGTCAAAACAGAAGGCTTTTTATCACAGGACAAGAAATAAGCCCTCGACAACTTAACCGGCAGAAAAAGATTTTTTTTAAAAAATCCCTAAGCCCCGGGGTCAAAATTTCATTAAAAATCTGACTTTCTGCTATTCACTCAAAAATGGTGCCTAACGGTTGCAAATGATCCCCTGAAAGGTTTGGCGGTCGAAACAGAAGGCTTTTTACCACAGGAAAAGAAATAAGCCCTCGACAAATTAACCGGCAGAAAAAGATTTTTTGAAAAAATCCCTAAGCCCCGGGGTCACAATTTCATAAAAAGTCTGACTTTCTGCAATTCACTCAAAAATGGTGCCAAACGGTTGCAAATGCTCCCATGAAAAGTTTGGCTTTCGAAACAGAAGGCTTTTTATCACAGGAAAAGAAATAAGCCCTCGACAACTTAACCGGCAGAAAAAGATTTTTTGAAAAAATCCCTAAGCCCCGGGGTCACAATTTCATCAAAAATCTGACTTTCTGCTATTCACTCAAAAAAGGTGCCAAACGGTTGCAAATGCTCCCCTGAATGGTTTAGCGGTCGAAACAGAAGGCTTTTTATCACAGGACAAGAAATAAGCCCTCGACAACTTAACCGGCAGAAAATTATTTTTTTGAAAAAATCCCTAAGCCCCGGGGTCACAATTTCATAAAAAGTCTGACTTTCAACAATTCACTCAAAAATGATGCCAAACAGTTGCAAATGCTCCCCTGAAAGGTTTGACGGTCGAAACAGAAAGCTTTTTATCACAGGACAAGAAATAAGCCCTCGACAACTTAACCGGTAAAATAAGATTTTTTTGAAAAAATCGCTAAGCCCTGGGGTCACAAGTTCATAAAAAGTCTGACTTTCTGCAATTCACTCAAAAATGGTGCCAAAGGGTTGCAAATGCTCCCCTGAATATTTTAGCGTTCGAAACAGAAGGCTTTTTATCACAGGACAAGAAATAAGCCCTTGACAACTTAACCGGCAAAAAGGATTTTTTAAAAAAAATCCCTAAGAACCGGGGTCACAATTTCATCAAATGTCTGACGTTCTCCAATTCACTCAAAAATGGTGCCAAACCGTTCCAAATGTTCCCACGGGAGGTTTGGCGGTGAAAGCAGAAGGCTTTTTATCACAGGAAAAGAAATAAGCCCTCAACAACTTAACCGGCAGAAAAAGATTTTTTGAAAAAGTCCCTAAGCCCCGGGGTCACAATTTCATCAAAAATCTGACTTTCTGCTATTCACTCAAAAATTGTGCCAAACAGTTGCAAATGATCCCCTGAAAGGTTTGGCGGTCAAAACAGAAGGCCTTTTATCACAGGACAAGAAATAAGCCCTTGACAACTTAACAGGCAGAAAAAGATTTTTTAGAAAAAATCCCTAAGCCCCGGGGTCACAATTTCATTAAAAGTCTGACTTTCAGCAATTCACTCAAAAATGATGCCAAACGGTTGCAAATGCTCCCGTGAATGCTTTAGAAGTTGAAACAGAAGGCTTTTTATCACAGGACAAGAAATAAGCCCTCAACGACTTAACCGGCAGAAAAAGATTTTTTGAAAAAATCCCTAAGCCCCGTAAATCTGACTTTCGGCATTTCACTCAAAAATGGTGCCAAACGGTTGCAAATGCTCCCCTGAAATGTTTGGTGGTTGAAACAGAAAGCTTTTTTATCACAGGACAAGAAATAAGCCCTCGACAACTTAACCGGCAGCAAAAGATTTTTTTGAAAAAATCACTATGCACCCGGGGTCACAATTTCATCAAAAATCTGACTATCTGCTATTCACTCAAAAATGGTGCCAAACGGTTGCAAATGCTCCCCTGAATGCTTTAGCGGTTGAAACAGAAGGCTTTTTATCACAGGACAAGAAATAAGCCCTCGACAACTTAACCGGCAGAAAAAGATTTTTTGAAAAAATCCCTAAGCCCCGGGGTCACAATTTCATCAAAAATCTGACTTTCTGCAATTCACTCAAAAATGGTGCCAAACGGTTGAAAATGCTCCCCTGAAAAGTTTGGCGGTCGAAACAGAAGGCTTTTTATCACAGGAAAAGAAATAAGCCCTCGACAACTTAACCGGCAGAAAAAGATTTTTTGAAAAAATCCCTAAGCCACGTGGTCACAATTTCATAAAAAGTCTGACTTTCTGCAATTCACTCAAAAATGGTGCCAAACGGTTGCAAATGCTCCCCTGAATGCTTTAGCGGTCGAAACAGAAGGCTTTTTATCACAGGAAAAGAAATGAGACCTCGACAACTTAACCGGCAGAAAAAGATTTTTTGAAAAAATCCCTAAGCCCCGGTGTCACAATTTCATACAAAGTCTGACTTTCAACAATTCACTCAAAAATGATGCCAAACAGTTGCAAATGCTCCCCTGAAAGGTTTGACGGTCGAAACAGAAGGCTTTTTATCACAGGACAAGAAATAAGCCCTCGACAACTTAACCGGCAAAATAAGATTTTTTTGAAAAAATCGCTAAGCCCTGGGGTCATAAGTTCATAAAAAGTCTGACTTTCTGCAATTCACTCAAAAATGGTGCCAAAGGGTTGCAAATGCTCCCCTGAATATTTTAGCGTTCGAAACAGAAGGCTTTTTATCACAGGACAAGAAATAAGCCCTTGACAACTTAACCGGCAAAAAAGGATTTTTTTAAAAAAATCCCTAAGAACCGGCGTCACAATTTCATCAAATGTCTGATGTTCTCCAATTCACTCAAAAATGGTGTCAAACGGTTCCAAATGTTCCCACGAGAGGTTTGGCGGTCAAAGCAGAAGGCTTTTTATCACAGGAAAAGAAATAAGCCCTCAACAACATAACCGGCCGAAAAAGATTTTTTGAAAAAATCCCTAAGCCCCGGGGTCAAAATTTCATTAAAAATCTGACTTTCTGCTATTCACTCAAAAATGGTGCCTCACGGTTGCAAATGATCCCCTGAAAGGTTTGGCGGTCGAAACAGAAGGCTTTTTATCACAGGAAAAGAAATAAGCCCTCGAGAACTTAACCGGCAGAAAAAGATTTTTTGAAAAAATCCCTAAGCCCCGGGGTCACAATTTCATCAAACATCTGACTTTCTGCAATTCACTCAAAAATGGTGTCAAACGGTTCCAAATGTTCCCACGAGAGGTTTGGCGGTCAAAGCAGAAGGCTTTTTATCACAGGACAAGAAATAAGCCCTCGACAACTTAACCGGCAGAAAAAGATTTTTTTGAAAAAATCCCTAAGCCCCGGGGTCACAATTTCATCAAAAATCTGACTTTCTGCTATTCACTCGAAAATGTTGCCAAACGGTTGCAAATGATCCCCTGAAAGTTTTGGCGGTCAAAACAGAAGGCTTTTTATCACAGGACAAGAAATAAGCCCTCGACAACTTAACCGGCGGAAAAAGATTTTTTTGAAAAAATCCCTAAGCCCCGGGGTCACAATTTCATCAAAAATCTGACTTTCTGCAATTCACTCAAAAATGGTGCCAAACGGTTGCAAATGCTCCCCTGAAAAGTTTGGCTGTCGAAACAGAAGGCTTTTTATCACAGGAAAAGAAATAAGCCCTCGACAACTTAACCGGCAGAAAAAGATTTTTTTGAAAAAATCCCTAAGCCCCGGGGTCACAATTTCATCAAAAATCTGACTTTCTGCTATTCACTCGAAAATGTTGCCAAACGGTTGCAAATGATCCCCTGAAAGTTTTGGCGGTCAAAACAGAAGGCTTTTTATCACAGGACAAGAAATAAGCCCTCGACAACTTAACCGGCAGAAAAAGATTTTTTTAAAAAAATCCCTAAGCCCCGGGGTCAAAATTTCAATAAAAATCTGACTTTCTGCTATTCACTCAAAAATGGTGCCTAACGGTTGCAAATGATCCCCTGAAAGGTTTGGCGGTCGAAACAGAAGGCTTTTTACCACAGGAAAAGAAATAAGCCCTCGACAACTTAACCGGCAGAAAAAGATTTTTTGAAAAAATCCCTAAGCCCCGGGGTCATAATTTCATCAAACATCTGACTTTCTGCAATTCACTGAAAAATGGTGTCAAACGGTTCCAAATGTTCCCACGAGAGGTTTGGCGGTCAAAGCAGAAGGCTTTTTAATCACAGGACAAGAAATAAGCCCTTGACAACTTAACCGGCAGAAAAAGATTTTTTTGAAAAAATCCCTAAGCCCCGGGATCACAATTTCATCAAAAATCTGACTTTCTGCAATTCACTCAAAAATGGTGCCAAACGGTTGCAAATGCTCCCATGAAAAGTTTGGCGGTCGAAACAGAAGGCTTTTTATCACAGGAAAAGAAATAAGCCCTCGACAACTTAACCGGCAGAAAAAGATTTTTTTTTAAAAAATCCCTAAGCCCCGGGATCACAATTTCATCAAAAATCTGACTTTCTGCAATTCACTCAAAAATGGTGCCAAACGGTTGTAAATGCTCCCATGAAAAGTTTGGCTTTCGAAACAGAAGGCTTTTTATCACAGGAAAAGAAATAAGCCCTCGACAACTTAACCGGCAGAAAAAGATTTTTTGAAAAAATCCCTAAGCCCCGGGGTCACAATTTCATCAAAAATCTGACTTTCTGCTATTCACTCAAAAAAGGTGCCAAACGGTTGCAAATGCTCCCCTGAATGGTTTAGCGGTCGAAACAGAAGGCTTTTTATCACAGGACAAGAAATAAGCCCTCGACAACTTAACCGGCAGAAAATTATTTTTTTGAAAAAATCCCTAAGCCCCGGGGTCACAATTTCATAAAAAGTCTGACTTTCAACAATTCACTCAAAAATGATGCCAAACAGTTGCAAATGCTCCCCTGAAAGGTTTGACGGTCGAAACAGAAAGCTTTTTATCACAGGACAAGAAATAAGCCCTCGACAACTTAACCGGTAAAATAAGATTTTTTTGAAAAAATCGCTAAGCCCTGGGGTCACAAGTTCATAAAAAGTCTGACTTTCTGCAATTCACTCAAAAATGGTGCCAAAGGGTTGCAAATGCTCCCCTGAATATTTTAGCGTTCGAAACAGAAGGCTTTTTATCACAGGACAAGAAATAAGCCCTTGACAACTTAACCGGCAAAAAGGATTTTTTAAAAAAAATCCCTAAGAACCGGGGTCACAATTTCATCAAATGTCTGACGTTCTCCAATTCACTCAAAAATGGTGCCAAACCGTTCCAAATGTTCCCACGGGAGGTTTGGCGGTGAAAGCAGAAGGCTTTTTATCACAGGAAAAGAAATAAGCCCTCAACAACTTAACCGGCAGAAAAAGATTTTTTGAAAAAGTCCCTAAGCCCCGGGGTCACAATTTCATCAAAAATCTGACTTTCTGCTATTCACTCAAAAATTGTGCCAAACGGTTGCAAATGATCCCCTGAAAGGTTTGGCGGTCAAAACAGAAGGCCTTTTATCACAGGACAAGAAATAAGCCCTTGACAACTTAACAGGCAGAAAAAGATTTTTTAGAAAAAATCCCTAAGCCCCGGGGTCACAATTTCATTAAAAGTCTGACTTTCAGCAATTCACTCAAAAATGATGCCAAACGGTTGCAAATGCTCCCGTGAATGCTTTAGAAGTTGAAACAGAAGGCTTTTTATCACAGGACAAGAAATAAGCCCTCAACGACTTAACCGGCAGAAAAAGATTTTTTGAAAAAATCCCTAAGCCCCGGGGTCACAATTTCATCAAAAATCTGACTTTCGGCATTTCACTCAAAAATGGTGCCAAACGGTTGCAAATGCTCCCCTGAAATGTTTGGTGGTTGAAACAGAAAGCTTTTTTATCACAGGACAAGAAATAAGCCCTCGACAACTTAACCGGCAGCAAAAGATTTTTTTGAAAAAATCACTATGCACCCGGGGTCACAATTTCATCAAAAATCTGACTATCTGCTATTCACTCAAAAATGGTGCCAAACGGTTGCAAATGCTCCCCTGAATGCTTTAGCGGTTGAAACAGAAGGCTTTTTATCACAGGACAAGAAATAAGCCCTCGACAACTTAACCGGCAGAAAAAGATTTTTTGAAAAAATCCCTAAGCCCCGGGGTCACAATTTCATCAAAAATCTGACTTTCTGCAATTCACTCAAAAATGGTGCCAAACGGTTGAAAATGCTCCCCTGAAAAGTTTGGCGGTCGAAACAGAAGGCTTTTTATCACAGGACAAGAAATAAGCCCTCGACAACTTAACCGGCGGAAAAAGATTTTTTTGAAAAAATCCCTAAGCCCCGGGGTCACAATTTCATCAAAAATCTGACTTTCTGCAATTCACTCAAAAATGGTGCCAAAGGGTTGCAAATGCTCCCCTGAAAAGTTTGGCTGTCGAAACAGAAGGCTTTTTATCACAGGAAAAGAAATAAGCCCTCGACAACTTAACCGGCAGAAAAAGATTTTTTTGAAAAAATCCCTAAGCCCCGGGGTCACAATTTCATCAAAAATCTGACTTTCTGCTATTCACTCGAAAATGTTGCCAAACGGTTGCAAATGATCCCCTGAAAGTTTTGGCGGTCAAAACAGAAGGCTTTTTATCACAGGACAAGAAATAAGCCCTCGACAACTTAACCGGCAGAAAAAGATTTTTTTTAAAAAATCCCTAAGCCCCGGGGTCAAAATTTCATTAAAAATCTGACTTTCTGCTATTCACTCAAAAATGGTGCCTAACGGTTGCAAATGATCCCCTGAAAGGTTTGGCGGTCGAAACAGAAGGCTTTTTACCACAGGAAAAGAAATAAGCCCTCGACAACTTAACCGGCAGAAAAAGATTTTTTGAAAAAATCCCTAAGCCCCGGGGTCACAATTTCATCAAACATCTGACTTTCTGCAATTCACTCAAAAATGGTGTCAAACGGTTCCAAATGTTCCCACGAGAGGTTTGGCGGTCAAAGCAGAAGGCTTTTTAATCACAGGACAAGAAATAAGCCCTTGACAACTTAACCGGCAGAAAAAGATTTTTTTGAAAAAATCCCTAAGCCCCGGGGTCACAATTTCATCAAAAATCTGACTTTCTGCAATTCACTCAAAAATGGTGCCAAACGGTTGCAAATGCTCCCCTGAAAAGTTTGGCTGTCGAAACAGAAGGCTTTTTATCACAGGAAAAGAAATAAGCCCTCGACAACTTAACCGGCAGAAAAAGATTTTTTTGAAAAAATCCCTAAGCCCCGGGGTCACAATTTCATCAAAAATCTGACTTTCTGCTATTCACTCGAAAATGTTGCCAAACGGTTGCAAATGATCCCCTGAAAGTTTTGGCGGTCAAAACAGAAGGCTTTTTATCACAGGACAAGAAATAAGCCCTCGACAACTTAACCGGCAGAAAAAGATTTTTTTTAAAAAATCCCTAAGCCCCGGGGTCAAAATTTCATTAAAAATCTGACTTTCTGCTATTCACTCAAAAATGGTGCCTAACGGTTGCAAATGATCCCCTGAAAGGTTTGGCGGTCGAAACAGAAGGCTTTTTACCACAGGAAAAGAAATAAGCCCTCGACAAATTAACCGGCAGAAAAAGATTTTTTGAAAAAATCCCTAAGCCCCGGGGTCACAATTTCATAAAAAGTCTGACTTTCTGCAATTCACTCAAAAATGGTGCCAAACGGTTGCAAATGCTCCCCTGAATGCTTTAGCGGTCGAAACAGAAGGCTTTTTATCACAGGAAAAGAAATGAGACCTCGACAACTTAACCGGCAGAAAAAGATTTTTTGAAAAAATCCCTAAGCCCCGGGGTCACAATTTCATAAAAAGTCTGACTTTCAACAATTCACTCAAAAATGATGCCAAACAGTTGCAAATGCTCCCCTGAAAGGTTTGACGGTCGAAACAGAAGGCTTTTTATCACAGGACAAGAAATAAGCCCTCGACAACTTAACCGGCAAAATAAGATTTTTTTGAAAAAATCGCTAAGCCCTGGGGTCATAAGTTCATAAAAAGTCTGACTTTCTGCAATTCACTCAAAAATGGTGCCAAAGGGTTGCAAATGCTCCCCTGAATATTTTAGCGTTCGAAACAGAAGGCTTTTTATCACAGGACAAGAAATAAGCCCTTGACAACTTAACCGGCAAAAAAGGATTTTTTAAAAAAAATCCCTAAGAACCGGCGTCACAATTTCATCAAATGTCTGATGTTCTCCAATTCACTCAAAAATGGTGTCAAACGGTTCCAAATGTTCCCACGAGAGGTTTGGCGGTCAAAGCAGAAGGCTTTTTATCACAGGAAAAGAAATAAGCCCTCAACAACATAACCGGCCGAAAAAGATTTTTTGAAAAAATCCCTAAGCCCCGGGGTCAAAATTTCATTAAAAATCTGACTTTCTGCTATTCACTCAAAAATGGTGCCTCACGGTTGCAAATGATCCCCTGAAAGGTTTGGCGGTCGAAACAGAAGGCTTTTTATCACAGGAAAAGAAATAAGCCCTCGAGAACTTAACCGGCAGAAAAAGATTTTTTGAAAAAATCCCTAAGCCCCGGGGTCACAATTTCATCAAACACCTGACTTTCTGCAATTCACTCAAAAATGGTGTCAAACGGTTCCAAATGTTCCCACGAGAGGTTTGGCGGTCAAAGCAGAAGGCTTTTTATCACAGGACAAGAAATAAGCCCTCGACAACTTAACCGGCAGAAAAAGATTTTTTTGAAAAAATCCCTAAGCCCCGGGGTCACAATTTCATCAAAAATCTGACTTTCTGCTATTCACTCGAAAATGTTGCCAAACGGTTGCAAATGATCCCCTGAAAGTTTTGGCGGTCAAAACAGAAGGCTTTTTATCACAGGACAAGAAATAAGCCCTCGACAACTTAACCGGCGGAAAAAGATTTTTTTGAAAAAATCCCTAAGCCCCGGGGTCACAATTTCATCAAAAATCTGACTTTCTGCAATTCACTCAAAAATGGTGCCAAAGGGTTGCAAATGCTCCCCTGAAAAGTTTGGCTGTCGAAACAGAAGGCTTTTTATCACAGGAAAAGAAATAAGCCCTCGACAACTTAACCGGCAGAAAAAGATTTTTTTGAAAAAATCCCTAAGCCCCGGGGTCACAATTTCATCAAAAATCTGACTTTCTGCTATTCACTCGAAAATGTTGCCAAACGGTTGCAAATGATCCCCTGAAAGTTTTGGCGGTCAAAACAGAAGGCTTTTTATCACAGGACAAGAAATAAGCCCTCGACAACTTAACCGGCAGAAAAATATTTTTTTTAAAAAATCCCTAAGCCCCGGGGTCAAAATTTCATTAAAAATCTGACTTTCTGCTATTCACTCAAAAATGGTGCCTAACGGTTGCAAATGATCCCCTGAAAGGTTTGGCGGTCGAAACAGAAGGCTTTTTACCACAGGAAAAGAAATAAGCCCTCGACAACTTAACCGGCAGAAAAAGATTTTTTGAAAAAATCCCTAAGCCCCGGGGTCACAATTTCATCAAACATCTGACTTTCTGCAATTCACTCAAAAATGGTGTCAAACGGTTCCAAATGTTCCCACGAGAGGTTTGGCGGTCAAAGCAGAAGGCTTTTTAATCACAGGACAAGAAATAAGCCCTTGACAACTTAACCGGCAGAAAAAGATTTTTTTGAAAAAATCCCTAAGCCCCGGGGTCACAATTTCATCAAAAATCTGACTTTCTGCAATTCACTCAAAAATGGTGCCAAACGGTTGCAAATGCTCCCCTGAAAAGTTTGGCTGTCGAAACAGAAGGCTTTTTATCACAGGAAAAGAAATAAGCCCTCGACAACTTAACCGGCAGAAAAAGATTTTTTTGAAAAAATCCCTAAGCCCCGGGGTCACAATTTCATCAAAAATCTGACTTTCTGCTATTCACTCGAAAATGTTGCCAAACGGTTGCAAATGATCCCCTGAAAGTTTTGGCGGTCAAAACAGAAGGCTTTTTATCACAGGACAAGAAATAAGCCCTCGACAACTTAACCGGCAGAAAAAGATTTTTTTTAAAAAATCCCTAAGCCCCGGGGTCAAAATTTCATTAAAAATCTGACTTTCTGCTATTCACTCAAAAATGGTGCCTAACGGTTGCAAATGATCCCCTGAAAGGTTTGGCGGTCGAAACAGAAGGCTTTTTACCACAGGAAAAGAAATAAGCCCTCGACAAATTAACCGGCAGAAAAAGATTTTTTGAAAAAATCCCTAAGCCCCGGGGTCACAATTTCATCAAACATCTGACTTTCTGCAATTCACTGAAAAATGGTGTCAAACGGTTCCAAATGTTCCCACGAGAGGTTTGGCGGTCAAAGCAGAAGGCTTTTTAATCACAGGACAAGAAATAAGCCCTTGACAACTTAACCGGCAGAAAAAGATTTTTTTGAAAAAATCCCTAAGCCCCGGGGTCACAATTTCATCAAAAATCTGACTTTCTGCTATTCACTCGAAAATGTTGCCAAACGGTTGCAAATGCTCCCCTGAATGGTTTAGCGGTCAAAACAGAAGGCTTTTTATCACAGGACAAGAAATAAGCCCTCGACAACTTAACCGGCAGAAAAAGATTTTTTAGAAAAAATCCCTAAGCCCCGGGGTCACAATTTCATCAAAAATCTGACTTTCTGCTATTCACTCAAAAATGGTGCCTAACGGTTGCAAATGATCCCCTGAAAGGTTTGGCGGTCGAAACAGAAGGCTTTTTACCACAGGAAAAGAAATAAGCCCTCGACAACTTAACCGGCAGAAAAAGATTTTTTGAAAAAATCCCTAAGCCCCGGGGTCACAATTTCATCAAACATCTGACTTTCTGCAATTCACTGAAAAATGGTGTCAAACGGTTCCAAATGTTCCCACGAGAGGTTTGGCGGTCAAAGCAGAAGGCTTTTTAATCACAGGACAAGAAATAAGCCCTTGACAACTTAACCGGCAGAAAAAGATTTTTTTGAAAAAATCCCTAAGCCCCGGGGTCACAATTTCATCAAAAATCTGACTTTCTGCATTTCACTCAAAAATGGTGCCAAACGGTTGCAAATGCTCCCCTGAAAGGTTTCGCGGTCCAAACAGAAGGCTTTTTATCACAGGACAAGAAATAAGCCCTCGACAACTTAACCGGCAAAAAAAGATTTTTTGTGAAAAAATCCCTAAGCCCCGGGGTCACAATTTCATAAAAAGTCTGACTTTCAACAATTCACTCAAAAATGATGCCAAACTGTTGCAAATGCTCCCCTTTAAGGTTTCGCGGTCCAAACAGAAGGCTTTTTATCACAGGACAAGAAATAAGCCCTCGACAACTTAACCAGCAAAAAAAGATTTTTTTTGAAAAAATCCCTAAGCCCCGGGGTCACAATTTCATTAAAAATCTGACTTTCAGCAATTCACTCAAAAATGATGCCAAACGGTTGCAAATGCTCCCCTGAATGCTTTAGCGGTCGAAACAGAAGGCTTTTTATCACAGGAAAAGAAATAAGCCCTCGACAACTTAACCGGCAGAAAAAGATGTTTTTGAAAAAATTCCTAAGCCCCGGGGTCAAAATTTCATTAAAAGTCTGACTTTCAGCAATTCACTCAAAAATGGTGCTAAACGATTGCAAATGATCCCCTGAAAGGTTTGGCGGTCAAAACAGAAGGCTTTTTATCACAGGACAAGAAATAAGCCTTCGACAACTTAACCAGCAGAAAAAGATTTTTTTGAAAATATCCCTAAGCGCCGGGGTCACAATTTCATTAAAAGTCTGACTTTCAGCAATTCACTCAAAAATGATGCCAAACGGTTGCAAATGCTCCCCTGAATGCTTTAGCGGGCGAAACAGAAGGCTTTTTATCACAGGACAAGTAATAAGCCCTCGACAACTTAACCGGCAGAAAAAGATTTTTTGAAAAAATCCCTAAGCCCCGGGGTCACAATTTCATCAAAAATCTGACTTTCTGCAATTCACTCAAAAATGGTGCCAAACGGTTGCAAATGCTCCCCTGAAAAGTTTGGCTGTCGAAACAGAAGGCTTTTTATCACAGGACAAGAAATAAGCCCTCGACAACTTAACCGGCAGAAAAAGATTTTTTTGAAAAAATCCCTAAGCCCCGGGGTCACAATTTCATCAAAAATCTGACTTTCTGCTATTCACTCGAAAATGTTGCCAAACGGTTGCAAATGATCCCCTGAAAGTTTTGGCGGTCAAAACAGAAGGCTTTTTATCACAGGACAAGAAATAAGCCCTCGACAACTTAACCGGCAGAAAAAGATTTTTTTTAAAAAATCCCTAAGCCCCGGGGTCAAAATTTCATTAAAAATCTGACTTTCTGCTATTCACTCAAAAATGGTGCCTAACGGTTGCAAATGATCCCCTGAAAGGTTTGGCGGTCGAAACAGAAGGCTTTTTACCACAGGAAAAGAAATAAGCCCTCGACAACTTAACCGGCAGAAAAAGATTTTTTGAAAAAATCCCTAAGCCCCGGGGTCACAATTTCATCAAACATCTGACTTTCTGCAATTCACTGAAAAATGGTGTCAAACGGTTCCAAATGTTCCCACGAGAGGTTTGGCGGTCAAAGCAGAAGGCTTTTTAATCACAGGACAAGAAATAAGCCCTTGACAACTTAACCGGCAGAAAAAGATTTTTTTGAAAAAATCCCTAAGCCCCGGGGTCACAATTTCATCAAAAATCTGACTTTCTGCATTTCACTCAAAAATGGTGCCAAACGGTTGCAAATGCTCCCCTGAAAGGTTTCGCGGTCCAAACAGAAGGCTTTTTATCACAGGACAAGAAATAAGCCCTCGACAACTTAACCGGCAAAAAAAGATTTTTTGTGAAAAAATCCCTAAGCCCCGGGGTCACAATTTCATAAAAAGTCTGACTTTCAACAATTCACTCAAAAATGATGCCAAACTGTTGCAAATGCTCCCCTTTAAGGTTTCGCGGTCCAAACAGAAGGCTTTTTATCACAGGACAAGAAATAAGCCCTCGACAACTTAACCAGCAAAAAAAGATTTTTTTTGAAAAAATCCCTAAGCCCCGGGGTCACAATTTCATTAAAAATCTGACTTTCAGCAATTCACTCAAAAATGATGCCAAACGGTTGCAAATGCTCCCCTGAATGCTTTAGCGGTCGAAACAGAAGGCTTTTTATCACAGGAAAAGAAATAAGCCCTCGACAACTTAACCGGCAGAAAAAGATGTTTTTGAAAAAATTCCTAAGCCCCGGGGTCAAAATTTCATTAAAAGTCTGACTTTCAGCAATTCACTCAAAAATGATGCCAAACGGTTGCAAATGCTCCCCTGAATGCTTTAGCGGTCGAAACAGAAGGCTTTTTATCACAGGACAAAAATAAGCCCTCGACAACTTAACCGGCAGAAAAAGATTTTTTGAAAAAATCCCTAAGCCCCGGGGTCACAATTTCATCAAAAATCTGATTTTCTGCTGTTCACTCAAAAATGGTGCTAAACGATTGCAAATGATCCCCTGAAAGGTTTGGCGGTCAAAACAGAAGGCTTTTTATCACAGGACAAGAAATAAGCCTTCGACAACTTAACCAGCAGAAAAAGATTTTTTTGAAAATATCCCTAAGCGCCGGGGTCACAATTTCATTAAAAGTCTGACTTTCAGCAATTCACTCAAAAATGATGCCAAACGGTTGCAAATGCTCCCCTGAATGCTTTAGCGGGCGAAACAGAAGGCTTTTTATCACAGGACAAGAAATAAGCCCTCGACAACTTAACCGGCAGAAAAAGATTTTTTGAAAAAATCCCTAAGCCCCGGGGTCACAATTTCATCAAAAATCTGACTTTCTGCTGTTCACTCAAAAATGGTGCTAAACGATTGCAAATGATCCCCTGAAAGGTTTGGCGGTCAAAACAGAAGGCTTTTTATCACAGGACAAGAAATAAGCCTTCGACAACTTAACCAGCAGAAAAAGATTTTTTTCAAAAAATCCCTAAGCGCCGGGGTCACAATTTCATTAAAAGTCTGACTTTCAGCAATTCACTCAATAATGATGTGAAACGGTTGCAAATGCTCCCCTGAATGGTTTAGCGGTCGAAACAGAAGGATTTTTATCACAGGACAAGAAATAAGCCCTCGACAACTTAACCAGCAGAAAAAGATTTTTTTGAAAAAATCCCTAATCACAATTTCATCAAAAATCTGACTTTCTGCTATTCACTCAAAAATGGTGCCAAACGGTTGCAAATAATCCCCTGAAAGGTTTGGCGGTCGAAACAGAGGGCTTTTTATCACAAGACAAGTAATAAGCCCTCGACAACTGGCAAAAAAGGATTTTTTAAAAAAAATCCCTAAGCCCCGGGGTCACAATTTCATTAAAAGTCTGACTTTCAGCAATTCACTCAAAAATGATGCCAAACGGTTGCAAATGCTCCCATGAGAGGTTTGGCATTCAAAACAGAAGGCTTTTTATCACAGGACAAGAAATCAGACCTCGACAACTTAACCGGCAGAAAAAGATTTTTTTGAAAAAATCCCTAAGCCCCTGGGGTCACAATTTCATCAAAAGTCTGACGTTCTCCAATTCAATCAAAAATGATGCCAAATGGTTCCAAATGTTCCCATGAGAGGTTTGGCGTTCAAAACAGAAGGCTTTTTATCACAGCACAAGAAATCAGACCTCGACAACTTAACCGGCAGAAAAAGATTTTTTTGAAAAAATCCCTAAGCCCCGGGGTCACAATTTCATTAAAAGTCTGACTTTCAGCAATTCACTCAAAAATGATGCCAAACGGTTGCAAATGATCCCCTGAAAGGTTTGGCGGTCGAAACAGGGCTTTTTATCACAAGACAAGTAATAAGCCATCGACAACCGGCAAAAAAGGATTTTTTTAAAAAAATTCCTAAGCCCCGGGGTCACAATTTCATTAAAAGTCTGACTTTCAGCAATTCACTCAAAAATGATGCCAAACGGTTGCAAATGCTCCCCTGAATGCTTTAGCGGTCGAAACAGAAGGCTTTTTATCACAGGACAAGAAATAAGCCCTCGACAACTTAACCGGCAGAAAAAGATTTTTTGAAAAAATCCCTAAGCCCCGGGGTCACAATTTCATCAAAAATCTGATTTTCTGCTGTTCACTCAAAAATGGTGCTAAACGATTGCAAATGATCCCCTGAAAGGTTTGGCGGTCAAAACAGAAGGCTTTTTATCACAGGACAAGAAATAAGCCTTCGACAACTTAACCAGCAGAAAAAGATTTTTTTGAAAATATCCCTAAGCGCCGGGGTCACAATTTCATTAAAAGTCTGACTTTCAGCAATTCACTCAAAAATGATGCCAAACGGTTGCAAATGCTCCCCTGAATGCTTTAGCGGGCGAAACAGAAGGCTTTTTATCACAGGACAAGAAATAAGCCCTCGACAACTTAACCGGCAGAAAAAGATTTTTTGAAAAAATCCCTAAGCCCCGGGGTCACAATTTCATCAAAAATCTGACTTTCTGCTGTTCACTCAAAAATGGTGCTAAACGATTGCAAATGATCCCCTGAAAGGTTTGGTGGTCAAAACAGAAGGCTTTTTATCACAGGACAAGAAATAAGCCTTCGACAACTTAACCAGCAGAAAAAGATTTTTTTCAAAAAATCCCTAAGCGCCGGGGTCACAATTTCATTAAAAGTCTGACTTTCAGCAATTCACTCAATAATGATGCGAAACGGTTGCAAATGCTCCCCTGAATGGTTTAGCGGTCAAAACAGAAGGCTTTTTATCACAGGACAAGAAATAAGCCCTCGACAACTTAACCAGCAGAAAAAGATTTTTTTGAAAAAATCCCTAATCACAATTTCATCAAAAATCTGACTTTCTGATATTCACTCAAAAATGGTGCCAAACGGTTGTAAATGATCCCCTGAAAGGTTTGGCGGTCGAAACAGGGCTTTTTATCACAAGACAAGTAATAAGCCCTCGACAACCGGCAAAAAAGGATTTTTTTAAAAAAATTCCTAAGCCCCGGGGTCACAATTTCATTAAAAGTCTGACTTTCAGCAATTCACTCAAAAATGATGCCAAACGGTTGCAAATGCTCCCCTGAATGCTTTAGCGGTCGAAACAGAAGGCTTTTTATCACAGGACAAGAAATAAGCCCTCGACAACTTAACCGGCAGAAAAAGATTTTTTGAAAAAATCCCTAAGCCCCGGGGTCACAATTTCAATAAAAGTCTGACTTTCAGCAATTCACTCAATAATGATGCGAAACGGTTGCAAATGCTCCCCTGAATGCTTTAGCGGTCGAAACAGAAGGCTTTTTATCACAGGACAAGAAATAAGCCCTCGACAACTTAACCGGCAGAAAAAGATTTTTTGAAAAAATCCCTAAGCCCCGGGGTCACAATTTCATCAAAAATCTGACTTTCTGCAATTCACTCAAAAACGGTGCCAAACGGTTGCAAATGCTCCCCTGAAAAGTTTGGCGGTCGAAACAGAAGGCTTTTTATCACAGGAAAAGAAATAAGCCCTCGGAAACTTAACCGGCAAAAAAAGATTTTTTTGAAAAAATCCCTAAGCAACTGGGTCAAAATTTCATTAAAAGTCTGACTTTCAGCAATTCACTCAAAAATGATGCCAAACGGTTGCAAATGCTCCCCTAAATACTTTAGCGGTCGAAACAGAAGGCTTTTTATCACAGGAAAAGAAATAAGCCCTCGACAACTTAACCAGCAGAAAAAGATTTTTTTGAAAAAATCCCTAAACCCCGGGGTCACAATTTCATTAAAAGTCTGACTTTCAGCAATTCATTCAAAAATGATGCCAAACGGTTCCAAATGCCCCCCTGAATGCTTTAGCGGTCGAAACAGAAGGCTTTTTATCACAGGAAAAGAAATAAGCCCTCGACAACTTAACCGGCAGAAAAAGATTTTTTGAAAAAATCCCTAAACCCCGGGGTCACAATTTCATTAAAAGTCTGACTTTCAGCAATTCACTCAAAAATGATGCCAAACGGTTGCAAATGCTCCCCTGAATGCTTTAGCGGTCGAAACAGAAGGCTTTTTATCACAGGACAAGAAATAAGCCCTCGACAACTTAACCGGCAGAAAAAGATTTTTTGAAAAAATCCCTAAGCCCCGGGGTCACAATTTCAATAAAAGTCTGACTTTCAGCAATTCACTCAATAATGATGCGAAACGGTTGCAAATGCTCCCCTGAATGCTTTAGCGGTCGAAACAGAAGGCTTTTTATCACAGGACAAGAAATAAGCCCTCGACAACTTAACCGGCAGAAAAAGATTTTTTGAAAAAATCCCTAAGCCCCGGGGTCACAATTTCATCAAAAATCTGACTTTCTGCAATTCACTCAAAAACGGTGCCAAACGGTTGCAAATGCTCCCCTGAAAAGTTTGGCGGTCGAAACAGAAGGCTTTTTATCACAGGAAAAGAAATAAGCCCTCGGAAACTTAACCGGCAAAAAAAGATTTTTTTGAAAAAATCCCTAAGCAACTGGGTCAAAATTTCATTAAAAGTCTGACTTTCAGCAATTCACTCAAAAATGATGCCAAACGGTTGCAAATGCTCCCCTAAATACTTTAGCGGTCGAAACAGAAGGCTTTTTATCACAGGAAAAGAAATAAGCCCTCGACAACTTAACCAGCAGAAAAAGATTTTTTTGAAAAAATCCCTAAACCCCGGGGTCACAATTTCATTAAAAGTCTGACTTTCAGCAATTCACTCAAAAATGATGCCAAACGGTTCCAAATGCCCCCCTGAATGCTTTAGCGGTCGAAACAGAAGGCTTTTTATCACAGGAAAAGAAATAAGCCCTCGACAACTTAACCGGCAGAAAAAGATTTTTTGAAAAAATCCCTAAGCCCCGGGGTCACAATTTCATCAAAAATCTGACTTTCTGCTATTCACTCAAAAATGGTGCCAAACGGTTGCAAATGATCCCCTGAAAGGTTTAGCGGTCGAAACAGAAGGCTTTTTATCACAGGACAAGAAATAAGCCCTCGACAACTTAACCAGCAAAAAAAGATTTTTTTGAAAAAATCCCTAAGCCCCGGGGTCACAATTTCATCAAAAATCTGACTTTCTGCTATTCACTCAAAAATGGTGCCAAACGGTTGCAAATGATCCCCTGAAAGGTTTGGCGGTCGAAACAGAGGGCTTTTTATTACACGACAAGAAATAAGCCCTTGACAACTTAACCGGCAAAAAAGGATTTTTTTAAAAAAAACCATAAGCCCCGGGGTCACAATTTCATCAAATGTCTGACGTTCTCCAATTCACTCAAAAATGGTGCCAAACGGTTCCAAATGTTCCCACGAGAGGTTTGGCGGTCAAAACAGAAGTCTTTTTAAAACAGGACAAGAAATAAGCCCTCGACAACTTAACCAGCAGAAAAAGATTTTTTTGAAAAAATCCCTAATCACAATTTCATCAAAAATCTGACTTTCTGCTATTCACTCAAAAATGGTGCCAAACGGTTGCAAATGATCCCCTGAAAGGTTTGGCGGTCGAAACAGGGCTTTTTATCACAAGACAAGTAATAAGCCCTCGACAACCGGCAAAAAAGGATTTTTTTAAAAAAATTCCTAAGCCCCGGGGTCACAATTTCATTAAAAGTCTGACTTTCAGCAATTCACTCAAAAATGATGCCAAACGGTTGCAAATGCTCCCCTGAATGCTTTAGCGGTCGAAACAGAAGGCTTTTTATCACAGGACAAGAAATAAGCCCTCGACAACTTAACCGGCAGAAAAAGATTTTTTGAAAAAATCCCTGAGCCCCGGGGTCACAATTTCATTAAAAGTCTGACTTTCAGCAATTCACTCAATAATGATGCGAAACGGTTGCAAATGCTCCCATGAATGGTTTAGCGGTCGAAACAGAAGGCTTTTTATCACAGGACAAGAAATAAGCCCTCGACAACTTAACCAGCAAAAAAAGATTTTTTTGAAAAAATCCCTAAGCCCCGGGGTCACAATTTCATCAAAAATCTGACTTTCTGCTATTCACTCAAAAATGGTGCCAAACGGTTGCAAATGATCCCCTGAAAGGTTTGGCGGTCGAAACAGAGGGCTTTTTATCACAGGACAAGAAATAAGCCCTTGACAACTTAACCGGCAAAAAAGAATTTTTTTTAAAAAAACCATAAGCCCCGGGGTCACAATTTCATCAAATGTCTGACGTTCTCCAATTCACTCAAAAATGGTGCCAAACGGTTCCAAATGTTCCCACGAGAGGTTTGGCGGTCAAAACAGAAGGCTTTTTATCACAGGACAAGAAATAAGCCCTCGACAACTTAACCGGCAGAAAAAGATTTTTTCGAAAAAATCCCTAAGCCCCGGAGTCAGAATTTCATCAAAAGTCTGACGTTCTCCAATTCACTCAAAAATGATGCCAAATGGTTCCAAATGTTCCCATGAGAGGTTTGGCGGTCAAAACAGAAGGCTTTTTATCACAGCACAAGAAATCAGACCTCGACAACTTAACCGGCAGAAAAAGATTTTTTTCAAAAAAATCCCTAAGCCCCGGGGTCAAAATTTCATTAAAAGTCTGACTTTCAGCAATTCACTCAAAAATGATGCCAAATGGTTGCAAATGATCCCCTGAAAGGTTTGGCGGTCAAAACAGAAGGCTTTTTATCACAGGACAAGAAATAAGCCCTCGACAACTTAACCAGCAGAAAAAGATTTTTTTGAAAACATCCCTAAGCCCCGGGGTCACAATTTCATTAAAAGTCTGACTTTCAGCAATTCACTCAATAATGATGCGAAACGGTTGCAAATGCTCCCCTGAATGCTTTAGCGGTCGAAACAGAAGGCTTTTTATCACAGGACAAGAAATAAGCCCTCGACAACTTAACCGGCAGAAAAAGATTTTTTGAAAAAATCCCTAAGCCCCGGGGTCACAATTTCATCAAAAATGTGACTTTCTGCAATTCACTCAAAAACGGTGCCAAACGGTTGCAAATGCTCCCCTGAAAAGTTTGGCGGTCGAAACAGAAGGCTTTTTATCACAGGAAAAGAAATAAGCCCTTGGAAACTTAACCGGCAAAAAAAGATTTTTTTGAAAAAATCCCAAAGCAACTGGGTCAAAATTTCATTAAAAGTCTGACTTTCAGCAATTCACTCAAAAATGATGCCAAACGGTTGCAAATGCTCCCCTAAATACTTTAGCGGTCGAAACAGAAGGCTTTTTATCACAGGAAAAGAAATAAGCCCTCGACAACTTAACCAGCAGAAAAAGATTTTTTTGAAAAAATCCCTAAACCCCGGGGTCAAAATTTCATTAAAAGTCTGACTTTCAGCAATTCACTCAAAAATGATGCCAAACGGTTCCAAATGCTCCCCTGAATGCTTTAGCGGTCGAAACAGAAGGCTTTTTATCACAAGACAAGAAATAAGCCCTCGACAACTTAACCGGCAGAAAAAGATTTTTTGAAAAAATCCCTAAGCCCCGGGGTCACAATTTCATCAAAAATCTGACTTTCTGCTATTCACTCAAAAATGGTGCCAAACGGTTGCAAATGATCCCCTGAAAGGTTTGGCGGTCGAAACAGAGGGCTTTTTATCACAGGACAAGAAATAAGCCCTCGACAACTTAACCGGCAAAAAAGGATTTTTTTAAAAAAATCCCTAAGCCCCGGGGTCACAATTTCATTAAAAGTCTGACTTTCAGCAATTCACTCAATAATGATGCGAAACGGTTGCAAATGATCCCCTGAAAGGTTTGGCGGTCAAAACAGAAGGCTTTTTATCACAGGACAAGAAATAAGCCCTCGACAACTAAACCAGCAGAAAATGATTTTTTTGAAAAAATCCCTAAGCCCCGGGGTCACAATTTCATCAAAAATCTGACTTTCTGCTATTCACTCAAAAATGATGCCAAACGGTTGCAAATGATCCCCTGAAAGGTTTGGCGGTCGAAACAGAAGGATTTTTATCACAGGACAAGATATAAGCCCTCGACAACTCAACCGGCAGAAAAAGATTTTTTAGAAAAAATCCCTAAGCCCCGGGGTCACAATTTCATCAAAAGTCTGACGTTCTCCAATTCACTCAAAAATGATGCCAAATGGTTCCAAATGTTCCCATGAGAGGTTTGGCGGTCAAAAGAGAAGGCTTTTTATCACAGCACAAGAAATCAGACCTCGACAACTTAACCGGCAGAAAAAGATTTTTTTCAAAAAAATCCCTAAGCCCCGGGGTCAAAATTTCATTAAAAGTCTGACTTTCAGCAATTCACTCAAAAATGATGCCAAACGGTTGCAAATGATCCCCTGAAAGGTTTGGCGGTCAAAACAGAAGGCTTTTTATCACAGGACAAGAAATAAGCCCTCGACAACTTAACCAGCAGAAAAAGATTTTTTTGAAAACATCCCTAAGCCCCGGGGTCACAATTTCATTAAAAGTCTGACTTTCAGCAATTCACTCAATAATGATGCGAAACGGTTGCAAATGCTCCCCTGAATGCTTTAGCGGTCGAAACAGAAGGCTTTTTATCACAGGACAAGAAATAAGCCCTCGACAACTTAACCGGCAGAAAAAGATTTTTTGAAAAAATCCCTAAGCAACTGGGTCAAAATTTCATTAAAAGTCTGACTTTCAGCAATTCACTCAAAAATGATGCCAAACGGTTGCAAATGCTCCCCTAAATACTTTAGCGGTCGAAACAGAAGGCTTTTTATCACAGGAAAAGAAATAAGCCCTCGACAACTTAACCAGCAGAAAAAGATTTTTTTGAAAAAATCCCTAAACGCCGGGGTCACAATTTCATTAAAAGTCTGACTTTCAGCAATTCACTCAAAAATGATGCCAAACGGTTCCAAATGCTCCCCTGAATGCTTTAGCGGTCGAAACAGAAGGCTTTTTATCACAAGACAAGAAATAAGCCCTCGACAACTTAACCGGCAGAAAAAGATTTTTTGAAAAAATCCCTAAGCCCGGGGTCACAATTTCATCAAAAATCTGACTTTCTGCTATTCACTCAAAAATGGTGCCAAACGGTTGCAAATGATCCCCTGAAAGGTTTGGCGGTCGAAACAGAGGGCTTTTTATCACAGGACAAGAAATAAGCCCTCGACAACTTAACCGGCAAAAAAGGATTTTTTTAAAAAAATCCCTAAGCCCCGGGGTCACAATTTCATTAAAAGTCTGACTTTCAGCAATTCACTCAATAATGATGCAAAACGGTTGCAAATGCTCCCATGAATGCTATAGCGGTCGAAACAGAAGGCTTTTTATCACATAACAAGAAATAAGCCCTCGACAACTTAACCGGCCGAAAAACATTTTTTAGAAAAAATCCCTAAGCCCCGGGGTCACATTTTCATCAAAAGTCTGACGTTCTCCAATTCACTCAAAAATGATGCCAAATGGTTCCAAATGTTGCCATGAGAGGTTTCGCAGTCGAAACAGAAGGCTTTTTATCACAGGACAAGAAATAAGCCCTCGACAACTTAACCGGCAGAAAAAGATTTTTTGAAAAAATCCCTAAGCCCCGGGGTCACAATTTCATTAAAAGTCTGACTTTCAGCAATTCACTCAATAATGATGCGAAACGGTTGCAAATGCTCCCATGAATGCTATAGCGGTCGAAACAGAAGGCTTTTTATCACATAACAAGAAATAAGCCCTCGACAACTTAACCGGCAGAAAAAGATTTTTTGAAAAAATCCCTAAGCCCCGGGGTCAAAATTTCATCAAAAATCTGACTTTCAGCAATTCACTCAATAATGATGCCAAACGGTTGCAAATGCTCCCCTGAATGGTTTAGCGGTCGAAACAGAAGGCTTTTTATCACAGGACAAGAAATAAGCCCTCGACACCTTAACTGGCAGAAAAAGATTTTTTGAAAAAATCCCTAAGCAACTGGGTCAAAATTTCATTAAAAGTCTGACTTTCAGCAATTCACTCAAAAATGATGCCAAACGGTTGCAAATGCTCCCCTGAATGCTTTAGCAGTCGAAACAGAAGGCTTTTTATCACAGGACAAGAAATAAGCCCTCGACAACTTAACCGGCAGAAAAAGATTTTTTAGAAAAAATCCCTAAGCCCCGGGGTCACAATTTCATCAAAAGTCTGACGTTCTCCAATTCACTCAAAAATGATGCCAAATGGTTCCAAATGTTCCCATGAGAGGTTTGGCGGTCAAAACAGAAGGCTTTTTATCACAGCACAAGAAATCAGACCTCGACAACTTAACCGGCAGAAAAAGATTTTTTTCAAAAAAATCCCTAAGCCCCGGGGTCAAAATTTCATTAAAAGTCTGACTTTCAGCAATTCACTCAAAAATGATGCCAAACGGTTGCAAATGATCCCCTGAAAGGTTTGGCGGTCAAAACAGAAGGCTTTTTATCACAGGACAAGAAATAAGCCCTCGACAACTTAACCAGCAGAAAAAGATTTTTTTGAAAACATCCCTAAGCCCCGGGGTCACAATTTCATTAAAAGTCTGACTTTCAGCAATTCACTCAATAATGATGCGAAACGGTTGCAAATGCTCCCCTGAATGCTTTAGCGGTCGAAACAGAAGGCTTTTTATCACAGGACAAGAAATAAGCCCTCGACAACTTAACCAGCAGAAAAAGATTTTTTGAAAAAATCCCTAAGCCCCGGGGTCACAATTTCATCAAAAATCTGACTTTCTGCAATTCACTCAAAAACGGTGCCAAACGGTTGCAAATGCTCCCCTGAAAAGTTTGGCGGTCGAAACAGAAGGCTTTTTATCACAGGAAAAGAAATAAGCCCTCGGAAACTTAACCGGCAAAAAAAGATTTTTTTGAAAAAATCCCTAAGCAACTGGGTCAAAATTTCATTAAAAGTCTGACTTTCAGCAATTCACTCAAAAATGATGCCAAACGGTTGCAAATGCTCCCCTAAATACTTTAGCCGTCGAAACAGAAGGCTTTTTATCACAGGAAAAGAAATAAGCCCTCGACAACTTAACCAGCAGAAAAAGATTTTTTTGAAAAAATCCCTAAACCCCGGGGTCACATTTTCATTAAAAGTCTGACTTTCAGCAATTCACTCAAAAATGATGCCAAACGGTTCCAAATGCTCCCCTGAATGCTTTAGCGGTCGAAACAGTAGGCTTTTTATCACAAGACAAGAAATAAGCCCTCGACAACTTAACCGGCAGAAAAAGATTTTTTGAAAAGATCCCTAAGCCCCGGGGTCACAATTTCATCAAAAATCTGACTTTCTGCTATTCACTCAAAAATGGTGCCAAACGGTTGCAAATGATCCCCTGAAAGGTTTGGCGGTCGAAACAGAAGGATTTTTATCACAGGACAAGATATAAGCCCTCGACAACTCAACCGGCAGAAAAAGATTTTTTGAAAAAATCCCTAAGCCCCGGGGTCACAATTTCATCAAAAATCTGACTTTCTGCAATTCACTCAAAAATGATGCCAAACGGTTGCAAATGCTCCCCTAAATACTTTAGCGGTCGAAACAGAAGGCTTTTTATCACAGGAAAAGAAATAAGCCCTCGACAACTTAACCAGCAGAAAAAGATTTTTTTGAAAAAATCCCTAAACCCCGGGGTCACAATTTCATTAAAAGTCTGACTTTCAGCAATTCACTCAAAAATGATGCCAAACGGTTCCAAATGCTCCCCTGAATGCTTTAGCGGTCGAAACAGTAGGCTTTTTATCACAAGACAAGAAATAAGCCCTCGACAACTTAACCGGCAGAAAAAGATTTTTTGAAAAAATCCCTAAGCCCCGGGGTCACAATTTCATCAAAAATCTGACTTTATGCTATTCACTCAAAAATGGTGCCAAACGGTTGCAAATGATCCCCTGAAAGGTTTGGCGGTCGAAACAGAAGGATTTTTATCACAGGACAAGATATAAGCCCTCGACAACTCAACCGGCAGAAAAAGATTTTTTAGAAAAAATCCCTAAGCCCCGGGGTCACAATTTCATCAAAAGTCTGACGTTCTCCAATTCACTCAAAAATGATGAGAAACGGTTGCAAATGCTCCCCTGAATGGTTTAGCGGTCGAAACAGCAGGCTTTTTATCACAGGACAAGAAATAAGCCCTCGACAACTTAACCGGCCGAAAAACATTTTTTAGAAAAAATCCCTAAGCCCCGGGGTCACATTTTCATCAAAAGTCTGACGTTCTCCAATTCACTCAAAAATGATGCCAAATGGTTCCAAATGTTGCCATGAGAGGTTTCGCAGTCGAAACAGAAGGCTTTTTATCACAGGACAAGAAATAAGCCCTCGACAACTTAACCGGCAGAAAAAGATTTTTTGAAAAAATCCCTAAGCCCCGGGGTCACAATTTCATTAAAAGTCTGACTTTCAGCAATTCACTCAATAATGATGCGAAACGGTTGCAAATGCTCCCATGAATGCTATAGCGGTCGAAACAGAAGGCTTTTTATCACATAACAAGAAATAAGCCCTCGACAACTTAACCGGCAGAAAAAGATTTTTTGAAAAAATCCCTAAGCCCCGGGGTCAAAATTTCATCAAAAATCTGACTTTCAGCAATTCACTCAATAATGATGCCAAACGGTTGCAAATGCTCCCCTGAATGGTTTAGCGGTCGAAACAGAAGGCTTTTTATCACAGGACAAGAAATAAGCCCTCGACAACTTAACTGGCAGAAAAAGATTTTTTGAAAAAATCCCTAAGCAACTGGGTCAAAATTTCATTAAAAGTCTGACTTTCAGCAATTCACTCAAAAATGATGCCAAACGGTTGCAAATGCTTCCCTGAATGCTTTAGCAGTCGAAACAGAAGGCTTTTTATCACAGGACAAGAAATAAGCCCTCGACAACTTAACCGGCAGAAAAAGATTTTTTAGAAAAAATCCCTAAGCCCCGGGGTCACAATTTCATCAAAAGTCTGACGTTCTCCAATTCACTCAATAATGATGCGAAACGGTTGCAAATGCTCCCCTGAATGCTTTAGCGGTCGAAACAGAAGGCTTTTTATCACAGGACAAGAAATAAGCCCTCGACAACTTAAACGGCAAAATAAGATTTTTTTGAAAAAATCGCTAAGCCCTGGGGTCACAATTTCATAAAAAGTCTGACTTTCTGCAATTCACTAAAAAATGGTGCCAAAGGGTTGCAAATGCTCCCCTGAATATTTTAGCGTTCGAAACAGAAGGCTTTTTATCACAGGACAAGAAATAAGCCCTTGACAACTTAACCGGTAAAAAAGGATTTTTTTAAAAAAATCCCTAAGCCCCGGGGTCACAATTTCATTAAAAGTCTGACTTTCAGCAATTCACTCAATAATGATGCGAAACGGTTGCAAATGCTCCCCTGAATGGTTTAGCGGTCAAAACAGAAGGCTTTTTATCACAGGACAAGAAATAAGCCCTCGACAACTTAACCAGCAGAAAAAGATTTTTTTGAAAAAATCCCTAAGCCCCGGGGTCACAATTTCATCAAAAATCTGACTTTCTGCTATTCACTCAAAAATGATGCCAAACGGTTCCATATGTTCCCATGAGAGGTTTCACAGTCGAAACAGAAGGCTTTTTAACACAGGACAAGAAATAAGCCCTCGACAACTTAACCGGCAGAAAAAGATTTTTTGAAAAAATCCCTAAGCCCCGGGGTCACAATGTCATTAAAAGTCTGACTTTCAGCAATTCACTCAATAATGATGCGAAACGGTTGCAAATGCTCCCCTGAATGCTATAGCGGTCGAAACAGAAGGCTTTTTATCACAGGACAAGAAATAAGCCCTCGACAATTTAACAGGCAGAAAAAGATTTTTTGAAAAAATCCCTAAGCCCCGGGGTCACAATTTCATCAAAAATCTGACTTTCAGCAATTCACTCAATAATGATGCCAAACGGTTGCAAATGCTCCCCTGAATGGTTTAGCGGTCGAAACAGAAGGCTTTTTATCACAGGACAAGAAATAAGCCCTCGACAACTTAACCGGCAGAAAAAGATTTTTTGAAAAAATCCCTAAGCAACTGGGTCAAAATTTCATTAAAAGTCTGACTTTCAGCAATTCACTCAAAAATGATGCGAAACGGTTGCAAATGCTCCCCTGAATGCTTTAGCGGTCGAAACAGAAGGCTTTTTATCACAGGACAAGAAATAAGCCCTCGACAACTTAACCGGCAGAAAAATATTTTTTTGAAAAAATCCCTAAGCCCCGGGGTCACTATTTCATCCAAAATCTGACTTTCTGCAATTCACTCAAAAATGGTGCCAAACGGTTGCAAATGCTCCCCTGAAAAGTTTGGCGGTCGAAACAGAAGGCTTTTTATCACAGGAAAAGAAATAAGCCCTCGACAACTTAACCGGCAGAAAAATATTTTTTTGAAAAAATCCCTAAGCCCCGGGGTCACAATTTCATCAAAAATCTGACTTTCTGCTATTCACTCAAAAATGGTGCCAAACGGTTGCAAATGATCCCCTGAAAGGTTTGGCGGTCGAAACAGAAGGCTTTTTATTACTGGACAAGAAATAAGACCTCGACAACTTAACCGGCAGAAAAAGATTTTTTGGAAAAATCCCTAAGCCCCGGGGTCACAATTTCATAAAAAATCTGACTTTCTGCAATTCACTCAAAAATGGTGCCAAACGGTTGCAAATGCTCCCCTGAATAGTTTGGGGGTCGAAACAGAAGGCTTTTTGCCACAGGAAAAGAAATAAGCCCTCGACAACTTAACCGTCAGAAAAATATTTTTTTGAAAAAATCCCTAAGCCCCGGGGTCACAATTTCATCAAAAATCTGACTTTCTGCTATTCACTCAAAAATGGTGCCAAACGGTTGCAAATGTTCCCACGAGAGGTTTGGCAGTCAAAACAGAAGGCCTTTTATCACAGGAAAAGAAATAAGCACTCAACAACTTAACCGGCAGAAAAAGATTTTTTTGAAAAAATCCCTTAGCCCCGGGGTCACAATTTCATTAAAAGTCTGACTTTCAGCAATTCACTCAAAAATGATGCCAAACGGTTGCAAATGCTTCCCTGAAAGGTTTGGCGGTCGAAACAGAAGGCTTTTTATCACAGGAAAAGAAATAAGCCTTCGACAACTTAACCGGCAGAAAATTTTTTTTTTGAAAAAATCCCTAAGCCCCGGGGTCACAATTTCATCAAAAATCTGACTTTCTGCTATTCACTCAAAAATGGTGCCAAACGGTTGCAAATGTTCCCACGAGAGGTTTGGCGGTCAAAACAGAAAGCTTTTTATCACAGGAAAAGAAATAAGCCCTCGACAACTTAACCGGCAGAAAAAGATGTTTTTGAAAAAATTCCTAAGCCCCGGGGTCAAAATTTCATTAAAAGTCTGTTTTTCAGCAATTCACTCAAAAATGATGCCAAACGGTTGCAAATGCTCCCCTGAATGCTTTAGCGGTCGAAACAGAAGGCTTTTTATCACAGGACAAGAAATAAGCCCTCGACGACTTAACCGGCAGAAAAAGATTTTTTGAAAAAATCCCTAAGCCCCGGGGTCACAATTTCATCAAAAATCTGACTTTCTGCTATTCACTCAAAAATGGTGCCTAACGGTTGCAAATGACCCCCTGAAAGGTTTGGGGGTCAAAACAGAAGGCTTTTTATCACAGGACAAGAAATAAGCCCTCGACAACTTAACCGGCAGAAAAAGATTTTTTTGAAAAAATCCCTAAGCCCCGGGGGTCACAATTTCATTAAAAGACTGACTTTCAGCAATTCACTCAAAAATGATGCCAAACGGTTGCAAATGCTACCCTGAAAGGTTTGACGGTCGAAACAGAAGGCTTTTTATCACAGGACAAGAAATAAGCCCTCGACAACTTAACCGGCAGAAAAAGATTTTTTGAAAAAATCCCTAAGCCCCGGGGTCACCATTTCATCAAAAATCTGACTTTCTGCAATTCACTCAAAAACGGTGCCAAACGGTTGCAAATGATCCCCTGAAAGGTTTGGCGGTCGAAACAGAAGGCTTTTTATCACAGGACAAGAAATAAGCCCTCGACTACTTAACCGTCAAAAAAGGATTTTTTTAAAAAAATCCCTAAGCCCCGGGGTCACAATTTCATTAAAAGTCTGACGTTCTCCAATTCACTCAAAAATGGTGCCAAACGGTTCCAAATGTTCCCACGAGAGGTTTGGCAGTCAAAACAGAAGGCCTTTTATCACAGGACAAGAAATAAGCCCTCAACAACTTAACCGGCAGAAAAAGATTTTTTTGAAAAAATCCCTAAGCCCCGGGGTCACAATTTCATCAAAAGTCTGACGTTCTCCATTTCAATCAAAAATGGTGCCAAACGGTTCCAAATGCTCCCCTGAATCCTTTAGCGATCGAAACAGAAGGCTTTTTATCACAGGACAAGAAATAAGCCCTCGACAACTTAACCGGCAGAAAAATTTTTTTTTGAAAAAATCCCTAAGCCCCGGGGTCACAATTTCATCAAAAATCTGACTTTCTGCTATTCACTCAAAAATGGTGCCAAACGGTTGCAAATGTTCCCACGAGAGGTTTGGCAGTCAAAACAGAAGGCCTTTTATCACAGGACAAGAAATAAGCCTTCAACAACTTAACCGGCAGAAAAAGTTTTTTTTAAAGAAATCCCTAAGCCCCGGGGTCAAAATTTCATTAAAAGTCTGACTTTCAGCAATTCACTCAAAAATGATGCCAAACGGTTGCAAATGCTCCCCTGAATGCTTTAGCTGTCGAAACAGAAGGCTTTTTATCACAGGAAAAGAAATAAGCCCTCGACAACTTAACCGGCAAAAAAGGATTTTTTTAAAAATATCCCTAAGCCCCGGCGTCAGAATTTCATCAAAAGTCTGACGTTCTCCAATAAACTCAAAAATAATGCCAAATGGTTCCAAATGTTCCCATGAGAGGTTTGGCGGTCGAAACAGAAGGCTTTTTATCACTGGACAAGAAATAAGCCCTTGACAACTTAACCGGCAAAAAAGGATTTTTTTAAAAAAAAACCCTAAGCCCCGGGGTCACAATTTCATCAAATGTCTGACGTTCTCCAATTCACTCAAAAATGGTGCCAAACGGTTCCAAATGTTCCCACGAGAGGTTTGGCGGTCAAAACAGAAGGCTTTTTATCACAGGAAAAGAAATAAGCCCTCAACAACTTAACCGGCAGAAAAAGATGTTTTAGAAAAAATTCCTAAGCCCCGGGGTCAAAATTTCATTAAAAGTCTGACTTTCAGCAATTCACTCAAAAATGATGCCAAACGGTTGCAAATGCTCCCCTGAATGCTTTTGCGGTCGAAACAGAAGGCTTTTTATCACAAGACAAGAAATAAGCCCTCGACAACTTAACTGGCAGAAAAAGATTTTTTAGAAAAAATCCCTAAGCCCCGGGGTCACAATTTCATCCAAATTCTGACTTTCTGCAATTCACTCAAAAATGGTGCCAAACGGTTGCAAATGCTCCCCTGAAAAGTTTGGCGGTCGAAACAGAAGGCTTTTTATCACAGGAAAAGAAATAAGCCCTCGACAACTTAACCGGCAGAAAAAGATGTTTTTGAAAAAATTCCTAAGCCCCGGGGTCAAAATTTCATTAAAAGTGTGACTTTCAGCAATTCACTCAAAAATGATGCCAAACGGTTGCAAATGCTCCCCTGAATGCTTTAGCGGTCGAAACAGAAGGCTTTTTATCACAGGAAAAGAAATAAGACCTCGACAACTTAACCGGCAAAAAAAGATTTTTTGAAAAAATCCCTAAGCCCCGGGGTCACAATTTCATCAAAAATCTGACTTTCTGCTATTCACTAAAAAATGGTGCCTAACGGTTGCAAATGACCCCCTGAAAGGTTTGGCGGTCAAAACAGAAGGCTTTTTATCACAGGACAAGAAATAAGCCCTCGACAACTTAACCGGCAGAAAAAGATTTTTTTGAAAAAATCCCTAAGCCCCGGGGTCACAATTTCATTAAAAGTCTGACTTTCAGCAATTCACTCAAAAATGATGCCAAACGGTTGCAAATGCTCCCCTGAATGCTTTAGCGGTCGAAACAGAAGGCTTTTTATCACAGGACAAGAAATCAGCCCTCGACAACTTAACCGGCAGAAAAAGATTTTTTTGAAAAAATCCCTAAGCCCCGGGGTCACAATTTCATAAAAAATCTGACTTTCTGCAATTCACTCAAAAATGTTGCCAAACGGTTGCAAATGCTCCCCTGAAAAGTTTGGCGGTCGAAACAGAAGGCTTTTTACCACAGGAAAAGAAATAAGCCCTCGACAACTTAACCGGCAGAAAAAGATTTTTTGAAAAAATCCCTAAGCCCCGGGGTCACAATTTCATCAAAAATCTGACTTTCTGCTATTCACTAAAAAATGGCGCCAAACAGTTCCAAATGTTCCCACAAGAGGTTTGGCGGTCAAAACAGAAGGCTTTTTATCACAGGAAAAGAAATAAGACCTCGACAACTTAACCGGCAAAAAAAGATTTTTTTGAAAAAATCCCTAAGCAACTGGGTCAAAATTTCATTAAAAGTCTGACTTTCAGCAATTCACTCGAAAATGATGCCAAACGGTTGCAAATGCTCCCCTGAATGCTTTAGCGGTCGAAACAGAAGGCTTTTTATCACAGGACAAGAAATAAGCCCTCGACAACTTAACCGGCAGAAAAAGATTTTTTAGAAAAAATCCCTAAGCCCCGGGGTCACAATTTCATCCAAATTCTGACTTTCTGCAATTCACTCAAAAATGGTGCCAAACGGTTGCAAATGCTCCCCTGAATGCTTTAGCGGTCGAAACAGAAGGCTTTTTATCACAGGACAAGAAATAAGCCCTCGACAACTTAACCGGCAGAAAAAGATTTTTTAGAAAAAATCCCTAAAACCCGAGGTCACAATTTCATCAAAACTCTGACGTTCTCCAATTCACTCAAAAATGGTGCCAAACGGTTCCAAATGTTCCCACGAGAGGTTTGGCGGTCAAAGCAGAAGGCTTTATATCACTTGAAAAGAAATAAGTCCTCGACAACTTAACCGGCAGAAAAAGTTTTTTTTTAAAAAAATCCCTAAGCCCCGGGGTCAAAATTTCATTAAAAGTCTGACTTTCAGCAATTCATTCAAAAGTGATGCCAAACGGTTGCAAATGCTCCCCTGAATGCTTTAGCTGTCGAAACAGAAGGCTTTTTATCACAGGACAAGAAATAAGCCCTCGACAACTTAACCGGCAGAAAAATATTTTTTTGAAAAAATCCCTAAGCCCCGGGGTCACTATTTCATCCAAAATCTGACTTTCTGCAATTCACTCAAAAATGGTGCCAAACGGTTGCAAATGCTCCCCTGAAAAGTTTGGCGGTCGAAACAGAAGGCTTTTTATCACAGGAAAAGAAATAAGCCCTCGACAACTTAACCGGCAGAAAAATATTTTTTTGAAAAAATCCCTAAGCCCCGGGGTCACAATTTCATCAAAAATCTGACTTTCTGCTATTCACTCAAAAATGGTGCCAAACGGTTGCAAATGATCCCCTGAAAGGTTTGGCGGTCGAAACAGAAGGCTTTTTATTACTGGACAAGAAATAAGACCTCGACAACTTAACCGGCAGAAAAAGATTTTTTGGAAAAATCCCTTAGCCCCGGGGTCACAATTTCATAAAAAATCTGACTTTCTGCAATTCACTCAAAAATGGTGCCAAACGGTTGCAAATGCTCCCCTGAATAGTTTGGGGGTCGAAACAGAAGGCTTTTTGCCACAGGAAAAGAAATAAGCCCTCGACAACTTAACCGTCAGAAAAATATTTTTTTGAAAAAATCCCTAAGCCCCGGGGTCACAATTTCATCAAAAATCTGACTTTCTGCTATTCACTCAAAAATGGTGCCAAACGGTTGCAAATGTTCCCACGAGAGGTTTGGCAGTCAAAACAGAAGGCCTTTTATCACAGGAAAAGAAATAAGCACTCAACAACTTAACCGGCAGAAAAAGATTTTTTTGAAAAAATCCCTTAGCCCCGGGGTCACAATTTCATTAAAAGTCTGACTTTCAGCAATTCACTCAAAAATGATGCCAAACGGTTGCAAATGCTTCCCTGAAAGGTTTGGCGGTCGAAACAGAAGGCTTTTTATCACAGGAAAAGAAATAAGCCTTCGACAACTTAACCGGCAGAAAAAATTTTTTTTGAAAAAATCCCTAAGCCCCGGGGTCACAATTTCATCAAAAATCTGACTTTCTGCTATTCACTCAAAAATGGTGCCAAACGGTTGCAAATGTTCCCACGAGAGGTTTGGCGGTCAAAACAGAAAGCTTTTTATCACAGGAAAAGAAATAAGCCCTCGACAACTTAACCGGCAGAAAAAGATGTTTTTGAAAAAATTCCTAAGCCCCGGGGTCAAAATTTCATTAAAAGTCTGTTTTTCAGCAATTCACTCAAAAATGATGCCAAACGGTTGCAAATGCTCCCCTGAATGCTTTAGCGGTCGAAACAGAAGGCTTTTTATCACAGGACAAGAAATAAGCCCTCGACGACTTAACCGGCAGAAAAAGATTTTTTGAAAAAATCCCTAAGCCCCGGGGTCACCATTTCATCAAAAATCTGACTTTCTGCAATTCACTCAAAAACGGTGCCAAACGGTTGCAAATGATCCCCTGAAAGGTTTGGCGGTCGAAACAGAAGGCTTTTTATCACAGGACAAGAAATAAGCCCTCGACTACTTAACCGTCAAAAAAGGATTTTTTTAAAAAAATCCCTAAGCCCCGGGGTCACAATTTCATTAAAAGTCTGACGTTCTCCAATTCACTCAAAAATGGTGCCAAACGGTTCCAAATGTTCCCACGAGAGGTTTGGCAGTCAAAACAGAAGGCCTTTTATCACAGGACAAGAAATAAGCCCTCAACAACTTAACCGGCAGAAAAAGATTTTTTTGAAAAAATCCCTAAGCCCCGGGGTCACAATTTCATCAAAAGTCTGACGTTCTCCATTTCAATCAAAAATGGTGCCAAACGGTTCCAAATGCTCCCCTGAATCCTTTAGCGATCGAAACAGAAGGCTTTTTATCACAGGACAAGAAATAAGCCCTCGACAACTTAACCGGCAGAAAAAATTTTTTTTGAAAAAATCCCTAAGCCCCGGGGTCACAATTTCATCAAAAATCTGACTTTCTGCTATTCACTCAAAAATGGTGCCAAACGGTTGCAAATGTTCCCACGAGAGGTTTGGCAGTCAAAACAGAAGGCCTTTTATCACAGGACAAGAAATAAGCCTTCAACAACTTAACCGGCAGAAAAAGTTTTTTTTAAAGAAATCCCTAAGCCCCGGGGTCAAAATTTCATTAAAAGTCTGACTTTCAGCAATTCACTCAAAAATGATGCCAAACGGTTGCAAATGCTCCCCTGAATGCTTTAGCTGTCGAAACAGAAGGCTTTTTATCACAGGAAAAGAAATAAGCCCTCGACAACTTAACCGGCAAAAAAGGATTTTTTTAAAAATATCCCTAAGCCCCGGCGTCAGAATTTCATCAAAAGTCTGACGTTCTCCAATAAACTCAAAAATAATGCCAAATGGTTCCAAATGTTCCCATGAGAGGTTTGGCGGTCGAAACAGAAGGCTTTTTATCACTGGACAAGAAATAAGCCCTTGACAACTTAACCGGCAAAAAAGGATTTTTTTAAAAAAAAACCCTAAGCCCCGGGGTCACAATTTCATCAAATGTCTGACGTTCTCCAATTCACTCAAAAATGGTGCCAAACGGTTCCAAATGTTCCCACGAGAGGTTTGGCGGTCAAAACAGAAGGCTTTTTATCACAGGAAAAGAAATAAGCCCTCAACAACTTAACCGGCAGAAAAAGATGTTTTAGAAAAAATTCCTAAGCCCCGGGGTCAAAATTTCATTAAAAGTCTGACTTTCAGCAATTCACTCAAAAATGATGCCAAACGGTTGCAAATGCTCCCCTGAATGCTTTTGCGGTCGAAACAGAAGGCTTTTTATCACAAGACAAGAAATAAGCCCTCGACAACTTAACTGGCAGAAAAAGATTTTTTAGAAAAAATCCCTAAGCCCCGGGGTCACAATTTCATCCAAATTCTGACTTTCTGCAATTCACTCAAAAATGGTGCCAAACGGTTGCAAATGCTCCCCTGAAAAGTTTGGCGGTCGAAACAGAAGGCTTTTTATCACAGGAAAAGAAATAAGCCCTCGACAACTTAACCGGCAGAAAAAGATGTTTTTGAAAAAATTCCTAAGCCCCGGGGTCAAAATTTCATTAAAAGTGTGACTTTCAGCAATTCACTCAAAAATGATGCCAAACGGTTGCAAATGCTCCCCTGAATGCTTTAGCGGTCGAAACAGAAGGCTTTTTATCACAGGAAAAGAAATAAGACCTCGACAACTTAACCGGCAAAAAAAGATTTTTTGAAAAAATCCCTAAGCCCCGGGGTCACAATTTCATCAAAAATCTGACTTTCTGCTATTCACTAAAAAATGGTGCCTAACGGTTGCAAATGACCCCCTGAAAGGTTTGGCGGTCAAAACAGAAGGCTTTTTATCACAGGACAAGAAATAAGCCCTCGACAACTTAACCGGCAGAAAAAGATTTTTTTGAAAAAATCCCTAAGCCCCGGGGTCACAATTTCATTAAAAGTCTGACTTTCAGCAATTCACTCAAAAATGATGCCAAACGGTTGCAAATGCTCCCCTGAATGCTTTAGCGGTCGAAACAGAAGGCTTTTTATCACAGGACAAGAAATCAGCCCTCGACAACTTAACCGGCAGAAAAAGATTTTTTTGAAAAAATCCCTAAGCCCCGGGGTCACAATTTCATAAAAAATCTGACTTTCTGCAATTCACTCAAAAATGTTGCCAAACGGTTGCAAATGCTCCCCTGAAAAGTTTGGCGGTCGAAACAGAAGGCTTTTTACCACAGGAAAAGAAATAAGCCCTAGACAACTTAACCGGCAGAAAAAGATTTTTTGAAAAAATCCCTAAGCCCCGGGGTCACAATTTCATCAGAAATCTGACTTTCTGCTATTCACTAAAAAATGGCGCCAAACGGTTCCAAATGTTCCCACGAGAGGTTTGGCGGTCAAAACAGAAGGCTTTTTATCACAGGAAAAGAAATAAGACCTCGACAACTTAACCGGCAAAAAAAGATTTTTTTTAAAAAATCCCTAAGCAACTGGGTCAAAATTTCATTAAAAGTCTGACTTTCAGCAATTCACTCGAAAATGATGCCAAACGGTTGCAAATGCTCCCCTGAATGCTTTAGCGGTCGAAACAGAAGGCTTTTTATCACAGGACAAGAAATAAGCCCTCGACAACTTAACCGGCAGAAAAAGATTTTTTAGAAAAAATCCCTAAGCCCCGGGGTCAAAATTTCATTAAAAGTCTGACTTTCAGCAATTCACTCAAAAATGATGCCAAACGGTTGCAAATGCTCCCCTGAATGCTTTAGCGGTCGAAACAGAAGGCTTTTTATCACAGGAAAAGAAATAAGACCTCGACAACTTAACCGGCAAAAAAAGATTTTTTGAAAAAATCCCTAAGCCCCGGGGTCACAATTTCATCAAAAATCTGACTTTCTGCTATTCACTAAAAAATGGTGCCTAACGGTTGCAAATGACCCCCTGAAAGGTTTGGCGGTCAAAACAGAAGGCTTTTTATCACAGGACAAGAAATAAGCCCTCGACAACTTAACCGGCAGAAAAAGATTTTTTTGAAAAAATCCCTAAGCCCCGGGGTCACAATTTCATTAAAAGTCTGACTTTCAGCAATTCACTCAAAAATGATGCCAAACGGTTGCAAATGCTCCCCTGAATGCTTTAGCGGTCGAAACAGAAGGCTTTTTATCACAGGACAAGAAATCAGCCCTCGACAACTTAACCGGCAGAAAAAGATTTTTTTGAAAAAATCCCTAAGCCCCGGGGTCACAATTTCATAAAAAATCTGACTTTCTGCAATTCACTCAAAAATGTTGCCAAACGGTTGCAAATGCTCCCCTGAAAAGTTTGGCGGTCGAAACAGAAGGCTTTTTACCACAGGAAAAGAAATAAGCCCTCGACAACTTAACCGGCAGAAAAAGATTTTTTGAAAAAATCCCTAAGCCCCGGGGTCACAATTTCATCAAAAATCTGACTTTCTGCTATTCACTAAAAAATGGCGCCAAACAGTTCCAAATGTTCCCACAAGAGGTTTGGCGGTCAAAACAGAAGGCTTTTTATCACAGGAAAAGAAATAAGACCTCGACAACTTAACCGGCAAAAAAAGATTTTTTTGAAAAAATCCCTAAGCAACTGGGTCAAAATTTCATTAAAAGTCTGACTTTCAGCAATTCACTCGAAAATGATGCCAAACGGTTGCAAATGCTCCCCTGAATGCTTTAGCGGTCGAAACAGAAGGCTTTTTATCACAGGACAAGAAATAAGCCCTCGACAACTTAACCGGCAGAAAAAGATTTTTTAGAAAAAATCCCTAAGCCCCGGGGTCACAATTTCATCCAAATTCTGACTTTCTGCAATTCACTCAAAAATGGTGCCAAACGGTTGCAAATGCTCCCCTGAAAAGTTTGGCGGTCGAAACAGAAGGCTTTTTATCACAGGAAAAGAAATAAGCCCTCGACAACTTAACCGGCAGAAAAAGATGTTTTTGAAAAAATTCCTAAGCCCCGGGGTCAAAATTTCATTAAAAGTCTGACTTTCAGCAATTCACTCAAAAATGATGCCAAACGGTTGCAAATGCTCCCCTGAATGCTTTAGCGGTCGAAACAGAAGGCTTTTTATCACAGGAAAAGAAATAAGACCTCGACAACTTAACCGGCAAAAAAAGATTTTTTGAAAAAATCCCTAAGCCCCGGGGTCACAATTTCATCAAAAATCTGACTTTCTGCTATTCACTAAAAAATGGTGCCTAACGGTTACAAATGACCCCCTGAAAGGTTTGGCGGTCAAAACAGAAGGCTTTTTATCACAGGACAAGAAATAAGCCCTCGACAACTTAACCGGCAGAAAAAGATTTTTTAGAAAAAATCCCTAAGCCCCGGGGTCAAAATTTCATTAAAAGTCTGACTTTCAGCAATTCACTCAAAAATGATGCCAAACGGTTGCAAATGCTCCCCTGAATGCTTTAGCGGTCGAAACAGAAGGCTTTTTATCACAGGAAAAGAAATAAGACCTCGACAACTTAACCGGCAAAAAAAGATTTTTTGAAAAAATCCCTAAGCCCCGGGGTCACAATTTCATCAAAAATCTGACTTTCTGCTATTCACTAAAAAATGGTGCCTAACGGTTGCAAATGACCCCCTGAAAGGTTTGGCGGTCAAAACAGAAGGCTTTTTATCACAGGACAAGAAATAAGCCCTCGACAACTTAACCGGCAGAAAAAGATTTTTTTGAAAAAATCCCTAAGCCCCGGGGTCACAATTTCATTAAAAGTCTGACTTTCAGCAATTCACTCAAAAATGATGCCAAACGGTTGCAAATGCTCCCCTGAATGCTTTAGCGGTCGAAACAGAAGGCTTTTTATCACAGGACAAGAAATCAGCCCTCGACAACTTAACCGGCAGAAAAAGATTTTTTTGAAAAAATCCCTAAGCCCCGGGGTCACAATTTCATAAAAAATCTGACTTTCTGCAATTCACTCAAAAATGTTGCCAAACGGTTGCAAATGCTCCCCTGAAAAGTTTGGCGGTCGAAACAGAAGGCTTTTTACCACAGGAAAAGAAATAAGCCCTCGACAACTTAACCGGCAGAAAAAGATTTTTTGAAAAAATCCCTAAGCCCCGGGGTCACAATTTCATCAAAAATCTGACTTTCTGCTATTCACTAAAAAATGGCGCCAAACAGTTCCAAATGTTCCCACAAGAGGTTTGGCGGTCAAAACAGAAGGCTTTTTATCACAGGAAAAGAAATAAGACCTCGACAACTTAACCGGCAAAAAAAGATTTTTTTGAAAAAATCCCTAAGCAACTGGGTCAAAATTTCATTAAAAGTCTGACTTTCAGCAATTCACTCGAAAATGATGCCAAACGGTTGCAAATGCTCCCCTGAATGCTTTAGCGGTCGAAACAGAAGGCTTTTTATCACAGGACAAGAAATAAGCCCTCGACAACTTAACCGGCAGAAAAAGATTTTTTAGAAAAAATCACTAAGCCCCGGGGTCACAATTTCATCCAAATTCTGACTTTCTGCAATTCACTCAAAAATGGTGCCAAACGGTTGCAAATGCTCCCCTGAAAAGTTTGGCGGTCGAAACAGAAGGCTTTTTATCACAGGAAAAGAAATAAGCCCTCGACAACTTAACCGGCAGAAAAAGATGTTTTTGAAAAAATTCCTAAGCCCCGGGGTCAAAATTTCATTAAAAGTCTGACTTTCAGCAATTCACTCAAAAATGATGCCAAACGGTTGCAAATGCTCCCCTGAATGCTTTAGCGGTCGAAACAGAAGGCTTTTTATCACAGGAAAAGAAATAAGACCTCGACAACTTAACCGGCAAAAAAAGATTTTTTGAAAAAATCCCTAAGCCCCGGGGTCACAATTTCATCAAAAATCTGACTTTCTGCTATTCACTAAAAAATGGTGCCTAACGGTTACAAATGACCCCCTGAAAGGTTTGGCGGTCAAAACAGAAGGCTTTTTATCACAGGACAAGAAATAAGCCCTCGACAACTTAACCGGCAGAAAAAGATTTTTTAGAAAAAATCCCTAAGCCCCGGGGTCAAAATTTCATTAAAAGTCTGACTTTCAGCAATTCACTCAAAAATGATGCCAAACGGTTGCAAATGCTCCCCTGAATGCTTTAGCGGTCGAAACAGAAGGCTTTTTATCACAGGAAAAGAAATAAGCCCTCGACAACTTAACCGGCAAAAAAAGATTTTTTGAAAAAATCCCTAAGCCCCGGGGTCACAATTTCATCAAAAATCTGACTTTCTGCTATTCACTAAAAAATGGTGCCTAACGGTTGCAAATGACCCCCTGAAAGGTTTGGCGGTCAAAACAGAAGGCTTTTTATCACAGGACAAGAAATAAGCCCTCGACAACTTAACCGGCAGAAAAAGATTTTTTTGAAAAAATCCCTAAGCCCCGGGGTCACAATTTCATTAAAAGTCTGACTTTCAGCAATTCACTCAAAAATGATGCCAAACGGTTGCAAATGCTCCCCTGAATGCTTTAGCGGTCGAAACAGAAGGCTTTTTATCACAGGACAAGAAATCAGCCCTCGACAACTTAACCGGCAGAAAAAGATTTTTTTGAAAAAATCCCTAAGCCCCGGGGTCACAATTTCATAAAAAATCTGACTTTCTGCAATTCACTCAAAAATGTTGCCAAACGGTTGCAAATGCTCCCCTGAAAAGTTTGGCGGTCGAAACAGAAGGCTTTTTACCACAGGAAAAGAAATAAGCCCTCGACAACTTAACCGGCAGAAAAAGATTTTTTGAAAAAATCCCTAAGCCCCGGGGTCACAATTTCATCAAAAATCTGACTTTCTGCTATTCACTAAAAAATGGCGCCAAACAGTTCCAAATGTTCCCACAAGAGGTTTGGCGGTCAAAACAGAAGGCTTTTTATCACAGGAAAAGAAATAAGACCTCGACAACTTAACCGGCAAAAAAAGATTTTTTTGAAAAAATCCCTAAGCAACTGGGTCAAAATTTCATTAAAAGTCTGACTTTCAGCAATTCACTCGAAAATGATGCCAAACGGTTGCAAATGCTCCCCTGAATGCTTTAGCGGTCGAAACAGAAGGCTTTTTATCACAGGACAAGAAATAAGCCCTCGACAACTTAACCGGCAGAAAAAGATTTTTTAGAAAAAATCCCTAAGCCCCGGGGTCACAATTTCATCCAAATTCTGACTTTCTGCAATTCACTCAAAAATGGTGCCAAACGGTTGCAAATGCTCCCCTGAAAAGTTTGGCGGTCGAAACAGAAGGCTTTTTATCACAGGAAAAGAAATAAGCCCTCGACAACTTAACCGGCAGAAAAAGATGTTTTTGAAAAAATTCCTAAGCCCCGGGGTCAAAATTTCATTAAAAGTCTGACTTTCAGCAATTCACTCAAAAATGATGCCAAACGGTTGCAAATGCTCCCCTGAATGCTTTAGCGGTCGAAACAGAAGGCTTTTTATCACAGGAAAAGAAATAAGACCTCGACAACTTAACCGGCAAAAAAAGATTTTTTGAAAAAATCCCTAAGCCCCGGGGTCACAATTTCATCAAAAATCTGACTTTCTGCTATTCACTAAAAAATGGTGCCTAACGGTTGCAAATGACCCCCTGAAAGGTTTGGCGGTCAAAACAGAAGGCTTTTTATCACAGGACAAGAAATAAGCCCTCGACAACTTAACCGGCAGAAAAAGATTTTTTTGAAAAAATCCCTAAGACCCGGGGTCACAATTTCATTAAAAGTCTGACTTTCAGCAATTCACTCAAAAATGATGCCAAACGGTTGCAAATGCTCCCCTGAATGCTTTAGCGGTCGAAACAGAAGGCTTTTTATCACAGGACAAGAAATCAGCCCTCGACAACTTAACCGGCAGAAAAAGATTTTTTTGAAAAAATCCCTAAGCCCCGGGGTCACAATTTCATAAAAAATCTGACTTTCTGCAATTCACTCAAAAATGTTGCCAAACGGTTGCAAATGCTCCCCTGAAAAGTTTGGCGGTCGAAACAGAAGGCTTTTTACCACAGGAAAAGAAATAAGCCCTCGACAACTTAACCGGCAGAAAAAGATTTTTTGAAAAAATCCCTAAGCCCCGGGGTCACAATTTCATCAAAAATCTGACTTTCTGCTATTCACTAAAAAATGGCGCCAAACGGTTCCAAATGTTCCCACAAGAGGTTTGGCGGTCAAAACAGAAAGCTTTTTATCACAGGAAAAGAAATAAGACCTCGACAACTTAACCGGCAAAAAAAGATTTTTTTGAAAAAATCCCTAAGCAACTGGGTCAAAATTTCATTAAAAGTCTGACTTTCAGCAATTCACTCGAAAATGATGCCAAACGGTTGCAAATGCTCCCCTGAATGCTTTAGCGGTCAAAACAGAAGGCTTTTTATCACTGGACAAGAAATAAGCCCTCGACAACTTAACCGACAGAAAAATATTTTTTAGAAAAAATCCCTAAGCCCCGGGGTCACAATTTCATCAAAAGTCTGACGTTCTCCAATTCACTCAAAAAAGATGCCAAATGGTTACAAATGTTCCCATGAGAGGTTTGGCGGTCAAAACAGAAGGCATTTTATCACAGGACAAGAAATCAGCCCTTGACAACTTAACCGGCAAAAAAAGATTTTTTTGAAAAATCCCTAAGCCCAGGGGTCACAATTTCATCAAATGTCTGACGTTCTCCAATTCACTAAAAAATGGTGCCAAACGGTTCCAAATGTTCCCATGAGAGGTTTGGCGGTCAAAACAGAAGGCTTTTTATCACAGGAAAAGAAATAAGCCCTCGACAACTTAACCGGCAAAAAAAGATTTTTTTGAAAAAATCCCTAAGCAACTGGGTCAAAATTTCATTAAAAGTCTGACTTTCAGCAATTCACTCAAAAATGGTGCCTAACGGTTGCAAATGCTCCCCTGAATGCTTTAGCGGTCGAAACAGAAGGCTTTTTATCACAGGACAAGAAATAAGCCCTCGACGACTTAACCAGAAGAAAAAGATTTTTTGAAAAAATCCCTAAGCCCCGGGGTCACAATTTCATCAAAAATCTGACTTTCTGCTATTCACTCAAAAATGGTGCCTAACGGTTGCAAATGACCCCCTGAAAGGTTTGGCGGTCAAAACAGAAGGCTTTTTATCACAGGACAAGAAATAAGACCTCGACAACTTAACCGGCAAAAAAAGATTTTTTGAAAAAATCCCTAAGCCCCGGGGTCACAATTTCATCCAAATTCTGACTTTCTGCAATTCACTCAAAAATGGTACCAAACGGTTGCAAATGCTCCCCTGAAAAGTTTGGCGGTCGAAACAGAAGGCTTTTTATCACAGGAATAGAAATAAGCCCTCGACAACTTAACCGGCAGAAAAAGATGTTTTTGAAAAAATTCCTAAGCCCCGGGGTCAAAATTTCATTAAAAGTCTGACTTTCAGCAATTCACTCAAAAATGATGCCAAACGGTTGCAAATGCTCCCCTGAATGCTTTAGCGGTCGAAACAGAAGGCTTTTTATCACAGGAAAAGAAATGAGACCTCGACAACTTAACCAGCAAAAAAAGATTTTTTGAAAAAATCCCTAAGCCCCGGGGTCACAATTTCATCAAAAATCTGACTTTCTGCTATTCACTAAAAAATGGTGCCTAACGGTTACAAATGACCCCCTGAAAGGTTTGGCGGTCAAAACAGAAGGCTTTTTATCACAGGACAAGAAATAAGCCCTCGACAACTTAACCGGCAGAAAAAGATTTTTTGAAAAAATCCCTAAGCCCCGGGGTCACAATTTCAATAAAAGTCTGACTTTCAGCAATTCACTCAATAATGATGCGAAACGGTTGCAAATGCTCCCCTGAATGCTTTAGCGGTCGAAACAGAAGGCTTTTTATCACAGGACAAGAAATAAGCCCTCGACAACTTAACCGGCAGAAAAAGATTTTTAGAAAAAATCCCTAAGCCCCGGGGTCACAATTTCATCCAAATTCTGACTTTCTGCAATTCACTCAAAAATCGTGCCAAACGGTTGCAAATGCTCCCCTGAAAAGTTTGGCGGTCGAAACAGAAGGCTTTTTATCACAGGAAAAGAAATAAGCCCTCGACAACTTAACCGGCAGAAAAAGATGTTTTTGAAAAAATTCCTAAGCCCCGGGGTCAAAATTTCATTAAAAGTCTGACTTTCAGCAATTCACTCAAAAATGATGCCAAACGGTTGCAAATGCTCCCCTGAATGCTTTAGCGGTCGAAACAGAAGGCTTTTTATCACAGGAAAAGAAATGAGACCTCGACAACTTAACCAGCAAAAAAAGATTTTTTGAAAAAATCCCTAAGCCCCGGGGTCACAATTTCATCAAAAATCTGACTTTCTGCTATTCACTAAAAAATGGTGCCTAACGGTTACAAATGACCCCCTGAAAGGTTTGGCGGTCAAAACAGAAGGCTTTTTATCACAGGACAAGAAATAAGCCCTCGACAACTTAACCGGCAGAAAAAGATTTTTTTGAAAAAATCCCTAAGCCCCGGGGTCACAATTTCATTAAAAGTCTGACTTTCAGCAATTCACTCAAAAATGATGCCAAACGGTTGCAAATGCTCCCCTGAATGCTTTAGCGGTCGAAACAGAAGGCTTTTTATCACAGGACAAGAAATCAGCCCTCGACAACTTAACCGGCAGAAAAAGATTTTTTTGAAAAAATCCCTAAGCCCCGGGGTCACAATTTCATAAAAAATCTGACTTTCTGCAATTCACTCAAAAATGGTGCCAAACGGTTGCAAATGCTCCCCTGAAAAGTTTGGCGGTCGAAACAGAAGGCTTTTTACCACAGGAAAAGAAATAAGCCCTCGACAACTTAACTGGCAGAAAAAGATTTTTTGAAAAAATCCCTAAGCCCCGGGGTCACAATTTCATATAAAATCTGACTTTCTGCTATTCACTCAAAAATGGTGCCAAACGGTTCCAAATGTTCCCACAAGAGGTTTGGCGGTCAAAACAGAAGGCTTTTTATCACAGGAAAAGAAATAAGCCCTCGACAACTTAACCGGCAAAAAAGGATTTTTTAGAAAAAATCCCTAAGCCCCTGGGTCACAATTTCATCAAAAGTCTGACGTTCTCCAATTCACTCAATAATGATGCGAAACGGTTGCAAATGCTCCCCTGAATGCTTTAGCGGTCGAAACAGAAGGCTTTTTATCACAGGACAAGAAATAAGCCCTCGACAACTTAACCGGCAGAAAAAGATGTTTTTGAAAAAATTCCTAAGCCCCGGGGTCAAAATTTCATTAAAAGTCTGACTTTCAGCAATTCACTCAAAAATGATGCCAAACGGTTGCAAATGCTCCCCTGAATGCTTTAGCGGTCGAAACAGAAGGCTTTTTATCACAGGACAAGAAATAAGCCCTCGACAACTTAACCGGCAGAAAAATATTTTTTGAAAAAATCCCTAAGCCCCGGGGTCACAATTTCATAAAAAATCTGACTTTCTGCTATTCACTCAAAAATGGTGCCAAACGGTTGCAAATGATCCCCTGAAAGGTTTGGCGGTCGAAACAGAAGGCTTTTTATCACTGGACAAGAAATAAGACCTCGACAACTTAACCGGCAGAAAAATATTTTTTTGAAAAAATCCCTAAGCCCCGGGGTCACAATTTCATCAAAAATCTGACTTTCTGCTATTCCCTCAAAAATGGTGCCAAACGGTTGCAAATGATCCCCTGAAAGGTTTGGCGGTCGAAACAGAGGGCTTTTTATCACAGGACAAGAAATAAGCCCTTGACAACTTAACCGGCAAAAAAGGATTTTTTTAAAAAAAACCCTAAGCCCCGGGGTCACAATTTCATCAAATGTCTGACGTTCTCCAATTCACTCAAAAATGGTGCCTAACGGTTGCAAATGACCCCCTGAAAGGTTTGGCGGTCAAAACAGAAGGCTTTTTATCACAGGACAAGAAATAAGCCCTCGACAACTTAACCGGCAGAAAAAGATTTTTTTGAAAAAATCCCTAAGCCCCGGGGTCACAATTTCATAAAAAATCTGACTTTCTGCAATTCACTCAAAAATGGTGCCAAACGGTTGCAAATGCTCCCCTGAAAAGTTTGGCGGTCGAAACAGAAGGCTTTTTACCACAGGAAAAGAAATAAGCGCTCGACAACTTAACTGGCAGAAAAAGATTTTTTGAAAAAATCCCTAAGCCCCGGGGTCACAATTTCATATAAAATCTGACTTTCTGCTATTCACTCAAAAATGGTGCCAAACGGTTCCAAATGTTCCCACAAGAGGTTTGGCGGTCAAAACAGAAGGCTTTTTATCACAGGAAAAGAAATAAGCCCTCGACAACTTAACCGCCAAAAAAGGATTTTTTAGAAAAAATCCCTAAGCCCCTGGGTCACAATTTCATCAAAAGTCTGACGTTCTCCAATTCACTCAATAATGATGCGAAACGGTTGCAAATGCTCCCCTGAATGCTTTAGCGGTCGAAACAGAAGGCTTTTTATCACAGGACAAGAAATAATCCCTCGACAACTTAACCGGCAGAAAAAGATGTTTTTGAAAAAATTCCTAAGCCCCGGGGTCAAAATTTCATTAAAAGTCTGACTTTCAGCAATTCACTCAAAAATGATGCCAAACGGTTGCAAATGCTCCCCTGAATGCTTTAGCGGTCGAAACAGAAGGCTTTTTATCACAGGACAAGAAATAAGCCCTCGACAACTTAACCGGCAGAAAAATATTTTTTGAAAAAATCCCTAAGCCCCGGGGTCACAATTTCATAAAAAATCTGACTTTCTGCTATTCACTCAAAAATGGTGCCAAACGGTTGCAAATGATCCCCTGAAAGGTTTGGCGGTCGAAACAGAAGGCTTTTTATCACTGGACAAGAAATAAGACCTCGACAACTTAACCGGCAGAAAAATATTTTTTTGAAAAAATCCCTAAGCCCCGGGGTCACAATTTCATCAAAAATCTGACTTTCTGCTATTCCCTCAAAAATGGTGCCAAACGGTTGCAAATGATCCCCTGAAAGGTTTGGCGGTCGAAACAGAGGGCTTTTTATCACAGGACAAGAAATAAGCCCTTGACAACTTAACCGGCAAAAAAGGATTTTTTTAAAAAAAACCCTAAGCCCCGGGGTCACAATTTCATCAAATGTCTGACGTTCTCCAATTCACTCAAAAATGGTGCCTAACGGTTGCAAATGACCCCCTGAAAGGTTTGGCGGTCAAAACAGAAGGCTTTTTATCACAGGACAAGAAATAAGCCCTCGACAACTTAACCGGCAGAAAAAGATTTTTTTGAAAAAATCCCTAAGCTCCGGGGTCACAATTTCATTAAAAGTCTGACTTTCAGCAATTCACTCAAAAATGGTGCCAAACGGTTGCAAATGCTCCCCTGAAAAGTTTGGCGGTCGAAACAGAAGGCTTTTTACCACAGGAAAAGAAATAAGCCCTCGACAACTTAACCGGCAGAAAAAGATTTTTTGAAAAAATCCCTAAGCCCCGGGGTCACAATTTCATCAAAAATCTGACTTTCTGCTATTCACTAAAAAATGGTGCCAAACGGTTCCAAATGTTCCCACAAGAGGTTTGGCGGTCAAAACAGAAGGCTTTTTATCACAGGAAAAGAAATAAGACCTCGACAACTTAACCGGCAAAAAAAGATTTTTTTTAAAAAATCCCTAAGCAACTGGGTCAAAATTTCATTAAAAGTCTGACTTTCAGCAATTCACTCGAAAATGATGCCAAACGGTTGCAAATGCTCCCCTGAATGCTTTAGCGGTCGAAACAGAAGGCTTTTTATCACAGGACAAGAAATAAGCCCTCGACAACTTAACCGACAGAAAAAGATTTTTTAGAAAAAATCCCTAAGCCCCGGGGTCACAATTTCATCAAAAGTCTGACGTTCTCCAATTCACTCAAAAAAGATGCCAAATGGTTACAAATGTTCTCATGAGAGGTTTGGCGGTCAAAACAGAAGGCATTTTATCACAGGACAAGAAATCAGCCCTTGACAACTTAACCGGCAAAAAAAGATTTTTTTGAAAAATCCCTAAGCCCAGGGGTCACAATTTCATCAAATGTCTGACGTTCTCCAATTCACTAAAAAATGGTGCCAAACGGTTCCAAATGTTCCCATGAGAGGTTTGGCGGTCAAAACAGAAGGCTTTTTATCACAGGAAAAGAAATAAGCCCTCGACAACTTAACCGGCAAAAAAAGATTTTTTTGAAAAAATCCCTAAGCAACTGGGTCAAAATTTCATTAAAAGTCTGACTTTCAGCAATTCACTCAAAAATGGTGCCTAACGGTTGCAAATGCTCCCCTGAATGCTTTAGCGGTCGAAACAGAAGGCTTTTTATCAAAGGACAAGAAATAAGCCCTCGACGACTTAACCGGCAGAAAAAGATTTTTTGAAAAAATCCCTAAGCCCCGGGGTCACAATTTCATCAAAAATCTGACTTTCTGCTATTCACTCAAAAATGGTGCCTAACAGTTGCAAATGACCCCCTGAAAGGTTTGGCGGTCAAAACAGAAGGCTTTTTATCACAGGACAAGAAATAAGCCCTCGACAACTTAACCGGCAGAAAAAGATTTTTTTGAAAAAATCCCTAAGCCCCGGGGTCACAATTTCATTAAAAGTCTGACTTTCAGCAATTCACTCAAAAATGATGCCAAACGGTTGCAAATGCTCCCCTGAATGCTTTAGCGGTCGAAACAGAAGGCTTTTTATCACAGGACAAGAAATAAGCCCTCGACAACTTAACCGGCAGAAAAAGATTTTTTGAAAAAATCCCTAAGCACCGGGGTCACAATTTCATCAAAAATCTGACTTTCTGCTATTCACTCAAAAATGGTGCCAAACGGTTCCAAATGTTCCCACAAGAGGTTTGGCGGTCAAAACAGAAGGCTTTTTATCACAGGAAAAGAAATAAGACCTCGACAACTTAACCGGCAAAAAAAGATTTTTTGAAAAAATCCCTAAGCCCCGGGGTCACAATTTCATCAAAAATCTGACTTTCAGCAATTCACTCAAAAATGATGCCAAACGGTTGCAAATGCTCCCCTGAATGCTTTAGCGGTCGAAACAGAAGGCTTTTTATCACAGGACAAGAAATAAGCCCTCGACAACTTAACCGGCAGAAAAAGATTTTTTAGAAAAAATCCCTAAGCCCCGGGGTCACAATTTCATCCAAATTCTGACTTTCTGCAATTCACTAAAAAAGGGTGCCAAACGGTTCCAAATGCTCCCCTGAAAAGTTTGGCGGTCGAAACAGAAGGCTTTTTATCACAGGAAAAGAAATAAGCCCTCGACAACTTAACCGGCAGAAAAAGATGTTTTTGAAAAAATTCCTAAGCCCCGGGGTCAAAATTTCATTAAAAGTCTGACTTTCAGCAATTCACTCAAAAATGATGCCAAACGGTTGCAAATGCTCCCCTGAATGCTTTAGCGGTCGAAACAGAAGGCTTTTTATCACAGGAAAAGAAATGAGACCTCGACAACTTAACCAGCAAAAAAAGATTTTTTGAAAAAATCCCTAAGCCCCGGGGTCACAATTTCATCAAAAATCTGACTTTCTGCTATTCACTAAAAAATGGTGCCTAACGGTTACAAATGACCCCCTGAAAGGTTTGGCGGTCAAAACAGAAGGCTTTTTATCACAGGACAAGAAATAAGCCCTCGACAACTTAACCGGCAGAAAAAGATTTTTTTGAAAAAATCCCTAAGCCCCGGGGTCACAATTTCATTAAAAGTCTGACTTTCAGCAATTCACTCAAAAATGATGCCAAACGGTTGCAAATGCTCCCCTGAATGCTTTAGCGGTCGAAAAAGAAGGCTTTTTATCACAGGACAAGAAATCAGCCCTCGACAACTTAACCGGCAGAAAAAGATTTTTTTGAAAAAATCCCTAAGCCCCGGGGTCACAATTTCATAAAAAATCTGACTTTCTGCAATTCACTCAAAAATGGTGCCAAACGGTTGCAAATGCTCCCCTGAAAAGTTTGGCGGTCGAAACAGAAGGCTTTTTACCACAGGAAAAGAAATAAGCCCTCGACAGCTTAACCGGCAGAAAAAGATTTTTTGAAAAAATCCCTAAGCCCCGGGGTCACAATTTCATCCAAATTCTGACTTTCTGCAATTCACTCAAAAATGGTGCCAAACGGTTGCAAATGATCCCCTGAAAAGTTTGGCGGTCGAAACAGAAGGCTTTTTATCACAGGACAAGAAATAAGCCCTCGACAACTTAACCGGCAGAAAAAGATTTTTTTGAAAAAATCCCTAAGCCCCGGGGTCACAATTTCATCAAAAGTCTGACGTTCTCCAATTCACTCAAAAATGATGCCAAACGGTTGCAAATGCTCCCCTGAATGCTTTAGCGGTCGAAACAGAAGGCTTTTTATCACAGGACAAGAAATCAGCCCTCGACAACTTAACCGGCAGAAAAAGATTTTTTTGAAAAAATCCCTAAGCCCCGGGGTCACAATTTCATCAAAAATCTGACTTTCTGCAATTCACTCAAAAATGGTGCCAAACGGTTGCAAATGCTCCCCTGAAAAGTTTGGCGGTCGAAACAGAAGGCTTTTTACCACAGGAAAAGAAATAAGCCCTCGACAACTTAACCGGCAGAAAAAGATTTTTTGAAAAAATCCCTAAGCCCCGGGGTCACAATTTCATCAAAAATCTGACTTTCTGCTATTCACTCAAAAATGGTGCCAAACGGTTCCAAATGTTCCCACAAGAGGTTTGGCGGTCAAAACAGAAGGCTTTTTATCACAGGAAAAGAAATAAGCCCTCGACAACTTAACCGGCAAAAAAAGATTTTTTTGAAAAAATCCCTAAGCAACTGGGTCAAAATTTCATTAAATGTCTGACTTTCAGCAATTCACTCAAAAATGATGCCAAACGGTTGCAAATGCTCCCCTGAATGCTTTAGCGGTCGAAACAGAAGGCTTTTTATCACAGGACAAGAAATAAGCCCTCGACAACTTAACCGGCAGAAAAAGATTTTTTAGAAAAAATCCCTAAGCCCCGGGGTCACAATTTCATCAAAAGTCTGACGTTCTCCAATTCACTCAATAATGATGCGAAACTTTTGCAAATGCTCCCCTGAATGCTTTAGCGGTCGAAACAGAAGGCTTTTTATCACAGGACAAGAAATAAGCCCTCGACAACTTAACCGGCAGAAAAAGATGTTTTTGAAAAAATTCCTAAGCCCCGGGGTCAAAATTTCATTAAAAGTCTGACTTTCAGCAATTCACTCAAAAATGATGCCAAACGGTTGCAAATGCTCCCCTGAATGCTTTAGCGGTCGAAACAGAAGGCTTTTTATCACAGGACAAGAAATAAGCCCTCGACAACTTAACCGGCAGAAAAAGATTTTTTGAAAAAATCCCTAAGCCCCGGGGTCACAATTTCATCAAAAATCTGACTTTCTGCTATTCACTCAAAAATGGTGCCTAACGGTTGCAAATGACCCCCTGAAAGGTTTGGCGGTCAAAACAGAAGGCTTTTTATCACAGGACAAGAAATAAGCCCTCGACAACTTAACCGGCAGAAAAAGATTTTTTTGAAAAAATCCCTAAGCCCCAGGGTCACAATTTCATTAAAAGTCTGACTTTCAGCAATTCACTCAAAAATGATGCCAAACGGTTGCAAATGCTCCCCTGAATGCTTTAGCGGTCGAAACAGAAGGCTTTTTATCACAGGACAAGAAATAAGCCCTCGACAACTTAACCGGCAGAAAAAGATTTTTTAGAAAAAATCCATAAGAATCGGGGTCACAATTTCATCAAAAGTCTGACGTTCTCCAATTCACTCAAAAATGATGCCAAATGGTTACAAATGTTCCCATCAGAGGTTTGGCGGTCAATACAGAAGGCTTTTTATCACAGGACAAGAAATAAGCCCTCAACAACTTAACCGGCAAAAAAAGATTTTTTTGAAAAATCCCTAAGCCCAGGGGTCACAATTTCATCAAATGTCTGACGTTCTCCAATTCACTAAAAAATGGTGCCAAATGGTTCCAAATGTTCCCACGAGAAGTTTGGCTGTCAAAACAGAAGGCTTTTTATCACAGGACAAGAAATAAGCCCTCGACAACTTAACCGGCAAAAAAAGATTTTTTTGAAAAAATCCCTAAGCAACTGGGTCAAAATTTCATTAAAAGTCTGACTTTCAGCAATTCACTCAAAAATGATGCCAAACGGTTGCAAATGCTCCCCTGAATGCTTTAGCGGTCGAAACAGAAGGCTTTTTATCACAGGACAAGAAATAAGCCCTCGACAACTTAACCGGCAGAAAAAGATGTTTTTGAAAAAATTCCTAAGCCCCGGGGTCAAAATTTCATTAAAAGTCTGACTTTCAGCAATTCACTCAAAAATGATGCCAAACGGTTGCAAATGTTCCCACAAGAGGTTTGGCGGTCGAAACAGAAGGCTTTTTATCACAGGACAAGAAATAAGCCCTCGACAACTTAACCGGCAGAAAAAGATTTTTTGAAAAAATCCCTAAGCCCCGGGGTCACAATTTCATCAAAAATCTGACTTTCTGCTATTCACTCAAAAATGGTGCCAAACGGTTCCAAATGTTCCCACAAGAGGTTTGGCGGTCAAAACAGAAGGCTTTTTATCACAGGAAAAGAAATAAGCCCTCGACAACTTAACCGGCAAAAAAAGATTTTTTTGAAAAAATCCCTAAGCAACTGGGTCAAAATTTCATTAAATGTCTGACTTTCAGCAATTCACTCAAAAATGATGCCAAACGGTTGCAAATGCTCCCCTGAATGCTTTAGCGGTCGAAACAGAAGGCTTTTTATCACAGGACAAGAAATAAGCCCTCGACAACTTAACCGGCAGAAAAAGATTTTTTAGAAAAAATCCCTAAGCCCCGGGGTCACAATTTCATCAAAAGTCTGACGTTCTCCAATTCACTCAATAATGATGCGAAACGGTTGCAAATGCTCCCCTGAATGCTTTAGCGGTCGAAACAGAAGGCTTTTTATCACAGGACAAGAAATAAGCCCTCGACAACTTAACCGGCAGAAAAAGATGTTTTTGAAAAAATTCCTAAGCCCCGGGGTCAAAATTTCATTAAAAGTCTGACTTTCAGCAATTCACTCAAAAATGATTCCAAACGGTTGCAAATGCTCCCCTGAATGCTTTAGCGGTCGAAACAGAAGGCTTTTTATCACAGGACAAGAAATAAGCCCTCGACAACTTAACCGGCAGAAAAAGATTTTTTGAAAAAATCCCTAAGCCCCGGGGTCACAATTTCATCAAAAATCTGACTTTCTGCTATTCACTCAAAAATGGTGCCTAACGGTTGCAAATGACCCCCTGAAAGGTTTGGCGGTCAAAACAGAAGGCTTTTTATCACAGGACAAGAAATAAGCCCTCGACAACTTAACCGGCAGAAAAAGATTTTTTTGAAAAAATCCCTAAGCCCCAGGGTCACAATTTCATTAAAAGTCTGACTTTCAGCAATTCACTCAAAAATGATGCCAAACGGTTGCAAATGCTACCCTGAATGCTTTAGCGGTCGAAACAGAAGGCTTTTTATCACAGGACAAGAAATAAGCCCTCGACAACTTAACCGGCAGAAAAAGATTTTTTAGAAAAAATCCCTAAGAATCGGGGTCACAATTTCATCAAAAGTCTGACGTTCTCCAATTCACTCAAAAATGATGCCAAATGGTTACAAATGTTCCCATCAGAGGTTTGGCGGTCAATACAGAAGGCTTTTTATCACAGGACAAGAAATAAGCCCTCGACAACTTAACCGGCAAAAAAAGATTTTTTTGAAAAATCCCTAAGCCCAGGGGTCACAATTTCATCAAATGTCTGACGTTCTCCAATTCACTAAAAAATGGTGCCAAATGGTTCCAAATGTTCCCACGAGAAGTTTGGCTGTCAAAACAGAAGGCTTTTTATCACAGGAAAAGAAATAAGACCTCGACAACTTAACCGGCAAAAAAAGATTTTTTTGAAAAAATCCCTAAGCAACTGGGTCAAAATTTCATTAAAAGTCTGACTTTCAGCAATTCACTCAAAAATGATGCCAAACGGTTGCAAATGCTCCCCTGAATGCTTTAGCGGTCGAAACAGAAGGCTTTTTATCACAGGACAAGAAATAAGCCCTCGACAACTTAACCGGCAGAAAAAGATGTTTTTGAAAAAATTCCTAAGCCCCGGGGTCAAAATTTCATTAAAAGTCTGACTTTCAGCAATTCACTCAAAAATGATGCCAAACGGTTGCAAATGCTCCCCTGAATGCTTTAGCGGTCGAAACAGAAGGCTTTTTATCACAGGACAAGAAATAAGCCCTCGACAGCTTAACCGGCAGAAAAAGATTTTTTGAAAAAATCCCTAAGCACCGGGGTCACAATTTCATCCAAAATCTGACTTTCTGCTATTCACTCAAAAATGGTGCCTAACGGTTGCAAATGACCCCTTGAAAGGTTTGGCGGTCAAAACAGAAGGCTTTTTATCACAGGACAAGAAATAAGCCCTCGACAACTTAACCGGCAGAAAAAGATTTTTTTGAAAAAATCCCTAAGCCCCGGGGTCATAATTTCATTAAAAGTCTGACTTTCAGCAATTCACTCAAAAATGATGCCAAACGGTTGCAAATGCTCCCCTGAATGCTTTAGCGGTCGAAACAGAAGGCTTTTTATCACAGGAAAAGAAATGAGACCTCGACAACTTAACCAGCAAAAAAAGATTTTTTGAAAAAATCCCTAAGCCCCGGGGTCACAATTTCATCAAAAATCTGACTTTCTGCAATTCACTCAAAAATGGTGCCAAACGGTTGCAAATGATCCCCTGAAAGGTTTGGCGGTCGAAACAGAAGGCTTTTTATCACAGGACAAGAAATAAGCCCTCGACAACTCAACCGGCAGAAAAATATTTTTTTGAAAAAATCCCTAAGCCCCGGGGTCACAATTTCATCAAAAATCTGACTTTCAGCAATTCACTCAAAAATGATGCCAAACGGTTGCAAATGATCCCCTGAAAGGTTTGGCGGTCGAAACAGAAGGCTTTTTATCACAGGACAAGAAATAAGCCCTCGACAACTTAACCGGCAGAAAAAGATTTTTTAGAAAAAATCCCTAAGCCCCGGGGTCACAATTTCATCAAAAGTCTGACGTTCTCCAATTCACTCAATAATGATGCGAAACTTTTGCAAATGCTCCCCTGAATGCTTTAGCGGTCGAAACAGAAGGCTTTTTATCACAGGACAAGAAATAAGCCCTCGACAACTTAACCGGCAGAAAAAGATGTTTTTGAAAAAATTCCTAAGCCCCGGGGTCAAAATTTCATTAAAAGTCTGACTTTCAGCAATTCACTCAAAAATGATGCCAAACGGTTGCAAATGCTCCCCTGAATGCTTTAGCGGTCGAAACAGAAGGCTTTTTATCACAGGACAAGAAATAAGCCCTCGACAACTTAACCGGCAGAAAAAGATTTTTTGAAAAAATCCCTAAGCCCCGGGGTCACAATTTCATCAAAAATCTGACTTTCTGCTATTCACTCAAAAATGGTGCCTAACGGTTGCAAATGACCCCCTGAAAGGTTTGGCGGTCAAAACAGAAGGCTTTTTATCACAGGACAAGAAATAAGCCCTCGACAACTTAACCGGCAGAAAAAGATTTTTTTGAAAAAATCCCTAAGCCCCGGGGTCACAATATCATTAAAAGTCTGACTTTCAGCAATTCACTCATAAATGATGCCAAACGGTTGCAAATGCTCCCCTGAATGCTTTAGCGGTCGAAACAGAAGGCTTTTTATCACAGGACAAGAAATAAGCCCTCGACAACTTAACCGGCAGAAAAAGATTTTTTAGAAAAAATCCCTAAGAATCGGGGTCACAATTTCATCAAAAGTCTGACGTTCTCCAATTCACTCAAAAATGATGCCAAATGGTTACAAATGTTCCCATCAGAGGTTTGGCGGTCAATACAGAAGGCTTTTTATCACAGGACAAGAAATAAGCCCTCGACAACTTAACCGGCAAAAAAAGATTTTTTTGAAAAATCCCTAAGCCCAGGGGTCACAATTTCATCAAATGTCTGACGTTCTCCAATTCACTAAAAAATGGTGCCAAATGGTTCCAAATGTTCCCACGAGAAGTTTGGCTGTCAAAACAGAAGGCTTTTTATCACAGGAAAAGAAATAAGCCCTCGACAACTTAACCGGCAAAAAAAGATTTTTTTGAAAAAATCCCTAAGCAACTGGGTCAAAATTTCATTAAAAGTCTGACTTTCAGCAATTCACTCAAAAATGATGCCAAACGGTTGCAAATGCTCCCCTGAATGCTTTAGCGGTCGAAACAGAAGGCTTTTTATCACAGGACAAGAAATAAGCCCTCGACAACTTAACCGGCAGAAAAAGATGTTTTTGAAAAAATTCCTAAGCCCCGGGGTCAAAATTTCATTAAAAGTCTGACTTTCAGCAATTCACTCAAAAATGATGCCAAACGGTTGCAAATGCTCCCCTGAATGCTTTAGCGGTCGAAACAGAAGGCTTTTTATCACAGGACAAGAAATAAGCCCTCGACAGCTTAACCGGCAGAAAAAGATTTTTTGAAAAAATCCCTAAGCACCGGGGTCACAATTTCATCCAAAATCTGACTTTCTGCTATTCACTCAAAAATGGTGCCTAACGGTTGCAAATGACCCCTTGAAAGGTTTGGCGGTCAAAACAGAAGGCTTTTTATCACAGGACAAGAAATAAGCCCTCGACAACTTAACCGGCAGAAAAAGATTTTTTTGAAAAAATCCCTAAGCCCCGGGGTCATAATTTCATTAAAAGTCTGACTTTCAGCAATTCACTCAAAAATGATGCCAAACGGTTGCAAATGCTCCCCTGAATGCTTTAGCGGTCGAAACAGAAGGCTTTTTATCACAGGACAAGAAATAAGCCCTCGACAACTTAACCGGCAGAAAAAGATGTTTTTGAAAAAATTCCTAAGCCCCGGGGTCAAAATTTCATTAAAAGTCTGACTTTCAGCAATTCACTCAAAAATGACGCCAAACGGTTGCAAATGCTCCCCTGAATGCTTTAGCGGTCGAAACAGAAGGCTTTTTATCACAGGACAAGAAATAATCCCTCGACGACTTAACCGGCAGAAAAAGATTTTTTGAAAAAATCCCTAAGCCCCGGGGTCACAATTTCATAAAAAATCTGACTTTCTGCAATTCACTCAAAAATGGTGCCAAACGGTTGCAAATGCTCCCCTGAAAAGTTTGGCGGTCGAAACAGAAGGCTTTTTACCACAGGAAAAGAAATAAGCCCTCGACAACTTAACCGGCAGAAAAAGATTTTTTGAAAAAATCCCTAAGCAACTGGGTCAAAATTTCATTAAAAGTCTGACTTTCAGCAATTCACTCAAAAATGATGCCAAACGGTTGCAAATGCTCCCCTGAATGCTTTAGCGGTCGAAACAGAAGGCTTTTTATCAAAGGACAAGAAATAAGCCCTCGACAACTTAACCGGCAGAAAAAGATTTTTTGAAAAAATCCCTAAGCCCCGGGGTCACAATTTCATCAAAAATCTGACTTTCTGCTATTCAGTCATAAATGGTGCCAAACGGTTGCAAATGATCCCCTGAAAGGTTTGGCGGTCGAAACAGAAGGCTTTTTATCACAGGACAAGAAATAAGCCCTCGACAACTCAACCGGCAGAAAAATATTTTTTTGAAAAAATCCCTAAGCCCCGGGGTCACAATTTCATCAAAAATCTGACTTTCAGCAATTCACTCAAAAATGATGCCAAACGGTTGCAAATGATCCCCTGAAAGGTTTGGCGGTCGAAACAGAAGGCTTTTTATCACAGGACAGGAAATAAGCCCTCGACTACTTAACCGGCAAAATGGATTTTTTTAAAAAAATCCCTAAGCCCCAGGGTCACAATTTCATTAAAAGTCTGACGTTCACTCAAAAATGGTGCCAAACGGTTCCAAATGTTCCCACGAGAGGTTTGGCAGTCAAAACAGAAGGCCTTTTATCACAGGAAAAGAAATAAGCACTCAACAACTTAACCGGCAGAAAAAGATGTTTTTGAAAAAATCCCTAAGCCCCGGGGTCACAATTTCATTAAAAGTCTGACTTTCAGCAATTCACTCAAAAATGATGCCAAACGGTTGCAAATGCTCCCCTGAATGCTTTAGCGGTCGAAACAGAAGGCTTTTTATCACAGGACAAGAAATAAGCCCTCAACAACTTGACCGGCAGAAAAAGATTTTTTGAAAAAATCCCTAAGCCCCGGGGTCACAATTTCATCAAAAATCTGACTTTCTGTTATTCACTCAAAAATGGTGCCAAACGGTTGCAAATGATCCCCTGAAAGGTTTGGCGGTCGAAACAGAAGGCTTTTTATCACAGGAAAAGAAATAAGCCCTCGACAACTTAAACGGCAGAAAAAGATTTTTTTGAAAAAATCCCTAAGCCCCGGGGTCACAATTTCATCAAAAGTCTGACGTTCTCCAATTCACTCAAAAATGGTGCCAAACGGTTCCAGATGTTCCCACGAGAGGTTTGGCGGTCGAAACAGAAGGCTTTTTATTACAGGACAAGAAATAAGCCCTTGACTACTTAACCGGCAAAAAAGGATTTTTTTTAAAAAATCCCTAAGCCCCAGGGTCACAATTTCATTAAAAGTCTGACGTGCACTCAAAAATGGTGCCAAACGGTTCCAAATGTTCCCACGAGAGGTTTGGCAGTCAAAACAGAAGGCCTTTTATCACAGGAAAAGAAATAAGCACTCAACAACTTAACCGGCAGAAAAAGATTTTTTTGAAAAAATCCCTAAGCCCCGGGGTCACAATTTCATCAAAAATCTGACTTTCTGCTATTCACTCATAAATGGTGCCAAACGGTTGCAAATGATCCCCTGAAAGGTTTGGCGGTCGAAACAGAAGGCTTTTTATCACAGGACAAGAAATAAGCCCTCGACTACTTAACCGGCAAAAAAGGATTTTTTAAAAAAAATCCCTAAGCCCCAGGGTCACAATTTCATTAAAAGTCTGACGTTCACTCAAAAATAGTGCCAAACGGTTCCAAATGTTCCCACGAGAGGTTTGGCAGTCAAAACAGAAGGCCTTTTATCACAGGAAAAGAAATAAGCACTCAACAACTTAACCGGCAGAAAAAGATGTTTTTGAAAAAATCCCTAAGCCCCGGGGTCACAATTTCATTAAAAGTCTGACTTTCAGCAATTCACTCAAAAATGATGCCAAACGGTTGCAAATGCTCCCCTGAATGCTTTAGCGGTCGAAACAGAAGGCTTTTTATCACAGGACAAGAAATAAGCCCTCGACAACTTAACCGGCAGAAAAAGATTTTTTGAAAAAATCCCTAAGCCCCGGGGTCACAATTTCATCAAAAATCTGACTTTCTGCTATTCACTCATAAATGGTGCCAAACGGTTGCAAATGATCCCCTGAAAGGTTTGGCGGTCGAAACAGAAGGCATTTTATCACAGGAAAAGAAATAAGCCCTCGACAACTTAAACGGCAGAAAAAGATTTTTTTGAAAAAATCCCTAAGCCCCGGGGTCACAATTTCATTAAAAGTCTGACGTTCACTCAAAAATGGTGCCAAACGGTTCCAAATGTTCCCACGAGAGGTTTGGCAGTCAAAACAGAAGGCCTTTTATCACAGGAAAAGAAATAAGCACTCAACAACTTAACCGGCAGAAAAAGATTTTTTTGAAAAAATCCCTAAGCCCCGGGGTCACAATTTCATCAAAAATCTGACTTTCTGCTATTCACTCATAAATGGTGCCAAACGGTTGCAAATGATCCCCTGAAAGGTTTGGCGGTCGAAACAGAAGGCTTTTTATCACAGGACAAGAAATAAGCCCTCGACTACTTAACCGGCAAAAAAGGATTTTTTTAAAAAAATCCCTAAGCCCCAGGGTCACAATTTCATTAAATGTCTGACGTTCACTCAAAAATAGTGCCAAACGGTTCCAAATGTTCCCACGAGAGGTTTGGCAGTCAAAACAGAAGGCCTTTTATCACAGGAAAAGAAATAAGCACTCAACAACTTAACCGGCAGAAAAAGATGTTTTTGAAAAAATCCCTAAGCCCCGGGGTCACAATTTCATTAAAAGTCTGACTTTCAGCAATTCACTCAAAAATGATGCCAAACGGTTGCACATGCTCCCCTGAATGCTTTAGCGGTCGAAACAGAAGGCTTTTTATCACAGGACAAGAAATAAGCCCTCGACAACTTAACCGACAGAAAAAGATTTTTTGAAAAAATCCCTAAGCCCCGGGGTCACAATTTCATCAAAAATCTGACTTTCTGCTATTCACTCAAAAATGGTGCCAAACGGTTGCAAATGATCCCCTGAAAGGTTTGGCGGTCGAAACAGAAGGCTTTTTATCACAGGAAAAGAAATAAGCCCTCGACAACTTAAACGGCAGAAAAAGATTTTTTTGAAAAAATCCCTAAGCCCCGGGGTCACAATTTCATCAAAAGTCTGACGTTCTCCAATTCACTCAAAAATGGTGCCAAACGGTATCAAATGTTCCCACGAGAGGTTTGGCGGTCAAAACAGAAGGCTTTTTATCACAGGAAAAGAAATAATACCTCGACATCTTAACCGGCAGAAAAAGATTTTTTTGAAAAAATCCCTAAGCCCCAGGGGCCAAAATTTCATTAAAAGTCTGACTTTCAGCAATTCACTCAAAAATGATGCCAAACGGTTGCAAATGCTCCCCTGAATGCTTTAGCTGTCGAAACAGAAGGCTTTTTATCACAGGACAAGAAAAAAGCCCTCGAGAACTTAAACGGCAGAAAAAGATTTTTTGAAAAAATCCCTAAGCCCCGGGGGGTCACAATTTCATCAAAAATCTACTTTCTGCAATTCACTCAAAAATGGTGCCAAACGGTTGCAAATGCTCCCCTGAAAAGCTTGGCGGTCGAAACAGAAGGCTTTTTATCACAGGACAAGAAATAAGCCCTCGACAACTTAACCGGCAAAAAAGGATTTTTTAAAAAAACAACCTAAAGCCCCGGGGTCACAATTTCATTAAAAGTCTGATGTTCTCCAATTCACTGAAAAATGGTGCCAAACGGTTCCAAATGTTCCCACGAGAGGTTTGGCGGTCAAAACAGAAGGCTTTTTATCACAGGAAAAGAAATAAGACCTCAACAACTTAACCGGCAGAAAAAGATTTTTTTGAAAAAATCCCTAAGCCCCGGGGTCACAATTTCATTAAAAGTCTGACTTTCAGCAATTCACTCAAAAATGGTGCCATACGGTTGCATATGATCCCCTGAAAGGTTTGGCGGTCGAAACAGAAGGCTTTTTATCACAGGACAAGAAATAAGCCCTCGACAACTTAACCGGCAGAAAAAGATTTTTTGAAAAAATCCCTAAGCCCCGGGGTCACAATTTCATTTAAAGTCTGACATTCAGCAATTCACTCAAAAATGATGCCAAACGGTTGCAAATGCTCCCCTGAATGCTTTAGCGGTCGAAACAGAAGGCTTTTTATCACAGGACAAGAAATAAGCCCTCGACAACTTAACCGGCAGAAAAATATTTTTTTGAAAAAATCCCTAAGCCCCGGGGTCACAATTTCATCAAAAATCTGACTTTCAGCAATTCACTCAAAAATGATGCCAAACGGTTGCAAATGATCCCCTGAAAGGTTTGGCGGTCGAAACAGAAGGCTTTTTATCACAGGACAAGAAATAAGCCCTCGACTACTTAACCGGCAAAAAAGGATTTTTTTAAAAAAATCCCTAAGCCCCAGGGTCACAATTTCATTAAAAGTCTGACGTTCACTCAAAAATGGTGCCAAACGGTTCCAAATGTTCCCACGAGAGGTTTGGCAGTCAAAACAGAAGGCCTTTTATCACAGGAAAAGAAATAAGCACTCAACAACTTAACCGGCAGAAAAAGATGTTTTTGAAAAAATCCCTAAGCCCCGGGGTCACAATTTCATTAAAAGTCTGACTTTCAGCAATTCACTCAAAAATGATGCCAAACGGTTGCAAATGCTCCCCTGAATGCTTTAGCGGTCGAAACAGAAGGCTTTTTATCACAGGACAAGAAATAAGCCCTCGACAACTTAACCGGCAGAAAAAGATTTTTTGAAAAAATCCCTAAGCCCCAGGGTCACAATTTCATCAAAAATCTGACTTTCTGCTATTCACTCAAAAATGGTGCCAAACGGTTGCAAATGATCCCCTGAAAGGTTTGGCGGTCGAAACAGAAGGCTTTTTATCACAGGAAAAGAAATAAGCCCTCGACAACTTAAACGGCAGAAAAAGATTTTTTTGAAAAAATCCCTAAGCCCCGGGGGTCACAATTTCATCAAAAGTCTGACGTTCTCCAATTCACTCAAAAATGGTGCCAAACGGTTCCAAATGTTCCCACGAGAGGTTTGGCGGTCAAAACAGAAGGCTTTTTATCACAGGACAAGAAATAAGCCCTTGACTACTTAACCGGCAAAAAAGGATTTTTTTAAAAAAATCCCTAAGCCCCAGGGTCACAATTTCATTAAAAGTCTGACGTTCACTCAAAAATGGTGCCAAACGGTTCCAAATGTTCCCACGAGAGGTTTGGCAGTCAAAACAGAAGGCCTTTTATCACAGGAAAAGAAATAAGCACTCAACAACTTAACCGGCAGAAAAAGATTTTTTTGAAAAAATCCCTAAGCCCCGGGGTCACAATTTCATCAAAAATCTGACTTTCTGCTATTCACTCATAAATGGTGCCAAACGGTTGCAAATGATCCCCTGAATGCTTTAGCGGTCGAAACAGAAGGCTTTTTATCAAAGGACAAGAAATAAGCCCTCGACAACTTAATCGGCAGAAAAAGATTTTTTGAAAAAATCCCTAAGCCCCGGGGTCACAATTTCATCAAAAATCTGACTTTCTGGAATTCACTCAAAAATGGTGCTAAACGGTTGCAAATGCTCCCCTGAATGGTTTAGCGGCCGAAACAGAAGGCTTTTTATCACAGGACAAGAAATAAGCCCTCGACAACTTAACCGGTGGAAAAGGATTTTTTTGAAAAAATCCCTAAGCCCCGGGGTCACAATTTCATCAAAAATCTGACTTTCTGCTATTCACTCAAAAATGGTGCTAAACGGTTGCAAATGATCCCCTGAAAGGTTTGGCGGTCGAAACAGAAGGCTTTTTATCACAGGACAATTAATAAGCCCTCGACAACTGAACAGGCAGAAAAAGATTTTTTTGAAAAAATCCCTAAGCCCCAGGGTCACAATTTCATCAAAAATCTGACTTTCTGCTATTCACTCAAAAATGGTGCCAAACGGTTGCAAATGCTCCCCTGAAAGGTTTGGCGGTCGAAACAGAGGGCTTTTTATCACAGGTCAAGAAATAAACCCTCGACAACTTGACCGGCAAAAAAGGATTTTTTTAAAAAAATCCCTAACCCCGGGGTCAAAATTTCATCAAAAATCTGACATTCAGCAATTCACTCAAAAATGATGCCAAACGGTTGCAAATGCTCCCCTGAATGCTTTAGCGGTCGAAACAGAGGGCTTCTTATCACAGGTCAAGAAATAAACCCTCTCCAACTTAACCGGCAAAAAAAGATTTTTTTAAAAAAAATCCCTAAGCCACGGGGCCACAATTTCATCAAAAATCTGACTTTCTGCTATTCACTCAAAAATGGTGCTAAACGGTTGCAAATGTTCCCCTGAAAGGTTTGGCGGTCGAAACAGAAGGCTTTTTATCACAGGAGAAGAAATAAGCCCTCGACAACTTAACCGGCAGAAAAAGATTTTTTTGAAAAAATCCCTAAGCCCCGGGGTCACAATTTCATTAAAAGTCTGACTTTCAGCAATTCACTCAATAATGATGCCAAACGGTTGCAAATGCTCCCCTGAATTGTTTAGCGGTCGAAACAGAAGGCTTTTTATCACAGGACATGAAATAAGACCTCGACAACTTAACCGGCCGAAAAAGATTTTTTTGAAAAAATCCCTAAGCCCCGCGTTCCCATTTCATCAAAAGTCTGACGTTCTCCAATTCACTCAAAAATGATGCCAAATGGTTCCAAATGTTCCCATGAGAGGTTCGGCGGTCAAAACAGAAGGCTTTTTATCGCAGGAAAAGAAATCAGAACTCGACAACTTAACCGGCAGAAAAAGATTTTTTTGAAAAAATCCCTAAGCCCCGGGGTCACAATTTCATCAAAAATCTGACTTTCTGCTATTCACTCAAAAATGGTGCCAAACGGTTGCAAATGCTCCCCTGAAAGGTTTGGCGGTCGAAACAGAGGGCTTTTTATCACAGGTCAAGAAATAAACCCTCGACAACTTAACCGGCAAAAAAGGATTTTTTTAAAAAAATCCCTAACCCCGGGGTCACAATTTCATCAAAAATCTGACTTTCTGCAATTCAATCAAAAATGGTGCCAAACGGTTGCAAATGCTTCCCTGAATGCTTTAGCGGTCGAAACAGAAGGCTTTTTATCACAGGACAAGAAATAAGCCCTCAACAACTTAACCGGCAGAAAAAGATTTTTTGAAAAAATCCCTAAGCCCCGGGGTCACAATTTCATCAAAAGTCTGACATTCAGCAATTCACTCAAAAATGATGCCAAACGGTTGCGAATGCTCCCCTGAATGCTTTAGCGGTCGAAACAGAAGGCTTTTTATCACAGGACAAGAAATAAGCCCTCGACAACTTAACCGGTGGAAAAGGATTTTTTTGAAAAAATCCCTAAGCCCCGGGGTCACAATTTCATAAAAAATCTGACTTTTTGCAATTCACTCAAAAATGGTGCCAAACGGTTGCAAATGATCCCCTGAAAGGTTTGGCGGTCGAAACAGAAGGCTTTTTATCACAGGACAAGAAATAAGCCCTCAACAACTTAACCGGCAGAAAAAGATTTTTTGAAAAAATCCCTAAGCCCCGGGGTCACAATTTCATCAAAAGTCTGACATTCAGCAATTCACTCAAAAATGATGCCAAACGGTTGCAAATGCTCCCCTGAATGCTTTAGCGGTCGAAACAGAAGGCTTTTTATCACAGGACAAGAAATAAGCCCTCGACAACTTAACCGGTGGAAAAGGATTTTTTTGAAAAAATCCCTAAGCCCCGGGGTCACAATTTCATAAAAAATCTGACTTTCTGCAATTCACTAAAAAATGGTGCCAAACGGTTGCAAATGATCCCCTGAAAGGTTTGGCGGTCGAAACAGAAGGCTTTTTATCACAGGACAAGAAATAAGCCCTCGACAACTTAACCGGCAGAAAAAGATTTTTTTGAAAAAATCCCTAAGCCCCGGGGTCACAATTTCATTAAAAGTCTGACTTTCAGCAATTCACTCAAAACTGATGCCAAACGGTTGCAAATGCTCCCCTGAATGGTTTAGCGGTCGAAACAGAAGGCTTTTTATCACAGGACATGAAATAAGACCTCGACAACTTAACCGGCCGAAAAAGATTTTTTTGAAAAAATCCCTAAGCCCCGCGTTCCCATTTCATCAAAAGTCTGACGTTCTCCAATTCACTCAAAAATGATGCCAAATGGTTCCAAATGTTCCCATGAGACGTTTGGCGGTCAAAACAGAAGGCTTTTTATCGCAGGAAAAGAAATCAGAACTCGACAACTTAACCGGCAGAAAAAGATTTTTTTGAAAAAATCCCTAAGCCCCGGGGTCACAATTTCATCAAAAATCTGACTTTCTGCAATTCAATCAAAAATGGTGCCAAACGGTTGCAAATGCTTCCCTGAATGCTTTAGCGGTCGAAACAGAAGGCTTTTTAGCACAGGACAAGAAATAAGCCCTCAACAACTTAACCGGCAGAAAAAGATTTTTTGAAAAAATCCCTAAGCCCCGGGGTCACAATTTCATCAAAAGTCTGACATTCAGCAATTCACTCAAAAATGATGCCAAACGGTTGCAAATGCTCCCCTGAATGCTTTAGCGGTCGAAACAGAAGGCTTTTTATCACAGGACAAGAAATAAGCCCTCGACAACTTAACCGGAAGAAAAAGATTTTTTGAAAAAATCCCTAAGCCCCGAGGTCACAATTTCATCAAAAATCTGACTTTCTGCAATTCACTAAAAAAATGGTGCCAAACGGTTGCAAATGCTCCCCTGAAAAGTTTGGCGGTCGAAACAGAAGGCTTTTTTATCACAGGACAAGAAATAAGCCCTCGACAACTTAACCGGCAGAAAAAGATTTTTTTGAAAAATCCCTAAGCCCCGGGGTCACAATTTCATCAAAAATCTGACTTTCTGCTATTCACTCAAAAATGGTGCCAAACGGTTGCAAATACTCCCCTGAAAGGTTTGGCGGTCGAAACAGAAGGCTTTTTATCACAGGACAAGAAATAAGCCCTCAACAACTTAACCGGCAGAAAAAGATTTTTTGAAAAAATCCCTAAGCCCCGGGGTCACAATTTCATCAAAAGTCTGACATTCAGCAATTCACTCAAAAATGATGCCAAACGGTTGCAAATGCTCCCCTGAATGCTTTAGCGGTCGAAACAGAAGGCTTTTTATCACAGGACAAGAAATAAGCCCTCGACAACTTAACCGGAAGAAAAAGATTTTTTGAAAAAATCCCTAAGCCCCGGGGTCACAATTTCATCAAAAATCTGACTTTCTGCAATTCACTAAAAAATGGTGCCAAACGGTTGCAAATGCTCCCCTGAAAAGTTTGGCGGTCGAAACAGAAGGTTTTTTTATCACAGGACAAGAAATAAGCCCTCGACAACTTAACCGGCAGAAAAAGATTTTTTTGAAAAATCCCTAAGCCCCGGGGTCACAATTTCATCAAAAATCTGACTTTCTGCTATTCACTCAAAAATGGTGCCAAACGGTTGCAAATACTCCCCTGAAAGGTTTGGCGGTCGAAACAGAAGGCTTTTTATCACAGGACAAGAAATAAGCCCTCAACAACTTAACCGGCAGAAAAAGATTTTTTGAAAAAATCCCTAAGCCCCGGGGTCACAATTTCATCAAAAGTCTGACATTCAGCAATTCACTCAAAAATGATGCCAAACGGTTGCAAATGCTCCCCTGAATGCTTTAGCGGTCGAAACAGAAGGCTTTTTATCACAGGACAAGAAATAAGCCCTCGACAACTTAACCGGCAGAAAAAGATTTTTTTGAAAAAATCCCTAAGCCCCGGGGTCACAATTTCATTAAAAGTCTGACTTTCAGCAGTTCACTGAAAAATGATGCCAAACGGTTGCAAATGCTCCCCTGAATGCTTTAGCGGTCGAAACAGAAGCCTTTTTATCACAGGACAAGAAATAAGCCCTCGACAACTTAACAGGCAAAAAAAGAATTTTTTTTAAAAAATCCCTAAGCCCCGGGGCCACAATTTCATCAAAAATCTGACTTTCTGCCATTCACTCAAAAATGGTGCTTAACAGTTGCAAATGATCCCATGAAAGGTTTGGCGGTCGAAACAGAAGGCTTTTTATCACAGGACAAGAAATAAGCCCTCAACAACTTAACCGGCAGAAAAAGATTTTTTGAAAAAATCCCTAAGCCCCGGGGTCACAATTTCATCAAAAGTCTGACATTCAGCAATTCACTCAAAAATGATGCCAAAGGGTTGCAAATGCTCCCCTGAATGCTTTAGCGGTCGAAACAGAAGGCTTTTTATCACAGGACAAGAAATAAGCCCTCGACAACTTAACCGGTGGAAAAGGATTTTCTTGAAAAAATCCCTAAGCCCCGGGGTCACAATTTCATAAAAAATCTGACTTTCTGCAATTCACTAAAAAATGGTGCCAAACGGTTGCAAATGATCCCCTGAAAGGTTTGGCGGTCGAAACAGAAGGCTTTTTATCACAGGACAAGAAATAAGCCCTCGACAACTTAACCGGCAGAAAAAGATTTTTTTGAAAAAATCCCTAAGCCCCGGGGTCACAATTTCATTAAAAGTCTGACTTTCAGCAATTCACTCAAAACTGATGCCAAACGGTTGCAAATGCTCCGCTGAATGGTTTAGCGGTCGAAACAGAAGGCTTTTTATCACAGGACATGAAATAAGACCTCGACAACTTAACCGGCCGAAAAAGATTTTTTTGAAAAAATCCCTAAGCCCCGCGTTCCCATTTCATCAAAAGTCTGACGTTCTCCAATTCACTCAAAAATGATGCCAAATGGTTCCAAATGTTCCCATGAGACGTTTGGCGGTCAAAACAGAAGGCTTTTTATCGCAGGAAAAGAAATCAGAACTCGACAACTTAACCGGCAGAAAAAGATTTTTTTGAAAAAATCCCTAAGCCCCGGGGTCACAATTTCATCAAAAATCTGTCTTTCAGCAGTTCACTGAAAAATGGTGCCAAACGGTTGCAAATGCTCCCCTGAATGCTTTAGCGGTCAAAACAGAAGCCTTTTTATCACAGGACAAGAAATAAGCCCTCGACAACTTAACCGGTGAAAAAGGATTTTTTTGAAAAAATCCCTAAGCCCCGGGGTCACAATTTCATAAAAAATCTGACTTTCTGCTATTCACTCAAAAATGGTGCTAAACGGTTGCAAATGATCCCCTGAAAGGTTTGGCGGTCGAAACAGAAGGCTTTTTATCACAGGACAAGAAATAAGCCCTTGACAACTTAACCGACAGAAAAATTTTTTTTTGAAAAAATCCCTAAGCCCCGGGGTCACAATTTCATTAAAAGTCTGTCTTTCAGCAGTTCACTGAAAAATGATGCCAAACGGTTGCAAATGCTCCCCTGAATGCTTTAGCGGTCGAAACAGAAGGCTTTTTATCACAGGACAAGAAATAAGCCCTCGACAACTTAACCGGTGGAAAAGGATTTTTTTGAAAAAATCCCTAAGCCCCGGGGTCACAATTTCATCAAAAATCTGACTTTCTGCTATTCACTCAAAAATGGTGCTAAACGGTTGCAAATGATCCCCTGAAAGGTTTGGCGGTCGAAACAGAAGGCTTTTTATCACAGGAAAAGAAATAAGCCCTCGACAACTTAACCGGTGGAAAAGGATTTTTTTGAAAAAATCCCTAAGCCCCGGGGTCACAATTTCATCAAAAATCTGACTTTCTGCTATTCACTCAAAAATGATGCCAAACGGTTGCAAATGCTCCCCTGAATGCTTTAGCGGTCGAAACAGAAGGCTTTTTATCACAGGACAAGAAATAAGCCCTCGACAACTTAACCGGAAGAAAAAGATTTTTTGAAAAAATCCCTAAGCCCCGAGGTCACAATTTCATCAAAAATCTGACTTTCTGCAATTCACTCAAAAATGGTGCCAAACGGTTGCAAATACTCCCCTGAAAGGTTTGGCGGTCGAAACAGAAGGCTTTTTATCACAGGACAAGAAATAAGCCCTCAACAACTTAACCGGCAGAAAAAGATTTTTTGAAAAAATCCCTAAGCCCCGGGGTCACAATTTCATCAAAAGTCTGACATTCAGCAATTCCCTCAAAAATGATGCCAAACGGTTGCAAATGCTCCCCTGAATGCTTTAGCGGTCGAAACAGAAGGCTTTTTATCACAGGACAAGAAATAAGCCCTCGACAACTTAACCGGCAGAAAAAGATTTTTTTGAAAAAATCCCTAAGCCCCGGGGTCACAATTTCATTAAAAGTCTGACTTTCAGCAGTTCACTGAAAAATGATGCCAAACGGTTGCAAATGCTCCCCTGAATGCTTTAGCGGTCGAAACAGAAGCCTTTTTATCACAGGACAAGAAATAAGCCCTCGACAACTTAACAGGCAAAAAAAGAATTTTTTTTTAAAAATCCCTAAGCCCCGGGGCCACAATTTCATCAAAAATCTGACTTTCTGCCATTCACTCAAAAATGGTGCTTAACAGTTGCAAATGATCCCATGAAAGGTTTGGCGGTCGAAACAGAAGGCTTTTTATCACAGGACAAGAAATAAGCCCTCAACAACTTAACCGGCAGAAAAAGATTTTTTGAAAAAATCCCTAAGCCCCGGGGTCACAATTTCATCAAAAGTCTGACATTCAGCAATTCACTCAAAAATGATGCCAAAGGGTTGCAAATGCTCCCCTGAATGCTTTAGCGGTCGAAACAGAAGGCTTTTTATCACAGGACAAGAAATAAGCCCTCGACAACTTAACCGGTGGAAAAGGATTTTCTTGAAAAAATCCCTAAGCCCCGGGGTCACAATTTCATAAAAAATCTGACTTTCTGCAATTCACTAAAAAATGGTGCCAAACGGTTGCAAATGATCCCCTGAAAGGTTTGGCGGTCGAAACAGAAGGCTTTTTATCACAGGACAAGAAATAAGCCCTCGACAACTTAACCGGCAGAAAAAGATTTTTTTGAAAAAATCCCTAAGCCCCGGGGTCACAATTTCATTAAAAGTCTGACTTTCAGCAATTCACTCAAAACTGATGCCAAACGGTTGCAAATGCTCCCCTGAATGGTTTAGCGGTCGAAACAGAAGGCTTTTTATCACAGGACATGAAATAAGACCTCGACAACTTAACCGGCCGAAAAAGATTTTTTTGAAAAAATCCCTAAGCCCCGCGTTCCCATTTCATCAAAAGTCTGACGTTCTCCAATTCACTCAAAAATGATGCCAAATGGTTCCAAATGTTCCCATGAGACGTTTGGCGGTCAAAACAGAAGGCTTTTTATCGCAGGAAAAGAAATCAGAACTCGACAACTTAACCGGCAGAAAAAGATTTTTTTGAAAAAATCCCTAAGCCCCGGGGTCACAATTTCATCAAAAATCTGTCTTTCAGCAGTTCACTGAAAAATGGTGCCAAACGGTTGCAAATGCTCCCCTGAATGCTTTAGCGGTCAAAACAGAAGCCTTTTTATCACAGGACAAGAAATAAGCCCTCGACAACTTAACCGGTGAAAAAGGATTTTTTTGAAAAAATCCCTAAGCCCCGGGGTCACAATTTCATAAAAAATCTGACTTTCTGCTATTCACTCAAAAATGGTGCTAAACGGTTGCAAATGATCCCCTGAAAGGTTTGGCGGTCGAAACAGAAGGCTTTTTATCACAGGACAAGAAATAAGCCCTTGACAACTTAACCGACAAAAAAATTTTTTTTTGAAAAAATCCCTAAGGGTCACAATTTCATTAAAAGTCTGTCTTTCAGCAGTTCACTGAAAAATGATGCCAAACGGTTGCAAATGCTCCCCTGAATGCTTTAGCGGTCGAAACAGAAGGCTTTTTATCACAGGACAAGAAATAAGCCCTCGACAACTTAACCGGTGGAAAAGGATTTTTTTGAAAAAATCCCTAAGCCCCGGGGTCACAATTTCATCAAAAATCTGACTTTCTGCTATTCACTCAAAAATGGTGCTAAACGGTTGCAAATGATCCCCTGAAAGGTTTGGCGGTCGAAACAGAAGGCTTTTTATCACAGGAAAAGAAATAAGCCCTCGACAACTTAACCGGTGGAAAAGGATTTTTTTGAAAAAATCCCTAAGCCCCGGGGTCACAATTTCATCAAAAATCTGACTTTCTGCTATTCACTCAAAAATGATGCCAAACGGTTGCAAATGCTCCCCTGAATGCTTTAGCGGTCGAAACAGAAGGCTTTTTATCACAGGACAAGAAATAAGCCCTCGACAACTTAACCGGAAGAAAAAGATTTTTTGAAAAAATCCCTAAGCCCCGAGGTCACAATTTCATCAAAAATCTGACTTTCTGCAATTCACTAAAAAATGGTGCCAAACGGTTGCAAATGCTCCCCTGAAAAGTTTGGCGGTCGAAACAGAAGGCTTTTTTATCACAGGACAAGAAATAAGCCCTCGACAACTTAACCGGCAGAAAAAGATTTTTTTGAAAAAATCCCTAAGCCCCGGGGTCACAATTTCATCAAAAATCTGTCTTTCAGCAGTTCACTGAAAAATGGTGCCAAACGGTTGCAAATGCTCCCCTGAATGCTTTAGCGGTCAAAACAGAAGCCTTTTTATCACAGGACAAGAAATAAGCCCTCGACAACTTAACCGGTGAAAAAGGATTTTTTTGAAAAAATCCCTAAGCCCCGGGGTCACAATTTCATAAAAAATCTGACTTTCTGCTATTCACTCAAAAATGGTGCTAAACGGTTGCAAATGATCCCCTGAAAGGTTTGGCGGTCGAAACAGAAGGCTTTTTATCACAGGACAAGAAATAAGCCCTTGACAACTTAACCGACAGAAAAAATTTTTTTTGAAAAAATCCCTAAGCCCCGGGGTCACAATTTCATTAAAAGTCTGTCTTTCAGCAGTTCACTGAAAAATGATGCCAAACGGTTGCAAATGCTCCCCTGAATGCTTTAGCGGTCGAAACAGAAGGCTTTTTATCACAGGACAAGAAATAAGCCCTCGACAACTTAACCGGTGGAAAAGGATTTTTTTGAAAAAATCCCTAAGCCCCGGGGTCACAATTTCATCAAAAATCTGACTTTCTGCTATTCACTCAAAAATGGTGCTAAACGGTTGCAAATGATCCCCTGAAAGGTTTGGCGGTCGAAACAGAAGGCTTTTTATCACAGGAAAAGAAATAAGCCCTCGACAACTTAACCGGTGGAAAAGGATTTTTTTGAAAAAATCCCTAAGCCCCGGGGTCACAATTTCATCAAAAATCTGACTTTCTGCTATTCACTCAAAAATGATGCCAAACGGTTGCAAATGCTCCCCTGAATGCTTTAGCGGTCGAAACAGAAGGCTTTTTATCACAGGACAAGAAATAAGCCCTCGACAACTTAACCGGAAGAAAAAGATTTTTTGAAAAAATCCCTAAGCCCCGAGGTCACAATTTCATCAAAAATCTGACTTTCTGCAATTCACTAAAAAATGGTGCCAAACGGTTGCAAATGCTCCCCTGAAAAGTTTGGCGGTCGAAACAGAAGGCTTTTTTATCACAGGACAAGAAATAAGCCCTCGACAACTTAACCGGCAGAAAAAGATTTTTTTGAAAAATCCCTAAGCCCCGGGGTCACAATTTCATCAAAAATCTGACTTTCTGCTATTCACTCAAAAATGGTGCCAAACGGTTGCAAATACTCCCCTGAAAGGTTTGGCGGTCGAAACAGAAGGCTTTTTATCACAGGACAAGAAATAAGCCCTCAACAACTTAACCGGCAGAAAAAGATTTTTTGAAAAAATCCCTAAGCCCCGGGGTCACAATTTCATCAAAAGTCTGACATTCAGCAATTCACTCAAAAATGATGCCAAACGGTTGCAAATGCTCCCCTGAATGCTTTAGCGGTCGAAACAGAAGGCTTTTTATCACAGGACAAGAAATAAGCCCTCGACAACTTAACCGGCAGAAAAAGATTTTTTTGAAAAAATCCCTAAGCCCCGGGGTCACAATTTCATTAAAAGTCTGACTTTCAGCAGTTCACTGAAAAATGATGCCAAACGGTTGCAAATGCTCCCCTGAATGCTTTAGCGGTCGAAACAGAAGCCTTTTTATCACAGGACAAGAAATAAGCCCTCGACAACTTAACAGGCAAAAAAAGAATTTTTTTTAAAAAATCCCTAAGCCCCGGGGCCACAATTTCATCAAAAATCTGACTTTCTGCCATTCACTCAAAAATGGTGCTTAACAGTTGCAAATGATCCCCTGAAAGGTTTGGCGGTCGAAACAGAAGGCTTTTTATCACAGGACAAGAAATAAGCCCTCAACAACTTAACCGGCAGAAAAAGATTTTTTGAAAAAATCCCTAAGCCCCGGGGTCACAATTTCATCAAAAGTCTGACATTCAGCAGTTCACTCAAAAATGATTCCAAAGGGTTGCAAATGCTCCCCTGAATGCTTTAGCGGTCGAAACAGAAGGCTTTTTATCACAGGACAAGAAATAAGCCCTCGACAACTTAACCGGCACAAAAAGATTTTTTGAAAAAATCCCTAAGCCCCGGGGTCACAATTTCATCAAAAATCTGACTTTCTGCAATTCACTAAAAAATGGTGCCAAACGGTTGCAAATGCTCCCCTGAAAATTTTGGCGGTCGAAACAGAAGGCTTTTTTATCACAGGACAAGAAATAAGCCCTTGACAACTTAACCGGCAGAAAAAGATTTTTTTGAAAAATCCCTAAGCCCCGGGGTCACAATTTCATCAAAAATCTGACTTTCTGCTATTCACTCAAAAATGGTGCCAAACGGTTGCAAATACTCCCCTGAAAGGTTTGGCGGTCGAAACAGAGGGCTTTTTATCACAGGTCAAGAAATAAACTCTCTACAAATTAACCGGAAAAAAAAGAATTTTTTTGAAAAAATCCCTAAGCCCCGGGGTCACAATTTCATCAAAAATCTGACTTTCTGCTATTCACTCAAAAATGGTGCTAAACGGTTGCAAATGATCCCCTGAAAGGTTTGGCGGTCGAAACAGAAGGCTTTTTATCACAGGAGAAGAAATAAGCCCTCGACAACTTAACCGGCAGAAAAAGATTTTTTTGAAAAAATCCCTAAGCCGCGGGGTCACAATTTCATTAAAAGTCTGACTTTCAGCAATTCACTCAATAATGATGCCAAACGGTTGCAAATGCTCCCCTGAATGGTTTAGCGGTCGAAACAGAAGGCTTTTTCTCACAGGACAAGAAATAAGACCTCGACAACTTAACCGGCCGAAAAAGATTTTTTTGAAAAAATCCCTAAGCCCCGCGTTCACAATTTCATCAAAAGTCTGACGTTCTCCAATTCACTCAAAAATGATGCTAAATGGTTCCAAATGTTCCCATGAGAGGTTTGGCGGTCAACACAGAAGGCTTTTTATCGCAGGAAAAGAAATCAGACCTCGACAACTTAACCGGCAGAAAAAGATTTTTTTGAAAAAATCCCTAAGCCCCGGGGTCACAATTTCATTAAAAGTCTGTCTTTCAGCAGTTCACTGAAAAATGGTGCCAAACGGTTGCAAATGCTCCCCTGAATGCTTTAGCGGTCAAAACAGAAGCCTTTTTATCACAGGACAAGAAATAAGCCCTCGACAACTTAACCGGTGAAAAAGGATTTTTTTGAAAAAATCCCTAAGCCCCGGGGTCACAATTTCATAAAAAATCTGACTTTCTGCTATTCACTCAAAAATGGTGCTAAACGGTTGCAAATGATCCCCTGAAAGGTTTGGCGGTCGAAACAGAAGGCTTTTTATCACAGGACAAGAAATAAGCCCTTGACAACTTAACCGACAGAAAAATTTTTTTTTGAAAAAATCCCTAAGCCCCGGGGTCACAATTTCATTAAAAGTCTGTCTTTCAGCAGTTCACTGAAAAATGATGCCAAACGGTTGCAAATGCTCCCCTGAATGCTTTAGCGGTCGAAACAGAAGGCTTTTTATCACAGGACAAGAAATAAGCCCTCGACAACTTAACCGGTGGAAAAGGATTTTTTGAAAAAATCCCTAAGCCCCGGGGTCACAATTTCATCAAAAGTCTGACATTCATCAATTCACTCAAAAATGATGCCAAACGGTTGCAAATGCTCCCCTGAATGCTTTAGCGGTCGAAACAGAAGGCTTTTTATCACAGGACAAGAAATAAGCCCTCGACAACTTAACCGGCAGAAAAAGATTTTTTGAAAAAATCCCTAAGCCCCGGGGTCACAATTTCATCAAAAATCTGACTTTCTGCAATTCACTAAAAAATGGTGCCAAACGGTTGCAAATGCTCCCCTGAAAAGTTTGGCGGTCGAAACAGAAGGCTTTTTATCACAGGACAAGAAATAAGCCCACGACAACTTAACCGGCAGAAAAAGATTTTTTTGAAAAATCCCTAAGCCCCTGGGTCACAATTTCATCAAAAATCTGACTTTCTGCTATTCACTCAAAAATGGTGCCAAACGGTTGCAAATACTCCCCTGAAAGGTTTGGCGGTCGAAACAGAGGGCTTTTTATCACAGGTCAAGAAATAAACCCTCTCCAACTTAACCGGCAAAAAAAAAAATTTTTTTGAAAAATCCCTAAGCCCCCGGGCCACAATTTCATCAAAAATCTGACTTTCTGCTATTCACTCAAAAATGGTGCTAAACGGTTGCAAATGATCCCCTGAAAGGTTTGGCTGTCGAAACAGAAGGCTTTTTATCACAGGAGAAGAAATAAGCCCTCGACAACTTAACCGGCAGAAAAAGATTTTTTTGAAAAAATCCCTAAGCCCCGGGGTCACAATTTCATTAAAAGTCTGACTTTCAGCAATTCACTCAATAATGATGCCAAACGGTTGCAAATGCTCCCCTGAATGGTTTGGCGGTCGAAACAGAAGGCTTTTTATCACAGGACAAGAAATAAGACCTCGACAACTTAACCGGCCGAAAAAGATTTTTTTGAAAAAATCCCTAAGCCCCGCGTTCACAATTTCATCAAAAGTCTGACGTTCTCCAATTCACTCAAAAATGATGCCAAATGGTTCCAAATGTTCCCATGAGAGGTTTGGCGGTCAAAACAGAAGGCTTTTTATCGCAGGAAAAGAAATCAGACCTCGACAACTTAACCGGCAGAAAAAGATTTTTTTGAAAAAATCCCTAAGCCCCCGGGCCACAATTTCATCAAAAATCTGACTTTCTGCTATTCACTCAAAAATGGTGCCAAACGGTTGCAAATGCTCCCCTGAAAGGTTTGGCGGTTGATACAGAGGGCTTTTTATCACAGGTCAAGAAATAAACCCTCGACAACTTAACCGGCAAAAAAGGATTTTTTTAAAAAAATCCCTAACCCCGGGGTCACAATTTCATCAAAAATCTGACTTTCTGCAATTCAATCAAAAATGGTGCCAAACGGTTGCAAATGCTTCCCTGAATGCTTTAGCGGTCGAAACAGAAGGCTTTTTATCACAGGACAAGAAATAAGCCCCCAACAACTTAACCGGCAGAAAAAGATTTTTTGAAAAAATCCCTAAGCCCCGGGGTCACAATCTCATCAAAAGTCTGACATTCATCAATTCACTCAAAAATGATGACAAACGGTTGCAAATGCTCCCCTGAATGCTTTAGCGGTCGAAACAGAAGGCTTTTTATCACAGGAAAAGAAATAAGCCCACGACAACTTAACAGGCAGAAAAAGATTTTTTTGAAAAATCCCTAAGCCCCTGGGTCACAATTTCATCAAAAATCTGACTTTCTGCTATTCACTCAAAAATGGTGCCAAACGGTTGCAAATGCTTCCCTGAATGCTTTAGCGGTCGAAACAGAAGGCTTTTTATCACAGGACAAGAAATAAGCCCCCAACAACTTAACCGGCAGAAAAAGATTTTTTGAAAAAATCCCTAAGCCCCGGGGTCACAATCTCATCAAAAGTCTGACATTCATCAATTCACTAAAAAATGGTGCCAAACGGTTGCAAATGCTCCCCTGAATGCTTTAGCGGTCGAAACAGAAGGCTTTTTATCACAGGACAAGAAATAAGCCCACGACAACTTAACCGGCAGAAAAAGATTTTTTTGAAAAATCCCTAAGCCCCTGGGTCACAATTTCATCAAAAATCTGACTTTCTGCTATTCACTCAAAAATGGTGCCAAACGGTTGCAAATGCTCCCCTGAAAGGTTTGGCGGTCGAAACAGAGGGCTTTTTATCACAGGTCAAGAAATAAACCCTCGACAACTTAACCAGCAAAAAAGGATTTTTTTAAAAAAATCCCTAACCCCGGGGTCACAATTTCATCAAAAATCTGACTTTCTGCAATTCAATCAAAAATGGTGCCAAACGGTTGCAAATGCTTCCCTGAATGCTTTAGCGGTCGAAACAGAAGGCTTTTTATCACAGGACAAGAAATAAGCCCTCAACAACTTAACCGGCCGAAAAAGATTTTTTGAAAAAATCCCTAAGCCCCGGGGTCACAATTTCATCAAAAGTCTGAGGTTCTCCAATTCACTCAAAACTGATGCCAAATGGTTCCAAATGTTCCCATGAGAGGTTTGGCGGTCAAAACAGAAGGCTTTTTATCGCAGGAAAAGAAATCAGACCTCGACAACTTAACCGGCAGAAAAAGATTTTTTTGAAAAAATCCCTAAGCCCCGGGGTCACAATTTCATTAAAAGTCTGTCTTTCAGCAGTTCACTGAAAAATGATGCCAAACGGTTGCAAATGCTCCCCTGAATGCTTTAGCGGTCGATACAGAGGGCTTTTTATCACAGGTCAAGAAATAAACCCTCGACAACTTAACCGGCAAAAAAGGATTTTTTAAAAAAAATCCCTAACCCCGGGGTCACAATTTCATCAAAAATCTGACTTTCTGCAATTCAATCAAAAATGGTGCCAAACGGTTGCAAATGATCCCCTGAATGCTTTAGCGGTCGAAACAGAAGGCTTTTTATCACAGGACAAGAAATAAGCCCCCAACAACTTAACCGGCAGAAAAAGATTTTTTGAAAAAATCCCTAAGCCCCGGGGTCACAATTTCATCAAAAGTCTGACATTCATCAATTCACTCAAAAATGATGCCAAACGGTTGCAAATGCTCCCCTGAATGCTTTAGCGGTCGAAACAGAAGGCTTTTTATCACAGGACAAGAAATAAGCCCTCGACAACTTAACCGGCAGAAAAAGATTTTTTGAAAAAATCCCTAAGCCCCGGGGTCACAATTTCATCAAAAATCTGACTTTCTGCAATTCACTAAAAAATGGTGCCAAACGGTTGCAAATGCTCCCCTGAAAAGTTTGGCGGTCGAAACAGAAGGCTTTTTATCACAGGACAAGAAATAAGCCCACGACAACTTAACCGGCAGAAAAAGATTTTTTTGAAAAATCCCTAAGCCCCTGGGTCACAATTTCATCAAAAATCTGACTTTCTGCTATTCACTCAAAAATGGTGCCAAACGGTTGCAAATACTCCCCTGAAAGGTTTGGCGGTCGAAACAGAGGGCTTTTTATCACAGGTCAAGAAATAAACCCTCTCCAACTTAACCGGCAAAAAAAGAATTTTTTTGAAAAATCCCTAAGCCCCCGGGCCACAATTTCATCAAAAATCTGACTTTCTGCTATTCACTCAAAAATGGTGCTAAACGGTTGCAAATGATCCCCTGAAAGGTTTGGCTGTCGAAACAGAAGGCTTTTTATCACAGGAGAAGAAATAAGCCCTCGACAACTTAACCGGCAGAAAAAGATTTTTTTGAAAAAATCCCTAAGCCCCGGGGTCACAATTTCATTAAAAGTCTGACTTTCAGCAATTCACTCAAAAATGATGCCAAACGGTTGCAAATGCTCCCCTGAATGGTTTGGCGGTCGAAACAGAAGGCTTTTTATCACAGGAAAAGAAATCAGACCTCGACAACTTAACCGGCAGAAAAAGATTTTTTTGAAAAAATCCCTAAGCCCCGCGTTCACAATTTCATCAAAAGTCTGACGTTCTCCAATTCACTCAAAAATGATGCCAAATGGTTCCAAATGTTCCCATGAGAGGTTTGGCGGTCAAAACAGAAGGCTTTTTATCGCAGGAAAAGAAATCAGACCTCGACAACTTAACCGGCAGAAAAAGATTTTTTTGAAAAAATCCCTAAGCCCCGGGGTCACAATTTCATTAAAAGTCTGTCTTTCAGCAGTTCACTGAAAAATGATGCCAAACGGTTGCAAATGCTCCCCTGAATGCTTTAGCGGTTGAAACAGAAGGCTTTTTATCACAGGACAAGAAATAAGCCCTCGACAACTTAACCGGTGGAAAAGGATTTTTTTGAAAAAATCCCTAAGCCCCGGGGTCACAATTTCATCAAAAATCTGACTTTCTGCTATTCACTCAAAAATGGTGCTAAACGGTTGCAAATGATCCCCTGAAAGGTTTGGCGGTCGAAACAGAAGGCTTTTTATCACAGGACAAGAAATAAGCCCTCAACAACTTAACCGGCAGAAAAAGATTTTTTGAAAAAATCCCTAAGCCCCGGGGTCACAATTTCATCAAAAGTCTGACATTCAGCTATTCACTCAAAAATGGTGCCAAACGGTTGCAAATGCTCCCCTGAATGCTTTAGCGGTCGAAACAGAAGGCTTTTTATTACAGGACAAGAAATAAGCCCTCGACAACTTAACCGGTGGAAAAGGATTTTTTTGAAAAAATCCCTAAGCCCCGGGGTCACAATTTCATCAAAAATCTGACTTTCTGCAATTCACTCAAAAATGGTGCTAAACGGTTGCAAATGATCCCCTGAAAGGTTTGGCGGTCGAAACAGAAGGCTTTTTATCACAGGACAAGAAATAAGCCCTCGACAACTTAACCGGCAGAAAAAGATTGTTTTGAAAAAATCCCTAAGCCCCGGGGTCACAATTTCATTAAAAGTCTGACTTTCTGCTATTCACTCAAAAATGGTGCCAAACGGTTGCAAATACTCCCCTGAAAGGTTTGGCGGTCGAAACAGAGGGCTTTTTATCACAGGTCAAGAGATAAACCCTCTACAAATTAACCGGCAAAAAAAGAATTTTTTTAAAAAAATCCCTAAGCCCCGGGGCCACAATTTCATCAAAAATCTGACTTTCTGCTATTCACTCAAAAATGGTGCTAAACGGTTGCAAATGATCCCCTGAAAGGTTTGGCGGTCGAAACAGAAGGCTTTTTATCACAGGAGAAGAAATAAGCCCTCGACAACTTAACCTGCAGAAAAAGATTTTTTTGAAAAAATCCCTAAGCCCCGGGGTCACAATTTCATTAAAAGTCTGACTTTCAGCAATTCACTCAATAATGATGCCAAACGGTTGCAAATGCTCCCCTGAATGGTTTAGCGGTCGAAACAGAAGGCTTTTTATCACAGGACAAGAAATAAGACCTCGACAACTTAACCGACAGAAAAAGATTTTTTTGAAAAAATCCCTAAGCCCCGGGGTCACAATTTCATCAAAAGTCTGAGGTTCTCCAATTCACTCAAAACTGATGCCAAATGGTTCCAAATGTTCCCATGAGAGGTTTGGCGGTCAAAACAGAAGGCTTTTTATCGCAGGAAAAGAAATCAGACCTCGACAACTTAACCGGCAGAAAAAGATTTTTTTGAAAAAATCCCTAAGCCCCGGGGTCACAATTTCATTAAAAGTCTGACTTTCAGCAGTTCACTGAAAAATGATGCCAAACGGTTGCAAATGCTCCCCTGAATGCTTTAGCGGTCGAAACAGAAGCCTTTTTATCACAGGACAAGAAATAAGCCCTCGACAACTTAACCGGTGGAAAAGGATTTTTTTGAAAAAATCCCTAAGCCCCGGGGTCACAATTTCATCAAAAATCTGACTTTCTGCTATTCACTCAAAAATGGTGCTACACGGTTGCAAATGATCCCCTGAAAGGTTTGGCGGTCGAAACAGAAGGCTTTTTATCACAGGACAAGAAATAAGCCCTCAACAACTTAACCGGCAGAAAAAGATTTTTTGAAAAAATCCCTAAGCCCCGGGGTCACAATTTCATCAAAAGTCTGACATTCAGCAATTCACTCAAAAATGATGCCAAACGGTTGCAAATGCTCCCCTGAATGCTTTAGCGGTCGAAACAGACGGCTTTTTATCACAGGACAAGAAATAAGCCCTCGACAACTTAACCGGTGGAAAAGGATTTTTTTGAAAAAATCCCTAAGCCCCGGGGTCACAATTTCATAAAAAATCTGACTTTCTGCAATTCACTAAAAAATGGTGCCAAACGGTTGCAAATGATCCCCTGAAAGGTTTGGCGGTCGAAACAGAAGGCTTTTTATCACAGGACAAGAAATAAGCCCTCGACAACTTAACCGGCAGAAAAAGATTTTTTTGAAAAAATCCCTAAGCCCCGGGGTCACAATTTCATTAAAAGTCTGACTTTCAGCAGTTCACTGAAAAATGATGGAAACGGTTGCAAATGCTCCCCTGAATGCTTTAGCGGTCGAAACAGAAGCCTTTTTATCACAGGACAAGAAATAAGCCCTCGACAACTTAACCGGCAAAAAAAGAATTTTTTTAAAAAAATCCCTAAGCCCCGGGGCCACAATTTCATAAAAAATCTGACTTTCTGCCATTCACTCAAAAATGGTGCTAAACGGTTGCAAATGATCCCCTGAAAGGTTTGGCGGTCGAAACAGAAGGCTTTTTATCACAGGACAAGAAATAAGACCTCGACAACTTAACCGGCCGAAAAAGATTTTTTTGAAAAAATCCCTAAGCCCCGGGGCCACAATTTCATCAAAAGTCTGAGGTTCTCCAATTCACTCAAAAATGATGCCAAATGGTTCCAAATGTTTCCATGAGAGGTTTGGCGGTCAAAACAGAAGGCTTTTTATCGCAGGAAAAGAAATCAGACCTCGACAACTTAACCGGCAGAAAAAGATTTTTTTGAAAAAATCCCTAAGCCCCGGGGTCACAATTTCATCAAAAATCTGACTTTCTGCAATTCACGAAGAAATGGTGCCAAACGGTTGCAAATGCTCCCCTGAAAAGTTTGGCGGTCGAAACAGAAGGCTTTTTTATCACAGGACAAGAAATAAGCCCTCGACAACTTAACCGGCAGAAAAAGATTTTTTTGAAAAATCCCTAAAACCCGGGGTCACAATTTCATCAAAAATCTGACTTTCTGCTATTCACTCAAAAATGGTGCCAAACGGTTGCAAAAACTCCCCTGAAAGGTTTGGCGGTCGAAACAGAGGGCTTTTTATCACAGGTCAAGAAATAAACCCTCTACAAATTAACCGGCAAAAAAAGAATTTTTTTGAAAAAATCCCTAAGCCCCAGGGCCACAATTTCATCAAAAATCTGACTTTCTGCTATTCACTCAAAAATGGTGCTAAACGGTTGCAAATGATCCCCTGAAAGGTTTGGCGGTCGAAACAGAAGGCTTTTTATCACAGGACAAGAAATAAGCCCTCGACAATTTAACCGGCCGAAAAAGATTTTTTTGAAAAAATCCCTAAGCCCCGCGTTCACAATTTCATCAAAAGTCTGACGTTCTCCAATTCACTCAAAAATGATGCCAAATGGTTCCAAATGTTCCCATGAGAGGTTTGGCGGTCAAAACAGAAGGCTTTTTATCGCATGAAAAGAAATCAGACCTCGACAACTTAACCGGCAGAAAAAGATTTTTTTGAAAAAATCCCTAAGCCCCGCGTTCACAATTTCATCAAAAGTCTGACGTTCTCCAATTCACTCAAAAATGATGCCAAATGGTTCCAAATGTTCCCATGAGAGGTTTGGCGGTCAAAACAGAAGGCTTTTTATCGCAGGAAAAGAAATCAGACCTCGACAACTTAACCGGCAGAAAAAGATTTTTTTGAAAAAATCCCTAAGCCCCGGGGTCACAATTTCATTAAAAGTCTGACTTTCAGCAGTTCACTGAAAAATGATGCCAAACGGTTGCAAATGCTCCCCTGAATGCTTTAGCGGTCGAAACAGAAGCCTTTTTATCACAGGACAAGAAATAAGCCCTCGACAACTTAACCGGTGGAAAAGGATTTTTTTGAAAAAATCCCTAAGCCCCGGGGTCACAATTTCATAAAAAATCTGACTTTCTGCTATTCACTCAAAAATGGTGCTAAACGGTTGCAAATGATCCCCTGAAAGGTTTGGCGGTCGAAACAGAAGGCTTTTTATCACAGGACAAGAAATAAGCCCTCGACAACTTAACCGGCTGAAAAAGATTTTTTTGAAAAAATCCCTAAGCCCCGGGGTCACAATTTCATTAAAACTCTGACTTTCTGCTATTCACTCAAAAATGGTGCCAAATGGTTGCAAATGCTCCCCTGAATGGTTTAGCGGTCGAAACAGAAGGCTTTTTATCACAGGACAAGAAGTCAAGTCAAGTTTTATTGCGGCAAAAGCCAGTGACACAGAACACCACAAGATCATACAAAAGGAAATCAACAACAGCATCAAGAGGAAAAAAAAAAAAAATTTATTACGCAAGGGAGCTTCGCAGTGTGCCGTTCAACAAAAGAGATTTACGCTTCCTGATTGCTAAAGTGCAAAATTTGGCCACCTCATATGATATTGAGCTTGAGGAATCTTCCAGAAGGAATTTTAGTAGAATTTCGGGGGAGGACTCCAAATAATGTTGAAGGGGTATAAATTTTGATAAAAGCGGCAAAATAAGTTGAGCTCGTTCTTCACTATAGAATTCGCAAAATAGAAGGATGTGAGTGACAGATTCTACCTTATTAGACATACAGGGGCAGAGACGCGCATGCATTGGTACCCGCGTAAATTTGCCGTACAGCACTGCTGAGGGCATTGTCTCAAAGCGGGCTCTGGAGAAAGCCCATCTATAAGCTTCGTTAGTGATGTTAGTTAAGTAAGGGGCAGCTGAAAAATTAGACCAAGCTTTTAAAGATCTATACGTCTCCGGGAGTAGGGCGTCTTCTTGATGTAATTCGACATCGTAGAGTCTCTGAGTGATAATTACTTTAGCCTTGTTCAGAGTTCCAATAAGAAGATTTTCAGGGTTTAGGCCAATTTGTTTGATCTTGTTAGTTATTTGCATAAGCCAAGGATGATAGGGAACTGCGGCTAGGAAGTAAGGTAACAGTCCCTTAGGATTGTAATGGATTTTCAGCCAGAGGGATATTGCTTGCTCCCAGACTTTTAATTCCACTCTGGGCAGTCCTGCCTCTTGCCTTAAGACTGCATTAGGTGTACACTTTGGGGTAGCAAATAATGATCTTAAGAATTTTGATTGTACTGTTTCAAGGGTCTTGAGGTTGGTAGAAGGGCTAATTTGAGAGCCATACAGGAGTTGGGCTAACGATTTTGCCTGGAAAACTTTAAGGGCCATCGGGAGGAAGCCAGCTCCTTTCCTTCTGAATAATCTAAGGATGGCATTTGCACTTCTTCCTGCTGATATAGCTGATGTGGTCAGGTGTGTTGACAATTTGGCATTATAAGAGAAAGTAATGCCTAGGTATTGGAAGATCTTAGTCTGTTCAATGGCGTTTCCCTTTACGCTCCAATTATCTTTCCTGAAGGAGCGGTTAAAATGTACAATTTTGGTTTTGGCAAAGTTAATTGTTAACAGCTCAGTGTTACATTGGTCACTGAACTTTCCTAAGGAACGTTTCAAGCCCACTTTGGTTTGAGAGAGCCCCGGGGTCACAATTTCATTAAAAGTCTGACTTTCAGCAATTCACTCAATAATGATGCCAAACGGTTGCAAATGCTCCCCTGAATGGTTTAGCGGTCGAAACAGAAGGCGTTTTATCACAGGACAAGAAATAAGACCTCGACAACTTAACCGGACGAAAAAGATTTTTTTGAAAAAATCCCTAAGCCCCGCGTTCACAATTTCATCAAAAGTCTGACGTTCTCCAATTCACTCAAAAATGATGCCAAATGGTGGAAAAGGATTTTTTTGAAAAAATCCCTAAGCCCCGGGGTCACAATTTCATCAAAAATCTGACTTTCTGCTATTCACTCAAAAATGGTGCTAAACGGTTGCAAATGATCCCCTGAAAGGTTTGGCGGTCGAAACAGAAGGCTTTTTATCACAGGACAAGAAATAAGCCCTCGACAACTTAACCGGCAGAAAAAGATTTTTTTGAAAAAATCCCTAAGCCCCGGGGTCACAATTTCATTAAAAGTCTGACTTTCAGCAATTCACTCAATAATGATGCCAAACGGTTCCAAATGCTCCCCTGAATGGTTTAGCGGTCGAAACAGAAGACTTTTTATCACAGGACAAGAAATAAGACCTCAACAACTTAACCGGCCGAAAAAGATTTTTTTGAAAAAATCCCTAAGCCCCGGGGTCACAATTTCATCAAAAGTCTGACGTTCTCCAATTCACTCAAAAATGATGCCAAATGGTTCCAAATGTTCCCATGAGAGGTTTGGCGGTCAAAACAGAAGGCTTTTTATCGCAGGAAAAGAAATCAGACCTCGACAACTTAACCGGCAGAAAAAGATTTTTTTGAAAAAATCCCTAAGCCCCGGGGTCACAATTTCATTAAAAGTCTGACTTTCAGCAGTTCACTGAAAAATGATGCCAAACGGTTGCAAATGCTCCCCTGAATGCTTTAGAGGTCGAAACAGACGGCTTTTTATCACAGGACAAGAAATAAGCCCTCAACAACTTAACCGGCAGAAAAAGATTTTTTGAAAAAATCCCTAAGCCCCGGGGTCACAATTTCATCAAAAGTCTGACATTCAGCAATTCACTCAAAAATGATGCCAAACGGTTGCAAATGCTCCCCTGAATGCTTTCGCGGTCGAAACAGAAGGCTTTTTATCACAGGACAAGAAATAAGCCCTCGACAACTTAACCGGCAGAAAAAGATTTTTTGAAAAAATCCCTAAGCCCCGGGGTCACAATTTCATCAAAAATCTGACTTTCTGCAATTCACTAAAAAATGGTGCCAAACGGTTGCAAATGCTCCCCTGAAAAGTTTGGCGGTCGAAACAGAAGGCTTTTTATCACAGGACAAGAAATAAGCCCTCTCCAACTTAACCGGCAAAAAAAGAATTTTTTTGAAAAATCCCTAAGCCCCGGGGCCACAATTTCATCAAAAATCTGACTTTCTGCTATTCACTCAAAAATGGTGCTAAACGGTTGCAAATGATCCCCTGAAAGGTTTGGCGGTCGAAACAGAAGGCTTTTTATCACAGGACAAGAAATAAGCCCTCAACAACTTAACCGGCAGAAAAAGATTTTTTGAAAAAATCCCTAAGCCCCGGGGTCACAATTTCATCAAAAGTCTGACATTCAGCTATTCACTCAAAAATGATGCCAAAAGGTTGCAAATGCTCCCCTGAATGCTTTAGCGGTCGAAACAGAAGGCTTTTTATCACAGGACAAGAAATAAGCCCTCGACAACTTAACCGGTGGAAAAGGATTTTTTTGAAAAAATCCCTAAGCCCCGGGGTCACAATTTCATCAAAAATCTGACTTTCTGCAATTCACTAAAAAATGGTGCCAAACGGTTGCAAATGATCCCCTGAAAGGTTTGGCGGTCGAAACAGAAGGCTTTTTATCACAGGACAAGAAATAAGCCCTCGACAACTGAACCGGCAGAAAAAGATTTTTTGAAACAATCCCTAAGCCCCGGGGTCACAATTTCATTAAAAGTCTGACTTTCAGCAGTTCACTGAAAAATGATGCCAAACGGTTGCAAATGCTCCCCTGAATGCTTTAGCGGTCGAAACAGAAGCCTTTTTATCACAGGACAAGAAATAAGACCTCGACAACTTAACCGGCCGAAAAAGATTTTTTTGAAAAAATCCCTAAGCCCCGGGGTCACAATTTCATCAAAAGTCTGACGTTCTCCAATTCACTCAAAAATGATGCCAAACGGTTCCAAATGTTCCCATGAGAGGTTTGGCGGTCAAAACAGAAGGCTTTTTATCGCAGGAAAAGAAATCAGACCTCGACAACTTAACCGGCAGAAAAAGATTTTTTTGAAAAAATCCCTAAGCCCCGGGGTCACAATTTCATTAAAAGTCTGACTTTCAGCAGTTCACTGAAAAATGATGCCAAACGGTTGCAAATGCTCCCCTGAATGCTTTAGCGGTCGAAACAGAAGGCTTTTTATCACAGGTCAAGAAATAAACCCTCGACAACTTATCCGGCAAAAAAAGAATTTTTTTAAAAAAATCCCTAAGCCCCGGGGCCACAATTTCATCAAAAATCTGACTTTCTGCTATTCACTCAAAAATGGTGCTAAACGGTTGCAAATGATCCCCTGAAAGGTTTGGCGGTCGAAACAGAAGGCTTTTTATCACAGGACAAGAAATAAGCCCTCAACAACTTAACCGGCAGAAAAAGATTTTTTGAAAAAATCCCTAAGCCCCGGGGTCACAATTTCATCAAAAGTCTGACATTCAGCTATTCACTCAAAAATGATGCCAAAAGGTTGCAAATGCTCCCCTGAATGCTTTAGCGGTCGAAACAGAAGGCTTTTTATCACAGGACAAGAAATAAGCCCTCGACAACTTAACCGGTGGAAAAGGATTTTTTTGAAAAAATCCCTAAGCCCCGGGGTCACAATTTCATCAAAAATCTGACTTTCTGCAATTCACTCAAAAATGGTGCCAAACGGTTGCAAATGATCCCCTGAAAGGTTTGGCGGTCGAAACAGAAGGCTTTTTATCGCAGGAAAAGAAATCAGACCTCGACAACTTAACCGGCAGAAAAAGATTTTTTTGAAAAAATCCCTAAGCCCCGGGGTCACAATTTCATTAAAAGTCTGACTTTCAGCAGTTCACTGAAAAATGATGCCAAACGGTTGCAAATGCTCCCCTGAATGCTTTAGCGGTCGAAACAGAAGGCTTTTTATCACAGGACAAGAAATAAGCCCTCGACAACTTAACCGGCCGAAAAAGATTTTTTTGAAAAAATCCCTAAGCCCCGGGGTCACAATTTCATCAAAAATCTGACTTTCTGCTATTCACTCAAAAATGGTGCCAAACGGTTGCAAATGCTCCCCTGAAAGGTTTGGCGGTCGAAACAGAAGGCTTTTTATCACAGGTCAAGAAATAAACCCTCGACAACTTATCCGGCAAAAAAAGAATTTTTTTTAAAAAATCCCTAAGCCCCGGGGTCACAATTTCATCAAAAATCTGACTTTCTGCTATTCACTCAAAAATGGTGCCAAACGGTTGCAAATGATCCCTGAAAGGTTTGGCGGTCGAAACAGAGGGCTTTTTAAAACAGTCAAGAAATAAGCCCTCGACAACTTAACCGGCAAAAAGGATTTTTTTGAAAAAATCCCTAAGCCCCGGGGTCACAATTTCATCAAAAATCTGACTTTCTGCTATTCACTCAAAAATGGTGCTAAACGGTTGCAAATGATCCCTGAAAGGTTTGGCGGTCGAAACAGAGGGCTTTTTATCACAGTCAAGAAATAAGCCCTCGAAAACTTAACCGGCAAAAAGGATTTTTTTGAAAAAATCCCTAAGCCCCGGCGTCACAATTTCATCAAAAATCTGACGTTCTCCAATTCACTCAAAAATGATGCCAAATGGTTCCAAATGTTCCCATGAGAGGTTTGGCGGTCAAAACAGAAGGCTTTTTATCGCAGGAAAAGAAATCAGACCTCGACAACTTAACCAGCAGAAAAAGATTTTTTTGAAAAAATCCCTAAGCCCCGGGGTCACAATTTCATTAAAAGTCTGACTTTCAGCAGTTCACTGAAAAATGATGCCAAACGGTTGCAAATGCTCCCCTGAATGCTTTAGCGGTCGAAACAGAAGCCTTTTTATCACAGGACAAGAAATAAGCCCTCCACAACTTAACCGGTGGAAAAGGATTTTTTTGAAAAAATCCCTAAGCCCCGGGGTCACAATTTCATCAAAAATCTGACTTTCTGCTATTCACTCAAAAATGGTGCTAAACGGTTGCAAATGATCCCCTGAAAGGTTTGGCGGTCGAAACAGAAGGCTTTTTATCACAGGACAAGAAATAAGCCCTCAACAACTTAACCGGCAGAAAAAGATTTTTTGAAAAAATCCCTAAGCCCCGGGGTCACAATTTCATCAAAAGTCTGAGGTTCTCCAATTCACTCAAAACTGATGCCAAATGGTTCCAAATGTTCCCATGAGAGGTTTGGCGGTCAAAACAGAAGGTTTTTTATCGCAGGAAAAGAAATCAGACCTCGACAACTTAACCGGCAGAAAAAGATTTTTTTGAAAAAATCCCTAAGCCCCGGGGTCACAATTTCATTAAAAGTCTGACTTTCAGCAATTCACTGAAAAATGATGCCAAACGGTTGCAAATGCTCCCCTGAATGCTTTAGCGGTCGAAACAGAAGGCTTTTTATCACAGGACAAGAAATAAGCCCTCGACAACTTAACCGGTGGAAAAGGATTTTTTTGAAAAAATCCCTAAGCCCCGGGGTCACAATTTCATCAAAAATCTGACTTTCTGCTATTCACTCAAAAATGGTGCCAAACGGTTGCAAATGCTCCCCTGAATGCTTTAGCGGTCGAAACAGAAGCCTTTTTATCACAGGACAAGAAATAAGCCCTCGACAACTTAACCGGCAAAAAAAGAATTTTTTTTAAAAAATCCCTAAGCCCCGGGGCCACAATTTCATCAAAAATCTGACTTTCTGCTATTCACTCAAAAATAGTGCTAAACGGTTGCAAATGATCCCCTGAAAGGTTTGGCGGTCGAAACAGAAGGCTTTTAATCACAGGAGAAGAAATAAGCCCTCGACAACTTAACCGGCAGAAAAAGATTTTTTTGAAAAAATCCCTAAGCCCCGGGGTCACATTTTCATTAAAAGTCTGACTTTCAGCAATTCACTCAATAATGATGCCAAACGGTTGCAAATGCTCCCCTGAATGGTTTAGCGGTCGAAACAGAAGGCTTTTTATCACAGGACAAGAAATAAGCCCTCAACAACTTAACCGGCAGAAAAAGATTTTTTGAAAAAATCCCTAAGCCCCGGGGTCACAATTTCATCAAAAGTCTGACATTCAGCAATTCACTCAAAAATGATGCCAAACGGTTGCACATGCTCCCCTGAATGCTTTCGCGGTCGAAACAGAAGGCTTTTTATCACAGGACAAGAAATAAGCCCTCGACAACTTAACCGGCATAAAAAGATTTTTTGAAAAAATCCCTAAGCCCCGGGGTCACAATTTCATCAAAAATCTGACTTTCTGCAATTCACTAAAAAATGGTGCCAAACGGTTGCAAATGCTCCCCTGAATGCTTTAGCGGTCGAAACAGAAGGCTTTTTATCACAGGACAAGAAATAAGCCCTCCACAACTTAACCGGTGGAAAAGGATTTTTTTGAAAAAATCCCTAAGCCCCGGGGTCACAATTTCATCAAAAATCTGACTTTCTGCTATTCACTCAAAAATGGTGCTAAACGGTTGCAAATGATCCCCTGAAAGGTTTGGCGGTCGAAACAGAAGGCTTTTTATCACAGGACAAGAAATAAGCCCTCAACAACTTAACCGGCAGAAAAAGATTTTTTGAAAAAATCCCTAAGCCCCGGGGTCACAATTTCATCAAAAGTCTGAGGTTCTCCAATTCACTCAAAACTGATGCCAAATGGTTCCAAATGTTCCCATGAGAGGTTTGGCGGTCAAAACAGAAGGTTTTTTATCGCAGGAAAAGAAATCAGACCTCGACAACTTAACCGGCAGAAAAAGATTTTTTTGAAAAAATCCCTAAGCCCCGGGGTCACAATTTCATTAAAAGTCTGACTTTCAGCAATTCACTGAAAAATGATGCCAAACGGTTGCAAATGCTCCCCTGAATGCTTTAGCGGTCGAAACAGAAGGCTTTTTATCACAGGACAAGAAATAAGCCCTCGACAACTTAACCGGTGGAAAAGGATTTTTTTGAAAAAATCCCTAAGCCCCGGGGTCACAATTTCATCAAAAATCTGACTTTCTGCTATTCACTCAAAAATGGTGCCAAACGGTTGCAAATGCTCCCCTGAATGGTTTAGCGGCCGAAACAGAAGGCTTTTTATCACAGGACAAGAAATAAGCCCTCGACAACTTAACCGGTGGAAAAGGATTTTTTTGAAAAAATCCCTAAGCCCCGGGGTCACAATTTCATCAAAAATCTGACTTTCTGCTATTCACTCAAAAATGGTGCTAAACGGTTGCAAATGATCCCCTGAAAGGTTTGGCGGTCGAAACAGAAGGCTTTTTATCACAGGACATGAAAGAAGCCCTCGACAACTGAACAGGCAGAAAAAGATTTTTTTGAAAAAATCCCTAAGCCCCGGGGTCACAATTTCATCAAAAATCTGACTTTCTGCTATTCACTCAAAAATGGTGCCAAACGGTTGCAAATGCTCCCTTGAAAGGTTTGGCGGTCGAAACAGAGGGCTTTTTATCACAGGTCAAGAAATAAACCCTCGACAACTTAACCGGCAAAAAAGGATTTTTTTTAAAAAAACCCTAACCCCGGGGTCACAATTTCATCAAAAATCTGACTTTCTGCAATTCAATCAAAAATGGTGCCAAACGTTTGCAATTGCTTCACTGAATGCTTTAGCGGTCGAAACAGAAGGCTTTTTATCACAGGACAAGAAATAAGCCCTCAACAACTTAACCGGCAGAAAAAGATTTTTTGAAAAAATCCCTAAGCCCCGGGGTCACAATTTCATCAAAAGTCTGACATTCAGCAATTCACTCAAAAATGATGCCAAACGGTTGCACATGCTCCCCTGAATGCTTTCGCGGTCGAAACAGAAGGCTTTTTATCACAGGACAAGAAATAAGCCCTCGACAACTTAACCGGCATAAAAAGATTTTTTGAAAAAATCCCTAAGCCCCGGGGTCACAATTTCATCAAAAATCTGACTTTCTGCAATTCACTAAAAAATGGTGCCAAACGGTTGCAAATGCTCCCCTGAAAAGCTTGGCGGTCGAAACAGAAGGCTTTTTATCACAGGTCAAGAAATAAGCCCTCGACAACTTAACCGGCAGAAAAAGATTTTTTTGAAAAATCCCTAAGCCCCGGGGTCACAATTTCATCAAAAATCTGACTTTCTGCTATTCACTCAAAAATGGTGCCAAACGGTTGCAAATGATCCCCTGAAATGTTTGTCGGTCGAAACAGAGGGCTTTTTATCACAGGTCAAGAAATAAGCCCTCGACAACTTATCCGGCAAAAAAGGATTGTTTTAAAAAAATCCCTAAGCCCCGGGGTCACAATTTCATCAAAAATCTGACTTTCTGCTATTCACTCAAAAATCGTGCCAAACGGTTGCAAATGATACCTGAAAGGTTTGGCGGTCGAAACAGAGGGCTTTTTATCACAGGAAAAGAAATAAGCCCTCGACAACTTAACCGGCAAAAAGGAATTTTTTGAAAAAATCACTAAGCCCCGGGGTCACAATTTCATCAAAAATCTGACTTTCTGCTATTCACTCAAAAATGGTGCTAAACGGTTGCAAATGTTCCCATGAGAGGTTTGGCGGTCAAAACAGAAGGCTTTTTATCACAGGACAAGAAATAAGCCCTCGACAACTTAACCGCCAGAAAAAGATTTTTTGAAAAAATCCCTAAGCCCCGGGGTCACAATTTCATCAAAAATCTGACGTTCTCCAATTCACTCAAAAATGATGCCAAATGGTTCCAAATGTTCCCATGAGAGGTTTGGCGGTCAAAACAGAAGGCTTTTTATCGCAGGAAAAGAAATCAGACCTCGACTACTTAACCGGCAGAAAAAGATTTTTTTGAAAAAATCCATAAGCCCCGGGTTCACAATTTCATTAAAAGTCTGACTTTCTGCAATTCAATCAAAAATGGTGCCAAACGGTTGCAAATGCTCCCATGAATTCTTTAGCGATCGAAACAGAAGGCTTTTTATCATAGGACAAGAAATAAGCCCTTGACAACTTAACCGGCAGAAAAAGATTTTTTTGAAAAAATCCCTAAAACCCGGGGTCACAATTTCATTAAAAGTCTGACTTTCTGCAATTCAATCAAAAATGGTGCCAAACGGTTGCAAATGCTCCCATGAATTCTTTAGCGATCGAAACAGAAGGCTTTTTATCATAGGACAAGAAATAAGCCCTTGACAACTTAACCGGCAGAAAAAGATTTTTTTGAAAAAATCCCTAAGCCCCGGGGTCACAATTTCATTAAAAGTCTGACTTTCAGCAATTCACTCAATAATGATGCCAAACGGTTGCAAATGCTCCCCTGAATGGTTTAGCGGTCGAAACAGAAGGCTTTTTATCACAGGACAAGAAATAAGACCTCGACAACTTAACCGGCCGAAAAAGATTTTTTTGAAAAAATCCCTAAGCCCCGCGTTCACAATTTCATCAAAAGTCTGACGTTCTCCAATTCACTCAAAAATGTTGCCAAACAGTTCCAAATGTTCCCAAGAGAGGTTTGCCGGTCAAAACAGAACGCTTTTTATCACAGGAAAAGAAATCAGCCCTCGACAACTTAACCGGCAGAAAAAGATTTTTTGAAAAAATCCCTAAGCCCCGGGGTCACAATTTCATCAAAAATCTGACATTCTGCAGTACACTCAAAAATGGTGCCAAACGGTTCCAAATGTTTGTATGAGAGGTTTGGCGGTCAAAACAGAAGGCTTTTTGTCACAGGACAAGAAATAAGCCCTCGACAACTTAACCAGCAGAAGAAGATTTTTTGAAAAAATCCCTAAGCGCCGGGGTCACAATTTCATGAAATATCTGACTTTCGGCATTTCACTCAAAAATGGTGCCAAACGTTGGCAAAATCTCCCCTGAATGCTTTAGCGATCGAAACAGAAGGCTTTTTATCACCGGACAAGAAATAAGCCCTCGATAACTTAACCGGTAGAAAAAGTTTTTTTTGAAAAAATCTTTAAGCCCCGGGGTCACAATTTCATTAAAAGTCTGACTTTCTGCAATTCACTCAAAAATGATGCCAAACGATTGCAAATGCTCCCTTGAATGCTTTAGCGGTCGAAACAGAAGGCTTTTTATCACAGGAAAAGAAATAAGCCCTCGACAACTTAACCGGTAGGAAAAGATTTTTTGAAAAAATCCCTAAGCCCCGGGGTCACAATTTCATCAAAATTCTGACGTTCTCCAATTCACTCAAAAATGGTGCCAAACGGTTGCAAATGCTCCCCTGAATGCTTTAGCGGTCGAAACAGAAGGCTTTTTATCAAAGGACAAGAAATAAGCCCTCAACAACTTAACCGGTAGGAAAAGATTTTTTGAAAAAATCCCTAAGCCCTGGAGTCACAATTTCATCAAAAGTCTGACTTTCAGCAATTCACTCAAAAATGATGCCAAATGGTTGCAAATGCTTCCTTGAATGCTTTAGCGGGCGAAACAGAAGGCTTTTTATCACAGGACAAGAAATAAGCCCTCGACAACTTAACCGGCAGAAAAAGATTTTTTTGAAAAATCCCTAAGCCCCGGGGTCACAATTTCATCAAAAATCTGACTTTCTGCTATTCACTCAAAAATGGTGCTAAACGGTTGCAAATGCTCCCCTGAAAGGTTTGGCGGTCGAAACAGAGGGCTTTTTATCACAGGTCAAGAAATAAACCCTCTCCAATTTAACCGGCAAAAAAGAATTTTTTTTAAAAAATCCCTAAGCCCCGGGGTCACAATTTCATCAAAAATCTGACTTTCTGCTATTCATTCAAAAATGGTGCCAAACGGTTGCAAATGATCCCCTGAAAGGTTTGGCGGTCGAAACAGAGGGCTTTTTATCACAGGTCAAGAAATAAGCCCTCGACAACTTAACCGGCCAAAAAGGATTTTTTTGAAAAAATCCCTAAGCCACGGGGTCACAATTTCATCAAAAATCTGACTTTCTACTATTCACTCAAAAATGGTGCCAAACGGTTGCAAATGCTCCCCTGAAAGGTTTGGCGGTCGTAACAGAAGGCTTTTTATCACAGGATAAGAAATAAGCCCTTGACAACTTACCGGGCAGAAAAAGATTTTTTTTGAAAAAATCCCTAAGCCCCGGGGTCACAATTTCATTAAAAGTCTGACATTCAGCAATTCACTCAAAAATGATGCCAAACGGTTGCAAATGATCCCCGGAAAAGTTTGGCGGTCGAAACAGAAGGCTTTTTATCACAGGACAAGATATAAGCCCTCGACAACTTCACCGGCAGAAAAAGATTTTTTGAAAAAATCCCTAAGCCCCGGGGTCACAATTTCATTAAAAGTCTGACATTCAGCAATTCACTCAAAAATGATGCCAAACGGTTGCAAATGCTCCCCTGAATGCTTTAGCGGTCGAAACAGAAGGCTTTTTATCACAGGACAAGAAATAAGCCCTCGACAACTTAACCGGCAGGAAAAGATTTTTGGAAAAAATCCATAAGCCCCGGGGTCACAATTTCATCAAAAATCTGACTTTCTGCTATTCACTCAAAAATGGTGCCAAACGGTTGCAAATGATCCCCTGAAAGGTTTGGCGGTCGTAACAGAAGGCTTTTTATCACAGGATAAGAAATAAGCCCTCGACAACTTACCGGGCAGAAAAAGATTTTTTTTGAAAAAATCCCTAAGCCCCGGGGTCACAATTTCATTAAAAGTCTGACATTCAGCAATTCACTCAAAAATGATGCCAAACGGTTGCAAATGATCCCCGGAAAAGTTTGGCGGTCGAAACAGAAGGCTTTTTATCACAGGACAAGATATAAGCCCTCGACAACTTCACCGGCAGAAAAAGATTTTTTGAAAAAATCCCTAAGCCCCGGGGTCACAATTTCATTAAAAGTCTGACATTCAGCAATTCACTCAAAAATGATGCCAAACGGTTGCAAATGCTCCCCTGAATGCTTTAGCGGTCGAAACAGAAGGCTTTTTATCACAGGACAAGAAATAAGCCCTCGACAACTTAACCGGCAGGAAAAGATTTTTGGAAAAAATCCCTAAGCCCCGGGGTCACAATTTCATCAAAAATCTGACTTTCTGCTATTCACTCAAAAATGGTGCCAAACGGTTGCAAATGATCCCCTGAAAGGGTTGGCGGTCGAAACAGAAGGCTTTTTATCACAGGACAAGAAATAAGCCCTCGACAACTTCACCGGCAGAAAAAGATTTTTTGAAAAAATCCCTAAGCCCCGGGGTCACAATTTCATTAAAAGTCTGACATTCAGCAATTCACTCAAAAATGATGCCAAACGGTTGCAAATGCTCCCCTGAATGCTTTAGCGGTCGAAACAGAAGGCTTTTTATCACAGGACAAGAAATAAGCCCTCGACAACTTAACCGGCAGAAAAAGATTTTTGGAAAAAATCCTAAGCCCCGGGGTCACAATTTCATCAAAAATCTCACTTCCGGGTTATCGCGAACGGCTAATGGCGGATTCCCTCCGAGCTCCGGAGGGAATCGGCTCCGCTGAAGACGGGTCTTGCCGTGCCGGCGACACGGGGACCCTCAGAAACCGCAGGCGCGGAAGCCTGCGGACTTGGTGACTCGGTGGGCACCTTAAGCGCCCTCCCCGACCCACGAAGAGCCTTTTTAAAGGCTACGGAGAGGGTACGGAGAGTGGCGTGGTGCTGAGAGTAGACCGCTACTTCAGTGGAGCGAAGCCGCGAGCCATGGCCGGAGAGCGCTGACTTTCTTCCCAAAATTTGGACTGGATAACAAAGGACCCGTGAGTAGTGGAGTTTGGACTTTAAAAAATTTTTACCCTTTGAATTCGGCACGATCGGGGGATGTGTTAAAGGGAAGTCCGCACCCCCTCTACTTATAGACGATTTAAAGCAAGGAACGGAGAATTAAGGCGGAATGAATACTGTTTTGATGATTTAAAAGTTTTTCACAAATTTGATAGAAGAAGATTTCGTGCTGGAGAGAAAGGGAGGAACTTTGGAACTTTGTGTGTAATCCCCCCCAAAACCCGGGAGTGTCCTGTTTGGGTGCCGGAGGAAGAAATGAAAGGAGTTTGACAGCTGTCAAAGAAGCTGTCAAACGGGCGGACAAAGTAAAGAATTTTGTTATTTAACAACTCTCTGAATTAAAGGTGATACATTTGAGCTGAGGCGATTGGAAACAAAGTAGTGATAATAACAAAGTAACAGATTATTGGAAAAGGACTACTAAATAACTGAAAGCCCCCTAGGGGGAATTAGCGACATTACAATGGCTGCAGAGGGAAAATTACTGGCGGAGATAGAAAAAATGTTCTTTCTCGTGGGAATCCTGCAAGAGCAGAGTATGGCTCTGAGCAAAGTATTTATGACCTTGAATTCTGAAACAAACAACTCTGATGAATGCACAAAGGAGACGTATGACAAAAACTCTGCAGCTGAGCAGGAAGAGATGCTTTTGGAACTGACAGAGAAGAAAGAAGGAGTGCAGACACTACAAGTGGAAAATATCAACCAGGAATCTACACTGTTAGAGTATGAGCAAGAAGACCTTTGGATTACAAACCTGCGAAAGATGAGAAAGAAGAAGAGGGAAGTCCCTGGAGTACTTGGAATATTAAAACTAAAAAGAATAAACCAACATGATTGGGACTTTCCTCTTGAGTATGGAAAAGTAGATGATCCTTCGCAGCAACCACTTTTAAACATTTTGGATGAAAGAAAATATGATGTGACTCTGACTGAACTCCTTCGGGGTCTTAGGACCAACAAAGAGGACTACCAATATAGTTGGCAGAGAGGGACTGACAGAGAATCAGACGCCTCGGACGTGAGGAATCCGGGCTAAGAACTATTTTTTGTTTGTTTTTTGGACATTTGTTTGGGAAGGGACAGAAACCGGGGCAGGGGGGGGGAGAGAGAATAGAACTATAAAATGTTATGATTTGTTTATTTGGTCAATGTGACCTATAATTAATATAATAAAGGGAAAAATTTGTGGAAGGGAAGTTAGATCGACCTTAAAAAAAAAAGAAATTAATGATTATAAGAGAATTGGATAAGTTGAATATAGATAAACAAAAAGAATTAAATTTTTAAAAGCAATATGAATATGTTTAAGAGGTTAGGTAAGAACTTGCTGAATTAATTATTGGAACTGGGATATAAGAGGAGGGGGTGGGGGGAAGTCAATGAAAGTGGGTAAAGAAAATTAGGGTATGAAATTGTATGTGTGTGTTTTTGTCTTTGTGTGTGTGTTTGTTGTTATAAAATGTAAAAACCCAATAAAAATTATTATAAAAAAAAAACAATTTCATCAAAAATCTGACTTTCTGCAATTCACTCAAAAATGATGCCAAACGTTTGCAAATGCTCCCTTGAATGCTTTAGCGGTCGAAACAGAAGGCTTTTTATCACAGGACAAGAAATAAGCCCTCGACAACTTAACCGGCGGAAAAGATTTTTTTGAAAAAATCCCTAAGCCCCGGGGTCACAATTTCATCAAAAATCTGACTTTCTGCTATTCACTCAAAAATGGTGCCAAACGGTTGCAAATGCTCCCCTGGAAGTTTTGGCGGTTGAAACAGAGGGCTTTTTATCACAGGACAAGAAATAAGCCCTCGACAACTTAACCGGCAGAAAAAGATTTTTTTGAAAAAATCCCTAAGCCCCGGGGTCACAATTTCATCAAAAATCTGACTTTCTGCTATTCACTCAAAAATGGTGCTAAACGGTTGCAAATGCTCCCCTGAAAGGTTTGGCGGTCGAAACAGAGGGCTTTTTATCGCAGGAAAAGAAATCAGACCTCGACAACTTAACCGGCAGAAAAGAATTTTTTTTAAAAAATCCCTAAGCCCCGGGGTCACAATTTCATCAAAAATCTGACTTTCTACAATTCACTCAAAAATGGTGCCAAACGGTTGCAAATGCTCCCCTGAAAGGTTTGGCGGTCGTAACAGAAGGCTTTTTATCACAGGATAAAAAATAAGCCCTCGACAACTTACCGGGCAGAAAAAGATTTTTTTTGAAAAAATCCCTAAGCCCCGGGGTCACAATTTCATCAAAATCTGACGTTCTCAAATTCACTCAAAAATGGTGCCAAACGGTTCCAAATGTTCCCAAGAGAGGTTTGGCGGTCAAAAGAGAAGGCTTTTTATCACGGGAAAAGAAATCAGCCCTCGACAACTTAACCGGCAGAAAAAGATTTTTTTGAAAAAATCCCTAAGCCCCGGGGTCACAATTTCATTAAAAGTCTGACTTTCAGCAATTCACTCAAAAATGATGCCAAAAGGTTGCAAATGCTCCCCTGAGTGCTTTAGCGGTCGAAACAGAAGGCTTTTTATCACAGGACAAGAAATAAGCCTTTGACAACTTAACCAGCAGAAAAAAATTTTATGAAAAAATCCCTAAGCCCCGGGGTCACAATTTCATCAAAAATCTGACGTTCTCCAATTCACTGAAAAGGGTGCCAAACGGTTGCAAATGCTCCCCTGAAAAGTTTGGCTGTCGAAACAGAAGGCTTTTTATCACAGGACAAGAAAAAAGCCCTCGACAACTTAACCGGCAGAAAAAGATTTTTTTGAAAAATCCCTAAGCCCCGGGGTCACAATTTCATCAAAAATCTGACTTTCTGCTATTCACTCAAAAATGGTGCCAAACGGTTGCAAATGCTCTCCTGAAAGGTTTGGCGGTCGTAACAGAAGGCTTTTTATCACAGGATAAAAAATAAGCCCTCGACAACTTACCGGGCAGAAAAAGATTTTTTTTTGAAAAAATCCCTAAGCCCCGGGGTCACAATTTCATCAAAATCTGACGTTCTCAAATTCACTCAAAAATGGTGCCAAACGGTTCCAAATGTTCCCAAGAGAGGTTTGGCGGTCAAAACAGAAGGCTTTTTATCACGGGAAAAGAAATCAGCCCTCGACTACTTAACCGGCAGAAAAAGATTTTTTTGAAAAAATCCCTAAGCCCCGGGGTCACAATTTCATTAAAAATCTGACTTTCAGCAATTCACTCAAAAATGGTGCCAAACGGTTGCAAATGATCCCCTGAAATGTTTGGCGGTCGAAACAGAGGGCTTTTTATCGCAGGAAAAGAAATCAGACCTCGACAACTTAATCGGCAAAAAAGGATTGTTTTAAAAAAATCCCTAAGCCCCGGCGTCACAATTTCATCAAAAATTTGACTTTCTGCTATTCACTCAAAAATGGTGCCAAACGGTTGCAAATGCTCCCCTGAAAGGTTTGGCGGTCGTAACAGAAGGCTTTTTATCACAGGATAAGAAATAAGCCCTTGACAACTTACCGGGCAGAAAAAGATTTTTTTTGAAAAAATCCCTAAGCCCCGGGGTCACAATTTCATTAAAAGTCTGACATTCAGCAATTCACTCAAAAATGATGCCAAACGGTTGCAAATGCTCCCCTGAAAAGTTTGGCGCTCGAAACAGAAGGCTTTTTATCACAGGACAAGATATAAGCCCTCGACAACTTCACCGGCAGAAAAAGATTTTTTGAAAAAATCCCTAAGCCCTGGGGTCACAATTTCATTAAAAGTCTGACATTCAGCAATTCACTCAAAAATGATGCCAAACGGTTGCAAATGCTCCCCTGAATGCTTTAGCGGTCGAAACAGAAGGCTTTTTATCACAGGACAAGAAATAAGCCCTCGACAACTTCACCGGCAAAAAAGGATTTTTTTGAAAAAATCCCTAAGCCCCGGGGTCACAATTTCATCAAAAATCTGACTTTATGCTATTCACTCAAAAATGATGCCAAACGGTTGCAAATGATCCCCTGAAAAGTTTGGCGGTCGAAACAGAAGGCTTTTTATCACAGGACAAGATATAAGCCCTCGACAACTTAACCGGCAGAAAAAGATTTTTTTGAAAAAATCCCTAAGCCCTGGGGTCACAATTTCATTAAAAGTCTGACATTCAGCAATTCACTCAAAAATGATGCCAAACGGTTGCAAATGCTCCCCTGAATGCTTTAGCGGTCGAAACAGAAGGCTTTTTATCACAGGACAAGAAATAAGCCCTCGACAACTTAACCGGCAAAAAAGGATTTTTTTGAAAAAATCCCTAAGCCCCGGGGTCACAATTTCATCAAAAATCTGACTTTCTGCAATTCACTCAAAAATGGTGCCAAACGGTTGCAAATGCTCCCCTGAAAAGTTTGGCTGACGAAACAGAAGGCTTTTTATCACAGGACAAGAAATAAGCCCTCGACAACTTAACTGGCAGAAAAAGATTTTTTTGAAAAATCCCTAAGCCCCGGGGTCACAATTTCATCAAAAATCTGACTTTCTGCTATTCACTCAAAAATGGTGCTAAACGGTTGCAAATGCTCCCCTGAAAGGTTTGGCGGTCGAAACAGAGGGCTTTTTATCACAGGTCAAGAAATAAACCCTCTCCAACTTAAACGGCAAAAAAGACATTTTTTAAAAAAATCCCTAAGCCCCGGGGTCACAATTTCATCAAAAATCTGACTTTATGCTATTCACTCAAAAATGATGCCAAACGGTTGCAAATGATCCCCTGAAAAGTTTGGCGGTCGAAACAGAAGGCTTTTTATCACAGGACAAGAAATAAGCCCTCGACAACTTAACCGGCAAAAAAGGATTTTTTTGAAAAAATCCCTAAGCCCCGGGGTCACAATTTCATCAAAAATCTGACTTTCTGCAATTCACTCAAAAATGGTGCCAAACGGTTGCAAATGCTCCCCTGAAAGGTTTGGCGGTCGAAACAGAGGGCTTTTTATCACAGGTCAAGAAATAAACCCTCTCCAACTTAAACGGCAAAAAAGACATTTTTTTAAAAAATCCCTAAGCCCCGGGGTCACAATTTCATCAAAAATCTGACTTTCTGCTATTCATTCAAAAATGGTGCCAAACGGTTGCAAATGCTCCCCTGAAATGTTTGGCGGTCGAAACAGAGGGCATTTTATCGCAGGAAAGGAAATCAGACCTCGACAACTTAACCGGCAAAAAAGGATCGTTTTAAAAAAATCCCTAAGCCCCGGCGTCACAATTTCATCAAAAATTTGACTTTCTGCTATTCACTCAAAAATGGTGCCAAACGGTTGCAAATGCTCCCCTGAAAGGTTTGGCGGTCGTAACAGAAGGCTTTTTATCACAGGATAAGAAATAAGTCCTCGACAACTTAACCGGCCAAAAAGGATTTTTTTGAAAAAATCCCTAAGCCCCGGGGTCACAATTTCATCAAAAATCTGACTTTCTACAATTCACTCAAAAATGGTGCCAAACGGTTGGAAATGCTCCCCTGAAAGGTTTGGCGGTCGTAACAGAAGGCTTTTTATCACAGGATAAGAAATAAGCCCTCGACAACTTACCGGGCAGAAAAAGATTTTTTTTGAAAAAATCTCTAAGCCCCGGGGTCACAATTTCATTAAAAGTTTGACATTCAGAAATTCACTCAAAAATGATGCCAAACGGTTGCAAATGCTCCCCTGAAAAGTTTGGCGGTCGAAACAGAAGGCTTTTTATCACAGGACAAGAAATAAGCCCTCGACAACTTAACCGGCAGAAAAAGATTTTTTTGAAAAATCCCTAAGCCCCGGGGTCACAATTTCATCAAAAATCTGACTTTCTGCTATTCATTCAAAAATGGTGCCAAACGGTTGCAAATGATCCCTTGAAATGTTTGGCGGTCGAAACAGAGGGCTTTTTATCGCAGGAAAAGAAATCAGACCTCGAAAACTTAACCGGCAGAAAAAGATTTTTTTAAAAAAATCCCTAAGCCCCGCGGTCACAATTTCATCAAAAGTCTGACGTTCTCCAATTCACTCAAAAATGATGCCAAATGGTTCCAAATGTTCCCATGAGAGGTTTGGCGGTCAAAACTTAACCGGCTTTTTATGACAGGACAAGAAATAAGCCCTTGACAACTTAACTGGTAGAAAAAGATTTTTTGAAAAAATCCCTAAGCCCCGGGGTAACAATTTCATCAAAAATCTGACTTTCTGCTATTCACTCAAAAATGGTGCCAAACGGTTGCAAATGATCCCCTGAAAGGTTTGGCGGTCGAAACAGAAGGCTTTTTATCACAGGACAAGAAATAAGCCCTGGACAACTTAACCGGCAAAAAAGGATTTTTTTAAAAAAATCCCTAAGCCCCGGGGTCACAATTTCATCAAAATCTGACGTTCTCCAATTCACTCTAAAATGGTGCCAAACGGTTGGAAATTCTCCCCTGAATGCTTTAGCGATCGAAAGAGAAGGCTTTTTATCACAGGACAAGAAATAAGCCCTCGAAAACTGAACCGGCAGAAAAAGATTTTTTGAACAAATCCTAAGCCCCGGGGTCACAATTTCATCAAAAATCTGACTTTCTGCAATTCACTCAAAAATGGTGCCAAGGGGTTGCAAATGCTCCCCTGAACGCTTTAGCGGTCGAAACAGAAGGCTTTTTATCACAGGACAAGAAATAAGCCCTGGACAACTTAACCGGCAAAAAAGGATTTTTTTAAAAAAATCCCTAAGCCCCGGGGTCACAATTTCATCAAAATCTGACGTTCTCCAATTCACTCTAAAATGGTGCCAAACGGTTGGAAATTCTCCCCTGAATGCTTTAGCGATCGAAAGAGAAGGCTTTTTATCACAGGACAAGAAATAAGCCCTCGAAAACTGAACCGGCAGAAAAAGATTTTTTGAACAAATCCTAAGCCCCGGGGTCACAATTTCATCAAAAATCTGACTTTCTGCTATTCACTCAAAAATGGTGCCAAACGGTTGCAAATGCTCCCCTGAAAGTTTTGGCGGTCGAAACAGAGGGCTTTTTATCACAGGTCAAGAAATAAACCCTCTCCAACTTAACTGGCAAAAAAGAATTTTTTTGAAAAAATCCCTAAGTCCCGGGGTCACAATTTCATCAAAAATCTGACTTTCTGCTATTCATTCAAAAATGGTGCCAAACGGTTGCAAATGATCCCCTGAAATGTTTGGCGGTCGAAACAGAAGGCTTTTTATCACAGGTCAAGAAATAAACCCTCTCCAACTTAACTGGCAAAAAAGAATTTTTTTGAAAAAATCCCTAAGTCCCGGGGTCACAATTTCATCAAAAATCTGACTTTCTGCTATTCATTCAAAAATGGTGCCAAACGGTTGCAAATGATCCCCTGAAATGTTTGGCGGTCGAAACAGAAGGCTTTTTATCACAGGACAAGAAATAAGCCCTCGACAACTTAACCGGCAGAAAAAGAATTTTTTGAAAAAATCCCTAAGGCCCTGGGTCACAATTTCATTAAAATCTGACTTTCAGCAATTCACTCAAAAATGATGCCAAACGGTTGCAAATGCTCCCCTGAATGCTTTAGCGGACGAAACAGAAGGCTTTTTATCAAAGGACAAGAAATAAGCCCTCGACAACTTAACCGGCAGAAAAAGATTTTTTGAAAAAATCCCTAAGCCCCGGGGTCACAATTTCATCAAAAATCTGACTTTCTGCAATTCACTCAAAAATGGTGCCAAAGGGTTGCAAATGCTCCCCCGAATGCTTTAGCGGTCGAAACAGAAGGCTTTTTATCACAGGACAAGAAATAAGCCCTCGACAACTTAACCGGCAGAAAAAATTTTTTTTGAAAAAATCACTAAGCCCCGTGGACACAATTTCATCAAAAATCTGACTTTCTGCAATTCACTCAAAAATGGTGCCATACGGTTGCAAATGATCCCCTGAAAAGTTTGGCGGTTGAAAAAGAAGGCTTTTTATCACAGGACAAGAAATAAGCCCTCGACAACTTAACCGGCAGAAAAAGATTTTTTGAAAAAATCCCTAAGCCCCGGGGTCACAATTTCATCAAAAATCTGACTTTCAGCAATTCACTCAAAAATGGTGCCAAAGGGTTGCAAATGCTCCCCCGAATGCTTTAGCGGTCGAAACAGAAGGCTTTTTATCACAGGACAAGAAATAAGCCCTCGACAACTTAACCGGCAGAAAAAGATTTTTTGAAAAAATCACTAAGCCCCGGGGTCACAATTTCATCAAAAATCTGACTCTCTGCTATTCACTCAAAAATGGTGCCAAACGGTTGCAAATGAGCCCCTGAAAGGTTTGGCGGTCGAAACAGAAGGCTTTTTATCACAGGAAAAGAAATCAGCCCTCGACAACTTAACCGGCAGAAAAAGATTTTTTTGAAAAAATCCCTAAGCCCCCGGGTCACAATTTCATTAAAAGTCTGACTTTCTGCAATTCACTCAAAAATGGTGCCAAAGGGTTGCAAATGCTCCCCCGAATGCTTTAGCGGTCGAAACAGAAGGCTTTTTATCACAGGACAAGAAATAAGCCCTCGACAACTTAACCGGCAGAAAAAGATTTTTTTGAAAAAATCCCTAAGCCCCGGGGTCACAATTTCATTTAAAGTCTGACTTTAAACAATTCACTCAAAAATGATGCCAAACGGTTGCACATGCTCCCAGGAAGGTTTGGCTGTCGAAACAGAAGGCTTTTTATTACAGGACAAGAAATAAGCCCTCGACAACTAAACCGGCAAAAAAGGATTTTTTTAAAAAAATCCCTAAGCCCCGGGGTCACAATTTCATCGAAAGTCTGACGTTCTCCAATTCACTCAAAAATGGTGCCAAACGGTTGCAAATGCTCCCCTGAAAGGTTTGGCGGTCGTAACAGAAGGCTTTTTATCACAGGACAAGAAATCAGCCTTCGACAACTTAACCGGCAGAAAAAGATTTTTTTGAAAAAATCCCTAAGCCCCGGGGTCACAATTTCATCAAAAATCTGACTCTCTGCTATTCACTCAAAAATGGTGCCAAATGGTTGCAAATGAGCCCCTGAAAGGTTTGGCGGTCGTAACAGAAGGCTTTTTATCACAGGACAAGAAATCAGCCCTCGACAATTTAACCGGCAGAAAAAGATTTTTTTGAAAAAATCCCTAAGCCCCCGGGTCACAATTTCATTAAAAGTCTGACTTTCAGCAATTCACTCAAAAATGATGCCAAACGGTTGCAAATGCTCCCCTGAATGCTTTAGCGGTCGAAACAGAAGGCTTTTTATCAAAGGACAAGAAATAAGCCCTCGACAACTTAACCGGCAGAAAAAGATTTTTTGAAAAAATCCCTACGCCCCGGGGTCACAATTGTGGGATGTAAACACAGGAGCAGTCAATGACAACATTCCTAGAGTGTACATGTTAGAACATGGGGAGGGATGTCTGTCCAGCAAGCAGGTAAACTTCCTGGGGACGGACTTCCTCCGCATGTGACCAGAGGTGGGTGTGGCCTCACCTGTGCAGGTAATGATAAAAGCACAGGGCAGACAGCCATTCTCCCTCTTGCCTCTCTTGCCTCTTGCCTCTTGCCTCTCTGCCATCTTCATCTTCTGAAGGAGCAACATGCCCTCTTGGCTCCCAGCCAAGAGAGGACAGTAATATCTTGCTACAAGATAGATTCTAACTGCATGTAACCTTTTTAAGCCTGCCTACCTTCTGGGATCATATTGTGAACAGAACGTGAGTAAACTCTTTTATACTTTTATAAAGACTGTGTCGTGTCTTGTATTTTAAGAGGGAACAAAGGGGAAATTACCAGAGTAATTATTATAGAGGTTCTAGCGAACCTGTGCAAGCGTTACCGTTGCGTACTTAAAGGGGAATGTCTATAAACTCTGCTGATATTTTGGGAACTTGTTAGTACAAGTTGGATAAGGATATAATTAGTCAATATATCCTCTCCTGCACCCCAGAACATTCCCACAAAGGGTTATGGGCCCAGGTATTGTATATTTCTGCGTATTTTTGAAGGATTGCGTTGGATTGTGATTTTGAGTTGAGTAGTATTTTTCTGAGTTAACTTCCTGGTAAGCACATGGTCCTTTGTTCCACTGTGCAGTGGGGATTAAGCAACCCCCCCCTTCCCTCAGAGTTCACAGTGACCCAAGGCAGTGAAGAATTGTTTTGTATTTTGAGATTTTTGAGATTTTGATTTTAAAATTTTGAGAAATTTTGAAGAATTTTCAAATTTTTGGATTTTAAGATGGCTAGAGCAGCTTTTGATAGTGATGCAAAGCTAGGAATGCCTGTGCTGAATGAACACAATTTCATACACTGGAAGCAGCGCTTGATAGCATGTTTAGATTATAAGCACATTTTGGAAGCTTTAAACCCTCAACCTACGGGATCGTCTGAGGAAGCTTTAGCCAAGATAAGTGCTTGGAAACGCATGAACAGCGAAGCTAGACACATAATTTTGAGTGGACTTCGTGATGAGCAGCTATCATTAATAAATAGTACAGATGATGCATCTCAAATCTTAAGAGATATCGAGCGCGTGTATGGAGAATCTAGCATAAACTGCTTCAGAAACTTGGTGTGTAAATTAACCAGAGTGAGGATGAATTCAAAAGAGGAATTCACAGAGCACATCAACAAGTTCACTGAGATTATTCAGAGAATTGATTTGACTCCCAAAGCTTTTGATGAAGATACAAAGATAGCATTTTTGTTATCATCACTTGGACCACGCTTTAGCGCATTTGTAAGTTTGATGGATCATAGACAAGGTCTGACTTTTAAAGACTTGATTGGTTATTTAAAAGAAGAATGCAGAGATAGAGCTGAATCTCCAGTGAGAAATGCTAGAAGCAAGGACAGCAGTTATGCATCTAGGCAATGTACAAAGTCCAAAGAGATGCCTAAGAAAGTGATTTGTTTCAATTGTAACAAAGAAGGACACATTGCAAAGAATTGCAAGGCTCCTAAAGCCAAGAAACCCCACCCCTTTCAGCCAAAAGGGGAAAAGAAGGGGAAATGCGAATGCACATGGCTACTGCAAGAAAGGAATTTAGCTGTCCAGAATTGTGAAAATAGACGTAATAAATGGATAATTGATTCAGGTGCCAGCTCACATTTTTCATATAAAGAGGACTATTTTAATGAGATAAATGATGAAGAAGGATCTGAAATTGAAATTGCAGATGGCAACATTGTTAAAGCAAAAGGTGCAGGTTCCATGAGTCTGAAATGCAATATAAACAATGAATGCATTGAGAACACAATCTCTAGAGTTTTGTATGTTCCAGAGCTGAGCTGCAATTTAATCAGCGTGTCCACTTTGGACAAGAAAGGTTTCCAGATCACATTTGGAAATGGAGAATGCAAGGTGACTAGAAATGGCAAAGTGTTTGCTCAAGCAGAGCTAATCAATGGTGTATATGAGCTTGATCTTTCAGAGAATCAGTCTGCAAAAGTGGCACATTCCAGCCAGAAGGATGAAGCAGATCTGGACCTATGGCACAGAAGGCTTGGACATAGAGACACCAACGTCATTCTGGATCTACAGAAAAGAGATCTTGTAAGAGGTTTGCAGGTAAAGCAGAGCAACAAAGCTCCAGCAAAGTGCATAAGCTGTATTACTGAGAAGGCTGTAAAACCTTCATTTCCACGTTGTGCAGAACAAAGAAGCAACAAAGTGCTTGACATAGTGCACACTGACATATGTGGACCCATGAGTGTTCCCTCACTGGGAAAGAATAGATATATTTTAATATTTCTGGATGACTTTTCAAGATTTTGTGTTGTGTATTTCCTCAAAGAGAAGAGTGAGACAGTGGACAAGCTCCAGGAATACATTGCCATGGTCAAGAATAAATTCCAAAGAGCTCCAGCTGTGCTAATGAGCGACAATGGAGGTGAGTACTGCTCAAATGAAATGCAGGCTCTCCTGGCCAAGGAAGGAATTGCACATGTAACCACAATTCCTTACACACCACAGCAGAATGCCATAGCTGAGAGAAAGTTTAGGTCCATTATGGACATGACAAGGTGCATGCTAAAGGATGCATGTTTGCCACAGAAGCTGTGGGCCGAAGGAGTGTACACGTCGGTCTATTTGCAGAATAGACTGCCAACTAAAGGTGCAGAGCGCACACCATTTGAACTTTGGCATGGGAAAGCTCCCAATCTGTCGCACATACGTGTGTTTGGAAGTCCGTGTTACTTCCACGTGCCCAAGGAACACAGACACAAGCTTGACTCCAGGGCAAAAGCAGGTATCCTTGTGGGATACGCCTCTGGAGGCAAAGGATATAGAATTATGGACTTACAAACTGGTAAGACAAATGCATACCATGCGGTTTATGTTGATGAATATGGAAAGGTAGACACTAAGAACACTGTTGTGGATTCTTCAGATGAGTCAGAAAGGACTCAAGAGTTTGTATATTTCCCTTTTGAGACCCCACAAAGTACTAATCTGCCTTCGAGTGTTACAGCGCCCCCTACAGGCGACGCACCAGAAGACGCAGAGGACCAGAACCCTGGCGGCACCAGAGACGAAGATGAGGACTCAGATGGGGACATGCCTGCGTTGGAGGAGGATGAGGAAGCTGATGCGGTCGCAGAACCAGAGGTCAGGCGCTCGTCCAGAACCAACAAAGGTGTCCCACCATTACGGTTGTCCTACTTTGCAGGGTCGGCGTTTCCACAAGAACCTTCCACTTGGGAAGAGATACAGGAGATGCCAGCTGCAGAAGCCAGTCTCTGGAGGAAGGCCGCGCAGGAGGAGATGGATGCACTGCATCAGAACAAGACCTGGACACTCACTGAGCTGCCTCCCGGTAAGAAGGCCATTGGCAGTAAATGGGTTTTCAAGGTTAAGAAGGGGTCAGAAGGAGAAGTGCAGCGCTACAAAGCTAGACTTGTAGCACAGGGATTTTCACAGCGTTTTGGTGAAGATTATGATGAAGTTTTTGCACCAACCGTGAGGTACAGCAGCGTAAGAATGCTTCTGAGCATTGCAGCCTCCAAGAAAATGAGAGTGAAACACATAGACATTGCTACCGCTTTTCTACATGGGCAGATTTCTGAAGAAATTTATATGAAACAGCCCAAAGGTTTTGTGAAACCACATGAGGCGCATTTAGTGTGCAAACTGCAGAAAGGACTTTATGGACTTAAACAGGCTGCTAGAGCCTGGAACCAGAAGTTGCATAAAATGCTGACGCAACTTGGGTACAAGCAAGGCGACGCTGACAAGTGCTTGTACAGTAAGTCAAATAATGGACAGTTCTCATATATCTTAGCATTTGTTGATGACCTGATTATTGCCACAGCAAGTGAGAAAGACTATACACAGATAGTAAAACACCTTAGCAAAGAGGTGGAGGTCAAGGAGCTAGGAGATGTCCAGTACTACCTCGGGATCCAGGTGGAAAGAGAAGAGGACGGCTCATTTCTTCTCAGCCAAAGACAGAAGATCCACGAGCTGATTGAGCACATGCAGATGCAAGACGCACATCCAGTTGCTACACCGATGGCTACTGACTTCCTGAAGAATCAGCAGGATTCGAAGCAGTTGCCAGACAACAATGACTACAGGTCGGCGATTGGTAAACTTTTGTATTTAGTTACCACATGTAGACCTGACTTAGCAAATGCTGTGGGGATTCTTAGCAGAAAAGTGAATTCTCCCACTGAGCATGATTGGGCAGGTGTAAAGAGGGTGGTGCGATATTTGAAGGGTACCATGAATTGTAAATTAAGGTTACCAGCCGTCAGAGATCCTAAGTTGGTTGGGTATACTGATGCGGATTGGGCTGGGGATAATGCTGATTATAAATCAACAAGTGGTCATGTTTTCATGTTTGGTGATGGACCTGTTTCATGGGGCAGTTATAAACAGAGCTGTGTAGCATTATCTTCCACAGAATCAGAATATGTTGCAGCAACAGAAGCCTGCAGAGAGATTGCCTGGCTTGATCAACTCATAAAGGACTTTGGGTTGGTGAGAAAAGGGCCTGTCAGCTTGCTAGAGGACAATCAAAGTTGCCTGAAGCTGACGCAGAGTGAGAAGTTCCTGGCCAGAACAAAACACATTGGGGTTAAGTACCACTACATACGCCAGATGATCCAGGATGGACTTGTGGAACTATCCTACTGCAGCACCCAAGAGATGACTGCTGACATCCTGACGAAACCCCTACCAAGAGAGAGTTTCCAGAATCTACGTGTCAAGCTGGGACTCTGGGTGGTTGAATAAAGTTGTTTATGTTTTGTGTATGTTGTATTGCCTGAGAAGGGGTATGTGGGATGTAAACACAGGAGCAGTCAATGACAACATTCCTAGAGTGTACATGTTAGAACATGGGGAGGGATGTCTGTCCAGCAAGCAGGTAAACTTCCTGGGGACGGACTTCCTCCGCATGTGACCAGAGGTGGGTGTGGCCTCACCTGTGCAGGTAATGATAAAAGCACAGGGCAGACAGCCATTCTCCCTCTTGCCTCTCTTGCCTCTTGCCTCTTGCCTCTCTGCCATCTTCATCTTCTGAAGGAGCAACATGCCCTCTTGGCTCCCAGCCAAGAGAGGACAGTAATATCTTGCTACAAGATAGATTCTAACTGCATGTAACCTTTTTAAGCCTGCCTACCTTCTGGGATCATATTGTGAACAGAACGTGAGTAAACTCTTTTATACTTTTATAAAGACTGTGTCGTGTCTTGTATTTTAAGAGGGAACAAAGGGGAAATTACCAGAGTAATTATTATAGAGGTTCTAGCGAACCTGTGCAAGCGTTACCGTTGCGTACTTAAAGGGGAATGTCTATAAACTCTGCTGATATTTTGGGAACTTGTTAGTACAAGTTGGATAAGGATATAATTAGTCAATATATCCTCTCCTGCACCCCAGAACATTCCCACAACAATTTCATCAAAAATCTGACTTTCTGCAATTCACTCAAAAATGGTGCCAAACGGTTGCAAATGCTCCCCTGAAAAGTTTGGCGGTCGAAACAGAAGGCTTTTTATCACAGGACAAGAAATCAGCCCTCGACAACTTAACCGGCAGAAAAAGATTTTTTTGAAAAAATCCCTAAGCCCCAGGGTCACAATTTCATCAAAAATCTGACTCTCTGCAATTCACTCTAAAATGTTGCCAAACGGTTGCAAATGAGCCCCTGAAAGGTTTGGCAGTCGAAACAGAAGGCTTTTTATCACAGGACAAGAAATCAGCCCTTGACAACTTAACCGGCAGAAAAAGATTTTTTTGAAAAAATCCCTAAGCCCCCGGGTCACAATTTCATTAAAAGTCTGACTTTCAGCAATTCACTCAAAAATGATGCCAAACGGTTGCAAATGCTCCCCTGAATGCTTTAGCGGTCGAAACAGAAGGCTTTTTATCAAAGGACAAGAAATAAGCCCTCGACAACTTAACCGGCAGAAAAAGATTTTTTGAAAAAATCCCTGCGCCCCGGGGTCACAATTTCATCAAAAATCTGACTTTCTGCAATTCACTCAAAAATGGTGCCAAACGGTTGCAAATGCTCCACTGAAAAGTTTGGCGGTCGAAACAGAAGGCTTTTTATCACAGGACAAGAAATAAGCCCTCGACAACTTAACCGGCAGAAAAAGATTTTTTTGAAAAAATCCCTAAGCCCCGGGGTCACAATTTCATCAAAAGTCTGACGTTCTCCAATTCACTCAAAAATGATGCCAAATTGTTCCAAATGTTCCCATGAAAACTTGGCGGTCAAAACAGAAGGCGTTTTATCGCAGGAAAAGAAATCAGCCCTCGACAACTTAACTGGCAGAAAAAGATTTTTTGAAAAAAACCCTAAGCCCCGGGGTCACAATTTCATTAAAAGTCTGACTTTCAGCAATTCACTCAAAAATGATGCCAAACGGTTGCAAATACTCCCTTGAATGCTTTAGCGGTTGAAACAGAAGGCTTTTTATCACAGGACAAGAAATAAGCCCTCGACAACTTAACCGGCAGAAAAAGTTTTTTTTAAAAAAACCCTAAGCCCCGGGGTCACAATTTCATTAAAAGTCTGACTTTAAACAATTCACTCAAAAATGGTGTCAAACGGTTGCAAATGCTCCCCGGAATGCTTTAGCGATCAAAACAGAAGGCTTTTTATCACAGGACAAGAAATAAGCCCTCGACAACTTACCGGTCAGAAAAAGATTTTTTGAAAAAATCCCTAAGCCCCGGGGTCACAATTTCATCAAAAGTCTAACGTTCTCCAATTCACTCAAAAATGGTGCCAAACGGTTCCAAATGTTCCCACGAGAGGTTTGGCGGTCAAAACAGAAGGCTTTTTATCACATGAAAAGAAATCAGCCCTCGACAACTTAACTGGCAGAAAAAGATTTTTTGAAAAAATCCCTAAGCCCCAGGGTCACAATTTCATTAAAAGTCTGACATTCAGCAATTCACTCAAAAATGATGCCAAACGGTTGCAAATGCTCCCTTGAATGCTTTAGCAGTCGAAACAGAAGGCTTTTTATCACAGGACAAGAAATAAGCCCTCGACAGCTTAACCGGCAGAAAAAGATTTTTTGAAAAAATCCCTAAGCCCCGGGGTCACAATTTCATCAAAAGTCTGACTTTCTGCAATTCACTCAAAAATGGTGCCAAATGGGTGCAAATGCTCCCCTGAAAGGTTTGGCGGTGGAAACACAAGGCGTTTTATCACAGGGCAAAAAATAAGCCCTTGACAACTTAACCGGCAGAATAAGATTTCTTTGAAAAAATCCCTAAGCCCCGGGGTCACAATTTCATTCAAAGTCTGACGTTCTCCAATTCACTCAAAAATGGTGCCAAACGGTTCCAAATATTTGCATGAGAGGTTTGGCGGTCAAAACAGAAGGCTTTTTATAACAGGACAAGAAATAAGCCCTCGACAATCTTAACCAGCAGAAGAAGATTTTTTGAAAAAATCTTTAAGCCCCGGGGTCACAATTTCATCAAAAGTCTAACTTTCAGCAATTCACTCAAAAATGGTGCCAAACGTTGGCAAATTCTCCCCTGAATGCTTTAGCGATCGAAACAGAAGGCTTTTTATCATCGGACAAGAAATAAGCCCTCGACAACTTAACAGGCAGAAAAAGATTTTTTGAAAAAATCCCTAAGCCCCGGGGTCACAATTTCATCAAAAGTCTGACTTTCTGCAATTCACTCAAAAATGGTGCCAAACGGTTGCAAATGCTCCCCTGAAAGGTTTGGCGGTTGAAACAGAAGGCTTTTTATCACAGGACAAGAAATAAGCCCTTGACAACTTACCGGGCAGAAAAAGATTTTTTTGAAAAAATCCCTAAGCCCCGGGGTCACAATTTCATCAAAAGTCTGACGTTCTCCAATTCACTCAAAAATGGTGCCAAACGGTTCCAAATGTTTGCATGAGAGGTTTGGCGGTCAAAACAGAAGGCTTTTTATCACAGGAAAAGAAATCAGCCCTCGACAACTTAACCGGCGGAAAAGATTTTTTTGAAAAAATCCCTAAGCCCCGGGGTCACAATTTCATTTAAAGTCTGACTTTAAACAATTCACTCAAAAATGATGCCAAACGGTTGCAAATACTCCCTTGAATGCTTTAGCGGTTGAAACAGAAGGCTTTTTATCACAGGACAAGAAATAAGCCCTCGACAACTTAACCGGCAGAAAAAGATTTTTTTGAAAAAATCCCTAAGCCCCGGGGTCACAATTTCATTAAAAGTCTGACTTTAAACAATTCACTCAAAAATGGTGCCAAACGGTTCCAAATGTTTGCATGAGAGGTTTGGCGGTCAAAACAGAAGGTTTTTTATCACAGGAAAAGAAATCAGCCCTCGACAACTTAACCGGCAGAAAAAGATTTTTTGAAAAAATCCCTAAGCCCCGGGGTCACAATTTCATCAAAAATCTGACTTTCTGCAATGCACTCAAAAATGGTGCCATATGGTTCCAAATGCTCCCGTGAAAGGTTTGGCGGTCGAAACAGAAGGCTTTTTATCACAGGAAAAGAAATCAGCCCTTGACAACTTAACCGGCAGAAAAAGATTTTTTTGAAAAAATCCCTAAGCCCCAGGGTCACAATTTCATCAAAAATCTGACTCTCTGCAATTCACTCTAAAATGTTGCCAAACGGTTGCAAATGAGCCCCTGAAAGGTTTGGCAGTCGAAACAGAAGGCTTTTTATCACAGGACAAGAAATCAGCCCTTGACAACTTAACCGGCAGAAAAAGATTTTTTTGAAAAAATCCCTAAGCCCCCGGGTCACAATTTCATTAAAAGTCTGACTTTCAGCAATTCACTCAAAAATGATGCCAAACGGTTGCAAATGCTCCCCTGAATGCTTTAGCGGGCGAAACAGAAGGCTTTTTATCAAAGGACAAGAAATAAGCCCTCGACAACTTAACCGGCAGAAAAAGATTTTTTGAAAAAATCCCTGCGCCCCGGGGTCACAATTTCATCAAAAATCTGACTTTCTGCAATTCACTCAAAAATGGTGCCAAACGGTTGCAAATGCTCCACTGAAAAGTTTGGCGGTCGAAACAGAAGGCTTTTTATCACAGGACAAGAAATAAGCCCTCGACAACTTAACCGGCAGAAAAAGATTTTTTTGAAAAAATCCCTAAGCCCCGGGGTCACAATTTCATCAAAAGTCTGACGTTCTCCAATTCACTCAAAAATGATGCCAAATTGTTCCAAATGTTCCCATGAGACCTTGACGGTCAAAAAAGAAGGCGTTTTATCGCAGGAAAAGAAATCAGCCCTCGACAACTTAACTGGCAGAAAAAGATTTTTTGAAAAAAACCCTAAGCCCCGGGGTCACAATTTCATTAAAAGTCTGACTTTCAGCAATTCACTCAAAAATGATGCCAAACGGTTGCAAATACTCCCTTGAATGCTTTAGCGGTTGAAACAGAAGGCTTTTTATCACAGGACAAGAAATAAGCCCTCGACAACTTAACCGGCAGAAAAAGTTTTTTTTAAAAAAACCCTAAGCCCCGGGGTCACAATTTCATTAAAAGTCTGACTTTAAACAATTCACTCAAAAATGGTGTCAAACGGTTGCAAATGCTCCCCGGAATGCTTTAGCGATCGAAACAGAAGGCTTTTTATCACAGGACAAGAAATAAGCCCTCGACAACTTACCGGTCAGAAAAAGATTTTTTTGAAAAAATCCCTAAGCCCCGGGGTCACAATTTCATCAAAAGTCTAACGTTCTCCAATTCACTCAAAAATGGTGCCAAACGGTTCCAAATGTTCCCACGAGAGGTTTGGCGGTCAAAACAGAAGGCTTTTTATCACATGAAAAGAAATCAGCCCTCGACAACTTAACTGGCAGAAAAAGATTTTTTGAAAAAATCCCTAAGCCCCAGGGTCACAATTTCATTAAAAGTCTGACATTCAGCAATTCACTCAAAAATGATGCCAAACGGTTGCAAATGTTCCCTTGAATGCTTTAGCAGTCGAAACAGAAAGCTTTTTATCACAGGACAAGAAATAAGCCCTCGACAGCTTAACCGGCAGAAAAAGATTTTTTGAAAAAATCCCTAAGCCCCGGGGTCACAATTTCATCAAAAGTCTGACTTTCTGCAATTCACTCAAAAATGGTGCCAAATGGTTGCAAATGCTCCCCTGAAAGGTTTGGCGGTGGAAACAGAAGGCGTTTTATCACAGGGCAAAAAATAAGCCCTTGACAACTTAACCGGCAGAATAAGATTTCTTTGAAAAAATCCCTAAGCCCCGGGGTCACAATTTCATTCAAAGTCTGACGTTCTCCAATTCACTCAAAAATGGTGCCAAACGGTTCCAAATATTTGCATGAGAGGTTTGGCGGTCAAAACAGAAGGCTTTTTATAACAGGACAAGAAATAAGCCCTCGACAATCTTAACCAGCAGAAGAAGATTTTTTGAAAAAATCTTTAAGCCCCGGGGTCACAATTTCATCAAAAGTCTGACTTTCAGCAATTCACTCAAAAATGATGCCAAACGGTTGCAAATGCTCCCCTGAATGCTTTAGCGGGCGAAACAGAAGGCTTTTTATCAAAGGACAAGAAATAAGCCCTCGACAACTTAACCGGCAGAAAAAGATTTTTTGAAAAAATCCCTGCGCCCCGGGGTCACAATTTCATCAAAAATCTGACTTTCTGCAATTCACTCAAAAATGGTGCCAAACGGTTGCAAATGCTCCACTGAAAAGTTTGGCGGTCGAAACAGAAGGCTTTTTATCACAGGACAAGAAATAAGCCCTCGACAACTTAACCGGCAGAAAAAGATTTTTTTGAAAAAATCCCTAAGCCCCGGGGTCACAATTTCATCAAAAGTCTGACGTTCTCCAATTCACTCAAAAATGATGCCAAATTGTTCCAAATGTTCCCATGAGACCTTGACGGTCAAAAAAGAAGGCGTTTTATCGCAGGAAAAGAAATCAGCCCTCGACAACTTAACTGGCAGAAAAAGATTTTTTGAAAAAAACCCTAAGCCCCGGGGTCACAATTTCATTAAAAGTCTGACTTTCAGCAATTCACTCAAAAATGATGCCAAACGGTTGCAAATACTCCCTTGAATGCTTTAGCGGTTGAAACAGAAGGCTTTTTATCACAGGACAAGAAATAAGCCCTCGACAACTTAACCGGCAGAAAAAGTTTTTTTTAAAAAAACCCTAAGCCCCGGGGTCACAATTTCATTAAAAGTCTGACTTTAAACAATTCACTCAAAAATGGTGTCAAACGGTTGCAAATGCTCCCCGGAATGCTTTAGCGATCGAAACAGAAGGCTTTTTATCACAGGACAAGAAATAAGCCCTCGACAACTTACCGGTCAGAAAAAGATTTTTTTGAAAAAATCCCTAAGCCCCGGGGTCACAATTTCATCAAAAGTCTAACGTTCTCCAATTCACTCAAAAATGGTGCCAAACGGTTCCAAATGTTCCCACGAGAGGTTTGGCGGTCAAAACAGAAGGCTTTTTATCACATGAAAAGAAATCAGCCCTCGACAACTTAACTGGCAGAAAAAGATTTTTTGAAAAAATCCCTAAGCCCCAGGGTCACAATTTCATTAAAAGTCTGACATTCAGCAATTCACTCAAAAATGATGCCAAACGGTTGCAAATGCTCCCTTGAATGCTTTAGCAGTCGAAACAGAAGGCTTTTTATCACAGGACAAGAAATAAGCCCTCGACAGCTTAACCGGCAGAAAAAGATTTTTTGAAAAAATCCCTAAGCCCCGGGGTCACAATTTCATCAAAAGTCTGACTTTCTGCAATTCACTCAAAAATGGTGCCAAATGGTTGCAAATGCTCCCCTGAAAGGTTTGGCGGTGGAAACAGAAGGCGTTTTATCACAGGGCAAAAAATAAGCCCTTGACAACTTAACCGGCAGAATAAGATTTCTTTGAAAAAATCCCTAAGCCCCGGGGTCACAATTTCATTCAAAGTCTGACGTTCTCCAATTCACTCAAAAATGGTGCCAAACGGTTCCAAATATTTGCATGAGAGGTTTGGCGGTCAAAACAGAAGGCTTTTTATAACAGGACAAGAAATAAGCCCTCGACAATCTTAACCAGCAGAAGAAGATTTTTTGAAAAAATCTTTAAGCCCCGGGGTCACAATTTCATCAAAAGTCTAACTTTCAGCAATTCACTCAAAAATGGTGCCAAACGTTGGCAAATTCTCCCCTGAATGCTTTAGCGATCGAAACAGAAGGCTTTTTATCATCGGACAAGAAATAAGCCCTCGACAACTTAACAGGCAGAAAAAGATTTTTTGAAAAAATCCCTAAGCCCCGGGGTCACAATTTCATCAAAAGTCTGACTTTCTGCAATTCACTCAAAAATGGTGCCAAACGGTTGCAAATGCTCCCCTGAAAGGTTTGGCGGTTGAAACAGAAGGCTTTTTATCACAGGACAAGAAATAAGCCCTTGACAACTTACCGGGCAGAAAAAGATTTTTTTGAAAAAATCCCTAAGCCCCGGGGTCACAATTTCATCAAAAGTCTGACGTTCTCCAATTCACTCAAAAATGGTGCCAAACGGTTCCAAATGTTTGCATGAGAGGTTTGGCGGTCAAAACAGAAGGCTTTTTATCACAGGAAAAGAAATCAGCCCTCGACAACTTAACCGGCGGAAAAGATTTTTTTGAAAAAATCCCTAAGCCCCGGGGTCACAATTTCATTTAAAGTCTGACTTTAAACAATTCACTCAAAAATGATGCCAAACGGTTGCAAATACTCCCTTGAATGCTTTAGCGGTTGAAACAGAAGGCTTTTTATCACAGGACAAGAAATAAGCCCTCGACAACTTAACCGGCAGAAAAAGATTTTTTTGAAAAAATCCCTAAGCCCCGGGGTCACAATTTCATTAAAAGTCTGACTTTAAACAATTCACTCAAAAATGGTGCCAAACGGTTCCAAATGTTTGCATGAGAGGTTTGGCGGTCAAAACAGAAGGTTTTTTATCACAGGAAAAGAAATCAGCCCTCGACAACTTAACCGGCAGAAAAAGATTTTTTGAAAAAATCCCTAAGCCCCGGGGTCACAATTTCATTAAAAGTCTGACTTTCAGCAATTCACTCAAAAATGATGCCAAAAGGTTGCAAATGCTCCCCTGAATGCTTTAGCGGTCGAAACAGAAGGCTTTTTATCACAGGACAAGAAATTAGCCATTGACAACTTAACCAGCAGAAAAAGATTTTATGAAAAAATCCCTAAGCCCCGGGGTCACAATTTCATCAAAAATCTGACGTTCTCCAATTCACTCAAAAATGGTGCCAAACGGTTGCAAATGCTCCCCTGAAAGGTTTGGCGGTCAACACAGAAGGCTTTTTATCACAGGAAAAGAGATCAGACCTTGACAACTTAACCGGCAGAAAAAGATTTTTTGAAAAAATCCCTAAGCCCTGGGGTCACAATTTCATCAAAAATCTGACTTTCTGCAATTCATTCAAAAATGGTGTCAAACGGTTCCAAATGCTCCCCTGAAAGGTTTGGCGGTCGAAACAGAAGGCTTTTTATCACAGGACAAGAAATAAGCCCTCGGCAACTTACTGGGCAGAAAAAGATTTTTTGAAAAAATCCCTAAGCCCCGGGGTCAAAATTTCATCAAAATCTGACGTTCCAAATTCACTCAAAAATGGTGCAAAACGGTTCCAAATGTTTGCATGAGAGGTTTGGCGGTCAAAACAGAAGGCTTTTTATCACAGGACAAGAAATAAGCCCTCGACAACTTAACCAGCAGAAGAAGATTTTTTGAAAAAATCCCTAAGCGCCGGGGTCACAATTTCATGAAATATCTGACTTTGGGTCACAATTTCATGAAATATCTGACTTTTGGCATTTCACTCAAAAATGGTGCCAAACGTTGGCAAATTCTCCCCTGAATGCTTTAGCGATCGAAACAGAAGGCTTTTTATCACCGGACAAGAAATAAGCCCTCGATAACTTAACCGGTAGAAAAAGTTTTTTTTGAAAAAATCTTTAATCCCAGGGGTCACAATTTCATTAAAAGTCTGACTTTCTGCTATTCACTCAAAAATGGTGCCAAACGGTTGCAAATGCTCCCCTGAAAGGTTTGGTGGTTGAAGCAGAAGGCTTTTTATCACAGGACAAGAAATAAGCCCTCGACAACTTAACCGGCAGAAAAAGATTTTTTTGAAAAAATCCCTAAGCCCCGGGGTCACAATTTCATCAAAATTCTGACGTTCTCCAATTCACTCAAAAATGGTGCAAAACGGTTGCAAATGCTCCCCTGAATGCTTTAGCGGTTGAAACAGAAGGCATTTTATCAAAGGACAAGAAATAAGCCCTCGACAAATTAACCAGCAGAAAAAGATTTTTTGAAAAAATCCCTAAGCCCCGGGGTCACAATTTCATTAAAAGTCTGACTTTCAGCAATTCACTCAAAAATGGTGCCAAACGGTTCCAAATGTTCCCAAGAGAGGTTTGGCGGTCAAAACAGAAGGCTTTTTATCACAGGACAAGAAATCAGCCCTCGACAACTTAACCGGCAGAAAAAGATTTTTTTGAAAAAATCCCTAAGACCCGGGGTCACAATTTCATAAAAAATCTGACGTTCTCCAATTCACTCAAAAATGGTGCCAAACGGTTGTAAATGCTCCCCTGAAAGGTTTGGCGGTCGAAACAGGAGGCTTTTTATCACAGGACAAGAAATAACCCCTTGACAACTTACCGGGCAGAAAAAGATTTTTTTGAAAAAATCCCTAAGCCCCGGGGTCACAATTTCATCAAAAGTCTGACGTTCTCCAATTCACTCAAAAATGGTGCCAAACGGTTCCAAATGTTCCCAAGAGAGGTTTGCCGGTCAAAACAGAAGGCTTTTTATCACAGGAAAAGAAATCAGCCCTCGACAACTTAACCGGCGGAAAAGATTTTTTTGAAAAAATCCCTAAGCCCCGGGGTCACAATTTCATTTAAAGTCTGACTTTAAACAATTCACTCAAAAATGATGCCAAACGGTTGCAAATACACCCTTGAATGCTTTAGCGGTTGAAACAGAAGGCTTTTTATCACAGGACAAGAAATAAGCCCTCGACAACTTAACCGTCAGAAAAAGATTTTTTTGAAAAAATCCCTAAGCCCCGGGGTCACAATTTCATTAAAAGTCTGACTTTAAACAATTCACTCAAAAATGGTGCCAAACGGTTCCAAATGTTTGCATGAGAGGTTTGGCGGTCAAAACAGAAGGTTTTTTATCACAGGAAAAGAAATCAGCCCTCGACAACTTAACCGGCAGAAAAAGATTTTTTGAAAAAAATCCCTAAGCCCCGGGGTCACAATTTCATCAAAATCTGACGTTATCCAATTCACTCAAAAATGGTGCCAAACGGTTCCAAATGTTCCCAAGAGAGGTTTGCCGGTCAAAACAGAAGGCTTTTTATCACAGGAAAAGAAATCAGCCCTCAACAACTTTACCGCCAGAATTTTTTTTTAAAAAAAAATCCCTAAGCCCCTGGGTCACAATTTCATTAAAAGTCTGACTGTCAGCAATTCACTCAAAAATGATGCCAAAAGGTTGCAAATGCTCCCCTGAATGCTTTAGCGGTCGAAACAGAAGGCTTTTTTTCACAGGACAAGAAATTAGCCCTTGACAACTTAACCAGCAGAAAAAGATTTTATGAAAAAATCCCTAAGCCCCGGGGTCACAATTTCATCAAAAATCTGACGTTCTCCAATTCACTCAAAAATGGTGCCAAACGGTTGCAAATGCTCCCCTGAAAGGTTTGGCGGTCAAAACAGAAGGCTTTTTATCACAGGATAAGAAATAAGCCCACGGCAACTTACCAGGCAGAAAAAGATTTTTTTGAAAAAATCCCTAAGCCCCGGGGTCAAAATTTCATCAAAATCTGACGTTCCAAATTCACTCAAAAATGGTGCCAAACGGTTCCAAATGTTTGCATGAGAGGTTTGGCGGTCAAAACAGAAGGCTTTTTATCACAGGACAAGAAATAAGCCCTCGACAACTTAACCAGCAGAAGAAGATTTTTTGAAAAAATCCCTAAGCGCCGGGGTCACAATTTCATGAAATATCTGACTTTGGGTCACAATTTCATGAAATATCTGACTTTTGGCATTTCACTCAAAAATGGTGCCAAACGTTGGCAAATTCTCCCCTGAATGCTTTAGCGATCGAAACAGAAGGCTTTTTATCACCGGACAAGAAATAAGCCCTCGATAACTTAACCGGTAGAAAAAGTTTTTTTTGAAAAAATCTTTAAGCCCCGGGGTCACAATTTCATTAAAAGTCTGACTTTCTGCTATTCACTCAAAAATGGTGCCAAACGGTTGCAAATGCTCCCCTGAAAGGTTTGGTGGTTGAAGCAGAAGGCTTTTTATCACAGGACAAGAAATAAGCCCTCGACAACTTAACCGGCAGAAAAAGATTTTTTTGAAAAAATCCCTAAGCCCCGGGGTCACAATTTCATCAAAATTCTGACGTTCTCCAATTCACTCAAAAATGGTGCAAAACGGTTGCAAATGCTCCCCTGAATGCTTTAGCGGTCGAAACAGAAGGCTTTTTATCAAAGGACAAGAAATAAGCCCTCGACAAATTAACCAGCAGAAAAAGATTTTTTGAAAAAATCCCTAAGCCCTGACGTCACAATTTCATCAAAAGTCTGACGTTCTCCAATTCAATCAAAAATGGTGCCAAACGGTTGCAAATGCTCCCCTGAAAGGTTTGGCGGTCGTAACAGAAGGCTTTTTATCACAGGATAAGAAATAAGCCCTCGACAACTTAACCGGCAGAAAAAGATTTTTTGAAAAAATCCCTAAGCCGGCCCGGGGTCACAATTTCATTAAAAGTCTGACTTTCAGCAATTCACTCAAAAATGATGCCAAACGGTTGCAAATGCTCCCTTGAATGCTTTAGCGGTCGAAACAGAAGGCTTTTTATCACAGGACAAGAAATAAGCCCTCGACAACTTAACCGGCAGAAAAAGATTTTTTTGAAAAAATCCCTAAAACCCGGGGTCACAATTTCATAAAAAATCTGACGTTCTCCAATTCACTCAAAAATGGTGCCAAACAGTTGCAAATGCTCCCCTGAAAGGTTTGGCGGTCGAAACAGAAGGCTTTTTATCACAGGACAAGAAATAAGCCCTCGACAACTTAACCGGGAGAAAAGGATTTTTTTAAAAAAATCCCTAAGACCCGGGGTCACAATTTCATTAAAAGTCTGACTTTCAGCAATTCACTGAAAAATGATGCCAAACAGTTGCAAATGCTCCCCTGAATGCATCAGCGGTCGAAACAGAAGGCTTTTTATCACAGGAAAAGAAATCAGCCCTCGACAACTTAACCGGCAGAAAAAGATTTTTTGAAAAAATCCCTAAACCCCGGGGTCACAATTTCATCAAAAATCTGACTTTCAGCAATTCACTCAAAAATGATGCCAAAAGGTTGCAAATGCTCCCCTGAATGCTTTAGCGGTCAAAACAGAAGGCTTTTTATCACAGGACAAGAAATAAGCCCTCGGCAACTTACCGGGCAGAAAAAGATTTTTTTGAAAAAATCCCTAAGCCCCGGGGTCAAAATTTCATCAAAAGTCTGACGTTCTCCAATTCACTCAAAAATGGTGCCAAACGGTTCCAAATGTTTGCATGAGAGGTATGGCGGTGAAAACAGAAGGCTTTTTATCACAGGACAAGAAATAAGCCCTCGACAACTTAACCAGAAGAAGATTTTTTGAAAAAATCCCTAAGCGCCGGGGTCTCAATTTCATGAAATATCTGACTTTCGGCATTTCACTCAAAAATGGTGCCAAACGTTTGCAAATTCTCCCCTGAATGCTTTAGCGATCAAAACAGAAGGCTTTTTATCACCGGACAAGAAATAAGCCCTCGATAACTTAACCGGTAGAAAAAGTTTTTTTTGAAAAAATCTTTAAGCCCCGGGGTCACAATTTCATCAAAAGTCTAACTTTCAGCAATTCACTCAAAAATGGTGCCAAACGGTTGCAAATGCTCCCCTGAATGCTTTAGCGATCGAAACAGAAGTCTTTTTATCACAGGAAAAGAAATCAGACCTCGACAACTTAACAGGCAGAAAAAGATTTTTTTAAAAAATCCCTAAGCCCCGGGGTCACAATTTCATCAAAAGTCTGACTTTCTGCAATTCACTCAAAAATGGTGCCAAACGGTTGCAAATGCTCCCCTGAAAGGTTTGGCGGTTGAAACAGAAGGCTTTTTATCACAGGACAAGAAATAAGCCCTTGACAACTTACCGGGCAGAAAAAGATTTTTTTGAAAAAATCCCTAAGCCCCGGGGTCACAATTTCATCAAAAGTCTGACTTTCTGCAATTCACTCAAAAATGGTGCCAAGGGGTTGCAAATGCACCCCTGAATGCTTTAGCGGTCGAAACAGAAGGCTTTTTATCACAGGACTAGAAATAAGCCCTCAACAACTTAACCGGCAGAAAAAGATTTTTTTGAAAACATCCCTAAGCCCCGGGGTCACAATTTCATCAAAAGTCTGACGTTCTCCAATTCACTCAAAAATGGTGCCAAACGGTTGCAAATTCTCCCCTGAATGCTTTAGCGATCGAAAGAGAAGGCTTTTTATCACAGGACAAGAAATAAGCCCTCGAAAACTTAACCGGCAGAAAAAGATTTTTTGAAAAAATCCTAAGCCCCGGGGTCAAAATTTCATCAAAAATCTGACTTTCTGCTATTCACTCAAAAATGGTGCCAAGGGGTTGCAAATGCTCCCCGGAATGCTTTAGCGGTCGAAACAGAAGGCTTTTTATCACAGGACAAGAAATAAGCCCTCGACAACTTAACCGGCAAAAAAGGATTTTTTTGAAAAAATCCCTAAGCCCCGGGGTCACAATTTCATCAAAAGTCTGACGTTCTCCAATTCACTCAAAAATGGTGCCAAACGGTTCCAAATGTTCCCACGAGAGGTTTGGCGGTCAAAACAGAAGGCTTTTTATCACAGGAAAAGAAATCAGACCTTGACAACTTAACCGGCAGAAAAAGATATTTTGAAATAATCCCGAAGCCTGCCAGGGGTCAGAATTTCATTAAAAATCTGACTTTATGCTATTCACTCAAAAATGATGCCAAACGGTTGCAAATGATCCCCTGAAAAGTTTGGAGGTCGAAACAGAAGGCTTTTTATCACAGGACAAGATATAAGCCCTCGACAACTTAACCGGCAGAATAAGATTTTTTGAAAAAATCCCTAAACCACGGGGTCACAATTTCATCAAAAATCTGACTTTCTGCAATTCACTCAAAAATGGTGCCAAAAGGTTGCAAATGCTCCCTTGAATGCTTTAGCAGTCGAAACAGAAGGCTTTTTATCACAGGACAAGAAATAAGCCCTCGACAGCTTAACCGGCAGAAAAAGATTTTTTGAAAAAATCCCTAAGCCCCGGGGTCACAATTTCATCAAAAGTCTGACTTTCTGCAATTCACTCAAAAATGGTGCCAAATGGTTGCAAATGCTCCCCTGAAACGTTTGGCGGTGGAAACAGAAGGCGTTTTATCACAGGGCAAAAAATAAGCCCTTGACAACTTAACCGGCAGAATAAGATTTCTTTGAAAAAATCCCTAAGCCCCGGGGTCACAATTTCATTCAAAGTCTGACGTTCTCCAATTCACTCAAAAATGGTGCCAAACGGTTCCAAATGTTTGCATGAGAGGTTTGGCGGTCAAAACAGAAGGCTTTTTATCACAGGACAAGAAATAAGCCCTCGACAATCTTAACCAGCAGAAGAAGATTTTTTGAAAAAATCTTTAAGCCCCGGGGTCACAATTTCATCAAAAGTCTAACTTTCAGCAATTCACTCAAAAATGGTGTCAAACGTTGGCAAATTCTCCCCTGAATGCTTTAGCGATCGAAACAGAAGGCTTTTTATCATCGGACAAGAAATAAGCCTTCGACAACATAACCGGCAAAAAAGGATTTTTTAGAAAAAATCTTTAAGCCCCGGGGTCACAATTTCATCAAAAGTCTAACTTTCAGCAATTCACTCAAAAATGGTGCCAAACGGTTGCAAATGCTCCCCTGAATGCTTTAGCGATCGAAACAGAAGTCTTTTTATCACAGGAAAAGAAATCAGACCTCGACAACTTAACAGGCAGAAAAAGATTTTTTTAAAAAATCCCTAAGCCCCGGGGTCACAATTTCATCAAAAGTCTGACTTTCTGCAATTCACTCAAAAATGGTGCCAAACGGTTGCAAATGCTCCCCTGAAAGGTTTGGCGGTTGAAACAGAAGGCTTTTTATCACAGGACAAGAAATAAGCCCTTGACAACTTACCGGGCAGAAAAAGATTTTTTTGAAAAAATCCCTAAGCCCCGGGGTCACAATTTCATCAAAAGTCTGACTTTCTGCAATTCACTCAAAAATGGTGCCAAGGGGTTGCAAATGCACCCCTGAATGCTTTAGCGGTCGAAACAGAAGGCTTTTTATCACAGGACTAGAAATAAGCCCTCAACAACTTAACCGGCAGAAAAAGATTTTTTTGAAAACATCCCTAAGCCCCGGGGTCACAATTTCATCAAAAGTCTGACGTTCTCCAATTCACTCAAAAATGGTGCCAAACGGTTGCAAATTCTCCCCTGAATGCTTTAGCGATCGAAAGAGAAGGCTTTTTATCACAGGACAAGAAATAAGCCCTCGAAAACTTAACCGGCAGAAAAAGATTTTTTGAAAAAATCCTAAGCCCCGGGGTCAAAATTTCATCAAAAATCTGACTTTCTGCTATTCACTCAAAAATGGTGCCAAGGGGTTGCAAATGCTCCCCGGAATGCTTTAGCGGTCGAAACAGAAGGCTTTTTATCACAGGACAAGAAATAAGCCCTCGACAACTTAACCGGCAAAAAAGGATTTTTTTGAAAAAATCCCTAAGCCCCGGGGTCACAATTTCATCAAAAGTCTGACGTTCTCCAATTCACTCAAAAATGGTGCCAAACGGTTCCAAATGTTCCCACGAGAGGTTTGGCGGTCAAAACAGAAGGCTTTTTATCACAGGAAAAGAAATCAGACCTTGACAACTTAACCGGCAGAAAAAGATATTTTGAAATAATCCCGAAGCCTGCCAGGGGTCAGAATTTCATTAAAAATCTGACTTTATGCTATTCACTCAAAAATGATGCCAAACGGTTGCAAATGATCCCCTGAAAAGTTTGGAGGTCGAAACAGAAGGCTTTTTATCACAGGACAAGATATAAGCCCTCGACAACTTAACCGGCAGAATAAGATTTTTTGAAAAAATCCCTAAACCACGGGGTCACAATTTCATCAAAAATCTGACTTTCTGCAATTCACTCAAAAATGGTGCCAAAAGGTTGCAAATGCTCCCTTGAATGCTTTAGCAGTCGAAACAGAAGGCTTTTTATCACAGGACAAGAAATAAGCCCTCGACAGCTTAACCGGCAGAAAAAGATTTTTTGAAAAAATCCCTAAGCCCCGGGGTCACAATTTCATCAAAAGTCTGACTTTCTGCAATTCACTCAAAAATGGTGCCAAATGGTTGCAAATGCTCCCCTGAAACGTTTGGCGGTGGAAACAGAAGGCGTTTTATCACAGGGCAAAAAATAAGCCCTTGACAACTTAACCGGCAGAATAAGATTTCTTTGAAAAAATCCCTAAGCCCCGGGGTCACAATTTCATTCAAAGTCTGACGTTCTCCAATTCACTCAAAAATGGTGCCAAACGGTTCCAAATGTTTGCATGAGAGGTTTGGCGGTCAAAACAGAAGGCTTTTTATCACAGGACAAGAAATAAGCCCTCGACAATCTTAACCAGCAGAAGAAGATTTTTTGAAAAAATCTTTAAGCCCCGGGGTCACAATTTCATCAAAAGTCTAACTTTCAGCAATTCACTCAAAAATGGTGTCAAACGTTGGCAAATTCTCCCCTGAATGCTTTAGCGATCGAAACAGAAGGCTTTTTATCATCGGACAAGAAATAAGCCCTCGACAACATAACCGGCAAAAAAGGATTTTTTAGAAAAAATCTTTAAGCCCCGGGGTCACAATTTCATCAAAAGTCTAACTTTCAGCAATTCACTCAAAAATGGTGCCAAACGGTTGCAAATGCTCCCCTGAATGCTTTAGCGATCGAAACAGAAGTCTTTTTATCACAGGAAAAGAAATCAGACCTCGACAACTTAACAGGCAGAAAAAGATTTTTTTAAAAAATCCCTAAGCCCCGGGGTCACAATTTCATCAAAAGTCTGACTTTCTGCAATTCACTCAAAAATGGTGCCAAACGGTTGCAAATGCTCCCCTGAAAGGTTTGGCGGTTGAAACAGAAGGCTTTTTATCACAGGACAAGAAATAAGCCCTTGACAACTTACCGGGCAGAAAAAGATTTTTTTGAAAAAATCCCTAAGCCCCGGGGTCACAATTTCATCAAAAGTCTGACTTTCTGCAATTCACTCAAAAATGGTGCCAAGGGGTTGCAAATGCTACCCTGAATGCTTTAGCGGTCGAAACAGAAGGCTTTTTATCACAGGACTAGAAATAAGCCCTCAACAACTTAACCGGCAGAAAAAGATTCTTTTGAAAACATCCCTAAGCCCCGGGGTCACAATTTCATCAAAAGTCTGACGTGCTCCAATTCACTCAAAAATGGTGCCAAACGGTTCCAAATGTTCCCACGAGAGGTTTGGCGGTCAAAACAGAAGGCTTTTTATCACAGGAAAAGAAATCAGACCTCGACAACTTAACCGGCAGAAAAAGATTTTTTGGAAAAAATCCCTGAGCCCCGGGGTCAAAATTTCATTAAAAGTCTGACTTTCAGCAATTCACTCAAAAATGATGCCAAACGGTTGCAAATGCTCCCCTGAATGCTTTAGCGGTCGAAACAGAAGCCTTTTTATCACAGGAGAAGAAATAAGCCCTCGACAACTTAACCGGCAGAAAAAGATTTTTTTCAAAAAATTCCTAAGCCCCGGAGTCACAATTTCATCAAAAGTCTGACGTTCTCCAATTCACTCAAAAATGGTGCCAAACGGTTCGAAATGTTCCCATGAGAGGTTTGGCGGTCAAAACAGAAGGCTTTTTGTCACAGGAAAAGAAATCAGCCCTCAACAACTTAACTGGCAGAAAAAGGTTTTTTGAAAAAATTCCTAAGCCCCGGGGTCACAATTTCATTAAAAGTCTGACATTCAGCAATTCACTCAAAAATGATGCCGAACAGTTGCAAATGCTCCCTTGAATGCTTTAGCGGTCGAAACAGAAGGCTTTTTATCACAGGACAAGAAATAAGCCCTCGACAACTTAACCGGCAAAAAAGGATTTTTTTAAAAAAATCCCTAAGCCCCGGGGTCACAATTTCATCAAAAGTCTGACGTTCTCCAATTCACTCAAAAATGGTGCCAAACGGTTGCAAATTCTCCCCTGAATGCTTTAGCGATCGAAAGAGAAGGCTTTTTATCACAGGACAAGAAATAAGCCCTCGAAAACTTAACCGGCAGAAAAAGATTTTTTGAAAAAATCCTAAGCCCCGGGGTCAAAATTTCATCAAAAATCTGACTTTCTGCTATTCACTCAAAAATGGTGCCAAGGGGTTGCAAATGCTCCCCGGAATGCTTTAGCGGTCGAAACAGAAGGCTTTTTATCACAGGACAAGAAATAAGCCCTCGACAACTTAACCGGCAAAAAAGGATTTTTTTGAAAAAATCCCTAAGCCCCGGGGTCACAATTTCATCAAAAGTCTGACGTTCTCCAATTCACTCAAAAATGGTGCCAAACGGTTCCAAATGTTCCCACGAGAGGTTTGGCGGTCAAAACAGAAGGCTTTTTATCACAGGAAAAGAAATCAGACCTTGACAACTTAACCGGCAGAAAAAGATATTTTGAAATAATCCCGAAGCCTGCCAGGGGTCAGAATTTCATTAAAAATCTGACTTTATGCTATTCACTCAAAAATGATGCCAAACGGTTGCAAATGATCCCCTGAAAAGTTTGGAGGTCGAAACAGAAGGCTTTTTATCACAGGACAAGATATAAGCCCTCGACAACTTAACCGGCAGAATAAGATTTTTTGAAAAAATCCCTAAACCACGGGGTCACAATTTCATCAAAAATCTGACTTTCTGCAATTCACTCAAAAATGGTGCCAAAAGGTTGCAAATGCTCCCTTGAATGCTTTAGCAGTCGAAACAGAAGGCTTTTTATCACAGGACAAGAAATAAGCCCTCGACAGCTTAACCGGCAGAAAAAGATTTTTTGAAAAAATCCCTAAGCCCCGGGGTCACAATTTCATCAAAAGTCTGACTTTCTGCAATTCACTCAAAAATGGTGCCAAATGGTTGCAAATGCTCCCCTGAAACGTTTGGCGGTGGAAACAGAAGGCGTTTTATCACAGGGCAAAAAATAAGCCCTTGACAACTTAACCGGCAGAATAAGATTTCTTTGAAAAAATCCCTAAGCCCCGGGGTCACAATTTCATTCAAAGTCTGACGTTCTCCAATTCACTCAAAAATGGTGCCAAACGGTTCCAAATGTTTGCATGAGAGGTTTGGCGGTCAAAACAGAAGGCTTTTTATCACAGGACAAGAAATAAGCCCTCGACAATCTTAACCAGCAGAAGAAGATTTTTTGAAAAAATCTTTAAGCCCCGGGGTCACAATTTCATCAAAAGTCTAACTTTCAGCAATTCACTCAAAAATGGTGTCAAACGTTGGCAAATTCTCCCCTGAATGCTTTAGCGATCGAAACAGAAGGCTTTTTATCATCGGACAAGAAATAAGCCCTCGACAACATAACCGGCAAAAAAGGATTTTTTAGAAAAAATCTTTAAGCCCCGGGGTCACAATTTCATCAAAAGTCTAATTTTCAGCAATTCACTCAAAAATGGTGCCAAACGGTTGCAAATGCTCCCCTGAATGCTTTAGCGATCGAAACAGAAGTCTTTTTATCACAGGAAAAGAAATCAGACCTCGACAACTTAACAGGCAGAAAAAGATTTTTTTAAAAAATCCCTAAGCCCCGGGGTCACAATTTCATCAAAAGTCTGACTTTCTGCAATTCACTCAAAAATGGTGCCAAACGGTTGCAAATGCTCCCCTGAAAGGTTTGGCGGTTGAAACAGAAGGCTTTTTATCACAGGACAAGAAATAAGCCCTTGACAACTTACCGGGCAGAAAAAGATTTTTTTGAAAAAATCCGTAAGCCCCGGGGTCACAATTTCATCAAAAGTCTGACGTTCTCCAATTCACTCAAAAATGGTGCCAAACGGTTCCAAATGTTTGCATGAGAGGTTTGGCGGTCAAAACAGAAGGCTTTTTATCACAGGAAAAGAAATCAGCCCTCAACAACTTAACCGACGGAAAAGATTTTTTTGAAAAAATCCCTAAGCCCCGGGGTCACAATTTCATTTAAAGTCTGACTTTAAACAATTCACTCAAAAATGGAGCCAAACGTTGGCAAATTCTCCCCTGAATGCTTTAGCGGTCGAAACAGAAGGCTTTTTATCACCGGACAAGAAATAAGTCCTCGACAACTTAACTGGCAGAAAAAGATTTTTTGAAAAAATCCCTAAACCACGGGGTCACAATTTCATCAAAAATCTGACTTTCTGCAATTCACTCAAAAATGGTGCCAAAAGGTTGCAAATGCTCCCTTGAATGCTTTAGCGGTCGAAACAGAAGGCTTTTTATCACAGGACAAGAAATAATCCCTCGACAACTTAACCGGCAGAAAAAGATTTTTTGAAAAAATCCCTATGCCCCGGGGTCACAATTTCATCAAAAATCTGACTTTCTGCAATTCACTCAAAAATGGTGCCAAATGGTTGCAAATGCTCCCCTGAAAGGTTTGGCGGTGGAAACAGAAGGCTTTTTATCACAGGGCACGAAATAAGCCCTCGACAACTTAACCGGCAGAAAAAGATTTTTTGAAAAAATCCCCAAGCCAAGGAGGCAAATTTCATTAAAAGTCTAACGTTCTCCAATTCACTCAAAAATGGTGCCAAACGGTTCCAAATGCTCCCTTGAATGCTTTAGCGGTCGAAACAGAAGGCTTTTTATCACAGGACAAGAAGTAAGCCGTCGACAAATTAACCGGCTGAAAAAGATTTTTTGAAAAAATCCCTAAGCCCCGGGGTCACAATTTCATGAAATATCTGACTTTCGGCATTTCACTCAAAAATGGAGCCAAACGTTGGCAAATTCTCCCCCGAATGCTTTAGCGATCGAAACAGAAGGCTTTTTATCACCGGACAAGAAATAAGTCCTCGACAACTTAACCGGCAGAAAAAGATTTTTTGAAAAAATCCCTAAACCACGGGGTCACAATTTCATCAAAAATCTGACTTTCTGAAATTCACTCAAAAATGGTGCCAAACGGTTGCAAATGCTCCCCTGAAAAGTTTGGCGGTCGAAACAGAAGGCTTTTTATCACAGGACAAGAAACAAGCCCTCGACAACTTAACCAGCAGAAAAAGATTTTTTGAAAAAATCCCTAAGCCCCGGGGTCACAATTTCATTAAAAGTCTGACTTTCAGCAATTCACTCAAAAATGATGCCAAACGGTTGCAAATACTCCCTTGAATGCTTTAGCGGTTGAAACAGAAGGCTTTTTATCACAGGACAAGAAATAAGCCCTCGACAACTTAACCGGCAGAAAAAGATTTTTTGAAAAAATCCCTAAACCCCGGGGTCACAATTTCATCAAAAATCTGATTTTCTGCAATTCACTCAAAAATGGTGTCAAACGGTTGCAAATGCTCCCCTGAAAGGTTTTGCGGTCGAAACAGAAAGCTTTTTATCACAGGAAAAGAAATCAGACCTCGACAACTTAACCGGCAGAAAAAGATTTTTTGCAAAAATCCCTAAGCCCCGGGGTCACAATTTCATCAAAAGTCTGACGTTCTTCCATTCACTCAAAAATAGTGCCAAACGGTTCCAAATGTTTGCATGAGAGGTTTGGCGGTCAAAACAGAAGGCTTTTTATCACAAGAAAAGAAATCAGCCCTCGACAACTTAACCGGTGGAAAAGATTTTTTTGAAAAAATCCCTAAGCCCCGGGGTCACAATTTCATTAAAAGTCTGACTTTAAACAATTCACTCAAATATGATGCCAAACGGTTGCACATGCTCCCAGGAAGGTTTGGCTGTCGAAACAGAAGGCTTTTTATTACAGGACAAGAAATAAGCCCTCGACAACTTAAACGGCAGAAAAAGATTTTTTTGAAAAAAATCCCTAAGCCCCGGGGTCACAATTTCATTAAAAGTCTGACTTTCAGCAATTCACTCAAAAATGATGCCAAACGGTTGCAAATACTCCCTTGAAGGCTTTAGCGGTTGAAACAGAAGGCTTTTTATCACAGGACAAGAAATAAGCCCTCGACAACTTAACCGGCAGAAAAAGATTTTTTTGAAAAAATCCCTAAGCCCCGGGGTCACAATTTCATTAAAAGTCTGACTTTAAACAATTCACTCAAAAATGGTGCCAAACGGTTCCAAATGTTTGCATGAGAGGTTTGGCGGTCAAAACAGAAGGTTTTTTATCACAGGAAAAGAAATCAGCCCTCGACAACTTAACCGGCAGAAAAAGATTTTTTGAAAAAATCCCTAAGCCCCGGGGTCACAATTTCATTAAAAGTCTGACTTTCAGCAATTCACTCAAAAATGATGCCAAAAGGTTGCAAATGCTCCCCTGAATGCTTTAGTGGTCGAAACAGAAGGCTTTTTATCACAGGACAAGAAATAAGCCCTTGACAACTTAACCAGCAGAAAAAAAATTTATGAAAAAATCCCAATAGCCCCGGGAGTCACAATTTCATCAAAAATCTGACGTTCTCCAATTCACTCAAAAATGGTGCCAAACAGTTGCAAATGCTCCCCTGAAAGGTTTGTCGGTCATCACAGAAGGCTTTTTATCACAGGAAAAGAAATCAGACCTCGACAACTTAACCGGCAGAAAAAGATTTTTTGAAAAAATCCCTAAACCCCGGGGTCACAATTTCATCAAAAATCTGACTTTCTGCAATTCACTCAAAAATGGTGCCAAACGATGCCAAATGCTCCCCTGAAAGGTTTGGTGGTCGTAACAGAAGGCTTTTTATCACAGGACAAGAAATAAGCCCTCGACAACTTAACCGGCAGAAAAAGATTTTTTTAAAAAAATCCCTAAACCCCGGGGTCACAATTTCATCAAAATCTGACGTACTCCAATTCACTCAAAAATGGTGCCAAACGGTTCCAAATGTTCCCAAGAGAGGTTTGGCGGTCAAAACAGAAGGCTTTTTATTACAGGACAAGAAATAAGCCCTCGACAACTTAACCGGCAGAAAAAGATTTTTTTGAAAAAAATCCATAAGCCCCGGGGTCACAATTTCATCAAAAATGTGACTTTCAGCAATTCACTCAAAAATGATGCCAAAAGGTTGCAAATGCTCCCGTGAATGCTTTAGCGGTCGAAACAGAAGGCTTTTTTTCACAGGACAAGAAATAAGCCCTCGACAACTTAACCGGCAGAAAAAGATTTTTTTGAAAAAATCCCTAAGCCCCGGGGTCACAATTTCATCAAAAATCTGACTTTCTGCAATTCATTCAAAAATGGTGCCAAACGGTCCCAAATGCACCCTTGAAAGGTTTGGCGTTCGAAACAGAAGGCTTTTTATCACAGGACAAGAAATAAGCCCTCGACAACTTAACCGGCAAAAAAGGATTTTTTTAAAAAAATCCCTAAGCCCCGGGGTCACAATTTCATCAAAAGTCTGACGTTCTCCAATTCACTCAAAAATGGTGCCAAACGGTTGCAAATTCTCCCCTGAATGCTTTAGCGATCGAAAGAGAAGGCTTTTTATCACAGGACAAGAAATAAGCTTTCGAAAACTTAACCGGCAGAAAAAGATTTTTTGAAAAAATCCTAAGGCCCGGTGTCAAAATTTCATCAAAAATCTGACTTTCTGCAATTCACTCATAAATGGTGCCAAGGGGTTGCATATGCTCCCCTGAATGCTTTAGCTATCGAAACAGAAGGCTTTTTATCACAGGACTAGAAATAAGCCCTCGACAACTTAACCGGCAGAAAAAGATTTTTTTGAAAAAATCCCTAAGCCCCGGGGTCACAATTTCATCAAAAATCTGACTTTCTGCTATTCACTCAAAAATGGTGCCAAGGGGATGCAAATGCTCCCCTGAATGCTTTAGCGGTCGAAACAGAAGGCTTTTTATCACAGGACAAGAAATAAGCCCTCGACAACTTAACCGGCAAAAAAGGATTTTTTTGAAAAAATCCCTAAGCCCCGGGGTCACAATTTCATCAAAAGTCTGACGTTCTCCAATTCACTCAAAAATGGTGCCAAACGGTTCCAAATGTTCCCACGAGAGGTTTGGCGGTCAAAACAGAAGGCTTTTTATCACAGGAAAAGAAATCAGACCTTGACAACTTAACCGGCAGAAAAAGATTTTTTGAAAAAATCCCTAAACCACGGGGTCACAATTTCATCAAAAGTCTGACGTTCTCCAATTCACTCAAAAATGGTGCCAAACGGTTGCAAATGCTCCCTTGAGTTTTTTAGCGGTCGAAACAGAAGGCTTTTTATCACAGGACAAGAAATAAGCCCTCGACAACTTAACCGGCAGAAAAAGATTTTTCTCAAAAAATTCCTAAGCCCCGGGGTCACAATTTCATCAAAAGTCGGACGTTCTCCAATTCACTGAAAAATGGTGCCAAACGGTTCCAAATGTTCCCATGAGAGGTTTGGCGGTCAAAACAGAAGGCTTTTTATCACAGGAAAAGAAATCAGCCCTCGACAACTTAACTGGCAGAAAAAGGTTTTTTGAAAAAATCCCTAAGCCCCGGGGTCACAATTTCATTAAAAGTCTGACTTTCAGCAATTCACTCAAAAATGATGCCGAACGGTTGCAAACGCTCCCTTGAATGCTTTAGCGGTCAAAACAGAAGGCTTTTTATCACAGGACAAGAAATAAGCCCTCGACAACTTAACCGGCAGAATAAGATTTTTTTGAAAAAATCCCTAAGCCCAGGGGTCACAAATTCATTCAAAGTCTGACGTTCTCCAATTCACTCAAAAATGGTGCCAAACGGTTCCAAATGTTTGCATGAGAGGTTTGGCGGTCAAAACAGAAGGTTTTTTATCACAGGAAAAGAAATCAGCCCTCGACAACTTAACCGGCAGAAAAAGATTTTTTGAAAAAATCCCTAAGCCCCGGGGTCACAATTTCATTAAAAGTCTGACTTTCAGCAATTCACTCAAAAATGATGCCAAAAGGTTGCAAATGCTCCCCTGAATGCTTTAGCGGTCGAAACAGAAGGCTTTTTATCACAGGACAAGAAATAAGCCCTTGACAACTTAACCAGCAGAAAAAAAATTTATGAAAAAATCCCAATAGCCCCGGGAGTCACAATTTCATCAAAAATCTGACGTTCTCCAATTCACTCAAAAATGGTGCCAAACAGTTGCAAATGCTCCCCTGAAAGGTTTGTCGGTCAACACAGAAGGCTTTTTATCACAGGAAAAGAAATCAGACCTCGACAACTTAACCGGCAGAAAAAGATTTTTTGAAAAAATCCCTAAACCCCGGGGTCACAATTTCATCAAAAATCTGACTTTCTGCAATTCACTCAAAAATGGTGCCAAACGATGCCAAATGCTCCCCTGAAAGGTTTGGTGGTCGTAACAGAAGGCTTTTTATCACAGGACAAGAAATAAGCCCTCGACAACTTAACCGGCAGAAAAAGATTTTTTTTAAAAAATCCCTAAGCCCCGGGGTCACAATTTCATCAAAATCTGACGTTCTCCAATTCACTCAAAAATGGTGCCAAACGGTTCCAAATGTTCCCAAGAGAGGTTTGGCGGTCAAAACAGAAGGCTTTTTATTACAGGACAAGAAATAAGCCCTCGACAACTTAACCGGCAGAAAAAGATTTTTTTGAAAAAAATCCATAAGCCCCGGGGTCACAATTTCATCAAAAATGTGACTTTCAGCAATTCACTCAAAAATGATGCCAAAAGGTTGCAAATGCTCCCGTGAATGCTTTAGCGGTCGAAACAGAAGGCTTTTTATCACAGGACAAGAAATAAGCCCTCGACAACTTAACCGGCAGAAAAAGATTTTTTTGAAAAAATCCCTAAGCCCCGGGGTCACAATTTCATCAAAAATCTGACTTTCTGCAATTCATTCAAAAATGGTGCCAAACGGTCCCAAATGCACCCTTGAAAGGTTTGGCGTTCGAAACAGAAGGCTTTTTATCACAGGACAAGAAATAAGCCCTCGACAACTTAACCGGCAGAAAAAGATTTTTTTGAAAAATCCCTAAGCCCCGGGGTCACAATTTCATCAAAAATCTGACTTTCTGCAATTCACTGAAAAATGGTGCCAAACGGTTGCAAATGATCCCCTGAAAGGTTTGGCGGTCGAAACAGAAGGCTTTTTATCACAGGACAAGAAATAAGCCCTCGACAACTTAACCGGCAAAAAAGGATTTTTTAAAAAAAATCCCTAAGCCCCGGGGTCACAATTTCATCAAAAGTCTGACGTTCTCCAATTCACTCAAAAATGGTGCCAAACGGTTGCAAATTCTCCCCTGAATGCTTTAGCGATCGAAAGAGAAGGCTTTTTATCACAGGACAAGAAATAAACTCTCGAAAACTTAACCGGCAGAAAAAGATTTTTTGAAAAAATCCTAAGCCCCGGTGTCAAAATTTCATCAAAAATCTGACTTTCTGCAATTCACTCATAAATGGTGCCAAGGGGTTGCATATGCTCCCCTGAATGCTTTAGCGATCGAAACAAAAGGCTTTTTATCACAGGACTAGAAATAAGCCCTCGACAACTTAACCGGCAGAAAAAGATTTTTTTGAAAAAATCCCTAAGCCCCGGGGTCACAATTTCATCAAAAATCTGACTTTCTGCTATTCACTCAAAAATGGTGCCAAGGGGATGCAAATGCTCCCCTGAATGCTTTAGCGGTCGAAACAGAAGGCTTTTTATCACAGGACAAGAAATAAGCCCTCGACAACTTAACCGGCAAAAAAGGATTTTTTTGAAAAAATCCCTAAGCCCCGGGGTCACAATTTCATCAAAAGTCTGACGTTCTCCAATTCACTCAAAAATGGTGCCAAACGGTTCCAAATGTTCCCACGAGAGGTTTGGCGGTCAAAACAGAAGGCTTTTTATCACAGGAAAAGAAATCAGACCTTGACAACTTAACCGGCAGAAAAAGATTTTTTGAAAAAATCCCTAAACCACGGGGTCACAATTTCATCAAAAGTCTGACGTTCTCCAATTCACTCAAAAATGGTGCCAAACGGTTGCAAATTCTCCCCTGAATGCTTTAGCGATCGAAAGAGAAGGCTTTTTATCACAGGACAAGAAATAAACTCTCGAAAACTTAACCGGCAGAAAAAGATTTTTTGAAAAAATCCTAAGCCCCGGTGTCAAAATTTCATCAAAAATCTGACTTTCTGCAATTCACTCATAAATGGTGCCAAGGGGTTGCATATGCTCCCCTGAATGCTTTAGCGATCGAAACAGAAGGCTTTTTATCACAGGACTAGAAATAAGCCCTCGACAACTTAACCGGCAGAAAAAGATTTTTTTGAAAAAATCCCTAAGCCCCGGGGTCACAATTTCATCAAAAATCTGACTTTCTGCTATTCACTCAAAAATGGTGCCAAGGGGATGCAAATGCTCCCCTGAATGCTTTAGCGGTCGAAACAGAAGGCTTTTTATCACAGGACAAGAAATAAGCCCTCGACAACTTAACCGGCAAAAAAGGATTTTTTTGAAAAAATCCCTAAGCCCCGGGGTCACAATTTCATCAAAAGTCTGACGTTCTCCAATTCACTCAAAAATGGTGCCAAACGGTTCCAAATGTTCCCACGAGAGGTTTGGCGGTCAAAACAGAAGGCTTTTTATCACAGGAAAAGAAATCAGACCTTGACAACTTAACCGGCAGAAAAAGATTTTTTGAAAAAATCCCTAAACCACGGGGTCACAATTTCATCAAAAGTCGGACGTTCTCCAATTCACTGAAAAATGGTGCCAAACGGTTCCAAATGTTCCCATGAGAGGTTTGGCGGTCAAAACAGAAGGCTTTTTATCACAGGAAAAGAAATCAGCCCTCGACAACTTAACTGGCAGAAAAAGGTTTTTTGAAAAAATCCCTAAGCCACCACAAAAAATGGTGCCAAACGGTTGCAAATACTCCCTTGAATGCTTTAGCGGTTGAAACAGAAGGCTTTTTATCACAGGAAAAGAAATCAGACCTCGACAGCTTAACCGGCAGAAACTTTCACAATTTCATTAAAAGTCTGACTTTCAGCAATTCACTCAAAAATGATGCCGAACGGTTGCAAACGCTCCCTTGAATGCTTTAGCGGTCGAAACAGAAGGCTTTTTATCACAGGACAAGAAATAAGCCCTCGACAACTTAACCGGCAGAATAAGATTTTTTTGAAAAAATCCCTAAGCCCAGGGGTCACAAATTCATTCAAAGTCTGACGTTCTCCAATTCACTAAAAAATGGTGCCAAACGGTTCCAAATGTTTGCATGAGAGGTTTGGCGGTCAAAACAGAAGGCTTTTTATCACAGGACAAGAAATAAGCCCTCGACAACTTAACCAGTAGAAGAAGATTTTTTGAAAAAATCTTTAAGCCCCGGGGTCACAATTTCATCAAAAATCTAACTTTCAGCAATTCACTCAAAAATGGTGCCAAACGGTTGCAAATACTCCCTTGAATGCTTTAGCGGTTGAAACAGAAGGCTTTTTATCACAGGAAAAGAAATCAGACCTCGACAGCTTAACCGGCAGAAAAAGATTTTTTGAAAAAATCCCTAAGCCCCGGGGTCACAATTTCATTAAAAGTCTGACGTTCTCCAATTCACTCAAAAATGGTGCCAAACGGTTCCAAATGCTCCCTTGAATGCTTTAGCGGTCGAAACAGAAGGCTTTTTATCACAGGACAAGAAGTAAGCCGTCGACAACTTAACCGGCAGAAAAAGATTTTTTGAAAAAATCCCTAAACCCCGGGGTCACAATTTCATCAAAAATCTGACTTTCTGCAATTCACTCAAAAATGGTGCCAAACGATGCCAAATGCTCCCCTGAAAGGTTTGGTGGTCGTAACAGAAGGCTTTTTATCACAGGACAAGAAATAAGCCCTCGACAACTTAACCGGCAGAAAAAGATTTTTTTGAAAAAATCCCTAAGCCCCGGGGTCACAATTTCATCAAAATCTGACGTTCTCCAATTCACTCAAAAATGGTGCCAAACGGTTCCAAATGTTCCCAAGAGAGGTTTGGCGGTCAAAACAGAAGGCTTTTTATTACAGGACAAGAAATAAGCCCTCGACAACTTAACCGGCAGAAAAAGATTTTTTTGAAAAAAATCCATAAGCCCCGGGGTCACAATTTCATCAAAAATGTGACTTTCAGCAATTCACTCAAAAATGATGCCAAAAGGTTGCAAATGCTCCCGTGAATGCTTTAGCGGTCGAAACAGAAGGCTTTTTATCACAGGACAAGAAATAAGCCCTCGACAACTTAACCGGCAGAAAAAGATTTTTTTGAAAAAATCCCTAAGCCCCGGGGTCACAATTTCATCAAAAATCTGACTTTCTGCTATTCACTCAAAAATGGTGCCAAGGGGATGCAAATGCTCCCCTGAATGCTTTAGCGGTCGAAACAGAAGGCTTTTTATCACAGGACAAGAAATAAGCCCTCGACAACTTAACCGGCAAAAAAGGATTTTTTTGAAAAAATCCCTAAGCCCCGGGGTCACAATTTCATCAAAAGTCTGACGTTCTCCAATTCACTCAAAAATGGTGCCAAACGGTTCCAAATGTTCCCACGAGAGGTTTGGCGGTCAAAACAGAAGGCTTTTTATCACAGGAAAAGAAATCAGACCTTGACAACTTAACCGGCAGAAAAAGATTTTTTGAAAAAATCCCTAAACCACGGGGTCACAATTTCATCAAAAGTCTGACGTTCTCCAATTCACTGAAAAATGGTGCCAAACGGTTGCAAATGCTCCCTTGAGTTTTTTAGCGGTCGAAACATAAGGCTTTTTATCACAGGACAAGAAATAAGCCCTCGACAACTTAACCGGCAGAAAAAGATTTTTCTCAAAAAATTCCTAAGCCCCGGGGTCACAATTTCATCAAAAGTCGGACGTTCTCCAATTCACTCAAAAATGGTGCCAAACGGTTCCAAATGTTCCCATGAGAGGTTTGGCGGTCAAAACAGAAGGCTTTTTATCACAGGAAAAGAAATCAGCCCTCGACAACTTAACTGGCAGAAAAAGGTTTTTTGAAAAAATCCCTAAGCCCCGGGGTCACAATTTCATTAAAAGTCTGACTTTCAGCAATTCACTCAAAAATGATGCCGAACGGTTGCAAACGCTCCCTTGAATGCTTTAGCGGTCGAAACAGAAGGCTTTTTATCACAGGACAAGAAATAAGCCCTCGACAACTTAACCGGCAGAATAAGATTTTTTTGAAAAAATCCCTAAGCCCAGGGGTCACAAATTCATTCAAAGTCTGACGTTCTCCAATTCACTAAAAAATGGTGCCAAACGGTTCCAAATGTTTGCATGAGAGGTTTGGCGGTCAAAACAGAAGGCTTTTTATCACAGGACAAGAAATAAGCCCTCGACAACTTAACCAGTAGAAGAAGATTTTTTGAAAAAATCTTTAAGCCCCGGGGTCACAATTTCATCAAAAATCTAACTTTCAGCAATTCACTCAAAAATGGTGCCAAACGGTTGCAAATACTTCCTTGAATGCTTTAGCGGTTGAAACAGAAGGCTTTTTATCACAGGAAAAGAAATCAGACCTCGACAGCTTAACCGGCAGAAAAAGATTTTTTGAAAAAATCCCTAAGCCCCGGGGTCACAATTTCATTAAAAGTCTGACGTTCTCCAATTCACTCAAAAATGGTGCCAAACGGTTCCAAATGCTCCCTTGAATGCTTTAGCGGTCGAAACAGAAGGCTTTTTATCACAGGACAAGAAGTAAGCCGTCGACAACTTAACCGGCAGAAAAAGATTTTTTTGAAAACATCCCTAAGCCCCGGGGTCACAATTTCATCAAAAATCTAACTTTCAGCAATTCACTCAAAAATGGTGCCAAACGGTTGCAAATACTCCCTTGAATGCTTTAGCGGTTGAAACAGAAGGCTTTTTATCACAGGAAAAGAAATCAGACCTCGACAGCTTAAACGGCAGAAAAAGATTTTTTGAAAAAATCCCTAAGCCCCGGGGTCACAATTTCATTAAAAGTCTGACGTTCTCCAATTCACTCAAAAATGGTGCCAAACGGTTCCAAATGCTCCCTTGAATGCTTTAGCGGTCGAAACAGAAGGCTTTTTATCACAGGACAAGAAGTAAGCCGTCAACAACTTAACCGGCAGAAAAAGATTTTTTGAAAAAATCCCTAAACCCCGGGGTCACAATTTCATCAAAAATCTGACTTTCTGCAATTCACTCAAAAATGGTGCCAAACGATGCCAAATGCTCCCCTGAAAGGTTTGGTGGTCGTAACAGAAGGCTTTTTATCACAGGACAAGAAATAAGCCCTCGACAACTTAACCGGCAGAAAAAGATTTTTTTGAAAAAATCCCTAAGCCCCGGGGTCACAATTTCATCAAAATCTGACGTTCTCCAATTCACTCAAAAATGGTGCCAAACGGTTCCAAATGTTCCCAAGAGAGGTTTGGCGGTCAAAACAGAAGGCTTTTTATTACAGGACAAGAAATAAGCCCTCGACAACTTAACCGGCAGAAAAAGATTTTTTTGAAAAAAATCCATAAGCCCCGGGGTCACAATTTCATCAAAAATGTGACTTTCAGCAATTCACTCAAAAATGATGCCAAAAGGTTGCAAATGCTCCCGTGAATGCTTTAGCGGTCGAAACAGAAGGCTTTTTATCACAGGACAAGAAATAAGCCCTCGACAACTTAACCGGCAGAAAAAGATTTTTTTGAAAAAATCCCTAAGCCCCGGGGTCACAATTTCATCAAAAATCTGACTTTCTGCTATTCACTCAAAAATGGTGCCAAGGGGATGCAAATGCTCCCCTGAATGCTTTAGCGGTCGAAACAGAAGGCTTTTTATCACAGGACAAGAAATAAGCCCTCGACAACTTAACCGGCAAAAAAGGATTTTTTTGAAAAAATCCCTAAGCCCCGGGGTCACAATTTCATCAAAAGTCTGACGTTCTCCAATTCACTCAAAAATGGTGCCAAACGGTTCCAAATGTTCCCACGAGAGGTTTGGCGGTCAAAACAGAAGGCTTTTTATCACAGGAAAAGAAATCAGACCTTGACAACTTAACCGGCAGAAAAAGATTTTTTGAAAAAATCCCTAAACCACGGGGTCACAATTTCATCAAAAGTCTGACGTTCTCCAATTCACTGAAAAATGGTGCCAAACGGTTGCAAATGCTCCCTTGAGTTTTTTAGCGGTCGAAACATAAGGCTTTTTATCACAGGACAAGAAATAAGCCCTCGACAACTTAACCGGCAGAAAAAGATTTTTCTCAAAAAATTCCTAAGCCCCGGGGTCACAATTTCATCAAAAGTCGGACGTTCTCCAATTCACTCAAAAATGGTGCCAAACGGTTCCAAATGTTCCCATGAGAGGTTTGGCGGTCAAAACAGAAGGCTTTTTATCACAGGAAAAGAAATCAGCCCTCGACAACTTAACTGGCAGAAAAAGGTTTTTTGAAAAAATCCCTAAGCCCCGGGGTCACAATTTCATTAAAAGTCTGACTTTCAGCAATTCACTCAAAAATGATGCCGAACGGTTGCAAACGCTCCCTTGAATGCTTTAGCGGTCGAAACAGAAGGCTTTTTATCACAGGACAAGAAATAAGCCCTCGACAACTTAACCGGCAGAATAAGATTTTTTTGAAAAAATCCCTAAGCCCAGGGGTCACAAATTCATTCAAAGTCTGACGTTCTCCAATTCACTAAAAAATGGTGCCAAACGGTTCCAAATGTTTGCATGAGAGGTTTGGCGGTCAAAACAGAAGGCTTTTTATCACAGGACAAGAAATAAGCCCTCGACAACTTAACCAGTAGAAGAAGATTTTTTGAAAAAATCTTTAAGCCCCGGGGTCACAATTTCATCAAAAATCTAACTTTCAGCAATTCACTCAAAAATGGTGCCAAACGGTTGCAAATACTCCCTTGAATGCTTTAGCGGTTGAAACAGAAGGCTTTTTATCACAGGAAAAGAAATCAGACCTCGACAGCTTAACCGGCAGAAAAAGATTTTTTGAAAAAATCCCTAAGCCCCGGGGTCACAATTTCATTAAAAGTCTGACGTTCTCCAATTCACTCAAAAATGGTGCCAAACGGTTCCAAATGCTCCCTTGAATGCTTTAGCGGTCGAAACAGAAGGCTTTTTATCACAGGACAAGAAGTAAGCCGTCGACAACTTAACCGGCAGAAAAAGATTTTTTTGAAAACATCCCTAAGCCCCGGGGTCACAATTTCATCAAAAATCTAACTTTCAGCAATTCACTCAAAAATGGTGCCAAACGGTTGCAAATACTCCCTTGAATGCTTTAGCGGTTGAAACAGAAGGCTTTTTATCACAGGAAAAGAAATCAGACCTCGACAGCTTAACCGGCAGAAAAAGATTTTTTGAAAAAATCCCTAAGCCCCGGGGTCACAATTTCATTAAAAGTCTGACGTTCTCCAATTCACTCAAAAATGGTGCCAAACGGTTCCAAATGCTCCCTTGAATGCTTTAGCGGTCGAAACAGAAGGCTTTTTATCACAGGACAAGAAGTAAGCCGTCGACAACTTAACCGGCAGAAAAAGATTTTTTGAAAAAATCCCTAAACCCCGGGGTCACAATTTCATCAAAAATCTGACTTTCTGCAATTCACTCAAAAATGGTGCCAAACGATGCCAAATGCTCCCCTGAAAGGTTTGGTGGTCGTAACAGAAGGCTTTTTATCACAGGACAAGAAATAAGCCCTCGACAACTTAACCGGCAGAAAAAGATTTTTTTGAAAAAATCCCTAAGCCCCGGGGTCACAATTTCATCAAAATCTGACGTTCTCCAATTCACTCAAAAATGGTGCCAAACGGTTCCAAATGTTCCCAAGAGAGGTTTGGCGGTCAAAACAGAAGGCTTTTTATTACAGGACAAGAAATAAGCCCTCGACAACTTAACCGGCAGAAAAAGATTTTTTTGAAAAAAATCCATAAGCCCCGGGGTCACAATTTCATCAAAAATGTGACTTTCAGCAATTCACTCAAAAATGATGCCAAAAGGTTGCAAATGCTCCCGTGAATGCTTTAGCGGTCGAAACAGAAGGCTTTTTATCACAGGACAAGAAATAAGCCCTCGACAACTTAACCGGCAGAAAAAGATTTTTTTGAAAAAATCCCTAAGCCCCGGGGTCACAATTTCATCAAAAATCTGACTTTCTGCTATTCACTCAAAAATGGTGCCAAGGGGATGCAAATGCTCCCCTGAATGCTTTAGCGGTCGAAACAGAAGGCTTTTTATCACAGGACAAGAAATAAGCCCTCGACAACTTAACCGGCAAAAAAGGATTTTTTTGAAAAAATCCCTAAGCCCCGGGGTCACAATTTCATCAAAAGTCTGACGTTCTCCAATTCACTCAAAAATGGTGCCAAACGGTTCCAAATGTTCCCACGAGAGGTTTGGCGGTCAAAACAGAAGGCTTTTTATCACAGGAAAAGAAATCAGACCTTGACAACTTAACCGGCAGAAAAAGATTTTTTGAAAAAATCCCTAAACCACGGGGTCACAATTTCATCAAAAGTCTGACGTTCTCCAATTCACTGAAAAATGGTGCCAAACGGTTGCAAATGCTCCCTTGAGTTTTTTAGCGGTCGAAACATAAGGCTTTTTATCACAGGACAAGAAATAAGCCCTCGACAACTTAACCGGCAGAAAAAGATTTTTCTCAAAAAATTCCTAAGCCCCGGGGTCACAATTTCATCAAAAGTCGGACGTTCTCCAATTCACTCAAAAATGGTGCCAAACGGTTCCAAATGTTCCCATGAGAGGTTTGGCGGTCAAAACAGAAGGCTTTTTATCACAGGAAAAGAAATCAGCCCTCGACAACTTAACTGGCAGAAAAAGGTTTTTTGAAAAAATCCCTAAGCCCCGGGGTCACAATTTCATTAAAAGTCTGACTTTCAGCAATTCACTCAAAAATGATGCCGAACGGTTGCAAACGCTCCCTTGAATGCTTTAGCGGTCGAAACAGAAGGCTTTTTATCACAGGACAAGAAATAAGCCCTCGACAACTTAACCGGCAGAATAAGATTTTTTTGAAAAAATCCCTAAGCCCAGGGGTCACAAATTCATTCAAAGTCTGACGTTCTCCAATTCACTAAAAAATGGTGCCAAACGGTTCCAAATGTTTGCATGAGAGGTTTGGCGGTCAAAACAGAAGGCTTTTTATCACAGGACAAGAAATAAGCCCTCGACAACTTAACCAGTAGAAGAAGATTTTTTGAAAAAATCTTTAAGCCCCGGGGTCACAATTTCATCAAAAATCTAACTTTCAGCAATTCACTCAAAAATGGTGCCAAACGGTTGCAAATACTCCCTTGAATGCTTTAGCGGTTGAAACAGAAGGCTTTTTATCACAGGAAAAGAAATCAGACCTCGACAGCTTAACCGGCAGAAAAAGATTTTTTGAAAAAATCCCTAAGCCCCGGGGTCACAATTTCATTAAAAGTCTGACGTTCTCCAATTCACTCAAAAATGGTGCCAAACGGTTCCAAATGCTCCCTTGAATGCTTTAGCGGTCGAAACAGAAGGCTTTTTATCACAGGACAAGAAGTAAGCCGTCGACAACTTAACCGGCAGAAAAAGATTTTTTGAAAAAATCCCTAAACCCCGGGGTCACAATTTCATCAAAAATCTGACTTTCTGCAATTCACTCAAAAATGGTGCCAAACGATGCCAAATGCTCCCCTGAAAGGTTTGGTGGTCGTAACAGAAGGCTTTTTATCACAGGACAAGAAATAAGCCCTCGACAACTTAACCGGCAGAAAAAGATTTTTTTGAAAAAATCCCTAAGCCCCGGGGTCACAATTTCATCAAAATCTGACGTTCTCCAATTCACTCAAAAATGGTGCCAAACGGTTCCAAATGTTCCCAAGAGAGGTTTGGCGGTCAAAACAGAAGGCTTTTTATTACAGGACAAGAAATAAGCCCTCGACAAGTTAACCGGCAGAAAAAGATTTTTTTGAAAAAAATCCATAAGCCCCGGGGTCACAATTTCATCAAAAATGTGACTTTCAGCAATTCACTCAAAAATGATGCCAAAAGGTTGCAAATGCTCCCGTGAATGCTTTAGCGGTCGAAACAGAAGGCTTTTTATCACAGGACAAGAAATAAGCCCTCGACAACTTAACCGGCAGAAAAAGATTTTTTTGAAAAAATCCCTAAGCCCCGGGGTCACAATTTCATCAAAAATCTGACTTTCTGCAATTCATTCAAAAATGGTGCCAAACGGTCCCAAATGCACCCTTGAAAGGTTTGGCGTTCGAAACAGAAGGCTTTTTATCACAGGACAAGAAATAAGCCCTCGACAACTTAACCGGCAGAAAAAGATTTTTTTGAAAAATCCCTAAGCCCCGGGGTCACAATTTCATCAAAAATCTGACTTTCTGCAATTCACTGAAAAATGGTGCCAAACGGTTGCAAATGATCCCCTGAAAGGTTTGGCGGTCGAAACAGAAGGCTTTTTATCACAGGACAAGAAATAAGCCCTCGACAACTTAACCGGCAAAAAAGGATTTTTTTAAAAAAATCCCTAAGCCCCGGGGTCACAATTTCATCAAAAGTCTGACGTTCTCCAATTCACTCAAAAATGGTGCCAAACGGTTGCAAATTCTCCCCTGAATGCTTTAGCGATCGAAAGAGAAGGCTTTTTATCACAGGACAAGAAATAAGCTCTCGAAAACTTAACCGGCAGAAAAAGATTTTTTGAAAAAATCCTAAGCCCCGGTGTCAAAATTTCATCAAAAATCTGACTTTCTGCAATTCACTCATAAATGGTGCCAAGGGGTTGCATATGCTCCCCTGAATGCTTTAGCGATCGAAACAGAAGGCTTTTTATCACAGGACTAGAAATAAGCCCTCGACAACTTAACCGGCAGAAAAAGATTTTTTTGAAAAAATCCCTAAGCCCCGGGGTCACAATTTCATCAAAAATCTGACTTTCTGCTATTCACTCAAAAATGGTGCCAAGGGGATGCAAATGCTCCCCTGAATGCTTTAGCGGTCGAAACAGAAGGCTTTTTATCACAGGACAAGAAATAAGCCCTCGACAACTTAACCGGCAAAAAAGGATTTTTTTGAAAAAATCCCTAAGCCCCGGGGTCACAATTTCATCAAAAGTCTGACGTTCTCCAATTCACTCAAAAATGGTGCCAAACGGTTCCAAATGTTCCCATGAGAGGTTTGGCGGTCAAAACAGAAGGCTTTTTATCACAGGAAAAGAAATCAGACCTTGACAACTTAACCGGCAGAAAAAGATTTTTTGAAAAAATCCCTAAACCACGGGGTCACAATTTCATCAAAAGTCTGACGTTCTCCAATTCACTCAAAAATGGTGTCAAACGGTTGCAAATGCTCCCTTGAGTTTTTTAGCGGTCGAAACATAAGGCTTTTTATCACAGGACAAGAAATAAGCCCTCGACAACTTAACCGGCAGAAAAAGATTTTTCTCAAAAAATTCCTAAGCCCCGGGGTCACAATTTCATCAAAAGTCGGACGTTCTCCAATTCACTCAAAAATGGTGCCAAACGGTTCCAAATGTTCCCATGAGAGGTTTGGCGGTCAAAACAGAAGGCTTTTTATCACAGGAAAAGAAATCAGCCCTCGACAACTTAACTGGCAGAAAAAGGTTTTTTGAAAAAATCCCTAAGCCCCGGGGTCACAATTTCATTAAAAGTCTGACTTTCAGCAATTCACTCAAAAATGATGCCGAACGGTTGCAAACGCTCCCTTGAATGCTTTAGCGGTCGAAACAGAAGGCTTTTTATCACAGGACAAGAAATAAGCCCTCGACAACTTAACCGGCAGAATAAGATTTTTTTGAAAAAATCCCTAAGCCCAGGGGTCACAAATTCATTCAAAGTCTGACGTTCTCCAATTCACTAAAAAATGGTGCCAAACGGTTCCAAATGTTTGCATGAGAGGTTTGGCGGTCAAAACAGAAGGCTTTTTATCACAGGACAAGAAATAAGCCCTCGACAACTTAACCAGTAGAAGAAGATTTTTTGAAAAAATCTTTAAGCCCCGGGGTCACAATTTCATCAAAAATCTAACTTTCAGCAATTCACTCAAAAATGGTGCCAAACGGTTGCAAATACTCCCTTGAATGCTTTAGCGGTTGAAACAGAAGGCTTTTTATCACAGGAAAAGAAATCAGACCTCGACAGCTTAACCGGCAGAAAAAGATTTTTTGAAAAAATCCCTAAGCCCCGGGTGTCACAATTTCATCAAAAATCTGACGTTCTCCAATTCACTCAAAAATGGTGCCAAACAGTTGCAAATGCTCCCCTGAAAGGTTTGTCGGTCAACACAGAAGGCTTTTTATCACAGGAAAAGAAATCAGACCTCGACAACTTAACCGGCAGAAAAAGATTTTTTGAAAAAATCCCTAAACCCCGGGGTCACAACTTCATCAAAAATCTGACTTTCTGCAATTCACTCAAAAATGGTGCCAAACGATTCCAAAAGCTCCCCTGAAAGGTTTGGTGGTCGTAACAGAAGGCTTTTTATCACAGGACAAGAAATAAGCCCTCGACAACTTAACCGGCAGAAAAAGATGTTTTTGAAAAAATCCCTAAGCCCCGGGGTCACAATTTCATCAAAATCTGACGTTCTCCAATTCACTCAAAAATGGTGCCAAACGGTTCCAAATGTTCCCAAGAGAGGTATGGCGGTCGAAACAGAAGGCTTTTTATCACAGAAAAAGAAATCAGACCTCGACAACTTAACCGGCAGCAAAAGATTTTTTTTGAAAAAATCCCTAAGCCCCGGGGTCACAATTTCATTAAAAGTCTGACGTTCTCCAATTCACTCAAAAATGGTGGAAAACGGGTGCAAATGCTCCCCTGAAAGGTTTGGCGGTCAAAACAGAAGGCTTTTTATCAGAGGAAAAGAAATCAGACCTCGACAACTTAACCGGCAGCAAAAGATTTTTTGAAAAAATCCCTATACCCCGGGGTCACAATTTCATCAAAAATCTGACGTTCTCCAATTCACTCAAAAATGGTGCCAAACGGTTGCAAATGCTCCCCTGAAAGGTTTGGCGGTCAACACAGAAGGCTTTTTATCACAGGAAAAGAAATCAGACCTTGAAAACTTAACCGGCAGAAAAAGATTTTTTGAAAAAATCCCTAAACCCCGGGGTCACAATTTCATCAAAAATCTGACTTTCTGCAATTCACTCAAAAATGGTGTCAAACGGTTGCAAATGCTCCCCTGAAAGGTTTGGTGGTCGAAACAGAAGGATTTTTTTCACAGGACAAGAAATAAGCCCTCGACAACTTACCGGGCGGAAAAAGATTTTTTTGAAAAAATCCCTAAGCCCCGGGGTCACAATTTCATCAAAAGTCTGACGTTCTCCAATTCACTCAAAAATGGTGCCAAACGGTTCCAAATGTTCCCATGAGAGGTTTGGCGGTCAAAACAGAAGGCTTTTTATCACAGGAAAAGAAATCAGCCCTCGACAACTTAACCGGCAGAAAAAGATTTTTTGAAAAAATCCCTAAGCCCCGGGGTCACAATTTCATTAAAAGTCTGACATTCAGCAATTCACTCAAAAATGATGCCAAACGGTTGCAAATGCTCCCTTGAATTCTTTTGCGGTCGAAACAGAAGGCTTTTTATCACAGGACAATAAATAAGCCCTCGACAACTTAACCGGCAGAAAAAGATTTTTTGAAAAAATCCCTAAACCCCGGGGTCACAATTTCATTAAAAGTCTGACTTTCAGCAATTCACTCAAAAATGGTGCCAAACGGTTCCAAATGCTCCCCTGAAAGGTTTGGCGGTCGAAACAGAAGGCTTTTGATCACTGGACAAGAAATAAGCCCTCGACAACTTAACCGGCAGAAAAAGATTTTTTGAAAAAATCCCTAAACCCCGGGGTCACAATTTCATCAAAAGTCTGACGTTCTCCAATTCACTCAAAAATGGTGGCAAACGGTTGCAAATGATCCCCTGAAAGGTTTGGCGGTCAAAACAGAAGGCTTTTTATCACAGGAAAAGAAATCAGACCTCGGCAACTTAAGCGGCAGAAAAAGATTTTTTGAAAAAATCCCTAAACCCAGGGGTCACAATTTCATCAAAAGTCTGACGTTCTCCAATTCTTTCAGCAATTCACTCAAAAATGGTGCCAAACGGTTGCAAATGCTCCCCTGAATGCTTTAGCGATCGAAACAGAAGGCTTTTTATCACAGGACAAGAAATAAGCCCTCAACAACTTAACCGGCAGAAAAAGATTTTTTTAAAAAAATCCCTAAGCCCCGGGGTCACAATTTCATCAAAATCTGACGTTCTCCAATTCACTCAAAAATGGTGCCAAACGGTTCCAAATGTTCCCAAGAGAGGTTTGGCGGTCAAAACAGAAGGCTTTTTATCACAGGAAAAGAAATCAGCCCTCGACAACTTAACCGGCAGAAAAAGATTTTTTTGAAAAAATCCCTAAGCCCCGGGGTCACAATTTCATTAAAAGTCTGACATTTAGCAATTCACTCAAAAATGATGCCAAACGGTTGCAAATGCTCCCTTGATTGCTTTAGCGGTCGAAATAGAAGGCTTTTTATCACAGGACAAGAAATAAGCCCTCGACAACTTAACCGGCAGAAAAAGATTTTTTTGAAAAAATCCCTAAGCCCCGGGGTCACAATTTCATTCAAAGTCTGACTTTCAGCAATTCACTCAAAAATGATGCCAAACGGTTGCACATGCTCCCAGGAAGGTTTGGCGGTCGAAACAGAAGGCTTTTTATCACAGGACAAGAAATAAGCCCAACTTAACCGGCAGAAAAAGATTTTTTTGTAAAAATCCCTAAGCCCCGGGGTCACAATTTCATTAAAAGTCTGACTTTCAGCAATTCACTCAAAAATGATGCCAAACGGTTGCAAATGCTCCCTTGAATGCTTTAGCGGTCGAAACAGAAGGCTTTTTATCAAAGGACAAGAAATAAGCCCTCGACAACTTAACCGGCAGAAAAAGATTTTTTGAAAAAATCCCTAAGCCCCGGGGTCACAATTTCATCAAAAGTCTGACGTTCTCCAATTCACTCAAAAATGGTAGCAAACGGTTGCAAATGCTCCCCTGAAAGGTTTGGCGGTCAAAACAGAAGGCTTTTTATCACAGGAAAAGAAATCAGACCTCGACAACTTAACCGGCAGAAAAAGATTTTTTGAAAAAATCCCTAAGCCCCGGGGTCACAATTTCATCAAAAGTCTGACGTTCTCCAATTCACTCAAAAATGGTGCCAAACGGTTGCAAATGCTCCCTTGAGTTTTTTAGCGGTCGAAACAGAAGGCTTTTTATCACAGGACAAGAAATAAGCCCTCGACAACTTAACCGGCAGAAAAAGATTTTTTGAAAAAATCCCTAAACCCCGGGGTCACAATTTCATGAAAAGTCTGACGTTCTCCTATTCACTCAAAAATGGTGCCAAACGGTTCCTAATGTTTGCATGAGAGGTTTGGCGGTCAATACAGAAGGCTTTTTATCACAGGAAAAGAAATCAGCCCTCGACAACTTAACCGGCGGAAAAGATTTTTTTGAAAAAATCCCTAAGCCCCAGGGTCACAATTTCATTAAAAGTCTGACGTTAAACAATTCACTCAAAAATGATGCCAAACGGTTGCACATGCTCCCAGGAAGGTTTGGCGGTCGAAACAGAAGGCTATTTATCACAGGACAAGAAATAAGCCCTCGACAACTTAACCGGCAGAAAAAGATTTTTTTGAAAAAATCCCTAAGCCCCGGGGTCACAATTTCATTAAAAGTCTGACTTTCAGCAATTCACTCAAAAATGATGCCAAATGGTTGCACATGCTCCCAGGAAGGTTTGGCGGTCGAAACAGAAGGCTTTTTATCACAGGACAAGAAATAAGCCGTCAACAACTTAACCGGCAGAAAAAGATTTTTTTGAAAAAATCCCTAAGCCCCGGGGTCACAATTTCATTAAAAGTCTGACTTTCAGCAATTCACTCAAAAATGATGCCAAACGGTTGCAAATGCTCCCTTGAATGCTTTAGCGGTCGAAACAGAAGGCTTTTTATCAAAGGACAAGAAATAAGCCCTCGACAACTTAACCGGCAGAAAAAGATTTTTTGAAAAAATCCCTAAGCCCCGGGGTCACAATTTCATCAAAAGTCTGACGTTCCCCAATTCACTCAAAAATGGTAGCAAACGGTTGCAAATGCTCCCCTGAAAGGTTTGGCGGTCAAAACAGAAGGCTTTTTATCACAGGAAAAGAAATCAGACCTCGACAACTTAACCGGCAGAAAAAGATTTTTTGAAAAAATCCCTAAGCCCCGGGGTCACAATTTCATTAAAAGTCTGACTTTCAGCAATTCACTCAAAAATGGTGCCAAACGGTTCCAAATGCTCCACTGAAAGGTTTGGCGGTCGAAACAGAAGGCTTTTGATCACCGGACAAGAAATAAGCCCTCAACAACTTAACCGGAAGAAAAAGATTTTTTTGAAAAAATCCCTAAGCCCGGGGTCACAATTTCATCAAAAGTCTGACGTTCTCCAATTCACTCAAAAATGGTGCCAAACGGTTCCAAATGTTCCCATGAGAGGTTTGGTGGTCGAAACAGAAGGCTTTTTATCACAGGACAAGAAATAAGCCCTCAACAACTTACCGGGCAGAAAAAGATTTTTTTGAAAAAATCCCAAAGCCCTGGGGTCACAATTTCATCAAAAGTCTGACGTTCTCCAATTCTTTCAGCAATTCACTCAAAAATGGTGCCAAACGGTTGCAAATGCTCCCCTGAATGCTTTAGCGATCGAAACAGAAGGCTTTTTATCACAGGACAAGAAATAAGCCCTCAACAACCTAACCGGTAGAAAAAGATTTTTTTTTAAAAAAAATCCCTAAGCCCCGGGGTCACAATTTCATCAAAAGTCTGACGTTCTCCAATTCATTCAAAAATGGTGCCAAACAGTTGCAAATATTCCCATGAGAGGTTTGGCGGTCGAAACAGAAGTCTTTTTATCACAGGAAAAGAAATCAGCCCTCGACAACTTAACCGGCAGAAAAAGATTTTTTTGAAAAAATCCCTAAGCCCCGGGGTCACAATTTCATCAAAAATCTGACTTTCGGCATTTCACTCAAAAATGGTGCGAAACGTTTGCAAATGCTCCCCTGAATGCTTTAGCGATCGAAACAGAAGGCTTTTTATCACAGGACAAGAAATAAGCCCTCGACAAGTTAACCGGCAGAAAAAGATTTTTTTAAAAAAATCCCTAAGCCCCGGGGACACAATTTCATCAAAAATCTGACTTTCTGCAATTCACTCAAAAATGCTGCCAAACGGTTGCAAATGCTCCCCTGAAAGGTTTGGCGGTCGAAAAAGAAGGCTTTTTATCACAGGACATGAAATAGGCCCTCGACAACTTAACCGGCAGAAAAACATTTTTTGAAAAAATCCCTAAGCCCCTGGGACACAATTTCATCAAAAATCTCACTTTCTGCAATTCACTCAAAAATGGTGCGAAACGCTTGCAAATGCTCCCCTGAATGCTTTAGCAATCGAAACAGAAGGCTTTTAATCACAGGACAAGAAATAAGCCCTCGACAACTTACCGGGCAGAAAAAGATTTTTTTGAAAAAATCCCAAAGCCCCAGGGTCACAATTGTATAAAAAGTCCAACTTTGAGCAATTCACTCAAAAATGATGCCAAATGGTTGCAATTGCTCCCCTGAATGCTTTAGCGGTCGAAACAGAAGGCTTTTTATCACAGGACAAGAAATAAGCCCTCGACAACTTAACCGGCAGAAAAAGATTTTTTGAAATGCTCCTGTCAGGGAACTGTCATCGGAGCCAGGAGTGGAGGTAAGGCGCCCAACCATGCAGGAGAGGGACCCAGCAGGGAGAGAGGGAAGACTTCCTCTGAGGAAGGAAATCAGCGTGACACCAGGAAGAAAGGGGAGCCTGGAAGGACTTCGGAGAGAAGGCTCCAAGACTCTTCCACAGAGACCAATGGGGAGAGCACAGGACCTCCGCTGGCCACGCCCACTCTGCGCAGAAAACTTCCGCGCAGGGAGGCTAGGCGGAGACTTGGTGTCAAAGAGGTTTTATGCTGGAAGAAGTTCAGGGAACGCCCACTGACGGATTCTGCCAGCGACTGACAGCCACGGAGTAAGGGCTGTCCAGCCAGGGAAAGGTTTAGCCAGACAACGTTGCCTAGAGCAGCGGGGACTTAGGTTTCCGGGCAGGAGGTGATCACGATGAGGGTTTGCCACGCATGCCTTCCTCTTGGCACATTTCTCCCTTTCGTCCTGTGTTTGAGTGTCTTCAAAGCCCATGACACCTTTGGTATAGGCTGTTCTCCAATTGGAGCGCTCGCAGGCCAGTGTTTCCCAGTTGTCGGAGTTTATGCTACATTTTAAAAAAGATTTACCTTGAGAGCGTCTTTAAACCTCTTGTTGACCACCAGCATGATGCTTTCCTTTTTAAAGTTCAGAATAGAGTAGTTGCTTTGGAAGACGATTATCAGGCATCCGCACAACATGACCAGTCCAACAAAGTTGACATTGAAGAATCATTGCTTTGACACTGGTGATCTTTGCTTCTTCCAGTACACTGGCATTAGTTCACCTGTCTTCCCAAGTAACGTGTAAAAATTTCCGGAGACTCCGTTGATGGAATCTTTCAAGGAATTGGAGATGGCGTTTATAAGTGGTCCATATTTCACAAGCATACAATAAGGTTGGTAGTACCATAGCTTTGTAAACAAGCATTTTGGTAATACACACATCACTGTGGTAAAAGCATACTGGGAGCTGCAAATAAAACTTTTTTAATGCATTGTAAAGTGCAATGTACACATGGGACACTAGATGGCGAGAGTGAGCCACACCAAATCCAATGTGTTTTTCAAAATGTTTTTTGGAAAAGCATTTCCGCAGCATTTTTCTATACGTGTGTAGATCCCAATGGAATTTCTTGTGGGAAAAATTATGGAACTGAATGAGATTTTTTTTGGTCTTCAGGACCTTCCATCCAGATTCTTATTACATGCTCCTTCATTTTTTAAAATGCAAACGAGACTGCCTTCAGTCCGAGACTGGTTACCTTGCATGCCAAAAAGTCCATCATTTCATCTGAAATGCATGTCAGTCTTTTTGGTAAACAGACACTATGGATCTCAACAATGAGCAAGGCCACCTGTCTGGAGTTAAAGAGAAAATCCTTGAGGTCTTGTTTTTGGCCAGGAGGCAACATTAACCACCTGGCTATGCATATGTCTAAGCGCACTTGCGGGACTAGGTCTGTGTGATTTTCATGTCTTTTTAGATTTATTTTAACAAACAGCATGCAGTGCCAAAACAAAACTGCCCATTTAGCATTGCCCGTAGAAATGACTATGGACTTGGCAAGTATTGTGGAATTTATTGTGTGTGCACCTCTGGCAGGTGAGGGGGGAGGCTAGGACAGGAGTGAATGAACAAGCTGAGTTTTATCTGTGTTTTTGAAGTTTAGCGGTGTAAAACAACAACAACGGGGAGACGTTTCAAATGTGGCACCCTCATAAAATATCGGGGCACAGGCAGTACGGCAGACCCTCCAAGTGTCCCTATTTTCCAGACACATCCCTGATTTAGAAAAGCCATCCTGGTTTCTGATTTGATTCCAGAATGTCCCACTTTTCCTTGGGATGTCTCTGTTCATTGGAGAAATTGCCGTCTAAAGGCAATCCTGTATAGGGAAGTTTTTCTTAATGTTTAATATTTTATTATGTTTTTATGTATGTTGGAAGCCGCCCAGAGTGTCTGGGACAAACCAGTAAGATGTGTGGAGTATAAATAGTAAAATTATCAATTTTGGAACAGGACCTCCCTATTTTCATCAGAGAAATGTTGGAGGGTATGGTATCTGCCCCTGCGTACACTTTCCCCAGCCTAGGTGCAGGTTTCAAACTACCTGGCTTACTGTGGGTCCAAACTGGAATTCAAGACACAGACAAATAAGCAAATGAAATGACCTCTTTGGTGACAAACTACTTGGAGCATTCTGCCAGTCAGTCAGGAATGACTTTCTCCAGGAAATTTCAAGACAGAATTAGAAGATACCAAGTAATGTATCAACAAGGTGAAATCTAAATAATAAAGTTTTCCACCTCGCATTTTTATGGGCTTTGCATCTTTTTAGTGATGCTCTCTCTAAATTATTTCAATACCTTAGCAATGGATTTGGGTCACTCTGATGTTTCTTGGTAAAGGGCGTGAAACCTATAGCCCCAAACTGGATTTTCTATATTTGTTGGCTGGAGGAGGGCAAATGAGGATGAGTCATCTCATTCAATCATCTCCAAGTCTTTGTGGAGAAATTACCTGTCATTTCCCTAACACATTCCTGAGGACAGGAACCTGTCATTTTTTTTTTCTTATTTCGCTTAGGTTGTTATCTAAAGTTCCCTGTACACCGATGGCTCTCTATAATGAATGCATGACTGAATGAGCAAATGAAAGATGGCAGCAGCAAGTTGTCAATTGGCAATGACAACTGTGAGAAATAAGCAAACAAGCAAGCAAGCAAGCAAGCAAGCAAACAAACAAACAGATAGCATTCTACGAAAGAAATGAGGATTGATATGAACTCATGAATGTTGCCTTAGGAATGTCGCAGGCAGCAAACAGCCCGTTTCTGTGAAAAATAATAAATGGACACAAATCCGACATTGGAAATGGCTATATCTAAAGATGAGTGGGAAAACTCTTCAACTTCCCAGGATGCTCTGTAAGTGACCTTAAAGTGGCCGTACCCGAAGAAAGGAAATGTAGTGTGAAACTGCTGACTTACATTTCAATATGTTCCATGCTATTGTTTGCAGATTAAGACGAGGCAAATTATTTTTGTCATGCTAGATGTGTGAATTGAGTCACCCGTGCCATACCCTCCAACATTTCTCCAATAAAAATAGGGACGTTTATTATTATTATTATTATTATTATTATTATTATTATTATTATTATACTCTGCCTGTCTGACTAGATTGCACCAGCCACTCTGGGTGGCTTCCAACATATATAAAAGCATAATAAAACATTGAACATTTAAAAACTTCCCTATAGAGGGCTGCCTTCAGATGTCTTCTAAATGTTCTCTAGTTACTTATCTCCTTGGCTTGGGGGTCGCATAACTCCATACCCTCCAACATTTCTCCGATGAAAACAGGGAAGTTCTAATGAAAAGCAGGACATTGTGGGATCAAATCAGAAACCTTCTGTAAATCTGGGACTGTCCCTGGAAAATAGGGACACTTGGAGGGTCTGCGGCAAGCTGTCTCAGGGCAATATGGTACCCTGAGGGAGGACAAAATGTGCTTTAAATGCATGACTCAACAGTCAGTGAGAAAGAGGAGGATTGGTTTGGGAAGATATTGAATTATTTGGGTAGGTTTGAACAACTTGAGGCAATTAAAATGTTAAAAGTTAAATAAACCTTGTGGAGGGAGGAGTGTTAATGTATATAGAATTGTACATATGGTTGATTTGAATATGTTATTATTGATTATGTATATCCAATGTATCAGTTGCCTGGGAGGTTTCACTGTGTTTTGGTTGTTGGTAAAAAAATAAAAAGGGACACGGGTGGTGCTGTGGGTTAAACCACAGAGACTTGGACTTGCCGATCAGAAGGTCAGCAGTTCAATTCCCCGCGACGGGGTGAGCTCCTGTTGCTCGGTCCCTGCTCCTGCCAACCTAGCAGTTCGAAAGCATGTCCAAGTGCAAGTAGATAAATAGGTACTGCTCTGGCGGGAAGGTAAACGGCATTTCCGTGCGCTGCTCTGGTTCGCCAGAAGCGGCTTAGTCATGCTGGCCACATGACCCTGAAGCTGTACGCCGGCTCCCTCGGCCAATAAAGCGAGATGAGCACTGCAACCCCAGAGCGGGTCACGACTGGACCTAATGGTCAGGGGTCCCTTTATCTTAACCTAAAAAAATAAAAAAATGAAAAATGTATGATGCAACAGTGCCTAAGTCTGTGTAGGCAGAGGGTTCATCCTAAAAATTCTCCATTCATTTCTGTTGATGGCCACAAAGAGGAAATACAACCCTACCTCCCTTCTCTTTGCATTCTGGTGCCTTGTTCTTCCATGTTATCGCATTCTGTTCGCTGCAGAAGATGCTCTTTTGTACTGTGGGACGGTTGTTGTTTTGCTCACAGATCTGCCGCCTTTCAGGGTGGAAGAGCTTTCAAACCGTGACGTTTGTGTCCCCTTTCCTGTAACCCGTGCTAATAATGTCGATAGCGATTAAGGGTCCCTTTCTTCGAGTGCGTCATGATTCTCAAGGTCTCCTTCGAAAGCTGTGTTCTTAATTGTACAAGGAAGGAGCTGCCCAGGCGGCGGAGGCCGAGGAAACATGAAACAATACTCCTGGCTTTTTATCTTGCAGATAAAATAGACTTCTTGATAGTTGATGACAGAGCAGGGAGTATGGCTCAGGCAGCTGTCTGCATAATGAACCTGCATCCTCCAGATGTGCCCTTCTCTGGCGAAGATCTGATTGCCGGAGAAGGGAGCCAAGCCCCAGAGATCAGACCAAAGGAAGGAGAAGCTTTCAGAGCAGTTTTTGAAATGCCGTGGCAAAGGGAGGAAAGCGACGTTGCGTAGGTGCCATGCTAATGAAGGCCTTTGCCAGCCTGGCACCCTATAGATGCCATGGCTCCCATTTGCCCCAGCAAGCACGGCTGATGGGAGATGCCGTCCAAAACATCTGGCCAGCAAAGGGATTCCTGCAGTGTTAAAAACTCAGATATATGAGCAGGGCCAGATTTAGGTTTGATGAGGCCCTAAGCTACTAAAGGTAATGGCAGGGGTATCTTATCTATAGAGCCTAATGGTGTGGGGTGCCAGGGTGCTAAGTTTTGGAGGGTGACAGGGAAGAGGCGGAGACTGCACACGGCACCTCCTGGCACCAGCTCGCCGCCCTTCCCTGCCTCAGCCATGCCGTGCCAAAGCAGCGCCGTGCCCAGAGTCTCCGTCTGCCATGGCCACCGCGGCACGAAGCAGCCAGCTGAGCTGGCAGGCGCTGCATCCAGCCTCTGAGTGCCAGTGTGGTGTAGCGGTTAAGAACGGTGGACTCGTAATCTGGTGAACCGGGTTTGCATCCCCGTTCCTCCACCTGCAGCTGCTGGGTGACCTTGGGCCAGTCACACTTCTCTGAAGTCTCTCAGCCCCACTCACCTCACAGAGTGTTTGTTGTGGGGGAGGAAGGGAAAGGAGATTGTTAGCCGCTTTGAGACTCCTTAGGGGAGTGATAAAGCAGGATAACAAATCCAAACTCTTCTTCTTCTTCTTCTTCTTCTCTGCCTCTTCCCCACTGGAGGAGCCACCCTCCAGCCGCTGCCCGCCTCCACCAGCCCTGCCAGCAGCGCCGTCCTCCCTAAAAAGCTCTGGGAAATGGGGGTGTGGGCCGCCGGAGGGAGCTTTGCACCACGGCGCCAGATATGCTTAAGATGGCCCTGGGTAATGGGGCCCTTTATATGTCCAGCTGTCCTTTGTCAACAACAAATTGTCGCTGTTTTTTTTTTTTTGTTGAATATATGCTATATGGTAATTTATGGACCTAATAAGTATCTATTTATTGATTTTTTATTGATTTTCAACATTTATCACAAAAAGAATGTGACAAAACACACAACAAAGAAAAACACACTGCAACCATAAACTAAACACAAAGGAAAAATATTTTTTCAAGTACCTAATTTTCATTACATTGATAACTGACTTCCCCAAATCCCCTCTAACTGAATTTCATCATATCACCTATATAGCAGTTCTCCAAATTCATATTTCTAATAATACTAACTCTGTTCGTTTACTAACCTCTTCTCCTTTATTAATATTCTAATCCTTACTATTTACTACCATACATTCTTATTCTACCCCTAAGCCTATTTGTTACTTCCAAGAATTTTCTATTTATTACAATATTTAGCTAAATATTCTTTAAAGTTCTTCCAATCCTCTTTTTTCTCCTCTTCTTTCTGGTCGTGGATTCTTCCAGTCAGGTTGGCCAGCTCCAAAAAGTCCGGCATCTTCATCTGCCATTCTTCTATTGTTGGTATTTCCAGTTTTTGGCTAGTAAAAGTCTTGCCACTGTAGTGGCATACAAAAACAGTCTAACATCTTTTTTGGGCAATAATAGGTATCTAAAGCCATTTGCACATAATAAAATATGTATTTTATCAAAGTAATTGTTGAACTGAAATGCAATTAAGAAGTATTTTAATAGTGAAATGATTATTAAGCTCTAACAAAATGATTGGGGCCCATTATTTACATCATAGGAGCCTACACAACACAAAACACTCTTGCTGTATGTAGGTTTTATTTTATTTGTTTTTGATCTTATATTTTGGAATGTACATCCAGTTTTTTCCCTTTATTTTTTGGGGCCCCCAAGAGAGTGGGCCCCTAAGCTATAGCTTGTTTAGCTTATACATAAATCCGGAGCTATAACTGCAGTACAAAGTTTACGCATGCTGGAACTTCAAAGGATGGCTGTGTTTTGGTTCTCATAGCGAGAATTGGATAGATTTGCCTCCAAATATAAACTGGATCAAAATTTTCCTAAATCCCTAAGAAAGCTAGGATAGATAAACCGGAGGCCTTTCTTCTGGGCATTGTGGACCAGAGAGTAGTTAAGAAAGATAGAACTTTTTTAATGTATGCTACCACAGCAGCAAGGATCCTGATTGCTAAGCATTGGAAGACACAAGATTTACCCACGCTGGAGGAATGGCAGACGCAGTTGATGGACTATATGGAACTGGCCGAAATGACTGGCAGAATCCGAGACTTGGGAGAAGAAACAATCGAGGAAGACTGGGAAAAATTTAAAGACTATTTGAAAAAACATTAGAAGTTGTATGAATGTTAAAAAATGCACTTTTTAGGAAACTCTAGCTTCAGCAATTGTAAATTAATGAAATGAAAATTAAGGTACAAGAAGTCAGAGGTGGAATAATGAAATAACTTTATTATGTTTAAGCTAAAACGTATAAGATTTGGGTTACAACATTTTGGAAACTAGGTAACATGATAAAATGAAAGATACAATAAGTTTTGAAATAAGTTAACAAATTGCTGATGTTTTGTATCACAGAGAACGCAGGGTTAGGAGGATGCGGGGAAGTCCATTAGATTTGCTGAAAAAAAGAATATGGAAATTTGCAACTTTTCTATTTTATTTCTTATATCTGTCTTTTATTTTTTTTTTCCTGTATTTCATAAACTCAATAAAAATATTATAAAAAAAGAAAGAAAGCTAGGATAGATAGATAAGACAGAAAGATGGAGCTTCTTTAGGTACTATGATACATATATGGTGGAATTATAATAATAATAATTTATTATTTGTACCCCGCCCATCTGGCTGGGTCTCCCCAGCCACTCTGGGCGGCTTCCATAAAAACCAGAAATACACTAAAATATCACAGATTAAAAACTTCCCTGAACAGGGCTGCCTTAAGATGTCTTCTGAATGTCAGGTAGTTATTTATCGCTTTGACATCTGATGGGAGGGCGTTCCACAAGGCGGGTGCCACTACCGAGAAGGCCCTCTGCCTGGTTCCCTGTAGCTTTGCTTCTCGTAATGAGGGAACCGCCAGAAGGCCCTCGGCGCTGGACCTCAGCGTCCGGGCAGAACGATGGGGCTGGAGACGCTCCTTCAGGTATACTGGGCCGAGGCCGTTTAGGGCTTTAAAGGTCAACACCAGCACTTTGAATTGTGCTCGGAAACGTACTGGGAGCCAATGTAGGTCTTTCAAGACCGGTGTTATGTGGTCTCGGCGGCCGCCCCCAGTCACCAGTCTAGCTGCCGCATTCTGGATTAGTTGTAGTTTCCGAGTCACCTTCAAAGGTAGCCCCACGTAGAGCGCATTGCAGTAGTCCAAGCGGGAGAATTGTTTAAACATCAAACATTTTTGGGAAACAATATATAACAAAATGAAAAAAATGTTTAGATATTCATTTAGGAAAACACCAGAAGGTTTTCTATTGGGAATAGTACCAGGAAGTCTAAAGGAAGAAGACAAGACATTATATTTGTATGCAACAGTAGCCGCAAGGCTATTGATTGCGAAAAATTGGAAAAGTGGTATTATACTGACAAAAATAGAGTGGCTTGCCAAATTATTGGAGTACTACAATATATCCAAAACAATGGGAGAAACTGGAAGGATCTCAAAAGAGAAGACAGACAGGGATTGGAAGGCGTTTAAAGTATACAGTGGTGCCTCGCAAGACGAAATTAATTCGTTCCGCGAGTTTTTTCGTCTTGCGATTTTTTCGTCTTGCGAAGCACGGACTTTGGAAAAGCTTCAAAAATCACCAAAGTCTTCAAAAACCTCAAAAAAGGCTACCACACCGTGTGCTATGAGTTGCTCCTCAAAGTGAATGCACGGTTTTAAGAAAAAGGAAACAAACTTGCAAGACGTTTTCATCTTGCGAAGCAAGCCCATAGGGAAATCCGTCTTGCGAAGCAGCTCAAAAAACGAAAAACTCTTTCGTTTTGCGAGTTTTTCGTCTTTCGAGGCATTCGTCTTGCAAGGTACCACTGTACTTGCAAAACCATATTGAAAAATCAGAACTCCTATTAGAATAAACAAGTTCCGTTTTAAATACTGAAGTACTAAATAAGATGGATAACAATGTGTAATAGAAAAAGAAGCATGAAATTAAGTTAAAGGTGTGTGAAAGAAAGTAATAGAAGTGGAAAGAAATTACAATCAAGTAGATTGGAAGTCTAACACAAAGGTGGGGTGAGGGGTGAGGGATGGTGGTGGGAAAAGGAATTATCTGTGGGACTGAATGTAGGTATGCTTGAATATATTTAAGGATTGTATGAAATGTATGTTTGCATGCTTGTATATTCGCAATATGTGTGTATTTATAATACTAAATAAATAAATATTATTTTTAAAAAAGAAAGATGGAGCTTCTAAAGGACTATGCCAGCAAGGGAAAGGATGTTCTTATGCTCGTATCCTGCATAAATAAAGGTTCTTCTTGTTCCTTGAAAAAAAGAAACTCAGATAAATCTAATTGTGATCCCGATGGGGTGCCATCGCAGCTGCCCCGACCCCCGTGCTGGGCACCATGCCCCTGCAGGAGGTGTGCCCTGCCCCGCCCTTGCCTGCTCTCCGTCCCTATTTGAACTATAAAATGGTGATTTTCTTGAGTCAAAATGGGAGCACCCCTAAACATTTTTTTAAGAAAAAAGCAGTGTGTGTGTGTGTGTAACCAGTTACCCCAAAGGGTGATGGGCTTCCTCTCTAATTATCTTCAAGATGAGGCTGGGCGACTAGGAACGGTCCAGCTCTGGGTTTTCAGCATCAAAAAGGGAGCTAGACTAAATCCTGGGCTTACCATAGGTAAGCAGGCCTCCACCCACCTGGTGCAACTGCGAGGTCAGGTGACCCATTTTTTCTTTGCAGTGTAATAAAAGCCAAACCTAGCCAAATAGGGCATGAAACTGCTTCCACCTGTCAGGCCTGTTGTATAATCCACTAGACCAGGGGTAGGCAACCTAAGGCCCGTGGGCCGGATGCGGCCCAATCGCCTTCTCAATCTGGCCCTTGGATGGTCTGGGAATCAGCGTGTTTTTACATGGGTAGAATGTGTCCTTTTATTTAGAATGCATCTCTGGGTTATTTGTGGGGCCTGCCTGCTGTTTTTACATGGGTAGAATGTGTGCTTTTACAGTGGTACCTCAGGTTACATACGCTTCAGGTTACATACACTTCAGGTTACATACGCTTCAGGTTACAGACTCCGCTAACCCAGAAATAGTGCTTCAGGTTAAGAACTTTGCTTCAGGATGAGAACAGAAATCGTGCTCTGGTGGGGCAACGGCAGCAGGAGGCCCCATTAGCTAAAGTGGTGCTTCAGGTTAAGAACAGTTTCAGGTTAAGAACGGACCTCCGGAATGAATTAAGTACTTAACCTGAGGTACCACTGTATTTAAAATGCATCTCTGGGTTATTTGTGAAGTGTGCCTGGTGTTCTTGCATGAGTAGAATATGTGCTTTTATTTAAAATGCATCTCAGGGTTATTTGTGAGGCACAGGAATTCGTTCATTTCCCCCAAAAAAATATAGTCTGGCCCCCACATGGTCTGAGGGACAGTGGACCGGCCCATGGCTGAAAAAGGTTGCTTACCCCTGCACTAGACCCTCTCTAACTTTCACACCCTCTTCTTCCATCTTAAGCCCTTGGCACTAGTAACATGCTTTCCCAGTGCCTTGGGGTAAAAAGGGACACCCCGCTTTTTCGCATGGGACCTTGGCAGCCATTTTGGGTGCTGTGATCTCTAGCGCTGTTGGCCCCCCCCCAAAAGAGCTTTTTCTGGGGCGAAAGAAAGGCTCGGGTCACGTGACTCATCCGAGAATGCGTCCCAGAAGATACACACCTCCGATTCTGGGCTGTAAAAAGTTAATAAAGATGTAAACGTTGCTTCTGAGCATATGCTGAATGCCGGAAACTGCTACAGAAGAACCACAGTGCATTTGGGATTCAGTCTCAAGGAGAGACTGTCCCAGCTGCTTTTTGGAAACCAACCTCCAGTTTTCAAGACTGGGAACATCATTGGCTGAAAAGGGCTGCTAGATGAGCTTCCTGGGAAAATAGGAGTTATGGGTTTCAATGGGGGCTTGCAGAGGAGAACTTCCTTGTGGGCGATACCAATTAACTTGATTTCCAAATAAACTTCTTCGTAAAATAAAACACATTACAGCCTTTCAAATAACTGTACATTACTATGGGGGTGGGGAGCACCCCAGAATTATTGCTCTGAATTAGTGGGTTGTTGTCTATTGAGACAGCACCCCCTTTCTCCAATCAAGTTCGTACTGAAAAGATTTAATTAAATTTTTATGTGTAAATTTACAAACCATTAAATTAAATCAAACTATAAAAATGCTCCTTGTGACTGGGAATGATCGCAGCTGTAAAATATTTATTAGAGGCTTTATTAATTTTGGGGTGGGGGGTTAAGGTGTAAAATATTATGATTTCGCTGATGTTTGGGGAGTTCCTAGCATCCTTACACCTTTCTGAAGGCTTCATTAAGGAAGTGAGTCTGCCTCCCGTATTCCTAAATTGAATCAAGCGCAACACACAAAGTGTAGTATAGGATTTGTCTCTTTATCACCAAGCCATAGGAATAAAATCATTTCGCGAATTGCATGAAGAATATCCACTAGATGGCAGCATCAGATTGACAGAACACAGCAGTCCATTTATTTGAGAAGTCTGATGGCTGTTTATGTGGAGACTGAAATTTGTCAGATATTTGACTTTAGATTGTAGCAGGCACAATCTCAGTTTTTGGGATAGAATCTCCTTCAGTGAGATTCCCCCCCCAAACCAGAGTCCTTTCTGTTGGGGATAATTCAGACTAAAATTCCCAGATGTCAAAAAAAGAAGGTTATTTATGTATGCCACTATGGCGGCCTGTGTTTTGTTAGCCCCAAAATGGAAAACGAGCAAGGTCCCAACCAAAGAAGAATGGCAACTGAAGTTGACAGAATTTGCACAACTCGCACACTTAATATATAGAATAAGAGAACAAGAAGAACATATGTTTATTGGAAAACCTTTATTGAATATTTGGGAAATAATTGTATACAGTTGAAAACGCTGGTAGCATTAAGATAAATTCAACAGTGTAAACAAATTTTGATGGCTGCAATTACGGAATACAAAATGGTATAGTTTTTGTAAAATATGCCAGGGATTTATGATATGTAAAATGAACCATGGAAAGAGAAGAAGGGAAGTCATTGATATCTTAAGGATGTAAACTGAATATTTTAAATCGTGAAACAGAAGATTTACTAGAATTTATATATAAGTAGAATCTCTCTACAATGGTCCGTATAGTTAAAGCTATGGTTTTTCCAGTAGTGATGTATGGAACTGAGAGCTGGACCATAAAGAAGGCTGATCACCAAAGAATTGATGCTTTTGAATAATGGTGCTGTAGGAGACTCTTGAGAGTCCCATGAACTACAAGAAGGTCAAATGTATCCATTCTGAAGGAAATGTATCCATTCATGAAGCTGAGACTCCAATACTTTGGCCACCTCATGAGAAGAGAAGACTCCCTGGAAAAGACCCTGGTGCTGGGAAAGATGGAGGGCAGAAGGAGAAGGAGACGACAGAGGACGAGATGGTTGGACAGTGTTCTTGAAGCTACCAACATGAGTTTGACCAAACTGCGGGAGGCAGTGGAAGACAGGAGTGCCTGGCGTGCTCTGGTCCATGGGGTCACGAAGAGTCGGACATAACTAAACGACTAAACAACAACAAAGAATCTCTCTCAGCTGGGACCTTCTTTCTGTTCCTCTAAGGACATCTTTATTAATTTTATTAATAATTTTATTAATAATTTTATTAATAATTTTATTAATTTTCTTGCATTTAAATCCCACTTTCCTTCCATCATGGAACTCAAGATGGCATACGTGAGGGGGTCTCCCATCCAAGCACCTACCAGATCTGGACCTTCTTAACTTCAGCAAAGTGCTTCTGAGCTTTCAATCCATACACTGATCGTCACTTCCTGCAAGGATGGTGAATAAATATGAGGTTATTACTAGTTTCAGGCATGATGGAATTTTTCCCAGGCACCCTTCCTGATTTTCAGAAGCTGTCCCGATTTCTGATTTGATCCTGGAATGTCCCACTTTTCCTTAGGATGTCCCTATTTTCACTGGAGAAACGTCAGAGGGTATTAGAGCTATCCAGCCCTCGAGCAATCTTGTATAGGGAAGTTTACTTATTTTATTTTTAAAAATGTTTAATGTTTTACAGTGGAACCTCGGTTTTTGAACGTAATCCGTTTTGGAACACTGTTTGCGTACCGAAATGTTCAAAAACCCAAAACTCATTACAGAAGCCTCAAAGCAGAAAAATTAATATGAAAACTAAAAGAAAAGAAAAAAAGAATTTTGAAAGAGGTAGGAAGAGCTGTGAACTTGAAGCATCCTTGAGCCAATCTCCTGGTGCCTGGTGTAGGATTAGCGATGATGCTACCTATTCAAAGAGTGTGGCTGCCTCCAGTATGCAAATATTATGAAGACAATTTAAATCTCAAGTGCTTCCTCGTTAAAAGAAATGAAATCTTGGAGCTCACACTCAGACACATATTCATACATAGCTTTTGCTGTCAGCTCTTGTCATCATTCATTTGCGATCCGTTAAGGTGCCAACAAAACTCTCTGTGTTGGTTTTGCTGTAAAATAACAACACAGACATCCTTTTGGAAATGATTCCCAGCTTTATCTAGGGAATCTGCATCTTCGTAAGGGTGAATTATATGTTACTTAATGTCTAGCCTTAAGGGACGCAGGTGGCGCTGTGGTGTAAACCACTGAGCATAGGGTTTGCTGATCAGAAGGTCGGCTTTTCAAAACCCCGTGACGGGGTGAGCTCCTGTTGCTTGGTCCCAGCTCCTGCCAACCTAGCAGCTTGAAAGCACATCAAAGTGCAAGTAGATAAATAGGTACTGCTATGGCGGGAAGGTAAACAGTGTTTCCGTGCGCTGCTCTGGTTCACCAGAAGCTGCTTAGTCATGCCGGCCACATGTCCCGGAATGCTGTCTTTGGACAAACGCCGGTTCCCTCGGCCAGTAAAGCGAGATGAGTGCCGCAACCCCAGAGTTGTCCATGACTGGACTTAACGGTCAGGGTTCCCTTTACCTTTTGACTTCTAGCCTTAGAGTCACAGTGTTTCTATCACCCACACAAGCATTAATTGTTCCCTGTTTGGATCAAAAGACTCTGAGGTATAATAATAATAATAATAATAATAATAATAATAATAATAATAATAATTTATACCCTGCCCATCTGGCTGGGTTTCCCCAGCCACTCTGGGAGGCTTCCAACAGACTATTAAAATACAATAGTCTATTAAACATTAAAAGCTTCCCTAAACTGGGCTGCCTTCAGATGTCTTCTAAAAGTCTGTTGTTTTTCTCTTTGACACTGCTCAAGCAATTCAGCTTCATGTAGACTGCTTACAGCCGTGGTTCCCAATGTGGGGCACACAACCCACAGAGGGGCAATTTGATTTTTAAGGAGGGCAATTCGAGAATGAGTTATTAACTATTAATGGCCTTTTAGGCTTTCTCCACATGAATAGTTCATTTTTGAATGATAAGAATTATATTTCACCGGGGTGGGGTGGGGGTGGGGCGGCACCAGTATTTTAGAGATGCTTAGGTGGGGAATGGCCAAAAAAGGTTGGGAATCATTGGCTTCAGAATTCAGATTCTGTATGAGATCAGCTGTCTTGGTCCAAAGTTGACTGACCTCCCAAAATAATCAGAGAAATCAAACTAATGGATGCAAAAGGAGGCATATGAAACCAAAATAGTCAGGTCTACTGGGACATCAGAACAAATGTTGTGAAAGAGGGCCCACCCACAAAGAAGAGAGCTGGAAGGGACCCTGAGGATCATCTTGTCCAACGCCCTGCAATGCAGGATTACATCTTCTACATGGGGATCAAACCTGCAACCTTGGCATTTTCTTCTTCTTCTTCTTCTTCTTCTTCTTCTTCTTCTTCTTCTTCTTCTTCTTCTTCTTCCTCCTCCTCCTCCTCCTCCTCTTCTTCTTCTTCTTCTTCTTCTTCTTCTTCTTCTTCTTGCAATCTTAGCCACGTAAGATTGTCTTCCATGAACACAGCCTTAACAGTGAGTCCGTAAGTGACTGTGGAGGCCAATTCTGGATCCACACATCCTTCCACAGTGGGGACACAGGTTTCCGGGTGGGAGTTGATCATGGTGAGGGTTTGCCAAGCATGCCTTCCTCTTAGCATGTTTCTTCCTTTTGTCCTGAGTTCAAGTGAAATATTCCATCAACGGTGTCTCTGAAAATTTTTACACATCATTTGGGAAGACAGGAGAACTAATGCCAGTGTACTGGAAGAAGCAAAGATCACCAGTGTCAAACCAATGATTCTTCAACATCAACATTGTTGGACTGGTCATGTTCTGCAGATGGACCTTCAGAACAAATCAAGTTCTTAACCAGAGGTACCACTGTACATACATTCATCTTAGGCAGTCACTTATGACACCAGAAAGTACATGGAACCGTCAGATTTCCCTGGACAGGAAGGCAAGGGCGGCAGTACTGTGATTTGTGAACTGAATTTTGGGATATCCTTTCCTTTGCTCTGCTTTTCCATTTCACTTATGTTCTCTACCCAGCCAGCAGTAAAGAAGCCTGTTCGTTTGACTGCAGTTAAGAGTTAAGTTTGTTTACTCTGCAGTTGTTATGATGAGCAGAGCAGAATTAGGTGCTTTTTGCTGAAAAGCTATATTGCGAGCCTCCCTTTCAGGATGCTTTCTTGCCTGTTTATCAAGCATTACTAAAGGAAGTCTATTATCCAGTAAATATTGTACAACATTAAGGACACAATCTCACCGACTTCAACAAAGAAGCTATGCATATTGTTCTCAGCATCATTCTCCGTAAATTGAAATGTTGCATTGTAATATGCTCTTACCCTGTTTCTAAATCTTTTTCTTTTTTTTTGTATTGGTGTTGTGATAAATGCTTTTTTTGTTTTGTTTGAGAAATAAGGATCCACACTAGTTTTTAATGTCATAGTCATAACATAGCATAACATAACAGGTTGTTTTGCATTTTGTTCTACATTTCCTTAACACCCGTTTTTCTAATGAAACAAACAACAACAAATATGCCTCATAATTAATTCCTGCTAACTTGACCTGTACACAACACATTGTGTTAGTTTGCACACTTTTTCTGCTTCATTGGCGATCACTTGTAGCCGAGTAAGATTGCCTTCCATGAATATGGTCTTAATGGTGTGTCCATAAGCGAATGTGGAGGCCAATTCTGGATCCACACTTTCTTCCACAGTGAGGACATAGGTTTCCAGAAGGGAGCTGATTATGGTGAGGGTTTGCCAAGCGTGCCTTCCTCTTAGTACATCTTCAAAACCCATGGCACCTTTGGTAAAGGCTGTTCTCCAACTGGAGCTCTCGCAGGCTGGTGTTTCCCAATTTTTGGTGTTTATATGACATTTTTTAAAAATTGCTTTGAGAGCATCTTTAAACCTTTGTGGTTGTCCACTGGCATTACGCTTTCCATTTTTAAGTTGGGAATAGAGTAGTTGCTTTGGAAGACAGTAATCAGGCATCTGAACATCATGACCAGTCCAACCAAGCTTATGTGGAAGAATCATTGCTTTGACACTGGTGATCTTTGCTTCTTCCAGTATAGTCATACCTCGGGTTGTGAACGTGATCCATGAAGGGAGGCACGTTCGCAACCACAGCGTTCGCAGCCTGAAGCGCCATGTCTGCACACGCACGTGACGTGATTCGGCGCGTCTACGCATGCATGTGATGTCATCTTGCGTTTCTGTGCATGTGCGAGTGCCGAAGCCTGGAAGTAACCCGTTCCGGTACTTCCGGGTTCAGCGTGGTCCACAACCCGAAAACGCGCAACCCGTAGCGTTTGTAACCTGAGGTATGACTGTATTGCTATCTCCATCTTATCCTTTTTTGTTGACCACCAGCATTACGCTTTCCATTTTTAAGTTTGTAATAGAGTAGTTGCTTTGAAAGACAATAATCAGGCATCTGCACAACTTGACCAGTCCAACGAAGTTCATGTTGAAGAATCATTGCTTTGACACTGGTGATCTTCTTCCAGTACACTGGCATTAGTTCACCTGCCTTCCCAAGCGATATGCAAAAAACTTTCAAAGACACTGTTGATGGAATCTTTCAAGGAGTTGGCGATGGCGTTTATAAGTGGTCCGTGTTTCACAAGCGTACAGTAAAGTCTGTATGAAAGAGGTATGTCCCACCTAGAAATGTGGCAGCCAAACCAAACAAAGTTGTCTACAGGGCTGCTCCTGTGACCCCCCCCCCCCAATCTTCTCTGGAAAGCTGCCTCAACACTCTGGAGCAGATTTTGCAGGTGCACGGGCAGGGGAGAGGGGAAGGGAAAATCTTACATAATAAATGTGAATCTGTTCCATTCATAAAACTGCAGCATTAGATTCAACCCTATGTGTACTGCGATGCAGTTTTAGGATCATGCAGCACATGCAATATATGTAGAATTGCAAATTCACATAAGAAACGGCCCAAAACTGTTTTCTCAAAACTCGGAATATAACTATTGCCCACAGGTCAAATTTGCAGACTGTTGTGCAGGTACTTAGTCAAAGTTGGTGGGATTTAACAGTTGGCAAATGCAAAATCTTGTACACTTTGCACAACCTCTTTGTTTCCTGTCTGTCAGTGAATATTTCAACTTTCCCACAATATAGTGTCAAATGCACATGCTTCTCCGGAAGTGATGAAATCTATGCATTCTGCATGACTGTAAAGCCTATCACTGAAACCAACTTCAGTGTGTCCTGAGAGGAGTTAGTAACATCATTTTGGGAACACATTGCATATCTCAAAAAGGCTGGGGCTTGATGTATGGGTTCTCAAACAAAAGGTAAAGGTAAAAGGGACATGGGTGGCACTGTGGTCTAAACCACTGAGCCTCTTGGGCTTGCTGATCAGAAGGCCGGCGGTTCAAATCCATGCAATGGGGTGAGCTCCCATTGCTCTGTCCCAGCTCATGCCAACCTAGCCATTCAAAAGCACACCAGTGCAACTAGATAAATAGGTACTGCTTCGGCGGGAAGGTAAACGGTGTTTAAATGCGCTCTGGTTTCTGTCATGGTGTACCATTGTGCCAATAATAATAATAATAATAATAATAATAATAATAATAATAATAATTTATTTATTTATACCCCGCCCATCTGGCTGGGCCTCCCCAGCCACTCTGGGCGGCTTTCATAAAAACCAAAAATACAGTAAAATATCACACGTTAAAAACTTCCCTAAACAGGGCTGCCTTAAGATGTCTTCTGAATGTCAGGTAGTTGTTTATCGCTTTGACATCTGCTGGAAGGGCGTTCCACAGGGCGGGCGCCACTACCGAGAAGGCCCTCTGCCTGGTTCCCTGTAGCTTTGCTTCTCGCAATGAGGGAACTGCCAGAAGGCCCTCGGCGCTGGACCTCAGCGTCCAGGCAGAATGAGGGGGGTGGAGACGCTCCTTCAGGTATACTGGACCGAGGCCGTTTAGGGCTTTCAAGGTCAGCACCAACACTTTGAATTGTGCTCCAAAACGTACTGGGAGCCAATGTAGGTTTTTCAAGACCGGTGTTATGTGGTCTCGGCGGCCGCCCCCAGTCACCAGTCTAGCTGCCGCATTCTGGATTAGTTGTAGTTTCCGAGTCACCTTCAAAGGTAGCCCCACGTAGAGTGCATTGCAGTAGTCCAAGCGGGAGATAACCAGAGCATGCACCACTCTGGCGAGACAGTCCGCAGGCAGATAGGGTCTCAGCCTACGTACCAGATGGAGCTGGTAAACAGCTGCCCTGGACACAGATTTGACCTGTGCCTCCATGGACAGCTGTGAGTCCAAAATGACTCCCAGGCTGCGCACCTGGTCCTTCAGGGGCACAGTTACCCCATTCAGGACCAGGGAATCCTCCACACCTGCCCGCCTCCTGTCCCCCCAAAACAGTACTTCTGTCTTGTCAGGATTCAACCTCAATCTGTTAGCCGCCATCCATCCCCCAACCGCCTCCAGACACTCACACAGTAGCGGTATAGTCATGCTGGCCACATGACTCAGAAAGCTTTCTGTGGACAAACACTGGCTCCCTCAGTCTGAAAGAGAGATGTGCGCGATGCAACTCCATAGTCACCTTTGACTGGACTTTACCATCCAGGGGTCCATTACCTTTACCTTTTATCTTTCCCAAACACATTTGATCTACAGGAGGGATGGAAGGAAAGATTTCTTCACACAGACCTAGTTCATCTATGGAATTGGCTACCACGTGCTAGGTTGACAGCTGCCATTTTGGACATCTTTGAAAGGCCAAATCCATCTTTGAAACGACAAATCTTTCCCAAATTCATCTTTGAAAGGACAAATCCATGGCAGATCATAAGGCTATCCATGTCTGTTAGTCATGTTGGCTGTATTCCCTTGAGTGTTATGGCTTGATCTCTCCCACAAACGCGAGACGACTCTGGTTGTTAATTATTTCAGATTTATTGCTAAAACAACAAACTAGGACGGAGCTCCTCTACTCATTGTCCTCCCCAGAAGATGAAGTTGCCCGGACTGAGCTCCTCCTCCTTCTGCAGCACGGAAACCCCCACCTTCTCTTCCGCTATCTTTCGTGCATCTCGGCAACTTTTAAATTTATTATTATTATTATTAAACATCTCAACATAACAATTTATCAAAAACATATCAACCTTATTTCCCCCCCCCCCATAAATTTCCCTCCCTAAACAGAACCCACACTCCCACCCCCTCCCGGACTTCCCTCAGCTCCTCTCTCTGGTTTTTGAACACATGTTACTCTCTGCATATTCTAAAATTGTAATGATCCTTAATTTATCTGTCTATATGTTACCAATAATAAATCTGTGTCTGTTTATTCAAAACCTGCCAAGGAGATCAGTTCATTTTGTTGTTTCTTTAAGTACTTTGTAAAAGGTTCCCATTCTTTTTTAAAATCACAGTTGTCCTTGTTGCGTACTTTATGCATATGTTTTGCCAGTTCCACATAGTCCATCAATTTCCCTTGCCACTGCTCTTTTGTCGGGATTTCTTCATTCTTCCATCCTTGTGCTATTAAGACTCTTGCCGCCGTTGTCGCATACATGAATATGTTCTTCAATTTCCTTGGCAGGTCTTTTCCTACAATCCCTAACAAAAATGCTTCAGGCTTTTTTACAAATGTTAGTTGGAACATTTTCTTCAATTCGTTGTATATCATTTCCCAGAATTTTTTAATTTCACTACAATCCCACCACATATGATTAAAAGTCCCTTCTTTTTCCTTACATTTCCAACATGTGACGTCTCGGCAACTTTTGAGATCCTACGAGATTTGGGAGAGAATGCTTTCTGCATTCCAATGTCTGACTCACTATTGTCGCTCTCAGAAAGCTGCCTGTCCCTCTGGCCCTGTTTTTCTCCTTTCCTTTGTTCAGAGCTCAGATTACAGCTGCTCTCCCCCTCTTCTCTGCCTTCCACTGCTAACTGTCCTCTCCCTATGCCTGCTTCTTCTCCTCCTGTCAGCATCTGAGCTTCGAGGGTGCACCTCCACAGGCACATACCTCCACATGTGGTGGGAGTGCCCCAAAATCCAATTATTCTGGACATCAGCCATGCAAGAAATATGTAAAATAACTAAGCAAGTATTAGACATCACCCCAGAATTGGCCCTACTAAACATCTTCCAAGACAACAATGCCCATTTACACTGCAAAGAACTCATAACCCACCTACTTTCGGCAGCCAGAAACACCATAACCAGACACTGGAAAGACCTGTCAGGAGTAAGCATGGACCAATGGTACCAAATAGTATGGGAAACAGACCTATTAGAAAAATTAAACAATAAACTGAAACTGACACAGGGACAAACAGAAGAAGCTCCCCTCTATCACATACACAGCCCAACAAGACAATGACAATAATCCACCAACAGCATACAAATCAATATGGCTAACCTGATCCAAAACACCCATCCACCCCACTCACACACGAAAACAAAGATCACCACAGCCAATCACAAACAAACAACCACACCCTAGGCCAACCCCAACCTCTCTCACCTCCAAAGGAACACAAGTGAACAGCAGAAGCAATGCTGACACCAAACTCTACATACATTAAGCATAACAGAAACATCGCCACCCGACCCCACCCCCACCCATCTTCCCTCCACCCCTTCTTTTTTCCCTTCCCCTAATGTCTCAACAAATGAAACGGATTTGTAAAAATGTTACGTGGAAAAAATATGAGAGACATTACATTTACTTCTGTAAAACAAGAAAATCTTTATTATTTTATTATTATTTTTTAAAAGAGAATGCTGCCTCTGAACACCAACATCAGGAGATTTGTGGGCCTCCCAGAGGCATCCGGTTGGCCATCGAATGGAAATGAGGCGTTGGGATAGATAGGCTTTTGAAACAATCCAGCAGGGCTCTTCCTACATTGCATGGGTTGGGTTCACGGTAGGACAGAACGCTGCACTCCATTAATTTGCTCAGCGGGATTTATTAAGTGATTTGTGCAGGTAGACAAGCCCTGCTGTGCTAAAGTATTAAGGATCTATTTTGTGTTAACAGATATACCTACAGGGATTGCATTTGCTCAAGTGTGATGCTTCAGGGCATCACAGGCTGGGATATATAAAGATAATTTTTTAAGCATGCGAAAACAGCCAAACGGTAAATTTGCAGTACAGTGGTACCTCGGGTTAAGTACTTAATTTGTTCTGGAGGTCCGTTCTTAACCTGAAACTGTTCTTAACCTGAAGCACCACTTTAGCTAATGGGGTCTCCTGCTGCTGCTGTGCTGCCGGAGCCCGATTTCTGTTCATATCCTGAAGCAAAGTTCTTAACCTGAAGCACTATTTCTGAGTTAGGGGAGTCTGTAACCTGAAGCGTATGTAACCTGAAGCATATGTAACCCGAGGTACCACTGTAATCAAAAAGGTCTCCGAAAGTGACTTAATTCTACCTGCTTTGGTCGAACCTAATGCCATATGACGATTGAGCTGAAGCCCATCTCAGTCCAATTTACTTCACCACACACACCTTTCCTATTCCTATACACAAGAAGTCATCCCAGTGGAAAACATGATGCAATTCCTAACATCCGTCCTAGAACCGGATATCTGTTTCAGAAAGGCAGTGGAGATCAAATGAAGGCATTGGAGACAGTGCTGAATTCTAATAACTGGAAACACAGAGGAGTTCGTGTGAACATTTGGGGGCGAAAACTGTGCCGCATTGGTCTCGTTGTGGTTGCCCCTTTTCTCCTAGTACCAGCGTGTCTCTCTCAGCCATAACTCCAGAGCAAAGCAAAGTGGAGGAAGACTTTCAACCTTTCACTTAAGCGAAATGTGCCCACAAGAATATCAGCATCTGAGTCCTGCTGGATCAGGTGTAAGATCCATTTAATGCTGTGTCTCAGTTCTCTAAAGGACCGTAGACCTGCAACCCCATAGGCTTTTGCCACTGACAAGACAGTAGTACTGTTCTTGGGAGACAGGGGGAAGGCTGGTGTGGAGGACTCCCTGGTCCTGAATGGGGTAACTGTGAATGGTCCTGAATGGGGGTAACTGTGCCCCTGAAGGTGCGCAGCCTGGGAGTCATTCTGGACTCACAGCTGTCCATGGAGGCACAGGTTAATTCTGTGTCCAGGGCAGTTGTCTAGCAGCTCCATCTGGTATGCAGGCTGAGACCCTACCTGCCTGCAGACTGTCTTGCCAGAGTGGTGCATGCTCTGGTTATCTCCCGCTTGGACTACTGCAACGCACTCTACCTTTGAAAGGTTACAGATAGGTAGCCGTGTTGGTCTGCCATGGTCAAAACAAAATAAAAAAATTCCTTCCAGTAGCACCTTAAAGACCTGTTCCTTCAGATCAGCGGCACAGCAATGGGCACCCGCATGGCCCCACAGTATGCCAACATCTTCATGGCGGATTTAGAACAACGTTTCCTAAACTCCTACCCACTCAAACCTCTCTTGTACCTGCGATACATTGATGATATTTTTATCATCTGGACACATGGTCAACAGACCCTGGACACCTTCCACCAGAAATTCAATGATTTTCACCCCACCATCAACCTAACAATGAATCAATCTATGCAAGAAATACATTTTTTGGACACTACTATAAAAATACAGGATGGGCGCATAGACACCACCTTATACCGTAAACCAACTGACCGACAAACATATCTACATGCCTCTAGCTACCATCCCAAACATACCAAACAGTCCATTGTATATAGCCAGGCACTACGTTACAGCCGCATCTGCTCCAATTCTACAGACAGAGACTCTCACCTAAGAGATCTACAGCAAACCTTTTTAGAACTAAAATACCCAGCAGATGAAGTTAGACAACAGATCAACAGAGCCAGACTGATACCCAGAGAGAACTTGCTGCAAGACAGACCCAAAAAAGAAAATAACAGAACACCTCTAGTCATCACATACAGCTCCCAAGTTAAAACAGTACAACGCATCATCAGAGATCTACAACCTCTCCTGGACAATGACAGTTCTCTTTCTCAAGCTCTGGGAGGAAGACCTTTCATTGCCTACAGACAGCCACCCAGTCTTAAACAACTCCTAACCCACAATAATACTACAACCAGACCTAACACGGACACTGGCACCAGAGCCTGCAATAAACCCAGATGCCAACTTTGCTGCCACATACACCCGGACAACACCATTACTGGCCCCAACAACATCACACATACCATCTCGGGACTATTTAATTGCTCATCGTCTAACATTGTGTATGCCATAAAATGCCAACAGTGTCCTTCAGCTCTCTATATTGGACAAACAGGCCAGACCTTACGCCAAAGAATAAACGGACATAAATCCGACATCAGGAACCACAAGACAGAAAAACCAGTAGGAGAACACTTCAATCTCCCAGGACATTCTATACAAGATCTCAAAGTAGCTGTTCTATTACAAAGGAATTTCAGAAATAGACTGGAAAGAGAAGCTGCTGAATTGCAACTTATCACCAAACTTAAAACTATGGAGAGACCTGGTTTGAACAAAGACATTGGATTCTTATCTCATTATACATGACAAAGCCATTTTTCACCTTCTCACCCCTTGCTTTTTCCTGTTAGACCTATTGCAGTCGTTAAGAGTCGTCAACAGGCTCATCGCAGCTATCTGCCAATCACCCATTCCCACCACCCTTCTGAGTAATACCCCTCCCCACCTTCTCACTATATAGAAAGGTCCGGTGACTTCTGTTTCAGTGTATCTGAAGAAGTGTGCATGCACACGAAAGCTCATACCTAGAACTAACTCAGTTGGTCTTTAAGGTGCTACTGGAAGGAATTTTTTTATTTTGTTTTTACCTTTGAAAGGGGCTTTGAAAGGGCTATCTTTGAAGGTGACTTGGAAACTGCAATTAATCCAGAATGCTGCAACTAGACTGGTGACTGGGAGTGACCGCCGAAACCATGTAACACCGGTCTTGAAAGACCTACACTGGCTCCCAGTACATTTTGGAGCACAATTCAAAGTGTTGGTGCTGACCTTGAAAGCCCTAAATGGCCTCGGTCCAGTATACCTGAAGGAGCGTCTCCACCTCCATCTTTCTGCCCGGACACTGAGGTCCAGCGCTGAGGGCCTTCTGGCAGTTCCCTCACTGTGACAAGTAAGGTTACAGGGAACCAGGCAGAGAGCCTTCTCGGTCGTGGCACCCACTCTGTGGAACACCCTCCCATCAGATGTCAAATAAATAAGCAGAGAAAAATAACTACCAAACTTTTAGAAGACATCTGAAGCCCTGTTTAGGGAAGCTTTTAATGTTTAATAGGTCAATGTATTTTAGTGTTCTGTTGGAAGCTGCCCAGAGTGGCTGGGGAAACCCAGCCAGATGGGTGGGGTATTAATAATAATAATAATAATAATAATAATAATAATAATAATAATAGCTCAGCAGAGAGAGGAGGAAGCAACCAACGCTTGTAACAGTACTCTGTCAGTGAGCTTGGGATTGTCCCCTATCATATCAAGGGGATAGCAATGACTGAAGAATAATCTTGAATTTGCAAACATGGAAACAAGTCTTCTGAGGAAAACAGGGAAAGTCCCTGGGATAGACTTCAAGATTGAGAAATAAAGGTGTTTATGATCTCAAGATGGAGAAATAAAGATGTCAGTCTTTTTCTCTCCGCTACCCAGAATCTTCTCGTATTCAAATAAAAATGCAGCGGCACTCTTAATCATTGTTAAGTGATTACGAAGTCACTGTGAAAATTGGCACCCAAAGGTGTCTTGTGTCTTAATTAAATATGTTGAGAAGCTTGTTTGAGCAACCTTTATGGAAGGCCACTGGTCTGTCAGCGTCAAGCACTTAAAAGTGGATTGCATTCACTTGAGGTGTTTCTTAGGACAGTGTAAAAAATAAAATAAAAATGAAGCTGAGTGTCGTTGGAAATAAATAATGCTTCCCTGTGAAATTTGCAACATGGATTTTAGAGGTCATTGTGAGAAAGTCATAGCAAAGCAGTGGTATTTCATTTAAAAAATAATAATATGTAAGGGTATGTTAATTGCATTGGCTTTGTTCTGATATATTTGGAAATGTTAAGCTCCCAAGGCTGATTTAAGGGAGTCCCTGACACTGTAATTGTTTATCCTTTTAATAATGAGTCCGTTAACCTGAGATTCTAGCCCTATTTAGATGTTTACTTGCCCCCAAGATAGCAGCAGCGAATATTCCTGTGCAAAGGCACCATCATTAGTACCCAATTAAGGCAAGACTCTATGCTAATAAAGCCAGGAGTCACTTTACAAAAGAAGGAAAAGAAAAGTGCTTAATGAATAGATTCCTGCACACTGTTTGATGTTCGCGATAATTGGTTTAGTCTGGCTCTTAAATTAAGGACAGCTTAAAAACTGTGCAGGCATTTGAAGGTTGCTGTATTTCAGAAAGACATCTCAAAATTCATCAGGCGACGGTCAACATCTCATGGAAAATCTCCATCTTCTCCAAAATTTGCCTGCAAAAAACATAGGTGGAAAAAAATATCAATTTCATGGGCAGCCTTATTCTGTGCTGTATTTTAGATGCTGATCAGATGCTGATCAGATGCTGATGTTATCTCTTTCAGTCAAGGTCATGCTGACTATAAAAATAGGCCAGAAGGAGCCTGGGTTTCATTTTCTCTTTCTATCTCTCTCCCTTCTAGTGCGGCGTTCTGTACATAGTATGTTTAGTGTTAAGGTTTAGACTTATTACAAGTTATTGTAAGTTTAAGTTAAGTCTGTTGCAACTGGATTTCTTATGGACTGTGCCAATCCTGAATGTATTGGATTTGTGACCATTATGCTCATTTGTCTTCAGTCGCAGTAAAGCTCTGCTGGATGAAATACAATTGTCTCTGGTCTATTTTTTTTCCGAATCCTGCAATGTGTTTAAGTTTTTACTCTGCTAACTATATGTCAGAGTTCTGCTCTGGATCAATGTTGAGTAAAATTTCAATGATGAGTAGGACTCGAACCAATGGCTTCAAGTTAGAAGAAAGGAGCTTCCGACTAAACACCAGGAAAAAGCTTTTGGACAGGAAGAGTAGTTCAGCAGTGGAGCAGACTCCCAGGAGAGGTAGTGGACTCTCCTTCCTTGGAAGTTTTAAAGCAGAGGTTGGATGGCCATCTGTCATGGACGCTTTTGTTGCGATTCCTGCATTGCAATGCGCTCCATGTGGGGCTCCCTTTGAAGGTGACCCAGAAACTACAACTAATCCAGAATGCAGCAGCTAGACTGGTGACTGGGAGCGGCCGCCGAGACCACATAACACTGGTCTTGAAAGACCTACATTAGCTCCCAGTATGTTTCCGAGCACAATTCAAAGTATTGGTTCTGACCTTTAAAGCCCTAAACAGCCTCAGCCCAGTATACCTGAAGGAGCGTCTCCACCTCCATCATTCTGCCCGGACACTGAGGTCCAGTGCCGCGGGGCTTCTGGCAGTTCCCTCACTGCAAGAAGCCATGTTACAGGAAACTAGGCAGAGGGCCTTCTTGATAGTGGCACCCGCCCTGTGGAACACCCTCCCACCAGATGTCAAAGAGAAAAACAACTACCAGAGTTTTAAAAGACATTTGAAGGCAGCCGTGTTTAGGGAAGCTTTTAATGTTTATTAGGTTATTGTTCTGCTGGAGGCCACCCAGAGTGGCTGGGGAAACCCCGCCAGATGGGTGGGGTATAAATAATAAATTATTATTATTATAGGGGGTTGGACTAGATGAGCCTTGGGGTCCCTTCCAACTCTAAAATGGTATGATTCTGTGATTCTCTTCACTTTTTTGGCATTTTACATCGGGGTAGCCAACATGGTTTTCTCCTGAAGTTGGACTTCAACTCCCATCAGCTCCAGCCAGCATGGTCGATGGTCGGGGATGATGGCAGGTGTAGTTCAATGATATCTGGAGGGTGTCATGCTGGCTGTCGCTGCATCATCATCGTCATCGTCATCGTCATTTATATACTGCCCTATACCTCAGGTCTCAGGGCAGTTCACAGAATCAAATCAAAATAAGAGAGAATGTAATGAAAATGCAATACAGATGGTACCTGACCCTGGTCAGACTGGCAAAAATGTATAAAAACTGTAGCGATGTCTGTTGGAGATGCAACAATGGGGCAGGAACCTTTCTACATATGTGGTGGGAGTGCAAAGAGATAGTGGGATTCTGGGAAAATATCTATAACGAACTGAAAAAGATGTTTAGATTTTCATTTGGAAAAAACCCAGAATCCTTTCTCCTAGGTATCATGTCAGAGGAAATAAAAAGAATGGTCAGACCAATATTTATGTACGCAACTATGGCGGCAAGGTTATTGATTGCCAAAAATTGGAAAAGTAGCAGTGTCCCAACTAAAACAGACTGGTTATCTCAAATGATGGAATACTTCCATATTGCCGAACTAACAGGGAGGATAAGAGGATATATGGTACAAAAAGTTAATGAGGAGTGGGCTATCTTTAAGGAATACATCAAAATTTATGTGGAAAAAGTAGAATTTCTGACAGATATTGAGTGAATCCAGAAAATGATTAGAGTGAAAGGAGAGTAAAGTCAAGATAGAAGAAGAGATTAAAGAAATAATGAAATGTGTTTAATCTAGTTGGAAAAATAAAGTAGCTTAACAAGAACAGCTGGAAGTGAAGTCACTTGGTGGGTGTCCGTGTGGGGTAAGTGTGTAGGTATGTTGATATGTACAGTATAAAAAGGTAAAGGGACCCCTGACCATTAGGTCCAGTCATGGCCAACTCTGGGGTTGCGGCGCTCATCTTGCTTTATTGGCTGAGGGAGCCAGGGTACAGCTTCCGGGTCACGTGGCCAGCATGACTAAGCCGCTTCTGGCGAACCAGAGCAGCGCACGGGAACGCCGTTTACCTTCCCACCGGAGCAGTACCTATTTATCTACTTCCACTTTGACGTGCTTTCGAACTGCTAGGTTGGCAGGAGCAGGGACCGAGCAACAGGAGCTCACCCCGTCACGGGGATTCGAACCGCCGACCTTCTGATCGCCAAGTCCTAGGCTCTGTGGTTTAACCCACAGCACCACCCGCATCCCTTTTATGTACAGTATAGGTAGGTATTATATAGAGTAATGTAGGTATGTTTTATGTTATGGAAATCGGTAGTGTCTTGTGTATGTGTATTGTGTAAATGTATATGTATGTGTTTTATATGTTAATAAGATTTAAATTAATTTTTTTTTAAAAAAAATATAAAACCACAAAATATATAATCAAAATAAAATCAACAACCCAGTAAGAGATGAGAGCAAAGAACAGCAGCCTGACTGTTTTGCATTCAGACTCTCCACGTTTTTGCTTCATTATGAAGGTAGGCTAGCTTGCATTTAATACGTCGCTGATACAGAGCCACACATCAAGTGTTTGTCCGTGCTAAAGACATTACTATAAAAATAATGGGAAACAACTTTTTTGAAATAAAAAGTGGGGGAGAACCTACAAGGAAACGGTTGACAACTGAACAGCGAGAGGTTAATGTGTATTGGAATTAAAAATTAGCAAGCAGAACAATGGAGCGTATTCGTGGTTGGCTGCAATTGAAAAGAAAAGTCAAAAATAAATACTTGAAATGCATGTTTAGAATAGAAGATTAGGCTAGGCAGACAATGCACTGAAGCCAGCTTGAGTATGTCAGCTTATAGAGGAAAAGATGAAGAGGGAAAACCTTAAGATCTCTCTCTCTCTTTCTCTCTCTCCCTCTTTTAAAGTCTTAATACCACCAGAGAAGAAGACAGCAGCGTTGCAATAAAAGGAGAGTAAATGGTTAGAAAACACAAAATAATGTGATAAAATGAAATGAAGGACTATCATTGCGCGATCAATATGTAGAATATTGAAATAATAACACTGTGTAGGAAATTGTATTTTTAGTGAAGCTGAATGTAGGCAAACATTTATGTAAGATTGCTTCTGAGTTGCTACCAGCTGCCTTTCATAGCTGAAAGGGAGATTTTATTGCCAGAACTGGTTCTCGTGACTTAGAGTTATACCTCTCATTAGGATGATATAATGAAGATTCTAAATTTGTAACAGTGAAATCTCCAAAGGACAAAAAGATTAATACTCTGATACAAAATTTACCCTACCTTTGAATATATATATATATATATATATATATATATATATATATATATATTATATATATATATAATATTATATATATATATATATATATATATATATATATATATATATATATGGTAAAGGTACCCCTGCCCGTACGGGCCAGTCTTGCCAGACTCTAGGGTTGTGTGCTCATCTCACTCTAGAGGCCAGGAGCCAGCGCTGTCTGCAGACACTTCCGGGTCACGTGGCCAGCGTGACAAGCTGCATCTGGTGAGCCAGCGCAGCACACGGAACGCCGTTTACCTTCCCGCTGGTAAGCGGTCCCTATTTATCTACTTGTACCCGGGGGTGCTTTCGAACTGCTAGGTTGACAGGCGTTGGGACCGAATGACGGGAGCACACCCTGCCGGGGGGATTCGAACCGCCGACCATGCAATCTGCAAGTCCTAGGCGCTGAGGTTTTACCCACAGCGCCACCCGCGTCCCTATATATATATATATATATTCTAGCTATAATGGGCAAATGTCCAAATGATACAGAGGGACAATTTACTTTTATATCAAGAAATACTAGTGGGAAGAGCAATGGAAGTCTTTTAATTTTATTTTTGTGTGCTTGCTGCGTGGTTCAGTTCATCAACTGTTAGTGATGATGTTGCATATTAAAAACAGTTGTACCTTGGTTTTCGAATAGCTTAGTTCCCAAACGTTTTGGCTCCTGAACGTCGCAAACCCAGAAGTGATTGTTCCATTTTGCGGACTATTTTTGGAAGCCGAACGTCCGACTTTGGTTTCTGAACATTTTGGAAGTTGAACGGATTTCCGGAATGGATTCCGTTTGATTTCTGAGGTACCACTGTACCTACAACTCGATGGATGTAATCCTATGATCACTGGGGGGACATTGGGTTGTATTCACCTAAGTTTGACACAGACGGTACCCATGGAAATAAATGGACCTAAGGTAGTCATGATCATAACCTTCAGGAAACTCACTCTGAGGAAAGTTAGGGAAATACAACTCATTGGATCTCTGTCTCTGAGGTTAGAGGGAGAGATATTGGAGAGGGAGACTTGATATCCCTACCTTCTGCCCTAATGACTTCAGTCTCCCTGGCTCTGCTGGTGCCAGAACTCTGGTGTCAGCTGAGTGAAAGGTTTACATTGGGGGTAGTTTTGGGGTGTGCTGGGGTGTACCATATAAAGACTTGGACCCAATATACATCTTCAAACCCGAGCAAAATTTACATCAGTTAAATCATTTTAGTATTTGTCCTGGCAATATATTGGTTAGGAAGTGTATTTTACAAAGAATAAATTGTACTGGGGGGTGGCGGATGGGGGATGGGAGGGGACACACCTATGGGATGCAAAATCTTGTGACTCCAATTAAGGTCACACAAATGTTGAATCATTGCCTTGTTAATTTGTTAATGATCTTTAAAATGAGCATATGTGCGTCTTACGTAGTGAAAGTAGGGTTGGGAGATGGAGGTTGGGTGGTTCGCTGTTTTGCTGTGTGTGGAGTTTTGCTGAGTGTGGAGATTCCAGGAACACACTGCCTGGAGGATAATAATAATAATAATAATAATAATAATAATAATAATAATTTATTTATACTCCACCCATCTGGCTGGCTTTCCCCAGCCACTCTGGGCGGCTCCCAACAGAATATTAAAAACACGATAAAACATCAAACATTAAAAACTTCCCTAAACCAAGTTCCCTAAACAGGTTTGGAGGAGTTGGTGAGGACAGACAAGCTATAATTTATAGACTGCTTCAAAGGAGTTTGGCAAGCAAGAAGACCCTCTCTTGGGCTCAAGGGAGAGAAACACATTGTATTGGACTGGATATATATAAGTAATACTACTTGCTAAGGCCATCCTACAAGTAAAAAGTCATCTTCAAAGTCTTGTGTGTGGAGTTTGTTTCATCACCAGGGCTTCAAGGGTGAAACCACCATATGACTCAGAAAAATAGCAAACAAATCAGCCCCTATAGCCTTGCCATTGTTCCAAAGAGGAGAGAAATCATGATTTATTTCTTCTTTCTTCAGAAACCAACCAGAAAAGGACAGAGGAACAGAATAACACGCTCTACGCTGACTTCCATCCTGCCAACAAGTGCCTGATAGGGTGTTGGATAAAGGCAGAAGAATTGAAGGAACAAGTTACCCAAACCTGACTGTGCAGTCACCCAAACCAGGCCCCCAAATCCCCAATTTCTTTCTTCAAGGATCCATTAGCTAAAATCCATTAGCTTGAGCTGTATAACACAAACCCAGCTGTATAAACAAAGCCTTCTCCTTTATCAGTCCATGAAGGCTTAATGGATGGCCTTGTCAGTTCCGAGTGTAGACGGGATGGCAGATCTGGGTCTTATCTTATAGGTTGTAACTATCCTGACCACGCTGACATACAGACCTTGCAAGACAGGCCTGGCAGCCCCCGCGCTGGGGGATGGTGCCAGGAGTACTCCTATAGTTGGGTGACCTTTTTACCCCAAGATAAGAGTACAGAAACAGGAATTTCTGTTCATGCTCAAGGATGTAACTTACGTGTACAAACTCATGAGGGTGGATTCCTGGCGAGGGGGAAAGGGGACCTGAAGGGGATATAAGCTGTATGTAACTGCTCTTTAAGTATGCTTGCTGTGACTGATCATGCAGTGCCTTTCTGCTATCCGGAAAGCAGAAATAAACTCTTTCTCTGAACCAACCCTCGGTGTCTATTGACTCCTTCCTCCCTCCCGGGAGCAACACGCACCCAACCAATGGGAAAGGTCTGAAAGGCTACAGAATCACTTTTGGATTTCCACCACCATCACAGTACTGACAGTAAATATGGACAATGTAAAAGAGGAAGCAAATGAACCTGAGACTATAGATGTTAAGGAAAGATAGGAAATCCCCCCTCCTGGCACAGTTACTCAAGTTATAGAAAATTGAACTCATGAAAGGTTTTTTTTAAAAAAATATATAAAATAAAATATATATTTCTTATCAGGAGAGCAAAGGGTCATAATGGATATGTTTTTCTTTTTCAGAGGAAATTAGTGAAGCAATTCATTATGTGGTAGTTGGACTCAGTTGCTCATCTGTACAATTTAAGACTAAGTTTACCTGATTTCATGGAGAACCTTCACAGACCTGTCTGCTAAGGTTGATGAGGAATCTTTGGATAAGCTCCAGAACAGAGCAAGAGGAGGAGGAGACTCACACACAGAGATAATTAATGGCTGCTAAATTGTAGAAAGAAGCAGCTATTAAAAGTCGTCAGGGACAACTACATTTGGCTGTAATAGAAAGCAGTCTTTCCCCCTTTTGGCAAATGGTTATAAAAGGATGGGGTAAGTTAAACTAATAAGTCACTAATAAAAAACAACAACTGGAAGCATTTTTTTAAAAAAATAATAATAATAATGTTACAACATGTTCTCTGAGGTCAACAATGATTGAGAATGGCTATCTGTGAGAATATCTAAGGAGAGCATTGAAAAAATAGCCCCGTTTCAAAAACAGCAAGTGTGGAGGGAGCATTACTGGCCCAAGAATTGCTCAAAACAAAACGTGTATTGGTGAGTCTCAGTTTTTGCAATTTAGATTAACTGAAATGGAAGTTTTCCTTCAAGGTGGAATGCTAGTATAATTGTATCCCTCTTCAGGCATTAAGAGAAATAGGCGGTTAATATGTTATATTGCATAAGTGTATAATCTGTGTACATCTGTATGCAAATAGTTGATTTGTAGAGTCATTCACATGTAATGTTTATTTAGTATGTGTACTTGTGTACATAATAGCTGAGCTGTACATATCAAATGAACACTTTTCTACAGAAACATCTGTAGAGTAGGCAGGGCAGTATCCATTTTTTAACATCATCATATATCACTGGCTAAACATTGCAATATACCAATATAACATGATGTCTGAAATAAGGATGGAGCTACATAGAAGCATTGGATGGCTTCATGGTCTTTCCCACATTGTGATTTTTGCAAAGCACACAAACACACATATCATGATTTGCAATATATTGCCAGGTCAAAAATTATGAAACCAGTATCACAATATTGCACTCAGGTCAGGGACCATAATCAACTGATGCAAGAATCAATACCACAATAAGGGCTTCAAACTGGTTTTGGACGATATATCGCCCAGCCCTGGCACGCATCATGATTCGTGATATATTGCCAGGTCAAAAATTATGAAAGCAATATCACGATATAGACTTCAAACCAGTTTTGGACGATATATCGATAATATCGCCCAGCCCTAATGGCTGTTGCCCATTGAGACAATATAGCTGTGACTCATGCGATGTGATGTAAAAATGCCTGGTTTTCTGTAGATCAGGACCACCGAACGTAGACAAAGGACATCTGATGGTGATGATGATTACTATCACCGCTATCATTATCTGCAGAGAATCGGCGAACGTTTCCTTAAGGGAAGGAAATAAACGAGATTCCATTTTGTCTGTTTCCTGGGCAGAAGCCCAGCTCTGTGGATGTGCTGAAGCTGACTTTAAGGCAAGTGAATTTTGAAATACAAAGGTTGTCGTCTTGCTCCTCATTAAACAGTTATTTCCTGATCCCTTTAGAAATCACGGCAGCCCATTATGCATTCAGAGGCTCTAAGGTAGAAAGCGATGGCACGCCACAGAGAGGCTTTGAGTCGGAAAACGTTTAACCCCAAACGCATCCTTCCAGAGATAGGACTTCGCTGCCTACCTCCTAACATCCCTCGACTAACAAAATTGCTGGCCCCAGTATTTTCCACCTGGGCCTCGCTACACAATGATGGTGATTTCAATTGCCTGTTCGGCTTTGTTTGAACTTATGAGGCTTTAAAGTAAAAAAAAAGAAAAGAAGAAGTTTTGATTTTTGTTTTCTTTTTTTACAAAGAAAGAACAGAAATGTTTTGCTTTCCTGTTTGGGTCTATGGGAAGCTTTGACAGATGACAGGTGAACCTTTAAGCAGGGCCAAAATAAGCCCCTCGGTTTCCTTTTAAATACTCTTCCATTTATTAGAGGCACCGTCTCGTAAGAGGCACAGCTCTGATTGTTAGTCTGTGATTAGCAGGAGCTTCCGCCTTTCATGCTTCAATAGTTCAGATAAGCCTATTATTGAAATTCTATTTATCAGAAAGACAAAATTCAATAGGGGAAATTTAAATGCAGACCCACTTTTTTAAAAGAAGAAGCCAGAGTCACACTATCAAAAGGTGTTTGCTTTAGACACAATGTCCGCAACACAACACATTAAAATCCTATGCATGCTCTGTACCAGTTACTGCACAGCTTTTTGAATCCAGAGCTGGAAAACAGCTATAATTCTGCTAGGGTATTCAATGAGCCCTCCTCAAATATGTTATATGTTTAATAGTTCCTCCAGGTGATCTGTTTATTGAGCAAGTATTTTGTTTTACTTGCACAAATATTACATGGGAGTTAGATTATGTCCAGTCTTTATTGAATGCTTGTTCTGATTTTGTTTATGGGGTTTTTACTTGCCTTCCTGCTAATATTTCACCTACCCAATGTTTTTCAGTTCACTTCCCTGTTACTCTCAAAACCACAAAAAGTAAATTTTTTTGAGTGGATTCATTGAACTAGGGCAAAAGAGTGCTTTGATCCACATTAATTGTGCAAACCTAACATTCTGTTTGGACACAGGTGGTGCTGTGGGTTAAACCACAGAGCCTAGGACTTGCCGATCAAAAGGTCAGCAGTTCGAATCCCCGCGACGGGGTGAGCTCCCGTTGCTTAGTCCCTGCTCCTGCCAACCTAGCAGTTCAAAAGCACATCAAAAGTGCAAGTAGATAAACAGGTACCGCTCCAGCGGGAAGGTAAACACTGTTTCCGTGTGCTGCTCTGGTTTGCCAGAAGTGGCTTAGTCATGCTGGCCACATGACCTGGAAGCTGTACACCGGCTCCCTCGGCCAGTAAAGCGAGATGAGTGCCACAACCCCAGAGTTGACCGCGACTGGACCTAATGATCAGGGGTCCCTTTACCTTTAACATTCTGTTATGGTTCTGTCGGCATTGCGGGGTCCCATTGTTCTTACAAATGATAGATCAGCCACATCTGTTAATCTATACCAGCATTTACCAACCTGGTACCTCCAGAACCTTTGGACTACAACCCACATCAACTGCAGCTAATGATCAGGGATGGTGGGAATTGTGGTTCTAAACATCTGGAGGGCATTAAGCAGGAGAAAGATGGTCTTCAGAACTCCAGAACGTGCTCAGATAGGAGTGGAGAGTCAGGAAACCCAGGTGTACCACATCAGTGGCAGAAGATGTCAGGAAGGGTGATCAACCTGTCAGATGTTCAATGGCCCAGTTGGCTATCAGTGGCCCTTAACTCTTTCTCAAGCCTCACTCCTAGCTTGCTTTCTTTAGTGTAGAGAGGAGGAACCTGCTGGTCATCAGACAGTGGTGGTTGGTGGACCCTGGACCTGGCAGGACCAGGGAGAACATACAGGTATGGCCAAGTTGTTTTGGTTTTCTCCTCAACCTCTTCTACTGCAAAGGCACTGACTGCAGTTATACCAATACTTAACACCTAGCTAAACTGAAACGTATCTCATTGGTTCAGAAGTGTCCCTGCTTGTCACAGTTGTTTCTCTGCTGGGAGAAACATTGTGTGGTCTCCACCAGTTCTGCTTCTGTCCCTTTCTTATGTAAAGACTTAAATGTTGATGATTTCTAGTGTAGGGTTCAATAATACTCAGAAGGAAGCCCCAGGGAATTCTAAGGCAGTGTTTCCCAACCGGTGTTCCGCGGCACACTACTGTGCCGCGAGACGTTGCCTAGTATGCCGTGGGAGGGAGGCGGGCGAGTCGCACGGCGTCTCGGCGTCGGGCGGCAGCGAGCCCAGGAAGCGGCCCAGCCGGCCGGGGTCGCCCGCCTGCAGCAGCGCCTCGCACCCGCACGAGACCTGCTCCGCCGAGAAGCGGGCGAGCGCGGAGGATCGGGCGCGGCGGAGGCCAGCCCCGCGCTTGGAGAGGACGCAGCAGCCGTCGCCAAACCCGATCCTCCTCCTCCTGCTCCGCCGCCGTCCTCTGGCTCTCGGCCGGGAGGAGCCTGCGGCGACGGGGCGGGCGCCGAAGTTGGCAGAAGTTGGCGCGCCTCCTCGGCAGCGCCTTCGTCCTCCTCCTCCTGCCTCTGCTCTCCTCCGGCGGCGGGGGCGCGCCGCCCTCCCCGGCCGGGGGGCTCGGCGGGGCCCGCGGGGAAGGAGGCCATGTTCGCGGCGCGCGGGATCGCGGCCCCCCTCACCCGCCTCCGGCCCGCTCCCCTCCCCCTGCGCGCTGCCTTAGCCGTGCGGGTCTCCTCCCCCTGCGCCGCCGTCCCCTTTCCACATCCTAGGAGCCGCGGTCCGCCTACCGCCCCCGGGCCACGGCGCGGCTCCCAGCCCGGGCTGGCCTCCGCCTCCTGGGACGCGCGCCCACCCCCGCGGCGCCCCAAACTTCGGAGCAACTCTCCAGACGCTTCTCCCCCGCCTCGGTCTCCCTCCTTTCCACTTCTCTTCCCCCCTTCCTTCCCTCTTTCTTTCTCTTTCTCTCCCATCCGCCTTTCCTTCTATTAACTTTCCTTTCCCCTCCCTTCGTCCTTCCTACTTTTACTCCTGGGCTCCTCCCCCCTTTGCGCAGCCACAAATCAATCTCTCTCTCTCTTTTTTCCCCTCTCTCTCTTCTTTGCTCAGACGCAAAAAAGCGCCGCTTTTTGGAAATCCGGACTGCTGTCCCCGCTGAAACGATACTTTAAAAAAGGTAGAACCCACTGGCTCTTATTTCTGTTTAAAGCAGTAGATCCCGAACTCTTTTGGCCCACTGCCCCCTTGGTTCCACATCCCCCAGTGTCCCCTATGCTTACTCTATAGAAAGCATTACAGGGGTTAACGCGGCTCGCTAAGGAAGATATTAATAGAATTCTGCATTTGGGGGGAGACCCTAACAGTCATCTACCATTACCTTCTATGCTGTTACTATTTTTTTATTTTTTTTTACATAAGTAAAAAGTGACCTTTCCCCATCTGGCATGGTGGTGTGCCTCGAGATTTTTTTCATGACACAAGTGTGCCTTTGCCCAAAAAAGGTTGGGAAACACTGTTCTAAGGGAACTGCTTCTTTTTGAGTAAGTTTTTCAGATTAAAATTTTACAGTCACATATCAAACCTATAAAATAAAACAAGATTCCAAGGAATCTCATGGATTTCCCTTCTCCCCTTTGTGGGTCCTATTGTTAATCGTGTCCTCCTGCATCTTTTATAATAATCCAAATCTTTTACATCTCCATTGTGTCCAAAATTCACCATTAAGCTACAAGGGATATTCCAAGCCTACTAACGATTTTAACTGTTTAACAATGGTCTTTAAGATAAGTTATAAATTTTCCCCATTCCTTATTAAAATGTTGGTTTTTCTTCCTGATTTCTGACTCTTCCAGTCATTTTAGCCATTTTGGCATAATCCATCATCTTGATCTGCCATACTTCTCTGGTAGGGACTTTATCGTCTTTCCAAGAACAAACAACTTAAAAATCAAAGGGGGAAAAAGAATCTGGGACACAATCAGGATATTCAGGCCTGCAAAAATTAGGTTTTACATGTCCCCTCAGCAAATCCAAAATTTCACTGTCTGTTAGAAGACGTTTGCCTGAATGTGCAGACAAGGTGCAATCTCTGACCTCCTACTATATTATAAACTCCACATACTGAGTTATCATTTAAACCCTGCCCTGCACCACCCTGCTTTTTGTAAAAGCATTTTAAATTTGCCAGAGTGTTTTTATCATAGTGTAATTTTAACAAAAGGAACAAAAATAATAGCTCTAGTAAATACTAACAAATTTATTACGGCATAAACGTTCTTCCTCATTTCAGTGGAGAACCTCTCAGGGGTCAAAACTGTCTATTTTCTACTGTCTATCGCCACCTATGCAGATCTGACATTGCATGGATGTGTTGACTAATTTATATTCAAAAAGTAAAGGTAGAGGACCCCTGACAGTTAAGTCCAGTAGTGAACGACTCTGGGGTTGTGGCGCTCATCTCGCTTTACTGGCCAACGGAGCCGATGTTTGTCCACAGGCAGTTTTTCTGGGTCATGTGGCCAGCATGACTAAGCCGCTTCTGGCAAAACCAGAGCAGCGCACGGAAATGCCATTTACCGGAGCGGTGCCTATTTATCTACTTGCACTTTGACGTGCTTTTGAACTGCTAGGTTGGCAGGAGCTGGGACCGAGCAATGGGAGCTCACCCCGTTGCAGGGATTCAAACCTCTGAGCTTCCGATCGGCAAGGCCTAGGCTCAGTGGTTTAGACCACGGCATTTATATTATCCCTGCCTAATATTGTGCATATTCTGAAAACGGCCTGGAAAGGTGGATGGAGACTTTTTCTCTATCTCAACCAATATTCCAGGTTTCTGTTGTTCCCAATGGATTGTGCAGAGAATATTATAAAGTGAAGTTGACTAGCCTATGAAAGTTTGGACAGATTTTTCAGAAGCAGGCAAGAATCCCCATAATGTTAATCAGGTTGTTTATTAGTCCTGGATGAACAGTTCTGCAACTCTCTTGACAAATACCCGCACTCAAAGCATCGCAGGGGAGGATCTCTCCGTGCCCATAGCAACTCTCTGATCTGTAGAATTAAATAATCACTGAAGGAAAACAATCCATTTTCCATCTATTGAGCTTTCTTCAGTGTATGAAAGTTGTCTTTATCCAAATTAATAATCTAGGTTTGCATTTGCCTGGGATCAGACGCTTTGATTACAAAATGAGCTGAAAGGCGGCGCTTGAAAGATGTGCTACGATGCAAAGGCAGACATAGAATCTAATGCACCTACATATGGCAGGCTAAATGTCAGCTTTCTTCACGAGAAGGAGGAATCTCCTTCCTGGTCCTGCAACAGCATCGGACAGCACAGCTGATGTTGCACCCATTAGTGTCCTCAATATAGGTGATTGTGCCTGATGCCATAAGCAGCACCTTGCTTGTTAAAGAAATAAGTTTACTATGCATAAATGTAATGTTTGCATGCATTGCGTTTGAAAACTTTTTGCAAAGAGAAGTTTGCATAAGACACAGGAGGTTTTACTCTGGCAAATGCGGCGAAAAAGGTTAGATGTTGGATTTTTGGAGACCTCATTCATTTCTACTCTGCACAAGGTCCAGACCAGGGATTCCATTGCAGGAACTTTTAACATCACTCCATTGTGTGAGGTCTCTTTTACAAGAGCAACACACAAAGGGCACTATATTATTAATGATTCATTTATATACCAGCCAACACAAAAATTGACTTCTAAGTGGTTGACAAGTATAAAAACTATCTTTGTAATATTAACAATCATAATTAAAATACTCAATAAAACAACCCCAGTTGAAATTAAAGACTGAATCTGATGCAGATGTTCCTTTCCAGTCAAAGCAATGACTCGCATGTAACATAAACAATATATGGCTAGTAACCCTTGATAGAGTCATATAATTCTAGAGTTGGAAGGGACCATCAGTCCAACCCCCTGCAATGCAGGAAACTTTTTTGCCCAACCTGGGCTCAAACTCATGACCCTGAGATCAGGAGTCTCACACTTTATCAACTGAGCTAACTTTCTCTTGTATAATCCCTTTCTAAATCTGTCAAAGCAGCCATCACCAAATCTCTGCCCAAGATCTTGGAGATCTGCTCCCAGTCTGAGTTGACATTTCTAAGCTACATGGATCATAGGCCTGACTCAATATAAGGGAGCTCCTTATAAACAGAAGGAGTGTGTGTGTGTGTGTGTGTGTGTGTGTGTGTATGTGTGTAATACCCCAGAGCTTTCCTGTACAACTCATATAAGATCCAGTACATTGCTCAAAATATGATACAAATTTCTAGCAAGATGTTTGATTTTGCTATTTCTAAAGAAACCCAAAACATTGCAAATGGTTACTTAGCAATTGACATTTTCATACAAAATTAAGCAATGGAAGCCCAGGGCATAACAAATTGTATTTCAGGTAACACGCAGTTTCATTTACTCGGCGGTATGCGGGTGGCCTATGAGGAAGAATGCTAAGAATAGCAATTTACCTATGAGGTTTAATATCACAAAATCCACCCCACTGCCTTTGTTTGGTTTTCTACTTATGTTTAACATTGCATAAGAGAATTTGATGGCGAAAGGGAAAGGGGAAAAGACGCTTCCATAAAATGTTCAGAAGGCTTGATGCAAGCCCTGGCTCCTGAGCTAGCTCATCTCGTGCAGATGTGGCACAGAAGTCACGGCCTTGGCTGGAGAGGAACATCTTCATTTGCAACACACACACACACACACACACACACACACACACACACACACACTCATTCCTTCCATTCCTTTCAACAAGGACCTAATGAGCACTTTAATATACACTTGTATCCAGCTGCAAATCTTTGGCATGACTGCACTTGGAATATCACATCCTGTTCTGGTCATCACCCCTCGAAAAAGATGCTGTAGAGCTGGGAAAAGTGCAACCAAAATGATCAAGGGACCAGAGCTTTTTAGTTTAGGACAGAGGTTTTCAACCTTTTTGAGTCCACAGCTCCCTTGACCAACTACATTCTTTCTGCGGCACCCCTATGGGGCCAAGGAGCCCAGTTATGTCACCCCTTGCCTGACAGAGCTGGCAGCCTCTCACCCTTTCTCAAACACCCTCCCTTGTGGAGTGTTCCCTCAGCCTCCTCTCCCCTCTCCCCAGGAGTCCTCCAGGCAGCCACTGCCACCGTCCCTGGTCTTCCCCTCCTCAAAGAGAGGTGCCTCCTCACACTGCCCCACAGGGGCCTGGGACTTGTCTGTCCATTCCCAACAGCAGGGCTGGTGGACTGGCTGGTTGGCAACCAGCACCCCCTGGCCAGTCTCAGAGGCACCATTCACTTGGAGAGCTTGTAACCAGGGCTGTTGCAACAAACAGCCACATAAGCCTTTGGGAGGTAGAGACACGAGAGGGCATCAGAGGAGGGAGGGAAGGAAAGAGGGATGGAGGCCAGTGTTGCCCACGGCACCCCTGACCATCATTCAAGGCACCCCAGGGTGCCACGGCACACTGGTTGAAAGCCACTAGCTGAGGGAAATGGTCGGAAAGCGATAAAAGGTAAAGGTACCCCTGACCATTAGGTCCAGTCGCAGATGACTCTGGGGTTGCGGCGCTCATCTCGCTTTATTGGCCGAGGGAGCCGGCGTACAGCTTCCGGGTCATGTGGCCAGCATGACTAAGCCGCCTCTGGCAAACCAGAGCAGGGCACAGAAACGCCGTTTACCTTCCCGCCAGAGCAGTACCTATTTATCTACTTGCACTTTGACGTGCTTTCGAACTGCTAGGTTGGCAGGAGCAGGGACCGAGCAACAGGAGCTCACCCGTTGTGGGGATTTGAACCGCTGACCTTCTGGTCAGCAAGTCCTAGGGTTTGTGGTTTAACCCACAGCGCCACTAGCGTCCCTCAATATACACTTGTATCCAGATGCAAATCTTTGGTGTGACTGCACTTGGAATATCACATCCTGTTCTGGTCATCACCCCTCGAAAAAGATGCTGTAGAGCCTGGGAAAAATACATCCAAAATGATCAAGGAACCAGAATTTTTTAGCTTAGGACAGAGGTTTTTAACCTTTTTGAGTCCACAGCTCCCTTGACCAACTACATTCTTTCTGCGGCACCCCTGTGGGGCCCAGGAGCCCAGTTATGTCACCCCTTGCCTGACAGAGCTGGCAGCCTCTCACCCTTTCTCAGACACCCTCCCTTGTGGAGTGTTCCCTCAGCCTCCTCTCCCCTCTCCCCAGGAGTCCTCCAGGCAGCCACTGCCACCGTCCCTGGTCTTCCCCACCTCAAAGAGAGGTGCCTCCTCACACTGCCCCACAGGGGCCTGGGAGTGGCTGTCCATTCCCAACAGCAGGGGCTGGCAGACTGGCTGGTTGGGCTTCCTTGCCCGCTTGCTTGCTTACCCTGAGGCCGCCTCTGCTCCTGGCAACCAGCACCCCCTGGCTAGTCTCAGAGGCACCATTCGCTTGGAGAGCTTGTAACCAAGGCTGTTCCAACAAACAGCCAAGTAAGCCTTTGGGAGGTAGAGACACGAGATGGCATCAGAGGAGGGAGGGAAGGAAAGAGGGATGGAGGCCAGTGTTGCCCACGGCACCCCTGACCATCATTCAAGGCACCCCAGGGTGCCACAGCACACCTGTTGAAAGCCACAGGCTTAGGAAAATGGTCAGAAAGGGATAAAAGGTAAAGATACCCCTGACCATCAGGTCCAGTGGCAGATGACTCTGGGGTTGCGGCACTCATCTCGTTTATTGGCCAAGGGAGCCGGCGTACAGCTTCCGGGTCATGTGGCCAGCATGACTAAGCCGCTTCTGGTGAACCAGAGCAGCGCACGCAAACAGTGTTTAACTTCCCGCTGGAGCGGTACCTATTTTTCTACTTGCACTTTGACGTGCTTTCAAACTGCTAGGTTGGCAGGAGCAGGGACTGAGCAACAGGAGCTCACCCCGTTGCGGGGATTCAAACCGCTGACCTACTGATTGGCAAGTCCTAGGCTCTGTGGTTTAATCCACAGCGCCACCCACGTCCCTTCAGAAAGGGATGGTGATCTATAAAAATAAGCATGCAGTTGAAATAAATAATTGAAGGTCTTATAAAATAACTGTTCATAAATGTACCAAGCAAACACGTGCATAAATGTATAAACCACATGTCTGAAGCAGCACAGGAAAACAGCCCTGAAACCATTTTGATTCCCAGGCTGACCAAATGTTTTCTCTGCAAGGAGGAAGGGGGTGGGGGAGCCTTCCCATTGACTCAGGAATTGGGAAATCACCATCTCAAAGAAATGGCCAGACTGCCAGGAAAGGCAATCAGATCGGGCATTATCAGATAACCTGGCACACAGGAAAAACAACAACATTCAAATTTCTGTTGTAGACCACCTTTTCTGTGATGTAGGTATGATGTTTGTGGGGGGTGGTCTTGGGTTACACCCCTTCTGTGATGTATGTATGATGTATGTAGGGGTGGTCTTGAGCTGTGATGTATGTATGATGTATGTAGGGGTGGTCTTGAGCTCCAGGGAAGGGAATTTAAAATGTCTATATAAGGCCTTGCGCACCATTGTTCTGGACCCTCCTCCTTTCCTGTGTGTGAGGGGAGCACCCTGTTGCAACAGTTTCAATAAAGATCAGGCTTACTAGCTGCTTTGCTTCTCAACATTCTCTGGTTGGCCTCTGTTATTTCCTCCGACCGATGGAGAACCTACAAAGGACTCTGTAAGGGCTCTTGTGTCCCCCATAAGGGAATAAGATTTTTGTTTATTGCACAGTAGAGAAAGTAGATTCTCCATCTCTCATGCAACAGGGTCATTCAATGAAGAATGGCGAGAGGTCCACAACAGACCCAAAGTACTGGTGCTGGCCTGACTTTCATTCAATGATGCTTTGCCCTGGCATGAAAATGTGTTCATGATTCCGGTCTTCTCCCTTCTGTCTTCCCCAAGGGTTGTGGGAAAGCCAGCAGCCTTTCAGCATCCTCAGAACTCAGTCCTTCCTATTGTCCCAGAAGACATCCCTTGAGGTGTATTTGGCCCAAAGAGACGAAGCAATAGCATTTCCCTCTGTTGCCTGAGATTACTTCAAGATTTAAACTGAGATGGGGAAATGTTAGTGTTCTTATCTCGCCATAATGGGTAATGGTTCTTAGCACCTTTCATCTTCAAAGTGGCTGACAAAAAACCCCCAACTAATTAATCTTCTCGTTTCTTCCCGAGCTGCAAACTATGCTCTTGCAGACCACCTCGGTAATGATAATTCCCTTTATAATTAAGATCCCTCTGAAGATGACAGTTGGCTATTTTAGGTAGGGTGTCACAAATGCTAATTTGATCTGATAAGAGGTGGAGCGCAAGAGATTGTAATCAATGCAACGGTAGAGTTTTCTCTCTTTTTTCCTCGACACTTCAAGATAGACACCCTGGCAGATTTCAGCAAAAAAGAAAAAAAAGGAAAAAAAGGAATGTTCTTTCATCCAACACTTATCTGCTGTATCTAGACATCACTGAACTGATAAGACTTTGTGCAAGTAGAAAAGGAAAATTAAAGTAGAACTGCAGGTTATGAGTAGGGACTGCTCAAGATATTTTGATGTTGGAAGCTAAGGACAAGATGGTGCCCTCATTTTCCACCCATTCTGGGTTTTTTGTTGTTGGTTTATATATATATATATATATTATTTATGACATTCAGTTGTATACGTTTCAATAATTTTACAAAACTTGACTTCCTTCCTCCTCTTTCTGTGGTTCCTTAAATTAATTTTTAATATTTTCTGCATATCCAAATAATTTTCTCATTTATTCATCTACTTTAAGTATATACTCTTATAAAATGGCAAGTTATTACAATAATCCTGCCAATATTCTTATCTGTTTAACATTTGTTTGCAAATATTCCACAAACCATTTCCATTCGTTTGTTAAAAAGTTGATTTCTTATCTTTCCAGTAAGCTTCGCCATTTCTGAATATTCCCTAAGTTTTTGTATCCATTCTTCCTTTGCTGGGACAACTTCTTCTTTCCATTTTGGGGCAAGTAACATTCTTGCCACTGTAGTTGCATACATGAATAAATTTCTATGCAGTTTGGGACAGAACAACCTAAATTGTATAGAAATTTATTCATGTATGCAACTACAGCGGCAAGAATGTTACTTGCCCCAAAATGGAAAGAAGCAGAAGTCCCAGTAAAAGAAGAATGCATACAAAAACTGGCAGAATATGCAGAAATGGTGACACGTACTGGAAGAATAAGAAATCAAGATAACAAACGTTTAATAAAAGAATGAAAATCGTTTATTGAATATTTACGGATAAACTATAAACAGATAAAAACATTAGCAGGATTATTAGCTTCAACACTGGTTATCTTTGCTTCTTCCAGTACACTGGCATCAGTTTGCCTGTCTTCCCAAGTGATGTGTAAATTTTTTTGGAGACACCGTTGATGGAATCAAATGACACCAAACTGGGAGGGGTGGCTAACACCCCAGAGGACAGGATCACACTTCAAAACGACCTTGACAGATTAGAGAAAACAAACAAGATGAATTTTAACAGGGAGAAATGTAAAGTATTGCACTTGGGCAAAAAAAATGAGAGGCACAAATACAAGATGGGTGACACCTGGCTTGAGAGCAGTACATGTGAAAAGGATCTAGGAGTCTTGGTTGACCACAAACTTGACATGAGCCAACAATGTGACGCGGTAGCTAAAAAAGCCAATGCAATTCTGGGCTGCGTCAATAGGAGTATAGCATCTAGATCAAGGGAAGTAATAGTGCCACTGTATTCTGCTCTGGTCAGACCTCACCTGGAGTACTGTGTCCAGTTCTGGGCACCACAGCTCAAGAAGGACACTGACAAACTGGAACATGTCCAGAGGAGGGCAACCAAAATGGTCAAAGGCCTGGAAACGATGCCTTATGAGGAACGGCTAAGGGAGCTGGGCATGTTTAGCCTGGAGAAGAGGAGGTTAAGGGGTGATATGATAGCCATGTTCAAATATATAAAAGGATGTCACATAGAGGAGGGAGAAAGGTTGTTTTCTGCTGCTCCAGAGAAGCGGACACGGAGCAATGGATCCAAACTACAAGAATGAAGATTCCACCTAAACGTTAGGAAGAACTTCCTGACAGTAAGAGCTGTTCGACAGTGGAATTTGCTGCCAAGGAGTGTGGTGGTGTCTCCTTCTTTGGAGGTCTTTAAGCAGAGGCTTGACAACCATATGTCAGGAGGCTCTGATGGTGTTTCCTGCTTGGCAGGGGGTTGGACTCGATGGCCCTAGTGGTCTCTTCCAACTCTATGATTCTATGATTCTATGAATCTTTCAAGGAGCTGGAGATGGCGTTTATAAGTGGTCGATGTTGGGGACTTCCGGGTTAGTGCCTCCAGCAATGGAGGAATTCCTCTGATTGGGAGGAATTTGCTCCGTGGAAATCAGGGTCTGGCCGCCACGGCGAAGGCGGAAACCCACTAAAAATCGCAGGCAGGAGAAGCCTGTGAACGTGGGATTCGGCTGGCACCTTTTGCGCCTGCCCTACTCGTGGGGAGACCCGGTTTCGGGGATCCGGAGCAATGTGGGGTGAGCAGCGCGGTGCTTCGAATTGACTGCTTCTTTCACAGGGTGAAGCCACATTGCTGTTGCCAGAGAGCGCTGATTTTTTCCTGTGGACAATTTGATTCTAAACAACTACCCGTGAGTAGAACGGAAAATTGGATTTTTAAACGTCTTAATTTGGCACCGAAACGGGGAGGTTTCAAACAGGAAGTACGCTTTCCCCTTTTGTAAATAGATTGAAGCAAAGAATTTGCAAGCTAAAGTCTTTGAAAGTCCTATGTAAAGGATTAAACTTCCATCGGCTAAAATCATTAAACCCCCCTTGGAGGCAGGAGAAGAGGGGGGAAATTTTGGATCGCGTAAGCCTGCAGGAGAGAGTGATGAAAGTTAAATCACCACCGCTCTGAACCTGGAAACGGGCTGCTAGTAAGACTGACGTTTTTGGGAAAGTTCATTGACTGTGACAGTTAGTTAAATAAGAGAAATACATTGTTTCCATTTTCTCCTTCTGCGTTTAAAAAGGAGTAAAAGTAACTGAAAATTGAAACTAATTTTACTGCTTGAACTGTGCTTAAAAGGATTGATACAAACAGAAATTGTTTCCCTCTAGAGGGAGCCTTTGAAATTGTTACAAGAGTTGAGCTGGTGGAATCTCCAGCTGCAAGAGAAAAACCGTGAGAGTGACCTTGGATCGCTTAAGAATGTCAACAGAAGAAGCCTTAGTGATTGCACTATGCAAGATAAGTGAGTCAGTGGAACAGCTCCACAAGAAGACGGATGTGATGAATATTAAAATTGATATTTTGGGACAAAAAGCAACTAATTTGGGACAAAAAGTGAACATCTACATAGAAACTATTCAGGAACCGATACAGGAATTTACTTTGACATGCCAAACGGTGGAGAAAGCGAGGGAGAAAGTTGTGGTTGTTGAACCTAAAGTAATACAAGTGGAGAGGGAGAGAGCCCCAGCATTACAGAGGCAATTTGATGACTACAAGTTGTTGCCCTCTATGATTGAATTCAGAGAAAGTCAGATTGGAACCCTGCTTGGACTGGAGAAGGAAAGTTGGATAGATCATCTCATGCAGGGATTTACTGACCTTTGGGACCTGGACCTGGGTCAGGAGGAAATTGGAGTTGTGGGGACCTTCAGATTTGGAGGGATTTTGAAACACGTCCTGAAATATCTTTTGGATTTTAGTTTTAACCACGGAGATGTGGATGACATGTTGAGAAGGAATAAAAACATTGCTAGGTTGGAGCTCCCCCGAGACCTACTCTTCAGCATCAAAGGAAGGAAATTAAGAACAAGATCAGCAGAAGACAAATATGAAGAAGACTTGCAGAAGGGACCTGGAAAAGAGTTAAGAGCCTCGGACAGAAGATCACCAGGTTGATGGACTATATGGAATTGACGGAAATGACTGGCAGAATCCGAGACCAGGGAGAAGAGACGGTGGAAGAGGATTGGAAAAAGTTTAAAGTTTATTTATAGAAATACGGTAAAATTAATGAGTGTTAGAAAAATGTTGGAATGAAATTATATGGCTTTAGTAGAAGTGTTATAAGGAGTTAAGCATAAATAAGTATTATAGTATCAATGGAAAATAAGGTTAAAATAAGTTAATTATATGACAGAAAATAGAGAAAGATGGAAAGGAATTGCTGAAACAATTAATAGAAGTGGAATACAAAAAGGGAGGTGAGAGGAAGTCGATGAAACTAGGGAATGAAAGATGAGGCATTGAAATGGTATGATGTATGTTTTTTAAATTGTTTTTGTTCTGTTTTGTTTAGTTTAATGCGTTAATGTTGTGTGGTGTATTGTTTATATATTGTATTGCATTGTTTTTTCTTTCTTTTGTTTTTTCTTCTTCTTCTTTTCTTCTTCTTCTTGTTTGTAAGGTTTAAAAGTAATAAATATTATTATTTTTTTAAAAAAATATATATAAGTGGTCGATGTTTCACAAGCATACAGTAATGTTGGTAATACAATAGCTTTGTAAACAATCATTTTGATTTCCCTGCAAATGTCCCAGTCCTCAGACATTCTGCACTTTAGTCGGGAGAAAGCTCAGGCGATGCTGGACTTCAGCATCAATGCCAGCCCTTGTGGAAAGATAACTGCCCAGGTAGAAGAAGTGATTGACATTTTCCAACGTTACACCATTGAGTTGGATTTGTGGTGCTGCAGAGGGGTTATTTTGTACTTGTTGGTGCAGCACTTTGGTTTTTTTTGGTCAACAGCTATATGCCCACATCAATCCCTCTTCTGAGGAAACTCAGAGAACTTTAGCTCTGAGGGCGGCAGGGTTTTCCATTAATATACTATAGTACCATTAATATACTATAGTACCATTAATATACTATAGTTCTCAGGATTCTTTTGTGGGGAAGCCATGACTAAAGTGGTATAATCAGTGCTATTTTGTAGGAAAAGAGGCACCAGAACTCACCACAAACGTCTCCCTTTTTCTTTTAGAATGGCAATGGTGCCCATCTGAGAGGTTCCAGAATTGTGTTCCAGTGAGTTCCGGCTCAAAAAAAAGCCCTGGGTATAATGGTATTTTAAATGTACAGTGAAAATGGGGCCTGAACCTTAACCAAGGCTGTAGCTCAGTCTGGAAAAGTACTAACTAGGGTTGCCATACATCCAGAATTTCTCAGACATAGTCGGGATTCGACACTCATATACAGCATCCCGGCAGAAATTGCTTAAATGTCTGGGGAAATCTGGACCTATGGTAGCCCATGTTGGAAGTGTAGATTTTGGCGAATTTCCTTTAAAATAGTTCAAAACTTCATTTCCCCCCAATGTCTGAAGTTTCACTGTTTGAAATATGGCTGGAGCTTATGAAGGAGTTCCCTCTTCTCCTCTGATTCTTCCTCTAAGAGGGGAAAGTGGATCCTGAGGTCATAACAGAATTGTGAATGGGAGAAGAAGAAGAAGAGGAGGAGGAGTTTGGATTTGATATCCTGCTTTATCACTACCCGAAGGAGTCTCAAAGCGGCTAACATTCTCCTTTCCCTTCCTCCCCCACAACAAACACTCTGTGAGGTGAGTGGGGCTGAGAGACTTCAAAGAAGTGTGACTGGCCCAAGGTCACCCAGCAGCTGCATGTGGAGGAGCAGAGACGCGAACCCAGTTCCCCAGATTACGAGTCCACCGCTCTTAACCACTACACCACACTGGCACCGTAACATTTTGTTGCAGTTCCCATTTGTTACAGCAGGGGTGGAGAACCTCAGGCTCAGGGTTGGTGCTTCAATTGTGGCCCTCCAGGCCTTGGGAATCTCCTTGACTCTTTGAGCCAAGCCCCCTCACTGATTCTGCTCCACAATCTCCATGAGTGTTTTTGTCTCATTGGAATATATTCTTGGACTGTGATTTACAGCAGGCACCCCCAAACTTGGCCATCCAGATATTTTGGGACTACAGTTCCCACCATCCCTGACCACTGGTCCTGTTAGCTAGGGATGATGGGAGTTGTACTCCCAAAACATCTGGAGGGCCGAGTTTGGGGATGCCTGATTTACAGTGACTTTTGCTTGTGTGGATAGAGGATGGAAAGATGCATGCGTCAGAGGGATGTGTGTGTGGATAGGAACCACTGACTTCTGGCAGGTAGCCTTCTGTACAAAGGTAAGAATTGCATGCATTGCTTGGTCACTTCTGCCTCTGGTTTTGCTCGCCTATGTAGCCCTTGGGCAGTTGTCCATCAGAGAATGTGTCCCTCAAGTTCTCCAGTGAGAGCCAGCGTGGTGTAGTGGTTAAGAGCGGTGGACTCGTAATCTGGTGAACCAGGTTCGCGTCTCCGCTCCTCCACATGCAGCGGCTGGGTGACCTTGGGCCAGTCACACTTCTCTGAAGTCTCTCAGCCCCACTCACCTCACAGAGTGTTTGTTGGGGGGGAGGAAGGGAAAGGAGAATGTTAGCCGCTTTGAGACTCCTTCGGGTAGTGATAAAGCAGGATATCAAATCCAAACTCCTCCTCCTCCTCCTCCTCCTCCTCCTCCTCCTCCTCCTCCTCTTCTTCTTCTTCTTCTTCTTCTTCTTTCCTCTTTGTTATGACTTAAAGGGGAAACAGTCATTTATGCTTAATCCAAACCTACATGTTTATAATATAATAATATCCGGATGCTCAATGCACAAGCTGTGGCCGTAGCTCCTCGGTTAGCATATAATTTCTGTTCTTTAAGTAATTTCATGTTACTTAAAGGGCAGGCGGTACTTTAAAAAAGATGAGCCGTTGCCCCAGAATTCGAAGGCGGAGACAGCAAACGCATTCATTCCAAAGCAATAGTGCAAGTCCCTCAGACAAAAAAACCCCTCTTTTCTCTCCAGAGACAAGCCGAATGAGGTGAAGCTCATCATTATTCATCTTTTCAAGGGCAAAGCCATGATCGACAGGGCTTAATGTGTATCTTGGTAGAATTGGATTTGATCCTTAGGGCTGGGCCAGAGGGCTGCTTTGTTAGATTTGTTAGATTCTCTTTCTCTCTCTTACGCTCCCTCCCCACAAACAAAATTACCTCTCCGAGGCCGGCATCAACCCCCAGCATCCTGAGACGATCTGCTGCTCTTGATTTCAGTCACATCTAAATCTGTTTAAATTGTCGACATGATGATTTGTGGAGAGACGGGGATTAAGCAGGAGGGAGATTAACACAGTTGTCTGTCTTCTTCGAAATAATATACCTGCTGACAGTAAGGGCATTCTTCAATTTACATAACTTAGTTCACAAGCCGGGCTCTGCAGTTGTTTTTGGGTAGTTTTCAGCTATCAGCAGCATAGCTCCTTGTGCATTTGAAACTATGACATTCCATCTCCTCCAAGTGTAGGCACCCCACTCTTCCCTCTTTGCCGGAAAGTGTTTCCTTGAGATTGGACATGAGCACACATGCACTTAGATGTGTTATAATTATTCTTGATTACGGGATGCCTTTTCTTAGCTTAACACCACCCCCTCAAAAACAAAACCGCTCTCAAATTTTTCATTGAAGAGTGAGTTCCGGAGGGCAATTATATTGACTCAAAGTTTACGGCATGTTATTCTTTGAAGGAGAACTACCCGAAAATGATTCACAGGGGGTATTTAACTCCGAGTGGCGCTGTGGGTTAGATCACAAACGCTAGGACTTGCCGATCAGAAGGTCGGCGGTTCGAATCCCCGCGACGGGGTGAGCTCCCATTGCTCGGTCCTTGCTCCTGCCAACCTAGCAGTTCGAAAGCATGTCAAAGTGCAAGTAGATAAATAGGTACCACTCTGGCGGGAAGGTAAATGACGTTTCCATGCGCTGCTCTGGTTTGCCAGAAGCGGCTTAGTCATGCTGGCCACATGACCCGGAAGCTGTACGCTGGCTCCCTCGGCCAATAAAGCGAGATGAGCGCCGCAACCCCAGAGTCGGTCACGACTTGACCTAATGGTCAGGGGTCCCTTTACCGTTACCTTTAGGCTTGCTAAAATGTGTAAGACTGAATCAGATAAGTGCTGGAGATGCAAAGAGGAAGAGGGAACGTTCTTTCATATGTGGTGGACTTGTAAAAGGGTTAAAAGAGTATTGGGAAATGATCCATAATGAATTAAAAAAATGTTTAACAGTACTTCCCCCTCCCAAAAAACCCCCGGAGTCCTTTCTGCTGGGGATAATTCAGACTGAAATTCCCAGGTGTCAAAAAAAGGTCATTTATGTGTGCTACCACTGTGGCCCATGTTTTGGTAGCCCCAACATGGAAAATGAGTGAGGTCCCAATTACAGAAGAATGGCAACTGAAGTTGACGGAACATGCACAATTTGTGGACTTAATATGCAGGGATTTATGATATGTAAAATGAACCCTGGAAGTAGAAGGGATGTCACTGATATTTAAGGATGTAAGATGAGTATTTTAAATTGTAGAACAGAAAATTTAATAATATATATATATATATGTATATATAAAAGAAAATTTAAGATGAGTTTGTTAAATTGAGAGTCATTTCTCAATGTGGGTGATTTAGCTGCAAACTGTTGCTGCTGTGTTGCACTTCACATGTGTCATGCCACTGTCTGTATTTGCAGGAGGGATTCAAGTGCACATCAGAAATTTAGGTCTGTGCAATTAAAGTGGATTGAGGGGTGGTATAGGACTGGGTGATATCTGGTATTCAATATTGTGATATATCACCAGCTAAACACTGCAATGTACTGATATATCACAATGTCTGAAATAAGGACGGGGCTATGTAGATGCATCGTCTGGCTTCACGGTTTTTCCTGCATCATGATTTTTGCATGGTACACAAACACACACACCATGATTTGCAAAACATTGCAAGGTCAAAAATTATGAAACTGATGTCCCCAAATGGACTTCCAACCGGTTTTGGATGATATATTGATATATCACCCAGCCCTAGTATATTGTCATTCAAGTGCAACAATTTCATTTTTTAAACAGACTTTTTGCAGTTAGGAAAGTGATGGGGAGATGAATAAAAATTGTGGGCTGAAGGAATGACTGATGGGAAGACAGAGAAACCCTCTGCAAGGAAATAAGAATGAATGTTTAATAAAAACCAGGCACCGCCCAACCTCCCCATACGGTTTGTGCAAGCAAATCAGAATGTAAGCCCCACGTCGCTAATGGAATAGCAACTCTAGCTTTTTAAGATGCTGTCTAGATTTGTCATTGCTTCTCTCCCAAGAAGCAGGTGTCTTTTAATTTTGTGACTGCTGTCACCATCTGCAGTGATCACAGAGCCCCCAAAAGTAAAATCTCTCACTGCCTCCATTACTTCCCCTTCTATTTGCCAGGAGGTGATGGGCCCAGTGGCCATGATCTTCGTTTTTTTCATGTTGAGCTTCAGACCACCTCTCTTACTGCATCCAAAACATTGCATCAGAAAAGGCCCATGTTTTGTTAGCCCCAAAATGGAAAATGAGCCAAAGAAGAATGGCAAGTTAAGTCGACAGAATATGCACAACTTGCAGATTTAACATATAGGATAAGAGAACAAGAAGAACATAGGCTTAAAGAAAATTGGAAAACATTTATTGAATATACGGAAAATTATTGCGTACAGCTGAAAACCACTGGCAGCATTAAGATAAATTCAATGGTGTAAATAAGTTTTGATGGATGCAATAATGGAAAAGCGATTGGTATAGTTTTGGTAAAATATGCAGGGATTTAAGATATGTAAAATGAACCATGGAAAGAGAAGGAGATAAGTCATTGATATCTTAAGGATGTAAAATGAGTATTTGAAATTGTAAAACAGAATGTGTGTGTGTGTACATATACATATACATATACATATACATATACATATACATATACATATACATATACATATACATATACATTGCATCAGAAAAGACCATCGTTCAGTAATGGAGCACTGATAGAGCACATCCAAAAGTCTTTGGCATTTCCTTGTGGGGCTAGGAAAGACTAGGAAAGCCTGAAATCTTGCCTCTCAGTGAGCAATACTGAGAGGCAAGATGCTGAACAAGATAGACCAATGGGCTCACTTGATATGAAGTACCTCCCTATGTTCTCATATTTCCACTCTCTGTTATCCTTCAAGATAAAGGGCTTCCGAATTCCTTTCCGATCATTCCTTTTTTTATCTGTGATCCTGCCATGACTTGTCAACAGGGAACTCTGAGCCTCTCCCCTCCCAGAACCTGGCCCCGCTCAACGTCTTCCCAGATGCCAACCCAGTAAAACTGGGTCACTGAATCCATGTGATAAGTTACATTAATAAGCAGGAAAGCGAGGCAGCCTCCCTCTTGTGACTGCAACCAACATTGCCTTGGAAAGAAAGATTTAGATGGCTGCTTTGCGTGTATTTAGATTATAAGGCTGCCCGCCATTCAGCTAACTTTGCATCCATTGCAAAGGGTTAACTTAGCTAATCTATTTTTATATATTCACATCATTCCTAGCTGCTGGGCACATCAGTTGGGTGAATAAATTTGCTGTTGGTTCTCTCTCTCTCTCTCTCTCTCTCTCTCTCTCTCTCTCTCTCTCTCTTTTGGCTCATCAGTAACCCTTGTACAAAATCGGATAGTATACCAGTAGGATTTTTATTGCCGCAATAGGGAGAGATGATTACTGATGCTGAGAAGCCTGGTCGCCTTTTTCTTTTTCCCCTCCTTTGCTGATTTGATTAGAAAGAGCAGAGTTATGGGGGGAAAGAAATCACATCTGAATATTTACAAAAGCTGGTGTCCACCGCAAATGATCATCCTAGAATTTCACTGCTGGTTGTAGTCCTTGCTCTTGTCCACCCTCCAATTTATTACAAATTCTTTAATCAACCTTTCTAATGCGCGCTAGGAAATGGGCTGTCCATATTAACCAGGGAAATGTCAATTCAAGGCTATAGGGGCTGGCACTAATAAGGTTAATGAATAGCTGGCCTGAAAAGCAACAGATGGACCTAGTGGAGCGAGCTCCTTAATGACATTTATAATGCCTAAGGTCAACTGCAGTTTATCTTCATTTTTGCCTCATTTAAAAGATTCCAAAGGAATAATAAAGTCAGTCTAAATTTTCCCTACAGGGAAATGAAATTTTATGCGCTGCTGTTTATTGAATGCCAATGCGCCAGGCAATAAGCAAGGGACTGTCGCCTCATCGTGCTAGCGCCGTAGATACGGCATATCTGAGTTTGTTTGCATGTGCTGAGACAACAGCATCTCTCAGATTATTATTATTTTAAAATAACTCGTTCCATTTTAGGAGCGACAGCCACAGGCTGCTCTTTTTTCCCTTTGTCGTGATTTTGCGGCGGCAGCGATCAGGCGAAGGTTAAACCCACCCACTGAAGCAAGCAAAACTTTGGTTTTCATAAGGAAATTGGAGCTATGTGCAAATGAGATTACTGGCTTTAGAATTTGGACACACTTACTGCTGCCTTCTCCCCCAGTCTCCTGAAATGTGCGTTACTGCTTACCATCTTCATCATTGGCTGTCACAGGTGGTGACGGTGTTAACTGTGTTATCGTATCACATGGAAAAGGTTTACAAGGGTCGATATGGAGATGCTGTTTCTGTCCATGGCTCTGTAAAGTGCAGGTTTACCCCTGCCATCCCCACATGTAAGCTTTTTCCTTTTATAGAAGCCAGAAATAGGGAAACCTTTGGCCCTCTGGGTGTTCCAGAACGACAACTCTCATCACCCCTGACATGCATGTTCAATGGTTAGGGATAATGGGAGTTGTGGGATGTGGGTGGCGCTATGGTCTAAACCACCACCTGACTTTAAAGCCTTCAGTGTGTCCTGAGAGGAGTTAGTAACATCATTTTGGTAACACATTGCATATCTCGAAAAGTCTGTGGCTTGATGTATGGGTTCTTCAACAAAAGGTAAAGGTAAAAGGGATGTGAGTGGTGCTGTGGTCTAAACCACTGAGCCTCTTGGGCTTGCCAATCAGAAGGTCGGTGGTTCAAATCCCCGCAACGAGGTGACGTCCTGTTGCTCTGTCCCAGCTCCTGCCAACCTAGCAGTTCGAAAGGACACCAGTGCAAGTACATAAATAGGTACCACTGTGGCGGGAAGGTAAAAGGTGTTTCTGTGTGCTCTGGTTTCTGTCACGGTGTCCCATTGCGCCAGAAGTGGTTTAGTCATACTGGCCGCATGACCTGAAAAACTGTCTGTGGATAACTGTCAGCTCCCTCAGCCTGAAAGTGAGATGAGCGCCACAACCTCATAGCCGCCTTTGACTGGACTTAACCATACAGGGGTCCTTTACCTTTGCCTTACCTTAATGGGAGTTGTATTTCACCGAGTGGGGTTATAATCATAGAGTTGGATCATCTAGTCCAAAACCCTGGAATGCAGGGATATGCTCTGGTTATGTCCCGCTTGGGCCACTCCAATGCACAAAGTGTTAGTGTTGACCTTTAAAGCCCTAAACGGCCTTGGCCCAGTATACCTGAAGGAGCGTCTCCACCCCCATCGTTCTGCCCGGACGCTGAGGTCCTTCTGGCAGTTCCCTCACTGTGAGAAGCAAAGCTATAGGGAACAAGGCAGAGGGCCTTCTTGGTAGTGGCGCCCGCCCTGTGCAACACCCTCCCACCAGATGTCAAAGAGATAAACAACTACCTGACATTTAGAAGACATCTGAAGGCAGCGCTGTTTAGGGAAGTTTTAAATGTGTGACATTTTAATGTATTTTTGATCTTTGTTGGAAGCTGCCCAGAGTGGCTGGGTACAAATAATAATAAAATATTATTATTATTATTATTATTATTATTATTATTATTACTTTACGTGGGGCTATTCAGTCAGATGGGTGGCAAACGACTACTACCACTAATACACCCATATGGGGATCATACCTGTGACCTTGACATTATCAGCACCGCTGTCTAACCAACTGAATTAACCAGGAAGGCTAAAGTTTAGGAACATCCAGAGGACCAAAGGTTCTCCACTTTTGATACAAGCCCTATTCACAATTACAACAATTGTAATTGTAATTGTTGTAATTGGGACGGACAATGTGGTCCTGTTCATTACCCCAGATCTGAAAAACCAGAGCCAGCATGGCTAGCTCAGGCTCCCCATTTCAGAGCTTTCCCCTTTGGAAGATCAATTGGTTCGGGAAACTTCTCTTTGCAACCCAGCAGGCGGGCTGCTGCTATATGTTCTGCGAACTAACCCACTCAAGATTAGCCTTCGGGGGGAAGGAAATGTGTTCTATTCCTTTTGCTGATTTTTACTCTGCCTACAATTTCTGTATAGTTTTTATTGTAATGTGGGCTTCTACATTTTCTTAGCTATGCAAATAACAGAGTGCAACAAGGATAACCCACCTCCCAATCCCTGATTGTACCATTGTATTCAAATATTGCAATAATGTCTTTATGTTTGCTTCGCAGCTTTGGGGAAACATTTGGTCCAAACCCAGCTCTGCACGCTGGTATGTTTTTTGTTTTTAAAGCTCTGTATGTCATTTAGAGACATTTTGCATAGCATTGAACTACAGTGGTACCTCGGGTTAAGTACTTAATTCATTCCGGAGGTCCGTTCTTAATCTGAAACTGTTCTTAACCACTTTAGCACCACTTTAGCTAATGGGGCCTCCTGCTGCTGCCATGGCACCGGAGCACAATTTCTGTTCTTATCCTGAAGCAAAGTGCTTAACCTGAAGCACTATTTCTGGGTTAGCAGAGTCTGTAACCTGAAGCGTATGTAACCTGAAGCGTATGTAACCTGAGGTACCACTGTATTAAACCATTGAACTAAATAATAACAATAATAATTCTATTTTGAGCAGCTTCCAAAGTGTGTAATGAAAGTGGCTTCCATGTTTTTCTAGGGCTGAAGGCAGCCCTGTTTAGGGAAGTTTTCAATGTTTGATGTTTCATCGTGTTTTTAATATTCTGTTAGGAGCCACCCAGAGTGGCTGGGGTAACCCAGCCAGATGAGCAGGGTGTAAATAATAAATTATTATTTAAAAATGAAGAGAACGAGTCAACCATGCTGGGGTGGCTACACAAAGCATGGCATGAAAAAACCGGTGATTAACATTAGGGCTGAGTGATATGTCAATATATTGTCCAAAAACGGTTTGAAATCAATATAATGATATCAGTTTCAGAAATTTTGACCTGGCAATCTATATTGAATTGTGGTGTGTGTTTATCCTATGCAAAAATCACAATGTGAGAGAAACCGTGAAGCCAGGCAATGCCTCTGCGTAGCTCCATCCTCATTTCAGACATCGTGATATATTGTGATGGTTAACTGGTGATATATCATGATGTTGTCCCCCAGCCCTACCATTTGTCTCTGCATAGTTCCATCCTTATTTAAGTCATCGTGATATTTTGCGATGGTTAGCTTCTGCATGGATATCAAGTGTTCTACCATAGATCTAAAGTCCCTTTCTGTAGGCATCAAGCCTTTAATAGCTGCATGTCAAGTGTCCCTTCTGTTTTTTCCAATAATTTTTATTAATTTTTCCCAAATATCTTAAACACAATATAGCTTAACAATATTATTCTCCTTTAAATCTATATCTTATCCGAGTTAACTTCCCTCCATCCCTCTTCTGACTTCTCTACATTGCTCTTGCTTAAGTGTGATTACTATATATACTTTCTATAAGTGTCTATAATTCCTTAATAATTTTTTGTACTATACTTTAGACATACATTCCTTATTATAAATCAGCATTACATCTTGTGGTCTAACCAAATGTTTACAATAAACGTTATGAGTTTTATTTCAGTCCTGTGAGTGTCTTTATTTATGTACAGTTTTCTCTAAGTATACCATAAATTTGGACCATTCTTTTTGGAATTTCTCATCATCCTGCTGTCGGATTCTTCCAATTAGCCTTGCTATTTCTGCATACTCCAATACTTTCTGTTGCCATTCTTCAATTGTCAGGATATCCTGTTGTATCCATCTCTGTGTGAGGAGTAGTCTTCCTGCTGTTGTGGCATACAGGAAGAATTTCTGATCTTCCTTTTTAATGTCCTCTCCAACCATTCCTAGCAAAAATGCCTCCGGTTTTTTATAAAAGGTTTACCTAAATATCTTTTTTAACTCATTATACACACTATCCCCAAAAGTCTTCTTCTTTTTTTTAAAAAAATGATATTTATTAGAAGTTTCAAAAATTACAGAAAAAAGCAAAGGAGAGAACAACAAAAAATTAACAAAACATACATAACAGTACATCAAAAAGGAAAAAAAACCCACATAAAAACCAATACACCAATAACAATAAAAAACACACACATCCAATATTCCATATCTCCATCCTTCATTTGCTTGTTTCATCGACCTCCTCACACCTCCCTTTTTGTATTCTAGTTTAGTTATTTGTTTCAGCAAATTCTTTCCATCTTTCTCAATTCCCCCCCCCACATGTGGTGGTTGTGTGACAAGGTGAAGACTTTTTTTTTGGGGGGGGGGGAAACATATCCCCAAAAGTCTTCAGCTTGTCACACAACCACCACATGTGGAGAAAATTTCCCTCTTTTACCGTGCAATTCCACCAGTTCTTATTTCTCATTTTGTACATCTTTGCTAGTTTGGTGTGTGTTAAGTACTCAAGTGTCCCTTCCAGATCAGCCTTCCCCAGCTTCTGTTTTGAACTACAACCCCCATTAGGCCCGGCCAACTTTGTCAAAGAGAGTTGAGCTCCCAGCCTGCTGCCTTTACAGCTAAATTACCAGGTGAAAGGAGTCAACTCAAAGAGCAGTTTAGCAAGCATAGTTCAAGGTAATTTGCTCCATTTATAAAGAGAAAGATTCCATTGTTGTTATTATCATTATTAAAAAATAAATAAAATACCCGGCTGTTAGCTTAATATGAAGAAATGGGATTTATTTGAAGAAAAGCAATATAGAAATAACACTGAAAGGCAGCAGCTGGTTTCTATTGTTTGGGTGGAACAACATAGTCAGTATAATTAAACTGTAATGCCTTCTGTAATGTAGTATTTCTGTGTTCCAAACACAAGTGTTCTTTAGATTAAGGCTGCCAATGGCCTTTTGATGAAATCTCCTGTATATTTCTATCTCTCTGGATATGTATGCAAAATTATAACATGAAGGCAATTCAAGCACTGTAGAACAGACTTCGCATGTGAATTTTCTCCAAAATCTAATATTAATGAAACCTGGTAGATGGCAGTGTTGGATTGTTGATGAAGGAGGCTGAAAAAACACCCGCTCTCCCCCAAACACCCATATCTTATCTTTACTGGGATTTTAAATGTGTTTATTATCCATTGTTTTCTGAAAAGGCGTCACAAAAGCTTTGTCAGGAATTAATTTAGCAAATTGCTAAAGGTATAAAAACAAATGTTTCTTTCAGTACATCAGGAGCAGCAACCCAGCCGAGGAGGCAATAAGGTGTTATTTGGTGCATCGGTTTTCGCTGTAAACGAGGTTGGGGTGTGTTTGTGGGAAACCCAAACCGGTATCACTCTTTTCGAGGAGGACATCTGATGAGAGATGTCAAACAGAGGTGACCAAAGATGTTGTTTCTGAGCCAATTCACAAATTGCAAATTAAATAGTCTCCGGGTCCAGATGGCATTCACTTGAGAGTTCCTAAAGAACTCATATGTGAAATGGCTGAGTTTTAAAGGAAATAAAAACCCAATTTATCCTTAAAACCAGCCTCCTCAATGGAATGGAGGCAAAATAACTTCTGCCCCAGGAAAATTGGTGGAAAGAATGATTGACGCTGCAAGGGTTAAACGCAAAGGCCTGGTTCATAAACCATGGTTTATTAAACCATGGCTCAAGGTTATGTGTGCACCCGGCCCAGTAGTTTAACTATGGCTAAAGGTTGCTCATCAACCAAAGTTCGTAATTGGTCAACATTAACTGTAGCTTTGTGTTACATGCAAACTTGACTTCTGCCTTAGCTGTGGTTAAGGAACAATCACTGCTGAAGCGCTACAGAATTGTGGGTGGCAAGTTGCATCAGGCATTCACACACTCAGCATGACCTGCATATATTCTGGGGGCTGCTAACAGTCAACAGCCATCCTTGGAGATCACTTGTAGCTGAATAAGATTGTCTTCCATGAACACGGTCTTAACAGTGAGTCCATAAGTGACTCTGGAGGCCAATTCTGGATCCACACGTCCTTCCACAGTGGGGACATAGGTTCCTGGGTGGGAGTTGATCATGGTGAGGGTTTGCCAAGCTTGCCTTCCTCTTAGCATATTTCTCCCTTTTGTCCTGAGTTCGTTCTTCTTCAAAGTCCATGACGCCTTTGGTAAAGGCTGTTCTCCAATCGGAGCGTTCGCCAATTTTCTGTGCTTATACTGCAATTTTAAGATTAGCTTTGAGAGCCTCTTTAAACCTCTTTCGTTGTCCACCAGCTGTTCCCTTTCCATAATTAAATTGGGACTAGAGTAGCTGCTTTGGAAGATGATAATCAGGCATCCGAACCACATGACCAGTCCAACGAAGTTGGTGTTGAAGAATCATTGCTTTGACACTGGTGATCTTTGCTTCTTCCAGTACTTGCTATCTCCATCTTATCCCCATCCTGAGTAAACATAAGGACATTTGTCTGAATGCTACTCCCTACTAACAACCAACTGATTAATAAACTTAGATTGAATTGTCTGAACCAGGGGCAGTGCAAAAGAAGATGTTAAGAATTTGTTGTTGTTGCTTAGTTGTTTAGTCATGTCCGACTCTTCATGACCCCATGGACCAGAGCACGCCAGGCACTCCTGTCTTCCACTGCCTCACGCATTTTGGTCAAACTCATGTTGGTAGCTTCGAGAACACTATCCAACCATCTCGTCCTCTGTCGTCCCCTTCTCCTTGTGCCCTCCATCTTTCCCAACATCAGGGTCTTTTCCAGGGAGTCTTCTCTTCTCATGAGGTGGCCAAAGTATTGGGGCCTAAGCTTCAGGATCTGCCTGTTGTTTTTGAGTTTTCTCGGCAGGGATACTGAAGTGGCTTGCTGGTTCCTGCTCCAGGTGGATCACTATGACCTGTCTGTCTTGGGTGGCCCTGCACGGCATAGCTCATAGCTTCTCTGAATTATTCAAGCCCCTTCGCCACGACAAGGCAGTGATGCATGTAGGAGGATGACAAGTTTTTGAATTTGTGATGTTGCCAATTCACAAATTCAAAAACTTCTCATATGGCTTAATTTCTTAAGAAGAGGTGTAGCGCTAATCTTTGCCCATCTTACATGGAAGCTCTTCTCTTGTCCTAGGGTGCACAGTGGCAGCAGCACGTTCTGGTGAGATATCGCTGAACTCTCATGAAATCTCATGAGATTTCAGTGAGATCTCACGAGATTTTGTTTCGATATCGCTAGAAATCGGCACCAATGCCAGCAGCGGGGCAGGCAGAGCACCCACAGTAGTGTCACCTCGAGGTTTTCTGGTGGCCCTGGCAGGTGCCTTACCACTGAATGAGGATCTTTCTCCTGCTGAGACAGAAATATTTCACACACAGGTCTCCACCTTTACCTTTCCAGTACGCCTGGCATCTTTCCTTGAAGGCAGCATCATGTAATTGCTTAGTGGAGGTTTATGGAGGTCTTCGCCTCGAATCCATGAATATGATTGCAGAGATGAAAATCCTCCTTGCACAGGGTCTGACAATATGAGAGAATGTTCCTAAACAAATGGTGCTAAACAAGGAAATGATGCAGCAAGGAAATGAAGCATCTGTCCTTCGATACATAATGATGCTGTTGAGTAACGTGTGCAATTAAAGAGTTGTTTTTATGCACAACTGGGATTGTGTCATACATAAATCTGCATGCCGGTTGTGAATTCTTGATTGCTGCAACAAAACTGAAAGCTAGATGGAGACTTGTTGAACATCTGTTTTGCAGTATTAATTCTGTCTCCACCGTGCTATTTAATCCCCGTACCCTCCATCTCTCCAGCAAATGATAACCGTGGCAAAGATATTTGGTAGAAGAAATGGGACAGCGTGTATATATGCAGCTTTATTTCATATGATTTACCAGATTTCTTTTTTTTTTCTTTTTAAAGTATTGCAGACAATGGTCACAATGCAGCTCAGCTCAGCTCTCTCCCATTGACACTAGTGAAATACCAATTTATCTTAGTGGATAAACAAGGAGACTTCAGTTATGCAAATGGGAGCTCCACCACAAATGATTGAAGTCCCATAAGTTTTTTAATAGTCTGTTGGAAGCTGCCCAGAGTGGCTGGGGAAGCCCAGCCAGATGATTGGGATATAAATAATAAATTATTATCATTATCATTATTAATTGTTATAGCAACATAAAAAAAAACCTCCATGGAGAAAAGTTTTGTGCTCTACAGGGCCATGTGGTGTCACGTGTATAACACAGTTATAGTGTTGTAACATGGCTAATGTAGCGGAGTCTCAGGATTCATTGAAAATCATGTTCCATTGGGTATATACATTCCCATCAACACACATGGGACCCTGGGCTCTTGTCCCAAGGAATAAAGGGGCTGGAAGGATCACAGGAATTATGTGTACAGGCCAGTGGTGGAGCATATACCTGCACTGCCCAAGGCAGGCGTGCATCCGAGGGGCGCGCTCCCGAGGGGCACGGAGTGTGCCCTCCCAGGTGGAGTATAGCCGTGTGTGCACCCACCGATCCCGCTTCCTTCCTCTCCCCTTCCTTCCTGCTTGCCTGCCTCCTTCCCGTCCTCTCCCCTGCCTGCCTGCCTCCTCCAGCCGGGAGCATGGGGCAGCGGCGCACCACCCACCCGTGACTCCTGCACCTACTGCCAGCCATCAGGGGAAGGGGAGAGCTGCTGCGCCACACTCCCAGCTGGAGGAGGCAGGCAGGCAGGGGAGAGGACAGGAAGGAGGCAGGCGAGCAGGAAGGGGAGAGGAAGGAAGCGGCAAAGCGTTGCAGCAGCTCCCTTCTTCTCGCGGTAGGCGTGGGAGTCTGAGTCGCGGGCGGCACACCAAATGTCACCCCGCTCAGGGATGTCACCTAGCACGGTACGCCCCCCCCACCTTCCTCCACCAGTGGTACAGGCTGATCCATAGAGCTGATTCTTATGTGACTGTTGATGTCCCAAGGTGTTCATGCCGTCCTGTAAAGAGGAACCACATGAGACTGGGGAAACGACACAGTTCCTTCCTATCACCTCCGCTGGCATGACTGGCGCATAAAGGAATCATGCTATTTAGTTGACCATCTTGCTGTACTTAACAAGAGGGGGGAAAGCATGATATACTGTGTGTCGTTAGTATCCGTACTGTATTTGTTAGAAAATGTATTTTACAAAGAATTCATTGTACTGGAGGAAAGAAAACCCACGTCATGCAATGTAACAGCGGCAAAATCTTGTGACTCCAATTAAGGTCACAGAAACGTTGAATCATTGCCTTGTTAATTTGTTAACTCCCTTGAGAAGTGAGCATGTATGCATTTTAGGTAAGGATAGGAGAGGTGGGAGTTTTCTTTTTTGGTGAGTGTGGAGTGTGGAGACTCCAAGAACCTGAGGAGTTGGTGAAGACAGACCAGTTATAATGTACGGACTGCTTCAAAGGAGTTTTAGAAGCAAGAAGCAAGAAGACCCTCTCTTGGGCTCAAGGGAGAGAAATGCGTCGCCGTGGACTTGATATATTTATGACACTGCTTGTTAATAGTTGCCATCCTGCAAGTAAAAAAGTCATCTTCAAAGTCTTGTGTGTGGAATCTATTTCATCACTAGGGTTTGGGGATGAAACTGTTGCATCATTCTACATGACTCAGAAAAAGAACCATCATGTGTGAATTGAACTGGGAACATATGAAGGCAGCTGCATAGGATGGAATCTAATTTTAAAGCATTGCATTGATTCCCAATTTTTAAACTCGATCATGGGCACCCTTAAGACCTGGCCACCACATGCTTGGTGTCAGAGCATATTAAAACAAGCTAGTAAGTGTACACCTCTCAGGTATGTCTGGCTGAATTGCTATTTGTGGTCCTAATAAGCTTTGATGTTTTCAATAGGCTATTTGCCATGATCTCAATATGTCTTTCCTAAGGGACGCGGGTGGCACTGTGATCTAAACCACTGAGCCTCTTGGGCTTGCCGATCAGAAGGTCGGAGGTTAGAATTTGTGCATTGGGGTGAGCTCTCATTGCTCTGTCCCAGCTCCTGCCAACCCAGCAGTTCGAAAGCACACCAGTGCAAGCAGATAAATAGGCACCACTGCAGCGGGAAGGTAAATGGCATTTCCATGTGCTCTGGTTTCCGTCACGGTGTCCCATTGTGCCAGAAGCAGTTTAGTCCTGCTGGCCACATGACCTGGAAGCTGTCTGTGGACAATTGCCGGCTCCCTTGGCCTGAAAGCAAGATGAGTGCCACACCCCATAGTTGCCTTTGACCAGACTTAACCATCCAGGGGTCCTTTACCTTTTCCTTTTTTATGTCTTTCCTATTAAGTCACTACCAGTTTAGATTGCATCAGTGTGTATGTGAAATTTTGATCCAATATGCATGACTTTTCGCTTGCATGTGAATGCCTAGTCAGGGTTTTTGGGGGGTTTTGGCCATTGCAGACATTGAAATTTATGACTGTTCTGGGAGGTGGCTTTTCCATCCTTCGTATCGGCCTAGAAAGTGGCTGGACCATGAGTCTGCGTAGCTCTGCTCCTGATGGTACATTTGGTTTTTCTACCATGCTGCAGTGGACATCGCTTAGCTGAACGTGGATAAAATAAAAACCTTTAGTGTTCAGACAGGGTGTTCAGGAACCTGACAACATTTCTTGCATAATTATAAACATTAGACATTTTTCACTTGTTTTTCCCATGGCTGACCCAGTGAATCATTTCTAATGCAGGTTTGCTTCTGAGTGATTTCTGTGACCGTCTGCTTAATATTTAGAAGGAAATGAGTTAGTAAGTGCAAAGAGGGGAAAAATACAGCCTGCCCACTTACACAGAATAAAACAGAACTTGGAAGTGATCAGGGACTACTTGAGTGCCTATAAGAATTCATCAAGGCAGACTTTCTGCCTAATGAACCAGCCGTTGCCATAAATTAAAGGAGCAATATTTTTCCAGCTAGTTTTTGTTTCAAGCAGAGGACAAAAAAGATGTTTGTTACTGTGATGAATTCATTTCACCCAGATCTGTTTTCCTCTCTTCAAAAGGATACTTTTGTTATTCCTTTATATTTTTTTATTGTCAACTTCTAAAGGCTTGTAGATTTAAGCAGCTTTATTTATACCAAGCTAGACCAATGGTTCATTTAACTCATAACATTTTTATCTGACTAGCTGTAGACAGTGTTAGAAACTGGGATATGAAAGCTAGCAGAAAAATGGCACTTTAAATTTAGGTGGAATATACACACATATTAAAAACACACACTGTGAAAATGCTTTTTTAAAAAAGCATTTTGAAAAATACATTGATTTTTGAATAGCTCAGTCTCGCCATCTAGTGTCACTTTAAAAGGTAAAGGGACCCCTGACCATTAGGTCCAGTTGTGGCTGACTCTGGGGTTGCAGCACTCATCTCGCTTTATTGGCCGAGGGAGCCGGCGTACAGCTTCCAGGTCATGTGGCCAGCATGACTAAGCCACTTCTGGCGAACCAGAGCGGTACACGGAAACACCGTTTACCTTCCCACCGGAGTGGTACCTATTTATCTACTTGCACTTTGACGTGCTTTCGAATTGCTAGGTTGGCAGGAGCTGGGACCGAGCAAGGGGAGCTCACCCCGTAGTGGGGATTCGAACCACCGACCTTCTGATTGGCAAGTCCTAGGCTCTGTGGTTTAACCCACAGTGTCACCCACATCCCTACAACACATTTAAAACGTTTTAGTTGCAGCTGTATAGTGTGCTTTTGAACTGCTAGGTTGGCAGGAGCTGGGGCAGAGCAACAGAAGCTCACCCCATCGTGTGGATTTTAACTGCTGACCTTCCAATTGGCAAGCCCAAGATGTCCAGTGGTTTGGGTTTTTTTTTATAACAAGTTATAAAAGACATATCCAAAAACATATCCTTATTCCCCCCCATTTTTCCAACCCTCCCCCTCCCCCCCCACAGAATCCCCCCCCCCCGACTTCCCTCAGTTCCAGTCTTTGGTTTCTCCAATAATGCTGTTTTCTGCATGTTACAAAGTTGTATAGATCCTCAAACTGTTTAGCTGATTATTATCAGTAAAAAAATTGTGCATGTTTATTCAAAACCTGCCAAGGAGTCCAGTTCGCTTTGTTGCAAGAGGCCCAGTGGTTTAGACCACAGCGCCACCCATGTAAATAGGTATAAATAGATGTAAATAGATGCATAAGCCATTATTTCTTAAACCAAGACAGTCTCTGCCATTTCGCAATTCTCCAAAGGAACACAGACCCTGTGTGAGTGCCTGGAAATCCATGGACTCTTGCAACTGCTTGGCAGAGAGATGGGGAGGCACCCAGCTTTTGTAACAATAGTTTGTTTCTTCATCAAGGAAAGGTCATTAGCAGAGAGTCTGTTTTGCATGCGGAAGATCCAAGTTAAATCTCCAGCATCTTCAGGCAGGGCCGAGAAAGACCTCAGCCTGTAACCCTGCCACTCATTGTAGACAATCCTGCTCTAGATCATGGACCAGTGGTCCTTACGTGAGGATCCTTGTGTCTGGCTGTTTCCTGTGTTCCTAGAATGCTCATGGTGGCAAACTTGGAGAACTTGTTTAGAAAAAGATGCTCTCCAATATGACAACTCCAGTTTATAACAGTGCTAAGACGATGCCAGTGGGAAAACAATGCTTTCGAAACCAACCACTGTTAATATCTATGTTATTGTAATAATTAGATTAAATTGGGCAAGGGATGTTTTGCCGAACAGCCGAGCTGTGAATGTCTGGCTGCATTTAGAGGTGTTGTAAATCAGCCTTGCGATGAGAATGGAGGGGGCACCAAAGGGAAGCCAAGCTTGAGCCCTGGTTTTATGAAGACAATGAATTCACACTTCATTAAACCCATGGTCTGTTAGACAAGCGGCATTTGGGGGCATTGACTGGAGAGTGACTTAATTCCAACTCTTTGCATTGCAGTAGGAGAATTCCAGAGCATCTTGATTCAGCAAAGAAGCACGGTGCTGTGATGATGTCTTTGCTGTTTGAATAGATTAATAAGTCCCCTGCATTATTCTACATGTCAGGAGTTGTGAAAAATAGAGATTAAGGGTTGTTGTTAACACTTCCATTTCACCAGTCTCCATCCTCTCCTTTCTTCTGTATCCTCCCTGGACCCTCTTGGTTGAGTTACCCTGTGCAGCAGTTTTTTGGAGGGTGCTGGAGATGAGAGGAAGGGGAAGTTCCAAGTGGAATATCTCTTCTGCAGCATTGAATACAACACTAATTAATGCTACTGGTTTATCCATAAGCCCGCTTGAGTTATGTCAGTGATGAAAATTAATATTAGTGAAAATTATATATACCGTATTTTTTTGCTCTATAAGATGCACTTTTTCCCTCCTGAAAAGTAAGGGGAAGTGTGTGTGCGTCTTATGGAGCGAATGCAGGCTGCACAGCTATCCCAGAAGCCAGAACAGTGAGAGGGAGCGCTGGCTTAGCCCCTCTGTCCCTTCCCCCACCTCCTGGAAAAGCCCCCAAGAGTCCCTTTAAAGAGCTGTTCGGAGCGTGTGTGCAGCTCTTGGGGGCTTTTCCCTGAGGAGGGAGAAGGGCAGCCCACACGGCTTGTGAAAGGGAGTGCTGAGCAGAGCCTAGGATGCATACAGGCTCTGCTCAGTGCTCCCTTTAAAGAATATTTTGTTCCTTGCATTCCCCCTCCAAAAACTAGGCGCGTCTTATGGTCAGGTGCGTCTTATGGAGCGAAAAATATGCTGTGCAGTAGTACCTCTGGTTACGTAACCCTCTGGTTACGTAAACTTTGGGATGCAAAAGCGGCAAACCCGGAAGTATTTTACCGAGTTTTGCCGTGCACACATGCGCAGAAGAGGTCCTCAAGTTGCGGAAATCTCAGGATCCGACCAGACCTCTGGAACAGATCCCGTCCACAACCGGAGGTACCACTGTGTGTGTGTGTGTCTGTGTGTGTGTGTAACACAATAGTGATAATTAGGGATGGCAGAGTCTATCAGGGTTCTCATTTCTCTAATGGTAAAATCAGTTCTCTGCATTTTGAAGCAATTTGCAGTTCTTTATTTTTAAAAATACAAAATTTCAGTGTGAATTTTTCTTAATAAACATTTAATATGATTTTTCTGTCTAAAGTGCACATTCTTGTAAGCAATTCCCCCTGATATAAGGCATTTTAGTATTATTTTTACAAATATATTTCATTTGTATGCATAGTTCTCCCTGATGTATGCATTTTTGTAGACATTATTTGTTCGAGAATTACATATCCAAATTGGGAGAAGTGTGACTTTTGAAGGATAGCTGTGTTTCAGTTTGCATATTGTTTTAGAAAATGCTCATTTGACAGATCAAGCATTAAATATGCAGTGAATTGGATTTAATTGAAACAGAAATTTGTGTGTGGGATAGACACAGAATTTACATTTTTTTTTTCATTTCATTTGCATCCCCCTCCCCATTTCAATCTTACAACAACCATGTGAGGTAGGTTGGGGTGAGAGAGGATGACTGGTCCAAGGCTTGGGCCTGACTCATGATGAGCTTTTGCCATGACTCTCAGTTCCCACCACTGTGGCCAGCTCCTTCCTCTGCTGCAAAATTTACTTGGCAGCAACTGCCATAATAAGAGGTCTTACCTTATTGCCAGTGCTTGGAATGAGCTAGTGTGGAATGAACTCATTCAGCTGGATAAAGTTCACTGACCTAGTTCAAAAATCTCCGAATTACACCTGAAAGTAATTTCCACAATGGCTGGGTGAACTAAAGGTGAATTGTTCTTTGAAGGATAAAAGTTTGAATAAGTTCTAATACATTTTCACAAAAATCCACCCCCCTGTTTCTCTAGCACAGGCATAGGCAAACTGGGCCCTCCAGATGTTTTGGGACTGCAACTCCCATCATCCCTAGCTAACAGGTCCAGTGGTCAGGGATGATGGGAATTGTAGTCTCAAAACATCTGGAGGGCTGAGTTTGCCTATGCCTGCTCTAGCAGGAGGCTTGGACACTTAGCTTCCATGAGAAATAAAATAGAATTATGCATAATGGACCTCTGTAAAGAAAGTTAGAAAGCAAAAGATGGAGGCAATATTCTCAGATTTATTAAGCAGATATGAAGATGTTGCTGTTGCTAATGTCTGGAACTAGTTCCTTTTTGAATAAGATGAATTTGAACTGCAATGAACTTTCCAAGAACTGTTTATTATTCCCTGGCATCTGAATGCTCAAATAGTTTCCAATCTCCTCTAAGAGTCCGCTTGATAGGAAGGGCAAGCACAGAACCCTGAGGGTTATTCATATCATGCTAAACCACTGTTTATTGCTGCATCCAAATGAAGCCAGTATAAAGGAATGACAAATTGTCTCAAATCCAAAGACATGCATTATATTGATTCTTGTCCAAATTTGCTTTTCGTGTTTCAATAAAATTCACGTCTAGTTTGAAAGCCATGCTCAGGAAGGCATAAGTAGCACAACTTTTCATAAACCTTTGTAATTACATTTCGGTTTTGTTTTTGTATCTTTCTTTGACCAGAATAATCAATCATCAGACTTTGATGTCACTGAATGAGAGAGAGAGAGAAAATCAGAAAGAAAACTTAACACAGCTAGTGACAACATCCAATTGCTTAAATTGTCCACACAAGTCTCTTTAATTTCTACCAGGATACCTTTGATCAGCACCATTTTCTCGGTAATAGCTGTAAATTTGCTATAACCAATAAATTTGGAACAGCTGTGAGTAACCATCAGGTATCATACTTCTTAGACAGACCTAGTTTTCAGTTCCAGTCTTTGTCATTATTTAATTTAATGACACATGTTATGGCCATAGTTCGGGGGTGGGGGAAGAGTGAAACTTGCTTATTGTAACAAATATAAGACTTCTAATCAATATTCACTCAGCCATGTGTCTGTCTAATAGAAATGAAACGACACATCCTCTGAATCACATACATGAACCACAGTGTACACTTTGTTTGCTATTAAATCAGAGCTGTTTCAGTGACTGATGGCTGGCACTACGGACATTGAGCTAAAGACAAATTTTGCCATTGGATATGTTGCACATCATTACAGGAAAATTCTTGAGGCATTAATAAGAGGGAGGAACTCTGCCTGTATTGCTTGATCATTTTATTTACTTTAAGAAGAAGAAGAAGAAAACACTTTCCAAATGTAGAATCCTGACTGCAATGAAAGTTTTAGACCGTCTTCCTAGGAGGCACTGAAGTCTATTAATGATTCATCCTGCTTTAAATTATTATTGTTAGTGTTATTAATATTATTATTTAGATTTCCTGTGTTCACCATACAGCTCCATACACCATACAGGCTGGGCTGCAACAATTTGAAAGTATGGTATTAACATCCATTAAAACAAATTACATAACTGAGAAATAGGGTGAGTTCTAAAATATATATCTCATGTGTCAAGGTTTGAGAGGCTGCAACTAATAATAATAATAATAATAATAATAATAATAATAATAATAATTTATTATTTAAACCCCACCCATCTGGCTGAGTCTCCCCAGCCACTCTGGGCAGCTGAGAGTAAGTCCCATTGAAATTAGTCAGTGGAGGTTTTCCATTAGCAAACTAACTTCACATCTCAAATATTGTTTATAATATATTCATTTAGGCATAGTCAATTGTATATTCATTTGTACTGGCCAGATTTTGTCTTTTTAAGCATTCACTTTCTTAAAAATGACAAAAAGCACATTAATCATCCACATGCAATGTTTATGGTAATTCAACAAATCTAACATTCCCGCCCCCCTCTCCAGAATGAATCATTCAAATTTAATGTTAGGTAATGTTTCTATAAATGCAAATGATTCAGTGTGCTGTTCTTTTGGGGGGGCTTTTACCCTGCAGTGCCATGGTCAGACTACAGATAATTTTAAATACTTAAAGTAAAAAAAAATTCTAATGAAACAGTGACAGTTGTCACCAATTACCGTATTTTTCGCACCATAGGGCGCACCTGACCATAGGGCGCACCTAGTTTTTAGACGGGGAAATCAATAAATAAAATCTCCCCCCCCCCCAGCCCCAAAGAGCAGCGTACAGGCTGCACACAACCTCTCCCTGCCGGAGGGGTTGTGGCACAAGCCAATGCAGCGAGCGGGCTGCATCGTGCTGGCTGTTTTGGCTTCCTCTTTAGCCCCACGCAACCTCTCCATGCTGGGAGAGGCTGCGCAGGGCTAAAGAAGCCATAGCCCCGTGCAGCCTCTCCCTGCCAGAGGGGTTGCGCGCGGCTATGGCACAAGGCTGCATTCGCTCCATAGGACGCACACACATTTCCCCTCAATTTTTGGAGGGGGAAAACTGAGTCCAATAGAGCAAAAAATACGGTATTCAATCAGGCAACTCATGTTTGCCCTTGCAGGTTGAAACCAAACTGGGCAAGCTGTGGCAATCAGTTGCTTGGCAGCACTTGCAAAGTCCAGCACAAGATACCTTGAAAAGGGCTATGCAGTTGATGGAGAAAGCCTCTCATCCTTCCGGAGGGGAGGGATTGTGAGCGGGAAACGATTCCCGCATCACACAGGGGGTGTCCTGCCCCCTGCCCTATCATCGTCACTGGTGCGCCATGTCTCCCCGTTGGGCACCCAGTCAGAAGACACCGCGGGGGCGTGGTTTAGCTGCTCAAATGCGGCCGCGCCACCTCTCCTCGCCATTGCGCCCCTGTTTTGCCACAAGTCACCCACCCACCCCTCCCTGTAGGGCGTAGCTTGTTGCTTGACCTTGCTATGGACCCATGGTTGGTCGCCCTGGTTGCCCAGGGGGCCTGGTAGGAGTTTTTTTCCAATTGGCAAATTGGCAGCGGCCTCTTGGTTTTTTCCGCCTACTTCGTAGCAATCGTCACAACTTTCCTGGTATTTGGCGGTTAGGCATTGGAATGTGTTGTTGGTGTATGGAAGGGAAAGGTGTGGCCATCGCCTACCGCTTCACTTATGGGTATTCCGTTAAAGGAATCCGGCGGTCGTGGATCCTGTCTAATGCCTGGGGGGGGGGCATGGCACGACCCTCAGTGACATCAGGGGAGAGCTTATAGTTGTATTTGCATCAACAGGCTCCCCTGACTGGTGGTTAACCCCTCATCAGACTCACCCCTCTCCGAGTGGGTGGAGTCAAATTTTCTGTGGTCCAATGCCTAAGCCAATACCTTCTCACATGCTGTAATCAATAAAGTTGTGGCCTTTTCTAGCCCATTAACCTAATATATGGTGTCCACGTGTCTTTATTCCCCAAGCGGGGATTGGGTCCTCAAATCACAACCCTCTTTTGGTCCAGCCCTGCCTTTACCTGCCTCATATATGATGTCAGGTGTAGAGCAGGTGGGCACGACTTGGCCACAGTGGTTATGTTTGAGCACCACTCTTGGAAGCAGTATGCCTCTGAATGCTCCTTGTTGGGAATCAGAGGCGTAGCGTGGGAGAAAAGGAGTGGTGGACCTGGGAGCACAATTATGATGGGGCAGAACCAGGCATCCCGACGCCAGACTCCCTGATGAGCTCCTGCCGCTTTCTGGAGCCAAGGGAGGCAAGCTGCACCTGGGCCGGGCCTTCACCCTTTGGGGTTGGCGCCATGAGGTGAGGCCAAGAGATGAGGGCTTGCCAAGGCCTGTGAGGCATTGAGAATGGAGGCAGCATGGCCTGGGAGTGCTGGGCACTGGTGGGAACAGTGGCCGAGGCCCAGGCCAGGGAGGAGGAGGCTGTGGCAGAGGCCAAGCCAGGGTTGGTGCTGATGCTGCAGGCAGAGCAGTGGCACCTCCACATGGTGCTCCTGGCCCTGGCCTTGCCAGCTGTGGGGGGCCATGGCCAGCGGGCACTGGCAGGGTGTGTGAGGGCAGCCTCAAGCTGTCCCATTCCTGGTGCCCACTGTGGCGATCACACAGGGTCCTCAGACGTTTCACCATCTATTGATCCCTGTGCCACCACTTTATTTCTCGCTGCCACCACCCAGGCCCTACCTGGTACAATACTGAGTCCAGTCAGGGTTAAATTGGAACATAAGCTTCTGTTTATTTATTGCAGTTTAACAAGCGTGTGGTTTCATAAACAGTATCGGTCAATTACAATCATGGGGTGCCTATTCAGTCCTATAACTTCCTCTACCTGCTCTCACTCACTAAACCACCTTTCAGATATTTACTTGTCTTCCTAGCCCCTAACTGTTCCTGACTCAGCTTATTTCACTACACTAACTCAACCTACCCCCAGACTCTATCCCAATTCACTCCCACTTCAGCCAACCACCCAACTCCCAACAAACTCTCTCTTCGCCCCTCCCAGAGCTGGTTTTATAGTCCCTCTGACTCCACCCCCCTGGGTTCTGATTGGGTAACCTGTTTAACTATTTCGCCTCCTGCACTTCATATGTTAACGTCACACCCACCAGCATGCCCCACCCACCTCACCTTGCTACTGCCACCTGAGTGCTGCCCGGCTTGGCTGAAAGGGGATGGTGTGGCTTCCACCCACTGAGGAGGGAGGCAGAGGAAGGCGGGAAAGCGCCCAAGTGGGGAAGCCCTGCCGGCACACGCTTCAACCTCAGCTGCCCAGTCCACCAGGGGGATGCAACACTTGCCCTGCCCCGGGCACCAGCAACCCACACTATGCCACTGCTGTGAATCACAAGGAGGGTGAGTCCTGCTGTGTTCAGGTCCTTCTTACGAGCTTCTTGTAGGCATCAACTTAGGCATGTGGTCCCAAATATACCTGGAGATGATGGGGACTGAAACTGCATGCAAATCAGATGCTCTACCACTGAACTGTGGCTTCTGAACTCCGTTATCATATGTTACATAATATGATATCAAAACCCCAACAAGTGGAAGTAACATAAATGGGGCATCACTGACAAGGGGGATGCTTTTCTAACGGGTAAGATAAATTCAGTGAAGAACGCTAAGGTATAGTAGGAAGCATTTGCAAACGGCTAGTATTTTAAGGACAATAATCCTTAGACAACTTCCAGATGTCTTTAGTGGAGACAACATAGGTCAGACATGAACTACAGGTGCTTCAAATTGACACCAACATGATAAACTGCCAAGGCAGATGGGTCTTTAGCCTGCAGCTACATAGAAACCACATGGCTTTCTTATCAGAATACTGAAAACCTAAATTTGATGAAAGAAGCAATTAGAAAGCAAGGCAGGCAGATATGCATCCTTGACTCCAGAATCATTTGGCAATCTGCTCTGAGCTAGAAGCTTCATAACACAAGAAGAAATATATATAAATTTGCTAAATCCCTGATACTGGCTTAATGTAAAATGTGCCTGGATGGAGGAAAGACAGAAGTGCCCAACCTCCACCCCTCCTCCCTGCGCCAAATGTACTTGGAAGAAGTCACATTTGTCAGTTAAGTAAAACATACTTAGGACCCCAGGGATATAGGTAAGTTATGTGTGGGAGGGAGCTACAAGTTAGCAAAATCTTGAAAACACAGAAAGACGTGATCCATACAATTTGCCGTCATGCTTGATTTTCTTAGAGTAATGAGAAAATACCTGCAGGTTGTTCAAAGCCTGTGATTTGCTTATAAAACAAAGAATGGCCATCTGCCCATCTCTTTGTTGCTTTAAGGTTCATGGTCCCATCAGTTTCCTGCAGCCATAAAGAGTTTTTTCTCCCAGGGTGGAAATTAAGAATTGCAAAGGTACCAAGAGCAAACATATGGCTATCTCTCTCACACCTTTTAAAAACATCTGATCTCATTTAAAACTCACATTTTTAAATTCTCCAACTGCCTCTTTGAATTGACACCATCCACTTTAATAATAATAATAATAATAATAATAATAATAATAATTTTTTATTTATTTATACCCTGCCCTCCCTGGCCAGAGCTGGGCTCAGGGCGGCCAACACCAATAAAATTACAATAAAACATAATGGGGAAAACAAGCAAGCAAGCAAAAAACCAGTTTATTAAAATACGGGTTAAAATACAATTTAAAATGCAGCCTCCTTTTAATAGTAGCCCATAAAGCAAAACCATTAGGGGAGGGAAACATAAAGGTCAGACTGAGTCCAAACCAAAGGCCAAGCAGAACAGCTCTGTCTTGCAGGCCTGTGGAAAGATGTCAAGTCCCGCAGAGCCCTAGTTTCTCGTGACAGAGCTTTCCACCAAGTCGGGGCCAGTACTGAAAAGGCCCTGGCCCTAGCTGAGACCAATCTAACCACCTTGTGGCTTGGGACCTCCAAAGTGTTATTATTTGTGTACCTTAAGGTCCTCTGCGGGGCATACCAGGAGAGGCGGTCCCGTAGGTAGACAAGATCAAGGCTTGAGATGTTTAGTGTCCTTTGCAGTTGACGTGCTAAGGGTTTTGATTAATGCCAACACCTATCTGTATCTCTACTTGCAGCTATGTATTTCTGTCATGCCTAGGAATATAGAGAATTAGCTGTTCTCCAATCCTGCCTGGGAGAAGACTTGGCAACTCCAAATCTATGTCATGGGTGGGTCTCCCATTAAACCCATCCAACATAACCATCCCCAAAGGTAGTAGTCGAGAAACATTGGCGGCGGCGGGGGGGGGGGAATCACAGATTCCTTGCCCCTGCCCTACAATGTAATTTAAGGCTGACGAATGAAGCACCTCTTCTGGCATTAATATTTTGAAGCCCGTGGAGCTGACATCTCATTGGCTTTCAGGGATGAAGCTGGCTCCTTCATCAGAACCAGATGTGTGCCTATTTCCACGCTGGTTTTTGCTTTTACTCTTTCATGAGTGAATGCTTTGAGCATACTGTTGCCAGCTACCTTGTGAACTCGTGGGGAGTAAAAGTGCAGCTTAAATGCAGAGCTGGACCAAGCCCCCCCCCCAATCATTCTCCCCGGACACTGAGGTCCAGCGCTGAGGGCCTTCTGGCGGTTCCCTCCCTGCGAGAAGCCAAGTTACAGGGAACCAGGCAGAGGGCCTTCTCAGTAGTGGCTCCCGCCCTGTAGAACGTCCTCCCAGCAGATGTCAAAGAGAACAACAACTACCAGACTTTTAGAAGACATCTGAAGGCAGCCCTGTTTAGGGAAGCTTTTAATGTTTGATGCATTACTGTATTTTAATATTGTGTTGGAAGCCACCCAGAGTAGCTGGGGAAACCCAACCAGATGGGCGGGGTATAAATCACAAATTATTATTATTATTATTATTATTATTATTATTATTATTATTATTATTATTATTATTATTATTTTGCTCCCTGAGACAAAGGACCAGATGATCCCCTCTCCATCCCACATACCTGAAAGAAGCAGGCTATCTTAGAGGAGGCAGGATAGACCAAATGGTACACCCTTGGCACATTGTCACCTCTCTGTGTACCCCAACAACTGTTGCCTGAGGTGGCCGTCTTGCAATGCAGTTAATTAACTGTCACCTTGGGGATTCCATCTCAGTGGATAGAATCAAATATCTCCACTACCTCAAGCTGTTCACCCAAAATTCAGCCTGTTGCCATGCAACAATGTCAGATACTGTACCAAATGTACTAGAGATCTTTCTTCTTGCTAAGAGAGCCAGCCAGCCAGTACCACTAAAATATATATATATATATTCTGGGTGGTTGATAGACATCTCAAGAGTGTAGTGTGTTAAAAGATAACAATAGCGTAATTATTCTAAATGAGACCATTTAATTGAAGTTCTTTTTATTGTCCATGGCCCCTGAGGGGTAAAGAGACTTTCCGATAACTCTTCCCCTTCACTTATTTTTGTATCATAAGCCAGAAGTAATATCTGATAATATTTGTCATGTAATCTTTCTCTTATCAAGCCTATAAGATTAAAAGTACTCGTATATCACTGCTGTCTTATCTGCTAAATTGGCAACATTGGAAGGGGAACAAACATTATATAATCTTCCCTATCAGTTTTATTCATTCTTAAGCCACATTCTGTTTGAATATGAGGTGTCGGCTAGGCTCCAATCGACGTTCAGAGCACGTTCCAGAATTTTGCAAGAGAGAAGCCCAGGCTCTCTCTCTCTCTCTCTCTCTCTCGGCAATCTTTTCCCCCTCATAAATGCTGCCTCATGAAATAAAATGCCTTCTAATAATTAAAAGATCCCCACCAGTGATTTTGTTGTGGGGGGAGGGGGAACGTGTCGGTCAGGCAAGTGGGGCAATTTCTCTTCAGGTTGAACAACATTATGATGAAAGCCAAACGTTTTTTATCTTATGAAGATATTTAAACTTAATTGGGTAAAAAGAAATTAAACAACCCAACATAATTATAGCATAAACATAAATGGGTCTGGATCATTGGGGAAGATTGGATTCCCCCTATGTGTGATATATTGCCGAGCACACTTAGGTGAAAGAAGCTATCTCATGTGTAGCACATTATGGTAAGGCTTCATGTATATATATTTTTTAAATCATGTTATGTGCGATGTTAATGCATTGCTTTCAGTATCTAGAGACTTTTCAGGCTTCGGAAGAGTGTGGTTGCATATCATACTGTTAAACAGGGTGTGGTTTTTTGGTACTGTTTTAACACAGACCTGGTTCCATCTCCTCCCTCTCCTCTCCATTTGAACATCATATTGCATAAGAATTAGGGACAAACATTACACCTCAGGCCCCTTTTACAATGCAAACCACCCACAAGAAAGGCAGTCTTGAAGCACAGAAGGGAGCAAATCCTTAACCCCTTTTTTGCCAGTTTCTTTCCCCCAAAACTCCCTCCTCTGGCTGCTTTTATTCCCACCCATGTTACGGAGCCATGCCTACCCCATGCAGTCTAGAGAAACTTCTAAGTGCCGACCAGAGAGCAATGGCAGACCAAGTTAATGGATAATGCAGAAATTAGGTCCTCCTTAAAGAGGGCACGTATTGCGGTGAGACCTGTAAAACTGACACCCTGTGTTGTGGGTGGGTACGATTGGGCAGCCACAACACCCTATTGGTAGGTCCCTCAAAGCTGGGTACAATCTGGCCAATGGGACACAGTCCAAATGGTTCGAGGGACCTATTTAGGGCCATGCACATGACCCAGGGCTTCCTCTTTCAGCGTGTGCATTCGGAACACCCACCCACCTCTCCCTACTTTTAGGGACACACCAACAGTGGATCTGTAAATTTGTAAGAGTGGATTTGTAAATTAAGTGAGTATATAGAATTGGCAAAATTAACTTCAATTATAAGATATCAGTCAAATCAAAAGTTAAGAATGAAGTGGAAGTATTTCGAAGACTATATGTCAAAATATTGTTCTAAATTTGACATGCTAATAGGCATAGAATAAAAAATGTAAGCAATAACAAAACTAATAAAGAAAGAAGGGAAAAAAATCAGAATTTAACAAAAAGAATTATTATAGAATGCAAGGGGGGAAAGGTAGAAAGAAATATAAAGAAGTCGAATTGCTGTGGAGGGAAGTAGAGGGTGGGTGGTGGGTTTTATAATTAAGTGTATAATTATGCAACTGTTGTAATTTAGATATTATATTTTATGTGAGGGAATCATTGGGAATTTTGGTTATTATGTATATATGTTAAGTTCCAATAAAGATCTTTGAAAAAAGAAAGAAAGAAATGTAGTAGATAAATACAGTGGTACCTCAGGTTACATACGCTTCAGGTTACAGACTCCGCTAACACAGAAATAGTGCTTCAGGTTAAGAACTTTGCTTCAGGATAAGAGCAGAAATCGGGCTCCGGTGGTGCAGCAGCAACAGGAGGCCCCATTAGCTAAAGTGGTGCTTCAGGTTAAGAACAGTTTCAGGTTAAGTACGGACCTCCGGAACGAATTAAGTACTTAACCTGAGGTACCACTGTATTTGAGCTATGTGCTCCTTCAGTTATTCACATGTAACATTCAATGAGTGTACAGTCTGTGTACCCATGTGGACAATAGTTGAGCTGTACAAATCAATGGGTGGAGACTCTTTCACGCATACCTATGTAGACACAGCTTGCACCTGTGTTTAGTGTCATGTGAGAATCAGCCTATTGTGGATTTTCATTCCTAATATACAATTGAAAACAAAGTGCAGACAAGGTGCAGTGCACCCAGGTGTTTGCAAAACTTACTCGGGAGTAAGGGAAATCAGACAAATGCTATAGGGGAAGCAAGATTGATGCAGTGATGAAAGTTTGACAGAAGAAGCACCCTCATCTGTCAAGTCAAGTCATAAAACAGGGGTACATGCTAACCCCCTTGACAGGCTGCTTAAGGTTCTTGGACATGAAAGCGTGTTCTCCCTCATGGAGAGCGCGTGTTGCAGTGGGGTCCACCAGGCCACCCCTCTGTTGCCAGGCAGGATTACTAAGGAAACCTGTGGCAATGATTGGATGGCTGGGTTGCTGGGCTAAATCCTATATTGCAGTTTGGTGGGAGGGATCAGATGTTTTAAATCCTGTGAATGCAGCTTGGAGCTTTCTCTTTCGCTGTATGCAACAGATCACCCGCCCACCCGTCCTAATTTTATGGGTTTTGCATTGACTTTGCTATGCCTGTCATGGGGTCGTCTGCTATTGGGGCAGGGGCCTGGTAGGAATTTTGTCCATCCGGCTGATTGGCTGGTGCCATTTGGTTTTTGCCTACTGCGTAGCAAATCGTCACAACTTGTAAGGTTGCGGTTAGGCATTGGTTATCAATTGGTTGGAGGAGGGGTTAGGATTGGCAGTGCCTGCCCCTCCAAGGTTGCTGCAGAAAGGGGCTTGCCATCTTTTCGTCCGAATCCCTGGAATGGGGCTAAGGTCGGCAAGCCTCGGGGAGCATGCGGGGAGAGGTGAGGGTCTGTGGCTCAGCTCCATTTCTCCCCAATATTGTTTTCCCTTACTGGCTTTTGGTGGTGCCCGGAAGTCAGTTCTGTCCCCAGGCGGGGGGACAGATAGTCTTAACCAATGCCTAAACAACCACTCACTTTTATGTATTTCAATAAAGTTGTGGCCAAAATTATGCCAAAAACCTTAAACAAAATTTATGTGTGTGTTGTGAGTTATTTGAGGGGTGGCTTGGGGACCTCAACACACAACTACTTTCCCCTTTGATCTAGTGAAGTCCTTGAACATAGGCCAATTGAGTCAGCTGACTTCAATTGGATTAAAACCACGTACCTCCTTTTACCTTGCAGCTCTTTTCAGAATCAAGTTCTGTCAATGCCGAGTCACTTAAATTCACATAATTTTCTTTCTCTGGATTAGGTTGTGGGTAAGATCAGTTTTACCTCCAACCTTGAATAGCAAAAAATGGAAAACAAAATGGAAGCTCTAGGGCTATGTCATAAAAGAAAATGTGACTTTTTAGCCATCCTAGACCGGTTCTTATGTCCCAGGGATACCAAGCAGTATATTCCAATTTTCAACTCCAGGTAACAATCACCCACCCTTTTCTATTCTGTCTCTTCCCCAAGAGGGATAATCTCAAAAGGCAAGAGGACTTCATTTCATTTTACTACTGACTCAGAGGCATTCTGAATCTCTTTCCGATAGCATAACTGTAATGACATTACTCCCCAAGCTCCATAAGATAATGTCCAACATGAAGACAATTCCAAAGAGATATTTTCCCCCTCCCCGATACAAGCACGGATCGTTGCTAATCCTGTTAACCAGATGATTAAAATGACAAGAACATCTGTAAATCAAATTTGCAAGCAGCCTTGCAGTGCCTGGCAAACTTTGCTTTTTTTATGGATTCAATGGCACTGTGATTATTTGGCAAATTAGTGTTCTTCAATGGATGTGTGCAGATTCTTCAATAATCATTCTTTTGCTACTTTATTATTTTCAGTTCAGCTAAGTGCAAGTTGCTTCATCATTACCTGATAGGGTAGTTCTGAAATGGCGCACCTTTGGTACAACTGGATTAGGCTGATTCCCACTTCCTTGATTTTAGCTCTTGAAATAAGTATAAGCTCTTAAGATTGCATCTACAGTACTGCTAAGGACAAGCACAGCATGACTCCCCATCCAGAGAATAACAGCGAAGACACAATATTTGTGGGTCAAATCAGGCCGCAACTTTATTGACTACAGATGTAAGAGGTTTGGCATAGGCATTGGGGATAACCATTTGACTTCTGGCCCACCTGCCAGAAGTGAACCATTTTGTTGGGTCAATCCAGAAGGTGTGGGCTTATGACTTACATCAAATAGTAACACCGTGTTGAAGTGAGGGTAGATGCCTTTCTTTGGAAATCTAACCAATGTCCTGATTTTAACATTCAAAAACTTTGCTTGCAGAAACTTATAGATGAATTAAAACATAATATTTACAGTCACATGCTTCTCCAAGCACGGGCTTACAGTTTCTTCTTCTAACTTCTGAACAACTCAGTTTCCCTCTCTTTCCAGAGCTCAGCACCCAGCCTTCTGTATTTCAACTGGGCCATGCCTTGCAGCTCTTATGAGAGATGTCCACTTTTACATTCTCCTGCAATTTTGCTCTTTCTTTCAAGAGAAGAAGCACTCTAACACTCTCTTCAACTTAGCAGTGTTCACAGTGGATTCTAAAACACAGTCATCTTGCTTCACATAAAATCTAGTCTCTTTTTCACTAGGTACTTCCCATGTGACCAACGTTAGCCAATCACATGAGAAGTACTAGAGAACACTCTAGAATTCAGTTACTAACCAATCAAATTTAAACACATAGTAATGCGTACAAGCATTTACAATTTCAGTGAATCAAATCACTATACTTAACACACACACCCCTGCAGGACTGCCATTTTGAGGAATGCTATGGCCCTAGCCTCCATCTGCGTGTCTGCACAGAAGCATCTCCATCTGGATCTCTTTAACAAGATTGCCCTTTCCATCAGAGGAGCAAGTAGAGGCTACAACTTCTCTCTGCAGAAGACTAAGATTAAGGCTTATTGAATGTCTAAACCACATTCTGGTGGTTCCCTCAATGTGATGGGAGAGGATACAGGGAACCAGGCAGAGGGCCTTCTCAGTAGTGGTGCCCGACCTGTGAAACACCCTCCCATCAGATGTCAAACAGATAAACAACTATTTGACTTTTAGATGACATCCGAAGACATCAGGGAAGTTTTTAATATTTTGTTGGGAGCTGCCCAGAGTACCTGGGGAAACCCAATCAGATGGGCGGCTAATAATAATAATAATAATAATAATAATAATAATAATAATAATAATATGTCTAAGAACCAATCACACAAACTTTCAAAGACAGGCATCCATAATTGAATTACAAAATAAAACAATCTAATCAAAATGTTAAAATATAAATAGCTGTAATTAAAATATGAAATGAGACAATCCAATTAAAACAAATCAGCGCTTGAAACGAAGGTTGAGAGATTGCGGGAATGTCTGTATAAGCAAGTGCTTCCATCTTCAAAAGCAGACACCAGTACTCATGGGTTGGTTCATATTTCAGCAAAGATGAGAGATGTGCCTGTGGTTTTCAGACTTCTCCCCTTGAGAGAACGCTCTGCATATCTATCTGCCTCCCGAGGAATCTCTGAGCACCTGCTGCAAAGCCCTGCATGCATGCTCAGTTGACACCGGGCATGGGTTAGATCTCTTGTGTTATGTACTGAAGTTCTCAACCTGGGCCAGCAGGGGTATACTGTAGATAGTTTTCACTCAGGTGCACATATGCAAATAAGGAATTGAAAGTGACATTCAGTGATTGGATAGTTACTGAAAATTGTTACTGTTGCTTTGTAGTTGAGCTCTATATAAGCAGGTTGGCTGAACCCTTCAGGCCAGTTCTGTTCTGGCCTGTGAATAAACAAGAGCTGTCTGAAGAATCGCTGTGTCATCTGATATGTTCACCCACAACATAACATCTTGGGTTCGTACGATGCAGCCTATGCACTCGGCTGCAGCTGTACATTACAGGGGGAGTGGTGGGGAAGTTGTCTGGAACTTCTCTTGAACCCTGGATTTCCCAACGGAGCAATGGCGATCTTCTGAAACAACAGTGGGATATTAGCTCCGCCCAAGGCATGACGGAGAGCAGCAGCGGCTGGGAAAAGATAGACATAACATTTTGCAAGGACAGGAAGGAACACCACGGACAGAATAATGCTTACACACAGGAGGAATAAGGATATAGCTTGAATGCTTCACCTATAGCTTTATAAATCATTTAATGTGTCAAGACGAATGGATGTCGTTAACATTGCAGTTGTTGTATAAGGGATGTTGTATAAGGCTATTTTGACGGGAATGTAATTGAGATGAATAAGATTTTGGAACACAGAAACAAAGCAAATCATCAAACCATCAATTCTAGCACGCAGCAGGCCACCTAAATTATATAATTTGGCATCTGAATGACTGGGATTAGTAATTGTATTATAATTTGGCATTGTTATAATGAGGCTACCATTGGATTATTGTAATTGAAAACTAATATAAATTATTGTTGAACCCTGGATTACCCATAATACAGTTGGGAAATCACTGAGATGTGCGCAAGTTAGCTAACCCTTGTTTTGTGGTATATTTCTGATGCAGGCCTCATTGATGATCAATGAGGCCTGCATCAATGATCAGGGACAGGGTAATTTTTCCACCACATGGATGATTCTAGAGGGGACACGCCCCACTCTGCTCACCAACAGCCCACCGTCTCAGACTGACTTTGTAACTGTCCACATTTGACTTTACTTTGCCTTTCCAAAACCGTAGCTGATCACAAATATTCTGCCGAGACAAAAGTCATCCCTGATTATGGTGACGCTGCTGTGAATCCGAGATCAGAATATATTATTTCATCTGAAAAAGTGGACCTCTGCCATTTGGTGGAGAAAAATATACTCGGAAATGATAGGAGACATTTTCAGTTGGAAAAATAGTGAGTGGGTATAAACTGTACCACTAATCATGCAAATCCATCCTAGCTGTGTTGAAGCTGGGATTTTAAGGCTCAGTATCTCAGATATATCACAAGCTTTGGTAGGCTGAAAAATATATATGTGCTCTATCGAGCTAGGGATATATTTTTTTTCATCAACATAGTTTTATCTGCATCATAAATGTATATAGGCTTGCTTCCACTTTCCTTCTATGCAACATTTGCCTGAAAATGCAGGGGGAGGAATGCGAAAATACTGTACACCAAGACTCCATTTAAAAAAAAGCTTTATTTTAAAAGACCGATTCCTTTGTTTCATATATGCTTATGTTTTGTGCTCTGTAGCCAAATCTTACAAATCTCCCATTCTCTGTTGTGAATACAGCCAAGACTCCTTCACGACTGAGGCTGCGCTTGCCCAGGAGTAAACCCCAATTCAACTCAATGAGGCTTACTTCTAAGTAAAAGGTAAAGGGACCCCTGACCATTAGGTCCAGTCGTGACCGACTCTGGGGCTGCGGCGCTCATCTCGCTTTACTGGCCGAGGGAGCCGGCGTTTGTCCGCAGACAGCTTCTGGGTCATGGGGCCAGCATGACTAAGCCACTTCTGGTGAACCAGAGCAGTGCACAGAAATGCCGTCTACCTTCCCACTGGAGCGGTACCTATTTATCTACTTGCACTTTTTGCTTTCAAACTGCTAGGTTGGCAGGAGCTGGGACCGAACAACGGGAGCTCACCCCGTTGCGGGGATTCAAACCGCCAACCTTCTGATCAGCAAGTCCTAGGCTCTCTGGTTTAACCCACAGAGCCACCTGCGTCCCTTACTTCTAAGTAGACATGCTTCCATTTGCGTAGCAATGCTACAGTCTTTAATCCATTAAGCTCCATTGAATCCAAAGAAACAAGGGTCCACAAAATCTGTGCGACGGCATCAGGAAAGCAAGTAACATGGACATGGCATCGAAAAGAAAATATATTTAAAATTAAGTTATATTAAAATGGTCATATAATTATTATATAAAGCACATGAGTATTTGTTTTGTCTTCTCCTTGTTTCCTTGTTTCTTTTGGGGGTTGGTGAAGGAAGCATGATAGAAGTTTGTTGTATTTATAAGAAACTGAAAACAGGTGGCGTCATAGCCAATGATAGGCTAATAAGAATAAGAATAAGAATAATTTATTTATACCCCAACCATTCTGGGCAGCTTCCAACAGAATAATAATAACAATAATAATATTAGCAGGATAAAATATCAAACATTAAAAACTTCCCTAAACAGGGCTGCCTTCAGATGTCTTCTAAAAGTCAGATAGTTGTTTATTTCCTTGACATCAGGTGGGAGGGTGTTCCACAGTGAAGGTGCCACTGCTGAGAAGGCCCTCTGCCTAGTTCTCTAACTCTCATTTTCTTCGCATTTTCCTCCCTCGGGGGGGGGGTAATTCTCAAGCTAAGAAATAGGAAGCTAAGGGACCCCCCTGGGCTGGATGCAAGTAAGCAAGTGGAGGGCTGAAATTGGTGGGGCAGTGCCCCATTTGCCCTAATGGACCAGGCAGGCTTCACAACCTCTCACATTTTGCCTTAGCACTTGACATATAAAGAAAACGTTTGGCAACTGAATGGATGCTAGATTACATCTTAGTTTTACTCAGCGCAGACCTACTGACAACAATAGGCATAAGTGTGTTAGGTCTAATTAAGGTCGTCATATTTCCAGAGGTAAAAATCTGGACAAAAATGCTTTTGGGGGGCAATCGCCCCCTTGCACCCTGGCCGTACGCTGCCGCTGCTGCTGAACCCAAGCCATCCACACTAGAGCTTGAAACGAAGGCAGAGCCCAGGTTGCCTGAGCCCAAGACTGAGCCTGAACCTGAGCCACCCACCCACAAAAACAATTTTTTTAACACCCCCCCCAACAAACCCAGATTGTTGCTTAGAATTGTTAAAATCGCCCCAGATGGGCATGTAGGCATCCCAAAAGAGGACATGTCCTGGATTTCCCAGACATATGGCAACCCTAGTTAAGTCTGTAGATTTTGATGCAACTACTCTGAATATGACTTACTGGGAAACAACCCAATATATCTGTGCTTTGATATCAGCAGGAGGCCACTTAATTGCTTGTATGACAAATCACCCTTCGTCGTTCTTGTGTGGACTTTTTCTGTATCAAATCTGTAAAGTGGTACAAAATAAAGAAGAAGATACGAAATTATGTGAAGAAGAATGAAACGGAAGTCCAACAAAAGAGAGCATTCGGTACGCAATCAAGTATTGGAAGCGGGGAGAGAACCCAGATATGAGAGAAGAATATGTATATGAGAGAATATGTATATGAGAGAAGAATATGCCTGCTACCTCCGTTGTGCTATGCTTGGTGTGGAAGCAATGATTCTTCAACATCAACTTTGTTACAGATAGGTAGCCGTGTTGGTCTGCCATAGTCAAAACAAAATAAAAAAATTCCTTCCAGTAGCACCTTAAAGACCAACTAAGTTAGTTCTTGGATTCTTAGACATTGGATTCTTATCTCATTATACATGACAAAGCCATTTTTCACCTTCTCACCCCTTGCTTTTTCCTGTAAGACCTATTGCAGTCGTTAAGAGTCGTCAACAGGCTCATCGCAGCTATCTGCCAATCACCCATTCCCACCACCCTTCTGAGTAATACCCCTCCCCACCTTCTCACTATATAGAAGGGTCTGGTGACTTCTGTTTCAGTGTATCTGAAGAAGTGTGCATGCACACGAAAGCTCATACCAAGAACTAACTTAGTTGGTCTTTAAGGTGCTACTGGAAGGAATTTTTTTATTTTGTATCAACTTTGTTAGACTGTCATGTTGTGTAGATGCCTGATTATCATCTTCCAAAGCAACTATTCTATTCCGAACTTAAAAATGGAAAGTGTAATGCTGGTCGTCAACAAAAGAGGTTAAAACACTCTCTCAAGGCAAATCTTAAAAAATGTAGTATAAACACCGACAACTGGGAAACACTGGCCTGCGAGCACTCCAATTGGAGAACAGCTTTTACCAAAGGTGCCATGGGCTTTGAAGACACTTGAACTCAGGACGAAAGGGAGAAATGTGCTTAGAGGAAAGCACACTTGGCAAACCCTCACCATGATCACCTCCTGCCCGGAAACCTAGGTCCCCACTGTGGAAGGATGTGTGGATCCAGAATTGACCTCCACAGTCATTTACAGACTCACTGCTAAAACCCTGTTTTGGAAGACAATCTTACTTGGCTATGAGTGATCGCTAAAGAAGAAGAAAGACTATGCTTGGATCATTAAAACCTCTGGCTATTTGGCCCAGAATGTTTAGTAGCCGACGGAACTCAGCAATTAGCAATTTCCATTTCATGAGGGAAGGGAGCATTGTCAGTTAGGAAGGGTCCCAGCATGTAAAGAAGTTCAGGAGGTCTAGAAATAAGACTCTCATTGCACTCACCCACAAACACACACATCATTCCCACGGAAGGAGACTGTGCCCATCAGCTCACCCGGAACAGTTCCACATAAGGCATTAATCCTTTTGTTCTGTTCAGTGTTTCTGGGATCCATGGCAAATTGCATTCTGATTTTTTTTTTTTTTAAAAAAACCAACCCTTAACAAGGTATGGTAGAAGGAATGCAGGTGGCGATGTGGGTTAAACCACTGAGCCTAGGACTTGCCAATCAGAAGGTCAGCTGTTCGAATCCCTGCTATAGGGTGAGCTCCCGTTGCTTGGTCCCCGCTCCTGCCAACCTAGCAGTTCAAAAGCACGTCAAAGTGCAAGTAGATAAATAGGTACTGCTCCAACGGGAAGGTAAATGGTGTTTCCGTGCGCTGCTCTGGATCGCCAGAAGTGGCTCAGTCATGCTGGCCACATGACCCAGAAGCTGTACACTGGCTCCCTCGGCCAATAAAGCGAGATGAGCTCCGCAACCCCAGAGTCGGCCACGACTGGACCTAACGGTCAGGGGTCCCTTTACCTTTACCTTTAACAAGGTATGATAGCTGCTCACATATATATAAACCAAACAAGCGAGGTGAGGAACAAAATGTGGCAGTGAGCAATGCCACTGTTCAAATTTGTGACCAGCCACCAGGCATTTTTATCTTCTAGTATACCATTCCACCCACCTTCTCTCCACTTTTCCAGTTTTTCTCCCAAAAAGTCAGGTAGCATTCTGTGGCCACTTTGGGATGCTTGGGGATTTTCTCTAAAATGTGCACCTTTTAAACCTTTTAGGCTGCATCCAAACCGCTCTGCTATGGCTTTGGGGTGCTAAAGCTGATTCGAGATTGATCTACCCAGACCCTTTACATTCAAATGGCAAAACCTTAAACTTGGCCTAGAGACAAGTTCGGAGTTTTGAGGGTCTTACTCCTTCACTGGGTTGCAGGTGGCGCTGTGGTCTAAACCACTGAGCCTCTTGGGCTTGCCGATCAGAAGGTTGGTAGTTCAAATCCTTGTGATGAAGTGAGCTCCCGTTGCTCTGTCCCAGCTCCTGCCAACCTAGCAGTTCGAAAGCACATCAAAGTGCAAGTAGATAAATAGGCACTGCTCCGGCGAGAAGGTAAATGGAGTTTCCGTACACTCTGGTTTCTGCCATGGTGTTCCATTGCACCAGTAGCGGTTTAGTCATGCTGTCCACATGACCCAGAAAGCTGTCTGTGGACAAACGCCAGCTCCTTCAGCCTGAAAGTGGGATGAGCGCCTTCACTGTCCAGGGGTTCTTTCCCTTTTTTGCCTTTTACAAGAACAGTACCATGTAGACTGCATTACATGAAGTCAGTCTGGAAGTTACCAGTGTGCGGACTACAGTGGTACCTTGGGTTAAGAACTTAATTGGTCCCGGAGGTCTGTTCTTAACCTGAAACTGTTCTTAACCTGAAGCACCACTTTAGCTAATGGGGCCTCCTGCTGCTGCACCGCCGCTGCACGATTTCTGTTCTCATCCTGAAGCAAAATTCTTAACCCAAGGTAATATTTCTGGGTTAGCAGAATCTGTAACCTGAAGCGTATGTAACCTGAAGTGTATGTAACCTGAAGTGTATGTAACCCGAGGTACCACTGTACTGTGGCCAAGCTAACCTGCCCCAGGGATGACCACAGCTTAGTCACCTGGACCTCTAGGGGAAAAGCTGGATCCCAAATGTGGATCTTCCTCCAGATTGCATTCCTGCTACTTCAGAGGTAGCACAACTGCATCCAAAGAAGGTGATGGAGTTCTTCTTGAACACAGGAGCCTCTGTCTTGCCAGGATTCGAGTTCAGTTTCTTCCTATCACCCAGCTGCAACCAGGCACCAGTCCAGGACTTGCGCTGAGTCTCCTGACTCAGATGTCATGGGGAAATAAAGCTTTTAATCTTGAGATGTTTTAGTGCTTTTTGCTCTGCTTTTTTAATATTGTGCTGCTGCTGGTTTTAGCTTAGTTTTTATATTGTGTGGGGTTTTTAAAATAATAATAATAAAAAACTTTTTATAGCTTTAATCTTATTGCTAACTACCCATAGAACATTTGTTACTATTCAGCATATATTACAAATATGTTGTTATCCTGCCCTTCCTTGAAGAATCTGAGAATGGCCTTTGCTGCCCAACAACCCGGTGAAGTATGTTAGGATTTATTTTATTTATTCATCAAAATTTATGTACCACTTAATATCTATCTGTCTGTATCTATCACCTATCTATCTATAGCTATCTATCATCTATCTATCTATCTATCTATCTATCTATCTATCTATCTATCATCTATCTGTCTATCTATCTATCTATCTATCTATCTATCTATCTATCTATCTATCTATCTATCTAATCTATCATCTATCTATCTATCATCTATATCTATCTATCTATCTATCTATCTATCTATCTATCTATCTATCTATCTATCATCTATCTGTCTGTCTATCAATCTATCATCTATCTATCTATCTATCTATCTATCTATCTATCTATCTATCATCTATCTATCTATATCTATCTACCATCTATCTATCATCTATCTATCTATCATCTTTCTATCTATCATCTATCTATATCTATATCTATATCTATATCTATCATCTATCTATCTATCTATCTATCTATCTATCTATCTATCTATCTATCTATCTATCATCTATCTATCATCTAATCTATCTATCTCTATCATCTATCTATCTATCTATCTATCTATCTATCTATCTATCTATCTACATCTGTCTATCTATCATCTATCTATCATCTGTCTGTCTGTCTATCGATCTATCTATCTAGTTTACATAAAATGTAAAAAAAGGAAATATAGTCGTGTTTTTAATTGCTGTTTTTTAAATTGGTTTTCTTTTGGGAATTATAGGGACAGAACTACCAAAAATGTACAGAAGCATATTCATGTATGCTACTACAGCGCCATGAATGTTACTTGCCCCAAAATGGAAAGAAGCAGAAGTCCCAGCAAAGGAAGAATGGATACAGAAACTTATGGAATATGCAGAAATGGCAAAACTTACTGGAAGAATAAGGAATCAAGATAACGATTTTTTTTACCAAAGAATGGAGATGGTTTACTGAATATTTACAGATAAATTATAAACAGATAAGAACATTGGCAGGATTATTGTAATAACCTGCAGTTTTATAAGAGTGTATATTTAAAGTACCATATTTTTTGCTCTATAAGACTCACTTTTTCCCTCCTAAAAAGTAAGGGGAAATGTGTGTGCGTCTTCTGGGGCAAATACAGGCTGCGCAGCTATCCCAGAAGCCAGAACAGCAAGAGGGATCGATCCCTCTTGCTGTTCTGGCTTCTGGGATTCAGAATTTTTTTTTTTCTTGTTTTCCTCCTCTAAAAACTAGGTGCGTCTTGTGGTCCGGTGTGTCTTATAGAGCAAAAAAATACGGTAGATGAATAAATGAGTAAATTAACTTAATTTGGATTTGCAGAAGATATTAAAAACAAATTTAAGGAACCGCAGAAAGAAATAAGTGATATGTATAAAATTATTGATATGTACAAACTTGAAAAGTATAAATAAAAAATAAACAAAATAAAAGCAGGACTTTAAAAATGATAAGACATACTAACATTATCAAAATATAGATAAAATCAACAGTTTTTAAGTAAAATAGACTTGCTTCCCTAAGTATGATGTGATGAGAGGATGAGAGATAGTGACCAGCCATGATGGCTATGTTCTTCACAGCTGGAGGCAATAAGGCTTCTGAGAGCCAGCTGCTGAATGCCATAGGTAAGGAGAGTGCTCTTGTGTTTGTGTCGTGTTTGCAGGTTTCCAACAGCCATCTGGTTGGCCCCTGTGAGAACAGGATAGATGGGCCACTGGTCTGATCTCTGAGCTCTCTGTTTTACTACCCTCAATCCTTATCTGGTCCTGGGAGAAGGGGGGTGGGCCAGGAATGCTTTCCAAAGACCCTGAGTCTGTCAGCTGTCTCTCCCCTGGTGGTTCTTCTTCTTCTTCTTCTTCTTCTTCTTCTTCTTCTTCTTCTTCTTCTTCTTCTTCTTCCTGCTGTTCCTCTTCCAATAATTCCCTGCTTCTCCCCTCTGCGGCCTCTAAACTATGCCTTTCTGTAGCGGTCCCCACCATTCCTCCTCAGTCCAGCCCCTGACATATGACTACTCAAATCTCACCTGGTAAGGTGATCTGAACTAGCTCCATGCCACAAATTTCTCCTGGTTCGCCGCAACCACCATCCTTCATCCGTTAGTCAAAAATGTATTTGAAAATCATCACCAAAAAGAAAAAAGAAGAAGCGGATGATTCTTAGGTGGGATGTGAGTGAGTTTGTGTGTGTGTGTGTGTGTGTGTAACAGTAATAAAAGATTAAAAATACATTAAAATGTCACACATTAAAAACTTCCCTGAACAGGGCTGCCTTCAGATGTCTTCTAAATGTCAGGTAGTTGTTTATCTCTTTGACATCTGATGGGAGGGCGTTCCACAGAGTGGGTGTGTGTCTGTTGCTTTTCTGGTGTCTGAGAAATGTTTGTGAGTATCCTTCCTTTTATCAAACAAATCAGTTCTCTGGCGGTTGGTACTTTGCAGCCTCCCTAGGTGCCTGCACTTATAGGAAAGCCTAGCCATGGACATCATGGGGTTTTAAGGAAGTGTCATCTGGGGAGGCTGCCTCCAAGGGATGTTCAATAGAAGAAGATGTTCAGTTTCACACACATACCCTTCAGCCACCTCATAAGTAAGGTAAGTACTTACCTTACCAACTTACAACACAGGGCACCTTTGCTGTTCTGTCTCCGTCATATAGCTTCCTGTACAGATCATAAGCAATGGACCCACTCTTTCACCATGCAAAGTGTAATACTGGCCCAAAAAGCATTGGAACTGGGCCTCTTTCTCCTTACAAGGTATCACAATGAATTGGGGGGTAGAATTCCCCAAGAGATTGCCTGTTGCATCAAATAAAACATCTCTGCCTTTGCCATGTGTCTCGGGACAGCAATATATGAGCAGCTATAAAAGCCTAATTACCAGTAGGTAGTCATTCTTATTAATGTCTATACCTTAGTGGGGGCAGGGGAAAATGAAAAAAATGAATTTTAAATCTATCGTAAAATGTAAAGGTGCTTTTGCTAACTTTATATGCATTTGGGGGGTGTTTTTGTTAAGGGGCAGGATATTTGAAAAAAGGAAGGAAAGAAAGAAAGAAAGAATTTCTTGAGCTGTTTACTTCTGTATATTTTATTCTCTATTAGTTGTGTATGAATTATGCACAGATAGATAAGTGCGGAGCATGCATGATGAATTTTTAACATTTCAAAAGGCTTTCCTCATCATTATGGGAGGCAGGTACAGTATATCTGCTCTTCCAATTCCTTGAGAAAGGAGCTCTGTAGCTTGGAATTCAACGAGAATCTTTTGGCTTTTTATTTTTATTTTTTGAGGCAAGATACCTTTATGGTGTACCAGGTTAAATGTTTTTAATGGATCCCTCTGAGAAATAATATAATTGGCATGGCACAATCATGCTCTCCTTCCACTTCCCCTGGGGTGACATTTTAACATTTTATTTCCTCCACAAACAAAGGACTTGGGCTGACAGCTGCCCCCGTCTGTGGCATGCGCTACTCCTAAGTGGTGCTATTCCAGAAAGGAGGAAGAATTATCAGTTCGTGTTGCATACCATTCATGATCATAGAGATCCTGGCAAACCTTCTAGCTCCTGCTATTGCTTCTCCTGTCCTCTGTGTTGTACATCTTCACGGATGATAGTACCAGACCTTCCAAGTGTCCCTATTTTCCAGGGACATCCCAGATTTAGAGAAGCCATCCCAGTTTCTGATTTGATGCTAGAATGTCCCACTTTTCCTTAGGATGTCCCTATTTTCATTGGAGAAATGTTGGAGGGTATGGAGCTATCCGTCCCTCAAGCCATCTGAAGGCAATTCTGCATAGGGAAGTTTTTTTTTTATAAAAAAAAGTTCATTATGTTTTTATATATGTTGGAATCTGCCCAGAGTGGCTGGGGCAACCAGTCAGATGTGTGGAGTATAAATAGTAAAATTATAACTATGGAATGGGACATCCCTATTTTCATTGGAGAAATGTTGAAGGGTATGTAGTACACATGCACAGATGTTGGTATTCAAATTACAGACACCCCATGTGTCAGGAGCTGGAGTCAGGTGTAGTTCAGCAACCAAACAATAAAGAACCCAATGTCAGTATGGTTATCTCTTTATTCAAAGGAATCAAAATAGCACAGGCCTAGTGATCACAGCATCCCTTCCCAGTAGGTCTTGCTCCAATAAGGCAGTTGTGAGGACTGGAGGTTCCCGTCTTCCCACTGCTACCTGAGGACCCACCCCTGGTTCCTTCCCCAGCAGCCTAAGGATTCATGGTCTTGCTTCTTGTTGCTCCACCCTCTACATATTCTGGGAGACCAGGGTGGGAGGGGAGCTGGTCACAGCAGAAAGGGTAGATTCCCTGGTTTCTTCAGCAGCCTGACTTATCTTTGCCTCCTGGTCCCCCTCTTCTCCAGCCTCCACTTCCGCCTCTGATTCTGGACTGCTCTCTGCCACAGCCTCTTCCTGCTCACTCAACCCTGTTACCTCTTCTGCTTCTGACACCTCCTCCTCCCAGTCTTCTCCCTGTTCCCCATCTGACCATCCATCGTTATCCCACCACCAATCCCCTGTCTCTGAGCCTTTGCCCAATGGGATCCCCAGCTGTTGCCTCCACTCCTTTGCATTCAGCCAGTCCACGGCCCTGTGTTACCAGCTTCCACCCCCATAGTTACCATTTTTAGAAGGAAGGAGAGTTTGGATTTGATACCCTGCTTTATCACTACCCTAAGGAGTCTCAAAGCAGCTAACAATCTCCTTTCCCTTCCTCCCCCACATCAAACACTCTGTGAGGTGAGTGGGGCTGAGAGACTTCAGAGAAGTGTGACTAGCCCAAGGTCACCCAGCAGCTGCATGTGGAGGAGCGGGGAAGCGAACCCGGTTCACCAGATTATAAGTCTACTGCTCTTAACCACTATACCATACTGGCTCTACAGGATGCTAGTGACACTGGTTTGTGTACAAAGGGGGTTCCACACACACACACACACACACACACACACACACACACACACCGCCCTTCAGTGCTCTGGAGCAAATTTGTGCACATGGGAAGAATGCAGGGAAAGAAGGGAAACATTTCCATTGCACAAGTCTATATCCTTGCATCAATGGAACAATCAAATTGGTTGCTGCCCACTGTGTCCCATATGACCTAATGTCCACTCCCAGTGGCTTCATATGGATGTTTGGGGCATAATAGTGTCCATGACACATAGTCAATGTTACTCTTTGCAAGTGTCCCCAGAAGTATGAGGGGAACACTTCCAACACATGGAGACAGTCTAGGAGGATGCCGTGGTTAATGGCCAGTGCTTTTTTTCTTTAAAAATGTTTAGGGGTACTCTCATTTTGGCTGGTCCACCTGCCCCCTGCCCCCTTCCTCCCCCCAACCCCTGAACTAGGGACTTGGGGCGGCGGCGGCACTGAGAGGATGGGAAGGCCCCCGGTGACGGCCGGGTTGGCTTGAGCGAGGAGGGACCTCCACTGCAACTGCCCCCAGACTCCCCTCCTCGGGCACTGGTGGGGAGAATGACAGAGCTCCAGTCTGTGCTGCTACTGTGGAGACAGCTGGCATGTCAGTCCATTGGTTGGTCAGGGCAACCCTTGCATCCCCCCAGAAACAAAAGCACTGTTAATGGTATCAAAAGCTGCCGAGAGGTTGAGACCCCTGTCCCTCTCACAATGAAGGTCATCATCCCCTGTGAACAGATCTGGATTTAAGCCAGCACTGTGTGGCATAATAAAATATGGGGTACAGTGGTTCTCAAATGCCTTGGTTCTCAAACACTTTGGTTCCCAAATGCTGAAAACCCGGAAGTGCCCTGTTCTGGTTTTTGAACATTTTTCAGAAGCCGAACATCTGATGTGGTTGTTGGCTATTGTTTCCAGGGTGCCTGGAATGGATTAAGTTTGGTGCTTTTGTTTTTGCTATTTATTTTGCATTTTTGTTTTTGAGGCTTTCTCAGTTAATTTGTTTTTGTGACTGTGTGGAACCCAATTCAGCAATGGATTGATTGATTATGTGACTGCAGAAATGAATAAAAGCCCCCCCCCCATCCAAACGACTATCATCAGTGCAGGGAAGAAAAAAAATTAATTTTAGTTTTTATCATCTACAATACTGTCTAATTTATTTTATAGTGGTTTAAATCACAGAGCCTAGGACTTGCTGATCAGAAGGTCAGTGGTTCGAATCCCCGTGACGGGTTGAGCTCCCGTTGCTCGGTCCTAGCTCCTGCCAACCTAGCAGTTCGAAAGCACGTCAAAGTGCAAGTAGATAAATAGGTACCACTCCGGTGGGAAGGTAAACGGCATTTCCGGGTGCTGCTCTGGTTCACCAGAAGTGGCTTAGTCATGCTGGCCACATGACCCGGAAGCTGTACACCGGCTCCCTCGGCCAATAAAGCGAGATGAGTGCCGCAACCCCAGAGTCGGTCACGACTGGACCTAATGGTCAGGGGTCCCGTTACCTTTACCTTTACATTGATTATTGCTTTCATTTTATGGATCAATGGTCTCATTAAATTGCTGTTTTAAGGGTTGTTTTCAAAAGTCTGGAAAGGATTAATCCATTTTGCATCACTTTCTATGGGAAAGCGCATCTTGGTTTTGGAATGCTTTGGTTTTGGAACGGACGTCCTTGAACGGATTTACTTTGAGAACCAAGGTACCACTGTTCATATTTTTCATGTGGCAATTTTAGATGGAAATGGGAGATCAAGTAACCCTTCACCACAATTGCAAGCCATGTTGCCAGGCAGCTTAAGCTGATATTGAAGTGCTCTGCAATAACAAATCCTCAAATAAAGAGTTAATACGTGAGATATTCAAGACTGACAGGAGACTGGTACTTAACGCATCTAATAAGTCAGTGCATAATCTAGTCACATCCTTCATTAACATATGTTGACAAAGAGATTCACTTAGCCGAACAGTTACCATAGTTAACAATCGTGCTATTAAAAATAAACCCTAATATGTTGGTTTAGCGGTGAACTGTAGGCAAAGTAATTAAGTGGAATTAAAACATTTGTGTTCCCTGTCAAGATAACTCTCTTATGATCTGAAACAAGTTTTCCTTTGACACATTTTGAAATTGTGAATGCATCAACGTTGACTACTATTAATCTTGGGGCTTTGCTTCAGTTGAATTATATTCATATGTCAGGTATATATTTAGCTGCAATTTCAAACATTCTAGGGAGCATTTGCTTTCAAGTCTCAAAGTGAAAGATCGCGAGCAGCTGATTTCTTTATGTGTAAGAGCGTTGCTTTGTGAACCGTCTTCAAAGGAGCAACTGAGCTATATTTTATTTAGGGAGAATCTCAGAAGTCTTATAGCTTTAAAATGGGGCATGTGTAGGCCCCGTAGCTCACATACCATGCTTGAAGGAGATTTCTGGTTTAAGCAATTTCAAATTAAATGGATCTCAGGGATAGCATTGGGAAATGCTTCAGTTGAAGACCCACCTAGAACTTCTGCTGGTATAGACAATACTAGGCCACTAGATGGACCAATAGTCTGACTCTGCTGAACAGGCAACTGTAGCCCCCTGATCTTGTTTGGCTCCAACTCACATCAGTTCCATCCAGCATGATCAACCTGCACGTTCATCTTACATGGACTCCAGCAACATCTGGAGAAGCACAGGCTCAGTGGGGTGGTGAATGCTTCCCACTAAAAGAGGTGGTCATTAAACCTCTTCTTAAAAAAACATCTTTAGACCCAGCCAATAGGGCCAACTATCGCCCAGTCTCAAATCTTTCATTCTTGGGCAAGGTGATTGAGTGGGTGGTTGCTGAACAACTCCAAGCATGCCTGGAGGATGCGGACCATTTGGATCCCTTCCAGTCAGGATTCAGGTCTCACCACGGGACTGAAACTGCCTTGGTCACACTGGTCAATGATCTCTAGTGGGCTAGGGATAAAGGTGAGAGCTGGTTCCTAGTTCTTCTGGATCTCTCAGCAGCTTTTGATACCATCGACCATAACATCCTTCTGGACCATCTTGAGGGGCTGGGAGCTGAGGACACCGTTATCCAGTGGTTCTGCTCCTTTCTCCTGGGCCGTGTCTGTGTTCTCAGGGTTCCGTCCTCTTCCCCATGCTTTTTAACATCTACATGCAGCCGCTGGGAGAGATCATCAGGGGGTTTGGGTTGGGTGTTCATCAATATGCAGATGATACCTAGCTCTACCTCTCTTTTAAATCAGAACCAGTGAAAGCGGTGAAGATCCTGTGTGAGTGTCTGGAGGTGGTTGGAGGATGGATGGCAGCTAACGGATTGAGGTTGAATCCTGATAAGACAGAAGTACTGTTCTTGGGGTTCATGGGACGGGCTTGTGTGGAGGACTCCCTGATCCTGAACGGGGTAACTGTGCCCCTGAAGGACCAGGTGTGCAGCCTGGGAGTCATTTTGGACTCACAGCTGTCCATGGAGGTGCAGGTTAATTCTGTGTCCAGGGCAGCTGTTTACCAACTCCATCTGGTATGCAGGCCGAGACCCCACCTGCCCGCAGACTGTCTTACCAGAGTGGTGCATGCTCTAGTTATCTCCCGCTTGGACTACTGCAATGCGCTCTACGTGGGGCTACCTTTGAAGATGACTTGGAAACTGCAATTAATTCAGAAAGCGGCAACTGGTGACTGGGAGTGGCAGCCGAGACCATATAACACCGGTCCTGAAAGAACTTCATTGGCTCCCAGTACGTTTCCAAGCACAATTCAAAGTGTTGGTGCTGACCTATAAAGCCCTAAACGGCCTTGGCCCAGTATACCTGAAGGAGCGTCTCCATCCTCATCGTTCAGCCTAAATTCAAAGCTTGCTGTAAGTGTGCTATTAAATTCCATTCCAAACAGCATCTCACAGGTCTCTCCCATCATTTTGACTAGTGTCTGTGCATAAATTTGTAGCTAAAGAGAAACAGTCTTGGGTTACCGTTGTCTCACACACACACACACAACCTGGAACAGTTTCATCTGAGCATTTTTATTACATTTTATTCAATGAACTCAAGTAGAGGGAAGCATTCTCAATAATGAAGCAGCAAAATTAAGCATATCCAAACAAATCGTGCTCTAGTTAACACATCCAAAGAGGGGGGCTCTCTTGGTAGTTCCAGCACCCTCAGAAGTGCGAGGAAAAGTGGTCCAAGAGTAGACATTCTCTTTGGTAGCCCCTAAATTGAGGAACCTTAATTGAGGTTCCTTAAACTTATTTTTAATATCGTCTGCAAATCCAAATGTATTTTTCGCTCTATAAGATGCACCAGACCACAAGACGCACCTAGTTTTGGGAGGAGGAAAACAAGAAAAAAAAAATTCTGAATCTCAGAATCCAGAACAGCAAGAGGGATCGCTGCGCAGTGAAAGCAGCAATCCCTCTTGCTGTTTTGGCTTCTGGGATAGCTGTGCAGCCTGCATTCGCTCCCTAAGACGCACACACATTTCCCCTTACTTTTTAGGAGGGAAAAAGTGAGTCTTATAGAGCAAAAAATACGGTAACTTAGCTTAATCATTTATTCTTCTACTTTAAATATATTCTCATAAAACTGCAGGTTATTACAATAATCATGCCAATGTTCTTAACGGTTTACAATCTATCTGTAAATATTCCATAAACTATTTCCATTCTTTTATAAAAAGTTTGTTGTCTTGATTTCTTATTCTTCTGGTGAGTTTCGCCATTTCTGTATCCATTCTTCTTTTGCTGGGACTTCTGCTTCTTTCCATTTTGGGGTGAGTAGCATTCTTGCTGCTGTAGTAGCATGCATAAATAAATTTCTATGGAATTTAGGTAGTTCTGTCCCTATAATTCCCAAAGGAAAAGCTTCTGGTTGTTTTTTTTTTTTTTTTTTACAAAGGTTATTTTAAACATCCTTTTCAGTTCATTATATATCAGGAATCTCTTGCCCAACATGGAGCTCAAACTCACAACCCTGAGATTAGAAGTCTCATGCTCTACCAGCCAAAGTATCTCAGGGTCTTTAGGCTCATGGCGTGCCTGTCAGATTGTGTGTCAAGGTTCCTAAGCCACCCCTCAAATAACTGACAACGCACACATAATATTTGTTTAAGGTTTTTGGCATAATTTTGGCCACAACTTTATTAACATACATGATTGCTAGTGGTTGCTTAGGCATTGGTTAAGATTATCTGTCCCCGCCCCCCCCCCCCCAGCCTGGGGACAGAACTGGCTTCCGGATTCCACCGAAAGCCAGTAAGGGAAAACAATATTGGGGAGAAATGGAGCTGAGCGACAGGCCCTCACTTCTCCCCGCATGCTCCCTAGGGCTTGCCGGCCCTAGCCCCATGCCAGGGATTTGGACGAAAGCATGGCAAGCCCCTGGGTTCCTTTAATGGAATTCCCTTTCCGCAGCAGCATTGGAGGGGCAGGCCCAGCCAATCCTTGCCCCTCCTCCAATCAATTGATAACCTAATCACAACTTACAAGTTGTGACGATTTGCTACCCAGTAGGCAAAAACCAAATGGCCTAGCCACTCAGCCAGATGGACAAAATTCCTACCAGGCCCCTGCTGCAACAGCAGACGACCCCATGACAGGCATAGCAAGGTCAACGCAGAAAACCCTTAAATTCAGGGCGGGCAGGTGGGTTTTTGATGCATGCAGCAAAGAGAAAGTTCCCAAGCTGCGTGCACAGAATATAAAGCATTAGATCCATCCCACCAAATTGCAACACATAAATTGCCCCAGCAACTCAACCAACCAATCATTGCCACAGGCCAACTTTCCAATCCTGCCTGGCAACTGAGGGGTGGTCTGATAGACTCCACCGCAACCCATGTTCTCTCTTAAGAACACTCTTTCACATACAAGGAGGCAGAATTTCCTTGCATTCTATGCTGCACGGCCACAGTTAGTGGCTGTAAACATGCCCAAGGATCAGGGCCTTCCATATTAAATAACACACTTGCCTAGACTCCTATGATTTTGGCTAATCTGGCTAATTAGTTTAACAGATATAGCCATTTTACCATACCCCTTGCACCTTCTTTATGGGTGCAAATGAGCATTTTCATGAAAAGGAAGCGCTTCCCATATGCATAGAAATTTCCATGTTAGAAATACTTTCCCCAAGCATATTATTTTAATTTGTCCCACTTTTGTAGCAGACTTAATTATCATTCCTAAACAGGCAGAAGGAACCAAATAGCTAAATTGGGTAATAAAAAAGCAACGGGTTGGAATTTACGAGGCTTATTACTAAACAAGTGCAAATATATTTTTAAAAAATCTGATTTCGCAATAAAACATGTAATTGTGGTACAGCGCTCTTGTGTGTGGATGATGATGTATTATTTTGTACTTCACTGAATCAGAGGTGTACGCCCTGAACAACGTACGAGGCATGAAGATGCCATCATTCATGTTCTGCAGTATCTTATTGCTTAAACTGTCCTTTTATGTTAGTACACCTTCCTTCCTTCTCAGTGCTTTATGGATCAGTGTGAATCTGCAGAATGATTCAGTGCCCATAACCTGAATCTTTCCTTAGAAGTGTATGAATCTTTAAGATTTTTGAAATCTGGGCATACGTGAAATTTTAAATACTATTTTTGAGAGAGTCCAACGAATGTTTCAAACAGCAGAGTCATTTCCTGTTTTGATTAAATGTGTAAGGTAAAAAGGTAAAGGATGCCTGGACAGTTAAGGCAGTGTCAGAGGAAGGGGTGTGTGAGCCACCCTGGGTGTCATCACTGAGAGGGGTGACAAAAAGACAAAAATAGGAGTTGTTATTTTTTTAAAAAATGGGCTCACAAAACTTTTTAGTTCAGTCAACAAACTTAACGAAATGCAGCTGGCACTGGGCGCCACACCGTGGAGCCCAGCACTTACCGCAGGGCTTGCAGTGTGCCCAAGCCACATGTCTCTCCTGTAGCCTCCGCGCTGCCTGAAATGGCAACGCGAAGAAGAAGAGTTTGGATTTGATATCCCGCTTTATCACTACCCGAAGGAGTCTCAGAGCAGCTAACATCCTCCTTTCTCTTCCTCCCCCAAAACAAACACTCTGTGAGGTGAGTGGGGCTGAGAGACTTCAGAGAAGTTTGACTGGCCCAAGGTCACCCAGCAGCTGCATGTGGAGGAGCGGGGAAGTGAACCTGGTTACCATATTACGAGTCCACCGCTCTTAACTACTACACCACACTGGCTCTCTACACCAACGTTGGGCTTGCGTCTGCCCTCGGCCTCTCCCTCAGCCGCCCTACAACTGAGGGGCAGGCGGCGGAGAGGTTCCACACAGCGCGCCCCACCCCCATGGCAGGCTCGCCCCGCCCCCAGCTGCAGGACATGTGTGCTGCACCAGCACCTGGTTGACTAGCTACGCTGCTGGTCAAAGGCGACTGTGGGTTGCGGCACTCATCTCTCTTTTTAATTTTAATTTTAATGTTTTAAAAGTTACACATTAAATGTGTAGAAAATAATAGCCCTTTATGGGTCCCTTCAGAATGGTGGCTCTCTCCCTCCCTCCCGCTGCAAGGTATATTCTGCAACAGGACATTGACACAATAATAATATACTTCCAAGGAAGGGGCTGCATTGAGATGTAACTCTTCTGAGTATGGATACTGGCACACACGCACAGCAAAAGTGATGCCGGATCCAATCCTTCTAAATCAGGGGCCAGCAACCTTTTTCAGCGGTGGGCCGGTCCACCATCCCTCAGACCTTGGGGGGGGGGGCAGACTATATTTTGAAGTGAAAAAATGAATGAATACCTGTGCCCTACAAATAACCCAGAGATGCATTTTAAATAAAAGCACACATTCTACTCATGTGAAAACACAAGGCAGGCCCCACAAATAACCCAGAGATGGATTTTAAATAAAAGGACACATTCTACTCATGTAAAAACATGCAGATTCCTGGACCGTCCGTGGGCCGGATTGAGAAGGCGATTGGGTCAGATCTGGCCCCTGGGCCTTAGTTTGCCTAGTTAAAGGGACCACTGACCATTAGGTCCAGTCGTGACCGACTCTGGGGTTGTGGCACTCATCTTGCTTTATTGGCCAAGGGAGCCGGCGTACAGCTTCCAGGTCATGTGGCCAGCATGCCTAAGCTGCTTCCGGCGAACCAGAGCAGCGCACAGAAACGCCGTTTACCTTCCCACCAGAGCAGTACCTATTTATCTACTTGCACTTTGACGTGCTTTCGAACTGCTGGGTTGGCAGGAGCAGGGACCGAGCAACGGGAGCTCACCCTGTCATGGGGATTCGAACCACCAACCTTCCGATCGGCAAGCCCAAGGCTCAGTGGTTTAGACCACAGTGCCGCCCGCGTCCCTTTAGTTTGCCTACCCCTGTTCTAAATCATCCATCAGAGGTTGATGGATTGATCCAACAGAAACAAATCCCAGAAACAGTGGTGGCTGGTGCCCACTTGAACTGGTAGGTAAGGAGGCAGAGGGGGCAGCCAGAGGTGGTGCCAGGGTTGATGACAGGCAGAGCTAGAACCAATGGCAGACGGGACCAATGCATTCTGCTTCCCTCCTGAGTTTTACAAGGGCAATGCTGAGATGAAGGAGGATGACTGGTTGGAAGTAAGAGGGCAGGCAGCTAGGGGCTGGCAGAGGGCAAACTGAGGTTGGTAGGGCATTGTCCCATTTCCCCTAATGAACCGGCCTCCATTGCCATGGAACCTTCTGGACAAATTGTCAATGGGCCTTTGACCAGGAGAACACATGGCTCATAATATTCATCTGCAGAAGCAATTACTGAATACTTTTTACTCTTCTGTTGATAATACCACTGAGCTCTACACATGCATAGGGTCAGATGGAATTCTTTAAATAAAAAGAAAACATAAAATGATAGCAATGTGTCTGTGCATCTATTTGGCAGCATGCGATTCCGGCTCTTAAAAAGTAAGATAAATGTGCAGTTAATGTTTTGGAAGAGCAGAGAACAAGCCAGAACATCCATTGTGCCACAACCTGCCTTTGTGGTTCAACAGTCTGTTAAAATTTACATTGCTACGGTTCACCCTCGGAATAAATCCGATTCCTTTCAGAAAGGTCTGATTTGTTTGAGTAAATGTTGCACAGTGCTAATATAGTGCAAAGACATGTAGGCATCTGGGAACCATTTCTCAGCCCTAAAAATAACCGAAAGGCCACTATGATCTCAAAGTTGTAAAAGCAAAATAAATCTAAAAGCTGTGAGCTGACTTTCTAATGCACAGGAGCACACCACATAGCTCCTCCTTGAACTGACGTTTATTTTCTCATTTTTGTAGGATGAGAAATAACCCCATGAGCAAAGAAAACAAAATTTTGTCCATGTTTTTGTAGCTGTGATAAGGGATTCTTTTTAAGGTGTGCAGGAAAAAAGGACAGCCTTAAGAATTTAAGGAAGTTTTCACCAGGTCTTCTTGAAGAAACTAAACAACTTTGCATCACTATTTCAGAAGCACTTAAACCTTTAACCAGGCACGTATTATTGCCATTTCAATTTGGAATGGGTCATTAGACAACCTCTGACCACCTCAATTCTAAACACATTTTGGGAAAGTGTGTCCCATTGGCTTCAATGGAACATGATATCAAGTAAGTGCGCTTAGGACTGAAGCCAAATCTGTTTGGGAATGCAGCCAAGATATTCAACAGTTCCATATTTAAGTCAGCACTGTTGCTCAGGTGAGTATGACGGGAATAATCTGTCCCTTGCTATTGGGATGGAAGCTCGAGACATCCACCAAGGACAATAAACAGGCAAGCAGGGTGGAGAAGGCACACAGTAGTGGAAGAGGAACTTCTATTAGTCCTTATTAGAATCAAAGAATCAAAGAATTGGAAGGGACAACGGACCATCTAGTCCAATGAGGGTCAACTCGTCTAGGCCTCAGCAATGCAGGAATCTTTTTGCCAAGGGACTTCAACACATACACATATACTTACCATGAAACTAAGGAAGGTTTTGCTGACGGTACCTGAGGGCAACAGGTTGGTTCAGCTGATATTGCAGCCACCCCTTGTGACAAAGCCAGCTTTCTCCCCTTCAATATCTTGCTCTGCTCCCCGATCCCTTGTGTCTGCCACCTGAGGTTACCACCTAACTTTGCCTAAAGATAGGGCTGGCCTTCTTGTCTGCTCAAGAAAACCCTTTGAACTTCTCTTTCATTTTTCCAATCAAAAGATTATTATTATTATTATTACAGTGGTACCTCGGGTTACATATGCTTCAGGTTACATAAGCTTCAGGTTACAGACTCCGCTAACCCAGAAATAGTACCTCGGGTTAAGAACTTTGCTTCAGGATGAGAATAGAAATCGTGCCCTGGCAGCAGGAGGCCCCATTAGCTAAAGTGGTGCTTCAGGTTAAGAACAGTTTCAGGTTAAGAACGGACCTCTGGAACGAATTAAGTACTTAATTCGTTAAATAAATAATACAGGTACCACTGTATTATTATTATTATTATTATTATTATTATTATTATTATTAGCCCAATCTTTGTCTCTGGTTTTGTAGCTAGGTGTTTGATCCTATGCTCATAAATCCTTTCAAAGAACTGGAGGGCCTATGTTAGCTTAAATATTCCTGAAATATTCTGAATGAGCATTTTACTAATCAATCTGGCCTATTCAGTTTGTTCTTGTTTTTATTTTTTTTGCTGCTCTGGGTGACTACCTTTTAAGCATTTAAATATACATAGATAATTATCTGATGCTGTAAGGATTAATTTGATACAACCCCAAATTGCATGTAATTGGGTAGGTTTATATGCGGGTGCCTCTTATATATTAATCCCATTTTTTTTTTTGCTGTGTAATTGGTCCACCAAATATATGCATCAAATTACACTTTAATTACCTTCCTCAATATAATCAGGGCATAATGTACCATTTCCCAATCACCTTGCAATAACCTTCTAATAGTTCAGTAACATTAGACTGAACTTAATTTCAAACTTTGGTGCGCAGTGTGTCCTTTCAGATCTTCCGTCCATGTCATTCATGTGGATAAGGAATAGAATTCTGTTGACTACCATTAATGGTGCCCACCAACATCTCCTGAACATGGGGAAGGGCCGTGGCTCAGTGGCACAGCAAATGCTTCACATGCACAAGGTCCCAGGTTTCAACCCCCACCTTCTCCCGGTAGTGTTTGGAATGCTTCCTGTTTGAAATCCTGGAGAGCTGTTGGTGGTCAGATGGTTAATCTTGATTTAGATGGACCAGTGTCCGATTGGTCAGTGCCCGACAAAGCCTTATGAGGGAATCGGGTATGTTTACCCTGGGAAAGAGGAGACTGAGCAGAGATATGATAACCATCTTCAAATATCTCAAGGGCTGTCACATGGAAAATGATAAAAGCTTGCATTCTCCTGCCCTGGACAGTGGGACCCGTACCAATGGATTCAAGTTCCAAGAAAGGTAAAGGGACCCCTGACCATTAGGTCCAGTCGCGGATGACTCTGGGGTTGCTCATCTCGCTTTACTGGCTGAGGGAGCTGATATACAGCTTCTGGGTCATGTGACCAGCATGACTAAGCCTCTTCTGGCAAACCAGAGCAATGCACGGAAACGCTGTTTACATTCCCACCAGAGCGGTACCTATTTATCTACTTGCACTGCATGTTTTCGAACTGCGAGGTTGGCAGGAGCTGGAACCGACCAACGGGAGCTCACCCCTTCGCAGGGATTCAAACCGCCGACCTTCTGATCAGCAAGCCCTAGGCTCTGTGGTTTAACCCACAGCGCCACCCGTGTCCCCTTTATTAGAAAGGAGATTCCCACTAAACACCAGGAAGAGCTTTTTGATGGCAAGAGCTGTTCAACAGTGGTACAGAGGCCCTTGGGAGGTGGTGGACTCTCCTTCCTTGAAGGTTTCAGAGCAGAGATTGGATGACCATCTGTCATGAATTCTTTAGTTGCTATTCCTGCATTGCAGGCGGTTGGATGACCTGATCCTTGGGGTCCCTTCCAAGTCTACAGTTCTATGATTCTATGGCAGATGCAGGTTGGCACTCAAGATGCAGAGGCAAGCCCTTCATTCAAGAAACAGAATGCAAGGCAGCAAAGGAAAGGAAAGGAAAGGAAAGGAGCCTATGCAACAGTTGCCGGGAAAGAAGGTCTCTCCTCTCTAGTCCCCCTCGCCAAGTCTCCTTCTCAGCTGGATGTTTCCAAAGAAGAAGAAGAAGAGTTTGGATTTGATATCCCGCCTTTCACTCCCTTTAAGGAGTCTCAAAGCGGCTAACATTCTCCTTTCCCTTCCTCCCCCACAACAAACACTCTGTGAGGTGAGTGGGGCTGAGAGACTTCAAAGAAGTGTGACTGGCCCAAGGTCACCCAGCAGCTGCATGCGGAGGAGCGGAGATGCGAACCTGGTTCCCCAAGATTACGAGACTACCGCTCTTAACCACTACACCACACTGGCACCACACAAGCAGCCTTAAACTACGCCAGGGGGAATCTGTGCTCTTTGTTCTTCTACATGGGCAGCCCTCCATGTCCTTGGTTGGGGCCCCGATCCGGAACCTGGGAAAATTGATTATGGAACCATGGGGATGGGGTGGGGGGCTGTGGGGCTCAACTCCTCTTGTGCAGCCGGATCTGACTGCTTCCCAGGCTTTGGTGGGTGGCACCTACTGCCCTCTATTGTATTATCTTTGTAGTGGTAGAGCCTATTATTATTATTATTATTATTATTATTATTATTATTATTATATACTGCCCTGTACCTGCAGGCCTCAGGGTGATTCACAAGATAAAATCACAATATAAAAAACACAAAATGTGCAATCAAAATAAAAACAAAAACAACCCTATAACCCTCTCTCAATACATTTTAAAAGGGCATTGGCTGTTAATCAGCCAAAGGCCTGGTTAAAGAGGAAGATTTTCGCCTGGTGCCAAAAGATGTATAATCATGGTGCCAGGCATACCTCCATGGGAAGAGCAAGCAGGGAGCCACTGCCGAAAAGGCCTGTTCTCATGTTGCCACCCTCCAGACCTCCCATGGAGGAGGCACAAGAAGGAGGACCTCAGATGATGATCTCAGGGACCAGGAAGGTTGATATGGAGAGAGGTGGTCCTTGAGGTATAGCCATGAAAGAAGAGGAGAGAAGAAAAAGAAGATATTTATACCCCGCCCATCTGGCTGGGTTTGCCCAGCCACTATGGGCGGCTTGCAAAAGAATATTAAAAATAGAATAAAACATTTAAAACATCCCTAAAGAGCGCTGCCTTCATGTGTCTTCTAAAAGCCAGATAGTTGTTGAATTCCTTGACACCCAATGGGAGAACCTTCCACAGGGTGTTTGCCACTACCAAGAAGGCCCTCTGCCTGCTTCCCTGTAACTTCGCTTCTTGCAGTGAGGGAACTGCCAGAAGGCCCTTGGAGCTGGACCTCAGTGTCCAGGGAGAATGATGGAGGTGGAGACGCTCCTTCAGATATACTGGGCTGAGGCTTTTTAGAGCTTTAAAGATCAGCACCAACACTTTGAATTGTGCTCAGAAATGTACTGGGAGCCAATGTAGGTCTTTCAGGACTGGTGTTATGTGGTCTCGGCAGCCATTCCCAGTCACCAGTCACCTGTGATGGTGAAGAAAAAGCAAGCTCTGCTTCATTCATTTGGCTGCGGTGGCTGTTCTCCATTCTTCCTGATATTGTTTTTTAAAATAAATAAATAAAAAGAATGATCTTTCATCTGCTCTGACAGACATTTTGGCTGAAGAGCTGGGTAACGCTTACGATAAATGAGTAAATACTCCGTGAAATGGTTTCTCTGATATATCAAGATCGCAGATCTCATCATGAATATGGGGACCCCGCAGGGGTGTGTGTTGAGCTTGCTTTTATATATGCTCTATACAGCTGACTGTGCCCCCAAATACCCCAGTAATAAGATCATTAAGTTTGTAGATGATACAACGGTGGTTGGTTTAATTACGGCTGGAGAGGGGGAGGCGGCCTATAGGAAGGAAGTTGAGCAGTTGGGGAAGTGGTGCAGGAAAAACAAATTACTCCTTAACTTAAAGAAAACAAAAGAGATTATTGTGGACTTTAGGAAATGTAAACTGAATATTCAGCCACTTATTATTGAGGGGAAGTGTGTGGAACAGGTCTCAGTGTTTCGATTTCTGGGAATGGAGTTGAGAGATGACCTAACCTGGGGAGAAAACAGCAAAGACCTGATGAAGAGAGCACAGCAGAGGTTATATTTTCTGAGAATCCTCCAGAAAAATAATCTCTCAAAGGACCTGTTGATGGCATTTTGCCATTGTACTGTTGAGAGTGTATTAACTTATGGTCTGTGTGTGTGGTTTGGGAGCTGCACGGTCAGGGGAAAAACAATGTTGTCCAGGATTGTAAAGACTGCAGAGAGAATAATTGGGTGCACTTTTCCCACCTTGGATCAAATCTATGCTTTCAGGTACCATAAGAAAGCTGCATAGATAGTGCAGGATAGTGCACACCCTGGAAATGATCTCTTTCAGCTTCTGCCTTCTGGAAGAAGGTACAGGGTTATAAAGACCAGGACTAGCCTCCTGAGAATAAAGATTATCGTATCATAATACTCTCAAAAGGACTTAACTCAGGTGCTGGAAAGGAAAGCAGCACAGAAACACCCTTTGTGTGGCTATTCCCTCCCCCCCACAGGTGGAATAAATGAAGACAACGGACACAGAGTTTTAGGTTAATGGGCGAAAATGGCCACAACTTTATTGATTACAGGAAAGAAGGGTATTGGCTTTAGGCATTGGCCCTAACCGACTATCCGGTCTGACCGGGAAGGGTTAAACACCAACAGGGGGAGCCACCCGAGATGCATATCCCTAGGCGCTCCCCGAGGGGTTACCGCTCGGGGGCGCGCTTTAGGCCCTAGCCTCCGTAGGTTTCGGACGAGGCGTCGCCCCTCGGAGTCCTTTAACGAACTACCCTTCAAGCATTGGGGGAGGTGATGGCATTCCTCCCCCCCAACCTCATCTGCATGATAATACCCCGGCCAATGCCTACCGCCAAAACCGAGGGAGTTGTGACGATTTGCTACGAGGTAGGCGAAAAAACCAAGTGGCTCACAAAACCAGCCAATTAGCCAAATGGAAAAACTCCTACCAGGCCCCTTGCGGCGACCAGCCGAAGCCCATAGCAAGGTCAGTGGCAAAACCTAAAGGGCGGGTGGGTGGGAAACCGCGTCGTCTCCAGGGAAGAAAGGGGGCGAGCCAGGGGCTGCCCTGACCTTAAGTGGCCCCTACGAAGGCCCGCCCCTGCCGCCAGCCGATTGGCTGGCGCCACAGGGTATGCTAATTGGGGGAATCCCTGTCCCTCGCGAGGCTGACGCCAGCCTCGCAAGAGCGAGTGTGGGCGGGGTCGTGATCCCACAACCCCCCCTCCTCCTGAAGATCGGAAGGGGCATTGTGTGGCTATTCCCTCCCCCCCACAGGTGGAATAAATGAAGACAACGGACACAGAGTTTTAGGTTAATGGGCGAAAATGGCCACAACTTTATTGATTACAGGAAAGAAGGGTATTGGCTTTAGGCATTGGCCCTAACCGACTATCCGGTCTGACCGGGAAGGGTTAAACACCAACAGGGGGAGCCACCCGAGATGCATATCCCTAGGCGCTCCCCGAGGGGTTACCGCTCGGGGGCGCGCTTTAGGCCCTAGCCTCCGTAGGTTTCAGACGAGGCGTCGCCCCTCGGAGTCCTTTAACGAACTACCCTTCAAGCATTGGGGGAGGTGATGGCGTTCCTCCCCCCCAACCTCATCTGCATGATAATACCCCGGCCAATGCCTACCGCCACCGAGCCGCAAGCCGGCTCGCCGCCAATACCCTCAGACCTGTAACCAATCCCTAACGCCTTGAAAAGTATCTGCCAACCAAATATCATTGCCAGCATCAGATAGAAGCACGCCATCCCAGCGATAAAGCATTTCCTTGTCAAACCGTATGCATGGGTGCTGAATGACCCGACCGCCCCATGCGGCCACTCTATGAGCCACCGTGCGCTCCACAATCCTCCTAGCTTTGTTCACAGCCACGGGTTTCTCTGCATCCCGCCAACATCGCCTTTCCAGCAAAGATGACCAAATTATTGTAATGTTTTCATGGGATGCCCTCAACAATTCCAAGTCATTGATAATGTTCCATATCAGGTCCACCCCTTTCCTGTACGCCAAGTCGTTCTCGCCCAGCTGGATGACCATGGCACTGGGTGGGCCCTCGGCAGCGATTTTTCTGGATACGACTGGGAAAAACTCTTCCCAACGCATACCCCTCCTAGTGATCCATGACAATTTGACCCTGCTGGGTAGCCGTAGCTCCTTATCCCAGCCCCTTTGTTCGGCGCGCCGCTTTGCCCAATATACGATGCTGTGGCCGAGGATCCACAGTCGAACCACACCAGTACCTGGAAAGAGAGAATCGGAGAACCGGATCAGGAGGAGTGCCCGGGGAGAAAGCTGAGGGGAATTTAGAAGGGCTTACGGATATAACCCTGGTATGTGTTAGATTTCCAGCGACCCATGTCCATAATTCTTTCCGCCGGTAAGCCCATATGGGCGGCGGTGCTCGCTGCCCCAATGCGAAAGGAGTGTGCGGCGTACTCCTCTTGGGGAAGCCCGATGGCGGCAATTGCTTTGCGCAAGACCCTGGTGAACTGCTGCTTTGAGAGGGAGGAACCGTCGGAATGCAAGAAAAAGGGGCCCCGAGATTCTGGTCTTACACACAGGTATTTTCTAGCATCCTTTACAGGGCAAGGGCCCGCCTTTTGAGTCGCCTGAAGGCGAACCCAGGCTCCGTTGCCAAGCTGATCAGTCTTAGAACTACGGATTTTTAAGTGGCCCCTACGAAGGCCCGCCCCTGCCGCCAGCCGATTGGCTGGCGCCACAGGGTATGCTAATTGGGGGAATCCCTGTCCCTCGCGAGGCTGACGCCAGCCTCGCGAGAGCGAGTGTGGGCGGGGTCGTGATCCCACAACCCCCCCTCCTCCTGAAGATCGGAAGGGGCATTGTGACACCCCTTCTTCTTCCTTTTGCATTCTGAAGAGGGAACACATTGTCGACACAAACTCACACTGCTTACTATTGTAGAAGATAGCTAGTTAGGAGACCTGAGGACCTGCAGCTAAACGACTGCTTTTCATTAGCTTCTTGTTAAAGGCAAGCTCTAATTAATCAAGTTGGCAAAGCATATTTCTCGGGGAAGATTTGCTGGGCAGGAGCCTGTGGCGTGGCAAAGCTCAGCGCATCCCTCTGGTGCCCTAGACTGTAGCCTACAAAACTGTCAAGTCGGATGGGCCACGGTAGGTCTGCATTGTTAAACCCAAGAACTCCTTTCTCCTCGGGAAGGAGGGCAGCCGCCGCCAAGTTTGCTGCAGTAATATTTCAGCAAGGACTAGTAGCTATCGTTTAATGGGAGAGCACCATCTGCGTGTCGGCTAATTTATATTAGAGAGACTGCCGCAAGTTTAACTATGGCAGTGAGGAAAGCTCTGCTTTAATGAAATATGGAGGAAATGGCTGGAATAAAGGAGCGCCGAGATAGGAGCTTAATGACCTCATTTTTAAAATTTTCAGCACGGGGAGGGGTTGGGCTGTCTTCTGGTAGAAATAGTAAATGGAAGTCTGGGGTCGTTAGAAGCATCACATTAAAACCACATTATTTTATGGGTACTCTTTATATGATTTTGTGGGCAGAAATGTGACTCCCGCTCTCCCTGTTGACATGAAGCTTCCTCTTCTTTTATGAAACAAGAATCACAGTGAAGAATGTTTCTGCTTGCTAGAAGACTCAGACAGAACTTAGCATTGATATATAGCCAGCTTTCCCCCTTAATGATCAAAATGCATTTTTATGCACACCCTACGCTAGCATATGCATTTTTGTACATATTACTTGGATAAAGAGCCACACTGCAAAAGTCACAGAAGTATGAATTTCTCTCTTCTTTTTTTTAGTTTTTCATTTGATTTTACAAATATAAATTTATAACAAAACCAAATACATATCCATATAAAGCAGTTTTTCTGAATCTCGAGACTTCCCCCCAATCCCCTCCATGGGTCCTAATGCCAAAATTTTCAACTGGGTATTATAACTTAGTTTATATTTTATATCTATCCATATTGTCCATAGTATTTGTTACATTGCAAGTGAGATTAAAATTGTGCTAATATTTTCATCCATTTACAGTGGTCTCCTAAGGAAATTATATCCCCCCCATTCTTTAGAATAATAATAATAATAATAATAATAATAATAATAATAATAATAATAATAATTTATTTATACCCCGCCCTCCCCAGCCAAGACCGGGCTCAGGGCGGCAAACAACCAATAATAAAAACAAGTTGATTAAAATACAATTTAAAAGATTAAGATACAACATTAAAACAATTAGGGAGCAATCTCTTCATAGGAGGAGAAAGGAAAAAGAAAGAGGGGGAGGGAATCAAACTGATTCTGAGCCAAAGGCCAGGTGGAACAACTCTGTCTTACAGTCCCTGCGGAAAGAGATCAGATCCCACAGGGCCCTCGTCTCAAGAGACAGAGTGTTCCACCAGGCTGGAGCCAGTGTTGAGAAGGCCCTGGCTCTGGTTGAGGCTAATCTAACTTCCTTAGGGCCTGGGACCTCTAGGTCCCAGCATGAATTTCAAAGTATAGAATGTTTTGGATTGTATGGCTTTGGAAAGTACAGCTCAGGTAGGTTCACCTTTAAAATGTGAACGTTACAGAATTTCCTCCCCATCCTTCTCTATAATCACAGGCTAACAACACTGCTTTGCCATGCTCTTGTGGCAAGTTCTGCACAAATCTCTGGAAAGCATGATGTGCTCCCCGTTTCCACAGTGTTGGAAACTGGAGGGAGGAACAGTTGTATGGCACTCTAGGGGGGTGCTTGGAGGAACTCCAAAGCAAAGCTCAGCTGAAGGGACCATCCTTGACCACTCCCTGGCCCAAGAGCGGGAGTACAGTCCTTGTCATTTTGTCTGTGCTCCACCAAAGCGCTCAGAGTGCACTGTGTTTTTCTTTAAAAATGGCATAGGGAACCTGTTGTAGAATAGTCTGAAGACGAGGACTGGGGAATGCATTCTATAGCAGACCAGCTTCTCTCTGATGGAGAGCTGGAAGGGGAAGAGTTGCCTCCCCTTGTCCCCAGAGAGACAGAAGTTGAACAGTTTATGGAGGAGTTACTCAGTTACTAGATAATGACAAGAGAACCAGAAGGGAGGGGGCAACTAGTTGAGACATTACTTGAGAGTGTGGGGGACCCCTGCTCACCATGGAGGTCCAAACGTATCAGAGAGCAAACGTATCAGAGAGCAAAGGAGTCAGAGGGAGAGAAGAACTTAAATGGCGCCTAAAATGCAGCGGAAGTCGGAAGGAGAATTTAGAGTAGCCAACTGCCCTCCTTGCAGAGAGTTGTGTATTCATGCTTGCAACATGATGCTGTAATAAAAGGACTATAAATATATCAACTGCTCATTAATTCTTATCTGTGAAGTTACCGAAGGAAGAAAAGGACTCTCCACGCCTGACAGGTTCAAGTGATCTGTCAGACTGCTTTGAACTCTTTAAACTTAGGCAAATTTGGTGGATCGATGGCACCAACTTTATCCCAGAGCCTGGCCAATATGTGGAAGTCACTGGTATGTGTATGTGCACAACAGAACAGTCTATTAGAATACAGTGGTACCTCAGGTTAAGAACTTAATTCGTTCTGGAGGTCCATTCTTAACCTGAAACTGTTCTTAACCTGAAGCACCACTTTAGCTAATGGGGCCTCCCACTGCCACCGCGCCACTGGAACACAATTTCTGTTCTCATCCTGAAGCAAAGTTCTTAACCCAAGGTAATATTTCTGGGTTTGTGGAGTCTGTAACCTGAAGCATATGTAACCTGAAGCGTATGTAACCCAAAGTACCACTGTACATAAATTGGTCGTCATTCTCTTAAACACTCAAATGTTACGTTAGCACAGACTTATGCTGGCTTTCTTCACAGTTATCTCATTGTGAGGATTACACTGTTTTCTGCAAGTCACTTTTAGAGTTTACAAATCACAGACTAGGGCATGAGCTATGATAAAAAGAACACAGGACCCCATTTGTCAAAGAAGACTGTAAAACAATGTTATAGACCTTCGGAATTATTAATTCCATAGCGGTGAAGACATCATTCATAGCTGCTGTATAGATTTTCTTAGAGATAGAAATTTTATGTACCAGCCATGTCCCTTAAGAGCTTATAGGTCAGCTCAGGAACCAAATAAAACTAATTACAATATGCATTATTGGTATTATATTAAGCTGTATAAATTATATCTCTAAAGCAAAGCAAGCCTATCTCACAGAGTATGGGAATAAACACTTAAATCTTTATAGTGGCCATTGCCATTAGTATTGGTGGGAAAGGAACTGTGTGACTGATATTTGTGTTTCTTTCCATGGCTTTTCTTCAATGAGATCAGGATGGAACATATGGTCTTCTCCATTTTATCCTCACGGCAACCTGATAAGGTAGGCTCAGTGGAGAAGTAATTGGTCCAAGACCATCCAGCTAGCTTCATAACTGAGTCTTCCTAGTTCATGTATCATGCACTTTTCAATATACTACCATCAGGCTTCAGGGAATCAGATCCGGCGGTAGCAAAGAAGCAGAGAAAAACAAGGAAAAGTTCTTACCAATTAGTTTATTCAAGATTCACAACAAGAGACTAAGGAATGCTGTCTCTTTCTCTATAATGGCGTTGCTCCAACTAAAGTCCCACCCCCTACGACTCCCCTATTCGACGTCACTCTGAGCTTTCTGCCGGTGAGCTCTCTGTTCTGCTATCCCCAATGCCCATCTGGTCCTGGGAGAAGGGGGGGGGGGGTCAGGAAGTCTTTCTAAAGACACTGAGTCTGTCAGCTGTCTCTTCCCTGGTGCTTCTTCTTCCTGCTTCTCTTCCAATATTTCCCAGCATCTCCCCTCTGCAGCCTCTGAACTGTGACCTTCTGCAAACCACTGTTCTAAATCTATACTGTCCTCCTGTTCTTGGGAAGGTTCAGGAGAAGAGGGGTGGCATCCCCCACCATTCCTCTTCAATCCAGCTCCTGACATCTACATTTTATCTCCAGTGTGAATCCATGTGTTGAAAAGTTCATCCTGCAGTGGTTATTAAAACCTGTAGGCAACTGAGCACATGCCTGACTTGGGTTCAGCACCCTGCTTAGCCATTAAGCTCTCAGAGTAGCTTCAGAGAAGTTGGTGTATCTTAGCTCTTAACCTATGTTGGAATCCAGTACTCCCTAAGGATAACTTTTGATATATAATGTGCAATGTCTGAATGTTTGCTAGAGAATACTTACATTGTATGTGTCAGTGTTCAACAATAGACTTAGGCTGAATCTAGACCTACAATTGTACCTTGGATCCCGAACGACTTGTGAGTCAAATGTTTTGGCTCCTGAATGCCGCAAACCCGGAAGTGAGTGTTCTGGTTTGCAAACGTTCTTTGGAACCCGAACATCCAACGGGGCTTCCAATTGGCTGCAGGAGTTTCCTGCAGCCAATCAGAAGCTGCGCTCTGGTTTCCAAACGTTTTGGAAGTCAAATGGACTTCCAGAACGGATTCCGTTCGACTTCCGAGGATGTGGGAGAGACCAGGGCTTTTTCCCCCCAGTCGGAATGCACTGGAACTCAGTGATTATAGTTGCAAAGACATACAGTTTGAATTAAAGAACAGCTCGTCCCTGAGCATATTCTGAGTCTAGGAATTTGTTTCTTGTACCAGAACTGAACTGAGGTCAGTGTCTTTCCACTCCACAGGAGATTTTTAAAAATTATTGTTATTCATTAGCCTTATTTAGGTGGAAAGAGTCATCTTGTTGCAGCTAATGTTAAATGATTAGGAGTCAGAAACTCTTGCAAATTTACTGCAGAACATTCTGAGATCTACCAGTAAGTTCTGATCTGCCTTTGGCACACCTCTGCCGTAAAAGACGGAGTTAATTCAAAAGATCAGCAAGAGATAGCACATATTTGTTTAACTCAATGCAGATTTCACTTTACTGATTTTTTTTTTACAAAATAAGAAAAACACCTTGTACAATTTGCTGGTGAAGCAACAGCAGATTTATTTTATTTTATTTTTAGACTAATATTCTATGTACAAATATGCTTGAAAGCTGCTGAAGAGTAACCAATTTTGAGGTCAAGTCCACAAACACATTTATGGCTGCGATCCTATCCTCATTTACACATGAGTAAGCCTCACTGGAATCAGTGAAAAAAAATTCTGAGTAGACATGTATAGAGTTGTACCAGGAAGGCCATCAAACTACACAGGCTCTTCACTTTGTCTACTAGTTAGTTAATTTTCTCTTATTCTGGACTTGTTCCCTGGGACAACATTTATCCAACAAAAGCTGAGGGTATCTAAAGTCAGCAAGATGACTCTCCTCAGTCTTTCCCCTATAGTTCTCCCCAATAAAAAAGGACAATATGCTAATCAGTACCACTTGAGAATAAAAACTGAAGCTATCACTTATGAATTTGCCCATAGTTGACAGCTTTATTAATCTCTGCACTGGCTGTCATCTGATAAAGAATAACACATAATAAAACCTCTGCAAATTACCTAATTAGACATTCTGGAACTGCTACTTTGCTACCCTAACAGTAAGAAATCAAGTACATTATTTTGTATGTATAGTGGAAAAGGAAGCTCATTGAGAGTGACCCTCATTGGTGATGATCTATCGCAGTGAGATAAGAATAAATGAATAGTTAACTGAAATATTCTCCGTTTGGCACCATTATCACTTAGAGCTTTTTCAAATGTGGCATGATTTGCTCCAGGGGATTCATTCTGGCTCCTCCAAGTTCTTGTATTGATCACAGTTATTGGCTGGTAGCAGAAAATATTATCCCATTGTTCTCATCCCCAACTAAAATGCATCTGACTGGGCAAAAGGAAAGAACTCCAAAGAATGTTTTGCGGTTAGGAAAGTGATGGGGAAATGCACTGAAATGTATGGGATGAATTTATGTGTAAAAAAACACACACATGCAAGCGAATCAGGAGGAATGTTTGATGAACTCTCATTGTCGCACAACCTCCCCATGAGCAAATCAGAACAAATGGACAATAAAGATTGGGCATTTCTGAATCTCTGTGTGAACTTTGTGCACAAGCAGATCAGGAGGGAGGCTCACGAAACAGGCAATCTACAAGATCCCTGTGACTCTCCCATCCAGGGAGTGTCATGCAAGCATTGGCTTAGCCCCAAAGAATAGTTCAGGTCACTGGGAAGGGTTACAAGAAATAAGGAAACATTAAAGGAGCAATTGCATCGAAGGAGATGTGAAAAAAACAAACCAAGTGCTCTCCAAAAGCAAAGTAATCGAATATGCCCTCCTCAGTTCTTTTGTCTACAGCCTTCAGCCCTAATTTAAACAGCCTGTCTTTGTGTCTGCCTCTCAAGGAGTCATTAATGAACATATTATCTCCTTGGATTAAGTGTTGCTACTCTTTCTAATCTTAAATCTCACTCGAGCAAACCATATTAGAGTAAATCAAATTGTCTTTTCCTAGGAGACCGTCTCCAGCGATTCCGCGCAACGTGGCAAGGATTTTATGTGACACAGTATATCATCGGCACTTGCAGTCCACAAGGGCATTTATGAAGGAATCATTATTTAGTGTGAGTTTTCTATTTTTAGATTACACACTGAATAACGTGTCCCTGTTTTGGGGGGGAGAAAAAATGGCCAAACTAACAAAATTTGAACCGAACGCTGTCATACAATCAAAGGGGAACAATAATTTGCTTTGTCTAGCTGATTTCTTTGCAGGTTTCAAAGCAAAAAAAAATTCAGAGAGAGAAGCAATGGGACGTGATGTTTGCATACAAGTTATGAATCTGATCTCCAACTATTTTGATCCTCTGTGTGTCTTTCATGAAGAGTCAGAACTTGCTTCTTCTTCTCTCCTCTTGTTTTTCTGTTTGCCTAGAATTTGCTAAAATACTTGGTCAACATCTCATTGGGTGGGTGGGGGGAGCAGTGGTCAAATTCAGAATCACAGTTGACAATAGTAAAGGTAAAGGACCCCTGACCATTAGGTCCAGTCATGACTGACTCTGGGGTTGCGGCGCTCATCTCACTTTATTGGCCGAGGGAGCCAGCATACAGCTTTTGGGTCATGTGGCCATGCATGACTAAGCCACTTCTGGCGAATCAGAGCAGCGCACGGAAACGCCGTTTACCTTCCCGCCAGAGCGGCACCTATTTATCTAATTGCACTTTGACATGCTTTCAAACTGCTGGGTTGGCAGGAGCAGGGACAGAGCAATGGGAGCTCACCCTGTCGAGGGGATTCGAACCACCAACCTTCTGATCAGCAAGCCCTAGGCTCTGTGGTTTAACTCGCAGCGCCACCCGCGTCAAATACAAAAAGAACACATAGGATTAAGGCTTTCTGGGAAATGATATATAATGAAATGAAAAAGATGTTTAAATACACTTTCCTGAAGAAACCAGAGGCCTTACTCCTGGGTATGGTAAGCCATGTGGTGTTAAAAAAGGACAGAACGTTGTTTTTGTATGCTACAACAGCAGCAAGAATCCTTATCGCAAAGTATTGGAAGACGCCAGATCTACCCACTCTGGAAGAATGGCAGATGAAGATGACGGACTACATGGGACTCGCAGAGATGACGGGCAGAATCCGAGACCAGGAGAAGGAGACAGTGGAAGAAGATTGGAAGAAATTCAAGGACTATTTAAATAAATACTATAAGATTGAAGAATGTTAGTTTGACAAGGATTTAAAAAATATATTGGTTTTCAGAGACAATAGCGTAAGAAAAGAAATGGAACTAGTAAAATTATATGGTGAAATAAGGGAAGGGATTTGCTGATGGAATAATGAAACTAGAATACAAAATGGTGAGGTATGAGGAAGTCGGGGAAATAAGGTTAAGAAATAAGGTTTTGAAATTATTCTTGTTGTTTTTTGTTGTTGTTTGTGTTTGTCTTTATTGTAGTTGTTTTGTATTTGTATGTTTTATTGGAAAATTTAATAAATATTATTATAAAAAAAAAAATACAAAAAGAACACATAATTAATAGGAACGAATGGCCACAAGATGTAGCACGAACCTCTGGGTGAGGCAAAGTAAACATTCAGAAAGATGTGGTACAATATTTCCTGGAGTGTAGGCTGGGAATTCATGATTGAACATACACCCATGTGAAAATCTTCCTATATGTGGAAAACATAAAACATAAAAATCCACAAATATTACAAGGAAAAACAAAAACAAACAAACAGAAAAACACATAAAACAAACAAATTTAGCATAAAAAAAACTCACTTTCCAATTTATAACCTTCAAAACCTTATTTCCCTTACTTCCACCCGCCTCCCATTCTTGTATTCCACTTAAAAATTAATTCAGCAAGATTATACTTTATTCATTTTCATCCTTTATCCCTCCCTTTGTACTCTTATTTAACTTAATCACTAGAACCCCTTCGTTTCATTTTCAATGTCCTCAGCATTCATATATTTTACAATGTTTTTGTAAGTAGACTTTGAACTTCTTCCAGTCCTCTTCCACCTGCTCTTCTCCTTGATCTCGGATTCTGCCGGTCATTTCTGCCAATTCAATTTGGCACCATTTTGGAGTGAATCGGAGAAGGTCAGATTTTTGCTGAAATTATGACCCTGGGGCATAGGGATTTTTTCAGAAAAATGATTTTCCGCAGGTTAAGGCATCAAGGCCTGATTTTTTAGCCCAGGATAAAAAGCCTGCTGTTTCCACCACGAAACCTTACAGGGGAGCATTTGCCAGAGTCTGGCACCATTTCGGAGTGAATCGAACAACGTCAGATTTTTGGTGAAATTCTGACTCTGCGGCAATTTGAAAAAATCCCTAACCAACGGTGTCAGAATTTCACCAAAAATCTGACGATATACAAATCACTCAGAAATGGTGCCAAAGTTTTGCAAATTCTCCTCTGAAAGGTTTGGCATTGGAAACAGAAGGGTTTTTATCATAGGTCAAGAAATCAGCCCTCAACGCCTTTACCTGTGGAACAATATTTTTTTGAAGAAATCCCTAACCCACGGTGTCAGAATTTCACCCAAAATCTGATGTTATTCAATTCACTCAAAAATGGTGCCAAACTGTTGCAAAGTCTCCCCTGCAAGGTTTGGTGGTGCACACGGAAGGCTGTGTATCATAGTGGAAAAAAATCAGCCCTCGGTGCCTTAAGGCATGGAAAAACATTTTTTTGAAAAAATACCTAACCCACAGGGTCATAATTTCACCAAAAATCTGAGATTATCCAATTCACCCAAAAATGGTGCCAAACAGCTAGAAATTCTCCCCTGCAAGTTTTGGCAGTGCAAACAGTACTTTTTATTATAGACCAAAAACCAGCTCTTGGCGCCCTGTCCCACGGGGTCACAATTTTGGGAAGAAAATCCTAACCCGCCTACTTTGAAGGCCTATAAAGTCGTATGTTTTAATAGTTCTCACTGTCTAGTTTCTGTGACCATTCACTGAACTTTCTGGTCGTATCTTGTACATACTTTCAATGGCAGTTCACATTTGTATCCACTCAGGAGATGATAATGCATAGTCTCCAATCTGAATGCAGTACTTTCAATTATAGTCATCATTATATCGGGATCTGGGCTGTTGGTTTATATTTTCCTTTGCCATCTGTTAACTGCATATAAGATTGACAAAATCAATTAACACCAATTTTAATTTACTTGTAAGAAATAATAAGCCAAACTAGATGAACGCTAATGCTTGCATTTTGCAACAGTTTGTTTGTTTGTTTGTGTGGTTTGTTTTGTTTTGTTTTAGGTAATAGGTGAAAACTATTCAAACAGTGTAAATCTGAAATCTAACCTCAGGCCAGGATCATCATCATGGATTGATGTTAACAAGGATGATGGTATCTTGTTGACATTTGGATGCTGGTTCTTTGCAAATGTTTGTAGAACTTACATGTCAATCCAAAGGTTGCGGTTACATTTATGGGAAGCAAAATGTCAATTCGAGAACGGTGCCATTTCTTGCTGCAAAATGGGCAAGCAGAATGATAGTGCTGGGTGCCAGAATAATATAATCCACTTATTTAATGAAGATACATTTCCCAGTTTTGTTTGTCTGCAATGAAAGGGAGAGGAGGGCGGAGAGAGATTAGATTGTACTTTGACATCTACAGAAAGCCGAGGTCTTCTCTAGATGTACTGTGGGAAGACTGGGAATATCCCCCCACCCTTGTAGTGGGATATGACTGCTTATAAACTGCAATGTTATGGAAAGGCTTTGAAAACACAAGTCTTTTGAGATACCTAAGCATTTGAATATGAATACTATTTTTCCCTCCCAGAAACTATTCTCAGTGGAGTAAGGGAAAGGGAAATCTGTTATCCTTATGTTATCCTTTCCTATAAGGTTTCCCTCATGCATTTGTTTTTGTTTCTTTTAATAAAAATTTTATTAGGTTTTCCACAATTATAACAGAATAACAGAATAACAAACAAAAACAAAGACAAAAGACAAAAGAATACATCAAAAAAGAAAACAATAGACAAATAAACAATAAAAACAAACTTAATTCTTTAAAAATCCAACCTTATAAACATATTATTGACTTCCCTTCTGAGTTTCCTTGTATCTGGATGCAACAGCTTTCCAATATCATTATTTTAAAAATATATTTCCAATTGTAATCTAACTTATTCACTTTTCTTACTGTTGTAAATCCCACTTATTTAGTTAAATCCTAATTTAATCCTAGGCCTATTTGGTACTTACAAGTAGTTTCTAATTTTTTATATTACAATATTTATTCAAATAGTCCTTAAATTTCTTCCAATCTTCTTGGTATTCCTCTTCTTTCTGGTTTCTTCCAGTCAGGTCAGCTAGCTCTGAAAAGTCCATCATCTTCATCTGCCAATCTTCCACTGATGGTATTTCTTGTGTTTTCCGGTTCTTGGCTATTAAAATTCGAGCAGCCGTTGTGGCGTACAAAAATAATCTAACATCTTTCTTAGGCAATTCCAAACCTGTTATTCCAAGAAGAAAGGCCTCTGGTTTCTTGATAAATGTATATTTCAACATTTTTTCCACTTCATTATAAATCTTCTCCCAGAAGTCTTTCACCTTGGGACAGGTCCACCACATATGGAAAAAGGTACCTTCTTTTTCTGTACATTTCCAACAAAGATCATCACTATTGTGATAATAAATAAAGATTATTATAATAAAGATTTGTAATAAATATTTGGCTATTTATTGATGACTCCGTTTCCGATAGCACTTCAATTCTCCTTTCTTTAATGCTGCATATTATTATTATTCATTGAATTTACATCCCACCCTATACCCAGAGGTCTCAGGGTGGTTCACGGAACAAAATCAAAATATATGATCAAAATAAAAACAACAACCCAATAACCCAATATGAGTGACACTGAGCATTGGACAATGAACAGAAAGTGGCCAACCACAGTCCTGATATCGCTTGTGCAACCACATCCTAAAAGGCACATGTTGGTGGTGGGGGTGCAGCTTTTTATCTCCCCTACACCTCATGGGCCAAGTTTAACCATTGCTCGTCACAATGACATAAGGCGCCTTGCTTTTGCCTGTGGAGCCAATCAGCTGATTGCTGGGGCTTGCAAAGCGCCACACATGGAGCTACGGAAGTGCTGATTTGGGAAAATCCAATTTTCTTGCGACTGGCATTATATCCAATGGTGAGATATTGGGATCCCGCATTGGTTTGAATAAGGAGCAAAGGACACAAACCAGCCAAAGATGCCTTGGATTTCAATGAGAGAGTTGAGCACATGCTTTGATCTTCCCCACTGAAATCAATAGGATAATGCTTAGGTTCAGAAAATTGCCTTGTGGGAGACTGAAGATCGTGATGGAGAAGCATCATTGGTGAGAAATCTCCCCTGAAAAATGCTATTTAGCTGTCCTTGAGAAGCTGAACTGCAAACTCTCCAAGTGTCCCTATTTTCCAGGGACAGTCCCTGGAAGCCATCCTGGTTTCTGATTTCATCCCGGAATGCCTCACTTTTCCTTAGGATGTCCCTATTTCCATTGGAGAAATGTTGGAGAGTATGGAGCTATCCAGCCCCTGAGCCATTTGAAGGCAGCCCTTTATAAGCCCTTTATGTGTTGACAAAAATCAGCTGATAATGCCACAAAAATGTAATCGATTTTGTCAGAAGATCTGATTTTTTTCAAATCAACATAGCACAAAAACCTGACCTGATGGAGAGAAACGGATGCCATTTCCTGATTCAGCAGTGCAAAAATACCCTAAATCAATTGTAGAAATCTAGACAACATTCAAAAAGTAAAAAATTGTTGCCCAGTGTAGTGTATATAAAGCAGACAGTTTGGGGAAAATTCCATTCCTCGCTGCTATGAGCTGAATAAAGAGCATAAAATCTACACTCGACTCTGAGTATATTTCACTAATAATAATAATAATAATAATAATAATAATAATAATAATTGAATAGGACACCCCTTTTTTCATCAGAGGAATGTTGGAAGATATGGAACTGTGGTTAAAAACAAAGGTACAGTTTATATTTAAACCTAAATATACACACTTGAAGCATTCCCTACTCTGTTGTTGGTTGCTGAAAGGAAATTGCTCGGTGTTTTGAGTAGACAGTGCTGGCTGCAAATGAAACACACTCATTCTACTGAAGGGTTATTATGGGGCTGAACAAAGAGAGAGAGACCAAGAATCATGTAGAATCTGAGGGAGAAGGGCAAGCACCTAAATTATCTCACCTCTAGGTCTGCAGGATGCCCACACTTTGGATGTGATATTTGCAGAGGCTTGATACTCATAAAGTGAAATGCTAATCCCAATCTAGGTTTTTTGTTGCTTGCATTGGAGTCAACGTGACTTCAGGGCGGTGTGTTCGAGCCCCACGTTGTGCAAAAAAGATTCCCGCATTGCAGGGGGTTGGACTGGGTGACCCTTGTGGTCCCTTCCAACTCTACAGTTCCATGATTCTATGTAAAAGGTAAAGGACCCCTGGACGGTTAAGTCAAAGGCGACTATGGGGTTGCAGCACTCATCTCGCTTTCAGGCCGAGGGAGCTGGAGTTTGTCTGCAGACAGTTTAAACCACTTCTGGTGCAATGGGACACCGTGACAGAGACCAAAGTGGATGGAAATGCCATTTACCTTTCTGCCGGAGCGGGACCTATTTATCTACTTGCACTGGTGAGCTTTCAAATTGCTAGGTGGGCAGGAGCTGGGACAGAGCAACGGGAGCTCACCCTGCCATGGGAATTTGAACCGCTGACCTTCCGATCTGCAAGCCCAAAAGGCTCAGTGGTTTAGACCACAGTGCCACCTGCGTCCCAATTCTATGTAAAGTATGCTTACCAGATTTTTTTCCAATGAATCCGGGGACACTTTTCATCTTCAATGGATTCTGCAAGGGGACTGATCTGTAAATCCAGGGACTGTCCCCGGGAAATGGGGGCATCTGCATAGGCGCCGACTCCATGGGGCCTGAGGGGGCCCAAGCCCCCTCAAAAATTCGTTTGGGGGGGGCTCCGCCCCCCAATAATTTAAGAAAATTATTAGTTATATTATGCTTTGTAAAATCACAAAATTATGTTGGTATTTTTTATTTTCCTTGTTTGACGATAGTTACCTTTTAAAATACATTCAGTAATGAGTTAAAACAAAGCCATTCCCGGTCTAGAGAGGGGGTGGGGTTGCGGGCTCTCGACCCATCAACAATCTCGCGGGGCTGGCGTCAGCCCCGCGAGAAGCGGGGATTCCCCCTAGCTCATTAATATTCACCGCCCACGGCGGCAGCCAATCGGCTGCCGCAAAGGGCGGGCCCTCACAGGTTCACTTAAGGTCGGGGCAGCCCGGGGCTTGCCCCTTTCGTTCCCCCAGCAGCAGCGGTTTGGAGGTCTTGGGCCCCCCCAATATTTTTTATAAGTCAGTATGGGCCCCCGCCCCCCCAATATTTTTTATAAGTCGGCGCCCCTGGGCATCTGGTAACCTAAATGTAAAGGTCCTATGAAGGCCCCTGCCACACATAAGCTCAAAATAGTAAAGGTAAAGGGACCCCTGACCATTAGGTCCAGTCGTGACTGACTCTGGGGTTTTGGTGCTCATCTCGCTTTATTGGCCGAGGGAGCCGGCGTTTGTCCGCAGACAGCTTCCGGGTCATGTAGCCAGCATGACCAAGCTGCTTCTGGCGAACCAGAGCAGCGCACGGAAACAACGTTTACCTTCCCACCAGAGTGGCACCTATTTATCTACTTGCACTTTGATGTGCTTTTGAACTGCTAGGTTGGCAGGAGCAGGGACCGAGCAATGGGAGCTCACCCCGTCACGGGGATTTGAACCGCCGACCTTCTGATCGGCAAGTCCTAGGCTCTGTGGTTTAACCCACAGCGCCACCCACGTCCCTCCAAGCTCAAAATACTTAGAGCTTATTTGAACAGTCCGTAGTGCTGTCACTCCTGCCAACCTAGCAGTTCAAAAGCACGTTAAAGTGCAAGTAGATAAATAGGTACCACTCTGGCAGGAAGGTAAACGGAGTTTCCATGTGCTGCTCTGGTTCGCCAGAAGCGGCTTCGTCATGCTGGCCACATGACCCAGAAGCTGTACGCCGGCTCCCTCGGCAAGTAAAGTGAGATGAGCACCGCAACCCCAGAGTCGTCTGTGACTGGACCTAATGGTCAGGGGTCCCTTTATCCTTTACCTTTTTGCTGTCATAATGAGACAGACTCCTGGGGATTCTCCCTTGCCTGCAATTCTGCACATTTGGGGTGGGGTAGAGAGAAATCCTGAGGTGTTGGGATACTCCAGATGAAGACGGTGACAATCATGCTCTGTTATATGTTGGAATAGGCACCTTGGGGACTGCAACCTCTGGAGTTGTTTACTGCATGTTGTTGTCTTTAGTCGTTTAGTCATGTCCGACTCTTCATCACCCCATGGACCAGAGCACGCCAGGCACTCCTGTCTTCCACTGCCTCCCACAGTTTGGTCAAACTCATGCTGGTAGCTTCAAGAACACTATCCAACCATCTCATCTCTGTCGTCCCCTTCTTTTCGTGCCCTCCATCTTTCCCAACACCAGGGTCTTTTCCAGGGAGTCTTCTCTTCTCATGGGGTGACCAAAGTATTGGAGCCTCAGCTTCAGGATCTGTCCTTCCAGTGTACACTCAGGGCTGATTTCCTTAAGAATGGATAGGTTTGATCTACTTGCAGTCCATGGGACTCTCAAGAGTCTCCTCCAGCACCATAATTCAAAAGCATCAATTCTTCGGCGATCAGCCTTCTTTATTTGTATGGGGACTGATCTGTAAATCCAGGGACTGTCCCCGGGAAATGGGGGCACCTGGTAACCTAAATGTAAAGGTCCTATGAAGGCCCCTGCCACACATAAGCTCGAAATTAAGTATTTTGAGCTTATTTGAACAGTCCTTAGTGCTGTTACTCCTGCCAACCTAGCAGTTCAAAAGCATGTCAAAGTGCAAGTAGATAAATAGGTCATGCTGGCCACATGACCCAGAAGCTGTCTGCAGACAAATGCTGGCCCCCTTGGCCAGTAAAGCGAGATGAGCACCGCAACCCCAGAGTCGTCTGTGACTGGACCTAATGGTCAGGGGTCCCTTTACCTTTACCTTTTTAGTGCTGTCACAATGAGACAGACCCCCGGGGATTCTCCCTTGCCTGCAATTCTGCACATTTGGGGTGGGGTAGAGAGAAATCCTGAGGTGTTGGGATACTCCAGATGAAGACAGTAATGACCATGCTCTGTTATATGTTGGAATAGGCACCTTGGGGACTGCAACCTCTGGAGTTGTTTACTGCATATAATCTTGCTAATGAAAATGATCTTTACATTCCAATGCCGTTTTGTTGCCATAACATATTTTACCAGCCGAGTTCTCTGCGACAACAAGTACACTTTGCAGAAGTGCATTTATGCGGCCGTTTCCCCCCAGCATGCTCAGTTTGCAATATCTGCAATTTTAACAGACTGAGCAAGTGTGGGCTTTTATGCAAAAGTGATGCTAATATTTTATGAACCAGATTAATGTTGGGAGCCATTCTTAATATTTTTTTATTTTATGGAAACAGACACTGAGGGGCTTGTTAACTGCAGAACAATTTGGGAGTTAATAAGGTAACAAAGCACAATACTGTTATTCATAGCTTGATTTTAATTGTATTTTAGGCATAAAACTGTCTGAAGAACTTAGTGCAAGAATGCATCATGTCAAAGAATGGAGTCTGCCTCTGCTAAGGAGCCTCAATCATTATTTGTTATGAGTGGAAGAATTGATGTTCTATATTTCTAAGATGGTTAAAAAGCTGAATAGATTTTAAGTGAAAAATAAAAAAGGAAATTACAGTTGCCAGATGTTTACGAATGCTACTTCACAGTTGATGTTACCCGGGTAAATGATATTAAAGAGAGGCGTGCTATGAAAAAAGTTAATATTGCCGAAGTATCAGGGTTGTATGGAAGCCGCGACAAACCAGAGCTCAGATCCTGAATCTGTTTACATTGTTGGGGATTAGTTCTGTATCATATGAAATAATAATAAGGTGCCACTGTGCCTATAGAGCTTTCCAAACTGTGTGTCACAACACGTTAGTGTGTTGGCTGCAGTGTGTAGATGTGGTGTGCGAACATTCCCTGGGATCCTTCCGGGGCTGGAAAGGGGTTAGTTTAACCTCTGGTTTGCTAGTAAAACTGAATTACTGTGTCGCAAAACGATGCACGTCCAAAAAGTGTGTCACCAGCATGAAAAGTTTGGAAAGCTCTGCTGTAGGCAGAGACAGCATGTCTTTCTTTTTTAAAAAACAAAACAAACAATGTTTTAAGCCTGCAATTTTTAAGCCATGGAAAGAATTTCAATGGTATTTGGCTGGATTTTCTTATGAGTAGACAAATATAGGATTGCTCTGTAAGGCCCACAAAGACAGCTACTTTGTGGTCATCAAATGCATACATCTAACAACCTTCAGAGTTATGAAGGTACTTTTTACCACCTTTGGTGGACCTGCCCGAAGATTAAAGCTTTTTGGGAAATGATCTATAATGAAATTAAGAAAGTCCTTAAGTGGACCTTTCCTAAGAAACCTGAGGCTTTTCTCTTGGGCATGGTTGGCCAATTGGTGTTAAAGAGGGACAGGACTTTTTTTATGTATGCTACCACAGCAGCAAGAATTCTTCTGGCAAAGTATTGGAAGATGCAAGAACTACCTACTCTGGAAGAATGGCAAACAAAGGTGACGGACTTTATGGGACTGGCTGAGATGACTGGCAGAATCCGCGACCAGGGGAAGGAGACAGTGGAAGAGGACTGGAAGAAATTTAAAATATATCTTAAAAACTGTTGTAAAATTGAGGAGTGTTAAGATGTCAAGGGGCAAGAAGCAGAGAATTACAGCTGTAATTAACAAATTAAAGAAAACTTAATGAAAGGGAATTATAGATAAATTGACTAAAGGGTTGCTAAAGAATCGTAAAACAAGGATGCAGTGATGGGGAGGTATGGGGAAGTCAAAGGAAAGAAGGTGCATGAAAATAAGATTATGAAGTTATACATGTTTAAATGTTTTGTATGTTTTTGTTTTGTGTTTCGCTTGTCTTTATTATGTGTTTGGAAAATGAATAAAAATTATTATTAAAAAAAAAACAGAGTTATGAACCTGATGAAGAATCCTCATCTCACTGAAGTCCGTTGCTTCCCAAGATGGACTTGTAGGTTAGAGTAACACAGGAAGTTTGTCAAGAAGGCCAAGACTTCCATGAAGACTGGAAGACTCAACACATTCAGATGAGTTCTTATTAATTACCCACCATTTGCCCTAATGTCTAGCTGTATGACCAGGGGTGTGTGTGTGTGTGCCTGCTATAATCATTTCCGTTGTCATGCCTAGGCAGATTGGCATGGCAGCCAGGAATAAGGTCCTCCCCAGCCTTTCTCAACCTGTGGGTCCCCAGATGTTGTTGAACTACAACTCCCATCACCCCTAACTAGCAAGGCCAGAGCTCAGGGGTGATGGGAGTTGTAGTCCAACAACATCTGGGGACCCACAGGTTGAGAACCACTAGACCTAGTACAATTCAGCTTGTTTGTAAGAAGAGGCAGGGATGAGTTCCCCTCCAAACAACTGGCAGGTGACATTTTTCATCTCCACATGCACAATTGCTCCATATATGTACCCTCCTTTGTACTGAAGCAGTGATGTTGTTTGTAATCCCTACGTTGAGATTGGAGCATGGTATATAACCTGGCTTTCTTATGTATTATCTGTCACATGCGGGGGGGGGAATGGCTTGAGCAATGGGCCCCTTTGTAGACATGAAATGTGCCCCATCGTCTTGCAGCTTTGTTGCATGGCAAGCACAGAGCAAATTGAGAAAATGTAACTTATTAAGAAGCGCTTTGCGTCTGCCTTTCAAGTTGCAGATCAATACAAAAATGAATTCTACAACTTCAGCAACTCTTCTCGGGGACAAAGGCTATGACAATGGATGATCTATGGTATAACAATGCCGAAATTCTTGACTCCCTTGCGGAACATTCCACCATGATAAACCCATCAGAACAAAGCCTTCAAGCTAAGAAAACGCAAATCTGCTTAGTGGAAGAAGACATGGCTTTTATGTTAAGATTAGTATTATCTTTAAGAGGCAAGCAGCATTACAGCGGATCTGTGATCCATCATACATTTTAAACTGCCTTTCTTCATTATTTAGGATTTTTATTCTGCTGATGAGAGCTATAATTATTCACAGACGTTCCATAATTTGTAGCAACTGTCTCCTGCCGTTAGGCTCAGTGTAATTGTGAGAGACACATATCTGTTGTAGAAAAGAAGAAGGGTGGTTTAAATACTCTGGGGGGGGGGGGAGGGAAATAGCACTATGCAAACTAAGAAAACCAAGTGACACCATCAACTTAAGAAAGGCAAATCACCTATTAGCTTTCTAAAACAAACAAGCAAAACCCCAAATCCTATGACTTTTCAAATACCAGGGAGAGGTGGGGTAATAGAATCAGGCACTCACAAGTTATACTAGTATAAATTGCTGCTCCTGCTCCTTATAAAATGTGAAAATTAACAGGTAAGGAAACATTGGGAAGATGGAATAACATGTTCATAGGGAGCCCTGTTCACTTCGAACTGAAAGAGGATTCACACATCACTGAATCTGCATGGTGACCTCTTCACTTTCTTTCAGTGACTGTAAAGGCTCAGAAGCAAGTCTGGAAAGAAAAGCTAGGATCCCTACTTGCAGATAATATAGTTCTCCCCCTCTGTGGTGCTGTTAATCTAAAAGCTATGCTGTTAAGAGCAATCAAAGGGAAAGAATGAAGACTGTGCATTTTAAACTTCTCTGTGCAACTCATAAACAACATTGAGATGTATTAATGTTCACTTTATGACAGATTTGAAATATCAGCCTGTAATCCAAACGCCCACTGCAGAGAATTTAAGATTCATTTCCCCTAAACTATTTTTAAATATTTTTTTTTAGCTCAATACGGTGAAAACGACTTGCTGCCCATTAACTTTGGTGGGAGTTGCATTTTCTTCTTCGTAGAGCAGACTGAAGATGCATCCCCAGAAGTGAAGGGGTTTCAGAAGTTAGGAGGAACTACCAAATATTCTGGCAATTAACATTACAGTCCTAGAGATATCTAGGAATTCAATAGGACTTACTTCTGAGTAGACATGGATAGAATAGCAGCCTAAGGCACTGTAGGAGAAGAAGAAGTGGATTCTATTTCTCAGGCAGTATGAATATTAAAAAGGCAGCTGCTGAGATCAGTTCACCCAGCATAACAATACATATAACAAATGGCGACTTTTAATGAATGGTAAGAAATGAATCTGGCACTGTCATGTGAGTAGGTACTGCAGTATTATATATGATGAGAAAATTCTGAAACAAATGCACAGCAAAGAAATGAAAAGGGGAATTTTTGTGTCCTGGAAGTGTATGGGCAGTTGGCTTTTCCTTGTGATGGTTAATATATTGCAGGAGCTATATATGGCTAAGTACCCACGCTGGAACTTAATTTTCTGAACTGATGCTTAATGTGGTCATAGCTGGCCAGTTTTATGAAACGATGAGATCTTTGGGTTGTCAGACTCCCAATTTAATTTCCCAGAACCTTGAGGGGGAATAGTAGGGGTGTCCATGAAAGGAAATGGCTTTGCTCATAAGCGAAGGAAGTTTAAAGGAGGTTAGATATTTTTCTTGAAACATTTGTCAGCATTTTCCTGTTTGGGCAATAGATGCATTGTGACATTTATGCGAACAGTTTTGTGCAATTCGTGGGTCTGTAGATTATGTTTCAGGTTTAGCCCCATCAATATCTGCTGGCCAAAATTGTAGTTACCCCCTCCATCTCCTTCCCGCCATTCTCTATGTGAGCCTCAGCAAGTGCCATTGGATTCTTCTCAGTGAATTTTCTCTAGGTTTTCAGCCTTAGACTGAAAAGTAAATAAGGCTGCACAGGCTAAAACAGACTGAAGAGTCGTCACCATTCACAACTTTGTCAGATAGCAGCGGAGGATTAAACTTTACTTCTAACACTGAGATGAGAAGTCATTACAGGAGACACGTTGGCTAAAGGAGAGAATTGAGCCATCATATCGTTCTTAAGCAGATCTCGCTGCAAGACGGCCAAGGATGGAACAGTCAATATTTCTTTAAGCATTTGTTATCTATTTAAAGTAAAAACGCAACGCTGTGTGCGGAACAAGTGCAGCATTGAGATTGCATGGCACAAACATTTGAGGCTTCAGGTAGCTATCCAACTCATGGAGGGCAACCAACATTTATTTGTGTGGTGGAGCTAACACCTTTATCCCTGTAGCAACCCTCAGGCGCTCACTTAATTTGGAGAGTGAAGGCTTGAATGGGCATTTCCCCTGGACATTGTCCCTTCAGGGGGTCACTGTGAAACCTCTTGAGACTGCTTATAGCTGGGAGGATCAATGTATGTTTGTTAGGATGCTGTCAGCAGCTCCTGGCTAGTTGCCCAGGAAAGTATAAAGACAAGGAAAAGTTCCTTACTGTTAAGTTGTGGGTGAACATATCAGATGACACAGTGATTCTTCAAACAGCTCTTGTTTATTCACAGGCCAGAACAGAACTGAACTGAAGGGTTCAGCCAGCCTGCTTATATAGAGCTCCACTAGAAAGCAACAATAACCATTTTCTGTAACTATCCAATCACTGAACTATTTCAATCCCTTATTTGCATATGTGGACCTGAGTGAAAACTATATGCTCTCACTTGTGGGGTGCCTCAGGGTTCCGTCCTCTCCCCCATGCTTTTTAATATCTATATGAAGCCACTGGGAGAGATCATCAGGGGGTTTGGGCTGGGTGTTCATCAGTATGCAGATGATACCCAGCTCTACCTCTCCTTTAAATCAGAACCAGTGAAGGCGGTGAAGATCCTGTGTGAGTGTCTGGAGGCTGTTGGAGGATGGATGGCGGCTAACAGATTGAGGTTGAATCCTGACAAGACAGAAGTACTGTTTTGGGGGGACAGGGGGCGGGCGGGTGTGGGGGATTCTCTGGTCCTGAATGGGGTAACTGTGCCCCTGAAAGACCAGGTGCACAGCCTGGGAGTCATTTTGGACTCACAGCTGTCCATGGAGGCACAGGTTAATTCTGTGTCCAGGGCAGCTGTCTACCAGCTCCACCTGGTACGCAGGCTAAGACCCTACCTGCCGCGGACTGTCTTGCCAGAGTGGTGCATGCTCTAGTTATCTCCCGCTTGGACTACTGCAACGCGCTCTACGTGGGGCTACCTTTGAAGGTGACCCGGAAACTGCAATTAATCCAGAATGCAGCAGCTAGACTGGTGACTGGGAGTGGCCGCCGGGACCACATAACACTGGTTCTGAGAGATCTGCATTGGCTCCCAGTACGTTTCCGAGCACAATTCAAAGTGTTGGTGCTGACCTTTAAAGCCCTAAATGGCCTCGGTCCTGTATACCTGAAGGAGCGTCTCCACCCCCATCGTTCAGCCCGGACACTGAGATCCAGCGCCGAGGGCCTTCTGGCAGTTCCCTCATTGCGAGAAGTAAGGTTACAGGGAACCAGGCAGAGGGCCTTCTCGGTAGTGGTGCCTGCCCTGTGGAATGCCCTCCCAGCAGATGTCAAAGCAATAAACAACTATTTTACTTATAAAAAACAACTGAAGGCAGCCGTCTTTAGGGAAGTTTTTAATGTTTGATGCTGTACTGTTTTTAATATTCAGTTGGAAGCCGCCCAGAGTGGCTGGGGAAACCCAGCCAGATGGGCGGGGTATAAATAAATTATTATTATTATTATTATTATTATTATTATTATTATTATTATTATTTACAGTATCCCCCTGCTGGCCCAGGGTTAGAACTTCAGTACATAACACTTACAGTCCATTTTTGTTTCAAACTGTGCTGGTCCCGGGGGGAAGGTTACCGTTGGCGTAGTCAAAGTCCGGTCCTGGGTCAATAGCCTGGAAACAGTTCCGAAGGAGCGGGGCGAGGTCCGAAGCAGGAAGCCGGGCGGGGACAGGAACACTGGAGGAACAGGACTGGATGCTGGCCGAAACAGCTCTTCATCGACGTTGCTCCTGCAACCTGGGACTGGGCTGACTGGCCTTTATTTTCTCTGAGGCCAGGGGCGGTCCCGGACCCCAGGAGACCCGCCTCTCCTGGCCTTAAGGCGAGCACTCCTCCTGGGAGAAACCAGTTCCCTTCGCCTCTCTGCCCTTCGCCTCTGCAGTTCAGGAGAGGCTGAAGGGTTACTGGGTCCAGGGGGAGACTCACCTGCAGGCACTGAGTCCTCAACCACCTCTGGAGCCAGAGTGGAATCACCTGGTGCCTGCTCCTGAGGATCCGGCACAGGTGCAGGCGCTTCAGAATCAAGGCCCTGCCCCAGTTCAGCCGGCCCTGGAGGCAGGGACTCTTGTGCAGGCTGGGATTCCTCTGGTTCAGCCTCTGAATCGGAATCCCAGGCCATCACACCAACTTTACAGAGAGAGTCCATAGAACCCAACCTCTAGGATAATGGCATTGTCCCGTGTGAATCTCCACTCCTCCCTGTCTCTCCCACTTCCTCATTCGTCATTTCTATGGGTGCTGCTACATGCCCTCTGTCTTTGAGCTCTTTGCTCTCCTACTTTTAAGGCTCGCCGGGTTCTGGGAGTTGGTGGGTCTGGAATGCTTTCTAATGACAGCATGTCAGTCAGCTGCTGTTCTGGCTCTCCCATGATTTCCCAACTCCCCCCCTCCTCTGCCTCTGAGCTGCGACCTCCCGCAAACCACTGTTGTAAATCTATACTGTCTTCTTCTTCCTCCTCCCTGGAAGGGTCAGGCTGGGGAGGCGGTCTCCACCACTCCTCCTCTGCCCAGTCCCTGACAGCATGCCATAGCAAGCAGAGGTTTTGTAGCATTTGACCTGGCATACAAAATGGAAATCTGGACCTGTTGAAATGAAGGACTTTGAAAAAGTTTCACCACTTCCACATTTAATCCAGGACGATATAAAAAAACACCACGGAAGGAAGACAAATGCCTAAAGCAGCCATGTGAATCAATTTGATGTGATAGTGCTATAGTTAACAGGGACTATTAGAATTGGGGCCATTTCTCCCAGATTTCTTCAGATCAACACACCAACAGCTGCCTTTGTTTCCTTTGTCATAAAACAGGCAGTTCATTTTCTTTGTCATGTGGATTGTACTAAAACTTGCACTGAGCCTTGCCAAGTTTTATATGGGCATTATAACATTATGCAAAATGGAGTCCTTTAAAAAAGAAATGGATTGCATTCCAGAAGTAAGTGGAGGATTATTTCCAAATGTCATGTGAGAGACATAATCCATGCAAAAATGGCTTAAGGAACTCAGTCAGACATGCTAGCAGATATTTCATTGAAACTCGACAATTCGAAACTATTCTTAGCAGTGAGAAATGGGCCGCAGACCAGATTATACAGCAAGAAGGAAGCCCACTTTGCCAGTCTGAAAGATGGGGGAAGAAGTTGCTCCATTGGTTTGCTTTTTTCCCATTCCCAGTTGCCTTGATCCTGAGAGATTGGTAGATTTTCCATTACCAACCAAACATAGACAAGGGATTCCGTAAATAACACACAAATGTTCTCAAACATCTGTAATATATTTGAGCCTGTCATCAATTGACATATCTTTTAAATACAAAATCCATTTTTTTAAAAAAGAAGAAGTCAGGCATCAGTTGTACGCTAATGCTTTAAAAACTTTGTTCCCATTTATTTGTACACATAGAGGCACATAGAGCTTGGTTTCTAACCATACGGCTTTTCAGATGCTTCCTTATGTTGCGTTATTAAATTCAGCACCATGGTCAGAGACATTAAAGAATACCAGGTACAACCCATAGCTCTGAAGGTTTCTCTTTCCTCTCGCTGTGATATAGAGCAGGTTATCCGCCCCATCTCACCCCACAACATCTAAAGGGGTGGGTGGGTGTGAAAAATAGCTCTCTGATCCTCTGCTTACCCGTGTAGGAATGTGTCAGGCTGCCTTTGTGTGTCTGTTTCTCTTTGTGTGCTGTGATATGTGAACTCTGATGCATATTGTGCATGTTCTGGTGTGTGTGTATGATTGTGGTGAGTGTGTTTGCATGTGTAAGAGTCTAATGTGGCCATGCCTCTCTTTTGAGCAGACCCACTGTTGGCAAGCAGCCCCAGAGGTTTTCCAAGGAGGAAGTGCACCCCTTGGGCTGATTTTTTTTTTAACCCACCTCTGAAACAGATGCATGCCATCTGATTTTACCATAATGGATTAGGCAAAGATGAAGTTCACAGCACCAAGTCCAATCATCACCTTGTGTATTCGGCAGTTAAGATTGCAATCCTGTGTGTGCTTACCTGAGTGCAAATCCCACCAAACATACTGGGACTTAATTCTGCAGAAATGTGTGGTATTGGTCAACATAAAGTAAAGGAAGAAGAAGAAGAGTTTGGATTTGATATCCCACTTTATCACTACCTGAAGGTGTCTCAAAGTGGCTAACATTCTCCTTTCCCTTCCTCCCCCACAACAAACACTCTGTGAGGTGAGTGGGGCTGAGAGACTTCAAAGAAGTGTGACTAGCCCAAGGTCACCCAGCAGCTGCATGTGGAGGAGTGGAGATGCGAACCTGGTTCACCAGATTACGAGTCTACCGCTCTTAACCACTACACCACACTGGTAGAAATGTAGACAGACATTTGACCTGACATATAGATTGCACTGAATATGGAACTGTTTTAACAGGATTAGTCTAAGTCATAGTTCTGGCCTCAAAAGCATTCACTCAAATTGTGCAACTTTGATTGTTTGAGGCAAAATGGCAGTGCATTATATGGCACTGTTTTCAGACAGATCTTATTTCATAGAGAACTCCTTTTTTGTATTATCAATATTGGTTTATTTTTATATGCTCTAACAACCCAGCAGGTAGCCTTTGTTAATTTCGTGCAATATGGTTGATTGGACCACCAGCGGTTCTTTCATAAGTAACCACCTGGATAATTATTATTCCCATCTTTTCCTTTGTCTCCACTGATACTACATTATTCACCCCCCTCATCCCTCAAATCCCTTTGTACACTATGATTGCCAGACCAAAACCCAGCATTAAAGATATTAAGGAACATTTTGGGGTGGGGACAGTGGTGCTCAGGGTATAAAATGTGCTGGGAAATGCTGGAGGGCAGGGGGCGAGAGACACTATTCTGTGAAGTGTTGGAATACAGGGTGACTCCTTAAGTTAGGGACATCTGGCAAGTTGGCAGGGCTGGCCCTGTTACTAAAACATGAAGCCACCCTGCCTAGCCCAAAGTGAGGCCATATGTTCTGCTTTCCCCAACATAGTAGATGTCAAATATGTGCCAAGCCTTGGCTGCCTCAGTCACCGCTCTTGATGGACATAACTTGTAATGGAATTTGAACATTTAGCGCTTTGGCATCTGTGCTGCGCTGAAGATCAAGCTCATATTCTGAACTTTCTCTGCTTTGCCTTTTTTCCCTGATTGATTGACCAATCAGCGGTTGCTGAGAGCATGCCCACACATCTGTGGGAGAAAATAAGCAAACACGTATCATCCTTATTGTGGGACGCGGGTGGCGCTGTGGGTTAAACCACAGAGCCTAGGACTTACTGATCAGAAGGTTGGTGGTTCGAATCCCCGTGACGGGGTGAGCTCCCGTTGCTCGGTCCCTGATCCTGCCAACCTAGCAGTTTGGAAGCACGTCAAAGTGCAAGTAGATAAATAGGTACCGCTCCGGCGGGAAGGTAAACGGCGTTTCCATGCGCTGCTCTGGTTTTGCCAGAAGTGGCTTAGTCATGCTGGCCACATGACCCGGAAGCTGTACGCTGGCTCCATTGGACAATAAAGCGAGATGAGCGCCGCAACCCCAGAGTCGGTCATGACTGGACCTAATGGTCAGTGGTCCCTTTAGCTAGGCAAATTAAGGCCCAGGGGCCAGATCTGACCCAATCGCCTTCTCTTATTTGAACAGTCCTTAGTGCTGTTACTCCTGCCAACCTAGCAGTTGAAAAGCACGTCAAAGTGCAAGTAGATAAATAGGTCATGCTGGCCACATAACCTGGAAGCTGTACGCTGGCTCCCTCAGCCAATAAAGCGAGATGAGCGCCGCAACCCTAGAGTCAGTCACGACTGGACCTAATGGTCAGGGATCCCTTTATCATCCTTATTGTAGTGCACCTGGCCAAGTTTAGACCAGAAATGTGGTCTCCACCCCCAAGAATGTTTTCATTTCCTGGCCAGTGCAAAGGGCAAAATAAATTCTGTTTCAATAGCCAAGATGCCTCGACGGCAGGAGAAGTCTGTGCTTGGGTAGACTAAACTTAATAAACCAACAGACAGGCTATTGCGTTTCCCAGAGCTGCTTAGGCAGATACACCTGACATGTCACCAACTCTCAGCCGTTCACACAGACATGAATCTGTCTTTTTGACTTCATTTCAAAAGCTTCATGCATTACCTTGGGCCACTGCCAGCTCTCTGCATGTAAGAAAGGGGGGTGGGGTACCCCAATTTTCAAAGTTACCCCTATAATTTTTATTAAATTTTCTATTTTACATTTTAGAATATTCATTTAAACAACCTTAAAATACCAGTGACTTCCCTTCTTCTCTTTCCATGGTTTATTTTGCATAACATAAATCCCTGCATGTTTTACATACACTAAACCATTCAGTATTCCATTATTACATCCATCAAAACTTATTTATACTGTTGGATTTATTTTAATGCTGCCAATGTTTTCAAGTGTACACCATCCCCCCATATAAGCAACAAACATTTTCCAATTTTATTTAAACGTATGTTCTTCTTGTTCTCTTATTCTACAGTATATGTTAGGTCCACAAGCTGCACATATTACATCAGTTTAAGTCGCCATTCTTCTTTAGTTGGGACCTTGCTCATTTTCCAGCAAATTTTCAAAGTTTGTCTATGGGACACATAGAGGTATAATATGCTATAATATGGTAGAAGCAGCTATCCTTCCTGAGTCAAACACTGAACAGATATCCTTGCGTGGCAAGTCCCCTCCCCCCATGTGAAATAAAGACACGGACCCTTTAATTAAGGTTAATGGGCGTAAAAGGCCACAACTTTATTGATTAAAGAATTGAAGGTATTGGCCTTAGGCATTGGCTCCTATCGACTACCCGGCATGGTGACCGGGAAGGGTTGCACACAAGCCGTGGGGGTCCTGTTGAAGTACGCCAACTAGGATCCCACGGGTGTCACCGCTCGGGGGCATGCCAGAGGCCCTACCTTCCAGGTTTCGGACAAGGCCACGCCCCCCGGAATCCTCTAACAGACTACCCCTTCCATTGGGGGAAGGTGATGGCAGTTCCTTCCCCCCCGTCCATTTGCATAACAATTAACCCCTGCCAATGCCTAACCGCCAATACCAGGAACTTGTGACGATTGCTACGAGGTAGGCGAAAAAACCAAAAGGCTGCAAGTGTGCCAACTTGGAAAAATTCCTACCAGGCCCCTTGCGGCGACCAACCGGAGTCCATAGCAAGGTCATGCCTAACTAAGCCTAAGGGTGGGTGGGACGGGGAAATCTCTCAGCTGGTGAAGGGGGCAAAGAGGGAGATCCCGGGGCGTGCCTGGCCTTAAGTATGAATTGGCCACACCTCCTCAGCCCGCAGATTGGCGGGCCGATTTGAAGGCCCGCCCCGGGAATTCCCTGGGTCTCGCGGGGGCAAGGGGCCAGCCCCCGCGAGGGTGGGAGGGGGTTTTGCCCGCAACCCCCTCTCCTCCGGATCTCGGAAATGGCTTTGTTGCAACAAAACTGACATAGGTTTTAGCCACCTCTCACTTGTCTCTAATGAGGTGTAGCAGACATTTGAAATTATGTCCCCCCAAGCTCCCTCACAAGTTGCTACCTCTGTTGATAAGTGTGGGTGCCTTGTGGTGAGAATATTTCTCAACTTTCTCCCAGAGGAATAAATGACTCACCAGAACCCACCTAGTGACTGATAGAGGGTTGGGAGACACCAAGGGACATTGAGCCTAAGCAAAGACCTTGTACTGATGGAAAAGCAATGGGCAATCTGACACCGGGGTTTGTTTCTGAATAATGCAGAAGCACCTTTGTATTAGGGACGTGGGTGGTGCTGTGGTCTAAACTACAGATCCTAGGGCTTGCTGATCAGAAGGTCGATGGTTCAAATCCCCATGATGGGGTGAGCTCCTGTTGCTCAGTCCCAGCTCCTGCCAACCTAGCAGTTCGAAAGCACGTCAAAGTGCAAGTAGATAAATAGGTACCACTCTGGCGGGAAGGTAAACAGCATTTCCCTGCACTGTTCTGGTTCTCCAGAAGTGGCTTAGTCATGCTGGCCACATGACCCAGAAGCTATACGCCAGCTCCCTCAGCCAATGAAGCGAGATGAGTGCCGCAACCCCAGAGTCGTCCACAACTGGACCTAATGGTCAGGAGTCCCTTTACCTTTTACTTTGTATTCTTACATCTGCAAAGTATGGGGAGCAAGTTTTGTGTTGGCTTTGCATCTGGCACCCTGGTGTATGCCAAAATCCATGACCGTGAAGGGAAAGAAACCCGGGGAATCATAGAATCATAGAGTTGGAAGAGACCACAAGGGCCATCGAGTCCAACCCCCTGCCAAGCAGGAAACACCATCAGAGCACTCCTGACATATGATTGTCAAGCCTCTGCTTAAAGACCTCCAAAGAAGGAGACTCCACCACACTCCTTGGCAGCAAATTCCACTGTCGAACAGCTCTTACTGTCAGGAAGTTCTTCCTAATGTTTAGGTGGAATCTTCTTTCTTGTAGTTTGGAACCATTGCTCCGTGTCCGCTTCTCTGGAGCAGCAGAAAACAACCTTTCTCCCTCCTCTATGTGACATCCTTTTATATATTTGAACATGGCTATCATATCACCCCTTAACCTCCTCTTCTCCAGGCTAAACATGCCCAGCTCCCTTAGCCGTTCCTCATAAGTTGTTGTTGTTGTTGCATGCCTCATTTTCAGATTCCAGACAGACATAAGGGGCAAAGACAAACTGAGGCGGGTATTGTGGAGTCGAAAGCTGAGGCCTGAGAGAACTTGGAAATGTGCTGTGTCAGAGAATGATTTTGCTTATCTTTCCCGAACCAATTCAGGCACTGCTGCTCGTGAGGCAACCTTATCAATAGTAGTTTTCCTATTCTTGGTGTTGGCTTATTACTTTCCCTGACAGTACAGTACATGCTATCAGACAGAAGCAAGTTTACTAGAGGCCTGACTTTGAGATTAACTCTAATGTGCAGCTCATTGAACACATTTAATCTTCTAAATTCCCGGTATTGATTTGCAGAATGGAAGCTTATGTCTGCTGATAGAAATGTATTGCTCTTGTTCAAACAGACGATAACTCTCATCCTTGCATATTGTATAGGCTCACCCTGTTCCGGAAAGGTTACAGCATCTTTAAAAACTTTTGAAATGGCCGCTTTTGTGCCTGGTGTGACTCAATAGCCCTTGACAGATATTTTCAAGTACAAGTCCCATGAGTCAAGGCCAGTGCTGGCTGGAGCTGCTGGGAGTTTGATTCCCCAAATCTGAAGAGCACCAAGTTGGGGAAGGCTGACCGACCACTGTAAAGGAATCCTCCTAGCTAATGATACCACCTCCAGTTTGCTGTTATGCAAGCTATTTCAGTTAAGAGAGCCATGATTTCCTTTCTCTTTACCCCCCCCCCCAAACATTGCCAGTAGGTGTTTGATAAATATTTACCTGCATTGAGCCTCTGTGTGCTGCAAAATTGCTTTGCTTCCATTTCGTGAGAACAAGGGGGACCTTGGGATAAGAAACAGGAATGGTTTTCAACCTCAAAACCTTTAATGAGGAATCGCTACTTGTCTGCTATGACAACCCTGTACACTGTAGAGTATTACAGGAGTCATACTCGGTTCATGAGAAGTGCTGCCCCACCGGGTCTCCTCATCACCCTCTGTGACCTGAATGGGCTGCCTAGAACACACCCAAAGGGCTCTTGCAGCTGTGCATTGCAAGGCAAGGTGGACAGAGGCGAGCAATTTGTTTTTCAGAGAAGGGGATTCCATTTTTCATTGGGGAACAAATTCACTAATCAAGAAACTCATTCATTGATCAATTCATCCATATTTCTATTGGGGAACCCCTGATAAACTTTGGAGGAATGTCTTTGTTCCCCACCAGGGCATTAAACACACACACAAACTTGGACTTCTGAACCCCTGGTTTTGTAAGACCGCTCAGCTTCCAGGGTGGGCTGCACTGCGACAGGGCATCCGGCCCCCGTAGCATCCTGGCTAGGGGGTGAGGGGTTGATGCCCCCTCTGTGCCAGCCCCAGCCACGTCACCCCTGCCCAGCCAATCCATGCTGGTGGGGGTGTGGCTGCAGTAATTTAAACTGTGGCATGGCCGGGGGCCTCCCACTCTTGCCTCCACACCAGATCTGATGTGATGTTACAATTGCTTTGCAAACATGTAGGCGGAGGGCCATCTTGGCAGTGGCGCCCTCCCTTGTAGAATGCCCTCCCATCAGTTGTCAAGGAAATAAACAACTATCTGACTTTTAGAAGACAGCCCTGTATTGGGAAATTTGAAATGTTTGACATTGTATTATGTTTTGATATGTGTGGGAAGCCGCCCAGAGTAGCTGGGGAAGATGGGTGGGGTATAAATAATAAAATTATTATTATTATTATCACAAAGACATCTTTGGGGAAGTCTTTCTGGGCTTGGGTGCATGCAATTGTGTCTGTGTAGCTGGTTCTGTTGTGGCCAAAATGCCCATGGAATGACCTTAATTCCCCCTGTGCACCATTCCAGATACATTTCTATCTTGCACACATCGAAAACAAGCATAAGCTACATTGAAGGGATGGCTATGCCACGTTGAGACTAAGAAGGAGGAAGTGGACAGCTTTAATGGACCAGTCTCTGCTGCCTCCTGATGTTGTTGGATGATAGGTCCCATTATCCGTGACCATTGACCATGCTGGACTGATGGCAAGAAGACAGACAGACAGACAGACAGACAGACAGACAGACAGGGGCTGGTTGGATGCAGATTGCTGTTTCCCTTAATGGACCAGCTTCCACTGACTACGGAACACGAGCTTAGAATATTTCAGCCTTGATTCCTCACTTATTTTAGATGGAGCACCTCGAGTTGGCAAGCTGTGAAAGAAGCTGCTGGCTGAACTCGTTATTGATACAGAAGTACTTTCATCTGAGACTGCGAACTGAAGATAACACTTCATCCATCTGATGAAGTGGACTCAAGTCCATGAAAGGTTATGCTATAATAAATTTGTTAGTCTAATAAGGGTTTCTTCTGTCATTTTTTGAACATGAGGCTGTAATCTGAACCAAGCGTATTAATTAGGAAGTTCAATGGAAATCAATGGGGTTTATCTTCGTATAAAGTGTCCTTTATCATGTCGGACTTGGATTTCGGAGACCAGAGCTCAAATCCTGACTCAGCCATTAAGTCCATCGGGTGACCTTGGGCAGGTCATGATCTCTCAGAGGATTGTTGTTAGGATAAAACTGAGAGCAGGATAAGTATTAATGCCAGCTTAAACTCCTCAGAGCTAAATAAATAAAATAAATAAATTAGTGGCTCATCCTGAAGAGCAGATGCATCCATCAAATTCAGTGGTGCCATGTGAGCATTGTGGTAATGTGTGCGTCTAATTCAGTTGTGCATCTGCATCAGACGGACATATGGATTCTGCTTGGCGAATAGGGGCAAATGTGTTTCGGATCATACTGCATCCTGTCCACTGTGGCTCATATTATACTTTTTTTTTTATAGACCTATAAAGATTTCTCTCTGAGTATTTAGTAGCGGTGGAAGAGCACCATTCAAGAATATATTGTCAGCAAGCTAGATGGGGATGTACTTGTGGCAAAATCCCCATAAAACAGCACTAAAATGAAATTACATTTCAATGGTTACAGGTTCACCATTGCCTGCGATTAATTTCCATTGGCTGTCTGCAGGGAAGTTAGTCTTAAAGCAGATTTTCTTCTTTGAAACGCGTGCCCATCTAAGCTCGGTCCCAGAAACTTGCAGCAAAAGAGAAATGTTTCAAAGGATGACTAAGTGAAACAAAAGGGGAAATGTTCAGAGCAGCCAAGAGCCGCTGGCAATTGTTGTCCCTGACAGGGTATTCTCCATGCACTTGGATTATTTCATTTTATCCCTTGGATGAGGAGGAATATTAAAGAGGTTCAATTTGGCAGTTTCCACACTCCTGCCAAAGCATAATGTCCTTTTCAGATTTCCCACCGCCTACTCATGGTTTATTCTCCATCTGACACTTGAGTAATTGTTATGCACCATTTCCATCTGTGATTTACTTTGTATTTCCTCTTGCAGGTGACAGTTAATGCATCTTGTCTGCTGTGTGAAATAAACAATGGCCCGGAAAACGCTAAGAGCAAACATCGACAGTGATTAGGGCGCAAGAACTGCTTTGACTTTCCCCCAACACATTGTTTTTAAAGTGATGAGATATTCTAGCACAGCTTTCTCCAGCCCGGTGCTCTGCAAATGCTTTGGACTGCCCCAGCTATGTTATTTTGTCATAGATTTGACCTCCTCTCAAATGATCATCTCCAAACTCAGGGTCCTGAGTTGGGGGTCTTCATCACCTGGTTCTGCACTTCATCGGGTTCTGCACTTAGGCAGGAAGAACCAGATGCACAAATATAGGATGGGGGACACCTGACTTACTAGCATTACATGTGAAAAGGATCTAGGGGTCTTGGTAGACCACAAGCTTAGCATGAGTCAACAGTGTGTTGTTGCAGCAGCAGCAGCAAAAAGAGAGAGCTAATGCTAGTTTAGGCTGCATCAACAAAAGTATAGCATCCAGATTGAGGAAAGTCATAGTACAACACTATTCTCCCATGACCACACTTGGAATACTGTGTCCAATTCTGGGCACCACAGTTTAAGAAGGATGTTGACAAGTTGGAATGTGTGCAGAGGAGGGCAACCAAGATGATCAAGGGTCTGGAAGCCAAGTCTTATGAGGAGCCCTTGAAGGAGCTGGCTATGTTTAGCCTGGTAAAGAGGAGGTTGAGAGGAGATATGATAGCTATCTTCAAATATCTCAAGGGCTGTCACTGTTATTCTAAAGCAGCAATGCTGCAGCAAGCATAGGCTCCAGCAGCTCAGTCAGCTGCTTGTGGCTGCAAAGCCAGACAGGATGTATGTGACTGTTGCCATGGAAACAAAGGGGCAGTCCATTCTCCTTATTGAGCACAGGATGTGAGCTCAGTGTGTGTCTTATGACCTGTACAGGATGTACATGGGTGGAGTTTGGAGTTTCTCTCTGTTTGTTGAAGAGAGCAGACATCTTTAACTGTATGACTGCTAAAGACAGGAATAAAAGCAATGTAGATACATTTCTGTCTGAGTCTGATTCCCCTCCCTGGGGATATGCTGGAGAGCAGGGAGGAGGAGAAGCAGTTGGTGTGTTTTTCTCACAGCCTGAGGAAAATCGCCAGAACGGACCTCGTGTGTTTTTCCTGCCGGGAGTCGTCGGAGGGAGGTCGAAATAATTCAGCCGGTGCCTGGAGAGATAGGCACATACCTCTGACTGAGCCTGAATTCTAACAGTCACATGGAAGAGGGAGCTTTCTCCTCCTCTGGACGGTAGGACTCGAACCCATTGCTTCAATTTATAAGAAAGGAAAATCTGACTAAAGATCAAGAAGAACTTTCTGACAGGAAGAGCTGTTCCAAGGTTGAATGGCGGTTGTGGACTCTCCTTCCTTGGAAATTTTAAAGCAGAGTTTGGATGACCTTCTTTCATGGATGCTTTAGCTGAGATTCCTGCATTGCAGGGGTTGGATTAGTTGACTTGGGCTCCCTTCCAACTCTACAATTCTGATTCTATGAAAATTGCCACTTGACTTCAGGTGATTGACAGGTGAAGTAGCCCCTGATGACCAGCCACTGACCTGCTATATTGGTGCAGGGATCCAGTTCTCCAGCCCTGTTCTAATTCCATGCTCCATTTTAATTCAGCAAGACTTACTGCTCAGTAAACTGGCATAGGGATGTGGGTGGCGCTGTGGTCTAAACCACTGAGCTTCTTGGGCTTGCTGATCAGAAGGTCGGTGGTTCAAATCCCCACGACGGGGTGAGCTCGCGTTGCTCGTTCCCAGCTCCTGCCAACCTAGCAGTTCGAAAGCACACCGAAAACTGCAAGTAGATAAATAGGTACCACTACAGTGGGAAGGTAAACAGCGTTTCTGTGCGCTGGTTTCGGTGCTCCATTGCACAAGAAGCTGCTTAGTCATGCTGGCCACACGACCTGGAAAAACTGTCTGCGGACAAACGCCGGCTCCGTTGGCCTATAAAGCGAGATGAGCGCCGCAACTCCAGAGTCGTCTACGACTGGACTTAACTGCCAGGGTCCTTTACCTTTTTAAACTGGCATAGGATTGGGCTGCATATATCAAAGGCTTATCCTGATTCTAACATTTCCATTGTTCAGGAAACACATTTCCATTTTTTGTGTGTGCTGGATTAACAACATATGAAGCTTGGTGTATTCTTGCAATATTCAAATATTTTATTTAAAAAAACTTTTTTTGGGGGGGGGGGTTTGAAGTGGTGAGACTTTGCAACTCCACCACCCTGTACTTGCCTTCCAAAGCCATTATTTAAAATGGAGAAAGGAAAGCAATGCACCATAGAGATATCCCGTGGAAGTAGCTGCTCAATCAACAGAATGACAAAATGACGGTGCTCGAGTTGAGAGGCTCTCCAGCCTACAGTAAAAAGAGCCATAAAACACTGTAAAAACAGTTTCAAGCACTGCCTTCTCTATGCAGTAGTGGCAAGGATATATAAAAAAACCACACAACCGCCACACTAACAAAACTTCTGCAATATTGGCTTAGAAACAAGCGCACATACAAAAATACAGGATCCCATTTCTTGCTTCTGCGAAAATTCTAGTTACTCTCATCTACACCTAAACCCCACCATGCCTGATAAGGGAGAAGAGGTGCTTTTTCAAAGGGATGAGAGGGGTTGTTGTCTTCTTGAGCATTGTAACGATGGGGAACATTGCCAATCCAGAATGCGGCAGCTAGACTGGTGACTGGGAGCGGCCGCCACAATTACATAACACCAGTCTTGAAAGACCTACACTGGCTCCCAGTACGTTTCCGAGCACAATTCAAAGTGTTGGTGCTGATGCTGAAAACACTAAAAGGCCTCGGCCCAGCATACCTGAAGGAGCGTCTCCACCCCCATTGTTCTGCCCGGACACTGAGGTCCAGCGCCTAGGGCCTTCTGAAGGTTCCCTCCCTGCGAGAAGCCAAGTTACAGTGAACCAGGCAGCGGGGCTTCTCGGTAGTGGCACTCACCCTGCGGAACACCCTTCCACTAGATGTCAAAGAGAAAAACAACTACCAGATTTTTAGAAGACATCTGAAGGCAGCCCTGTTTAGGGAAGCTTTGAATGTTTAATAGACTAGCGTATTTTAATATTCTGTTGGAAGCTGCCCAGAGTGGCTGGGAAACCCAGCCAGGTGGACGGGGTATAAATAATAAATAATAAATTATTATTATTATTATTCAACGAGACTTTAACAGGAACAGAGGAGGAAGGAATTCAGGTGCAACGGCTCCTCCTAATGCACCTTTCTATCAACAGCTGGCAAAGATGCAGGGAAATGTGAATGCTCGGAATGGGCACAATCCAGACAAAGTGCAGGGCTGTAGCCCAGGGATAGAGCACCCGCTGTACTTGCAGAAGGTGCCAGGATTACTCCCTGGCACCTCCAAGGTAGGGCTGTATGAAATGTTAGAGAGCCACTGTAAGTCAATGTAGACAATACTGAGCTATATGGAGTGATGGTTTGACTCAACATAAGGCACTTTCCTATGTCGGCTGGCTATTTTTTTTTTTTTAAGTTCCACTGATTTCATATTTTTTAAAATATATTTTTTATTGATTTTAACATATAAATTATAAAATGTACCACAAAACCTATCACTTATACAATCTTTTTGGACTTCCATCAGCATCTCTGATGATCCACCGTTTTAACCACTTCCTATGCATTTCTTAATTTTATATTGCCATTACATCTCTTAACAAATCATCCTTCCCCTTATCCATTGTTGCAATACTTCCAATAATACTCCTCACAAAACTTCTTGCAAACCTACAAACATCGCCTGATCTTCACAAAAACTTTTCAAATAGTCCACAAATTTACTCCAGTCTTCTGTGAATTTCTGGTCCCACCGGTTTCGAAATTCCTGTTAGTCCATTAACTTCATCCTCCATTCTTCAATCATCGGTAGTTCTTCTTGCTTCCATTTTTGGGCCAGTAATATTCTTACTGCTGTTATTGCATATAAAAAGAGCTTATATTCCTTTCTGTTTATATCACTCCCAACAATGCCCAATAAAAATGCTTCTGGTTTCTTTATAAATGTATATTTCAACATTTTTTTCATCTCATTATATATCATCTCCCAGAAGCATTTCACCTTTTTACATCCCCACCACATGTGGTAAAATCTTCCCTCTTTTTCTTTACATTTCCAACATTTATTACTGACTTTATACATTTTCGCTAACTTGACAGGTCTAATATACCATCTATACATCATTTTCAGCACATTTTCTTTTAGGGCATTGCATGCAGTAAATTTTAAACCTTCTTTCCATAATTTTACCCAATCACTCAGCTGTATATAAGTTCCACTGATTTCAATGGCACTCGCTGAAACATGATTTACTCTTCCTCCGAAATCAGTGAGACTGCTTGGTTAACGACTCTACTGGGTTCCTGAAAGTTTTCCATTTGGGAAACCTAAAACCGTGACCACCTTTCTCTTTGGGGCAGACACTTAAAATTGCCCACCCCAGCTGGTAGGCTCTTTTACACCTGCATGAAATCCATTCACTAAATATCCATGCCAATGACATCTTCCCTTGTTCCATTCCACCTCCCTCCACCCCACAAATCCAGTTTTTAAAAGGCAAATGAACCTTTAAGGGGGGGGGAGGTGCTTCCTAATACAAGCAAACATAGCTTAATAAAGTTCTTTTGAAAATCTGAAGATCCATTGTTTAACAGTTCAAACTGTCTTCTATTGTAGGACTGGCGGGGGGGGGGAGGGTAATTCGAATCAGTTCACATTTAAAGGAGAACATACATTATTCACACTTTTTGGAGCAGTATGTTAACTGAAAACAGTCATCCTTTGAAATTTGCACTTCTCGGAATTTTGCAATGCATTTCTCCAGCCAAGCAACAGAGTTGAAAATGCATGTACAAGAATCAAGGGTGCATCGGAAGGCATATATTAGGGGGAATTGGTTTTACCAAAATGCATGATATTAGGGGGAATTGCTTTGTCAAAATGTGCATTGGCAAAACCTGCTTTGCAAAAAAAGGTGTATATTAGGGACGAATTGCCTACAGCAATATTTATATTAGAACTAAAATGCTGGTGATTTTTCCATGAGGATAAATAAAATAATCGCAAACGGATGTGGAGAACTAAACTTAAGATGGGAAAGATGAGAAACTGAGAAAAACCAACGATTTCACATTTCCCAACCCCTGTGCTGCAGTACTCTGAGAAAAGCAGGGGTGATGTTAGCTTAATTCAAATGGATATGAGCAGAGTTGTCACATCACTGCAGTCAAAGGCATCTGAATGCTGGTTTCTGGGAATTACAGGTGAGCAGAGTGCTGTAGCATTCAGGCCCACCTCACAGGTTTCCCACAGGTATCTGGCTAGAACAGGATTTTGAACTGGATGAGCCATTGCATTGATGAAATAGGTCCATCTTACCTTATATTTTTATTTTGTACATAGTCCTGCGGCTTTAGCAACAGTTCGGTCTTCAGAAGTTAGTTGTGAAAAGCCAGTGTGAGAGCCAGTGTGGTGTAGTGGTTAAGAGCGGCGGACTAGTAATCTGGTGAACCGGGTTCGCGTCTCCGCTCCTCCACATGCAGCTGCTGGGTGACCTTGGGCCAGTCACACTTCTCTGAAGTCTCTCAGCCCCACTCACCTCACAGAGTGTTTGTTGTGGGGGAGGAAGGGAAAGGAGAATGTGAGCCGCTTTGAGACTCCAGAAGGGGAGTGAAAGGCGGGATATCAAATCCAAACTCTTCTTCTTCTTCTTCTTCACCGGCTGATTTCTGTAGATCAATGTGCATTTAAGGTGGTGGTTGTTGCTGCTGCTATATATTATTTATACCCCATCTTTTTCTCTGACAGGACTCAAGGCGGCTTACAGATAAAAGGAGAGCAACTAAAAAGAGAAGAAACCCAATACTAAAATAATAAAAAAAAATTAATAGAAATATATAGATAGCATACCCTCCAACATTTCTCCAAGGAAAATAGGGACTTCTCAAGGAAACACAGGACATTCCTGGATCAAATCAAAAACTGGGACAGCTCCTGTAAATCTGGGTCTGTCCCTGGAAAATACAGGAACTTGGAGGTTCCGTAGATAGAGATGATCTATTAAAAACGTACAATATCCTAAGTGTTAGGGGAATGAGCCTGAGGCTCTTCTAGAACAAAGAGATTCAAGCCCAAGTTATTTGACACATTTAGGTAGGTCTAGAAGGCTCTGGGATGCTATATTTGAGGTCTCTTCACTGTCAACATCCAGGATTAAATGTTTCCTTTTCCTCTTAGCAACCTGCACAAGCAACATTGGTTTAATTGGCACACCCACTCTGAGGTCCTCATACTTGAACCTACACATTTTTAAAAGCAATAGCGCTATTTATGAAGCTGGCATCATTAGTCTTTAATAGTGCTGGGCCTGACCCTCAGTTTCTGAAATGTTTTCTTCGCTTGCAAAGGAGGCTGCTGTTTTCCTCTCTTGCTTTTGAATTCTTTTATACTTTCAGGGGTGGTGGTACAAGATGGAGCTTATTAATCACCGTGACGTGGCTGTGGGTGGTTTGTTTTCTTCCCCCTTCCCATTAAGCATTTCTTCAGCACTCCTCAGCCTCCTCAGATGCCTGTGCTTCCCCATCGTAAAAAAGCCCCATGGGACATTAAGACATTTCCCTCCTGGATGTCTAATTGAAGTGTGGGAAGCTGTGAAGAATGGCTACCAAACACCTGAGATTGGTGCACTAACTGATTTTATTCTTAAAGGATGACCTTCTTCTTTTCTTTTCTTTTCAAATAATCCTTCAGCTCTGATTTCTGTAAAAGTAAACAGACTTCACTATTCAAAAAAAAAATCAACATAGTAGGCAATTCTTCTCTGTCCACAAGGAAATTCTTGTGAAGACGTTTTGGGGTTTTCACGAAGCATCGGCTCAAGGAAGGCTTGAAGATGAAGGACCTCAAGAGAGATGATTTGTGGAATAAGCAAAAGCGCACTGACTAATACCCTTTGGCTACTTCAAAAATAAGCCAAGTACAACCAAATCCCTGCACCCCATTCATGAGAATTTCTCTCTCCTTTGATAATTTTTGCACACAATTTCTTTTCTGCTTAATTGGTGGATAATAGGTGGAAGAGAAGCAAGGGGAATTTTCAGCACAGCGCTAGCTTGCAAACACTTACTGCAGATTAGACACAATAAATGTAGCAGGCTTGACAACCCACGCCCACATTTTAGATTTCTTCACATGGGGACCACAGTACATCCCAAATGCACTGGTTTAGAGAATCCTGGATTCCCATTATGGTAGGTTCTTATTTTGATGGACCAAGTTCAGAAACAGTCACAATTTCACATGGCAATGTCTGGTAATATAAATTGGCATTCTCTGGGCTTCTTAACTGGTGTTTTCACTGGGGGGACGGACTCAAAAAGGCACTTTGGCATCCTGTGGAAGAGCATTTGTTCATTTTAAATAATTAAAAATGCATGTATTTAAACAAATACTGAAGAACATGTATTTTAATATTAAATGACTGCAACTTAAAGCCACTTGGAATTACATATATGGTGGTATACATATACAGTTGTACCTTGGGTTACATACACTTCAGGTCACATACGCTTCAGGTTACAGACTCCGCTAACCCAGAAATAGCACCTCGGGTTAAAAACTTTGCTTCAGGATGAGAACAGAAATCGTGCAGCAGCGGTGCGGCAACAGCAGGAGGCCCCATTAGCTAAAGTGGTGCTTCAGGTTAAGAATAGTTTCAGGTTAAGAACAGACCTCAGGAACAAATTCAGTACTTAACCCGAGGTACCACTGTAAATAAAAATGCCCAGAACTGGGTGGAGCAATGGAGGTAAGGTAAAGGTAAAGGACCCCGGGAGGTTAAGTCTAGTCAAAGGTGATTATGGGGTTTCAGTGCTCATCTGGCTTTCAGGCCGAAGGAGTCGGCGTTTGTCCACAGACAGCTTTCTGGGTCATGTGGCCAGCATGACTAAATTGCTTCTGATGCAACGGGACACCATAATGGAAACCAGAGTGCACGGAAACACCGTTTACCTTCCCACCGCAGCGCTACCCATTTATCCACTTGCACCGGTGTGCTTTCAAACTGCTAGGTTGGCAGGAGCTGGGACAGAGCAACGGGAGCTCACCCCGTCATGGGGATTTGAACCTCTGACCTTCTGATTGGCAAGCCCAAGAGGCTCAGTGGTTTAGACCACATTTTACTTTGGTACAATAGCCCAGTTCCCACACAGACTTGCACACCCTACACATCCTTCATCCAGGCCAGCAAGGATAGATGCTAGAGTGCAGGGGGACATTCCAGTCAGCTGGAAACACTCAAGGAACATATGAACCAAGGGGAGTGGTCTAGGAGGAGAGGGCTTGGGAAGAATCCCAAAGTCTAGATAGAAAAGACTGAGCGACCACATTCAGTCCCTGGGTCAGAGGTCCTTCACCACTAATTTATTCCAACTGAGGAGACCACAGCTAGGTTGCTTGAGCAAAATAAACATTTTCTGTTGCCCCTTCATCTTCCTCACAAACCACCACCTACCGTGCCAAGTTAAACCCACTTCCAAAAGACATTCGTCAGTAATCTCTCTGCCCCGCAGGGCTGTCTTCTAATCTGCTCTTAGAGTGCTATTTTAAAAGCCACCAAGAAGTGATTGGCTGTCCTAAGACCTCTCATTAGAAAGTCCTCGTGAATTACATTTGTGTGTGTTGCTTTTTTCAGGTCAGAGCCTATTTAGGAGAACAATTGATTTTGCAGTACGTGGTGGCATCAAACTTTTAATTCGATTACAGTCTCCATGCTTCATAAATTACATCAGTCACACCTTCTTTTTCGGAAAGCCCAAATACTCTGCTTTTCTTTCTCCTAATAAGAATTAATGCTCTTCTCCACCTAAATGTGCACAGGGGCTACTGAACATAAGCATAAACATAAATCCATATTTAAAGCAGCTTTATCAAAAAGGCATTTTTACATAAAGTGTGACAACATCATCATTCCTTATTGAAGACCGGCAGACAAAATGTGTGTGATTGTGAAGGGTTGGCACAACAGAGGGCTTCAAGAAGGCCTTTACATTGTGAGGACTGGTGGGAAAACTTGCAACGCCATGGGTTGCTTTGCACTCTGCACACATGGGAATGCTATACCCCCCTGGGGCACAGTCAAGGGCTATAGCTCAGTGGTAGTGCATCTGCTTTGTAGGCAGAAGGCTGCCAGTTCAATTCCCTGCATCTCCAGGCAGGGCAGAGAGAGGAGCCTGTCTGAAAACCCTGGAGATCTGATGTCACTTACTGTAGTCAATACTCTGAAGCCCTCGTTGAGGGTGAGTATCAATATATAAATGCTCACACTTGTATGCTTTGCTAATTTAACTGTCAGGCATGGAGAATCCTCCCTGTGATGGCCTGGGATTTGGACTCGGAGGCTGAACCTGAGGAATCCCGCCTCCAGAACCAGCTGAGCCGGGGCTGGGGCTTGAGCCTGAAGGGTCCTCACCTGTGCTGGATCCTCAGGTGCAGGCACCAGCTGAGTCTGCTCTGGCTTCTGAGGTGATGGAGGACCCATTGCCTGCAGGTGCTCCACTCTCAGCCCCATCAGGGGAAGCTGAGGCTGCCTCTGGGTCTGGTAACCCTCCAGCTTCTCCTGAGCTGCAGAGGCTCAGGGCAGAGAGGCAGAGGGAACTAAGTTCCCGCAGGAGGAGTGCTTTGTTGGGAGCAACATTGTTGGTAGCCAGTTCCTGCCTGCACCCTGACCTGCTTTCCTGCCGGAGCTCCTGACCTCACCCGACTCCCTGCCTTGGACCCAGCTTCAGCTTTGACGGACTGCCTCCATAGTGTACCCTCGACCTCGGACTGGACTCAGACCTCGCCTCACGGTTAACCCATGGGACCAGCACACTCTCCCTCCCTTCGGTAACTTAACAGATAAGAATTAACAAGCAATCGGTAATGATACATTGGGCAAAAGACTTTGGATATAATATACAGGTTGAAGAATGGGAAAGGTTGTGGAATGAAAGGATAAAATTTACAGCCTGTAATGCTTTGAAAGAGAATATGATGAAAATGATGCATAGATGGTATATTACACCAGTGAAATTAGCTAAAATGCATAAGACAAATAATAAATGTTGGAAATGTAAAGAAAAAGAAGGAACGTTTTATCATATGTGGTGGGAATGTAAAAAGAACTTCTGGGAAATGATATATAATGAGATGAAAAAGATGTTGAAATCTACATATATATTTTTTAAAAAGAAGCATTTTTACTTGGTATTATAGGTCAGGACATTAATAGGCAAGATGTTAAATTGTTTTTATATGCAACAACTGTGGCAAGAATATTGTTAGCCCAGAAATGGAAACAAGAAGAAATTCCGACGAAAGAAGAATGGCAGACGAAAATAATGGACTATGCAGAATTGGACAAAATGACAGGAAGGATTCGAAACCTGCGGGACCAGAGCTTTACAGAAGATTGGAAGAAGTATATAAACTATTTGAAAAGCATTTGTAACCAACAAATTACGCTAGTAGGACTACAAGAAGTTTTTTAAGGAGGAATATATGAAGTGCTACGAAGTAGATAAAGAATAGAGATATTGGTTATGAGTTTTAAATGTAACAGGGAAAATAAGAAATGTATACTAAGAGATTAGATTGGAAAATTTTCAGACAGGACTGATGGAAGTCACAAAAATTGAATAAGATGTAAAAATATGTTTAATTACTGTTGAAAATGGTATGTTAAACAAACTAATAAAATTATATATATTATAGATAGATAGATGATAGATAGATAGATGATAGATAGATAGATAGATAGATGATAGATAAGAATTAACAAGCAGTTGATTTATAGTCCTTGCATCGTGTTGCAAGCACAAACATACAGCTCTCTGCAAGGAGGGCAGTTGCCTACTCTAAACCCTCCTTCCGACTTCTGCAGCAAGAAGGGCGCCAATAGGAAGTTCCTCCCCCCCGCCTCCTTTGTTCTCTAATACATTTGGACCTCCGAGTCCATTTTGAGGGGCAGTCCCCCCCACACTCGATAGGGAACTGCATGGTCACGAGGTCTTGGTACACAACTTATTGTGAGCATTGTTGCTTTACTCCCAACAAGACTTAGGGAATGTGTGCTTGCTTGCCAGATGTTATTATGCCCCAAGCCCTATCACTCCTCAGCTAGAATGAAAAATGATCAGGGAAGGTGGGTGCTATGATCTTGCAACATCTGGAGGACCACAACGTTTCTGAGCCCAGCCATAGGGCCAGTCGTGCCCTAAGTTCCTTGCTGGAGTCATGCTGGAGTTTGTCAGACAACAGGCTATAACATATCCCCGCTGCTCAATAACTTCTCATTTTAAAGCACCGTATTTTTCGCTCTATAAGGCGCACCAGACCATAAGACGCACCTAGCTTTTGGAGGAGGAAAACAAGAAAAAAAATATTCTGAATCTCAGCAGCCAGAACAGCAAGAGGGATCGCTGCGCAATGAAAGCAGCAATCCCGCTTGCTGTTCCGGCTTCTGGGATAGCTGTGCAGCCTGCATTCGCTCCATAAGATGCACACACATTTCCCCTTGCTTTTTAGGAGGGAAAAAGTGAGTTTCACAGAGCAAAAAATACAGTAGCTTGAAACAACACAAGTCGCTTGGTATCCCAGCTCTGACAGCTACAGTGAAAATGTCTGCACTTCCGGCCAAACACAAACAGAACAGACGGAAGGTTTTAAAGTTATGTATATATTTATTCACATTTCATTTTGGGGTGCTGATCCAGCAGAAGCTTCTTCCCTGTACAATTCTTCGCCAATTACCTTGGCTCTGGCCTGAGTGAACCTTATTTCCTGTAGTAATGAAAACTGACTCTGTTCCCTATGAGAAAACTTGAATTAAAATAAATAAACAAAAAGAAACGAGAATTCTCTCAACTGTGACAGATCATTGGAGCTAAACAATTTGCCTTGCTTGAGGAAGTTAGTGCTATGGGCAGCAGGCAACAGACAAGTGCAGAAAGTAGAAGAAAGTGTCCAATGCTTATTTAGATAAGTACTTGTTTGCAAGCTGATGAACACCACAAAAGCTTAAGACAGCGATGGGGAGCCATTTTTTTCAGACTGAAGGGCACACTCCTATCTGGGCAGGCTTCCATGGGTCACATGTCAGTGGTGGGTGGGTCTTGAAGCCAACATGGGTAGACAAAGACAAGATTTTTTTGTTTGCACAGTAGGTGAATTTCAGACTCTCCAAGTGTCCCTATTTTCCAGGGACAGTCCTGGATTTACAGAAGCCATCTTGTTTCTGATTTGATCCCAGAATGTCCCTATTTTCACTAGAGAAATTTTGGAGGGGAAGGAGTTATGAGACCTCCGAGCCAAGGAGACAAGTAACTATACAGCCTTTATTGAAATTGAAATACTTTATTGTCCCTTGTACAACTTGTATACAGTGAAATTACACGAGCACCCCTCATTCAGCTCTCTTAGTCTTAACTCTCCTTGTTTACTGACGCACACCCACCAAACCCGAAAGTCAGTTGCCCTGTTGTTACCTTTTCATTCAGCAGCCCAACAGCCCATGGATAGAAGTTGTTCTTTACCCTGTTGGTGTGACTAATCGTGCTTCCATATCTTCTGCCCGAGGGCAGGAGATCAAGAAAGTGCCGGCCAGGCTGTGAATCATCCCTGAGAATTTTCCTCACTCTCCTGAGGCAATGTTCTTCCGTGATGTCATCCAATGGATTCACGGGACAGCCCATAATATCTTGTGCTGTATTCACCACCCTCTGTAGGCACTTCCTATCAGTTGATGTCAAACCAGCGTACCACAGCATGATGCAGTATGAAAGGACACTTTCTATTGTGGACTGGTAGAAGGAGATCATTAAATGTTGATTGACATTCTTCTTTCGCAATACTCTGAGGAGATGGAGTCTCTTTAGAAGATATCGAAAGCCAGCCCTGTATAGGGAAGTTGTTTCTTTTAATGTTTAGTGCTTTATTATGTTTTTATATATGATGGAAGCCACTCAGAGTGGCTGGGGCAACCCAATCAGGTGAGCATGGTATATTTATTTAAAAAAAAACTTATTGAAAAGCCTTTCTGTTCCTTTGGGATGTTGGTACCTACAATTCCTAATAAAAAGGGCTTCTGGTTTCTTTTTAAAAAAAAGTTGTTTTAAACATTTTTTCCATGTATGCGACAACAGAAGGACGGATGCTATTAGCTCAGAGATGGAAAGAAGAAAGAATCTCTACCAGAGAGGAATAGCAAATTAAGCTGCTAGACTACACCAAAATGGCAAAACTGACCAGAAAACTCAGGGATCAAGAAGACCAAAATTTCAAGGAAGAATGGGGAAAATTTATAATTTACTTAGGAGACCACTGTAAGCAGATGAAAACATTAGCAGGATTTTAATCTCACTTGCAATGTAACAAATACTATGGATAATATGGACAGATATAAAATATAGATTATGGTATAATATGCAGTTGAAAACGTTGACATTAGGGCCCATGGAGGAGATGGGGGGAGGTCACAAGATTCAGAGAAATCTCTTTATATGGATATGCATTTGGTTTCATTATAAATTTATATTTGTAAAATTAAATAAAAACAATTTTAAAAAAGAATATTATTACAGTAGTACCTCAGGTTGCAGACGCTTCAGGTTACAGACTCTGCTAACCCAGAAATAGTACCTCAGGTTAAGAAATTTGCTTCAGGATGAGAACAGAAATTGTGCAGCAGTGGTGTGGCGGTAGCGGGAGGCCCCATTAGCTAAAGTGGTACCTCAGGTTAAGAACAGTTTCAGGTTAAGAACAGACCTCTGGAACGAATTAAGTTCTTAACCTGAGGTACCTCTGTATTATTATGGAATAGGATGTCCCTATTTTTATCAGAGGAACTTTGGAGGGTACGGGCTTCTACAAACACACACACATCCACCTTTATCATCCACCCAGACAACCATTCAAGGGCAACTTCCTGTCAGTAGGGCAGATGAGAGGTGTGGTGTGTGAAGAATCTTAAGGGATAGGTAAAGAGACCCCAGGCCCGAGGATACCTAACCCTGGTTTAAAAGTTTGGACGTCATACTGGAAATTATATTTAGCAAAGCTGTGCTTTCTATCTGATTCCAGATGGGTTGACAGGACTGGTGGGGCATGTGGCGCAAACGGTGGCAAAAAGAAAAATACCTTTGCAAAATCAGTCAAAATGTGTGGTCTGCCTCCTTATCTCACCCACCTCTCTGTAGGCAAAAGATTCTGACAGGTTCACAGTTCAAAACAAAGAAATGACACCGCTCTTAAAACAATCAACAGAGTTGCCTAACAACCATCAAAAGGAGGCAAAGATTACAACAGTTTAACATCCACTCTGTTGAAAGTGTTCTGAAATTATCATTTTCTAAGTGGGCTTCTCAATGCCAGAAAGGAAGATGCCAAGTGAACATGGAGTTTAGGCTTGCCATAAGTCAGGAAAATTCATGACAGGTCCTGGTTTTCGGGTGTAAACATGGGGAGAGAATTCTGCCGAACCGGCAAAATGTAAGGGAAAACCCAGGTGTAGGACAATGCGATGGAAAAAGCAGTGCAAACAGCTCTGAAAGCTTAAAAACACTATTTTGGAGGGGAGGTTTTCACCAAGAAAGGTCAATAATTTGGGTTTGTTCCCCAAAGAAACTCAACAATTTTGGTGGTTTCCTAAGAAGCTCAACAACTTTGTGGGTGTCAGAAATTTTATTTTTTGAAAGATGGCAACCCTAAGGGAGTTCCATATCTGGAATGTCTGCAGTGAGGGATTTCTAGATTCCTGATGAACCTCCAGATGCTGAAAGCTATAACTTCCATCATCCCTGATGAGAGTTTTAGTGCAAAAATCTGTTGGCTACCCCATGTTATAGATCTTATGGTCACTGCTACGCCTCAAGCAGGAGAGGAATTCACCAAAGGGAAAGTTTCAATGTAACTTAGTTTCTGTTACTCTTGTCAGCAGGGGTGCCAACTTGTATAAAATATTGTTGGAACGCAGGTAAGCCCCACACTGCTTAATCGATCACATGATGCAGTACGCACACACACATTTGAATGGGAATGCCCATTAACTTTGTGGGGGCCTAGTCCCCTGAAATATTTAAATATAAAGCCCACATGACCCCTAGGAGTTGGCTCCCATGCTTGTCAGATGGCTATATACACACACCATAGGGGACACAGGTGGTGCTGTGGTCTAAACCACTAAGCCTCTTGGGCTTGCTGATCAGAAGGTTGGCGGTTCGAATCCCAACAACGGAGTGAGCTCCCATTGCTCTGACCCTCTTCTGCCAACCTAGCAGTTTGAAAGCACGCCAGTGCAAGTAGATAAATAGGTACTGCTGCGGTGGGAAGGTAAATGGCATTTCCATGCGCTCTGGTTCCGTTGCACCAGAAGGAGTTTAGTCATGCTGGCCACATGACCTGGAAAGCTGTCTGTGGACAAACGCCGGCTCCCTCAGCCTGAAAGCGAGATGAGCTCCACAACCCCATAGTCGCCTTTGACTGGACTTAACAGTCCAGGGGTCCTTTACCTTTTACCTATACACACCATCCATATAAAGCACATGCCGTCCCCCAGAGAATCCTGGGAAATATAAGAGTGCTGTGTATCATAGCTCTGTGAGGGTGAACTATACTTCCCGGGATTCTTTGAGAGAAATGATGTCCTTTGAATGGATGGTATATCTGCCACCTAAGGTTTGATGCTGTACTCGATTGTCCGTAGGTGACACTAGGGTAAAATCCCTTCGACAAATGTATAATCTTCCATTTCAGTGGTAATAATATTTATGCATATAATTCTTTCCCTGACGTTTTTCATAAAATTCACGCTGCCATGTGATGTAGATCAGCATTATCTCCAATATTATCCATCAAAATACCCAACTCACTGCTTGTCCGCAGTAAATCAATTGGGAGTTACTACAGATTAGAGGCAGAGCTATTTCCGCTTTGCATGATAAATGTCAACATTTCAGGAAGAATTTATTTTCTTTAACCTGTCTCACCTAATTTTTAAACCTCTGCATGTCCACATAATATTGTGCATAATCAAAATGGTTGCCACAGACACTTTCTACTGCTGCTGTAATTGATTTTGCAAAGGGATGGTCACATTCACATTTATTATTCTATTTCATTCCTGCACATATATTTCTTCCCTTATACTTATTTCTGGGTTGTTGTTTTTTTTTGGGGGGGGGGAGCAGTTCAGCAATGGAGTGGGGAAATATATATATATATATATATATATATATATATATATATATATATATATATATATGCTTTCGTAGATTTTCACGGGTACAGGAATGCAGGTTTTGGTGTCCTCGGGTGTCTTCCCGTGTAAAAGTTGGGGTGTCTAGGCGACGTTTCGACGAGGTCTCACTCGTCATCTTCAGGCTGGTGCTTTCGGCTTCTTGTTACTGGAACAGAGCAGGATCTCAGTGTTTGAGTTCCTATAAATACTGTAGAGGGGGTGTGGTGTATAGCCTCCAATGTTCTGGGCAGAGAGGAAGTTCCCAGGCTAGTGTGCCTTTTCTTCTTTTGTTCCTTAATTACTTGAGAGATATCTTGAGTGATTTCTTGAGTGATATCCTGAGTACCACTTAGGTGGGTCATTAGGTGTGGATTAGTTGTTAAAGTCTTTGTGTCTTGACCTCTTGAACTTTGTGAAGAGTTTTCCTGAGAAGATGGCTGTACTGTACTTAGTTGTGCTCTGGCTTGGCTTCGTGTATAGGGGCGAGCTGTGGTTTTGTGGCTTGTGTCAGCCAGATCTGTGTAGGGATTGCAGGGGGGTGCAGCATCCGGAGGTGCCACCATGGATTGGCTACTGGATGGTGTCTGTAATTCATCTGTGGAGAGGGTCTGGGTTTGGGTCTGGTGTGGTTGATTGGTGTTGGCGTTCTGTGTGCCTCTGGATCTGGTGTCAGTTTTTGTGGGGAGGGCTAATTTCCAGATGTCTGGCAAGCGGGATGTGTCGTCACGCTTGTTCATGTTGTGAGGGTGTTTCTCTATCTCGATGGCTTCCATGATTATTCTCTTGTGGTGATGTTCCGTGTTAAAGAGCAATTTGGAATCTGCAAAATTAATTTCGTGTCCTGTTTCTTTCATGTGTTGGAAAAGAGAGGAAGTTTTTTCTTCTTTTTTGACGGCATTCTTGTGTTCTGCGATACGTGCATTTATTCGTCTGTTTGTTTGTCCAATGTACGTGGCTGAGCAGACTTTGCAGGGTATTTCATAGATCCCTTGGTTTTCCAACTGGATTTTATCCTTGGGGTTTCTGAGGATATTGGCTATTTTTTGGTTGGTGCAAAAGGCTGTTTTGATATTGTGTTTATGGAGGATTTTGCTAATTTTATCTGTAGTGCCCTTGATATAAGGAAGGAGGGCCATGCCATTGTTTTCTTCTGTGTCTTGGTTTTTGGGGGGTGTTTCCTTTTGGATTAGCTTCGTAATCCTGTTTTGCTGGTATCCATTGGCAATTAACACGTTTGAGAGATTCTGTAACTCAGTTGTCAAGTGGTCTTTGTCAGCCAGGCGTTTGGTTCTGGAGATGAGAGTCTTGGCTACGGAGTTTATTTGTGCAGGGTGGTGGTGTGATTGTGCATGTAAGTAGCGGTTGGTGTGTGTTTTTTTCCGGTAGATAGTGTGTCCTAGGGAGCCATCAGGTTTTTTGTAGATTAGGACGTCAAGGAAGGGAAGTTGGTTGTTGGCTTCTATTTCCATAGTGAATTGTATTTTGGGGTGTAAGTTGTTGAGATGTGTGAGGAAGCTATCCAGTTTTTCCTTCCCGTGTGGCCAAATTACAAAGGTGTCGTCAACATATCTGAGCCAAAGTTTGGGTTTGTGTTCTGACTTGTCTAAAGCATTGGTTTCAAAGTGTTCCATGTACAGGTTTGCGATGACCGGTGAGAAGGGTGATCCCATAGGTGCTCCTTCTATCTGTTTGTATCTTTGTCCATTGTGGATGAAGTACGTGTTGGTTAGGCAGTGGTTGGTCAGGTCCAAGATGTATTCGGGGGGATTGTATTTGTTTTGAATAGCTGTCAAGGCTTCATTAATGGGCACTTGTGTGAAGAGAGATACAACATCGAAGCTCACAAGTAGGTCATTAGGATGTAGGTTTTGCTTCTTTATTGTTTCTATGAACTGGAAGGAGTTTGGTACGTGTGAAGAGATGGATTCTGCATAGGGCTGAAGTTGCTTGGCGAGAAATTTAGCGAGATTTTGTAGAGGTGAGCCTATGGAGCTGACTATTGGTCTGAGTGGTGTTCCTTCTTTGTGTATCTTGGGGAGGCCGTAGAGTTTGGGGCATCTGGATGATTTTTCTCTGGGGATGATTCTTAGCTGGATTTCTTCACTGATAGGAGAGGCTTTTATTTTGGATTTGGTGGTTTTTTCCAGGTAGGTGGTGGGATCTGTTTTTATAGGTTTGTAGGCAGGATCTTGGAGTAGATTTGATAGTTTTGCTTGGTAGTCCGATGTGTTCATCACCACTGTGGCATTACCTTTGTCTGCTGGGAGAATGATTATGTTGTTGTCTTTCCTCAGGTTGGTGAGTGCTTTCTGTTCTTCTTTGTGTAAATTGCTTCTGGGTGGTTTGCTGGAGCAGAGGATGTTGGTGACTTCAAGTCTGATTTTATTGGCTTCATCTGGGTTGATTTTGGTTAGGCTAGCTTCGACTCCGCATATGATGTTTTCCGTGGGGATGCATCTCGGGGCGACTGCAAAGTTGAAACCTTTGGAGAGTACTTTGGTTTCAGTTGTGGTGAGGATCCTGTCTGATATGTTATGTACTGTTTGTTTCATGGGTTGCTGTGGAGGGTGGCTGGGCTTCTGGCGTTTCTCTAGTTTGTGGAGTTTGTTGGTGTGTGTGTCTGTCTTATGTGAGGTCTCCGTTTCAGCTCTCCAGACGGCTAGTTGTTTGCATTTGTCCCAGAGTGCAGGGTGGATTTTGTTACAGAGTTTGAGGTGAAGAGTGAGTAGATCTTTGTTGGTTTGGTCTAGTAGGTATCTTTTCTTGTGTAGTTCGTTTCTGATTAGGGATAGTTCAGTTCGTTTCAGGATATCACTCAAGAAATCACTCAAGATATCTCTCAAGTAATTAAGGAACAAAAGAAGAAAAGGCACACTAGCCTGGGAACTTCCTCTCTGCCCAGAACATTGGAGGCTATACACCACACCCCCTCTACAGTATTTATAGGAACTCAAACACTGAGATCCTGCTCTGTTCCAGTAACAAGAAGCCGAAAGCACCAGCCTGAAGATGACGAGTGAGACCTCGTCGAAACGTCGCCTAGACACCCCAACTTTTACACGGGAAGACACCCGAGGACACCAAAACCTGCATATATATATATATATATATATATATATATATATATATATATGCCTAGATACAAAAAATAATTTCATGCTACAGAGATTAATGTGTAAAGTCTGAATTTTCTCTGTGGGGATGTGGTTTGTGTTCAAGACCATATTGCTTCCTTTCTGGTTCACTGAGGGCCAAGTAAAACATCATGCCACAATGCACAGGCTGCAAGAACAAACCTTCATGTGGTAGCTCTCTACCCAGGCAGTTGTTTACATGCTCGGTACCATATATTTTGGCCCAATTGCACAGAATTCCCATGTCAAAGCTATGCACTTCTGTTAATGGTTGGAACCAGTGTGGAGAGTCTCCACAGAATTAAGCCAAACTACAAGGGAGGGTTGTCTTTCAAAGGGAGCCCCCCCAACTTATTGTCCGCATTCTTCTCTTATGTTTTGTTGTTTAGTCGTTTAGTCGTGTCTGACTCTTCGTGACCCCATGGACCAGAGCACGCCAGGCACTCCTGTCTTCCACTGCCTCCCACAGTTTGGTCAAACTCATGCTGGTAGCTTCAAGAACACTATCCAACCATCTCGTCCTCTGTTGTCCCCTTCTCCTTGTGCCCTCCCTCTTTCCCAGCATCAGGGTATTTTCCAGGGAGTCTTCTCTTCTCATGAGGTGGCCAAGGTATTGGAGTCTCAGCTTCAGGATCTGTCCTTCCAGTGAGCACTCAGGGCTGATTTCCTTCAGAATGGAGAAGTTTGATCTTCTTGCAGTCCATGGGACTCTCAAGAGTCTCTTCCAGCACCATAATTCAAAAGCATCAATTCTTTGGCGATCAGCCTTCTTTATGGTGCAGCTCTCACTTCCATACATCACTACTGGGAAAACCATAGCTTTAACTATATGGACCTTTGTTGGCAAGGTGATGTCTCTTACATTAAAAAGAGGCTATAGCTGCTCTGAAGCAGTGCCTGGATGCTGAGTTGGGCTGGATGAGGTCCAACAATCTGAGACTGAGATAAGTGCTGGAAGTGTAAAGAGGTGAAGGGAACTTTCTTTCACATGTGGTGGACATGTCAAAGGGTAAAAAAGTATTGGGAAATGATATATAATGAAGTGAAAAAAGAAGTTTAAAATTACTTTCCTCCCAAAACCAGATTCCTTTCTGTTGGGAATAATTCAGACTGAAATTCCTAGGTGTCAGAAAAGGTTATTTATGTATGCAACAACTGTGGCCAGAGTTTTGTTAGCCCCCAAATGGAAAATGAGTGAGGTCCCAACCAAAGAAGTTTGGCAAATTAAGTTGACAGAATATGCACAACTTGCAGACTTAACATATAGAATAAGAGAACAAGAAGAACATACATTTAAAGAAAATTGGAAAATGTTTATTGAATATATGGGAAATAATTGTATACAACTGAAAACGCTGGAAACATTAAGATAAATTCGACAGTGTAAATAAGTTTTGATGGATGTGATAATGGAAAACCAATTGGTATAGTCTTTTTATAAAATATAATATATGTAAAATGAACCATGGAAAGAGAAGAAGGGAAGTCATTAATATCTTAAGTATGTAAAAGGTTTATCTGAAATCGTAAAACAGAAAATTTAATAAAAATCATATTGAAACAAGCAAACAAGCAAACAAACAAACAAACAAACAAACAAACAGACTGAATCCCAGTAAAATACACTCTGGGTGAGCTTTAAAAACCTCCCAAAACAGAACTGCCTCCAGATGTCTTCTAAAAGTTGCATATTTCTTTATCTCCTTGACATCTGAATGGAGGGCATTCTACAGGGCAGACACCAAAGGGAGTGCCCTTTGCCTGGTTTCCTGTAACTTTGCATCCCGCAGTGAGGGAACCAGCAGAAGACCGTCAGAGGAGGATGTGAGTGTCTGGGCTGAGCGATGGGGGTGGAGATGCTCCTTCAGGCCATTTAGGGCTTTAAGGATCAGCACCAACACTTTGAACTGTACTTGGAAACATACTGGGAGCCAGTGAACATAATTTAGGACTGGTATTATATGGTCCAGGCGGCTGCTCCCAGTCACAAGTCTAGCAACCGCATTCTGGATTAGTTGTTGTTTCTGAGTCACCTTCAAGGGTACATCATTTGGGGTGCTCCAGGTATATCTTTGTTACCAGAGACTCAGGTATCCCCTTTGTTAAGACTTTTATTCTTCACTTAGACTGGTGCACCAGTCCTTTCCTGGACAGGGAAAGCATGGCCACTGTGATTCATGAATTGGCGAGCTCACAGTAAGACTACTGTAATGTGCTGAATGTGGTAAAGGTAAAGGGACCCCTGACCATCAAGTCCAGTTGCGGATGACTCTGGGGTTGCAGCGCTCATCTCACTTTACTGGCCGAGGGAGCCGCCGTTTGTCCGCAGACAGCTTCCAGGTCATGTGGCCAGCATGACTAAGCCGTTTCTGGTGAAACCAGAGCAGCGCATGGAAATGCTGTTTACCTTCCCACCGGAGTGGTACCTATTTATCTACTTGCACTTTGACGTGCTTTCGAATTGCTAGGTTGGCAGGAGCAGGGACCGAACAACGGGAGCTCACCCCATCGTGGGATTTCGAACCGCCAACCTTCTGATCAGCAAGCTCACAGTAAAACTACTCTAATGTGCTGAATGTGGAGCTTCCCTTAATACTGGTCCAGGAGTTACAGCTAGTGCAGAACATGGCAGCCAAGTGGCCGAATGGAATACTTGGATCCACACATACAGCATCTTTACTTTGGGAAGAACATTCAGCTATTGACCATCATCAATGTCTTGTTATACGATCTAAAGCCCTGAATAGCTCATGACCATGTTACTTGAAGAGCAGCTTGCACCAGCATAGACTTATAAGATCATGAAGGTATATGGGGGAATTTTATTCATAGCACTGCATCCTACAGAATAACACAGGGTGGCAACATGGTTGACAGGACTGGGAAGGAATTTTTCTCATGGTCCAAAATGGGCCTGGTCCATTGGTTTTTTACCTCTTCCTCAGGAAGGATAGATGATGTTGTTACCCGATTTCCATCACAACTTCATGGGGAAATGCATTGCACAAGAACCTTCTCTTCAGAAAGATCCCCATAAGGGGCATTGGACTCCAGCTGTAGCTCGAGGGGTGGGGTGGAGGAACGCTGTTCCAGGTTTTTGCAGAATCTGCCCACCAGCAACTGTTGGGATTTTTATATCTCACCAGCTGCAAAGAGTAGCTACATTGTTGACGTCATGTAATGTCTCTGAGAATGAGACAGGAAGTCTCTGCTAGTACTCATGTAACCGGAGAGTTACTTTCACTTCTGAGTAGAGTCGTAGACTCTTGTGTTTGCTGCTCAGGAGAGCAGACATGCTTGTAAGAGCTGCATGTACAGTCTGAATAAAGTAGTTGTGATGGCCTGGGATTCCGATTCAGAGGCTGAACCAGAGGAATCCCAGCCTGCACAGGAGTCCCCGCCTCCAGGGCCGGCTGAACTGGGGCAGGGCCTTGATTCTGAAGTGCCTGCACCTGTGCCGGATCCTCAGGAGCAGGCACCAGGTGATCCCACTCTGGCTCCAGAGGTGGTTGAGGACTCAGTGCCTGCAGGTGAGTCTCCCCCTGGGCCCAGTAACCCTTTAGCCTCTCCGGAACTGCAGAGGCTCAGGGCAGAGAGGCGAAGGGAACTGGTTTCTCCCAGGAGGAGTGCTCGCCTTAAGGCCAAGAGAGGCGGGTCTCCTAGGGGCCGGGACCGCCCCTGGCCTCAGAACAGATAAAGGCCAGTCGGCCCAGTCCCAGGTTGTGGGAGCAATGTTGTTGTTGAGTACCTGTTCCTGCCCGGACCCAGACCTGACTCTCCAGTGCTCCTGTCCCCGCCCGGCTTCCTGCTTCGGACCTCGCCCCGCTCCTTGTGGACTGATTCCAGGCTAGTGACCCAGGACCGGACTTTGACTACGCCAACGGTAACCTTCCCCCCGGGATCAGCACAGTAATGAGTAGACAACTGACTGTCTCTTTCTTCTGTGATGGGATACCAGAAGATGAGTGTTTTGTTTGTAACTAGCTCACTGCTTCCCTAGTGGACGTCGTTTGTAGACCTTCACTTTCTGCTTCCTTCCTGGACAGCTGGACCTCCATGGTCACTGACTGATGGGGAATTCCCCTTGGCTGTTGTAGTCATTGGGGTGTTACTTCCTGGCCAGTAAGCCAGGTTCAATGGGCCAATCCGGGCCAAGGTGATGGGGAATTCCTTTGCTGGCTGGATGGGCATCGGCCACAGTCAGACAGCAACATATAAAATGCTGGCTGCACATGTTTATCTGCAACTATTAAAGTTGTGGCCTTGTTTTTCACCCATACATAGCATCTGTCTAGTTCTTGCTCCCCCGCAACCTGCCTCCTTTCTACCTGGTGTGTAATAGGGGATTTGATGTTTCGAACAGTTCTCTTGTCCAAATTATGCTTTAAATGTGCCTATTATCACACTAATGTCATGAACAATGTAAAATGCTTCTAAGGCTGCTGTTGACTTTGGTTTAATTTTTTTTGGGGGGGGGGGAGGGTTCCATTTAGTTTCTGAGTCACCTTGATTTGGACATAGTTATTTAAGGGAGCTGAAGTAACAGGCAGATGGCTTTTCGTCTTTTGTTTAAGCTTAAAGGGCTTACTAGCACTAATCATTTTGAAATTGAATCCTGTGATTATTATGCATTAATTCAATGAATAATGTAGGACTGTCAATTCCTTGGCAGAAATTGCAAGGGAGTACTGTAAATCCAGAAATGAAATAAAGGCTCTTAAATTTTTTAAGAGTATGGACTGGGGACATCGCAGTGTCAATCTACATTTCAGTATTTTTCTGAAAGTGAACATATTTAAAAGAGGATCAAATTGAGAAGTATGTTTAGAAGGGAATAATACTTAAGCCCCTTTCTAAAATATGATTAAACTCATTAAGATGCAGGGAAAAGCTTGCATGTATTATTCTCTGACGTGGAAAAAATGGAGTTAGGGAAAATAGACCACTTGTGCATTAAGTCTCAATGGGATTTTTTATCTTGCGAACCGCCTTGAGATCTTATTGATGAAGGCAAATACACACACACATATGTTCCCAGGTAAGAGAATCAGAATTTCAGCCCTAGACCCACCAAATTCAGTGGGACTTACTCCAATGAAAAGTGAATCACTTCTTTATATTTCAAAGAGATTTCTGAATGGTTTACAAATAAAAACCAACAATAAAGGTCAAATAATAAATATATCTATAAAAGGGACATGGGTGGCACTGTGGTCTAAACCACTGAGCCTCTTGGGCTTGCTGATTGGAAGGTCAGAGGTTAGAATTCCCATGACGGGGTGAGCTCCTGTTGCTCTGTCCCAGCTCCTGTCTACCTAGCAGTTCGAAAGCATGCCAGTGCAAGTAGATAAATAGGTACCACTGTGATGGGAAGGTAAACGGTGTTTCCATGCGCTCTGGTTTCCATCACGGTCTTCTGTTGTGCCAGTAGCAATTTAGTCATGCTGGCCACATGACCCGGAAAGCTGTCTGCAGACAAACGCTGGCTCCCTTGACCTCAAGCAAGATGAGCGCCACACTCCATAGTCACCTTTGACTAGATTTAGCTATCCAGGGGTCTTTACCTTAACCTTTTACCTTACATAAGTAAAACGTTGCATTTTCGTGCAGAACAGAACAATTAGATAAGATATCCTCTTAAACATCAATATAAACTAATAAAAAAGGGGGGCATAATAACTGCTAGCAGATCCAAAATACAATGGAGACAATCATCCCCACCTAAGGATGTTGGAGAATTATCCCCGAAATGGAAATAGGAGTGGTAAATCCTGCAATTTTCATGAATGGAAACAAAGCAAGCAAATATGAGTACATTACTGTATTTTCTGCATAGCTTTTGGCCTCCTCCCATTGAGATGCCTTGGAATTAATAATGTAATTAATGACAAGTTTTGGCCATAGTAGCTGATGTAGGTTTTAGCAGAAGCTGAACTGTAGTGGAAGAGAATCATCACTGCTTGTGATAAACCCAGGCTGGGATGGAAATCACTGCCTCCTAACATCCCTAGCCCCACCCACCAAATATACAGCCATGTATTAATAGGTAGCAGAAACACTCTTATTCTGTTATCTCTATGGAATAGCATTGCAAGCAGTGAAGTTTCGTGTGGAATTGGGGAGGGAGAGGGTGCTGTCAGGTAAGACAGACAGTCTTGCTAATGTGATGGGACATCCAACATGCAGGTTCTGGTGTTTTGGAGTTTATTTGTTTTTGCCTGGATGCACAAAGGTATGTTTTCCTTCTGCCTGGCAGGGAGGAAGGGGAATGTCTTTGCAAGTACACATGTTGGAGTTGCTTCCATGAACTAAACAGTGTGTTAAAGTACGCCTAGCTGCATTTATGTGCTATAATTGTAGAGTCTCAGGCTCCTATTTGATTGTGAGTTGCCTTTCCCCCTGCCAGAACCCCTTGTCTCTTGGAGCCAGACATCAAAATGACTAGGCTTTGAACATGTTTTTGCCTCCAACTTTGTTCACCTTAGGGATCTTTATGAAAAGCATCCTGGACCGAAGACACAATTGCCTGAGATATTTTTCTGGGAAGTTATTAAATCTTCATTACGAGACTATACTGGTCTAGAATCAGACTGATTTTTATACAACTTTCTGTTTTCTCTGAAGACTTAGTGATAAAATACTTTAATTCAGAAGCCCAAAGTTGATTAACATACTGCACTCGTTTGGACATGTCTCATGCGTGCTGTGCCTAACCTGCTTGGAGCCATGCTACAGACTTGTAAGGAGAGGAACATGCAAATAACAGGGTTGAATTTAACTGGTGGTGACCGGTGCTGCTGAGGAATGCTACTTCCCTACACACAAGAAATCCCATACCTTTGAAGGGCCTGCAAATTTAAAGCCAGGAAGATTTTGAGGAAGTGGTTGCGTGTTCTTGTTCTCTCTCTCTCTCTCTCTCTCTCTCTCTCTCTCTCTCTCTCTCTGTGTGTGTGTGTGTGTCCAACTTTCCATCTTCAGAGGACAAGGGTATGGACATAGCAGAAGTATCAGAGCATGAGGGAGAGAGTTAGCCACAATGGTGGACAAAGTGGTCTCCATTACCCCAGAAGCTCTATATCCCATATTCTGCCAACAACTCTATGGTCTGAGGATGTTGCATTGCCACATTCTAACGCTAAGGACTCAAGTACAGAAGCTCCAGCAGAACCAGTGCTTCCTCTTGAGAAGTCTATAGCTGCTAAAACAGGCAATAAGTCTTTAGCTAGAAGAGCGCCACCCACAGGTGAAGAAGAGGAGGAGGAGGAGGAGTTTGGACTTGATATCCTGCCTTTCACTCCCCTTAAGGAGTTTCAAAGCGGCTGACAATCTCCTTTCCCTTCCTCCCGCACAACAAACACTCTGTGAGGTAAGTGAGGCTGAGAGACTTCAGAGAAGTGTGACTGGCCCAAGGTCACCCAGCAGCTGCATGTGGAGGAGCGGGGAAGCGAACCCGGTTCACCAGATTATGAGTCCACCGCTCTTAACCACTACACCACGCTGGGTGGAGTTCACTGCTCAGACAGAATTGTAACCACCCTTGAGGCTTACCCAAGGCGTCATCTGCTGAGGGAGCAGTATTCTGAACTTCTTGGAAGTCCATGTGAAGCTGCACCACCTGCTCTACCTACTGGAGCAGAACACACCCAAACCCAATTGCACACTGCCAGATTTCATGCCCTCCATCATTTCTCCAATGAAAATAGGGACAGTCTATTCTACATCGGGTAGCTTCTCCTGTGTTCTGCTACAGCAGAACTTCTTTCTGAGTAGACAGCATCGGGCTCCATTTATGATAACGAAATAAACATGCCACACTTTTCCTAAGAAAAGGCTGGCCATTGAAGCATTGCAATTAAATAAATTAAAGCAGATTGGCGACCTTTTCCTTCAAAATCACAGGAAGGGCTTCATATGTCAGCTTCGCCACTTCCTTCATTTTCATTATAAACAGGACTCCATTTTTGCACCTGCACACACACGCACCACTTTCAGTTGTTCTTCAAGATGTTGAGGGGAGGAAAAAAGGGAAACCAGGACATTCTGGGATCAAATAAGAAACCAGGACGGCTTCTGCAATTCCAGGACTGTCTCTGGAAAATTGGGACAATTGGGAGGGTATGACATTTTCTAGTACAGTGTTTTCAGGTTACGGACCACACCGAACCCAGAAGTACCGGAACGGTTACTTCCAGGTTTTGGCACTTGTGTATGCTCAAAATGACACCACACGCATGTGCAGAAGCATTGAATCCCGTCAAGCGCATGTGCAGACGCAGCGCTGCAGGCTGCGAACACTGCAGGCTGCAAATGTGCCTCCCACACAGATCACGTTCGCAACCTGAGGTATGACTGTCCTTAAATATTGCTGCAATATCGACGCAAGAAAAGCACCATTGTAAGGCAAGCAATGCAGCTTCTCCACAACAAATGAATAATTATGCATTCATTCTGTGACAGGACCATCATATGGAGAATGTTCTTTCTGCCTCTTTGTGGCACTTGCTAAATTCAGTACAGTGCTCATGACAATTCCCAGCACTTGGATTTACAACGCATATACTGTCCTCTAAGAACTAATGCACTGTAGCAGCTCAATAAGCTTAACAACCCAGAGACTACCAAGTCTATATGTTTCAGTCGACATAATGGACTAGAGCAGATCCTCTGAAGCCAATTTACTTTGGTTAGTAAACAAGGGTTTTTTTTTTAAGAAAAGCAAAGTAAAAAAGCAAACGAATCTTGCAGTTGAGCTTTGCTTCCTAGCCTTTTGCTTCTGTGCATTTGACAGTGCATGTTAAAGGCTGCAGAACCTTGCCTGAAAAAGGATTGTTTAATACAAGGGTCCCCAACCTTTTTGAGGCCCATGGACACATTTCAAAATTGGGCAAATGATCCTTTTCTCCACAAGAAATGGCTGCCACAGGGGCCTGATTAGTTGTAAAAAGCAAGTATGTTGCCCAATAAATTGAGTACAAGGCAGAGGCTGAGGGTCTGCCTCAAATGTCAAATTTGACTTCACATAGCACCAGAAAATACCAATTTTACAGAAGGAAATTTGAGAAAACAGATGTCAAACTGTTAGAAGGCACCAGTGGAGCTGGAAAGGACAGCAGAAGGAAAATAATAATAATAGATTAATAATAATGCTGCTGTATTTTACAAGAAAGTTGCACAAAGTCGAAGTGTTAAGCACAGGAAAATACCCATTTCTCAGAAGGAAGTCTGGTGTATCATTCTCAGCCTTACCCAAGCACACCCAGCCAGGCAATCTGCACCCAAAATACCTACCCCAAACCCCACAAAAATCACACACTCAACAATTAAACCAGGACATGGACCCATCTCTCCATCAAACATTCCTTGGAAGTTCTTCAATTAAATGATTTATCTGTTTTAGTACCTATCAACCAAAAGGAAAGGAGCTTCTTTTTTATTTGGACACTGTCATAGATAGTTTGTTTCTCACCGATGGTGCTGACGTTCTAACATAAACCTGCATTGCAAGTGACATTAGCCAAACAACTCAGAAAGCTGGACAGCATTTCCCAGTGGACCACACATTCTGAGTTGGCTTTACCCAGCCAGGCATGAAACATCTCAGGATTCCTCCCCTACTTTGACTTTGTACAGCTCTCTTGTGAAATACAGCAGCAGAACTCAAATGTGATTTTCTTGAAGAGCATCCCATCCCCTTTTTTGTAGGGTAGGAAGTGTTTAGATTTCCTAAACTATGAAGTAAAGCAATGACAAACCTAGACAGCATCCTAAAAAGCAGAGACATCACCTTGCCAACAAAGGTCCATATAGTTAAAGCTATGGTTTTCCCAGTAGTGATGTATGGAATTGAGAGCTGGATCATAAAGAAGGCTGATCGCCGAAGAATTGATGCTTTTGAATTATGGTGCTGGAGGAGACTCTTGAGAGTCCCTAGAGGATCAAACCTATCCATTCTTAAGGAAATGAGCCCTGAGTGCTCACTGGGAGGACAGATCCTGAAGCTGAGGTTCCAATATCTTGGCCACCTCATGAGAAGAGAAGACTCCCTGAAAAAGACCTTGATGTTGGGAAAGATTGAGGGCACAAGGAGAAGGGGACTACGGAGGACGAGATAGTTGGACAGTATTCCAACTATGGATGACAGTGGATGACAGGAGTGTCTGATGTGCTCTGGTCCATGGGGTCACGAAGTGTTGGACACTACTAAACGACTAAACAACAACAACAAACTATGAAGTGCATAGGATTGTTGAAGGAATGGGCTCACCCAAATCGGCTGGTAAGGTCTTTGGGAACTCCAGTCTTATTTGTTTATTTAGAAACATAGTTAGCTGCCTTAAACTGAGTCAGATCAATGATGTATGTAGCTTAGTGTTGTCTACTCTGACTTGCAGAAGACCTCCAGGGCTTCAGATGGGAGCTTTCCCAAAGCCTACCTGGGGATGCCAGGGTTGAACCAAATACCTTCTTCATGCAATTTAGAAGATTTACAAATGTTTGATCTAAAAAGCTCTCAAAGTGGTGTGCAAATACAATTAGAGTCAAAACACAGGTTAAATTAAATTAGTAATAAAACACAGCTTAAAACCTTAAATGGGGCAAAACCAAGATATGCAAGATATTAATGTCTTTTGATCTCAGAGGAAAATTGGAAGCTTTTTTGTCACTTGAATTTCCTCATGCAATGTGGACAGCCTGCAACAGCTATGATCGTCGCCTCTGGCCCGTTGGTATCTTGTGGGATTTGAAGGCACCAGTGGAGCTGGAAAGGTCAGCAGAAGGAAAATAATAATAAGTGAAAATCTGTGTGTGAGAGAGAGAAAGAGTGTGAGAGAGATGACATCTAATGAACTGGTAGATAACGGAACAGTGTTAGTGAGTCAATTAAAACCCTGAATTCCTGTGCTCACTGAAGTCAACCCACATTAATAGTCTTGAAGCTAACAAACCTCTGAAGGCCTTCATAATGACCTTGTTCTACTTCAGTGATGACCTTCTCAATAGAGGAAATGAAACATCATAATAAAAAAAGATTGATCACATGTTAGAGAAAAGTATAATGTTAAGTGGTTTATGATGGCTTGGTAAGCTGTTACTGTCAGGGTGCTGTCAGTGGCTCCTGGATGGTTGCCCAGAAAAGTATAAAGTCAAGGAAAGGTTTCTTATCATCCCTTTTTATTTCAATATTTACAGAGAGAGGCTATAGAACCCAGCCTCTTGTATAATGGTATTGTCCCAAGTGAATCTCCACCTCTGTCTCTCCCACTTCCTTGTTCGTCATCCTCATCACGTCCTCTACGGGTGCTGCTATGTGTCCTCTGTCTTTGAGCTCTTTGCTCTCCTACTTTTAAGGCTTGCCAGATACTGGAAGATGGTGGGTCTGGAATGCTTTCTAGTGACAACATGTCAGCCAGCTGCTGCTCCAGCTCTGCCTGTTCCTCCTCTCCCAACTTGCTCCCTCATCTGCCTCTGAGCTGTGACCTCCTGCAAACCCCTGCTGTAAATCTAGACTGTCTTCCTCTTCCTCTTCCCTGGAAGGGTCAGGATGGAGAGGCAGTCTCCACCACTCCTCCTCCTCTGCCCAGTCCTTGACAGTTATCTAATCATTCCAGCACAACTGCATTTGAGTATATAAGTCACAATAGTGTGTGCTTGTATCAGCCTAAATTAGTAAAATGCAGCATAGTCAGAAAATATGGTACAATGTTATTGATACTGCAGTTCCTCAATATATCTTTTGTTGGCATCCATCTGTCTCAGGAGACAGTGGGAGTGTGTGTGCCTTTGAGGGTAAAGTTAAATTGCTCGAGAGTTGCAGCACCTACTCTGGCTTTAGAGACAGATACAAGAGAGACATGTTTTGTTGCAGCTGGGGCAGATGAAGGCGACCAGTTTTGCTGCCGCAGATGCACCATGGAATTTATTTTCTGTGCTCCTTCCGGTGATCATTCCTCTTCTGCTCACTGCTGTGGATACACAAACTGACTGTCTGTCTCCAGGCACTGTGGTCGTCTGCAAGGGATTCCTATACAGTGGAGCTGATGTCGCCAGACTTCATGCCACATTTGCAGGCATCTTTATAACCCAGAGTTGGCCTCCCAACAGGCCTGATGGCTGAAACAAGATCTGGGTCTCTTGAATGCCCCTAAGTAAGTCTTTCACCAGGAGTACGACAAGGCTGTATATTGTCTCCCTGCTTATTTAACTTATATGCAGAATTCGTTATGCGAAAGGCTGGGCTGGATGAATCCCAAGCCGGAATTTAGATTGCCGGAAGAAATATCAACAACCTCAGATATGCAGATGACACAATTTTGATGGCAGAAAGTGAGGAGGAATTAAAGAACCTCTTAAGGAGGGTGAAAGAGGAGAGCACAAAATATGGTCTGAAGCTCAGCATCAAAAAAACTAAGATCATTGCCACTGGTCCCATCACCTCCTGGCAAATAGAAGGGGGAAGAAATGGAGGCAGTGAGAGATTTTACTTTCTTGTGCTCCATGATCACTGCAGAGGGTGACAGCAGCCACAAAATTAAAAGACGCCTGCTTCTTGGGAGAAAAGCAATGACAAACCTAGACAGCATCCTAAAAAGCAGAGATATCACCTTGCCAACAAAGGCCTGTATAGTTAAAGCCGTGGTTTTCCCAGTAGCTTTCCCAGTGGAATTGAAAGCTGGACCATAAAGAAGGCTGATTGCTGAAGAATTGATGCTTTTGAATTATGGTGTTGGAGGAGACTCTTGAGAGTCCCATGGACTGCAAGAAGATCCAACCTCTCCATTCTGAAGGAAATCAGCCCTGAGTGCTCACTGGAAGGACAGATCCTGAAGCTGAGGCTCCAATAATTTGGCCACCTCATGAGAAGAGAAGACTCCCTGGAAAAGACCCTGATGTTGGGAAAGATTGAGGGCAAAAGGAGAAGGGGACGGCAGAGGATGAGGTGGCTGAACAGCGTTCTCGAAGCTACGAACATGAGTTTGACCAAACTGTGGGAGGCAGTGGAAGACAGGAATGCCTGGCATGTTCTGGTCCATGGGGTCATGAAGAGTTGGACACGACTAAATGACTAAATAACAACAAAAATCTCTCACCATTTCTATGCTCCTCAGTTGGTTGGTCGCTGTATCTGTATCCTTGCCTCAGCCTCAGAGGAGGAGGCATGGGGCATAGGCAGTGAAAGCTGAAAGATAGCCAAAGTCGAGGGACCATCAGGTGCTGAAGCTGTGAACCTGTGGGAGCAACTGGCTGTGTGGAGGTGGGTGTCTGCCAGAGAAGAAGCTGCACCTCAAAGTCCAGGCCAGCATCCCTATTTTCACCTGAGGAATGCGGGTGTTATGCACATGGATACAAGAAGGCATTGATTTCGATTCTGGTCTGTATTTGTTGCATGGAGTGCTCTTTCTGTACTGCTGCGGCCAGACTTCCGACAAAAACTACATTATTTTCTCACTGTCCACTGCAGTGGAAACTTACATGATTAATTTTGAAATTAACTTCATTATTGTTCCATTATTTTACACAATTGGTTCAGTGCAAGGAAAACACAATGCAAATCGGGAGGGAGGAGTCATTAATTACATATCAGTTGCAAATGGAAAAAAGCAACAGTGAATACCAATCACATTCCCTGAATTGATCTTCATTCTAGACCTGGGATGAATAAGCATTTATCAAAAAGTTCTGGTCCCGCTTACATTTCCACCAGCTTTCTCCGACCTCCCTAGTCCTGACCCACCAGTTGAAGGCTGACCCACCTCCTTCTTCCAAACTTGACATTTTGAATCAGGTGAATATTGCATGATATACTTGGGCTGCAAAGGCAGGAATAAAATAGTAATGGAGGAGGAAGTCAATATTTGCTTTTGAATATTAAAATTAGGATCAAAGATCTAGTCTATCACTTCACTCGATTAAAATTTTAATAGTGAGCTAACCTTGTTACTTAGATGTGATAGATACTTCCCATTAATTCAGGCCTTTGATTATGGTAAACATATAAGATAAATGGGAAGAGCTTCCCTTAATAAAACTGTGAGGAGTTTCATGCAGGCTTTCATTTTAATATATAGACAAATGGAGAGTGGCAGTTCTCCTTCCTGGAGAATGCGATCTTTCTCATAAAAAAAAGAATGGAGATGAATTATATTAAGACAGAGCATTAATATTATGTTAATGTAAATCCTACCAGTCTTGCCTCCTGGAGTGATCAAACGAAAGACCCTAGTTTTGTAAAAGTTAATTGGTTTGCCAATTATATGCCTCCAAAAATGTAAACTAATATAAATGCACTAGTATCTTTACAAGATGATATAAATCAAGGAGATGTAGGAAAAAATTCCATAAAGGTCAAGATAATTCATAGATACAATCCTGTGTTTCAGAAGCATTCGGGAGTTCTGAATGTGTTTGTTATCTCTCATGAACTAAGGTGCTCATCCGTGAAGCCACCCTCAAATAATGAGCCCAGGATAATTGATTCAAGCCATGAAGAAACAAAAGAGAGGAAAAAGCGAAAGCACCCTCCACATCCATCAGCAATACATTTTCAAAGCAAATGCTGCACAAAGATTATTTCAAAGCGGATCAAGTTGAAAAGCCTGCGGAAAATCTATTTAGATAACTACTTGTTATTTTTTAATAACTTGCATTTCGGCAAACACCTTTTGTCTTGTTAAGAGTTTTGTGACCAACGTGAACTTCTTACCGGTTAGATTTTGAAAGACCCATCACTTTAGAACTGACTAAAGACGCTCTTTGTCACCCACCTTTACACACACACAGACACAAACACACTTTGGCATTGGTGATTCACAATGAATCTTAACCCCTCCCACTCCCAAATTGTCATTCAATAGAAATATTTGAGCCAATCTTCTCAGAACTAAGGAAACACAGTGGGAGTCATTTTAATTAGACACCATTCATGGATTCAAAGCATTTGGGGATTTTATGTAATGGACTCAAGGTGGGTCATAACAATATTGGGCTGACTTCATCCTGGTAGAAAGTTTGCTCAGATACTGAGCCAAACCACCAACTTTCCAATCTCACACAGCCCCAACCATCATATAAAATCCCAGGACAGCTGTTTCGCTTTAGAAGGGAGAGTCCTGTTCCAGATGCTACCCTCCAGAGAAACTAAGAGTACAATTCTATAGTTCTTGAGAGAGTGTCCCAGGGGTCAGAACCGAGATTGGATCTCCCCGTCTGACAATGGGCACTGAGCTCTGATGCTAAAGAGGGAAATCTATTGTCAAAAAAGAGAAAGCTCTCTCAGTTATGATGTTGGGTGGGCGGAGGGGAAAAAGAAGCATGTTGTGAGCATTCTGGGAAGCGGCTTTAGGAAAGGATCTTAGTCCTCCTCTGTACCTGCAAACTGTGGGTGGATTTGAACCAAAGGATCTTGATCTCCTTCCACTGGACTGGGTGAGGTTTTGAGACATTTCTGAGCACGCATAATATTTCCTCCTTTTCCCTCTTAATGTTTCAAATGCAGGGGAAATCTGATTTTTTAAAAGAGTGAGAGAGAGCAGAAAATAGAGAGGGACACCAGAGCATTCCTCCACTCTCACAGCCAGTCTGTTGGCTTGAGCCCTGTTGTTGTTCTTGTTGTTGTTGTTCAGTCGTTTAGTCATGTCCGACACTTCGTGACCCCATGGACCAGAGCACGCCAGGCACTCCTGTCTTCCACTGCCTCCCATAGTTTGGTCAAACTCATGTTGGTAGCTTCAAGAACACTGTCCAACCATCTCGTCCTCTGTCGTCCCCTTCTCCTTGTGCTCTCAATCTTTCCCGATATCAGTGTCTTTTCCAGGGAGTCTTCTCTTCTCATGAGGTGGCCAAAGTATTGGAACCTCAGCTTCAGGATCTGTCCTTCCAGCGAGCACTCAAGGCTGATTTCCTTCAGAATGGAGAGGTTTGATCTTCTTGCAGTCCATGGGACTCTCAAGAGTCTTCTCCAGCACCATAAATCAAAAGCATCAATTCTTCGGCAATCAGCCTTCTTTATGGCCCAGCTTTCACTTCCATACATCACTACTGGGAAAACCATAGCTTTTACTATACGGATCTTTGTTGGTCCTGTATAGGCCATGTAGGGTGTTGCATAAAATGTTAGAACCATATTTGAATGTCCTCCTGCTATGCTACCACTCTAAGATTTTCTGGGTGCCTCTTCTGATATCCTCTCCTCACCCAGCTAAACGGGTCTCGCTGATCACCCAACAACAACTGAATAATGCAGTCAATGGAATGCAAATGTCCTAGCTTTCTAATATATGGACATGGCAGATTTCTTTCAATGCATGGCAAGATTTCCAGAAAATCCTATGTATAGCAACACAAAATTCCTCTGATGCAGTCAAACATTTACACAACTGTCGCCAGATGGACCATCTCCCACAGAAAGGCAATTTAAATGCAAAGGCTGCTGAACTTTGGAAATATTTGTTATTGTATAGCAGCGTCTTTGTACAGCCAGGGAAATTTGGCTGCTTTGTATATTGCCCATATGGCTTTCTATCTACAGTTGGAATGCTTATTTTTAGAAAAGAAATAGCATTTTCCCTCTCTCAGCAGCCCCACAGCTGTTAGTGTAGACGTCAGCATTCTCAGCCTTTTGCCTAAGATTGAGTGTAGCATGGCAATCAGATATTGCAAATAATAATAATAATAATAATAATAATAATAATAATAATAATAGTTAAGAGTCAGAATACCTACAGGTAGCTCTAGTTCACCACCCATGGCTTAGAAAGTCACAAGAACAAAAGCAAAGGAGAAAAATTGGAGGCTCCTCTATATTGATTGGTCAATCAGTCAATTAGTCTATCAAGTTCGGTATTATTTACCCCAGCCTTTCTCAAGCTTGGGTCCCCAGATGTTGTGGGACTACAACTCCCATCATCCATAGCTAGCAGGGGCAGCAGTCAGAGATGATGGGAGTGGCAGTACAACGACATCTGGGAACCCAAGATTGAGAAAGGCTGATCTACACTGACTGTCCAGGGTTTTAGACAGAAGGTGTTCTGTCATGGAATTCTACTCAATATTGATCCAGAGCAAAACTCTGACGCATAGTTAGCAGAGTAAAAACGTGAACATGTTGCAGGGTTCCCAAAAAATAGACCAGAGGCAATTATATTTCATCCAACAGAGGTTTCCTGCTACTGAAGGCAAATGAGCATAATGGTTACAAATCCAATACATTCAGGATTGGCACTGTCCATAAGAAATCCAGTTGCGGCAGACTTAATTTAAATTTACAATAACTTATAATAAGACTAAACCTTAACACTATACAGTGGTACCTCAGGTTAAGAACTTAATTCATTCCAGAGGTCCGTTCTTAACCTGAAACCGTTCTTAACCTGAGGCAGTGGCGTAGCGTGGGGGGTGCAGGGGGGGCCGGCCGCACCGGGCGCAACATCTGGGGTTAGGGCAAATCCATGGGTTAGGGGGCGCAAATCCACGGGTTAGGGGGCGCAAATTACTTGCCTTGCCCCGGGTGCTGACAACCCACGCTACACCACTGACCTGAGGTACCACTTTAGCTAATGGGGCATCCCGCTGCCACCGCGCCGCCACAGTACGATTTCTGTTCTCATCCTGAAGTAAAGTTCTTAACCCGAGGAACTCTTTCTGGGTTAGCGGAGTCTGTAACCTGAAGTGTTTGTAACACAAGGTGTTTGTAACCTGAGGTACCACTGTATACAGAACACCACACCAGAAGGAAGAGAGATAGAAAGAGAAACCCAGGCTCCTTCTGGCCTTACTTTTATAGTCAGCATGGCTGAACCAGTTTAAACCAGCTGTATTCAGCTTCTCTGAAGGTATAACCCAAGCATCATGAACCATCTGCTTGCTTCTTTAACACAGAGAAGCTTCCAGAACCCTTTTGAATTAATTAGAATAGGAAAGATCTCTACACATCAGATCAATACTTTCTGCACTAAGAAATGGAAAGTGACATGTTCCTACCTGCAACATGAAGATGCCAAGGACAGAACCATTGGCCTTCTGTATGAAAAGCAGATGCTCTAATATAGGGACCTGGGAAGCTGCCTTCTGTTGAGTCCATCCAGTTCAGGGTTGTCTACAATGACTTGCAGCAGGTCTCTAGGACTTCGGACATGGTTGCGTGCCGAGTTCCCGCCTCCCAGCAGTAGAAATAAAGACACCGGACACCATTATTAAAGTTAATGGGCTAAAATTGACCACAACTTTATTGGTTACAGGAGATGAGCGGTATTGGCTTAGGCATTGGTTCCAATCAACTATCTGGCTGCAGTCTGTCTGCCTGAAGGCCGGGAAGGGTTAACACAAGCAGGGGGAGCCCTGCTGATGCACATCAACTAGGCACTCCCCCAGGGGTCACTGCTCGGGGGTGTGCCTTGGGCCCTGGCCTCCATAGGCTTCGGATGTGGCCACGCCCCCCCGGAATCCTTTACTGGACTACCCTTCACTAACTGGAGGAGGTATGGCGCTCCCCCCCCATTCATCTACATAACAATACCCCTACCAATGCCTAACTGCCAAACGAAGGAAGTTGTGACAATTTGCTACGAGGTAGGCGAAAAAACCAAATGGCTGGTGCCACTTTGCCAAGTGGAAAAATTCCTACCAGGCCCCTTAATGGTGACCAACCAAAGTCCATAGCAAGGTCAAAGAGAAAACCTTGAAGGGAGGGTGGGTGGAAAAAAACCCTCAGCTAAGCGGTGGGCAAAGAAGATCATCTGCCTCGCTTGCCTTAAATGTGGCAAGCCCCGCCCCCTGAGCCAGCCGATTGGCTGGCCAGGGGGATGACGCGACAGAGGATTCCCCTGATCGCACGGGGCTGGAAGCCAGCCTCCGTGCGAGTGTTGAGGGTGAGAAGCCCGCAACACCACCTCCTCCCGAGGTCGGAAGTGGCTTTCTCTCCCAGCCTCTCCTATGCTATTTCCCCAGGTGATTTTTTAAATAGTGTTGTCCATTTGGGAGGTCTGTCCGTGTGTTTTTATGGATGCCAAAATGGGGAAATATGTCTCTATTTGTTACATTTGTAGCAGCTTTTCACCTCCATATCTACGTGACATCCCGAAAGTAACATTGATCATGAATGGGTTTCAAACAAGAACATCTTAGCATATTCTGCTTACAGAACCGTGTAAATACACGTTCCTGTATGTGCAAACATTGCCCTGTGAATGAATCTGAGGAAGGCAAACAACAGCTCAGAGGTGAGGAACCTTATCTTAATCCTTCTTTGGCTAAGAATAGCCTCCCTCCCTCCCTCCACCTCAGTTGCTGTGATCAATATCAGATTATATAGCGCACACTGCAATATGGTGCTGGTCTTGAGGGTCATTTAAAAAGTCACTCTTTCCTTCCTTATTCTGTTGCAAGATGAATCTGAAGGCCAATTTAAATACACCCTATAAATATGTGACTTCCTTGAATGTTTGCAAACGATTAAGGCCCTATTATTATTTGAAATCATCCTAGGGTCTTTCCTTTGACTTTGACGGACTCTGTTTTAGCCTGATAGGCTTCTACGTCCTAAATGTAGCATAAACATGTACAATGAAACAGGGTATATAGAGAATCTTCTACTAGTTAACCTGTCAATATATCAAGATCTAGATCTACGTGTGTGTGTGTGTGTGTGTGTGTGTGTGAAAAAGTTGCTTCTTTTATCCTGCAGTGTTTCCTCGGATTCCGCTTGCGGTACTTCTGAGAACTCTGTTCTCCAAATGTTCTGGCAGACAGAGACGCTAATGTCTCATACAACATTAATAAGGCAAAGTGTTGACATAATAAATTGTAATTCTTTTAGATCCACAGCATGAGGACATCAGTGAGCAGATGTTTGGGATAATGCATCATGATTGTCCTGAAAGAGCTATTGCTCCATATCGGGCCAATCTATAATAAGGAGTTATTAAAAAGTTTGCCTAGCTTCCGTCTGTCGTCTGGGATCTGTGTCGCAAAGCTCGCAGAGGCAGAGCAGCACATCATTTCTGAAGGCGCACATGGGAAACGTGATGGCAAAATCTTCTACTTCTTTTTCTTTCTGTTCCTCATCCCTGTCCTATAGGAACCTCCTTGTGTGGACAACCCTTGTGTGGACAACAGCAGATGTCCCCTCCTCATAAGGTAAAGGGACCCCTGACCATTAGGTCCAGTCGTGGCTGACTCTGGGGTTGCGGCACTCATCTCGCTTTATTGGCCGAGGGAGCTGGCATGGCCAGCATGACTAAGCCACTTCTGGTGAACCAGAGCAGTGCACAGAAACTCCGTTTACCTTCCCGCTGAAGCGGTACCTATTTATCTACTAGCACTTTGACGTGCTTTCGAACTGCTAGGTTGGCAGGAGCAGGGACCGAGCAACAGGAGCTCACCCCGTCGCAGGGATTCGAACTGCTGACCTTCTGATTGGCAAGTCCTAGGCTTTGTGGTTTAACCCACAGCGCCACCTGTGTCCGCCCCTCCTCATAGTTGCCTTCAAATGGAGATGTTCACTTCTTCTGTTTTCTGTTTGTTCTAATTGTGGGAATTGAACTCTAGTTCCCATTTGCAAAGTATGCAGAAGACCCTTGAATTAGTTCTCTTTCCCCATTCTATAAAAATACGCAAGATACTCTCTTTCAAAGTCTAAATAACATATACCTTTTACTTGCAGTAATGCAGGTAGGTGATCCTTAAGTTACTAAAATGCCTTACACAGATTTAACTGTTACAGACTAACTCTGATTCTGAGATGGACAGCAACACAACAGACCTGCTGCTCTGAGAGCCAAGACTGTTAGCTGACTGTCACTGCTGTATGAGCTGCCATTTGGGTTTTCACCTAACTCATATCAATTGTCACAACTACGCAAGGCTGATAGGCATTCGGTAAGCCTAGTCCTGGTCGGAGGGGATGTTGTAGACTCCACCTGCCCCTCCACAGGTAAGGATATCCTGAAGGGATCCAGGAAAAATGGCTGCTGTCCGATGTCCAGATGGGGGCTAGGGTCATACCATTCCTCCAATGGGGACCACTTGGGGGATGCCCAAATTGGACGTAGGTCATAGGGCATCCCCAACCCCACTGTCTTCACCCTCGGAAACACTCCCAGAGAACGGGCAGGAGTGACATGCTTACCTCAGTGCCTATGGCCAAACCTTCACAACTGTAACCAATAAAGTTGTGGCCTTATTTGATACCCAAAACAATGTGCTGTGTATTGTCTAGTTATTTGCACCTTAGAGAATGGGGTCATCATGGGGCCTCGCCACACAAGTTCTTTTGTTTATTATACAGGCACTGGATAGGATTACTGTATAACCCTCCATTACACAATAAGATACATATCGGACGATGCAGTTAACACATTGATAGGGCACTCATGGCCTTCAAGTTCTTTATTTAGTAAAAGGCAGACACCCAGAGCCACTTACAAAAAAAAATACACTCCATTCCCTCAGACTTACCTTCTTAAAAGACATGACACAAAAGGTAAATTTGTTGGGAGGGAGGAGGAAGTAAGCAACCACAGGAACGGGTTCTTAGTTCTTCTGATAAGTGGTTGGGAGTGGAATAGTTGGAGGACAGGAGGAGCAAAAAATAAAAAATAAATGGCTGCTCTCAACACTTTGTTCGTGGTCCTGCAGCCTTCCTTCCTCCTCCTCTGCTGTAGCCTGATGAAATGGCAGATGCCAATGATGGAGGGAGGAACATGGCTTCTCAGCACAGATCATTGTTATCCTACATCTCTTCTCTGTTGGACTAAAACTCTCATTGGCTATGCTGACGAGATTGAGGGGAGATGCATTTTCAGCATGGCTTCCTACCTCTCTTTCCAGCCACATCTGGGGAGGCAGAGATCCTTCATCCTTCTACTAGTAACCTCCCAGGGTTTTAATACGCCTCCTGTTTTTGCTGCCCCCCTAGAATTGTAAGTACAAAGAGGCTGCCAACATGAACCTGTCAGGCAGCGATACATTGGAGGCAGCCAGGTGTAACTTGGTGGGTAACATGTTCTGCAGGCAACCATTATTGGCTCTCTTTAAATATGTTTGCTTTTGCATGCTTGCGTTCCATGCCCTTTTGTGGACTTCCTTAAAGCACTATTGACTTCTGAAAAATTGGAGGTTATTGATGGCATAACTGTCTTTACAGCTCCATACATTAAGAGCACAGCGCTGGAAGTTATCGCCACAAAGAGCTGCTGGTACATCCTATAAAGGGGCACTTTTATAGTTGGTTCTAGGCACCCGAGATGCATATAGCAGAATTTGCTTCTCTTGACAAAATCGTACTGTGCCAAAATGGTGTAAGGAACTGGCAACGTTTCAGCGACTGCTGGAGGTCTTCTTCAAACCCCAAATTACTTCTGAAAGGCTGACCAACAACTTTGGCGGCGGCGGTGAATAGTCAGAAAGTCAATTATAAACATTTTGTTGTTGTTCTGCATTCAGCGAATATCTTTTGATGTGAATGTGGTACACTGAACTGCGTGTCTCCATTTAAACAATCTGTACATAAGGAAAAAATGGTACAATGTATTCCTTTACATTAAGGTAGCAAGGGGATAAAGGTGTTGTTGTTTTTTTAAGTTTCTAGTAGGATTGCAACCCAGCCAGATGGGTGGGTATAAATAGCAGCAGCAGCAGCACCAGCAGCAATCATCATCATCATCATCATCATCATCATCAGATGACTCAACTAACAGTGCATGTCTACCCTGAAGTAAATTCCATTTGATTCAGTGGGACTTAGAGCCAAGTAAATATGTATAGGATGGCAGCATAATCCAAAATTTGTGTCATTAAACATTCATTATGGGGTGGCAAGAAATGAACATGATACATTTTCTGTGTAAAAATCGTTCTAAGCCCTCTCCTTACTCTAGAATTTGCTATGCCTTTGCTGAGAATCCCACCCTAGGATTATGGTGAACCTACAGATGTTAGTTTTACTTTCAGCAGGCACTTGTCTGTAGATTTATTCTGATATCTGGGTCACCGAGATACCACAAAGCACTTCAGGGCTCCTTGCTTCGACCTGTGCTGCCTTATAGTAAGGTTACCAGACCTCCCCGTTTTCTGGGGAGAGTCCCCGGATTTACAAATCGGTCCCCATGCAAAATCCATTGAAGTTGAAAAGTGTCCCCGGATTCATTGAAAAAAAATCTGGTAACCTTACCTTATAGCTAGCCTGCTTTCCCTCCAAGGCACCCCGCTTCACCTAGGGATTTGGGGTTCATCTGAACCAGAGGCACACTGCGCTGGTCCTCAGCCAGTCCAAATAGCTGAAAAGGACTGGTGCAGGCTGTGTCGGTTTCCTTGCTGATTTCCCACTCCAGGCTACGTGCCGTGGTGTTGAGCTGGGAATGCAGGGCAGCTCCTGTGTGGCTGTTGCCCTTCGTTTTTCTTTCGAAAAGAGAGCAAGGGGAAGAGGAGATAAGGGCCAAGACTGAGCATGACACCTCCATTCAGATCTACTTGTAAACATGGGAAATTGTAGGTCTTAGTTCGTTCGCAGAATGAGACAAATTGCCCTGAAATAACAGGGATTTACCTTCCCAGCAGGTCTCTTGTTGGTAGGATGTCTTCCTTAATGCAAACCACTGCGGCCTTTGTGGTTCTGGTGTCTGCCTTGTGTTATTGATTTGCATGTAATTGGCAAACCCTGTTGCACTATTGACAGTTCCTCCACTTTATCTTGCTGGAGAGAACTAGTGGGATTGTCTCAGCCTGTAAGGCTGACAAATCTTCTCTTGCCATAAATATCATGCTTTGTATCTGCTGTGTATTTTAGTTTTTTTGGGTTTTTTAAGCCACACTCATGCCTGGAACATTCAAGCATCATCCATCTCTTGCAAGCAATACTTTCCAAGTGGGGGGAAAAACACCATCCAAACCCATAAGGCATCCCTACAATTTTACAGGGAAGGACATAGCAGTTTATGAAAAGCCTGCTGGGAAGTCTGCCTGCTGTCCACAGACGGGTTCAACTGACACAATTGCACATGCTAACAGACAAAAATGAAGCTTTTAAGCCATTAAATCTCAATCAGGCACCTTAGAACCAGTCCCTCTATTATAGGAATTAGGAAGAACAGCACTGTTTTCTTTTTGGCCATCTGAAATTGATTTGAAAATGGCAAGTAATTGCTCTCAAGTGACATGATTGCCCTGGTAAATTCTAAAGCATTTTACCTGAACAGAGTTTCGTTTAGCAATAACCACTTTGCCCCAAAGTGTCTAATGGATATATTCTGGGCAAGTGAATATGCTTTTATCAGGGAAGTCAACAGAAATGCTTCTGCCTAATGATGGAGGAGGAGGACAGCGCTCATGATCAAGCAAAGGGACCGATCTAACTTCAGCACTGTTAGGACCAAAATGCACACGGTGACCAATCACTTGTAGTTTTCCCTCTCCAATAATCTTCCCCCCACCCCTTATTCTTTTACAGAATGAAGCTAGGAAATCTATACTCTTGCTGTGGAAGATCATTGTGTGAGATAGGGGTTGTGAAAGTATAGGGTTTCTTAACCCTTTCCCTTCAAGTGTCTTCCCCCTCCTAAAAACCATATCTGTGCTGCTCTCTGCAGCTGCCCACACCCTCCCCTCCTTTCCTTATAGAGAATTTTTTTAAAAAAACCCATTTTCATTGGCCTTCTGTAAAAAGATCACAGCACTTGTGCTGGCCTATTATAAAAGGAGCCATGAAAAATGCCAGGGGTGTCCAATTGATTATTTGGTTGAGAATTTGGTATGTTGAAAGTGTTTAATAAAAAATATTTTTTTAAAAAAGAAAAATGCCAGGGGTGTCATTTGCCCTCCATGACAGGATCCTAAACAATTAGGGAGCTACATCCTGACCTCAACTGACTCCTATCTTAGTTGTAAAGGTAAAGGTAAAGGGACCCCTGACCATTAGGTCCAGTCATGACCGACTCTGGGGTTGCGGCGCTCATCTCGCTCTATAGGCCATGGGAGCCGGTGTTTGTCCGCAGACAGCTTCCAGGTCATGTGGCCAGCATGACTAAGCCGCTTCTGGAGAACCAGAGCAGTGCACGGAAACACCGTTTACCTTCCTGCCGGAGCGGTACCTATATATCTACTTGCACTTTGATGTGCTTTCGAACTGCTAGGTTGGCAGGAGCAGGGACCGAGCAACGGGAGCTCACCCCTTCGTGGGGATTCGAACCGCCGACCCTCTGATCAGCAAGTCCTAGGCTCTGTGGTTTAACCCACAGAGCCACCCACGTCCCTTCATCTTAGTTGTAGATGGACATTAAAGACTTCGCTATACACGACTTCAGATGTCTTCTAAAAGTCAGGTAGTTATTTATTTCCTTGGCATCTGACCTGACGGTGTTCCACAGGGCAGGCATGACTATTGAGAAGGCCCTCTGTCTTGTTCCCTCTTCTTGCAGTGAGGGAACCTCTAGAAGACCCTCAGAGATGGATCTCAGTGTCTGGGTTGAATGATGGGAGTGGAGTCGCTCCTTCAGGTGTAGAGGGCCTAAGTTGATCTACAGGAGGAATGCTGAATTTCCGGAGTACTTGGAGCTGATTTCCATACCGTAAATTTTAATTTCTCTAAGGCCATTTGGTGGAGATATTTGTCAGTCTTCCAGCATCAAAGCAACATCGTCTGTTAAGAGTGTTGAGAGTTGTTAGGAACCCCTATTTCCCTCAGGGAGCTAAAATTCACAGAGTTCTCTGGTAAGAAGTATTGGCTGCTCAACCACTCAGAGAACTGCAGCTCTGTGAGGTGAAGAGGGGTCTCCTAACAACTATCTAAACCCTTAACAAACTACAACTCCCATGATTCATTTTTTGGGGGAAGCCATGTAGTTGTGAAGTAGTTGCGGCCCTAGAGCCCATGTCTTCCTAGCACTGACGAAATAGCTCAATGAACAAAAGATCTTTGCTCCTGCCTCATACATATTGCATGGAGCGATCGGCATTATTGGTGATTTGTTTCCAAGAACATATGTTTTGTAAGAAAACAGCAGGCCCTAATTATATAAGCCACAGAGATGAAGATGTATACATTTGACAAAACAACCCATTAAAGTAAATAATATTACCTCACGCTGAATGAACATAGGTAAGCATGATGCATTGCTATGCTATTGTATATTTGTTCTGAAATTTTTCGTCTGGGTGAGCTTTCGTCTGGGTGAGCTTTGAGAGAGAGAGAGAGAGAGAGAGAAAGAGAGAGAGAGAGAGAGAGAGAAATCTAATGAATATAGAATAGGGTACCTTATCAAAATTCTATAAATTATAGCACTCTGGAGCTCGTGTGTCTGTCCTACGGGAGGGCTATGAAGGCTGTGGGGACATTCATTATTTCCACGGAACTGTCATGTTATTATTTATCACGTTCTATCCCAGTGTTATATATAGTTTTGGTCAGCAGTGGAGGAGGACCGAATCTTTTCCTGGCAGGAAATGAAATTTCAAAATGCAGCCCACCTTCCTACTAATGGTAGGTGTTAGGATGGAAAAGGAGGCAAGGAGAGGCAGGGAAGGATGACTGGAAGGGTGACAAAGACAGGATGGGGAGAGTGGCGCTTCGGAAGGCATTGAACGATCACTTGGGCTTCCATTGCTCACCTGAATTTTGAGTGGGTTTTTGTTGCTAACCTAGGCGGTTCCCCTGATTAAGAAGTTTTAGCTGACTAATAATAGTATACAGTGGTACCTCGGGTTACAGATGCTTCAGGTTACAGACGCTTCAGGTTGCAGACACTTCAGGTTACAGACTCCGCTAACCCAGAAATAGTACCTCGGGTTAAGAACTTTACTTCAGGATGAGAACAGAAATCGTACTGCGGTGGCGCGGTGGCAGCGGGAGGCCTCATTAGCTAAAGTGGTACCTCAGGTTAAGAACAGTTTCAGGTTAAGAACGGACCTCCTGAATGAATTAAGTTCTTAACCCAAGGTAAGGTAAAGCTAAAGGGACCCCTGACCATTAGGTCCAGTCGTGGTCGACTCTGGGGTTGTGGCACTCATCTCGCTTTATTGGCTGAGGGAGCCGGTGTACAGCTTCCGGGTCATGTGGCCAGCATGACTAAGCAGCTTCTGGCGAACCAGAGCAGCGCACAAAAATGCCGTTTACCTTCCCGCCGGAGTGGTACCTATTTATCTACTTGCACTTTGACGTGCTTTTGAAATGCTAGGTTGGAAGGAGCAGGGACCGAGCAACGGGAGCTCACCCCGTCACAGGGATTCGAACCACCGACCTTCTGATCGGCAAGTCCTAGGCTCTGTGGTTTAACCCACAGTGCCACCCGCGTTCCTATATATTTATAGAGAGAGAGAGAGAGAGAAGTAAAGGACCCCTGGACAGTTATGTCGAGTCAAAGGTGATTATGGAGTGCAGTGCTCATTTCGCTTTTCAGGCTGAGAGAGACAGTGTTTGTCCACTGACAGCTTTCTAGGTCATGTGGCCAGCATGAATAAACCGCTTCTGGCACAACAGAACACCGTGACGGAAACCAAAGCACACAGAAACGCTGTTTACCTTCCTGACGCAGCGGTTCCTATTTATCTACTTGCGCTGGCGTGCTTTTGAACTGCTAGGTTGGCAGGAGCTGGGACAGAGCAACGGGAGCTCACCCCGTCGTGCAGATTCGAACCACTCACCTTCTGACTGGCAAGCCCAAGAGGCTCAGTGGTTAAGACCACAGCGCCATCCTAGTACTTGAAGGGGTGTCTTCCTGAGCATCTTCTGACCTGAGCGTTGTGGTCAGTGGGAGATACCCTGCACACGATTTCATCAGTTGGAGAGGAGGACATTGACATGAGACAGGACATTCTCTGTGGTGCACCCCTCAACCAAATTAGGGAACTGTCTTCAGAGTGAGTATTTGTCACACTCTGGCTATGTTTGGGTGGAACTTCTATAGTCATCTCTTTGTCTTTGGGGAGATATGGATTGTTAGATTCCCCATAAGAACTTTTATCTGCTGCCATTTTATGATGTTGATTGTCTATGCTTTTCCATACTGTCATGCAATTCTATCTTGTTAGCCACCCTGTGCTCCCTTCTGGGAGGAATGGTAGGATATAAGACTGATCAATAATAAAGAAATAATTAATTCCCATTCCCATCTGAAGCAAAGTCAATGCGTAAGTGAATTTGTTTGCCTTTTCCCTCCATGCTACCCATTTACAGTGACGTATCACACACATCAACTGGTGTGTGGACAACCTGCTTCAACACAATGCACCCACAACACTTGAGAGTACTAGGCCTAAGAAAAGAACATCTGGAAGAACTCTGCTTGCTCAGGTCCAGTGTGACATCAAAGCAGATCTGGCAGAGACCTCAAAGGCTGAGGCGAGAACTGTAAACCCAAATAGGCTCAAAGGTATGGACGGCCTCTTGGGAAATGTTCCAAAGGGGATTTCACTTTCTACAATGTTTCCTTGCAAGATATTGTGTGCATTGTCACTTGGGTGGCCAGTTTAGATATAGGCAGTTTGGGTTTGTTAACAAGATGCTAGTAATTCTGTGATTTCCTATATATATGAACACACACACAGTGCTTTTTTCTGGGGGGCACAGGGGTACGCATACCCCTAAACATTTTCAAAACAAAATAAAAAAAATTCCTTACAGTAGCACCTTAAAGACCAACTAAGTTAGTTCTTGGTATGAGCTTTCGTGTGCATGCACACTTCTTCAGATACCTAAACATTTTGTGAATATTTGCACTTTTGTCCATTTACTGTATTTATTTTCCCCGATTTAAACTATAAAATGGTGATTTTCTTGAGTCAAAATGAGAGTTTCCCTAAACATTTTTTTTTAAGAAAAAAGCAATGTGTGTTTGTGTGTGTGTAATTTTATCAAATTTTCTGTTTTACAATTTAACATATTCATTTAAACAACCTTAAAACATCAATGACTTCCCTTATTCTCTTACCATGGTTCATTTTGCATAACATAAATCCCTGCATATTTTATATCAACTAAACCATTCAGTATTCCATTATTACATCCATTGAAATAGCTCAGTTGGTTAGACCATGGTGCTGATAACACCAAGGTTACAGGTTCGATCCCTGTATGGACCAGCTGCATATTCCTGCATTGCAGGGGGTTGGACTAGATGATCCTCAGGGTCCCTTCCAACTCTACAGTTCTATGATTCTATGAAATTTATTTACGCTGTTGAATTTATCTAATTCTGTGATTTCTTAAATGGATTTCATTCCGGAGTCTGTGTTGTTGTTGTTCTTAGAACTTTGATTAATCCTAGGTCATGAAATCAATTTGCCCATGCAGTAAAGTATGTGACCTTCTGTTTCACTGAATCTCACTCTTCTGGAAGTGAAATATGGATAAACGCGACACTTGTTTTCTTAGAAGCAGTTTCACAGTTGCTTTGAAATTCAGAGCAGCCTCATAAAAACTTGAGATGTTCTTAAAGACATTGTCCTAATCCTGAAGGTATTTCCCTCTGATTTCTATGCAACGTGCATGGTGGCTTTTCTTAAATTGTACTGAAAGATGCTCTCAACATCTATTATATCAACCATCACAGTTTTACTGCAGGCAAAGGAATTTGTAAGACTTGGGAGTTACCGAAAGCTTGCTAAATAGAAATTTTCCTGGCTGGTTTCTCAGTAAAATCTGCAATTTGAAGATGAGAAACGTAAAATTTAGAGGGCTCAAAATTTAGCTCTCGCAGCCTTTTAAGAGATTGCACCATCTCAGTTCTGCTGTTCTTTTCTGTCAAGGTACAGGATTCACTTTGGGTACAGTCTAGGTTAGGAACTGTTACCATATTTTTACATCCTGGCATTTTCCCCTAACCAACATAGTCAATATGCTTGTTCATTAAAAGTTGTTTATAGTTCATGCCAACCACATTTTCACACAACTAATCTAAGCAATAAAATCACCCTCTACCTTTTATGGCAAATCGATGCCTGTAAATAGTAAATAAAACCAAATCACCTCTCAAAAGAATGTAAGCTCATCCAGCAAATTTAGTTTATCACCCTGGCATCAACTCCTAAAATTAAGCATCTCTTTTATTTCTCAAAAGGCATCTTTAAATTCATCATCCACATGCTTTTCTTTTATGGCATCATTTTCTAATTGCAGCATCATTGTTTGTTTCTTTTCTTTCCTTTTTTAAAAATACACACCATCTAAATGTTTCCGACGATAACCCAGACTTTTGCTTAGAAGTGGTCATCTATTAAAGCAAAACAACCACAGTAAATTTGTTTCCGGCAGTCCAGGTATATTTATTATATCAGTATGCTCAGAGGAGTCTCTATACTTCAGGCTGTGCAATCATTTCCATTATAAACACATTGTTTTTCAAAGGTTTACAGCTCAACTATAAAACTTTTGCTCAGGGCTAAATTTTGGTATACACTCTCAGACTGGCTACAAAGTTTGTATTTTTTATTTTTATTTTTAAAAATCTTTTCGAAGAGCTTTAAAGCTTTTTTCTTAAAGTTAGATGTTTACAAAGAAAGCTGTATCAGAACTTGATGGTTCTCTTTAAAGACATGGTTGAATATAATTTTGGGGCAGGATACAGTCTTGATGGAAGATTAGAAGGAGAACCTTCCTTTCCAGAAGTCACATTGAAATTTACAAGTATAATAACACTACTACAGCTAAGTACAGTATGGCTGTTAACATCTTACCCTGGGAAATGGAATCAGAGCAGTGTGATCGTTGGCCAACAATTAAATGCTTAAGGTTGGGTATTTCAGTCCAGGGTGACATTGCTGTGACATTGCACACAAATACTATCACTGAAATTCTACTCAGTATTGATCCAGAGCAGATTCCAATGTATAGTTAGCAGAGTAAAAACTTAAACACGTTGCAGGATTTCAAAAAAATAGACCAGAGACAATTATTATTTCATCCAGCAGAGCTTTACTGCTACTGAAGGCAAATGAGCACAATGGTCATAAATTCAATACATTCAGGTTTGGCACTGTCCATAAGAAATCCAGTTGCTTCAGATTTTACTTAAATTTACAATAACTTATAAGAAGTCTAAACCTAACACTAAGCATACTATGTACAGAACACCAGGCCAGAAGGAAAAGAGACAGAAAGAGAAAGTGAAACCAAGGGTCCTTCTAGCTAGCCTATACAGTGGTACCTCAGGTTAAGTACTTAATTTGTTCCGGATGTCCATACTTAACCTGAAACTGTTCTTAACCTGAAGCACCATTTTAGCTAATGGGGCCTCCTGCTGCTGCCACACCGCTGGAGCACGATTTCTGTTCTCATCCTGAAGCAAAGTTCTTAACCTGAAGCACTATTTCTGGGTTAGCGGAGTCTGTAACCTGAAGCGTATGTAACCTGAAGCGTATGTAACCTGAGGTACCACTGTATTTGTAGTCAGCATGACCTTAACAGAAGAGATAAGAGAACCTGTTTAAACCAGCTGTACTCCACTTCTCCAAAAGTATAACCCAAACATCATGAAGCTTCTTTCACACAGAGAAGCTTCCAGAAACTTCCAGAACCCTCTGGAATGAATTAGAATGGGAAAGATCTCTACACATCAGATCAATACTTTCTGCACTAAGAAATGCAAACTGACAGATACAATGACATGAATGTTTAGATCAGGACAGTCTGAGGACTGACTTTGAACTGTTCCTTTAATTCTGACACTGCATGAATATTAACATGTGTATGGAGGCCTTCTGAGTCCATGCATGTGGCCTAACACCCCCAAAAGCTCCGCACAATTTCTTAGAGAACATAAATCCTAAAAGGCGAACCCTGTGTCCCAAAGATGACTGCTTCTTTCTGTGTCTTCCCATTCAGCAGTCATTTATTTATTATTGCATGTATCTCCCATGCTTTTCTCCAAGTTCAAGGTGGCATACATGGGGGTTGAGGGAAAGGGAAGTAGGGGTACATATCCTCCCTCCACAATTATAATAATTATAATAATTTATAATAATCATAATTTTATTATTTATACCCTGCCCATCTGGCTGGGTTTTCCCAACCCACTCTGGGCAGCTTACAGCACATATAAAAACATAATAATATATCAAGCATGAAAAACTTCCCAATACAGGGCTGCCTTCAGATGTCTTCTAAAAGTTGTATAGTTCTTTATTTCCTTGACATCTGATGGGAGGGTGTTCCACAGGGAGGGTGCCACTACTGTGAAGACCCTCTTCATGGTTCCTTGCAACTTTGATTCTTGCAGTGAGGGAACCATCAGAAGAACCTCAGAGGAGGACCTCAGTGTCTAGGCTGGATGATAGGAGTGGAGACGCTCCTTCAGGTATACTGGGCCAAGGCCGTTTAAGGCTTTAAAAGTCAGCACCAACACTTTGAATTGTGCTCGGAAACATACTGGGAGCCAGTGAAGATCCTTTAGGACAAGTGTCTTCACGCAGTGATTGACCAGTGCCTGATGTTTCTCAGCCTCATTAGGACAGCCCATTAGGGCATATTGTCCTCAAGTTGCCTGCCTTCTTACTTACATCCAGTCCAGACAGGGACACTGGCTGTCAGCTTCCTCCTCCTTAGTTTCAGGATGGGCCTTGCAGAACTCAGCAGGGTGGGGTCAAAATCTAGAATTAGATGCCTGCCATTGGCTCTGGCTCCATTCCCAACCCGAGCAATGCCATGGTATTGTTGTGAGGCTAAAAGATCAGGATAGAATAATGTACACTGCCTTGAAGAAAGGTGTTGTATAAATGCAATAAATAAAATGAATACTGGCAAGCTGCTGCTTTCACTTCGCTCTCATCGAGCTATCTGAAGGACATCACTGATAGAGGGAAATTCAATATTTTGACATTGGGAAATGTAATTTAAGTGACCATTACTGCCATATAGTAGATGCTGAGGAAGTGTGCAACTGAAAGATTGCATTCAGTTTTCTCTTCACACACACACACACACACACACACACACACACACACACGTACATTCTTTAATATATAACTGCAGGCTAAAGCAACTAAAGAGCTCTGCATAAATGAGAAAACGGTACTGACTGGAGTGAAGATAATGTCAGGAAACCTTTAAGTCAACATCACTTTTAAAATGCTAGTGTTTACTGTAAGGTGCTCGGTGCTCATGGACTAAGATATTTTTGTGCCCTTCCGTCAGAGAAAGGAAAACACACACACATGCACACACACGCACACACCCTCCAGGGCAGCCGGAATGTCTTTCCTCCCTCAGATTTCACTCTGGAAGAAAGCAATTCCTTAAAGGGTGACCTTAATCACATGACAGTGATGTACTGTATCATGTTCGCTTGTTTACTTATCTGTTGGAGGGACTGATGGATCAGATAGATGAGCTTGTTTATCATGTTCAGCTCCTTGTCTCGTTGAGTCAGTTAAAGTTTTATCAGATTTAATGTGGGATGTGTTTATCAGGTGATATGGCGTGTTTAATGCAGCCCGCACTGCTCCGGTAAGAATCTGCCAGCATTTCCATTACAATACCCATTTGCCAGGAGTTTATCACTCAGTAACAGCTTCCTGGGTGTCAACCCAACCTGTTGTCGTCACCCCCCCCCCCCATTCTCTGCGTACAAAATTGCTTTTATGTAGGTCTGGCTGTTTTGGATGCGAAGAGGTTTGGCTTAGATCGTAGCGCTTAGATCTGGGAAGCAAACACGTTGGCTCTGAACACCTAAGCCTGAAATAGAGATCTGAGTGGATCTGAGTGAAATAGAGATCTGAGTGAAAAGACTGGACAGTACTATGTCGAAGATACCGTATTTTTTGCACCATAACACTCACTTTTTTCCTCCTAGAAAGTAAGGGGAAATGTCTGTGCATGTTATGGAGGAAATGCCTACGGGTGGCCTGCCTACTGATTTTCCTTCTCTAAAAACTACGTGCGTGTTATGGTCGGGTGCGTGTTATAGAGCGAAAAATACGGTAAGTTAGAACAACAGTATGACTTATCTCACTTCCCTCTGAGGACAAAATGATGCTATAAACCATGAGTGAAATATCTATTTCTATATCTTCCTATATACATAAAAATGCAAGGCTATCATCACGCTGCAGTATATGTGGCTTCTATGCTATATACCAGGAGTGCTTTGTAGTTAGTTAAAGGCATTGAGACGTGTTAGGAGACCCCCTAACCCATCACAGGGCTACAATTTCCAGAGAGGTTTAAAAGGCAACTCCTCTTCCCAGGGAACTATGGGAATTGTAGCCCTGAGAGAGAAATAGGGATCTTCTAACAATTCTCAGCCCCCTTAACAAACTACACTTTCATGGATTATTTGGTAGGACACTGCTTTAAATGTATGGTGTGGATGGACCAATGTCTCAACGCAGGGTACGTAGGGTGTGTGATGTGATCCTACATATTATGGGAAAGAGGGGGCAGAACCTAACAATGATATATGTTTCAGGAACACCATTGTGCTGTTCTGTGTGGGTAAAAGATAAAAGGTAAAGGACCACTGGATGGTTAAGTGCTGTCAAAGGCAACTATGGGGTCTGGCACTCATTTCGCTTTAGGCCAAGGGAGCCAGTGTTTGTTCACAGACAGCTTTCCGGGTCATGTGGCCAGCATGACTAAACCACTTCTGGGACAACAGGACACCGTGACAGAAGTCAGAGCGCATGGAAACGCCGTTTACCTTCCTGCTGCAGCAGTACCTACCGTATATTTTGCTTTATAAGACACACTTTTTCCCTCCTAAAAAGTAAGGGGAAATGTGTGTGTGTCTTATGGAGCGAATGCAGGCTGCGCAGCTATCCCAGAAGCCAGAACAGCAAGAGGGATTGCTGCTTTCACTGCGCAGCGATCCCTCTTGCTGTTCTGGCTTCTGAGATTCAGAATTTTTTTCCCTTGTTTTCCTTCTCCAAAAACTAGGTGCGTCTTGTGGTCTGGTGCGTCTTATAGAGCGAAAAATACGGTCTTTATCTACTCGTGCTGGCGTGTTTTCGAACTGCTAGGTTGGCAGAAGCTGGGACAGAGCAATGGGAGATCACCCCGTTGTGGGAATTCGAACCACCAACCTTGCAATACACAAGCCCAAGAGACTCAGTGGTTTAGACCACAGTGCTACCCATGTCCCCTGCTGTTCTGTGCATGCTATTCCCCTCTAAAAAATCAGCAGGTGCTTATACATGGCATTAAAAAAATAATAATCTAGCGTGTATTAATGCATATCTCCATAGCTCCACAGCGTCTAGCCCTCTGCTGGCTCCCATTTGCACTTGTTCCCACATAGCATGTACAGGCATGCAGGTCTTGTGCAGAAATATTAGTTGCCATTTGAAAAACTGGAAAAAAAAACCCCACCAGATATATTTTAGTAATATCTGGCTTTTGTTGCTCCTGTGTTTGCTGTCCCACAACTTATTCATTAATATCAGGACTCATATCCAGTTGCATTATTGGTTATAGGTTGCCTAGGGTGAGCAAATCTCACAGAGTGTGCATGCATGCATCATTTCCCCAACATATTCAGTGTGATAATTTTTAACTGCATCTAACTACAGTTTAATTTGTCATACTGCCTGGGTCCCTAATGAAATTATTGGATTTTAGCCTCACTACCGAGGTAGATAGCTGTATGCATTTCATAAAAGTTTATGAATGTCAAGAGAAAGATGGAAGATCATAAGTTAGATTTGCAACTGAAAATATTTCTCATTTCTGATTATATTATATTGTCACTCCACCTGTTCCTCAGTATTTTCAACTCAGATTTATGTTTTAACTTGGCATGGTCCTTTATCGTGTCTGGGCTGGGTAATATATTGTTTTCATACAGGATTAACTATTATGCTAAAAAAAATGCTATAGAGTAGTGCTCCCCCCCAAAAGATTTATTATAAATAGCTCAAATATATGGTATCTGTTCATCACAAGGACAGCAGTAGCTGTGTCCATGAAATTGGGGGATGCAGCTGGAACTGTTTCAACTTCTGTGAGGATGAACAGAATGCCCTTGAGAGGCCAAGTATATTGGGATGACACAGGTGTTGAATTTAACATTGAGGGATAACTGTTATTGATCATGCTCAGTGGCACACAGCCACCTCACAAGGTGGAACTGAACAAGTCATTTGCTCCCATTCTCACATCAGAGAGCAAACTGAAGATCTATTGCTACAGTTCTCCATTGCTGTCTAATACACTAGGCAATTAACAACTTCCATCCCCAGCTCACTTTCCTAGGAGGCAAGACCGGTTCCCTTAGCTGCCACAGGGATCGGGAGGTTTACTGGAATTTCTCACATGCAAAAGTTCCTTCCTTTCTATTTATTTTTTTGGAATTAACATTATTTTCACAATGTTGGGCTTTAAGGAAACTTTCTTTTTCTTTTTAAATAATTTTTATTAACTGGCCAATCACATCAAATTAAATCACATCGCATAAATTCCAAATTCCAAAGCCAAATTTTTAAATTTTGTTGGGGGAACCCATACTTCAAGATCCAAAGGGGGATTCAGATCATCTTCTTATTACTGTGTTAATGTCCAAATCAGTCCCAATAAATCCAGACAAAGTTCATAATTCTATCCAGTCTTATCTTGGTGTTTCCACATCATATCTTGTTCATATAATTTCTCTTTTTCTTTTATGATCTCTTCTGTTAGTCTCCTTAAGCCGATAAGCAAATATAATGATCCTATGTGGATTTCCCGTTCCTCCAAACTAAGTCCAGATGGTTTCCATATATCTCCTTCGTAGATAACATCGCTCTTTCCATCGTAAATTAGGCAGTGTCACTCTTAAGTCCCACCGAGAAGTTGATTTCTCTCTTTCTCCTCCCAGACCCAAGAGCTCCAACAATGCCTCCCAAAATGGCGACGGCATTTTTAACTGCGTCATTCCAAAACTCTTAGCTTTCCAGCTTCGTCTTGAAACATTGCTTTGGTTCGAAAGTTTATCTCCACACAGTCTTAAATCCACAGCTTAAGTCCTTAATTTCTGACTCATTAGGGGAGGGGATTCTTGTTTAATCACATAAAACAAAGAAAAGTCAGGTTTTCCCCCTCCCCCCTCAGTCATTTGTCGTACCGTATCTTCACGTATCTTCTCATATTTTATTCTTCTCTTGTTATCAGAGATCTCTTCTGTCAGCAGTCTTTACTCCCCCTCCTTCCTTGAAGTATGTGCAAGTTATCTTTAAGGAAACTTTCATTCATAGTTCATTATTTTGCATTTAGCTCAGGGGTGCGGATTCTGTGGCCTTCCAGATGTTGTTGTTAATTAATTAATTAATTAATTAATAATAGTTGGACTACAGCTCCCATTCTCCTGACCACTGGGCTTGCTAGCTGGAAGGCCACAGATTTCCATCCCTGTTGCAGAAGTTTGGACCTGCTTAGCTTCAGCAAGGTGGTAGCCCCAGGTGTCTGGCGTCAGAAGATCCAACCCTCCATGGTAGGTTGTCAGGAATGGATAAGACTGGGAAAAGGTCTTACCCAGGGCTGCCTTAAGCATATGTTGCACCAGGGTGCAAAGATCTGCCTGGCGTCCATCCCAGGTTGCCCAGTCCCAGGGGCACAGAAAAGTGGAGCCGGCTGACCGCCTCAGCGTCTCGCTGGTTCAGTCGCCCCCAAACTCGTGGCACAGAACCATTCACAAAAGAGCCTGCCGTGGTGCTCTAACTAATGGGTGGGCTCTTCCCCGGACTCAACTCTTGGGCCCCGAACTCTCAGCCTGGTGCCCCTGAGAGCCTGGCGCCTGGGTGCCCTGCATCCCTAGTGCCTATGGGTAAGACGGCCCTGTTCTTACCAACTGCTTTTTATTCAATATTCACAGAGAGAGGCTTAGAAATGGAATAATGGCATTGCTCCAAGTGATTCACCACCCTCTCCCTTTATCCCTCCATGCGTCATTACTATGGGTGCTGAGAAGTGCCCTCTGCCTCTGAGCTCTCTGCTCTCCTACTTTCAATGCTTGCCAGGTTCTGGGAGAGCAGGGGTCTGTAATGTTTTCTAAAGACACTGTGTCCATCAACTGTTGCCCCTCTGGTGCTTCTTCTTCCTCCTCTCCCATTATTTCCCAGCTTTTCCCCTCATCTGCCTCTGAGCTGTGGTCTCCCTCAAACTCCTGTTGCAATTCTGAACTGTTTTCTCTGGAAGGGCCAGGCTGGAGAGGTGGTCTCCACCATTCCTCCTCTGCCTGGTCTCTGTCACCAGGTGCCTTCAGACCACCCCATGATTCTTCCATGGAGGAGCAATTCCATCATGTGCAGTCCCTCACCAGTCACATGTAGCTGGCAGTGGCACAAATCGATCATCACCATGACCTTAATTTCAAGGTCAGTTGTTTCCTTTGGAAAATAAACCCCAAAGTTATCTGCTAAGCAAAGCCCTGGGCTTGTTAAAAGTCTTCAACTTTTTGAGAAAAGTTCTGTTTTTTCACAGTTAATCTCCGTGCTATTTCACACAAAGTTATAAATATTTATTGTGCGAAAAGCCCATTAAAAAAATAATAATCTCAGCAAGCATTCACAAATGGTATCCATATGGTATTTCCAATATTTTATGGTAATATTGGAGTTAGTGTGATACTATCGGCAGGAACTCCAAGGATAATAGAAGAGAAATAAAAAAAACTGCTATCAAGATTAAGGCTTCATTTCTGCTGTCCTCCCTCAGCCCTTCCACAGAGCTCATGACAAATGTCAATGCTAATCTTACCCTGCTGAGGAAGAAAACACTCCCCTAGACAAACTATAATACAGAAGCTTTTTGCCAGCAAGCGATAAAATGGCTGCCATAGCACATTTTTAAATAAGAGAAGGAAGGGGGTTGATTTCATAATTGATTTTAATGGAATGAAGAGTACCTCTTATATGCCTAGCCATGGAGTGCAGGGAGAGGGTTAATAATTAGAGAAATTTGTCTCTCGTGCCAGCTCTTATTCATTTAGGCTCTTATGGAAATATCCGTCATTGCACGGCAAATGTAATGGGGAAAATGTAAATTGGGTTCCTTGGTTATGAAAGGGTGGGGGGACGCACACCTTTACTTCTGAAAAATTAAACTGATGCTGCAACATTATATCTCTGGTAATAGGAATGGTTTCTCCTGAAGGAAGGTCTGTGTAAACAGACATGATTCATTACCCATTACTACAATTTTATTGTCCCCTTTGGGGTGAGTGCTCATAAAACAACTACCTCAAGGAAACATTTTTAATGTATTTAATTTAGGGCAGGGCACTGTTTCCAAACAGAGGGCTGCCTTTGTGGGCAACCTTCCAAAGGCCACATGCCCAAGGTGGAGAAAGAGGCCTAGGTGGGTACACCAACTGATGTGACATTTACTTTTCTACCCTTGGCTATATTCCAGACACACAAAAGCCAGAGATTTCTGGCTTCGAGGGTCTGCTGATTTGCATGGCAGGCCACCGATATGTGCTTGAATAACTTAGGAAATAACTAGGAAAGAAAGGGCGTGGAGAACTCTGCGGGGGAGAAATGGCAGTACCAAAGAATTCTTTGAAGGAAAGAATATGCTTCAAAGTTATACAGTGGTATCTTGGGTTAAGAAGTTAAATCATTCTGGAGGTCCGTTCTTAAACTGAAACTGTTCTTAACCTGAAGCACCACTTTAGCTAATGGGGCCTCCTGCTGCTGCCGCGCCGCCGGAGCACGATTTTTGTTCTCATCCTGAAGCAAAGTTCTTAACCCGAGGTGCTATTTCTGGGTTAGCGGAGTCTGTAACCTGAAGTGTCTGTAACCTGAAGCGTATGTAACCTGAGGTACCACTGTAGTGTGTATATAGCCTAAGCTGCTTGGATGGAAGATAGGGAGGAGACTGTGTCTGCATGCATATTTCATATATGTAGAATTTACATTTGATGCTTGGCTCATTTTTGTCTCTGGCTCCACTCACCACTGGCATGTAGTAAACCATAAGGCTACTTAGAAGGCAGCTTAAAAATGGAAAGCGTAATGCTGTTGGTCAACAAAAGAGGTTTAATGACTCTCTCAAGGCAAATCTAAAAAAAAAAAAAAAGTAGTATAAACACTGACAATTGGGAAACACTGGCCTGCGAGCGCTCCAATTGGAGAACAGCCTTTCCGAAAGGTGTCATGGGCTTTGAAGACGCTTGAACTCGGGATGAAAGGGAGAAATGTGCTAAGAGAAAAGCACTCTTGGCAAACCCTCATCGTGATTAACTCCTGCCAGGAAACCTATGACCCTACTGTGGAAGGATGTGTGGGTCGAGAATTGGCCTCCACGGTCACTTACGGACTCACTGTTAAGACCGTGTTCATGGAAGACAATCTTACTCGTCTTACTTACTTACTTACTTATGAGTGATCGCCAAAGAAGAAGAGGGGCTGGAAAAGGAGGTTCTTCATTAGGCAGAGTTAGGTAGCCACCAAAGGCAACAAAAGCTACTGAAGAGTTGGAGAATGGCCTGCCTTGTGCTTCCAAAGGTCCTCAGGTGTCATGGAGGAGGCAATGTGGTCCCATTGGGTTGCAAAGGTACATACAGCATGTCTGCTTCTCTGTTGATAAGAGTTCTTTCTACAGATCAGTCATATTCAATGAGAGACACTGATGTTGTAGACCGTATAAAGTTGAGGGAGGAAAGGGGGGGGGAGAGAGAAGGGCGGTAGTAAACTTTCATTCTTCTACATAGTGTATGTGTAAGGTTTTTGTGTCAGTGTCACATGGGCAGGCTCTATTTCTATTCACTTATTGGTTTTTGTTGGCGATGAAAGAGATTAGGGGACCCAGAGCATGGTTGGTTACTAGCATGGGGACAAACGAAAGAGGACACCTTCACCCAATTTTGCTCCCCTTTATTACATACATAGTCCCATTGCCTGTGTTGAAGTAATATTCATTGCGTGGCGAGTTCCTGCCTCCCCAAGCAGAAATAAAGACACAGGACAACATAATCAAGGTTAATGGGCTAAAATTGGCCACAACTTTATTGGTTACAGGTGATGTTAAGCATTGGTCCTAACAACTATCTGGCTTCAGCCCGTCAGCCTGAAGGCTGGGAAGGGTTAACACCAGCAGGGGGAGCCCTGCTGATGCACATCAACTAAGCACTCCCCCAGGGGTCACCGCTTGGGGGCGTGCCTTGGGCCCTGGCCTCCATAGGCTTCAGTCGTGGCCACGCCCCCCAGAATCTTTTACCGGACTACCCTTCATTATCCGGGGGAGGTGATGGCACTCCTCCCCCCCATTCATCTACATAACAATACCCCTACCAATGCCTAACCACCAAACCGGGGAAGTTGTGACGATTTCCTATGAGGTAGGTGAAAAAACCAAATGGCTGGCACCAATTTGCCAAGTGGAAAAATTCCTACCAGGCCTCTTAACGGCGACCAACCGAAGTCCATAGCAAGGTCAAGAAGGACCTTGAAGGGTGGGTGGGGAAATCCCAGCTGATTGGTGGCAAAGAGGACGCTTCTCTGCCATGCTTGCCTTAAATGCGGCAAGCCACACACCCCTGAGCCAGCCAATTAGCTAGCCACGGAGATGACGCAGCAGAGGATTCCCCTGTTCGCGTGGGGCTGAGAGCCAGCCTCCACATGAGTGTTGGGGGCATGAAGCCCGCAACACCACCTCCTCCTGAGGTTGGAAGTGGCTCTGCCAGCCCAGCTGGCTCTAAATCTGGAATTGAAGTGTGGAAGGTGGGGTGTTATCTTGTTTTTCACCTCAGGCAGCAAAATGTCGCAGGCTGTCCCTGTCTTCCCCTCATTCTGTGTGTGGGATTTTTGTGTATGCTTGTATGTGAGGGGGTTTACTTGCCAAGTAGGGTCAGCCGCCAATCCGGACCCGTCAACACGACAATATAGATTTCATTTAGCCTATTCAACGTGCTGAGTTGAACGAAACAAGGTCAAGCTTCATAAAAAGAGGCAAAGGTAGCAAGTGCTGTTGTGAAGATCAGGATGCTGAAGAATAATGAATTATTCCATCAGAATATCATTTGTTTGCAAGATATCCATTGAAAGTTCATATTTCTCCTGGAGGCTGAAAATGAAAAGTAATGCATTTCCTGACATTTCGCCGTGGAGAGTCACAGCCTATTTTGCTCCAGCTAAATGGAAATATCACAGGAGACATGAATTCATACAGTATAGTGTATTTCATTTACACCAAACTGAAATATTTTTATTATGGCTAGTTGCGTATGCCAGATAAGACACTTGCCATCAGTAACAGGGCGATACAAGAAAGAGCATTAATCACTAACTCATATCCCAGACAATGCAAAGTTTGTTCACATCTTTGCCACTGGAACCCATATAAACCCTTAGCTGACCAATATCCTGTGGCAATGTACACAGCTGAGATGGGCCCCAAAGCAATAACGTAAGAACCTGCCCTACACTGAGTCAAACGATTGGTCCATCTAGCTAACTATTGTCTACATTGGCCGGCAACCGCTCTCCAGGGTTTCAGACTGGCATCTCTCCCACCACTAGCTGGAGTTGTCAGGAACTGAACATGGCATCTTCAGTGCACAGATCAGATGCTCTACCACTGAGTTATGGTCCTACACCTAAACACCCATTGCTGCCAAACAGCAACCCAAAGGTATAAACGTCATTTCAGCAGCAATGGTGGTGTGAAAGCACTAGAGGCAGGGCAGCTTGTGCAGAATCAGGTGGGCACCCTGCTGGCGAATAGCAATGTGCCCAGTATTGGTTATTGTTGATGTCTTTGCCCAGAACCATGCAGGACACCACTGACCATTCACTAGCAATGCACCTGTGTGGTGCTGTGCAAAGCCATGTCTTCATCTTTAGCATCCATGTTCTAGAATACACAATTGAAGTTCTATGTGAGGATCTATTTAATCCAGTGGCATAGCGTGGGTTGCCTGAGCCCAGGGCTGCATGGAGACTGTGGGAGGAAAGCCGATAGAGTAACTGCTTAACTGCGTCTAGTATCACACAGGAGATCACAGCTGCAGAGATAAGATAAGGGAACTTGTTCCATTGTCTGGAGAGGTCACTTCCTGGTTCACATGGAGAAGCCGTTTTCAACAGAGCCTGGCAATGGAAGTTGAAATTTTGCAACCCCTAACAATTTTGCGTCTGGGGCAACTGCCCCTGTGTCCCCTTCCACACCATAGGAACCAACTCCTAGGGACTGAGGTCCCTTTGGCGTGCCAATAAAACATTTGAGGGGGCTGCCCCCTGAAGGTTCATGAGTATTTCCCTTGAAATGATGCGTGCACACCATGTCATGTGATTAATTATTATATTTTATTCCAGTTGGTACCCCTGTCCCATGCTATACCACTGATTTAATCACATGAAATGAAGCCAGTTTGGGTCAAATTCTCCAGTTCTTTATCCCAGCAGCCTCTTTGCTCAAATCTAGTTTTCATTAACCAGAACAGAATTATGGAATAAGTGCTGTTTTGCAGAAAATATAATAGTATATCTAGCCCTTGTTTTAGAAGAGCTCATGGTTCCCATGGCCTCCAAACTCAGACCCCATGGGGGTGGTATTCCAGATACTGTTGGACTTCAGCTCTCATTGGTCCCAAGGGGTCTGGGATGATGGGAATTGTAGTTCAACAGTACAGTCATACCTTGGAAGTCTAACAGAATCCGTTCTGGAAGTCCATTCGACTTCCAAAACATTCAGAAACCAAAGCACGGCTTCTGATTGGCCGCAGAAGCCATGTCAGACCTTTGGCTTCCAAAAATTGTTCACAAACTGGAACACTCACTTCCGGGTTTGAGGCGTTTGGGAGCCAAAACATTTGAGAATTAAGTTGTTTGAAAACCAAGGTACGACTGACTACATGTACTGAAAGCTGGAGCAATGTTGATGAAACTGTTGACATGGTCTCGAGTTGCCCGTGCTCCAATGGTCTCTATCTGTAAAGCTTCCTGCACATTCTGAGACAAAGTCTTTGTTGCTGGGAAGATGCATTATCCTCTAATTCCCTACTGGTAATTCCATAAATAAATAGCCATAAATGTTTCAGCAGCACTATTGAATAAGATGAAGGTGATAGGAAAACTGCAAACTAACAAAATGATTCATTCAGGAGAGTCATTTTGTAAAAGGCAGAATTATAAGCATTTCTGAAGAAGCTGACGTTGTTTATATAAAAGCAAATGTAGAGTGAATAAATTACTGCTACCAGCCTCTGCTGAGCTTCCTTGAATAAGTACGCTGTTTTATAAGTCAATAAGGAAGTACCATCTGCTCTGTTTGAACACCTGCAATCTTGCATTTTAGTCTACAGGTATCTGTGAACTCCTGTCATAATATTTTGTTGTGCTTCCTTGAGTTTTGTTCTGTACCACTTTAAACAAATGAAAGAGAACTTGGCACAATTTGTCATTAAATTCTGATGCCCCTTCCATTTCAAATGCTATTCCATTGTCATAGAAGGCTTTCCACAATATTCAGCTGTCAGTTGCTGATATTCAGCTGAAATATAACTCTGTTCAGTACACAGAGCTGGGTTCAACTCACCTGGTCTACTAGCAGAAGCCACTGCAAGGATTCTCACGAGCACAATGGGATTTTCGGCCTCATCCCTGCACCTTTCCAAATCTACTCTGGAGGGTCAGGAGAACCTCCAAAGCACCATGTGGAAGAGAGGAATAATTGTTCCACCTGGCTAGCAGAAATGCTTACCCTGATAAAAAGACAGTATTAGTGTGATGTTGAATTATGCCCATAGAGTCTAAGAATAATTAAGGACAGCATGCAGTGAAATCCAACACGGGACTTCTCAGAAATAACCCCAATGATTTCAATGTGGATTACTCAAAGGACTCAGCTATACAGCTGCAAATAAAATGTTTTAAGTATGTTTTAACTGCAATATACAATGTGACACTAGATGGCGATGATGAGCCTTATGGAAAATTCAATGTATTTTTTAAAATGCTTTTTTGAAAAAAGCATTTTCAGAATGTATTTTATATGTGTGTAGATTCCACCAAAGTTAAATTTGTGTAAGATAAATTTACAGAGGCTGAAGCTCTTTAGTATTTGATGGGGGCCTGCAGCAACAACAATATTAATCTTGCACCTGACTCTGTAGTGTTTGGAAGCAACCTGATCCATTTTGGACCCATGCTGTGTTGTTATGATCCAACATAGGTGGTGGCAAACCCTACAAGTGTCCCTATTTTCCAGGGACAGTCCCAGATTTACAGAAGCCATCCCGGTTTCTGATTGGAGAATGTCCAGTTTTTCCTTAGGATGTCTCTGTTTTCATTGGAGAAATGTTGAAGTGTATGTACTTATGATCGTTTAGTCATGTCCGACTGTTCGTGACCCCATGGACCAGAGCACACCAGGCATTCCTGTCTTCCACTGCCTCCCACAGTTTGGTCAAACTCATGTTAGTAGCTTTCAGAACACTGTCCAACCATCTCATCCTCTGTCGTCCCCTTCTCCTTGTGCCCTCCATCTTTCCCAACACCAGGGTATTTTCCAGGGAGTCTTCTCTTCTCATGAGGTGGCCAAAGTATTGGAGCCTCAGCTTCAGGATCTGTCCTTCCAGTGAGCTCTCAGGGCTGATTTCCCTCAGAATGGATAGTGAAATATACCGTACTCTGAGTCGAGAGTGGATTTCATGCTCTTTATTCAGTTCATAGTGGTGAGGAGGAATGGAAGTTCCCCCACAGTATCTGCTTTATATACATTATTTACACAATGGGCTGCACGTGATTGGCTAATTCCCGGATTCTCCTGTAGGCCAATCAGGTTGTGGATTCCCTTCCACCTGGAGCTGCATTAGGTGGCTCCTGCGGACCAATCATACTGCTGCATTGTTCTAGGACCAATCAGACTGCTGCATTCTGAATCCTATTGTTCTAGGACCAATCAGACTGCTGCATTTTGGATCCTATTCAATTCAGTACATAACAGATAGGTTTGATCTTCTTGCAGTCCATGGGACTCTCAAGAGTCTCCTCCAGCACCATAATTCAAAAGCATCAGTGATGCTTTTGTTGTTATATAGGATGTCTCTATTTTCATCGGATAAATGTTGGAGGGGATCTGGTGGTAGAGGAACTGAAAGTAATCCTGGGTGATTATCTGGATCCACTTCAGCTTTGGTTTAGGCACAGCTTCAGAGCAATATGTCATTTCCACCTTTTTCTACAGCAGGGACGGGGAACTCTTTGCAGCTGAAGGGCCACATTCCATTTCTGCGCAATGTTCCAAGGGCCATATCCCAGTAGAGATGTAAATGGATGGCATGGCTGGAGAGAGGATGGGGCTTGGGAAGAATCCTGAAGACCAGATAAAAATACTTGGAAGGCTGCATTTTACTCACAGGTCTGAGGTTCCCCATCCTATTTTACTGGCGGGTGGCGCTGTGGTCTAAACCACAGAGCCTTGGGCTTGCCGATCAGAAGGTCGGCGGTTCGAATCCCTGAGACGGGGTGAGCTCCTGTTGCTCGGTCCCTGCTTCTGCCCACCTAGCAGTTCGAAAGCCCGTCAGTGCAAGTAGATAAATAGGTGCCGCTCCAGCGAGAAGGTAAACGGCGTTTCCGTGCGCTGCTCTGGTTCGCCAGAAGTGGCTTAGTCATGCGGGTCACATGACCCGGAAGCTGTACGCTGGCTCCCTCGGCCTATAGAGCGAGATGAGCGCCACAACCCCAGAGTCGGTCACGACTGGACCTAATGGTCAGGGGTCCCTTTACCTTTATAACAGGCACTTGTCATTTCTCTACAGAAAGGTAAACACACAGAAACATTCTCTTCCTTATCCATACCCAGAGTAGCTACTGTCATCTTCTTTAGTTCAAGACTATCACAGATAATCTTCATGAAACCTAGCAGTGCTATTTCTTACCCTAGTGTTGTGACATCCCGTTACATTGGCAGAACAAATGGTATTTTCTGTGCTTACGAGTATTTTTAATACCAACACAATGCATTTCGCTAAAGCGCCTCACATAATCTTCTTAACCATCCCAACTGAAGCCTGTCCCAGCTGGCTGTTAGTAGATTATATAATAATCGAGTAAAGCTACGTGCATAATTTGTTTAATTTGCATGTCAAGATCAAAGGGGGGGAAATGTTGTTAACAGCATAACACTGAATTTATGGAATGGTAGGATTGTGTCGCTGAACATTTACCTATTGGGCAATGTGGGCAACTTCCTACATTTATCTATACAGTGGCACCTCGGGTTACAAACACTTTGGGTTACAAACACTTCAGGTTACAGACTCTGCTAACTCAGAAATGGTACCTTGGGTTAAGAACTTTACCTCAGGATGAGAACAGAAATCACGCTCTAGCGGCGCGGCAGCAGCCGGAGGCCCCATTAGCTAAAGTGGTACCTCAGGTTAAGAACAGTTTCAGGTTAAGAACGGACCTCCGAAACGAATTAAGTTCTTAACCAGAGGTACCACTGTAATTCCGTTTTGTCTACCCTGATCCCCTATTACCGTCACAGAGTTCCCTGAATTAGTAACAATGAATGGGCTGGTTCTCATGACATGATAAACCAAACTATGGTTTATTGAGAGTACAATAATCTGTGGGCTCACAGAGAGTAGCTCACCTCTTCTTCTCTCCTCTTCCTAGTCTTTTTTATTGTTGCTCTGAGCTAAGCCAGGGTTCAGCTTAGTAGGTTATAATATGAACTAGGACTTAATGGCTTTACACAAGATGTAGCCTAGAACAAACCTTGGTTAAAGCTCATAGCCAGTGAGAAGAGAACTTAACTACAGCTTCTGATTCAGGCAACATGCTATAAACAATAAAGTTACATTCATTCACACCTTGGCTTAGCTCAGAGTACCAAAGCAGGGTGGGTGGGTGGAAACTGGGGAAGATGTATGAGCTATGAGCAGCTGAAAGGCAGCTATGAGTTTCTCTCCAGGATCCCAGTTTTACACAGTCTTGATCAGAGCTTTGTTTTCAGCCAGAGCTCACTGGAGCTCAGTTCCGGCACCACTTAGGTGGGTGCCATGATAAGAGGAACAAGGAAGGCATTCATGGTGAGTCCCAGCACCTCTTTTTCTAGAAAAAAATAGTTCTGGTCTTGATAAGCCTTAGTGCGGCTTACCAAGTTGCATAAACCAAGTCAATATGTAATGTAGGCCAAGGTTTGCAAAATTACTAAATGAAATATTTAGTGGAGAAGGGGGAACCAAACAGTCCAATGATCTTGAATAGTTATCACGTCATACTGCAACATTTTGTTGTATACCCCCATATTCTGTATATGCATATATTTTAAAACCTCCTCTGCTGCTTATCTTTGTGTGTCTGTCTTCCTTCCTGAAAATTATAGTGCTAATGACTGAGAAATTACTGAGAAAAATTACCATTACTGAGAAAAAGGAAAAATATGAAGGAATTAATTTAATTATTTCCCCACCCGTGAATGTAAATTTGAGATAAGACAAAAGAAAACCAGATGTGTATGTTGGACCAGATATTGTATGAGAAAAAGAACATGTATGCCGTTTAGCCAGAACTCCACTGTAGTTTTTTGTTTCTTGATCATGCGGCAGTTGTCCTAGATTCAGAGTTTAAACATGTTCCATGTTCCATATAAATAAAACAATAAAATATAAAGCAAAATACATCATTGAAGAGCAATAGAATGAGGATGGTGAGAACATAAATCAGTTCGGTTACAAATTGAAAGTTAAAAGATATGTGAATAAGAATGTTCCTTCTTTTTCAGCCTCTGTTCCTTTACTTTTTTCCTGTAACTGACCTGAGGGATCCGTATCAGGGATGGATAAATATATCAATTTTAGTATCTCCCAGCTACTTATTTCTCCATTCTTAAGTTCAGTTCCCCATATTTCCACGTCAGTCTGAGTTTTTTCTAAAAAAACAACAGCAGCATATTTTCATGAAAATTGACAATTTTAGTGAAAATTTCCCCTGATAGACATATTTTTGTATGCCATTTCCCCCTATGAGCTACCGAGAGACATTGAGGAAGACATTGACTCTACAGTGGTACCTTGGGTTAAGTATTTAATTCATTCCAGAGGTCTGTACTTAACCTGAAACTGTTCTTAACTTGAAGCACCACTTTAGCTAATGGGGCCTCCTGCTCTGCCGCGCCGCCGGAGCACAATTTCTGTTCTCATCCTGAAACAAAGTTCTTAACCTGAAGCACTATTTCTGGGTTAGCGGAGTCTGTAACCTGAAGCGTATGTAACCTGAAGTGTATGTAACCTGAGGTACCACTGTACTTGTTTAGAGCTCTGGAGGATCAGGGTTCTAAACTACACAGGAAGCATTCAGGGAGAAAAAAGTCTTAGGTTATCACCCCCAACGCATAGAGGCTGATGGGAACAGCACCCAGTGGGTGTTAGAAACCTAGTCATTGCACGAGAGATTAGAATACTTGGATCGGACTCAAGTAACATCCAGTTTGGCTCAGCATAAGGTAGAGGACCAGGACCCCTGGATGGTTCAGTCCAGTCAAAGGCGACTATGGGCTTGCGGTGCTCATCTTGCTTTCAGGCCGAGGGAGTTGGTGTTTGTCCACAGACAGCTTTCCGGGTCATGTGGCCAGCATGACTAAACTGCTTCTGGAGCAACGAGACACTGTGATGGAAGCCAGAGTGCACAGAAATGCTATTTACCTTCCCACCACAGCGATACCTATTTATCTACTTGCAGTGGCATGCTTTCGAACTGCTAAGTTAGCAGCAGCTGGGACAGAGCAACAGGAGCTCATTCCGTTGCGGGGATTTGAACCGCCAACCTTCCGATCGGCAAGCCCAAGAAGCTCAGTGGTTTAGACCACAGCGTCACCTGCGTCCCTCTTGGCTCAGCATAGAAACACATCAGATGGGAGAAGGGAGGTAATGTCCACATTGCTGGCCTAAGGTGCCTATTCTTCACTTTGAAAAAATATATAGGTGACTACAGATAAGACAAGACCTGACAGTTTCCCAAACGGGATTTTTGTTTTCAACTCAGCTCTGTCCTTTTTTTTATTTTTGAGATTACTATTCCAGGATACCGATTGTGTAGTATGACTAATATATTTGGAGTTTTCACTATCCCTGTTCTGAAATGAAATCCAATCATTCTCTCAGAATCAAACTCAGATATTAAAGATATTATGTATATTAAAGGAACTTTAATAAGCATTTATATCAGGAGAGTCTCAGACATGCCTGAATTCAAAGCTGTAATTCTTATATGAACTTGTTATTTTTAAAATTTTATGAGCCATTGGTTTCCCTTCAAGAGTTGCTAAAGATCAATAGGTTTCTAGTAGAGCATTTATTTTATTACTCTTAACGACATTTCCTCTTTGTACCGTGCTGCTTTGTTTCCAGGGCTTGCGTATATGAAGTATATAAAAATTTAAAGTAGCACTCTGTCTTCTGGTGCCTTTCCATCCTTATTTAAAAAATGGGACATAAGCTAAAATGAAATCAAATGTATCATTAAACAGTAACATTAAAATGTCATCTACTGTTTGGAGCAGATGGGTCATAACTTATTTCATCATAACTTTCTTCAAGAAAACTTTTTTTTTTTTTTGTCTATACAACTTGGATAGTCTTTCTTGGCTTTCATTACTAAGTTGCTTTCCATAATGTTAACATAGGGGACATCAGGCATGGAGATGAATGTGTGTGCAATCAATTCACACACCCTATGCGAACTAGTACAACTCAGTCACATTCAGAATTTCCATGTTTACCAATGTCAAAATCAGCCCCTACAACCAGCATTTAAAAGAACTGGAATTGTGAAGAATGTCCTATTCCACAAATTGTTATCCTATGCTTTGTTCTGTGTATATAATGGAATGAAAAATTGCACACAAATGGGTAGAATGTAGGCAAATGGGATCCTCTTTAATGAGGGTCCTGGTTGTGCGTGGGCCCCCAGGACACCCCCACCTGGTGAGTTAAGTTATAGGTGTAGCCCAAGCCTAACAGTCAGGTCCTGGGATCGCGCCAGGCTGTTTGGGCCAATCGCGAGGGTCGGCGGACTCCCAAGGCCTATAAAAGCAGCAGCACGACGTAATTGGGGGCACTTGCTTTGTGCTGTCGAACACTCGCCCTCCCTAATTTTAGGTGTTGCTGCTTTGGCCTTGCTTTGGTTTGGGTCACCTGTTTTGGAAAAAGGGCTGGGTAGGAATTTTTCCATTTGGCAGATTGGCTGTAACCACTTGGTTTTCACCTACCCCCTTAGCAAACATCACAACTTTGTAAGGCTTGGCGGTTAGGCATTGGCTTATTGAAATGTGTGGGAGGGGAGGTACAGCCATCACCTGCCACTCCAGGAATAGGGTATTCCGGTAAAGGAATCGGGGGGGGGGGGTCCTGGATTTTGTCTGAAGTCCACTTGAGGGGCTAGGGCCATGCCAGGATCAGAGGAACCCCGGGGTGAGCTTCGGTTGGTCTTCATTGATGTTGCTCTCTCATTTGGTGTTTACCCTTTTAGAGTACCAGTCAGAGAGGCAGGAGTCAGTTCTAGCTGGTTGCCAATGCCTAAGCCAATACAGTCATGCCTCATGTTACGTTTGCTTCAAGTTACGGCCTTTCAGGATATGTCCTGCAGTGACCCAGAAGTACCAGAAAGGGTTACTTCCGGGTTTTGCCGCTTGTGCATGCGCAGACACGCAAAATGACGTCACACGCATGTGCAGAAGCAGCGAATCGCAACCCGCGTATGCGCAGACACACCGCTGCAAGTTGCTTTCCTTTCATGTTGTGAACGGGCCTCCGGAACGGATCCTGTTCGCAGCCAGAGGTACCACTGTACCGCTCACTTTGATGTAATCAATAAAGTTGTGGCCTAAATTTTGCCCAAAAACTTAAACTAAAATTTTGTGTCTGTGTCAAGTTATTTACAGGGGAAGGGTTTGGGGGCCTCGTAGAGCAAACAAAATTTGGCTAAATGTGGAATTGACTTAGCATTTACATGCTTTTTTTTTTTTTTGCAGGTATTGGGGGAAAGCTGACACATTTCTAAGAACTCTTTTGAGCTTCGAAAGTTAGCAGGTGTGTTCAGGTGCTGCGATGCACCTAGACCATATCATATTGTTCCCTGAAAATTGTAGTTCCTGGTACCAGTCATGATGGATAGCTGTTAAAATAACAGGGAGCAAAATAGTGTTTTTAGATCTGGATGGTGGATAGGAGCCTCATAAGAATTTGGAAGTAATAAAGAAGAATGACTTAAATAGAGAGAAGATACATACCAATGTTACAAAGACAGATTATATGGTCTGGTCATGATGTTCACAGCAAACAATGAGAGCGACTGAATTTGTACCCACCGCCCATGTGCCGGTTCATGACTAGGGGCTTCGCGATTTCACGGTCCTGCCCCCATTACCATTTGCCGATCGCCATGGGACTTTTGGGGTTTGGGTTTCGGATGGGTTTTTGGAAGACACCTGTGTGTGAATTTGTGTTATGTGTGTACAGTAGATCAGTGCACACTGACCAAGGCATAGTCTTCACTCACAGTAAGGCTCTATTTCGATGGCATGAGTATCATGACGACTGGTATATTATTATCTGCTGCCGCCTTCACAGCCATTTTAAAACACCACTTGTTACCTTCCGTGTGTTCTGCCGTTGAGGACTTGGATCATTCTTTGTCTAGCTCCTCCCCTTTGACCTTACCACCTTGGGTGACCCTGCTGGGAGTACGAGACTCCCAACGGCTTTGCTCACAAGGGTCAGAGGAAAGTGCAAGCCCGGTGGAGATGGCAGTACCAAATCAGTGGTGCATGCTGCACTCTTTATAACGACTTGAGGAATGAGATTATGACCCCTCTCTTATTGTCCATTCCAGGTCGCCCAACCACTACCACAGTGTCCTTTCTCCTGGCAGATCAAAAGGAGCAGATGACAGCAAAGGTTGCAAGGTTTTTAGCTGCGGCAATCAGAATACTGTAAGGTCCACTGTTTGACTGCTGATTTAGGACCCTAAAGTGTGTTTTATATAATTGACTTTTTACTTCTGTTCTTTGTATATTGCATTGCTGTTTTGTTGCTATGGCCGATGGCTGACACAAATAAAGATCCATTCAATTCAATTCAACGTGCAAACCCACTCACCACGACAAGGTGATGATCCAGCGAGTGAGAATGAGATTAAGAAATACACTTCAACAACAATCACAACCACAACCCCTTCTCCACATCAGTCTACAAGCAGCCTGGCTGGTTTGAATGTGGACAAAACACATGTATTACCAAACTTCTTTAACTTTCTGAAATGTAGAACGGCTCTTGGTGGAAATGACTCACAATTCAGCCAACCTTTACAAACTGGATAAATTTGTATTCTGTACTGTCAAAATCTCCAGCATGCACATTTTCTATTAATGGGCCAGGAACCACTTATCAGTTTGCTAGCTTAGACAGCAGCTGAATTTTCACTGAAGTGGTAAAGCTATATCTGGGCTTTACCATTTCAGACTACAGCTGGGGACTCACATGACTGAATAATCCCCCATAAAAAAAAAAACTTGCAAACTTAGTGTTGGGGATAAGACCAGGCCAGAATTTCCCCCCTTTATTAGGAGTGGATGAATATCAATTTCAGTTTCTCTTGGTTTCTCAGTTTTCCACTCTTCCATTCCATTTGCCACATTTCCACATTGGTTTGTATTTTTTAAAAAGAGAGAGTAAGAGAGAATAAAGATCTTTTATCATTGCACTGCACATTTCTCCTTAAATATACATTTTTGTACACATTTTGGCAAATATGCACTTTTTTCAAGCAATTTTCTTTAAGATGATGCAAGCTTTCATTTGAAACATGCATATTTGCAAACTTTTTTTTTTTTTTTTTTTTTGGTGCTGGAGAACCACATCGCAAAATTCAGAGAACGAAAACTGTTTTGGTTCATGTACGGTTTCAGAAAGTACTAATTTGGTAGGTTTCATTAAAAGGTGAATGGAACCTAATTCCTTCCCTATCCCAACCCTTGACATCTAGTGTGTGAGATCCTTCAGACATGTGAACCCCTACCTGCAATCTAATGCAGTGGTGCCTGGTGCTCATTGGGAATGGTAGGGCTGGAGGCAGGGAAGCCAACCCTACAAGGTGAGGGTAACCAATGAGTCTCAAACCCTTGGTGAGTTAGGGATTTCCCCACATGCTCCAGTGGGTTGAGTGGACAAGACCAATAGTGGGTCCAACCATCAAGAAGGCAGTTTCTGCATGTTGTGTACAGGGATGTACGAAGTGGGGGACGGAGGGGGTGGGGCGCCCCAGGTGCCACTCGGGGGGGGGGGTGACAAGATAGCCCCTTCCTCCCCCCAGCTGTAGAGTAGCCAAGGGCACGTGGCATTTGTATGGGTGCCGCTCGCGCACTGTCCATACGGGCTGCAGCTCTTGCGTGCCGTCCATACAGACATCCGTATGGGCCTTCTCTCGCACGAAGACTGTACAGGCTGTTGCGTGTGCGCACTCTGTACGGGATGCCACTCGCGTGGCAGCCTGTACAGACGCCGTGCAAGTGACAGCCCATATGGCTGCTGCATGCAAGTGGCAGCCCGTATGGAGTGCACATGTCTGTACAGGATTCCACACACGTATGGGCTGCCCCGCCCCGGGTGCCGGAGAGGGTTCCTCCGCCCCTGGTTGTGTAGAGGGAAGTGAGGGGCCAATGGGGCTTGTCAACCTGCGAAGGTAGCCCTTCTAGAAGAAGGAAAACCTCTGCTGCTTTGTAGGCTATCTTCAGGAGGAGAAAAGGCTAAGAAGTTAACTCTACACAAATCCAGAGTGGAGTCCCTAAGACAGTTGGATGGCACCTTGCACGCCTCCTTCTGGCAACTCCCGCAGCCAAGCTGGTGCCAAACATATTGCTGTGCCTTCCTTTGGACCACATCAGCAAGGCTGAGAGGAGGTTCTTGTCGTCTGGGCAGCCCAGGACCTCCAAACACACTGCATCCCAGCAAGGTCATTTTGGTGCTGCTAGTGCAGTGTTTTGACTTTTCCCCCAGAGGCGCACTCCAATGTCTCTTGAGACAGATGGATGCCAACAATCTGTATTGTGAAGTGGTTTTTAAAAACCAATGTAAGCACCATACATTATATCCATGCTTGGAAGAAGAGGAAAACTTTTTGCCTCCAGTTCGAGAAATGCTACAATCACATTGTTTATGCCCTTGTGTGATCCAAATGGATTTATTTCTGTTTATGTGTTACAGAGCAATATAGGATGAACTTTTGTTTGAACTTGAGCAGATCAAAGAACCAACTAATCGATAAGAGTCTGATTAGTAAGAGTGACAAACTAAACAGTGATAATCCACCCAAATCCTTTTAGTCTTTTAAGATGTATGCAAACACCTCTCCAAGCAAAATCCTAATCTTAACCTTTTCATTTCCTTTGCCTTTGTAGTGGCTGCTGTTTCTTGCTATTTTATTTATCATTACCTGGTGAGTGACAATTCAGAGTTGCCTTCCCTCGATTGCAGTTATATCTGTTATAATACTACTACAGTTACGAAATTAATTCATTCCGGAGGTCCATTCTTAACCTGAAACCATGCTTAACCTGAGGTACCATTTTAGCTCATGGGCCTCCCGCTGCCACCTTGCCACTGCCATGTGATTTCTGTTCTCATCCTGAGGTAAAGTTCTTAACCCGAGGTACTACTTCCAGGTTAGCGGAGTCTGTAACCTGAAGTGTTTGTAACCTGAGGTGTTTGTAACCCGAGATACCACTGTAATGCTACTAATAATAGCACACACACATATAGAGACCTACAGTGGTGCCCCGCAAGACGAACGCCTCACAAGACGGAAAACCCACTAGACGAAAGGGTTTTCCGTTTTGGAGGCACTTCGCAAAACGAATTTCCCTATGGGCTTGCTTCGTGAGATGAAAATGTCTTGCGAGTTCCTGCGGGGTTTCCCCCCCCTTTCCCCCCTTTTCCTAAGCCCTAAGCCACTTATCAGCTGATCTGCTAAAAGCCACTAAACCGCTAATAGCGCTAATCCGCTAAGCTGTCAATGGGCTTGCTTCGCAAGATGAAAAAACCGCTATACGAAGAGCCCCACGGAACGGATTAATTTCGTCTTGCGAGGCACCACTGTATATAGATATACTTCTAGTCTGGACATTAATTGGCAGCCCGTGCAGTCAGGCCAGGATTGTAATATGCTCAAACTGTCTTGCTTTGGTGAGCAACCTGGCTGCCGAATTCTGCACCAGCTGAATTTTCCGAACCGTCCTCAGAGGCAGCCCCACGTATAAGTGTGGTACATCTGCTGCCCACGCTTGTTGCTGCAGTTCATGTTGAGGAAATTGACAGGTTTACAGCCACCTGGGACATTATTATAGAATATCCTTTCTTCCTTTATCACAATGTTTATAAGCCCAACTTTCCTCCAAGGATCTCGAGGTGGCATACTTGGTTCTTGTGACTTAAATACCACCATTTGATAACCAGCCCAGGGCATTTTGCCATGACCCCTCCCCTGTTGTGACTCCCCCCTGACCCCACCAATGATTCTGCTGATGCCACCAATGGCAATGAGAAATAAGGAGGGCAAAAAGGAGGCCAGGGAGAAGAGGAGTTGGCAGTGATGGAAGCGGAGGGCTGTGAGTGACACACACATGTGCCTGGATCTGCTGCCCTTTCCAGCTGTCTCAAACCTGCCACCCTGAGGCAACTGTCTCACTGAGCTTCTTGGGTGAGTCGGCCCTGGTGTGTGTGAAGAGAGGGGGCAAGAGTGGGAAAGGAGTGCTGCCGTCGCAAAAAGGATGATGGAGAGGGTCCTCCATGGTGGCGGGCCATTGGCTAGACTTTGTCGAAAGCCCTCTCAAATATGGCAGCTGACCTGATTTGAATGATGGATTTGAGTGGAAATGGTACCAATCTTTTTATGCATTCATGTGTAAGGTTAAAAGTAAAGAACCCCTGGATGGTTAAAGGCGACTATGGGGTTGTGGTGCTCATCTCGCTTTCAGGCCGAGGGAGCCGGTGTTTGTCCACAGACAGCTTTCTGGGTTATGTGGCCAGCAGGACTAAACCGCTTCTGGCACAACGGAATACCATGACAGAAACCAGAGTGCACGGAAACACTGTTTACCTTCCTGCCACAGCGGTACCTATTTATCTACTTGCCTTGGTATGCTTTTGAACTGCTAGGTTGGCAAGAGCTGGGACAGAGCAATGGGAGCTCACCCCATTGTGGGGATTCAAACCACCAACCTTCTGATCTGCAGGCCCAAGAGGCTCAGTGGTTTAGACCACAGCTCCACCCACGTCCCTATACATGTGTAACAGAAACTGTTAAACCAGGCTTCCTCAAACTTAGCCCTCCAGATGTTTTGAGACTACAGTTTTCATCATCCCTGACCACTGGTCCTTCTAACTAGGGATCATGGGAGTTGTAGGCCAAAAACATCTGGAGGGCTGAGGTTGAGGAAGCCTGTGTTAAACAATACACTTAGGGCATTTTCTGTTCAATGGAAGAGACACCTTACAGATTTGCAAGTCAAAAGTAGGTAGCACTTAGGGTTGTAAGCAGAAGACAGTCTGAACCCCTATGCTGGATGCCACCACATCGCAACCATTGCCAAGTAATGCGATGACACTTTATTGCTAAAAATAAAATAAAAAATAATCAAATATATTTATATCCAACAAAAAACACTTCCATCCTAAAATGCTTTCCAGAGCAGCTAACAATTAAAACTGTTAGTTTTGAACAACAAATCCTCTAACAATATTTACAAACATGAACACAGCAGAGCCTTAGCGGGAGTGACAGCTGTTAAAACCACTTAAAAATCATGCCAGTTATGTCCATAATACATTAGGATGCCAGTGCATGTGCTAGAACAGCGGTGTAAGATCAACACAGTGTCACCTCCTCTCAAATATATTTGTCCCTTTGTCATCCCAAAGGGAAATCAGACCAGTCCTAAAAATAGATGCTGAACTTGTTCAACAACATTCACGCTAACAAGTATTTTAAACAGGCTCATCACAGCTATCTGCCAATCACCCAATCCCACCACCCTTCTGAGTAATACCCCTCCCCACCTTCTCACTATATAGAAGGGTCTGGTGACTTCTGTTTCAGTGTATCTGAAGAAGTGTGCATGCACACGAAAGCTCATACCAAGAACTAACTTAGTTGGTCTTTAAGGTGCTACTGGAAGGAATTTTTTAATTTTGTTTTGAAGTATTTTAAAGCTACCTTCAGCTGCCACATTTTTTTTTTAAAAAAAACCATAAGAAGAGCTTGTTGGATGAAGCCAATGACTCATCTAGTCCAGCATCCTGTTCTCAAGGCATACCCTCCAACACTCCTCAGATGAAAATAGGGCCATTGCTCCCTCCCTCCAGCTGACCCTTCTTGACCCCCCATTTTTTTTTTTGCATTCCCCTGCATAGCATTTCCTATCAGAAAAGGGGCAAGTGCCACCACCATCACAACAATGGGACACAGCATACACCATCCTGAGGAAACCTTTAATTTTATTCTTTGGTAGTGTAATGGTTATAAGGGGTTGCTCGTGCGTAAGTTACCACCACTCCTGGCTAGGTAGCCTGGTTAAACCTGTCCTGGCTGACAGCCCTTCACTCCGTGGCTGTTCAGTTGCTAGCAGAATCCGTCAGTGGGCGTTTTTTGAACCTCTTCCAGCAAAGAAGTTGTTTGACGCCAAGTCTCCTCCTACTCTCCCTGCGCGGAAGTCTTCTGCGCAGGGAGGGAGTGGGCAGAGGAGTGCCCATGCTCTCCCCACTGGTTTCAGGCGAAGAGTCTTGGAGACCCCTCTCCGAATCCCCCATCTGCCCCCCTTCTCTACTGGTGTTGCGCTGATTTCCTTCCCCAGCCGATGAGCTCCCTCTCTCCCTGCTGGCCCCCTCTCCAGCATCGCTTGGGAGCCTTGCCTCCACCTCTGACTCCGATGTCAGTTCCCTGACAGGTAGATTTACAAAAAGCAAAACACATGCCAATGAATAAATTTTAGACAGGGGCAAATGCACAAAGAACTAAAAATAAATAAATTCATCTCTGGCACAGAGATGGAAAGAAGATAAAGTTCCTACCAGGGAATAATGGCAGATGAACTTGATGGACTATGCTGAAATGGCTAAAATTATCGGAAGAATCAGAGATCAGGAAGACCAAATTTTTAATAAGGAATGGGGAAAATTTATAACTTATCTTAAAAACCATTGTAAACAGTTAAAATCGTTAGTAGGATTGGAATGTCACTTGTAGCTTAATGGTGAATTTTGGACACAATGGAGATGTAAAAGATTTGGATCATCATAAAGATGCAGGAGGAAATGATTAATAATAGAAGAAGAAGAAGAGGAAGAAGAAGAAGAGGAGGAGGAGGAGGAGGAGGAGGAGGAGGAGGAGGAGGAGGAGGAGTTTGGACTTGATATCCCACCTTTCACTCCCCTTCAGGAGTCTCAAAGCGGCTAACAACCTCATTTCCCTCCTTCCCCCACAACAAACACTCTGTGAGGTGAGTGAGGCTGAGAGACTTCAGAGAAGTGTGACTAGCCCAAGGTCACCCAGCAGCTGCATGTGGAGGAGCGGGGAAGCAAACCTGGTTCACCAGATTACGAGTCCACCACTCTTAACCACTACACCACGTTGGCTCCCCACAAAGGGGAGGATGGAAGTCCAGGAGATTCCTTGGAATCTTGTCTTGATTTATGTTTGATGTATCTCTGTAAATTTTTAATTTGAAAAAACTAATGATGATGACGACAACAACAGCAACAACAACAATTTGTGCTCTGCTCTGCTCCCCCTTTCTTCCCACTCAGGGAGGCCCTGCCCTCTGCCTGCCCTTCCAAGCTGGTGCATCACACATGGTTGATCCTTGGCCGTGGCAGCCTCTCCTCCTCCTCGTCTGCTCTCCAGCAGCAGTTATGAGCTGCCCAAAGGAGGAGGATGGCAGCAGTGGCCATGGAGAGGCAACGGGATGCTCCTTCACAGCTGTAGCCCCCCAGCCTCATCCTCCCCTGCCCTGAGCTAAGTGGCAGCAGCATTGGCAGGGGGAATAGGGATATTCTGGGATGAAATCAGAAGCTGGAATGGCTTTTTTAATTCCAGGATTGTGCCTGGAAAATCGGGACACTTGGAGGGTATGCCACAGTGGCCAACCAGACTCCTGTGGGAAACCTGCAGTTGTGTTGCCTGACATAAACGTTTAGAGAAACTCTTATGTGCTAAAACGTAGCCTGAACGGTATAAAATGGATTGGGGATAATAGAGCAGTCTTTTCTTCCCTGCTCCTGCCAATGCCCCCAAGCCTGGCCTATCAAGCTTCAAACAATTTGCAGTGCAACAAACATTTTGATTACTGTTTTAGAGGAATGAAAGTGTGCCGTTAATGTGTGACCTTCCCGAAACAAACCACCAGTGGAAGTCAACACCTTTCTGTTTACGAGAGCTGTTGCTTTATTGGTATTCTGCAAGACAGAGGACAAGAACAATCAAATTTATCTGCTTGGTTCCCGGTGATAATTACATAGATTAATCAGCATTTTTTAAGCCAAAGTGCTTCTCCTGCCCCCACCATAACTTTTAAAAGTCCTTTTTGGTTGTGGGCAGTGTATAACAGGCTATATCTCAATAATGCACTCAGGGGAAGGAAGAGATCCCCCACCCTCAAAGAATTTATTTTCCAGTTTTAAAGAAAGGTCATTTCCCTCCTTCTTTGAGCTTGAGCATGAAAAGGTGTTTTGTTGAAGTTTGCATTATTTACTGGAACTGCAGGGAAGCATCAGTAAGCTTGCATCAACAAATTATTCACATTTTAATCATTTGTTTTCTTGAGCCTAGCTTTAAAAACAACCACCACCATCTGCTTTTGTGCTTTATAATAGTAAGAAAAGGCCACCACTCTTGATGGCAACAGAATCTGTCGTTCTGCTGTCTGGGGTGGCGAACACTTCTTATAAATGACATGCCACTTCAGGGAGCCTTGGTGATTATAGCAACCTTGACATCTGGTGAATGGGGACTGTCCCCTCTCATCAGTGGGAAAGATATGAGGACACATTGCGCTGGCTCCACCCAAGATCTCTTGTTGTGGAGAGAATTCATTTCTACACATAAGGTCCAGATCAGGGATTCCACTGAACAACTCCAACGGGGTGGGAAGAAGAAGAAGAAGAAGAAGAAGAAGAAGAAGAAGAAGAAGAAGAAGAAGAAGAAGGGGAGGAGGAGGAGGAGGAGGAGGAGGAGGAGGAGGAGGGGGAGTTTGGTTTTGATATCCCGCTTTATCACTACCCGAAGGAGTCTCAAAGCGGCTCACATTCTCCTTTCCCTCCCTCCCCCACAACAAACACTCGGTGAGGTGAGTGGGGCTGAGAGACTTCAGAGAAGTGTGACTAGCCCAAGGTCATCCAGCAGCTGCATGTGGAGGAGCAGGGAAGCGAACCCGGTTCACCAGATTACGAGCCCACCACTCTTAACCACTACACCACACTGGGCTCTTAACCACTACACCACACTGGGAACAACCTGTTCTTGTGCATGCTTCATGCATACTGTCAGAGCTGCCTCTAGGTCCCAGCTCACAGAGGACCAACGCTAGGCTGTGGTAATGTATAAAAGTCTTTATTGAAGTTCAGTTTCCATTTCAAAGCCACAGCGTGCAGCCCTACGTCTTAACCCCTAGATCGGCGAAGTCCCGTCTGAGTCTCCTCCCCTCTGACACCAATTTAAGATCCTAGCCCTGCTCCACCTTTTCCGCTGCTCTCTCCTCCTCTGGGTCCTCCTGCCCGCTGGGGCATTGCCCTTTCTGGACTCTTCCGACGCTGAGTCGCTTAGCTCCTCCCCCTGCCTCCGTCGGGCTTTAGGACCCGGTTCCCAATCCTCATTCTCTGCTGTCCCACGCTCCTGTACATTTGAACTTGCCTCTCGCGCCAACCCAGTGACCTTTCTCCTAACCGTTACACTACTTCTGTCACTGCTTCCCTCTTCCGGGACACTAGCCGGATCTGACCTCCCCTCCGTCGCCCGACTCTCCGACGGAGGCGTGGTCAGCTCTGCCTCGTCTTCTCTCCCTGGTGGGGAATGCACTGACCCCGATGCTTGGGACTCTTCCCCCCCACTCTGCTCTGGTGGGGAAGCTGGTCCTGATTTCCAACTACTGCTCTGGGAGTCCCTGCTGCCCCCTTGCTCCTGGGGCGTTCCCCCTGGGAACCCCCTGCCCCTGGCCACTGGCGCCCCCTTCTGTGAATCTTCCGATTCGCTGGAGAGGCTCATGGAATCCCTCGGACCACTGTCCTCTTCTCCTACGCTCCCCTCGGATTCTTCCCCTTCGCTCTCCATTTCCCCTCTTCCCTGAGCCTCTGCTCCTGAGCCCCTGACACATACTCTCAGTGGTAAGCTCCACTAAGAGCAACTGGACTTATTTCCAAGTAACGTTTTTAAAAAGTGTGACCAGACCAGATGAGCAAACTACCTTGCTGATCAGAACTGGTTAGAATAGCCAGATTTGTTGGGTACACCCACTGTCTAGAATGGGGAGTCCTGAATTAGGTTATCTTTTCCAATTTCCCTCAAGTTTAGCATTTTAATGAAAACTCAGCATGGGCAAATTTCACAGAACTATGTCTGATTGGTCTAATATATCTCAGAAAAGGAACTCAGGTCAGAGAAAAAGGAAGGCTATGGGATTGGCTGAAACCTTCCTCAGAGACAGACATATTATATCTATTTCTTTGGTTCACCCATTAAAAGGCCAATACCTTTAGAGTCATTTTGGTGTAGTTTACATACATACATAGATATACTATTTACATTTACATTTATTCATTTGTTTTACTTTAAAACATCATGGCCTTACAGAACCCTCAAAAGCTTCAAAAGTATGGGATGATTTCTTTTATGCATTAATATATTATTAATGTGCAGAGATTTCTTGGCGCAGTTGTCATTTTTCAACCATGTTATGCATGTTATGAATCTTGCTGGATCAAGTAAAAGGTCCATCTAAGGCTGTAGCCTTATTAGACTTTACCGACTGGTGGGGTCTGCGTTGCTCCCAGGAGGGAGAAAGGAAGTCAACTGACACCGAGGTTGATTCAGAGAAAGAGTTTATTCTGCTCTCCGGATAGCAGAAGGCTCTTGCGTGGTCAGTTCATAGCAAGTCCAAAGAAATGAGAAATTTCATGCAGTATATATATCCTCCAGGCACTCTCTCCCCCCTTCCCCCTTCTCCAGGAATCCAACCACGTCAGCTTATACATGTAAGTTGACATCCATGACCATAAACAGATATTCCTGTTCCGGTACTCTTGACCATAAAAGGTTGTTCCTGTTCCTATACTCTTATCTTGGGGCAGGAGGTCACCAACTCTAAGAACACTCCTGGCGCCGTTCCCGGGTCTCTTGTCAGACCTGACAAGGTCTGTGCGTCTTTGTGGTCAGGATGTAAGATAAGACCCAGACATGCCATCCCTGCTCCACTTTGGAATGGACAAGGCCATTCATTAGGCGTCGCAGACTGATAAAGGAGAAAGCTTTGTTTATACAGCTGTGTTCTTGTTATGCATTTGCTCAAGAGCTCAAGTTAATGGTGTTTAGCTAATGCACCCTTGGAGAAGAAAAAATGGATTTTGGGGCCCGTTTCAGACTGATTTTAGATTTGGGAAACCCATTCCTTCAAGGCCAGTTTTCTTTTTCCCATACTGGTCAAGCAGATACTGCTGTGAATAACGGCCCCCTTTTGGTGGTCCTTAGCATGTGGTATTTGGAGATCTATTGCTTCAAAAAAAAAAAAAAAAAAAAAAAGTCCTATCTTGCCACCATGGCTCTTCACACCTGTAGAGCTATCCAACATACAAAATATATCTCATTATTTTCGAAAAATCAAGTTGGTTTTGTGGCATAAAATCCATAAACAAAAATTGAGAACTATTACTGCTGTTACAATTATGACCATTTACAATCACGACCAGTTCTGCTGCCACCAAGAACACAATCGCTTCTACCATCACTAAATGGAAATCCATTTGATAGTACATCCTTCCTCCCTTCAGAGTTTTGGACCACAGTCCCTGGTTTTCCCTGGCCATCAGCTTTGCTGGTTGAGACTGATGAGAGTTGCAGTTGAAAACACCTGGAGGGCACTAGGTTGGGGGAAGCTGTCATTGAAGCCAGCTGCACACTTCTGAATTTCTTTCTTTTACTGCCCCTCATCTTTCTCCTTGTCCATTGTCATTCCTTTTTCTATGGCCAAATAAACCTGTATCCTTGTGAGTTAATCCCCAACTGGATCGACCAGCTGGTTTTTAAGATCTGGTTAATTTCTTGTACAGAGACTTGCTGTTTTTATATATTTTTTGTATTTAATTAAACTAATTTAATGACATGAGCACTTTAATGTTCCTCACGTTGTAGGACACACATTGATTTGCCTTCTGAGCCTTGTACAGTTCCTGTTCCTAGGGGTTTTGCAGTTTATTAATCTTCATATTTTATGACACAAGGTTGTCTGTAGGGCTCTGATTACACTTTACTATTTTACTTATTTCACGACTCCCATGACTCTGACATTGCCATCAATATGACCTTGGGGTTGTCAGAATGCTTCCCGAAAACAACTTGCAGTAAGGAAGAAAAAAAGGGAAAGTATTTTCATTTTGAATAATTTCTTAATTTAATCAGTACAGTCACACTCTGCTCCTATTTGAGTTATGAGCCTAGGTGAAGATATATGCCTGCTCACGGTATTTCTGGCAATCTACCCTTTGGGGAAGCATTTACATCTTCAGAATAATAAACATGCAAACCTAACAAATTCTGCTTAAAACTCAAAACAGTTTCCTTTTCCATATTTTTCTCCCTTATTTCACAGTGTAGGATTCATGACTCAATCACACTACACATTGATGGAAAGACAACACACCTATGGAAACACATGGAGATCTCTTCTGTTATTTATGGTACAAGCCGCCCAACATTCCTATAAAAACTTTGTTGCTTGGAGCTCGCTTAAAAGGACAGACATCGCTCAGAATAAGTATAACAGTATCTTTTGTTTAAACGGGGGGGGGGGGGACCTGTGGTTTTCCAGATGTGGCTGGAGCCTAAATCCCATCCTCTCTGACCATTAGCCCTGCTGGCCAATGGCTGGAATTGAGATCCAGCAATATCCAAAGGTTCCACATCGCATCTTAAATTAATACGACATGCTTGAGATGGAAAGAAGATAGAGTCCCTACTAGAGAAGAATGACAAATTAAACTGTTGGACTATGCCAAAATGGCAAAACTGACCAGAAAGTTCAGGAACCAAGAAGGCCAAAACTTCAATGAAGAATGAGGGGAAATTATAATTTATCTTGGAGATGGAAACATTAGCAGGATTGCAATAACAATTGTAATGTAGCAAGTACTATGGAGACGATGATATTATAAAAAAAAATAGATTATTGGAAAAGATGCTGTAGAAAAGGTTTAATAAAAGGAGCCATGGAGGGAAGGTGGGAATCTAGGGATTCAGAGAATCTGTAAATGTGGATGTGAATGGTAGTATTGTTATAATTATATACTTGTAAAATTAAATAAAAATTATTTTAAAGAAGAAGAAGAAGACGACGACATGCTCTTACATTTTGCGTTATATAAACTCTTACAGTAACCTGCCAGCTGATTGTTATTTTATGCATGCTGGAATTCCATTTCACAAGTATCTGCCATTTACAAAGTTTGTTCCTTTAAATTTGAAAGAGAGAACGTTCAATTTGAAATTGAACGTGGACCCCTTTGTCTGCACAGATTCACTGCCATCTACAGTGAAACTAATGGCACGCAGCTCACAGCAATGGTTCTGAATACCACTTGCTGGAAAACGCAAGAGGGGAAGAGTGCTCTTGCGCTCAGATTCCTACAGGTATCTCTGTGGCCACTGTGAGAATAGAAGGCTGGAATAGCTGGGCCAGAGACCCACCTAGCAGGTTCTTATATTTTTCTGCACAAAAGCTCTCGGCACTCATTTGTGTGCACATGCTGGTATTGGACAGGCTCTAAGTCACTTTCTCGTCCAGTTCCGCTACTTTCCATTTTGACAGAACTGATGCATGATAGGAAGTATCCACACTTTGTAAAATTAGCAAAGTTCCAGCAAGCTGCTCAATATATTTGTTACGAAGGACTGCTGTTTTATCATCCATCTCCTATATACCTTTTCCTCTGCTAAGTATTATCAAATCAAAAAGTTCTGGGCTAATTCCATCATACTTCCAACTCTCTAATCTGCAGTATTTCATTACCACCCTCATTCTTCCTCATTATTTTCACAACATGGTTCCTGCAACTGCTGCTCGAATAATCTAGGTGTTTCCATACTAATTCAGTTCACATTTTCCCTGACCCCCCCCTTTTTTTTTTGCTACAGACTGATTCATAGTTCTAATGAGTCACAAGGAATTGGCTTGTCCTTTGTCTCTCATCTTTTCCTGGATGTTTTTGACCACTTCCTAAAAGGAAGGAGAAGTTTTTTAATGTTGATGCCAATCATGAAATTATTGAACCATTAGCCATTATTATTGCCAATCATTCAAACAACATTTTCCCCAATGCGTTTTACATTTTATGTACCACCTTTATTTTATAAGGATCTCAGGGTGTTGTACGTAGTTCTCCTTAATCAAGCGATGGTGATATGTCCTTACAGCATCCTGCACATATTAAAAGGGATGCAGACCTGCTCTGTTAGAATCATTTGGGCAGCCTCTGCACACAAGATACCATATATTGGTGTCTGTATTAGGGCTGTGTAGAGACTCCCTGATCTGCCCTGAGGTCTGGGATTGGAGAGACCAACCCGGTGCTGCTCAATGGGCTACCCATCCCATATCTGGCTCTATTTCAATTTGTAGGATGTAATCTATTGGGGCAGTCAAATATAACATTCCTTGTTTCCCTAGAGTGGACAAAGGCAGGGGAGTGTTACTCCAGCCAGTAAAACTTCCTGTTCTGCTGGTCTGGAGCATCCTCCCCCTGCATGTAACCATGGCTAACTCCATAAAAGAGCCGAGTCACACAGCCATCTCTCCCTCTCCTGATGCCATGCTGCTCTCCTGCAGCCATTTTGTTCTCTTGATGCTGTTCTCTTAATGTATTTTGCTGTCTGCTGGCTCTCAGCCAACAGCGCATGGGCTCAATCCCCATATGGGATGAACTTGCACTATGTTTTGTAACTACAAGCTAAAGTCTGCCTTCAGGGATCATACCGTGAATTGAATGTGAGTAATCTTCTTGTTACTTTTAAGGAAAGAGTCTTGTGACTTTCTTCTTTTAAGAGGGATCAAAGGGGACACCAGGAATGATCCAATCTGGGCAAGCCAGACTGGATTCAAGCAAATCTGCAAACTAGCTTCCTGCTGTATTGAGGGGAATCTACTCTGCTACATGACTCACTAGCGTGAGTGAAGGAAGGATAATATTTAATCAATGTACCCTCTCCTACTATCCTTAACATTCCCACACAATTTAGGAGGTAATGTTTAATTAGAGTTTTTAAAATTCTAATTAAACATACAGTAGGGAAGGGGAAAGGAGGGGATGCTATGCCTATGAGAGCCAGTGTAGTGTAGTGGTTAAGAGCGGTGGACTTGTAATCTGGTGAACTGGGTTCGATTCCCCGCTCCTCCACATGCAGCTGCTGGGTGACCTTGGGTTAGTCATACTTCTCTGAAGTCTCTCAGCCTCACTCACCTCAGAGAGTGTTTGTTGTGGGGGAGGAAGGGAAAGGAGAATGTTAGCCACTATGAGACTCCTTAGGGTAGTGATAAAGCAGGATATCAAATCCAAACTACTACTACTACTAAGAGCAGGAGGATTCCATCCTGTGGGGTATTGCTCATTTGTGAGTACCTTCCCTGCAGACAAATCATTCCCAAATGAGCAGCAGCCAGCACTGTGCTGGATGGATGACCAGGTAAGCAGAAGATTTCATGTGATGCAATGCTACACCTTCTCAAGTGCCTTCTCTGCAAGGAACCCCCTCCCAAACAAGCAGCAACCTGTAGCTTGAAGGATCAAATCTTTCACTTTCCAGCTGGGATGGAAGATTCAAACGTGTACAGTGCTGCACAGGCAGGAAGAAGAAGAGACCTGTTGGGAAACAGGTCTGGTGAGAACTCCTACCTTGTCCTTGGGAGATGTAGCTGTCAGGTAGGTCCCTCACTCAAAGCCTTTTCATGGTTTCAAAATCAATATCTGCCTCTCCTTCTTGCTAGATGCCCTCCCCACACACAGTCCAGGATAATACTGGGTCACCTAACTTGCAAAAATCAGGGGCTGTCTCACCCTGACATGAATGATGCTGGGATCCCTCTGAATTGGCCTGATTTGAGAATTGGGCCTTAGCTGAATCTTGTATACAACCCTAGTCTTTATGTTTTGTTCCCTGTTTAGGGAAGTTTTTAATATTTAATGCTCTATTGTTTTTAACACTTGATTGGAAGCCGCCCAGAGTGGCTGGGGAAACTCAGCCAGATGGGCGGGATATAAATAAATTATTATTATTATTATTATTATTATTATTATTATTATCCATAAGCAGTGTGTATGTGTATCAGGAACATGGCATGGGGAAAGACAATCTTTCGCTGCTTGCTACTGCAGCCACTATCCCAATCTATTCTTCCATTTACTAATTAAAAACAACATGACATATTTGACTACATATCTCGTGATGTCATGTCTAGCATGGCCCTCATAGTTTTCAGGTTTGCACAGACAGGTGTGAGCACAATGCTGATTCTCTTTACCAGCCATATCTAAAATTATAGGTGTATTAATAGATATTCAGCGGCAGTGTGACCATCCTGTAGGACTCTTTCATAAACCTATTTTGTCTGTTGGCATCGCTACCCCCTCCCAACCTATGCTTTGCTATCAAGGAGAATTTTTCTTTTTTAAATGCCTTTTCATTTTCTGCATTATAGGGAAGAAATGAATGATTGCTATGATTTGGCTTTGGCTTTGTTTTTGTTTTTTGCTGCACTTAAAATGCAGAACTGAGTCAAAAGACTCAGACATCATGCAAGGCCCTTATTGGGCTCCCAGCACATTCATTCATCACCTTCATCTATCTGTGATACAGAACTGCATGTAGCAATGTAAATTTTATACAGATGTATTTGCTCCTGAAATGTATTGTGAGCATTTTAAGTTGAGTAAGCAAGCGATTTATAGATATACTGACATTACTCTTGCAAACAGTGCAATTTTTAAAAGTTAATGCTATGGTGACAATTTAATGATGGATTTTGCTGCAGTCACACTTAACTGTGAGACTCAGCGCTTTGCATTTGAGTCACTTTGTTCAGTATCACTGATGAACATCATCATTTATATGAGCACAGCTCATCTGCAAAATGCTTTAGTACCACCGTTGTATTTTGCCCCTACAGAAACCTTGCGAGAAAGGTCAGTATAATTCCCATTTGGCAGATCCCAGGAAAATAAGACTGAGCAATAATGGCTTGCCCTAGTCTTTATGCTCACTGGAAGGACAGGTCCTGAAGCTGAGGCTCCAATACTTTGGCCACCTCACGAGAAGAGAAGACTCCCTGAAAAAGACCCTGGTGTTGGGAAAGATGGAGGGCACAAGGAGAAGGGGACAACAGAGGATGAGATGGTTGGACAGTGTTCTCGAAGTTACCAACATGAGTTTGACCAAATTGCGGGAGGCAGTGGAAGACAGGAGTGCCTAGTGTGCTCTGGTCCATGGGGTCACGAAGAGTCAGACACAACTAAATGACTAAACAGCAACAGTCTTTACGCTGGACAGAACTCATGTGTGTGTCTTTAGTGCACTGAGTTCCTCGCTCTCCAGAAACAAATTTATTCCCTTGAGGCCAAGATGGCTGACCTTGAAAAGCTGACAGAGACAGAGAGGTTGGTGGATGAAGACTTTGAGGGTGTTTTAGCTGTGCCCCCCTCCCAGGATTATTGCTCACCTGCCGTCATGGAGAAGGAGGGCCTCTGAGAAGAAAGGTGTCATTCTGAGGAAGAGGGAAATGATTCTTAGAAGGCACTCATTCTTTTGGGAATTATCAGCTACCCTCTTGTGCCAAGGATTCTTTTCCAGGGGATGGAAAGATCCTGGTAGCAGGTGACTCATTCATTAGGACCATCCGTGTGTGTGTGTGTGTGTGTGTGTGTGTGTGTAGACTACAGGATGAATTCCCTGCTAGGCATGAAGTTTGTGGATGTCACCTGTAGATAGTGTTGGGAATGAGCCAGTTGTTGTGATGCATTGTGATCTTTGTTAACAATAATGGTTTAACTGACACTGAAATGAGAATGCCTAAATGTGTATTGGTGAAAAGGTTTATCATCCATGAGGCTATATTGAAAGCAAGAAGAGCTCTCTCTGAGCTGTAACTAGTTAATGATTACCTGTTGATTGTTTCTCTGCTCTGTGCTGAGAGTAAACCTTTTATCATGTGATGAAGATATTGAGTTGCAAATTCGCCATCATGAAAGGTGGGGTGTTGGTTTTTTCCAGTCTCTATGAAAGCTACAGACAACTACAGAGAATGCTACCACTGGTGCTGCATGGAGTAACTGTGCCCCTGAAGGACCAGGGCACAGCCTGGGAGTCATTCTGGACTCACAACTGTCCATGGAGGCACAGGTCAATTTTGTGTCCAGGGCAGCTGTTTACCAGCTCCATCTGGTACGCAGGATGAGACCCTATCTGCCTGCGGTCTGTCTCGCCAGAGTGGTGCATGCTCTGGTTATCTCCAGCTTTGACTACTGCAATGCACTCTAAGTTGGGTTATCTTTGAAGGTGAACTGGAAACTACAACCAATCCAGAATGCGGCAGCTAGACTGCTGATTGGGAGTGGCTGCCGAGACCACATAACACCAGTCTTGAAAGACATTGGCTCCCAGTACATTTCCGAGCACAATTAAAAGTGTTGGTGCTGACCTTTAAAGCCCTAAACAGCCTTGGTCCAGTATACCTGAAGGAGGGTCTCCACCCCCATCATTCTGCCCAGACACTGAGGTCCAATGCCGAGGGCCTTCTGGCGGTTCCCTCATTGCGAGAAGTGAGGTTACAGGGAACCAGGCAGAGGGCCTTCTCAGCAGTGGAACCCACCCTGTGGAACGCTCTCCCACCAGATGTCAAAGAGAAAAGCAACTACCAGATTTTTAGAAGACATCTGAAGGCAGTTTAGGGAAGCTTTTAATGTTTGACGGACTATTGTATTTTAATATTTTGTTGGAAGCTGCCCAGAGTAGCTGGGGAAACCCAGCCAGATGGGCGGGGTATTATTATTATTATTATTATTATTATTATTATTATTATTATTACAATGCATGCAAATGAGTCTCCAAAAGCTGCATAGCCTAAGGCCAATGGAGGCTCGAATGGGGGAGAGAGACACCTTTTTTATTTTTGGACTTTTACTTTCTAAGATGCTGAGCCTGTGCTGGGTAGTACAAGACATTGTATGGATATTTTGGTTGTATCATTGATGCTTGTGTTCTGTTTTTGACAAGTTCTGCCAGTAAAACTTTGAATAATATTTTTATGGGCCTGGACAATGATTTCTTCCAAGAGGAGTCCATTCTTATGCTTCCAGTCGCTTCAAACTGTGCAATATTAATATCTGCAACAGCTGTGAATTCCTGGAAGCAAAAATTAGGTTGCTGGGGAGGATGTTGAAAACCAGGACCTCCAAGACAGCTTGCTCTGAAATGCTTTAGTTCCATGTTCAGTGCTACAAAGACAGGCACAGCTGTATAGACTCAATATGTGGATGAAACAATGGTGTTGGAATTGGGAGTTGTTAGGCACTGGTGTCTGGAGTGAAAATCAGTACATCAGTGAGACAGCTAGGTTGCAATATTGCTTAGCTTTTGGTTGAACATTCCACCCATCAGCCGACCATGATACGGCTTCAAGTACACATGGCTTCAGGAAAGGTCAAAATGATCTGAATAAGGTCAGGTTTAAGAGAAGTGTGGCTCTTTTCTGAAAATAAAGCCTTCCCAGGAAGTCCAGTCCTCACTAGGTTACCATAATCACATCTGTCATTTCCTCCAGTGCACCACTTTTTAAAAATAACAAGCAAAGAATGTCTTTCATACTTGTGATATTAGGTAGCTGTCTAACTTTCCAGACTCAGAAGAACAAGGAGAAGCTGCGTACCTAAGATCAGCACATCCCCAACTGCTGCTTCAAAAAGTGAATGGCACGAGGAGCAGCCATGAGGAATGGCGTTAATTTAGGAAGTGTGACAAACGCCGACAGGCGCTAATTTAAAGGAATATGGCACTGCAGATGGTGTACATTTTAGGTTTCTAGTTTTTGATATGCTCTGAGCAAAGTTGACAGCTGAAAAGGAAACGTATAAAGGAATGGCACAATTGATCTCTCCGCTTAACAGTGGATTGACACTAAATCTTAAAAAAGGGGGATGTAGATATAAAAAGGCAGTGTAAAAAGGGCTAATAGGATGTATAAGTGAACCATATCTTGGATCATTTGCCATGTCTGTTAAATGGTTTCTGATTTAGGTATCCTTAGATTTCTCAAAATGGAAACAGAAGATCGCAAAGGCTTCCTTTCCAAAGCATTTGTGTCCAGTGTTACATGATCCCACAGAGACTGCGTACTGTTCTAAGGTGGCAATGTTGATGCCTAGCATGGCTGCGGGAGAGCCGGGGTGGGGGAAGAATCCTGTACACATGGCCGGCTGACATCACAGGAGTGGCTGGGATTGCCTGCGGAAATTGAAATTCAAACGGGCCAATCGTAGCCCTTGGGTAGAGTTGCTCTGGCAGTGGACCTGTTGGAGCCAGTCTTCAGTCAGGTCCACCACCATAGCATAAAAACCACCTGTGCTGTAAGCAGGAGGTGCAGTTGGAATTGGATGTCCCACCGGTCCTCCCTGTATGACGTTGGCTCTGCCTGGAGGTAAGTGGGCAACACACATGTATGACCTTGCTGTGGAGTTAATTGGTCACCGAATTGGGGGCCAGGGAGGAATTTGGCTGCTGGCCTATCTTGGGTTTTTGCCTTCCTCATAGCAACTGCTACAAATTTCGGTGGAAAAAGGCATTAGGTTGGATCCTTAGTCTAAGCCAGGGGGTAGGCCTGAATGTGGCAAACATCTATTTTATATTACCTCAAATTCAGTTTTAGACTCTCCAAGCTAGCAAAGCCAAATGTAGGAAGCCAGTCAGCCAGTCAGTATATTGAAAATATACTCTCCCGGACTTCCGGGTTAGCGCGATCAGCTAATGGCGGATTCCCTCCGAGCCCCGGAGGGAATCGGCTTTGCTGCAGACGGGTCTTACCGCAACGGCGAAGCGGGGACCCTTAGAAACCGCAGGAGCGGAAGCCTGCGGACTTGGTGACTCGGTGGGCACCTTAAGCGCCCCCCCGACCCACGAAGAGCCTTTTTAAAGGCTACGGAGAGGGTACGGAGAGTGGCGTGGTGCTGTGAGTAGACCGCTACTGCAGTGAAGCGAAGCCGCGAGCCATGGCCGGAGAGCGCTGACTTTTTCCCCTGAAATTTGGACTTGAAGCAACCCGTGAGTAAAAGGGAATCTGGACTTTAAAAATTTTCACCTTTGAATTCGGTACGACCGGGGGATGTGCTAAAGGGAAGTCCGCACCCCCTCTATCTACAAAAAGATTTAAAGCAAAGATAGGAGAACTAAGGTGGAGAGATCTTTTTTTTGGTATGAGTTAAAAGACATTAATTCCACGAATTTGACAGAAGAAGATTTGTGCTGGAGAGTAAGAGTCGAATTTTGGAAGCTTTTGTTTAACCCCCCCCCCCCAGACCCGGGAGCGCCCTGTGTGTGAGCTGGAGGAAAAGGAACAAGGAGTTTGACAGCTGTCAAAAGAGCTGTCAAACGGGCAGTTAAAGTTAAAAATTTTATTGTTTAACATCTCTCCGGACTAAATTTGTTACATTTGAATTAAAGTGTTTGGGAACAAAAAAAAAAGTTATAAACAACAAAGTATCTGACTGTTGGACTATTAAGTAACCAGAATCCCCCTAGGGGAAACTTTGAAACATTGCAATGGCTACAGATGGAAAATTACAGGCAGAGATAGAAAGAATGTTCTTTCTCGTGGGAATACTGCAGGAGCAGAGCACGGCTATGAACAAACAACTTATGACCTTGATCTCTAAAACAAGCAACTCTGCTGAATGCACAAAGGATTTGACTGAAACAGAAGCTGCAGCTGAACAAGAAGAGACATTTTTGGAACTAGGGGAGAGGGAAGAAGGAGCTAAGAAAGTACAGGAGAGTACCAACTTCAAGCCTACATTGTTAGAATATAAAGAAGAAGACTCTGGGATTACCAACCTGCGAAAGATGCGAAAGAGGAAAGAGGAAGCCCCTGGAACTCTTGGAATATTGGAACTTAAAAGATATAAGAAATATGATTGGGGCTTCCTCTTTGTACATGGGAAATCAGTTGACTTTTTGCAGCAGTTGTTACCAAGTTTCTTGGATGTGAGAAAATTTGATGAGACTGTGTTTGAGCTCCTTCGAGACCCGAGGATCAACAAAATTTGTCACCAACAAAACCGGCAGAGAGAGACTGACAGAGATTTGAAGGCCTCTGATGTGAGGAATCCAGGCTAGGAACTGTTTTGTGGACATTTAGTTGGGAAAGGACAGAAACCGGGGGGGGGGGGGGGAGCAGAATTTTAAAATCTTTATGATTTCTACATTTGTTTATTATGACCTACATTTAATATATGAAAGGGAATTCGTGGAAGGGAACTTGGGTCGACCTTAGAAAAGAATTTAATATTCATATGAAAATTGGATAAGTAAAATTTGGCCAAGTAATAAGAACCAACTGTAGAAATAATAATAATATGTTAAGGATGAGAGATAAGAATTTGCTGAGTTAATTGTTGGAATGGGGATGTATGAAGGGAGGGTGGGGGGAAGTCAGGGAGGGGGGTTAAGAAAGTTATGAAATTATATATGTTTTGTTTTTGATTATTTTTGGGTGTAAAATGTGAAAACCTAATAAAAATTATTATTAAAAAAAGAAAAAGAAAATATACTCTCCCTTTTTGTGTGAATGCCATGTTATTTTGATTTACCAACCCTGCCAGTCCTAATTCATTACCGTGCCTATGGATTTTGATCTTCTGAGCTTCCCTGCTCATTTAAACAACTCCTTTGCTCTCCTTGTTAGTGTCAAATGCATTGTCTGGGATTTTATATGTCCAAATCCCCAAATAACAGCTATAAAGGTATTGTTAAATATGAGCAACTTTGTCCCTGATTGGAGTGGTGAAAGGGAATGTTCTCAAATTTTTGTTATTTTATGTCTGGAATTCAATCACCTACCAGGAAATTCAGGTCATGCAATTATGATGGGTTGGGAGATCTTGCGGGGCGAGTTCCCGCCTCCCACCAGTAGAAATAAAGACACGAGACATCATTATTTAGGTTACTAGGCTAAAATTGGCCACAACTTTATTGGTTACAGGTGATGTGAAGTATTGGCTTAGGCATTGGTCCTAATCGACCATCCGGCTTCAGTCTGTCTGCCTGAAGGCCTGGAAGGGTTAACACCAGCAGGGGAAGCCCTGCTGATGCACATCAACTAGGCACTCCCCCGGGGTCACCGCTCGGGGACGTGCCTTGGGCCCTGGCCTCCATAGGCTTCGGACGGGGCCACGCCCCCCGGAATCCTTTACCGGACTACCCTTCACTAACTGAGGGAGGTGATGGTGCTCCTCCCCCCATTCATCTACATGACAATACCCCTACCAATGCCTAACTGCCAAACCGAGGAAGTTGTGACGATTTGCTATGAGGTAGGTGAAAAAACCAAATGGCTGGTGCCAATTTGCCAAGTGGAAAAAATTCCTACCAGGCCCCTTAACGGCGACCAACCGAAGTCCATAGCAAGGTCAAAGGAGAAATCTTGAAGGGTGCGTGGGTGGGAAATTCCCTCAGCTGAGCGGCGGCCAAAGAAGAAGCTCCTCCGCCGCGCTTGCCTTAAATGTAGCAAGCCACCCCCCCCCCCCGAGCCAGTTGATTGGCTGGCCAGGGGGATGACACGGCAGAGGAGTCCCCTGACTGCGCGGGGCTGGAAGCCAGCCTTCACGCAAATGTTGAGGGTGTGAAGCCCGCAACACCACCTCCTCCCAAGGTCGGAAGTGGCTTTCTGTAACAAACCCAGTTCCCCCAAATGCTAGATTTTTTTTGTGATAAGGAGAGTGATGGAGATATTCACTGGAAAGTTAAAGACTTGCTTTGGCACAATCTCCTTTAACCTCCCTGCAAACAAATCAGAACAAATGCTCATTAAATAGCCATCTCCCTGCAAGCAAATCAGGATGAATGCTCAATAAACAACCCATCTTGAAGTGCCTGGTGAATATTACCATTTGGGGAATTATTTGCTTTTTAACTAAGCAGCAGATAGCAGTGCAAGGGGACAATGAATAATGAAAATCCAGCTTGGTTCAATAAATTTCCCATATTTATATATTTGAATCCTCATGTTGCTTTGGGACGTGGTAAAGCTGCATTGAGATATCATCAGTTTCATGTAGTGAAAGGTTTGTTTCAATATATCTTCATATTCATATGGCAATTGCTGGTATTTGCCGTTTCAAGACAAACATTCTCTCTGAGTTACACTATGTGCCATCTCTTACCACATTAAAGCACATTATACCTAGCAAATTTGATGTGCAAGTTTGGGGCTAGTGCATGTGGAAGGCAACTGTTCCCATGCCATACTATGAATTTTAGATACATTCACCCTTTTCCTCTCAAATATACTTATTTACACAGTCTCTGGGAACAGTACTTTGACACTTTAAAAACAAACTGGGAACAGATATTGACTGTTAGAACGAATATCTCCCCAGTTAACAAGATGTTTAGTCATGCTTTCCTTTTGGAAATAGAAAGGGAAAACCTTTTCCAGATGTCTAAGAAATTAGCACTGAGAAGAGAAGAAAATATATTGATTTCTCTTGCTAGCCACCTCCAGGGGGAGCACAAGTAAAAATCCATCGAAACTTTGTTGACTAGAGATAAGAAAATGCAGGTTCAGATATATTTCTCTTTTATTTTGATATCAGCCTTTGATAAGCTCCAATTTGGGTCCAACATCTGCATTCTCCTAGGGTTTTGACAGTGTTGGACAGTGGTTGGACAGTGTTCTCGAAGCTACCAATATGAGATTGACCAAACTGCGGGAGGCAGTGGAAGACAGGAGTTCCTGGCGTGCTCTGGTCCATGGGGTCACAAAGAGTTGGACACAACTAAACAACCACAAGGGTTTTGATATTGTTTTGAATATTCCTTGAGAATAACGGGAGTCTCCGTCAGTTTAAGAAAAGGTTTCCCAACTGGCTACAAAATTTGCTGAACGGTGTCTTGGGTGGGGTGGCGGTGGGGATGCTAGAGATGTTATCTAACATTTAGTGTAGTTGATAAAATGAACAGCATTTGTATCAGGGCATTAAATCCATGCTTTTTTTTCAGATATATACCCATTCACTTTTCTAAACACAAGGCAGAGGTAGAGAGAGAGAATGAACAAATTAGGGTGTCATAGAATTAATAATCTGTGGCTTCCATATTTCCACCATGACTCCTTAGCTAACTTTTGTTTTTTTTTAAGAATTTTTTATTAACCGACCAATCACATCAAATCAAACCAACTTACATAAATTCCAAATTACACAGCCGAATTTTAAATTTTTGTTGGGGGTACCCATATTTCAAGTTCCAAAGGGGATCCAATCAACTTCTTGCTTCTTACTGCTGTTTTAATGTCCACAAATCTAACCTTATGATGTTCACAGTACTGTCCAGTCCTTTCTTATTGTTTTTCCACATCTCTTGTTGTTATTTTCATATATTTTCCCTTTCTCTTTGTGACCTGTGATAATCTCCGCAAGCTGGTTAGAACAGTTTGTAATCCTACGTGGATATTATTTTTTTTATCCAGTAGCCATATCCAGACGTTTTCCATATAACATCACTTCCATACATCAAAACAGTCTTAGCGTCATTAATCTTCACCAATCTGCCTCCTTTCTCAAAACCTCTGAGGAGATTCACTAGGAATGCAGTCTGAAAACAAGTCCATTCTTCCTCCCGGCTATAAATCCTTTGGCAAGATGGCGACTCCGAATTAATTGCTGCGCCATTCCCAAAAGCTCTTATTGCTTCTCGATCTCCATAAAGCATACTTTTGGTTAAAGTTTATCTCCACACAGACCTTAATCATCCTGCTTGGGTCAGTTCAACCGACGATTCTAATGAGGAGGGGTTCTTGTAAATCACATAGAACGAAAGTAAAAAAGCCCCCATTCAGTCCCGTGGTCAACATACCCAGCCTTTGGTGTATCTTCATCGTAAAATATTCCTGTTTCTCCAACCCGTCGTCGTCTTTCGCAGAGGTCACTTAAATTAGCAGACTTCACTCCCCTTCTTCACTTGAAATATGTGCATTTGCTTCTTTTGTAATTAATTATTCCAAATTGCTGCAACTAGTGCACGATCAGAGACAGCATCCAGGAGAGCCGAGGTCCACACGGGGGCATTCTGCCTAGGGCCCTCACCCCCTTCTTTTGAATTAGGGGGTGATTTATGGGCACAGCAGGCAAGGGCAGTGTTCCCCATTTCCTTGGGGCAACAAGGGAGGCTGCCTACTCCCATAACAGCCTCTTAATTACCCCGTGTGGGTCGGAGAGATGGTATTGTCAGCCATCTTCCAATGCGCTCCCTAGTGGCCCCCTCCTTTGCTAACTTTTGAATGTTCTAGTCAAGCGAAGGGGTTTGTCACAGCAGAATCCCAAAGGTGTTTTGAGGGACCACTGCCTCCCACCATGTTTGCTTAACATTTCTTTGGGATGCTTTCCCATAATCATGGCCAGGTTATAATGGTACTGTTTGGAGAAATTGCACAAGGACCCATGCCACCAGGCAGCTCAGATTCTGAGCCTTCATTAAAAACAAAACATACATTTCTAACTGTCCCCCCCCCCCAAAAAAAGAAGCAAACTGTGCGGGCAACCTACATGTTTTCTATAAGACAATTCAGCTTGGCTGCTCTCACTTTTCAGCGGTTTTAGTCCGTGTGTGAAGTCAGAGCCTTGATTGACAAGATAGTTTTTGGACACCACAATATAGAGCCCCTAGGTCCTAAAGAGGTGCTGTTTTCAATTACCTTTGATGAATATTTTTTTCTTGCTTCTGTCTCATTTTCTAATCTTTGGAAGCTCCATAATTTGCCCTTCCTCTATTCTAGAAACAGGATGTAGTGCTATTTTTCTTGAAAAAGAGGTGCCACTGTGAATGCCTCCCTTGTTCTCTTATAATGGTAAGGGTTCCCACCTGAGAGGTGCTGGAACTGAGTTCCAGTGATTTCTTGATGGAAAAACAAGCCTCAACAGGATGTATCTTTCCTATGATGGGTTCATCTGAGATCAGGTACACCCTATAAGTTATTTTCTGCAAATGCTACTATGCAATATGTTTGGTTGGATTTTAAAGAATCCCACCTCTAGATGGCAAATGCAGTATGTGACAACCTTGCAAATAGCCTTAGGCATGTCTCCTTCTGTACAGGAGCTGAAGTCCGGGCACTGAGTAAGAGTATACTGGATAGTTAACTTTCAGAAAAATGGCATGCATGTTTGCATAGAAGTAATGATTGCACACTTGGCTTTATTGTGAGTAAGGAAGAGGGTTCAGAACTTAAATACAGGAGACCCAGTATATTTAAAAGCAATTCACAAAAGCAGAGTATAAATTAAATTGCCATTTATAAAATAAAAAACTATTCTACAATATTTTCTCCTGTTAGTTACCTCGGTGGTTTTGATGTTCTGGTAGAACACTGAAAAGTGAGAGTAGGGTTTTTTGTATTTGTTTTTGCAATAGGAGAATGATTGTATGCCTTTCCTTAAAATCTTAAAATAGTAAAAAGTAAAAATAAATAAATAAATAAAATAAAAGCAGTTCACTTAGTTTTCCACTGTCTGCACCCCAGTGGCTAATGGCCTAAGATGACTCCTCTTAGGAATCAATGCCCTGAGCATAGTAACCTGGGAGTAAGTTTGATTGAACACAAATGAGGCTTACGCATGTAAAACACACAATAATCAGGCCAGATTAAGATTGGTTAGGAACAGAGGAAGCTGCCTTCTACTGAATCAGACCATTGGTTCATTAATTCAGTATCGTATGTAGTGGCTTCCCAGGGTTTCAGACAGGGAACATTCCCAGCCCTACCAGGAGATTGAATTTAGGATCTTCTGTATGCAAAGCAAAAGGCTTGCCATGGAGCCATGACCCCTTCCACAAGATTACTTAAAGCCTTTGATATATACTAACTGGAGTGGGGTGGGAGACAAATAGAGACACCTTCCAAGAAATGTGGACCCCTTTCTTTAGCTATGTTAATGATCAAAATCAAGACTTTCTTATACCAACCACTCAATAGTCTCAGTGGAAGGGTTACATTAAGCAATATGTTTGAATGCTGAATGTGTAATTGTATCTCTAGGGACAACGGACAAAGCAAACACCATTAGATGTACTGCTGGATAAGTGTTTAATGGTTATTATATGTACAGTGGTACCTCAGGTTACAAATGCTTCAGGTTACAAACGCTTCAGGTTACAGACTCGGAAGTAATACCTCAGGTTAAGAACTTTACCTCAAGATGAGAACAGAAATCCTGCGGCGGCAGTGGGAGGCCCCATTAGCTAAAGTGGTACCTCAGGTTAAGAACGGTTTCAGGTTAAGAACAGACCTCCGGAACGAATTAAGTTCTTAACCAGAGGTACCACTGTATTTATTTACACACCCACACCCACATATGATGTATCACTTTGGTTTTTTAAAAAACTGATGTCCATGATGTAAGGAACAAGTCTCCTTTTACAGCCATTTTATAATTCTTTCTATATTTTCACAACAGCCATGTGAGGCAGGTTAGGCTGAGAGTAGATGACTGGCCCAAGGCTGGAAGTGAGTAAAAAACACTGATGAGCTAAGTGAGTTGAAAATATAAAACTGCACGTGCTCAGAGTATATTATTATTTTGGTCTGCAAAAGCTTATGCCATAATATATGTTTGTTTTGAAGACACTGCGATGATAATTTTTTTGGTATTTGGTTTCATGTGTTCCTTTGAAGGAGAAGGGAGTCCCTATTTGGGGACTGCACAAGCACCCCCCCAACCACCTTAATCTGGCTGTGCCAATAAGAAGATCCCCTCAACTACAGCCACCTCAATCCTGTGTGTCTGACATTCCTGTCTAATTGAATTAGTATGGAATCATTTCAGCACCACAGACAGTGCTGATTAGGGGTCTTTTCACACTTACCATTTACAGGTGAATAGTTGCTATTTGATCCAATATTTTAAAGGGTGAATGTGGAGCTCATTGTCTGCTGGTTGTTCACACATTGCTGTTATTAGAGAATGAGTGCAGTTTTCCTTTCTGTGCTAACAGCAGGTTGTTCTTCTGGTTGAGAAAAGTTCTATGACTTTAGTAGAAACACCCTTTATGTACCCCTGTGTTCCTCCAGCCAGTAAAAGTTGGAGTTATGAGTATGTGGGCAGGGTAGCTCATACTGGTCCAAGGGAAGTGGCAGAAAACCGATGTCTCCCGAACCACCAATACCAAATTCTACCCCCTCCACACAGAAACCAGAGGGGTGTTTGTGCAGATGCCACACAAATGAAAACATTGAGGGTCCATTTTGGATCTCTTGTATAGGTTTGGGTGGGGGTTGCAGTGGAAGAAAAAAAGTTTTTGGCTTTCTTAAGTACTGTATATTATTCCAGAATACTAGCTGAATAATGGCAGCATCGCGTGGCAGGCTGCCAAAGAATGAGAAAAACCCGCCAACGTTTCTTCTGCAAATGTTGTGTGTAGAGAGGCCTTTGGACAACTTGGGGCTGATTCATACAACTTTTTAGCTTGGTGGGGTTGGTGTGACGAGACTTGTGCTCCAGAGCAGTGAAGCTCAAATTGTTCCAGAGTGAAAATGTCATATTACTGGTGCTGAGAGAATCCAGATGGATAAACATTGTATAAACTCTACATGAGATCAATACCCTTTAATTGCATGGTGGGGGTAGTGAACCTAAGGTGGTAGAAATGCTTCTTCCATTTTCTCTTTATCCTTGAAATGACCCTGCAAGATAAGTTAGGCTGAGAGAATGTTTCTAGCCCATGCTGTGAGTTTCATGACTGAGTGAGGATTTGAATCCAGGTCTCCCAGTCTCCAGTCCAACACTCCAATCCCTACACACAGTGCTGATATAATGCACGGACACAGTAAACTATGGTTCAGCTGTATTACCTTTAGAAATTACCAGGATAGTAAATATCTAACCAGAGAGGAGTTTCCTATACTTCAATTCCAGGACTAAGTTGAGGATTAAGAAACCACGCTGGAAATCAAATTTCTAGGATAACTTTGACAATTTTCACCTTGAAAATTGCTTAATTAATTCCAACCAGAGCTGCAACTGGAAATAATAGTTGTCCTCGCAGACTGATGGCTGACCAGAGGGCAAGATTTGTATGGACTAATGATGTGGCTTGTGAATACTGACACTGCCAATTATATTTCCCCGAGTTAATGTGGTTTCGCATTGGAGTATGTAGTTCACAGACCTCCAAGTCACTGGCCATAGCTCAATTATCAGCAATCAGCAATCTAATCAATGGCCTGTTACTCTCATATCTCAGCAGTCAACAGCGTGATTCCTAATTAAAGATAGCCATTTGGTTGAAGTGATTACTGGGTTCATTATCTTGACAATTTCATTACTATACCAGGTAGAATAAAACATTTATAGGAAAGGAAGGAAAAAGATGAGCTATCGTAAGCTTCATGGAGGATCATTATAGCTTTCAGCGAAGACTATTGTCACTGAGATCAATTGTAACAGAGTACAAATCCTGAACCTAAATACCAGTTATCACATCTTCTCAATGAATGGTGCATTTATCATTATCTTCCAGTGCCACTAGGATGTGAACATACGGAGGACTCCACAGAGCTGATATTGCTGGATTGTAACTAGGCATCCTTGAATGCAAGGTCTTCTGTTTATGAACAGGACTGAGATCCAGCCTGGACTGGCACAAGTCAGCCTGGAATTTCCTTCAATTCCCTTTCTCCCCTGTGTTGATTATTATATTGCTCTGGAGTATCCCTCAACTATCCAGATCAGATTTACAGGAAGAGGCATAATGGGTCTGAAAGGGGAATTGGTGAAAGTAATACTCTCCCACTTCCAGTGTCAACTGAGTCCCATGAATGGAACTTCTTAGGGTATGCTCCTAAGAAAGACCCCAAGCTATATAATAGGTAAGGGTGGTGCTGTGTGTGAAACGACAGAACCTAGGACTTGCTGATCAGAAGGTTGGTGGTTCGAATCCCCGCGACGGGGTGAGCTCCTGTTGCTTGATCCCTGCTCTTGCCAACCTAGCAGTTTGAAAGCATGTCAAAGTGTAAGTAGATAAATAGGTACCGCTCCCGTGGGAAGGTAAATGGCATTTCTGTGTGCTGCTCTGGTTCTCCAGAAGCGGCGTAGTCATGCTGGCCACATGACCCGGAATCTGTACGTCGGCTCCCTCGGCCAGTAAAGCGAGATGAGCACCGCAACCCTTGAGTCGGTCACGACTGGACCTAAAGGTCAGGGGTTCCTTTACTTTTAAAAAGGTAAAGGACCCCTGGACGGTTAAGTCCAGTCAAAGGCGACTATGGGGTTGTGGTGCTCATCTAGCTTTCAGGCCGAGGGAGCCAGCATTTGTCCACAGATAGCTTTCTGGGTCATGTGGCCAGCATGACTAAACTGTTTCTGGAGCAATGGAACACCGTGACAGAAGTCAGAGTGCACAGAAACGTTTACATTTCCGCTGCAGTGATACCTATTTATCTACTTGCACTTGCGTGCTTTCGAACTGCTAGCTTGGCAGGAACTGGACAGAGTAACGGGAGCTCACCCTATCACAGGGATTTGAGCCGCTGACCTTCTGATCGGCAAGCCCAAGAGCCTCAGTGGTTTAGACCACAGCACCACCTATGTCCTTCAGGAAGGCACACAAGGAGGCTGAAAAGGGAGTTGGTGAAAGGAGCATACCCAACCTTCTCCCACTTCCAATGGCAGCTGAGTCCCATGAGTGGAACTTCTTAGGTATGCTCCAAAGAAGGTTCCCAAGCTATAGAATAGCAGACTGTCATTTCTTGCAATCCTGTATGGTATTTGTTGCATTTCAATCCTACCTTCTTCTGAAGGAGCTCAAGGAGGAACACGTGGTTCTCCTGCTCCTCAACTAAGCCCCCCACAACAAACCTATGGGGTAGGTTAGGTAGTGACTGATCCAGGGTTATCCAGTGAGCTTCATGGGACATGACCTGATCTGCAGGGATTCTCAACAGAAGCACTACTTGAGCACTTTGTATGACTGAAGGAGGTGACGAGCAGGCAAAGGTAGGGAAGAGTACATGTGTTTCTTGCTCCCCATTAATGAGTGAAGGTGCTGGGGGGACAGTCTGAATCTCCATATAAGATGGTGTAGCCCAGGCTTCCTCAAACTCAGCCCTCCAGATGTTTTGAGACTACACTTCCCAGCATCCCTGACCACTGGTTCTGCTAGCTAGGGATCATGGGAGTTGTAGGGCGAAAACATCTGGAGGGCTGAGATTGAGGAAGCCTGGTGTAGCCCAAGCAGCAGTGTAGCACTGGTTGCCAGTGCCTGGGGCCCCTTTGGTGGACCAGGCAACCTGGTGGTGTTGGGTTATTTCAGAAGCAATTTCCTCACATGCTGGAGCACAGCAGAGGAGAGGCACAGAGATGCTGCTGTTGCCTCTTCTCCTCTCCTTCCCCTTTGCAGGTCAAAGGTCTGTCTGTGGTCTGAAATTGTTGAAGAGTATTGGCTTAACGTCCATTACCAGGATGTGTGGTGAAAGCTACTAGCTTAGATTGTTTGAAACAACAACTCAGACCACTTGGGGGATAGTTGGTGGATGTTAGCTGTGTGGAAAGGCAAAGGGAAGACACATCCATGTTCTCTGCTGCTTTGTCAATGCTCTTTCTTTGAGCGGCTCACCGTGGTTGCTGCTTTCCAACCTCAGAGGGATATCCCACTTCACTTTCAGCACTCTCCTTTCTTGCCCATCAGAATTATGTTGTGCAGAGAGGATGGTTTTGTCTCCGACGAGATTGTTATGCCTCTTGCTCACCCTCTGGCAAAATAAATAAATAATCTGAGCCACGAAATCACCCAATATAATCCATCAAGATGGCACTATTTACATTCTTAAATGAGGCAGAGGAGTGAATAGGCATCAAGTCTGCCGAGCACTTGGTGACCTTCATTTTTATCCCTCTTCTAACATCCGGAAGAGATCTGTGACTCTGATGATTTATGCGCCAGCTCTGCAAGCACGTGTATCTCGCAAGGTAAAACACACAATTAATATCCTTCTTTGATATCTTAGTGTGATTCTGTAAGATGCGGACAATTATGGAGCATCATAAACTACCTTGTCACATTAATCAGTCAGGCAAGGTTGTGTGTTGTTGATGAGGCAGCTCCAGACGAAAAGTGTTTTCTTATTGCATGCGCTGACGCTTCAAAACGTCGTTGTCAGGGGCTCAGGAGCAGAGGCACAGGGAAGATGGGAAATGGAGAGCGAGGGTGAGGAATCAGAGGGCAGTGTAGGAGGAGACAGTGGTCCGAGGGATTCCATAAGCCTCTCCAGCGAATTGGAAGATTCACAGAAGGGAGCGCCAGTGGCCAGGGGTAGGGGGGTCCCAAGGGGAACGCCCCAGGAGCAAGGGGGGAGCAGGGACTCCCAGAGTAGTAGTTGGAGATCAGGACCAGCTTCCCCACCAGAGCAGAGTGGGGGGGAAGGGTCCCAGGCATCGGGACCAGTACTTCCCCCACCAGGGAGAGAAGACGAGGCAGAGCTGACCACGCCTTCCTCGGAGAGTCGTACAACGGAGGGGAGGTCAGATCCGGCCAGTGTCACGGAAGAGGGAAGCAGTGATAGAAGCAGTGTAACGGTTAGGAGAAAGGTCACTGGGTTGGCGCGAGAAGCAAGTTCAAATGTACAGGAGCGCGGGACAGCAGAGAGTGAGGATTGGGAACCAGGTCCTAAAGCACGCCGGAGGCAAGGGGAGGAGCTAAGCGACTCAGCGTCGGAAGAGTCCAGGAAGGGCAATGCCCCAGAGGGCAGGAGGACCCAGAGGAGGAGAGAGCAGCGCAGAAGGTGGAGCAGGGCTAGGATCTTAAACTGGTGCGGAAGGGGAAGTGATTCAGATAGGACTTCGCCGATCTAGAGTCTAGACGTAGGGTTGCACGCTCTGGCTTTAAAATGGAAACTATACTTCAATAAAGACTTAATATCATAATATCAGCCTGGCGTTGGTCCTCTGTGAGCTGGGACCTAGAGGCAGCCCTGACAGTCGTAAATTGATTTTATATTTGGGCTGGATATATGCACACCAAATAAATTAGTTGTGCCCTGGAAGCAGGAGGTTCCTCCAAATCATGTGGCATTTGCCAGACATTTTAATTAACATGCAAGGTGACAACTGGAAATGGCTGCCTTAAGAGCCAGGCTAGACCTGGTGGCAAATGTGTGGCTGACTCAGAAAATAGCTGACACCTGTTGAGTTTCCCCTTTCCCCTCCATAATGTCTCAATGAACTTCCCTTATGCTCTGGATTTTTATGCTTCAGCGCCACATCTCTGTCAGCCACGAAGAGGAGTGGATAACCTCCAGCATTTCTCAGATAAAAATAGGGACTTCTTTTGTTGACATTGTTTTATACCCCAGCCACTCTAAGCAATTTCCAGCAAATATAAAAACGTAATACAGTGGAACCTCAGGTTAAGAACTTAATTTGTTCTGGAGGTCTGTTCTTAACCTGAAACTGTTCTTAACCTGAAGCACTTCTTTAGCTAATCGGACTTCCCGCCGCCTCTGCACGATTTCTGTTCTCATCCTGAAGCAAAGTTCTTAACCTGAAGCATTATTTCTGGGTTAGCGGAGTCTGTAACTTGAAGCGTATGTAACCTGAAGCATATGTAACCCGAGGTACCACTGTAAAACATTAAACATTAGAAATTCCATACCCTCCAACATTTCTATAATAAAAATAGGGAAAATTTAATCATCATCATCATCAACAACAACTTTTTTATTTATACCCCACTCTCTGACTGGGTTTCCCCAGCTACTCTGGGCAGATTCCAACATATATAAAAACCTGATAAAACACTAAACATTACAAAACCTTCCCTATACATGGCTGCCTTCAGATGTCTTCTAAAGGTTGTATAGTTACTCATCTCCTTGCCTCGGGGGGTGCATAACTCCATACGCTGTAACATTTCTCCAATGAAAACTTCCTAAGGAAAAGCAGGACATTCCTGGATCAAATTACAAACTGGGATGGTTTCTGTAAATCCAGGATTGTCCCTGGAATATAGGGACACTTAGAGCGTCTGTGAATCTATCCGTTTCGGTTTCTCTTTTTTCCAATCTTAAATTCTGTTCACATTTTTCAGACGAGTTTGTGATTTATTTATTTTTTAAAAAGTGTCCTCATGAAAATCTATCAGCATTTGAATGTGTCAATGTCTCCTAATAAATACATTTTACATGCAGTTTTGCCTAATGGGCACAGTTTTTCTATACTAAATAAGCAGTTTCCCCTAATATAATTCACTTTTGTATGTTAGTTCATGAGAATATGCCTTTTCATGCGTACTTCACCTGAGCATATGCATTTTTGTAAACATTACAAAGGAAATGCACTAACCAATTCAGAGAATTTCAAATTTCTAAGAATGGCTGTGTTTTGGTTTGGATATTGTTTCAAAAAGTGCAGATTAGGTTAGGTTTGCCTTTAAAGGTGAACTGAATCGAATTGACTACCCCTCCCCCAGCTTTAATCGAGACAATGAAAAAAGTGACAAGAAAGTTCTTCAAGGTTTCTGCTGCAGTAGTCAAATATGATTTCAGTTCTATCTCTTTTGGGGGCAGGTTTGTTGAGCTGAGGGGGGAAATCCTGCTGTCCAAGCCTTGAAGGCTTATAGAAGATGTTGGATTGAACTTTGGATTGGATTTTTGTCATTGTTCATGTACGCTTCTAGTGCAAAGTTTCTCCTAACCTATATGCTGTTAAGCATTTTCATGTGGGATTTGGAAGTATCATGAAAGGCAAAAAGAGTGTTTGGAAATAGGCCTATGCCTTCTAAGTATCTCGTAGAAAAAGATTATTTTTTTTGTTCCTCATTTGCTGATAATTCTCACAACCTAAATCTGCTCTTGCTTGAACTGGGAGTTTCATACAGCCTGTTCTTCCTGGTAGCTTTGATGTGAGGTTGCAATAAGAGTTCCTTAAAATGTATATTCAGCCTAACAGTGTTAAAGCATCTTCAAAGGAGAGACTGACTGCGCTCTTTCCCAGCTAGCAAGAGCACGGATGTTCTTGAAATCTGTAATTGAAAAATTCAACAAATATGGTATTGGATGTAGGTCAGGTGGTTAGTTCTTGTCATCCATCACTTAGGAATATCTTATTTCTTTCTTCAGTGAGTGATGAAGGTGCTAAGAGAACTGTTGATACATATATTGCTTAGCCAATGACCTTTCCCAACCATGTGTTTAATAAAACAGGGTGATGTGAAAAATACAAAATGGTTAGTTTTTAAAAATCAAAATTAAAAAAAAATTCAAAGGATATCTCTGCCCCCAAGGCAACCTGCTTGTTTGCAAAACAAGGGAATTAAAGTCATCCAAACCACATTTCCATCAAGGGCAACACGGTGCTTGAAGTGGGGGGGGGGGATGGGATAGATTTATTATGTCCATTTATAAGAAGATGGGTGGGAAAGCTACCCCTCACTTCAAACATGAGCCTGATGGGGCAGTCAATAATAAGAATAATAATTTTATTATTTATACCCCGCACTCCCCAGCCAAGACCGGGCTCAGGGCAGCTAACAACCAATAATAAAAACAAGTTGATTAAAATACAATTTAAAAGATTAAGGTACGACATCAAAACAATAGGATGCAGTCTCTTCATAGGAGGAGAAAGGAAAAAGAAAGAGGGGGAGGGAATCAAACTGATTCTAAGCCAAAGGCCAGGTGGATCAACTCTGTCTTACAGGCCCTGTGGAGAGAAATCAGATCCCGTAGGGCCCTGGTCTCATGAGACAGAGCATTCCACAAGGCCAGAGCCAGTGTTGAGAAGGCCCTGGCTCTGGTTGAGGCTAATCCAACTTCCTTTGGGCCCGGGACCTCTAGGGTGTTGCTATATATGGACCTTAAGGTCCTCCGTGGGGCATACCAGGAGAGGCGATCCTGTAGATACGAGGGTCCTAGGCCGTGAAGGGCTTTAAAGGTCAAAACCAGAAGCCAGTGCAGCTGGAAAAGCACTGGGTGAATATGCTCCCATGGCAGAGACCCTGTGAGGAGCCTCGCTGCAGCATTCTGCACCCGCTGGAGTTTCTGGGACAGCTTCAAGGGCAGCCCCGAGTAGAGTGAATTACAGTAGTCAAGCTACTGTATCTATGCAGATCCACCACAATAACCTCCAGATCCAATCTCACCTGGATCATCATAGCCAGACAACATCAGGGATGGCTTCAGGATTCAGTTGACTTCTTTAACATAGAAGAGATAGGGCATTCAGTTTAAGAATTCTGTCATTATGAGCCTTATGAGGAACAGTTGAGGGACTTGAGTATGTTTAGCCTGGAAATGAGACTGAGAAGAGATAGGATAGCCACCTTCAAATATCTCAAGGGCTGTCACATTGAGGATGGAGCAAGCTTGCTCTGGAGAAACCCAGCCAGATGGGTAGGGTAGAAATAATAAACCAGTAGGTTCGAGTTATAAGAAAGGAAATTCTTACTAAACATCAGGAAGCACTTTCTGACAGTAAGCTGCTTGAAAATGGAAGAAACTCCCTTAGAAGGCCATGAACTCTCCTTCATTGGTGTTTTTTTTAAACAGAGGTGGGATGGCCATCTATCATGGATGCTTTAGTTGAGTTTTCTGCATTGCAGGGTGGGTGGATTGGATGACAATTCTACAATTGTGGTGTAGTGGTTAAAGAGCGGTAGACTCGTAATCTGGTGAACTGGGTTCGCTTCCCCGCTCCTCCACATGCAGCTGCTGGGTGACCTTGGGCCAGTCACACTTCTCTGAAGTCTCTCAGCCCCACTCACCTCACAGAGTGTTTGTTGTGGGGGAGGAAGGGAAGGGAGAATGTTAGCCGCTTTGAGACTCCTTCGGGTAGTGATAAAGCAGGATATCAAATCCAAACTCTTCTCTTCTTCCTGCTGCAGTTGATCTTCTTAGGTCCATGGGAATGGTGGTATAGTCAAATATTACCAGCTCCTTCTTTCTGTGGGCCGTGCATTATTCAAACGACTCTACTAATAGAAGGTACATGTCAAAGGCAGATATGAGAATACCAGGTGAAAACCTAGTTCTTGAAAGTTATGTTTTGGAAATAACACATGCTAAGAAAAAAAATTGTGCATGGAGAAAAGGGCACAGTATCAAGGAAGCATCAGGTATACATTTCTCTCCTTGCCAAAGAGACATCTGCCAAAATATTTTAAAAATGTTCTCTTTCCAGAGGACATATGTTGTGTACATATGGGTCGTGGTAATCGGCAAGACTCCATTAAGGAGTGCATTTTGTTAGTATATTTTTTCAGGCATGAAATACATAAAGGGAGGAAATTACTCTGGATAGATTTTCAACCTCAAAGTCGCAAGCAAAGTTACAGCATAACTGCAATGTCAAGATCCTTAAATGTAATAGCTGGAGATTATTTTTTTTGCCATCTCTGCCTCCTTCCATCTCAACACTTAATCATTGCCGTTTCCAAATCTTTACTTAATTTACTTGCCTTAATTGCACATGGCATTATAAAATTTCACTTTCCCTATTCTGTTTACACCTGCCATCCCTAATGCATTACCATATGTGAGATTTACGATAGCAGCACATGAGGCTTGTCATGGTTAATCACATTTGTAACCTTTCAGGTGTGTGACAGCCCAGGTTCCTGCTGGGAAACATGTTAGGCATTTGTTGATTGCCAAGCATATTTCTAAAGTACTGCATTAATTTGTGGGTGAATCGGGTAGCAAGCATAATGGTAATTAGATTTTCATTTTTCATATATTTAACAAAGAACTATTTGTATGTCGAGATCATATTCCAGTAGTTGGAAAAACCAGATAAGTGTGCATCAGTTATCTTTCCAGAGCGAAATTAACATAAAAAACACTGCAAAAATGCTGCATTTAGATTAGCTATTTATTCCCAATTTTATTATATCGAGAGTGCATTTAATGCACAGTGATTTTCTTTCAAGGCAACACACTTTCCTGAAGTTCAAACAAGAGTTAAATGTTTGAGGTGTGAGATCTAAAATGAAAGAGCAAATTAATCTCCTAATTCAGTCAAACAGGTAGATGTACGGTTTGCATGGCCATTCACAACATTAAGGAATTTTGCCCTTCCACAGCAATATTAAGGATTAAAAATAATGAGGTATTTAAGAAGAGATTTTTGGTTGCAGATTCAGAGATATTTAAAATTGTTAGAAATGTATTAAAGAACATTGCATGTCTAATTCGCAAATCTAAGTCACCAAAGCACATTTGAGAAAGGACACGATAATAGCTTTAATTTGTCAATTGAAATTAATTCCACATTTGATCCGGTGGAAGAATGTAAACAGAATTTGGACAAATCCCAGGCTATTGTAAAGTGATCTATTGCATGTGGATTCTGAAAATGAGAGTTGAAAAAAAAAATGTTGCGATCCTTTGACTCTTCAGACAGTTTTCAGTTCTGAAAAAGTTCTTTCAATATCTCCACTTTTAATCCCCCTTATGCTAGTTTAAATATATGTAATGACAAAGAACTGGTTTCAAATGCGTTCCGTTACTATTCTTTTAAATTGGTTACTGGTAGATCTTAGGATTGATCCTGATTTGATCGTCAGATCTTCAGAAGCCCACCTTGGCGCATGGTGCAAAATAGCAGATAGAAAAGGGCACCTGAGGTCAGGTGATGGGCAGGTGAGCAGTTCCACACACTTGTCAGACTTGGCCCATGGCAGGTGCGGGAGGTAACAATCTGGCCCACCAGATTAGAAAGGTTCCTTAAATTGCTCTACATGAAACATGAATGTGAGTAATGATATAGAGTGGTACCTTGGTTCTCAAATGCAGAATGTCTTTCGGAAGCTGAACATCTGATGCAGTTGTTGATTATTATTTCTGGGGCGCCTGCACCAATCAGAAGCTGCGCCTTGGTTTTTAAACATTTCGGAAGTCAAACGGACTTCCGGAATGGCTTAAGTTTGGTGATTGTGTTTTTGAGGCTTTTTTGGTTAATTTGTTTTTGTGACTGTATATCCATGTTCTCTGGCACGAGTATGAAGAGGAGCGTGGCAGTTTTTCATTTCATTTCAGATTAACGACAGATAATGCTGTGTCATCTTCACCCAGATAAATTGTGGTTTATCTTAAAATGGCTAGTGAAAATAAGTCAACTTCAAATCCTACTTTATTGTGTTTGTAATTTCTTCATTGTGTTTGTAATTTCTGTTCTTTTGTTTATTATCTTTTGTTTTGTCACTTTCTTTTATATATGTCCTGTTGTTGATTTTCTTATATGTTTGTCTTTTGTATGGTGTATTTTGTAAAAATTTAATAAACAGATTAAAAAAAAAACAACAACAAACAAATCCTACTTTATGAAGCAAGTCTTTTTCATTGACCATAGTTAAGACTGGCCATGGTTTAGGGTTCAAATGACATACTAAACTGTGGTTTATTTAAAAAAGCAGTGAAACCTCTCCCAATACTCCTTGCAGTTGTGCCAGAGGAGAAGGAGAGAGGGATACTGTTTAAGTCCCAAGTTGACTGTGGCTTTTCCTAATCACCCTTAACCATAGTTTAGTGTTGTGTGTTAACTGGGCCACAAAGATATCAGCAATGAGTAAGAGCGAGAAACAAAACAAATCAGAAAGCAATGCATTTAAATAGGCAGAATTTCAGCACAAACTATTAGATGTACACCCTGTGGTAACAGTCTTTCCCATGTTTCTTTTTAACAAGTTCTTAAAAACCCAATCCTTCCTCCTGTTCTTTAACAGTTGGAACCTATGAACTGAAATAAAGTATTCTCCTGGAACAGCCAGGCATGCAGGGTTTTTTATTATTCCATTTTAAACCAAATAATATGCTTTTATCATTATTCTGTTCAGCCAGCACTCTGCGGATAAGTGCTACCCATCCTTCTCATCGGCGCACTTTTTCCAGCGTAGAGAAAGAATGAAGACTTCGCTGAGGAAAATCAGGGTGAGAAAGATTCAGAATGCCCCAAGGAAAAAAAGAACCAATTTTCCTTCAGAAAGTCACAGACTCCTCGTCTCTTTCCTTTCAAGCTGTCTGCTAGCTTTCTCTTAAACCACTGTCAAAAGTGCTACAGTTTTGACCTTAATTGTACTGTGTAAAGATATCACTTAACCCCAGAGGGAAAAAAAATATGGGTTGATTTTCCCCCACCCCATTTTGTACTGGTGGCAGGGAAATTTGATATTGCACATCACAGGGAAGGCCAGACTTTCCTCAAAACCTTAGCATGAGGTCAAACATGAAAGTCATTGGGCCATTTTAGACCTTCTGTTCTTCCTTTGATATATGGAAGTCTTGCCTGAAATAACGCAGTAAGATAGACTACTGGTTAGCTGGAAGAGAAGTTTCAACAAAGAGTCTGGGAGCATCACAAGCAGTCACTTCTGCTAGATGTTCAGTTAAGAAGATGACAAGGTCTACAACTCAGAACAACCACTGCCTGCTTAACCAAAGGAACATACAGCTCACTGCTAATATTTATCACCTATTTAGATGATGCCCAGTATATCGGTTTGAAGATGATGCGTGTTTGTTTATCACCACCCTTCAAATCAAAGGGATACCACAAACTCACAAACTGAACCTGTGACTTTGCAGTCTTGCAACCAAGTCTCAGGAATATCAGCCCCCCCCCCCCCCAGGCACTGAAATGATTTGCAATAGTCTTTTGTCTCTGGCAAAATACCCTCACACAAGCTGCGGCTATGCTGCTCAAACTAAACCAATTGAAATTGATTTAGGAAATCATATGGGACCCCTATATATACGATGGAAGAAAAGCAGGATCTAGCTGTACTTCAGAAAAATCCTATTTCAGCTGGGGTGCATCAATGCCATATACATGCTGCCCTATGTAATAGTTTGTGATGTGCCGGTCCAAGTTCTGCATCTCCCTTTTTAAGCATTGGATAGCATTGCACCATTTAATAGCCACACTTATCTTAGAATCATAGAGTTGTAGAGTTGGAAGGGGTCCTGGGGGTCATCTAGTCCAACCCCCGGAAATGCAGGAATATGCAGCTGTCCTGTGTGGGAATTGAACCTGCAATCTTGAGATTATCAGCACCACTGAGCTATACAGGACTGTTTTATGTGGTGAAGTGGGGGCTATGCCTTCTACTTGTGAATGTAGTGATAGGTGATGCAGATGCTTCGCTAGTGCCTAGTCCACATTGAGGTAATCATTCCCCTCAAAAAGGAAAGGGAAACATGAGACAGTTCAAGCTTGCATATGCATGCCTAAATACGGAGTGCTGTCACTTTATATGAATGTTAAAAGCAGAATATGCACCTGTCCATCATACACAGAGAATCCTTTGCTGGGTGAGTATGCAAACTTACTCCAAGAATTTGAAATACTGGTGCCTACTAATTTCATGACATATCAGTGTTTACCGATTGTAGAAATGAAAATGCCTCCAGGCACTTCCTGTGGTAAAAGGACCCCTGACCATTAGGTCCAGTCGTGACCCACTCTGGGGTTGTGGCGCTCATCTCGCTTTATTGGCCGAGGGAGCCGGCGTACAGCTTCCGGGTCATGTGGCCAGCATGACTAAGCCGCTTCTGGCGAACCAGAGCAGCGCACGGAAACACCGCTTACCTTCCCGCCGGAGCGGTACCTATTTGTCTACTTGCACTTGACTTGCTTTCGAACTGCTAGGTTGGCAGGAGCAGGGACCGAGCAACGGGAGCTCACCCTGTTGCAGGGATTCGAACTACTGACCTTCTGATCGGCAAGTCCTATGCTTTGTGGTTTAACCCACAGCCCCACCCATGTCCCACTTCCTGTGGTATTGAACAGCTGAAACAGGCAGAGAAAGGGGTTGAGATGCAGCCCCGTTCATTTGTTCACCTCCTTTTTCTGGAACATCCATCCTGGGCCAATATATTTCCCCTTCTATTAAAAGCTTTCAGGACAGTGCTCAATTCTATCAGATTCAAACAACAAGCTATTTTGTTATGGAAAGATGCTGCCCTTTTATGTTTGAAATATAGCTTTCAGCTTTCAGATACGGAAGTCAAGGAAACACTTAAAATCAAGGGCAAATGATAAGATCAGCATAGTTACTGGAGAGAGGTAAGCTGTAAACAGAACGACAGCTGTAAAGCAAGTTTGGTCATGGGCAGAATGTATAAACAGAGCCCAATCTTAACATCACAAAGGACTGATCCCTCCCCAGCCCGGTCTTACAAGGGGAATACAGGAGAGACAACCCTGTGATTCCTTTGTAAGGCACATTCAGGGAAACCAGGAGGAGGGAATCAATAGATCGGAGGGTTGTTGTTCTTGCTTCTTTTCTTTTTTTTAAGTCTACAACTAATCCAGAAGGCGGCAGCAAGATTGGTGACTGGGAGCACCCGCCGGGACCACATAACACCGGTCTTGAAAGACCTACACTGGCTCCCAGTACGTTTCCGAGCACAATTCAAAGTGTTGGTGCTGACCTTTGAAGCCCTAAACAGCCTCGGTCCAGTATACCTGAAGGAGCATCTCCACCCCCATCATTCTGCCTGGACACTGAGGTCCAGTGCCGAGGCACTTCTGGCAGTTCCCTCGCTGTGAGAAGCCAAGTTACAGGGAATCAGGCAGAGGGCCTTTTTGGTAGTGGCACCCGCCCTGTGGAATGTCCTTCCACCAGATGTCAAAGAGAAAAACAACTACCAGACTTTTAGAAGACATCTGAAGGCAGCCCTGTTTAGGGAAGCTTTTAATGTTTAATAGACTATTGTATTTTAATATTCTGTTGGAAGCTGCCCAGAGTGGCTGGGGAAACCCAGCCAGATGGGCGGGGTATAAATAATAAATTTATTATCATTATCATTATCATTATCATTATCATTATCATTATCATTATCATTATCATTATCTGAAAAATAAGTCATGTCAGACTAACCTGATCTCGTTTTTTGACAGAATTACAAGCCTGGTAGATGAAGGGAACGCAGTGGATGTAGCCTACCTTGATTTCAGCAAGGCATTTGACAAGGTGCCCCATGATATTCTTGTAAAGAAGCTGGTAAAATGCGGTCTTGACTATGCTACCACTCAGTGGATTTGTAACTAGCTGACTGACCGAACCCAAAGGGTGCTCATCAATGGTTCCTCTTCATCCTGGAGAAGAGTGACTAGTGGGGTGCCACAGGGTTCTTCTCTTGGGCCCGGTCTTATTCAACATATTTATCAACGACTTGGATGATGGACTCAAGGGCATCCTGATCAAATTTGCAGATGACACCAAAATGGGAGGGGTGGCTAACACCCCAGAGGACAGGATCACACTTCAAAACGACCTTGACAGATTAGAGAACTGGGCCAAAACAAACAAGATGAATTTTAACAGGGAGAAATGTAAAGTATTGCACTTGGGCAAAAAAAATGAGAGGCACAAATACAAGATGGGTGACACCTGGCTTGAGAGCAGTACATGTGAAAAGGATCTAGGAGTCTTGGTTGACCACAAACTTGACATGAGCCAACAGTGTGACACGGCACCTAAAAAGCCAATGCAATTCTGGGCTGCATCAATAGGAATATAGCATCTAGATCAAGGGAAGTAATAGTGCCACTGTATTCTGCTCTGGTCAGACCTCACCTGGAGTACTATGTCCAGTTCTGGGCACCACAGTTCAAGAAGGACACTGACAAACTGGAACGTGTCCAGAGGAGGGCAACCCAAATGGTCAAAAGCCTGGAAACGATGCCTTATGAGGAACGGCTAAGGGAGCTGGGCATGTTTAGCCTGGAGAAGAGGAGGTTGAGGGGTGATATGATAGCCATGTTCAAATATATAAAAGGATGTCACATAGAGGAGGGAGAAAGGTTGTTTTCTGCTGCTCCAGAGAAGCGAACACAGAGCAATGGTTCCAAACTACAAGAAAGAAGATTCCACCTAAACATTAGGAAGAACTTCCTGACAGTAAGAGCTGTTCGATAGTGGAATTTGCTGCAAAGGAGTGTGGTGGAGTCTCCTTCTTTGGAGGTCTTTAAGCAGAGGCTTGACAACCATATGTCAGGAGTGCTCTGATGGTGTTTCCTGCTTGGCAGGGAGTTGGACTCGATGGCCCTTGTGGTCTCTTCCAACTCTATGATTCTATGATTCTATGATCATTATCATTATCATTATCATTATCATTATCATTATCATTATCATTATCATTATCATTATCATTATCATTATCATTATCATGTCAAGGCTGTGTGGTGCACGATTGTCTCCACTGGTGCACCAGCACAACGCTGCCCTCACTGCAAACCTGCCCCATTCCTGTCTCATCCACGTGTCACAATGGTGGTGAGATGGAAGCTCTATGGCATCACCCCCTGGCACCACTGGGAGTGACAGAAGAAGCCAGACCTGCAGACCATCTGGAAAAATGAGATCCCTCCAGCCAGGCTCAAATGACTCACACTATCTGAGCTTCCCTTCACACAAAGGCTTTCCATGTGGTCCTCATGACTGGGAGTAGCCATGCTACTTCTGTAACATCTGAACTGAGCTTTGCTTGTGTTCACCTCTGCCATCCTGGTGTATTCAAGAAACCCCTTGGCCTTATGTTCGGATTGGTATTCCTCTTTTTAAAAAAAACGTTGGCTCCAGGACCGTGTTAATCTAAGCCCTTTTTGAAGGCTTCCTCATCCCTGACATGTCATAGCCAATTGCAAAGATCTGTCATGTTGCATTAAGGACGCTGGACTTGCCTTGGCATGATTCACCATCCCAAGGAAATGTCAAGCTGATAAAAGTCAAAGAGTTGCAGGTTTTATAGTTATTTCGGCACTGTTGAGATGGGGAGAGATGCAGATTAAGCTGGGGGTTGTTGTTGATGTGGTGGTTTATTTATTTATTTATTTAGCACCTCTAATAACCTCAAAACACCATGAACCATAATGAAATGATGTGTGGACATTCCTATAGTTTCCTGAATGTATGTTTCAGATTATGCACAAATGTCTCCATCCTCCATCCAGGCAAGGAAGAGGCAGAATCATAGTTCAAGGACACATTCCAGCCCAGCAAAAGTACTCAAGGAGGGTAGGGATGCGGGTGGCACTGTGGTATAAACCACTGAGCCTCTTGTGCTTGCTGATCGGAAGGTCGGCAGTTCAATTCTGCTCTGTCCCAGCTCCTGCCAACTTAGCAGTTTGAAAGCATGCCAATGCAAGTAGATAAATAGGTACCACTGTGGTGGAAAGGTAATCAGCATTTCCATTCTCTCTGGCTTCCATCACGGTGTTCCGTTGCATCAGAAGTGGTTTATTTTTTAAAAAATAATATTTATTGAACATTTTCAAATATAACAGAAAAAAGAAAAAAGAAAAATAAAACATCCATTTTATAACCTTATTTTCATTGATATCCTTTCAGGACTTCCCCGCCCCACCCCCTTTTGTATTCCAATTCCTTCAAATAGATTCAACAAGTTCTTACCCCAAATTTTAAACTTATTATGATTAACCCAATGTTAAAAATGTTTTTCCATCCCCTAAAATCGACCCTGCTCCCTTCCACGAGTTCCCCTCTTTAATATGCAGAACAGGTTAAAATAAAAAAAGATAGAAAAAAGAATAAAGTATAGTTTAACACCCTTTGGATTCCAATATCCCCCCCCCCCTTTCCCGGTTGCGTTCCCCAGTGTCCATCCCTGCTGTCATCCTGGAGATCCCACATCTAGGCCGAAATCCTTCACAAGTCCACTTTGCCGTCTTTTTAAAAGTCTTTGCCGCCTTTTTGGTCATCTTTAATTTTGAACGTCCAATCTTGGAAAAACTCTATCTCAAAAAGGCCCATTTTTTCCATCCAAATCTCTGTATTCAAGAGCAAAAAACTCCAATTTTGTTTCTTTAGACCTTTCAAATCTGGATGTCCCAAATGTTCCCACTTCCAACTTTATCCAATTCTTATTGTTCATGTTGTTCTTGTTATTCTCTCTCCTCACTTTCCTCTAGTTTCATTTCCTGCTCCCCTGCAAAAATGCTCTAATTCCAAAAGCTTCTAAATCCTCTACAGAGGCTTTGTTATTCAGGAACAAAACTTTACGTCAAGTCCCTTCCATTCTTCAATAGATAAATCCATTGTCTCCTTTAGTGTAGAGACCTCTGTAGACAAAATAGTATTCCATTTTTGCAGTTTCCCAGGAGATAAAAAGTCCTATTCAAATTCCATACCAGCAATACTTGTAGTGTCCCACATCCCCTCTAGAGGGATTATAGTAACTCAGTTTCCTTCCAGATCACACCCAACAGTCAAAGTAACTTGTTATTCCTTATTTTAAACAGTTAATATCCAATTTGTAACGAATATAACCGGCAAAGTCCTCGTAACAAAGTTCTCTTTTTATTCTTCAACTTTGACAGCTCCTTTGACAGCTGTCAAAGCCTCTGTTGCTCCTCTCCCGGCGCTCTCGCGGATCGCTCCCGGTTCACGGGGGGGTTGCCTTTTAGCTCACATTTTACTTTTCTCCTCCAGCCCAATCTTATAGTTTTCCATCGTGAAATTAGTAACTTTATCAAGATAAGGTAGCACTCGATCTTAGTTGTCAAATCCTTTGCTTTAATTCCTCTACAACCGGGGGGGAGACTGACTTCCTTTTTGCACCTCCCCCGCTCGCTCCGAATTTAAAGATTTTTTTCCCCCTTTTTAAGTTCAGTTTCCAATTACTCACGGGTTGTTCTTTTTGATCCAAATTTTCAATGGAAGAAGTCCATTGATGCCGAATGGCATGCGGCTTCGCTTGGCAGGGGAAGCGGAGGACTCATAGCACCCCCCCCCCGGCACCCGCTCCGCAGCCTTTAAAAAGGCTCCTTCGCGGGTCGGGGGGTGCAAACGGTGCCCGCCGAGTCACCATGCCCATGGGTTTCAGCGCCCATGGTTTTTGAGGGTCCCCGCGTCGCCGGCGCGGTAGGACCCAGCCCCTGCCGAGCTGGCTCCCTCCGGAGCTCGGAGGGAGTCCGCCATTCGGCGATGGCGCCAACCCGGAAGTGGTTTAGTCCTGCTGCCCACATGACCTGGAAAGCTGTCTGTGGACAAACACCGGCTTCCTTGGCCTGAAAGCAAGATGAGCACCGCAACCCCATAGTCGCCTTTGACTGGACGTAACTGTCCAGAGGTCCTTTACCTTTACTCAATGAGGTCATGGAGGAGGGTCAGTGAAGGGTGTAGTCTGAGGAATATCTAGAAGGTCATATACAGAAGTCTGGAGGTTGCTCACCCCTCCTTTTAGCCCCATGAATGGACTCTGACTTGCGAGAACTTTTAAATGAAATCTTCTATGCTCTAAAAAAGCATTACCTTGATATGAGGTGAGACTCCTTGGACTGAAGTTGGGTTAGAAAGGGTGATGATGATGATGACGACGATGATGATTATACCCCACCCAACTGACTGAGTTGCCTCAGTCACTCTGGGTGGCTTCCAGCACATTAGTTGTTTAGTCGTTTAGTCATGTCCGACTCTTCATGACCCCATGAACCAAAGCACGCCAGGCACCGTTGTCTTCCACTGCCTCCCACAGTTTGGTCAAACTCATGCTGGTAGCTTCGAGAACACTATCCAACCATCTCGTCCTCTGTCGTCCCCTTCTCCTTGTGCCCTCCATCTTTGCCAACATCAGGGTCTTTTCCAGGGAGACTTCTCTGCTCATGAGGTGGCCAAAGTATTGGAGCCTCGGCTTCACGATCTGTCCTTCCGGTGAGCACTTAGGGCTGATTTCCTTAAGAATGGATAGGTTTTATCTTCTTGCAGTCCGTGGGACTCTCAAGAGTATCCTCTAGCACCATAATTCAAAAGCATCAATTCTTTGGCAATCAGCCTTCTTTATGGTCCAGCTTTCACTTCCATACATCGCTACTGGGAAAACCATAGCTTTTACTATATGTACTTTTGTTGGCAAGGTGATGTCTCTACTTTTTAAAGATGCCTTCTTTATGGTCCAGCTTTCACTTCCATACATCGCTACTGGGAAAACCATAGCTTTTACTATACGTACTTTTGTTGGCAAGGTGATGTCTCTACTTTTTAAAGATGCTGTCTAGTTCCAGCACATACAAAAACATAATTAAAAACTTTTCTATACAGGGCTGCCTTCAGACGCCTTCTAAAGGTTTTACAGTTACTTCCTCCTGATTCCTCAGCATGAGAGACTAAATCACAGGATCCTGGATTTTGAAAGGTGGAAATTTAAACTGGATTGCAAATGGGTATACAAAGTGAATGTTTCGGCTCCAGTACATCCAATGTGACTGACTTGCGGAGAGAGACATATTCAGAACTGTGCTTTTATAGCAAATACATGAAACTAGTCAGATTAAAATCAATGCCTGCAGCAGCCTCCTGTCTCTCTTTTGCTAGTGTTCTTGCCTACTGGAGCTCGCAGGATAATTTTTTCTTCTCCTTGAGGAAAGCAAAGGCTGTGTTCTGAGAGGAAAAAGGAAATGGGCCCAGCATGCTTTATGTTCCTTACCCTGAGCTCTTCCTCCTCCACAGCTGCTGCTCAAGCACTACAGACCTCTGGCAAGTTCAGCGAACACTTTGTTAATGTAAGATTAAAAAAAAAGAGCGAGTGAGATTTAAGTTGGGCCAACAGATAAGAAATCCAGCCTGATTGTTTGCACCTAGTAACTTTCACTCTGCCCTCTGGCCACACTTTTTGCAATGTGGAGCTTAATTGCATAATCACACACTTCTGGATATATGAAATAGTTCAGCATCTGAGCGAAGGCAGTTGTCACCAACCTGAGTACCCAGTGGTCAAAATGTATACCTGTCAGGGGCAGGGCAGAGGAGGAGTGGTAGAGACCACCTCCCCATCCTCACCCTTCCAGGGAGGAGGAGGAGGAGGAGGAAGACACTATAGATTTACAACAGGGGCTTGTGGGAGGTCACAGCTCAGAGGCAGAGGAGGGGGAAAGTTGGGAAATAATGGTAGAGGAGGAGCAGGCCGAGCTGGAGCAGCAGGTGGCTGACATGTTGTTGCTAGAAAGCATTCCAGACCCACCCTCTCCCAGAACCTGGAGAGCCTTAAAAGTAGGAGAGCAAAGAGCTCAAAGACAGAGGGCACTTAGCGGCACCCATAGAGGAGGAGGAGGAAGAGTTTGGACTTGATATCCCGCTTTATCACTACCCTAAGGTGTCTCAAAGAGGCTAACTGTAATGGGATGAGGGGCTGCTTGTGCGTGAGCGCTAAGGTTCTCACAGGTTTGTAGTTAGTTTTAAAACTCTCCCTGTCCACGGAGCCATCAGTGCATGGCTCCCTTAATCGCTGGCAGAATCCGTCAGTGGGCGTTTCCTGAATTTCTTCCAACATAAGAGTTCCTTGACCAAAAGTCTCCTCCTTGATTCTCTGCATGACAGCTTTCTGCGCAGAGTGGGCGTCCCAAGGGGAGGTCCTGAGCTCTCACCACTGGCCTCGCTTGAAGCGTCTCTGAGCCTAACCTGCGACGCTGTCTCCTCTCCCCCTCCTTCTTCAGCGGTGGCTCTCCCTCTCCCCCTGCTGGTACCTTCCTCAGCATCTGAGGGTCTCCCAGCATCCGAGAGCCTCTCCACCCACCTGAGCTCCGATGGCAGTTCCCTGACACTAACATTCTTCTTTCCCTTACTCCCCCACAACAAACACTCTGTGAGGTGAGTGGGGCTGAGAGACTTCAAAGAAGTGTGAGTGGCCCAAGGTCACCCAGCAGTTGCATGTGGAGGAGCGGGGACGCGAACCTGGTTCACCAGATTACGAGTCCACCACTCTTAAGCACTACACCACACTGGCTCATGAGAAGGCGATGATGATGACGAATGAGTAAGTGGGAGAGAAGTGAGGTGGAGATTCACTTGGGACAACACCATTCTCCAAGAGGCTGGGTTCTATAGCCTCTCTCTTTAAATATTGAAATAAAAAAGGGCAGTAAGAAACTTTTCCTTGTCCTTATACTTTCCTGGGCAACCAGCCAGGAGCCGCTACAGAACCCTGACAATACTTACCCTGTTGAACGTGTAGCAGGAAAAAATCCCTAAGATGATTGTACATCGGTCCTACGTTTTGGTGGAGCGAGGCGCCCATGCCAGGACGCTGATTTTGGGTGCCATGTCAGCAAATGGATCCTTTTATCATGTTGTTTTATTGTATTGTTACTCGCAAGAAATGCGCTTGTAGGATTTTATGCCTTGGGTACCAAAATAACTTGACTGGCTCTGGGTATTCTGCAGATGGTGGTGGTCATGCCATTTATTCATTTATAAATGGTTAGTGCCACTTAGACTTTTAGGGTTGCCATATACCTGGAATTTCCTGGACATATCCAGAATACTGTAGTTGGTAGCAGTGTCAATTTTGTTTTGAGATTTTGCAAAGAAAGCTCAACCACTTTTCTGTCTGGGTTTTCACTGTTCAAAATATGGCAACCCTATCTAAGTGGCTTACGAGTCTAAAAAGCAATCAGGTGCACTAAAAAACCAACCACATTGACATTATCCCTTGATTTAGGGGACAGGGGTAATATTTGCTACAGGCAGAAAAATCGGGTATCAGTAGAGATGGAAAGAAGTTGATACAGTTTGCATTTAATGGTGAACTTAACTAAATTGCACTTTCCTAAACAATATAGGAAATTAATTGTAGCCATCCTTCAAAATTCACACATTTCCAAATCTTGCAATGCCGCTCTCTAGCCATGTAGCATTTACGACAATGCATATACTACAGTAAAGTGTGCAGAAAAGTGCATACATTAAAGAACATAATATATGCAAAATGTGTATATTAGGATAAATTCTCACTATGCTGATAGGGACTCCCCCACCCCCCTTTTTTTTGAAAAAGCAAACTGATGTGGAAAGGTGGAGAACTGATTTTAAGGTTGGAAAAATGAGAAACTGACAGAAACTGAAATGGACAGATTTTTTTCCATCTTCAGGTATCAGATGCGCCTTAAGTATCGGGCAGTGTAACTTGTAAAAACCTGGGGCTTGACTCTGGGATTTCCTTGAATAATGAGTCCCATCTTAGTGTTGGCTTTCTCCATCCCCCTCTCCCACAGCCCAGTGTGGCTTGATTATATTTATCTACTTCTTACGTTGTAAGACAAAATATGCAGTAGAATGGGTGGGGAAATGGTGTTCTGTAAGAAGAACTCATAATATGGAATGTTTGGAAGAGTTCTTGTTCTTCCTGGTTTACATAGGACAGGGAATTGGCAAGAAGAGTTAAATCAAGAAGGACTTGATATGAGAAAAAGAGAAACAGACAGACAGAGACAAAGATGGGAATTTATTAGGATTGATTGAATGACCATTTACTAAAACCATAATACCAAATCCTATTTAGATTAAACAAGAGGAAGATCCTGGGCTGCTACACCCCATCAATTCTGCTAAATATACAACTCTCCTGAAGTCTGAATCCTACAAGATCTCACTTTGCAGCAATCTGGAAATAGTGTAAACAGTCCAGAGTAGCTTTTCATCAAAGCAAGTCAATTTTCGGAGAAGTGAAAATCTTTGGCTATATGTAATATGGCTTATCGATTTGAATACTTGTATTATACTGTTGAAGACAATAAACCCACCCATGCAATCAAAGTGAACAACAAAACATTATATATAAATGTATACAAGGTACAAAATGATGGAACACAGGTAAAAGTTTGCCCCACTCACAGCCCTTTCCAAGTCTCTGTTAATCACATATGAAGCTATTTGAAATGTAGTAATAATATCATGTTAAAAGCTGATCTTTAGTTTTTGCTGAATACCTTTGACTAACTCAGCTGAAAGAAATAAGAGCGAATCTGTACAACTACAGAGTTGAAGAAGAGAATCTTGTGAGCACATGTTTCCCATGATTCAACAGCACGGTCCACATATATTGCATATGCCCTGAATCATGTGGCGGGTTGTTCTTCGTGTGACATCTCAGATTGGAAAGCTCACTGAAGTGATTGTCGTTTCAATGTCAAGCCAGTCTCCGCTGGGTTCAGCGGCTTGTATATTTGACAAATCAAAGCCCATTATATCCCAGTCTAATGCCTTCCCTTTGCGTCACATACCATAATTGCTATAATAGTTTCCTTGTGAGGATCTTTAGCATTTATCAGAAGCCGCAACAACAACAAATAATAATAATAATAATATCTGGGTTATTTATGAAATGTTAGATTTGCTTATATGCATTGAAACCACCTTCAAGTGTTGCAATATTGATTATTTAAATATCTGTTGGCTGCTCTCTTCTGAGTATTCTCTTGCTGACTGACAGATCCCATTACTTTATCTGCCGAGGAATTCAGATTTGTGAAAGTTACCAAAAAAAGAAAAAAAAAAGAAAAAAAGAGCGCCGTGCGTGAATCATCAATCTTGCTCCGTTGTTAACGTAGAAATGTAATGGAGACAGCTGGCATTTCCTTGACATGTTGTACGATGTCCCCCCAAATCTCTCATCTTCCCAGCCTTGACAGAGAGAAAATTAATCGCACAGACAGCGATTTGTCATTTTGAGGATTATCCGGGCAGCCCAGGAACACCGAAAGCTCTGAATGTGCTCCTCGACGTAGCAATTTGTGCAAAGATTCCATGGTGACAAAACGACTGAAGTGGTATTCCGTGGGTTACAGAGGGATGTGAATTGGTCCATTTAAGTTCTGGGCAATTTTGGAAGCAGTTTGCAAAACACGGCCAATGTTGCTTCTTCTCCTTAAGATGGCAGCAGTGTTCTTTGCCTGTGTGCAACGAAATTGTGGAGGAAGGGGGAAGATTACCATATGCATTAAGCAGAGAGTTATTTGTATATATTAAAAAACATTTCGTGAGTAGGATAGAAAATTAAACAGGAAAAGGAACACCCAAATTTGAGTCGGATCTTTTTTAAAAAAAATTCTTAAGATTTGTAGAGTTTTAAAAAAGTTATTAGGAAAGGGTGGCATAACTTGTGGAGCATTCAATGATCTGATGTGATAGCAGCAAATGAGACTGCAGAAAAATGGTGATAAATCACAGCCAGAGAATCTGCCCTGTGTTCCTTGTCTTGAAAACTGGCTGGTTTTGGGGGGTTTTTTATTGTTTCATTTAATTTATCGGTGCTCAGGGCTTTGCAGAAACTTTAAATGTATTGGGCATTTGGTTTTAAATTAATATTGCCAAATTTAGGACTAATCAACCCAGGAAGCTTAAAAAGGCATTTATAAAAGAAGAGCAGATAATGTGGTTTTAAACTATTAAACAAAATTTTAAAAAATCAGGGAAGTATCACTTTCCCAAAGTTAAACTTTATATATTAGAGGTATAATGAACATTCACTTTCAAACATTTTTGGCATGGAAATAACATTTTGGGACATATAAAATTACTTTCCCAGTCTCCCAATGGTACTTTGTTTTTATACTGCATGTAGTCACTAGATTCACAATCTCCCATGCTCCTTTAGCACATTTCCCCAACTCTTTTACTGCATAATCCCAACTAAGATGGAATCATCCAATGAGCATAATGACACCAGTGAATTGGAAAGCCAAGCCACAAAGCCAATTCAGAATATGGCAGGAAGCACAGCCCTCACTCATAATGGCCTCAGGGAGAGAATTGTTCTGCAGGCATGTTTGCACCTGGTCAAAGCTCAACTCTCTCAAACACAAACTGAGGGATAACAAAACACACACATATTTGAAATCTTATTTCTTGTGATGTTTCTTGTTTTGATCATGTATTTCTCATCCTTCTTTTTGCTGAGGTTCATTACAAAGGCAATCATCTATTTATGAGGCTACAATATATATTTTCTCAGTTAATTCACCCTTGCATATTAATTGTGAGCAGAGAAAACTGTTTGCCTTTCTGCAGTGGATGGAATTAATTGTTCGGTTCCAAATAGTGCCACTTTAGGTGTTCGACTAAGACGGCAGAAGAACATTTGACCTCTCAGGGAAATGGGCAACCTCAACAGCAGATGTTGTCTAATTCATGTGACCTTTCTGAACGAAGCTCCAGGAATCATTGTGAAGTTTGTTCTGAAAAGATAATTTGCCTACCCACCTTTAGATAAATAAAATCCATTGTTTCGTCAATTTGCGAGCGCAACCCTTCACTACATTTTATTTGTGTTTATTTTTCCTTCTTGCTAGTCCCCCCCACAATAAAAACAGGGCTCACTGTGTAAGAGCAGAGCTTTTCAAATTGTTTAGTGGAGGAACATTGGAATTTGTTGGAAACATCTCAAGAACAGTAATGAAAGAAAGCTTCTATGGAAGACAACAGACTGAACTTTCCCTGTAGTCCAGATTTCTAGGGGAATACGTGATGTATCTTGGGCAGGGATGGGCAAAAGTAGATTGTAACACACTTGCTAATGTGGTGCACTAGATTCTCAGTTGGCTTCCCCCGCTCCTCCACATGGGCCTTGGGCCAGTCACACCTCTCTGAAATCTCTCAGCCTCACTTACCTCACAGATTGTTTGTTGTCGGGGAGTAAGGGAAAGGAGAATGTTAGCCACTTTGAGACTCCTTAAGGGGTGTGAAAGGTGGGATATCAAGTCCAAAATCCTCCTCCTCCTCCTCCTCCTCCTCCTCCAGACCTTGTGGGGGGCCAGACTAGATTTTGGAAAAAATAATAATGAACGAATTCCTATGCCCCACAAATAACCCAGAGATGCATTTTAAATAAAAGGACACATTCTACTCATGTAAAAACATGCTGATTCCCGGATCCAGAAGGTGATTGGGTCAGATCTGGCCCCTGGGCCTTAGTTTGCCTACCCATGGTCTATGTCTTTGTTTGGAAAGTAATCTAAGCTAGTAGCTTTCACCACATATTCTGCTGATTCAAGGCCTTTGTGTTAACTCACGTTTCTTGTGTTAATTCACAAAACCCTAAACAACCTGAACCCAAACTTCCTTAAGGACCAACTAATTCCTTGTCCTCCACCTCAGTCACTGGGATCTTCGAGGTCTACCATGCCCTGAGGTTAGGTCAGTGATTTTTAGTGTGGCATGTTCTGTCCTGTAGAAGACTTTGCCAGTAGAGGTCTGGCAGGAATAATCCCTAGGTTCTTTTAGATGTTTTTAGAAAACTACATTGATCCAATGGGCCCTTGAAACTTTTTTTTTTAATGAACTAGTGATTACTGATGCTTTTAGTGATCTTCTTGTAATATTATATTTAAATGTTGATCACCGCTTTCCTATATTTTTATGAATGTGGTCTATAGATATTTTTTATAAATGGGCAAATTCTGGTTTGCTATCTAGGGTTTGTTGGTTGCTCAAATTCTTCCTAAGAATACTGGACTTATTCATCAAGATACTTCGTTAGATTTTAAGCAAGTGCTTAATTAGGGTAGGGCAGTGCTGATTAGTTCTGGCTTAAACAAGAGCCTCTTCCACACTTGCTTTGACAATTTAAAAGACTCTACAGGACCACAGGTATTATTATTATTAAAAAAGACTAATAAATACTAAAATAAGAAGCCTGCCCCTTTTGCACAAGACCATTTGCTGGCCAATGGGTGTGCACCTAGAAAATCATCTACAGGTTTTAGAGACTCCGTGGCAGAAAGCCTGAGATTTTGTGACATGGGAATGTAGCCTAGATTATCTGTGTGGAAGATCTGAAAGCTATTCCTTTATATATCTTCCTCAGCATATCAGTTTTCTCCAGCCTTATGCTGCTGTGTTTTATAGAAAAGTGATTCTTCCAGTCCTTCTCTACTCTGTAGCATGCAGCACAATGCTGATTCCTTTTTTCAAACCTGTTGAATATTTAGTGCAACATGTTATTTTCTTCACCACAACTAACATAGCCGGCTACCTTCTCCATAACAATCTTGATCTTGCAGAAGGTGACAGAAGAAAGCACATAACTTATCTATTGTAGGACAAAACTGCATATCTAAGATTTAGAGTCATAGCTGCCGCAGAGATGGGAACAATGATTGCTATTTGCCAAACCCGCAACACAAATAGATGAGGACAGCATGTTGACTTTAGCAGAGCAAAGCTGGTTTTATAGCATCAAAGAGCTTGGTCCTAATTCTCACCGGTTTTTAGCAGTTTGAAGAAATCAATGCTATTCATTTGCAGCCATTATTTCTAGCAATGGGTGTGCATTCGTGGTCACCTGCAGAGGCGAGCTAGGAGTGTGAAAATACTCCCGGCTTGCAGCCTTCTGTACTAAAGTAAGCAGAACTGTGGCATTTACAGAATAAAATAGGCCTGCAGAAACTAGAGCGAACAGAGAAAATTTGAGCTATATTTCAGCAGATATTCATATTGTGTAGTTGGAAGTGACTGGAAGCATAAGAACTGACTCCTCCTCATTGTCCAGACCCATAAAAATATTATTCAAAGTTTTACTGGCAGATCTCTTCAAGAAAAAAAGAACATAAGCATCAAAGATATCCATACAACACATTGTGCTGTCCAACACCAGCTCAGCATCTTAGAAAATATGAAAGAAGAGATCCCCCAAATCCAAACTGTGTCTCTCCCCCCATTCTAGCCTGGTTTCCAGCCTCCATTGGCCTTAGACTGTGCAGAGAGCCATTTAAAAGCATTGGTCTCTCTCTGCAGAGAAACTAACACAGGAAACTCTCTTGGAAATGGAGATTTGCAACTCAATATCTTCTTCACATGATCAAAGGTTCACTCTAATCACAGAGTAGAAAACAATCAACAGTTATTCATTAACCCATTAAGGAGCTCAGAGTCCTTTAGAAAACAATATTGGGACAACCCCAATGTTAGCAACTCTTCAGCAACACACATTTAGGCATTTTCAATGTAAATTAATGCTCATATATTTTCATTTCAAGCCCAGCCTCCAGCCTCCTTGACTGTTCTTTAGCCTCCCATGCCAGGAAAAAAGAAGGCATTTTGCTATGGACAACTGGGGCACTGCCACTCAGAATCCCATAAGAGCCCACAACTTGAACCCACACTTCCTCACCTATAGCAACTCACTCTCTGCTCTCTGTCCAATTTCTTGGAGTCTGCATCACTGGAGTCTGCTTTCATTCATATTGTATGTGTATGTAAGAGAAGTGGATAATATCTGCAAATCCTATGCAGGTCTCCTTGGAAAGCAAATCCCACTGAGTTCAATGGAGTATAAGTACAGCCTTATTCTCAGTCCATACTGTGTTTTGCACAGAAGGAGGATGGGGAGGAAGCCATAATTAGTTGTCTCTGTCTGCTGTGGTCCCTTGCTCCATCTACCATTAAATGTCCTTCCCTCTGTCCCACCAGTCCCAATTTGCACCAGCCACCACTACTGCACAGAGATTTGCACAAAGACACACTTATACAGGTGTTCTGCTTGATAAGCCAAGGTTCCCACATGCCAGGGGAGGTTTCTAAGCATGTTCAGTAGAACACACATAAAACTCCTCTTCAGAACTTCATGCTCATCCCAGGGATCTTGGGGGTGAGATTTGCATGTACAGTCCTGTTTCATCTCCAATTAAACGTTTTATATGTTCAGATCAGTGCTTTTTTCCTGGGGATGGGGGTGGTACAGGGGTATGCATACCCCTAAACATTTTGTGAATCTAATGGAAGAAGAAACTTCTTTTTTTAAAAAAAATAGTTTCTTCTCTAGCATGATGAATTGTCAGTTCCATTGAATAGCATGGTAAATTGTCAATTTTGTTGCTACCCTTGATGGCGACCTTTTGTCCATTTACTGTATTTATTTTTCCCGATTTGAACTATAAAATGGCGGTTTTCTTGAGTCAAAATGAGAGGAGCCCTAAACATTTCTTTTTTAGAAAAATAAGCGGTTCAGATGAATGCCTGAATGCAGCTTAGGTGAGTAGAACACCTGTATAATTCTCTCTCTCTCTCCCTCTCTCCCTCTCTCTCTCTCCCTCTCTCTCTCTCTCTCTCTCTCTCTCATATATATGTATTCCTACAATGGTGGGGCTGAGCCACTGTAGGACCCAAGAGCCTCTAGGGATATTTTGTCAAAGAGTGTCTAGGATCTCCTGCTTTGAAAATACATTCAACTTGTGAATGCTGCAAAGCGCTAATTAAGTGTGCTTACCTACTCAGTTTTTCATTGATTGCATTTCTTCAATTACACTCTAAAATTAAGGTGCATCCTATAAAGCAAATGCTTTATTTGTATTGATGGAATGATTACCACCGCCCACTAAACTTCCCAGCAACTCACTATGAAGGATGCTAAAGATTTCTGAGCATTAGAGATGCAAATGCCAGAGCCAATCTCTGGATATTACAAAAGGCTATTTCAACACAACCCTTGTCTGACAAAGAAATGCATCTCAGCTGCCTGCTGGCTTTCTGGTCCGTTTGCCAAAGATACTATGCAGATGTTACGTCGTATACATATCCATGTTGCATGTATGTAAATAGAAATGGTCATAACAACGAGGGTTCGGATGTTTTCTTTATACCCAGTGTGAATATGCATGGGAGAACCTGAGTTTGCCATCACAGAGGAAGACTCGAGACAATGTTTTAGGTTGGGGAGAAGGTTATATTTATTAAATATGTATTTATATTTATTTAAATAATATTCATTTAATGTATAAAGTATTTAAACAAATATTTATTTATTTTAAGTAATATTTATTTAAATAAATATATGACATTTATTTATTCCATAAATGTTATATTTATTAAATATAACATTAAGGGAAATATGAGGATCTGCAGAGAAAACCAGTTAACCTAACTTGATCCAATTCAATGAAACAAATCATAGGTGGAATCTGCACACATATAAAAAACGCTGTGAAAATGCTTTTTTTTTTTCATTCTAAGAAAAAAACACGTTTTGAAAAATACATTGAATTTGACATAGTTCACTCTCGCCAACTAGTGTCACATTTGTACATTGCACTTTACAACACATTTAAAATGTTTTATATTTGCAGCTGTATAACTGAATCCATAGTCTGAGCAAGAAATTTTCCTACTCAGGGGTTGGGACAATCTACTAAGAAAGTCACACTACCTGACAAGGCAGTTAATAAAAAACTTTTTTTTTAATTAAAAGAAATGCCTGCTCCAAAGGTCTTATCTTACTACATTAGGGAGTATATAGCTATATCTGAAATTTCATGCATATCAGTTAATATCTTGACCCTGCTCCGCTGAACTGAAATTCACAACATAGGAAAATGGCCAAGTAAACAGCTATTTTCATGGAGGAGGGTCAAGATATTAACTGAGATGCATGAAATTTCAGATATAGCTATATAATCTCTAGTGTAGTGAGATAAGACCTTTGGAGCAGGCAAGTTTTTTAATGAACCGCTGTACTACCTGTGGCCTGCAGAAAGGATGGAAAGAAATTCTTCCTTCTTGCTACATGAGAACTGGGTCTAAGAATCAGACAAGTATACCATGGCCCCTTTGGTTTGGCATTTACCTCAGTGTGCTTGCCTGGTCCGTGGGGCACCCCTGTGCTAAGCAGATAGTGCGTGGGGCAGTAACAAAGTGCCTCATCTCATATTGCCCCAAGATGAAAGGTCCCCATATTTTAAATTGGCTTTCCTGCCTGGTCTAAAGGCCAGATAAACAAGAGATTGCACCACTCCAAAAATCACTCCCAGCAGTGTGGAACAGGTGAAAAAGAGGAGTACTGGGTCAATTGGGGGCTCCCCCCTCAAATTGTTACTCAGCTGCTTCAACAGGCGACTGGCAAAACCCACAATTCAGAAGTGGAAGGGAGAGGCTATGATGGTTGGCACCACAACAGAAGAGACGAGGATTTTGGGAGGAGCAGGAATAGTTATCTCTGCCCCTTCCCCAGCTGGATTGCTCAGGTGTCCACTCATGGGGTGTGGCAAATTGGCCCCTACATAAGAGTGGGAAGAGCCAAATTTGGAGAGGCAATTTCATGTTCATTGAGACATGTCCATAGATATATGAACTGTAGAACTCAGGGCAACTGTCTATGGGTACATGATGAGATTGTTTTACAAATCATAGAGACTGACCTGTAGAATAGTGCTGTTTGTCTGCCCTGCATATGTTGCTGATCATTAGTATTCTGTAGTGTCTCCTGCATGTTTTTTTCCCCTGACTTCATCCCTTCTTTGATACCATCTGGGATACAATCGGGGAATCTGCTTATCAGCATGCATAATCAGGTGAACTAGAGGCACAAACAAACAAGATGAGTGGGTGTACACTGTACATTGAGAATCACCTAATGCAATTTCTTCCTTTTCTTTTTTTCTTCTTGCAAGATTTCTTTGTTAAGTGGCATATGCTTTGTTGTTGTTGTTCAGTCGTTTAGTCGTATCCGATTCTTTGTGACCCCATGGACCAGAGCACACCAGGCACTTCTGTCTTCCACTGCCTCCCGCAGTTCGGTCAAACTCATGCTGGTAGCTTCGAGAACACTGTCCAACCATCTCGTCCTCTGTCGTCCCCTTCTCCTTGTGCCCTCCATCTTTCCCAACGTCAGGGTCTTTTCCAGGGAGTCTTCTCTTCTCATGAGGTGGCCAAAGTATTGGAGCCTCAGCTTCATGATCTGTTCTTCCAGTGAGCACTCTGGGCTGATTTCCTTCAGAATGGATAGGTTTGTCCTTCTTGCAGTCCATGGGACTCTCAAGAGTCTCCTCCAGCACCATAATTCAAAAGCATCAATTCTTCAGCGATCAGCCTTCTTTATGGTCCTTCTTTATGGTCAGCCTTCTTTATGCTACATACCCATCAATATTTTTTTTTGACTGCTCCATTGCGTGTGTACTATGTGTCATTGCATGTGCCTTATGTGTTTTAAGTCCACATAAATGGGAAAAAGCTCTAACCCACAATGAAAGAATTGCCTTCTGTAGAATGGCCGACTGTTGCTGAGAATGTATATAAAGGATTTGCAAATCACGTAATTAGGGAAAAAATGTATAGAGTATGGGATCAATAGAAAAATTTATTGGAGACAAAAACACCACTTTGGCTCTCACCGTTGGAAGCCATAGCGGTAAAGAAAAAGAATATGATAGAAGGTTGGACAACTTATAGAAATTTATTAAAACAAGCGGGAGGAGAGAATAAATGAAAAGGATTTAAGGATTTATCAGGAAAGCTAACAACATTGATACAATATCATCATTTGAATGAAGCATTTGAGAAAGATGGGATATGAGGGTTTGGGGGACAAAGATCACAATTGGAGAGAGCTGTGTTGGAATGTAATATTAAAGCGCTGTCTAAAATTTATAAGATATTATTGGAATGGGAGACAAAGGATGAGCAAGTAAAATCTTCAATGATTCATTGGGAAATAGATATTGGTTATAATATAGACATGGAAGCACGGGAACGATTGTGGAATACAGATATAAAAATTACAGCATGCTATAGTTTAAGAGAAAACTATATGAAAATGTTATATAGATGGTATCTAACACCAAGTTGTGCACAGTAAAGAGAGAAAAAATGTGCCAAAGGATAGGGCACACTTTCCATATGAGATGTTTATCTCTACAGATATTCCAGGGATTCTTATCACCATACATATGTAAGAGGTAAGAACTTTTGCTGTACTAACATGAGATATGGAATTATCCACACCGATGTATGGAGGCACTACATAGATAACAGGACTTATCTGAAGAGATACAGAATATTGTGTAGCTTTTCTGCTGAGCTCCAGTCTCAGAGTCTTATCTATTAGTTTAAGCCACACTATATGGGAGCATACTTGCAACCAGGCTTTTGTGTTGGTTTATATGTTATAATTTCCCTTTTATATGCACAACAGAAAGAGTTAAAAGGAATCTTATGTTTGGATTGCAATATGACAGTCATTAGCTTTTTGTAGCACAATTATTTCAATATGAACATGAAAAAAGTTTTCATTGCGTGGACAGGCGGAGTCCCCAGATCCCGAGTGGTCCCCCCGTCATGTGGAATAACGACTCTAGACAACGTGCTATGGGATTAAATTGGCCACAACTTTATTAAATTTCAAATGTGGGTAGACCTTGGCTCAGGCATTGGGCGTTCTCCCTCCCTAGTCTCCAGCCGGGGACCTAGGGAGCATCAGGGTTATCCAGTGTGTGTGGGGGGGATGGGCCGGCTCTGGAGAACATATGTTCAAGCAGAGATAGCCGCCCCCGTTACGCCGCCGCAGGGGAGAGCAATGACTACCTTTCGGCGTACGGCCAAAGCCTCCCTTCAAAAACCCCTTTAACGGGGAACCCTGGTATCGCCGCCGCAAAGAGGAAGATGGACTAAAGGATTCCGCCCAAGGCCTGATACCGCCAAAGTTGTGACGTTTTGCTACGGGAAAGGCGAAACCTGCCAATGCAGGGAAATTCCTTTCCGGCCCTTTAACAGCGACCTTATCGTAGCAGCGCCCGCATACCTGTGGAGACAGGTTAACCTGCAAAACCTATGAAGAAAAGTTAACCTGCAAAAGAAGACATTAACTGAGGGTGGGTAGGGTGGGAGAAGCTCTGGAGCCAAGTGAGGATTAACAATTAAGATCCACCCTCTATTGTGTAGGCAGGTAATCCCTCCCCTTACCTGGCCTGGTTTCCCTGGCAACACTTCCCCCAGGTGGGATTGGACAACTCGCTGGGGTAGGCGGGGACCTCCAGGTATCCCACCTGAGGGAAGGCAAAGCCTATGCTGATGGGGCCACTCCAGATCCAGGGCTGCACGCGTCCACGCAAAAGGCGCCCCCCGTTTTAAGTGGGGAGCGGTCATTCTTCCATATTTTTAAAGAAAAATAAGGGTGGGGGAGATTATTGCACACACCATGGTTTGTTATCCCATTCCTAGTTAAGGGTCTATGGAAAAAAGATTAATTGTTGTCAAATATGTGAGCCACAGTCAATGCAGAATTAAGTGAGCATGATTCATTTGAAATCAAGTCTCATTGAGGCTAATTTGTTTGTTACTTTTAAGGCAACCAATTTGCATCAATTCAAAAAGGAAAAAGGAAAAGTAGAAAGACAAAGATTGTGGAAATTGTGTTATTATTAAGCTCTCCTCACAGAAAAGGAGTAGGATGGGTTCCCAACACCACTTAGTCTTGAACTTTTCAGCCATGGAACCCAGCTCTCAGATTCCTCACATTCTGAAATCTGTATTTGTTGTTGGCGTTTAGATGAATGGTCAGTATGTGGCTGTTTACATGAGCTACTGGAGATTAAAACTAAGGAAACACTGGCGCACAGCTGGAAGACTTCTTTGCATTGTTGTCATTTTATTACAAAATAAGGGGCAGATGACACTCATCAGCCTGGGAAGTTCATCCAGGAGAAGGAAAGCTCTGACCCTAAACCTCTGTTGCCTTGCAACTATATTCATTCATGAGAAAGGCGTGTTTACTTATAAGTAAATGGTTGTGGATTGCAGGCTTAGATTTGTTCAGCCTTTTTTATCATTTTGGTTTTGGCAGGCTCAGACATGAATTCTTATATGCTGTCATCTGTCAAATACTAACAAGCGTTGCAAGTCATCTATTAATTGCTGTCAGGTACTAACTACCAATGTGGATACCATTCTAAAGACCTTTACTTGTCAACTCCCCCCCCCCACAAATTCCACCCCTAATATTAAATAATATTAAACAAGACCCATCAAATACAGCTGAAAACAGTAGTGGTTTTTTCAAACTATGTTTCTAGAATCCTTGCTTCTTTGGAAGCGTATCAAGGGTTCCTTGATAAAAAGAATAACTTAAAGACATCATGTGTGCCCTAGTTATGATTTTTCTCTTATATGGGCAGTTTCTAAAAGATAATGCAGTCTTATGCTGCATAGAAGTAAAGTGTAGAGACAATGAAAAGCAATAATTCAACTCTATTCTCTACTGGTCAGGCTGCATCTGGTGTACTGTGCCCAGTTTTGGTCACCATAGTTGTCAACTTTTCCCTTTTCTTGTGAGGAATTCGGAATAAGGGAATTTCCCTTGAAAAAAGGGAAAGGTTGACAGCTGTGCTGGTCATCCCCTTTTAAGAAAGACATTGAGTGTCCAGAAGAGAGCATATCCACATTTCTGCACCACCTTACCAGTTTTTCTCATGAAAATTCATCCGCAATTTTTCCTACTCTACACATTTTTGTGGGCAGTTTTGCATGGCCCACACATCTTCGCAATACACTATAACACATCTGTGCTTGTTATTTTCACCAATGTATTCATTTTTATGCATACTCCATCCCAAGAGACACGTTTACTTGTTTGTAGAATTGCATCGCAAAATTCAGAGATGTCTGAATTTTGAAAGAGAGCTATGTCTTGGTTCACGTACCGTTTTGGAAATTGCAAATTAGGTCGGTTTGCACTGAAATCCAAATAGAACCAAATTCCACCCCCCCCATCCTTACAGGTTTTTAAAATTTAGGCTTTCATTGAAGATGCAGAGTCATCTGAATTTTGACACAATTAAATACAACATTGTAAGAGAATATAAACTCTGTGGTTTGCACTAGTCGGTTCACATGTTTAAATGGGGTACAAACTGGGAGTGAGGGTAAGATTCAGGCTTACCACAGCATGACTTGTCCCTGATCAATGCATGTTCCATTGCATGTGTGAACAAAGATTACGGTATGCATGTTTGCTTATATAAGCTATTATACATATGCCAGAGGCTGGGTCTGCCACATGTTTGTTGATTTACAGAGACCAACCATGAAACCAGGACTGTGCTGACTAAACTAATGCAAATAAGCACTCCGGACTCATTATGGCTAAATAATAAACTCATCATTTTTAGAAATATACATTTATGAACGTTTTCTTTTTTCTTCCTAATCCACCAAGAATATTTTTACAGGTCTGCAATTTATACTCCCACTCATACAAAAAGCAGAAAGTATACAAATTCTTTGTGGAGATCAAAAGCTGAACATAATAAAGAGGCATTAAGAACACAGAGTTCTCGTTCTGAGCTTTGGCCGTGAGCTACTTTTTACAGCTGATTTATGTTTCTCGAACGAAGAAGTTTATGGCGAAAACTTTGACAGACCTTTCAGTCCAGTTTGTGCTAATAGACTCTGATATTATAATTAATAATGCATGCAGCACTTTACGATGTTGTCATTTTTCCTTCCCTGTTAAGAAACTGCTTTCAACTTTGCCTTCAATTACTCTGATTAATTAAGCTTTCTTTGTCCCCTTATATCTATTAGCAGATTCAGTGTAACAGATGTTTCACTTTTAGGGTAATTAAGCATATTTTCAACAAGGAAAAAGATGAATTCCATTAGTTACATTCATATTTTACAGATAATTGTGTTAAGTATCTCTATAATCTCCTTAGATGCTGTACAGTCCTAAGTTTTAATGCCAGATAAATGTATTGCCATGTGGAATTGTGATGACAAGTCTTCTCCCCCTTCCTCCAGCAGAAAGCACACCTGGGGGCAGGGGCAGGAGAAGAAATAAGAAAGGGAAGTGAAGCCAATCACAGAGAGACTTGAAACAAGAATCTCATGGCAGAAGACCACAAATAGCCAAAATAGGCATGGCTTTTATCAGGTAGCTCAGCACTGCATAGCAGACAATCAGTGATGGGTGTAGGTACACTCAGGTGCTGGATCACAACCATGGAAGAAGGGTTTTTCCCCCTCTTTGCCCCCATCATAATCATCTTGGGAATTTGTGCCCTCCATGTGCCCTCAATCTTTCCCAACATCAGGGTCTTTTCCAGGGAGTCTTCTCTTCTCATGAAGTGGCCAAAGTATTGGAGCCTCAGCTTCAGGATCTGTCCTTCCAGTGAGCATTCAGGGCTGATTTCCTTCAGAATGGATAGGCTTGATCTTCTTGCAGTCCATGGGACTTTCAAGAGTCTCCTCCAGCACCATAATTCCATAATAGATACAGTTATCAGTGGCAAATAAAGCATAATCATTGTGCATATATCTAATGCAGGGGTAGGCAACCTAAGGCCCGTGGGCCAGATGCGGCCCAATTGCCTTCTCAATCCTGCCCATTGATAGTTCTGGAATCAGCGTGTTTTTACATAAGTATAATGTGTGCTTTTATTTAAAATGCATCTCTGGGTTATTTGTGGGGCATAGGAATTCGTTCTCCTTGCAAATAGCAGCTGCGGGTGGGCATTTTCTCTTGGAACTGTGGCAGAGGCAAATGCTTAAAGCTTAAACTCTCCAAAATGACACAGTCCCAACTCAGCTCCCCCCTCCCGCTTTTCATAAACAAACAAAACTCCAATTAAGCAGCCTCAAACGATATGATAAAAGGGGCACCTAGTTTAACCCTGTACGTTAAGGAGTGCAGCATCAGTCACTGAAATTGACATGTGGTTTGAAAGCTGGCCTTGTTTAGTGAACAGAACAAATCCATCTGTCAGCTGATTAGTTAATAGGGGTTGGTCCAAGGCATGTCACTGCATGAAGCAAACAACTGCCATCCCTTCTCTCCCCTTTCCCTTCTCTCCTCTACCTTATGCTTTTGCTGCTGCTATCATGGAGGCAGCCCCACCTCACCTCAAGAGCAGGGGTGGAGAAACTTTGGCCCTCCAGATGTTGATGAAATAAACTCCCACCTTCCATAGTCATTGACCATGCTGGCTGTAATTGCGATTCTGCAACATCTGACAGGTTAAATGTTCCGCACTCCTGCTCTAAGGAATGTCGAGCTGCTATGGAAAAGCAGTGTGCAAGTGTTTTGCTTGCTCAAAGTTGGGGGATGATGTAACTGAATGGGATACACAGCCAGCAGGTGCCACATTTTCTTCAATGGGGTATCCTGCTCTGTATTCTGCTCTGGTCAGACCTCACCTGGAGTACTGTGTCCAGTTCTGGGCACCACAGTTCAAGAAGGACACTGACAAACTGGAACGTGTCCAGAGGAGGGCAACCAAAATGGTCAAAGGCCTGGAAACAATGCCTTATGAGGAACGGCTAAGGGAGCTGGGCATGTTTAGCCTGGAGAAGAGGAGGTTAAGGGGTGATATGATAGCCATGTTCAAATATATAAAAGGATGTCACATAGAGGAGGGAGAAAGGTTGTTTTCTGCTGCTCCAGAGAAGCGGACACGGAGCAATGGCTCCAAACTACAAGAAAGAAGATTCCACCTAAACATTAGGAAGAACTTCCTGACAGTAAGAGCTGTTCGACAGTGGAATTTGCTGCCAAGGAGTGTGGTGGAGTCTCCTTCTTTGGAGGTCTTTAAGCAGAGGCTTGACAACCATATGTCAGGAGTGCTCTGACGGTGTTTCCTGCTTGGCAGGGGGTTGGACTCGATGGCCCTTGTGGTCTCTTCCAACTCTATGATTCTATGATCCCAGTGATTCTATGATTCTATGATCCCTTGATACAGAACCTGGTGGTGGGACGTGGGTGGCACTGTGATCTAAACACTGAGCCTCTACTCAACCCCATATTTGCCGTTGACTGGATGTAACTGTCCAGGGCTCCTTTACCTTTACCTTTTACAGAACTTAGTTGTTGGTGAATGTTGCCAACACTGTAGCCTTGCCTTTGGTGTTCAGCTTACACATTGCCAGCACACCGGGAAGAAGAGTCAAGGCAACCAAATGTGGACAAATAGGTTTCGGTGCTCTGCTGACACATGGGTTTATTTGTCATCATGCCATATATTTTGCTGTAGATCATGCATGCAATTCCATATGCTTACTTGCCTATGAAGTGCATCATAGCAAGGGTAGTTAAAACTGGGACTTTTCTCATTTCCCCTGCTTCACTCCAAATTTTTTAATAGGGCTGCATAATGCAAATTGCACAAATATTACATCAAAGGGAAAGCATCAGATTGGGAGAAATGTGGTTGAACCCATCACTTAACCTGTTAGATGAATAAAACATTATAAACCCCATGTTCTCATTGGGTGACCAGGAGAAGACTACTCTTAAATTCTTAAAAATGGACTTTCTTCAGCACCACATCAAAGAGTTTGCATATTGCATGAATCATTGATTAGCCCAGGGCATCTTAGCAAATACTATTAAAAATGTATAAACTAACTTTACTATATATCAGGTCTAATTAAAACCATTCCAAAAATATCTCAGATCACCTTTGCAATAATAATTCTTAGTACCACCAAGAAGCTTTTTCCTCCCACAACTTTCAAGTGAGTTTTATTTTCAGTTTTACTTTAAGAAAGGATGGAACTGTGTTAAAAGTCTTCCAATCTAGGTTTTGTGCTACTTTGGCTGGGCATTTGCATGATGCTTTTACAAAATTTCCATTTTTTAGGGGGTGGGGTGGGGAGATGTGCCAATTAATCCCACCTTCTGGTGTTACCCCCCCATGCACATGTAATTTGCACCTGCTAGGCCTAACCCTATGGGACGTGGGTGGTGCTGTGGTCGAAACCACTGAACCTAGGGCTTGCCGATTGGAAGGTTGGTGGTTCGAATTCCTGTGATGGCATGAGCTCCCATCGCTCAGTACCAGCTCCTGCCAACCTAGCAGTTTGAAAGCACATCAAAGTGCAAGTAGATAAATAGGTCTACCTCTGGCGGGAAGGTAAACGGCATTTCCGTGTGCTGCTCTGGTTTTGCCAGAAGTGGCTTAGTCATGCTGGTCACATGACCCAGAAAAACTGTCTGCAGAAAAGCGTCGGCTCCCTCGACCAGTAAAGCAAGATGAGCACCGCAACCCCAGAGTTGTTTGCGACTGGACTTAACTGTCAGGGGTCCTTTACCTTTACCTTTTTAGGCCTACCCCTAAGAGTGTTAATACATTGCAGGGAAGGTCTGAAGTGGCGTAGCATGTTCATGAACATAGATATTCCTTGTGGTGTGTGGTGAATTTTTTTGTAGGGAACAGTTAGGGCCAGAGGTGCCAGCTTGTGCTGGATATTTTTTGGTGGGGAGGGCAATGTCCCAACATCATGTGCAGGAGCATCGCATCTCGCTCCCTAAGCCTGGCACAAGCTCCCCGGGTTTGGGAAGGAGGTGCCAGGCTTCTGACAGAATGCTGGAGCCCACCTGCCACCTCCTCAAAGCAAGGTGGGCTTTGGAAAGGTGATGGGAAGGCTCTTGGACCTCCTTTGAGCACTACACCTGCCTCCCTAAGCTGGGAAGAGGGAGGAGCCAGACTTTAATACTTTAACACTCTCATTTACCAGGAACTAGTCTAGTTTTCCTATTCCGTTGACCGCATGCCTCAGGGGCAAGCTCTCTTCAGCCTTCTTCCCTCACAGAACTACACTTCCCAGAGTTCCCTAGGAAGAAGGACTCACTGTGAAACCACTCCAATAGCCATAAGTCAGAGGGAAATAGAGGTCTCCTAATAATTCTCAGAACCCTTAACAAACTACAGCTTCTCAAATTATATGGGGGAAGACATGACTGTTTAAAGTGATATCATAGAGCTTTAAATCCATGGTGTAAATGTGGCCATAGAGGCAGTCGATAACATCCATCTATCTGCATATACTGTCATTTTATTTTGTCTGTTTCTATTTGTAGAAGGCTTATGAGTTAAACCATTACATTAACTGTCGGTTAAACATAGCAGAGACAACTGCTAGTCACTTCTGCTGCCTTTATGTGTGGAAAGTTCAATTCCCTCCAAGTGCTGCCACCTGGATCAATAATCGGAAAAGATGCATGTCTTCAACTTTCTCCTTGGTTTTCTGCTAAATTAATAAAGAAATCAAAATGTATAAATTAAGGGACAAATAAGGTGCTCTTTGCAGTGCTGTAAACAGACTGTGACCTAAAACATTTGTTCAGCATTCTCTTCTGTTAACAACATCAGATTCAGATCATTGGCTCATATTACCTGGAGACAGAAAGAAAATTGGTTGAACTAATTAGGAAATCTGCAATACAGGTAATGCATGTTTAAGGCTCCAGGAACACGTAATAGAAACTGACCTGCATAACTGATTCAAAGGCTATCTATGCTTGTAGCCTCCCGTCGATAAAATGGGACTAAAAGGCAGACATCTAGAACAAAGGAAGCAATTCCAGCTTTTAAATTTAAGGCTGTCCTTAGATTGAATTCAGTCAGCCAGACAAAAGTCTGAGCACTTCCCCAGCAAATGGCATTATGATTTTGCAAAATACAGTTACATAGGTATTTGGATTATATTTGGGTTCAAAAGATGCATTGACAAAAAATAAATAAAGAGAATAAACCATTTTAATCACTCGCCAAGCAGACCAGATATGTCTTAGGCATAGTTTCACTCCTCACAATGGCAATATGCTAAGATTGAGAAAGTGTACACTGAACTTCAAGTCAGTCCAGAGTCGGCGGAAGAAGACTGGAAGAAGTTTAAAGACTATTTGCAGAAATATTATAAAATTAAGGAATGTTAGAATGATGCTGGAGAGAAATTAAGTGGTTTTCAGCTGTAATGCTTAAGAAATATGGAAAATAAGGTTCTGAAATAAGTAAAAGAACTAATGGTGAGGATTTGCTGAACAAACAATTTGAATTGGAATATAAGAAAGGGAGGTATGAGGAGGTCTGGAAAATAAGTTAAAAGAAAATAAGTAAATGGAAACTCTTTGTGATTTTAAATTGTTTTTATTTCTGTATTTCTGTATTTCTGTATTTTTGTTTTTTCTGTTTTACAATGTACTATTTCTGAAAACTGTAATAAATATCTTATTAAAAAAAAATGAACTTCAAGTCAGTCCTTCAGATAGGGACTTTGTTACAATCTGTGTGCAAGGCAAGGTCAACAATGGGGTTCCGGCAAGTGGCAGTTTGTTTATGAGTACCTCCTATAGCAACCACAAAAGAGCATGGTAAATATCCCTCCAGAAATGCACGATGCATAAGAAACTTTCCTTTTTCTCCACAGTTCCTGTTTGCACTGGCTTGGCCTTTTCTACCTTTAGAGAACATCCACTTAAGCATGCCCACTTTTGATTAGTTGCCAGGATGGAATAACCACCTTCCCTTCTTTTCCGAACAAAGAACAAACATGGTCATGGCTGATGTAGGTAAAAAAAGGTTAAAAGTAAAGGATCCTGGGATGGTTAAATCCAGTCAAAGGCAACTATGGGGTTGCAGCGCTCATCTCACTTTTCAGGCTGAGGGAGCTGCCATTTGTCCACAGACAGTTTTCTGGGTCATGCGGCCAGCATAACTAAACCACTTCTGGCGCAACAGGACACTGTGACGGAAACCAGAGCACACAGAAATGCCGTTTACCTTCCCACTGCAGCAGTACCTATTTATCTACTTGCACTGGCATGCTTTTGAACTGCTTGGTTGGCAGGAGCTGGGACAGAGCAATGGGAGCTCACCGCGTCGTGGGGATTCAAACCGCCAACCTTCTGATCGGCAAGCCCAAGAGGCTTAGTGGTTTAGACGATTGCGCCATTCACGTCTCCCTGATTTGGAGGGTGCACAGAGGAAGGAGAGGAAATGGATGTCCTGTTGCACCAACAGAATTCCAGAGCCAGTGTGGTGTAGTGGTTAAGAGCGGTGAACTCATAATCTGGTGAACCAGGTTCACTTCCCCGCACTTCCACTTGTGGCTGCTAGGTGACCTTGGGCTAGTCACCCTTCTCTGAAGTCTCTCAGCCTCACTCACCTCACAGAGTGTTTGTTGTGGGGGAGGAAGGGAAATGAGATTGTTGGCAGCTTTGAGTCTCCTTAGGGTAGTGATAAAGTGGGATATCAAACCCAAACTCTTCTTCTTCTTCTTCTCCTCCTCCTCCTCCTCCTCCTCCCACTTGCACAGTACTGGATACAATCCAATGCGCATGTTCCATATGAGAGGTATTTCTTATTAGTTTGTTGGGTTGCATCCAATGAGCTACTTTTGAAATGAATATTGAAAGGGAAGGAAATTACTCATTCATATATTCACATTCATCCATCCATTCATTCATTCGATAAACTTCTAGCCTGTCCTTCATCACAACTGATCTCATGGTGGGGTACAACACCATACAATTATCAGAGTGATGCAATGACACAAATCAAGTTTCATAGAACAAGGACAGAAAAAGCAAAGAAAGCATCTGACTTAGAACAACTACAGTGGCAACAGTCTTTAAAACTACAGAGTAGCTTCATCCATCCAATGGCTACGCTAATATCCTGCAGATGACTGAACACCCCTACAAAAAAATCCTTAAGTTGGTGCATGCAGCAGGAAAACTTGTATGCAACCTGCTCTGTATGTTCTTTATGATTTGAGCTTTCATCTCATATTTGTGTGAGAGAGAGCTGCAATATTAAAAATAATAATAATCAGTGCCAAAATCAGAGCTTTTTCTCAGGTGGCTTCCAGTATCTCACTGGTGCGTGTCACTACCATTCTAAGAAAATGAGGGAGGTGTTCATGGTGAGTTCCAGCATCTCTTTTTCTAGAAAAAATTGTTGTTGTTTAGTCGTTTAGTCGTGTCCGACTCTTCGTGACCCCATGGACCAGAGCAGCACTGGCCAAAATTAAAGAAAAAGATTGGATGACAACTGTGTAACAGATGAAAGGGTGCAACATCATGGGGAAGGCCACCACAGATTTGGCCCTAATGAGTACAGCCAACTGCATATGTACCAGTTCAAAAGGTTATGCCTAAAATGAGAATTAGCTTTTTCTGACTGCCCCATTATATATTCTATGCATAGGCATAGAAGATCAAACCTATCCATTAAGAAGTTCAAACCTATCCATTCTTAAGGAAATCAGCCCTGAGTGCTCACTGGAAGGACAGATCCTGAAGCTGAGGCTCCAATACTTTGGCCACCTCATGAGAAGAGAAGGCTCCCTGGAAAAGACCCTGGTGTTGGGAAAGATTGAGGGCACAAGGAGAAGGGGATGGCAGAGGACGAGATGGTTGGATAGTGTTCTCAAAGCTACCAGCATGAGTTTGACCAAACTGCGGGAGGCAGTGGAAGACCACGGTGCCTGGCGTGCTCTGGTTCATGGGGTCACGAAGAGTAGGACACGACTAAACGACTAAACAACAACAACAATGCATAGGCATCACACAGACATAAATAAAGTCAGCTGTCTGAGAGAAGAACTGTGTGGTCAAATATGCCCTGTCCTCCTGACCTAGATGTTGTCACCAGCTCTGCTCCTGCATCTGATCTGGGAGGAGGCTTCAGTGATAGGACTGCTCTTTGTCCAGGGCAAAGCAGCCAGAACTATCACAGCCATGTTATATCCTTAAGGGCTTGTACTTCTCCCTCTGCCCTCCCACTTGTTGTTGCCGTTTTCAGATTGTGAACCTGAGGGTAGGAACCACCTCAGAACTGATTTTTTTAAGCTGCCGTGAAAGCTGTTTTGGATAAAGGGCAGAGTATAAATGCTGCAATTTTTAAAAAATATTATGCAGTCCTAACCTGATGCAAATGAGAGAGATGACAACAATTTTGAAACTATAGCAGGTGAAACCGTGACAACAGCTATACTTGTGAAAATCCCCCTGTTCTGCATAACTAACAAATGGCAGGAGTTTAGCCCTCTTTCAACCTAGTCACACTACTAAAGTCTTCACAGGAACATTTCAGGAATTTAGTTTTTATTGAGTCCTACACAAAGTGACCTGGTCCACATTTCTCAAACTAATATGCAAATCAGGACTCAATTACCCACTGGATTTCAGGCTTCCTCTAACTTTTACACACACCCAAACACAGTTCTCAGATATTTAAATGTCAAATACTTATTTAAATACATCTTTTGAAAGAGAAAAACACATGAAAATGCCTGTTTTGAGAGGAAATGTGCATTTAAACATACATTTTTAGAGGAAAACACATTTAAATAGGATATTGTGAGATATATTCAAGTAAGTATATGTATGTTGAGAGGATTAATTTTAGAAAGAAAAACAACAGCTTTAATACATGAACAGAACAAAATTAAGGACAAAAACCTGTAGAAGTGAGGCAGACCAAACATGAAAAAATGGACAGAACATAGATTTGTTCACTCCAAGGTCCGCTGTGACTATGTTCTGGTATGCTTTTGAACTGCTAGGTTGGCAGGAGCTGGGACAGAGCAATGGGAGCTCACCCCATCACAGGGATTTGATCCGTGCGCTCTGGTTTCCATCATGGTGTTTCATTGCACCAGAAGCTGTTTAGTCATGCTGGCCACATGACCCGGAAAGCTGTCTGCGGACAAACACTGGCTCCCTCAGCCTGAAAGCGAGATGAGCGCTGTAACCACATAATCACCTTTGACTGGACTTAAGCGTCCAGGGGTTCTTTACCTTTACCTTACCTCCAAATCTGGTATAGGGCATCACCCAACCTTGTATAGGAATAGCCTGGAATATCATTGCTATTTTGAGGAAGTTTAGGGTGTTGTACAGCAATGCTCCTTCATGCCCAGGAATCCTATGGGATTTACTTAGTACTCCTTTGGCCTTTCAAGAATACGGAAATATTGTCAAGGCCACAGAAGCATAACCCAAGCAACAGAGGTGATTTACATCATCAATAGTGGGTCCAACAGTCAAGAAGGCTGTTCCTGCACAAGCTGTAGAGGGAAGTGAGGGGAAAATGGGGGTCTGTCAACCTGGGAAGGTAGTCCATCTAGGAGAAGGAAAACTCTGAGAGTAGAATGGGGGCCTTTGGATTTGGAGGAATCTTGAAACATGTCCTGAAATACTTTATGAATCTTAGCTTTAACTATGGAAATCTGGCTGACCTGTCGAGAAGGAATAAAAATATTGTTAGGCCGGAGTTTCCCCGAGATCTGCTCTATAGCATCAAAGAATATGAAGAAGACCTGCAGAAGGGACTTGGAAAAGAGTTAAGAGCCTCAGACATAAGATCTCCAGGTTGATGGACTGTATGGAGTTGACGGAAGTGACTGGCAGAGTCCGAGACCAGGGAGAGGAGATGGTGGAAGAGGATTGGAAAATTTAAAGTCTGTATATAGAAATAATGTAAAATTAATGAGTGATAGAAAAATGTTGGAATGAAATTTTATGGCCTTAGTACAAATGTTATAAGGAGTTAAGCTTAAATATGTATATTAGTTTTAATGGAAATAAAATTAAAAATATGTTAAGACATTTATATGACAGAAAATAGAGAAAGATGGAAAGGAATTGCTGAAACAATTAATAGAAGTGGAATACAAAAAGGGAGGTGAGAGGAGGTCGATGAAACAAGGGAATGAAAGATAGAGTATGGAAAAGGTATGATGTATGCTTTTAAATTGTTTTTGTTTTGTTTTGTTTTGTTTATTGCGTTTAGTTTAATGTGTTAAGGCTGTGCTTTGTATTGTTTATATATTGTATTGTATTGTTTTTTCTCTTTCTTGTTTTCTTTCTCCTGTCTTTTTTCTTTTCTTTCTTTTTTGTAAACTTTAAAAGTAATAAATATTATTTTTTTAAAAAATAGAATGCTTGGCTAAAAGGGCCATTGGCCATTGATCCTGCAGGCTCTTCTTAAGTTCTTTTATTTTATTTGTTTAATTTAATTTAATTTATATACCACTTTTCATCCGAAGATCTCAGGGTGGTTCACAATAGAAAATTCTCCTTAGCTGTAAATGACTGCGAGAGTTGAGCTAGATGACTTTAGTCTTCTCTTTCTCCTTTGCTGGTTGCAACCCAGCTCAGTATTGCTCGCATTGTCAGTCAGCAACCCTTCAAAGCTACTGGCAGGGTCCTTTTACTGAAAATGGAGCTTATCTATTATTAAAGGTAAAGGTAAAGGGACCCCTGACCATTAGGTCCAGTCGTGGCCAACTCTGGGGTTGCGGCGCTCATCTCGCTTTACTGGCCGAGGGAGCCGGCGTACAGCTTCTGGGTCATGTGGCCAGCATGACTAAGCCGCTTCTGGCGAACAAGAGCAGCGCACGGAAATGCCGTTTACCTTCCCGCCGGAGCGGTACCTATTTATCTACTTGCACTTTGACGTGCTTTTGAACTGCTAGGTTGGCAGGAGCAGCGACCAAGCAATGGGAGCTCACCCCGTTGCGGGGATTCGAACCACCGACCTTCTGATATTGGCAAGTCCTAGGCTCTGTGGTTTAACTCACAGCGCCACCCATGTCCCTTATCTATTATTATTATTTCTTAAATTTATATACCGCCCTATGCCCACAAGTCTCATTGCGCAATAGCTCTTTCTCAAGAAGCATTAGAGCTCTGTATTATTTTTGCAGCTGGAAAGGGATAAAAAAGTCACAGCACTCGTGGGTGGCAAGGAACATCAGTCACTGACTTTGCTTTTCATTGTTCTCATTCCACATGGTCTGGATGTCAGAGTGTGACTCAGGTCCCTGTTCTAGTGACTGATTTCCACTGAAGTGCCTTGTTCTCATTCTTCGTCCCCACTCTCACTGTGGGCGCAATGATTTCTTTCTGTTACGAATGGTTATTGACCTTGTACAATGGGATACATGAAATGAAAAATTGCCGCCCTGCATAGTGAATAAGGTGGTTATTAATTTTATTTAATGTATGCAATTCCCATTACCCTAAATAAAAAATGTTATATGTGCACCCAAAGCAGGGGACAGACTTTGCATTCTGCAATCAAAGTGTGTCGCTTTGAGTGTTGACGCAGATCGATACAATTGGAAGGGTCCGTTTAGGTCGGTCTTTTGCCAAAAGACACGACCACACACTTTCTAGGCAAGCACACAATCAACTTACAAAACCCAGTGGTGTAAACAGATATCAGTTTTATGCCTCCCTTCCACACATATGAAAAGTGTTTATTGAGCAGATGGCTACAGCTGACTTTGGCAAGTGAATCTAGCCAATTCTACAGAAAATGGCATATCGTGAGGTTGGTCAAAATAACCTGTGCCACAACAGATTGAACGAGCAAGTGAAAGAATGTGCATATTATTTTCCCGAACCCAAAACAATGGTACCTTGCTTTACAAACTTAATCCGTTCTGGAAGTCCGTTCTTAAGCCAAAGCGTTCTTAAACCAAGGTGTCCTTTCCCATAGCAGTGGGGGACTCAATTTACAAATGAAACACACTCAACAGAAAGCGGAACATGTTCTGCTTCCAAGGCAAAGTTCACAAACCAAAACACCTACTTCTGGGTTTGCAGCATTCTTAATCCAAGTTAATCCAAGTTGTTCATAAAATATACTGTTCTTAAACCAAGGTACCACTGTACATTGTCTGCTGTGATGAGAAGTTTAAGGGGCAAGAATAGAGACTGGTGGGGTGAGCCAATATTTGGGGCTCAGATCTTATACACAGACGACCAACTACGGTTGGAGATTTAGTATGGCCTAGTGATTAAAAGGCAGGGCTAGAATCTGAGACATCAAGGTTCAAATCCCCATTCAGCCATAAAGCTGACAGGGTAACCTTGGGCCAGTCACTGTCTCTCCACCTAACCTACCTCACAGGGTAGGATGAAATGAAGAGGGGGAGAACCATGAGTTCCATCTTGACGTCCTTGGAGTTAGGGCCACCACTAGCTTTGCTCTTTCCTGTCAGGTTGGGGACCAGCCAGGTGAGAGACACACCTGTTCAGGTAACACAGTGTGTGCCCCACTATTTGCCATGGTGGTAGAAAGCAGGACTTTGGGACTCTTCCTTATGTTCATTTCCACTACTCAATGGCTGCATCTCTAAGTACCATCAATGGGATCGTTGCAGGTGAAATTGCCCAGGAGAGCCCCAAAAGAAAATAGAACTGTTCCAATGGACCTAGTTCAATTGTAAATGCAATGTGTACAATTCCCTAGGAAGTGACTTCAGTACTAATTCTTGGTTTTGCAGTTCAGCCATATAGCTTGACAACTCCATCAACTCTATGGGGCCAAGGTGTCTTCGGTCCCCCCCCCCAATATCTGTTGGGAGGGGACCAGACCCCTTCAATGTTGAGGGAGCGGAGGCCAAGTATGGAGTCAAGTACAGCACAGCTGCAGTGGCTGGCTCCTTCTGAGTGTGAGAGAGGAGAAGCCGCTAGCCATTGAAGCCGTGTCATACTGGGCTCAGCCTCCTCCCAGCGGTGCGACGTCACACGTGTTGCACATGACATCACGCCATGCACATGATGTCACATGTGTGCGACACATGATGCATGCATGATGTCACTCACATGCCAGGCCCCCTCAATTTTGGGTGCAAGTCGGCACCTCTGTAGCTTGATCAGATTTCAGTGGCCTAGTTTTTTAAAACACACCCACAATCACTCACACACACACACACACACACACACACAGAGTGATGCTTTGCCATAAAGAAAAATCATTCCAGAAATCAGCATCGGCCCCTAGAATCTTGCACGTCAGGATAATTTTATTTTATATTTTTATTTTGTAAGAAAAGTTATAAACTGCCAACTCATTAAAAAAATATTAAAGCATCATAAAATTATAGGCTAATAAAATCCAGAACAAATGACCAACCCTGAATCAAATTAACTCTCTTCAAACTCTGTGTGAAACGGAAACATTTTTATCAGGTGACAAAATATAAACATTGCAAGTTTCTGGATTTGTAAAGGCTTACGGTCCATGCAAAATCATGCTAAAACTTTGCCTATGGTCTAGTAGCAGGGAAGTTATTTAATGGCTTAATGGAAATAGGTTTATGCATTCCAGTCTGATTTGCTTGTCTTATTGATCTCCAAACAAAAGAAAAGAAAATGTGGGGGAAAGAGGGAAATGCAATTTCCTTGTATCACATGATGATAGGTAAATAGCAAAGGGGAGGAAGACGGCCAGATCTCTACCACCACAAGGCTGCTGTCTGCATGGACCAGGCTTCACTTATTCAGATTGTACCTTCCAGACAGGTCACTTCTGCCTGGTATTCCCATCACATTCTCTTCAGTTGGTCAAGAGTGACCTTTCGACAGCATCTCAATATGCTGGGGCATCAGAGGCAAGACAGATTTCATAGCAGTTCCTTAGAATTATGTTCCTAACTGTGGATTTCTTCAAAAACCAAAGTCTGATAGCCTACTGACTACAAATGGGTGAAGAATGTCAGTGTAAAATAATAATAGTGAAAACATAATACATAACACTTATTAACATTATTATTTTATGTGTCTCCAAATGTGTTTAAAACTTTGATTTTAATGTTTGTTTTAATTAATGTTTTAATTGTATGCTACATTCTGTGTTCTCATCCATCAAACAATCAAAGTAATTGCTAGTTGTTGATTTCTTGGTTTAGATACATTTCGTCAGTACTGGTATAACTTTTTATGCTATACCTTTTTATGCTTTTATGCTGCTATCTTTGTTGATGTGTTCAAAAACAAAATTATTTATTTATTTATTTATTTGTCACTACCTCCCAAAAATATATATCTTGAAGTGGCTTACAGCTTATAAAGAAGAATGTAATACCAAATATAAAATATGCTAGATGTTTTGTTTTGGGTTTTTTAACAAAACCACTCTTGTTACACTGTCATGTAAATGTGGTAGATACTGCACACAGTATGCCTCAAATGTTTTACTTTGAGGGCTAAATTATATATATGAGATGTACTTAAGCAACAGCTAGGTTAACAATATCAATTCATGTCTGTGTTACTACTAAACACGCAGTTCTTAAGGGATTTGGCAGCCTTGAAATTTTGTCGACATTTTCAGTAGTTATTATACTATGATGACTTTCATAAACAAAGGAAAGGGGGACAACCGTGGTTAGATCTGATAGAAGCATGTGGTTGAGGTACTGTAAGCAAACCTTGACATTTGGGATTCAAAGTGGATTTGCTTTCGGATCTGGATCTTTAAGCTGAGCCCAGCTTGGTTTGGAGACAGGTGCCGAAGCAGTTTCATAAAGCGAAACTGTGCTCTATTTGTGTGTGAAATTTCCCCTGGGCTTCCCTTTCAGCTTCCTCTTGTATCAAATCTCTGAACTCCTTCTTGAAGTTAGAAGAATTTAAAGGACAGCTTGTTGTGGGGGTGTAGGGTAGCAAGGCAGCTTCTGAAGAGGAAACTCTTCATAAGATGCTGAAGTGTCTGTGGACTGCCTATGCAGGTCCCTTTGGATTTTAGCTATAGTGTTTGTATCAAGAACTACTCATGTACTCCGAGAACCCAATCAGAGCTTCGGCATTTAACTTTGAACTGACTCATTTTGGTGGGGCGGCAGGAACCAGCTAATGTTGTTTTAATGCAGGATTCATTGTTTCATTAATTCTAATCTGCCGCCAGTGTGGCCGTTCCCCTCCCTCCTTCCATTTTAAAGCCATAACAATGAGCATTATTTATTCCTAAACGTGTGTTAATGAATTTTACAAGCATGTTGGATGTAGCGACTGTCAGGGAGCCAGCCAGGAAGCTTGGAGCCAGAGTCAATCCCGAACTATGCCAAAGCATTACTCGAGCCATTGGAAATGATTATCCACATACAAATGGGAAAATACATAAAATGATATATAAGGTCACGGTGACAGCCAGGAAGCGGTGCCAGCATATTCTTACTGGCTTGGATCCTGCTTGGCTTGTCCGCTTATATAGGCATAGAGCTGAGGAAGAGCCAAACACTTTGCTCGAGCCAGGCATCTAACATCCTTGGCTTGCCCACCTCAGTAGCACAGCTGTCATGGCAAAAACAACCCATCAAGCATGCATCTATTTTGCCATCTTTTATTTTCTATGACTTTGCAAGATGTGACCACCAAGGGCAGAGTTATTTGTGCCATTAAAAGTTCTGGAAGTAGATCTTTCTAAAAGTTGGAAACAGAACAACTTTCAGCGATGACTAAGGATGGAATGCTACGTTACTGGGAACTGGTTGGTCCTATGACACTGTGGTGAGCTGGTTGTGCCACCCATGGGATTAAATCATGGATGGGGGAACCAGAAGCCAAATGTGGACCCCCAGGCCCTCCCGGCTATTGAGATGCTCCTCAGGCCACTCTGCTCTGTCAACCATCACAATATCACTGACATTTTTTCCTCCACTTGGATAATTTTTGAATGCATCCCCACCTCCTTTATAGATGAAGAATCGTTGAAAAAAGTGGGAGAAATCTTTGGCACAGAGATCAGACCTTCCAAGGGTTCCTATTTTCTAGGGACAGTCCCAGATTTGCAGAAGCCACCCTGGTTTCTGATTTGATCCTGGAATGTCCCAATAATAATAGTAATAATAATAATAATAATAATACCTTTATTGTCATTGTACAACCTGTGTACAATGAAATTAAATGAGCCTTCCCCCAACACTCAATCTCTTACTGATCAATACACCACCTCGCAAGTCAATTGCGCTATGTTATTTGCTGTTCAACAGCCTAACAGTCCACAGATCACAGATAGAAGCTATCTTTTAGCCTGTTGGTACGACTGATTATACTTCTATATCTCCTGCCCGAGGGTGGAACATTAAAGAGGTGATGGCTGGGATGTGAGTCAACCCTGAGAATTTTTCTCGTTCTCCTAAGGCAACAATCCATTGTGATGTCATCTAGCAAACTCAAGAGACAGCCCATGATATCATGTGCTGTATTCACCACCCTCTGTAGAGACTTTCTGTCCATGGCTGTCAGGCCACTTCCTTAGGAAGTGTCTATGTTCCCCCCGAGCCTAGGAGATACGTAACTATATAACCTTCAGAAGACATCTGGAGGGAGCCCTATATAAAAAGTTGTTTAATGTTTTATTATAATTTTATATATGTTGGAAGCTGCCCAGAGTGTCTGAGGCAACCCAGTCAGATGGGTGGGGTACAAATAATAAAATGATGGTGGTGATGTTAATGGAATAGGATGTCCCTATTTTCATTGGAGAAATGTCAGAGGGTATGAAAGCTCTGTTTAGGTTTTTGTGTGTGTGTAATGGCTCAACCTGGGGGACATGGGTGGCGCTGTGGGTTAAACCACAGAGCCAATAACTTGCCGATCAGAAGGTCAGTGGTTCAAATCCCCGCGACGGGGTGAGCTCCTGTTGCTTGGTCCCTGCTCCTGCCAACCTAGCAGTTTGAAATCACGTCAAAGTGCAAGTAGATAAATAGGTACCACTCCGGCGGGAAGGTAAACAGCATTTCCGTGCGCTGCTCTGGTTCGCCAGAAGCGGCTTAGTCATGCTGGCCACATGACCTGTACGCCAGCTCCCTCGGCCAATAAAGCAAGATGAGCGCCACAAACCCAGAGTCGGCCACAACTGGACCTAATGGTCAGGGGTCCCTTTACCTTTACCTAATGGCCCAGCCTATTTTCTTTTAGACTGTCTGCCAACACTGGATGAGGTAAGATGACCCGTAAGGCAGAAGTGGATGACCTGTTGCCCTCCAGATGTTGCTGATGAGCTGATTGGGGCTGATGAGAAATGGAGTGTCCAGTAACTTCTGGAGGAGCACAGGCTCTCTACCCTTGGTGTAAGGGCTGTAATAGGGCTGTACACCACCCTCAATCTCTTCTGAGTGGTAGCAATATTCCAGGGGGTTCAGGCGCTTACCCAGGGTCATTGCCAGGATGCTGTCAGTAGCTTCTGGCTGGTGGCCCAGGAATGTATAAAGACAAAAAAAAGTTTCTTACAGTCCTTTCTTACTGCAAACTTTACAGAGAGAGGCTATGGAACCCAGCCTTTTGGATAATTGCATTGTCCCAAGTGAATCTCCATCCCCTTCTCTCCCACTTCCTCATTCGTCATTCTCATCATCTCCTCTATGGGTGCTGCTACATTCCCTCTGTCTTTGAGCTCTTTGCTCTCCTACTTTTAAGGCTTGCCAGATACTGGAAGGTGGTGGGTCTGGAATGCTTTCTAGTGACAACATGTCAGCCAGCTGCTTCATCCAGCTCTGCCTGCTCCTCCTCTCCCATTATTTCCCAACTTTCCCCCTCATCTGCCTCTGAGCTGTGACTCCCGCAAAACCACTGTTGTAAATCTAGACAGTCTTCCTCTTCCTCCTCCCTGGAAGGGTCAGGATGGGGAGGTTGTCTCCACCACTCCTCCTCCTCTGCCCAGTTCCTGTCAGTCATGTTTCCATTGGGAATTTTGGCACACCAGAGACTGTAGTTTGCCACATCATCCACATAGTAGTGAGAAATCAAGTTTCAGCAGGGGTGGACTTTGGTCTTTCAAAAGTACCTATTGCCTTCCGTTCTTCTGGATTCACTACGCCACAGTTATGATGCCCTGTGGTGTCCCCTAGGCTTGTCACCCAGTGCTCTGGAACTAGTAACTCTGCCCTAAATCTGCCTCTGAGTTAAGGGCCCTCTCTGCCATATACTTTTAAAGAAGTATCATATCACTTGAAACTATCACACACCTACAATTCATCAAATTACCTGAGAAGAGGGATTGATTGTTTCAACCACTCTGAGAACTGTAGTTTTATAAAGGGAACTTGGGTCTCCTGACAACTCTCACACCTTTACATATTACGGTAACTAGAATTCTTTGGAGACTGTTTCAAGTTGTATGATACTGCTTTAAATGTATGGTGCCGATCCGGCTCCCAGAAGTCCCCTTAAGCAATGAAGCTTGGAAATAGATGTTCAGAAAATTATGTGTCATGATTACTTTTTTAAAAATTAGAATAGGAGGAGACTAAATTATAGAGATGCTTTTTGACTGATAGCTGAAAAACCAGATACTCTGAATTTGACATGGGATTGTTAGAACAAATGAGTTGAATAATGTCCAGAAAGTCTGAATTATCACTACTTTGTTGGCATAAGATGTTCCCAATGTTATTTGCATTCCAGAAGAAGATGAATGAGATTCCAAAGCTTATAATGAACGAGGGAAATATTGATAACAAACAAAAGTAAGCCTGGAGGGATCAACGGAAGAATTATGGGTAAGCAAGGAAATTATCAAGGTGACAAAATGATGCAATTAGTGGGTTTTGTAAAACTTTTGAACCTAGGGCTAAGTTTAAGAGGAGGACAGGTAAAGCCATACCAAGTCTTGCCTGACAGCTGTTTCGGAAAGATTGCTTGTATTAAAAAGATGTTCAATCTTCCCAAAGCTTTAAATAGGCTTAGGCTTAGATTTTGAGCTGAAAATCTCATTTGTCCAAGCATCCTAACTTTTTTCTCCGCTTCTTCTGAAGCGTGCCAAATGGACTTTTCCTGAAAACGCTTGGCTCGTCCTGTCGCCTGACACCATTCAATGGGGTTGCAGTAATACAAAAATTGACACCCAGTTGACCTTTTGAACCATCCATAGTACGTTCTAGGACACGGTAGAGAAGAAGGAACCAAGCTTTCCTCTGTCAATATTTTCACATAGAAAGAGAGGGAATGGATATATATATATATATGCAGGTTTTGGTGTCCTCGGGTGTCTTCCCGTGTAAAAGTTGGGGTGTCTAGGCGACGTTTCGACGAGGTCTCACTCGTCATCTTCAGGCTGGTGCTTTCGGCTTCTTGTTACTGGAACAGAGCAGGATCTCAGTGTTTGAGTTCCTATAAATACTGTAGAGGGGGTGTGGTGTATAGCCTCCAATGTTCTGGGCAGAGAGGAAGTTCCCAGGCTAGTGTGCCTTTTCTTCTTTTGTTCCTTAATTACTTGAGAGATATCTTGAGTGATTTCTTGAGTGATATCCTGAGTACCACTTAGGTGGGTCATTAGGTGTGGATTAGTTGTTAAAGTCTTTGTGTCTTGACCTCTTGAACTTTGTGAAGAGTTTTCCTGAGAAGATGGCTGTACTGTACTTAGTTGTGCTCTGGCTTGGCTTCGTGTATAGGGGCGAGCTGTGGTTTTGTGGCTTGTGTCAGCCAGATCTGTGTAGGGATTGCAGGGGGGTGCAGCATCCGGAGGTGCCACCATGGATTGGCTACTGGATGGTGTCTGTAATTCATCTGTGGAGAGGGTCTGGGTTTGGGTCTGGTGTGGTTGATTGGTGTTGGCGTTCTGTGTGCCTCTGGATCTGGTGTCAGTTTTTGTGGGGAGGGCTAATTTCCAGATGTCTGGCAAGCGGGATGTGTCGTCACGCTTGTTCATGTTGTGAGGGTGTTTCTCTATCTCGATGGCTTCCATGATTATTCTCTTGTGGTGATGTTCCGTGTTAAAGAGCAATTTGGAATCTGCAAAATTAATTTCGTGTCCTGTTTCTTTCATGTGTTGGAAAAGAGAGACCCAAACCCAGACCCTCTCCACAGATGAATTACAGACACCATCCAGTAGCCAATCCATGGTGGCACCTCCGGATGCTGCACCCCCCTGCAATCCCTACACAGATCTGGCTGACACAAGCCACAAAACCACAGCTCGCCCCTATACACGAAGCCAAGCCAGAGCACAACTAAGTACAGTACAGCCATCTTCTCAGGAAAACTCTTCACAAAGTTCAAGAGGTCAAGACACAAAGACTTTAACAACTAATCCACACCTAATGACCCACCTAAGTGGTACTCAGGATATCACTCAAGAAATCACTCAAGATATCTCTCAAGTAATTAAGGAACAAAAGAAGAAAAGGCACACTAGCCTGGGAACTTCCTCTCTGCCCAGAACATTGGAGGCTATACACCACACCCCCTCTACAGTATTTATAGGAACTCAAACACTGAGATCCTGCTCTGTTCCAGTAACAAGAAGCCGAAAGCACCAGCCTGAAGATGACGAGTGAGACCTCGTCGAAACGTCGCCTAGACACCCCAACTTTTACACGGGAAGACACCCGAGGACACCAAAACCTGCATTCCTGTACCCGTGAAAATCTACGAAAGCATATATATATATATATATATATATATATATATATATATATATATACACACACACACACACACACACACTTACATGAACGAAGTCTACAATTGTCAGAGTTCAAAAACAATGTATGCTTTAGAAATCTGAAATAAGGAACATAATTATTATAGACAGAGCAGTGAAGTCTGGCAATAAAAATATTTTTTAAATGTTCGCCGGGGGTGATCCTCCTCCGGAATATCACAACCCTTTTTTAACAAGTGGGTATTTCACAACTCCAGTGGTATTGTTCTATTAAGAAAAGATTACATGCATCATTTTAGGAAGGCTAATCAAACATTTCATTAGGCTCTTCATGTTTTATATTAAATGGATATCGTTTTAAGGGGAGCTACATAAAGAGGGTTATAGCCAACTAAGTTTTATTCAGAGTATACTCACTGAAATGAATGGACCTACGTTAGACACATGCACCAATTTCAATAGGTTTCCTCTGAGTATGACTGGCATTAGATGCAACGCCAGTCTGCAATCTTAACCCTGTATATTCAAAAGTAAGTCCTTTTGAAGTCAATGATGCTTACTTCCAGGTAAATGGGCTAAGATTTGAAGCCTTAGGCAATATACTGAAATTCAGAATGTGCATTAAAATGCTTTATTTTTTTATTTTTATTTTTAAAAACCCCCAAAGCAAACCCTTTAGATGTCTGGCAAAGGCTTGGCTGTTTTCAAAGGCTCTTAATGTTCTTTTGAACTTGTTATTTTAGTGATGTTAATACTTCCATGATTAATGCTTTATTGATGTTGCCAACAATATGGCCACCGACAATTCTCCATAGCCAGGTCAAATAATAATAATAATAATAGTAATAATAATAATAATAATAATAATAATAATAATAATAATAATTTCTTTATACCCCGCCCATCTGGCTGAGTTTCCCCAGCCACTCTGGGCGGCTCCCAATCAAGTATTAAAAACAATACGGTATATATCAGAGGAAAGTACTGGGGTGGGAGATCCAGTGATGGGGTGAGTGGGAGGGTGTCAGCCGGCTGTGCCGCAGTTAAATCTCCTGTGGCCACACCCACTCCTGAAGCTGATTGGCTGGGGGCTGTCCTACAGGGCGCAGATCCCCCAGCAGCGATGACGCAGCCGGCATGACATAGGAGGTAGGCGGAACTCTCCGCCCCTAAGTTGGTGTACTATTGTGACCCATCTGCCCGGCTGCAATGCCGCCCACTGGAAAAAGGTGAGTGGACTTCCAGCAACTGCCACAATATTATGGCTGTATTACTAAGCCCCTTTATTTAATATCCCTAACACAGATAAAGCCTTTGACTGTGTTGACCACAGCAAACTATGGCAAGTTCTTAAAGAAATGGGAGTGCCGGATCACCTCATCTGTCTCCTGAGAAATCTCTATGTGGGACAAGAAGCTACAGTTAGAACTGGATATGGAACAACTGATTGGTTCAAAATTGGGAAAGGAGTACGGCAAGGCTGTATATTGTCTCCCTGCTTATTTAACTTATATGCAGAATTCATCATGCGAAAGGCTGGGCTGGATGAATCCCTAGCCGGAATTAAGATTGCCGGAAGAAATATAAACAACCTCAGATATGCAGATGACACAACCTTGATGGCAGAAAGTGAGAAGGGATTAAAGAACCTTTTAATGAGGGTGAAAGAGGAGAGCTCAAAATATGGTCTGAAGCTCAACATCAAAAAAACGAAGATCATGGCCACTGGTCCCATCACCTCATGGCAAATAGAAGGGGAAGAAATGGAGGCAGTGAGAGATTTGACTTTCTTGGGCAACATGATCAAAGCAGTCACAAAATTAAAAGACCCCTGCTTCTTGGGAGGAAAGCAATGACAAACCTAGACAGCATCTTAAAAAGCAGAGACATCACCCTGCCAACAAAGGTCCATATAGTTAAAGCTATGGTTTTCCCAGTAGTGATGTATGGAAGTGAGAGCTGGACCATAAAGAAGGCTGATCACCAAAAAATTGATGCTTTTGAATTATGGTGCTGGATCAGACTCTTGAGAGTCCCATGGACTGCAAGAAGATCAAACCTATCCATTCTTAAGGAAATCAGCCCTGAGTGCTCACTAGAAGGACAGATTGTGAAGCTGAGGCTCCAATACTTTGGCCACCTCATGAGAAGATAAGATTACCAGGAAAAGACCCTGATGTTGGGAAAGATTGAGGGCACAAGGAGAAGGGGACGGCAGAGGACAAGATGGTTGGATAGTGTTCTCGAAGCTACTAGCATGAGTTTGACCAAACTGCGGGAGGCAGTGGAAGACAGGAGTGCCTGGCATGCTGTGGTCCATGGGGTCACGAAGAGTCGGACACGACTAAACAACTAAACAACAAAAACACAGATATAATGGAGGCATAGATTCATGGACATTGTCTACTGAAGTTGTATTTTCCTATCATTCAAAAAACTTTCAGAACCACTGGAGTTTACAAGATCAACCCTCTTCCCTTGTAGGTCCACCCTAAAACAAATAGCTCCTCAAATATCACACATTTGTTAACTTTCGTGTGTTCCAGTTGGTTTCTGAATACCTCAAGTATTCAATTGAAAGATGTGTAACTCAACAGAATCCCAGGGTAAAGCAAAACAGCATGCAGCCGCAATGTTAAATCTAACATTGATATAGGCTGCCCACCTTTCCGAGTCCCAAGGGATTACAATCTATTACCTGAACCACATTGCTCTGTCTCTTGCTGCTCTTGCCATATGAAAGGAAAAATCTGAAAATCAATACTTTGTGGCAACAGCAGCTCCAGCGATGCCGTGCCCATGAAAATTCAGGTTGTCTCCGTGCTGCTTTCACCCATCACATAAAATCTGTTCAAGTAACTCTTGGAACAAGGTGGCACACACAGCGAATTAGTATTTATGCCTTCAAGCAACGATAAGGTCACGGGCATCATTTTTGTGTGAGGGTAAATGATTATTTACTTTGCAGCGCAGGATCTTTTATTCCAATATCACTATAAAATTCTAAAAATGAAGCAAGTGTCTCGCTGTAGCTCTTCAGCCATGCTGTAAATGCGCATCAATTCATGAGGAGAGGTGAAACCAGGATATGGCTGAATTTACAGGACTATAACAATTTCTGGAACAAAGACAAAATAATGCCAGCAAGAGTTAAATCACAGAGCTACAGATGATGTATCTGTTTGCTCCAGACCCAATTCTCTGAGATTTACTGAAGCATAAATGAGTTCCTATGCTGAGCTTTGTATGAAGAAGGACAAAGGCATCTTCAAATACAAATGATTGTCCCCCATCAAGAACTGACGCCCTAGCCCATTCTTAGAAGTTATCTACATAGCTGGAGAGGGCCTTGGTAGTGCAAAGACATAGGGCTTGATGTAGCAGAGATGTTTTGAGAATGGGAAGAGTTCTTCTGCTTGTAGTAGGGTCCTCCTTTCATTCACAGAAGAAGATTTGTTGGAGGCTAACATATATAGAATGGGAAGGCCACTTCAGCCCCACATCACCTCCCATGCTGTTCTGGAAAAGTCCTCCGCACTCAGGAGAAATGCGGGTGGGAGACACAGGGCTGTTGGATCAAGGGAGAAGCAGTAAAAAAATGTCTCTGCAGGATCCCAAAGCAACCTGCCCTGTAGGCAGTGTGCTCCACTCACGGATCGCTGGATCTGCCCCATATTGACAATATCAACCCATATGCTATTGTTCTGTTAAAACCTTGTGGGTTGGTGTTGAAGGCATGATCATCAAAACATTAACGTGGGAGCCCAAAAACTGAATATTCCAGAATATGTGATACACAGATCACCCCCCAGTTGCTGAGGAAAGAAGACCACTGTTGAGCGATGAAGTAGAAGGCACTCAGTTAAACTGATGGGCGATTGTAACATCTTCTGGTGCCAAATTGCAATGAACTTTTCATGTCTTTTTTTTTTAAGCCTATGGATTTGAATAGGGACTATAATGAAGTACAGTGGATTTTTTAATTTTATTAAAGTGCCACTTGAATGTTGAGCAGTAAAATCTTTTACTGACATTATTATATAAAAATGCAAGGATTGTTTTTTTTTTAAATAAAGAAATATTTTAAAAAATCACCTTGAAATTAAACAGCAGCAGGTGTGAGACTTGAAGAAAGAAGCGTCATTGCAATACAGATCTTTTATAGCTAAATCACTTTCTTTCTCACTAAGTGTTTGACTGCGCTTGCTGTGACTTCCATTAACACAACTTAGAGGATCAGCATGGCATGGATCCTGTTGATGCCTGAGAATGTTTTATCATTTAAATGTGCTCTGTGAATTTTGTCTCTATATTCGTCAGTCACCCTGATCCGGTAATTTGTTTTGTAGGCAGCTCTGAAATGTTTTCTGTTAATTTAAATGTGGGGCATGGACCCACACTGAGCAAAGGTTCCTTCTGAAATACAATGGTAGGAGTTTGGTGTGCATGTGCAATATTCTAGCTCAGAGCACAATTCAAACCCAGGCTGCCCAATACTGGCTCAGTGTGCTGGTCCTGTGGGTTTCTGTGAGGTGTGGTCCGAGTTCAGTCCGAGGTTGAGGGTGCTGTATTGAAGCCATCCATCAAAGCTGAAGCTAGGTCCAAGGCAGGGAGTTGGGCAAGGTCAGAAGATCCAGCAGGACAGGGTGCAGGCAGGAACTGGCTACCAACAACGTTGCTCCCGCAACCTGGGACTGGGGCTGGGTGGCTTTTATCTGCCCTGAGGCATAGGGCGGCCCCAGTCCACAGGTGACTCGCCTCTCCTGGCCTGGAGGCGATCACTCCTCCTATGGGAACTTAGTTCCCTCCGCCTCTCTGCCCTGAGCCTCTGCAGCTCAGGAGAGGCTGGAGGGTTACCGGACCCAGAGGCAGCCTCAGCTTCCTCTGACAGGGCTGAGAGTGGAGCACCTGCAGGCAATGGGTCCTCCATCACCTCAGGGACCAGAGCAGACTCTGCTGGGGCTTGCACCTGAGGATCCAGCACAGGTGAGGACCGTTCAGGCTCATGCCCCAGCCCTGGCTCAGCTGGTTCTGGAGGCGGGGAATCCTGTGCAGGCTGGGATTCCTCAGGTTCAGCCTCCGAGTCCGAATCCCAGGCCATCACACTCAGGATCCAACAGATCCCGATCTGGCTTAGCCCCCCCACCCCCAGCTGCCAACAGCAGGATCCCACCAATTGTGACACCCAGTAGAATGCCACCTAAGCCGCTAGAGCTGGGAGAGTGTCATCTCTATGCACTGGCGGAGGAAGGGGGTGCAGTGGCTGCGCTCTACCCCAGTGTCATCCCTGGGGGGTGACATTGCTGCCCCCCTCCCTGGGTCAATTGCCGCTTGCCGTGTGTAGCACCACCTGGGACACTCGACCCACCCCATGGGCAGCTAGCCCCGCCCCCGGGTGCACAGCTAGCTCCGCATCTGCCTCTTCCTCTTCCTCTTCCTCTGCCCAACACACACACACACACACACACACACACACACACACACATTGTTCAGCACAACGGAGCTTTGGAGAGTTCTTCCCATCAGCTATTTGAGCAAGCTCCAGCTTTGTGTGAACCTCCAGTTTGTTTTTCCTACTATGCCCATGTGCCCAGTGCTGGTGCCAGACTATTTTGTGCCCTAGGTAAGGCTAACTACTTGCACACCACCATTTTTTTTTTTTTTTTTTTGCTAACTTCAATTTGAAAACAACAACAGATGTCTTGTAGAAGAATAAATAAACAAAAGCGCAAAACTTGAAAGGACTAACTAATACAATCATATTTAATCATGTTTCTCAAATACAAAACGAACTGTTTCAGCACACAAATCATTTTGAATCATCTTGTGAATTGTGTTGTTAAAATTTAAGTCTCTTAAAATTTTTGATTTCAGGCACATCAACATCTCACTTTGGGCGTCCTTTCCTTTGCAGATTTTGCCGCCAGTTCCTTCAGGTTAAAGGATGATCCTTGGGCATGCTGAGTGGATACATTTGCCGAGCCAGCTAGTCTGTTTTCCAACATTGTTGAGCGTATGTAAGTTTTGATAAATTTGAGCTTTGAGAAACTGTTTGCCACTAGCCACTGGAGGTGTACGAAGGATCCTCAGGGCAAGAGGAACATTTGGCACATTATCTTTTTTAAAAAATAATAATAATAATAATATGTATTAAAATTTTAAAGGTTACAAAAAGAAAAAGAGAAAACACCAAGTTAAACAAAAACTTGACAACACATCACAATAAGGAAAAAAGAGAATAGAAAAAAGAAAAAAAAATTATTAAAAACAGAAAAATAGAAACAATTAAAAAACACAACGAACCTTCCCATATCTTATCCTTCATTTGCTTGTTTCCTTGACCTCCTCGCACCTCCCTTTTTTGTATTCTAGTTCGGTTAGCTATTTCAGCAAATCCTTTCCATCTTTCCCAATTTTTATCCTATAATTTATCTTAATATAATGTAACTTTACCTTTCCTCCTTTCATCCATTAACAGTCTATTTTTACTTAGTCCTTTATAATATTTCTGCTAAAGCTACATAACTTCATTCCAGCCTCCTTCTAACATTCCTTAATTTTACAATGTTTCTGTAAATAAGCTTTAAATTTCTTCCAAACTTCTTCCACCGACTCTTCTCCCTGGTCTCAGATTCTGCCAGTCATTTCCGCCAGTTCCATGTAGTCCATCACCTTCATCTGCCATTCTTCCTGGGTGGGTAGATCTTGTGTCTTCCAGTACTTTGCAATAAGTATTCTTGCTGCTGTTGTAGCATACATAAAGAAAGTTCTATCCTTCTTTGACACCAATTGGCCGACCATGCCCAGGAGAAAGGCCTCTGGTTTCTTCAGAAAAGTATATTTAAATACCTTTTTCATTTCACTGTAGATCATTTCCCAGAAAGTCTTAATCCTTGGGCATGTCCACCATTTGGCACATTATCCAGGAGTTTTTGTTGTAGTATGAAGAGAAGTACTCCTTGCAGCTGCATAGACATTGGAAGTCTTTGAGCTATTGCCATAAATTCACAACACTGGTCTTCAGCATAAAAGTTTTTGTTTCCATTGCGAATCGATGATTTTTCCAGATTCTTGTAGGCCTTAGGTACATCTTCAGTATTTTTTCTTTACTACTGTATGGATCATACAGGAAGCCAAATAGGGAATTATATTGTTATAGCTGTTGGAATCTCTCTTCAACAGATTGTATGGTCATGTCTAAGACAGCATTGTAGCAATCTACTTTGAATTTCTGCTTTGGCTAGTGTGGTGTTTCTTCTCAGGTCTCATACTCAAACTGCTGTTTCTTTCTCCTTTTCCAACTTGTTCTGTCTCAAACTTCAGTAGTATTCCTAGCTCCTTGGTAATCTCAGTAGCATCTATCAGAACTTGTTGAAAGCACTCATATCTGCAGCCCACAAGGTAATTCTTGGCTACTTGCAATTAGTTTGTAGCTGATTTTAAATCAGTTTTTTTTTTTCCTTTTTCATAAAAATAAACAAAATGCAGAGAGGGAGCTCCTCTACTTTGCCTGGAATGACTTCTCTGCTAAATCCACAAGCATATAAAAGGACTACAAATTGTTCAGAAAAACCAAGCTTTGGAAATCAAAGTCTATTTATATAGGTTATTTGTGATTTGGGAATTAATGCTGAATTAATTGCTGTTGGGGGTGGGTGGATTGGCTGCTTTTAAAAGTGTTCCGGTAAAAAACAAGGAATCAATTTATCCGTTAACAAGTGCCGCTCGACATCTCTTAGAAGCAGAATGCCTCTAAAGAATATTTGTTGACATGCTGGAATCTCTGATCCGAAGGCTTACTGTAGACCACCAGTCAAGTGTCATGGCCTCTTTGAGGTCCTGAAATGTTTGCTATTGTGAACTTTGTAAAAAACAATCAAACCAAAGAGCAGGCCAAAGAATGACAGAATAAGACTTTGATTAGCATGATGGAGCTCTTGCTTCTAAAAATTGAACTCACAATGCCACTGCCCTCAGATTTCAGTTCTCTTCTGATCATGGCCACCATCAAAGTTCATGAAGGCCAGATGCCTGCCGAGGGACTGGGATTTTGTAAGAACATAAGAAGAGCCTGATGGATCAGACCAAGGGCACATCTAATCCAGCATCTGATTCTCACAGTGGCCAACCAGATGACTGTGGGAAATGTTCAAGCAGGACCCAAGCACGAGAGCACTGTCCCTTCCTGTGGTTTCCAGCAACAGGTATTCAAAAGCCTTATTGTCCCCCACCCATGGAAACAGAGCACAGCCATCATGGCTAGTGGCCATTGGTAGTTGTCAGGCTTCGGGAAAATGGCTTCCTACCACCATGGCAGTAGATAAGAGATCAAATGAAAGCAATGCCTTACAGTTAGAAACTTTAATAATCACAGCGAGAGAACAAAGAACACATTTCCTAGAAATGGCGGTGCTCCCAATTAAGGGACACTCTCCTCCCCATCCCAATTAATCTACATCACTCCTACATCTTTTAATCTGAGCTAGTACCTTCTGTGCTTTCTGTTCTGACACTTTCTGAGCTCTTTGTGACTCTGGAGAAGAGGGGTAGATGATGAAGAAGAAGAGTTTGGATTTGATATCCCGCCTTTCACTCCCTTTAAGGAGTCTCAAAGCGGCTAACATTCTCCTTTCCCTTCCTCCCCCACAACAAACACTCTGTGAGGTGAGTGGGGCTGAGAGACTTCAGAGAAGTGTGACTGGCCCAAGGTCACCCAGCTGCTGCATGTGGAGGAGCAGAGATGCAAACCCGGTTCCCCAGATTACGAGACTACCGCTCTTAACCACTACACCACACTGGCTCCCAGAGACTGTGAATCTGTTAACTCTCTCTCTCTTCTAGTGTTTCTTCTGCTAGCTGTTCCCCATCTAGTATTTCCCAACTTCTGCCTTCTGAACTATTTGTTGTTGTTTAGTTGTTTAGTTATGTCCAATTCTTTGTGACCCCATGGACCAGAGCACACCAGGCACTTCTGTATTCCACTGCCTCCCGCAGTTCGGTCAAACTCATGCTGGTAGCTTCGAGAACACTGTCCAACCATCTCGTCCCCTGTCGTTCCCTTCTCCTTGTGCCCTCCATCTTTCCTAACATCAGGGTCTTTTCCAGGGAGTCTTCTCTTCTCGTGAAGTGGCCAAAGTATTGGAGCCTCAGCTTCACGATCTGTCCTTCCAGTGAGCACTCAGGGCTGATTTCCTTCAGAATGGAAAGGTTTGATCTTCTTGCAGCCCATGTGACTCTCAAGAGTCTCCTCCAGCACCATAATTCAAAAGCATCAGTTCTTTGGTGATCAGCCTTCTTTATGGTCCATTTCTCACTTCCATACATCACTACTAGGAAAACCATAGCTTTAACTATACGGACCTTTGCCGGCAAGGTGATGTCTCCGCTTTTTAAGATGCTGTCTAGGTTTGTCATTGCTTTTCCCCCAAGAAGCAGGCGTCTTTTAATTTCATGACTACCATCACCATCTGCAGTGACCATGGAGCCCAAGAAAGTAAAATCTTTGCAAACCACTGTTCCAAATCTATGATGTCCTCCTGCTCTTAGAAAGGTTCAGGATCAGGGTCAGGATCAGGATCAGAGGAAGGGGGTGGGTCCCACCATTCTTCCTCAGTGCAGCCCTCCTCAGCACGGTCCCTGACAATTCACAGTCCCTCCTCCATAAATTTGCCCAGTCCTCTTTTAATGTCATTCAAGTTACTGGCCATTATTGGCTTCTGTGGGAGCGAGTTCCATAGCTTAACTTCAGAAAGGCCCACTGTTACCTTCTGATCTGATGCTTTCTGCAAACACCTGGCCTTTGCTTCTTTTCATTCTCCACTTAGACATATTTTACTCATCGGTGGCACTTCTTATGGGAGCAGAGATGGTTCTCAGCTCTCTTCCAGGGTGGAAAGCCCCCATGTGAAATTCCCCAAGATGCTATGGCCACTGGCAGCAGCAAGTAGTGGCATTGTGCTGATCCCGTGGGCTAACCGAGAGGCAAGGTCTGAGTCCAGTCCGAGGTCGATGGTGCAATATGGAGGCAGTCTGTAGAAGTTGAAGATGGGTGCAGGGCAGGGAGTCGGGGGAGGTCAGGAGCTCCGGCAGAGAAGCAGGTCAGGGATCAGGCTGGAACTGACAACCAACACTGTTGCTCTTGCAACTTGAGACTGGGGCTGGGTGGCTTTTATCTGCCCCAAGGCATAGGGCGGCCCTGATCCTCAGGTGACTCGCCTCTCCTGGCCTGGAGGCAAGCACTCCTCCTGTGGGAACTTAGTTCCCTCCACCTCTCTGCCCTGAGTTTCTGTAGCTCAGGAGAGGCCAGAGGGTTACCGGACCCAGAGGCAACCTCAGCCTCCTCTGACGGGGCTGAGAGTGGAGCACCTGCAGGCAATGGGTCCTCCATCACCTCAGGAGCCAGAGCAGACTCAGCTGGTTCTGGAGGCGGAGAATCCTGTGCAGGCTGGGATTCCTCAGGTTCAGCATCTGAATCTGATTCCCAGGCCATCACAGGCATCATGCAAGGACTCTGGGGGCAGCAGCAAGAGCCACCAGCACCTTTATAGTGTCAAAATGAAATGGAAAACCTTTCTAAACTGGTTTTATGTGGCATACCTATCCTTCAGTGCTACAATTTAATTTGTACTTGACTTTATGAAACATTTCCCCCAATGATGCTCTGGAATGACACCGAGAATAATAACGTTATTCCCTGAAATAACAGTAAAGAATTTGGAAATAAGAAAGTGATTATATTCGAATGCATTAAAACTGCAGCTAGGAGTTGACCTGTGGCATTTCAGCCTCTTGATGCAAAGCGAAAGTAATTACCTGGTACAGTGGTGGTTTCAAGATCACCCATTCCTTTTTGCTGTCAGTCCTCTCAGTCACTAAATTATGATATTTCAATATGCAATAATAATAATAATGATGGCAGGATATTTATTTATTTATTTATTTAAATATATATATTTTACATTAAAGAGCTGCATCTTTTAGCCCTTTGCGTTCACTCCCAAGTCATGATATCATCCTTATAATTGCCGAAATTAGGACCAAGGACCTGGCCTCATCATCCAGTTAATTTAGATCTCCTGTTTCAGACAGTGCTAGAAGGAAGAGGAATCATATGTTTTAAATGGAGCTGGAGGGTATGTGAACATGGGGTGTTTGAGAGGCTTGGCTTCAGCCCACCTGAGATCAGGTGCACATCTGAAGAGGACTTGAGAAAACACTCCAGGCAAAACACTCCAGGGAAGTGCCCTGACTCAGACTAGATCTTGGCATGTGCAGAAGGTAGCTTTGTTTATGTTCAATAAATGTTGTTGCTCTTGTTAAAGAAAAATGCCCATCTTCAAACAGATTACAAGAAAGTGCTGTCACTTGTTATAAGCCACTTTATTGCGAGTTGCTATCAACACTTAGACACCAAACAGCCACTCTTCCTCTTGGTTCCATGTGTACCTGTCATCTCCTCTTAAGCATTCCTGTGTTAAATGTTTTATCAAGCACTTCCAGCCCCCTTGTGTTTCTTCGAGTAGCGCCATATCACCTCCTTTCGGATGCAGCCCGCTGAAGATGAGCTCAAATGCGACCCTTTGAATCAGATGACCTTGATGTGACTTTGGGATAATACGGCTGTACTATCAATGCTTGGTCTTTTCTACAGGGCTATTCTAAATTGTTTGGAGCATTTCATGTGCATTATTCGAGGGCTCCTTATAACAAGCAAGTAATAAGAATGTATATTCTCTCTCCTTCCCCCCTTCCACACTGTGTGGCTAGGAGGCTTTGGAAAATGCAGAGGATAGCAGCATTTGTTCCTATAGCTCCAAGCCATGTATTCTCCGCTCCTCAAACAACAACAACAACAACAGACTTATGGTCATGGTGGGGGAATCGTGCTGCCATCCCAAAATCACTGGGAATATGCTGCCAAGTGTTAAGTGAATGAGTAGCTAGAGCTTTAATACCAGCGTAATAGTTAAACACCGACAACTGGGAAACACTGGCCTGCGAGCACTCCAGTTGGTGAACAGCCTTTACCAAAGGTGTCATGGGTTTTGAAGATGCTCAAACTCAGGACGAAAGGGAGAAATGCCCTAAGAGGAAGGCATGCTTGGCAAACCCTCACCATGATCAACTCCCACCTGGAAATCTATGCCCCCACTGTGGAAGGACGTGTGGATCCAGAATTGGACTCCACAGTCTGACTCACTGTTAAGACTGTATTCATGGAAGGCAATCTTACTCAGCTACGAGTGATCACCAAAGAAGAAGACAAGTGTAATGTATGAAAAAGTCTTTTGTTTACATAGGTACACAGATTGTGTCCTCAGTGAATGAGAAACGTGGTTTCTTGGGGAGGGTGGGTTGGGTGTTCCCTGGCCCTATTTGTATCCTCTCACTTTTGTGTTTTGGAGGAGAGATGGATGGCCACTCTCCTGCCCAATCCCAGCCACATTAAATTATTTCATTTATTTGTTGTTGATGATGGGTGGTTCAGTCTTCTGTCCTTTCGACATTTAAATAGATTTTCAGCATGAATAGGGAAGCAATTTATTTGATGAATCTTTATCTTCTTCTTATTTGGCGATCACTCACTGCCGAGTAAGATTGTCTTCCATGAACACAGTCTTAACAGTGAGTCTGTAAGTGATTGTGGTGGCCTATTCTGAATCCACACATACTTCCATAGTGGGGACATAGGTATCCCGGAAGAAGTTGATCAAGGTGAGGGTTTCCCAAACGTACCTTCCTCTTAGCACGTTCAAGCATCTTCAAAGTCCATGACATCTTTGGTAAAGGCTGTTCTCCAATTGGAGCACTCACAGGCCAGTGTTTCCCAGTTGTTGGTGTTTATACTACTTTTTTTTTTTTTTTTAGATTTGCCTTGAGGAGTCTTTAAACCTCTTTTGCTGACCACTGGTATTACGCTTTCCATTTTTAAGTTTGGAATAGAGTAGTTGCTTTGGAAGACAATAATCAGGCATCCGCACAACATGACCAGTCCAACAAAGTTGATGTTGAAGAATCATCACTTCCACACTGGTGATCTTTGCTTCTTCCAGTACACTGGCATTAGTTTGCCTGTCTTCCCAAGTGATGTGTAAAACTTTTCAGAGACACCGTTGATGTTGGAGGAGTTGGAGTTGGCGTTTATAAGTGATCCATGTCTCACAAGCATACAGTAAGGTTGGTAGTACAATAGCATCTTTCTACCCTTTCTATGTACATATGTGTCTCTGTATTCCTGTTTCAGTCACTCAATTCTATTGCCTTCTCCCACTTGCCAGTTTTTCTGAAGCTCTGTTTGGGCATTCATATGCAAGGTGGAGCAAGGGTTTATTGCTCCCTCAGCTCATCAGCTGCTGTCCAGTTCAGAGCCCTCAATTGTTTTGAGGTCGAAGGTCTGAAGTGGGAACCCTCCCCTATGACATAGAACCATGCAATGTCTTGTGGTGAAGGCTTGGCCCTGTTCCTCTGATATGTTTGCTTACAGGCAACAAAAATGGCCATAGCTCAGTGGGAGATGTATCAACCTTTCAAGCAGAAGGTCAAAGCTTCAATCCCTGGCATTTTCCAGGTAGGAGGGATGAAACCTTGAACTGCTGCCAATAGACAATAATAAGCTAGATGGGCCAGTGTTGTAAGGCAGCTCCGTATATTCCCATAAATGTTCAAATAGGACCTCAGACCCTCAACATTTTGTGCTAATGAGTTATTATGCGATGGTTTATGTGTGTCCTAACTTAGGGTCCTGTCCCCCCTGCATCAGTGGTGCAGTCTGGACTGCGTAAACACCAGAAGTCCCAGATCTCTACTAGAATGTATATGATGATGACACGATAGTAGCAATAATGTTTAATGTGCAACTTGCAATAGCACATGAACACAAAGGCAATAATCTGTCCAAACCCCAGTACAGCCACCACATCTATTTGCCCTATTTGTTCCGAATCACAAAGAGCAATGCACTGCTCCCTGTTATGTTAACATTTTCAGAAGTCTACTGCGATAATAACTTACGAAATAAAGAAAGTCGGGAGGGAGACGGTGGCACTTTGTGAAGCTGTGGTGGAGCTGGATGTCCTTGCAATTCATTTATCAAGCGCTGCCGTTTTCTTTATAAGAGAGGTAAAATAATAAATAGCAAGCAGAGAAAGTTAATTTACCTCCATAGAATTTGATTCAATAATAATAGTAAAGAAAAAAGAAAAAAAGAGTGAGGGGGAAAAGAAGAATGTTCTCTAGCCCCTACAGGCTTATTGTCACTTCTAATTTAAAAGAGCAGTGCATCAGGCAACATGGGATTTTGTGATCTAGCATGGTATAATTTCCAATGTATAGGAGAATGTATAGCTCTGCCATGACACAGACAAATTGCTTATTGTGTTTGCCCTGTCCCATAATTTTGTTAGCACAGTGAAAAACGCAGGTTAGCAGAAATATCATACATTAAAGCTGCTAGATAGCTTGCCCGTTTTGGAGAAATTCTTCTTTATGTTTTATTTATCACTCCGTGTCGTTTTCTTCTTCCAAGACGGAGCACCTGCTTATCAGCTGACTCTGCCATCTCTGGCAACACACTCCTGGAGAAAATGTTAACACCGTGATGTATTTTATTTTATTTTGCTCACAGGTGTTCATATCAGAACCTTTCAAGCTTTATTTACATCTATAGCATAATATTGTGAATTGTCTATAGGCAGTGGTTGGGTCATCTTTAATATATTCAGCATCCAAATTGGGTTCCATGTTGCCTCATTTGTGAAATTTTGCTTTAAAGGCAAGAAAGGATTTCTGAGTCTCACTGCTTGCAGTCCCACTGCAGTTTTGCATCAACAGTCCTGCATAAAACTGGAATTTTAGTGGACCTTCGCAGCATTATCCAACAACTAATTATGATGGCCAACCAGGGTTCGAGTAAACCCATTTTTTCCCTCTTGCCTAGATCTGCAAAAACCGAATGGGATGTGGAGGATTGTCAAACATTTGATAAGGTAAAGGTAAAGGGACCCCTGACCATTAGGTCCAGTCGTGACCAACTCTGGGATTGCGCGCTCATCTCACTCTATAGGCCGAGGGAGCCGGCGTTTGTCCGCAGACAGCTTCCGGGTCATGTGGCCAGCATGACTAAGCCGCTTCTGGCAAACCAGAGCAGCACACAGAAACGCCGTTTACCTTCCCGCCGGAGCGGTACCTATTTATCTACTTGCACTTGCTTTCAAACTGCTAGGTTCACAGGGATTGAGCAACGGGAGCTCACCCCGTTATGGGGATTCGAACTGCCGACCTTCTGATCGGCAAGTCCTAGGCTCTGTGGTTTAACCCACAGCGCCACCCGCGTCCCTCTACCAAACATTTGGTAGAGCACAATAAATGGGTTGAAGGTCACATTTGGAACTGAGGACCACAGGGCTTGAAGTATAGCATGAAGAGACATACAGGCACATATATTTTTGTGCTTAATATACACAAACCCCATCAAGAATCTGGATGCGCTTATCGTTTTGCTACACCCGTGGCAACGGCTTCAGAATTTAGCGTGACTGATGCAAGGGAACTAGATATCCATTCAAGTTTCCATATACACTGTGCTGCGGTCTCACCGTCAAAAGGCAGAGAGATGATCTCACAAATCATCTCAACTCCTTCAGCTCTGAATTCCTTGGGTTATTGTCAGTCTCCATCCTTCTGCACACAGCAGAAATATGCTGGTCGCAACAGATTCTTCTGTATGCCAAAGATAGCCCGCTTTAAAGTCGTCTTTCTATTAAATTGCAAGCATGGATCATCCTCGTGAGACTAGTAACAGCAGAAATTCCAACTTCCCCAAGCTCCTATTCAGCATTTTTAGCACAATTGACAGCATTTTTAGGTTCAGTCTCAGGTCAACAGTCTCTATTAATAAAAATAAAAATGATCACATTATGTATTCGTATCCTGTAATCAAATATTTTCTTATTATGGGTGGCACTTCTGACACAAAATACTCACCATTTCTAAAATGCATTTATCAACATCCTATCATGTTACAACAATTGGGAATATTTTATTCCTCAAGGATTCTAGACCAGCTCTGAATCCTAGCATTTCTTTCGACCTTGGAGAAAAGTCAAGAGAACAAGAATGGACATCGTATAATTTGAAATATGACACTGTTTCCAATCTAACAATTGGCTTTATAAATCACACTTGGCTTTTTCATCCATAGTTTTGGCCTAAGTTTCTGTTTTTCTGAAACAGGTTTGACTCTAGCATTAGACAAAGTGAGGCCATCAACACAGGCAGAAGATACTGGGTGACAACAGTTCTAGACAGAACGCTTTGGTTTGAAGACATAGTTGTGTGTGCCACACAATATTTCCTTCACCCTGATGCCCTCAGCTGCGGTGGAAGACATTATCCCATTGCAAGTATGGAAATAAGGTGTCTTCTCAACAGGGAATGGTGGGGATAATGGGCACCATCTTGTCCCTCGCCTCAGGCAGAAAAATTTCTTGGGCCGGCATTGCTTCCAGAGACTCCATTGAAGTAAAATGTCCATCTGTTTGAATAAAGAAGATTCAGGAGAACTTTTGGATTACCAACCAAGGTGCAGGGTTGGAGAGAACTGCCACAGCTCTTGAACTCCAAACCAAAGTCAGATGTTTTGAAACCACCAAGACTAGCTGTGTGGTGTTTTGTTTTTAAATCAAAATTCCTCACTCAGAGTTGTAACTTTGTAAAACAGGAGCATGGAACTTCTTCCCAATTCAGGCATCCCATATGTTCCTGTCCTACAATGTCAGTGAATGGTCTGGATCTGAAGATTGGCAAATGCAATCACAGGCAGATCAGCTCCTCTCAGAAGAAGAGGGGGGATATTCACCAGCCCTGCCTCCAGCGTTTTCAGAAGCAGAGAGAGGGAGGAAGACACAGACAGAGAAGCTGCACAGATTAGGGAGGAGTTATCCGGCTATGAGATAATGGCAAGAGATACAGAACGGAGGGGGCAGCTGGAGGACACATCAATTGAGAGTCTGGGGGCAATCAACGCCCCCCCCCCATGGTCTTGGAGGTCAGAACATATCAGAGAACAAAGGAGGCAAAGAGGGGGAGGAACTTCCCATTGGCGCACTCCTTGCTGCAGAAGTCGGCAGGAGGATTCAGAGCAGACAACTGATTTGTGCTTGCAACGTGATGCTGTAATAAAAGGACTATAAAGCTTTCAAATGCTCATTAATTCTTATCTGTAAGCTACTGAAGGGAGAGGGGAACTCCCAGGCTTGACATACAGGATCATCCCTCCCATTCCTGCCAACCAGCCTCCCTGAGATTTAGCCCCTTGTAAGCAGTGGTATGGATGTGTCCTTGTTTCAGCTTCAGCTGATGCTTAATAAAGTAAGCGAAGAGATAGTACATACCTCACAAGGTGAAATGAGGCAAAAGCGTGTTTGCGTGTGACAAAAGCTATGAAAGATGCAGTACCACAAAAGCATGAATGAACATTGTTGAGTGCACTTCAGAACTGGTATCTTTTCTTTTTCTTAATTATTATTATTTCATTTATATCCCACATTTCCTTCACAGAGCTAAAGGTGGTGTACATGTCCTCACCTGCTCTCATTTTACCTTCACTACAACTCTGTGGAGCAAATTTAGTCTGAGGGGTTGTGATTGGTTGCAGGTCACGCTGTGGGCTTCACAGATGAGGTAGGATTTGAAGCCAGGTCTGCCAAGCCCTAGTCCATCAACATTCCAGCCAGTGTTGTTATTCTAGAAAAAGAGATGCCAGAGCTCACCATGAACACCTCCCTTGTTCTCCTAGAATGGCAATGGCGTCCACCTGAGAGGGGCCAGAACTGAGATCAGGTGAGTTCCCACTGGGGAAAAAAGCCCTGATTGCAACAATGACTATTGCACTGACTCAACAGAGTAGTCACAGAAGGGAGAAGATATGCTGTGTGGACTCCAGGACAACACAAAGGCCAGAGGACAATTAGCTGGTCGTTTGAATGCTTCCATTTTGCCTGCCTTTTTGGCAGTGGCTTAAGAACAGAAAGAAAAACATATCTAATAACTTACACTGTTTTAATTATGAATCTTACCTTGGAAGCAGAGCAGAACAGCTTAAGGTTGATTGTAAGAAATCACTGGCTCATACCCTCAGGCACTTGGAGCCTCACAGTGAGCTCCCGGGACTGTGTTGCTGCAAACATCAGAGCCTCCTTCAGGCACAGAAGGAAATAGGGCATACAGTATCACCAGCATCATGCCTCTGTCTGGCAGGCAGTTTGACACCTCGGGATTTAACCCTGACTAGAGTCTGGATTGTGTCGCTTTTGTTGTTGCATCTTTGCTCAATCCTTCCTCCCGTAGGAGCCCAGAGTGGCACACACATAAGTAACAAATACAGCCCGTTTTTAAAAGAAAAGAATGTGTGTCGAAGAGACCTATAAAACAGTGTGAATATACACCACGCAGCAAGAAAGGAGTAGCATTTTGCCAGCCCCAAACATCCTTCCCCAGAGAGACATGGACATCTTTCACCACTGGTGGAATGATTCTAATGAGGGGGACAGACTTAGCTCTGTGGGGAAAGAGTTCCCTAATCAGCACCCATCATGGGAGAAGATCTTATCTTCTCTCACCACTTCATGGGCTATGACCACTGGTGGGACAATGACCAAGGGCTCCCTTACTGAGGCATGGGTTGCCGTGTATTGGTTGCCCCTGAAAATTCTTGGATCCCAAACCATTCAGGGCTCAAATACTAATACCAGGATCTGGGATGGGGCCCAGAAGCTCACAGGCAGCTAGTGCTGTGATTTCTGATTGGTGTTAGGGAAGGGTGGTAGAGCATCTGATAGAGCTCTTGGTTCAATCCCTGGCACCTCCAGATACAGGTGGAAGAGACCCCATCTGATACCCTGGAGAGTCGCTGCTACTCAGTGTACACAATACTGAGCTAGATAGACCAATGTTTTGACTCAGTATAAGGTAGCTTCCTATGTTATATGCTCCCTGTTGTTTCACTTAACAGCCTGGTGGTCCTGTTCTGCACTAGCTGTTTTCAAGGTATAGTGCATTGTGTCAATCCATTAGTGAGATTGCCAGTGCAGAAGCCACTCCAGGAGCAGCCATTGAAGGGAAACAAGATGGAGCTCAGTGTAGACACTCCTTACCATTGGGTCTGCAGTGATAGGGCAGTACCTCCAGCCTACAGACCTAATCCTTCAAATGAAGTCCAACTCCACCCAGAACAGGCCATCTCCTTAATTCCTGGACTCAAGAACTGCCTACCCCTACCCATAGCAAATCCATCTTCTCAGGATTCATTGTCATCTTATTGTCCCTCTTTCAGCCTATCACTGCCACCACAAACTGGTCCAGCATCTGACCAACTTTTCAGATCAATTGGAGAGATAAGGCCGGGGTAATCAGCACGCTAATAATGTCTTGCTCCAAATCCTTGGACGACTCATTCCAGTGTCTCCATATAGGTGTTAAATAGCACGGAGGACAGAATGGAACCCTGTGGGACCCACACAACATAAGTGCCAAGAGGCTGAGGAGAAGACCCTCATTGCCACTCTCTGGGAATGGCCCCTTGGGTAGGAGCAGTACTCCTGAAACATGGCACCCCGAAAGCAACAAGTCACAGCAGCAGGATACTGTGGTCAATGTTATCAAAAGTCACCATGAGGTTGAGTAAAAATAACAGAGTAGGACTTCTCCATTTGTTCCTCAATAAAGGTCACCAGTAAGGCCAACCAAGGCTCTTTGGTGCCATAACCAGGCCTAAAGCAAGACTAGGACCAGGGATGGAGAAGAAATCAAATTCTTTCACATTTAAAAGTGGACCTGCTTAAATCACACTTTCCAAAACAATCTGGGAAACAAAACAACCATCCTTTGAAAATGCAGTTTCCTGAATTTTGCAATGGAGTTTTCAAGCCCAGTAATATGTACAAAGCAATGTGGGATGCGGGTGGCGCTGTGGGTTAAACCACAGAGCCTAGGACTTGCCGATCAGAAGGTCGGTGGTTCGAATCCCCGCGACGGGGTGAGCTCCCATTGCTCGGTCCCAGCTCCTGCCAACCTAGCAGTTCGAAAGCATGTCAAAGTGCAAGTAGATAAATAGGTACCGCTCTGGCAAGAAGGTAAACGGTGTTACCGTGCACAGCTCTGGTTCACCAGAAGCAGCTTAGTCATGCTGCCCACATGACCTGGAAGTTGTACGCCGGCTCCCTCAGCCAATAAAGTGAGATGAATGCCGCAACTCCAGAGTCAGTCACAAGTAAACCTAATGGTCAGGGGTCCCTTTACCTTTTTAATGTGTACAAAACTGCATAACCTAGGGTAAGCTGTACATGAAAATGCATATGTCAGTGTAAATAGCAGACAAAAAAATGTATTCTATTGGGAGAAATTGCTTTGCAAAAATATATATGACGATGTTAGGAGAAATTTGCACTGAAATGCTGATGAATTGGCACTGCCTGGCCAGAAAATAGATGTGCAGTGAGATGAAACTGTCTCTTTCACAAAAAAGGTCTTTTACACATGGAAAGAGACACCAAACATCTCCATCAAGGGTTATTTGGAAGATATACAGTTGTGGCGCTGAATAGTGAAGAGGATATTTGTACACATTCCTGTCGTTGATATGTTTGTAGTTGTTCCTAATCAATTTCTGCATTTTCTGCTTCTCTCTTTTTCCATTTGTGTATGATTGATACTTTATATATATAAATGATATCTATCTATCATCTATCTATCTATCTATCTATCATCTATCTATCTATCTATCTATCTATCTATCTATCTATCTATCTATCTATCATCTATCTATCTATCATCTATCTATCTATCTATCTATCTATCTATCTATCTATCTATCATCTATCTATCATCTATCTATCTATCTATCTATCTATCTATCTATCTATCTATCTATCATCTATCATCTATCTATCAATCATCTATCATCTATCTATCTATCAGTCATCTATATTTTTATATATCTCTATATACATAAGGCTGTCATTGCACATCCCCCATCAAAGGATTTGTCAGGTTGCCTCACAATTCTAGATTTGCATGAAGTTGGGTGGGGGGAGAAGGGGAACAAAAAAGACAGCAGGTTTTTAAATACAGTGGTATCTCGAGTTAAGTACTTAATTCGTTCTGGAGGTCCGTTCTTAACCTGAAACTGTTCTTAACCTGAAGCACCACTTTAGCTAATGGGGCCTCCCGCTGTGCCGCTGCTGCATGATATCTGTTCTCATCCTGAAGCAAAGTTCTTAACCAGAGGTAATATTTCTGGGTTAGTGGAGTCTGTAACCTGAAGCATATGTAACCTGAAGCATATGTAACCCGAGGTACCACTGTAGTCATTTTAAGCAACAGCTGAGGTTTGAATACAGAGGAGATGGAGGGCTGCAAAGAAATTATGGGGGGCTTACAGGAAATAGGGGGCTTACAGGAGCTAAGGGGATGGGGGTTTGAGTGAGGTATGAAGGAAGGGGTTGGGGGTTGGCAAATGGGCGGGGTTGGCAGCAACAAGAAGAGATTCAGCAGCCCGTGTGTGTGTGTGTGTGTGTGTGTGTGTAATTTCAAGCTGTAGAAAAATATGAGAAAAGCATATTCTGTGCCTTGACTCATCATTAGTTTCTATAATAAAGATATTCTTCCTAGATAAGAGCTCATTTACTGGTTTTGTTGTTTCAGTTGACTCTCTTTTTTTTTTTTTACCTAATTAGAATTCTGAAGAATGAAGCAGGCTCTAATTCATCACTGATATTTCTCTTCATTTTTCTACAGACAGATTTTACTTGGGTTCTAATTACCCTTTTTGCTCATGTAAATTGCATTTTTAGTATGAGAGGCATCTCAGAACACTGTGGGGATTTCCCCACCCTAGCTCTGTTTTTTCCATTGGGGTTTGCACCACTTAAGGAAAATCTGTTTCTAATCTAGCTCCTCATTCGCGCGCCGCGGGGTATCAACATTTACCCTGCATATTTCTATCATCCATAAAGAAAAAGTATTCAGTGGGATAAGAACTTGCTTAGCCTTTTCCTTTCTTCTTTGCAACTTTGCTCATTACTAAAAGAAAAAGAATATATATATATATATATATATATATATATATATATATTTGCTTTCGTAGATTTTCACGGGTACAGGAATGCAGGTTTTGGTGTCCTCGGGTGTCTTCCCGTGTAAAAGTTGGGGTGTCTAGGCGACGTTTCGACGAGGTCTCACTCGTCATCTTCAGGCTGGTGCTTTCGGCTTCTTGTTACTGGAACAGAGCAGGATCTCAGTGTTTGAGTTCCTATAAATACTGTAGAGGGGGTGTGGTGTATAGCCTCCAATGTTCTGGGCAGAGAGGAAGTTCCCAGGCTAGTGTGCCTTTTCTTCTTTTGTTCCTTAATTACTTGAGAGATATCTTGAGTGATTTCTTGAGTGATATCCTGAGTACCACTTAGGTGGGTCATTAGGTGTGGATTAGTTGTTAAAGTCTTTGTGTCTTGACCTCTTGAACTTTGTGAAGAGTTTTCCTGAGAAGATGGCTGTACTGTACTTAGTTGTGCTCTGGCTTGGCTTCGTGTATAGGGGCGAGCTGTGGTTTTGTGGCTTGTGTCAGCCAGGTCTGTGTAGGGATTGCAGGGGGGTGCAGCATCCGGAGGTGCCACCATGGATTGGCTACTGGATGGTAAACGGTAATTCTCCACAGATGAATTACAGACACCATCCAGTAGCCAATCCATGGTGGCACCTCCGGATGCTGCACCCCCCTGCAATCCCTACACAGACCTGGCTGACACAAGCCACAAAACCACAGCTCGCCCCTATACACGAAGCCAAGCCAGAGCACAACTAAGTACAGTACAGCCATCTTCTCAGGAAAACTCTTCACAAAGTTCAAGAGGTCAAGACACAAAGACTTTAACAACTAATCCACACCTAATGACCCACCTAAGTGGTACTCAGGATATCACTCAAGAAATCACTCAAGATATCTCTCAAGTAATTAAGGAACAAAAGAAGAAAAGGCACACTAGCCTGGGAACTTCCTCTCTGCCCAGAACATTGGAGGCTATACACCACACCCCCTCTACAGTATTTATAGGAACTCAAACACTGAGATCCTGCTCTGTTCCAGTAACAAGAAGCCGAAAGCACCAGCCTGAAGATGACGAGTGAGACCTCGTCGAAACGTTGCCTAGACACCCCAACTTTTACACGGGAAGACACCCGAGGACACCAAAACCTGCATATATATATATATATATATATATATATATATATATATATATATATATATATTTGAACATACCCCTTTTCTTATTTACATAGGATCAAAATGCCACTCAGTGGATTTGTAACTGGCTGACTGACTGAACCCAAAGGGTGCTCATCAATGGTTCCTCTTCATCCTGGAGAAGAGTGACTAGTGGGGTGCCACAGGGTTCTGTCTTGGGCCCGGTCTTATTCAACATCTTTATCAACGACTTGGATGATGGACTCAAGGGCATCCTGATCAAATTTGCAGGTGACACCAAACTGGGAGGGGTGGCTAACACCCCAGAGGACAGGATCACACTTCAAAATGACCTTGGCAGATTAGAGAACTGGGCCAAAACAAACAAGATGAATTTTAACAGGGAGAAATGTAAAGTATTGCACTTGGGCAAAAAAAATGAGAGGCACAAATACAAGATGGGTGACACCTGGCTTGAGAGCAGTACATGTGAAAAGGATCTAGGAGTCTTGGTTGACCACAAACTTGACATGAGCCAACAGTGTGACGCGGCAGCTAAAAAAGCCAATGCAATTCTGGGCTGCATCAATAGGAGTATAGCATCAAGATCAAGGGAAGTAATAGTGCCACTGTATTCTGCTCTGGTCAGACTTCACCTGGAGTACTGTGTCCAGTTCTGGGCACCACAGTTCAAGAAGGACACTGACAAACTGGAATGTGTCCAGACGAGGGCAACCAAAATGGTCAAAGGCCTAGAAACGATGCCTTATGAGGAACGGCTAAGGGAGCTGGGCATGTTTAGCCTGGAGAAGAGGAGGTTAAGGGGTGATATGATAGCCATGTTCAAATATATAAAAGGATGTCACATAGAGGAGGGAGAAAGGTTGTTTTCTGCTGCTCCAGAGAAGTGGACACGGAGCAATGGTTCCAAACTACAAGAAAGAAGATTCCACCAAACATTAGAAAAACTTCCTTTAAAAAAAAAAAAATTTTTTTTTATTGAGTTTCTTTTCTTATAATCCAGGTCATACAGAAAAAAGAAAGAAAAAATAGAGAAAAAAAAGAAAAAAAAATTCAACTTTTCTTAATATTTTTTAACAAATTAATTGGACTTCCCCGCATCCTCCAAACCCTGCATTCTTTGTAATACAAACATCAGCAATTTGTTACCTTATTTCATAACTTACTGTATCTTTCAATTTATCATGTTTCTAAGTTCAGAATGTTATATCCCAATTCTTATATATTTAAATTAAACATAATAAAATTATTTCATAATTCCACCTCTTAATTCTTATACCTTAATTTTCATTTCACCTATTAAAGTTGCTGAAGCTAAAATTTCCTAAATCGTGCATTTTCTTAACATTCATACAACTTATAATGTTTTTGCAAATAGTCCTTAAATTTTTTCCAGTCCTCTTCCATTGTTTCTTCTCCCAAGTCTCGGATTCTGCCAGTCATTTCGGCCAGTTCCATATAGTCCATCAACTGCGTCTGCCATTCCTCCAGTGTGGGTAAATCTTGTGTCTTCCAATGCTTTGCGATAAGAATTCTTGCTGCTGTAGTAGCATACATAAAGAAAATTCTATCCTTCTTTAACACTTTCTGGTCCACAATGCCCAGAAGAAAGGCCTCCGGTTTCTTGGGAAAGGTATACCTAAATACCTTTTTTAACTCATTGTAAATCATCTCCCAGAAGGCCTTCACCTTTGGACAAGTCCACCAGAGGTGAAAAAATGTCCCTTCCTCCTCCTTACATTTCCAACATTTATTATCAGACAGGTGATATATCTTGGCAAGCTTGACTGGGGTCATGTACCACCGGTATACCATTTTCATAATATTTTCCTTCAAGGCATTACATGCCGTGAATTTCATTCCGGTGTTCCATAACCTTTCCCAGTCCTCAAACATAATGTTATGTCCAATATCCTGTGCCCATTTTATCATGGCAGATTTAACTGTCTCATCCTGTGTATTCCATTTAAGCAGCAAGTTATACATTCTCGAAAGTATCTTATTTTTTGTTCTAACAATTCCGTCTCTAGTTTCGATTTTTCCACCTGGAACCCAACCTTTTTATCCATTTTAAAAACCTCTTGAATTTGAGCATAATGCAGCCAATCTCGCACCTTATTTTTTATTTTTTCCAAGCTCTGCAACCTCCAATTGTCTCCAGTTTTTTCAATTATTTCCCAATATTTTGGCCAGTAGGCCTCCATGTTAAGTCTTTTACGGGCCTTAGCCTCCACCGGTGATAGCCCTCTAGTCTTGCCCTCTAGTAAGTCTTTGTATTTTATCCAGACCATAAATATTGCTCTTCTGACAATATGGTTTTTGAACAATCTATGAACTTTAACCTTGTCGTACCACAAATATGCATGCCACCCAAAAGCATTATCGAACCCTTCCAGATCCAGGACATCAGTGTTCTCCAGCAAAAACCAATCTTTCAACCAGCAGAAGGCTGCAGATTCATAATATAACCTCAGGTCCGGCAGGGCAAACCCCCCTCTTTCTTTCGCATCGGTTAGTATTTTAAACTTTATTCGGGGCTTTTTGCCCTGCCAGACAAACTTAGAAATGTCCTTCTGCCATTTTCCAAAACATTCCACTTTGTCCACGATCTGTAGAGCCTGGAACAAAAATAACATTTTCGGCAATACATTCATTTTTATAGCTGCAATTCGACCCAACAAGGAAAGTTTCAATCCATTAGGAAGAACTTCCTGACAGTAAGAGCTGTTCGACAGTGGAATTTGCTGCCAAGGAGTGTGGTGGAGTCTCCTTCTTTGGAGGTCTTTAAGCAGAGGCTTGACAACCATATGTCAGGAGTGCTCTGATGGTGTTTCCTGCTTGGCAGGGGGTTGGACTCGATGGCCCTTGTGGTCTCTTCCAACTCTATGATTCTATGATTCTATGATTCTATGATTCTAAAATAAATAAAACTTTTTTAAAAAAGAAGGTGATTAGGGGCGGAATTTTCTGCATGCGAAGAAGAAGAAGAAGAAGAAGAAGAGGAGGAGGAGGAGGAGGGGGAAGAAGAGTTTGGATTTGATATCCCGCTTTATCACTACCCGAAGGAGTCTCAAAGTGGCTAACATTCTCCTTTCCTTTCCTCCCTCAAAGCAAACACTCTGTGATGTGAGGCTGAGAGACTTCAGAGAAGTGTGACTAGCCCAAGATCACCCAGCAGCTGCATGTGGAGGAGCGGGATCTGCATGTGGCAGATGCTGTACCACTGAGTAATGGGAAACAAAGTGAGAATGGGCTCCCTATCAGGGCAGGTGGCAGTTGCAGCCCGTCACAACAGGCCCTCACAGAGCAAACCAGCCCTGCATTTGCCAGGCATTGCTAATTTCACCTCGGCTGGCCACAAGGGAAGACGGAAAAGCCCGTCATACACTAAATAATTTTATTATCTGCGTGCCGCCCATTCAACATTAAAAAACTTCCCTATACAGGGCTGCCTTCAGATGTCTTCTCAAGGTTGTATAGTTACTTATTTCCTTGGATCAGGGGTCACATAACTCCATCCATACACACACACAGCTTTTTTCTGGGGGTACACAGGGGTATGCATACCCCTAAACATTTTGTGAATCTTTGTACTTTTGTCCATTTGCTGTATTAATTTTTCCCAATTAGGACTATAAAATGGTGATTTTCTTGAGTCAAAATGAGAGTACCCCTAAACATTTTTTTTAGAAAAAGCACTGTGTGTATATATATATATTAATTTTGAAAAATTTACATTTCAAAATATTCATTTAAACAACCTTAAACCAAGGACTTCTCTTTCCATGGTTCATTTTACATACCATAGGTAAAGGTAAAGGGACCCCTGACCATTAGGTCCCGTCGTGGACGACTCTGGTGTTGTGGTGCTCATCTCGCTTTATTGGGTTGGTTCATATGGGGAGAGGCAATCCTTGAGGTATTGTGGTCCTGAGACATTTAAGGCTTTATAGGCCAAAACCCAGACCGTCCAAGTGTCCCTATTTCACAGGGACAGTCCTGGATTTACAGAAGCTGTCCCACTTTCTGATTTGAACCCAGAATGCCATGCTTTTCCTTAGGATGCCCCTGTTTTCATGTTCCACTTCCGTGAGAGGTCCAGAGGTCCAGAGGTCCAGAGGCAATATGAGAGCAGACTATTCCTGTGATGGCTCCCTGTTTGTGGAATGATCTTCTCAGGGAGGTTCGCCTGGTGCCTTCATTATATATCTTAAGGTGCCAGGGGGAAATGTTTCTGTCCAACCAGGAGGTTATTGGTTTGTTTTTGCTTTATTACGTATTTTGTGTTCTCATTCTGTATTTTTATGCAAACCGCCCTGCGATCTTTGGATGAAAGGGGTTCTACTAATACTAATACTAATACTAATACTAATATACAGAAGTTGTTTCCTCATCCAGAACCCAAGATGTAGCTTGATGCCAGTCTGTAATCCCCATCTTCAGACAAAAATGCAAATTTCATTTTGGCCTAGTTTTTTAATCTCTCCCACTTGAAACCCTTGCTTTGTGTAACACCCAAGAAAAAAGCACACCAAGAACTCTGGCCAATATAAGTTTCAATAGTGGGAGTGGTCCCGACTCGTAAATCAATAGTCAATTGTAACAAAAACTAATCAGAATACATACTTTTGAATGGATTAGTTTTTGTTACAATTGACTATTGATTTGCGAGTAGAGACCACTCCCACTATTGAAACTTATATTGGCCAGAGTTCTTGGTGTGCTTTTTTCTTGTGTAACACCCAGCCTGGTGCTGAAGGACTAAAAACCTTGAACACTGTTTTGTGAAATGTTTATGGGCTCTCCCCATTCCCCCTCCCCACCAACTGTGAATTTTAAAAGTATCTAGAAATTCTATCACTTCATTGTTCTTCATGGCTTGGCTTTTAACAACGTTTTATGACTTCATCTTTAGAAAATAAACATTTCAATATACAATACTCTTCAGTCTGCAAAGAGGACAGGCTACTTCTCCTGTATCTAGCAATTTCAGCACTTGCATTTAAATTGGTTAATTACACCTTCATATTGTGTGCCTAATTGTAGATCTTCAGCAAAGTGTACTGCTTCTTTATTCTGGTTTGTAAAATACAATAAATATTGCCAGCTTCTGTGCCCAAAATTTTAATTAAGTCTTTTTTTGTTTAATTAAAAGGAACTTGTGGAAAATGGGGACAGTTGTTTTTGTTCTCTTACATTTCAAAAAACCTTTCAAAACCTGGAAATTCTTCTCTTTTCCAAACAAGACCTAATTATTGTGATGGGACAGAACGTCAGAACTGGGTGACAATGATGGTATTTGGAAATATCCCTGCTTTGGAAAACAACAGAGACATTATGAGCTGAGCCCAAATTCTCCCTGAAGTTTAGGCTTGGCTCCTAGTGGGCTCACTCTGTCACCAGCATTCCTTGTTGCTAGTGGACAACTTTCTCAAAGCTTGCTATTATGAAAAGCAAAGGAACATAGGAAGCTGCATTACCCCGAGTTAGATTCTTGGTTCCTCTAGCTCTGTTTTGTGTATACAGGGTTTCAGGCAGTATTATCTCCCAGCCCTTCTTAGAGGTGCTAGGAACCTGGGGCCTTCTGCATGCTCGACCACTGAGATACAGTCATGTCCCAGAATAATAATAATAATAATAATAATAATAATAATAATAATAATAATTTATTATTTATACCCTGCCCATCTGGCTGAGTCTCCCCAGCCACTCTGGGCAGCTCCCAATCAAGTATTAAAACAATACAGCATTAAATATTAAGAACTTCCCTGAACAGGGCTGCCTTCAGATGTCTTTTAAAGATAGGATAGCTACTTATTTCCTTCACATCTGAAGGGAGGGCGTTCCACAGGGTGGGCGCCACTACTGAGAAAGCCCTCTGTCTGGTTCCCTGTAACCTTACTTCTCGCAATGAGGGAACCGCCAGAAGGCCCTCGGCGTTGGATCTCAGTGTCTGGGCTGAACGATGGGGGTGGAGATGCTCCTTCAGGTATACAGGACCGAGGCCGTTTAGGGCTTTAAAGGTCAGCACCAACACTTTGAATTGTGCTCGGAAATGTTCTGGGAGCCAATGCAGATGTCTCAGAACCAGTGTTATGTGGTCCCGGCAGCCACTCCCAGTCACCAGTCTCTAGCTGCCGCATTCTGGATTAATTGCAGTTTCCGGGTCACCTTCAAAGGTAGCCCCATGTAGAGCGCATTGCAGTAGTCCAAGTGGGAGATAACTAGAGCATGCACCACTCTGGTGAGACAGTCCGCGGGCAGGTAGGGTCTTAGCCTGCGTACCAGGTGGAGCTGGTAGACAGCTGTCCTGGACACAGAATTAACCTGCGCCTCCATGGACAGCTGTGAGTCCAAAATGACTCCCAGGCTGCACACCTGGTCCTTCAGGGGCACAGTTACCGATATGAGAGCAACGCAGCTGCAAACTGGCAGCTTGTTTACATCACATGATGTGACTAGTTGTGGGAAAGAATCTTCCCGGAAGTTCACAGGCTTCACAAAGCTTTGTTCAGTGTGTAATATGAGACCTTCCTGTTGCGTATGTGAAGGAAGTCTTAGTTGCTTGCTTGCTGAACACTGAACTGTTCGGACATGTTTTTTTATAGAGTTGTACAGTCAGAAATAAACAAGATGTAAAAGGCTTTCTGACTTTCTTCTTTCCCTTGCTGGGATGCAAGGAGGGAAGGGGGTGTGCATTTTCCACGCTGGGAAATGTCACCTATTGAGATCTCCTGGACTGTGGGGAGGGCAGATCACCGGTAAACAAGCCCGGGAGCCTGGGAGAGTTGCCAGCCTTTCCCGAGCGGGCTTGTTTTCCAACATTCAGGACCAGGGAATCCCCCACACCTGCCCGCCCCCTGCCCTCCAAAAAACAGTACTTCTGTCTTGTCAGGATTCAACCTCAATCTTTTAGCCGCCATCCATCCTCCAACCGCCTCCAGGTGCCTCCAGGGGCCCAACATCTGGGGAAGTTTATAGAAGCTGCTGTGGAACAGATGAATCATCTAAGGTAGGAGTGAAGAACACTTTTTTCTGTTGAGGGCTTCATTCCATTCCAGAGCCCAAAGTAGTCAGGGAGATGGATCAAAAATGAATGGCTCGCCCATTTTTCTTGCCAGCCCTTTCCCTGCTCTTTGCCATGTGAGCCCATGAGGACTCATAACGCCCACAGGTTTCCCAGCCACAGTCTAAGGCCTGGACACTGTGCATTCAATGTATTGTTACTGGAGAAACTAGGAAATGGAGGTCCCAGTGCCTCGTGGCTCCAACAGTTGAGCAGAGAGGCACTGGGAAATCAATTCCCCAAGCTCTCCAGTCGCAACAGATGCTGTGCACAAGGCTTCTTCCATCGCTTCAAGCCCCACACATAACCTTCACCCCCACAAAGTTAATATTTAATGCTCCAACATTATAAGTTCTCAGAGCACTCAAATCTGTGCGTGTGTCTGGTGGCGAGAGAACTTTTTCTGGAAGTTCTCTTTTTTTTGTTTTGATTTATTAAAACTCAGTACAAAGTGAGTCAAGGGATGCTTGTTAATCACTGATTCTTATAGGGAAAGTGTGATGGGATGATAATCTTGGTGGAGACATTGAGAAGAACAATTCAAGCATATAATCTCACAAAATTAATTGATATTTATAGCAAGACATTTTTACCAATATCAGGGCATTCGCTATTAGTCCCATTCAGTTTTAATTAAATCCAAAGTAAATTGCATTGATTTAAAATATTTAAATACTGCCTTTTCAGCACCAAGCATTTGAGGCTTCAAATGTTGAGTCTCTTTTCTGTTCCATAGGATTAAAATGCATAGGAGATGGAACAAAATCTGTGTCTGATCTGAATATCAGCATTCTTAAGAGTGCTTTCCTAAACCCGTAAATGAGGTTCTCTTCTCATAAGACAAAGTTGCTGGAGGGAAAAGTACAGTTGTAGGAACATAACTAGTTTGCTTTGTAAAAGTAGGAACTCGATATAGAATTAGAACTTGTTCCTTTCTAAAATGAACCTTCCAAGCACTGACAAGGATCCTATTATGCAGAATCTAAGAAATGATTTGATAAGCACTCAATTTCTCTAAAAAATTAAGGAGGCCCATAAAGCATATTCATTCAAAATACAATTTCCAAAGTGTAGAAAGACCTTTGTTTCAAAGACCTTAGGAAGTTAATTGGCAATAATACAAAAAACTCCACAAAATCCAAATATCATTTTGCCATTGAAACCACAAGGACTTTATCATGACCCCGTAAAGCAGAACGTATTGATTTTCAAGTTGTGTTATTACTGAGCTTTACCTATCTATGACTTCTAGGTCAGCTCAATTTTCAGAGACGTCTGGGGTGAATTCCAGATTTACTCTGATCACAGAATAGAAAAGATTTGTGTGTAGATTTGCACACATAAAGTCCAAATGTGATATAAAATACATATCCAATGCAATGCTACTGTCAAGGCTGCTGAGTCTTTATTTTATTTTTTCAGTTTCAAGTATATAAAACACATGGCCACAGTTCCAGCTTCTATGATATGCAAAGAAAAACAACAACACGTTTTCACTGAAAGGAAAACATTTGGCGCAGCGTAGTACTTTCTGGAAATATTCATAGCAAAGCACTCAACATACCCCAAAGTGATGTTTCAGTCTGCCACCTTGATTTAAAATAGCGCACAATGTCCAAACTATGACCAAGTCCACCAACCCCAACTCAACGACTCTTGTGCCCAGTCTGGGGACAATATTTTGAGAGGCAGCTGAAGCTCTGCCAAAAAAGAGGCGAAGTCACGCCAAAGTCACGCTTTGGTGCACCATTTTGACTCAAACTGGCAACTGGCTTCCAAACAGCCATTCACAAAGGCTGCCTGCTACCCTTATCTCAGGAACCTTCATGCCAAACGTTTTTTGCAATGACATCTCAGGAGGTAGTTGAACCTATAGAACACAAATGGAGAAACAGAGAAAAGGACAAATGATTTCCCAAAGCCCAAATGTCCACAGCATCATGTAAACAGTGCTTCTGTGTTTAAATTGCAGCACAAGAATTTATTGAGCAAGCTGCAGAAGACTAAGGTTTTCTTTAACTAGCAAACTCACGATAACTTATTATTCAGTGTTGCAAGACAATGTTGTCAATGCTAATGTTCAGTGCTATTTTTCTAGAAAAAGAGGTACTGCAACTCACCATGAACATCTCCCTTGTTCTCTTAGAATGGCAATGGCACCCGCCTGAGAGGTGCTAGAGTTGAGCTCCAGTGAGCTCCAGCTGAAAGAAAAAAAGCCCAGGTTATAGTGTAAGCTTGGAGGTTTTATTACAATCAACCAGTATACAAATCTTGTGAAATAAGTGGGTAAATAGTAAAAGAGACTTCCAAGGACAATCTCAGTTGGGTGATCTTCATAACCAAGTCTTTATTAACCAGTAAGGAAACACATGTTCTATTTTAGCTTGAGGAGATTTTGCCACAATCCATAAACAGTTCAGAAGATATTTGTGGCCCTGCTAATGTTAATATTAAACTTGAGCACCAGTGAAAGCTACTGTTACCCTCCCCACTATCCATGCCATCATTGCAAGGATCAGAAAATCTGAGGCATACTTGGGATTCTACATAGCCTTGTTTCTGTGTATGTAACTGGGTTTCTGAAATTGGTCAGAAAAGTAACAGCTCTTAGTTCCTACTGCAGGCCTGGGAGATGTTAAGTTATGGGTGAACATATCAGACGACACAGCGATTCTTTAAACAGCTCTTGTTTATTCACAGACCAGAACAGAACTGAACTGAAGGGATCGGCCAGCCTGCTTATATAGAGCTCCACTACAATGCAACAGTAACCATTTTCTATAACTATCCAATCACTGAACGTCACTTTCAATCCCTTATTTGCATATGTGGACCTGAGTGAAAACTATCTACAGTATCCCCCTGCTGGCCCAGGGTGAAAACCTCAGTACATAACAGGAGAAATGGGTTGCTGTGAGGGGGTGTGGGTGTGGATCTGGTTTTATTTGCATTTTAAAGTGAACCAACAGGCTCCAAATGAGCCAAATACTTGCAGGAAATGAACACATTCATGTTTATTAACATCACATAGAAGAAGTGATTGTGTGAGATGGGGCATTTTACACATTGCATTTTTCTACATTTGAAAGCAACATTTTACATTCATAGAAGAAGTCTATGTAACCACTGTATGCTTACCAATATATGTATTGTTCAGGTATTTGTGCCACAGAGCCAGAAATGGCCATGAATTTCTAACATAAGAATACATCATAATAAGAGGAATTCAATCTAGTGCTCTGGCAATCATCTATCACCTATCTATTCCCTATATGCCCAGATCCAGGTTTGGGGCAAGTACTTTTTGGTGAGAGAGCCCCAGCAGAGCTTTAAAATCACAAACATGCAGCAAAGTAAAGCATAGAAATATAGGATGTTAAATCTTTAAAATATCCTCTTCAAATCTCCCAACTTCCCTTAGCATGGAAGGAGACCACACATTTGGCAAGTTAAAAATGGAGGAAGAGGACTGGAAGAAGTTTAAAGACTATCTGCAGAAACATTGCAAAGTTTATGAATGTTAAAAGGATGTTGGATATGAAAATAATATGGCATTAGTGATGCAGTGTGAAAAAAACATGCAAAAATGTAATAGAAAAAAGGTGAATGACAAAAGTTTTATTATGTCAAAGGTAAATAATATGTTAAGGGTACTTAAATATAAGGAGGAAAGATTGGGGACATAATAGAGTGATTTTAATAATTAGAAATGATTTCTGAAAGAGGATTAGGATTTGCTGTATTTGATTGGGTAAAGAGGAACACAAAAAAGGGAGGCGTGAGGAAGTCAAGAAAGAAAGTTAATTAAGTATGAATTTAAAAGCTGGAGTTTTTACTTCTTTTTTATTATTATTATTGTTAATCTTATTTTTTCTGTATGTTGTTTTTTTTCTTTTTCTTTTCTTTGGATCTGCTTTCTGTGTATAAAAACTTAATAAATATATTTTAAAAAAATAAATAAAAATGGTTTACTTACAAACTCTTCAAAGGTCAGATTCATGTGCTTTTCCATGTAGCAGGAAGAAAAGACAGGAAGGAAATTCCAAATAGGTAAGTGTGTCTATTTATTTATTTATTTATTTATTTTTGTATAGAAACACAAAGATGGCTTGGATTGATTGGAACAACCAGCCCACACATCCTAACTGGTAGGGTTCACATGGTGTCAAAAATGGTGGAACAAAGCGTTTGGTAACCTTTCCTCTTTTCAAGCCATCGAGGAAGCTGGCCACTGTCTGACTCTTGTGGGAGCAAATTTAATAGTTTAACTATGCACTGTGAAGTACTTTCTTTTGTCTCCCCAGACTCTTACAGCATTCAGCTTCATTGGAAGACTTAATACTAGAAAACTTAATACAAAGTTCCATAAACAAATACAGAGAACCTTGTCCTCTCACATCTCTGTCAAACCATCATGCTTTTATATTGCCAATTTTTAAATAAATTCAGCATTATTTGTTCAAATGGTGACACTTTGTCTCAGGAAATATTGTGCCACCATCTACAGACTAGACACGTTTTCATTATTTCTTTTCAAGCGACAATAAACAAAGATGCTCCCATTTATTTCTTTTTACTGAAAAATAGGACTTTAAAGACGGGTGCTAAACTCTCTGAAAGCCAAGACAAGGAGCTGAGTGAATTCTCTTGCAAAGAGCTTTCGTTATAATTGGATTATGACTACTATTAGCATAGATTTCCATGAAAATGGGTCTTGTCTACCTGGCTCTGATTTCACTTAACATATTTTTTACACTGGTGTTGTTTCCAGCTACTTTTAATGGCATGGCCTTTGAGAATGACAGAAATCAGATTTAGGCCTACTTCATGACTGCAGACAGCTTAGACATTTATCTCTTTCATTTGCCGTCCACCTGAGAATTGCTTATTGCTTATGCTTATTGTTATGTTTAGCGGTCGGCATAGCAGCGGTATTAGACCTAGCAGACGTAGCAGAACAATAGATTTTAAAATATTTGTAGACTAACTCTGAGAGACTGATTCTGCACTTGTGATAACCAAAGAGACCTAGGCTGTGCATTACACCTGCCACAGAGATCAATCTCTTCATTAGGCACTTCATACCCAACCGGAGTCTTTTGCATCACACTCCCTTTCCTTTTGTGAACACTTGCTATGATGTAGTGAATTTGCCCCTTGTAATTATTATTTTAATATATCTATATGCCACTTTTCCCCAAGTCAGGCTCTCCATGGTAGCCACCAGTTGCACAGAGTATCAGAATTCACATGGTGTGCCTCTTGGGCTTGCCGATCAGAAGGTTGGTGGTTCGAATCCCCACGACGGGGTGAGCTCTCGTTGCTCTGTCCCAGCTCCTGTCAACCTAACAGTTTGAAAGCATGTCAAAGTGCAAGTAGATAAATAGGTACCGCTCTGGCGGGAAGGTAAATGGTGTTTCCGTGCGCTGCTCTGGCTCACCAGAAGCAGCTTAGTCATGCTGGCCACATGACCCGGAAAGCTGTCTGTGGACATATGCCAGCTCCCTCGGCCTGAAAAGCGAAATGAGCGCCGCAACCCAATAGTCACCTTTGACTGGACATAACCGTGCAGGGATCCTTTACCTTTACTTTACAGTGGGCACACCGAATACAAACTTAATTCGTCCCGGGGGTCCGTACTTACCCCAAAAAGTCCGTATCCGGAGGTGCTGCTTCTGCGCCCACGTGCGGTGTGATAGAGGACTTCTGCACATGTGCCCATGGTGAATACCAGAAGTATAAACTTCTGGGTTTGCCGCATTTGTAACTCAAAATTATGTTACCTTAAGGTAACGTAACCCAAGGTACCACTGTACTGTGTTAAACAGCAGGGCCCTGCACCAGATCTTGTTGAGTCCTGGATCCCAAATGAAATTGGGACTGAATTGGGTCAACTTTAAATTGAGCCAGGCCAGGTTGAGGCTGCCTCAGTTTGCCTCCTCTTGGATCAGGTCCACTCAGAGAGATCTGGAGTCATGAAAAGGGGGCTATCTGTCAGCAAGAAGAGCAGGGAGGCTGAGATGTTAAATGTTTCTCCCCCTCTCCTCTTGACGTTACGTTTAATTATAAACCTGATTAAATATGGGAGTTGTGGGGGTTGGAAGAAAAGCACAGAGACCATGAACTCTGCAAAGCCCCCAGTTGGTTTGGAGCCTGAATCCAGGTTGGGTCAGCACCACATCATGTTGGGTCAGATTAGAGCCACACAAAGGTGCCAGATTAAGCCCTAAAATAGATTGAGTGTGTGTGCACACATCCCTAATAAATAGTATAGACATAGCTCAGTTGGATAGAGCGTGGTGCTAATAACACCAAGGTTGCTGGTTCAGTCCCTGTATAGGACAGCTGCATATTCTTGCATTGCTGGGGGTCGCACCAGATGATCCTCAGTGTCACTTCCAAGTGTATGATTCTAGGATATCATAAGGGATGCCAATGTCATGTGCGAACCAGCTTTGACTCGCACAGCCATTTTTGTTGCAGAGCAGTTATCACAAGTTAATCATCCTGTAAAAGTATCAATGGAATGAGTTTACAAACTTCAAACAGTGAAGACGGCATCGTAAACAATAGCATCATAAACAGTAGCATCATAAACACCAGTGGATTAAAAAATAAAATAATAGATGCAGATCTATGTAATGTCTGAATGCATTTTAAGCACTAATAACTTTTCATCGAGAATTTTTATTCTTTTATTTTTGTTTTATTTATTTCAACAGCATCCCTTTAGGCTGCTCAGAGATATGTGACCTGAAAAGATTTATCTGTCCAAGTCAACATGTCATTACAGAGTTTGTATGTATCAATGTATCTGTTACTGAAAATGCTCAAGAAAAGGTACAATGAGAACACTGATTTTTTAAAAAAACTTTTAGTTTTACTAAAGACCAATGAATAAAAACAAACAAACATACATAGGAATTGCCATTTGATAGCAACACTATCTGTCACCAAAGTTTCACTTGTCTTGATTTTCTGTAGTTGTAACCTCTCGGAGAAAGGGATGGGGGACGTTAATAATGGAAATCATGGCAGCACAGTCATTAACAGAATTCACACTTAACAGATGACATGTGGATGTGTGTGTGCATTCTGAAATGACTTGAGGCAATTTCCCATCTTGTGCGAAACTTTGTGCCTATGAGTCATCTTAAAGAGGAAAACAAAATCCCTCTTATCAAGATGCAGATAAAAAGAATAGGACGGAATCTTTAATAACATAAAAATAGATTTGTTTTTGGGGGGGAAAGATAAAGAAAGCAATCCTTTTAAACTTGAAATCATAGGAAGCATTTTCTTCCTGATAAATAATGTATTTCCTACAGTCAATCCAGACAGCAGACTTCTTCAAAAACCATTAGCCACTGATCCAATCCCATTTCCTTGAAACCTTACTAATAAATCATGTCCCTTCCTTGGCTCCATCTTATCCTGCAGTCCAGTTGTTCTGTGAATAGTTGTATTCAAGAAAGAGAGACAACTTTCAGGGTCGTCCCCCCTTTCTTTTTTCTTTGGTAACCAATATGGTTCAAAAGAAATTGACCTCACACATTTTGCATTATTCATCTGAGCTTTCAAATGCGTTGCTAGGCTAAGGACCCAAAACGTGCTCAGATGAGAGAGGTATTGATGGAAAGTTCCAGTATGAAGGAGAAGAGAGAAGTAATGGTTTGTAAAAGAAAAGAAAAGAAAGCCCAACTCACAAAAAAACCACAACCTAAGTGGAACATTGTCCATCTCAGCCTTCCACAGCCTAGTGAACTGCAGGTGGTTAGGACTACAACTTCCACCATCCCTTCTGGCTTGGGCTGATGGAATCTGGTGTCCCAAAGAGATAGAGGGCAGCATGCTGGGGAAGACTGGTCGGCTGCAATGTCTCCAGCCTATTTGCTTTCCTCTATCCACTCTTCTAGAAGTTTCTCAATATTGTTAGCTTTGGGTTCAAAAACTCCAAACGTACATAACACTCGTATTTTGTCTACTGAAGCTGACATTTTATTTCCTGGGCGTTTCCTGGCCACAGCTGATTTTCATACTCTCAAGATTCAGTTGCTGCTGCTTGCTATTCAGCGCCTAACAAACATTTGATATAGCAATGGCGTGACTAAAAACACAAATTTGGTTTAAAGGAGTCTCCCCCAACAAGTTGGGTTGTCTAAACTGTTTACTTGTTTTAGGGACAGAACTACCTAAATTGTATAGAAATTTAGTCATGTATGCTGCTACAGCAGCAAGAATGCTACTCAGCCAAAAGTGGAAGGAAGCAGAAGTCCTAGCAAAGGAAGAATGGAAACAAAAACTTATGGAATATGCAGAAATGGCGATACTTATTGGAAGAATAAGAAATCAAGATAACAAACTTTTTATAAAAGAATGGAAATGGTTTATTGAATATTTACAGATAAATTGCACACAAATAGAAAACATTGGCAGGATTATTGTAATAACCTGCAGTTTCATATATTTAAAGAAGATGAATAAATGAGCAAATTAGGTCAATTTGGATATGCAGAAGATATTAAAAAAAACAAATTTAAGGAACTGCAGAAAGAGGGGGAAGGAAGTCAAGTTTTGAAATGTTAAAATGATTGTAAAATTAATGAAATGTAAAAATCTGAAAAGTGTGTGTGTGTGTGTGTGTGTGTGTGTGTGTGTGTAAAACACAATAGGAAGACACAACTCCCTGGCTACACAGTCATACCTGGAATGGTGCTTCCCAAATGACTGACATGGAAGTCTCCATTTCCCCAACAAATTTCCTCACTTTCTCCTCAGGCACCGCATTATTTGCCATTTTATATATCTTCCTACACCTCAGGCATATTTGAGCCAATATCAGTAACAAAGCAATAGTTCACCATGTCAAGGAAATATGCATATATAAATGATGGCGCTCTGCACTCCACTTCTGAGGACTTTGTAACCATTAATAGTAATGCTGAACATGATCGAGCTATGTAGAACAAGCCTGTTTTTCTCAGGATGTTAATCAGATAAGTGGGTTTAACCCAAGGGAAGATTTAGAAAAATCAAATCTAAATTAAATATGATCCGCTCATCTGTAAAATAATCATGTGAAAAATGAATTAGGAAGCTGAGAGCTGATGGTGTTCACTTTAAGAACAACTTCCCATATTAAGATTTTAGATGCCAGAGATCTGTGGCGCCTCCTGAGAAACGTTTGATAATCCAACAAAATATCTATGGATGTGTCATCTGAAATAAGGTTCCCTAACACAGCACCCTCCAGATGATTTTGGACTACAACTCCCATCAGCTTCAGTCAGCATAGCCAGTGCCAAGAGATTATGGGACATGTAGTCCAATCGCATCAGGCTGTGGGAGGCTGTTCTAAGTGGAAGCCTTCCGAATTGTCCACCAAGTTTCTTTTAGGTAATATTGGGTGGTAACTTAGAGGTGGGACGCGGGTGGCGCTGTGGGTAAAACCTCAGCGCCTAGGGCTTGCCGATCGAAAGGTCGGCGGTTTGAATCCCTGCGGCGGGGTGCGCTCCCGCTGCTCGGTCCCAGCGCCTGCCAACCTAGCAGTTCGAAAGCACCCCCGGGTGCAAGTAGATAAATAGGGACCGCTTACTGGCGGGAAGGTAAACGGCGATCCATGTGCTGCGCTGGCTCGCCAGATGCAGCTTTGTCACGCTGGCCACGTGACCCGGAAGTGTCTCCGGACAGCGCTGGCCCCCGGCCTCTTGAGTGAGATTGGCGCACCAACCCCAGAGTCTGGCAAGACTGGCCCGTATGGGCAGGGGTACCTTTACCTTTACCTTTAACTTAGAGGTGCATAGTTTGCGTGTGAAGACCCCCCAAAGCACCCCCAAAATAAAGACACAATAGACACAGAATATAGTTTAAGGTTTTTGGCATTAATTTTGGCCTCAGCTTCATTGCTTACAGCATGTGAGTGGTTGTTTAGGCATTGGTTCCAGACTCCCTGAACCTGCACAGTGGCAGGAAAAGGACTGACAACTGGGCACCACCATATGTCAGTAAGGGAAAGCATCCTGGGGGAACGAGAACTCCTTCGATCTCACAGCTCACCCCAAATGCTCCCAGGGGCTCTGGCGTGGCCCTAGCCCCTTGACAGGGTTCAGACAAAAGCAAGACGAGCCCCTGGATTCCTTTAATGGAATTCCCTAGCAGCAATGGAGGGACAGGCACAGCCAACCACGTCCCCTCCACAAAATATTGAACCAATGCCTTACCGCCAACCTTACAACGTTGTGACGATTTGCTACACGGTAGGCAAAAACCAAGTGGCAACAGCCAATCAGCCAAATGGCAAAATTCCTACCGGGCCCCTGCTCCAAAACAGATGATCCCATGACAGGCATAGCAAGGCCAAAGAACAGCCCTAAATATAGGGTGGGAGGGCGGGTGATCTGATGTGCATCGCAGAAAAGAGAAAGCTCCCAGCGACGTGCAGCAGCTTAAATAGCCCCTCAGTGGCCAATTGACATCCCAGCAGGCCAGATTTCTACTCCAGCAACTGAGGGGCAACCGATGGGGTGTTGTGGCTAAGCAAATGGTCCCGCCCCACAACAGGGAGGCAGTTTAGGTGATCTCACTGCAACATGTGCCTTCCATGATGGAGGGCACGATTTAGCATAGAAGTTATTTCTATGCAGGTACACTCAGAAATAAGTCCTATTCAATTCAGTGAAACTTACTGTCAGGAAAGGGTGAATATTATTGCAGTCTAAGTGTTAGGAGATGGGTACTACCTCTTGTGGGGGAATCCATCTATACCCTCCAACATTTCTCCAATAAAAATAGGCACATCCTATTCAATAATAATAATAAGAATAATAATTTTATTATTTATACCCCACCCATCTGACTGGGTGGCCCCAGCCACTCTGAAAAGCTTCCATATATATATATAAACATAACAAAACATTAAACATTAAAAAAACCCCTTTCCTGTACAAAGCTGCCTTCTGTCAGGCAGCAGAGGATTCAAGCCCCCATGGCAGGTTGGCAGAAACGGATAAGACAAGGAAAAGTTCTTACCAACTGCTTTTTATTCAATATTCACAGAGAGAGGCTTGGGAATGCAGCCTCTTGGAATAATGGCATTGCCCCGGGTGAGTCTCAACCCACTCCCTCTCTCCCTTCATATGTCATCACTACGGGTGCTGAGAAGTGCCCTCTGCCTCTGAGCTCTTTGCTCTCCTACTTTCAATGCTAACCGGGGTCTAGGATCTGGAGGATCTGGAATGCTTTCTAAAGACACTGTGTCTGTCAGCTGTCACCCCCTGGTGCTTCTTATTCCTCTTCTCCCATTATTTCCCAGCTTTTCCCCTCATCTGCCTCTGAGCTGTGATCTCCCTCAAACCCCTGTTGTAATTCTGAACTGTCATCTTCTTCTCTGGGAGGGTCAGACAGGGGAGGGGGTCTCCACCATTCCTCCTCTGCTCAGTCCCTGACATCTTCAGATGTCTTCTAAAGGTTCTATAGTTACTTATCTCCTTAGTTCGGGGTTGCATAACTCCATACTATTTCTCAGATGAAAATAGGGACGTCCTACCATAGTCTCCGGACATGGGTGGCTCTGTGGGTTAAACCACAGAGCCTAGGACTTGCCAATCAGAAGGTCAGCGGTTCAAATCCCTGCGACGGGGTGAGCTCCCATTGCTTGGTCCCTGCTCCTGCCAACCTAGCAATTCGAAAGCACCTCAAAGTGCAAGTAGATAAATAGGTACCACTCCCACGGGAAGGTAAACGGTGTTTCCATGCGCTGCTCTGGTTCGCCAGAAGCAGCTTAGTTGTGCTGGCTACATGGCCCGGAAGCCGTATGTCTGCTCCCTCGGCCAATAAAGCGAGATGAGCGCTGAAACCCCAGAGTCGGCCACGACCTGACCTAATGATCAGGGGTCACTTTACCTTTACCATAGCCTCCAACATTTCTCTGGTGAAAATAGGAATGTCCTAAGGGAAAGCAGAATGTTCTGGGAACAAAGCTGAAACTGGGATGGTTCCTGTAAATATAAGACTGTCCCTGGAAAATAGGGAAACTTGGAGGGTTTGCATGTCATGCTCCTTCTGGGGTAGTTTGTCCACCTTTGGTCGCCACCATACACTCAGCTTTCACCTGTGGCTCCTAGAAGCTGTCAGCATGCGACAGCAGCCATACCTTGGGAATGGCTTCAACTGGCGGGCTAAACCAGGTAGCCGATGGGCCTCAAATTTTCAGTAAGTTAGAGCGTTCCCCTGCATGTGAAGACAGGCTCCAGCAGATTGAGCAGACAAGACCATTGTGGGGTCCAACAGTCAATAAGGTGGCTTCTGCACGAGCTGTAAAGGAATGTGAGGGACTTGGTCAAATCCAGCACATTGGCCTGTTGTTGTTGTTTAGTCATTTAGTCGTGTCTGACTCTTCATGACCCCATGGACCAGAGCACGCCAGGCACTCCTGTCTTCCACTGCCTCCCGCGGTCTGGTCAAACTCATGTTAGTAGCTTTGAGAACACTGTCCAACCATCTCATCCTCTGTCGTCCCCTTCTACTTGTGCCCTCAATCTTTCCCAACATCAGGGTCTTTTCCAGGGAGTCTTCTCTTCTCATGAGGTGGCCAAAGTATTGGATCCTCAGCTTCAGGATCTGTCCTTCCAGTGAGCACTCAGGGCTGATTTCCTTCAGAATGGATAGGTTTGATTTTCTTGCAGTCCATGGGGTCATGAAGAGTCCTTTGTCAGCAAGGTGATGTCTCTGCTTTTTAAGATGCTGTCTAGGTTTGTCGTTGCTTTTCTCCCAAGAAGCAGGCGTCTTTTAATTTCATGACTGCTGTCACCATCTGCAGTGATTGTGGTGCCCAAGAAAGTAAAATCTCTCACAGCCTCCATTTCTTCCCCTTCTATTTGCCAGGAGGTCATGGGAACAGTGGCCATGATCTTAGTTTTTTGATGTTGAACTTCAGACCATATTTTGTGCTCTCCTCTTTCACCCTCATTAAGAGGTTCTTTATTTCCTACTATATTTCTTCCAGCAATCTTAATTCCAGCTTGGGATTCATCCAGTCCAGCACATAGGCCTAGTAGCCCTCAAATACTTTCAGATGAATGAACACATCCCATGTTTTCCCCTCTGTTGGCCATTCCTACTTTGTACATGTATAACATATGGTGGAAGAGAAATAGTGTTCCATTAGCAAATGCTCAAGGTGGCTTATGGTCAAAACAAAATAAAAAAAACCCTTCCAGTAGCACCTTAAAGACCAACTGAGTTAGTTCTAGGTATGAGCTTTCGTGTGCATGCACACTTCTTCAGATACACTGAAACAGAAGTCACCGGACCTTTCTATATAGTGAGAAGGTGGGGAGGGGTATTACTCAGAAGGGTGGTGGGAATGGGTGATTGGCAGATAGCTGCGATGAGCCTGTTGACGACTCTTAACGACTGCAATAGGTCTTACAGGAAAAAGCAAGGGGTGAAAAGGTGAAAAATGGCTTTGTCATGTATAATGAGATAAGAATCCAATGTCTTTGTTCAAACCAGGTCTTTCCATAGTTTTAAGTTTGGTGAGAAGTTGCAATTCAGCAGCTTCTCTTTCCAGTCTATTTCTGAAATTCCTTTGTAATAGAACAGCTACTTTGAGATCTTGTATAGAATGTCCTGGGAGATTGAAGTGTTCTCCTACTGGTTTCTCTGTCTTGTGGTTCCTGATGTCGGATTTATGTCCGTTTATTCTTTGGCGTAAGGTTTGGCCTGTTTGTCCAATATAAGAAGTGTGCATGCACACGAAAGCTCATACCTAGAACTAACTCAGTTGGTCTTTAAGGTGCTACTGGAAGGATTTTTTTTATTTTGTTTTGACCATGGCAGACCAACACGGCTACCTATCTGTAAGGTGGCTTATGTTGGCCAACGATTTCCTAGGCACGAGGCTGCTACTGTTATTAGGCCTCATAAACTTGTACTTGAATGTTAGCTTGATTATCATCACATGGAGCTGGCTGCATTTATGGCTCTGCCATGATGCTGCCTTATCATATTTCTCACTGGACAGAGGCCACGAGAAGGCCAGAAATAATGGCAAGGATCACAGTAAACCAGAACAACAAGTTTCCACAAATGTTGCTGCAACCCAAAGGAAATCTGAAAAGGTTGTGATTCATGTCTGATACTCCTGAATATTTTGCTGTGTGAGGGGAAAAAGAGAGAAAGCAAGCATGCTTTCATTGCAGAGGACATCATCTATTGATCTATGAATGGTCTCCTCCATCATTCGCTTGACACTGTGGTGTGTCATTTTGATGACAAACTTCATCAAAGCAGATAAAAGCTTGGGGCACTTTGTATCTTAATGGAAAGAGAAAACATCAGAAAGTCCTTTGATCTGAAGATGTTTAAGCACTTACACAGACTTTCTATGTGTGCTTGCTTCAACATTTATTTATATTATTTTTAGTTTAAAGAATCTCTTACTAGATAAGAAGGCTCCTAGAGTACCTTAAAAATCTACAGAACAATAATGAAATGAATAAAATGTTTAAGATAACCTTTGTTCAGAGACCAGAAGCCTTTTTATTAGGCATTGCAGGTCAAGATTTGCCAAAAGAAAAGAAGAAGCTTTTTATGTACGCTACAACCGCAGCTAGGATATTTCTAGCCCAAAGATGGAGAAGCGACAAAACACCAACTAAAGAACAATGGCAAGAAAAATTGATGGAATATGCAGAAATGGCGAAGCTAAGTGAAAGACTTAGAGACAATGACAATAGAGACTTTAAAAAAGACTGGGAATCATTTATGAGGTGCTTACAGAAATAATATAAAGAAATAGGCTCACTAGCAGGGTTTGAGTAAACACTTACAAGTAAAAAAATAAATACAGAAATGATAAAGATAATGTCAAAATGAAACAAATTCCTTCCAGTAGCACCTTAAAGACCAACTAAGTCAGTTCTTGGTATGAGCTTTCGTGTGCATGCACACTTCTTCAGATACACTGAAACAGAAGTTTCCAGACCCTTCTATATAGTGAGAAGGTGGGGAGGGGTATTACTCAGAAGGGTGGTGGGAATGGGTGATTGGCAGATAGCTGTGATGAGCCTGTTGACGACTCTTAACGACTGCAATAGGTCTTACAGGAAAAAGCAAGGGGTGAAAAGGTGAAAAATGGCTTTGTCATGTATAATGAGATAAGAATCCAAGGTCTTTGTTCAGACCAGGTTTTTCCATGGTTTTGAGTTTGGTGATAAGTTGTAATTCAGCAGCTTCTCTTTCCAGTCTATTTCTGAAATTCCTTTGTAGTAAAACAGCTACTTTGAGATCTTGTATAGAATGTCCTGGGAGATTGAAATATTCTCCTACTGGTTTCTCTGTCTTGTGATTCCTGATGTCCGATTTATGTCCGTTTATTCTTTGGCGTAAGGTCTGGCCTGTTTGTCCAATATTGTGGGAATAATACTACAACCAGAATAATACTACAACCAGACCTAACACGGACACTGGCACCAGAGCCTGCAATAAACCCAGATGCCAACTTTGCTGCCACATACACCCGGACAACACCATTACTGGCCCCAACAACATCACACATACCATCTCGGGACTATTTAATTGCTCATCGTCTAACATTGTGTATGCCATAAAATGCCAACAGTGTCCTTCAGCTCTCTATATTGGACAAACAGGCCAGACCTTACGCCAAAGAATAAACGGACATAAATCGGACATCAGGAATCACAAGACAGAGAAACCAGTAGGAGAACATTTCAATCTCCCAGGACATTCTATACAAGATCTCAAAGTAGCTGTTTTACTACAAAGGAATTTCAGAAATAGACTGGAAAGAGAAGCTGCTGAATTACAACTTATCACCAAACTCAAAACCATGGAAAAACCTGGTCTGAACAAAGACCTTGGATTCTTATCTCATTATACATGACAAAGCCATTTTTCACCTTTTCACCCCTTGCTTTTTCCTGTAAGACCTATTGCAGTCGTTAAGAGTCATCAACAGGCTCATCACAGCTATCTGCCAATCACCCATTCCCACCACCCTTCTGAGTAATACCCCTCCCCACCTTCTCACTATATAGAAGGGTCTGGAAACTTCTGTTTCAGTGTATCTGAAGAAGTGTGCATGCACACGAAAGCTCATACCAAGAACTGACTTAGTTGGTCTTTAAGGTGCTACTGGAAGGAATTTGTTTTGTTTTGACTATGGCAGACCAACACGGCTACCTATCTGTAAATGTCAAAATGATAAGAGAATAACAATATTAGATATAAAGAATGCAATATGAAGATCTAATTTAGCAAGCAGGGGAATTAATATGTTAAAAACCAGAACAGAAAGTTGAGGGAAGTCGGGGGAGGGGAGGGGGAAATCTGGGAAGTTGTATTCATTTTTTGTTATTGGATATGTTATCATTATAATGAAAATGTAAAACACAACAAAAATTATTATAAAAAAAGAAATCTACAAAACAAAACAAATCCATTCAGTCCCTACCCTTAGAGTTACAAATAAAAAAGCACACAGAAAGAAAGAAGAAGCAAAGGAAGGATGGGGGGAAAAGAAAACAAACTCAAGTGTCATTTTTTCACGATATATGTTTTATAATGACCAGCTGGGATAGACAGTTCAGGTCGCCTGATGGAATTGCTGCAGCTAGGAGACAATTGGGATTAGCCAAAGGCTAATGAGATAGCTTTTCTTCCTTTCTCTCCTCATGGACAGTATGCAGTTATGCGACCCCCGAGCCAAGGAGATAAGTAACTATACGACCTTTAGAAGACATCTGAAGGCAGCCCTGTATAGGGAAGTTTCTTAATCTTTAGTGTTTTATTAGATGTCAGCTGTGATAGCTCAGTTGGCAGAGCACGAGACTCTGACTCACAGGGCTGTGGGTTTGAGTCCGACATTGAGCAAAAGGTTCCTGCATTTCAGGGGATTGGATTAGATGATCCTTGCGGTCCCTTCCAACTCTTTGGTTCTACTATTCTTTGCTTCTATGATTATGTTTTCATATACGTTGGAAGCCACCCAGAGTGGCTGGGGCAACCCATTCAGATGGGCAGTGTATAAATAATATTAGAATTATTATTATTATGGAACAGAACATCCCTATTTTCATCGGAGAAATGTTGGGAGATGTGAAATAAGCAACGCTTATAGAGAAGAAAGTTCCAAAGGGCTTACTGCAGCTGGCTGCTGATTCTGTAGGTTCACCCTACCACTTAATAATAGCCATAGGAACAGGAAGAATAAAAATACAAAATAATAGAATAATCATCAAAATAATCATCGTCATAATCATTGTTTAGTCGTCTTAGTTGTGTCCGACTCTCTGTGACCCCATGAACCAGAGCATGCCTTGGAAATTTCTTCTTAAAGCTTCTCCTTTTTAATGTCCATAGTGTTTTCATGGCAAAAATACTGGAGTGGTTTGCCAGTTCCTTCTCCTGGTGGATCACATTTAGTCTAAACTCTCAGCTATGAGCTGTCCGTCTTGGGTGGCCCTGCACGGCATAGCTCATAGTTTCTTGGAGTTATTCAAGCCCCTTCACTACGACATGGCAGTGATCCATGAAGGGGCAAAATAATCATATAAAGTGTTAAAAAGAAGACACACACACACACACACACACACACACACACTATTCCATAGAGCGCTCTCTCTCTCTCTCTCTCTCTCTCTCTCTTCTATGGTAGACTACAAGGTCATATCTGTTTGTTCAGCCGGTGCATATTTTTAAACCAGCACAGGTGTACACACATGGAAACTATGTATGACCTGGCTTTAAATAAGCAACTGAGATCAACCCAGGAGTTCTTTCCTCTCTTTTTTGTTCTCATCTCTCCTAACTTCACTGCGAGAAGTGAGGTTACAGGGAATCAGGCAGAGGGCCTTCTCGGTAGTGGCGCCCACCCTGTGGAACGCCCTCCCATCAGATGTCAAGGAAATAAACAACTATCTGACTTTTAGAAGACATCTGAAGGCAGCCCTGTTTAGGGAAGTCTTTAATGTTTGATGTCTCGTCATGTTTTTAATATTCTGTTGGGAGCTGCCCAGAGTGGCTGGGGAAACCCAGCCAGATGGGCAGGGTACAAATGATGATGATGATGATGATGATGATGATGATATTGTCCATGATCACTGACAGCACTAAAATTAACCATTTTGTAAGGAAAATATTATGACATCAAACTTTTAAAACTGAGAATAAAAGGCTTGTTTGTTAGAGTCAAGGGTATCGTGTGTCCTCTTGAACCCAAGAAGATCATCTTTGCCTCTTTTGTCTATGGGGACAGTAACCTCTGACAATTTTGTATGCAGGTAAAGTTGCACAGAAAATTGTTTTTCAGCCCTGTTTTTCAGTGCTCCTTCCGCCACCTAGACTCATGCCCTCTTGCAGTCTTGGGATGAAAAGAGAAAGCGTTTAGCGCAGCCATAAATTCACAGTTTAGAAAAGCACTTTCAGAAGGTTAATGTGTACAAACAACAGTGGAAATTATTGTCTTTTGTCCCTGCTTCTGAAAACAATCCTCACTCTCCATCTCCTTGAAGATGTTCTGAGCTCCAAAAAAAGGAGGAAAATAAGAAAAAGGAAAAAAAAAGATTACAATAAAGATTTGCTATTCAAGGCCTCCACCCTCTACTTTTTTCTTATTGTAAGTATTCTCCCCCGGTTTTAAAAAAAGAACAGCTTGTTCAAAACAAACAAAAATGAGATTTAAATAATGGGGATACAGTAGAAGATTGTGCAGGTAATATAAACACTGCCGTATGTTGCACATTTCACTTTTTACTCAATTAATCTCATTTTTAATTAGTTTGATTAAAGCGTCTGGCAGGAAGCTTGAGCTGCAACTCGGACTCAAATCTGTGTACTCTGGCAATGTAATTAAAAGAGCGAGACTTGGTTAATGTGAGGTGATTTGCTTAAAAATGATGGCATCCCTTTCAAATGAGATGCAAAACTTGACCCTGTGCTCTTCAGCACAGCCGTACCAGGACACAGAACTCGGGGGTCCCAGATCTCATCCCTTTCTCTGGAATTGTGACATGTCACTCTTCCCACTGTTGAGACAACAGCATCCACTGGCTTGACAGTTCTGGAAGGGACCCCAAGGCTCAACTAGTCCAACCCTTTGCAATGCAGAAATCTCAGCTAAAATATCCCTGACAGATGGCCATCCAACCTCTGCTTAAAAACCTCTGAGGAAGGAGAGTCCACAACCTCCAGAGGGAATCCACTGCACTGTCAAATAGCTCTTATTATTGTTCTTCTTTCATATTTGTCCATAGAGTGTCTATAGTCAAATAAATCCTCCTGTATATACAATTCTTATTGTCTGTCTATATTCATTTACAACTACCATTGGTTACATTAATCACATTATACATTTTACTTTTTGTTATTTTCTTTCACCTTATGAGGTTTATTTCAGTTCTACTGGTTTCACTATTTCACCTTATCCTTCCTATGTATGACATAATTTTTCCCCATTCTTTTTGAAATGTTCCATCGCCCTGTTGTCAAATTTCCCCCGTTAATCTAGCTATTTCTGCATATTCCATTACCTTCTGTTGCCATTCTTCTACTGTTGGTACTTGCTGTTGTTTCCAAACCTGGGCTAACAATAACCTCGCCACTGTTGTTGCATATAAGAATAATTTCTGGTCATTCTTAGTAATGTCTTCTCCTACTGTTCCCAACAAGAACACCTCTGGCTTTTTCAAAAACGTATATCTAAATATCTTCTTTAATTCATTATATATAATTTCCCAATACGTTTTTACCTTATCACATGACCACCACATGTGAAAGAAACTACTTTCTTTCACCCCACATTTCCAGCAATTCTTGTTTCCTGTTTTATACATCCTTGTCAATTTAATTGGCATGAGGTACCATGGTACGGATGGTTTTCCTGATATTTAGTTGCAATCTCCTTTTTCGTAGCTCAAAGCTGTTGGTTTGAGTCCTACCCTCCCGAGCAGGAGAAAACAAGCTTCTTCCCTTTTCCATGTGACAGCACTTCAGATCTGAAGATGGCTATCATATCTCCTCTCCGTCTCCCCTTTTCCAGGCTAAACATACCCATCTCCCTCGACTGTTCCTCATAAGTCAACATCCTTCTTAAACTGTGGTATGGTGCCATTGTCGTGCTTTCTAGCTGAGAAGCACCACGTCCTGTGTAAAATGAGACGATGTTGTGACGATGACAAAGCAGTCGCTCTGCAGATCCATCTTGATTTGTGCTGGGGAATTCACCGGCCACATCAGAAACAGCATGTGGAAAACTCTTGCACTTCTTTTAACTTGGAATGTGTAGGATCTTGAGGGCTCCAAGAAGAAGAAGAAGAAGAAGAAGAAGAAGAAGAAGAAGAATAGTAGTAGTTTGGATTTGATATCCCGGTTTATCACTACCCTAAGGAGTCTCAAAGCGGCTCACAACCTCCTTTCCATTCCTCCCCCACAACAAACACTTTGTGAGGTGAATGAGGCTGAGAGACTTCAGAGAAGTGTGACTAGCCCAAGGTTGCCCAGCAGCTGCATGTGGAGGAGCGGGGAAGCGAACCCAGTTCACCAGATTATGAGTCCACACCTCTTAACCACTATACCACACTAGTTGGCTGCTCTTTAACTAGAAAAAAAGATGATCAGGGCAAGGAGAAGCCACATGGTTACCTGTATTTACTCATTGACAGAGAAGCTACCAGCTCTCCAGGTTCATGAAACTGCCTACAGCACATGTCTTTCTTTTCAATAGGAGAGTTGATAGCTCAGTGATAGATCATTAATCTTACATATGCAGAAGTTCCTAGATTCAATACCTAGCACCTGTAGGTGGGAATGGGATAAGCTGTCAGTTTTGCTTTCTCATTTTTTCCAATCATAAACTCAATTCTCCGCATGTCCGCATCAGTTTGTGATTTTTTTGTTCAAAGTCCTCGTGAAAATTCATTTCTAGCCTGCCTGTTTTAATGTTCTTATGTTCTTTGTATACTGTGTTAGTTTTATGATGTTTCCCACCCTGAGCCCAGCTCCAGCCAGGGAGGGCGGGGTACAAATAAATTATTATTATTATTATTATTATTATTATTATTTCTCTTAATGCACATGCATTTGCATTTGTGTGCATTATTTCCAGCAGTATGTGCATTTATATGCATACCTTACCTCAGCACATGCCATTTGTGTACACGTTACCAGGCTGGTGAAGGGCGTTGCAAAATTCAGAGAGGTGTATTTGCTTGTGTCCTGAAAGTTTCCGAAAGTATAAATCAGGTTGGTTTGCCTTTAAATGTAAACTGAATCGAGACTTCCGGTCGGCGCCAGCGTTTAATGGCGGTCCTTGCCTCGAGCTCCGAGGCAGGACTGCTCCGCGAGTTCGGGTCTTACCCGCTACGGCAAGCGGGGGACCCCTAAAATCACAGGCGCTGAAGCCTGTGAGCAAGGAGATTCGGTGGGCACCTTTGCGCCCCCCGGTATCGTGAAAGAGCCTTTTTAAAGGCTCCGGAGCGGCATCGGGGCGAGCGCGGTGCTGAGGATCGCTACCCAGCTTGCGGAGTGAAGCCGCGTCGCCATTGACGGAGAGCGCCGATTCCTTTCTGAAATCAACGATTGGCAACAACAATACCCGTGAGTAAGAACGGAAATTAAGGAAACGGGATTTTAAAAATTTAGAAGATTTGGCTGAAAACGGGAAGGCAAAATTAAGGAAGTCAGCCTCCCGGACCTGCATGAGTAACGGAGCAATGAAGAGACTGAGCTGTACTTAAAAGGAAAGTTATTTTAAACTTTACCAGACCAGACATCGAAAGGATCTCCCCCCTGTAGAGCAGGGGAAGGGGGGGGGGAAACAGAATTAATCTAACCTGTAAAAGAAAGAAAGGTTATGAACGGGGAAGCTTCCGCTGCCGACACTTCTGGCCAGACTGCCGGAGTAGCGATCGCCTAGAAAAGGAACTGTCAAATGAGCTGTCAAAAGATAGCGGCTACAAAATAAGACTTATTTGAAACATAATAACGGGACTTTGGTGGATTACAGTTTTAATACCACAAAGTGTTACAAAGTAAGGACTTTTGGTTGGACTTGTGCTTTTGGAACTTTCAGTTTCTTTGTAGCTGTTACCTCTGTTTGGATACAATTTCTCCCTCTAGAGGGCTTCAGTTGCATTACGGTGGATTCAGCGGGATTTTCCACTTGCAACTTTCCTGTGTGAACGACCTTGAGTTATGAGCAACCCGCTGGAAGAAATTTCAACAAGAAGTAAAACAAAGCAGGCTCAAAAACAAGCTCAAAAAAGAGGTTCTATATCAGGAGCAGCAGCTGCACAAGAGAAAACAACAGCAGCATCAATGGATTCTATGACACAGGCTCTGCTCAGAATAAATCAATCTTTAGAAGTACTTACTAAGCAGTCTGCAGAGCTCACTAAACAATCTACAGAGAACTCTAAGAAACTGACGGAGCTGACAACAAGATTAGACCTGAACACAACGACAATATCATCTAATACAGACTCTATCAACCGTTTGATCCAAGAGAGTACGGAAACAAGGAAAATAGCTGAGAGTGCCAGAACTACTGCTGAAGAAACCAAGGGAAAATTTGCGCCTATTGCAAAGAAAGTACACGAACATGATGCAGCTTTAGCCCTACTGGAGTTGGAGAGGAAAAGCAAGAACCTGAAACTGAGATTGGTACCAGAAGAGGAAGAGTACAAGCTTGGGGAATTCCTTACAGATAAATTTCAAGATTTTTGGAATGATGAGTTAGATGGAGAGGAAGATGAATTTGTAATAACTTCAGCCTTTCGGATTGGTAGGAAGCAAGGCAAGAAACCAAGAGATTGCTTAATCACACTGAGATCAAAGGAACAAAGAGATAAAATATTGAATTTACATTTCCAGAAGGCCTTGGTCATTAAAAACTCTCAGATACAGATCTTCAAGGATATTCCTAAACACTTTTTGGAGGTTAGAACTCAGTTTAAAGATCTAGTTGACTTACTCAAACAGAACAATATCCCATTCAGGTGGGAATTCCCACAAGGGCTGTCCTTCAACTTTAAAGGGAAGAAAATTAAAATAAAAACAAATCAGGACAAAGAACTTTTTCTGGAAAGAAACTCAGAGGATCTTCAGAAAGGAACTGTTAGTGAGAGGGAAATACCGGACATTTCAAATCTATCATTTGGATTGAACCAAGCACCGACCGAGGAGGAACAACAACTTGGTGCAGTCGGTGGAAGAGGTACCCAGTAATAAAAATGTCTCTGCAACTCTTGAGTTGGAATTGTAATGGTCTAAACCATCCCCGAAAAAGGGGCCAAGTGTTTCATATATTCAAGAAAGAACACTTAGATGTAATTTGCTTACAAGAAACCCACATTACCAGGTCACACAGAAAGCTTCTAATAAATAAGAGACTAGGATTAGAATTTATCTCATCAGATAGAGTCAAGAAAAGAGGAGTAGTGATTTATGTTAAGGAAAAATTCGAGCCAAAAATGATCTTTAAGGATGAGCAAGGAAGATACCTGGCAGTGGAAATTCAAATTCAAGGAGAAAAGATTTTGATTGTTGGAGTTTACGCACCAAATGAGGGGAAGGCTGAATTCTTCAAGAAGTTGCATGAGACTTTAATGGACTTTTTGGACCTTAAAATTATAATGATGGGCGATATGAATGGAGTTGTCTCCACAAGCATGGATAAGGCCCAAAGACAAGTAATATCCAATGATGGAAGACTACCAAAGACTTTTTTTGAACTGACTGACACTATGGACCTGATTGACATTTGGAGAACTAGGAACCCTCTGGAAAAGGAGGGGACTTTCTTCTCTGAAGCAAAAATGACATGGACTAGAATTGACCAAATATGGATTTCTAGTAATCTGGCATCAAGGGTTAAAAAAACAGAAATCTGCCCAAAAACCTGCTCCGACCATAATGCTGTGAAGATGGAAATGAGACTGACAACAGCTGGAACCTTTAGATGGAGAATGAATGACACTCTTTTTGGAGATGAAGAAATTTCTAAAAAGGCCCAAAAGACACTTAAAGACTACTTCGAGATAAACCTGAGATCAGATGTCGAAAAAAGAGTAATTTGGGACGCAAGCAAAGCCGTGATGCGTGGCTTCCTAATACAACAGAATTCAATAAAGAGGAAAAAACAGAATGAGAGGAAAGAGAAAATTTGGAACCTAATAAAAGAAGGAGAGAAGAAACTGAGATCTAAACCCAAGTCTCATGAGATTTTAAGAGAAATAAAGTTTTATCAAACACAATATATGGAACTGATGAATCAGGAAATAGAATGGAAAATAAAACAAATGAGGCAAAAGACCTTCGAGTCAGCAGATAAATGTGGGAAGCTACTGTCATGGCAATTGAAAAAGAGACGAAAGCTGAATACGGTGACATCACTCGAAGTAGATGGGAAGTTTATTAATAAACCAAATGAGATAAGTAACTGCTTTCAAAGTTTTTTCAAGAAACTGTATAAACAAGGGCCAAAGAATGAACAAGAGATAGCAGAATTTATTGAAAAATACGGCCTGCCAAAAATTTCCGAAAAAAACAGAAGGAGTTTGAATGAGAAAATTACAGATCAAGAAATAGAGAGTGCCATTCAGGATATGCGACTAGGGAAATCACCAGGACCAGATGGACTAACTGCGAGATACTATAAGGCATTGAAGGAATGGTTAGTACAACCATTGAAAGAAGTTTGCAACCAAATCTTGGAGGGGAAAAAGGCTCCCGAATCGTGGAAGGAAGCATTCATCTCACTTATACCGAAGACAGAAACTGAGAAACATCAAGTCAAGAACTACCGCCCTATATCACTTTTGAATGTGGATTATAAAATTTTTGCAGACATTTTAGCAAAAAGATTTTAAAAAGTTTTGTTAGAGGAGATTCACAGGGACCAAACAGGCTTTCTACCAGGTAGACAATTGTCAGAAAATGTGAGGAACATTATAGACATTTTGGAACTCTTAGAAACTGACATAAATAGAAAAGCTGTGCTGATTTTTGTGGATGCAGAGAAAGCCTTTGACAACATTTGCTGGAGTTTTATGAAGAGGAATCTCCAAGGGATGGGGGTAGGCCAAAATTTTGAAAACGGTATAGGTGCAATATATTCTGAGCAAAAGGCTAAACTAATTGTAAATGGTATGGTCATGGACGAGATTCCAATAGAGAAAGGGACACGACAGGGATGCCCAATATCCCCCCCTATTGTTTATATCGGTACTGGAGGTTTTCCTGAATATGATTAGAAGGGACCAGCTGGTTAAAGGAATACAGGTCGGAACTAAACATTATAAGTTAAGAGCATTTGCAGATGATCTAGTTTTGACATTACAACAGCCAGAAGCCAGTACAAAAAGAGTTTTGGAATTAATTGAAATATTTGGTCAAGTAGCAGGTTTCAAATTAAATAAGCATAAGACAAAGGTGCTGGAAAAAAATCTAACGATGGGGGAAAAAGATAGTTTTCAAAGAGAAACCGGTTTGGAAATTGCAAAAAGAGTAAAATATCTGGGGGTGAATTTAACATCTAAGAATGTGAACTTATTTAAAGACAATTATGAGAAATGTTGGTTGGAAGTGAAGAAAGATTTCGATATATGGTCTAGGCTGAGACTTTCCTTGTTAGGCCGAATTGCTGTTATCAAGATGAATGTATTGCCAAGATTGTTATTTTTGTTCCAGACATTGCAAATTTTAGACAAGATGGACTGTTTCAAGAAGTGGCAGAAAGATATATCTAAATTTGTCTGGCAGGGCAAAAAACCCAGAATAAAATTTAAGATTTTGACTGATGCAAAGGATAGAGGGGGCTTTGCCCTGCCGGACTTAAAACTCTACTATGAAGCAGCAGCTTTTTGCTGGCTGAAACCATGGCTACTTCTTGAGAATACAGATATTCTGGATCTGGAAGGTTATGATAACAACTTTGGTTGGCATGCATATTTATGGTATGACAAGGTAAAGGTACATAGAAACTTTAAAAACCATATTGTCAGGAAAGCACTGTATAATGTATGGAACCGATATAAAGATTTGTTAGAGAGTAAAACCCCCAGGTGGTTGTCACCAATGGAAGCCAAGGCGGTAAAAAGACTGAACATGGATTCAGACTGGCCAAAATATTGTGAAATTATAGAATATGATGGTGAAAAGTTGAAACTACAGAGTTTTGAGAAATTGAAACCTAAAGTCCGAGACTGGTTACATTATTACCAGATTAATGAGACCTTTAAGCAGGACAGGAAACTAGGATTTCAGAAGGAGAGGTCAAAGTTAGAAACAGAATTGCTAGAACCCAATACTAAGAATTTGTCTAGAATGTATAATTTGCTGCTAAAATGGAACACACAGGATGAAACGGTTAAATCAGCCATGATTAAGTGGGCACAAGATATTGGTCATGATATTATGTTTGCTGACTGGGAGCAGTTATGGACCACAGGTATTAAATTCACGGCATGTAGTGCCTTAAAAGAGAATATAATGAAAATGATCTATAGGTGGTACATGACCCCAGTCAAGCTTGCAAAGATATATCACTTGCCCAATAACAACTGTTGGAAGTGTAATGAATGTGAAGGAACTTTTTATCATCTTTGGTGGACCTGCCCGAAGATTAAGGCCTACTGGGAAATGATCTATAATGAAATTAAGAAAATCCTTAAGTGGACATTTGTAAAGAAACCGGAGGCTTTTCTCTTGGGCATGGTAGGCCAAATGGTTCCAAAGAAAGATAGAACATTTTTTATGTACGCAACAACAGCAGCAAGAATTCTTTTGGCAAAGTATTGGAAGACTAAAGAACTACCTACTCTGGAAGAATGGCAGACCAAGGTGACTGAATTTATGGGACTGGCAGAGATGACCGGCAGAATTCGTGACCAGAGGAGAGAGACAGTGGAAGAAAACTGGAAGAAATTCAAAATTTATCTTAAAAATTGTTGTAAAATTTCGGAATGTTAAGATGTCAAGGGATTGGATATAAAGAATTACAGCTGTAAAAATTGAAATTTAAAAAAATTTAGAGAGAATTAAATATAAAAAGGGATGAAGGATTGCTAAAAAATTTTAAAACAAGAATGCAGTGAAGGGGAGGTTTGGGGAAGTCGTGTTATGTTTGTTTGTTTTTTGTTTATGTTGTAAAATTAATAAAAATTATTTTTTTAAAAAAATTAAATGTAAACTGAATCGAACTGCTCCTCCAATCCTGCCTCCAGTTGAAAGGATTAGAAAGCAGGAGTTGCAGAAGATCCTGGGGAGTCACGGACAGTCAGAGTAGACAATAGAGACTCCATGAATCCAACCTGGCCTAGCAGCTTGCTGTATTGGTGGTCCAGGTTGGCTGTAGATTGTTCAGCAGCAGATAAGTGAATGCCAAGCATGGAGAAATGATTAGTCTTTGAGTACTGAAATGTCATGTGAAGCACAGAATACAGGAGAACAGCTAGTAATTTTGAGGCAGGAGACCTTATGAGAGGACAAAGTGGCATGTAATTACTAATGCAGTCTTCAAATTAAGTGGCTGTGCAGGAGTGCGGACTACACGGGAGGGCAAATTGTTATTTCCTTTCTTGTTCCTTTTATTCTCCTTTCTCTACTTCTTCAGTTCACTATCTGAAATGAATATTTAATGGTCAGGCAGTACATTTCCACTGCAGGCATTTCTCTGAGGTTAATAAGACATGGTGTTTCAGTAAAAGTAATGAGATGTGATGTTTTAGTTTTTTTAATCCCTCTTCTGCCCACCGCTACACTTTGCAACATCCACGTGTGTACAAGCGAGATATCACCGTTGCGTATGGTTTCTCTGTGTTTCTCCATGTTGCCCAAACGAGCCAGTTTTATGTGAGGCATCGTCCTTGTTAAGTAATATATTTAATTGACTCATATGTGGTTCAGTTCACCTTCAGACTAACGGCTGTGTGATTCTAATGGTCCAAAATGTGATTTATAAGCTTCACTCGCATAGACAAAGCCTTCTGGTTACGAAGCCAGGAAGGGGGGGAAATAGTTTCAGTGGAGAGGGATAGAGCAGGGAGGAAATGATTGGAATAGAAAATTGGCTTTGTGGAATGCTATTTGCAAGCTGCACTGAGACAACTGTATTTGCTGCATTTTATGGAGCTAGAGAGAGCAAGTGAAAGAAAGAGAAGGGCAGACTGGTATTGCTGCTTCTCATGGTGGAGTAGTGTGACATCCACAGAGAAGTGATTGGAACACATCCCAGCTCACGAAATCGTCTGCCCATGTTCTGCAGCGGGAGTAAGCAATGTTGTGTCCTCCAGTTGTTGTTCACCACAGCTCCCATCAGCCCCCTCAAGCCTCATCAGAATGTAAGACAAGATGGATGGATTGTGCCAATGGCCTGTCTAATCCAGCATCATGTTCTCACAGTGGCCACCCAGACGCCTGTGGGAAGCCCACAAGCAGGACTGAAGTGCGACAACACTCTCCCCGCCTATGATTCTCAGCAAATAATAATAATAATAATAATAATAATAATAATAATAATAATAATTTATTTTTATTCCCCGTCCATCCAACTGGTTTTCCCCAGCCACTCTGGGCGGCCCCCAACAAAATATTAATAAAAAAAGTGATAAAACAAACATTAAAAACTTCCCTAAACAGGGCTGCCTTCAGATGTCTTCTAAAAGTCAGATAGTTGTTTATTTCCTTGACATCTGCTGGAGGGCCTTCCACCTGCGGGCCACTACTGAGAAGGCCCTCTGCCTGGTTCCCTGTAACCTCACTTCTTGCTGTGAGGGAACTGCCAGAAGGCCCTCAGAGCTGGACCTCAGTATCCAGGCTGAATGATCTGGGTGGAGACACTCCTTCAGGTATTCTGGGCTGAGGCCATTTAGGGCTTTAAAGGTCAGTACCAACACTTTGTGTTGTGTTCAGAAACGTACTGGGAGTCAATGTAGGTCTTTCAGGACCCGTGTTATGTGGTCTCGACGGCCGCTCCCAGTCACCTGTCTAGCTGCCGCATTTTTGTATTCAGAGGCATGCTGACCCTGACAGTGGAGAACACAAAGCACAGAACCCTGACAGTGGAGAACTGTAGGACATAGCCATTGTGACAGGTAACCATCAATATCTCTGCCCTCCATGAATTTGTCTAATCCTCTTTGAAAGCCATCAAAGTTTGCTGCCAGGGATGATGGGCACTGGAGTCCAACTGCATTATTAGTCAATGCTAGAAGGATGGATAATCAGTCCCTGTGAAATATGTACCACTGGGTGATCCAATCAACATTTCCCCTAGCCTTTCACCTTTCTGTTTCCTACCCCTGGCTCTTATTTTCAGTGAGGCTGTGTCATCTACATTATTTCCCGTGCAGTGTCTTTTCCAGACTTTGTGCTTCTTAGCTTTCCATTATGAGTATAGAGAGAGATAAATAGGAATACAAAGTTCATTCTGGCTCTTAAACTTCTACCCAAGGCCTTTTTGCCTTCAGATTGTCAGTTTCAAAAAGCCCAAGCCCTAATTTATAATCCCATATCTTCAATGTGCTGGCTGTGTCAACCAGAGGCCACATTGATCACATGTTTGCTTTGGGTGTGGTAACTGGGAAGTGCCATTGCTGAGGGGGCTAGCCTCATCTGTTTGGGCTAACCTCTATATGCATTTGGTACCTATAGCGCAGGGATGTTGAACAGGTTGATCGTGATCTACTGGTCGATCGTGGGGTGTCCCTGGTCAATCCTGGTTGATCGCATGATCCTGATAGATCCCCCAAATTTATTTATTTATCTATATCTATATCTATATCTATATCTATATCTATCTATATCATCTATATCTATATCTATATCTATATCTATATCTATATCTATATCTATATCTATATCTATATCTATATCTATATCATCTATATCTATATCTATCTGTCATCTATCTATCTATCTATCTATCTATCTATCTATCATCTATCTATCATCTATTTATCTATCTATCTATCTATCTATCGTGGGTGGCGCTGTGGGTAGAACCTCAACGCCTAGGACTTGCCGATCACATGGTCGGTGGTTCGAATCCCCGCGTGGGGTGCGCTCCCGTCGTTCGGTCCCAGCGCCTGGCAACCTAGCAGTTCGAAAGCACCTTCGGGTGCAAGTAGATAAATAGGGACCGCTTACCAGCGGGAAGGTAAACGGCGTTCTGTGTGCTGCACTGGCTCGCCAGATGCAGCTTGTCACGCTGGCCACGTGACCCGGAAGTGTCTGCAGATAGCGCTGGCTCCTGGCCTATAGAGTGAGATGAGCGCACAACCCTAGAGTCTGGCAAGACTGGCCCGTACGGGCAGGGGTACCTTTATCTATATCTATCTATCTATCTATCATCTATCTATCTATCTATCTATCTATCTATCTATCTATCATCTATCTATCTATCTATCTATCTATCTATCTATCTATCATCTATCTATCTATCTATCTATCATCTATCTATCTATCTATCTATCTATCATCTATCTCTATCTCTAATCTATCTAAATCTATCATCTATCTATCTCTATCTCTATATCTATCTATCTATCTATCATCTATCTATCTATCTATCTATCTATCTATCTATCTATCTATCATCTATCATCTATCTATCATCTATCATCTATCTATCTATCTATCTATCTATCTATCTATCTATCATCTATCTATCTATCTATCTATCATCTATCTATCATCTATCATCTATCTATCTATATCTATCTATCTATCTATCTATCATCTATCTATCATCTATCTATCTATCTATCTATCTATCTATCTATCTATCATCTATATCTATATCTATCTATCTGTCTATCATCTATCTATCTATCTATCTATCTATCTATCATCTATCTATCTATCTATCTATCTATCTATCTATCTATCTCTATCATCTATCATCTATCTATCTATCTATCTATCTATCTATCTATCTATCATCTATCTATCTATCTATCTATCTCTACCATCTATCTATCTATCTATCATCTATCTATCATCTATCTATCTATCTATTTAATTTTTAAAAAGCTCAACAACTTTTAGTCTCCCTTTCCAAAAATAGCTCAACAACTTTGGGTCTCCCTTCTCTAAAAAAGCTAAGCAACTTTGGGTCTTCCTTCACCCCAAAAGTTCAACAACTCTTGGTCTTCCTACCCAAAAATAGCTCAACAACTTTGGGTCTTCCTTCCCAAAAGCAGCTCTACAACTTTGGATCTTCCTTCCCCCCAACAGCTCTACAACTTTGGTCAATACAATGGATAGATCACTGCCAATAATTTTTTTAAGTGGGAGTAGATCGCAGTCTCTTGGAAGATGGACATCCCTGCTATAGCGGTTAAACAACTGAATAGAGTTCCTAAGTATGAGTAATCTGTACCAGACATCCCTGTATTGTCAGAGGTCTGACATCTTGCCAAGACATGCTCAGGCTAGGTCACAATTCTTATTTAGAGACTGGAGAAATGCCACCTCATCTTTCGTTTTCCCCCAGCAAATATGAGTGCTTTGAGGTATTTATTCAGTAGAGTTTAGCCAGGGGCACCAACAGTTCATTACAAATATGGAAATAACATTTTAATTAGTTCCTATGGCTACATGAGGTGTTTTCCACTGCCGTTGTAATAATTACTTCCAGCAAAATTTATAGAGTAATGGCCATATGTGTATTTTTCTGTAATTGCCGTTATTATTTAATCAGCATCTAAAAATAGCAACCAGGCTCCTCAGACGTCTTGTTCATTAAGCAATCTTGCTCTCCTGTTTTCAAGAGACAGTTTTCTCCAAAAACACTTGAATTATCCTTTGGAAAATCTTCAGAAGGAAGGACCGTGACTCAGGGGACACTAAGTAACATCTGAAGCACCTTGCCTCATATTTGTGTCAAAAAGTGTCCCCTGTGTTTCGGCCATTTTGTTTAATTCATTCATTTATATTTATTTATGTATTAAATTTCTGTCCTGCCCTTGCTCCCAGAGGAAGATGTTGCATGAGTGGAACCATTTCCGCTCATGAAATGGAATGTTCTCCCCTTCTCTTTTCTTTGCATGCCCTCCATATCCCAAATTCAGGTAAGCAGCTGTGTTGATCTGACGCAGTAAATATATATATATAATAAAAAATTGTCCAGTAGCACCTTTGAGACCAACTAAATTTGTTCTTGATATCTGAAGCAGTGTGCATGTGCCACTACCAAGAAGACCCTCTGCCTGGTTCCACGTAACCTCACTTCTCGCAGCGAGGGAACTGCCAGAAGCCCCTCAGAGCTGGACCTCAGTGTCCGGGCTGAATGATCTGGGTGGAGACGCTCCTTCAGGTATACTGGACCGAGGCCATTTAGGGCTTTAAAGGTCAGCACCAACACTTTGAATTGTGCTTAGAAACGTACTGAGAGCCAATGTAGGTCTTTCAGGACCGGTGTTATATGGTCTCGGCTGCCACTCCCAGCCCCCAGTCTAACTGCCACATTCTGGATTAATTGTAGTTTCCAGGTCACCTTCAAAGGTAGCCCCACGTAGAGCGCGTTGCAGTAGCCCAAGCGGGAGATAACCAGAAGGTCAGCACCAACACTTTGAATTGTGCTCGGAAACATAATCCATCAATCAATAAGGAGCGTATCCTCAAAATAGGAAGGTAAACAATGCCGATTTTTCTTGACTTTGAGCCATCCTCACTGGAGCCATAAACACTGTAGAGGAGAAAACACTTGCACATGCATGGGTGGCTATACTGTGCTGGCTGGCAGTGTGAGTGACCGTAGCATGCAGATACATTCCTGAGTAGCCAGTCAGCTGAGAACAGCAAACAACTGGGTTCTTGTGGTGCTTACCACAATCTGGCTTCCTGAAAGAATGGGAAGAGCACAGCAATCGATCACCTGCTGTAGGAATGGGTTTCCCAAACCCAAAACTGACTATGAAGGCAGTTTGAAAACTGCACCAAAATCCCTATTTTTCCTTAGATAAAATCCATTAACTTGAGCTCTGAGTCAATGTATAAACAAAAACCTGGCTGTGCTCAGTCCGTGGCAGCAATAAGTGACCTTGCCAAGTTCCAGTAGAGCAGCGATGATGCATCTGTGCCTTATCTTATGTGTTGACCACAAAATACGCACAGACCCAATCTGGGAACAGCGCCAGAGCGTGTTCTCGGAGATAATGACCCCTTCCTCCAAGATAAGAGTAGGAAGAGGAAGATCCTTTTATGGTCAGGAGTGCAGGAAGGAAATCCCTTTATGGTCAGGAGCAGGAATATCTGTGATGTCAACCTGCGTGTACAAGCTGACGTGGCTGGGGAAGCGGGAGAGGGTGTCTGGAGGATATATATACTGCATGAAACTTGTCATTTCTTTGGACTTGCTGTGGACTTGATCACGCAAGTGCCTTCTGCTATCCGGAGAGCAGAATAAACTCTCTTGGAATCAACCTCGGTGTCATTTGACTTCCTTCCTCCTGTCCCGGAGCAACGCAGACCCAATCGGTGAACTCCAATAAGGCTACACTGCAACACCATAGGGGTGTGTTTGAGTACATTTTCCCTTAGCATTTGGGACATCTGTCCTAAGGCAGGAGAAAACCTTGAGACGGATCTGAAATAGCGCAGTGTGCCTTTGAAAAAGCCCCTTTCGCTGTATTTTCTCCAGCTATGTGATCGGAAGCAATTAGCAAGTGATGATGTTTGTCTTCACACTGGGAGAAGCATCACCTGCTGATTTCTGCATATCAAGTGAGTTTTCAAACTGAGCACACAGAGGTGGAACTGGTTTGTTTCCTGGCTAGTTGGCTACCCAACCCTGGACATATGTGCAAAAAAACCCCCAAACATTTTTAAAAAGAAAATATAAAAGGAAGTGTAATTGACAACAGGTGTCTCTCTCCCGCCAGGTGTAATTACATGCATTTAAAAATAAGTAAATCTCTGTGTCCTTTCATTGCAACATCCACAAAAATGGAAAGACTCCTGATTTATGGAGAAGCATTTGTTGAGTTTGGCTTTGACTTAAGAATTTCCATGCAGACATTTGAAACAATTAACACTTTCAGGAAACACTTTGACACGACAGCATATTGCAAAAGCAACGGGAGGCCCAAGGTGTGAAACAGATTTGGTGTATTTCTGTATCCTTGTTACATGGCCTTTTGATTGCAAGAAGGAGAGAAGTGTACAAATCTATAATAAACACAGGATTGCACTTTTTTTTATTTTCATGTAGCTTCATATTACCCACTAGAATGATATAGCTGGTAAATATCTTATCTGTATCTTTGCCAATACCTTGTTTTATTTCCTGGTTCTTGTTGGAATCTGGGGAATGGATACAATTGTTTAGGCTGAGGAAAGGTTACCATATGCAATGTGCTAAAATTAAATGGGGTGACTAATTGTAAGCTAAAGCAGGAGTCTCTCATAACAGATTCACTGCAAACCTACCCAAACAGAAAACTAATCTGAGTGGTTAATTGCTGTTGCTAGGGGGAAAATATATATCCTGAAGGAGGCAACAATTTCCTGCATAAATATAGGGATCTATATTTATAGAACTGCCCTGAGACCTGTGGGTATAGGGCAGTAGATAAATTCAATTAATAATACGAATAATATCGAGGCTAACAGAACAGTGCATTCATATACTGCATTGAATAGACCTTTTCAAGGATAGCTGAATCTGTCAATTTTACTTTCAGCTTCTAAGTTTTACAATCCGAAATTTGGTACTTCCCCTTTCTGCACCACTTTGAGATATATGTATTTTAAAAAGTGAGATTGATATTTTGAAGGGGGGGGGAGATTGCGTGAACAGTTGTGTGCTTTTGGTGTGCCTTTCCCCTAAAATGCACACATAAAACTGCATTTCCCAAGCGTTTTATATATTATTTTTTAGGAATGTACACATTTTTTTGCACCCTTTCCTCTAATATACAAGTTTTGGTACACATTCTTTGTTTATTTGTTGGAGAACTGCACTCCACCATTCAGAGGAGTGCTCATTGCATGGGATAGCGACCTTTAAATTTATACTTTGGTTGGGGAAGTACGAATGAGGTAGGTGCAAGTCGAACGGATTTCTCCTTCATCGCTAGTTCAGCACCTGCCATTGTAACCATAAAGACCCATTCAGCATGAGGCAATTGGGCTTGTTTTAAAGCAGGCATAGGCAGATTCCGGCCCTCCAGATGTTTGGGACTACAATTCCCATCACCCCTAGCTAACAGGGCCAGTGGGCAGGGATGATGGGAACTGTAGTCCCAAACATCTGGAGGGCCGGAGTTTGTCTATGCCTGTTTTAAAGAGTCTTGTGGAAGAAGGAAAACACTGTGGGTCTCAAAGAGGATTTTTCAACCACAACAGCCTTAAGCTTTGGGTTCCTACTCTACATTGAGCTACTTCCTGCAGGCATATCATTTGTTTATGTGCACACCACTTTCACATTCTGTCCCATTTAAACAAATTACATACTGTGTGACTGTGACTTCATTCCAGGCTGAGTAAGCTTACTATTATATATAATCTAATAAGTGATATTGAGAAAATTAGCCCTGAATGAGAGTGATGACATTAAGAGCTGCTGTCGCCTGGAGCGAGTGGAAAATGGTATTATGAGAGCTATGCAAATAGCATTGCATCACAAGTTGTAATCCCAAACTTCTTTCTTTCTTTCTTTCTTTCTTTCTTTCTTTCTTTCTTTCTTTCTTTTTTTTTTTTGCAAGGGGAAAGGAATGAGACATAAATAAAATCTCAATTACAATGCAAAGAAAAGCAGGCACGGCTTGAGCTGAGAGGAAACAGCAGCAGTGGATTCTGTGTTAAAATCGAAAAGCTTGCACAGACTGAACGTTGATGGTTTGCAAATGGAAGGTGGTGATCTGCATGGATTATGCCGTTATGTGTTACTTACATGACAGTGGCATGCAATTTTCACAGGACTACACAGCTTGAAGTCTTTGCAGCTGAATGCAGCAAAATATCCATATATGGTGCCTGAACAAGGATGTCAGATCTATTTTTTGCTGCCTAAAGAAGAAGAAGAGTTTGGATTTGATATCCCGCCTTATCACTACCTGAAGGAGTCTCAAAGCAGCTAACATTCTCCTTTCCCTTCCTCCCCCACAACAAACACTCTTTGAGGTGAGTGAGGCTGAGAGACTTCAGAGAAGTGTGACTGGCCCAAGGGCACCCAGCAGCTGCATGTGGAGGAGCAGGGAATCAAACCCGGTTCCCCAGATTACGAGTCCACTGCTCTTAACCACTACACCATGCTGGCTCTCAAGCCTCTCCTCTTCCCCGAGGGGAGGTGTTGTGAGTGGGAATCACTTCCTGAGCTCACGTGGGGGGGGGGCTGCATCCCTGGAGTCCTGTGCCTGCATCACGCATCCTACCCAGCCAATCCAGCTGGCTGGGGCACGTGCATGGTTTAGCTGTTTAAAAACGGCTACGGGCACATGAGCGCTGCCTTGTTGTTCCAGCTTCCTCGAATCACCCACCCTCCCTCCCTCTAGGTTTTGCTTCTTCACCTTGACCTTGCTATGGACCTCGGTTGGTCGTCTTGGTTGTCCAAGGGGCCTGGTAGGAATTTTTTCCACTTGGCAGATTGGCACCAGCCACTTGGTTTTTCGCCTGCCTTGTAGCAAATCTTCACAACTTTGTAAGGTTTGGCGGTTAGGCATTGGAAAATGCGTTGTGTTTTGTAGGGGAGGTTGTGGCCATCAGCTACCCCTCCCCTTGACGCGTACAGTGGTACATCTGGATGTGAACGGGATCTGTTCCGGAGCCCTGTTCATAACATGAGCAGAACGCAACCTGTGTCTGCGCGTGTGCGGGTTGCGATTCGCTGCGTCTGCGCATGTGCGTGATGTCATTCTGAGTGTCTGCGCATGCGCAAGTGGTGAAACCTGGAAGTAACCCGTTCTGTTACTTGCCACGGGACGCAACCTGGAAAGATTTAACCTGAAGTGACTTTAACCTGAGATATGACTGTATTCCGTTAAAGGAATCCGGCAGTCGTGGTTCCTGTCCGATGCCCAAGTGGTGGCTAGGGCCATGGCACGACCCTCCGGTGACTCTAGGGGAAAGCTTCCAGTCGATTTGCATCAACAAGCTCCCCCTACAGGTTGTTAACCTTTGTGTGACTCCCTGCAGAGTGGGCAGGAGTCAGATATAGTCAGTTCAGTTCCAGTGCCTAAGCCAATATCACTCACATTCTGTAACCAATAAAGTTGTGGCCTTTTTTAGCCCATTAACCTAAAATGCTTGTGTCCATGTGTCTTATTTCATCACAAAGTGGGGAGCAGGGCCTCGACTCACAACTGAGACTGCAACAATTGCATGAAGCACTTAGTAGCATAGCTGTCAACTTTTCCCTTTTTTAAGGGAAATTCCCTTATTCCGAACAGGATTCCTTGCAAGAAAACAGAAAAGTTGACAGCTATGCTTAGTAGACCAAACTAAGCTGGCAATGTATCCTAGTTTGTAGAGGATAGTATGTCAGGCTAGCCAATGTCCTGGCTTCCAGATAGCACTGGGGTAGATGAGAGAGGTCCATACAGCTTGGCCTGGTGTGAAGAAAGTGCCAATATTTGGTCTAATTGTTTCTTACATGTTTCTTATACTTTCTTCTTATTCTGGATATCTAGCCACCTACATCTAACCAAGCATTAAAAACGTTGTGAAATATTGCCGTAGCTATCAACAAAGTCCAGCACACAACAAAGCAATTGTGGTGTTTGTGCATATGACAAGCAGTGGCATCTGGTTGACAAAATGTGTTAGCATATGCAATGGTAGCATTTTGAGAAAATATATGGAAGGCTAGCTTATGCGGCGGCAAGAAATATGGGAAAATTTCAAACAGAAGGTCCTAAGTATTCATTTTTGTAGCATCTCCAAATTTCTTGCTGTCTGCTTCAGAAGATGGATGATTCGATCTACCCTTGCATTTGTCTTTTGGCTGAGAAAAATAGATTTTAGTTCAGCTTGAAGCTCTTGCCTCAGTGGTTTCCAGATAAGCATTGCACTGGTTTGTCATCTGTAGAACTGAGGTTCAAAAGGAAGACCTGCTATGTACCTAACAAGAGTGTGTGGACACCATTAGTATGTGCAGTTTGTTCCCCCTAAAAAGATGATGCAGTTGGTTCCCATTAGAATCATTTAGATTTTAGGCACTAGCTTATTCCACACCTTCTTTTCAATGTGGATCATGTTCAGCTAACTTTGTCTGGATCCAATCCACTGCTTGTAAATGTCTGCAGCACAGAGAATAAGTCTCATTCTGCATATGTGGTGGGAGAGGCCACAGGCAAAAAGTGGGTGAAGCAACAGAGGTAATGTGATGCTTACCTCTGTCCAGCAGGTACATTCCAGCAAACCAAACATCTTACCATTCTCCATTCAGGTAAGCATGCAAAAGTATGGACACAGGTCAAGGAATGTGAGGAGACTGCATAGCAGGGCCACTGAAAGGTGTGCCCAAAGGTAAAGGTAAAGGTAAAGGTAAAGGTAAAGGTAAAGGTAAAGGTAAAGAGACGCCTGACCGTTAGGTCCAGTCGCAGACGACTCTGGGGTTGCGGTGTTCATCTCACTTTACTGGCTGAGGGAGCTGGCGTACAGCTTCTGGGTCATGTGGCCAGCATAACTAAGCTGCTTCTGGTGAGCCAGAGCAGCGCACAGAAATGCCATTTCCCTTCCTGCCGGAGTGGTACCTATTTATCTACTTGCACTTTGACATGCTGTCGAACTGCTAGGTGGGCAGCAGCAGGGACCGAGCAACGGGAGCTCACCCTGTTGCGGGGATTCAAACCGCCGACCTTCTGATCGGCAAGCCCTAGGCTCTGTGGTTCAGACCACAGAGCCACCTGTGTCCCTTGTGCCCTAAGGTAGGGGTTCCCAACCCCCCCTTTAGAACTGTGGGCACATTTGCAATTTTAAGAAAAAGCCACGGTGACCTTCTCTGGTAACTTCTCTCCTGGATCATCTCCATGACACCCCTAAGAGACAGGAAGATAAACAATACACATACACAGAAGTCCCTTTCCTGAGGGAGCTGGGTAAAAGATGAATCTAGTAGAATTAAGCTGCTGGTTGAAATAAACATAAGCTAAAAGAGGAAATGGGGAAAGTACAGTGGTCCCTCTGGTTATGAACTTAGACGAAGGTCTGTTCTTAATCTGAAACCATTCTTAACCTGAGGTACCACTTTAGCTAATGGGGTCTCCTGCTGCCACCACGCTGCCACCACATGATTTCTGTTCTCATCCTGAGGTAAAGTTCTTAACCTGAGGTACTACTTCTGGGTTAGCGGAGTCTGTAACCCGAAATGTTTGTAATCCGAGGTGCTTGTAACCTGAGGCACCACTGTATGTCACTCTTCTAATGCCCTTCTTCAGCTCTATGTACTTTTCAAGGTAGAAAAAGATAGCCACCCTCATCACTTTGTGTCTAAGGGGGGCAGTGAGAGAGAGGCATTGTGGGAACAAGGAGACAATCTCAATGGAATGAGGTGTGGCCTGGAGAAATTTCTGAGGAACTGATAGAAATGGTATGAGGGTCATATTTGTCCCTCTGGCCTGAGGTTCCAATCCTCTGAAGTGATGGATATCACCAACATCCTTCACCCACTGAATGCCTCAGGTCTGCATTCAGGAAGAACATAGGTGTATAAGCAGACTCTCTGATTAATGAAACCCTTTTTTTGCTTCTCCAAATATTTTTTGTGCTATAACCAAAGCGTTATTACTTTTTTTAAAAAAAGAAAAATCAGAATGTGTATTTCCATCAGCAGATTTCACACAGACAACAGAAACCCAGATGGCAATGAAGAAACAATAAACCATCAAGCTTTTAGACTGTAATATTCATCACATTATCGGATGTAGCAAATTTCCCCAACACCTGGTAATCAACAAATTATTCCTGCAGTAGCGCCATTAAACAGACAAATAGAAACTGTGGGATACTTGTTAACAAGGCCTTCAGCTGGAAACAAAACTAGGCAGTTGGGAGGACGGCTGAGGTGCAGTTTTTTTCCCCATTGGAGGGCGGCATTGTTGTTTTTACATCTCCTGCTATAGTGAGGGCAACAATGATTGATGAAATAATCAGTTACATTATTTGCTCAGGAAACTACCCCTAGATTTATTTTTAAATGACCTTGATTAATCAGGTAGCAGATTTCATATTTTTTAATTGCAAAATTGTAAGAACATAAGCAACAGTGTCCTGATGATAACATTATTTCAAAAAATTGTCAAATAAATTCAAATTTAACGTCAAAGAAACCTTATACTACTATACTACCTTCTTTCAGCCCATCTAACAGCACATACCAACTCAAACTATATCCTATTGACTTCAATGTGCCTTTCTGTCATGTAAATGGGTATAGGATTGTAGCTTAAATGTGTACACTTTGTCATGTGCAGCATATTATTACATTATTTTTTCAACTAATCATTAACCTGTGAACCTTGTGCATTTCCCCATGAATCTGCTTCCTGAATTCAAGGGTGATGATGAAGTTACCCTCCAATTCGCCACCAAATTGTTATTACTGTTAAGGTGAGCACCTCTCAAATATACAGGAGGCAGGGTTCAGCTTAGGAGAAGCATGTGTTGTTCTTTCCCACACAGGAGAGAATATGTCTTTAAAAACAATGTTGTTTGGTCGTGTCTGACGCTTCGTGTCACCATGGACCAGAGCACGCCAGGCACTCCTGTCTTCCACTGCTTCCCGCAGTTTGGTCAAACTCATGTTGGTAGCTTCGAGAAAAATGTTCAACCATCTTCTCCTCTGTTGTCCCCTTCTCCTTGTGCCCTCCATCTTTCCCAACATCAGGGTCTTTTCCAGGGAGTCTTCTCTTCTCATGAGGTGGCCAAAGTATTGGAGCCTCAGCTTCACGATCTGTCCTTCCAGTGAGCACTCAGGGCTGATTTCCTTCAGCATGGAAAGGTTTGATCTTCTTACAGTCCATGGGACTCTCAAGAGTCTCCTCCAGCACCATAATTCAAAAGCATCAATTCTTCAGCGATCAGCCTTCTTAATGGTCTAGCTCTCACTCCCCACTTCCATACATCACTACTATAAAAACAAACAAACCAACAAACCAGAAAAACCCATTAAACTTGTTATTACAAGCTTTCATTGTTCCCTCATTCAAGGGAGTGATCAGGTCTATCTTGGAGCTGTGCAGCACATTCACCCGAGACATATTTGGAAGGACTCGGGTGACCGTTGAGTTGGGTTCTGACAACCACAGATCCCATCAGGTTGGGTTGGAAGGCCAGAACAATGTATGGCTGTCAGGAAAAAGAGGCAGGCATTGGGCGAGAAAAGCCCACAAAAAGGCCCAGGCCTAAACGAGAAGGTAGGACTTTGCTTCTTGGTTGTCCTTCCTGAGAGAAGCCACTTGTACCGCCACTGTGTGCAGTTCTAATTATATTAATTCTCTCTCTCTCTCTCTCTCTCTCTCTCTCTCTCTCTCATACCAGGGATGTACTGTGGATTGTGTCCCAATATTTCACGTGCCAAGGATCTGGAACAAAGGTGGCATGAGAGGATAACTCTCTGTCCCATGGCAACCACAGGATTTAGCCCTGAGTTTAATGCTTCTAAGCACCTCACTACTTCTGATGCTTCCGAGTGAATGAGAAAGAGGGATTAAGATATGGTTCAGGTTGGCTCATCATCTCAGCAAGATCGATCGGATGTTTTTCCATTGCGTAGAGGAGGGAGCGGGATAGAAAGAGGTTAGAGAATTCATGGAACTGATCCATTGAAAACAAAGAAAAAATAGATGCTGATGATTAACAGCAGATGAGGTGAAAGCACCTGCAACCTGTTCTTCTTGAACAATTTCTAGGAAAGAGGTAGATAGCTTTTTTCCAGAGAAAGGGCTGCTTTGCTTTATGGGAACCACTGGTCACTCTCTCTCTCTCTCTCTGCCTGTATTCAGTTGTGGGCTTTATTGTGTTCGTTTTCCTGGGTATAATTCTAATGCTTATGTCCTAGTTTGTTCCTTGTACACTGCAGTACCTGTTGTGTTTTGGAATAGTGGCTTTTTGATTGATATACTGCTGTGTCATGCTAAATTTTAAACAGCGGGAAATAACTGTGTGCCAAGATACCGCCCCAGTTTTCATCACGTGAGGGCAACATGATCATGAAAACCATGGGGAAAATGCAGTGCAAAACTCTCATGATCTTCTGAGTTAAAGAGGTTGATTTTTTTCTTTCTTTCTGGAAACAACTCTGAAATGAGCACCAAATGTCCACAAGATTCTTCTAGATTTCCAGAAGTGGCTTTTGCATCACGTGAGGATCACACGCAATGTGAAAATTACCAGGTAAGAAAACATTGGGAAGAATGTGTCATCTGAATGCAACATCTCTCTCTCTCACACACACACACACAAACACACCTGAGAATAAACACACACCAATGTCTAGGCAGTCTGGCTGGTGCTAGACTAGAGGGCTCTTTGGCACAGACCCAAAACAATTCTCATGTTTTTAGGAATCTACCATATCTGCTTGATTGCACAGAGACGCCACAAGCGATCATGTGCCAATGCCCATTGCAGTTTGGATTGCCGGGAACTATTATTTATGTTGTATAAAGCTGCCACTGAATTTATGATGTTTCATCTCAACAAGACATCTCAAGGAAGAGAGATATAAAGTGCCATTTGGGGCCTCTTTTAACTAAGAAGCTATCAGCAAATTCTACAAACAAACACAACAAAATTTCATAATAATTCTCAATTGAGGACACAAATGACTGAAGGAGAAATGTAGATTTCACTTACTGATTCCAGCTAACCAGCCAACTATTAACAAGCAGTTTCAAAGAGTTTTATCTCTCTCTCATTTTTTGACCAAACATTTTCTGCTCTTGTTATTACTTTTTCCTTCAGCTCCATCCAAATATTATAAAGCTATCAATTTCTTGTCAATTCAGAATGACTTCTGAAAGTGATGTGTAAGCCTTCCAGTGATAACTTTCTGACAACTTCCTCATCTCTGTAAGTTGCTTGTAGGAGCTAGATTAAACTACCTGCCATAATTTGGGAGCCCATGGCTGTAAAGCAAAAGGAAATTAATTTCCCTGTCACCATTTGGATAAAGCTACTAATTTCAAGCATCTCTTCGTTTCCCTTTACAGGCATGTATCATATGACAGGCTGTCCCATTTTTTAAAACAACAACAACAACACTTTTTTTTTTTGGTCTTCAGCTCCTATCAGCATTCTGACATAAAGAATACAATGAGAGAAATCTGAAATCCACTGGCTGGATTTCAGAAACAGAAAGCTTTCATTTCTTTCCAAGGGCCAAACTAAAGTTGATGTTTAAAAGTGTAATGTACAAATACATATATTGTGTTTTTTCTGTCTTTCTTAAATTAACTATGGTCAGAATGGATTGCTGTTGGGATTGCAGAGCATGGTGAGGAAAGGTCAATTCCATCTCTTTACAGTGACACCTACCCCCAGATTTTCCCCCCTGCCCATGCAGCTATGAAACTTAGGGTGGGGGGCTGTCATTGACTCCCAAAGAAAACCTTTTATTAAGTCTTGTAACTATACAGGGTGATGGTGATAATTTGTTGTGGGTGGGGAGTCACAGCTGGGGGCGGATGGAAACTTTTTTCTCTGCATAATGTGATAATCCTTTTGCCTTATGATGATGATGTTGCCTGCTAACCATTTTGACTCAAGAAAATCACCTGCCTCCCAAGACACCCCCCCCCCGGAAGGCTCCAAAGATGCCACCTTAGGGCCCAGAGCCTGGAGGTGGGACACTGAGGAGCAGTTGGTAGAAGGGATGAGTTGGGAGCTGATAGAAGCAGGAAAAGGAGGGCCTTCCGGGACAGGATTAGAAGCTCAGAGTCACAGTGTGTCATGCTTCAGGGAATCGAATCCCTCCCCCGGTGGCAGTGTATAAGCAGATCAAATGAAAGGAGCGTTCTTACCAGTTGGTTTCTTTAATAATCACAGGGAGAGACAAAGGAATGCATATCTCTCCAGAAATGGTGGTTGCTCCCATTAAAGGCTCCCTCCCTCCATCCCCATCAATTCACTTCACTCCTACGTCGGGTAATCTGAGTTTGTTGCCTCCGCGCTCTCTGTTCTGTCACTCTCAAAGCCCATCTAGTCTTAGGTGAAGGGGGGGGGTCAGGAATGCTGTCCAAAGGCACTGAATCTGCCAGCTGTCTCTCTCCTGATGTTTCCTCTTCTAGCTGTTCCTCACCCAGTATTTCCCAGCTTTCCCCCTCTGGACTATGCCCCTCTGCAAACCACTTTTCTAAATCAACACTGTCCTCTTGCCCTTGGGAAGGTTCAGGAGAAGTTGAGGGTGGCTCCCACCATTCCTCATCAGTCCAGCCCCTGACACAGCGTGTGCTCAGATAGTCCCAGTCCTGCTGACTCTTCTCCCCCTCTGACCTCCCACTTGAGGAGGATCCTGCACGTTGCTGAGCAATGCACCAGACCAGAGGTGTCAGCTTGAATAAAATATTGGGGGCCAGGTATGCCGTGCCCTGCATAATCAATCATATGCCATGGCACATGCACACCATTTGAATGGCAATGTCTATCAACTTTGTTAAATGATCTTTATTGGTTTTACAGATTTTTAAAAAATTGCCATCATAATACATAATACATAATACATACCTTATTTCTTTTGACCTTGATACTTTAAATGAGTTTGTACTTCCCTCCCTCCTCCTTCTGGTTTCTCTATATTTTCTTTATATTTACGCATTTGTCATGTTTACATTCTATGTGTACTTAATACTATGGAATAATACTCTTCAAAATTTCATTAATGTACATCCTTCAATTGTTGTAATATTTTTGTTCAATGTTCTTAAATCCAAAACGAATGATTTTTAGTAAACATTATGAGATCTATTTCAGTCCCGCGAGTGTCTTTATTTGTGTATAGTTCTTTTCTATGTATGTTGTAAATTTCATCCAATCTCTTTGGAATGCTTCGTCACCCTGTTCTCTGATTTTTCCAGTCATTTTTGCTATTTCTGCATACTCCATGAGTTTCCGCTGCCATTCTTCAACTGTGGGTATTTCATGTTGCTTCCATTTCTGTGTGAGTAGTATTCTCGCCGCCATAGTAGCATAAAGGGACAGTTTCTGGTCACTCTTTGTTATATCATCTCCAACCATACCTAGCAAGAATGTCTATCAACGTTTGGGTGGCAGACCTCTCAAATATATATTTTTTGGGGGGTGAAGGGACCTTGCCCCCTAGGAGTTGTCTCCTATGTGCCACACAGGGCCAGAGGAGCAGCTCACCCCCTCGATGCAGCCTTTTTCTGCTTGGGAGGGATCCAGAGTGAGAGGTTAGAGGGGGAAGGGCTGGCCTAGAGCTTAGTTTCAGCAACACCTTCATTGAGTTAAGATGAACCAGGGACATAGCTGTGTTGTTGTTTTTCTGCTAATTAAAAGCTAATTGCATTCTGTGCCTTCTTTGTGTGTCTGCACCTACCCTGTGGATGACCTGGCTCCTTGACAGCTCCTTGACACTAGGCATGGGAGAAGCAGAAGTGTGTACGAGTCCTCAACCAGTCTATTACTTTTAAAAGATACCATTCCATTAATACATTAAACATTAATGAAATGCTGACATTGACTTGGGGTTCCTACTATTAGAGGAGTTCAGTTTATAGCACGCACCCTCTTCACCCCTCTTCAAGAGCTCAGTCATCACCATAGCCATATCTTCTTCTTTTTTACGCAGTCAATCACTATTCCATATGTGTAATTAGGCAACGTCCACAGATAGCATAATGCTGTGCACACAAATTCAGTCCCTAGCTGGCATTTCTGTACGGCCACCAAGTACGCACATAGTATTCCAATATCTGAAACATCTACAGCAACTCCAACAAATATATCACAAACTATTTGAGAGCAAAATTCAGTGCAATCATGGCCAAATGGGATTGTTAGAGCATCCGCAACTATGTGAGAACTGATAAGTGGGATTTAAACTTGAGAATGTAATGAGAGTTGACACCTATTTGTGACATGACTGTATCATAGATTGCCTGCAGCAAGATAGCATCACCATTCCTACCAGGCAAAGATGTATTTGCTGAAGGTGAAAATGTCATTTAAACAGTCGAAACCTTTCAAATAGTCTGAGCTAGATGCCATGTACAGTTCCTGTCTTCTTGGAATAAATATATACAATTTAATGCACCGGTGAAAGGAATAAGGCTTTATGGGTTGTTAAATGATGGTGGATTTTGCATCTTCATTTATATCCCTAGCCAATGGCAGGGGAATTTGATTTGTGCTGGCAATGGTTCGTAATCAAATATTGTGGCAAGGCTGTGTGTACCACATATATCCTATTAGAAGTGATATTATAGATCTGTCCATCTGTCCATCTCTCTCTGTCTGTCTATCCATCAGACAGGATAAAAAATAAAAGTGCAATGAAATCAAGCACTTCTTCATTTAAAAAAGCTCAACTTCCCATTCGTATCAAGTGTCATCTAGCACTACTGAACAAACAGTCCCTTTTCATAAACCCAAGAATGCTTTGTTGACATCTGTAGGCAGGAGAACATTCTTAACGTGGATTAAAAAATAATAGATTAGTGCAAGGCTAATGGTTATTTTAATTTTGCTGGACACTGTCCAGAATGGCTAGGGAAACCCAGCCAGATGGGTGGGGTATAAATGATGATGATGATGATTGCAAGACAGATGAAATCTTGGCATCCTTGCATCATCCAATTTATTGTACAACAGAGAAGGGAAACCTCAAGTCTGGGAACTGAATGTGGCCCTCCAGGATTATCTTTCTGGCCCTCAGGACTCTCTCAGATCATGTCAGGATGCTGTCAGCTGCTCCTGGCTGGTTGCCCAGGAAAGTATAAAGACTAGGGAAAGTTTCTTACAGTCTTTTTTTTTATTTCAGTCTTTACAGTGCCAGAGCACATGGAAATGCGATTTACCTTCCCGTCACAGCAGTACCTATTTATCTACTTGCACTGGTGTGCTTTCAAACTGCTAGGTTGGCAGGAGCTGGGACAGAGTAATGGGAGCTCATCCTGTCATGGGGATTCAAACCACTGACCTTCCGATCGGCAAGCCCAAGAGGTTCAGTGATGCAGACCACAGAGCCACCCGTCTCCCTCCACAAATTCTAGTGCTATGGGAAAGGGAGAGAAACTTTATTCATTTCCCCCATGGCACACATCATTTTATAAACTTCTATCATGTCTCCTCTTAATTGTCTTTTCTCTAAAATAAAAATTCCCCATTTGCTGCAACATTTCTTCACAGAGGGATGAGGCCGCACCATAATTTTGTTTAATGGCATTTTGATTTTCAATTCCTTACCTAATGATCCCTAGCATGGAATTTGCCCTTTTCACGGCTGCCGCATACTGGATCAACATCCACAAAATCATGAAGAGATTGAAAATTACAGGTATCCAATTTGGAAAACAAATGTTGCTGGGGTCACAGTCTTATTTGGCAAGGAATCCCAGTTTTAAAATGCCCACCATCTGTATGTGTGTAAATATGTGTGTCTGTCTATGAGAAAGAGAGAGGAAACAGACATAAAAGGATTTTACTTGGGAAACGGAAAGAAAGATATTGGGAAATGTTTTTAATGTTTTGTTTCCAATTGGTTGAACTCTTAAGGATTATATTATGAGAATATAAGTGATTGTTCCACATTGAATACACAATCAGTTTATTTATGCATTTTCCAGATATTCTAGAGAAAACAAAGAGTCTCAGCTTTAGGACTAAGAAATGTATTACTGCATAAACTTTCCTAAGCCACTCTGACGAAATTGATTCAAGCTCACAAAAACTGATGTCATATTAAATGTGGTTAGTCTTTAAGGTGCAACTAGACTCTTCCTGGTTCTTTATATATGTCAGTGATCTGGATTAATCAGATTTATGTCTCTCTGTCTCTCTCTCCTCCAGTTTAAGCTTACAGCAAATTTCTTATTTCCATTCTTTTTCAGGAGTTGTGATACTCAGACAGCTGAAACTGTCTTTAGGGCAAGACTGGATCAAATGAAATAAGCCGTTGTTATAAAAGTGTGTTTGATTGCCATATTTCCAGTTCATCTCTTCCCTGCTTAAAATTTCTGCCAGAAGCCAAATTTACTGAAAAGTTTTACAGAAAAGGGAAAGAAAGTGGAGCTCATCGAAAACTAGCCCACCATTTATTGTTCGACGAGAAGTAGGAAATTGCAGGTTGGTAGGTCGGTAGTACTGTGTTGCAAATGCGTTACGATTTTCAAAGCCTTCCTGCTATGAAAATGCATCATTCTCAAGTGTAGCAGGTGGCCATGTAGAGTTCTACAAGAAACTTGATTGCACAGAGATATTCACTGCAGCTCTATCTACACTAAACTAAGCACGTGTCTTTCTTTGGGAGTCAGGAGGCAGTGTGCTACTTCATCCACTCCAGCTTAGAGAAAATAGATGGTTGGTACCACTGTATTGCCCGCATGACTTTTCTGCATCTGTCTAGTGCAAAAAGGCATAAAATGGAAAGCTCAGGTCTCTCATTGATTTGTTGCCAGGGTAATCTGCTTTATTCAAGTCACAGTCCAGCTGTTTCTCCACAATCGCGTTATTTCACAATTTCTCTTTCCCCCAAGCTGACCATGCATTATGAACAAGTCAAATGTGTTCATTCAGTTTTGATTTTTATACCTCTTTTAAATCAATACCTCAGCGATTGATCCTTGGAAATTTAAGAAGCGGTGGACTGTATAACTGAAATGGATAAAGGGGCAAGTCAAGATTTTAGATAGAAATGAGCAGGCATCATACTGGGATTTTGATGATGATTAGTGGAAAATAATATTGTGGTGATTTGTTCCCACATCCAATCTATGTCTCTGAATAATACATCACTGCATTGCTTTGTCTTAGCTCGACAAGAGACATATCACAACACATGTACATATCGTCTCTTGATGAGCAGTATGCAGTTAATTTTTATTCTTTCAGTAAGCCTGGTTCTTTTCTTAAAATAATTGCTAAGCTATTGGTATTTCAAGATAGAGGCAGCAATCCTGCACAGAGCTTAAACCTAGAGATGAGGAAGAATTTTGATTCAGTTCATATTTAAAGGCAAACATACCTAATGCTCACTTTCTGGAGGGGAAAAAAAATCTGAGAACCAAAGCACAGTCACCCTTCTGAAAGACCTACATCGGTTCCCAGTACGTTTCTGACAACAATTAAAGTGTTGGCGCTGACCTTTAAAGCAGCAGGACCTCAGTGTCTGGGCTGAATGATGGGGGTGGAGACGCTCCTTCAGGTATACTGAACCGAGGCCGTTTAGGGCTTTAAACATCAGCACCAAGACTTTGTGAAGAACATTGTGGGAGCAAGCTACCACAAACATACCACCTTGTTCTGGACAGCTTTTTGCTGCCTTTATTGACCATAGTGTAGATTTTTATTGTCTAAATTGACAAGGATTTGGGGATAAAATGATAACTGCACGTAAAGATCTGAGACTTTTGTTTCTAATAAAAGTTTTTTATTCAGAAACTAGTTTGAAGGTTCTGTTTTAGCTCTTTCAGATTTGACTCTAACATATACTGTAAATATGCCTGTATTTTACACCCTTTCTTATTGATTAGATTGTTGTAACTCAGGACAATCATAATTATCATATGCCCAGAGTCTTAAACAGAGCAGTAAATATAATAATTTATGCAGATGACTTGGTTCTACTTTCATCCTCTCAAAATGGCCCGAGAAGATTGTTAAGACAGTTCAGTACCTATAGCTCAGAAAATGATCTAGTCAGTAATAATGCCCTATCTAAAGTAGTGGTTTTTGGCAGAAGGGGAAAAAAATCGCACAGATGGCTTATTAATTCAAAAGAGCTAGAGCAGGTAAAATCTCGCTGTTATCTTGGCATAACCTTCCTGGCCTCAGGATCTTGGGCTTTGCAAACAAAAATAGATTGAAATCAGTTGCCTGTTTACAATCTGTAAACAGACTACTGAAGTTTAAATATTCAAATATTTTTTAAAGCAAATACTATTCCAATGCTAATCTTTGGTGCAGAAATATGGGGCTTTGCAGATCTTTTTAAAATGTAAAGCATTCAAAGCTATTTTGTTTGGGTATCATTTTAGGGATTTCAAAATTTACCCCAGCTTATATAATTAGATCAGATCAGGTCATGAGAATGAGTTATGGTCTAATTCATCTTAGGATGGTAAATTACTGTAGAATAAATTGAAATAAATGGAAGACACGCTCCCTATATTTTAAATCTCCTTGAGACATATGTAAAAGGCCGTTCATAGTGTAATTCTTATAATTTGGCATCATCACAACAGCAACAACTTCCAACAGCCCAAGGCAAATAAGGCTTATAGCCAGGGATAATAACTGCTTTAGTTACTATGAGATACATAAAAAAATTACTAGTTCAAATGCAAACACTTTTTGGGTAGTAAATTAAGGTAGATCTTGGAAATGTCACTGGTATGCTTGTATAACAAGAATCAGAAGATTAACGGTGCAATTAAAAGGTAAGTAAGGCACATTCTATCCAACAGGACATACTGCTCAGGGTGTTTGATTGATTGATTGATTGATTTTTGAATTTATATACCGCCCTATACCCGGGGTGTCAGGGCGGCTCACAGAATAAAATTAAGATATAAATCCACAAAAATACCTAATAAAATTAAAACAACCCAATAGCCACCCCTCCCCCCAAACCAAAATCTTAAAAGGGCATAGGATGTAAATCAGATCAACGAAAAGCCTGGTTAAAAAGGAACATTTTTGCCTGGCACCTAAAGGTGTATAATGAAGGTGTTAAGTTGTAGGTGAACATATCAGACAACACAGCGATTCTTCAAACAGCTCTTGTTTATTCACAGGCCAGAATAGAACTGAACTGAAGGGTTCAGTCAGCCTGCTTATATAGAGCTCCAGTACAATGTAACTGTAACAATTTTCTAAAACTATCCAATCACTGAATGTCACTTTCGATCCCTTATTTGCATAACTATCTATAGTATCTCCCTGCTGGCCCAGGGTGAGAACCTCAGTACATAACAGAAGGCACTGTCCGAACTTCCCTTAGTTTTCAACTAAGGTTGCAATTCTGTGAATACTTACCTGCATGCAAGCCTCACTGAACACAATGTGACTTGCTTCTGAGTAAACAGTCACAGTATTGTGCTTATATTCAGTGCTATTTTTCTAGAAAAAGAGGTGCTGAACTCACCACAAGGACCTCCCTTGTTCTCTTATAATGGCAATGGCACCCACCTGAGAGGAGCTAGAACTGAGTTCCAGGGAGCTCAGACTGAAGAAAGCCCTGCTTGTATTAGCCAGGGTGAGAAAAAGCCAGGGCACAATACCAGATGAACAAAGGAGACAGAAATAAACAAAGAACAGGTTTGAGAAATCCATCTCACATCTTGAGTCCGCTTATATTCCTGCGTGTTTTATATTAGCAGAGCACTTGTCTATAGCACACATGATGAAAGTAGGAACTGGGGGACCATTCAACACTGCACAGCTCTCCTCTGAATCATAATTGTAGCAACACCTGCCACAGAGTTATTTTGTGCTGATGCACTGTGAAAATGGGATGCTAATAGGCTTGCACGCTTATTTCTCACAATGTGGCAGAAGTTGTTAATACTCACTGAATGACAGGGAAAATTCTGTGAGGGAGAAATCGGTTAAGAATTTCGTTTGGGAGCCTAGAAACCTATTTGTTGTTGTTTAGTTGTTTAGTCATGTCTGACTCTTCATGACCTCAAGGACCAGAGCAAGCCAGGCACTCCTGTCTTCCACAGTTTGGTCAAACTTTTGTTGGTCTCTTTAAGAACACTGTCCAACCATCTCATCCTCTGTCATCCCCTTCTCCTTGTGCCCTCAATCTTTCCAGCACCAGGGTCTTTTCCAGGGAGTCTTCTCTTCTCATGAGGTGGCCAAAGTATTGGAGCCTCAGCTTCAGGATCTGTCCTTCCAATGAGCACTCAGGGCTGATTTTCTTCAGAATGGAAAGGTTTGATCTTCTTGCAGTCCATGGGACTCTCAAGAGTCTCCTCCAGCACCATAATTCTTCAGCGATCAGCCTTCTTTATGGCCCAGCTCTCACTTCCATACATCACTACTGGGAAAACCATAGCTTTAACTATACGGACCTTTGTTGGCAAGGTGATGTCTCTGCTTTTTAAGATGCTGTCTAGGTTTGTCATTGCTTTTCTCCCAAGAAGCAGGCGTCTTTTAATTTTGTGACTGCTGTCACCATCTGCAGTGATTATGGAGTCCAAGAAAGTAAAATCTCTCACTGCCTCCATTTCTTCCCCTTCTATTTTCCAGAAGGTCATGGTACCAGTGGACATGAACTTAGTTTTTTTTGATGTTGAGCTTCTGGCCATATTTTGCTCTCTCCTCTTTCACCCTCATTAAGAGGTTCTTTAATTCCTCCTTACTTTCTGCCATCAAAGTTGTGTCATATGCATATCTGAGGTTGTTGATATTTCTTCCGGCAATCTTAATTCCGGCTTGGGATTCATCCAGTCCAGCCTTTCGCATGATGAATTCAGCATACAAGTTAAATAAGCAGGGAGACAATATACAGCTTTGTCTTACTTCTTGCACAATTTTGAACCAATCATTTGTTCCATATCCAGTTTCTGTTAATGCAGAATTCATGATGTTGACATTAAGCTAATTTGGAAGAGGCAAAGCTCACTGTTGCTCGTGCACATACCATACCAGCCCATACCATAGGTTATGTCCACCCATAAGCGTTATCTTTGGTCAGATTCACTTTCCTCCTCTGCATTCAGCTGTTACACAGAGAGAAAAGTCAGCATGCTTCTTACAAAATAAGACTGGACTCAATTTTCAAATTTTACAACTTCAGTCTGAGTATGTGAAATTGTCCCCCCTCCTCCACATGTCAAGAGGGGGTCCTTTGCAAATTCCAGAGAGGGCCTGAAACACACACACACACACACACACACACACACCCCTCCCCACCTTCTCACTATATATAAGGGTCTGGTGACTTCTGTTTCAGTGTATCTGAAGAAGTGTGCACATGAAAGCTCATACCAATAACAAACTTAGTTGGTCTCTCAGGTGCTACTGGAAGGATTTTTTAAATTTTGTTTCGACTATGGCAGACCAACACGGCTACCTACCTGTAACTAGAACACACACAAACACACACAATAAAATAAAATAATAAAATAAAATACCCCCCCCCCTTCTACCACTGGCAGCCAGAGTTTTCTCCAGAATATATTTCACTCTCAGAATGATGCATTTTGGCAAGAAAAATAGGGAACTGTCAGGCCAAGAGAGCTGTGAGGAAGAAGCTATGTTTTGTCCCCTGAATGCTTTGTACTCACTCCTGAAAATAACCAAAATGATTCCTTCTGGGACCTTCTAGGAGGCATTTTTGTTAGGCTGTATATTTGAAATACCCAGAGCAATCCACTACTTCCAAGTATTGCTAAGTGATAAGGCAGAAATTTGGCATGTGTGCGCTCTTCAGCATCTCTAAGAGGCACATGAATTTTATGCTTGGTTATCTTGGCTTCAGTATGAAAGATAGTGAGACTCAATCCATACCCTCCAGCATTTCTCTGGTAAAACTAGGGGTGTCCTATTCCATAATAATAATAATTTTATTATTTATTCTCCACCCATCTGATTGGGTTGCCCCAGGCAGTCTGGGCGGCTTCCAACATATATAAAAAACATAATAAAACATGAACATTAAAAACTTCCCTATACAGGGCTGCTTCTTCTCCTCGGTTCGGGGGACACGTATCCTCCAACATTTCTCTGGTGAAAACAGGGATGTCCTAAGGAAAAATGGGAATTTCTGGGATCAAATCAGAAACCAGGATGGCTTCTGTAAATCCAAGACTGCCCCTGGAAAATAGGGACACTTGGAGAGTCTGAACTACCAATTCAACAGTGTATTGATGTGAGTCTTTTTTCAGACTCAGGACCAGATTTTGGTGGGCCAGAAGCAAAAAATGAGCAGAGCAATACATTGATACCTTGGGTTAAGAACTTAATTTATTCTGGAGGTCTGTTCTTCACCTGAAACTGTTCTTAAGCAGAGGTACCACTTTAGCTAATGGGGCCTCCTGTGTTAGGATATTTCCGTTCCACCTTAAAAGGGAGCAGGATGTTTGTGTCACAGCCTGCGTATTTCCTGTTCACAGGATGTTTCTGTTGTGTCTTTGCTTTCGTTTCTCTCTCTCTGTGCCTGAGACATTGAAGCAGGCAGTCATGTTTTCTTTGTTCTGACCAACGCTGAATAAAGTTGTAAATAATGCTCTCCTGCGTGCATCTTTCGCTGTGCGAATTCTGCTGATAGAGCGTGCACCAGCTCTGGAGTGTGGCAAGCTATTTCTGGAGCACGTGTCGCTAATTGAATGATACTGCGTGTCTACGGGAGATCGATGTGGGAATCGATGTGGGGCCTTGATGGCTGATGTCTCCCTGGCAGTATCCCAACATCCTGCTGCTGCCGCGCCTTTCAAGGTGTGTTGTTGTTAGTCGTGTCCGACTCTTCGTGACCCCATGGACCAGAGCACGCCAGGCACTCCTGTCTTCCACTGCCTCTCGCAGTTTGGTCAGACTCATGCTGGTAGCTTCGAGAACACTGTCCAACCATCTCGTCCTCTGTCGTCCCCTTCTCCTTGTGCCCTCCATCTTTCCCAGCATCAGGGTCTTTTCCAAGGAGTCTTCTCTTCTCATGAGGTGGCCAAAGTATTGGAGTCTCAGCTTCAGGATCTGTCCTTCCAGTGAGCACTCAGGGCTGATTTCCTTCAGAATGGATAGGTTGGATCTTCTTGCAGTCCATGGGACTCTCCAGAGTCTCCTCCAGCACCAGAATTCAAAAGCATCAATTCTTTGGCGATCAGCCTTCTTTATGGTCCAGCTCCTACTTCCATACATCACTACTGGGAAAACCATGGCTTTAACTATACGGACCTTTGTTGGTAAGGTGATGTCTCTGCTTTTTAAGATGATGTCTAGGTTTGTCATTGCTTTTCTCCCAAGAAGCAGGCATCTTTTAATTTCAAGGTGTAATATGCAGTAAACCTCAAGTCTTCCCTCCATAATCTTTCCCAGGCATTCATTGGAATATTATAAACAAAGTCTCTGGACCATTGGACTGTTACTATTACCACCTTCTGGTGGTTCCCTCACTGCGAGATGTTAAGTTACAGAGGACCAGGCAGAAGGCCTTCTTGGTGGTGGCACCTACCCTGTGGAATGCCCTCCCTTCAGTTGTCAAAGAGATAAGTAACTATGTAACCATTAGAAGGCACCTGAAAGCAGCCCTGTATAGGGAAGCCTTTTAATGTGTAATGTTCTACAGTGGTGCCCCGCAAGACGAATGCCTCGCAAGACGGAAAACCCGCTAGACGAAAGGGTTTTCTGTTTTGGAGGTGCTTCACAAAACGAATTTCCTATGGGCTTGCTTCACAAGACAAAAATGTCTTGCGAGTTCCTGCGGGTTTTTCCCCCCTTTCCCCCCCTTTTTCTAAGCCGCTAAGCTGCTTATCAGCTGATCCGCTAAGCCGCTGAGCCGCTTAACAGCTGATCCGCTAAGCCGCTTAACAGCTGATCCACTAAGCCGCTTATCAGCTGATCCGCTAAGCCGCTAAGCCGCTTATCAGCTGATCCACTAAGCCGCTTATCAGCTGATCCGCTAAGCCGCTTATCAGCTGATCCGCTAAGCCACTGGGCCGCTTAACAGCTGATCCGCTAAGCCGCTTAACAGCTGATCCACTAAGCCGCTTATCAGCTGATCCGCTAAGCCGCTGAGCCGCTTAACAGCTGATTCTCTAAGCCGCTTAACAGCTGATCCACTAAGCCGCTTATCAGCTGATCCGCTAAGCCGCTGAGCCGCTTAACAGCTGATCCACTAAGCCGCTTATCAGCTGATCCGCTAAGCCGCTTATCAGCTGATCCGCTAAGCCCCTAAACCGCTAATAGCGCTAAGCCGCTAAGCCGCTAATGGGCTTGCTTCGCAAGACGAAAAAAACGCAAGACGAAGAGACTCGCGGAACGGATTCTTTTCGTCTTTCGAGGCACCACTGTATTATATTTTTATATATTTTGAAAACCGTCCCAGTGGCTGGATACTACTACTACTACTACTACTACTACTACTACTACTATTACCCTCCAAGTTACAGGATGCTTGTGTCAATGTGTGGTGAACACAAAGGCTCTGCAGTTAGAACTAACAGAAGTTGCACTCTCTTCCAAAAACACTTGGAACAAATAATAAAGGATGGAAGCTGCCTACTACTCAAGAGGACTGCTTTGTGGAGAGATCTTGCACCCTTTAGTAATGAGATGCTGAATGCATGTTTAAAGAGACAGGCCTAAATCACACATGAGGCTCTTTTTGGCTTGCCGATGCTTCACCTTTGTGCTGTTTCATGTCTTCTCCCCGTGATTTATGCTGATGAGTTGCAAGTCGAAAGGCATAAATGTCAGACATTATCTATAACTGAATTCTTTAAAAATTAAAACAGAACCCTCGAGGAGCATTTTTAAGGCATGTTTACTAATGAACCATCTTTATGGCTTGACCAGAAGAGCAGCATAGTTTATTAGTGTTGGATGGGGATTTCTTCCCTGGGAATTAGAGAGCAAACTATCGGAAGTTAAATTAGTATAGCAGGGTAGCTTAGCATGATGATGTGCTTAGTCATCTCTATGCTGAGTTGCTTGCGGAAATGCAATATGTATAGAATGAAATAGCATTGTTCAGAGGGTACTAATAACTCCAGTTTAGCAAGGAAGGACACGGACGGCTAAAAGGCTATCTTCTCTGTCTATGGCCTTGTATGTGACTGGATCAGCACCCTGAAACAGCTGCCTCCCTTTTTTCCAGGGACAGTCCCAGATTTACAGAAGCTGTCTGAGTTTCTGATTTGACCCCAGAATGTCCTGCTTTTCCTTGTAACGTCCCTATTTCCATTGGAGAAATGTTGGCAGGTATGGTAAGATGCACCGTATTTTTTGCTCTATAAGACACACCAGACCACAAGATGCACCTAGTTTTTGGAGGAGGAAAAGAAGAAGAAGAAAATTCTGAATCTCAGAAGCCAGAACAGCAAGAGGGATCGCTGCACAGTGAAAGCAGCAATCCCTCTTGCTGTTCTGGCTTCTGTGATAGCTGCGCAGCCTGCATTCTCTCTAAAAGATGCACACACATTTCCCCTTACTTTTTAGGAGGGAAAAAGTGAGTCTTGTAGAGCAAAAAATATGGTACCTATTTTCATTGGAGAAACGTTGAAGGGTATGGGGCTCAGAGCCGTAGCAAGGTGATATTGCGTCCTTTGCAGAAATGTCCAGATTGCACCCCCTAGCCATGGACAAAGTAGCTCTTATTTCACCTCTCCTCCAACACCCCTTCCACACATTCAGCTCCTCACGCACTTCACCTTGCAACGAATTCTTTCACAGACAATCCAATATTTAATTTATTCTTTCTTAATAAAAGCTTTCAGCAAAGAAAATGATGTCTTGATGCAGGAGGGCAGGCGGACACACGCAGCACTTTCTCTCCATTCCTGGGAGGTAAAGCATCCGTCAGCCCCGCTGTTTGTGTTCTCTCCCTCCAACCGCCTTCGCTGAGGAGAAGAGCTGAGGGAGTCACCCATGACTGCTGCCTTCTTCCCAGGGTGACCCACGAGGTCTCTCGGTGCTGCCCGTGTCTCCCCCCTCGCTGCTCAGTCAGGGGTTGCTTTCCTACCCTTCAAGGACTCTTTTCCGGGCTGCTCCTCCCGTGAGAAGTGTGTTTGTGGTGGGGTACACATTTGTGCATTAACGTTGGGTGCATGTGAGTGAGAAAGAGGCAGTGGGGTTTCGAACCGCCGACACGGGTGGTGCTGTGGTCTAAACCACTGAGCCTTTTGGGCTTCCCAACTCAAGAGTACGCAGTACTGGCACCCCTCCCCCCAAAAATGTTAAAAGTGTGGCACTTTCTGTAACAACTTCATGCTGAGTGCTGGCATCTTTTTTCTGAAATGGTGAAATGTGAAAAATTAGGCCTCATTAAAGAAAGGAATTGCCTGTCTGTCTATGACTACACACTACACACAGAGATCCTGAAAAATGTGCTACTTGCATTTATCATGTGCTTCAGGCATCTTGCCTTAAAGCTTCAACATATCCCATTAGGCAGAGGTAAAAAGCAGCTGCTAGCAGCTATGTAGGAACGGCTGCCCTCTTCAGAAATCTTATCTAACATCAGCAGCTGGTTTCACCAATCAAGAATTCCAAACATCTGGACAAGGCGGCAGTGGGGGGGGGGAATCCATCCATGCAGTTTGCATGATTATTTTATCCCCTATAGGACCCTGCAACATTGTGTGACAGAACGCAGAGTGTTGCATATACTGCAAAAATCCTCTCATCCCTGAAAATCCCACATCCCTTTTGAAAACTAACATTTCCTCCAAGATATATCCATGCTCACAGGTTAAGCACTACATTTATTTAATGGTCAAGAAGCCTCCGAGAGCTTGCTCTTAGTATGCATCTGAATAAATATTCACTGACTCAGCTCCATGAAATTATAATAAGCTTGTAGTGTTATTTCTACTGTCCAAAACCCCATAAGCAAAAATATGTGTGCCTTACCCATTAAAGCAAGCCTATTACATATACCGTCAGAATATATAGAGGGCAACATTGAAAATGTGGGAGATTTACAATGCAGTCTAAGCAACAATGCATGTTTGCTAGGTAGGCACATGATAGGAGCTGAAGCTCAGAGTCTTTTCCTGTAAGTTTGTTAGAGAGAACCCTATGAGAGATACTCCCACTGTGCCCTGACACAGGGAGGGCATAGCCATATATGTGCCCTTACCTGCCTGGGCACATCCTCTTTCTTCTCTTACTCTTCATCTTATTTTGAAGCCAGAAATGTGAGAACAATCTGCATGTCTGAGCTCCAATGCTCAGACACCATCTTAAACTGGACTAAACCGGACCATGCCATACCTTCCAACATTTAAGTCCAGTCATAAACGACTCTGAGGTTGCAGTGCTCATCTCGCTTTACAGGCCAAGGGAGCCGACGTTTGTCTGCAGACAGTTTTTCCGGGTCATGTAGCTAGCATGACTAAGCCACTTCTGGCGAAACCAAAGCAGTGCACGGAAACGCCGATTACCTTCCCGCTGGAGCGGTACCTATTTATCTACTTGCACTTCGATGTGCTTTCGAACTGCTAGGTTGTCAGGTGCTGGGACTGAGCAATGGGAGCTCACCCCATTGTGGGGATTCAAACTGCTGAGCTTCCGATCGGCAAGCCCTAGGCTCAGTGGTTTAGACCACAGCGCCACCTGCGTCCCTAGCTCCAACATATATAAAAAGATTAAAAAACATTTTTTAAAACTTCCCTATACAGGGCTGGCTTCAGATGACTTCTAAAGGTTGCACAGTTATTTATCTCCTTGGCTCAGGGGTCACATAACTCCATACCCTCCAATATTTCTCCGATGAAAAGAGGAACGTCCTAAGGAAAAGCGGGACATTGCAGGAACAAATCAGAAACTGGGACAGCTTCCGTAAATCTGGGACTGTTCCTGGAAAATAGGGACACTTGGAGGGGCTGGGATCTTCCTGGTTGAAATAGATTGTCCATTTTGAACTGTAAGAATATAAGGAACATCTTGCTAGAGCAGAGGAAAAGTCAATATGCACACACATTCGATATACCAAAAAAATGACCACTACCAGCAATTACTGCTAAGGTTATGTGGAAGGTGTTGGGTGAATCCAGTGCACAGCTATATGCAACATCAAAATGCTTGTCAGAACTGAGCCCCAAAGAAACCTACTGTCAGAGTCACCCGTGGTCCCAGCTCACAAGAGACCAAAGTCCACTCCAGCTTATGTACAAAAGCTTTTATTGAAGAACATTATTAGCTTTACATCCGAGGTCTGTGACTCTACGTCTGTTACGCTTAGACCGCTGAAGTCCCCTCTGAGTCAGTACCGCCTCGACACCAGTTTAAGAGGCTTGTACTGGTCCACCTCTTTCTCTCTTTCCTTTTCCGCAGGGTCTTTCTGCCCCCCTGTGTTCTCTCCCTTCGGGACTCTCCAGAGGCTGAATCCTCTGCCGCCTCCTCCCCCCTCCTTCGGGCTTTGGGACCAGGCTCCTCCCCAGGACTCTCTTCATTTCCGCGCGCCTCCCATTTTGAACTTGGCGCGCGTACGTTGCTCCTGACCTTCCCTTCGACAGTTACACTGCCCTCGATACTACTTTCCTCCCCTTCCGGCAGGACTTTTTGCCCTGATCTCCTTCCCCTCTCTGCTTCCTGTTCTGCTCCTTCTGACACACTGGTCACTCCTCCCCCCTCACTCCGTTCCAGCGGAGCAGCCGGTCTCGCTCTCCAACTCCCACTGGGGGTTCCCCCTTCGTTTCCCTGCTCCTGACTGCTTCCCCCTCTAGCTCCCCTTGGCTTGACCAGAGGGGCTCCCTTTTGGGAGTCCTCCGATTCACTGGACGGACTCATGGACAATCTTGGGTCATTGTCATCCTCTTCCTCGTCAGTCTGGAATCCTTCCCCCTCACTCTCTGTCTCCTCCCTCATCTGCGTCTCTCTCCCTGAACCCCTGACACCTACACTGGGCGAAACTTAGCTGAAAGCCTGAAAAATGAGAAGGAACAAAATGGACTCTTTCCATTCTTGATTACAATGTGAATATGAAGCTCATAATTCATATTCTTAGAGCTTTGTAACAATGGCTCAGAAGCTGTGTATCAAGGGAAGAGACACCGAGAACAGACTAGGACAGATTTTGGTTATAAAACCAAGTAGAAGCATTGCAAAACATAACAACGCAACAGTTATGAACCATAAGGTAGCTACTGCAAGTTTTGGGAGGGTCTTAATTTGTTTATGGATTCCTAGGTAGATACTAATTACACACTGGTTTCCATTCGAAACTGAAATAAAAGGTCAAATTCCAGCATTTACCCAAATACAAAGAATTGCAAAAGGTTTCAGTCTGGAATACAACACAGCCTTTTCATTTCCAAAAGGTGATGCTTTTGTTTGGTGAGATAGATTCATGATTTTGCCAAAAGTGTTGCATAGCTATAATAGTTGTTTTGGCTCCCTCTTTGGCTATGGGTGGATTATCATCTCGTTTGGATTTTATTTTATACTGGCCTAATTACTGCAACAGTGTGATCACAATCAAAAGGTCACTTTTTTGTAGTCAAGGCTCCACTCATCTGTGAAAGTTATTGAGTTAGCTTTTGCCATGGGTCAGCTAGCACCTATGCGACTCTCTGTAAGAAGCTAGGTCAAACACACAACATAACTAATATTCCCATTTCCCCATGGGGGTCCATTCCCCACATTCCCATTAAGGACTTGCTGGGCTGCAGTAGCAGCAACGATGGTCAAATTTTAGCCACACACAAAAAGCAGAGCAAGAAGAAATACTGTAAGATCTTCCTATCTCTCCAGTTTCTAGCATTCTGGCAATATGAATGCACCCAAAGTCACAGTGGCCTTTGGAGATTGTCGTTTTCTCAAGGTCTACTGCCGTCCTTGAATAGGATGTTTAATTTGCCATTAGGAAGTGCATCAATGTCTAGGGGTTGAAAATCCTTTCAACGAGGGGACCTTATTTGATCAGGATTTGGTTGGAGATATTGCATTCTGCAGCAACCTGGACATACCAGGGAACCACAGAAGTGTGTTGTTTAGAAAGATCTTGATATATGGTCTAGGCTGAGACTTTCCTTGTTAGGCCGAATTGCTGTTATCAAGATGAATGTATTGCCGAGATTGTTATTTTTGTTCCAAACATTGCAAATTTTAGATAAGATGGACTGTTTCAAGAAGTGGCAGAAAGATATATCTAAATTTGTCTGGCAGGGCAAAAAGCCCAGAATAAAATTTAAGATTTTGACTGATGCAAAGGATAGAGGGGGTTTCGCCCTGCCGGACTTAAGACTTTATTATGAAGCAGCAGCTTTTTGCTGGCTGAAACAATGGCTACTTCTTGAGAATACAGATATCTTGGATCTGGAAGGCTACGATAATAACTTTGGTTGGCATGCATACTTATGGTACGACAAGGTAAAGTTTTATAGAAACTTTAAAAACCATATTGTCAGGAAAGCACTGTATAATGTATGGAATCGATATAAAGATTTGTTGGAGAGTAAAACCCCCAGGTGGTTGTCACCAATGGAAGCTAAGGCGGTAAAAAGACTGAACATGGATTCAGACTGGCCAAAATATTGTGAAATTATAGAATATGATGGTGAAAAGTTGAAACTACAGAGTTTTGAGAAATTAAAACCTAAAGTCCGAGACTGGTTACATTATTACCAGATTAATGAGACCTTTAAGCAGGACAGGAAACTAGGATTCCAGAAGGAGAGGTCAAAGCTAGAAACAGAATTGTTAGAACCCAATACTAAGAATCTGTCTAGAATGTACAATCTGCTGCTAAAATGGAACACACAGGATGAAACGGTCAAATCAGCTATGATTAAATGGGCACAAGACATTGGTCATGATATTATGTTTGCTGACTGGGAGCAGTTATGGACCACAGGTATTAAATTCACGGCATGTAGTGCCTTAAAAGAGAATATAATGAAAATGATCTATAGGTGGTACATGACCCCAGTCAAGCTTGCAAAGATATATCATTTGCCCAATAACAACTGTTGGAAGTGTAATGAATGCGAAGGAACTTTTTATCATCTTTGGTGGACCTGCCCGAAGATTAAGGCCTACTGGGAAATGATCTATAATGAAATTAAGAAAATCCTTAAGTGGACATTTGCAAAGAAACCGGAGGCTTTTCTCTTGGGCATGGTAGGCCAAATGATTCCAAAGAAAGATAGAACATTTTTTATGTATGCAACAACAGCAGCAAGAATTCTTTTGGCAAAGTATTGGAAGACTAAAGAACTACCTACTCTGGAAGAATGGCAGACCAAGGTGATTGAATTTATAGGACTGGCAGAGATGACCGGCAGAATTCGTGACCAGAGGAGAGAGACAGTGGAAGAGGACTGGAAAAAATTTAAAATTTATCTTAAAAATTGTTGTAAAATTTCGGAATATTAAGATGTCAAGGGATTTGATATAAAGAATTACAGCTGCAAAAATTTATGCTTAAGAAAATTTTAAAGAGAATTAAATATAAAAATGGATGAAGGATTGCTAAAAAATTTTAAAACAAGGATGCAGTGAAGGGGAGGTATGGGGAAGTCGTGTTATGTTTGTTTGTATTTTGTTTATGTTGTAAAATTAATAAAAATTATTTTAAAAAAAACAAAAACAGAAGTGTGTTGTTTGCATGAGAGACTCCGTTGAAGAGAAGAGGAGCAGCATGGACCCAAACTGTAGTTCCTATGCTGAAGCACTGTGACCTTTAAAGGAAATGAAGCTTTTCAAAAATGTCAAGCTATGTTACTGAAAGCATTTAATTTATGTTTTACAGAAGTTCATTACAACAGAGAAACAAGTGAACTTGCCCAAAATCATTTATTTAAAGCTACCAATTTCATCTCTCCATCTCAAGCACACTTCTGTGAGCCTGATTCTGAAAACAGGGCTCTTGCACTCAAATAATATTACATCATCATCATTATTATTATTATTATTATTATTAATTTTTATTTTTCAGAATATGGAAAAAAGAAAGAACAGGGAAAAAGAAGAATAAAATACACTGCATTTCAATCAGTACATTTGATAATTTCTCGTCTGTTGACTTCCCACTCATCCCTCCATGTTTCCTTCGAGATACCTATTACTGCTGCATATTCTATTTTTCCTAATCATTCTAACAAACAAACATATCGCTTGCCAATTTTTAACTGTTGAGCTTATTAAAAACCGACTAGCGTTTTAACATTCTAACAATGATTTTTAAAATAATCTACAAATTGTTTCCAGTCCTCTTTGAAACATGTCTCTTTTTGCTCTCTAACCTTACTTGGTTAAGCTTGCTAATTCTACATTTTCCATCAAGTTTGTTTGCCTCTCCTCCTTTGTAGGTAATGTTTCCTCTCGCCATTTTTGCAGAGGTATTGAAATATACTCAGAGTCCTGTAGTGATTTCATGCTCTTTATTGCAGCTTGTAAAACAGTGATTGAATTGCCCCCCAAACCTCAGGGGGGGGGTGTTATATACATTATTTACACAATGAGTCCCATCTGATTGGCTGATTCTGCTTCCCTCCTGGAGCCTGATTGGTCTTTTCCTTCAGGCCAATCAGTTGTTGCATTCTACAATCCTACCAGCCTAATAGGCTGATTAACTTCTTCCTGGAGCCTGATTGGTCTTCTCCTGCAAGCCAATCAGTTGTTCTAGGATCCAAGGTTAGTACATAACAGGTATCTAAACTTTGACCATGCTAACTTGGGCTGATGGGTATTGTTGTCCATCAACAAATGGAGGACACCACATTGACTGCCTCCTGCACTACTGTGATTTTATTGGATTGCAGTATTGACACAGGTGACTACAAAAAGGTGCTCATTCTTTCAAGAGTTTTGGTCTGTTAACTCTTGATTCTAATGTAAATCAGGGGTTGATTACCTATTGTGTGGCAGTTATAACAGAAAGAGAAAGAGAAATGAAGTGACTGCCAGACTCTTAGGTAGTGTGAATTGGGGGCATTACAACTTATTCTAGGAGATCTGTTTACATTCACATCAAATGAAGATGTGGTACGCATATATTTTTTCCTGTTTCCTTTGGCAAGCTTTATGAAGTTGTTGTTGACGCATGTAAAGGAGCTAAAATACAAGACTGAATCTAATGTTCTTGTTCTTGTCTGTTCCTGGAGCCTATGTACCTGCTGGGTTATATAGAAAGAGGAAAGTTGAACAGAAATGCTAAAGGAGAAAAATACCCCAAAAAAGTATTAAAAAATCTGTCCAAGACATCCAACTTTATCGGGGATCTCCAACAGGCAAGCATATTCAACGAGAGAAGGAAGAGCACAGCATTAAACTGAAGCATGATTGAGTATCTCAAAGATCAGGAAGTGGATGTAACAAAATTTATTATCGTTTGCTCAGGAAGTTCATGATCAATCTCTACAACATTCGGAAGAGGTTAAAATGTAGATTTTAATGTTCTTGAGATAAATACAAGCTTGCAGACTCTCACAAGAGAAATTTATGGTAGCTGAAAATCAGATTAACAATCACAAATGTATGAAATCTGTGAGTATTATTATCTTGCTATAAATGGAAATGGAAATTGGATTTGACACTAAGGAGTTGTAGACTGTTCAGTGCTTTCAATGACATTCTAAAACACTGGTCAAGCTCCCTGCCACGAAAATATAACTTCCTTATAAAAAGCAGTTTGAATGTGGAAGTGTGATGGAACATATGAGGAAGTGACACAAATTTGAAAAAGACTTATTTGTCCAGTCCTAGTCGAATACTATGCATGCTTACTCAGAAATAAGTTTACAACATAAGGACACAAAAATGTGAAACCTAGTAACAAATAAAAGCAATAAACTCCCACAGTTTAAAAGGTCATAGATTGTTTAATTAGCCCATGGGTAGGCAAACTGTGGTCTAAACCACTGAGCCTAGGGCTTGCCAATCGGAAGGTCAGCAGTTCGAATCCCCGAGACAGGGTGAGCTCCAGTTGTTTGGTCCCAGCTCCTGCCCACCTAGCAGTTCGAAAGCACGTTAAAGTGCAAGTAGATAAATAGGTACCACTCCGGCGGGAAGGTAAACACCATTTCTGTGTGCTGCTCTGGTTCGCTAGAAGTGGCTTAGTCATGCTGGCCACTTTTCCGGAAGCTGTCTGTGGACAAACGCCGGCTCCCTCGGCTTATAGAGCAAGATGAGTGTGCAACCCCAGAGTGGTCTATGACTGGACCTAATGGTCAGGGATACCTTTACCTTTACCTAGGCAAACTAAGACCCAGGGGCCGGATTCGGCCCAATCGCCTTCTCAATCCAGCCCGCGGACGGTCTGGGAATCAGTGTGTTTTTTCATGAGTAGAATGTGTCCTTTTATTTAAAATGCACCTCTGGGTTATTTGTGGGGCATAGGAATTCATTCATCCCCCCCCCCTCAAAATATAGTCCAGCCCCCCACAAGGTCTGAGGGACAGTGGACCGGCTCCCTGCTGAAAAAGTTTGCTGACCCCTGAATTAGCCCAAATCCTGGGGGAAGAGGAATGCCATTGCCTGGTGCCTAAAGATATATAATGAAGGTGCCAGGCGAGCCTTCTTGGGAAGAGCGTTCCACAAACGGGAAGCTACCATAGAAAAGGCTCATTTTCATGTTTCCTCTCTGCAGATATCTTGTGGAGAGAGCACAGAAAGAAGGGCCTCAGGAGATGATTGCAAGGTCTCTGTTGGCTTCCCACACAGCTGCTGTAGCAGGTCAGAAAAAAAATATATTATGAAGAAAGGAAAAAAATGGGGTGATACTGCCGCTTCTAATAGTGAGTCCTATGCCCAAGAAATTGTTGGGTTTCTCCTTCCCCTGGAGAAATTTGATGAAATCGTCTCCCCAGTTTCTCTGCCCGCAAATAAAACAGACAATTTCAAGAGGCTATTTCTGCACAACTCTTAACTTGTGTATGATTTTTCAGTCATGCATAGAAAAAGGAGACAGCGTCGTAATGCAATCTCTTGGTGAGCATCTCTTGCGTCAAATAAGAGAAATGTTATTTCTTTACCATCTGAAGAGCAATATTGTTTTCAAATCTCATCCGTACTAAATGTGAAGAGGGGGAAAAAATGTAAATGTGACTTTAAAAATAAAATAAAAAGAGCTTGTAACCAAAGGGAAAATAAGATGTCTTCACACAATTTCAATTGTTGATGTGAATGTGAAATAGATGGACTTATTCACACTCGACAAGAATGAATTCCTAAAGGAAATCAATAAGTTTCGACTGTAAGCAGTAAACACATGTTTCAGTACTTTGGGAGTAAAACCTGAGTGGGAACCATAAATTAATTTAACGTTTAGTTTGTTACATAATTAAATTGAAACTTTGGTACCAAAAGAAAATGTTGAAATAGGCCCCTGTAATGCAGACAGCCTCTTGACAATGTGTGTGTGTGTGTGTGTGTGTGTGTGTGTGTGTGTGTGTGTGTGTGTGTATTGAGTATAATAGTCCTGGTTTCCTATCACCACTTTGTGGTCTAAACCCAGCAACTGGTATTACAATATTTAAATACTGTGTACTCAGCTCAACTGTTCCAATTTCAGGTCACTAAGAGTTTCCCCCTTAACCAGTGTTCAAAACTCCTTTGTTCTAGGCGCATTTTGTGACAGGGAATTTCATTATTAGCGTGAGCAGTTTCTGAGCTCTGGGTGCAGTACTGCGCCTAAGATTTCAGACTAAAACTGCAGAGTGGAAGGAAAGGAATACCTTTTTCTAACTCCCCACTTCCAGAGGGAGAAGAAACCCTCTTAAGAATATTAGAGGGGTGGGCAGAAAAAGGACTAGACCATGTGAAAAATGAGCATAATATTTTAGCTGCTGTCAGGATGCTATCACTGGCCCCTGGCTGGTTGCCCAGGAAAGTATAAAGGTGAGGGAAAGTTTCCTACAGTCCTTTTTTATTTCAGACTTTACAGAGAGAGGCTATAGAACCCAGCCTCTTGGATAATGGCGTTGTCCCAAGTGAATCTCCACCTCATCCATGTCTCTCCCACTTCCTCATTCATGACACTTCAAGAAGAAGAAGAAGAAGAAGAGTTTGGATTTGATATCCCGCTTTATCACTACCCTAAGGAGTCTCAAAGCGGCTAACATTCTCCTTTCCCTTCCTCCCCCACAACAAACACTCTGTGAGGCGAGTGGGGCTGAGAGACTACAGAGAAGTGTGACTAGCCCAAGGTCACCCAGCAACTGCATGTGGAGGAGCGGGGAAGCGAACCCAGTTCACCAGATTACGAGTCTACCGCTCTTAACCACTACACCACACTGGCTCTTCAACGGGTTCTGCTACGTGCCCTTTGAGCTTTTTGCTCTCCTACTTTTAAGGCTCTCCAGGTTCCGGGAGATGATGGGTCTGGAATGCTTTCTAGTGACAACACATCAGCCAGGTGCTTCTCCAGCTCTGCTTCCTTCTCTCCCATGATTTCTCAATTTTCCCCTTCCTCTGCCTCTGAGCTGTGACCTCCCGCAAACCCCTGTTGCAAATCTATACTTTCTTCCTCTTCCTCCTCTCTGGAATGGTCAGGATGGGGAGGCGGTCTCCACCCCTCCTCCTCCCCTGCCCAGCCCCTGACAGCTGCAGTTCATGCATTTCCAACTTTGCATTCTTGTTATTAAAAAAGTGCGCCCAGACATTCCGTTGTTGCACCCATAACCTAGGTTTAAGGTGCCATTTAGCTCCTTTCACACCTCAGTTTCTAACACTTCCCTTAACTACTGTTTATGTCGCTTCATCTCAGCTGCTCTCCTGGGATAGCAAAGATTTATTCTGGGGTATTCCCACTATTCCGTTATCTGAAGAGATACAGTATACAGTGGTACCTTGGGTTACAGATGCTTCAGGTTACAGACACTTCAGGTTACAGACTCTGCTAACCCAGAAATAGTACCTCGGGTTAAGAACTTTGCTTCAGGATGAGAACAGAAATCGTGCTCCAGCGGCACGGCAGCAGCGGGAGCCCCCATTAACTAAAGTGGTGCTTCAGGTTAAGAACAGTTTCAGGTTAAGAATGGACCTCCAGAACGAATTAAGTTCTTAACCTGAGGTACCACTGTAGTTGCTATATTCTTCATGCTGATTGGATGATACTCCACCAAGACCTGATTGGTTTCTGGATCCTCAGGAGGCCGACCCAGGCTCTGTCCATCACATCTTCCAATGTCAAAACAAAACAAATTCCTTCCAGTAGCACCTTAAAGACCAACTAAGTCAGTTCTTGGTATGAGCTTTCGTGTGCATGCACACTTCTTCAGATACACAGATACATCTTCCAATGTGTTATCCCTTCTGTCCTCTCAGCACTCCCCTGGCTTCCAGTGCCTTTTATCCAGAAGTGGCTCACTGAGTGGAGGAAGAACCACTACAGTAGCTTCCTGGCAGGTTGGTCACTGGAGGGATGGGGGAGGTTGGGGTGGTGGAAACCAAAAGAACAGCACAAAATGAAACAGCTACAATGCAGGCATTCTTGGGGGTACCTCAAGAAGTGGGAAAAATGCTGTACAGAGTCAAGCACTGGACCAGATAAGCAGGAGGAGGGGTGGAATGAACAAAGATAGGTAAAGATAAAAAGGTAAAGGGACCCTGGACGGTTAAGTCCAGTCAAAGGCGACTATGGGATTTTGCTGCTCATCTTGCTTTCAGGCTGAGGGAGCCCCCGTTTGTCCACAGACAGCTTTCCAGGTCATGTGGCCAGCATGACTAAACTGCTTCTGGAGCACAGAGGACCGTGTTGAAAACCAGAGAACATGGAAATGCTGTCTACCTTGATAGGATGCAGATGGTCGGGGCACTGGTCTGAATGAGTGAATAACAAATCAGTGTCGGTGGGAGCTGAGAAGATACTCATTCCGATGGTCTGGTTTTCAGCTGTCCAGACAGTTGTAAAGGTAAAGGGACCCCTGACCATTAGGTCCAGTCGTGGCTGACTCTGGAGTTGCGGCGCTCATCTCGCTTTATTGGCCGAGGGAGTCGGCGTACAGCTTCCAGGTCATGTGGCGCATCAGAGCAGCGCATGGAAATGCTGTTTACCTTCCCGCCAGAGCGATACCTATCTATCTACTTGCACTTTGACGTGTTTTTGAACTGCTAGGTTGGCAGGAGCAGGGACCGAGCAACGGGAGCTCACCCCGTCACGGGGATTCGAACCGCTGACCTTCTGATTGGAAAGTCCTAGGCTCTGTGGTTTAACCCACAGTGCCACCCGCGTCCCTTGCACATAAATTGCACATAAATGAAATATTTGACAATCGCAGGGGGGATTTTTCAGGAAAAGATCCACCTAAGTGTTACATGGATTTAAACCAGGGTTGGGAAGCCCGTGGAGCTCCAGATGTTGGAATCCAATGCCCAACAGCCGTGGCTTAGCATGATAGTCAGGAATCATCCTGTCATCCTCTTCACGCACATAAAAACACATCACTGTGCTGTTTTCTCTTGCACATTTTCACCTGATTTTCCAATACTCAACTCCAAATGCTGTAGGCTATGGAAAAATAGGAATGTCATAAGTCATTTTCATCAGATATCTAGTACAATGAGGATAAATGCATGTGTAGACACTTTGTGGAAGATTATCAATAAAATCTTTTAAAAGGGCTCTGTAACATTTATCTTATTTAAATCTTTTAATCAAATCTCTGTCTCAAGATGCCCATTGCTAATTAAAATAAATTCATTATATTGCAACGTTGAGGCAAAAACAGGAATGTCTTCTGTAGAAGTATCTCACAGCGTTCTTTGTGCAAACAGGTAAACTGTGCTTAATATACTATTATATATTCATGAAGAAATGGAATCTGTCTTGCAAACCTAATTTCCTGAATCACACAAGAGCAATTCATGGGGAAGGTGTATTATAGGTATCTTAACAGCTGTTGCACAGTGTGGTATTCCGTAGGGACCTTTCAGTGATATATAGAAATGTCATTCCTCTTTGTATGGCATTTTAACAACCAGTTTGGTTGGGAACAAAACTTAGCAACTTCCTTTTGCTTTTCTTGTCTATGTTAAAATAATAATAATAATGTATAACAACCTCACAGCATGTTTAGCACTTATTGGCTACCTTTGACTTCGAGCCTTCCTAACACAAACAATAAAAGTGTTGTGATATTTAACAAAATGTTTCTCACCCTCCAACATTTTGTTAATGAAGACAGGGACATATCAGATGACCTTGTTGGGTGGGACAATGGTGAGTATGACATAAATGGTGGGTGCCTATTAATTCTTCTGTTTTTTTGTCATTGAATACCTGCTTGTATGTAAGCTTTGGCCTCATCTGCAGTGAACATTTAAAACAGTATTATAGTACTGTTAAAAATCACAGCTTCCCAAAAAAATTCGGGAACTGCAGCTTGTTAAGGGTGCTGAGAGTTATTAGGAGATCCCAATTTTTCTCCCCAAACTACAATTCCCAGAGTGGTTTAATAGCCAGTTCCTCTTTCCAGGGAGCTCTGAGAAATGTAGCTTTGTGACAGTAATAGGGGTCTCCTAGCAACCCTCAGAACTCTTCAACTTTCTTTGAGGGGAAACCATGGCTGTTAAAGGGGTACAGCTGTGTTTTAAATGTATGGTACAGATGCAACTTTTGCATCTTTGATAGGTGTCTAGGAATTGTGGAATAAGTGATAATGGGGATGCCTTTTCTAGTCCATGGAGCATCAAAGGTATGGCCCAGGAAAGAAAATTCCTTCAGAAGAGATAGATTTTCAAATGATTACATACAGTTTCCTTTTCTATACATACCACCCTGGAGTCCCAAGACCATGATTGCTCAGTCACCAAAATGCCATCCATTTCAACTGGTTTTTTTTACCTGAATGCCCAGTTTGTTCATAACAATATCTCACTCAGCTGGCAAGACAGAATGGAGAAGCCAATCTGGCATTCATCAGCAAGATTTGGGTGGGGGAGCTGGGAGGAGTGGATCTGATCCAGTTTCACCTGCTAGAATACTTGGTATACCACTAGCAGATAATGGAAGGTCAAATGGGTGTTGCCATTGTCCAGAAACATTCAGCAGGGAACCTCAGCATTTAGGGGCTGCCCTTTGGGCCTGCACCTGGGAACAGATCAAAGATACAGATCTGGGATGTTGATGGTTTCATGGCTACCCTGTTGCCCAGCAACCTCTGTGACCAAACTGATGGAGGCAGTCTCTGGAGAGTTGTTGGAGAAACCTAGGACTGTTGTCTTAGTAGACTTCAGTGTCCATGTTGAGACTGTTCCCACTGGTCTGGCTCAAGAACACAACTGATGCGTTCCAAGCATAGCTGTCAACCGTCCCTTATTTAGCGGGAAACTCCCTTATCCCAGCGCCGTGTCCTGCTGCTGTCCCTTGTTGATGATGTCCCTTAAATTTCCCAGGTTTCAAAGGAAGCAGCTCCTCTCCCTCCCTCCCTGCTGGCCAGGGAGGAGGGAGGCTCCAACTGTGTTGCTTGGCTGCGTTGCTCACCCAATAAGGAGTCTAAGAATGACTGGGGGGTGGAGCTTGCATGCCTTGTGCTGATCAAATCGGACGCGTTGCCTGGGGACTCGCCTTTGCTCAGCGCTTCCCAGCGGAGAGGTGACGGTGGTTTTCCTTGCTTCCTCCCCTTTGCTGGGTTGCTGCACAGTGGGAACCACCGCTTAAGGCTTTGTTTGGCTGCTGGCTGGGCTTTCTGCCTTTGGCTCAGAGAGGCTCTGAAGTTGAACATACCTGTGCTTGGAAAATCCGTTATTTTGACTGCTGATCCCTTATATTTGAGGCTGCTGGTCCCTTATTTTCAAATCTGTAAGTTGACAGCTATGCACATAATGAAGAGTCAAATGGGTGTTGCCATTGTCCGAAACATTCAGCAGGGAACCTCTGCATTTAGGGGCTGCCCTTTGGGCCTGCACCTGGTAGCAGATCAAAGATACAGATTGGGGATGCTGATGGTTTTCATGGCCACCCTGTTGCCCAGCAACCTCTGTGACCAAGCTGATGGAGGCAGTCTCTGGAGAGCTGTTGGAGAAACCTAGGACTCTCGTCCTAGCAGACTTCAATGTCCATGTTGAGGCTGTTCTCGCTGGTCTGGCTCGGGAACACAATTGATGAGCTCCAAGTGAGGTTTCCAATGTCCCACCAAGTTGTTTTTGTGGGATCAGTTTCAGGTTTTGCTTGTGAGAATGCAGCAAATAATCTGCCCTCTTGAACGCTTCCTTTCATGGCTGAGCAAAGCTAGTTGTGGGGGGGGGGCATGACTAGGCGAGTTCAGGTTGTGGTGAACACAAGTGGGATGTCTGCTCTGAAGAAGATAAAAAGGCTGAAAAAGCTCACCCTGAACCCAATGGCATTTAACAACTACTTCCCAGTTGCAAATAAACCCTTTGGGGCCACCTGATATGCAGAAACATCAAGGACATTTTTGTTCCAACAGGTTTTCCCAGCAGGATGAAAGGTCTCTGCCACAGGTGTCCATTCTTTATTGTTTTAAAAATTGTCTTCTGTTATTTTTTTGTGCTGTTTTGCAACTCTTTAAATTTGCCTTTTTATATTTTGCATATGAACTTGCCACATATGAGGAAGACGATTAATACATAATAGTTTTATTAATATTTTTAATAATAATTCAGAGACAAATAACAGTACAGTCATACCTTGGAAGTCAAATGGAATCTGTTCCGGAAGTCTGTTCGACTTCCAAAATGTTCAGAAACCAAAGTGTGGCTTCTGATTGGCTGCAGGAAGCTCCTGCAGCCAACTGGAAGCCACGGAAGCCCCGTCGGACATTCGGCTTCCAAAAATAGTTCGCAAACCAGAACACTCACTTCCGGGTTTGCGATGTTTGGGAGCCAAAATGTTTGAGAACTAAGCTGTCCGAAAACCAAGGTACCACTGTAATGTGAAAATGCTTCTAAGGATATATCTGCTGCTTTCCTAGCTTCACAGGCAGAAGTTTGCAGAATCTGTTCCTGGCATCTCCATTTAGACTGCTGTCTGAAACTTAGGAGAGCAACTGCAACTCAATTTAGACAGTATTGGGCTCGATGGACCAATGGTTAGATTCAGACATTGAATAAATAAATATTTTTGTCTGAAAGAAAGAGGCTTTAATAAAGAATTGTGATTTAGACTTGTTCTCTTGAACCAGAGCGTCTTAATTTATTGGCACCTGCTTTGCTGTTTCCCTAAGATAAAGCTGTTACAAAAGTGATGCTTATACATCCTTAACTACAGCCTAACAGCGATTGCAGGAATCAGGGTACCTGGATACAGGGTTAGGTGCCTTTTCTCTGCCGGTTAAATCCCTAAATAATAAGCACACTTCATATAAATAGGTTTGCGGAGAAGTTATTGTATCAGCTCCATCCTTTGTGAAGAATGTAGCTTATTTTTATGTAAATTGCATGATGTTCTGCCAAAAAACCAGGAAGGTTATGTCTTGTGTCTTTATCTTTGTTCTGCAACAGCTGTTGTTTCCAACAAACTTGAAAATAAATGAGTTAAATGGGTCACACCAATGCCGTAATCCGAAGTGGGAGGTTTCCTTTTTAATGCTTTAAAAAAAAAAAAAAATCACAGAGAAATTCTAAACAATAGTAACCTCTGTAAAAGAAAAAAAACAACAACCAAAACCTCTTTTAAGCACTTACTTTCTATTATATGAATATTTGCTTCAGAGGGTTAAAGAGCCAGTGCCAATCAGGAAGGGATTTGCTCAGAACTTTTTTTGACACAGAAAGAGATTCAGGTTTGTGGCCATATCCACTCTGTGTAAAACTAATGGAAACAGCATTCCAAGGCAATTTGCTTTTGGAAAACATCTGAGCTGAACTGATGCGCGCACAGTACATGAAATTCTAATTTCAAAGGGCTTGGGAAATATCAAGCACAAGTCTGCAATGGCTTTAAAGAAGATAGGAAAACGTTGCCTTACTGTTCTCTGAGGACTATTTTAAAGGCAATTAAGACCTGTGAAAACAGACTTTGGAGATGCCAGGGAAAAAATGAAACCTTCAAAGTTATGGGACAAACAATAACATATTTGATTTATTCTCACGCTTCATTCTTTGGCCAACCATTTACAGCAGCAAGGGACATTTGAAGGTCAACCTTAACAAAGACTTGTTCCTATGGGGGAACTGCCTCCAGAATGTTGTCCATCATGCCTTCAATAGGTGCAGGAAGTGTTAATTTGATACGTAACCCTGAAGTTATGCATGCCTAGGATAATGCACAGGAAACCACGCTGCGTGAGAAGCAGCCATTTTATCCTATCATACTGTGCGTCAATCAGAATTCTTTTGCAATGATCGATTAGAGAGTTTTGGTCCTAGCAGAAGCTAGGGTGAGCTCTGCTGGTGCATCTCTGGTCTAATTTGCAGTAGATCAACAAGGTTTCCTGATTCTCTGTGGTTTAAGAAGCCTCGTTCCGTGCCCAATAAGAATGGGACGCCTTTGGCTGACAGCGCCATATCCCATAGATTGGGCAAGGTTTTGTTCCATATCTTCTCTGTGTTATGGGCTCATAGGAAAAAGCTGTCCCATGAGCCCTTGCTGAAGAGGGGAGGGGAAAGCCTATATAAGGCTGCTTCCCCTGGAGCTCACAGCCATTTTGCTTTGAGAGCTTCCCACCCGCCTGCCCTCAGGTTAGAGCCTTCACTGAGCAATTTTGGGTCACTGGTTGACAGGGCCAGAAATGATTTTTTTCTCTCTCTCTCTTCTCAACCTGATTGGCACTTAGTTGGGGATTTTATCACCTTTCCCCAGTGAAATTATGGCCTTCCTTTGTAAAGCAGATGAACGTTGTTTGTTTGAGAGCGGAAATGGCATCGGGCAGGATCAACATAGTATACGGAGCTCCCTATAAGGGGCCTGAGGGGAGGATTGATGATGGCAAAACCCAAACATGGGTTCGGTATCTGCCTGGTTGGAATCTGCACCCTGGTCCTCCACTGAGACTTTGTTTGCTTGGCTTGCACCACGGCAAGGTTCAACACTGGCCAACTCTCATTGTACTTGTTTGGAGTGATCCAAACCCAGTGAATCCATTCCATCAACATGGGGCTTGTGGAATGATGAACTGATCCCAGGACCCAATGCCATGCTAACCCTTGCCCTGCCTGCTGCTGTCAATAAAGATTTGGCCTGATTTTTTATCCCATCACCATTGTACAGTCTGGTTATTTTGCTGCTCTCATAATGCACCTGCCTGGGCAACAGCAACATCAAAAAGGCTTTCCCCACCCTGAATTAAGCAGCAAGCTATAGGTGTATTTGCACCTGTCTTCTCAATCCACCTAGCAAGCAACAGTGGCTCAAATTTTTATAACAGATTCAATTTCACCTAACTTACTATTAGAAAGTGTGGGGAAGGTTCTTTCTCAGGGCGAATACCTGCAGGATTTTTAGGGACAAAAGTGGAGACATAAATTCAGAAATTGGGCAAACTGGGATGACACATGCAAAATTAATACAGACCAGATACAGATCCTTCCATCCATAGAACTCATAACAGCATCCTTAGAACACTGAATATATAAATGTTCAAAATTGTGCTGTTGACATACTTCTCTGAAAACACTCTAATGCTGTTTGTTTTCTTAAAAAGTGTGTAGACTCCATTAAGCATTTTCTTAATGTTTAGTTGTAATATTCCCAAAGCAAATTGAGAGGGCTATACAAATAATTGCTTTTGTCGTTAAAAGCAACACACATAATCTAACTCTTGGAAAGCGGAGTACAATTTCTGCTCCCCACAAATAGTAGTTACAACACACCATTTAATTTACCTTCATATTTATATAAAATACTACCAAGTAAAGAAATAACACACACTGTACCATCTTGCAGAAATGAACAAAGAACAATGGTGGGATTCATTTATAAAATATATAGTTCAATTTTCTTTTAGATTACACATGCCGGATAGAATTGATGGTAGTTTGCATAAGGCCTCAAGGGACTGAGAGATTGTGCAAAAGGTTTAATTTTCCTCACAGGTAGAAATCAGGCATAATTCTAATGAAGTCAATAGACTTATTATACAGAGGGAACTGGCTTAGCTAAGAATGGAATCAAGTCCATTGGATATTAAATGGTCAAAATGCTCCCAAGAGGTTTTTTTTACTGACTAAGATAAAAAACACACAAAGGCATGATCTATCTATCTATCCTCCCAAGCTGCCAATCCAACCATCAGCCTAAATAAAGCAGTAGTGCCTTGTGGTGTATATATATATATATATATATATATATATATATATATATTTGCTTTCGTAGATTTTCACGGGTACAGGAATGCAGGTTTTGGTGTCCTCGGGTGTCTTCCCGTGTAAAAGTTGGGGTGTCTAGGCGACGATTCGACGAGGTCTCACTCGTCATCTTCAGGCTGGTGCTTTCGGCTTCTTGTTACTGGAACAGAGCAGGATCTCAGTGTTTGAGTTCCTATAAATACTGTAGAGGGGGTGTGGTGTATAGCCTCCAATGTTCTGGGCAGAGAGGAAGTTCCCAGGCTAGTGTGCCTTTTCTTCTTTTGTTCCTTAATTACTTGAGAGATATCTTGAGTGATTTCTTGAGTGATATCCTGAGTACCACTTAGGTGGGTCATTAGGTGTGGATTAGTTGTTAAAGTCTTTGTGTCTTGACCTCTTGAACTTTGTGAAGAGTTTTCCTGAGAAGATGGCTGTACTGTACTTAGTTGTGCTCTGGCTTGGCTTCGTGTATAGGGGCGAGCTGTGGTTTTGTGGCTTGTGTCAGCCAGATCTGTGTAGGGATTGCAGGGGGGTGCAGCATCCGGAGGTGCCACCATGGATTGGCTACTGGATGGTGTCTGTAATTCATCTGTGGAGAGGGTCTGGGTTTGGGTCTGGTGTGGTTGATTGGTGTTGGCGTTCTGTGTGCCTCTGGATCTGGTGTCAGTTTTTGTGGGGAGGGCTAATTTCCAGATGTCTGGCAAGCGGGATGTGTCGTCACGCTTGTTCATGTTGTGAGGGTGTTTCTCTATCTCGATGGCTTCCATGATTATTCTCTTGTGGTGATGTTCCGTGTTAAAGAGCAATTTGGAATCTGCAAAATTAATTTCGTGTCCTGTTTCTTTCATGTGTTGGAAAAGAGAGGAAGTTTTTTCTTCTTTTTTGACGGCATTCTTGTGTTCTGCGATACGTGCATTTATTCGTCTGTTTGTTTGTTTGTCTGTTTATTCGTTATTTATTCGTCTGTTTGTTTGTTTGTCTGTTTGTTTGTTTGTTTGTTTGTCCAATGTACGTTTGTTTGTCCAATGTTTGTTTGTCCTATGCAGAATCCATCTCTTCACACGTACCAAACTCCTTCCAGTTCATAGAAACAATAAAGAAGCAAAACCTACATCCTAATGACCTACTTGTGAGCTTCGATGTTGTATCTCTCTTCACACAAGTGCCCATTAATGAAGCCTTGACAGCTATTCAAAACAAATACAATCCCCCCGAATACATCTTGGACCTGACCAACCACTGCCTAACCAACACGTACTTCATCCACAATGGACAAAGATACAAACAGATAGAAGGAGCACCTATGGGATCACCCCTCTCACCGGTCATCGCAAACCTGTACATGGAACACTTTGAAACCAATGCTTTAGACAAGTCAGAACACAAACCCAAACTTTGGCTCAGATATGTTGACGACACCTTTGTAATTTGGCCACACGGGAAGGAAAAACTGGATAGCTTCCTCACACATCTCAACAACTTACACCCCAAAATACAATTCACTATGGAAATAGAAGCCAACAACCAACTTCCCTTCCTTGACGTCCTAATCTACAAAAAACCTGATGGCTCCCTAGGACACACTATCTACCGGAAAAAAACACACACCAACCGCTACTTACATGCACAATCACACCACCACCCTGCACAAATAAACTCCGTAGCCAAGACTCTCATCTCCAGAACCAAACGCCTGGCTGACAAAGACCACTTGACAACTGAGTTACAGAATCTCTCAAACGTGTTAATTGCCAATGGATACCAGCAAAACAGGATTACGAAGCTAATCCAAAAGGAAACACCCCCCAAAAACCAAGACACAGAAGAAAACAATGGCATGGCCCTCCTTCCTTATATCAAGGGCACTACAGATAAAATTAGCAAAATCCTCCATAAACACAATATCAAAACAGCCTTTTGCACCAACCAAAAAATAGCCAATATCCTCAGAAACCCCAAGGATAAAATCCAGTTGGAAAACCAAGGGATCTATGAAATACCCTGCAAAGTCTGCCCAGCCACGTACATTGGACAAACAAACAGACGAATAAATGCACGTATCGCAGAACACAAGAATGCCGTCAAAAAAGAAGAAAAAACTTCCTCTCTTTTCCAACACATGAAAGAAACAGGACACGAAATTAATTTTGCAGATTCCAAATTGCTCTTTAACACGGAACATCACCACAAGAGAATAATCATGGAAGCCATCGAGATAGAGAAACACCCTCACAACATGAACAAGCGTGACGACACATCCCGCTTGCCAGACATCTGGAAATTAGCCCTCCCCACAAAAACTGACACCAGATCCAGAGGCACACAGAACGCCAACACCAATCAACCACACCAGACCCAAACCCAGACCCTCTCCACAGATGAATTACAGACACCATCCAGTAGCCAATCCATGGTGGCACCTCCGGATGCTGCACCCCCCTGCAATCCCTACACAGATCTGGCTGACACAAGCCACAAAACCACAGCTCGCCCCTATACACGAAGCCAAGCCAGAGCACAACTAAGTACAGTACAGCCATCTTCTCAGGAAAACTCTTCACAAAGTTCAAGAGGTCAAGACACAAAGACTTTAACAACTAATCCACACCTAATGACCCACCTAAGTGGTACTCAGGATATCACTCAAGAAATCACTCAAGATATCTCTCAAGTAATTAAGGAACAAAAGAAGAAAAGGCACACTAGCCTGGGAACTTCCTCTCTGCCCAGAACATTGAAGGCTATACACCACACCCCCTCTACAGTATTTATAGGAACTCAAACACTGAGATCCTGCTCTGTTCCAGTAACAAGAAGCCGAAAGCACCAGCCTGAAGATGACGAGTGAGACCTCGTCGAAACGTCGCCTAGACACCCCAACTTTTACACGGGAAGACACCCGAGGACACCAAAACCTGCATATATATATATATATATATATATCTGCAGTGTACATAATTTATATCATAGAATCATAGAGTTGGAAGGGACATGAAGGGTCATCTAGTCCAACCCCCTGCAATGCAGGAATCTCAGCTAAAGCATCCATGACAGATAGCCATCCATCCATCTTAGAAGCCTCCAAGGAAGGAGAGACCACAGCCTTCTGAGGGAGATTGTTCCAATGTCGAACAGCTCTTACTGTCAAAAAATTCTTCCTGGTGTTTAGTCGGAATCTCCTTTATTGTAGCTTGACACCATTGGTTTGAGTCCTACCCTCCAGAACAGGAGAAAACAAGCTTGTTCCCTCTTCCATGTGACAGCCCTTCAGATATTTGAAGATAGCTATCATATCTCCTCTCACTCTCCTCTTTTTCCAGGCTAAACATATCCAGGTCCATCAATCAATCCTCATAAGGCTTGGTTTCCAGACCCTTGATCACCTTAGTTGCCGTCCTCTACACACTTTCCAGCTTGTCAACATCCTTCTTAAATTGTGGTGCCCAGAATTGGACAGTATTCCAAGTGTGGTCTGACCAAGGCAGAATGTTGTTGTTGTTGTTTAGTCATTTAGTCATGTCCGACTCTTCGTGTCCCCTTGGACCAGAGCATGCCAGGCACTCCTCTCTTCCACTGCCTCCCGCAGATTGGTCAAACTCATGCTGGTAGCTTTGAGAACACTGTCCAACCATCTTATCCTCTGCCGTCCCCTTCTCCTTGTGCCCTCCATCTTTCCCAACATCAGGGTCTTTTCCAGGGAGTCTTCTCTTCTCATGAGGTGGCCAAAGTATTGGAGCCTCAGCTTCAGGATCTGTCCTTCCAGTGAGCACTCAGGGCTGATTTCCTTCAGAATGGATAGGTTTGATCTTCTTGCAGTCCATGAGACTCTCAAGAGTCTCCTCCAGCACCATAATTCAAAAGCATCAAGCAGAATAGAGTGGTACTATTACTTCCCTTGATCTGGACACTATACTTCTGTTGATGCAGCCTAGAATAGCATTCACTTTTTTCTTCTTGCTGCTGCATCACACTGTTGATTCATGTTAAGCATGTGGTCCACCAAGACCCCTAGATTCTTTTCACATGTGCTGCTAGTAAGCCAGGTGTCCCCCATCTGGTTGCATCAATAGGAGTATAGCATCTAGATCAAGGGAAGTAATAGTGCCACTGTATCCTGCTCTGGTCAGACCTCACCTGGAGTACTGTGTCCAGTTCTGGGCACCACAGTTCAAGAAGGACACTGACAAACTGGAACGTGTCCAGAGGAGGGCAACCAAAATGGTCAAAGGCCTGGAAACGATGCCTTATGAGGAATGGCTAAGGGAGCTAGGCATGTTTAGCCTGGAGAAGAGGAGGTTAAGGGGTGATATGATAGCCATGTTCAAATATATAAAAGGATGTCACATAGAGGAGGGAGAAAGGTTGTTTTCTGCTGCTCCAGAGAAGCAGACACGGAGCAATGGTTCCAAACTACAAGAAAGAAGATTCCACCTAAACATTAGGAAGAACTTCCTGACAGTAAGAGCTGTTCGACAGTGGAATTTGCTGCCAAGGAGTGTGGTGGAGTCTCCTTCTCTGGAGGTCTTTAAGCAGAGGCTTGACAACCATATGTCAGGAGTGCTCTGATGGTGTTTCCTGCTTGGCAGGGGGTTGGACTCGATGACCCTTGTGGTCTCTTCCAACTCTATGATTCTATGATTCTATGGTTCTTTCTGCCTAAGTGCAGATGCTTACATTTGTCCAGACTGAAATACATGGATACAAACATCCACTTTAGGATGCTTAGGATGCAGGGGGTTGGACTAGATAGACCTCAGGGTCCCAACACTCCAATTCTATGATTCTGTTAAGGAACTGTTGACTCTACAGTAACATGCAGTTTTCACTATTTGTAAACCTGCCTACTCACTCACAGCTCAACGCCATTCATATTTAATCCCATTATGCCTGGTACCCTACTGGCTCACATTTTTACAGGAAAATAAAACACTTCATGATTGTAATTAGGGAATACAAATTATATCATTCATAGCACCATTATTTTATGGATCCATCTGGCAATTGCAGCAATGCTGTAAATAAGGTACTGTAAAAGGAAATCATATACGGTATATTGCCTAAAAAAAAAAGTTATGCACACACACCTTTGGTAAAACTAGCACACACATTATGCATAATTTCTAAGTATGTGCAGCAGTTAATATTCATTTTAGTTTGTCAAAAATTAAGATACGACCACTGCAAATGCAGGCATGTTTATTTCACATACATGTTTACCTTTGCCTCCAGCACATATACTAGGTCATATACTAGGCCCACATGAAAGCAGGAGCGCTTGTTGGCAGGTAATGCAGTGGGCCTGAACCCTGGACTGAGCTGCTGAGTGCAGCACTGGCTGGCTTTTATGGCTGGGGAGTGGACTTGAGTGAAGCCTGCAGCCTCCAGGTCCTCTCTCAAAGCCCTACCCCCCAGGCCGCTACAGATTGGCTGAATTCAGACAGCAGATCCTGGTGGGACCCAAGATGCTCTGTGGTGGCCAGGGGAAAGCAGCAGTGGCTGAATCAAAGATGGTGATCTCCGTGGGGAGAAGGGAGTGGCTGAGGTGGGTTGCAATGGCCGCTTACCTAGAAATCAGGTAAGCGGCCCTCAGTGGGTAACACAGTGGACCTGAGCCCTGGATAGTTTGTAGTGGGCTCCATATCATCCCATCATCCCTGACCATTGCTCCCGCTAGCTATGGATGATGGGAGTCGGAGTCAACGACAGTGAAAGACCCAAGTTTGAGAAACACGGCTTTATGATATGAGGGATATTGAGTGGCAGGAGGGAAGAGGAGAAACATCTTCACAACCTTGAGATCTTTGGTGGAAAGGAAGAGTTAGAATGGAATATGTACAGGTAGCTGTAGCTTCTCTATGATGCTTATAGGAATATATCACCTCCATCTGCAAATCAACAGAGTTTAATAGGAGCTACCTCCTTGAGAACTGCAGGCTTCAGCTGCAATCCAAAACACAAGTGTGAGGAACCTTCTGTCCTCCAGAAAGTATGAGCAATGGCCAGTGGTGATGGGCATTGTCATTCAGCAACCTCTGGAAGGCTACATATTTGCCACACCGGCTGTAGCCCTTTGCATGGACAGGCAGAGTGCCCCAAAACCCAGGCAACCCCCGAGCAGAATAATGACTCAAGACAACGTGCTATGGGATTAAAACTGACCACAACTTTATCAAATTTCAGATGTAGGGAGACCTTGGCTCAGGCACTGGGTGTTTAGCCTTCCCAGTCGGGGATTTGGTAAACATCAGGGTTATCCAGAATGTGTGGGGATTGGGCTGGCTCTGGAGAACATATGTTCAAGCAGAGAGCCCGCCCCCCGTTTCGCTGTCGGCGCAGGGGAGAGCAATGACAACTGCTTGGCGTATTCGCAATGCCTCCTCTCAAGACCTCTTTAACGGGGAACCCTGGGATCACCGCCACTAGGGGGGCGTGGGTCACTGCTTCAGCCCCCCACCATTTAGGAAGATAGACTAAAGGATTCTGCTCAAGGCCTGAAACTGCCACCCGAGGCCTCAAAATCATCGTCTCGCATAGCCCTTTCCTGGAAGTAAATTTGATTGGAAAACACGGAACTGCCTCAAATGCAGTGAAACAGTTGCTCCATCACGCTCAGCTTTGACTACACACAGTGACGGAAATTCTGCAAGGTTTCACTCAGACATCTTTTCCAACCCTGTTTGGAACCAGGCTATTTTGCAAAGCCACTTCCGACGTAGAAAGGAGGTGGGGTTGCGGGCTTCACCCTCCCACCATGCACGCAGGGGCTGGCTCTCAGCCTCCACGCAATTGAGGGAATCCCTGATCGCGTCATCCCCTGGCCAGCCAATTGGCTGGCCTGGGGTCTGTGGCCTGCTCCATTTAAACCAGGGGCGGACTGGGATCTCCCTCTTTGCCGCTTCCAGCTGCTCCTGTTTCCCACCCTCCTGCCCTTTAAGGTTTTTTCGTCTTTGACCTTCCTATGGACCTCGGTTGGTTGCCGTTAAGGGGCCTGGTAGGAATTTTTTCCCACTTGGCAAATTGGCACCAGCCACTTGGTTTTTCACCTACCTCGTAGCAAATCGTCACAACTTCCTTGGTATTGGGGGTTAGGCATTGGTATTGGTATTGTTATGTAGATGGAAGGGGGGAGAAAGCACCATCATCTCCCCCGCATATTGAAGGGTAGTCAGATAAAGGATTCGGGGGGGGGGGGGTGGCCCTGTCCGAAGCCTATGGAGGTGAGGGCCTAAGGCACGCCCCTGAGTGGTGACCCGGGGGAGTTCCTAGTTGATGTGCATCAGCAGGACTCCCCCTACTGGTGGTTAACCCTTCCAGGACTTCAAGCAAACAGGCTGAAGTCGGTTAGGACCAATGTCTAAGCCAATACTGCCCATCACCTGTAACCAATAAAGTTGTGGCCATATTTAGCCCATTAACCTTAAATATCTGTGTCATGTGTCTTTATTTCCACTGGGGGAGGTGAGAACTCGCCACGCAATGCAACACATATGCTTGAGCACAGCGCCCTCCCTTGAGCTTGATCTGTTTAGCTATTGAGGAGGCATTCACAGAACCATCACTGCTTATGTGCTAACAAAATTGTGCTGCTGCAACCCTAATTCAACTTACCTGCGAGTAACCTCCCCTGAATTCAACAGAACTGACCCAGTTAGCCTTGTGGTGTTCTCTTCAACACAGGACTCAATGTGCCTGCATGAGGAATATATTTTTTATTTACTTATTTAATTTTTTCACAAAATGCAAACCGGAAGTTCCAGCAATCCTGATAAACACTTGGGGGTGTACCATTATCCAAGCAAACGGTTAAGTCTTCAGATTCTTTAATATTATTTTTAAAATATAAACAGCTTATAGACTTGTCGTATTCCATCTGGGATAGGCGATACAAACACTGTGAGAAAAGCAGGCATCTCCCTAGTGTAGCTTCTCCCAGTGCTGCCCTATGATGACAGGGGAATAGTGCACCTGTTTCAAGCTCTTATAGGGACAGAAGGCCTGTAATAAAATTTGGCAAAGCCCAGTCATCCTCTTCCCTTGACAGTGTTCTGTAGCTGCACCACCACCACCTGAGTCCCCAGTATTTAGGCAGCTTGCTGCAACTGAAAGCCGATCCCCATCAGCTCCAACTGACCTCAGATGGCTTTCCCCTTCCTTCGGAAAGGAAAGGCCCATTTCCTCCAGCTGGGTGTGAGCTATTAAGAGATGAGTCCATTAGCTTTGGCCAGCTTCGCAAGCATTGCTAGGTTTACTCTGCGGCAATATCAGTCTCGAGTTGTATTTCCTTTTGGAAAATGTGCTTCAAAGCACAACTGTCAGGATGACACACAACTTCTCTGTGCCTGGTGGTTCAGCTGAAGTGATTATATTTCCTTGTGCCTTATTTGAAATTGCTGATGGGTAAAGATCCATCAAGATTTAAGATCTGTCTGTGCCTGCCCCTCTCTGAGACAGATATACTCCTCGCAAAACACTTTCTTTGTTTTAAGTTTTATGTTTTGATAATATATTGATGAGGAAACGATGGCAGTGAATAAGCAGCCTTGTGTTTTTATTATGCCTCCTTGTTTGGATACCATTTTATACCCTTCTTTATGTTTCCGGGAACCATAGGAAGTCTCTAGCTTGATCCTCAAGTAGCGATGTGGGAGAAATGAGACCCAGTTCACATTTAAAAGGGAATATACCTAAATTGTACCTCCCATAGCCATACATGAAACGAAACAGAGCCACACTTCTCTGAATTTTGCAGTGCAGTTCTCCAGGCAAATAAATGTGCACAGCAATGCATATGCAGGGGTAAATTGTGCCTAAAATGCTTCTATTAGTGGAAATAACTAACAAAATGCATTTTATAGAGGGACACTGCTTTGAAAAATGTGTAAGTTTTGCAAAGGCATAGCAAAATGTGTATACAGTGGTAGCTTGGTTTACAACCGCTTTGGATTACAACCACGTCAAACCCGGAAGTGCGTGTCCATTTTTTGGGATTACAACCAATTTTTATTTTTTATTTTTTGGGATTACAACCCATTTTTTTGGGGGGGGTCCCCATTGGCGAAAGCGCACCTTGGGTTACAACCTGTTTTGGTTTCCAGACCTCCAGAAAGGATTATGGTTGTAAACCAAGGTACCACTTTATTGGAATAAGTTTGCACTAAAGTGATGGGTTTTCATGAGGACTTTGAAAAAGAATTGCAAATGTATGTAGAAATGTGAAGAACTGAACATTATTGGGAAAATGTCTCCTTGCAGCCCCATACAAGTAGGCTTAAATAACACCAGCACTCTCTTACTAGTGAGGTTCACCTGACATAGGGTTGCCCCCCCAAAATGCCCAGAAAACACGATTTTCCGATTGGCTTGCCAAAGATCCAGGACAAAGCTCCGCCTTTTGAGAATTCCCCCTGGACGTCAATTCTGCCTTTGAAATCCCAGTAATGTCCAGGAAAATCTGGTTACAGATAGGTAGCCATGTTGGTCTGCCATAGTCAAAACAAAAAATTCCTTCCAGTAGCACCTTAAAGACCAACTTAAGTTAGTTCTAGGTATGAGCTTTCGTGTGCATGCACACTTCTTCAGATACACTTCAGTGTGTATCTGAAGAAGTGTGCATGCACACGAAAGCTCATACCTAGAACTAACTTAGTTGGTCTTTAAGGTGCTACCGGAAGGAATTTTTTGTCAGGAAAATCTGGACGTATAGCAGCTTTAACCTGGCACCAACTTTGATATAATTTCAATAACGGGCAAATGTCATTTTATAAAACTGGGTATTTCAGCAATAAATGTGCATCATCTGTTTTTATCCATTCTCCTAAATTTTATGATGCAGTAGGAGAAGTTAAAATCGGGCAATCAAGCATACAGTTTGGGTGATTGTATTGTAACGAAGCAAAGGTTTTGCTCAAACAACAGTTAAGAGTTCCAGGTGGAAGCTTTCGCGAAAACATTAAATTGATCCGTGGAGTCGCAGCGGAAGTGAGAAGGCAAAAAAGAAACAGAGTCAAGGCAAAACTAAGAGCAAGCACTTACTTTTGTGTTCTCATTATAGCGACGTGTTCAAGCCCATTTAAGAAAATGATTAAAAGTGCAGACATTTTGTAGAGAGGCTTACAAAATGGATTAAGCCTGAAAGGCAGAGTTAGAGAGAGGCTGGTGTAAAAGGAAGGCAAACAGAGCCTGGGAGTCAATAGAAAAGCAGATATATCAATACCTTGATAGATAAAGGGAAGCGAGATAAGCACACTGCTGGGGGGGGGGTGCTTAAAAATGCAGCACTTTAGCCGCCGGTGCTTCAAAAATTAAACTGGCAGTATCTCTAACCTTCCCCCAAAGAAATATCTGCTTGCTCACTGCTTAGGATAAGTGAAGCAGAAATGATTTTCCAGGGATTTGAAGAACATCGGAAACATCCAGGGGCACAGCACAGCAAGCTCTTAAAAGGAAGCAGGTTGTGTAATTCCAACTCCAGTTGAACGGTTCTGCTGCTGAAAGCTCTGCTTATTTTTATTGGATTCTCACCCTTTAAAATTGGCTGCGAAACATCTAAAAAGTCTGAACAGATGAAACAAAATCATGTAATTATCTCAAAGAATAACATGCCGCCACTAATATTCTTATCCCAAGAGATGGATGGGTTACCATGACCAGACAACTGGTCTATGAATCCACTTTTATTAAATCAGTCCAAAGTAAATGGACCAGCAGGCTCTCTTGTAGTAGGTTATGAGCCTCCTGGTACTTTTGAGACAGCCTTCTCTGTTTTTTTCACAGTCAAATGGCCTACAAATTCTTCCACTGAAAATCCCCCACCGACAGGGATGTGATCAGCTGTGACTGAAGCGGAAGACATAATTTCTCTGGGAACGTTCAGATCCCAGTGCAAATTATGGTCGTTCCCCTTCCACCAGCACTAAAATCCAGGAGTTAAGAGGAATCCTTGATGAGAATGTGGTGCAAGTTCAGAAGATCACACCAGGATCATCGAACCAACAAACCATTAATTAAGATCAATATAGTCATTTCTGTGATTGAATGGAAAGGGTGAGTTTTCCATTCAGGCTGCCCCTAACTATGGCCTCCTGCCTGAGTTCCATGAAATTCCCTGAACCTCAGGACTGGCTTCTCAGGGGGAAGAATCATAGAATTGCAGAGTTGGAAGGGACCACAGGAGTAATCTAGTCCAATACCCTGCAATACAGGAATATTTTGTTCAGTGTGGGGCTTGAAACCACAACCCAGAGATTAAAAGTCTCGTGCTCTACTGACTGAGCTATCCCAGGAGCTATGTTAAGCAGACAATTTCTACATTCTCAGTTTTCTGGATCTCACCCATTGTTTCCAATTCCACGGATGGTCCAGTTAAGTAATAGTCCTGTATCCTCGCAATCAACTCACTCTCAGTGAGAGTTAGACCACTAGCAAACATAAGTCAACAGGATCTGTTTAGGTATGTATGCTGGAGTTCAGCCACTTGCTGCTTGGGTAACCCAATCTTATCTTCATAAACTGCAAATGCCGAAATTAAAGTTAAATGATAAAGTAAATGTTGATTCTGATTAGAAAAGGAAGAAGGGTGTGTCCTCGGTCCTCACTGCTCAGATAAATGTTTTTATTTATTTATTTGTTTGCTTGCTTGCTTGTTTTGAAAATGTATATCCTGTCTTACTTCAGAAGAAATCCCTGGTGGCTAACAGATCATAAAGTCATCATAAAGCAGACCCTATTTTCCAGGGAGAGTCTAGAAACCATCACAGTTTCTGATTTGATCCTGGAATGCCCCGCTTTTAGGACGTCCTTAGGACGTCCCTATTTTCATTGGAGAAATGTTGGAAAGTATGGAGCTATGTGACCCCCAAGCCAGGGGGATAAGTAACTATACAACCTTTAGAAGACATCTGAAGGCAGCCCTGTATAGGGAAGTTTTTAAGTGTTTGATGTTTTATTATGTTTTTATCTATGTTGGAAGCTGCCCAGAGTGGCTGGGGTAATCCAGTCAGATGGGTGTAATAATAATAATAATAATAATAATAATAATAATAATAATAATATCCCTATTTTCTTTTTTAAAAAATAATTTTTATTCAATTTTTTCCAATATAAAATTTATACAGTTCATACATCTTTTTTATATCCATTCTCTTTTTTGACTTCCCTCAACTTGACTGATACTTCTTCCCTTCTTAATATGTTACACATTTCTAAAACCTTACTTCTAATATTTTTATAAATTAAATCTTATTTTACTCATATTCTAACATTTCATTTTACAGAGCTTCATTGAAGCTTACAAGCATTATTTGATTATCACTTAATTTATGCATATACTCTGTAAACTTTTCCCAATCTTCTATAAATTTTTGGTCTCGTCGATTTTGGATCCTTCCCGTCAGTCTATCAAGTTCTGCAAAGTCCATCATCTTCAGTCTCCATTCTTCTAATGTAGGTAGCTCCTCTTGCTTCCATTTCTGAGCCATCAATAATATCCCTATTTTCATTGAAGAAATGTTGGAGGGTATGATCATAAAGCCCATCATATTCACACAGCAATCATACCAATAAACATTGCCTAGGGACATCAGTTTAAAAAAAGAAACTAAGAACTTCTGGGGAAGAACAAGGAAACAGCTCTTTTTTACTAGACTCATGATACAATAAGCTTACTTACTTTATTACTTTATCAAACCTTTATTAGGCATCATGGAAATAAAACCCCAAAAGAGAAAATAGCATATAAAAGCCCCGAAATATACACAAAAAGGCAGCAGTTTGCAATAAGCAAAAAGGGCTTGATAAATCTCTGATAATGCTTCCCTGACTTGAGGATATAGAGGTATGTGTGTGTAGAATCTAGCTTACTGTACAAAGGTAACGTTTACATTCATTGCCCATCCTCTGGCACTGCCCACCACTGACATGTGCCCCCTGTGTCCCTCAGGCTAAAATGTCCATTTCAGATGTCAATGTTGAGCACCACAGGGAAGGAGATGGGACCTTGTAGAAGCTCATAGGGGAAGAGTAGTCCCTCAGCATCACCTTCTGAGTCAAGTACCTATCGGGAATAAGCAAAGACTCCAGTTCCCATCCCATGAAGATGACTCAGAAGACTATTACTGTTGCTTGTCTCAGATGCCACTGAGAAATCCAGAGGCACCAACAGAGACACACTGCTGCTGTCCATCTCTTGGTGTGAGGTGTCCAAGGCAGCTTCTGTGTCAAACGCCAGTGGAATCCAGTCTGTAAATGACCTAGATAATCACTTTTATACTTAAAGCCTTAGAGGAGGCATAGGCAAACTCGGCCCTCCAGATGTTTTGGGACTACAACTCCCATCATCCCTAGCTAGCAGGACCAGATGTCAGGGATTATGGGAGTTGTAGTCTCAAAACATCTGGAGGGCCAAGTATGCCCACGTCTGCCTTAGAGCTTAATCATAGTTGGGTTTTATAGCACCCACTTTCTTGCCACACAACAAAAAAGTAGTCAAAAATTAAAACGGCATATTTAATTATTTGGATTGGTTTTTTTTACTCTCACATTTTAATCGAGTCTATTTGCAGGGTTTATCACCAGAAACTGAGCTCCATATGGTGAAGTGTTATTTGCCTACTTTAACAACCAGAAAACTTTAGTTATACTTTGGAATGCTTGTGTTATGTTTAGTAAAGGCAAGTTTTCTGTTTCTAAGGAAGATGTTTCTTTTCCTTGTTCCTATAAGAACAAGGAAATGATCACTGCAGATGGTGACAGCAGTCACGAAATTAAAAGACGCCTGCTCCTTGGGAGAAAGGCGATGGCAAATCTAGACAGCATCTTAAAAAGCAGAGACATCACCTTGCCAACAAAGGTCCGTATAGTTAAAGCCATGGTTTTCCCAGTAGTGATGTATGGAAGTGAGAGCTGGACCATAAAGAAGGCTGATCGCTAAAGAATTGATGCTTTTGAATTATGGTGCTAGAGGAGACTCTTGAGAGTCCCATGGACTGCAAGAAGATCAAACGCATCCATTCTTAAGGAAATTAGCCCTGAGTGCTCACTGGAAGGACAGATCCTGAAGCTGAGGCTCCAATGCTTTGGCCACCTCATGAGAAGAGAAGACTCCCTGGAAAAGACCCTGATGTTGGGAAAGATGGAGGGCACAAGGAGAAGGGGACGGCAGAGGACGTGATGGTTGGACAGTGTTCTCGAAGCTACAAACATTAGTCTGACCAAACTGCGAGAGACAGTGGAAGACAGAAGTGCCTGGCGTGCTCTGGTCCATGAGGTCATGAAGAGTTGGACACGACTAAACGACTAAACAACAACATAAGAACAAAGTTTCATAAAAGTAATGCCAAATATCTAGGAACTGAATGGGTAGGAAAGTCCCGGTAGACAAGGGGAATATAGGGATTTAAGAGGGCACAAGAAGCACAATCCTAATTTAATTCTAGGTTTTATGCTTGTTTTATTTATTTTACTGATTTAAACCCAACTTACCATAAATAGTATTGGATTGTGCCCTCAATGGCTTAGGCAACAACCCTAGTGAATTCTGGTACCTCTTTTTCTAGAAAAATAGTCTTTGGTGGACAAGTGTAACAGATAGCAGAACTACATCCTAAGTGAAGTTGTGTAACTAGAGTCTAGTTCTGATTAACTGAATCAAGATTATTCCTGTCTTGATATTCCCAGTGCCAGTGTCATATTAATCAACATTTTATACGATTCCCAATAATCAAAGCAATCATAATACCTACCAGGCTTTTTGGATGAAATTGTACCACGTAGGCTATTTAAGTAATGCTTGTTTGTTCCTCGTAAGAAACTCTGCTTGAACAACCTTACAATTTCTTATACTCGAAAGTTTACAGCTACGAGACTCCAGAAAATTGCTTTAGGAACTGTTGCGATTAAACAGATGTTAGATGGAAAATCCTTAAAGTTTACTTTTCTTTTTCCATTAGTTGGTCTCACATCATGTTAAAAACCTGTTTACTGTATGAGTCTGGAAAATAAAAAATGGAAGTACTGATAACACGGCCGGCTTTCATTAGTAATTAATGTTAAATGAGGTTGAACAACTGGGGCCATCAGGAGACAACAGAATGTTATTGGCATTGCTGGTGTTTGATACAGAATGGGAAATGTAATATATTTTATTAGCTCAGCTTACATTCCAAAGATGTGGCTGAAATGTTCTTAGGAGGGGGGAAGATGAGAGATAATAATAATGCAATCATACAGGGTGAAATACGTATCCATCGGCATCTGTGCAGCCTGCTTGATTTTATGCCAATTTACACAGGAGTAAGAACCAGTGGGGATGTGGGTGGTGCTGTGGTGTAAAGCACTGAGCCTTGGGCTTGCCGATCGGAAGGTCGGTGGTTTGAATCCCTGCGACGGGGTGAGCTCCCATTGCTCGGTCCCAGCTCCTGCCAACCTAGCAGTTTGAAAGGACATCAAAGTGCAAGTAGATAAATAGGTACTGCTCCGGCGGGAAGGTAAACCATGTTTCCGTGCACTGCTCTGGTTTTGCCAGAAGCAACTTAGTCATGCCCCAGAAAAACTGTCTGTGGACAAACGCCAGCTCCTTCAGCCTGTAAAGTGAGGTGAGCGCCACAACCCCAGAGTCGTCTGCAACTGGACTTACCTGTCAAGGGTCCTTTACCTTTACCTTTAAACCATCTGATCCATAGATATGGCCACATATATTTGTAAATCAGAGTCATCCTGTGAAAGGAAGTTCATTGGCAGTCATTTCTTTGTGTGAACTTGACCTCAGCTACCTTGACATGAACAAAGCAGCGTTAAGTAGCAAAAAAACCAACATTTGTTTGGTGGTTCTAAATTACTGCATTAGCCAAAACAAGCCTTTATCAGTACAGTTTTTAAACTGGGTATATGGAAAAAAATCTGAGTCAAAATGTGAGTCAGGTTAATAGGTGGGCTGGGTTCAGCATTTGACATTTCAGATTCAATTGTCTGACATTTTGGAACACCCAGCATGACACCGTTTTTTGCCTGGATAGCAGGAAGAACAAAGCATGATTAAGAAACTCTGAATTGAGGCAATGTCCTGTTGCGGATGCAGCATGGCCCTTTGAAAAACCTCCTTTGCAATAAATAAAAACTTGAGTTTGGTGCTCCAGGAATAATTATTGAGGACAAAGCCAGTTACAAGAGCTTTCTGAATAAAATACGTGCACAAGGCAATATTTGAGCTTGATTGTGGCTTTAATGTTTGAAATTATCATTTGCTAATGCATTGACGGACAATTTAACATAATAAAATAGTTTGCAGAAGCAGAGAGTTTGCATCAAGACTGCCAGCTTCTGTAGTTAAGTTACATGGTTGGAATTTACTGAAGACCAAAGGGTGTTCTGTTTTCTGATCAGATTATAGCCAAGGAAGACTGCAGATGAGACTACGGGGGTCATATCCTAGGAAAAATAGTAATAATAATAATAATAATAATAATAATAATAATAATAATAATAATAATAATAATAATAATAATTTATTTATTTATTTATACCCCGCCCATCTGGCTGAGTTTCCCCAGCCACTCTGGGCGGCTCCCAATCAAGTGTTAAGAACAGTACAGCGTTAAACATTAAAAACTTCCCTGAACAGGGCTGCCTTCAGATGTTTTTTAAAGATAGGATAGCTGCTTATTTTCTTCACATCTGAAGGGAGGGTGTTCCACAGAGTCGGCGCCACTACCGAGAAGGCCCTCTGTCTGGTTCCCTCACTTCTCGCAATGAGGGAACAGCCAGAAGGCCCTCGGCGCTGGATCTCAGTGTCTGGGCTGAACGATGGGGGTGGAGACATTCCTTCAGGTATACAGGATCGAGGCCGTTTAGGGCTTTAAAGGTCAGCACCAAAACTTTGAATTGTGCTCGGAAACATACTGGGAGCCAATGCAGATCTCTCAGAACTGGTATTATGTGGTCCCGGCGGTCACTCCCAGTCACCAGTCTAGCTGCCACAGTCTGGATTAATTGCAGTTTCCAGGTCACCTTCAAAGGTAGCCCCAAGTAGAGCGCATTGCAGTAGTCTAAGCGGGAGATAACTAGAGCATGCACCACTCTGGTGAGACAGTCCACGGGCAGGTAGGGTCTCAGCCTGCGTACCAGGTGGAGCTGATAGACAGCTGCCCTGGATACAGATTTGACCTGTGCCTCCATGGACAGCTGTGAGTCCAAAATGACTCCCAGGCTGCACACCTGGTCCTTCAGGGGCACAGTTACCCCATTCAGGACCAGGGAATCCCCCACACCCGCCAGCCCCCTGTCCCCCCAAAACAGTCTTCTGTCTTGTCAGGATTCAACCTCAATCTGTTAGCCACCATCCATACTCCAACCACCTCCAGGCACTCACACAGGACCTTCGCCGCCTTCACTGGTTCTGATTTAAAGGAGAGGTAGAGCTGGGTGTCATAGAATAGTATGTTTCATGGTTTCTTTTTCCACTCACTATCCCTTGATATAACTTCATCGTGGGGCAGCATTATATGTCCTTTCACATCTACTATAGGCCAAGAACACTTCTCCCAGTGTTCAATTTTCCATCATTATTTCCATTTCTTATGTTCTGTGTCAACAAGCATCAAATTCAACGTATGTCTTCAGTGAAGATGACAGAAGAATACTCAAGCAAGACACAGCAGCAGCTCCAATGAGCAGAGTGAGTTGAGGATGCCTGGACCACATGGGCACATTCAAGCTTTGGGGAGCATAGTAGATGTAGCATGCAGCAGGGTGAGAATCTGTACACACTGCAGGAAAATGTGCCTTCAGTGCTGGACACCTTATGGGGATGCTGTGCACTCAACATTATCCCATGTCATCCCTGTTCCACACGATTTGTCAGTCGAAAGCACATTCTGCTAGAAGAGCATCATATGTCATAATGTGCTCCTCAAGTGCATACATGTATCTGCAGACCTTTTGGGGCAGGCCTGTTGACATTACAGGGCTGTGCTCCTCTCCCTCACCCTGTTTACATTATCTAGAAATAAAATAGCCAAAATCGGAAGCAGTTCAGTAATTTAGCCACTTCTGTATACTAGGGCTGGGCGATATCTGGTTTTCAACATCGCAATATATCACCGGCTAAGCATCACAATATACCAATATATCATGATGCCTGAAATAAGGATGGGACCATGTAGAGGCAAACAGTAGGGTTGGGTGATATCTGGTTTTCAACTTCATGATAAATCACCAGCCAAACATGTTACACTGATATATCACAATGTCTGAAATAAGGGTGGAGCTAAGTAGAAGCATTACCTGGCTTCAGTGTTCCCCCCACATTGTGATTTTTGCATCACACATCTGTGCACACACACGCACACACACACCATGATTCACCAGGACAAAAAATTATGAAACCAATATCATGATAGAGACTTCAAACTGGTTTTGGACAATATATCAATATATAACCCAGCCTTAGTGTAAACCAATATATATTCTCTGTAAAACAGCATATCAACAGCAGTTTCCAGCCCCTCTCTTTTGAAAGATTCAATTGGTCTAAATGGCCTCCACCCCCATTGTTCAGAGGTCCAGCTCTGAGGGCCTTCTGGTGCTTCCCTCACTGTGAGAAACAAAGTTACAGGGAACCAGGCAGAGGGCCCTGTGAAATGCCCTCCCATCAGATGTCAAGGAAATAAGCAGCTATCTGGCTTTTAGAAGACATCTGAAGGCAGCTCTGTTTAGGGAAGTTTTTAATGTTTGATGTTTTATGGTGTTTTTAATATTTTGTTGGGAGTCGCCTAGTCGTCATCATCATCTTCTTTTTCTTCTTCTTCTTCTTCTTCTTCTTCTTCTTCTTCTTCTTCTTCTTCTTCTTCTTCAACACTAACTGGGGGAGGAGAACAGAGAACACAGCTGTGTCCAAGTTTTAAAACATGACCACCTGTGTGTATAGACAACCTGGATAGCAGCTCCTGCTTTAGATGGCACTATCACGTGGTGGTTTGTGCAATTGCAAATCACTGCATACAAAAGCACACTGTGGGGGGAAAAGACCTCTGTGCATATCAAAGGCTATATGGATGCACAGCCTGATATGGGAAATGGTCCACCAACTTTCTCTCAGTCTTGGTAGTGGACACAACAGTTCTCATGGCTCCAGCCAACAGACTACCCAGAAAGGTTGCCCTAATCTTTCTTGCTGCTAATACAAATAGTGCCACCCTATAGCTGATGCCTTTATCAACATCTGCGATCTGAAAAGGGGACATAAATTTAGTTCTCGGTGAATCATGCAATGGACAATATAAAGTATAATGTACAAGATTCTCAACAGGCCCATATCCACATATACAGAGGTGCTCTTTTGCAGACAGAAGGTCCAAGTGTCATCTCTAGATGTTCCTCTGTTTAGCCATGGACTTTACTTTCTACCAACCTCTGATGCTTGCCCATATCTTTAGGATTAGATTGTGATGCATGGGGATAAGGTCTGTGGAGAGCCATTTTCTTCAGGGACTCTGACTCCTGTCATTTCTCCAGTTTTTGTGATGAGCGGAGGAATGAGCCATAGCTCAGTAGGCGAGTAGACAATACTTCACTAGGCAAATATCTGACCTCGCACAAGGCAATTTCCTTTGTTCTGTGTCAACATGCTGACTGCAATGGCTATAAGATTGGTGCCATGGCTTACATCATTATTGGGAGATGAACTCGATGTACATGTTGAACAGGGGAAAGGCACAATATGCCTACAAATTTCTAACTCCATTGTGTTTCTGTAATAGGCAATGCCACAACTTCGTTTGAAGCTCACAATAATCTAGGTATCAAGATTATGTTTAATGCTTAAATGTGGCCTTTAAAATTTGCGGCTGTTATGTAAGAAAATGAATTAGCATTTCTAGCAGCTAGGGAATTTCAAATGGCTTGATCTGTGGCATTTTCAAATAACTTTATATTGTATATGCTCTTTTAAATGCACCTTAAATCTCATCTCTTTTCAGTTCATTGAATGTTCATGCCTTGTAGAATTGAGTCTTTTTAAGCTCATTGAAACAGATTTGTGTAAGGTTAGAAAAAGTGTCATGATGAAAAAATCTAGGCATGTAAAAGCACAAAAAATCCTGGATTATTTTGTTCAGGAGAAGAAGACGAAAAAGAAAGAAGGGCTCCAATGATTGATTAATCCCATTTATCTGCTTTATATCTGGGGGGGGGGACCCTACAAGTTCTGACATGAAAATATAGTTTACTGCTGGTTATATAACTGGTAGCTTGACCACAGATGCTTAGCAGACATATTTTCTGAACGTGATCCAATTAAAAGTTTTCCATCTGCACTCTTATTCAGGGCTGAGTAGCCAATAAGGCACCAAGACGTTTGCTACTGACATAAAGAAATATTGTATGGATATGATGAATTGTGGACATATGGAAATTCAGAGTCTGATGCTATGTACCACTTTTGGAGAGAGCAAAGAGAGGGCGGGAACCAAAGTACAAAGGACGGATGGGAAACATGATCTGAGCATACTTTGCATAATGTAAGTAGTGAAAAATAGTTGTGCAACAGAAGAGTGTTTCTGCTTTTTTCCCGAGCTTCCATTGCAATGCACAGTGGGGGAACTTACACATCTCACCTGAAAGGAAATCTGTGGCCTTTCTGCATCGGCAGTGCACACATCCCTCCTTCAAATACAGTGGTACCTCTGTTTTCGAACGTAATCTGTTCTGGAAGACTGTTCGACTTCCGAAACATTTGAAAACTGAGATGCAAAGGGCTGGCTGCAAATGTAATGGAGAAAATTGGGGAAAAAAACTCACCTGAAGCCGTTTGACTTCCATGGCACGTTCAAAAATTGAAGCATTTATTTCCGGGTTTTTGGCATTTGGCTTCCGAGACGTTTGCCTTCCGATGTACCACTGTATTTCATTTTCTTACAGTGATGATTCACAGTACTGATTTTGCCCATGTTCTGATGCAGTATTTTTGTGTTACGAGAGCTCTAGCCATAGCTGGGTGTGACCTCTTTTGTGATTAACTTGAACAGTCTCTTAAACACATGTAAAGCAATGAAACCATATTTGAGGGGGGTTGTGTATGTGGGGGTTGTGTAGATTAGCTTATTGTAGTGTGAATGTGTAGTTTTGCATAGTGTGAATGTGTGGATTAATGATTTTGGTGCTCAAATTATGTCCTTTTGTAATATTTATTATTTTTAACTATGAAATGACATATTTGCTTGTTGTCTGTGTTAGAAATCTAATTGCACCCTTAGTAATAATAATAATAATAATAATAATAATAATAATAATAATAATAATTTATTTATACCCCACCCTCCCCAGCCAAGGCCGGGCTCAGAGCGGCACATGTGGGAAAGTGGCGTGGTGGATTTTAAATATTGAAACAAAATTGTATCCAATAAACTTGAGTGCCATCGCACTCTCAATCCAGAGCATAATTGCACCATTCAGTCTCTCCCTGGGTCCTTATTTCTGGAAAGTATAACATACATAAACGTTACAAACTCTGTTTTTTATGTAAAAAAATATACCTCTGATAATTGTTATATAATTATTCATGCTACAAGAGTGTGGGGCTATATTTCTACCTTGCTTTCCTAACCTTGATCCCTGAGTTCTTTTAACAATCATATTTGCATTTCCTCTTCAAATTCCAATGGAGGCTTAAAATGACATGCTTTTCTTTCTTGTACTTTGCCTCAAGCAGAAATGTAAGCCATTTCTCTGGACTTAGGCAGCTAATTTCAGAAATCTTTTTTTTTTCCCCTTAGTCTGGGTTGCTGTAAATTATTTTGGGTCTCCTAAAATACATTTTATGGAATAACTTTTATCTGGTGTAATTTATGTGAGCCTGTTTAATGTAGCTTTCAGGGTGCCTGTTAACTTCATTCCAAATAGTTTACATTCCAGTGTAAATGTTACACTGAATTGCCAAGGCAGTTTCAAACCCTGTGCTAGTTGCTAGTTATACTATTAAATACTCAATAGAAGTACATCAGCTTTAAGATATTTTTAAAAACAAACTCTACTTAGTTGTGGGAAAAATGTGCTCATTACCTAGGGATTTTTCTCGTGGGAAATTAAAAAAGCTTCAAATATTTCCCTATTTCTAATTAACACCAAACTGACGCGGTTTCTGAGCTGCCATTGTAGAATGTGAATCTGAAGGCGAGACTGATTCTCTCAATTCACTTCCTTCAAAAGACTGCTAATAGGTTTTCTTGCTAATATATTAACATTGCAATCCTATACATCCTTATTTGGGAGCAAGCTTCATTGAACTCAATAGGACTTTCTTGGCAGTGGGAAGATACGGAATTGCACCGTTATGTATATTTCACAGATATAATTGAATTGGTCATGTGTGACTGGCAATACAAATTGTATTCAAAATGATGTGACGCGGATTCCAAAAAGGGAAACCTCCTTGGGTTCTCTCTCTCTGTGTGCATCTCTATACACCCAGAAAACAACAAGAAGTTAAAGCAGCCTTCTAGAACCTGGTGCTCTCTAGATGGGTCCACCAACTGGCATGGGAATTATTTTACAAGTGGCACCCAACAGAGATTGATAATTAAACAAAGCGTGTTCTCCCTAATAGAGAGCACGTGTTGCGGTGGGGTCTGGCAGGCCACCCCACCGTTGCTGGGCTGATCTGTTTGGATGGCCACAGGCTATGACTGGGTACTTGTGTTTCTGGGGAGATTTTGATGTTGCCAATTTGTGGGTTGGGCTTGTTATGTAGTGAAGTTTCACCCTGGGCCAGCAGGGGGATACTGTATATAGTTTTCACTCAGGTCTGTAAATAGTTTTCACTCAGGTCCACGTCAGTTATTTTAGGCGGGAACTCTGGGCTATTGTTGTTACAATGTTGACAGCCGGCTGCCTATAAAAGCAGGCCGGCTGAGCTGTTTGCAGTCAGTTCTATTCCAGCTTACGAAATAAAGAGCTACTTGGAGAAATCGCTGTGTCGTCTGTTATGTCAACCCACAACTTAACACTGGCGACGAGGATGGGATCGATGGACATCAGAGCACAGCCAGATGCGGCCAGCCTCTGAACTGAGCTGAATCACTGAGCGAAATCACTGAGAGAAATCACTGGACAGAACCAATTCAGAGCTGACTGTTCTGGCTAAGAGCACGGTGTTCCATCCATCGCCCTTCATGCCAGCATCGGAATCATGGCTTCACTTGTGCCTCTACCGCCGTTTGCGCCAGCCTCTTAATCATGGGACTCCTACCTCGCTCGGTTCGACTGCTACCTCCAAGCCAACGAGCTGACAGCGGTATCAAAGGATCGGAAGCGGGGCCTATTCCTCAGCCTCTGTGGGCCTGAGGTGTTTGAGATGGCCCGAGCATTGGTTGCGCCTGAAGCAGTCCAGGCAACACCATGGGACACGATCCAAGAAAAGCTCCGCAACCACTACGCACCAAAGCCGTCCAAGATTGCTGCCCGCCATGCGTTCTACCACCGGAACCAGGCAGAGGGGGAGTCAATCAACAACTACACCACCGCCCTGCGACAGGCTGCAATGCACTGTGAGTTCCGAGACTTAGACGATGCCCTGATGGATCGAATCGTCTGCGGGGTCCGGGACATCCATCTGCAACGGCGTCTCCTCGCCAAGCCAGACCTCACGCTACAGAAAGCCATTGAGGAGGCTGTTTGCAGTCAGTTCTATTCCAGCTTACGAAATAAAGAGCTACTTGGAGAAATCGCTGTGTCGTCTGCTATGTCAACCCACAACTTAACAGGGCTCAAAGGTTTTAAATACTGGGCATGCAGCTTTGAGCGTCCTCTTTTGCTGCGTGCATTGGATCACCCGCCCACCCTCCCTGAAATGGGGATTTTGCGCTTGACCTTGCTATGCCTGTCATGGAGTCGCCTGCTTTTGGGACAGAGGCCTGGTAGGAATTTTGTCCATTTGGCTGATTGTCTGGAGCCATTCGGTTTTTGCCTACTGCATAGCAAATCGTCACAACTTGTAAGGTTTGCGGTTAGGCATTGGTTTAAAAATTGGTTGGTGGAGGGGTAAGTGCCTACCCCTCCAATGCTGGTGCTGCAAGGGAATTCCGTTAAAGGAATCCAAGGGTTTGCCATGCTTTCGTCCAAGTCCCTGGCATTGGGCTTGGGCCACGCAAGGCCTCTGGGAGCATGTGGGGAGAGGTGAGGGTCTGGTGCCCAGCTTAATTTCTCCCCAATATTGTTTTCCCTGACTGGCTTTTGCTGGAATCCGGAAGCCAGTTCTGTCCTGGGGCGGGGACAGATAATCGGAACCAATGCCTAAGCAACCACTCACAGTTATGTATTTAAATAAAGTTGTGGCCAAAATTATACCAAAAACCTTAAACAAAAATTACGTGTGATGTGTGAGTTATTGGGGTTGCTTGGGGACCTCAACACGCAAAAGGGACAGCATATTCAGCAATGCCACTCCCAATTTAAATGGGGGCATCTTTGCCACACTCCAGCTCCCCCAGGAACAAGGACCCCTTGGGAGGAGTTGAGAGCTGACAATGAGTCCGAATTTTCCTATCTAGTGGGAGGTTTGCCATATGTCCTCTTTTTCCAGGACACGTCCTCTTTTTTCATGGGTAGAGTCATCATAGCGATCCTTAGTTAAAAGTAGAAGACATCAAATATGTCCTATTTTTTTGCTCTTCAAAATATGTAAAGCAGCCAAAAATGGAAATTACAAGAAGTACCTACTATTGCAGAGTGGCAGAGGAAGATGATGGACTTTGCAGAGTTGGCCAAACTGACTTGCAGGATCCGAGACCAGGACGATCAGAAATTCCAAAGAGACTGGAGTAAATTCATTGTAAATTTAAATGACAATTGCGAAAATTTAAAGACACTAGAAGGATTGAAATAAATCCTACAATGAGGACATACAGTAAAGATTTAAATTGCATGGTTGGATATGATACTGGATATCTGTTGAAGCTCCTGCCAACCTAGCAGTTCGAAAACATGTCAAAGTGCAAGTGGATAAATAGGTACCGCTCCGGGGGGAAGGTAAACGGTGTTTCCGTGCGCTGCTCTGGTTCACCAGAAGCGGCTTTGTCATGCTGGCCACATGACAAGAAAGCTGTACGCCGGCTCCCTCGGCCTATAGAGCGAGATGAGCACCATAACCCCAGGGTCGGTCACGACTGGACATAATGGCCAGGGGTCCCTTTATCTTTACCTATCTGTTGAAGGGAAGGAAGGAAGTCGTAGCAGAGCAAAAAGGGTTTTTTTGTGTTTGTTTGTGTAATGTTGAAAATTTTGTTTAAAGGAAAATAATAATAATAAATTAAAAACAAAACAAAAATTTGTAAGCAGCCTCTATATTTGCTGCTGCTTCCCAATCTCCACTTTCTGCGGTGCTTTCCCTCCCGATGTAGTTTGGGGCTTCTGCTAATTGCCTGCTTGGGGGGCTGAGTCAACCCACACAGTTCCTAATGGTCAGTAATGATGGGAGAAACCTGCAGGAGAATTCAGAAGGTAAAGGTAAATTAAGGGACATTGGTGGTGCTGTGGTCTAAACCAGTGAGCCTCTTGGGCTTGCCAATCAGAAGGTCGGCAGCTCAAATCCCTACAATGGAGTGAGCTCCCGTTGCTCTGTCCCAGCTCCTGCCAACTTAGTAGTTTGAAAGCATGCCAGTGCAAGTAGATAAATGGGTACCTGTTATGCACTGAGTTGAATAGGATCCAAACTGCAGCAGTCTGATTGGTCCTAGAACAATAGGATCTAAATTGCAGCAGTCTGATTGGTCCTAGAACAATAGAATTCAGAATGCAGCAGTCTGATTGGTCCTAGAACAATGCAGCAGTATAATTGGTTGGCAGGAACCACCCAATCATGCTCCAGATATAAGTGAATCCACAACCTGATTTGCTTACAGTAGAATTCCAGAATTAGCCAATCATGTGCAGCCCATTGTGTAAATAATGTATATAAAGCAGATACTTTGAGGGGACTTTCATTCATTCCTCCTCACCACTATGAGCTGAATAAAGAGCATGAAATCACTTTGCGACTCTGAGTATATTTCAATACCACTGCAGCGGGAAGGTAAACGGTGTTTCCATGCACTCTGGTTTCTGTCACAGTGTTCCATTGCACTAGAACTAGGTTAGTCATGCTGGCCACATGACCCAGAAAGCTGTCTGTGGACAAAGGCCAGCTCCCTCGACCTGAAAGTGAGATGAGTGCCTCAACCCCATAGTCGCCTTTGACTGGACTTAACCATCCAGGGATCTTTTACTTTACCTTTTACATCCAGAAGGACCATAGCTCAGTGGCAGAGCATCTGCATAGTCTGTAGACAGTCTCATGTCTCCTTGCTAGCATCTCTAGGTGGGAGATGTTATTTACAGTGGTACCTCGGGTTACAGACGCTTCAGGTTACAGACTTCGCTAACTCAGAAGTAGTATCTCAGGTTAAGAACTTTGCATCAGGATGAGAACAGAAATTGCGCTGTGGCAGTGGGAGGCCCCATTAGCTAAAGTGGTACCTCAGGTTAAGAACAGTTTCAGCTTAAGAACGGACCTCCAGAAAGAATTAAGTTCTTAACCCAAGGTACCACTGTATTTGCTTCTCCACATAACTGATGCACATTGGAGTTAGATCTTTTCCACATCTCCAATTGTGAGGACGCAAATCCCAATCTTCCTAGGTATAATCAGGTCAGCTACCGGATGTGGAATTAAAATTTCCAGTGTGCAAAATCTTTCTTTTTTTCTTTTTCTTTTTTGTATGTTTATATTGCTATGTATCCCTGTTCTCAGTTCTCCTCTCCTCTGCTTTGCAATGTCCTTTTGTTCTCTAGAAATGTTTACCTGAAGGGGTCAGAATAAGGTAAGGAAGTAGATAATGGTGGAAAGATACCTGATAACCACTGCTAAGACTGTTTGCTTCAAAGATACTTCAGGTGTGCAGGAACAACTTCGGCCTTAGTTTTCTAACAGTGGGTTACATCTATATACCGATGGAAATTATTCTTCATTATACACTTTCAGATATTTCTGACACCTTAAAATTATGTTTGCATTTTAATCAGGATCAATGTTTAATCAAGAGCAGCAAAACTGAGGCTGTTACTTGTGCGAACCATTCATAAATCACCAAATATATATATCAAACCTCTATCTTTAGCATCCTGAAATTTTGGAGCATAATTAGAAACAAATACAATTTATAGGAAGGTCTTCATGCCAGCTTAGCAGACTCCCTTTTAGCAGTGATGTACCTTAAATCCCAAATGTCTCTATAAATTAGTTACTGTCTCTAAAGAAAATAGAAGGTTCTTCCTTCAGGTGAACCATTAAATATGTATCTTCCAACTTTAAAGAAGGCATTTCAAAATGAAAAATTGTTGGCTCCAACTTTTTCAATTTCTGTGTTGTACTAGGTGCCAGGAATGACTTTGAAAATGATAGCCTCTGGGTAATAGAGAGTGTATACAAACTGCTTCATTTTACATCTCAATAGGCTAAGTTGACTGCATTAATCAACTGAAGGCAGCCTTAATGTTAGGTGAAGAGACACTTTCTGGTTTACCTTGCAGATTTTAGTTACAAATGTGATCTGGTGTTCTGAACATGGAGATCCTAATCCTTATTAAGGATTATGAGTGAGATACTGAGCAACGTTAAGTGCGTCTCAGGCCAAACTGTGAGGAGGAAAATATCTCCAAATTAAATATTTTCAGGTTTGCACTAAAAGGCAAAGGAAGCCTGCAGCTGCAGTCCACGAGTCCATTTCATTCTTTCTTTGCATCTCAGAAATAACCACCTGTGGCAAAAATGCAAGGAAATATACAAAGGGTAACTTTCCCACCTGTCAGAGTGGATGAATAGCATGAAATGGACATGTGCTTTTGTGAGGCGTTTGGTAGTTTACTTGTGTACGTTTCCATGTCCCTTGCTTCTATCGATTATGACGAATAACCTAAATGTTTTCTAGCCTCGTCACTACTATTTTCCTGCCTTACACACAATCTCCAGTTCATGTTGCTTCTTCTCTTGCATGCTTCCTCCCTGAGTTCGTTTTGCTTAGGTCTTCCTCTAGGTACACATCCCCCTCAACCATGGAGAATTAATTTGTGCTTCAGTGCCTTGACACTTCTTTGTATAATTACTATTGTTATTGTTATTGTTATTTATACCCTGCCCATCTGGCTGGGTTTCCCCAGCCACTCTGGGCGGCTTCCACAAAGAACAAAAATACACTAAGATGTCACACATTAAAAACTTCCCTGAACAGGGCTGCCTTAAGATGTCTTCTGAATGTCAGGTAGCTGTTTTTCTCTTTGACATCAGATGGGAGGGCGTTCCACAGGGCGGGCGCCACTACCAAGAAGGCCCTCTGCCTGGTTCCCTGTAGCTTTGCTTCTTGCAATGAGGGAACCACCAGAAGGCCCTCGGCGCTGGACCTCAGAGTCCGGGCAGAACGATGAAGGTGGAGACGCTCCTTCAGGTATCAAGTGCCCAGTTTATATTTCCTTTTTCATTATGCCTCTTCTTCTCTCACCGTATACATTTTGACTGTGCTTCTCTTCATAATTTCCCTGCCTTCTTTGTCCATCTAAACACATCTCTGGCCCCAAGATGGGACCCAGGGGCATTCTGGGAAAGAGAAAGAAAGAAAGGTTGGAAACAGAGTTCATCTCTTAAAATTTTAAATCATAAAAAACAGGAGGGGTAGGGGGCACTCAGGTGCCCATGGATGCTATTGTGAGGATTTCAGCCATTCACAGTTTGCTGATCTATTTCATCAAAAGCCGGGATAAATCAGCATGCCCAGCTGCAACCCCGAGCATATTTATGAAGAAATTAGAATCAGTTATGTCCACGGGATTTGGTGCCACAAAATTGTTTCAGTTCTTAGCCCTTTTTGCAACTGCACTTAGAACAACTTGGTCACAAGAAGGAAATTTTGCCCATGGTATGACTATTTTCCACCTTCCCATTCCGACTCTCTGGCCCCCTATCTGCATAACCTAGCAATTCTAAAATATAGACGCGCTTTTACTCTCGCAAGATTGAATGTATTGCCCTCGGCTGTACTTGAGGGACGATTCCAACAGATTCCACACAAAAAACGCTTATGTCCCTGTGGAGATGGCAGTACCAAATCAGTGGCGCATGCCCTTCTGGCTTGCACTCTTTATAAAGACTTGAGGAATAAGATTATCACCCCTCTTTTATTGTCCATTCCGGGTTGCCCAACCACTGCCACAGTGTCCTTTCTCTTGACAGATCAAGATGAGCAGGTGACAGCAAAGGTTGCAAGGTTTTTAGCTGGGGCAATCAGAATATGATCCATTATTTGACTATTGATTCAAAACCCTAACATGTATTTTATATAATTGACTTTTTATTTCTATTCTTCGTTTATTGTTTTATTGCTATGGTCGATAGCTGATGCAAATGAAGACTCATTCATTCATTCATTCATTCAGCCAGTGAAGGAATGCATGAAAAGTCAGGGAATTTGAAATAAGGCCTATAGATAATCAGCCATAATTACTGAGAGATTGCACACTCACTTTTTAAAAGAAATATTTTGATTATGAAGGCAGTTTTGCCCTGCTCTGTATGTCAATGAGAAGAACTCGGGGAATTTTATGGCTTCAGCTATTTGAGCCTAATTCCCACCCATTTGAATGAAACGTGTTGCCAATGATTTTGCAAGAAGATGAGACATAACCTCATGAGCAAGTTTTGTACTCCCAAAAAGATTGAGTCGCTCATCACAAAGCATTGCAGTTTTTATTATTGTTATTATCGCTGCAGATGGGGGTCACTGTTGTCAATAGGTTCAAAAGGTTATTACAGTAAAGTTGCCCCCTTCTGTAACATATTTGAGATTAGCAATGAAACGGCTAGTTCAATCAGTTGCACAAGAAGTGCAGAGACCCATTAATGAGAAGAGGGGTTGCACTGCCATCGCGCCAGGGCATATGTCAATGATTCAACAATTACTGCAGGAACAATGGTAGAGATCAGGTGGATAATTTTTGCATTAGCGGAACTGATGGAGTGTGGTGCATATGAAGTCTAGGTCTGGGAAATCTCGGGTTTCTTGTAAAGGAGAAATGAGCCTGAAAATTTTAAACTGAACTCTGAGGTGAATAACCACTGCAATGAACTAATGAAGCGCTCAAGGTAAAATGAGCAGTTCTGGAAGATTTGGGGGTGGAGATGATCGAAACATTTTACAGGAGGAGGAAGAGGGTAAAGTTTGGCCCAAGAAATAAGAATGATATGCTTCTTGAGCAAGAAGCAATTTTACTAGTGGTTAAGCTTCCCAGGCCAAATGCTATCTGGTAGCAGTTGTGGTGCCAGTTTTCTAGAATTCTCTTCCCTTAGAAGTAAAGCAAGTCAAAACATTGCTATCTTTTTAAAACACTTGGCAAAAACCTTTCTCCCAAGCCTTCCCAAATTAGCCTATTTTATTTATGCAGTTTGTTGTGGTTTTTATTTGGGACTGTAAGTTGTTTTGTAGAGATAGTGCCTCAAAAAGCAAGGTGTGCAGAAAGAAAGAAAGAAAGAAAGAAAGAAAGAAAGAAAGAAAGAAAGAAAGAAAGACAAATAATATATAGAGCATATACCACAGCTGGTGGAATCTGAAAATGGGGATGAAATACTACACTTCCTGACATGTACACACTGGAAGTGATATTTTCTAGTAAGAGCTTGAAGATCTATGCTGCTAAAAATCAGCCTTACAGATTCTTCTCAGTGGAATGGTAAAATTGCCAGTTTACCAGCTGCTGAATTTGGGTTGACTTTCACAATCAGCAAATGCAGATGTGACTCAGAGTCAGGCAGGATATATGCTATGTTAGCTTCCTGGCAGTCGGGTTGCTGTTGTTTACCAGGGTGGTGCTGTGGTGACTGAGCCTTTTGGGCTTGCCGATCAGAAGGTTGACGGTTCGAAACCCTGCGACGGAGTTAGCTCCTCCTGCTCTGTCCGAGCTCCTGTCAACCTAGCAGTTCAAAAACACGCCAGTGCAAGTAGATAAATAGGTACAACTGCAGCAGGAAGGTAAACAACGTTTCCGTGTGCTCTGGTTTCCATCACAATGTTCTGTTGTGCCAGAAGCAGTCTAGTCATGACCCGGAAAGCTGTCTGTGGACAAATGGTGGCTCCCTCAGCCTGAAAGCGAGATGAGCGCCGCAACCCCATAGTCTCCTTTGACTGGACTCAACCGTCCAGGGGTCCTTTACCTTTACCGGAGTGACTTCCTTTACCAACTCCCATTTGGTAAGCAAGTGTGAACCACCTGCTAGGAAGCTATTGTAGCAACTCAAGCCCATCTGTCAAGCCACTTCTGGACAAATCTTTCCAAACATCCATGCCCATAACAAGCTGAGTTAGTGGTTAAACAAACTTTATTTCTAAAGAGGCCTGGAAGCCTGCAAAGAGTCATGTCAAACATCTCCATCCAGAGCACACCTCTGAGTCACCTCCCTAGGAGCTGGTCTCCTGGGTCATAGCTCTTAGTCTTCAATGGACCACATGCCAGCCATATATAATTGATAATGCATACATCAGAGCATCTATATTGTTAGAACTTAATAAATGGTAGGGTTTTGATTATATGGTATATGACAACCACAAAAGGGAGCACTGGCCAGTGTATACTTTTAAAGGAGGATTCAACACGTTCGTGGAAAATAGGTCTATTAAGGGCAGGGATGAATAACCTAAGGGCTTCCAGATCTTGTTGGACTATCAGTCTTGAGAAAGGATCATGCTGGCTGGGGCTGTTAGGAGTCAGAGGGCTAAGGTTTCCACTGTTCCTCGTGGCTTGTTGTCTATAAACAGCATGTAGGGTAGGAACAAATCCCTCATCACATCTCCCCCCCCCATGAATGTCTGGTTCTTAGATATACTTCTTAATCAAATCCAGCACTGGCCTGTGATTTCCCCTATGAAGCTTTTGTGATATCCTAGCCTGCATGCTTACTTGGGGAGAAGCCTTACTTAAGAAGAAGTCAGAGAGAGTTATACTTCTTCTTCTTCTTCTTCTTCTTCTTCTTCTTCTTCTTCTTCTTCTTCTTCTTCTTCTTTAGCGATCACTCATAGCCAAGTAAGATTGTCTTCCATGAACACAGTCTTACCAGTGACTGTCAACACAGTGACCGTCAACACAGTGACCGTGAACTCCGTAAGTGACTGTGGAGGTCAATTCTGGATCCACACGTCCTTCCACAGTGGGGGCATAGGTTTCCAAGCAGGAGTTGATCATGGTAAGGGTTTGCCAAATGTGCCTTCCTTTTAGCATGTTTCTCCCTTTCATCCTTAGTTTGAGTGTCTTCATGGCTGTTCAAGGCTGGTAAAGGTTGTTCTCCAACTGGAGCGCTCGCCGGCCAGTGTTTTCCAGTTGCCGGTATTTATACTACATTTTTTTTATAGTTGCCTTGAGAGAGTCTTTAAACCTCTTTTGTTGACCACCAGCATTATGCTTTCCATTTTTAAGTTTGGAATAGAGTAGTTGCTTTGGAAGACAATAATCATGCATCCGAACAACATGACCAGTCCAACGAAGTTGATATTGAAGAATCATTGCTTCAGCCTGGTGATCTTTGCTTCTTCCAGTACACTGGCATTACTTCACCTGTCTCCCCAAGTGATGTGTCAATTTTTTCGTAGACACCATTGATGGAATCTTTCGAGGAGTTGGAGATAGCATTTATAAGTGGTCCATGTTTACCAAGCATACATTCAGGTTGGTAGTACAATAACTTTGTAAACAAGTATTTTGGTTTCCCTGCGAATGTCCCCGTCCTAAAACAGTCTGCACTTCAATCTGGAGAAAGCTGCACCTGCAGAGCTCAGGGGGTGCTGGATTTCGGCATTGATGTCTGCACTTGTGGAAAGATAACTGCCCAGGAAGGAAAAGTTATCGACACCAGTTGATGGTAACCACAGGAGGGTTATTGTCCTGGAATTTCCACAAGCTTCTGGTTGGCCACTATGAGTGTAGGAGTCTGAACTAGATGGACCATGGACCTCATCCATCAGGCTCTTCTTATGTAAGCCCTACTGAATTGCAAGAAGCAAATAGACCAGGCATCCCCAAACTTGGCCCTCCAGATGTTTTGGGACTACAATTCCCACCATCCCTGACCACTGGTCCTGTTAGCTAGGGATGATAGGAGTTGTAATCTCAAAACATCTGGAGGGCCGAGTTTGGGGATGCCTGAAATAGACCTTGCACTACAAAGTGAGAAGTGTTAGACTCTGAACACAGCAAGCCCACAACTTGTAATCGCAACCTTACATGGGTGGGGAATAAATAAATAGAGAGCTGGGGAAACCCACCATTCTTTTCTCTCTGTTTATTTATTCCCCACCCCACCCACACCCAGAAGGTTTTCCTTGCTTATTGGGCTTTGGAAAAGGAATAGGAGAGCTGTTCCAGTATCCAGAAGCCCCCACACTGCCTCCCCAAAGCCTGATAAGCATGGCAACATCTTGCTTAGTGGCTTCTGGGAAGGAGGTGTGAGGGCTCTGGAGAATCCACTAAGTTGGTAGGGAAGGCACCTTCTCACTTACTGGGATCTGCGAAGGTTGTAGATAGCTTCCCAGGGCCTTCCCACAACCTTCCCAGATCCCAGGAAGAAGAAGAAGAAGAAGAAGAAGAAGAAGAAGAAGAAGAAGAAGAAGAAGAAGAAGAAGAAGAAGAAGAAGAAGAGGATTTGATATCCCACTTTATCACTACCCCAAGGAGTCTCAAAGTGGCTAACAATCTCCTTTCCCTTCCTCCCTCACAACAAATACTCAGTGAGGTGAGCAATGGTTCCAAACTACAAGAAAGAAGATTCCACCTAAACATTAGAAAGAACTTCCTGACAGTAAGAGCTGTTCGACAGTGGAATTTGCTGCCAAGGAGTGTGGTGGAGTCTCCTTCTTTGGAGGTCTTTAAGCAGAGGCTTGACAACCATATGTCAGGAGTGCTCTGATGGTGTTTCCTGCTTGGCAGGGGGTTGGACTCGATGGCCCTTGTGGTCTCTTCCATCTCTATGATTCTATGATTCTAGGTGAGTGAGGCTGAGAGACTTCAGAGAAGTGTGACTAGTCCAAGGTCACCCAGCAGCTGCAGGTGGAGGAGCGGGGAAGTGAACCCGGTTCACCAGATTACAAGTCCACCACTCTTAACTACTACACCAAGTAAGCAGCCCTCCACCTTGGGGAGGAGGTTTCTAGGGTTTCTTGACTTTGTACAGTTTTGCCTTTGTTTGTGGAACCGAGCCCCATAATAAAATTCCATCTTCTGGTGGTGCATTATTGAAAATGATTCATTCCACAGGCCACTTTTTTTTGTGTATGTTGCATCTCTGTATGCTTTAAAAATCCGGACTTTCGACTGAGTTTAATGATCAACTGGATAATCACCAATCAAATGATTGCTTGCAAAAGATACAAACAAAACTTCTAAGTATTTAAATGCGCGTGTCCAACACGATTAGAAACCACTTCAAAAAGTAATTACCATTCTTTTTTGCTTGACGAGAGATGCCAGAAGCAGATCTCCCTCCTCTCCTCCCTCACCCCTCCCTCAGCACACGTCAGCCCTGGACTATTGGGAATGGAGAATTAAGAAAATCTACTTGAATAGAAATCTCTCTTGCAGCTGAGTTCCAACCAAATAAACAGTGCAGCCATGCATAGGCTTAGAGAATAGTGCTCATTACTAGCAAATGAGCATGCTGAAAACCAGCTCGATAGAAATATTGATTTCAGAGTATGGTTAAAGCAGTGGGATGTCGTAGTTAAAAATGGCTGGGGTGCTTTTCTGAGTATCTTTGACTCACTCCATTGCCCTGAAATGAAGGATGTATCGAGTGGCAGGCTACAGTTCATATGTCAGATAGGAACAGCAGGTGGCCAGCTCTGCAACAAGAGCTGGTTGCCTTGCTTAGCAAAACAGGAGTTGCCTAATGCTGAAAGAAATGAAGATAAAGCTGAGTGTTCTTCATTGGTTTATTTATCTGATTGTAGCTAGCAAGGGAGCAATCAATAAATGTAGTCAGTAGTAAATTGAACACTGGTTACCTCCTATTATCTGGAGAAGCTTGGTTGGGAATAGTCAGCACCACCTGTCCTAAGTAAATTAGTTGCTTAAAGCAGAGATTACAGATCAGGAAAGAAAGTGGGCAATCACCCCTCTAATCACAGAGGAACATGGAGAAGGATGAGGCTATTATTTTATTAATAGATGAAGAAAGCATTGGAGCAAACTTGCATGCACCTTAGCTAAATGGTAGAGCATCTGCAGAAAATGCCATGTTCAATCCTTGGTATCTCTAGGAAGGGGTAGGAGACACTTGTCCTTCAAAACTCACTGCCAATCAGTGTGGGCAATCCTGAGCTAGATGGACTAATGTTCTGACTCAGAATAAGGCAATCTCCTATGTCTTCTTCTTTGACGATCACTCATAGCCGAGTAAAATTGTCTTCCTCCTCCTCCTCCTCCTCCTCCTCCTCCTCCTCCTCTTCTTCTTCCAATTTTAGCCAAGTAAGATTGTCATCCATGAACACAGTCTTAACAGTGAGTCCATAAGTGACCGTGGAGGCCAATTCTGGATCCACACATCCTTCCACAGTGGGGACATAGTTTTCCAGGCAGGAGTTGATCATGGTAAGGGTTTGCCAAATATGCCTTCCTCTTAGGACATTTCTCCCTTTCGTCCTAAGTTAGAGCGTCCTCAAAGCCCATGACACCTGTGGTAAAGGCTGTTCTCCAGTTAGAGTGCTCACAGGCCAGTGTTTCCCAGTTGTCTGTGTTTATACTACATTTTAAAAGATTTGCCTCGAGAGAGTCTTTAAACCTGTTTTGTTGACTACCAGCATTACGCTTTAAATTTTAAAGTTGGGAATAGAGTACAGTGGTACCTCGGGTTACATATGCTTCAGGTTACATACGCTTCAGGTTACATATTCTGCTAACCCAGAAATAGTACTTCGGGTTAAGAACTTTGCTTCAGGATGAGAACAGAAATCGTGCTCCGGCAGCATGTCAGCAGCAGGAGGCCCCATTAGCTAAAGTGGTGTTTCAGGTTAAGAACAGTTTCAGGTTAAGAACGGACCTCCGGAACAAATTAAGTACTTAACCCGAGGTACCACTGTAGTTGCTTTGGAAGACGATAATCAGGCATTCAAATAACACAACCAGTTCAATGAAGTTGGCGTTGAAGAATCATCACTTTGACATGTACTTCCCCTGTTAACCTCCGAATTTTTATCTCCCCTTTCCACCCTGGGGATTGATAGGACTTGGAGAATGGAGAGAGGGGGGATGGTGCCCCTTGCAAAGGGTTAATGGAAGGAATAAGAACTTAACTTCCACATACGCAAGAAAAGAAGGCTGGCAGGAGGGAAAGAAAGATTATGATGATGAAATCTCCCAGGATTTATTTGCTCCAAATCCTGTCCACAGATTTGCGCAGTCTGGAAGCTGAACATGGGATAACTCATCACCTCTTCCTGCTTGCATGCTCTCTTTAGTACTGTGGTGATTCCTGTGATACTCTAGTTCAGTGTTTCCCAACCTTGTGCCTCCAGCTGTTTTTGAACTACAACTCCCATCATCCCTGACTAGCAAGACCAGTGGCAAGGGATGATGGGAATTGTAGTCCAAAAACAGCTGGAGGCACAAGGTTGGGAAACACTGCTCTAGTTGATCATTTGACATGTATCATAGCTGTCAACTTTTTCCTTTTTTTAAGGGAAATTCCCTTATTCCGAATAGGATTCATCCCAAGAAAAGAGAAAAGTTGACAGCTACGACATGTATACAGACCAAAGCTTAGGGATATATTTGCAAGCAGATCTATATGTTCAATGATCACAGTGTATATTGGAATGTGCCCATTCTTTCCTTTACAGAGTTTTTAACGAAGCATTTATTTATTTAAACAATTTATAGCTCTTGATCACATTTGGAGGACTGAAGGTCTACTAGGTGAACCAAGGGACAGGGAGTGCACTGGGGTTCTGAGGGCTTCCTTGAGTTAAATCACAAACCCAGACTTTTGTAGTTTGACAATGGGATCCTCAGCAGCAATATTTGAATCAGTGTTTTAAGGAGTTGTACATATTCCTTTTTCACATTAATTATTTACTGTTTGTGTTTTGATATTTGTATGTTTCTTGTACATTGCTCATAGCACCTTTGCCAGAAGGGTGATTTATAAATATCAAAGATAGATGATATAGATAGATGATAGATAGATAGATAGATAGATAGATAGATAGATAGAGAGCTGGGACAGAGCAACGGGAGCTCACCCCCATCACAGGGATTCAAACCATCGCCCTTCTGATTGGCAAGCCCAAGAGGCTCAGTGGTTTAGACCACAGCACCACCTGTGTCAGTATTAGTACATATAACCTAGGTCCAAACCTTGAATTCAGTCAACAAACTTGGGAGGTAACAGTAGCCAAAAATGTCACATGAGGTTTTATTTGAATGCACACCTGGAGGTAGCGAAGCAATATCCGTTACAACACATATGCTTTCTAAAGTCATCCCTTCTGCATTTTTACAAGTAATTCAGCCAGACTGAAAGGGTAAGAGCTCCTCCCATGCGTGAACATGACTAATAGGTGATGAAATATGACATTTCTTAGTGAACCAGAGGCTGGAATCAATGGGTCAATAGTTTATATAAGAAATTATAGATAGGTCGATGCTAAACTGTAAGGAGCATTAGCATTGCTTGGTGTTGATAGAATGGGGGAAAATGTCACTGGTGGAATTAAAAGAGCAGGGGTTTATGTATGAATGTTGGCAGAAAGAGCTAAAAGGAATCTTCCAAAACTTACTTTTTAAGGCAATTGTATTTTCTTTGCTTCTTAGCAACTTTACAAGTGGATCATTTATACAACTCACTTAGACATACTTAAAGTTAATTGTAAACCAGCTAAAGTTGAAGAGCTGTTTTCTTCTTCGCATCAGAAATGTAGAAAGAAATGTACTTTGACAGCAAACTAGGCACATTTCTCAAGTGTGAAATCAAGAGGTTTATGAGAAAAATATCTTTATGACATCCTTTTCGCTTTGTAAAATATGAAATGACTGAATCTCAAAATCATTGAGCTTTGAAAGAACTTTTGATAATTCCTCACGGAACTCTTGTCTACCGTCAGAGGGTAGCTCCAGTTTGTGAAGATTTCTTAGCTGTTATATTCAGAAGGAAAACATCATAAGATGAGGAGAAGAAAATGGGAATTCATGTAAGAGATGATTCAGTAACACTAAAACACTTTATCTCAATGCTGTCAATGGGCTTGAAAGTTGTCATGGGATTTAGCTGTTGAGTCAACATACAGAGAATCAGGCTTCACAATTTGGATGGACAGTGTCCTAAGAATTATTAGGTCTCAGGACAAACACAAATGTATGGAATAGCAGCGGAATACTAAACACTTGGAAGAGGAGAATAATCAGGCATGCCATTTTCTGGAACATTTGCTTCGTGCAAGCTATTAGCTTTCATCTTGTAAATACTTCAGTTACTATCCTTTCCTGGTTGGAAGCTAGAGGATTTTTGTCCTTTTCATTTTAAGGAGAGCTTGCCTACAGAAGGTTTAGATAAATATCCAATTGCACTTACTGGAGAACAAAAATGTATCCCATGAAGTAGATCTGAAGCTTCAGCACCAGCCGCTTCTCTTCAGACAACAATGGGCAACATTCATTTCACTTCAGAAGTGGTCTGACAACCTCTGAAGTGGGCTTCTTCAGTTGGTGTTCAGGCTGGTGTTCTTCAGTTGGTGTTCATCTGAAGAGGACAGGCTGTTAGACACCCCTTCCATTTTATCTCATTTATTTGTGGCTGCCTGTGTATTTCTCTGCAAGTTACATATTTATTACATTTTCTGATAGGTCTGGCTTGCTTCACGTTTTGACTGCTTGTCAAAGGAAACAAATAACGGGATTTTGCTTGGAAGTCCAAAAACGAAACTTCTGCTTTGTATTCCATTTTGCCTGTCAGATGCAAGGAATCCACCCACCCACCCATTTGAGTACTGTATGCCGTACCATATTTGATTGGGTGAAAAATTACTGTGTTGTGATCTTGGGTGAATAATGCATAACGTGCCATTTATCTGACAAACTTTGCTTCTGCTTCTGTTTGTGAAGTGCCAGTAGAGAAATTATGTTCTCCAGTGTTTTCTTTCTCGGAAGGCATTTGTTGAATTATTCCTTTAAATATATAGTGGTGGCATTTTCAAGCATCTCATTATGAATGCTCATTATTCAGAGCGTATCTATTTATTGGACATATAGGTTACACCATATGTTTGAACCATATGCACAGTGACAATCTCCCCCTCCCCAGTAATGATAACAGCACTTAGATGATGAGCGTTCTCTTCGTTCTAGTGCAAGGCCACATGCAGCTTAATTGCTGTAATAAAAACTGCCTCCTAGAAATAAGGCAGGCATAACATATAAAGTGGGCACACACAGCAGGTTTCAGCAAGCAACACAGCCCTCTGAACCCATCTTCGCAAGTGACGGGTGAGCATGTTTGCTGATCCAGCTTTTCCTGAAACCCATTAGTCCTCTTCCTTCTCACCAACTCCCTCCTTCGCTTTCTTCCTGCTACGTTTTTCTACTTCTCTCCATCACTTCCTGCCTCCAGCTATCACTGGAGAAAGTGAGCACAATCTGCCTTCAAATGGGAACTCTGTAAGTTAGCTCTGCCTGAGGAGGCAGAGGGACAAACCCTGTCATGTAAGGGCAACTACGAAGGATAAGACTGATCAGCTTCAACTATGAACCACGACCCCCTTTGCAGCTGCAGTGGGATGCTCCTGATCAGATATGGAGCAGGCAAATGCTAGCGGAAAAGGGAGCTCTCTGTAAAAGTCCCAGTGGAATCATGGGGGTGGGGGGAAGGGAAAGTGGAGTAGAAACCAATATGAAATGCATTTAGAAATTAATTCAGGAACAAGGAGAGCAATAATGGAATGAATGTAAGAAGGTAGAATGGGGCAAAGCAGTGGAAATTAATTCTAAAAATAGCATTTTTGTTGTTGCCTTTGTCCTTGCCCCTTTTCCCTTCGCCTTGCCCATTTGGCCAAGTACAAATCCAGCCCACCGACTAAAAAAAGAGAAGGAGGTAGATTTGGTATTGTTTTCCTGGTAACTACTGCACACTGTGTTCTCTGAAGGGAAGGAAGCCAAGGGTTTGGGAAAGAAGGGGGGGTGCTGACTGAGTGACTTCCTACACCTGGTATATGATGGTAAGCCAAGTAATTTTCTGATTTTTCAGGAAGTAGCTTCATTTCCTTTCTGCCCTGCATTTGTCACATGCATCACTGTTTCCATTCTGCTGCAGTTCATCTCCCACCCAAAATTATGTTGTTTGTCTCCCTGTCCACTGCAGTTATGTAAATTGCATTGTTATTACATTCTCCAGCCCATTTGTTTCAGTGCAAAGGAAACCCAATGCAAATGGGGAAAATACAAAAACAATTATGTATTTTTTTTGCGGGTTGAAAACAGCGATGGAAGTTAATACTGATTGCATTCACTGGATTGATTTCCATTCTGCACATAGGACAAATAAGTGAATTCTCTGACATTCCTAGTAGATTTGTTTATTTTCTGAGGAAATTAGATGTGAGCTAAAAGAAAGGATCCTATCACCAATCTATGTCACACAAGCTGTGCAATATACATTCTTCCTTTCACTCAAAACCACTTCACTGTAATGATAATTCTGGTTCAGATCTACAACAGTCTGTGTTTATTTTAAAAGAAAGCTAAGCACTTCAAATGCTCAGCCATACTTTAAAGGCTTGCGCTTTCATAGACCACAATCCCATTGCATTGGATGCTGAATTAAATGGAATAATTGCAAGCCAAGCACATGGGGTGGTTGTTCGGAGCTGAAAGGGAAGTATCACCTTAATGCAGGCTTCCTCAACCTCAGCATTCCAGATGTTTTTGGCCTACAACTCCCATGATCTCTAGCTAGCAGGACCAGTGGTCAGGGATGCTGGGAATTGTAGTCTCAAAACATCTGGAGGGATGAGGCTGAGGAAGCCTGCCTTAATGCAAATGTAATTTTCATCTTTATTTCTTCTATCACAATTTAGAAGGAGGAAAGAATCCATAGACCCAGTAAAGACCTTGTCTACACAATTCAATGTTTACATCAGATGTTCTACTGCTACCTCACAATCCATTTGACTGCCCAAATTGATTTGTTTGAAGACAACCACTTTGAGGTCTTTCTTGGGTGGGCTAGAAAGTGACAGTGTTCACCTAGGAATGCCGTCAGTACTTCTCTCATGTCCGTGAGATTTGTAGCCAATCCTTCCCCCCTTCTTAAGCGGAGTCCCCTCTGGCTTCGTGTGGCTGTTGCTGCTCAGTTATCAAACATTAGATTTATGAAGTTGACTATGGATTTCTAGATTGCAATGTTGGGCCCCAAAGAGATGCTCGAGTTCTTTCAGGCTTAAATCAGCTCAATTACCTGAAAGCCTGCTTCGTTGTAGAAGGTGCCCAAGAAGATGGGCCACTTTCAACCTGTGAGTACAGGGTTTATGGTAGTAAAACTGTGGCACACTCCGTAGACGTTGTAGGCAGCTACAATGGGAGCCCTGCCACTTTTCTCAAAATGGTTGTCAAGGGATGAGACGTTAGAGGTGTTGGAATTCTCCCTCACTGCAAGTGTTCAGGTGAGCTTTAAGATGAGCTGTATCAGGGTGAACACCATGGTTCATTGTCCCTCATAACAACACCATCTCCACAACACACTCAACGCTGTCTAGCATGTGGAGCTATGTTGCTTTATAAGGTTGTGACCTGTTGAATCCCAGAACTTGCTAACTTCTCTTTATGTTCTTGTCCCTGCCAGTAGTACCAAAGACAAAGTATCAGCCAGTGTGAGCTGAGGTGACAGCAGAGAATAATGCTTGCGTGTCAAGGCCCCCAAGCCACCCCAAAGAGAATAAAGACACAAGGACACAGAATTTTAGGTTAATGTTAATGGGCAAAATTTAGGCCACAACTGATTGGCCACCTGGCATCCTGATGTGGCCGGGGTCTTCCCCAGTGGGATGCAGGATACCACCCCGCCCCCATGCTGAGGCAGCCGGCTAGGCAGCTGGACCACAACCTGGTCCCACCAGGAAGTAGACCCGCTTCCCCCTCCTTTTTAATGTGGTCCCATCTTGGGGGGAGAAAAACAACAACATTTATATCCTACTAATTTTCATGGTTAAGGTGGAAACTTGAGCTGTACTTTCTAGCTGAAAACAATGGGATGTAATAATGTGTAGCTTTGACAAGACGGGCTCCCAAGGTGAGCAAAAAATACCTCATTCTTTCTTTCAATACCTTTTCTCCTCAGGATTGTGTTGTGACCATTCTATTCTCATCCATATAGATGGATGGAAAAATAATTCACTGTTTTAAGCCATCTCTCCTGTCAGTATGGTAATCAATCACATCATCAGTCAATCAATGAATAAATCAATGAATAAATTTGCTTTGCATGAGCACCCTTAATCTCGTTTTATATAAACTCCTATCAGTGAGTCCCAAGGGCCATATGTCTGTAGTTTATTATACCTCCTAACTATTGACCTATTTAAACAGCACATTTACTGTCAACATTTAAATATCATTGGTAATATGTTTTATTCTTCCAATATCACCACCCTTGAATTCAAAAGAAGGGTTTATTTAGACAGCATTGCACATCACATAAATTTCATTCTGAAGTCTACTCACATACTGAATAGGGTGGTAATAATAATAATAACAACAACAACAACAACAACAACAACAACAACAACAAGTATTATAAACAGCCTTAAGAAGCTGTTATAAAAGTTGTAAAAATATTTATTTTAATTAAATAAAAATAATGAATAGGCTAGAACTAAAACAAACCTGGTAAAAGGCTATCAAGCAAAATTTTCTAACACAGTCCTAGACATGTCTATTCAGAAGCAAGTTATAGTGAGTTGAGTTGACCTTACTTTAAGTAAGTGTTTATAATATTGCAACATAAATTAATATGATATTATTTTGAACAGTGTTTCCAGGTGTGAATGCTGACAGATTTGAGAGGAACAGACAATCTACAATATATTCCTAGACCGATATACTCAAAAAAGCCCAGCTAAATTCAATGGGCTTACTCTCATGTAAGCATGTAGAGGATTGCAGCCTTAGCAATTTGTTAATATTTTTGTGCAACTTTTTTCAAAATGCTTAGGACAGACCACAAATAAAAGCACGATTGAAATAATCGCATTTCATATATTGACATGAACCAAAGTGCATGTGAAAACCTGCATGGCACTCAATGTTTTAAAAATGCAATAGTCCACAAGGCAAAATAAAGCCAAATTTGAGTCAAAATAGTAAAGTTTCCCACCCCTTCCCTTATCAAAAGTGAGGAAAAGTGCTTTCTTCCAAAACCCAGAAGTGAAGACTCTGCTCCTAGACAGAGATATTTAGACTTCCTTGCAGAGAGGACACACTAAAAGAACCTAAATTCTAATAACTGTTGCAAATGCTTATTCAAGGAGAAGTGATGCTCCAAGGATGTGGGTCCCAGGCCAGCTGTGCCCAGTGATGAGGGCTGAGGAGGTCTTCAGCACCCCCATTTTTTTCAAGAAGGGGGCTTGCTCCCCCAAAATCCTGTGGTCTTCTCCACCTCCTCCTCCCCGCCAATGTCATGCAAGAAGGAGGAGGCTGAGCGTTGAGCCCAGCTCCTCATTCCTCACCCAGTGTGTGAGTGCCCTAGATGAGGGCAGGATGTGTCATATTATGTGTAACATGACGCTTGTGTGATGCACCCACAATGTGAGGAGCAAGTTGGCGCCCTTGTTCCAGACTATGAAGGAGCAAGCAGGAAGCAAAGTGTAGTCTAATAGGATCACATTTCTCAATACCTATCCAAACTGGTAGAAAACATTCTGCACTAGTCGCACCAAACTATATAACATGGAAAACAGTCCTAGAATATAGGAAATGGAAAGGCGAAAAGGTTCTCTATGTGCTGGATAGGAGATATAACAAAATCTATAGCAGAACAATAGCCTTGCTGAACAAGATTTTATTTAGCAGCGAAGGCTGCTCTCCATTATAGGAAACTAGAGTCTTGCTGTAGACATCTGCACTGTGGAGGCTACCAAACATTTTGGGTTCAGCAGTGCATTAAGACAGAAGATGTAAACCTGTGTTTACACAGGTTTTTTAAACAACAACAACAACAACAACAACATTTTGTTTATAGTCCAGGGTATCAGTGTTTGTGAGCAAATTTCTCTATTTTTCCTCCGCAGCAATTTCTGACCGCAAGTAATTTTAAAGTTATGATAAGTCACTGATAAAACCAGAACTGACAAGTCACAACATGCTCCTTTGCCCCAGTCCAAAAGTGCAGATTTTAGGAAGCTTTTAACATTGCTAAACTATACAGAAAAGAGCAGTGGTTACTACTGTTTCCCTTTTAACACCAAAAAGTGGGTAAGAAATTAAGCATTTAAACCATGCTAGGCACTGAAATTTGCACAGATACCCGCCAATATTTCTCCAATGAAAATAGTGGTGTCCTATTCAATAATAATAATAATAATAATAATAATAATAATAATAATAATATATCATTTTTATCCCATGGCAACATATATAAAAACATTTTCTTTAGTCGTTTAGTCATGTCTGACTCTTCATGACCCCATGGACCAGAGCACGCCAGGCACTCCTGTCTTCCACTGCCACAGTTTGGTCAAACTCATGTTAGTGGCTTCAAGAACACTGTCCAACCATCTCATCCTTTGTCGTCCCCTTCTCCTTGTGCCCTCCATCTTTCCCAACATCAGGGTCTTTTCCAGGGAGTCTTCTCTTCTCATGAGGTGGCCAAAGTATTGGAGCCTCGGCTTCAGGATCTGTCCTTCCAGTGAGTACTCAGGGCTGATTTCCTTAAGAATGAATAGGTTTGATCTTCTTGCAGTCCATGGGACTCTCAAGAGTCTCCTCCAGCACTATAATTCAAAAGCATCAATTCTTAAGAAAACATTAAACATTGAAAACTTCCCTATACAGGCCTGCCTTCAGATGTCTTCTAAAGACACCTAGGTCCAGGAAATGGATCACAGCTTGCCTGCCTATTTGGCAAATGGCAGGTGGGCTGCAGCACCAGCCCTGTCCCTGGGGCAGATCAGACTGAGGAGGCAGGTTTCACGCCATTCCGCCCCATGGGCTTTTAATCTTTCTTTACTATGTTGTAGGACATAGGTAGAAATATAGATACTTAATGAGCACTCACGCTTTAGTTACCAGGGAACTTAATGGCAAACAGGGGCTGGTCTGCCTCTCAGTGTTATTCTTTGGAGGTTCACGCCCAGTCTCAGTAATCAAGTTTCTTGCTGGGAAGTGGGGCCAGTCCCATTTATAAATAGGGGGTGGAGCTGTCAGTAGCCAGGCAGTTGGCTCTGGAGGTTCACCCTCCCTCCCCTCCCTTAGTTTAATGTTTTCTTTTTTGCAGGTTAACTTTTTCTTCCTGTTTAGCGGGTGCTGCTACAGTCCTTGACTGGTTGCTCTTGAAGGACCGGGAAGAAATTTTCCTGCATTGGCAGGTTTTGTCTTCCCCAGTGGCGTAGCGTGGGTTGTCAGCACCCGGGGCAAGGCAAGTAATTTGCGCCCCCTAACCCTGGATTTGCGCCCCCTAACCCTATCCCTAACCCTAACCCCCAGATGTTGCGCCCGGTGCGGCCGGGCCCCCCTGCACCCCCCACGCTATGCCACTGGTCTTCCCCGTAGCAATTTTTCACAACTTTGGTGGTTGTGGCCTTGGGTGGAATCCTTTAGTCTTTTCTTCCCTATAATGGGGGGGGGGGCATGAAGTGGTGGCTCACCCCCCTGCGGCAGCGATTCCAGGGTCCCCCTCTTAAAGGGGTTATATTTTGGGTGTCACTGGCCATACACCGAAAGGTTGCCAGTGAACTACCTTACATGCGGGGATATCGGCTGGACTGCCTGCTACACAGACATCTCGCAGTGCACCCCCATATCCCATTTACCCTGATGTGCCCCTGTTTCCCCCGGCTGGGGGGCTGGGAGGGATACACGCCCAAGGTCTAAGCCAAGGTCTTCCTACATTTGGAAGTTTAATAAAGTTGTGGCCTAATTTAATTCCATAACACATTGTCAGAGTCTTTATTCCTTTCTGGTGATCCCTGGGGGCTGGGGCTGTCACAGCCTAGTCGTGCAAAAGAATGCACATTTGCTGCTGTATCCTATTGTTTTTTTCACTTTAAAAGGGTAGATTTCCAGGGAAGCACTGAGTAATTCCCCCTCCCCCCCAAAAAAGGGGGCAGTTGGCCAAATAGGTTTGGAAACCTCTAGTCTTGTGAAACTCTTCCTGAACTTTCCGAGCTCTACGCGATCCTCTCTTTCGGCAGGAAGTTCATCTGCAAACCCTCAGGAGCAGAGCATTGTCATAATTCAGCACAAATGCTTTGTCTGGCCTTATGTATAGAGCAGCTGCCTTTGCCGAATAATATTTATTGAAATTATTCACTTACACAGAAATGATACTGGGAATTGTTCCAACAGCCCACTAGAGGTATGGCTCCTTGGTTCCAGGCAGGAAGGCTTTCTGCTCCACAAGACTGAGTTCTGAATCCCTGTTCCCCTTGATTGTTGTGTACTGCTGACATATTTAAAATTGGTATTTTACATTTCGACATTAATAGTGTTTATCTCTAGCAGCCTGCATAATCTTTTGTGAAGGATGAAATTGCAATTGACATTTGAATCCCTTTTACCGAAATCAGTTTGATCTTTTCATCGCCTCCTCTCTCAAACCCATATTGGCCTCTTAGAGCCATAGCAGATGTTAAAATGCACCCTAGCCCAGTCTTAATGTATAGCTGCCCAAAGACATTCCCTTCTCAATAACAAACATCAGTGGCAAACTGTAAACTTGTTTGGTATCTTGATTTATCATTTCACGATGTGGATTACAACTTAAACCCAAAGGTGGGTGAGGTCCCTCCCCTTTCTCACTCTTCCCGACACCCCTTCTCTCTCTCTCTCTCTCTCTCTCTCTCTCTCTCTCTCTCTCACACACACACACACACACACTTTCTGACACTCTAAGGACAGATCGTGAAGCTGAGGCTCCAAGACTTTGGACACCTCATGAGAAGAGACGACTCCCTGGAAAAGACCCTGATGTTGGGAAAGATGGAGGGCACAAGGAGAAGGGGACGACAGAGGACAAGATGGTTGGACAGTATTCTAGAAGCTACCAGCATGAGTTTGACAAAACTATGGGAGGCAGTGGAAGACATGAGTGCCTGGAGTGCTCTGGTCCATGGGGTCATGAAGAGTCGGACACGACTAAATGACTAAACAACAACAACAACAAGGTTGTCATATTCTGAAGAGCAAAAAAGAGAATGCATTAAAAAGTCTCATTTCAAGTACCACTACTACAAATAGGCCATGGAAGCTGTGATATATTGCTGAGGGGCGAGGAGAAGAGAAGAGAAAAGCAAGTCTTCAGCCACCTTTGTGTGTCTAGGTCTCATCCAGAAAGTATAGCCAGAGACATTTTGGTAAATAAAAACATTCCATCCGGACAGAAATTTTATCCCAGAAAAAGAGAACGTGTCCTGGAAAAAGAGGACACATGGAAACTACCCCACCTTTTAAAAAATCTATTTCACTCTCCTTTGCACTGTATGAAATCAGAGCAATAACTGCATGGCTTCACGTGGCTCTAGGATTCCAAATTGCCTATACAAGTGCTATACGAGTTTAAATAGAAAGGAGCTTTGGACAGAGAAACTTGGGGTGGTTAGACTTGGCTGCATAAGCTAATATGGACTAACGTGGCACAAAACCAGTGAAGGGGGAGAAATTCTATTTGGTTTGCATTTGAAGGTGAGCCTACCTCTTTTCATTTTCCGAAATAATATGAGAAATTCACCCTTCAAAATTCACACACCTCTGGGTCCTACCGCACCGGCGATGCGGGGACCCTTAAAAACCACGGCCACGGGGGCCGTGGACATGGAGACTCGGCTGACACCGTTAGCGCCCTCCCGACTCGTGAAGGAGCCTTTTTAAAGGCTACGGATCGGGTGCCGGGGAGAAGCGTGGTGTTTTGAGTCCTCTGCTATCCCTGCCGTGCGAAGCCACATGCCATTCGGCGGAGAGCGCTGGCCTCTTCCTTTGAAAATTCGGACCTAAAAGAACAACCTGTAAGTAATTGGAACTTGGACTAAAAAGAGGGACAAAAATTTTAAAAATTTCGGAGCGAGCGGGGGAGGCGCAAAAAAGGAAGTCAGCCACCCCCTCCATTGTAGAAGGGTCAAAGCAAAGGATCTGATAACTAAGATCGGAGTAACATCATTTTGGCAAGTTTTTAACCTCACGAGTGAAGAATATGAGATTGAGCTGGAGGAGGAAAGTAGAATTCGGACTTAAAAACAACCCCCCCTGGAACCCCGGGAGCGATCGATGACGGAGTTTGGAGAGGAGAAAGGCAAGTTTTGACAGTTGTCAAAGAGCTGTCAAAGCGGAAAATAAGATAGAGACTATGTTACAAGGACTTTGCTGGTTATATTTGTTATAAATTGGATACAAATTGTTTTAAATAAGGATTACAAAGTTACTAGGGCTAATGGATGCGATCTGGAAGAGAACTCAGTTTTTGCAATCCACCTAGAGGAGCCGAGGGATATTACAAGTTTTAGCTGGAAATTGGAACTGAACTGTTTATCTCCTGGGAAACTGCAGAAATGGAACATTATTATGACTACAGAGGCCACTACACCGAAGAAGACAATGGAATCATCTGTTGTGGAATGAAAGGAACTTGACGTAATGTTTTGTTTCTGAATAACAAGCCTCTGTAAAGGAACTAACTTTTGGAATTAGGACATTTGTGCAGGAAAACAGGGACAGAAAGAAATAGAAAGAGGAGTGTGATCAATAAGGACAACAAAATAACAAGAATTGGACCAAGTCAAAAGTGGGGACATTTGGGACATCCAGATTTGACAAGCTTAAGGATTATAATTTGGAGTTTTTCACTCCTGGATATAAAAATCTGGATGGAAAAAATGGGCCTCTCTTTGAGACAGAATCCTTCCATGATTGGACATTCGAAACTAAAGAGGACTGGCAAAGGACTATGATTTAGAGAGACGTGGAAATATCGGACATTGAGGAACATTGGGAACGCAACCGGGAAAAGGGGGGGGTGGGAAATGTGGAATCCTTAAAGGCGTAAACTATGTTTTATTTAGGCTATATACATTTACATGGTATTCTAAAGTGGGGAACTCGTGGTGGGAATAAGCCGATTTTAGGGGAATGGAAAATAATGGTGTTTTTTTTTTAAAAAAAAATTTGGGTTAAGGATAACAAGTTTGAATTGAGGAGAAGAACTTGTTGAGATCATTTGAGAGATTTGGAATACAAGGGGGGGAGGGAAGGGGAAGTCCTGAAAGGATGTAATTGGAAAAAGATTTGAAATTGGATGTTTTATTAATTTGTAATTAATTGGAAAACTTTAATAAATATTATTAAAAAAAAAAAAAACAAAATTCACACACCTTTCCCATTTAACTCCAGTCTACAAAAATGCAAATACTGCTGAAAATATCATTACAAATGCATTATTTTAGGGGAAAGTGCTTTGTAGCAGTGTGTGTATTGGGCAAAATTACATCCAAACATGTGTATGCTAGGAGAAATTTTCACTAAAAAAAGATGAAATTCATGAGGACTTTTAAAATATGTATATCTATATCTCACAAATTAATGCAGAAATGAATTTAAGAGAAGAAAAACAAGAAACCAAAATTGACAGATTGCCTACTCAAAATCCTTTTCAGAAGAGGGGTCTTCAAGAAGAGGACGTGTGAAGTGTCCATTTTGGGCAGGCTTGGTATGATTTTGGCTGTTGCTGCTATATGGCCTATCAGTCATTCCTTAGAACCAACTGAAGATGTTTAGTGGAGCCACTGAGATGAATTCTCAGCCCTTGTTCTAGACATCTATAGGCCTGGCCCAGCCTTGATAGGACCCAACAATTATCTACATGTACATGTAAATGATTTGTGTGGCTATAGTTCCCCTTTCTGAGCAGCGAATTGCCGCCTGCTTTTAAAATCCACTCAATAGTGGACTTCAAATGTGGTATTAGTGGGTGCTGTGAAGAGGTCCCAATACAGTCATACCTTGGTTTTCAAACAGCTTAGTTCTTGAACGTTTTGGTTCCCGAACACCGCAAACCTGGAAGTGACTGTTCCGGTTTGCGAACTATTTTTGGAAGCCAAACATCCGACGGGGCTTCCGCAGCTTCCTATTGAAGCTTCCTGCAGCCAATCAGAAGTCGTGCTTGGGTTTCTGAACACTTTGGAAGTCGAACGGACTTCCGAAACGGATTCTGTTTGACTTCCATGGTAAGACTGTGCTGCAAATGTATATGTCTGGCGTTGTACTTTTCTGGATCACAGAAAAAGTCATCTGGAGAAGTGAAATACTAAAACAATACAACTTGCTCTTTTACAGGAAACAAAATTCACCATATACTTCTATGTATGTACATTTACTCAGAAGTAATCCCTATTGTGTCCAAAGGTCCTTACTCTAATAAACATGTTTACGATTGCCACCAGAAGGCCAATTCCACCATTTCTGTTTTAGTTCTCTAGAATGGTCCACACATCACTCCCAGAGAGATTTATAAGAACAAAACATAACTAACTTATAAAAGAGACTGATTCTTTTTTTAATCATAAGAGTATCTGGGACAGGGTCTTCTCATGTGCTATATTTAGAAAATGGTTTTAAATTATATAAATGATTCTGAATATCCATGATATCCAACTTGATAAATTAGGATTCAGCACATGACATAATATCTTTATCCCTGTGGAAACAGCTGGTACACACACACACACACACACACACACACACACACACAAACTGCTGAGTTTCTCTGCCCTTCACTATTCTGTAAACCCAGAGACTGATGGTTGGATGTGTGAATTGACTACAGTGAAAAGTGTTTGGTTTCATGCTCTATATAAAGAGATGTGAACGCCTTCTTTGTGGTTCTCATTCACATGTTCAAGTCAGCAGTTCATTGCCTTATGCATAAGAACACAAGAGCCCATTTGCTCCACCATTCTGTTGTCACAGTGGCCAAGAAAATGCTTATGGGAAGCCAACAAGCATGGAGGTGGACTGAGCAGCCATTTCCCCTGACGTCCTTCAATGTAGTGCAGATGTCTCCAAGGAGGGGGCCTTTGCCTGGATTGGCTCTGCTGTTGCCTTTGCACAGTGTCAACAGCTCCCAGTACATTTCCGAGCACAATTCAAAGTGTTGGTGCTGACCTTTAAAGCACTAAATGGCCTCGGTCCAGTATACCTGAAGGAGCGTCTCCACCCCCATCGTTCTGGCCAGACACTGAGGTCCAGTGCTGAGGGCCTTCTGGCGGTTCCCTCGCTTTGCTGGGATGTCAGGTATGTGCCACTGCCCCATGCCACCATTCAAGATTCCAGGTCATATGGAAGCCTTCACACATAAAGGCAGTCATTAGATGGTCTACTCCCTAATTGGTATATGTGATGCCAGCAGCAGGGCTACTTGGAGAAATTCAGCTCTCAGCACTCATCTTGCTCTGCATAGGAGCAATAATGACTGAAGAAAGCTTTCATGTATTTCACATCAAGTGATGCATATGTTTAAAGCAGTCCCAAATCTCATTCACTTGTGTGAGGCAAGTTCTCAGATGACTGCAATCCAAAATGCTGTACTATAAAAGATAGAGTGGCTCAATAAAGCTTTGATTGTGTACTTTTTGTTGTTGCTGCTCCGCTTAAAGCCAAACACCTCATTAACAAAGAACCAGATCATGTTTCTTGATTGCAGAAGACAGGCAGTCTGAAAAAGACCCATTTTGACTTACTGTAGACAGTTCTTCATGGATCAGTAATTTATAACTGGCCCTCTAATGGGGCATCACAGAGGAATCTGTTTAACTGCATTACAGTTTAATCAGATGTGGCATCTGTTAAACGTGCCTGATATAGTTCTAACATTTTGCTGGGCTACATAGCTGGGCATTAGTTAACCAATTCACAGCAGCAGAAGCAGAACGGTCAGAATCAAGAATCAGCACGCCATAATAGAAACAGATCACAAGTAAAAGGTTATCATAGTGGCACTGTCGATCATGGTGCCATTGGTTAAGTAGATATTTTATGATATCCACTGAAAATACGATTGATGCAAGCATCTTCCTTCTCAGTTTCTACTAAGAATAAAAGAGAAAGGGTGTTTGCTACCACTTGGACCAGAAGCCACAGAAAAAGTCTGATTGCAAAATGCATAAGAACATAAAAAAGCCTTGCCTGATGAGGCCAGAAGTTTCATGGGAGTGGATATTCACCCTACCAGCCTTTGAATGGCCAGGCGGAGACTGTCCCAGCCCCCAGGGACCACCAGAAAGGAATAAAGACTTGTGACAACATGTTATGGAATTAAAATTTGGCCACAACTTTATTAAACTTTCAAATGTAGGAAGACCTTGGCTTAGGCATTGGGCGTGTATCCCTCCCAGCCCCCCAGCCAAGGGAACTGGGGCACATCAGGGTAAATGGGATATGAGGGTGCCCTGTAAGATGCATGTATACACAGGCAGCCCACCTCATATCCCCACACGCAGGGTAGTTCACTGACAACCTTTCAGTGTATGGCCAGTGACACCCATATTACAACCCCTTTAAGAGGGGACCCGGGAATTGCCAAAGCAGGGGGGTGAGTCACCACTTCATGCCCCCCCCCCCCACATTTAGCGAAGAAAAGACTAAAGGATTCTGCCCAAGGCCTTAAACAGCCAAAGTTGTGACGAATTGCTATGGAGAAGACAAAACCTGCCAATGCAGAAAAAATTCTTCCCGGTCCTTCAACAGCAACCAGTCAAAGACCATAGCAGTGCCCACTAAACATAAAGAAAAAGATTAAGCTGCAAACAAGAACATTAATCAAAGGGAGGGTTGGATGGGTGAAGCTCCTGAGCTGACTGCCTGGCTGCTGCCGGCTCCAACCCCTATTTATGCGACTGGCCCCACCTCCCAGCAGTGTAAATTGACTAACTAAGGCTGGGTGTGAACCTCCAAAAAATAACACTGAGAGGCAGGCAGGGCCGTCTTAAGCATATGCGGCGCCAGGGTGTAAATATCTGCCTGGCGCCCCCTCCCCCAGGTTGCCCAGAGTTGCTGACCTTTTTTTAGGGAGCTGACACCACACTTATCTCTGCTCAGGAAAAGAGGACAGGAAACATAAGCAGCCCAGTGCAACAAACCAGCCCGAGGCGGTGGCAGCAACTGAGCGAAGCTGGGCACCTCGTGGCGAAAGCAGCATGCGCTGGGCAGGCCTCTCCATGGCCCTACGCCAATCCCACAGGCATGCAGGAGCCTCGCTGACTTGCTTGCCCCCAAACCCACGGCACAGAGTCGCCCGCAGTAGAAGAGCCCACCCCGGCACTCTGACTGATGGGCAGGCTCTTCCCCAGACTTCAACTCTCAGGCCCCAGACTCTTGGCCTGGCGCCCCTGAGAGCCCGGTGCCCGGGTGCCCCAGACCCCTGGTGCCTATGGTTAAGACGGGCCTGGAGGCAGGCCAGCCCATACAACTGGTAAGTTCCCTGGGGTCTGAAGTGCCATGCGCGATCCCACAAAGGGCACCCACAGTGTAAAGTGTGAGTGCCCATTATTCTCCATGCCTCCATGCAAGGCAATATTGCTGCACGCAGAAAGGAAAATGATGTATGGATAGGGAAGGAGAAGCCCATCACTTCACTGAGGACATTGTTCCCCAAGGGTCCTTGTCAGGGGGTGGGCCTCTATGCCATCAAGCATTCTTTTTTTTTTTTCCATATTGTTTTTTATTGCTTTGCTTCATAAAAAAAAGAAAGAAAAGGAAAATGTATATATACACACATACAGACAGAAAAGAATAAAAGTACAATACAATATAAGAGACAAAGTAAAATAGATAAAAAAGAAATATATATATATATACATAAACTAAATATTTACATCCACCACATATCTTGGTCTTTGCTTTCTAGACTTCCTTTAGCTACTCCCAAAATCGTTCGAAGTAATACTTTAAGTTACACATTTCTTAGTCTATATTGTCATTATATCTCTTCATGTACATTTCTTAGTTTATATTTTCCTCCTAAATTATTTAATCTCCTATTATCTTTCGACAATAACTCTTATTTTTTCACAGTGCGTCTCTGTATCCCTTTAGCGTTATTTTCCCTTGGTTAATGAATTCCAGATAATCTACATATTTTCCCCAATCCTTGGTGAACTTTTGGTTTTTTGTATATCTTACTTTACCTGTGAGTCTATCCAATTCCATATAATCTACCAGCTTTGATCTCCACTCCTCCACCGTTGGAGTTTCCTGCTTTTTCCACATCTGGGCCAACATTACTCTTGCCGCTGCAACTGCATAATATACTAATTTACAGTCTTCTTTTCTTATCTCATGACCTAATATACCTAATAAAAAGATTTCTGCTTTCTTTGAAAACGTATATTTTAGGATCTTCTTTAATTCCGTGTAAATCTTTTCCCAGAACTGTTTCACTCTTCCACACTCCCACCACATATGGTAGAAGGAGCCCACACTAACCTTACACTTCCAACACTTGTTATTCACCTTATACATTTTCGATAGTTTCACAGGTGTTAAATACCACCTGTAAAACATCTTCATTACGTTTTCTTTTATCGTTATACATGCCGTGAAACTAAGTCCTTCCTTCCAGAGTTTCTCCCAATCTTCAAATAGTATATTATGTCCTACATCCTTTGCCCAGCGGATCATCACACACTTCACTTCCTCATCTCCTAGATTCCAATCTAGCAATATCCTATACATTTTCGATATGATTTTCTCTTCTTTATTTATAATCTCTGTTTGAAACTTAGATTCCTTCTCTCCATAGCCTCTTTCCTTAAAGTCCTTTCTGAACATTTGATTCACCTGGAGATGGTGTAGCCAATCATAAACATATTCTTTGACCTGGTCGTATGGACGTATCTTCCAATTCCCCTCCTCTTTGATTATTAACTGATTATATGTTGCCCAGTTGCTTCTCATATTGGTAGTCTTCACACACATGACTTCCAAAGGCGAAAGCCAATGTGGTGTTTTCGGTTCCAGCAAATTTTTATATTTTCCCCATGTTTCAATTAATGGCCCTCTAAAGATATGGTTCCTAAAACCCTTATATATTTTCCATTTATCCCGCCATAAATAGGCATGCCAACCGAAATTGTTGTCATGGCCCTCCAGGTCAAGTAGTTCTCTGTTCTCTAACTTTACCCAATCTTTGACCCAACATAAGCAAACCGCCTCATAGTATAACTTTATATCCGGCAAAGCGAAACCCCCTCTTTCCTTTATATCTGTTAGTAATTTAAACTGTATCCTAGGTTTCTTTCCCTGCCAGATATATCTCGAGAGCACTCGCTGCCATTCTTTGAAGATTCGGCTACCTTTAATTATAGGGATGGATTGGAACAAAAACATCAATCTTGGAAGCACATTCATCTTGATCGTGTTGATCCTTCCCCAGAATGACAATTTCAGCCTTCTCCAAATTTCCAGATCTCTTTTTATTCCCCTCCACGCCGGTTCATAATTGTTTTTAAATAAATCTATATTCTTAGGTGTTATCCAGATACCTAGATATTTCACTTTATTAACCACCTCTATTTGCGTTTGCTGTTGAATTGTTTCTGTTGATTTCTGATCCAAATTTTTACTTATTATTTTTGTTTTATACTTATTTATTTTGAACCCTGCTACCTCTCCAAACTGATCTAGTTCTTTTAATATTTCTCCTATCGCAATTGTTGGTTCTTCTGTCATTATTACTACATCATCTGCGAAGGCTTTGATCTTGTATTCATTCTTTCCAATTTGCACTCCTTTTATTCTTTGATTCTGTCTTATAGAATTTAATAGAACTTCCAAGGTCAATATAAACAAAAGCGGGGAGAGTGGACAACCCTGTCTTGTTCCTCTTTGTATCTTTATCTCTTCTGTTACTATATTATTGATAATCAGCTTCGCTTTCTGATCTGTATATATGGCTTTCACTCCATTAAAGAAATCATTTCCCACCTCCATATATTCCATATTTTTCAGCATGAAGTCCCAAATAACATTATCAAATGCCTTCTCGGCATCTACAAACATCATTATAACCTGTTTGTCAATTCTGGCAGATAGGTATTCTAACATGTCAATTATAATTCTTGTGTTATCTCTCATCTGCCGACCTGGCAGGAATCCTGCTTGGTCCCTATGAATAATTTCTGATAACAACCTTTTCAACCTTTTTGCCAGAATCCCTGCGAATATTTTGTAATCTATGTTCAACAGTGAGATTGGTCTATAATTTTTGACCTGGGTTAGATCTGCATCTTGCTTGGGGATGAATGTAATAAATGCCTCTTTCCAGGTCTCAGGGAGTTCTCCTTTCCTTAGAATATTGTCTATAGTTTCTTTTAGAGGTCCCACCAAAATGGGTTTCATCTCTTTATAATAACCTGCAGTAAAACCATCGGGACCCGGAGCTTTTCCCCTCTTTAAGTCTTTAATTACATCTTCTATTTCATCACTTTCAATGGGAGTATTTAATCGTTGTCTGTCCTCCATTGAGATTTTCTGCATTCCTTTGTCCTTCAGAAATCTCTCTATTTTCCTTAAGCTGACTCTCTCTTTTTTAGAATATAAACTTCTGTAATAATTGAGAAACTCTCTCCTAATCTCCCTATGGTCAATTTTCTCTTCGTCTCCCACTTTTATTTTGTTTATTGTAGTCTGTTCCTTTCTCTTTTTGATTTGCCATGCAAGCCACTTCCCAGATTTGTTTGAAAACTCAAAATTTTTTTGTCTTAATCTTTTAATGTTCCACTCCACTTCTCTATTGATTATTGTGGCAAATTGTGCTTGCAGGATTTTAATTCTTTCTTTTGCTTTTTGACAGTTGGGTTTCTGAGACAATTCTTGTTCATTTATCATTATCTGCTTCAGAATGTCCTCTCTTCCTTTCTCTCTATTCTTATTTTTAATTATGTTCTGCTCGATAAAGTAGCCTCTTATTACTGCCTTACTTGCGTCCCACACTACATTAATCTTTGTTCCTTTACCACAGTTTTCAGTGAAGTATTGCTTTAGCTTTTCCTGCGCAGTTTCGACAATTTTTTGGTCTTCCAGAAGATAGTCCTTTAATCTCCATCTAAAAGTTCTTGGCTCCAAGCTTTTTAATTCTAACTCTATCGGGTTATGGTCTGAAATTACACTTGGTCTTATTTCTATTAGTTTAATTCTTGGGCATAGTTCGCTTGAGACATTGGCCGCTAGCAACATGCTGCCAACAAGTTAATGTCAGTTGCAATGTACATACTTGTCCAGAAGAATTGGAATAATGCTACTAAATCATTTTGCACACAACACTGAACAGCTGTCAGCAAGTAGCACTTCCTGTCACTACTGATCTGCTGTACGTGAAGAGAAGTGACCTCGAGATGTAAACCTTGGCCTCCTGTTGCCAACTGTATAAGACATCTATATACCTCCTTTAAAGTTTAATGATGTAGCTTTCCCTTTCACTCTAGATTGGGTTTCTCTCTTGTCGAAAGTCCAGGGTCACCCATTGTTTCCCAGTCTTTTTCTTTAAGTCATACTAGGAATTGCCGACACACATAATGTGGTTCTCCTATGTGGCAGGGTCGATGGAAGGAAGACTTTGAAATGCATCCAATGGGAGTTAATTGTTCCTCTTTATTCAGATTGCTGTCTCTAAGAATGTGACTTTCTCACCGTAATGTAATCGAGACATCAGTTAACTGAGAAACACGGCCTTTCCCTCCTATGCAACTATAGGAACTTCATTCATCATCATCGTGTGCATGAATTTCAAGAAGGAGAGGTGTGCAGACATATGACAAGGGATTCACCTGAAAACTTATATTTTGCAGGCAGAGCATCTCATCAGACCTACATTAGGAAATGGGACTGGAATTTTGTCCCCTGCAAACAATCTGTCACTTTCTTGGTGAGTGTTTCCAATTAGATCATCTTTATATTTATTAATCTACCCTCACCACTCTCTCTCTCTCTTTTTTAAAAAAACGTTTATTACTTTTCCAACAATTTAAACACTACAAAAAAAGAACAATACAACACAATACATAAACACTACATAACACTAACACATTAAACTAACAAAACAAAAACAATTTAAAACACATCAAATAATTTCGATATCTTATCTTTCATTCACTTATTTCCGCGACCTCCTCACACCTCCCTTTTTGTATTCCACTTCTGTTAATTGTTTCAGCAATTCCTTTCCATCTTCCTCTGTTTTCTATCCTATAATTATCTTAGCACATTCTAACCTTATTTTTCCTTTAATACTCTATTAATCTGTTTATACTTAATTCCTTATAACATTTCTACTAAAGCCATATAACTTCATTCCACCATTTTTCTAACATTCATTAATTTTACAGTATTTCTGTAAATAGTCTTTAAACTTTTTCCAGGCTTCTTCCACCAACTCTTCTCCCTGGTCTCGGATTCTGCCAGTCATTTCCGCCAGTTCCATATAGTCCATCAACTTCATCTGCCATTCTTCCCGGGTGGGTAAATCTTGTGTCTTCCAATACTTCGCGATGAGTATTCTTGCTGCTGTTGTTGCATACATGAAAAATGTTATATCCTTCTTTGGCACCAATTGGCTGACCATGCCCAGGAGAAAGGCCTCTGGTTTCTTCAGGAAGGTATATTTGAATACCTTTTTCATTTCGTTATAAATCATCTCCCAGAATGTCTTAATTCTTGGGCATGTCCACCAAAGGTGAAAGAATGTACCTTCAATCTCATTACATTTCCAACATTTATTATCGGGCAAATGGTAAATTTTTGCAAGCTTGACTGGTGTCATGTACCACCTATAAATCATTTTCATTAAGTTTTCTCTTAGTGCATTACATGCCGTAAATTTCATACCTGTGGTCCATAACTGTTCCCAGTCAGCCATCATTATGTTATGTCCAACATCTTGTGCCCATTTAATCATATCAGATTTCACCATTTCATCCTGAGTGTTCCATTTCAACAGCAAGTTATACATTCTTGACAAATTCTTGATTTTGGAATCTAACAATTCTGTTTTCAATTTTGATTTTTCCACCTGGAAACCAACTTTTCTGTCCAAATTGTATGCCTCCATTATTTGATAATAATGGAGCCAATCTTGCACTTTATTTTTCAATTTTTCAAAACTCTGCAATTTTGTTCTGTCTCCATCTTGTTCCAAAATTTCCCAATATTTCCGCCATTTGGCTTCCATATTGAGTTTTTTCTGTGCCTTTGCTTCCATTGGTGACAACCATCTTGGGGTTTTCTTTTCCAACAAATCCTTATATCTTATCCAAACATTAAACAATGCTTTTCTAACAATATGATTTTTAAAAGCTTTGTGCACTTCTACCCTCACCACTCTCTCTCACACACAGGTATCCTGGGCTCCAGAAAAGCAACAGTGAAGAAGGCTAGGGATTTCCCCCTTTACACCCATCTGTTTCCCATGTAACTCATATACTGCAGGTGGTCTGCTATAGACTTTCTAGATGTTTTCCCAAGTTGCACTTTCATAGGTTTGATCTTCTTGCAGTCCATGAGACTCTCAGGAGCCCCTTCCAGTTAAGTCCAGTCAAAGTTAAGTCCAGTCAAAGGTGACTATGGGGTTGCGGCGCTCGTCTCACTTCAGGCTGAGGGAGCTGGCGTTTGCCCACAGACAGCTTTCTGAATCATGTGGCCAGCATGACTAAATCACTTCTGGCACAACGGAACACTGTAATGAAAGACAGAGTGCACAGAAACACTGTTTATCTTCCTGCCACAGCGGTACCTATTTATCTGCTTGCACTGGTGTGCTTTCTAACTGCTAGATTGGCAGGAGCTGGGACAAAGCAACGGGAGCTCACCCCGTCACAGGGATTTGAACTGCCCACATTCCGGTCAGCAAGCCCAAGAGGCTCAGTGGTTTAGACCACAGTGCCACCCTCTCCCATGAAGCTGGAGCACAACAGCAACATTGGCTGAATAAATGGAAGATGTGGGTATTTCTGTGTCACATTCTACATTGTTTGGATTTTCGTTAATGAGTTGCCTTCCGCAGGAGGACTTCGAGGAAGGTTTCGCCTTGTAAAAAGTGTTGATGGTTTCAGTTCCTTAATCTTTTCCATTTCATTAGGCCAGTGAACTATTGTGGGTGGGGTCAATCAATGGAGGTTCATGGATACAAGAAAGGTTAGAGCTGCCTTGTCACAGTTGTTAGCACATGAATGTGTCTGCTATTTGACATCAGCTGTTAATGACAGCACATTTTCGACATGAAGCCAAACATGCCATTTTCTTTTAAAAGTTAATTCACTGGCAGCTGACATAATTAATTATCCAGAATTCCTTGGGCACAGTAGCGCAGAAATCTTTCTTTTGCCACACTATTTCCACATAGAAAGAAAAGAAGTGAAATGCCTCCTAAACTGTAAAATGACATTAATTAGACATCCAATGGCAAACAATTCCCCCCCTCCCCTGTGGAAAAGTAAATATGGGTTTTATGTTCCTTGAAATTGGTATGTGCTCTCCTTCTAATGGTAAACAGCATAGCATTCTTTCAGCAGATAATTTTTAATGCACACCACACTTTATTTCCTTACAGTGGTACCTCGGGTTAAGAATTTAATTCATTCTGGAGTTCTGTTCTTAACCTGAAATTGTTCTTAACCTGAGGTACCACGTTAGCTAATGGGGCCTCCTGATGCTGCCGCACCGCCGCCATGTGATTTCTGTTCTCATCCTGAAGCAAAGTTCTTAACCTGAGATACTATTTCTGGGTAAGCAGAGTCTGTAACCTGAAGCGTCTGAAACCCAAGGTACCACTGTACTGTAAATCACTGCACACAAAAATTCTTATTTTGTCCAGCCAATGCTCTTCTAAAGTTAGGCCATACCAAGCGAAGTCATTTCCGCAAACTTTAGGTGTGTTTATGAGTTAAGTCATACCCAAGGGAGCCATTCACCCATACAGTAAGTGTGATTATGGTCTGTGAGGGCACAATATTTGAAAAAAAGGAAATGATTGCACTTGGGTTTTCTTCCGCCTTCTAAGGTGGAAGGCAAAATGAAGTACTTTTTCATACAGTACATCAGACACGTCCAACAGGTAGATCATGATCTACTGGTAGATTACTGGATGTCTCTGGTAGATCTCTGGTAGATCATTGATTCCCCCCAAATAAGCTCAACACATTTGACTCCCCTAAAAAAAGCTAAACATTTTCTCCCATGGCTTTCCCCCTCCCTAAAAAAGCTCAACATCTTTGACCTGAACCCCCCCAAACAGGGCTTCCCTCTCTAAAAAAAGCTGAACAACTTTGACCTGAACCCCCAAAAGAGGGGTAGATCACTATCAGTTTTTAACTCTGTGAGTAGATCACAGTCTCTTGGGAGTTGCCCCCCCCCACGCAGTACATAATTCAATGGAGGGATTTGTTCCCACAAGATGTAGTGATGGCCACCAACTTGAATGACCTTAAAGAAAATTGCATGGAGGATAGTATTAGCAAGGGCTTCATTACTATATTCTTCCCCTATTTTTGGTGGCAGTGAGCTTGATCCAGCAAGGATACCTAATGTTCTTATCTGAGAGTGTCAAGAAAACTGGGATATAACAAAGTCCTGCCTTTTGTTCCAGACTGGCAATCTGGCCACGGGGTATTGAAAACACAGGCACGTCGCATAGCTCTGTTTCTTCTTCTAGACTGTTTGCCACGTGGGGTTACCTAGTAAGACAATTTCTCTCCTCTCATTATTGTTTCCCAATAGCTTTGCCAATCGAATGCTATAAAACACAGCTTCATAACAGTGTTGCAGGCACACCTGAATATTTAGAATTGAGATTCCAGACTTCTGCAATAAATCTTTCAATAGTTTATCGATTAATTGTCCATACAGGTCTTTTGAGAACAGAGCTGGGCACATTATAGTAATAGCAACTTCAGTCATGCTGTATAAGCCACAAATACATACACAAACTTGGTTGATCCATTATTATGCCTTCCCCTCATCGGTGGAAAAGAGAATAACATCGGTGGAAAAGCTCAGAACTTTTCAGTCTTTAAGGTCCAACTTGACATTGGCTTCTGGGATTTTCGAAATGTCAAAGGAGAACCACATTTCTCCTTCAACTAGTCCTCCACACTTGGCTTAGCTACAACTAGACCATCTGTTCCTGTTGGACTCAGATTCTGACCATACTGGCACCGGACAGGATTGTCTCAGGTGGTGAGTTGAAAGAGAAGAAATGATGACATATGGTAGTAGGCTACTTAATCCAGCAAAACGAAAGTGGAATGCATTTCATCGTGGCAATTATAGTTTCACTTATTCAATCAATATGCCAAATGGTATTTTGAAAAAAACCAAAAACCTTCTATGACTAAGGGAAATGTTGAAATCTGTGAAATGAATCTATGCTATAGTAATAGATAAAATCTAGGTTGACCCACAACTTATTCCATGAGAATGCCATTCTCACCCTTTAGTGTGGGGGCAAATTTATCACACTGCAACTCTCCTTCGAAGAAGGAGTAAAGGTAAAGGGACCCCTGACCATTAGGTCCAGTTGTGACCAACTCTGGGGTTGTGGTGCTCATCTCGCTTTATTGGCCGAGGGAGCCGGCGTACAGCTTCTGGGTCCTAGGCTCTTTGGTTTAACCCACAGCACCACCCGCATCTCCAAAGAAGGAGTATGAGAAGGTAAAAAAAGTATTAACATCAGTTAACACAATCTACAAACAGAATAATGGAGTCTAAAACATATATCTCAGGTGACAAAGGCCAGGTAAAAGGGGTATGTCTTCAACTTTGCCCAGGCTGGTGCATTATGTGACCCATGAGAGCAGCAAAATAACCAGACTGTACAACAGTGATGGGATAAAATCAGGCCCAATTTTATTGATAGCAGCAGGCAGGGCTTGCCAATTGGAAGGTCGGCAGTTCGAATCCCTACGATGGGGTGACTTCCCATTGCTTGGTCCCAGCTCCTGCCCACCTAGCAGTTCAAAAGCACGTCAAGTGCAAATGGATAAATAGGTACCGCTCCGGCGGGAAGGTAAATGGCATTTCCGTGCGCTGCTCTGGTTTCACCAGAAGTGGCTTAGTCCTGCTGGCCATATGACCTGGAAAAACTGTCTGCGGATAAACGTCGGCTCCCTCGGTCAGTAAAGCGAGATGAGCGCTGCAACCCCAGAGTTGTTTGTGACTGGACTTAACTGTCAGGGGTCCTTTACCTTTTTTTTTTAATCCACAAGGACCTTCAACAGGAAGGCATTGATTAAATAAGAAGGAACTTGGAGCATCTGTAGGTTCAGTGGGGCCAGTTTGTGTGTCAGTACTTCTATAAACAATGCACAGTGAATGACGCCACACAGGTCTTTTTCAGCCACGCTGGCGCATGTTTGCTTCACTGAGGCAAATCGTCTGTGCACTGTCGCAAATGATTCTTTGTTTGTATGGAATCCTCAGCGCCGCATACCATTAATCAGTGCTTTACGTGTGGTGATTTATTTTTAGAGATTTCAGTGGTCAAATACTGTGGCAGCAATTCAGCCACCCTGTCATGCAGAAAATAATCAGAAGGGGGGGGGGAACTCATGCATAAATTTGAAAAGGCAACCCAAAACAGATCTATCTCAGCCATGCCTTCCCTCCCGCCCCCGACAACCCTAGAAAAATATTTGATCTGTCTACTGTGTAAGTGATGCCCCGGACACATAATTATTAATTATTGCTTCTACTTAACAAAGGTCTGCCCAGTGTTTAACATTTGTGATTCTTTAGGAGGCAGACCTATAGATATAGCTGAAGCCAGAACCTATGACATTTTAAGGGCTGGGTTTCAAGATTGGTACGATGAAGTGGAATGACATTTAATTACCGATGTGCAGTCATTCACTCTAGCTAATTATGATCCCTGGAGTTTAGTCATCATATGTAATTAACTTTTACTTTCATAAAAGCTTAATGCTCTGCAGAGGCATTGATAGCAGGGAATGTTACACTTTAGAATTACTGACAGAATCCAAAATGAATTCTAGAAGACAATATTCCCCACTAAGCATTGCCACTGCCATCTGCTCTTAAACAATGCCTTTAACGAGAGAGATGAGATCATTATCGTTATCTATGAATTTGGTTGTGGTAGTCTCCGAAGTAGGAGAAACCAAGAGCATCATCTAGCCACAAACAAATTTGGATGAAACTTGCAAAAATGAGAGAGAAATGCATTTTTATTCATTCATTCATTCATTTTACAGCACTTCCTCTGTAGATCTTAGGGCAGTTTACAACAGAAGAATACAAGATAAAAATGCAGACTCCCTCCTAATAAACCCCCTTCCTCCTTCCCTTCCCACAAGCACATTTAAAAGAGTATAGGATGTTAATCAACCAAAGGCCTAGTTGAAGAGGAATATTTCCACCTGTCACCAAAAGGTGTATAATGAAGGCATCAACCAATCTTCCCTGGGGATAGCACCCCACAAATCAGGAGCCACTGCAGAAAAGTCTCTTTCTCGTGTTGCCACCCTCCTGATCTCTTGCGGAGGGGACACACAAAAAAGGGCCTCACGTGTTCAAGACTGGATTATACTGGTTTGCCTGTTTGAAGGATTCTATTACTTCAGGTTTCCCAGAAGAAGGATTACAGTGGTACCTCGGGTTACATACGCTTCAGGTTACAGACTCCGCTAACCCAGAAATAGTACCTCGGGTTAAGAACTTTGCTTCAGGATGAGAACAGAAATTGTTCTCTGGCGGCGCGGCAGAAGCGGGAGGCCCCATTAGCTAAAGTGGTGCTTCAGGTTAAGAACAGTTTCAGGTTAAGAACAGACCTCCGGAATGAATTAAGTACTTAACCCGAGTTACCACTGTACAGCTGTTTAACATGTATAGGATAATCTCACCTCCATTGGCTTCCCCTTTCCTTCAGGCATGTGCTTGCCAAACCTAAGATGCCTAAAGACTGAATGCCGAATGATATAATTTGTTAAAAGCTAGACAGTGACTCTCAAGAGAAATACAGACTAGTAGCTATTCATTCCTGCCAACCTAGGAGTTTGAAAGCATGTCAAAGTGCAAGTAGATAAATAAGTACTGCTCTGGCAGGAAGGTAAACAGTGTTTTCATGCGCTGCTCTGGTTTCGCCAGAAGCGGCTTAGTCCTGCTGGCCACATGACCCGAAAAAATTTTCTGCGGACAAACGTCGGCTCCCTCGGACAATAAAGCGAGATGAGCACCGCAACCCCAGAGTCGTCTGTGACTGGACTTAACTGTCAGGGGTCCTCTACCTTTACCTTTTTAGCTATTCAATAAAATCTCTTATCCAGGGCCATTTTATATGCAATGGGAACTAGGAACCACAGGCTCGTGTACTAATGATATTCCCCATAACACATGACATATTAATATTATTATTATTATTATTAAAAAACACTATACCATCCTTTGCTGTAGATGATTCCAGATTAAATACTGATTTCCTGGGGCATGTATATGCAAAGAGGAAAGTAGGGTTCTCTGACATATTAATCTCCAATCTCTGAAATGCCCCTGAGCACAGAACTGACAACTGGCATAAATACTGATTGGGAAATGTTATTAATGGGACATTTGTGCATGACACGCCAACTCCAAATTAGTGTTTTTTGAAAGAAAAGAATCCCAGTTATTTAATGATAACCACTGGACTTTTGAGCCCTTGTTACATCTTTTCAGTTTGGTTAATGAAATAAACTCCACCGGTAACCACCACAGCTCTCTGATTCTCTAGTTTTGAGAGGAGGGTAGCAATTAACCACAAATAAATAGGAAGTGTTTATTAAGCAGTCGTTTACAGCACGGGTGGCACTGTGGTCTAAACCACAGAGCCTAGGGCTTGCTGATCAGAAGGTCAGCAGTTCGAATCCCTGCGACGGGGTGAGCTCCGGTTGCTCAGTCCCAGCTCCTGCCAGCCTAGCAGTTCAAAAGCACGCCAAAGTGCAAGTAGATAAATAGGTACCACTCCGGCGGGAAGGTAAACGGCGTTTCCGTGCACTGCTCTAGTTTCACCAGAAGCTGCTTAGTCATGCTGGCCACATGACCTGGAAATACTGACTGCGGACAAACGTTGGCTCCCTCGGCCAGTAAAGCGAGATGAGCACTGCAACCCCAGAGTCGTTCACGACTGGACTTAACTGTCAGGGGACCTTTACCTTTTTTACCTTACAGCTTTACCCAATCTCACTTAAAGCAGGCAGCTAAGGACTGGATCAAACAGTGACTTGCATGAGTGAATGACTACATTGTGCAGAGGTTAGTGTGGTACACCTGCAATGGCAGGAGATTGGACCCTGCAGCGCTTTTGTACCACATCAACCTCCCCACAGTCTTCTCACCCGCCGCAAAAAGCAACAGTGGCTCAGTTGCCAGAAAGCTAGCATAATGACTTTGCACCACTTGGTGTGTGGCTTTCACCCACAAACAAAATATATTCACTTTAAAAAGGGAAACAATGGAATCTCCTGCATATGTAGGTCCGTGAGTACCTGAGTACACACACTCAGTTACTTAGTTTCCCAGTCTTACATTCAATTCTCTGCATTTCCACATCAGTTCACCTTTTAAAAAAATCATCGTGAAAATTCATCAACAATTTAACGCAAATTTCTTCCAATATTTTGTATGCACTTTTGCCAAATATACACATTTTTACAAAAGCGCTGCTCCTCACGTTCTTATGTTATTTTCACTAATATACACATTTCTATACCTTACCCTAGTAATGTAATTTTAGTACACATAACTTGGCTGGAAAAGTGCATCACAAAATTTCGGGAAGAGCAAATTTCAAAAGATGGATTGTTTGGGGATATGAAAGTTAGGTAGATTCACCTTTAGATGTCTGGGACTTTCAAAATGTCAAAGGAGAACCACATTTTCCCTCCATTTAGTCCTCCATACATGGCTTAGCTACAACTTGACAATCTGTTTCTGGTGGACTCTGATTCTAAACATACTGGCGCTGGACAGGATTGGTGAGTGATTTTGTCTCCATCCTTAAATGGGTCATCCTCAAACTTGAGGATGGGACAGTTGCGTATTCCCACATTTCAGGGGGTGGACTAGATGATCCTTAGGGTCATTTCCAATGCTACAACTCAATAATTCTCTATGATTGGTGTTCTAAATATAGCAATCTCATTCCAAACTGGTATTGCAAATCTCAGAGAAATATGGGGTTGGCGTTTTCAATATAATTTGCAGCTGCTTGAAATTCTTTGACTCTCCCTTTTCCTGTTTCCCTGGGATCCACAATAATGGGTCAGGAAACCATTTCTTTATTCCAGGCAATTAATAATCAGCAACAAAATTGGAATTCTAAAATTCCAAATATTTATACATTTGGAATATCTTATAGTCAACTCCCAGCTCTGAACAGAGATCAAGTTATTGGCAATTATTATTTTGCAATTTAGTTCTCTGACTTGAGGGTGTTTTTTGTTTTTGTTTTGTTCATAACAGAGTTCTAATTGGGGAAAAGAAAATAAGCAATGGAAGAGACTTTCAAACCCCCGTGGTTCCCGCCTGGAATCGTTTTGGGTTATTTATTCTTCTATGAGAAGTGTGCCTGGAGCTGATGTTATAGATTGCTATCTTGATCATGTAAGACATGGTATCATTTGTTGATGCCAAACTATCTAAACACAGGCGCCAGTTTGTTTTGTTGTTGCCAGATAAAGCCATTGGTATTTTGTAAAAGTGAATAATTTCAGCAGGCAAAAATTTTAAAATCTTTGCCTGAAAGAATATACCGCAGAAGATGGAATCTTAGCAACAGCACCTAGGGTAAACTTCTTTTTCCCCCAACAGTGCTGCAGTATGTCAGTTATAACAGTCATAAATCAGCAATGGACACCACCCATTATATATTTGTTCTTTGTTTTAGGGCTAAATGGTGGAGTAGGTTTCCACATGGCATTTACTCACTATGACAGTATGTTCCTTTCATCAATAATACTTGCCATAACTTCTTTTATGGCTTCCACGCTATTGATGATTTATATTAGCGTTTTGCTTCTGGGGGTTATACTTTGTTGTCTGTATTTGGATTGCTTGATTCTCCCCGCTTCACTGAAAATGCCACCTTCATTTTTAATTTTACGTGCATGTCTCTTGTTGGCTAATTCAGATCTATGGTTCTACAATGGTATAGTCTCCATGTCATCACTGTATGATCTCATTTTTTAAGTAAAACATTGTGAATACATACCCTCCAACATTTCTCCAATGAAAATAAGGATGTCCTATTCCAGGGGTCAGCAAACTTTTTCAGTCCACTGTCCCTCAGACCTTGGGGGGGGGGGACTATATTTTGAAGGGAAAAAATGAACGAATTCCTATGCCCCACAAATAACCCAGAGATGCATTTTAAATAAAAGCACACATTCTACTCATGTAAAAATACCAGGCAGGCCCCACAAATAACCCAGAGATGCATTTTAAATAAAAGAACGCATTCTACTCATATACGCTGATTCCCGGACCGTCCGCAGGCCATATTTAGAAGGCGATTGGGCCAGATCTGGCCCCCAGGCCTTAGTTTGGCTACCCATGTCCTATTCCATAATAATAATAATTTTATTATTTATGGTATATCCTGCCCATCTGACTGGGCAGATATAAAAACAAAGCAAAACATTAACTTTAAAAAACTTCAGTATTCAGGGCTTTATTTAGATGTCTTCTAAAAGTTGTATACTTACTTAATCTCCTTGGTTCAGAGGGTCGCATATATCCATACCCTCCAACATTTCTCCCAGGAAACTAGGGACTTCCTACCATAGCCGCCAACATTTCTCCAATGAAAACAGGGACATCCTAAGGGAAAGTGGGACGTTCCAGGATCAAATCAGAAACCAGGGTGGCTTCTGTAAATCCAGGACTTTCCCTGGAAAAGAGAGACACTTGTGATTGAGTGAGGCAAGGCCTTTGCATGAAAATTACAGTACTGGGTTAATACATGAGGCAATTGTATGAGAAGAACTGATCCCATAGGAAGTTCCCATGTCAGCTTTGGTGACACTGATGGCAATCTTCCTTCATGCTACCACAGTCCACCAGCACCCCTGGCACATATAAATTCCTTACTTTATATGTTTCTTACATAACATGGAGAAATGGAACCCACATTGAGTAGCGCACGAATCAGGCCTGAATTGTCTCTGTGGAATGACACTTTTTAAAATATGTGCAGTTTGTGTGCAGAAGTCGAATTCCTCTTCGTGTGATTTCTTCTGAGTTCTCCAAGTTTGGGTGGAAATGAAATTCCCACAAAGCGTGTTCTCCCTCACTGTTGCTAGGCAAATGGTTTGACCATCCTTTAAGCAGGGGCGGGCTGTTACTGGGGAAATCTAGATGCTGCCATTTGTTGATTGACAGCTCTATTTGTTAAATACAATGCACGCAGCGACGAACTTCCTCTTTTCGCTGCTTACTTCGGATCACCCGCACTCCCTTCCCTAATGTTAGGCTGTTTGCTTGACCTTGCTATGCCTGTCCTGGGGTCGTCTGCTTCGGGGCAGGGGCCTGGTAGGAATTTTGTCCATTTGGCTGATTAGTGTGTGCCATTTGGTTTTTGCCTACTGCGTAGCAAATCGCCACAACTTGTAAGGTTGCGGTTAGGCATTGGTCTGGGAATTGGTTGGTAGAAGGGTATGGATTTGGCTGTGCCTGCCCCTCCAAAATGCTGCTGCTGCTGTTGCTGCAAGGGTTTTCCGTTGAAGGAACCCAGGGGCTCCCCATGCTTTTGTCTGAAACCCCCTGGCAAGGGGCTAGGGCCACGCAAGCCCGTGGGAGCATTCTGGGGAGAGGTGAGGCATGGTTCCCAGTCCTGTCTCTCTCCCCAGGTGACTTACCCTTGCTGACTTCGCGGGGGGGGGGGGGGTGCGAATGTCAGAGCTGTCGCCAGGCGGGGTCAGTTAGAGGTACCAATGCCTAAGCAACCACTCACATTGCTGTAATCTGAATAAAGTTGTGGCCAAAATTATGCCAAAAACCTTAAACAAAAATTAAGTGTCAATTGATGTTTTTCTTTGGGGGTGTCTTGGGGACCTTGATGTGCAAGATCTAGAATGCCAGTTTTGACCATCACATATTCCCTCACCACCACCATTCATTCTCAGGACTGTGTATCTTGGCTTGGACTGGAGAAGGCCAATAGGCAGTTGCTCTGCGTTTCGACCTGAAACTGCTCAGAAAAGAAAATCATGTGGTCAGCAGTGGTGGAGCTTAATGCTCTGGCACTGGGGGCGGGGACAGCAGGTGGGGGTGGGGTGGGGCGTGTGTCCTGGGGCGGGGCATGCCACCTGCAGGGGCATGGCGCCCAACGCAGGCAGGGGCAGTTGCGATGGCACCCTACCAGGATCGCACTACCGGGGGCAGTGTGCGCCCACACACTCCTCTTCCTCCACCAGTGGTGGCCAGCATGACTAAGCCGCTACTGGCAAACCAGAGCAGTGCACAGAAACACCGTTTACCTTCCTGCCGGAGTGGTAACTTTTTATCTGTGGACAAACACCGGCTCACCTCGGCCAGTAAAGTGAGATGAGCGCCGCAACCCCAGAGTCATCCGTGACTGGACTTAACAGTCAGGGGTCCCTTTACCTTTAAGGTATTATGGACCTAAGTTGCTCAGGGCTTTGCACATTAATACAAGGATCTTGAAATTGGTCCGATAGTCCTTATTGAAAGACTGGTTATAAATCTCTAAAATAAAGTTATTCACCAACACCACCATCACTACTAGGTGTCCCTTATTTCCAGAACAGAAGCAAGCTAAACAGATCATCATTAATTACATCCAACAAACCATGAGTAGTGGTCAACAATTCCATGAGCTATGTTCCATCCGAGGGTCTCATGAAGAGTGAAATTGGACCTTGTTACCTTTCCTGTTTTTGATTTTTTTTTCTTTCCTTCTGAATAAAGCCAGTATCTTAATGCAGAGATACTCTGCTTTAGCTAACCACCTGGGTTCGCAACAATGCTGCATATCAGTTTCATAATAGCATTTTAAATTAAACTTGATAGAATTTCTGTATGCACTGTAGTTCATTTAGATAAAATACTCATCTAGGCAGGGAATAGATGTATCTTAATGAAAACCTGCACATTTGCATTGGCTATGCAAATTTCCATGGATCTCAGTTCAGTGCCATGCCTTCCTTCCTCTGGGCATATTACAGCATGCTTCTGGAACGGTGAGAACATAGATAATTATTTTAACGTAAAAAAGCTACATAGATTTTTTTTTGGGGGGGAGGTCTGTGTTTTGTGTTATTATCTCTAGCTAATAATAAAGGTCCTACAGGCTTTTCATAATTATTGACTATTTATTCAACATGCTTTCATCTCTATAAACAGAATTAAAGTGTTCTTCTTATTTATTAATTGGATTAACCTTGGCCATTGCCATGAAAGTGTATGAAATTGATTCAGTCAATAGAAATGCGATCAAGTCTTAAAGCAAGATGGATAATATGGTGTGAGATCAAAATAAAAAAATTCCTTCCAGTAGCACCTTAAAGACCAACTATGTTAGTTCTAGGTATGAGCTTTCGTGTGCATGCACACTTCTTCAGATACACTGAAACAGAAGTCACCAGACCCTTCTATATAGTGAGAAGGTGGGGAGGGGTATTACTCAGAAGGGTGGTGGGAATGGGTGATTGGCAGATAGCTGTGATGAGCCTGTTATCTGAAGTGTATCTGAAGAAGTGTGCATGCACACGAAAGCTCATACCTAGAACTAACTTAGTTGGTCTTTAAGGTGCAACTGGAAGGAATTTTTTTATTTTGTTTTGACTATGGCAGACCAACACGGCTACCCATCTGTAAATGGTGTGAGATGTTTAACTGCATCAAGCATGGAGCCAGTTGCGTGTCAAGGTCCCCAAGCCACCCCTCAAATAACTCACAACACACACATAATTTTTGTTTAAGGTTTTTGGCATAATTTTGGCCACAACTTTATTGAAATACATCATGTGAGTGGTTGTTTAGGCATTGGTTAAAGACTATCTGCCCCCCCCCCCCGCCTGGGGACAGAACTGACTTCCGGGCACCACTGAAAGCCAGTAAGGGAAAACAATACTGGGGAGAAATGGAGCTGAGTCACAGGCCCTCACTTCTCCCCGCATGCTCCCCAGGGCTTGTTAGCCCTAGCCCCATTCCAGGGATTCGGACGAAAAGATGGCAAGCCCCTGGATTCCTTTAATGGAATTCCCTTTCCGCTGCAACCTTGGAGGGGCAGGCCCAGCCTATCCTAACCCGTCCACTAACCAATTGATAACCAATGCCTAACCGCAGCCTTACAAGTTGTGACAATTTGCTATGCAGTAGGAAAAAACCAAATGGCACCAGCCAATCAGCCAGATGGACATAATTCCTCCTAGGCCCCTGCCCCAATGGCAGACGACCCCATGACAGGCATAGCAAGGTCAACGCAAAAGCCCTAAATTATAGGGTGGGTGGGCGGGTGATCCGTTGCACGCAGCAAAAGAGGAAGCTCCAAGCTGCGTGCAAAGCATTTAAAACCATCGATCCCTCCCACCAAAATTGCAACATAACTTTTACCCCAGCAACCCAGCCATCCAATCGTTGCCCTTAGGCCTCCTTAATAACCCTGCCTGGCAACAGAGGGGTGGCCTGGTGGACCCCACCGCAACACATGCTCTCTATAAGGGAGAACACGCTCTAGCATTTTCCATTCTGGTTAAAAACGACAAACTATTATGTTATGGTTTCATGTGCTTCTCTCGTCAGACAGCTCTTATTAAGTGCATAATGGCAGGGAGGGGAATTACTTTCTTCCTAAGGTTGTTTTTAGAACTCAGGACTTGCCAAGTGATAGTCAGTAACATTAATGGATTTGGTTCTCTGCGAAAGAGAAAGGACGTCTAAAATAACATGGCACTTCTGTTTTTCTCCATAACAACCGCATTAATGAAATAACAGTTTACATCTGATTTTGTTTTGTTTAATTTAAACTTAAATTGATGGCCTAACTTCACACCACTGAAGACAATTCCAAGCATTCATTTCCTAGGTTTCAATTTCATTCTAAACTGGCAGCCACTTAACATCGTCAGCTCCTTTTGCTTTTAACTGAATAAAGGTCAAATAATCAGACATCTAAAAGGACAGCTCATTTATCATCCTTTGATAAATGTGTCAGTAGCTAATCTTTAGCACTGGATGGTAGCACCATACAATGAAAGGTTAATGGATTCAAAGCCTTGGATTTACCACAACAAGGATGTAATGATGGCTCTGGACAGAAATTTCAATTTTCATTCGGTGGCAGGGAAGGATATTTCCAGGTAGAGGCTCTAATTACTACTCTTTGCATGTTATCTTGCTAAATTGCACCACTGCAAGGTTAAGAATCACCCTGACAAGAACTCACACATCCACTTGCTGGTAAACATATCCGCTTAACAAGTGGTCAGTAGTTTGTAGTTCCCTTCCCCAAAGCTAAATAGTTTATATAGTCACTTGCCCCAGAAGCCATCTCTTTTAGCCCAATCAAGACTTTCTGGAACATCATTTTCCAGATTGCTTCGCACGCTACTAATAACAGTAAATATATCCTCACTTATAAATGTATAGGTCACCTAACTAAAAGTGTTCACCACGGTCCTCAGGATACACACTGCATTCCACCTGTGGCAAGTTCCCATAAGCCTTCTGAGATTTAGAGGACATCTGAAGGCAGCTCTTTATAGGGAAACTTTGTAATGTGTAATATTTTATTATATTTTTATATGTGTTGGAAGATGCCCAGAGGGGCCGGGGCAACCCAGTCAGATGGGCACGGTACAAATATTATTATTTGTACGTTTCTGTGTGCTCTGGCTTCCGTCACAGTGTCCCATTGAGCCAGAAGTGGTTTAAGCATGCTGGCCATTTGACCCGGAAAGCTGTCTGCGGACAAACGCTGGCTCCCTTGGCCTGAAAGCGAGATGAGCACTGCACCCCATAGTTGAATTCAACTGGACTTAACTGTCCAGGGGTCCTTTATCACCTTCTTCTTCTTCTTCTTCTTCTTCTTCTTCTTCCTCCTCCTCCTCCTCCTCCTCCTCCTCCTCCTCCTCCTCCTCCCCCTCCTCCTCCTCCCCCTCCTCCTCCTCCCCCTCCTCCTCCTCCTCCTCCTCCTCCTCTTTGGTTACTGCATGCATCAGACCTCTCTTGTGCACAGAACAGATTCAGGGTTAATGTACCTATCTGTATTTCTTTCCTATGTATGGACCCAATTCTCACTGTCCATTATATCTTTTTCAGCGGAGACTTGGCTACTTAGCAAACATGTTGCTTTTGCACTGCTGCAGACCTTCTCCTGCTACTACTCTTCCGGGAAAAGGCAGATCTTCCCTAGTTCATGATTGTCATGATCAAATGGTTAGAGTACTGGAGGCATCTGCTGATCATTTTGAGAGGGGACCTTTTATCCATTTGTTGAGCTACTAGGGGCAAAATGAAACCCTCCTGAAAAAAAGAACGGAGGGCAGTTGGGAAGAAATTATCTGAACTTTTCCTGGAAGATGTTGCTCCTTGCTTTACTTAGCCTTATGAGGTGGCCTAGGGCTTTCCATTCTCCAACCCTTGTCTTAAAAAGGAGGAGCAGCTCCACACTACTCACAGTGATACAAGACTCTCTCCACAGCTTCATGGAAGGCCAGGGCATGACACCACACCACCTCACCTCACATGAAACCAACCCCAAGGCATTTTGGGAAATGGAATGTGGTTCTCACCACTGCTTCCTGCAGCCACACTTCCTAGTCACATTCAGGATGGTAAATGGCAGCCTAAGTTCCTGAACTGTTTCTGAGATATTTTCCCCATCCTTCAAGAAACTAGCGGGGGGGGGGGGTAGCTCTTCTTTTTCCAGGAGGATAATACTTTGGGGGAAATGAGGTGGGCAATTTGGCCAAGCCTTAACTTTGAAAAACATTTGAAAATTTACCAGGTGCTCAATGCTTGTGTCTGGGTTTATAGTGAATGCATCACATTGCCTCATCTGAATCCACCTTCAAATCATTCCTGGACACAATTCCAAAGGTCTTGGCTCAGGGTGGCTCAGGGTGAGGAATCTCAGGCCTAGGGTCAAATATGTGCCCCAAGAGTTTCTGTTTGTCCCTTGAAACTTTCCCCATTCACCCTATCTCCAGGCCATGCTCCCCCAGCCAAGGTGAGACACTGATGGTTAGATTGGCACCATACCCAGAACTCCACAGGGTATTGTGAGTGTACCAAGGGTTGTTTCAAGCACACAGTGGCCTTCCATGCATGGAACAAGAACACCGTGTGAGACTGGTGATCTTTATAAGCTTAATATACACCAGAGTCACTGGTATGAATATTGAAAAAAACATTGGACCAGAACTGGCATGTTGATATATAACATGAAGGTCAAGAGGACAAGTGCCCCAAATTAGTAGTCATTAGTCAAAATAATAAAAAGTCTTATAGTTTCTGAGTAAGCATTTATATGCCAATTTGTATTTAACAGCTGGATCAGCTTGTTAGGGTCGATTTACACTACCACATTAAAGTGAGATTAATATCATAGCATTCGCTGAATGCTGACAAACAATTTTTATGTTCACTTACACACCCTTAACCCGATGGTTTTTGAAAAACACAAAGATAAAGTGTTTGTGTATTAAAAACAAAAAACAAACCTCCCGTAGGTAGGAGTTTAACTGCATTGCATTCATTATTCTACCATAAATAATGCAATGAAACTGAAATTTGGGAAGATGTGGTGTGTTGTGTTTTTTTTAAGATTATGGGAATGAACACAAGCAGAAGAAGTAGATTGCAGCAGGCTGCAGATTTCTCTTTGTAAAACTGATTCCACACACATCCCCTTTGGCCCAGTGTGATTGCTTAATAATAATAATAATAATAATAATAATAATAATACTCCACCCATCTTGCTGGTTTTCCCCAGCCACTCTGGGTGACTTCCAGCATATTAAAACACAATAAAACATCAAATATTAAAAGCTTCCTGATACAGGGCTGGCTTCAGATGTCTTCTAAAAGTTGTGTAGTTCTTTATCTCCTTGATATATGATGGGAGGGTGTTCCACAGGGTGGGTGCCACTACCAAGAAGGCTCTCTGCCTGGTTCCCTGCAACTTCACTTCTTGCAGTGAGAAACTTGCAAGTGGACTTCAGTGTCTGGGCTGAACAATAGGGGTGGAGATGCCATTTAGGGCTTTACAGGCTGTAAAGGTCAGGACCAACACTTGTTGAGTTCCATGGGGTACTGGCACAATGCTTTCCTAGCTGAGACCTTATTCCAGCATTGGCAGTATGAACCATTGCTGCTGTGAGGTGGAGAGAGATAAGCTGGTGTCATTGGCAGCCTTATTTGAAGTTTTCGGGGTTGCACAAATGACAGTGGTTGTATGCCCTCACATGGAAACACCAGTTAGCTCAACCAAAATGGGATCCTAACCAGACAGTAATCCCAGTTACGTACAATCGCATGAGTGCCATCTTAATTGGTCTTTTCCTAAACCGGTGTTTCTTGGTTACCTGCACTGGATTAGAGATTCAAGACTGGGGACCCATTTTCAGTCTGAAGATCAAGTTCTTCAGTGGGGAACATTTCAGGGGCTGCATCCGGTGATGGGTGGGTGTTGCAAAAGTGTGTGTGTGTGAGGGGGGGAGGCTGTAACTCTTACCATGTGGCTTGATAGAGGCAACCACTCTTCCAAAAAGGGTCCAGCTTGAGAAGCCATGTTTCTTTTTTTCTGATGTAGAAAAAAATAAAATCATGTCTTTAAAAATACCATAAGAAGACAAAGTGAGCTTCCTTTTCAGTTGACAATGAATAAATAAATTGCAATATAATTGTACACATATAGTGTGCAGTTCCTAACTGGTGATTAGTCATCTCAAGACCCTTTCAGGGTGTAATGAAACTGGACTCCATCTGCCCAGAGTGGCTGGGGAAACCCAGCCAGATGAGTGGTGTGTGTGTGTGTGTGTGTGTGTGTGTGTGTGTATAATTAGATGATGGTGATGGTGGTGATGATGATGATAATTTATAGTTAATAATAATTTATTGCTAGGACCTCTCTGAAGAGACAGCTTCCTTCTGGAGATTCTGGCTGCATTGTGTTACGGTAAAATCTGGGTGCGAGGCTGCTCTGCCACCCAGCCCGTCGGACTAAATCCGCGGGTCCCTGCGGAGGAAAATGAGCTCAGCCGGAGACAGGAGCAAGCAGCAGAAGATCCAAGTTTATTGCGCAACAGGTTCAAGGCGAGATTGAACAGTGAGAAAGGGGTGACATAAACTTTTGAAACTTCCCTCCATGTCCCAGAATACAGTGCAAAATACATCCCAGTTACATCATGAATACATTAAGAAGAGGTTGGGTTACACAGATTACATCATGAATACATTAAGAAGAGGTTGGGTTACACGGATTAACATATGGAGGAGGGAGGGGAAATATGCAGAGTTGGAGATATGCGCAGATAAACACTTGCTGAGTACCAGTGATGAGAAGACAATGGTCCAAATATGTATAGTCTGCCACCTGGCATTGCCCGGAGGAAAGGCTTGGCAGAGTGATTTGACAGGATTAGGGTCTTGACACCTTGCTTGAGGATTTATGGAGGACAGGGGAGGTGTGATGGAGTCCTAGAGAAATTGAGCAAATTGGCACGTTGATTTTCTATGAATTTTATAGATTTTAGTCCCTTTTGACATTGACAATTGGAAATAAATTGATATACTGTAGCGAAGAAGAAGGTGAAGAAGACATTCCCCCCCCCCTTCCGTATCAATTGCTTGCCTGGGTGTAAACTTTAGTGAACTCAGTGGGACTTACTTCTGAGTAAACATGATGAAGACTATGCTGTGTTGATCATTTGCCAACCTGAAGATGAAGCCAATTAACCAAAAACTAGAAAGGTGTTCTCCCCATTCCTTCTGTGCTGCTAGAAAAGGTAGTATGTGTTAACAGTTTTCTCTTTTTTCCTGTTAGAATGTTAGATTATGAAGGTTAAGCCTGTTTTGTTTTCTTTAGAAAACACTGAGTGGAGAACAGAAGATAAAAATAGCAAATGACTATAAGGGGCATTTCGGCACAATACACCCTGCAGAAAAAGCGGCAATCCATCCTGGAGATAGCAGATGATTTGTCATTTTAGCAATGTTTAGCAATGGCGACATAATATCTTTACTTCGGTAAAGACTGGTCTATTGTATTTCATAGATCTGCTTTCTCATTATTTTAGGCTGTTGATAAGGGGATTACGAGAAAGTAATGAATAAAACATAGCATTCGCATATTTTACAATTTTGTTTCTGGAGGAGAACATGATTTCACTTGAAAGATGCTTTAAAATGAATAAATGTGTGTGTTTGGCTACGTCAGCTGGTTTTGTGAGTATCATAATTTATATATAAACTGAAGTGGGTGTTATCTGTTGAAAATTTACATCAAGCAGTTTAGCTGGCTAACAACTGGCGATGTTTCTGAATATCTAAAGCATTGGTATGTATACTGTAGTTCACACCAAAGGCCTCTGAATATGGGCATGTTTCACACTTCACTGATAAACAGGATAATTGCTATTGTCAGCCTCAATTGGATTCTTTTTTTTTTCTTTTGCTCAGTTAAATTCTTTAACAGTATTGGAGGGGGTTGACCCCATATCCTGCAGATTTTCTGACAATGCTACTAGTTTTTCAGTCTACAAGCCTACAGTACTATAACTGTGCTTGGGCATTAAAAGGGAAATTGCTCTGCATCCTTCCTAACCTCAAAATACAAAGATCTTCCAGAATATGTTCCAATACAGGTACTTTCTGGCAGGGAGGAGTAAAGCAAACTCCCTGCGGCTACTGCTTTTCTGGCTAATGGATGGGGCAAGGCCTCCCCCTTGCTAGGATGTTATTCCAGGTGTGGTGGGTTGGAGCCATGACAGCACCCTCCTGATATGAGATGCCTGCTTCTTGGGAGAAAAGCAGTGACAAACCTAGACAGCATCTTAAAAAGCAGAGACATCACTTTGCCAACAAAGATCCGTATAGTTAAAGCTATGGTTTTCCAGTAGTGATGTATGGAAGTGAAAGCTGGACCATAAAGAAGGCTGATCGCCGAAGAATTGATGCTTTTGAATTATGGTGCTGGAGGAGACTCTGGAGAGTCCCATGGACTGCACGAAGATCCAACCTATCCATTCTGAAGGAAATCAGCCCTGAGTGCTCACTGGAAGGACAGATCCTGAAGCTGAGGCTCCAATATTTTGGCCACCTCATGAGAAGAGAAGGCTTTCTGGAAAAGACCCTGATGTTGGGAAAGTTGGAAGGCACAAGGAGAAGGGGACGGCAGGGGACAAGATGGTCGGGCAGTGTTCTCGAAGCTACTAGCATGAGTGTGACCAAACTGCGGGAGGCAGTGGAAGACAGGAGTGCCTGGCGTGCTCTGGTCCATGGGGTCATGAAGAGCTGGACACGACTAAACGACTAAACAACAACAATGTGCAGCCATCATGGCTATAGGCTATTGGCAGTTGCCTGGGGAGAGATCCATCAGGGTTCCAGTTGCATCCAGACAGTGATGTATGGAAGTGAAAGCTGGGCCATAAAGAAGGCTGATCGTCGAAGAATTGATGCTTTTGAATTATGGTGCTAGAGGAGACTCTTGAAAGTCCCATGGACTGCAAGCAGTTCAAACCTATCCATTCTTAAGGAAATCAACCCTAAGTGCTCACTGGAAGGACAGATCCTGAAGCTGAGGCACCTCATGAGAAGAGAAGACTCCCTGGAAAAGACCCTGATGTTGGGAAAGATGGAGGGCACAAGGAGAAGGGGACGACGGAGGATGAGATGGTTGGACACTGTTCTCGAAGCTACCAGCATGAGTTTGACCAAACTGTGGGAGGCAGTGGAAGACAGGAGTGCCTGCCGTGCTCTGGTCCATGGGGTCATGAAGAGTTGGACACAACTAAACGACTAAAGACAACAACAGGCCAATGTGCTGGATTTGACCAAATCTCTCACATTCCTTTACAGCTCGTGCAGAAACCACCTTCTTGACTGTTGGACCCCACAATGGTCTTGTCTGCTCAAGACAAAACAAAACAAATTAACCGAAAAAGCCTCAAAAACAAAAATGCAAAATAAATAGCAAAAAAAGAGAGCACCAAACTTTATCTGTTTGACTTCCGAAATGTGACACCATGGAACCCAGTTCAGCTATTGATTGATTGATTGATTGATTGATTGATTGATTGTGTGACTGCGGAAATGGATAAAAACCCCATCCAAACAATGACTATCAATTAATTTCAAATTTTATCATCTACAATACTGTCTTCTTTATTTTATAGTACAGTTCATTGATTATTGCTTTCATTTATGGATCAATGGTCTCGTTAGAGAGTAAAATTCATGTTAAATTGCTGTTTTAGGGCTTGATTTTTCCAAAGTCCAAAGCAACATTAATCCGTTTTGCATTACTTTCTATGGGAAAGAGTGCCTTGGTTTTGGAACGCTTTGGTTTTGGAATGGACTTCCGGAACAGATTAAGTTTGAGAACCAAGGTACCACTGTACAAGCTCCCTGTGCCCCATAGACCTTTAGCCACTATGTGTTCCTTTCAGTTCCAAGTCTGATGAAGTATGAAAAATCACCCTGTGGTACAGACATCAGAGTAATGCATTAGGATAAGCAAAGGGTTTGCTTTTGATGTGAGAATCATAGTTCAAATCTCCTTTGCGCTTGGCAATGCATTAGGTGGCTGGGAGAACAAATTGCTACACCCTGTGCACAGGATTCTCTGTAGGTCTTATAAGATAAGGAAGATATAACAAGACCTTGTATGGTGGAGAACAAATCTACTTTAATCATCATGTTAAGTAGCAACGATAGTGCGGACAAAATTGTGCCTTCCATACTGATGCAAAAAGTAGATGAAAAAAGTTTTATGTTCTCTAACTTGTAGCTAAGAAGATTTCCACAGGATACCTAGAGGCTACAGTGGATTAATGCTACTCCATAATCAGTCACCTGTGAACAGTTTCAAGAAAGTTTGGTGAAGGACATTTATCATTCTCCAATTAAAATGTCAAATCTAATTAGGCTTTCCCTCAGCACACCGTACCTTATCATGCCATGGTGAAGTCTTTCCAGCGAATCTCTACAAAGCAAGACTGGTAGCCTGAAAGTTCAATATAAGCCTGGGGAACCCGTTTTTTGTAAGATATTTCTACTGCAGGGGAATTAATCCATCATTCATTTGTGGTGTAGCAGATACCTATGGGGTTTCGTATTGTAGCTGGAGTGGAAATGGGGAGGGGAAGTAAGCGGCTCTCATAAGAATAGCAATCAAGCTGTTCTCTGATGAGGAAAGATGTGCTGAGGACCCATAGGTTGCTTTGACGGTGATTGGCACTAGCCATTGAGTCATTGGCAGTGCCAAGGCTTCAGCATTCATTTGTTGGGACTTGCTTTTAATAAGATATGACACAGCTTAACAAAGCCAACTCCTAAATAATGTGCCTGTTGCTTATTCATACCAGAGGCCCGAAGCAACACTATTTATGAGGGAAAGGAGGACCATCTAACTAGCTGCCAAAAGCAGACAGTGGCAATCAATGTGTCTAATAGATCTTTATTAATAATGACCCAAATGTCCTCAGGAAAGAAACAGAGATGTCTCCAGAATGAAGCATTCCCCTCATAAATTCTGCCTTCTGACTACCTACACACAGCGAAGGATGCAGATAATATCCTGTCATGGATCTCAGGAAAAGGCGGAAGCACACAGCTTTTGTGTGATAGTTTTGAAAGCCTCCGGACATGCAAACACGGTTCATCATCCCTTTCTTGTGAGAACGGGGCAGCACTTTTGCACAGCTTCAGATCTTGCAGTTATCAGTTATCATCCACGCCTTTGTCAGCCTACCCTAGACTATATTTGAACTCTTCAGCAGGTTCAGAAAGCAGCTATCGGCCTCCCGTCATATGCAACTCAGCAGTTCATTATGCAACTTCTGCAAAGTGATGCAACACTGGGCTTTTCATAAGTTACTGTGCCTGATTCAAGAATATAGTTTTAAAAGAGCTGGGGAATTGAAACAAACTTCTTCGCAGTGTTTCAAGTCCACATTACAAGGTGCAGTAGATAGAGTTGTCTTTGGGGTTGTGTTCCTTGCCTAATTTCCTGAAGGGTAGGGGGTCTGCAGATGAGAACTCACCATAGCTAATTACTAGGTTTGGAACCACCTATGAAAATCACGTTTCTCCAAAGGTCGCAAAAACCTCACATTTCTCCCCTTGTGAACAGAAGCTTTCTCTGTGGCCAGATTGCCCACGACCAAATTCATGGAATTTGCTCCTGTACGATTTGGAGTCTTACACCTTCCATTTAATCATGTATAAGATCTCCTGAAAACAGGTGGGAATAGATTCACTCTCCCTATGTGCTTCAGGTACGAAATGCCCTGAGTCACATATACGAGGGGTAGTAACAAAGAAAGTGGTGCCTGTTCACAGATTGGAGGGAAATCTTCTGTTCCCATTGACACTGCTTTCCAGTGCTCACATGGATTGGGCAAAACATTATTTGCATTTGATTGGGAGAGGATAGTAGGTCTGAGTGAGTGAAAGAGTAAGTTCTGTTGGCTTAGTTTCCTAACTTTAAAAAGGACATTGTCAGAGTCACCCGTGGTCCCAGCTCACAAGAGACCAAAGTCCAGTCCGGCTTATGTACAAAAGCTTTTATTGAAGAACATTAGTAGCTTTACATCCGAGGTCCGTGACCCTACGTCTGTTACGCTTAGACCGCTGAAGTCCCCTCTGAGTCAGTACCGCCTCTACACCAGTTTAAGAGGCTTGTACTGGTCCACCTCTTTCTCTCTTTCCTTTTCCGCAGGGTCTTTCTGCCCCCCTGTGTTCTCTCCCTTCGGGACTCTCCAGAGGCTGAATCCTCTGCCGCCTCCTCCCCCCTCCTTCGGGCTTTGGGACCAGGCTCCTCCCCAGGACTCTCTTCATTTCCGCGCGCCTCCCATTTTGAACTTGGCGCGCGTACGTTGCTCCTGACCTTCCCTTCGACAGTTACACTGCCCTCGATACTACTTTCCTCCCCTTCCGGCAGGACGTTTTGCCCTGATCTCCTTCCCCTCTCTGCTTCCTGTTCTGCTCCTTCTGACACACTGGTCACTCCTCCCCCCTCACTCCGTTCCAGCGGAGCAGCCGGTCTCGCTCTCCAACTCCCACTGGGGGTTCCCCCTTCGTTTCCCTGCTCCTGACTGCTTCCCCCTCTAGCTCCCCTTGGCTTGACCAGAGGGGCTCCCTTTTGGGAGTCCTCCGATTCACTGGACGGACTCATGGACAATCTTGGGTCATTGTCATCCTCTTCCTCGTCACTCTGGAATCCTTCCCCCTCACTCTCTGTCTCCTCCCTCATCTGCGTCTCTCTCCCTGAACCCCTGACAGACATTATTCTTGGAACTTTGAAGTGTCAGGCATAGCTCTAATGGCTTTAGCCCAAACGTAGCAGAGTTTTCCTGCACAGCGAAGAAGCTAGTTGAGATGGAAATGACTAGTCAGCTAGACTCAGAATAACTATTTACAGGATTTATTAAAAGGAAAAAAGAAACCAGCAGAGTTTCTGCATACAAAACAAAGTAAAATAAATCCTTTCACTCTCTCTCTCTCAACCTTACACAGCACTCCTACTCCTAACACACCACACCCCAAACGTACTAGCATTCCTAGATAACAGAGTTGAGTGCTGGTCGTTAACCAATCGGAGTGAGTAGTTTCTAGGTCAAGCAGACCTTGGCTTTCTGCCAAGAGTAAATTGACACTGCCTTGAGTTAATTGTGTGAAGCCAGAATCTGCAAGTTTTCATGAGAATCAATTAACAGAAACTGAACAATTATATCGCCAGTGGCGTAGGAAAGGGGCGGGGGGGGCGCCCTGGTGCCACTCTGGGAGGGGTGACAAGATGGCACCTGCTTCCCTCCCAGTGGGGATAGCCTCCCTCCAGCGATGTTGGCGGAGAGAGCTGAGCTAGCAGCCCCCCCTCACCTGGCACACACGAGCCCCTGCCCCAGGCACTGGCAACCTATGCTATGCCACTGCTCAGAGCCATTAGGACTTTTTAGAAGATCGCTTAGGAACTTAAATTATGTTTTCTCTGGAACTAAAAAAAAATGGGTGTGTCCTTTCTCAAATCAAGAAGCCAGGCAAAAACCAAAAAACCAAAACCAACCTTAGCAATACCTTAGGATTATTTTGTCCTTTCCTCATATTTCAAATGTCTATAAGTTTCTGATTTCCTTAGTGGAATTCACTTTTAAAGACTTTTTTTCTGCATAGTTTGTAACTGAATAGCTGGAGAGTTCTTTATTCAAGTGGATGGACTTGACCACACATCTTGGGGTCCACTGTTTGTTTTTGTTTTGATAGAGGATACCTAACCACAACCAGCAACATCCAGTGATGGCAGCTCATAAATTAGTTTTGGGGCAGCGTTTGGTGGCCTTAAGGGGTGTCATGGATGTCTACATTCATGGTTGTCCCAGCCATCCACAAGACTCTCTGGTGTAGTGGTTAAGAGTGGTGGACTCATAATCTGGTGAACCGGGTTCGCTTCCCCGCTCCTCCACATGCAGCTGCTGGGTGACCTTGGGCTAGTCACACGTCTTTGAAGGCTCTCAGCCCCACTCACCTCACAGTGTTTGCTGTGGGGGAGGAAGGGAAAGGAGAATGTTAGCCACTTTGAGACTCCTTAGGGTAGTGATAAAGCAGGATATCAAATCCAAACTCTTCTTCTACTCAGAAGAACCTCGGATTCATTCATACACATTACAGTCTTCCTAGGTCTGTTCCACTTGAAACTGCAGGTTTCAATACTCACTGACCCCAAACACTCCGTTGATGTGATAATTTCCCATGTGAGAGAGCAGACATAATATTTGACCCTCTTCTTACTTACCTTCTGAAATTATTAAACTGACTCTAGGGGGCTTTTGCTGGTTTCTGAGTGTTTGAATGGGTGCTAAGCATCTTTCAGAAGCCATTCAAAGGTGACACATTTAGACGTGTGTTATTGTTTGCCTGTGTTTAAATTATAATTGTCGACTCTCGGAATCAGCACCATTTGACATGTAAATCAAAACCAAAATGCCCATCCAAGTATGACTTTGTTTAACAAAGTGTGGAAATGGGGGAAAATGCACATAAAATCAAAACTGTGCCAAAGAGGGAAAAGGAGAGGAGTAATACAGATTGCTTCCAGTACTGCCCTGCCAAGCACAGCATTGGCTAAGGCTGCCTTATCGTACCTTTAAATGGCTTGAGAGATATTCCAGAAGTGCCAGGCAGCTGCCTTGTAAATGTTAGCCAAGGTTCTTTCCCCCCTCAGCCACAAATTAGTTATCATTCACGCTCAGGTAACTTCTCAACATTCTGCCTTGGGTTTCTAGATGTCCTGCAGGGAGATGTCATGGGTACAGCAGCTTCCCTTTGGAGAATGTGATATGGCTCGCATTCTTTGTGTGCAAAAGTTCCAGGTGCATTCCTTTGCATCTCAGGGACCTCTTCTGGAGACCCTCAACAGCTGTTGGCACAAAAGAGCTCAGTTGGTTAGATAACACCAAGGTTTCAGTTACAGATAGGTAGCCGTGTTGGTCTGCCATAGTCAAAACAAAAAATTCCTTCCAGTAGCACCTTAAAGATCAACTAAGTTAGTTCTAGGTATGAGCTTTCGTGTGCATGCACACTTCTTCAGATACACTCTTCAGTTCTTCAGATCTTCACATTCTTCAGATACTTCTTCAGTGTATCTGAAGAACTGTGCATGACACGAAAGCTCATACCTAGAACTAACTTAGTTGGTCTTTAAGGTGCTACTGGAAGGAATTTTTTGTTTTGACCAAGGTTTCAGGTTCAATCCTCGTAAGGACAAGACAGAAGTACTGTTTTGGGGGGACAGGAGGCAGTCCTCCTGGTCCTGAATGGGGTAACTGTGCCCCTGAAGGATCAAGTGCGCAGCCTGGGAGTCATTTTGGGCTTGCAGCTGTCCATGGAGGCGCAGGTCAATTCTGTGTCCAGGGCAGCTATCTACCAGCTCCATCTGGTACGCAGGCTGAGCCCCTGCCTGCCCATGGACTGTCTCGCCAGAATGGTGCATGCTCTGGTTATCTCTCTCTTGGACTACTGCAATGCGCTCTATGTGGAGCTATCTTTGAAGGTGAACTAGAAACTACAACTAATCCAGAATGTGGCAGCTAGACTGGTGACTGGGAGCGGCCACCGAGACCATATAACACCGGTCTTGAAATACCTACATTGGCTCCCAGTACATTTCTGAGTACAATTCAAAGTGTTGGTGCTGACCTTTAAAGCCCTAAACGTCCTCGGTCCAGTATATCTGAAGGAGCATCTCCACCCCCATCGTTCTGCCCGGACACTGAGGTCCAGTGCCGAGGGCCTTCTGGCGGTTCCCTTACTGCAAGAAGCCAAGTTACAGGGAACCAGGCAGAGGGGCTTCTCGGTAGTGGCACCCACCCTGTGGAACACCCTCCCACCAGATGTCAAAGACAACAACAACTACCAGCCTTTTAGAAGACATCTGAAGGCAGCTCTTTTTAGGGAATTTTTTAATGTTTGGTGCATTACTGCATTTTAATATTTTGTTGGAAGCCACCCAGAGTGGCTGGGAAGTCCAGCCAGATGGGCGGGTTATAAATAATGTATTATTATTATTATTATTATTATTATTATTATTATTATGGACAGCTGCATATTCCTGCATTGCAGGAGGTTGGATTAGATTAGGCATAGCCAAACTTGGTCCTCCAGATGTTTTGGAACTACAACTCCCATCATCCCTGACCACTGGGCTTGTTAGCTAGGGATGATGGGGGTTGTAGTCCCAAAACATCTGGAAGGTCAAGTTTGCCTACGCCTGGATTAGATGATCATCAGATTCCCTTCCAACTCTATGATTCTATAAGATCATCATCCACTATGCCTAGTCTACAAGCTATGAGTCAGTATGTAGCCCAAGGTTAACCAATGATCCAGGGGTTCGATGCAGCCCGCCAAGTTGCAGGAAGTGCCAAAAAAATCCCTTCCAACTCTGTGATGCTATAAGATCATCTCATGTGCCTAGTCTATAAGCTGTGAGTCAGTGCGTAGATCAAAGTTAAAATGTGACCCATGGGTTGGTTGCCAAGTTGCAGAATGTGCCATGGCAACCCCACAACAGTTTTGTCTCTTGATCTAATCTGATCAGGTGATAAACCTTCCATAACAAAACTGAACACAATGGGACAATGCGTTATCTCAGTATAAGGCAACTTCCCACATTCCTCTGATTCATCATCACCAAATGAATAAAAATCATAGCTACAGAGAGCTTTTCAACAGGTCATCAACAGCAGTATTTTTTAGGAGCCTTTGCTCAGATGCCACCTGGACCCAGAGGAGAGAGACGGCATTGTCATTTTGGGCCATGGACTGATGCATTTCTAGATCACAGGGACAGAGATCAAGAGGGCATTAGCAATCAGAATTACTTACCTGCTTTAACCTGACTATCCTACTTTCTTGTATTGGTGAAACTTGTTATTATTACCATATCCTCTCAAGATCTGTAACTTTTATATTCTGTTTTATTTTCCTTATATGCAGCAAAATGATTTGTAACTGACTTTGTATATTTTGGATTAATAGAAAGCTATTGCAAATTTAATTCAAAATAGGGGGAGGGGAAGAAACGAGGAGCAAGCGCATGCCATGCCAAATAATTAACCCATAAGAAAGGTGGCAAAGCCGTACTCTATACCCCAACCTCATTTATGTCCAAGAAGTTTGAAACATCATCAAAACTATATTTCAGAAAGTATACTAACAGTTCTCTATACTAAAAGAACTTAAAATGTGATAAAATGGCAAGACAAATAAAATGCTAATACTTTTTAAAACAACAACAACAACAACAACAACAACAACAACAGGGGTATTTTCCTGCCAGTGAAGCTTATGGCAGCAAATGCTATTTTAATGCCTCAGTCCAAAGATCCATGCAATTAATTCCATGCATCCAACTTTTGCTTGAGCTAGTCAAACAGCACCAAACTAATTTGAAAAGCACATTGCAATATCACATGGGTAGTTTCAATACCAAGAGAAAGAATAGAATTTGCTTTCTTAGACAGACTCACAATAAGCATCAGAATAAACCCAAGACCTGTTCTTTCCAGTTATAATAGTTTTCTCAGTGAGGAAAGCCCCTTATATTTTATTTGAATGTTAATTATCTGGGAAACTTATAATCAACCCTTTCCCTGAGCATTTCAAAGAGATTTCTGTCCACTCTAAGAAAGTAGTAGAAAGTTGTCCCTATTTTATCAAAGGGGGGGGTTACTTCTTTTTTTTTGGGGGGGGGGAGAATGAAAGGGATGAGAATTTCAATCCTATTCATAGGCAGTGAAATTGGGATTTTTTTCAAATATTCTTCAAGGGAAGTAGGTGAAACTCTTCAACAGTTTGTTGTGAGAAGCTCATAATAATCAGCAGTGGTGGCATCAATACTTTTAAGTATTTTTCCCTCAGTGGGGGTGGTTTTTCTGCAAACTAATAGTAGCAACAGCAAACATAACTTTTCCCCATGGAACTGTAGAGGAAAAATGGAAGCCACCTCACAGATGTTGGAGTATATTCAGATAATTGTGTGTGTGTTTGTGTGTGTGTGCAAAATTGTCCTCTTTCAAAGTCCCACCTGCAAAAGAACATTTTCAGAATTTTTAATGTAAAAATTTGCCTCAGCACACTCTCTACCCCATAAGCACAGTACAATAAGGCTGTGAGGAAGGGGGGTCTTGCTTATTTCTGTCTAGAAAGTTTTCTTTGGGCTTACATTCCTTTCCGCTGCTGTTTTATAGTACTGTTAACAAAAGGCCCTTTTTTTTAGTGTATACGCTGTGTCTCAGCAATAAAAAACCCTTCAAAGACTATTCCACATTTATAACATAACATACTGATAATTTATGGCGCTGTTACTCTCATTTAGGTTTTTATAGCTCATATTTATTACCCGGCAATGAAAACCACTGTTTATATTATGAATCAGTATGACATTTCTGACTAAAGTTCTGAGCGTTTACCATTCTGAAACTAGGAGAGATACTCCTTCCAGTAATAAACTCTGAAGCAGGGGGAAATAAGAGCTCCACAATATATGGGTTGGCGAGGGAGTGAAGGGAGCAATTTTGGAATCGAGGGGCTAACACAGTCTTAGCTGGACCAGCCCTCGTCTCCTCAGTTTCTGCTTCATGAAGGAAGAGGCCCCTTAACATATGCCATGACTAAGTCCAGATTTCATGTGGGATGAAGCAAAGCCTAGATGCCAGTGCCCGAGACAATCCACAGACAGGAAAATAGATTAACTGACAGTAATAATAAGAACACTTAAAACTATGTTTACAACAAACAACTGCCTACACCAAGAGACTTATCTCATTCTTTTTTATGTTGAGTCCAGTTCTGGAACTTATCCAAAACCTGTGCACTGTGCTCCTGCTTCAAGTAAACAGATGGCCGCATTCTCTCATGTAACGAATCATTTCTCCATGTCGTCCGTGTGAACAACAGCAGTAAAAACAACAAGAAACCCACGAAGAAATGAATGGGGGGGAAAGTGTAAATCATGAATGGAAGAGATGCTTGATGCAATTTTAATGCACCGGGATAGTGTTTCATCCCCTTTCTTCCCCACCGCAGCTGCCGAAACACAGTTTGAGCTATTCTGCCTGCCTACAAATTACCGGCGTTTATGATAAGATTGATATAATAACCACAGATGCTATTTACTGCGAACAATGAATGTGTAATAAATAGGCACTTGAAATGACATCTCCTTTCTTTCTTTTTTACCTTGAACACTTAGAATGCAACCGTGTGGTTACTATCATTAAGCAGGACTAGAATCAATTCCGAGAACTGATTTACCATAAATATGCACAATGTTTCATTGTATTTCCATAACAAAATACATACATACCAGCAGCATCTTGCCTTCTCACACAATTTCCTTTGCTTGGGGTTAAAGGCTACCAATCCAAGCCTCCTCCTCCTCAGCTGTAAGCTTCATAGACCCAGACTTAAATAATAATAATAATAATAATAATAATAATAATAATAATAATAGTTTATTTATACCCCGCCCATCTGGCTGAGTCTCCCCAGCCACTCTGGGCGGCTCCCAATCAAATGTTAAAAACAGTACAGCATTAAATATTTAAAACTTCCCTGAACAGGGCTGCCTTCAGATGTCTTTTAAAGATAGGATAGCTGCTTATTTCCTTCACATCTGAAGGGAGAGTGTTCCACAGGGCAGGTGCCACTACCGAGAAGGCCCTCTATCTGGTTCCCTGTAACCTCACTTTTCGCAATGAGGGAACCGCCAGAAGGCCCTCAGCGCTGGATCTTACAGTGATAAACGGATGAGCAAGTAATTAAGATGCTTCTGACAACTTTGAAACAAATCAGGGTTTTATTGACAGAGTGGAAAGGGGAATCAGAGTCTTAAAACAATGGAATACATACCATGGAGATAGTTATGTGTTCTTGCTGCTTGCTGAAGATTTGGCTCCCAAGATTCCTGGGACTTCGTTTTATGGGAATGTTGGGTGACAAAGTTGATCAAATTATGTTATTAGAATCGGTCCGTCATATTAACCCATCCATATGATATAGGGCTACTGTATACCCCATGAAAAGACCCATCCCATTATATTCTCTGTAGCAATAACACAAACTGTGAAAAGTGCAAGACCCCTGTCCTTCTTTGCATCTGAGCAAGGCAAAAGAAACCAACAACCTTATAAATGTTTTTGTATGTGTGTAAGAGCCAGCTCCAATTAAACCTTGGAGGGGGGGTCATGTGAGACTAGGAAGGCTCCCTAACTGTTCCAGGGGCAGACTGGTGGTGAAATGGCATGCTCTGCTACCAGAGGCAGAGAGCAGGCAGGGGCATGGCTGGTGTCCCCAGTGGTGTGGTGCATGCCCCGGGGGCATGGTGTGCATCGTGGGGGTGTGGCGTGCCACCTGCAGGGGTGTGGCGTGCACCCCAGGGGTGTAGGACACCATCCACGGGATGTGGCACGCATTCTGGGGGCATGGTGCACTGTCTGTGGGGGTGTGGTGCCTGGCATGCATGGGGGAGGTGTGTGGCACATGTTGGGGGGGGCGCCGTAATGGCTTCCTACCGGAATAGTGGTGCTGGGGGCAGTCCGCTCCCTCCGCACTCCCGTTCCTCCGCCAGTGGGTGGAGGAGATTTAGCTGGTGAGGATGTGAACACAGCTGGGAGGATCTGTCAATTTTGGTTCTCTCCGTTTCTCATTTTTCCAATCTTAAATTTGGTTCTCCACATTACTGCATCATATATATTTTTTTAAATGCTCAATAAATTCATCAGCATTTTACTGTGGATTTCTCCCCATAAGCACATTTTTTATGTAGTTCTGACTAATGTACACATTTATGCAAGGAATTTCCCCTGATATGCTGCCCTTTTCTTTGTTATTTTCACCCATCTATTATTTTCAGGCACAATTCCCTGCAATATAGATAGATAGTTTGGTTGGAGAACTGCACTACAAGATAAGTGCACATTTCCAAAGATGCCTGTGTTTAAGTTCTCATATTGTTTCAGAAACTGCAGATTTGATTGATTTGCTATTAAATGTGAACTGAATTAGATTCCTTCCCTATTCCCTAGCTGTGGAGTTCCTGAACTGAGAAAAGGCCCCAGAGGCCTCTACATTTCCATTCTCAATAAAGAGCAATTGATAGATCAAACCCATGTGGCAAATTATCCCAAGAGAAAACACTCACAGTGGATCATTGGCAAAGCCTTAACAAAACCTGTGAAGACCATTTATCTCTTCTTAACATTTGATGCCTTTCAGACACTCCTCATAGCCATGCTGTGCAGGTGGGCTAAACCACAGAGCCTAGGGCTTGCAGATCAGAAGGTTGGCAGTTCGAATCCCCATGATGGGGTGAGCTCCCATTGCTCAGTCCCTGCTCCTGTCAACCTAGCAGTTCGAAGCACGAAGTGCAAGTAGATAAATAGGTACCACTCCGGCGGGAAGGTAAACGGTGCTTCCGTGCGCTGCTCTGGTTTGCCAGAAGTGGCTCAGTCATGCTGGCCACATGACCTGGAAGCTGTACGCTGGCTCTCTCGGTCAGTAAAGTGAGATGAGCGCTGCGACCCCAGAGTCGTCCATGACTGGACCTAATGGTCAGAAGTCCCTTTATCTTTACTTTTTAAAAATGAGTTTGCTTCACTTCAACTTATATTCTTGATACTTCTTGAGTTTCCGAGGCTCCTTCGGTTTTCCATTGAACATCTGCCCTTCAGTATACAGTGGTACCTCGGTTTAAGAACAGCCCTGTTTATGAACAATTCGGTTTACAAACTCTGCAAAACAGGAAGTAGTGTCCCGGTTTGTGAACTTTACCTCGGTCTAAGAACAGAATCCGAATGGTGGAAGGGCACCGGCAGCAGGAGCCTCTTTAGGGAAAGCACACCTTGGTTTAAGAATGATTTCTGTTTAAGAAAGGACTTCCAGAACAGATTAAGTTCGCAAACCGAGGTACCACTGTAATGTAAACTGAGGACAGCATATGTATAGGAATATGAATTTGTGTACACTAAATGGAGAGAAAGGTGAAGCATCTACATTGGCAACACTGCTGGACATGGGAATGGGGAAAATGTATTTTCTTATAACCCTTGAACACCTGAACTTTTCAACTCCTACAGATTATTTCATCCCATTGCATTTCTGTTACATGGGGCACTTCAGCTGTTCCAATGTTAAAAATATCACCTCAAAGCCTCCAGACCCACAGTGCTATGTTTTCACCCTGCTTTCAGTTCTGGTTCATGAAGCTTCGCCCATTCACACAGCTGCATTGTATTGTTTTGTATTTTCCTTTGCAAATGAGCAGTTCCGCTTGTACACCGTCTGAGTTTCAGAGCAATAAACATTCCAAAGTATGGGATCACAGATGAAGGGTAAGCTTTCGGCCTTTTTGTTCCAAGGCTCTCTATCACGATTCACATTTATTAACAAGTGGCAGGATTTTCTGCTTTGCTGCTCAGGTAGAAAACACTGACAATAATTGCACACAAATGCTTTCAAAACAACAACTCCTCTGCCGCGAGGAGCTAATTCTTTCCCCGGCCATAATTTAACATTTCTCAAGTTCCCCGCCAAAAAAAAAAAAAAAAAAAAAAAGATACCGCCTAGTAATCTGGTTATTTCAGAAGTTTAAATTCAGTAGTAGCTGCTATCCATTGGCAGAAGGCAGGGAGGTTAATTGTAGGAGGAGCCAGAAACCAGCGACAAGCTCAGAAAGAACCCATTTCATGCAGTGCCGTCTAACCTTAGTTTTATCCCCATAATCTTCTCTCCATTGACTTCTATAAATGCGACACAGAGCATAAGGATGAGCAAGGTGACAGCCAGAGCCACCATCCAGGCTGGTAGGAAGGTGGGGGTGGCTAAGTTCAGGTTGATGGACCCCTATCCCCAGTACTTAAATAAGACCAGAATGCAGCTGCCAAGAGTTTGACTTGCACAGTCCATTTCCTCCATTTTGAAATAACTTCACTGGCTGCCTGTTTGTTTTCTAACCCAAATCATAGTGCTGGTGCTTGACTTTAAAAGAAATCAGAACAGAGAGAGCTTTAAAGAGAGTTTCCTCTTCAAAAAGCAAAAAAGAAAAGGGAGAGAGGAGAAGGAGAAGGAGAAGAAGGAGGAGATGTTGAAGGAGTTGTTGTGTCATTCTGCCTAGTTTCCCTAGGGTCACATTGCCTTTTTCCTTACAACTTCTACAAAATAGCAACTTAAGTGCTGGGATGGGACAGAACTGTGTTTCAGTTCTCATTCAGTCATGGAGTTAGTGGGTCTCTGATTCTTTGGCAGTAAGGTAGTTTTTCTTCTGCCTATTGATAGTTTTAATATGTCAGCAACGTAGAGGCTTTTACCATTAAATGGTTTACAAATTTTGAATGATAAAGATGAAAAGAATAAATAGGGGAACGGATGAGTATTTTTCAATAAAAGGTAAAGGGACCCCTGACTATTAGGTCCAGTCGTGACCAACTCTGGGGTTGCGGTGTTCATCTCGCTTTATTGGCCAAGGGAGCCGGCGTACAGCTTCCGGGTCATGTGGCCAGCATGACTAAGCCGCTTCTGGCGAACCAGAGCAGCGCACGGAAATGCCATTTACCTTCCCGCCGGAGCGGTACCTATTTATCTACTTGCACTTTGACGTGCTTTTGAACTGCTAGATGGGCAGGAGCCGGGACCGAGCAACGGGAGCTCACCCCGTCACAGGGATTCGAACCGCTGATCTTCTGATCGGCAAGTCCCAGGCTCTGTGGTTTAACCCATAGCGCCACCCGTGTCCCTGTACTTTTCTATAGAGTTTATTAAATTGTCATGACTAGTACAATAAACTTAACAAATTTCGTTTAGAGCTTGTTGTGGAATGAGACAATGGTTTCCAAATCTGAGTAAAAGTGAGAATGTGTTGTTGTTTTTACTCTTACTTAAAACAAAATAATGCACCTAAGTTCATTAAACAAAACATTAAATGCTTAATTTCCCTCACTGAGGATGAGTACATCCTGTGGCTTTCCATTGTTGTTCCACTGCCTTTCTGCCCACGCCTTTCAACTTTCAAGCTCTGGAGTTTCTTGACAGGAACATAAAGTATTACACACTTCCCCAAATCCCCAGACTCATCTTGCCCTACTTACGTGACCCAGGAACCATCAATCATTCAATCAACTTTCTGTGTGCATGTCCTCTTGAGTGCGGCATTGCAGTTTATGTACAACAAATCTCAAGTTGCAGTACATAAAAGCTGCTGGTTAATAAGCTAAAGCAAACCTTTGACTGAGCTTTCCCTTTGTCTTGCATCTAGCTTGAACAGTGTAAAATAGGCTCAGGGAGAAGGTTTTGCGGGCTCAGGAATGGTGAGTCCATGGTGGGGTATGCAGACAGCAAATAAATACCCAGAGATGTGTTTTGGAGGAAAATTAGCCACAACCTGATTACAGATAGAAAGCTTTGGTGCAGGTACTGAGCATATATTCATTGATTAACCAGCTCACCTGCTCGTTGATGAAGAATTGGGGATATCCAAGTTAAGTGGTCCCTCTACAGTGTGAACTGAGGTTCTAGTGAACCTCAACTGGCAATGAGCAGGGGCACCGTGGCTCTTCAGCCCACAAGTGGGGCATCTGACAGAAAGCATTGCCCTCCAAGATCTCTAGTCCCTCCAAAGCAGACCCTGGTCTTAGCGTTAAAACAGAAGAGGACCAGTTGATCTCCGAAAGGGGGCAGGGTGGTATTTCTTAATCTTGACGTGGTAATGGATGACTCTTTCAAGTCCGTATAAACTTTGCACATTTTTATCCAGAACTGTGTTCTGTTAATCTGCATTGTGTACACCCAGATTTCAATATGTTTCAATGCATTTTGATAGAATCACAATAATGGAAAATGAGGGTTCTAGCATGTGTGAGGGAGCTCCAGCTCAGGGACATTTATAGGGATGGAGATATGGCTGTAGCCAGTGAATTTTTTCCTCTAGCCCCAGCACCCAGGGTGTCGTTTACTGTGTATGGAATCAGAATGTTTGAAGAAAGCTTTTACTAAAGAAAGAAGACTCTTAGTCAGTGAGAGAAGGCTTGCTAATTTAATTGTGAAAGCAGAGAAGTATACTGAGCTTCATAGACTGAGAAACACAATTTTGTTTGGGGGTTTTTAATTGCACATTTTTTTCCTTCCTCATCAGCAGTTTGTGATACTTATAAAGCTCTTATAAGAGGACATCTACTGTCTTATATTTCCTGGCTAGGAGGTAAAGGGAGAGAGGTTTTTTAAAAAAGAGAAAAGGAAAAGAAACAAAGAAACAACAACAACAGAACTATTTATTATTTCAATTAGACTTCCGGAACAGGAACACAAGCAACTTTCTTCTCGAATAGTTAGTGAGCAATTGGGATTAGAATTTATTTTTTCAAAGATACTTTGAGCTGGGGAATAAATCAGACAGATCATTAGCATGAAAGCTTTGAAATGAACTGCAACAGAAATCTGTACACATACAGAAAGTTAAAGTCAGGCATAATAATGATATTGTGAGAATGCTAAACTCCTAAAGGAATTATCTCCATTTTATTTGAAGTGGTATACACCAGAAGGACGAAACTCATGGATGGTTGACTCATTTGGAGTTCCCAAATTATTATTCATGATTATTTCTTATATCATTCTTCATTTGAAGAATGCATTATATATATATATATATATATATATATATATATATATATATAGGCACCAGCCTGAAGATGACGAGTGAGACCTCGTCGAAACGTCGCCTAGACACCCCAACTTTTACACGGGAAGACACCCGAGGACACCAAAACCTGCATTCCTGTACCCGTGAAAATCTACGAAAGCATATATATATATATATATATATATATATATATATATATATGGCAAAATATGCTGCCCGCAATATCCACCTTCACTCTGCCTAATGATGAAAAGCCTAAGCCATGGGTGGGCAACCCTGTTTCAGCCCGAGGCCCACAATATCTTCAAGGGGGCACATGTTAGTGGAGAGATAGGCTGGAAGCAAAAATGGGCAGCCAGATGAATGTGAATGTTAACTTAGTACATTCAATTAGTTTCTACACACACACAGACACCCCTCTCTATCCTTCATCTGGATGAGCAAGAGGCATTGCATGTTGAGGTCCCCAGGGCCACCCCAATAACTCACAACTCACTCATAATTTTTGTTTAAGGTTTTTGGCATAATTTTGGCCACAACTTTATTAAAATACAAACATGTGAGTGGTTGCTTAGGCATTGGTTGCCACTATCTGCCCCCACCGTGGGGGACAGACTGACATTCCGCACACCTGCAAAAGTCAGAAAAGGGGAATACACTTGGGGGTAGCGATGGAGCAGGGAACCTGCCCTCAGCCCACCCCAAATGCAGCCAGGAGCTCATTGCTATGGCCCGAGCCCCCTTGACAGAGTGGACAAGCAATAGTTAGCCCCCAATTCCTTTAACTGAATCCCTTGCAGCAGCAGCATTAGAGGGGCAGGCACAGCCAATCCATGCCCCTCCACCAACCAAACCATAAACCAATGCCTAACCGCAACCTTACAAGTTGTAATGATTTGCTACGCAGTAGGCAAAAACCAAATGGCCCCAACCAATCAGCCAGATGGACAAAATTCCTACCGGGCCCCTGCCCCCAAAGCAGATGACCCCATGACAGGCATAGCAAGGTCAAAGCGAACAACCCTAAATATGGGGGGGGGGATGGGCAATCCGATGCACGGAGTAAAAAGAGGAAGTCCTAGCCTCGTACAAAGAGTTTTAGCATTTCTGGCTGTCAATCAACAAATGGCAACATTAACTACTTCCCAAGAACAAGGGAAGCCCAATCGCATCAGTGGCCAATGATCAATTAGCCCGCCCCACAACTTTGGAGTGTCCTGGTGGCCCCCACCACAACACGTGCTCTCCGTGAAGGAGAACACACTTTATCAGAGTTCAATGACACATTCTAGCCAGCTAAAAACACTCAAGGAAGGTGTCAAGCATAGTTTGTGAAGGGTGTGGCCTGGGGAAAGTGGGTGTGGCTGGGGAGGAATATGACCTGGGGAGACTCCCAAGGGCCAGATAGAGAGATTTGGAGTGGCACATTTGGGACTCCCCTAACCTTGCATAAGCAAAGGCAGGAAATTGTGGGAAGCCGAAACAGATCTCTTAGCTATTTTTTTCTGAGTCATGCAGAATGATGCAGCAGTTTCACCCTTGAAGCCCCAATCATGAAGTAGACTCCACACACAAGACTTTTAAGATGACTCTTTTCTTAGAGGATGGCAACTATTAAAAGCAGTATTGTGCAGATATACTAAGTCCATTGCAATGTCATTCACTCTCTTGAGCCCAAGAGAGGGTCTTCTTGCTTCTAAAACGCCTTTGAAGCAGTCCATAAATTATAACTTGTCTGCCCTCACCAGCTCCTCCAAGCAGCATGTTCTTGGAGCCTGCAAACTCAGTACAACAACCAGCCAATCTCTAATTCCCACCCCTTCTATCACTACCTAACACACAAACATATTCACATTTAAATGTAATGATTTTAAAGGTAACAAATTCAGCATTTCTGTGACCTGGATCGGAGTCAGAAGATTTTGCAGCTGTTACATTATGTTGCATGGGTTTTCTTTTCCCCAATACAATTTATTCTTTGCAAAATACATTTTGTGCTCCGAGGCCCCCAAGCCCTTCCCCCAAGTAAATAATTTCACACTGATATGTAATTTGGGTTTAAGTTATTGGACAAAATTTAGGCCACAACTTTATTGATTACAGCAAAGTGAGTGGTATTGGCTTAGGCATTGGCAACTGACTATAACTGACTCCTGCCTCTCTGGCAGGTAGTCTGGAAGGGTAAACGCCAAACGAGGGAGCAACATCAATGAAAATCAACTGCTCACTCTGGGGTTCATGTGGTCCTGGCATGGCCCTAGCCCCTCCAGCGGACTTCGGATGAGATCCAGGACCCCCAGATTCCTTTACCAGGAAACCCTTATTCATGGAGGGGCAGGTGATGGCTGCACCTCCCCTCTCACACACCTCACTAAGCCAATGCCTAAACACCAATCCTTACAAAGTTGTGACTATTGCTAAGGGGGTAGGTGAAAACCAAGTGGCCAGTGCTAATTTGCCAAATGGAAAAAAATCCTACCCGGCCCCTGTTCCAAAACAGGTGACCAACAAATATCTGAAGCAAGGCCAAAGTAGCTACATCAACAAATAGGGACGGGAGAGTAGGTGTTTTGCAGCACAAAGCAAGTGCCTCAGCTACATCATGCTGCCGCTTTTAAAGCTCCCTTCAATCACGCCACCTGCATCGGATGGGCTCAAACAGCCTGGCGTGATTGTGGGGCCCACAGACAAGGCCTGGGGCATGGCCCCTACCTACAACCCAGTGGGGGGGGTGTCTCAGGGACCCGTACGCAACCAGGACCCTCATTAAGGAGGATCCCATTTCTAATAAATGCAGTACCAGTACAAATACTAACAAGATCCAGATTCAGTACTGTAAGTTCTTACATTTTCTGATGCACTTAGTGTAATTCAACAAAGAACTGGCGTCCTTCTCAAAAAGTTATTCCAAATAAGTTCACAATTTATCTTCAGATCACTTAAAAAAAGAAAGATCTATCATGTGTAGGAAGGAGTTATCAGAGGGAGGCATAAAATAAGCAAGGGGAAAATATATTACCAGGAGCCTTGAACGTACGGGATAGGGCAATATATAAATGTGGAGGTTTGCTGCAGGAACTGTTGTGTTAACACCCAATGATTACGGTTACTTTTACAAGGCGCTGGCATTATTGGAAGGCAAACCTTTGCGAAAGAGTTTGATGCAGCACCAATGTGCCCGAAGACAGGTGTGTTATAGTTAGATTGATGCATTTCCCCAAAGGTATACCATTCATAATTAATACCTAAATTAATTCCAGTGCTACTAACAAGCACATTTGGTGGAAGCTGATAATTATCTGCAGCATTGTATTTAAACACTTTGAACACCCAGGGAAGTGAGCGATGAGTCATCAACTCTTTTCTGAAAACAGATCATGCTTACGAGCACATGGCAATTAATAAACAGCATTTGCACTCTTAATTGCCACCTGCAATTGACTTCTAAATCCAGTTGTTCATTCCTCTTGGTAGTATAAGGTATCTTTTGTCCTACAGAACCTTATTACACGTCATTGTCACTTTTCTTTCTTTGCTGTCACAGATTCCAATAGGAGTGACAGGAGCAATGATACGAATGATCGTATTTCATGGGTTGATTTCAAGGCGGCATTGACAGGGGTGCAAATCCAGTGCCATATGGCACATTTCTCTTGTATAAAATTTACATCTTAGCATATGGCTTTTCTTTCTTTTGTCTCTCTCCCCCCCCCCCTTTTCTTCTTTATTTCTGGGTCAACAGTTTCTTTAGTCTTGACAGCAGCAACAACATTTACACTGTTTGTTAAACAAATTAAAGTACAGTTGCAATACGAGAGAGCTTTACATAGAAACTCTTGTCATTTCCAATATTAAAAGTGTCAGAACAACACTGTTTTTGGGATAGAGGATGAAGCCCTATTTGCTGGTAAACGAAACATCTACAATTAATATTGGAAGCATTGCAGTGGGGACTGATTGATGGATTGCCAAAATTGATAATCTTTTAAAAAATTCTTTTTGAGGCAGCTCTGGGGTTTAGGTAAGCCTAGAGTTGAGAGATCAGCTGTTGTGCTTATGGAGAGAACATGGTAGCTGCCCTTTGTGTGGCGAGTTCCCGCCTCCCCCCAGTAGGAATAAAGACACGTGGGCAAAATTGGGCAAAATTAGGCCACAACTTTATTGGTTACAAGTGATGAGTGGTATTGGCTTAGGCATTGGTCCTAACCATCTATCCGGCTTCAGCCTGTTAGCTTGAAGACCAGGAAGGGTTAACACCAGCAGGGGGAGCCCTGCTGATGCACATCAACTAGGCACTTCCCCGGGGTCACTGCTTGGGGGCGTGCCTTGGGCCCTCACCTCCATAGGCTTCAGACAGGGCCACGCCCCCCAGAATCCTTTATTGGACTACCCTTCAATATGTGGGGGAGGTGATGGCACTCCTCCCCCCATACATCTACATAACAATACCCATACCAATGCCTAACCGCCAAAACCGAGGAAGTTGTGACAATATGCTATGAGGTAGGCAAAAAACCAAATGGCTGGTGCCAATTTGCCAAGTGGAAAAAATTCCTACCAGGCCCCTTAACAGTGACCAACCGAGGTCCATAGCAAGGTTGGAAGAGAAACTTAGAGGGTGGGCGGGTGGGAAACCGGAGAGTCGGCGTGGTCAAAGAGGGAGATCTCTGGCCGCGCCTGCCTTATATGGAGCAGGCCACACCCCCTGGGCCAGTCCATTGGCTGGCCAGGGGATGACGCGGCTGAGGATTCCCCTAATCGCGTGGAGGCTGAGAGCCAGCCCCCATGCGCGTGTTGGGGGCATGAAGCCCGCAACACCACCTCCCAAGGTCGGAAGTGGCTTTAACAGAGAAACTACAGTGACCTTCGGAAAAACCAAACCTGGGTTTGCCCAGATATAATACAATGGGAAGGAGGATTGTTTGAATTCTAGGAGAGAATCAGCCCCAGGTCTGAATGAAGAGGAACTGGTAGTGATGGATTGGTGGTTATTGGCAACAGAGAATCAAGGGAGAGATGTTCCCCATTAATTAGAGGAAGGACTATAGAGGTAGAGACCATGCTTTGCATTCAGAAATTCCCAACTTCAATTCTTGGCAATTTTCAGATCCATGTCTGAAAATCTGGAGAGCCGCCCACCTTGGAAGAATGGCAGATGCAAGTGATAGACTACATAGAGATGGCAGAAATGACTGGCAGAATCCAAGACCTGGGAGAAGAAGCGGTGGAAGAGGACTGGAAGAAGTTTAAGGACTATCTGCAGAAACACTGCAAAGTTTATGAATGCTAAAATGATGTTGGATATATATATAAAAAAATGGCATTAGCGATACAGTGTTAAGAAGTATGCAAAAATGTAATAGAAAAAGGGTGAAGACTAAAGTTATATTATGTCAAAAGTAAATAATATGTTAAAGGTGTTTAAACATAAGGAGGAAAGATCGGAGACATAATAGAATTGATTTTAATAATTAGAAATGAGTTTCTAAAGAGGGTAAGGAATTGCTGTATCTGATTGGTTAAAGAGGAACACAAAAAGGGAGGCGTGAGGAAGTCAAGAAAGGAAGCTATGTAAACATGAATTTAAAAATTGGAGTTTTTATTTTTATTTTTTTTATTTTTGATGTATGTGTGTATTTGTGATTGTTTTTGTTTTTCTTTATTTTTGTGGTTGTGATATATCTCTTTTTTCTGTAAAAGCAAATAAATATATATTTTTTTTAAAAAAAATGAAAATCTGGAGAGCCATTGCCAGTCATTATAGACTAGCCTTGTCCGATCTGGTACCCTCCAGATCAAACTTGGGTCTCCAGCTGTTTTTGGACTACAATTCCCATCATCCCTGAACACTAGTCCTGCTAGCTAGGGATAATGGGAGTTGGGTCTCCAGCTGTTTTGAACTACAACTCCCACCATCCCTAGCTAGCAGGACTAGTGGTCAGGGATGGTGGGAACTGTAGTCCCAAAACAGCTGGAGACCCAAGTTTAGGAAACACTGCTCCAAATGTTGTTGGATTCCAACACTTATCAGCCCAAGCATACATGACCAATGAGAGCTGCAGTCCAAACCATCAAGATGACAGCAGTTTATGGGTGTCTGGTCTAGCCAATTCTGAGCTAGATAAGTCATTGGTCTGACTCCCAGTATAAGACATAACCACCAGTTCTCCCCTGCCAATGTCACAATGCAACCACAGTATTGGCAATCCTGTGTTTGCAACATATAATACAATTATGAGTGTCTAGTAAATAGTCAAAACATCCAGCTGACGTTTTATGGCTGTCATTTTGGGGTGATCATTTAGTCACCGCAATTCCATTCTACAATAATAACCAGAGACTGTTCCATTCTTTGAGCGGTCAGGACATGCAGCATATTTTGTGAAAATACACTGAGTGTTAGCAAGGTTCCTTTTGCAAGGCAGCCCTAATTAAAGGCTGAGTCAATCTCTGTACCTTTGCTGGCGGTGAGCATTAAAATATGTTTTGTGCCTTAATCCGGATGACAGGGAAAAGGAATGGTTTCTAATACATCTTTCTTTCTTTCTTTTTCATTCTGATTGTGCTGAGGCAGTGGCAATGCTGGAAGGAACGGTGGTTTGTGGAAATGTGCTAAGAGGCCAGATATGAAAAAGAGTGATCTTAACGACTACACCTTGTGGCTAGACAGGAATCAAATTACCTTTGAGGAGATAACATCGAAGCCTTATAAATCAAGACAAAATACCGATTTTCTAGAGAAGGAAATATACGGCTTCCACGAGACCAGCTGAGCAGAGGGGAGAATGCACTTAAGGTAATTTCTTTTGAAATAACTTGAAGTAGGGTTAACAGATTCTTAATACGACACAACTGAAATGCAGCATGTAATCGGAATCCTATTTTCTGAGAATTGGAAAGTATCTCCTTTCTCAAGGTCACAAGTGACCTTCACATCAAACAAATGCTAGACATAATGTTTCTGGATTGTGGAAAGCAAATTGCCATGGCAATAGGTGGGCTAATATATAAATATTTGGATGAATCATGCAGTGAACATAAGATCAGACCAAAGGCTCACTTATTCAGCATTCTGTTCCCACAGTGGCCAACTAGACGCCAATGAGGAGCCCACAAACAGCAGCACTCACCTCACCTGTGATTCCATCTGCTGATATTCAGAGGTGAAACTCCTCAAATATTGGAGGTAATGGCAAATAGAAGGGGAAGAAATGGAGGCAGTGAGAGATTTTACTTTCTTGGGCTCCGTGATCACTGCAGATGGTGACAGCAGTCACGAAATTAAAAGACACCTGCTCCTTGGGAGAAAGGCGATGGCAAACCTAGACAGCATCTTAAAAAGCAGAGACATCACCTTGCCAACAAAGGTCCGTATAGTTAAAGCCATGGTTTTCCCAGTAGTGATGTATGGAAGTAGGAGCTGGACCATAAAGAAGGCTGATCGCCGAAGAATTGATGCTTTTGAATTATGGTGCTGGAGGAGACTCTGGAGAGACCCATGGACTGCAAGAAGATCAAACCTATCCATTTTGAAGGAAATCAGCCCTGAGTGCTCACTGGAAAGACAGATCCTGAAGCTGAGGCTCCAAATTTTGGCCACCTCATGAGAAGAGAAGACTCCCTGGAAAAGACCCTGATGTTGGGAAAGATGGAAGGCACAAGGAGAAGGGGACGACAGAGGACGAGATGGTTGGACAGTGTTTTCGAAGCTACCAGCATGAGTCTGACCAAACTGTGGGAGGCAGTGAAAGACAGAAGTGCCTGGCGTGCTCTGGTCGAGGGGGTCACGAAGAGTCGGACACGACTAAACGACTAAACAACAACAATGCACAGCCATCATGGCTATAGGCTATTGGCAGTTGCCTGGGGAGAGATCCATCAGGGTTCCAGTTGCATCCAGACATGCCCATTGATATTAAACAAACTATCCTGCTTAAAGTGTGCAGCCATTTCAGTCTTCAATGCAGTGAGACGAAACCTACTCTGTGACTGACAGTTCCCTAGCAGCGAGGCTTTTCCTTTACACGCAGATATAATTGTTTTGCAATGTAACTACAAGAGAGAAGATTTTCATAAACATCTGTTGCAGAACAATAGTGCTTTGAAATGCGAGAATGCATTCTCTCACCATAAAATTAAACATTCCAGATGAAGAGGAAGCTTTGAAAGTGACGTGCATGGTTGTCCTCAATAAAGTCAGTAAAGCCACTTCCGAGCTGGAGAGGAGGTGGGGTTGCGGGCTTCACGCCCCTCCCCCAGGCACGCGGGGGCTGGCGTACAGCCCCCGCGATACTGGGGAATCCTTGAACCCGTCATCCCCCTGGCCAGCTAATCGGCTGGCCCAGGGGGCATGGCCCGCCCTACTTAGCGCCAGCGCGGCCGAGGATCTCCCTCTTTCCTCGCCGTGCTCCAGCTGATCGGGTTTTCCCATCCCACCCACCCGTTAGGTTAGGCTCTATGACATTGCTATCGACTTTGGTTGGTCGCTGTCAAGGGGCCTGGTAGGAATTTTTGCCATTTGGCAAATTGGCATCAGCCATTTGGTTTTTTGCCTACCTCGTAGCAAATCGTCACAACTTCCTCGGCATTGGTGGTTAGGCATTGGTAAGGGTATTGTTATGCAGATAACATGGGTGGGGGGAAGGAAGCACCATCACCTTCCCCCCAAATCGAAGGGTAGTCTGGTAAAGGATTCCGGGGGGCGTGGCCTTGTCCTAAGCCTATGGAGGTGTGGGCCTAAGGCACGCCCCCGAGCGGTGACCCCGGGGGAGCTCCTAGTTGATGTGCATCAGCAGGACTCCCCCTACTGGTGGTTAACCCTTGCCCGTCTTCAACCAAATGGGCTGAAGCCGGTTAGCTGATAGGACCAATGCCTAAGCCAATACCGCTCAATTCCTGTAATCAATTAAGTTGTGGCCTAATTTGACCCATTAACCTTAAACTCTGGTGTCTTGTGTCTTTATTTCTGAGCGGGGAGGTGGGAACTCGCCACACAAATGGTTACACTTTGCTCACTGCTTAGTCCTCTAATAGTTCCTGGCACCTGCATCAATTGACTACTCCTCTTGACTCGTCAGATCTAGTATGTCCCACCCCCTAAGGTCATTGTCACAGTTCAGGCAATGGGATAGCATTTGGAGCTGTGGATTTGGAAATAGCACCCCACAGCCTGAGCACAAGGCTATGTCCTTGCCCAGATATTGATGGAATAGATTCAAATCAGGTCCATCTACTCAATTTGAAGGATCCCCTTTTGTGGGCCTATTTTTGGAGTTCATTTCTTAAAGACTGTGAATGCTAAAGTCTGATGCACCTTTAGGTTCTGTCATCGTTTTGATAACACCATAATCTGTAATAATAATAATGTTATTATTTGTACTCCACCTATATGACTGGGTTGCCACAGCCACTCTGAGCAGCTCACAGCATACGGTATATAAAAACATAACAAAACATTAAACATTAAAAACATTTTTAAAAAACTACAGAGGGCTGCAATCTCTGTAGAGATTGTTGGGGCAGGGCAATGGGACAATTAATCATGGAAACCAACCAAAGGGTTCTAGTCTATGCTCTGCTTCCTGAAGATCTACTCAAATATTTTGGGATCTACACATCTTGCAAACTTTGGATTGATCTTCATCACACACACACATACACACACAGAGAGAGAGAGAGAGAGAGAGAGAGAGAGAGATTTGGTATTTCTGGTGAAATTGCTCAAAATGAAAATGTTTTAAAATGGCTCAGTTATAAACTAGGTGCAAAGTCATTGACTGCCCATCACTATTTTCATTATTCTTTGATTGTGGGTAAAAGTACCAACAGAGACTTGTGCATAAGGTGTAGCAATGGCATAACAGGACTAGGACAGAGTAGAAATTTTGCTAATGTGAAGATGGTACTGAAAAGCTGCTGCTGAGGCCATAATTAAGTTGTAACATGAAAGTTTGCCTTAAGGATAATTGAAATCACTATGTTTGCTTGAGGTGATATTATTGCTTACAAACATAAAAAGGAGCAGACTATTTTTGCACACTAATAATACGAAGCTTAAGGTAACAGCTATAATGTCTACTCTAACCAATTTGGCCTTATGGGCATGAATGCAAAAATAATTTGGGACGCTTTCCAAAGTTAATCAGCATTTGCAATATTGTTCTCATTAAACTGCAAGCAAACTAGTTGCGTTGCAAGTGTAACCATGGAAATAAGAAGATGTGACACAAGGTGAAGTGTGTTAAAATGAAGGACATTTTATTCAAATTATAAACAAATGAAAAGCCCCTGGTGTTGGGAAAGATGGAGGGCACAAGGAGAAGGGGACGACAGAAGACGAGATGGTTGGACAGTGTTCTCGAAACTACTAACATGAGTTTGCCCAAACTGCGGGAGGCAGTGGAAGACAGGAGTGCCTGGCCTGCTCTGGTCCATGGGGTCACGAAGAGTTAGACATGACTAATTGACTAAACAACAACATCTCCAGGGGGACATTCTGTGCATGTAATTAATCAACTACCAATCCAAGTGAAACATGCCCTCTCCCTTAAGCAGCACTCATTTGTGTGAGTAGGGTGGCTTTTTTAATCATGTAGTACCTTTCCTACAATACTGTTCCCCCAGGTGATCCTTACCATACCAAAAGGCCTCCCAACATTGGAAGGAAGCATCAGGATTTCTGCCTCTAAAGGTGCCTAAGGATGCTCTCCTATGGAAACAAGAAGAATTACCGCTGAAAGAAGAATGGCAGATGAAATTAATGGACTATGCAGAATTAGACAAGATGACAGGAAGGATCCGAAGCCTGAGGGACCAGAGATTCTCAGAGGACTGGAGTAAATATTTGAACTATTTGAAAAGCAATTGTAATAAACAGATTACGCTAGTAGGACTGCAAGAAGTTTTGTAAGGAGGATTATGTGAAATATTGCAGAGAAGAAGATTATGAAGAGTTAAGGACAATTAAAAGTAATAGGGAAATTAAGAAATGTAGACTAAGTGATAAAGACTGAAAAATCTTCAGATGTAGTTGATGGACGTCCAAAACATTGTATCAGATAAGAAAATATGTTATATGATTGTTGGGAATGATATGTAATTTTTTTTAAAAAAGGATGCTCTCCTACCCTTACTCTACCTGTTGGATTCCCACATTACCTGCCACTGAAGAGGAAAAGCTTAGCCCCTCACCCCCTACCTGCCTTGAGTAAATTTGTACAGGTCATTCTGCCAAGAAAATATCATTGCTCCAATTGGACAAGTGAATTTCACCCAGCTTATGGGAACCAGTCCTTGTATATTTCATCTCAGAATAATGCATAGTGTCACCCTCATTGCTAGGCAGGTTGATACAGATCTCCCCATTCACTTTCACCCTTGCCTAATGATGTCATTTAGAGTCACCTTCTCCCCTCCACACCCTTTTGGGCAAAATATCCGACCAAACTATGGTCACTTCCAGCCAATAATGCCGAAAAGCACAAAATCCAAGTATGCCAGCATTTGCCCTTCAAGATCCCCAAATGGTTACCACCCTAATGAACCACTAAGAGGTGGAACCATGTTGAAAAAAGGTTTTCTGCATCTGCTCAGTTACTGAACTATTGCAAACCTAGTGCTAATGGGATTTTGTGACTGGTCCATGCAGCCATACTCTGGCCACATATGAGCACTCTCGCCCTCCAACCACCTATGAACAGGAAACAATATTTTGATAATGTAAGTATCATAGAATCATGTTGACTTTTTGGGGGACATAACAGAAGACCAGGATGCCCCTAACTTCCAGTGGCCCAAGGTCTGAATACCTGCTCTGTTGGGTACCCCAGGTAATCTGCAGCTGATGTACCCAATCTGAAAGGAATAGGTGATGGCTTGGTTGGGGTCCCCACTGAACAATGTGGGATGAGGTGGAGGGAGCGGAGAGTAATAGAGGAGCAAGCTTATACAGTGGTGCCTCGCAAGACGAAATTAATCCGTTCCGTGAGGCTCTTCGTATAGCGGTTTTTTCGTCTTGCGAAGCACGGCTATTAGCAGCTTAGCGGATTAGCGCTATTAGCGGTTTAGCGGCTTTTAGCGATCAGCTGTTAAGCGGCTTATCAGTGGATCAGCTGATAAGCGGCTTAGGGCTTAGGAAAAGGGGGGGGGAGGGAAAAAACCCCCGCAGGAACTCGCAAGACATTTTCGTCTTGTGAAGCAAGCCCATAGGGAAATTCGTTTTGCGAAGCGCCTTCAAAACGGAAAAGCCTTTCGTCTAGCGGGTTTTCCGTCTTGCGAGGCGTTCGTCTTGCGGGGCACCACTGTACATTATGACATCAGGGAACAACAGAAGGGCAGGGAGTTTGACCCTGCTCCCCACCCCCACAATTCTAATAAGGTGAGTAACAAAGCCTGAATAGAACTAAACAGAGAAATGGAGGATTCTTAAAGCTTTCCAAAACAAGCCTGGGAAATTTGGAACTTTGGGGTCTCAGCTAAGGAGAATTCAGATAAAAAGAATGTCAGGAACATGCCTCTTCAACCATATAATTGAAAAGGATTGTCTAAAAAGATGAGAATGTAGAGAGGGGTGGAAACAGTACTTTACTCGAGACTTTCTTAACAACCTCTCAATGAAAAGGTCACACTTGTACAATCAGATTGAACAAGCATGTTCATCTGTTTCAACAACGCTGGCAGATGTTTCATGGGTGTGTTTTTTTCTTTTCTTTTGGGGAAACTGGACAGTGAGGGAGTGATTGCTTTTCTTTCCTAGAAAAGTGTATGTGCGGCATTTAAATATAACATTTGAATAGATAATAAAGAAAGCTTACTTCATTTTGTTTTAAAGTATTTCAAGTGCTTTCACTGCCATGGGTATGAGTGTTCCACTGTGAACAGAATGGCCAAATGATATATAAAAGTGTCAGAGCTAAAATAAATCTTTTTATGACTTCTTCAACGTTCATTGGTTTCAATAAAAATCCATTACAGTGTAGTCTTACCTATAAACTTACATATTTGCAAATACTGACTACGATTTGAAAGGGAGTGGGTTGATATCCTTCACATTGGCCATTTTTCTTCCTCATAATGTCCTCTCAAAATTAACTCTTTTTAAAGAAACAGACACATAATTGTTGTTGTTGTTGACTTAACATAGTTCCAGCCTGCCTTTTTACAATTTATGCTTTCCAGCATGTTTGAATGAAGTTTCTTACATTTAGAGCAAATCACTACATATAGATATACCACCCTAGAATACTGGAACAGACTCTCTTAACTTGTGCTTGATGCCTACTCATGTTCTGTTCCTAGGGTGGCCAATTCAGTTCCTTCTAGATGCTGTTAGACAACAACTCCCATCATTCCTGACAATTGGCAATGTTCACTGGGGCTGATGGGAGTTCTAATCCACTACATCTGGAGGGTACCAAATCGGCAATTAATGTAGTGGTGTCTTGGCTTTCACAGTGTGGCAGTGATTAACCTCTTCTCAGGAACATCTGCTCTCCCCTTGATGAAATCTAGGAGAAAAGTACCTGCAGGCTGGGGAGGTTCCTATTAATATTTGCATTGTAAATGTATTTCACAAAGAATACACAGTAATGGGGAAAGGAGTTGGCTGGTTATTCTGTTAGTTGATTCTTTGACTGAGAACATGGGAGCATGGTGACTCCAGGCACTGTCTGGAGGAGTTTGTGAGGACAGCCAAGCTATGGATTAATAACTTATGCACTGCTATGAGGGAGTTTTGAAAGCAAAGGGACTAAACCCTCTTTTGGGCTCAAGCAGGGGGGGAGGGATGGGACACACACATGGTGGGGCCATGAAGCCCGCAACCCTACCTCCTCTGCAGGGCGGAAGTGGCTTTATCACAGTTTTTATCACAGTTCCTCCCACAGACAGATTGATGACAGAATATTCACAGAAGGGGCCCTGATGTTAAATAATCTATGCATGTTGATGCAGAAGCAAACACTGTTGAGTCAAACAGTACTAATTTCCTAGAAAATGGCACTGGGATTGCAATTCTGCATTTCCAATGCCATCCATGTTTACGGTAAAGGGTAAAGGGACCCCTGACCATTAGGTCCAGTCGTGCCCGACTCTGGGGTTGCGGCGCTCATCTCGCTTTATTGGCCGAGGGAGCCGGCGTACAGCTTCCGGGTCATGTGGCCAGCATGACTAAGCCGCTTCTGGCCAACCAGAGCAGCGCACGGAAACGCTGTTTACCTTCCTGCTGGAGTGGTACCTATTTATCTACTTGCACTTTGACGCGCTTTCGAACTGCTAGGTTGGCAGGAGCAGAGACCGAGCAACGGGAGCTCACCCCATCGCGGGGATTCGAACTCCCGACCTTCTGATCGGCAAGTCCTAGGCTCTGTGGTTTAACACAGCGCCACCTGCATCCCCATCCATGTTTACTTAGAACTAAATAGTGCTCAATCCAGTGAAATTTGGGGGTAATAAGTAATAGGATTGCAGCCCTACGGTTGTATTCAACACTGCTGTTCCTCCTCCACTTGCACAATGGAATTCTCCTCTCCTTTTGCCTGCAGCACCCTGTGTGCCCTCACTGGATACAACCCCTAGTCTGTTGAAATGGTTTAGGGCAGCAAATGCTGTTTCTAACATGGGGAAATGGAATGCGTCATTGCACATTAGGCTTTAGGACAAACTTGCCAGCTGACTAGCTTTCCAGGGCTTTGTGAGGCTACAGTGTTGGTCCCTGACCATACCTGTCAGTTCCTTATTTCCTTTCTCTCCCATCCATATGTCCATTTCAATTAGGCAGGCTGTCAGTGAATCTGGACCCAACTTGCCTGCCATCTGGTTTATACGCTGCTGCTGTTGCAATGTGCTTTATTTCATTTAATTGTCTCCTGTAATGAGTTATATTTATCTATCCTTCTATTTGTGGTGCTTTTATTTATTTTAAAACTTTTCATGCCACCTTTCTGAATTAAAAATCCTCCAAGGCAGCTTCCACATTAAAATAAGAACATGCCACTCGCTACTGAATGAAATAACCCCTTGAAACTTCTGCATTAAAAAGAAAAGTTTATAAAGCACAATACATCATCCAAACCAAAAAAAGGCAATATAAAATCTCAACAGCTGAATTTCATTGCATACCTAAAAGCCACTTGAAATTTAGCTTCCCCAAAAGCATTGGAGCAAGCATAGACAAACTCGGCCCTCCAGATGTTTTGGGACTACAACTCCCATCACCCCTAGCTAACTGGAATGATGGAAGTTGTAGTCCCAAAACATCTGGAGGGCCGAGTTTGCCTATGCCTGCATTGGAGAGTGCTAGACTCCCAGATCTCAACACACACAGGATACAGCCTTGGCCATCTATTATTGCTGCTGCGGTGTTGCCAGGTGACCAATTCTGGTAATCTAGTTTGAAATCCAACAGTATGATTTAAAAAGGATGCCGTGTTCCCAGTCAGTTGATCATCAATGCTTGGGAAGCGCTGGGGACAGGGCTTCCTCAGTGTCAAAAACCAGCTGATTCTCAGCACAGTGAAAGCTGTGTTACATACATACATACATACTTCTGAAGTGCAAACAATCAACTGCCAGCTGGTGCCTGGGATGCACTGCTCAAAGGTTGATGCAGGAACTACCCATCAACTGATTGGTGGTACCTGAAATGCAACTTTCACCCAAGCCCTGCCTTTATCTGTGCTGCATCTAGTATCATACAGCACTTGCCAGGTGCAGGGCAGGTGGCGAAAGCTTGGCTGAAATGGCCTCCTAAGCGAGATAGAAAGGCCTGGTGGGGCTCATTAGGCCTGTAGGCTTGAAGTTGACCACCCCTGTCATAGCCAGTCACATACCCCCCAACATTTCTCCAATGAAAATAGGGACGTCCCATTTCACAATGATAATTTTGCTATTTATACCCCATACATCTTACTGGGTTGGCCCAGCCACTCTGGGCAGCTTCCAACATATATAAAAACATAATAAAACACTGTTTGTTTGTTTGTTTGTTTGTTTGTTTGTTTGTTTGTTTGTTTGTTTTAAAAAACTCCCTATACAGGATTGCCTTCAGATGGCTCGGGGGTTGGATAACTCCATAGCCTCCAACATTCCTCGAGTGAAAATAGGGACGTCAGGGGGTGCTGTGGGTTAAACCACAGAGCCTAGGACTTGCAAATCAGAAGGTCGGCGGTTCGAATCCCCACGACGGGGTGAGCTCCCCTGCTCCTGCCAACCTAGCAGTTCGAAAGTGCATGTAGATAAATAGGCACCAATCCGGCGGGTAGGTAAATGGCGTTTCCGTGCATTGCTCTGGTTGGCCAGAAGTGGCTTAGTCATGCTGGCCACATGACCTGGAAGCTGTACACCGACTCCCTTGGCCAATAAAGCGAGATGAGCACCGCAACCCCAGAGTCGGTCATGACTGGACCTAATGGTCAGGGGTCCCTTTACCTTTACCTTTAAGGAAAAGTGGGACATTCAGGGATCAAATCAGAAGTCGGGATGGCCTGGAAAATAGGGACACTTAGAGTCAACCCACCCATTTCTCAGCTATAGAATTGTAGAGGTGGAAGAGACCCCAAAAGTAATCTAACCCAACCCCTTGCAAAGCATGAATCTTTTGCCCAAGGTGGGGCTTAAACACATGGCCCTGAGATTAAGAGCCTCATGCTCTACTGACTGAGCTATCTCAGATGACCATCTAGGAACAGCCCTCAGAGCAATCTAACAATCAGATCTATTGTACGCTCAAGGGTATCACCCTGGTCCTACAGTGATTCTGTTCTTAAAGAGTAATGTGATGGAAATATAGTGGTACCTCAGGTTAAGTACTTAATTCGTTCTGGAGGTCCGTTCTTAACCTGAAACTGTTCTTAACCTGAAGCACCATTTTACATAATGGGGCCTCCCGCTGCCGCCGCACCACTGGAGCACGATTTCTGTTCTCATCCTGAAGCAAAGTTCTTAACCCGAGGTACTATTTATGGGTTAGCGGAGTCTGTAACCTGAAGCGTATGTAACCTGAAGCGTATGTAACCCGAGGTACCACTGTAGTGAATTGGCCACAAATGTCTTAGCCTCTCCTACTCTCAAGCGGTTTGCTGCAACTGGTGCAGGCAAAATACCAAGACTGGCAGGGTCTTTCCTGGCCGCTTGCTTCTGAGAAAAGTAGCTGCTGGATTCAATGGGGCTTATTTCCAAGTGAGTATCGGACTGGTTATTTATTTATTTCTTCAGTGAACTCAAGATGCCACAAATTGTGCTCCTCCTTCCTCATTTAATCCCCACGACAGCAACCCTGTGAGAGAGGTTAGGTTGAGAGTGATTAACTGGCCCAAGGTCACCCAATGAGTTTCATGGCTGAGTGGGGATTTGAATTCTGTTCTTCCAGGTCCAGCTATACAACACTGGCTGCCTGAGACAGGATATTGTGTTTTGGACGGCATGAATAAGAACACATCATTATTATTTTATTTTACATTTGTTTCCCATTCTTCACTAGCTGGTTAATAGATGAAGGTTGCCATGTTTTGTTTGGCAGGCTTCCTATGCCTTTAAGAGTTATATGGCGAGGAAGAAATTCAAAGCTAAGGCCTCCACCATTTAGCTTAATGGAAGCAAAAAAACCCCCCTGAATTTCTGCCTGTCAGGAAAAACAACATCAACCTGTAAACCAGTATGAAAGTATTAAGGACCTCTCAAGTCCATGGCATTGTAAGTAGGACTAACTTATTTTTAGCAGTTGTTAACTTGCAGTTTCTTAAGATCTGAAAGCGGTGCCAATGAATGCCATGTCAGTAAAACCATTCACTGCCATGATTTAATATTGGAGGCTTGGGTAATAAAAAGAAGGAAAAAAGAGGAAGTCAAGCAACAATAAATATGTGATTTAACTGCATTCTTAATGGAACAATGTAATCACCTGTGCCTTAGCTAAATTAATTTTGTATTTTAATGTTAAGAAACTCCAAGTTTGAAGTTCATAGTCTATACTACCAAAAAAAAAATCAATATTACATTACCCAAAGGCACTAATGAATACATTACATCTGGTCGAGGTAGGTAAAAACTGATTTCACAAGGCAACATCTGTGCTTATTAGATTACCTGCTTGAATTGCTAGGGCTGATAACATAACTATTCACAGGAGTCAAATACTGAAAAGTTTCCTATGGGATGAGGCATGGAATGGAACAGGAAGGTGAGCAAAAACACATTCTCTGAATTAAGGAAAGTCTCTCATGGATTAAAGGAACTCAGTAAAGGGACAGGAGGTTTTTCCTATCGTTCCGAATGATGTGCTGCTTATTTGAGAAGCTGTAGGGACGCTGGTGGCGCTGTGGGTTAAACCACAGAGCCTAGGACTTGCCGATCAGAAGGTCGGCGGTTTGAATCCCTGCGATGGGGTGAGCTCCCGTTGCTCGGTCCCTGCTCCTGCCAACCTAGCAGTTCGAAAGCACATCAAAGTGCAAGTAGATAAATAGGTACCGCTCCGGCGGGAAGGTAAACGGCGTTTCTGTGTGCTGCTCTGGTTCGCCAGAAGCAGCTTAGTCATGCTGGCCACATGACCCGGAAGCTGTATGCCGGCTCCCTCGGCCAATAAAGCGAGATGAGCGCTGCAACCCCGGAGTCGGTCACGATTGGACCTAATGGTCAGGGGTCCCTTTACCTTTACCTTTAGGCAGGAAGAATCCACTAGAAGTGTGCATTGCCTCTGTTTTGGGGCCGAATAAAAGGGTATTTGAGAATCTCTCCCCCATCCTAAGTTACAGCACAATAGCCAAAGTCCCCTTAAAGCTGAGCTTTAAGTAGGACATGTATAAGGAATGGAAGTATGGGGTAATCATGAAGTAGTCAACAGCTGCAGGAGGGGAGGTCAGGTGGGCTCAGAATGATCTCAGGCTTGCAAGAGAGGTTAAAAATAATATAAAAGCTTTCCTTGATTATGCTCAAAGCAAGAGGGAGAACAAGCAGGTACAAAGTCCTCAGCATGGGGAAGACACAGAAATGCTCTTGGGTGACAGAGAGAAGGTGGAAATGCTCAACACCTGCTTTGCCTCTGTCTTTATTCAAAACGAAAGAAGTGCCCAACCTAGTGATAATGGAATAAACAATGCAAGGAAGAAGATGTAGCTCAAGACAGGAAAAGAGGTAAGGGAACACCTAGCTACTTTAAATGAATTCAAATCTTTAAGCACAGCCTCACCCTGTAATGTCAAATGGAGAATATTCTCTCTCAACAAAACAAGCACCAGATATCTAAACTGGCTACCCTGAAGTTGCTATTTCCTTTTCTAATGTACAAGCAAGAATACACATCACTTAATTGTTTTACAGTAAGAGATGAACTCTTATTCTTCCTTCAAAAATATTTTAAAAAGTATGGATTTTGAAGTTTTTGTTGGCCTAATAAAAGTATCGTCCTAATATGGATGATGGAGGAAAGTGAATCTGTTTTACTTCCCCCACAAAAGCCCCTGGGCCTGCAATTTCACCATTTTAACCCACTCTGGAAGGGCTTCGTGCCTGCAAATTTCATCTGCTTCTGACCCAAAAGGGGAAATGTTACACATAAGAGTGATTAGGGAAGTCAGAGCTTTGTTGTACACAGAATGCTTCAGTAGTCAAAAAAAGAACACAGAGCAGAGAGTGACTCAGAAACCAATCTGATATTATTATTATTACTTTAAAAAGGGGCAGGTGCAGGGAAAATCTTGGGCCCCATTTGCAGCCCTACTACATATGCACAAAGTTCATTTGTAAACAAAATCTAAGAGTGCTTATGATAGCAGTTACACCCCAATATGAAATACACAAATTCAGTTCCAAGTTGTATGCAGTTGACCTTCCTAGAATCATAGAATCATAGAGTTGGAAGAGACCACAAGGGCCATTGAGTCCAACCCCTTGCCAAGCAGGAAACACCATCAGAGCACTCCTGACATATGGTTGTCAAGCCTCTGCTTAAAGACCTCCAAAGAAGGAGACTCCACCACACTCCTTGGCAGCAAATTCCACTGTCGAACAGCTCTTACTGTCAGGAAGTTCTTCCTAATGTTTAGGTGGAATCTTTTTTCTTGTAGTTTGGAACCATTGCTCCGTGTCCGCTTCTCTGGAGCAGCAGAAAACAACCTTTCTCCCTCCTCTATGTGACATCCTTTTATATATTTGAACATGGCTATCATATCACCCCTTAACCTCCTCTTCTCCAGGCTAAACATGCCCAGCTCCCTTAGCCGTTCTTCATAAGGCATCGTTTCCAGGCCTTTGACCATTTTGGTTGCCTTCCTCTGGACACGTTCCAGTTTGTCAGTGTCCTTCTTGAACTGTGGTGCCCAGAACTGGACACAGTACTCCAGGTGAGGTCTGACCAGAGCAGAATACAGTGGCACTATTACTTCCCTTGATCTAGATGCAATAATCCTATTGATGCAGCCCAGAATTGCATTGGCTTTTTTAGCTGCCGCATCACACTGTTGGCTCATGTCAAGTTTGTGGTCAACCAAGACTCCTAGATCCTTTTCACATGTACTGCTCTCAAGCCAGGTGTCACCCATCTTGTATTTGTGCCTCTCATTTTTTTTGCCCAAGTGCAATACTTTACATTTCTCCCTGTTAAAATTCACCTTGTTTGTTTTGGCCCAGTTCTCTAATCTGTCAAGGTCGTTTTGAAGTGTGATCCTGTCCTCTGGGGTGTTAGCCACCCCTCCCAGTTTGGTGTCACCTGCAAATTTGATCAGGATGCCCTTGAGTCCATCATCCAAGTCGTTGATAAAGATGTTGAATAAGACGGGGCCCAAGACAGAACCCTGTGGCACCCCACTAGTCACTCTTCTCCAGGATGAGGAGGAACCATTGATGAGCACCCTTTGGGTTCGGTCAGACAGCCAGTTACAAATCCACTGAGTGGTAGCATAGTCAAGTCCGCATTTTACCAGCTTCTTTACAAGAATATCATGGGGCACCTTGTCAAATGCCTTGCTGAAATCAAGGTAGGCTACATCCACTGCGTTCCCTTCATCTACCAGGCTTGTAATTCTGTCAAAAAACGAGATCAGGTTAGTCTGACATGACTTATTTTTCAGAAATCCATGCTGACTATTGGTGATCACAGTATTCCTTTCTAGGTGCTCACAGACTGTTTGCTTAATGATCTGCTCCAGAATCTTCCCTGGTATTGATGTCAGACTGACTGGGCGGTAATTATTTGGGTCCTCTCTTTTCCCCTTTTTGAAAATAGGGACAACATTTGCCCTCCTCCAGTCTGCCGGGACTTCACCTGTTCTCCAGGAATTCTCAAAGATGACTGCCAGTGGTTCTGAGATCACATCTGCCAGTTCTTTTAATACTCTTGGATGCAGTTCATCTGGCCCTGGAGACTTGAATACATCTAAACACAGGGCTCCTAAACACAGGGCTCCAAGGAAATAGACATGTGTAGTCATAAGAGAATTGAATCTGTAGCTCATTGTACTGGAAAAAGCAAAGTCAGTGGCTACTTACAAGAACTGTATGCTGCATATATGGTTACTTCTTTGTCCAGTACCCATAGCATTCTCAGAGCATGATGGAATTTAACATAGCTTTGCATACATAATAGATCCATAGGGTCACCATATTTCAAAAAATAAAGTTCCTGACACCTGCTTTTTTTTTTTAGAAACCCACCAAAATTTGTTGAGTTTTTTCGGGGGGAACAAATCCAAATTGCTGAGCTTTTGGGGAGGAACCTCCCCCCAAAATAGTGAGTTTAAGCTTTTGGAGCTTTCCATTACGTTGCCATACATCTTGGTTTTCCCTGACATTTTACCGATTTTGCAAAATCCGCCCCCAACATAATTTTTGCACCTGATTCCAACAGATTTCACACAAAAAAACGCTTATTTCCCTGTGTAGATGGCAGTACTGAATCGGTGGCACATGCCTTTCTGGCTTGCACTCTTTATAAAGACTTGAAGAATGAGATTATGACCCCTCTTTTACTGTCAGCTCTGGGTCGCTCAACCACTGCCACAGTGTCCTTTCCCTTGGCAGATCAAGATGAGCAGGTGACAGCAAAGGTTGCAAGGTTTTTAGCTGGGGCAATCAGAATAATATCCATTATTTGACTATTGATTCAAAACCCTAAAATGTATTTTATATAATTGACTTTTTATTTCTATTCTTTGTATATTGTTTTATTGCTATTTATATAATTGACTTTTTAGTTCTACTCTTTGTATATCGTATTGCTGTTTTATTGTTATGGCCAATGGCTGATGCAAATAAAGATTCATTCATTCATTCATTCATTTTTACACCCGAAAACCAGAATATGTCAGGAATATTCCTGACGTATGGCAAGCCTATGGGTCCAAAAATATCCAGTTCATTTGAACAGGCTTTCATGGGAGAGATAATATAATGTGTTATTTCACATACTGCATTGCCTCTCTGTTGGAGAATGATCCTGGATGGCAGAACTGGATTCTAGACATGATTTCAGAGCCTGTCCAGCTTACCATATGTTTATTTTTAGCATAAATTTAATAGCTGTCAGAAAAACAATGATCAGAAGGGCCATGCCCACTTTGGGCCATGTATTGAGAGATCTCTTCTCTCTGAGGCTAGGGTTCCATTTCTCTTGGAAAAAACAGTTGACCACCACTATTTATTTGCATATGTTCATTTATTTAAGCACATGCAAATTTTCTATCACTGTCACTTGACAAATACATAATTTAAACCATAGCTGACTGATCATAAAAATTATCTTTGTCTGTCTGGTTTTATAGCTGGTTAGGCTAGAGTTCTGCACAAGTTTTTGTAAGCCTTCAAAGTAAATCAGTCTGATTATATTCTATTTTCCCAACCCCTTTAGTCATAGGGAAAGGTTATTGAAGGAATCTCTTAGACACATAGCAAACGCTACCAGATTAATTTGAAATGATAAGAATGTAATTAAGGATTGCTAGAAGCAAATCTAAGTTAAATAGTGGTGTTCTTTTTTTTTAAGCAATAAAGAAGATTTACTATCTATTTTCTGGTAAAAGTATGGGAAATGAGTGCTTTGTGGGTAAAAAATCCAAAAGTAGACTTTTATTTGCAAACTGTTTAGCTGGGTTTAGAAATGTTGAGATAGAAGTCAACTAAATTTTACCAACAGTAAACCTATTGAAATTAATGAACTTGACTAAGTAAGGACCATTAGTCTCAATGGACCTACTCTAAGTATAACTTAGGCTGAATTAGGTGGAAGCCAAGACTGTGAAAGTGGTAGAAAAGGCCTTGAAATGTCTGGTATGGTAGATGCTCTCAACAGGAAGCCTGCCACTTTCATGGGGATTATGTTCTGGGGATTGTGCCTCCAACCAGAATCACGTACAGTGGTACCTCTGGATGTGAACGGAATCCGTTCCGGAGCCCCGTTCACATCCTGAAGCGAATGCAACCTGCGTCTGCGCATCTGCACGTGTGCGGGTCGTGATTCGCTGCTTCTGCGCATGCACGTGACGTCAATTTGACCGTCTGCGCATGTGCAAGCGGCAAAACCCGAAAGTAATGCACTCCATTACTTCCAGGTCACCGCAGCGCACAACCCCCAAAAATACTTATCCCGAAGCTACTTCAACCCGAGGTATGACTGTATGGGCAAAATACATGGGGTTCAGTGCTGGGTGGGATAGCCAAAGTCTTTTTTCCTGGACACCTGACTGCTTTCTGCCCCCTTTTTGATTCTTTGGGGTTTTGGCCAAGAACATAAAGCCAAATGCACATAAGTGAGATGCGCCAATGTTGCAGGCTTTCTGTAATTGTCAAGGAATGATGTACATATGCAATAGCGAACCAGGTGGAACTTTGTAAGGTGAGAGAACAAGATCCCACTGCTGATTTCGCAAGATCCGCCTCCTTGCAGGAATATGGAAGCCTAGGAGAATCAGATGCCCCACAACAGCATCTTGGACGAGGTGGCTTTCAAAGAGGGGGAGACAATCGCATAGAGGAGAGGCCCATCCAAGGCAAGTAGCAGTGATGGCTATGCTCAGCTTCCAGAGCAATGCTTCTGAAAAGCACTTGCTGGAAGCCACAGGTGGGGACAGGGTTCCTATGACCCTCCAAAAGCTGTTTCAGAAGGACCCCTTCCTTCCCTCTGCGCCACTACCTGAGGGTCGCCACGTCTTTCCAGGGATTTGGCCAGAACAAAATATATGTTGGGGAAAGGCTCCCTTCCTGCAAAGAAAATGAAGACATCAGCAGGTGCCTGGCTCCCAGCCATGCTAGCACCAGTCTGGGGCAGGAGAGTGGGGGGCACTTGTTACCAACCAGTTATTCACAACAGTAAATATAATCTGGGGACCACAGCTGAGGACCTACCAAGCTGACAACATCTGTGGACAAGTCAAGCCAGGGAGCCAAGCCACATGCACCAGTGAAAGGTGATGCTATTATTATTATTATTAATGAAGACAGGAGTGCCTGGCGTGCTCTGGTCCATGGGGTCATGAAGAGTCAGACATGACTAAACGACTAAACAACATTATTATTATTATTATTAACAACAACAACAACAACAACAGTATTTCTATGCCACTCATCTCCTCTGGGCCTTGGAGCTCCTCCTACCTTCAGAGTTTCTTCTCATGCGCACTGATGGGCACACTTGATCCTATTACTGGACTACTGATCCCAAAGAGTTGCCCAGCCCAGCTTCAGGTCCCCCACCAAATGCCCCCCTTCTAGAATTCACCACTCTCAACCGACTCTCAACTGCCTCCCCCAACATTCACGCTCCCTTTCCAAGGCTCCTCCAACCTTCCGTCTCTACCAGAATTCCACTCTCTCTTTTTCCCCCTCCCTCCCTGTTTGACATTCACTTGGGAATTCTAATAGAATCACCTTAATTACCGTATTGCAAAAACAGAGGAAGAGGTTACATATGGGAAATGTCTGGGAATCCCAAAATCTATCGAAACTCACAGACCCTGACCTATGCCTCATGGGAGGACTTAGGATCCACCCTGGACCTCAACCTTTCCCTGTTCCCTCCCTGTGTCAAACTAAAGATTGTAACCCCCTCGGGGCACGAACCTCTTTCCCAAGGGTCACACGCAACGATGGTGCAAACAAATAAGACAGAATAAATCTCACTGCACTCCTGCCCCGTGCAAGCTGAAGCCCGCTAGAAGCCTTTCCCTTAAAACCAAAGGCTGTGCACACATTATCCATTGGGGGCCCCTGCAGCATGAAAAGGGGCTAAGTCCACAGAGCTGCATTGCTGGGAGGCAGGGACCTGGCAAGCTATCTATAGCTGTCAACAAGCCAAGCCAGGGAGCCAAGCCACATGCGCCAGTGATGGATGATGACAATAATAATGATAATGATAATGATAATTAATAATTCTATGCCACTCCTCTCCTCTGGCCTTGTGCTCCTCCTACCTTCACAGCTCCTATTCATGATCAGTGATGGGCAAGTATCTTGGCAAGGATCTCACCATCATCTGACAGCATCCCTCTTGCAGGGTAATATAAGGCTAGCTTGCAAAGTGGCACTTTGTGACATCAGATGACAAACAAAGGCCAGGCTGCTGGGTTGCCAGGCAGCTGAATTAAGAAAAATAAAATCAGAGGGATCAAATTGTGCTGGGATGAGGCCACCGTGGGTCAGGCCAAAGGGTGCTGTTGGGGTGTGTGGTTATGTCTCCCCTTGTTCTGCATCTAGCTCCCCCGCCCGTTCCTTTAGCTCCTCGATAGAATCATAGCATGGTAGAGTTGGAAGGGATCCCAAGGCAGGATATCAAATCCAAACTCTTCTAGTCCAGCCCCTGGCAATGCCAGGATCCTGCCCACAGCCAGCCCTGGCTGGGCTCCAAATTCTGACCTCCTCCTTACCAGCCAGATGCACTGACCCCTTGCAATTCTGCATGGGGTAGATAAAGGGAGAGAGAAACGTTTTGCTCTCTGTTACAGATAGGTAGCCGTGTTGGTCTGCCATAGTCAAAACAAAACAAATTCCTTACAGTAGCACCTTAAAGACCAACTAAGTCAGTTCTGGGTATGAGCTTTCGTGTGCATGCACACTTCTTCAGATACACTGTCCCTCAGGACATTGATATGAGAGCCACACCGTGCAGCCCTGTCAAAATCTCAAGGGCCGTCACAGGGAAGGAGAGTGGAAGCTTGTTTTCTCCTGCTCCACAGGCCCTCAAGACCTGAAGCCATGGCTTCAAGCAACAAGAAAGGAGATTCCGACTCAACTTCAGGAAGAACGTTCTGACAGCAAGAGCTGTTTGACTGTGGGAGGAAATCCCTCAGAAGGTGGTAGACTCTCCTTCCTTGGAGGTTTTTCTGCAGAGGTTGGATGGCCATCAGCTATGGATGCTTTAGCTGAGATTCCTGCATTGATTGATTGGTTGGTTGGTTGTATTTCTATGCCGCTTTTCATTCAAATGAATCTCAAAGCGGCTTACAACCTATAAATAACCATAACATAATAAAACATAATAGCACATCAGTAATAGCATATCAATAAAACAGTTGCAATCATTGCAGGGGTTGGACTAGATGACCCTCGGGTCCCTCCCAACTCTACAATTCTATCATCCTATGATTTAAAGTGCTTCCTTCTCACAGACCTACAATTCCCAGAACCTCTAACAAACTACAATTCCCTGGATCATTTAGGGGAAGACACCTGCTTTTTAGAACAGGAATGAGGAGCTTCTCCGATTTCCTAGGAACCAGGAATGGGAAGCTCAAGTGCTTCTAACAGGATGCTTTCAGGGAACAGGGTGTATAAAAGATTGTTTCAAAAGTTGGGTGCCCATCCTCTCTCTGCTGAGCTATGGCAAGACCCCATGGGGTTCCAGGCTCTCACCTCTGGAGAATTGAGACTTGGCAGAGGCTGTTGTACCTTTAAGAAATACAGTTTATTCACTTTACACCTTCAGTCTGTGTGGGGAGAGTCCAGATCTTACAGCAGAGTCCTTTCAAGAGGGACTTGTCCCCCACAGCAGGGCAGCCAGCCTTCCCAAGTTGGATTCCAGACTCTCTTTCGTCTTCTCCTTCTCCTTCTCCTTCTTCCCAGAACCCCTTGCTCAAAACCTCTCTTTTTCTGCCGCCTCTCACCCAGTTATCCTGGCCCCCTTTCAAATCCCATCTCTGTTCACATCACAGGGCAAGGGAGAAGGAGTTCTCTGGCATTTCCAGTTAGGCTCTCCTTGTCCTTGAATTGTTTCTTAATGGCCCTCACTTGGCCAGGTCCTTCTGTATAGGCAAGCCCAGGAATTCCTCTGCAGCTTGTATTTCTCCCTTCAAAACCCAACTAATCCCAAATCCTAGCATCTATTAATTTCTAAGGTTTGGTGGGATCCCCCCCTCAATCAATAACAATATTGTGTGTAATATTTCATTTCTGAGCACAATTCAAAGTGTTGGTGCTGACCTTTAAAGCCCTAAACAGCCTGGGTCCAGTGTATCTGAAAGAGCGTTTCCACCTCCATCGTTCTACCCAGACACTGAGGTCCATTGCCAAAGGTCTTCTGGCGGTTCCCTGGCTGTGAGAAGCCAAGTTACAGGGAACCAGGCAGAGGGCCTTCTTGGTAGTGGCACACGCCCTGTGGAACGTCCTCCCACCAGATGTCAAACAGAACAACAACTACCAGACTTTTAGAAGACATCTGAAGGCAGCCCTGTTTAGGGAAGCTTTTAATGTTTGATGCATTACTGCATTTTAATATTTTGTTGGAAGCCACCCAGAGTTGCTGGGGAAGCCCAGCCAGATGGGCGGGGTATAAATAATATTTTTTTGTTGTTGTAACTAAGGTTAGAATTCTATTAGAATTTCAAAGGGAATGTTAAGCAGGGAGGGAGGGGGGAAGAGAGAACATGGAATTCTGGTGAAGATAGAAGATTGGAGGAGGCTTGGAAAGGGAGTTTGAATGTTGGAGTGGGGAGGCAGTTGAGAGCGGTGGGTTCTGGAGGGGGGCACTTGGTGGGGGTCATCAAGCTGGGCTAGGCAGCTAGTCAGCTTAGGATCAATAGTACAGTCGCCATCGCCCTTGTTTGATGGTGGCTGAAAAGGAACGGAGACATAGAGAGGGACTGTGAGTCTCCTGTGGAGGCAGGGGCATGTGGCAGTCCTATGCCCAGCAAAGAGGGGCTCTGCCAACTGCCCAGGAAACAGAATTCCTTCAGTTTAGGTGGGCCACAGAGCCAGGGCTTGGCTAGCATTGCTAATGCTCAGATGCCTCACACTAGCCTCTCCAAGGGCCAGGTTGTGTCTGCCACCCACTGTGACACCTCCAGAGAAAGCAGACTTACAGGCCTGGGCTATAAAAGAAAGAAATTGGGAGCTACAGCCCATGTCACGGACATGGATTTCATAGAAAATCCTCATGGAAAGATGCCTCGCATGTCCATGCTTCTCTCCCCCCACCCCCGGTTGGTCCAACACTTACCCGAAAGCCGACACACATCCAGCTAGCTTCAGCCTTCTGAAGCAGATCTCCCAACAGCAGTCAGAGAAGGAAAGAAAACTGCTTTTTTCATTTTAAGAATGTTTATTAAGAAATATTAATTAGTAATCCTTGGAATATCAAAAGCAACCAGTTCCTCCAATTTCTATATTGAGTTTTAACATATGCCAGTGATGCCGTTCTTCTCTTGTCAGAGACTGGCAAGCGGAACATCCCAGAAGACATGCAAGGCACTGAGCAGCATGGAATTCCTCCAGCGACTTAGAAGGACAATACAATCCAGAAAGGCAAGACTGGGATGCCACGGATGATGGAGTTTCGCTTTTGTTTAAAATGTTCTCTAGTGCCCAGATTTCCTGCATGCATAAGGGGCAGTGGGGAAGAGGCGCGAGGGATGGCAGCTGGGAACCGCTGGGATGCCCTCTGATTCTTCATCCTGGCAACTGGAGCTGGAGCCTGATCCCTGGAGTCGTGGCCCTGTGGACGAAGCAGGGAATGGGCTCTGACTGGCCAAAAACTACAGACAGAACGTCAGCTCAGACGCACATTCAGCTCCCTCAGCCACACCAAACATTTAGAGGCCTATCCAAGGCAACTAGCCATGATGGCTATGCTCAGCCTCCTTGGTTTGGGGGAGCAATGTTTCTGAAAGAAGTTGTAAGAAGCCGCAGGTGGGGAGAGTGTTCCTACGACTCCCAAAAGGTATTTCCCCATGCCCCAGTGCCGGAGGTTTGTCACGTCTCTCCAGGGATTTGGCCAGAATAAGGTAAACGTTGGGGAAAGGCTCCTTCCACGAAAAGAAAACAGAGATATCAGCAGGCGCCTGGCTCCCTGCCAGGGGCAGAGGAAGGAGGGGGGCGGTCCACCCCAGGTATCATCACGGTGGTGGTAGTGACAAAATTACCGTACTTTTCTATCTATAAGACGCCCCCCCCCATGTATAAGATGACCTCTTTTGGGAGGACTATAATTTATTCCAAACTTAAAAATAGAAAGCGTCAACAAAACAGGTTTAAAGACTCTCTCAAGGAAATCTAGAAAAATATAGTATAAACACCAACAACTGGGAAACACTGGCCTGTGAGTGCTCCAATTGGAGAACAGCCTTTACCAAAGGTGTCATGGGCTTTGAAGACACTTGAACTTGGGACGAAAGGGAGTAACGAGCTAAGAGGAAGGCACATTTGGCAAACCCTCACCATGATCAACTCCCACCCAGAAACCTATGTCCCCACTGTGGAAGGACGTGTGGATCCAGAATTGGCCTCCACAGTCACTTACAAACTCACTGTTAATATGTTTGTGGAAGACAATCTTACTCGCCTATAAGTGATCGCCAAAGAATAAGAAGATTGGTGAGCTTTACTAATGGCAGAAAAGGCAACAGCCTGATTTTGAATAGCTTTTCTTAACACAGGGACATCTGATTTCCAGCAGAAACCTTCTAGTTTGTTTGTAGCTGATATTTATCCTCAAGCAGCTGAGCTATGTCTCTACAAATTCCACGACCCAGTCTTCAGAATAATAATTTTAAAAGTGAGTTGGCAAGTGCAGCGTTCATGTGGTCAGTGAAATATCTGGGTACAAGGCAGGGAAGGGAGAGAAAGGAAATCAGTACAATAGTAATCCAGCAGAATTTGTGGCACACTGAGAACTTTTAGAAGCCAATAAATGCTTTTGTATTGTGTATTGCAGCTTCGATTAAGGGCACCAATTCAGAGAGCTGGACAATTTGTCAAGCTGTTTCTGTGGCATTCCCAAGTGTGCCTTTAGTAAATGAAATTGCTTATTATGACTGTTTTTAAAAAATTCATTTGCTCTGAGCGATTTTTAGTGATGCTTTTTCTCTATAATTCTTATTTGAACCGGACTGAAAATGCAACTATCTAAAGGTTAAAAGGAGTGCAAGCTGTGTTTCTAGCTCCCCTCCACCCTGTGCTTGTGATTTTGTTGTATTTGTGAGGTTTTTTTTGCGGTTTCTGGTGCATATCTGACCAGAGTCATGACTCGTGAATTGTTTGTCACACTCTGATATGATCAATTTTGAGATCCTCCTATGCTTGCAAAGCACAGTATCGGCGTCAAATCCTGTATTGTTTCATGCAATGGACAATGGCAGAGGAAATGAGCAGACGTTTGGGAGGAAATTACATTTTTGCCCTTGGAATGCTATCGTTCGAGCCTTCCTGAAACCTTAAATCCATTTCATATGCACTAATGACTTTGCAGCTACAGTTAAGCAAGTGCCACTGTCCTGAAAGCTGATCAAGACTAATGTGATCATAAAGCACAGCAGAGATAACAAAATGAACTGCAGTCAACGTCCCATGATGTGCCTTTTGTGCTAGTCTTAAGAGCTTAGTGCTTCAGTTCTGTTTAACATTTGCAAAGGTGGCAGAAAGCTGGGCCATGATAGCTTTTCACCGGGAAAGTTTGCAGGGCCTCTTACTGCCTGCTCCTAGGTCTTGCTGACACAATAAAATTGGATCTGAGCTCTACCATTTCGACTGAAGACCAGTGTCTGCAAATTAGAGACTTTGCTCTCAGTACCATCTTTGGAGATTTGAGACATGAGCACGAGAGACGGAGCCTTCTCTGTGTCAGTTCCCCAGTGCTGGGAGGTTCTGCCTAGTTAAAAATCATTGGGCTGCTTCTTCTTCTTCCTTTTTTTTTTTTTTTTAAGATATTTATTAGAGTTTCCAATTTAATACAAAAAGAAAAACAACAAAAAACAAAAAATGACAAAAATACAAAAATTCACAATTAAAACAAAACAAAACAAATGTAGTTCCCTTTACTTATTTCCATTACCTCATATCCCGGACCTCCTCTCACCTCCCCCTTTTGTATTCCAGTTCAAATTCTTAATTCAGCAAATCCTTATTATAACTTAATATAACTTATTTTAACTCATTACTCCGCCTTTGCATTACAGCTGGTAACCACTTAATTTCTGTCCAACATCATTCTAACATTCATTAATTTTGCAATATTTCTGTAGGTAGTCTTTAAATTTCCTCCAGTCCTCTTCCACCGACTCTTTTCCCTGGTCTTGGATTCTGCCGGTCATTTCTGCCAATCCCATGTATTCGATCATCTTCATCTGCCATTCCTCCAGAGTGGGTAAATCTTGTGTCTTCCAGTATTTTGCGATGAGAATTCTTGCTGCAGTTGTCGCATACATAAAAAAAGTTCTGTCCTTCTTTGGCACCAATTGGCCAACCATGCCTAGGAGAAAGGCCTCTGGTTTTTTCAGGAAGGTATACTTAAATACCTTTTTCATTTCATTATAAATCATTTCCCAGAAAGCCTTAATTCTTGGGCACGTCCACCAAAGGTGAAAGAATGTACCTTCAGTCTCCTTACATTTCCAACATTTGTTATCGGGCAAATGATATATTTTTGCAAGCTTGACTGGGGTCATGTACCACCTATAAATCATTTTCATAATATTCTCTCTTAAGGCATTACATACCGTAAATTTCAAACCGGTGGTCCATAACTGTTCCCAGTCAGCAAACATAATATTGTGTCCAACATCTTGTGCCCATTTAATCATAGCAGACTTCACCGTTTCGTCCTGGGTATTCCATTTCAGCAGCAAATTGTACATCTTTGACAAATTCTTTGTTTTAGGTTCTAACAATTCTGTTTCTAATTTCGATTTTTCCACCTGGAATCCAATTTTTTTATTCAATTTATAAGCCTCCATTATCTGATAATAATGCAACCAGTCTCGCACTTTACTTTTTAGTTTCTCAAAACTCTGCAATTTCAATTTATCTCCCTCTTGTTCCAAAATTTCCCAATATTTTGGCCATTTGGACTCCATATTAAGTCTTTTAAAGGCTTTCGCTTCCATTGGTGACAACCACCTTGGGGTTTTATTTTCCAATAAGTCTTTGTATCTTATCCAAACATTAAACAATGCTTTCCTAACAATATGGTTTTTAAATGCTTTATGTATTTTAACCTTGTCGTACCACAAATATGCATGCCACCCAAAAGCATTATCAAATCCTTCTAAGTCCAAAATGTCTGTGTTCTCAAGAAGTAGCCAGTCTTTCAACCAGCAGAATGCTGCTGATTCATAATAAAGTTTGAAGTCTGGCAGGGCAAATCCGCCCCTTTCCCATTGGGCTGCTTCTTTGCTTGACTTTGGCCAAAGTTCTTTGAGTGGAGGGAGGGGGGGACTTTTATTTTGATGGGATTTTAAAGTATGGCTGCCAGAAAACCCTGCTCAAAATCATGGAGAACCACTGCGAATTATAATATAGACCATGGGTTAGCAAACTAAGGTTCGCGGGCCGGATGAGGCCCAATGGATCCGGCCTGCAGATGGTCCAGGAATCGCTGCTTGGATCGCCATTGCGTGGATCGCCAGCGCATGCGTTCTTTCCCTCTCCCTCTCCCTCACATGGCGGCACTTTTCTCCTCAGGGACAGAGCAATCTTGTCCCATGCCAGGCTCCATTGATGGTGGGAGTTGGCTTGCCCACCTGCCCGCCTCAGCAGGGCAGCACCGTGAAGGGGGCATGTGACGTCGGCTGCCAACTGCTGCTGCATTTTCTTCCTGCTCCTCCTCCGTCTCCCTCAGTCCGCCCTTCCTTCCTTCTCCGTGCCTGTTTCCTGCACCGATTCCTTGCGCACTTCGTTCATCACTGCCCGCCTCCCTCCCTCCTTCCTTCATTCCTCCCATGACATTCAGGTGGGTTGTTGCGAAGGCCAAGGTAGCTGCTTGCGGGTTGGCGGGCGGCTCTGTCTTCTTCTCCACGGTGCCTCTCAGGAAGCAGCAGCAGCAGGTAGTGGGTAAAAGCTCCGGTGAAACCCCCGGTTCCCCTACCTCCATCCGCGGCTCCTCCACCGGCGCTGCTGCTTCTGTCTTCACTGGCCAACACAGCCTCCTACCCTGCCACGGCAGCTGGCTGGCTGGAGAAGCCCAACTGCGGCTACTGGGACAACAACTGGGACAGGTAAAGCGAAGCATCTTTAGGCCTCTTTGCGGGTGGGTGAAAACCGTTCATATTTTTTTCCCCAAAATATAGTCCGGCCCCCCACAAGGTCTGAGTGACAGTGGAACGGCCCCCTGCTGAAAAAGTTTGCTGACCTCTGATATAGACAATACAAAGCTACAAGCAGACCCTATAACTTTCCCTATTTTCTAGGGACAGTACTGGATTTACAGAAGCCATCCTAGTTTCGGATCTGATCCTGGAATATCCCACTTTTCATTAGGACAATGCTGGAGGGTATGGAGTTATGTGAGCCAGGCAAATAAGTAACTATACAACCTTTAGAGGACATCTGAAGGCAGCTCTGTATAGGGAAGTTTTTAAATGTTTAATGTTTTATTATGTTTTAATAAATGTTGGAAGTCGCCCAGAGTGGCTGGGGGCAACCCAGTCTAATGGGTGGGGTATAAATATAAATGTTGCTGTTGTTGTTGGATAGGACGGCCCTATTTTCATTGGAGAAATGTTGGAGAGTATGCTTCCTGTGGTCCTATGACCTTTTTCCACCTGGGACATAAAGTAGTGTGGGGGGGGGAGCTATTCTTATGTGGAAGCAAATAAATGATTAACTCCATCTTCCTCTCATAGTGCAGACTTGTTCCCTATTGAGATTCCCTGTGGCTCTGTGTGTGTGTGTGTGTGTGTGTGTGTGTGTGTGAGAGAGAGAGAGAGAGAGAGAGAGAGAGAGAGAGAGAGAGACTCAGCCATTTTGTTCCTTAATTTTGATTCTGGATTTTCTATATGAGGATTCGCCATACTCTGGTAACAAAGACAGATGTTTCAATATTCAGAATCCTTTTTTTAAAGCATCTTGTCTAGTGAATAAATACTGTTCTTCTGAAGGAACATGCTTTGGCATCACCTGGGTGTATGGGGGGGAAACTATCACTGAATTAAAAAACAGCACATTTTTTAAATAATAACATCATTTAATTGGAATTGCTTCAACTGAAAAAATGATGTTGCTATGAAATAACTGTCAAATATATATTTTTTATTGAAAAAACCCTTCAGTTATTGAGTAATAAAGTGATTGTGGCTTTAAGTAAGCTTGGGGAAAGGATATACGCATAATCCTCGACCTCAGCTGCCTAAATACCTTGATACACTACAGGGGGGAATGCTTGCAAAGGTAATCATTTAGGTGTTCCTCTCATCATTTCAAAGAGAGCTGAACTCTCTTTTCACTTTAAGGTCCAGATCAGACTTCAAAATAAGATCTGTTTCTTTCTATTACTGAATAAATCAATGTTGCGGCTAATACTCCTGTCTGCTTGCACTGACTCTTTGCCATTTCATTTTGCAGGATTACAAAAACCACAGAGCTATTAAAAGAAGTGTCGTCATACCAATTTGTTACTGATCAGTAGAGCACTTCATTGTAATGCAACAGATTAATATAGAATGTGCAGACAGACACAATGGAGAACATCAGCTGCATCTCTTCTTCCAGAAGTGAGTTTGCATTAATCGTTGAGATCAGGAAGCCTGTCACATTGTGAGGAGTTTTATTTTCTACCCCACATTTCAGTAATTAGTACTGCAAAACCATCATCTTAACAGAATGAAATAAATAAGTAAATAAAAGTGTTAGTTCCGTTTCCTGTGTGCTTCTATCTACCTGCTGCTTCCAGGATAACTGGAAGAGAAATAGCCATAGATCAATCTATCAATCTATCATCTATCTATCTCATTTCAAATTTATCCCTGGGGATTATTGGACACGAGACAAGAAGCGTCCTGAAATGCAAAGGAAGGGTAGGATTCTAAGGCAGATGAAGAATTTGTCTCCTCTCCAACCAAGAGATGAGAACGTTGAATGCTTTCTGGCAGAGGGTCCTCACATATCCTAGAATCATAGGATTGTAGAGTTGGAAGGGACCCTGGGGTCATCTAGTCCACCCCACCCCCGCAGGACTGATTTGTCAATCAGTGTGACACTGCCAACAACAGCTCCTGAGCCGGAAATCATTTTCAGATTAGATACTCTCAAACGTGGGCTCAGTAGTGACTGGGCGTGGTGAGCTCACTACCAAAACTGAAGTTATTGGAATATGCATTAAGATGCATCCTATATTTTGCACCTCGAGATCTACTATTTTAGAATTATTTTATTTATAAAAAAATTATTGATGTGCTGTCGCAGTGGTTTGTAACAGCATAAAAAACATATGGGGGGCATGGCTGGGGAGGGAAGGAGCAACCCCCCCTCCAACTAGCAGTGGTGGCCAAACTTGGCCCTCCAGCTGTTTTGGGACTACAATTCCCATCATCCCTGACCACTGGTCCTGTTAGCTAGGGATGATGGGAGTTGTAGTCTCAAAACAGCTGGAGGGCCAAGTTTGGCCACCATTGAGCTACAGCAACATTTTCAAGGCAGCTAGCATTACAAGCCTAGCAAATAATTGACTAATGATACCATAAACCACAGAGCCTAGGGCTTGCCGATCAGAAGGTCAGCGGTTCAAATCCCCACGACGGGGTGAGCTCCCATTGCTCAGTCCTAGCTCCTGCCCACCTAGCAGTTCGAAAGCACATCAAAGTGCAAGTAGATAAATAGTTACCGCTCCGGTGGGAAGGTAGACGGCGTTTCTGTGTACTGCTCTGGTTCGCCAGAAGCGGCTTTGTTATTCTGGCCACATGACCCGGAAGCTGCACCTGGCTCCCTTGGCCAATAAAGCAAGATGAGCGGCACAAAGCGTGTTCTCCTTCATGGAGAGCACGTGTTGCGGTGGGGGCCTCCAGGACACTCCAAAGTTGGGGGGCGGGCTAATTGATCGTTGGCCACTGATGCGATTGGGGCTTCCCTTGTTGTTGGGAAGAAGTTAATGTTGCCATTTATTGATTGACAGCCAGAAATAGTAAAACTCCTTGCACAAGGCTAGGGCTTCCTCTTTTCGCCCGTGCATCGGATTGCCCGTCCCTCCCTTCCTAGAATAGGGTTGTTTGCTTTGACCTTGCTATGCCTGTCATGGGGTCGTCTGCTTTTGGAGCAGGGGCCTGGTAGGAATTTTGTCCATCTGGCTGATTGGCTGGGGCCATTTGGTTTTTGCCTACTGCGTAGCAAATCGTCACAACTTGTAAGGTTCGCGGTTAGGCATTGGTTTATGGTTTGGTTGGTTGAGGGGCATGGACTGGCTGTGCCTGCCCCTCTAATGCTGCTGCTGCAAGGGATTCCGTTAAAGGAATTGGGAGCTAACTATTGCTTGTCCACTCTGTCAAGGGGGCTCGGGCCATAGCAATGAGCTCCTGGTTGCATTTGGGGTGAGGGCAGGTTCCCTGCTCCACGTAACCCCCAAGTGTATTCCCCCATTCTGACTTTCGCATCGTGTGAAATGTCAGTCTGTCCCCCATGGTGGGGGCAGATAGTCGCAACCAATGCCTATGCAACCACTCACAAATTTGTATTTTAATAAAGTTGTGGCCAAAATTATGCCAAAAATCTTAAACAAAAATTTCTGTGTGATGTGTGAGTTATTGGGGTGGACCTGGGGACCTCGACACGCAACCCCGGAGTCTATCACAGAATTTCCTGTATAAGAGTAAAGGTTAGAAAAGGAACAATCACCTTCTTGGAATCTGTAAACGCGCAGCACGATATAAGGTGGCAGAATGAATTGTACTAATTCATCATGCAGATAGGAGATAATCTCCTCAATCTCTCTGTAGAATATATCGTCCTATAATGCTATGCACCCCTCACCTGCAAGGGCCTTCCTTATTCTGCATTTTCTGTAGTGATGCACAATCACTTTTGTTGTGAGCCATTCTGAAAGCCCATTAGGACTAGTTTAGCAACCTGTGGATGTCCAGAAATACCTGTACGTGATCACATCCCACACTCATTTGGGTTTAGGTCAATTCTGGGGCTCACGCCTGTAGGCCAAAAGAAATATCATGGACAAATATCTTGCTTTTTACTAGAGTGCTGCTGAAATTTTCAATCCTTATAGTCACCCAAGATTTATCTGCGCATAAAAATCTTGACTCTTGAAGAATCGTAATTAAAATATAAATGTTTCAGAGAGAGTTGGTTACATTTCATGGTTAATGCTTTTCTTGACCTTGATCATTTACATCTATTTCCACAGAGATCTGGGGTTTTCCTCCTTCTCCCATCAGGGTTGTTCTGAAATTGGTACATGGTCTTTATGACCACATGCTAAAAGCCAATCAATATCACGAAAGGCAGAGAGTGACACTGAAAATGCCCATCATTTCATCAGTCGATTCCAATGATGAAAAAGTTGGTATATGCAGCAGAAAAAATACAGTGGTGCCCCGCAAGACGAATGCCTCGCAAGACGGAAAACTCGCTAGACAAAAGAGTTTTCCGTTTTGGAGGTGCTTCGCAAAACGAATTTCCTATGGGCTTGCTTCGCAAGACGAAAATGTCTTGCGAGTTCCTGCGGTTTTTTTCCCCTCCCCCCCTTTTTCTAAGCCGCTTATCCGCTAAGCCGCTAAGCCGCTAAAAGCCGCTAAACCGCTAATAGCGCTAATCCGCTAAGCCGTCAATGGGCTTGTTTCGCAAGACGAAAAAACCGCTAGACAAAGAGAATCGCGGAACGGATTCTTTTCGTCTTGCGAGGCACCACTGTAGAGGTGAATATATATCATTAAATACAGAGCAAGCACATACTCTTGATTATGATTTAGGTGGATACTGCCCTAGGGTAGGGGTGGAGAACCTGTGGCTCTCTGTAGTTGTTAGACTACAGTTCCCATCATCTTTGTCCATTGACTATTGAAAGCCTCAACACACACCCTCCAACATTACTCCAGTGAAAATAGAGACATCCTAAGGAAAAGCAGGACGTTCCTGGATCAAATCAGAAATCGGGATGGTTTCTGTAAATCCGGGACTGTCCCTGGAAAATTTGGATAATTGGAAGGTCTGTCAATGTCTTCCACATGTGTTGTGTCGGGAAGATTTTGGGCATCACATGGCAGGACAGAGTCTCAAACAAAGGTGTGCTCTCCCAATCCCACATTCCCAGAATGTGTCCTGTCTCAGTGACATCTACACTGGCTTGGTCATGTGCACAGAATGGAAGATGTCAGGATCCCCAAGGATGTGCTCTGTAGGGAGCTGGCTTCAGGTACCAGGCCTGTTGGCTGACCAACTCTGCATTGCAAAGATATCTGCAAACATGACATGGCGGCTGGCAATATTAATCTTGCTATGTGGGAATTCCTTGAAGATCACTGTAGTGCCTGGAGACAGTCAGTCAGGTTGTGTAGCCACAGCAATGGCCAGAGGAGGAATGACTGCTGGGAGGAGCACACAGAGAAGAAACGCCATTGTTCATGTTCAGCAGCATGACCAGGCGCCTTTGTGTGCCCCAACTGCAAGAAAACATATCTCTCCCATATTGGTCTCTATAACCACATCAGGTGCTGTAAACTTCCAACAGTTTGTCTTCACCCTCAAAGCTGCACTTCTCCATTGTCTCCCAAGACAGATGGATGAAAGCAGCAACAGTTAACCACCATCTTAAAGTGGATCTTCGAGAGCTATTAAAAATCACAGAGGGACTTTGTTTTTGCAAGTGAGCGAGCAAGGCAGCCAATTTAAACACTGGTTTCAATAGAAGAATGTTATGTTTACCACCCACTTAAATCAATGGGACTCGTGGGTGGCTCATATTGCCTGGCTGTCACCAAATGCATTGAAACTGTGGACGTTTTTGAAAGGCTTTTGTCTGGTTGGTTTGTTTTCTTGGACAAGGAGTTCTTCACATATGACAGAGCATGTTTTGAGCTGCACTTTGGAAATGGATAGCCCATTGTTCTAGCTATCTTAAACTCTTATTGCCCAAGAGCCACTCATTTGCCACTTACCATCTCTTGATAGTCATTTTGGATGTTTTTGTTGCTGTTCAGCTGCTGATAAGGACCATCTGAGAGTCAAGCAGTATTGGTGTACTTAGACTATCTCAGAAGCTGGATTTAATATTATCTTGGCAATCCACTCTGCACATGGTAATGTGGTATTACTTCTCTTATGGGGTGTTAGGGTACACTTCGATGTTGCCACTCATTAATTACATTCTTTGAGCATTGATGCTATTATTTAATTAAGCTTCTGCCAGTAAGAATGAGCACACAGAAATCCAAGGAAGGTTTCATAGCTGAACTTTCTTTGGTTCATTTATAGCTCATCAGTTGCAATCACTTCAGTATAAGTGGCAACCCATCTTTCTCCCTCCCTCCCTCCCTCCCTCCCTCTCCCCACCCAGCAGCCAATGGGGTGAGGGACAGATCACTCTTGCCAAAGGTCTGAATTGATAGTTTGTAGCTGCTTTTTGAAATGAGATTATGGTCCACAAATGACCCTAGGATCAAAGATTGCTTATTCATGGTCTACATTGACTGGAAGTGACTCTTCAGCACTTCATTTCTCTCTAGAGCTACTTATAGATGCTTTTACATGCTGGTAACAATACACACAACATAACAGGCTGTTTTTGACTATGTAACTTCTATTTCAAACACAATTCAACATATAATATCTCACAAAGTGTAATTCCATAGACCAACACATCATGCAAACAGAACATATCCTGAGAAATTAAAGTCCAATGGATGGTCAGGAGATAAAGTCCATTCGGTTCCTAAATTAGCATATTGGCAATAACCACTAATCCTTGTCGTGCCATACCTTCAAGTTTTTCATCTGATCCGATATCTACATACCAGTAACGCTAGAATCCTGAAAGCAGTGATACATGGAACATCACAAGGTAAGCATACCAAAATGGCCTTGCGGGAGCCACCCTGCCCAGAAGAAGAGACCTCAAAACTATTGTTTATTAGGAAATGTACAGATTACTAGGGTATTCAGTTAGACACCTGGTACCATCTGGATTTGAAATATATCCTCCATCACATTTAAAGCAGGCTTCCTCAAACTTGGCCCTCCCGATGTTTTTGCCCTACAACTCCCATGATCCCTAGCTAGCAGGACTAGTGATCAGGGATGATGTGAATCGTAGTCTCAAAACATCTGGAGGGCTGAATTTGAGGAAGCCTGATTTAAAGCAACCTGCAAAAAGCTCAAATACTGGGAACTGTACTTTACTCCTCAGAAAGCTGCAATTCCTAGTACGCTTGACAAACTTTGAATATGTTTTAAATGTATGATGTGTGCTTTCTTCATTGAACAAGGCTTCCACACATAACATCCCAATTTCATTCTTCTAAACATTTGCTTGCCACTGAAAATGAATAATCTGTTTCTTTCCCATTAGAGATGGTAGTTTTTCTTCCTACAGTGGAACAAAATAAAATAAAATCATATACTCTATTCTCAGTGAAGCTTTGTTTCCTTCCACCCTAAAGAGAATCCTTTTTTTTAAAAAAAAATGCTCTTAAAAATTATTATTTAACAGCAAGCTGCTTCTTTGTTTTTCACATCACCTGAGGTGATGAGATGAAGAGGGCCAGGGAAAGGTCCCTCGAAGCACAACAATTACCTTTGGAGATGCGCTCCAGAAAATGCCAACTAACTGTCAGAAATGAAAGCAAGCTACGAGCAAATTAGTTTGGCTAAATAACACAGAGAATCTCCCTCCTGCCCTAAAAGCATTATTTTAAAAGGTGGAGATGGGGGGAAGGGATTGCTCATCCCTCCTGCCTTTTTCTAGGTCACCTCAGAACTTCAAGCTGCATGAGAAAGTTTGAAGTAAAAGTGCTAAAAAAGAGTCTGCGTAGCGTTATTGATCATTCTGGAAGTGGGAAGTACAAAACGTTATTGCGACAAGCTGAGCCACTGAGGTCTGGAGGCGTAGAACCTGCAGGAAGTCCTGCAGCTATTAAGCAGAAACAGGAAGTGCCAGACACTCTTCAGTGCTTTCCTCCTCCTATGGTGTCTTTTAATCCTGATTAGCTGTCAAACTTTGCTATCGCTTCCTAAAAAGGCAGGGATTGGAAAAGAGAGCTGTCAGTTATAGCTTCTGGTTTAGGGGAAAGGTGTCTGCTGCAGTTTTGTGAGGTTCAGTGAGTATCAGAGCTGCCATGCACCCAAGTAAATTACCACCTTTGACTAGGGTTATGAGAGAAATTTGTCCAGTTTCTATCTTAATGTAAACCTACCAAATTTGTGCTTTTGGAATTAGTGGACAAACTGAGATGCAACATTTTTAGTTGAATTTTGCTGCTGAACTACCACAGGCCACAGTTTAGCAACTGCCCAACATTTATCTGAATTTAGTAATTTCATAAAGATGCCCAAGCGAATAAAGTATGCAAAAAGGTGCACATTAGTGAAAAGTACAATTAAAATGTGCATATTCATGAAGATAGCATTCATAAATGCATTATGTCAAGGGACAATTGCATATACCAGGCCTATTTGCATATAAAACAGGAGAATTTTGCATACAAGCGCTTACAAATTTTCATGCAGACTTATCGCAAATGTATGTATCAATCACAGCAGGGTAATAGGATGCATAGATCAATTCTTTTTTTAAAAAAACAAAAACTGGTGTTAGTGTATTGTGGCATTGTGATGCAGAATGCAAGAAGGAGCTCTGTTTGTGAATAGGCCAACAGATGGCAAGTGTACTCAAAGGTAGCTTACAAGCCAGAATATAAATAGCAGTGGTAAACCACAAGAGAAAATATGCAATAGAACAAATCATTAAACAAAGCTACTTTAACAGGCTCTTTGTTTTCCCTGCAAGTGGTTAAAAAGACCCTTTCAATAATTATGTAATAATGATATATGCCTATAATTATGTCTGTGCATATGTGTATTTATTGCATCTATTTCCCACCTTCTTTTCCCCAAGGAGCTCAAGGTGGCATACATGGTTCTCCCCCTCCTCGTTTAATGATGATTTAATTTAATTTTGATTTATGTCTTAGAACTTAGTCTTGTAAAAATAAAAGACAACTGTTCATGACATCCAGTTGTTGAAAGAAGATGAGATGATGGGTGTCAGTTTGCATTTCTTAGTGCAGAAAGTATTGATCTGATGTGTAGAGATCTTTCCTGTTCTAATTAATTCAGGAGGGTTCTGGAAGCTTCTGGAAGCTTCTTTGTGTGAAAGAAACAAGCAGAAGGTTCATGGTGTTTGGGTTATTCTTTTAGAGAAGCTGAGTACAGCTGGTTTAAACTGGTTCTGTTATCTCTTTCAGTCAAGGTCATGCTGACTATAAAAGTAAGGCCAGAAGGAGCCTGGGTTTCACTTTCTCTTTCTATCTCTCTCCCTCCTGGTGTGGTGTTCTGTACATAGTATGCTTAGTTATTGTAAGTTCATAGAATCATAGAATCATAGAATCATAGAGTTGGAAGAGACCACAAGGGCCATCGAGTCCAACCCCCTGCCAAGCAGGAAACACCATCAGAGCACTCCTGACATGTGGTTGTCAAGCCTCTGCTTAAAGACCTCCAGAGAAGGAGACTCCACCACACTCCTTGGCAGCAAATTCCACTGTCGAACAGCTCTTACTGTCAGGAAGTTCTTCCTAATGTTTAGGCGGAATCTTCTTTCTTGTAGTTTGGAACCATTGCTCCGTGTCTGCTTCTCTGGAGCAGCAGAAAACAAGTTCAAGTTAAGTCTGCTGCAAGTGGATTTCTTATGGACAGTGCCAATCCTGAATATATTGGCTTTGTGACCATTATGTTCATTTGCCTTCAGTAGCAGTAAAGCTCTTCTGGATGAAATAAAATTGCCTCTGGTCTATTTTGGGGGACTCCTGCAACGTGTTTAAGTTTTTACTCTGCTAACTATACATTGGAATCTACTCTGGATCAATAGTGAGTAGAATTCCATGACATGGGATTCCAGGTTTGCTTCATATTTTGCTGAGCTACATATTCTGCAGAGCTACAGAGTCACCATCACACCTTACCTGGATGGAGATGGGGCAGGGGGAAAGTGAACTTGAGGCTGTGTGGGCATACCAGTACGAGCACCTGCTCAGCCCTGACCTCACCACAACCCTGTGCCACCTCATACAGGTAAGCTGTAGTGATGCTGGTGTCAAAGAGGTACCTTTCCAGCTCTTCCACACACCACACTGGTTGCTACTGTGTGGCCTACATGCAAGTCATGCATGAGCTGGGCTAAAAGGTGTATGGAAACTCAATTGCTCCTTGCTACCTTCCTTTCAAAGGAACTTACATGTTGCCTCCTTTTCCCAGAAAAGTAAAGTGGACTCCACTGTCTTTTGTTGAAGATGTTTACAACCAGGAAGGTCTGTACGTGTGGAATGGCAAACTGGTCCCAGTCCCTCAACAATGATGTTCCAGAATGCTATGAAGGTTCCACCGAAGTACACAGATGAAGGAGTAGAAGGGGAATCCAGATAGCTTGAGCCATGCTGCAAGCTACCTGGTCTACCTAAGATCACACCCTTGTTGCCTGAATGGGAGTGTTCTTGTCCCACCCCTTGCTGGGGATAATAATAATAATAATAATAATAATAATAATAATAATAATAATTTATACCCCGCCACTCTGGGTGGCTTCCAACAAAATATTAAAGTACAATAGTCTCTTAAACATTAAATGCTTCCCTAAACAGGGCTGCCTTCAGATGTCTTCTAAAAGTCTGGTAGTTGTTTTTCTCTTTGACATCTGTTGGGAGGGCATTCCACAGGGTGGGTGCCACTACCGAGAAAGCCCTCTGCCTGGTTCCCTGTAACTTGGCTTCTTGCAGCGAGGGAACCGCCAGAAGGAGAAGGCCATCGACGCTGGGCCTCAGTGTCTGGGCAGAATGATGGGAGTGGAGACGCTCCTTCAGGTATATTGGATAAGGATACAATACTTCCCCAGCTTCTTATTTCAAGGACAGGTCACATGGCCCAGTGATGCCAATCACACCAATGCATGTGTATCCCTATTTAAGGCACAGAATACTCTGAAGCTGACCTCTTCTGATGTGGGCCCATTTAGCAGTATGAAATTAGCTGCTTATCCATTCAGGGGACCAAGTAACAGTTTCTGAGGGGTGTCCATGACTAGCTGTTGGAGCACCCATTCCACCCACTCCACACTGCTATTTATTTTCCCTGGGTGGTTTTTGGCTTTAATGCCACAGTGTAGGACACGTAATTTTGCCCAGTAGAGGAGACTCAGGGATTTCACATTCTGCCTCCTCAGATCTGACTTGCCCTCAAGGTAGCCAGCTTAGTTTAAAGTTGCCCACAAGTAGCCAGACAACCTTCAATCTGATCTCTGCAGATCATCCATAGAGCAGTGAATAAAGTTGTGACCATTTAACCACACATCTCTCATATGTCTTCATTCTAGGTGTGTGAACAATCAGAAATCAATATATGACTCAATGAATATATATCTCTGAACATATACATTGTGAACATGTCTCCAGCACAGTTCCCCAGAAGAAAATGACATTTTAAAGCTTACCTTTATCTACTGTTAGACTGCGATCATATACACTTACCTGGGAGTAACTAGCATTGAACTAAATAGGACATAGCTCTGAGTAGACATGCAAATGACTGCCCTGTTAATTTCACTATCCTTTATGGCAAATGACCTTAAATAAAGCTCCTTGCATCTGTTTGCCTACCAATGTTCCCTGGTGCTATTATTGGATAGCTTTCCTCATAGCCACCCCAGAGAAAATAACTATATCCATTTCAGCTGATTTACAACCAAAATAAGTACAGTCTGCTGTACAAATATTGAGTTTTACCCACAGTTAATCAATGTTAGATGAGTTTATAAATTCTTTAAAGAAATTCCAGGAAGCCATCAAAAGTGGGTTGTGACTGGAACAGGTAATAAAGAGGCCAGACACCAATATATGGATTGAACCAGGTCCACGGCTCACAGATCTCAGTAGAGGGATACAACTGTGCTGGAACAACCAAAATGGCCTTGTGGGAGCCACCCTGCCCAGAAGAAGAGACCCCAAAACTATTGTCTATTAGGAAACGTACAGAATACTAAGGCATTCAGTTAGATACCTGGTACCATCTGAATTTGAAATATAGTGGTACCTTGGGTTACAGACACTTCAGGTTACAGACGCTTTAGGTTACAGACTCCACTAACCCAGAAATAGTACCTCGAGTTAAGAACTTTGCTTCAGGATGAGAACAGAAATCATACAGCAGCGGCGCAGCGGCAGCAGGAGGCCCCATTAGCTAAAGTGGTGTTTCAGGTTAAGAACAGTTTCAGATTAAGAACAAACCTCCAGAATGAATTAAGTTCTTAACCTGAAGTACCACTGTATATCCTCCATCACATCAGGCCATATTATGCATGCTTAGAGAGCTAGTAGGACCTGCTGTGACAAGCGGGGACATTGTGGAATATACTGACCCTACTGAAGACCATGAAATAATCCGTTCCAAAAAGTATGGTGGACCAGAATTCTCTCAGGTGTGCTAGGCCACTTGTATTGACTATTTTGTTTGAAAGACATGGAAATGATAAAATACATAAAACAGAATAAAGTACATTGCAAAGTTAAAATAATTATTTGAACCAGACATTCTGTCAGATAAGAGTTTGCTTCCCTGAAGAATTTAACTTGCCATTTCCAAAAACATTTCCCCTTAAAATGGCTGCCCCAAAGGCAAAACAGGCCACTTTTCAGAGACATAGGGAGACCTATCCCCTAAGAAAAAATTAATCAAATACCTAGGCGATCTCCCAACTGGGAGATTTAAATCTTTGAACAAGGCTGTTCTTAAATCCTCATAAATTGGGCAAACCAGCAAGCAGTGGCGTAAGTCTTCAAGCACATTACATCCACATAGGGAAACTCTCTCTTCATAGGAGATGTAAAATATGCATACATTTCTTCTTAATTTTTAAAAAGGGGTTCTGTTCATTTTTAAAAACAAAGAACTGCGTCACAAAATTCAGAGAACTGCGAAATCCAAAGAATAATTACTTTCTGATCAGTAATCAACAATTGCTTCATGATCCAGGAGGCATGAATTAGTTCAGAGTGCTTATAAATGTGGACTAAACAAAATTTCCTACATCCCTATTTCTTATAGTCCAATATGTTATTACTTATGTGTTTCTCTTTAAACAAATCCCAGCCTTATTAGCATTATCATTTCCTTTTTGTGTCCTTTCCTGCTAAAATGAAATGTTGAGCTAGGGGAAAAATTAAGTATTCTTCTTGTCTCTTTTCACAGAAAATGTCACAAATGTCTTTACAGGAGATGATCGTGTAAGAAAAATCTAATGTAGCAGCAAGCAATGTATGTTCAATAGCTATGTATCAATTCCAATGAAATTATCTTGATAAACATCTGAATGACGTTCTCAGATGATTCAGTTAACCATTATAAAAAGGAAGCCAATTAACAATGGCTATCCATGTTGCTACAGTAGTTATTTTATTGTTATAGTGTGGCAGACGCCATTAAAAAATTGATACTTGCCATCTTCTAACATTGTGGCTCTTTAGGGCACTTAGGATGGGGAGAGGTGGCTTCAGATATATGTGTTCTACAATTCCAATCAGAGGTGATCAGTCAACCTTTTTATTCGACCGTCAGTCAGGAAAAAAAAAAAAATACAAATACATTTGTCAATACACAGTTAAAACATCCAAGAAGATTTTAGAGCTTAGCCAACACTAAAAGGGCTAAACAGATAGCCCCATGTCAATACAGTCAATTATGGTCTTGCGACGCTTAAAGGCTAAAAAAAGAAATTTGGCCACCAAGAAAGGTATAGCTCTAGTGACATTATTCAGCAAGTGTAAAACCTGGTTTTCTCCGGGTAGGAAGCTAAGTTGACATAGGAGTGGGTCTATAAAGTTTTGTCTAAGCTCTGCATAAGAAGGGCAAGTCAAGAGAATGTGTTCGGTGGACTCAACCACACCGATAGCACAATGACAGGTTCTCTGGGCGTATGGTACTCCCCTGTACCTTCCCCACAATATCGCAGTGTCAAGAACATTTAATCTAGCCGCTGTAAGAAGTCTGCGGTGTTCCACATAGTGGATTTCTGCAAGGTAGGGGGCTGGTATGGTCCAATAAATCTGGTCCCCTAGGAACATCCCAGGTTTTACCTGGACTATGTCCTCTTGTCTGGCAATATCACTCAGTCTCCGGGAGATCACATCTCTAGCTTGATTGTACATCATAGACTCAAAGTAAAGGTGAGACAATCCACAGGATTGAACCTCGTTAATGACCTCCCTTTCCCACGATGATTGAAAATCATCCCTCAATATCAAGGGGGCAATATTGAAGACGAAGCTCTGGCTATGGCTCAAGCTTTGTTTTAAACCAATCAGAGGTGATGATTGGCTATGCCGAGTGGGACATGATATGGCTATGGGAGTTGGGCTCCAAGAACATAGGGAAGGCCACAGGTTTTCCACCTTTGTCTTGGGAAATGCCTGAGTGATATGGGCTTCTCACGTACTATACAGTAGAAATGCAGCCAATAAACAAACAATGAGGGAGAACTTTATGAAGGCATGCATACCAGCAAGACCATGTCAACTAGACCTTCATCATATTTTCATGATGGAAGGAAATGAACTAGAAACTGTAAGGGTTATGAATATGACCAACAATTTTTGTTGGTACTATAAAGGTAAAGGTACCCCTGACCGTTAGGTCCAGTCGTGGACAACTCTGGGGTTGCACGCTCATCTCGCTCTATAGGTCAAAGAAGCTGGCGTGTGTCCGCAGACAGCTTCCGCGTCATGTGGCCAGCATGACTAAGCTCCTTCTGGCAATCCAGAGCACTGCACGGAAACGCTGTTTATCCTAGGTTCTGTGGTTTAGACCACAGTGCAACCCGCGTCCCTGTTGGTACTATAAAAGGTAAAGGGACCCCTGACTATTAGGTCCAGTCGTGGCCGACTCTGGGGTTGCGGCGCTCATCTTGCTTTATTGGCCGAGGGAGCCGGCGTACAGCTTCCGGGTCATGTGGCCAACATGACTAAGCCGCTTCTGGCAAACCAGAGCAGTGCACAGAAATGTCGTTTACCTTCCCGCTGGAGTGGTACCTATTTATCTACTTGCACTTTGACGTGCTTTCAAACTGCTAGGTTGGCAGGAGCAGGGTCCAAGCAACAGGAGCTCACCCCGTCACAGGAATTCGAACCACCAACCTTCTGATCAGCAAGTCCTAGGCTCTGTGGTTTAACACACAGCGCCACCTGTGTCCCGTTGGTACTATACTGCAGCCTTATTCTTTGATTCAGAATGCATTTGCTGAAGTCCAGCCCATCATGCATATCAATTAGGGTAATTAGCTCATCAGCAAGACAAGTGGCAATCTTCTTCACCTCCTAAATTCAATGATCCAAATGGGGGATAAGGCATTCAACTTTGGCTCCCCATGGAGTCATTTCTGAATTGTATACTTAGATCCTTCTAACAGGTGTACAGGTAAAGACTCCATTTCATTATTCCTCATTTTAAAAGCCGGTGGGTTTTTGTTTCTTGGGTTTTTTTGCTTCTTCTTCTTTCTTTTTAACAAAATACATATTACAGAAAAATCAGTGTAGTTCTTTGTGGAATCAGTAAGCCTATTCTGTATGCAGCAACATGACAGAATTAGTGGACAGGTAGGCAAACGACTATTATTATCTTAAAGGATTAGCCCAGTAATCCAACGACAGAAAATACTTTTTAAAAGGACACACACTCAAGTCTCATTTTCTCATTAAAAACAAACATGGTTTCCTCCTGATGGTTTCCAATGTGTAAAAATAATTATAATTGGAGCATTTTTGTTGTCGTTGTTGCAAACTTTAGTTCACATCATCTTTATCTGTTTTTCCATCCAGAATATGCCATGCAGTTGATCAACATTTTAATATTGGATTATTTTATTTACACATAAAGGGCATCTGTGAGGCACAGTCACTAAAGTCAGCATTCTCAATGAACCTCTCATAAATGTATGCTGTTTTGTAGACTATTTAACCAGCTGAAATGTTTCTCATAATTTGGGGAAATGGGCTATATGGATAACATCTGCATCAGAAATTTGGAAAGAAAGTGAAGCATGCTAAGACAATAATCTTACCCTCTACATCATAAATATTTCTTTGCGAATAACATTATTATTAACATTATCATGATAACTCTCCTCTTCCTACTGCTCACCCTAAGGCTGGAGTGTGAGTTAGAACAATTACCATATTTTTTGCTCTATAGGATGCACCGGACCATAGGAGGGGGAGGACAGGAATTTTTTTTTTCTTGTTCTCCCCCTCTAAAACAAGGTGCATTCTGTGCGTTCAAGGTGTGTTCACCCGAAGCCTCCGGAGCCTAGCGGAAGTTCCCACTGGGCTCCGGAGGCTTTGGTTTCCTTTTGACCTGCTCTTTGGGGCTGGTGGGGGGAAGCGCTGCTTTCCCCCACCACCAGCCTCAAAACCAGGTCGGGGAGTAGCGCAGAGGCGGCACGCCGCCTTCCAGTTGCCCCCCCCCCCGAGCTTGTGGGGCTGGCGGTGGGGGGAAGCGTTGCAGCCTTCCCCCCACCTTTGTACAGCCTTCGTAGCCTCCACAGGGCAGCTTTGCTTTGCGCAGCCGTCTGCAAGCTAGAACAGCGAGACGGAGCACAGCCTTTGTTGCCTCCGCAGGGCAGCGGGGTGAAGGCACCCTGCTGCCCTGCGGAGGCTTTGCGCAGCTAACCCCAAGCTAGAACGGTGAGATGGAGCGCTGCGCAGCGCTCCATCTCCCTGTTCTGGCTTTGGGCTTAGCCGTGCAGCCTGTATTCGCTCTATAGGACGCACACACATTTCCCCTTAATTTTTGGAGGGGGAAAAGTGTGTCCTATAGAGCAAAAAATACGGTTCATACATAATTTTATTTGTATGCCACCTTTCCACAGTTCAAACCATGCATAAGGCAGCTAACAAAAGGATAAAAAAAATATCCATAATTATAACAGGACAAAAGTAGTCATGAACAATAAATAAAACTTTAAAAAAATGCACAACCAAACTGAACAATTTCCACATAAATCACAAGTTCAAAAAGAAATATACAAGAAACCAACAGCAAAACACCCACCCCAAACAAAGAAACCCAAACAACACCCCAGCCCAAGAATCTGTTCAACAGTCTCAGCATTTGTAGCTGTGTCCAGTCAGTACCCAACTAAATCAACGTGTGCATGGAACAACTTCAATAAGCACAACATCTGAAGACATACCACTAACATAAAGGACAATAAAAGACAATGAAGCATATACTACACCATGTCTTCAATCTGGCCTAGATCCTCATGCTCAGAGACAATCATTTATGGGCCCATTAAGACTTGTATTACAGTGGTACCTTGGTTCTCAAACGTAATCCGTTCTGGAAGTGCGTTCCAAAACCAAAGTGTTCCAAAACCAAGGCATGCTTTCCCATAGAAAGTAATGCAAAATGGATCAATCCATTCCAGACTTTTAAAAACAACCCTTAAAACAGCAATTCAAGATGAATTTTACTATCTAATGAGACCATTGATCCATAAAATGAAAGCAATAAACAATGTACTGCAGTCACACAATCAATCAGTTGGTAGCTGAACTGGGTTCCACACAGTCACAAAAACAAAACAAAAAGAGCCGCAGAAGCAAAAACACAAAATAAATAGCAAAAACAGAGAGACCTCTGTGTAACTCTCAGAATGGAACTGTGCCACTCAAATTGGAAGTGTAACACTCAAAACGGAGCACATTCAGCTTCCGAAAACAGTTAGCAAACCGGAACACTTCCAGGTTTGCAGTGTTTGGGTTCGAAGTTGTTTGAGTACCAAGGCATTTGAAAACCAAGGTACCACTGTACTGATATTATACCATATGCGGACTTGGGTGGAACAAAGAGTGCTTCTGTTATTGTTGATCACGAAAGTATTATAATGCGTTCAAAAGAAAGCTGGCATTTCATATCTTCCCAAAGAGTCTGGCATATGCCCAGTGTTTAGAAATGATTTCTTACATAAATTATGAGTTTTCAAGAGACCTGAGACCTTTCATGTCCAAGTCTCAGGGGTGCTAATTAAACTGTGACTGATAATAATCTTGTCTTCGCATGCTGTACTCCTCTGTTCTATCATGTACAGGTGTTTGAACTAATGAGAACGCTCCCTGGATTATCTTCAGGGTTTATTCTTATTATTTAAAGACAACAGAGCCATGTATACCTGAATTAAAAGCACATTTTAGTTCCAAGGAAAACAATAACAGTTGATTCAAAGCTAACTTACAGCCTGATCTTTACTCTGAAATCTTACTGAGTTCTACTACAACAACAACAACTCAGAAACAGTTCCTGCCTTATATAGAACTCTCTCCAAAGGTTGGGCCACTCATTTTCAGTATTTGAAAGGGCTTTGAAAACCCACCTTTTCCAAATGACTTTTGATATACTTTACTTGGTTATGATTTATTGAGGTTTTGTGGCCAGTGTGGTGTAGTGGTTGAGAGCGGTAGTCTTGTAATCTGGGGAACTGGGTTCCCGTCTCTGCTCCTCCACATGCAGCTGCTGGGTGACCTTGGGCCAGTCACACTTCCTTGAAGTCTCTCAGCCCCACTCACCTCACAGAGTGTTTGTTGTGGGGGAGGAAGGGAAAGGAGAATGTTAGCTGCTTTGAGACTCCTTAAAGGGAGTGAAAGGCGGGATATCAAATCCAAACTCTTCTTCTTCTTCTTCTTTTATTGATCATTTGTTAATTTTATCAATGTTTTATCACTGTGCTTCTGGATACGGTCTTTATACTGGTTGAATTAGATTTCAATGTATTGTTGATTTCTTTTTCATTTCATATTAGCTTTTTTATACTATATTATTTTTCTATGCTTCTAATTACAATGGTACCTTGGTTTTCGAATGTTTCCATTGACAAACGTTTCTGAACTTGAACGCCGTAAACCCAGAAGTAAATGCTTCCATTTTCAAACACGCCTCGGAAGTCAAACTTCTGAGGAGTCTTCCGTATTGAGTATTCCATTTTGAGGCTTCCATATTGAGTCTTTGGTTTCGTTTCAGAACTTGAACGGTCTTCCAGAATGGATTACGTTGGAAAACAGAGGATTGGTTGGATCCAGAGATAAATATTTAAATACTAGTTCAATCAATCAATCAATCAATCAATCAATAAAGGGTTCTATCCAATGATCCTGTGCCACTCTCACAACAAATTTCCTTGTGCACAACAGATCTCTCTCTTCTCTCGTCTGCACCCCCCATCTTTTAAATCTAGTCAAAAGGGTTGGGGACCCTCTGCAGCAGATTTTGGGAACATGCAGATGGAGGAGAGATAGGGGAGTCTCATTTTATGATCAGAATTTCATTTTCACAGTTTTGGATACAGCCTCAAGTGATAGATTTCAATGGAAAAGTGTGTGCAAGTGGCAAGTGTGTGCACAGGATGGAGGTCTTAGCTTTTCAACAATAATACACAGATATTTCTGAAAATCTTACAACTCTATGAGACTGGTATTAAACATAGATCTGATGTTCACATGAATAAAAATCTTATTCACCATTCAACTTAACCCTACCCCCCTCTTCCTCCAAGCACTTAACCTGGTTTGCTGTTCCCAACCTTTCAGGTCCAGCTAAGGATATTGTCAATGCTGGGTTCAAAACTGTTTGATTTAATTGATTTAATTACTGTCAGAAAGGGCTTTTTCCCCAGTGTTGTCATCTTAAATCAGAAAATGGTGTTAAGATGTCAGTGCAAGTAAAGTGTTTGAATGCAGATCTGCAGAGATGCTTACATCAAAATATCACTCGGGGCTAAGGCATCGCAAAGCTGTTTGCTAACCACTGAGATGATAGTAAACATATCAACAAGAATTGTGTCCAACCCATATGCATTCAGCATTATGCAGACATCAGAGAACTAGAGAAAGCCGCAAGTGATCACCTTCTGTATTATCCCGTCATCTACAATGGATGGCTCATATGAGAGTTGCCATCAAATTGTGCAAACAAGTGGAATCGTACAATGGATCTGGCAGTGTCTACTTGGAGCAATTTTTTCCAAGGAATTTTAAATGAAATTATGAAAGAGTTTGAAGAGGACTAGATATATTTCTTAGGAAGGTGGGTTCCCAATGCCCTACCTAAGACCCTTTATTGTAGGATGTTGAATTTCATTGTAAGTGTGCTGTAGTTGTTTTCTGATCTTCACCAGCGCTTGCATGCCCTTTAGGAAATCCATGACTGCTACAGCTCTCCATGCAGTGGACAAAGACTTTCCTCCATTGCATCGCTGACAATTTAATTTCCCAGAAGGTGGAAGAACCAACAAGGGGATCATCTATTTTGGACCTGGTCCTCACCAATAGGAAGGAACTGATTGAAGTGGAAGTGCTCAGAATCTGGGAGGGAGTGATTATTGTTCAATGTCTTTACAAATGACTTGGATGAAAGAATTGAGGGGATGTTCATCAAATTTGAAGATGACACCAAACTGGGAGGGGTAGCTAATGCCACAGAAGGCAGAATCAGAATTCAAAATGACCTTAACAGATTGGAGAACTGGGTGCAAGCTAACAAAATGAATTTCAATAGGGACAAATGTAATGTTCTGCACTTAGGAAGGACCAAATGCACAAATATAGGATGAGGGACACCTGGCTTACTAGCAGTACATGCAGAAAGGATCTAGGGGTCTTGGTGGACCACATGATAACATGAGTCAACAGTGTGATGCACAGCAAAAAATGCTAATGCATCAACAGAAGTGTAGTGTCCAGACCAAAGGAAGTAATAGTGCCACTCTTTCCTGCCTTAGTCAGACCACACTTGGAATACTGTGACCAATTCTGGGCACCACAATTTAAGAAGGACGTTGACAAGCTGGAATGTGTGCAGAGGACGGCAACCAAGATGATCAAGGGTCTGGAAACCAAGCCTTTTGAGGAGCGCTTGAAGAAACTGGGAGGAGACTGAGAGATGATAGCTATCTTCAGATATCTTAAGGGTTGTCCATGGAGGAGGGAGCATGCTTGCTTTCTCCTGCTCTGGAGGGTAGGACTCGAACCAATGGCTTCAAGTTGCAAGAAAGGAGATTCTGACTAAACATTCAGGGGAAAGAGCTGTTCAGCAGTGGAACAGACTCCCTCAAGAGGTGGTGGACTTTCCTTCCTTGGAAGTTTTAAAACAGAAGTTGGATGGCCATCTGTCATGGATGCTTTAGCTGAGGTTCCTGCATTGCACAGGGTTGGACTAGATTATCATTGTGGTCCCTTCCAACTCTTTAATTCTATTGTTCTGTGTCTACTCAGAAGTAAGTCCTATTGATTTCAATGGAACTTACTTTCAAGGGAGTCTGTACAGGGTTGCAGCTCTAATGTGTCATCCCAACCTCTCAACTAACTAGAAGGGATCCCTATATTTATAGCACCTCAAAAATGTGCTGACACCTTCTCCACTGGTGGGAATGTGTGAAATCTGAGTCTTTATTTCACTTCTCAAATATACTTCTATTTCCCCATATATATAGTGCATATTTGAGACATTTTATTCACATAAAGAGTATCATGGTAATTTTTTGGCAACAGCTGTCACCCTTTTTATTTTGGAAACCCTATCCAGATATGCAAAGTTGACATACATTTTAATATGAAATTTACTTTTTATATATAATATATATTTTTAAAGTACAGATTCATGTACACTTGGGTTTTTGTGTTTATCATCTAACATTTATGGATAATATTAATGTATGTTTTAAATACCATGTAAACTGTTTACAGCTTTCAGCAATTAAGCATATATGAGTTTTATAAATAAATAAGCAAAAGTCCTTTCTTTGTCATGCAGATCGAAACCATTATATGCAGCTGGCTTATTGCACATTACGTGCATTATGAAGTAGTTCTCAAGCCGAATACCTGCCTAGGATACCTATCCATATCAGCAAATTTGCTTCACCTGACTTATCCAAGAGTTTTCATGGTACAGCTGCATTATCCTGCATTGCCATGCTGATGCAATCCTATCTTCCATTCCTAGCAATCTCCTGGTTCCTTAGCTGGACAAACTAAGTGTGGCTTAGAGCCTAGAAAAGGACTCTGCCTCATTGCATCTCACTCCAGTTGCCTCCTTACAAGGACACGGAAGACCTGGAGCACCCTTGATTTACCATGGCTATGGATGCCAAAATCTGCCAACTGGCGCAGTCAGTTCTCTGCACCAAACCCAAGCGCCCTTGCAAAGGTTTACCAAGGCATTTCCTTATATAATACAGGGTGCATGTTTTCTTATTGATTTTTAATACTGAACATTCTGTTTTTTTTCCAGAAAGGTGCACCATCTAAAGTAAATCCTATTGTGCGTACAAATTGTACAACTAGCACATTTTAACTACTACAGATAGCTTTGCAGCCGCATTATTGCTTATCCTAAAATCCCTTTTGTTTCACATCGCTTCTGTGCCGTGTAACTATAAATAAGCTAATAGTTCAGATTCTATAGTTATATAATGCTATTGCAATTATGTCTCCAGTGTATCAAATCCATGCAAAATGCATGCCCTATCCCTGCTTCAGGGAAGGAAAAGTAGGGAAGCATAAATATTTCAAGCGATGCTTTGGGCAAACATGGTATTGTTCTGCACCTGCAGATGGTGCTATATCACAACATTTTCCTTTGTGATATCAGATCAGAATATACTGATTGCTCTAGCTTTGATCTTGCCATTATATATGGACGTATTTTTTAATTTTTTAAAAAATGCCAGATTTCGCACAGGAAAATGTCACTGTGGGCAAAGTCCCAATGAGATGCAAAAATCCCAGTGTTTTCATACATCAAAACGTGCGATGCTCACAGTGCCCTCAGTCTTTGAAGCATTTTGTTAAGAACTGGTAAAAGATCTCCTGTTTGCATTTCCTTTTATTCCAAGGCAAGGCAAAAGTCCCCTGTGCAAACCCTTCTTGGTTTTGTGCAACTTCCACCTGTGGCTTAAACATCAGATATCCATGGTGGATTGTGGCTGTTGACTGTGGGGCAAGCAGAACAATTATTTTTGCTCCAGAACTCAGACCTTTCATTTCCCCCTACCAGTTATTCCCTTCTTACAGTTGTCTGGTGGAAGGAAGTAAGGAAGGAAGGATTGTAGGTCACACTCACACTGTACATTTTATAAAAAATGCGGGTGGCACTCTGGTCTAAACCACTGAGTCTCTTGGACTTGCCGATCAGAAGGTCAGTGGTTCGAATCCCCGCGGCCGAGTGAGCTCCTGTAGCTCTGTCCCAACTTCTGCCAACCTAGCAGTTCAAAAGCACACCAGTGCAAGTAGATAACTAGGTACTGCTGTGGCAGGAAGGTAAATGGAGTTTCTGTCCACTCTGGTTTCTGTCACAGTGTCCAGTTGTGCCAGAAGTGGTTTAGTCATGCTGGCCTCATGACCTGGAAAGCTGTCTGTGGACAAACACTGGCTCCCACGGCCTGAAAGCGAGATGAGTGCCGCAACCCCATAGTCGCCTATGACAGGACTAAACCGTCCAGGGGTCCTTTACCTTTTATTTTTAGCTTTTATGTGCATTTAAAACACATGGCTTCACTCAAAGAATCCTGGAAACTGTACATGGCTTTCCTTGAAGAATCTTGGAAACAGAGCTACAATCCCCAGCACCCTTAGCAAACTACAATTCTCAGGATTCTTTGGTGGAAGTTTTTAAAAAGTCTTCACACAAAAGTCTCTACATATTTTCTTGGTTGGAGAGCTACAACACAAAATTTAGAGAAACAAACCAATTCCCTCCTTCTTGTCTACCCACAACAGTGGGGGGAGTGGTCTTCCAAATGTACAAGAATGGGCATTGCAGGTTGCAGAGATATTAGTCACATGAAGAACTGACTACAATGATGAATGAAGGGAGGTGTTTTTTAAAACAACAACAACAACAAATTTTATTTATACCCCACCCTCCCCAGCCAAGGCCGGGCTCAGGACGGCTAACAAGCAATAACAAAAACAAGTTGAATGAATGCAACTTAAAAACAAGATTAAAATACAACATTGAAACATTGAAACATTAAAATGCAGCCTCATCACAGGAGAAAGGAAAAAAGAAAGAGGGGGAGGGAATCAAATTGACTCCAAGCCAAAGGCCAGGTGGAACAACTCTGTCTTACAGGCCCTGCGGAAAGAAATCAGATCCTGCAGGGCCCTGGTCTCATGAGGCAGAGCGTTCCACCAGGCCGGAGCCAGTGTTGAAAAGGCCCTGGCTCTGGTTGACAACAACAACCACCTCTGTTTGTTTAAAGCTGGAAGTTTGATATACGTTGATATAAATATCTGCTTTGTAAAGATCCTCATGTGGATGCAAAACTGCTCTTGATTCCAGAAAATATATAACATTACATAGCATCCATCAGCCAAATTGTGGAATACATTGTCATCTGAGATGGCTCCTGGGAGAAATTATTGGCGTCTGTTGTGAAGCTGCCTGGAAAAGAGTAGACTGAGAGGCAAGGGCACCAACTTGCTCCCCACATTGTGGGGTGTCCTGGCATCAACTGACCTGTCCCACCCCTACTCGTTGCCCGTTCTGCCTCGCCTGTCCCATCAGCACTTGCCTGTGGGTGGGGGGCGCGGAGGGCAAAAATCACCTTCATTGCCTCCACCCTGTGAGCCAGTGCTCACCCGGAGGCAGTGGGGGTTGGTGGCCCCCTCAATATTGGTGGCACTGCCCAGAAATATTGAGGGGGCTGAAGCCTCTTCCACCCCTATAGTTGACCCCACTGCTTAGACATATGATAGCCAAATTCAAACATCTCAATGGCTGTCACATGCAATATGAAGCTTGTTTTCTCAAGCTCCAGGGAGCAAGACCAAGCTAATGGATTCAAGTAACGAGAATGAAATTTCCAACTAAACATCAGGAAGAACTTTCTGGTGGAAAGAGCTGTTTGACAGTGGAACAGATTCCCTCAGAAAGTGGTTGATTCTCCTCCACTGGAGGTTTTTAAGCAGAGGTTGGATGGCCACCTATCATGGATACTTTAGTTGATATTATTTCATTGCAGAATGACCCTCAGAATACCTTCCCACTCTATAATTCTATGAAAAAGGTCTACATGGTGCCAAATTTATCCTTGCTAGGCTTGCACCAAGTCCTGGTGCATTGGAACAGACAGGTGATGGCTATTCCCACAAATGCAAACTTTCCTCTTCTTATCTCAGTACAAACAGTGGTGGCAACAACAATGATATCCATGCCATACTAAGGCTTGGTCTGGGGCTAATAGTCCTGCATGCCTGGATCACTCATTTGCAAGCAGGATCTCTTCAAGGTACTGCAGTCCTTTATTCCCTTTCAACCCAAACACTTTCTGATAGAAAATCATCCAGCCAATTGCACAATCAATGCATATTCAAGTAATTATCTCATCATTTGTCTGAGAGCTTTCACCCATACAAATTGCCGTGCATTTTCCAATTCCGACAAACAATTAAGAATACGATTAGCTTGGAGAATAGTGAGACCTGCCAGCTTCAAAGCTCTTGGATTTAAAACAGCCAGACAGGTATGTTGGCTTTCTTGACATTGCACCACGACACTGCTTGACCACACAAAACCTTCTATATGTGTAAAGCAAGTTGTAGTGGTGATTCTAGCATCCGTTTTAGATGCAGCAATTGACTTCTTCAGAACCCATCAAATTTTGGGAATCAAGTCTTGGTGGATTCAAGAGGGTGGGCAACTTCACTAAAATACTTCCACAGCAAAGCCTAGTGACTTCATCCATTTGTAATCCTGCATGAGACAAAATCAGAAGTGTGTGAATGGCCAGTATGTTGCCATTGAAGTATTATTGAAGTATGTTATTATTCAAACCTTGAATAATAATCATCACCTTGCCAACAAAGGTCCGTATAGTAAAAGCTATGGTTTTCCCAGTAGTGATGTATGGAAGTGAGAGCTGGACCATAAAGAAGGCTATCACTGAAGAATTGATGCTTTTGAATTATGGTGCTGGAGGAGACTCTTGAGAGTCCCATGGACTGCAAGAAGAACAAACCTATCTATTCTTAAGGAAATCAGCCCTGAGTGCTCACTGGAAGGACAGATCCTGAAGCTGAGGCTCCAGTACTTTGGCCACCTCATGAGAAGAGACGATTCCCTGGAAAAGACCCTGATGTTGGGAAAGATTGAGGGCACAAGGAGAAGGGGATGACAGAGGACGAGATGGTTGGATAGTGTTCTCGAAGCTACTAACATGAGTTTGACCAAACTGCGGGAGGCAGTGGAAGACAGAAGTGCCTGGCGTGCTCTGGTCCATGGGGTCACGAAGAGTCAGACACGACTAAACAACTAAACAACAACATTATTCAAACCTACAGTTGCCATTCTCCATGTGTCTCTGATAGCTGCATAACTGGCAAAGGTTTCACAAACAAACAGAACAAATAAAAATTTCTTCATTGGGTGCCAGGAAACCCTTCAAATGAGCCATGATGCTTCACCACTTTAAAATTAGGCTTTCCACATTTTTGGGCTGTGGGGGGAGAGGGAAAGAAGGACTCGTATGCCTTCTGCAACACATTTTGCATGGCAGGCAGAAGATCTGAAGGGGAACCTCCCCCCCACCATTGCTCCTCCAAGTAGGCGAAAGCTTTACTGGTTGGAATTTCTCCAAGTTATGCAGAAAGTTTTGATTTGAAAACAACCCATAGCAGTTTAGAGAACCATTTAAAGTAAAGGTAAAGGGACCCCTGACAGGTAAGTCCAGTCACAAATGACTCTGGGGTTGTAGCCCTCATCTCGCTTTATAGGCTGATGGAAAACTGTCTGCAGACAGTTTTTCCAGCTCATGTGGCCAGCATGACAAAGCCACTTCTGGCAAAACCAGAGCAGCGCACGAAACACCGTTTACTTTCCCGCTGGAGCGGTATCTATTTATCTACTTGCACTTTTTTGGCATGCTTTCAAACTGCTAGGTTGGCAGGAGCTGGGACTGAGCAACGGGAGCTTGCCCTGTCATGGGGATTCAAACCGCTGACCTTCTGATTGGCAAGCCCTAGGTGCTGTGATTTAGACCACAGTGCCACTCCCATCCCAGCGAACCATTTAGTTAAACACAAATTAAAAACAGATATATTGACTCCTGTTACAATGGACTCGCATGGCTCAAGGATTCGGAAAACCCTGCAGTATACTTCCTTGTTTCCCACATCACTATGGTTGGATTAAAAGCTCCATGTCAGAGGTAGGTAGCACTACACCCTCCAGATGTCAATGCTGAATTTCAACTCTCATCAGACCCAGCCAGCACAGCCATTGGTTAAAGATGACAGGAATTGTAGCCCAGCAAATTCTAGAAGGCATCACATTGGTTGCCCATGCTCCAGGTCATGTAGAAGATGATCATGTGGAAGTGTATTCCCATAGTGGCATCCCAAATCCATGATACATTGTTGTTGTTTAGCTGAGTAGTCGTGTCCAACTCTTCATGACCCCATGGACCAGAGCTCGCCTTCCACTGCCTCCTGGAGTTTCGTCAATTTCATGTTGGTTGCTTCTATAACACTGTCCAACCATCTCGTCCATTGTTGTCCCCTTCTCCTTTTGCCTTCAATCTTACCCAACACCAGAGTTTTTTTCCAGAGAGTCTTCTCTTCTCATGAGTTGGCCAAAGTATTTGAGCCTCGGCTTCAGAATTTGTCCTTCCAGTGAGCACAGGGTTTATTTCCTTCAGAATGGATAGGTTTGATCTTTTTGCAGTCCATGGGACTCTCAAGAGTCTCCTGCAGCACCACAATTCAAAAGCAAAAATGCATGTGGGAAAACATGTGAACCTAAGAGGACAGTTGAAAGCAAGGAGAACAAGATAATAGAGAAGAATCTCTGGTGCCCCATGGGATTCATCAACTACTGATGCTGATTCACTGATGTAAATATATTGCTTAGGACCACGACATTGAAATTTATAAAGAAATTATTCCTGATGACTGCACGTGACTAAGAAGATGCATTAATATTGCATCAGTCCTTGTATGCAAATCTTTGATGCCATCAAAATAGTTCTGTGAATTTTGGTCTACAAGAAAGTTACATTTCACTTTCTTCTGTTCGAAAGAAATCTACAGCTCACTGGCAAAAATAAAATAAAATCTCTGTGAATCAGCACGTTTGAAGATGAAACAGAATAATGCTTATTGATATATTGCATGTGACCATTGTCATTGGGTTCTATCTTCCAGAAACCTATGTTTCCTATATTAGTTTTGTGGGGTGGAAGGGTTAGCTTTTGGGGGGGGGATTTTGTTTTGTTTTGCTTTTTGCTGATGTTTGCATTTCTGTGGGGAGATGGTCTCCTGCTACAGATAAATACCATCTGGTTCCAGAGATTAATCCAAACTTGAGGAAATATGCCAAACATAAAATGTGTTTCTTGACATCTGTTCTGAATATGTCTATAGTTTTGCATGTTTGCTCCTCTGCTGATTTTGTTCCATATCATTCAGAAAACATTTAACTAGTGCTCGGTGAGTTTGGTTGCTTTGTTTGGTAATTGACTGTTTTCTCCCTATATATTGCCTTTAGACTTTCCTTTTCCTCTGCATTCTGTTAAGCAATGATTATCATAAGAAGCGCTCTGCATTTTTCATTCATTTAGAGTTTGGCTTCCCTCTCCCATAGAGTCAAGGGTAGATAACAGTACCACAAGACAGAAAACAATGGATTCCTGTTCCGGATCTAAAAATCAGGCCAGAAGCTTGGAGGAAGCAAAGGAAGGTGAACAGGAAGAAAGATGAAATCTAAATGCTTAGTAGGCACAGATGTCTACACATGTTGCTGTTATAATGTGATATTTTGAGAGGATGATCCAGGCAAGTGAAATGAAAGTCAAGAAGTGGCAGAGAAGGGAAAAGCTTGGTGGGAAAATGAGTTTGTGAAAACAAAATTTAAAGACAGAAACTGAATATAATAGAAAAGGGGAAATTGTAATCCAAGACAGCAATGAATCTGAAGCTGGTGTATAAGAAATGACAACTGTATTAGGAATTGTTGATAGGAGAAAGGACCCTGCAGATGAAGAGGAGGCCAGGGGAAAGCAGTGGAGCTTTATAATTATTCAAACAGCTATTTATTAAAATTATTGGTTATAGCATGTTGCAGCAAAGAACCCAGAACAGATAAGAACAGCCAGTAGCTGTATATGTGGTGGCAACATGGTCAAAAACATATAACCTGGAATAAATCAAAACTGATTACAGTGGTACCTCAGGTTACATGAGCAGAAAATATGTATTTTTGCAACAGGATTAAATCATGCAAAAGAAGTCAATCTGTACAGATGCAGTTGGGAGCGAGTAGATTTGCACTTTTTGGAGTTTTGTTTGTTATGTTGACCAAGAAGATTTGGAAGGCAAAGAAAAGTGGAGATGTTCTGCATGGGGTGGGGGAGAAAATTGGCCATGGAAGGATGGAGAAGTCATCCACTGGAACAGGCAATTACTTGCTTATATTTCCACAATGCTGAGTGTTTAATATTAAAGTGGGTTATTTAAGCACTAGTAAGGTTAGTGTCTGGCATTTTAGGCTCTTGTCTGAAAAAGGGTGTCTCAATAGTTTGCCAAATGGGCTATGCGTTGCCTCAGAGGCCATGTTCTAAACACCATGGTGTAATTACTATCATCAATGATAATAACCATGGAAACTACACTCTAAAAAATAATTGTTTCCATGTTAGTTTCAGATGGTGCTAATATTATGGATCACTAATTGCTTTGCAAAAGGCCTCATTTCTCTGCCAACTGTAGACAAGAGTGTTCTAGATAATCTTATTTCCAAATTGTGTAAGGACAAATTCTGATGACCTGTGTTCAAACACAAAAAAGGCATTTTGGTCCAAATCGTCTGAAGGATCAAAGAGTGTTAGAGTGGATCAGCTGGATTTTTTTTAATTAAAAAAATGGCATTCATTGCTAGACCTGCTTATATTTATAGTGGAAGGAAGGAAGCAAAGAAGGAAGGAAGGTTCGCCAGTGTGGTGTAATGGTTAAGAGTGGCAGACTTGTAATCTGGTGAACCGGGTTCGCGTCTCCGCTCCTCCACATGCAGCTGCTGGGTGACCTTGGGCTAGTCACACTTCTCTGAAGTCTCTCAGCCCCACTCATCTCACAGAGTGTTTGTTGTGGGGGAGGAAGGGAAAGGAGAATGTTAGCCACTTTGATACTCCTTTGGGTAGTGATAAAGCGGGATATCAAATCCAAACTCTTCCTCGTCCTCCTCCTCGTCCTCCTCCTCCTCCTCCTCCTCCTCCTCCTCCTCTTCTTCTTCTTCTTCTTCTGGTTTGTATAATATTCCCATCACCAGCCCCAATCAGATTTTATTATTCACATAATTCAGTCATTCTTTTGTCAAAGTAATCGTAGCTACACTTATGAAGAAGTTCAGCTTTTTTTCCTGAAGTCCCTGGGAAGAGTAGTATTTCAGGGACTGAATATCTGCTTTGAATGCTGGTGGTCACAGGTGCAATCTCTGGCATCTCCAGGTTCAGTTGGAAAAGACCCCTATCTGAAACCATGGAGAACCATTGCCCATCAGTGTAGACAAACTGAGCTAGATAGATCAAAGGGTCTGACTTGGTATAAGGCAGCTTCCTAGAGTTCTCTTTAAGGCGGCGTTCAAATGGTTTGTTGAATGAATACTATTCACAGAGAATAGCTGGTGAATGTGTGGCTTGAAATGGGATAATAATGGGATAAAACTATATGGTAGGCTTCGACAAGAAGTCACCAGAAGGTTGCTGTAAATTAGTGCTGGGCACAGTGCCCCCAATCCACCCCGTGGCCTTGATCTATGACCCTTTGATCATGCTGACCCTTCCTGGATCCCAAATCAGTTCAGGTACAGGGTTAATGTTTAATATTACAACCCACTAATTAATCATAAGCACAAAACAACCCCTCCACCGCGCCACAAATCCAACTTAATGGTGTAATGTTGGAAAGTGCTGATCACCTTTCCTACCTGGGCAGTTATTTTTCCATGAGGGCCGACATCAATGCCGAAATCCAGCATCGCTGAGCTCTGCAAGTGCAGCTTTCTCCCAGCTGAAGCACAGGGTGTTTGACGACTGGGACATTTGCAGGGAAACCAAAATGCTTGTTTACAAAGCTATTGTACTACCAACTTTACTGTAAGCTACTGAAACATGGACCACTTATAAACACCACCTCCAACTCCTCGAAAGATTCCATCAATGGTGTCTCTGAAAATTTTACACTTGGGAAGACAGGCAAACCAATGGCAGTGTACTGGAAGAAGCAAAGATCACCAGTGTCGAAGCAATGATTCTTCAACATCAACTTAGTTGGATTCATCATGGTTGTGCAGATGCCTGATCATCATCTTCCAAAGTAACTACTCTACTCCCAATTTAAGAATGGAAAGCGAAATACTGATGGACAACAGAAGAGGTTTAAAGACGCTCTCAAGGCAAATCTAAAAAAAAATGTAGTATAAACACTGAAACCTGGGAAACACTGACCTGCGAGTGCTTCAATTGGAGAACAGCCTTTACCAAAGGTGTTGTGGACTTTGAAGAATGAACTCAGGGTGAAAGGAAGAAATGAGTTAAGAGGAAGGCAAGTTTGGCAAACCCTCACCGTGATCAACTCCTGCCCGGAAACCTATGTCCCCACTGTAGAAGGGCATGTGGATCCAGAATTGGCTTCCATAGTCAGGCTCACTATTAAGACAATCTTACTTGGCTACAAGTGATCACCAAAGAAGAAGAAGAACAATACACTCAAGAGGTGAGTAGCCCTTGCAACTAGAGTATGGGCCACTTCTAGTATTAGCCAATCATTCTTCCATGTCAATTTAAGGAGAAGTGAGTTAGAAAGCTGCCTTATCCTGATTATCTGGCTATTTAACATCTCAGTATTTTTCCAGTCCAGTGGCTCTCCAGGGTTTCAGGCAAGGTTCTCCTGAAGCTTTAGCTCAGGGTTTCCCAAACTGTTTTTGGACTACAACTCCCATCATGGGATGATAGGAATTGTAGTCCAAAAACAGTTGGAGACCCAAGTTTGGGAAACTCTGCTCTAGCTGGAGAGTCTGGGAATTGAACCTGGTACATTTTGCATGCAGAACAGATGCTTTTCTCCTAAGCTACAGACCTTCCTTCTGACCTACTCCAAAGTTAAAGAGGCTAGGACTCTCTGACTCCCTCCCCATAATCAGAGAGGACTTTATTGAGACAATAGTTTGGACATGGGATAGCAGAGCTTCCTTAGCAGATCTCAGACAATGGGGAGAAGCATATGGAGATGTTGTACCTTCAGATACTCCTCAGCTGGAAGTCATGAGTTTCATGTTGATTGGGTGTATGTTGGCCACTTGAAATAATTGTTGCATGCTAGCTTCTGTCAAGTGGGTGCGACATGGAGATTCAGCTTTTTTCAACAAGGGGCACCACAGGGTTTTTATTTTTCACAGCTTATCCCTATGCGTGTCTACAAAACAGGACATCAAGTTAAATGGCACTTACTCCCAAGAGTGTAGGCATCAGAGTGAAGCCTTCATCCAGCAGTTTTCAGAACTCTTGCACCTACTTGAAAGCAAAAATAGGGGCTGCCATTAAACTAAAGGCAAAGGTCATTGTAAGTCTGTGCAACTCGTAAATGATATAGAAATAAAGGGCAGGCATAGCTATTAAGCATACAGGTATTAGTTGAAATAGAGTCATTTTTCATTGCCAACACGTCTGTCTGGTCTTGTTTTTTCTTCTTCTGGAATTCACTCTAATTCTCGAGAGTAAGGCAAAATTTAGAATAAGTACTGCTTGACATTTACCTTTCCATATATGATAGATATTTGAAAATGAGCATCTGTCAGTGCTCCAGCATCAAAATTAAATTCGCCTTCTGATTAGCCATGCAAATAGCTTGGCCTAGTAATCTCTGCAGCATCTCTTTGGTACTCTGAGACGCCCCTCAGCATTAAGGAATTGTCACTTATCAGTATACTTACCAATTACCATAATGCAAAGGACATTCAAAAAAAGAATGTTAAAGGTTCCGATGATATTAATTTGCCTCCTTCTCTGGTGAATTTCAATTCATATGTGAGCATCCATTTACAATGCTGAGAAAGGAATTCTCCTTTCTCCTGCGCAGGCTCTTGGTGACCGTATCTTATTGTGTTGCTATTTTAAAATAAGATACAGCCGTCCTTAAACAATATACACTGTGTTTCTAACGCTCCAAATAAGACAGCTCAGTATTCATAGTGGAGATTGTTGTTTTACACATTTTTAACGTTATATAAATCTGGAGGCATAAGAACCATTTTTGGAAAACATCTGTCATCGCGCAAGTAATTAGGAGCATTATTTGCTTTCTTTCCCTGTTAGTATGATTTTATATTTCTGCGCATTCGTTTTTGCAAACCTTTCAGCGTGGAATAAAGTGGCATTTCTATAACTTGGAACAACATAGACCAGATCTACTGCTATTCATGATAATTTAGGACCTTTTTTTTTTTTTTGGCTACTGAGCATTTAATTAAATGGATTGTCTCCCCGAAGCATCAAATCTATGTAAGCAAGGACTGTATATAAAGCAAGCCTGTCTCCCTTGCTAGCTTCATTTTGGGAGTTTTTAGTACTTCAGTACTTCTGATGCACAGCCACCTATGTCTTCCAAAGTGCACAAGGAAGCCACAGTGCATGCATGGTACCCCATTCTCTAACAGTGAAATGGACACTGTAGTAGCCCTATTCGGGCATTCAGCACCCATGCACAAAGAGAAACATGCACAACTAGGTCTGACATCTTGGCAATGAATTGCATGCTGGACAGGCAACCCTGCCTAACTTATTTTAAGGAATAAAAACGTCGCTTTTTCATAAAAGGTCAAAAGGCCTCAAACAGTTGCAGCATCTGAGTAGAAGGTTACAACAGCTAGCTAACGGCCAACTCGCTTGGGGGCTTACCTTTACTGGCTTGGGGTTAGAAAAAACAAGGCAGCTTGTTGCTAGAATATGGTTTATCTAGACACACCAGCACACTTCAGAGGGGTAGAACTGGCGTACGCCTAAGGGGGTGGTCAAGGAGTGGCTTTATCGCTTGGGTAGATGTGTGAGAGCATAGGAACACGCTTCCTTATTTGAGTAATGTAATTAAGAGTGAAAGGGATGTGGGTGATGCTGTGAGTTAAACCACAGATCCTAGGGCTTGCCGATCAGAAGGTTGGCGGTTCGAATCCCCGCGACGGGGTAAGCTCCCGTTGCTCGGTCCCTGCTCCTGCCAACCTAGCAGTTCGAAAGCACGTCAAAGTGCAAGTAGATAAATATAGGTACCGCTCCAGTTGGAAGGTAAACGGCATTTCTGTGCACTGCTCTGGTTTGCCAGAAGTGGCTTAGTCATGCTGGCCACATGACCCGGAAGCTGTCGGCGGACACACGCTGGCTCCCTCAGCCTATAGAGCGAGATGAGTGCTGCAAGCCCAGAGTCGTCCACGACTGGACCTAATGGTAAGGGGTCCCTTTACCTTTACCTAATTAAGAGTGAGGGTCCCTGAATTCAGGCAAATGGGAGATGTCAACAGCGGAGGTACCTTCCCACTCAGGGGAAGGTGATATAAACTTGTCTTTTACTCAACTTGGTTCTGACTGTATTGGGACACCTATCCTTCCAAGAATGTATCAATAAACTCTTTGCTGCTTCACCAACTTTGCTCAGATTTTATTTTAAGGGTCCCAGGACCCCGAGTCTTGGGGCCAGTGTTTTATTTCCAGTGCCAGTCTGCAAGGGGCTGCTTCTACATACACAGAACATACAGGGTTCCAGCTCAAGGGGGGAGTCAATATGAATATTGCAGGTTTTACCTCCGTCGACATGCTCCGAATGCATCGACAATGTGGGCTGTGAGAGCAGGGCTGCCTCCCTCTGATTCTCCTGCACACTATTCATTGTTAACCATGTGGAGACTGAGGACTGAAGTGGGCTTAAAACGGCAAGTTGAGAGTCAAAAGCTTATTTCTTAATGGCCATTATGCTAGAGAAGGAAAATTTGGTACAGTGGTACCTTGGGTTAAGAACTTAATTCGTTCTGGAGGTCTGTTCTTAACCTGAAACTGTTCTTAACCTGAAGCACCACTTTAGCTAATGGGGCCTCCTGCTGCCGCCGTGCCGCCAAAGCACAATTTCTGTTCTCATCCTGAAGCAAAGTTATTAACCCAAGGTACTATTTCTGGGTTAGTGGAGTCTGTAACCTGAAGCGTATGTAACCTGAAGCGTATGTAACCCAAGGTACCACTGTATAGCTCAGCCAGTTTTAGTGTGTTTGCAAGGGGAAATCATCCTTGCCTGATACTGCATTGGCTCCCAGTATGTTTCCGAGCACAATTCAAAGTGTTGGTGTTGACCTTTAAAGCCCTAAACAGCCTCGGCTCAGTATACCTGAAGGAGCATCTCCACCCCCATCATTCTGCCCAGACACTGAGGTCCAGCTCCAAGGGCCTTCTGGTGGTTCCCTCACTGTGAGAAGCAAAGCTACAGGGAACCAGGCAGAGGGCCTTCTTGGTAGTAGCACCCGCCCTGTAGAACTCCCTCCCATCAGATTTCAAAGAGATAAAGAACTACCTGACATCTGAAGGCATCCCTGTTGAGGGAAGTTTTTTAATGTGTGACATTTTAATGTGTTTTTAATCTTTGTTGGAAGCTACCCAGAATGGCTGGGGAAACCCAACCAGATGGGCGGGGTATGTATGTATGTATGTATAAATAAATAAATAAATAAATAAATTATGGTAGTACCAGATTTGTCTCACAGAGGCTTGGGCAAAATTGAGTATCATATGAATCAAGTACACATGACCACAGAGGGCTGTGAGTTGGGTTGGATTGGCTCAGAGCAATCTGTGACTGTAAGGGGGACAGGCATCTGGTAGGAAGGAGAGACAGGCAGGGCAGGAAAGCTGCATGGTAAAGGCAAAGATCTACCTGACAGGCTTCTGTTTAGGTCAACATCATGGCTTTCTTTCCCACCCAACACTCCATTGGATTGATGCTGTTGAGCACGGGCATCGATCCTGTGAGCTACCATTTCTGGAGGACTTCCGGGTTGGCGCCTCCGGCAATGGCGGAGCTCCTCCGATCGGGAGGAACTTACTCCGTGAAAAACAGGGTCTGACCACCACGGCGAAGGCGGAGACCCACTGAAATCACAGGTGGAAGAAACCTATGAACTTGGGATTCGGCTGGCACCTTTTGCGCCTCCCCTACTCATGGGGAAACCCTGTTTAGGGGATCTGGAGCGACGTGGGGTGAGCGGCGCGGTGCTTTGAATCGACCGCTTCTTTCACGGAGTGAAGCCGCATTGCTGTTGCTGGAGAGCGCTGACTTTTTCCTGTGGACAATAGGATTTTAAACAACTACCCGTTAGTAGAATGGAAAATTGGATTTTTAAGTATCTTAATTCAGCGCCGAAGTGGGAAGGTCACAAACAGGAAGTCCGCCTTCCGCTTTTGTAAATAGACTGAAGCAAAGACATTACAAGCTAAAGTCTTTGAAAGCTTTTGATAAAGGATTATATCGGTTTTGATAAAGGATTATTTCCATCGGTTAAAAATACAAAACCCCCCTTGGAAGCAGGTGAAGAGGGGGGGAATTTTGAACCTAGTAAGCCTGCAGGTGTGAGGGGGAAATCAAAGCACCACAGCTCTGAACCTGGGAACGGCTGCCAGATGATGCTTGGGGAAAGTTTACTGACAGAACAGATTTGACAGCTAGCTAAAATAAGAGCAAGATACTGTTTCCATTGTCCTCTTCTGCATTTAAAATGGAGAAAAAGTAACTGAAAATTGAAACTATGATTATTGCCTGAGCTGTGCTTGAAAGAACTGATACAAGTGGAGACTGTTTCCCTCTTGAGGGAGCCTTTGAAATTGTTATAGGAGTGTAACTGGGAGCTCTCCAGCTGCAAGATAAAGATTCTGAGAACCAGAGATTGACCTGGGACCATTCAAAATGTTGATAGGAGAAGTTATTTTGACTGCATTATGCAAGACAAACTATTTGCTGGAAGAGATTCATAAAAAGATGGATGATATGACTTTTAAAATGGATAATTTGGAACAGAAAGTGACTAATATGAGACAAGCGAGCACTAACACAGAAATAATTCAGGACCTGGCACAGGAACCTACCTTGGCAGAACAAATGGTGGAGGAAAAGGAGAAAGTTGTTGTTTTTGAACCTAAAATAACACAAGCGGGATCCTTAATTCTACAGAAGCAAATTGAGGACTATAAATTGAGGCCTTCTATGATTGAATTTAGAAAAAGCCAGATTTTGAGGATTGGATCCCGGCTTGGACTGAAGAAGGAAAGTTGGAAATATCTCTTTATCCAGGGATTAATTGACTTTTGGGACATGGACTTGGATTTGAAGGAGACTGAAGTTTTGGGGGCCTTTGGATCTGGAGGAATCTTGAAATACGTCCTGATACAGACCCTAGCTTCAACTATGGAAATTTGGTTGAACTGTCCAGAAGGAATAAAAGTAATGTTAGGATGGAGCTCTCTCGAGACTTGCTCTCAAGCATTAAAGGATATGAAGAAGATCTGCAGAAGGGACATGGAAAAGAGTTAAGAACCTCGGACATAAGGTCTCCAGGTTGATGGAATGGAATTGACGGAAAGGACTGGCAGAATCTGAAACCAGGGAGAGGAGTTGATGGAAGAAGATTGGAAAATTTAAAGTTTATATATAGAAATAACGCAAAATTAATGAGTGATAGAAAAATGATGGATTGATATTTTATGGATTTAGCAGAAATATTATAAGGAGTTAAACACATACAAGCATTTTAGTTTTAATGTTAAAATAAGGTTAAGGGGGGAAAGAAAAAAATGGTGAAAGGAGGGAAAGTAAAGTCATATTATATTGAGATAAATTACAGAACAAAAATTAGAAAAGATGGAAAGGATTTGCTGAAATAGATAATTGAATTAGAATACAAAAAAGGGAGGTGTGAGGTGGTCAAGGAAATAAGCGAATGAAAAAATGTTGTTTTTGTTTCAAACATTACAGATTGTGGATAAAACGGAGTGCTTCCGGAAGTGGCAGAAAGATATATCTAAATTTGTCTGGCAGGGCAAAAAGCCCAGAATTAAGTTTAAGATATTAACAGATGCGAAAGAAAGAGGGGGCTTTGCCCTGCCAGACTTAAAGTTGTACTATGAAGCCGCAGCTTTCTGCTGGCTAAAAGATTGGCTACTTCTCGAAGACACTGACGTACTGGACCTGGAAGGTTTTAACAATGCTTTTGGTTGGCATGCATACTTATGGTATGACAAAGTTAAGATCAATAAGGCCTTTAAGAACCATATTGTCAGGAAAGCAGTGTTTAATGTCTGGACAAAATATAAAGACTTATTGGAAAATAAAACTCCAAGGTGGCTTTCACCTCTGGAGGCTAAGGCCCGAAAAAGACCCAATATGGAGGCCAAATGGCCAAAATATTGGGAAATATTAGAAAAAGATGGAGACAATTGGAAATTGCAGAGTTTGGAGAAAATGAAGGATAAGGTGCGAGACTGGTTACATTATGCTCAGATTAAAGAAGTTTTTAAAAATGACAAAAAGTTAGGGTTCCAGGTGGAGAAATCGAAGTTAGAAACAGAATTGTTAGAACCAAAGACCAAGGTACTATCTAGAATGTATAACTTGCTGCTAAAATGGAATACACAAGACGAAATGGTTAAATCGGCTATGATAAAATGGGCACAGGACATTGGGCATAACATTATGTTTGAGGACTGGGAAAGGTTGTGGACCACTGGGCTGAACTTCACCGCATGTAATGCTCTGAAGGAAAATGTAATGAAAATGATATATAGATGGTACATGATCCCAGTTAAACTTGCCAAAATATACCATTCGTCTGACAATAAATGTTGGAAATGCAAAGAAAATGAAGGAACATTCTTTCACCTCTGGTGGACATGCCCTAAGGTGAAGGCCTTCTGGGAAATGATATATAATGAGCTGAAAAAGGTATTTAAGTATACCTTCACAAAGAAACCAGAGGCCTTCCTTCTGGGTATTGTCGGCCAGAAGGTGTTAAAGAAGGATCGAACATTTTTTATGTATGCAACAACGGCAGCAAGGATTCTCATTGCAAAAAACTGGAAAACTCAAGATCTACCCACACTGGAAGAGTGGCAGATGCAGCTGATGGACTATATGCAACTGGCCGAGATGACCGGCAGAATCCGTGATCTGGGAGAAGAGAAGATGGAGGAAGACTGGGAGAAATTCAAGATGTATCTACAAAAACATTGTAATTTGGTTGAATGTTAAGAAGGATGCTAGATTATAAAAAACTGGCCACCACTAAACTAGATTTAAATTAGATGATAAGTGAGACTAAAGAAAATATAAAATTTTTTGGAAGAAGTGCTAGATTATATTTGAATGAGTGGACATGAGATTGTAAACAAGTTGATAATTTGTTTGGAAAAAAATTTTAACGATGTAAATGGGAGCGGGAGACGTGAGGGAGTCCAAAGAAGTGATGAAATTGTTGTAATAGAAGTAAGATCGTTTATTATGTGTGCATTTATATTTAAAAACCTTAATAAATATTTATTAAAAAAAGAAAAGAAAAATAAGTTGGGAAGATTAGTTGTGTGTTTTTTTCCTTTTTTCTCTTGTTGTGATGTGTGGTTTTGTTTTTGTTTGGTGTTATTGTTATTGTTTTTATTTTTGCTTTTTGTAATCCTTGAAATTTTAATAAATATTGCTTTTTTTTAAAAAAAAAGATCCTGTGAGGTACCATTTCTGCTCCTGCAGGTTGGAGTGTGAAGAAGCACCTGCACAGGACTCAGTGTTGCACATTGTCATTAGGAGTCTCCAGATCAGCAAATTTTGTCCAAAAGGGGGGAGGATGTCAAACAACGCCTCCAGAAAAGGATTTCTGTTTTTAGCATGTGGAAAGCTGAGCTATGGGACTCCTTGCCATAGGGAAATCTCAGCAGCAAAGAATTTAGCCATTTCCAAAGGTGGATTAGATATCAGTAGAAAATTGTTTCTGCAATTGACAGCCAATTATGTCAAACTCTGCCTCCATCTGGCACCATTTTGAGACTGGTGGGCCTCAGTAATTTTCAGCCATCTGAAGCACATAGGAAGTCTGAGAATCCCTGCAGTATGCCAATGCAACAATGTTCACCCAAATCCCGCTGTTGTTGCTACTTTTTAAATCTGCAGATACAGAAATAGGGTGTCCACAGAAAACATGTTGCTTTGCTGAGGTAAAATAAACACATAATTGCCTTGGAAAGTCCAGTAAGAAGAGCTGTACATTTAACACATATTTCTTAGTAGCGATAACTCTGGAAATACTGTAGCTGGTTTGATGAATACTGAACAGCTTTGTCTTTCATCTTTTATTCCTCCCTCAATACATGATGCTTATTAGGACAAATCCTTTCATTCACACAGAGAAGATAGGGAATGTCCGATAGGACTTGTTCTACCCAACATCAGCACTTTGCTAAAAGAAGAAATTCAGTGTGGTGTACCATGGTCAGAGGGCAAGACCTGAGCAATGGGGGCCATGAGTCAATCCCCACACAATCATGAATCTGACTGTGTGACCTTGGGTCAGACCCCATATCTCAGCCTACCTGCCAGGAGCACAACAGCCATGTGAGGTAGATTCAGGCGAAGGCATGGTAACTGAACCAAGGTCATCTAAGCAGCTTCACGACTTGTAAAAATCCCATGTATATTGCCTGCAGCTCTTTAAAAGAACAGCAGGATATAAAGGCGATGCATAAATACATACATAAACAGTTTGCTAATAGCTTGATGCAAATAGAGAGAACATTTTGCACACTCATAAACCTGAAAAAGTTCTCCTGATTATAAGCTTCTCCACCCCTGTTGATGTCAACTTCTACATGCTTTGATATGGAAAGCAGTTAACTATACTTTTTTTTAAAAAAACAACCACCAACCTATAAAAACCCTCTTTGATGCCAAAGCCTCCAGTAAAATAGTTATTTAATTTGTTCACAGACCTGTAGGCAGAAAAAATGCTCTGACAGAATCTTCACCCTAAGACATTATTAGGAGTGTAATGTAATTTTGTCAACTCTGTCTTCTGGTTCCAGTTCTGGGGTTTGGAAGAAACTCTTTTAATCAAGGCAATTATGCGACTGTTGTTCTGAAATTCCAATATACTTGTTGAATTATGTTAACTGCTGTATACTGTGCTATAAAATGGTGCCAATTAAAGAGAACTCATCATGGTGTCTCCCAGATGCCCTCAACCTGGTGTCCTTGATATATTTTGGACTGCAATTCCCATTGGCACTGGCCAGTACAGGCTAGGACTTATGATAATTGTAGTCCATAACATACACAGGGCAACAGCCTCTGTTCTTATTTAGCCTGTGTTATGCCCAGTTTTGTGTGCTTTATTACCATTTGACACAAGATTTCTGTGTTTTATCATTTCTATTACATACCTTCCAACATTTCTCTGATGAAAATAAGGATGGCCCACTCCATAAAGACAATTTTATTATTTATACCCCACACATCTGACTGGGTTTCCCCAGCCACTCTGGGCAGCTTCCAACATATATAAAAACATAATAAAACATTAAACATTAAAAAAACAACAACTTCCCTATACAGAATTGCCTTCAGACGCCTCGGGGGTCGGATAACTCCATAGCCTCCAACATTTCTCCACTGAAAATAGGGACATCCTAAGGAAAAGTGGGAAGTTCCAGGATCAAATCAGAAACCAGGACAGTTTCTCTAAACCAGGGACATCCCTGGAAAATAGGGACACTTGGAGGGTCTGCCATTATGTCTCAGTATTATTGATACTGTTTTTTTCTGGTGGATGACAATGGAAAACAATTCTTTGTGTGGAAATAATTTGGGAGAATGTGCAAAAAGCACAGCAGACTTTCATAAGTTTCCAAACACTTCTGAAGATTAACACTAATGGTGGTGGTTCTTTTGCACCCATACCTGAGATAATGTCATTTACAATACAATCAATTCTGAGTTCAGCAGTAATCTCAGGGCCAGTGGATTGGAGCCTTGTAGTTTATTCTGAAATGGCCCTGAAACTAGGAATGGGCATATTAGCCTATTTCTATACTGTGCTACTTTTGCATGCATTCGAACACAAGTCAGTTCCATCCCATTTTCTGCATTTTTTTATAAAAAAACACACATTAAAAATGCATTAAGGTTGTACATGTTTTCACACGTTGTCCCATAAAATATGCATTTTTTTTACACATTTCCGCTATAAAATACTTAATTTTGTTTGCTTTCCTACACATTCGCCCTAGCATTTTATCAAAAAACTAAATCTAATTGCAAAATCTGGAGAAGTACACAATATGATTGTTAACTTCATTCAAATATGTATAAGAAACTGAATTAGCTAAGTTTTCTTTAAAACCCAGATTGAACAAGATTCTTCTCCATCTCTGTTGGTATCTCCATTGTTTTTGGTGAAAGAGAATTGCCTCCTAAATTTTGTAGTTTTTTCTCCAGGATCTTCTGGGTAATAATACCTTCAGCATGAATTTAGTGGCTTCTGACATGGAAGAACAATGGGTGCATAGGGGTTAGCTTGAAAACCAGGTTCATACCTGCTAAGTTTAAAATATCTAAACAATGTTATAGATCATTCCCTTATCTTGATGACTTCATCCTTCTTGCCACTTGACTAATGAAAGCCAAGGATATTTTAATGCTTTCCTTCATTGTAAATAGCTTTTTCTGAGCTAATCTGCAGCAATAAATTTGGCTTATATAAAGACTAGCATGCATTGCAAAATCATCATGGACTTACTCAAATATGACAGATATGAGACCAAAGTTGGACTGTCCTGGGCTGGAACCTAGCTGAGTGAACTCCCTAGGACTATGTATGGATCAGAGCAAATATCTAACTAGTTCATCATTCTGTTCTTATATTGACCAACCAGATGCCTATGGAAGTCCACAAGCAGGACATGAATATTCAGAGGCATAGTTATCTGGCAATACCCTACGCTTTGGCCAGGCCTGGTATAAATACTCAGAGTTCTTCCTGGTTGAGTGATCAATATCTTCTAGCAACTCTCCAATGCCAGACTCGGACTGATGTGGAGAAAACTGGAAGTCCATATTTGGAGAAGATATTCATGGCCCTGACAATAGATACAATATTCCATAAAGCTCTCTATGGTGAGACCCATTGTTAGGATAATTCTATCTTCTTTCCAAATATATAACCAGTATGTTATTCAGCTGAACAAATGTAATTTGTATGCAGCCTTAATCATGCACACTTTCTAGAAACTGGCATCAGGCACTAAGTACAATCCTGTCAAATGGCTGGCAGAAGATTAACTCTGACACCTAATGACATGCCAAAGTCTGACAGAATAAGAACTTACTGTATAACCAGTGTCAATCATTCAGCAAGTGCCACTTCAAATGTTTATCCTGTTAGTGGAGACATCCATCTGTGCCAGAATTCAAAACACCGCCGTGCCTCGTTGAATGCGAAAACGTGTTGAATGCGAAAGTGAAAGTACATGAAAATGTGCCAAGAGGATGTGTGAGTTTAAAGTAGAGAACAGAGAAAGCATGGAGGGAGAAAGATACTCCCCTCATGGAAATATCCAGTGATTGTATTGACATTTCTCACTCACATTCTTTGTGCCAAAGGTCTGATCCCTCAGCTTTCTACCACGTAAAGGATGGGTTCTGCGAGACTAAATAAGTTGTAACATAGAAGTGGCGTAGCAGATGACTCCACACTCCCCTAGCATGCCTTCCCAAAGTGAAATCCTTGTTGATGTGTGGTGGTGTGGAGCATGTAACATATGAAGCCACCACAGACTGATTCAGAACATTGGTCCATATGTTTCATTATTGTCTACACTTCTGAAACCGAAATTCACAAATTTACACCTTAGTTCAGATGGGGGAGGTCCATATCTTACAGCATGGTCATCTCAAGAGAGACTTCTTCCACCTCTAACTCGGCCAGATCATTTTGCATAGTTCTAGCCCAGGGATTCCTCCTTTATATCTCAATAAAATCCTACCATTTGTTAATTTCTAGAGTTTAGGTGAATCCCCCCAACCTATAAAAATATACTTATCTGAGAGGACCCTGAGTAAACATGCACAGCATTGAACACATAGATACGTTTTAGAATGCAAAAAGAAAGAGAAATTTAGAATAATTCTTCCCTTTTTAAGTCAACAAAGTGTCTGCCTCATCTTCCAAAAATTTGGGACAGGACCAATGGACTGTTCTATTTTATGTCTCATTCTGCATGACTATTGGGCCCCAAATGTTCTTTGTAAATCCAGTCATCCTATGACTCAAGAACACAATTTATGCAGGAACACACTGAATTACTCACTTTATTCTGGTTTATGTGTGGTGGTGAGAAACATGTACGTAACCTATGCAGCCACCTTATACTGAGTCAGAACATTGGTCCATATGTTTCATTACTGTCTACAGTTCTGAAACTGATATGGGGGGAAATGGAAGAGGCCGTCTTCACTCCGGTATGACTCCCCTTTATCACATAAAGGTAAAGGGACCCCTGACCATTAGGTCCAGTCGTGACCGACTCTGGGGTGGCAGCACTCATCTTGCTTTATTGGCCAAGGAAGCTGGCGTACAGCTTCCGGGTCATGTGGCCAGCATGACTAAGCTGCTTCTGGCAAACCACAGCAGTGCACAAAACGCCGTTTACCTTCCCGCCGGAGTGGTACCTATTTATCTACTTGCACTTTGACGTGCTTTTGAACTGCTAGGTTGGCAGGCGCAGGGACCTAGCAATGGGAGCTCACCCCGTTGCGGGGAGTGGAACCACCGACCTTCTGATCGGCAAGTCCTAGGCTCAGTGGTTTAACCCACAGCGCCATCCACATCCTTTCTTTATCACATACACAGCCCCGAAAGACAACAACAGAATCCTCTGACCGCATACAAATCAATATGGCTAACTTGACCCACCCACCCCGAACAAATCTCACTGCGGCCACCCCCAACTTCTCTCACTACCAAGGAAATATAACAAGCGAGTAGAAAGAGAACCTACCCAAGTGACGTTGACACTAAACCCCACACATACACTAAGTAAAGAAATATAAGCTTTACCATGTCACCCACTCTCTCCAGAGGCGGAGCTAGCTGCTTCGGCACCCAGAGCAGCCCATGGGGTGCCACGGCGCATGTCCTGGGGGGGTGCCGGTGGTGGTGGGTGTCCTGGGGGGCGACTCCTGTGGCAATTTCACACACCCCTTTGGGATGACACCAGGGGCGGACTACCCCCACCCCCCTTTTCTCCACCAGTGCCTCTCTCCCCCATCTTTTTCTTCCCAACCTTATACTGCATATAACTCTAACGTCTCACAACAAATGTAATAGATCTGTAGAAAACACAACCTGAAAAAGAGACAATGCATGTAGTTTTGTAAACTAATAAAATCTTCAATAAAAATAATAAAAAATAAAAAAGCAGGAAAAAAATATTGTCTACACCAGGGGTAGGCAACCTAAGGCCCGGGGGCCAGATGTGGCCCAATTGCCATCTCATTCTGACCCGTGGACGGTTCGGGAATCAGCGTGATTTTACATGAGTAGAATGTGTGCTTTTATTTAAAATGCATCTCGGGTTTATTTGTGGGGCATAGGAATTCGTTCATTATTATTTTTTCAAAATATAGTCTGGCCCACTACATGGTCTGAGGGACAGTGGACAGGCCCACGGCTGAAAAAGTTTGCTGATCCCAGTCTTCATTGAGTGACACTAGATCCCCAATGCAAGAACTTTCCCTAGCCCTGCCTGGAGGTACCAGAAATTGAACCTAGGTCTTCTGAAGGCAAGTCTGATGCTCTGCATCTGAACTCTGTCCCTTCCCCATTTGAGTCTTCCTTAGCTCCCTTGCTATCTCAGCGATGGCTCATCCACCTGTGGCCTAAGAACCATCACAAAATGAGGCACAGACCTGCCCTCTTTCTAAACAAGGCATTTGCAGTTAGCCACTTGCATGGCACGGTGAAACAGAAGTTCTTGAAAGCACACATAAATGAAGTTGACTCTTGCAAAAATTCACAGCGTGAATGGCTTCTTGTTTACTAATGCTCTCAGTTAAAAGCTTTGCAACTCCGACTAGTGGAAATTAGCTCAAGATTCAAAATCTCAGTAGGACAGGGATGGTGCTTTCCTGCTAGGAAGACGAAGACGAAACCTGCTGAGACCACACGACAACTGTTGGTTGCTTTGCTCTCAAGCTTTCCTACGGACGCTTTTGAAAACCGGGGAGAAAACATAGCTCCTTTCCCACAATAATTTCTCCTTTGTTGTCATTGCTTTGTATGAAAAAAAGAAAGGAAAGGAAAGATAAGCTACTGTCTGCCTCCTGGGTGCACCGAAGCAAGAACTGGAAATTGTTATGTAGTTGTCCCTTTGTTGCGGTGTGGAAAGAGGATGGCCACAGGAACAACACAGGGAGTTCCAGCTATTCAGTGTGAATTTAATGCAGTGGATTACATGAAAATATGGACAAGCCCATAGCTTTTTGTTGAGCCAGCTTCCATTGGCACAAAAGGCCAGATGTTTGTGAGTTACATTCCAAGTGTAGTCCAGAAGAATGGACAGGCTGCTAATTCTCAGTGTTGCACGATAAAGAGTGCTGTGTAACTCATAATAACTTGCAGAGGGCGTGCCTGTATTTTTAGGTTAGTGTGGCCCAAGAGGACAGAAATAGCTTGCCCAGTGGATAGAATTACACTGCCATCCCACTCTGATAAGTGGCAGTGTCCCTGCAAGGAACCTAGTGTTGTGGCTTCCCTCTGCTCCTGCCTAAATAACCCAAATAACCTGTAAACTCAAATAATGCTTCTGCGGAGAAGACTTCTTGTTGCCTCTCTAGGCAATTCACTGCCCTGGGCTTGGGCCCCTCCAGACAACCTCCTCTGATAATTTTGCTATTTCTCTCTCTCTCTCTTTTGTGTAATATTTTTTATTAATTTTCACAAAAACAAAAACTACATAAAAAAGGCATAAAATAAAACATTTAAAACAACTGTATATACAATCCATGTTAAATCCACAGTATGCCCTGAACTTCCCTCCACCCGCTCCCTTGGTTCCTTTATAATATTTGCATTCACACATGTCAATAAAGTCTTTATCTCTGATTACTTCCAATTTTGGTACATTGTCTATGATATTACAAGTGTTATTTAAAATTATGCTAATGTATTAACTTGTGTACATTGAAGAAGAAGAAGAAGAGGAGGAGGAGGAGGAGTTTGGATTTGATATCCCGCCTTTCACTCCCTTTAAGGAGTCTCAAAGTGGCTAACATTCTCCTTTCCCTTCCTCCCCCACAACAAACACTCTGTGAGGTGAGTGAGGCTGAGAGACTTCCAAGAAGTGTGACTGGCCCAAGGGCACCCAGCAGCTGCATGTGGAGGAGCGGAGATGCGAACCCGGTTCACCAGATTACAAGTCTGCCACTCTTAACCACTTCACCACACTGGCGAACCTTCCTTCTTTGCTTCCTTCCTTCCACTATAAATATAAGCAGATCTAGCAATGAATGCCATTTTTTTAATTAAAAAAATCCAGCTGATCCACTCTAACACTCTTTGATCCTTCAGACCATTTGGACTAAAATGCCTTTTTTGTGTTTGAACACAGTTCATCAGAATTTGTCCTTACACAATTTGGAAATAAGATTATCTAGAACACTTTTGTCTACAGTTGGCAGAGAAATGAGGCCTTTTGCAAAGCAATTAGTGATCCATAATATTAGCACCATCTGAAACTAACATGGAAACAATTATTTTTTAGAGTGTAGTTTCCATGGTTATTATCATTGATGATAGTAATTACACCATGGTGTTTAGAACATGGCCTCTGAGGCAACGCATAGCCCATTTGGCAAACTATTGAGACACCCTTTTTCAGACAAGAGCCTAAAATGCCAGACACTAACCTTACTAGTGCTTAAATAACCCACTTTAATATTAAACACTCAGCATTGTGGAAATATTAACTTGTGTACATTGAAGAAGAAGAAGAAGAAGAAGAAGAAGAAGAAGAAGAAGAAGAAGAAGAAGAGGAGTTTGGATTTGATATCCCGCCTTTCACTCCTTTTAAGGAGTCTCAAAGCGGCTAACATTCTCCTTTCCCTTCCTCCCCCACAACAAACACTCTGTGAGGTGAGTGGGGCTGAGAGACTTCCAAGAAGTGTGACTGGCCCAAGGTCACCCAGCAGCTGCATGTGGAGGAGCAGAGACGCAAACCTGGTTCCCCAGATTATGTGACTACCGCTCTTAACCACTTCACCACGCTGGCTCTCATTGCTTTTGTAAATATGCAATGAACATTTCCCATTTTTTAAATATTTGTTGTCATCTTGATTTCTAAGTTTCCCGGTTAATAGCCATTTCAGCATACTCCATTAATTTAATTTGCCAGTCTTCTTTGGTGGGGACTTCTTCTTTCCAACGTTGGGCTAGCAATATCCAGGGAGCCATTGTTAAATACATAAACCAATTCTTATATTCTTTAGGTAGATCCATTCCTGTAATACCTAATAGAAAGGCTTCTGGATTTTTAACAAAGGTTATTCTTAACATTTATTTCAATTCATTATATATCATTTCCCATAATTTTTTAATAACCTTACATTGCCACCGCTTATGATGAAACATACCTTCCATTACTTTACATTTCCAACACTTATTTTCTCTTGTTTTATACATATTTGCGAATTTAACTGGTGTTAAATGCCACCTATACATCATTTTCATATAATTCTCTTTAAGTAAGGTACAGGCTGTAAATTTTAGATCATTCTTCTGAAGTCTTTCCTAATCTTTCACCTGAATATTATGTCCCACATCTTTTGCCCGATAATTTTGCTATTTCTCTGCATTACACTTACTCAGATCATTCAGTCACAACCGACCCCAGAGCAAAGTTGAATTACTCACCCTCAATTTTATCAGGGAGGGCCACCACTTATGTTCATTCCTCCCAGTCAGGAGTTATGCACCAATTCTGGTGCAGGTTACTAGTTACACAACCTCCAGGTTCAAAGGTTGCCTTACACCACAATCTTCTGTGACAAAACACCTGTTGCTGGGGAGCAACAATGGGAGAGGGCTCTTGTTTCCATGCCCTGCTACAGAGAAGTATCTGATTGGTCACTGTGGGGAACAGGACTAGATGAGCTTTGGGTCTGATGTTGTAGAACTCTCCTTTATGTTCTCATCAATGACTTGCAGAGACCCAAGGAGGGTGGGCTTCTTGTTAGAATTCCTGCTCCATGATTGCAGTCATGGGATTTTTGTCTATCACATGATGGTGTATGTTTTGACTCGACAGAGTGGGAAGTGATGGAGACAGGATGTTTGTGTTACTGAGTTCCGTGAAGTGGGACTATTGTCCTTTGTTCTTTTTCTCTTTGGTGTCTGATGCTAGAGAGAGAGGGACCCATGTTGCAGTGCTCCGTGTCTGTTTATATGTAAATAAAGTAGATTAGCCAACATGCTGAGTTGCTGAGGTCTGTTACGCATGATGCACAAACTCTGCAGATCCCTAAGTGTGCCGGTGTTGGTTGGCATCGGTCACTGTGATGTTTGGGCTTAAGAAAGCTTATGAAACTTCCAAATGAAAGACCAGGAAGGAGAGAACATGCCAGTCGGGCATGTGTCTCTACCAGGGTCCTACTTGAGTGTAGGTTGAGCTCCTGACACTTCTCTGGCTACTTCCCACTCTTTTAGGACCACGTTACGCAAGGTAAGTTGGAAGTCCTACCAATTTCATTGGTACTTACTCTGTAGCAAGCCTAGGGCTGCTATTCTATACACACTTACATCAAAGCAAAGTCCCATCAAACCCAGTGTGATCCCCCTTTGCGTTAACCTGCACAATAGGCAGGCCTACTCAGAAGTAATTCCTCTGAGTAGGCACTCATAGAATTGTGCTATAGGGCTGTAATCCTATTTATTGTTACAGGCCGCCCCAAACCCTGCCAAGCCGTGCACAGGGTTCCAGGGGTCTTTGCCTTCAACCAGGGTCTCTGCTCCGTTGGAGAAATGAACATGTGACAGAGGCTGTCACAGCTTTAAGAAATATGATTTATTTACAAATTGACAGTTTAGATGAAGGGGGGTCCATATCTTACAGCATGGTCATCTTAAGAGGGGCTTGTTCCACCTCTAGCTCGGCCAGATCATTTTGCATAGACTAGCCCAGGGATTCCTCCTTTAGATCCCCTTTATATCTCAAATAATCAAAATCCTACCATTTGTTAATTTCTAGAGTTTTCTAGAGTAGATCTCCCAACCTATAAAAATATACTTATCTGGGAGGAACCTGGGTAAACATTCACAGCCTTGAACACTTGAATACGTTTTGGAATGCAAAAAGAAATAACAATTTGGAATAATTCTTCCTTTTTTTCAGTCAAAAAAGTGTCTGCCTCATCCATCAAAAATTTGGGACAGGATGATTTAGACCAATGGACTGTTCTATTTTAAGTCTCATTCTGCATGACCATTGGACCCCAGATGTTCTTTGTAAATCCAGTCATCCTATGACTCAAGGACACAATTTATTTATGCAGGAACATGCTGAATATTTACTCACTTCATTCTTCAGTTTAACCCATTCTGTTGCATCTGTAGAAGAGTCTTCTTTATTTGTGCATTCCAACATTCCAGCTTCACACTGAGTAGAAAGAAAACATCTTGCCATATTTTTCCGTGTATAAGACACCCCCTACTTTTGGGAAAATGGGCATATGCACTATCCATGTATAAGATGCCCCCAGATTTTTAACCTTTTTTAAAAAGTAAAGCGTGTTCTCCTTCATGGAGAGCACGTGTTGCGGTGGGGGCCGCCAGGACACTCCAAAGTTGGGGGAGGGCTAATTGATCGTTGGCCACTGATGCGATTGGGGCTTCCCTTGTTGTTGGGAAGAAGTTAATGTTGCCATTTGTTGATTGACAGCCAGAAATGCTAAAACTCCTTGCACGAGGCTAGGGCTTCCTTTTTTCACCCGTGCATCAGATTGCCCGTCCCTCCCTCCCTAGAATAGGGTTGTTTGCTTTGACCTTGCTATGCCTGTCATGGGGTCATCTGCTCTTGGCGCAGGGGCCCAGTAGGAATTCTGTCCATCTGGCTGATTAGCTGGGGCCATTTGGTTTTTGCCTACTGCGTAGCAAATTGTTACAACTTGTAAGGTTGCGGTTAGGCATTGGTTTATGGTTTGGTTGGTTGAGGGGCATGGATTGGCTGTGCCTGCCCCTCTAATGCTGCTGCTGCAAGGGATTCTGTTAAAGGAATCAGGGGCTAACTATTGCTTGTCCACCCTGTCAAGGGGGCGCGGGCCACTGCAAGAACTCCTGGTTGTATTTGGGGAGGGCTGAGGGCAGGCTCCCTGCTCGGTCGCTACCCCAAGTGTATTCCCCTTTTCTGACTTTCGCAGGTGTGCGGAATGTCAGTCTGTCCCCCATGGGGGTGGCAGATAGTCGCAATCAATGCCTAAGCAACCACTCACATTTTTTTGTATTTTAATAAAGTTGTGGCCAAAATTATGCCAAAAACCTTAAACAAAAATTTCTGTGTGACATGTGAGTTATTGGGGTGGCCCTGGGAACCTCGACATGCAAAAAAACCCCTAGTCTTATACACGGAAAAGTATGGTATATGCCCCCCTTTGCTGAACTAAAAACAGCAGCAGCAACTTGCAACTCTTTTGAGACTAGTAGAGTCATAATGTGACATGACTAATGCTCTTGAGTGCTGCCCTTCTATTAAATAAATAAATCCAACTCTTGGTGTTTCATCCATCGTACTTCAGTGCCCCAAATGAGCTGCATTTCCACAAGTGTCATGTGGAGGTCAGTGTTACTGCACTAATAAAGAGCTATAATAAAAAGCCGGTTTGCTTAAAATTCAGCCGACGTGGGACAAATGCAACTGTCAGCATTTGGGGGCCCTGAATAGCTGTAAAGGTTAAATATCAATTTGTTTTAAAACAGAAATCAAACTCTCTCTTCCAACTTAAACAGCGATTCTAATAGCTTCCAGCCCATTATCACTACTATGAGGGCACGAGGCATTGGCTTTAAAGTTTGACACCCATAAAGTCGAAAGGAACACACTAATTCAATGCAGATTAGTTTCAGAAAGTTTCTTAAAGGGAAACTGAAACTCAAGATGTGTTTGGCACTACGATTCTGCATTCAGACCTGGATCCAAAAAATCTCTGAGGTCATTAAGGCTTTTCAACTAATGCAGCAATACTAAATGAAGTCCCCATTCAACTTCATTCAACATAGTAGGGTTTATGTCCAATTCAAAGAAGTGGGTCTACCCTATGGGGGTACAACCCTATTTTATAGGGATGCAGGTGGTGCTGTGGGTTAAACCACGGAGCCTAGGGCTTGCCAATCAGAAGGTCGGAGGTTCGAATTCCTGCAGCAGGGTGAGCTCCCATTGCTCGGTCCCTGCTCCTGCCAACCTAGCAGTTCAAAAGCACGTCAAAGTGCAAGTAGATAAATAGGTACCGCTCCGGCGGGAAGGTAAACGGTGTTTCCGTGCACTGCTCTGGTTCTCCAGAAGCGGCTTAGTCATGCTGGCCACATGACCCGGAAGCTGTATGCTGGCTCCCTTGGCCAGTAAAGCAAGATGAGCGCCACAACCCCAGAGTCATCCACGACTGGACCTAATGGTCAGGGGTACCTTTACCTTTACTAAGCTGCTGTTAGGCAGGTGGCGCTGTGGTCTAAACCACTGAGCCTGGGGCTTGCTGATCAGAAGGTCGGCGGTTCAAATTCCTGCAGCAGGGTGAGCTCCCGTTTCTTGGTCCCTGCTCCTGCCAACCTAGCTGTTTGAAAGCACGTCAAAGTGCAAATAGATAAATAGGTACCACTCTGGTGGGAAGGTAAACGGTGTTTCTGTGCACTGCTCTGGTTCACCAGAAGCAGCTTAGTCATGCTGGCCACGTGACCTGGAAGCTGTCTGTGGATAAACTCCGGCTCCCTTGGCCAATAAAGCGAGATGAGCACCGCAACCCCAGAGTCATCCACAACTGAACCTAATGGTCAGGGGTCCCTTCACCTTTACCTTTACCTTACAACCCTATTTTACCAAGATTGTTCAGCATAATTATCCTGCCGCAACTGACGACATGCTTTTGGGCATGTCAACTTATTTGCCACCTTCCTCCTAATCTACTTGGATCCCTAATTGGGATCAGGCTAAAGCGCTGCCACAAATTCCTTGGAGCTAGAAGGAAATAATACTGACCCAATAATAAAATACAAAGAAAAAAAAAGGTAGAAAGCTTCTGGCTCTCATAGCATGCAGAAAAAATGATCCTAAAAATACCCAAACAGAGAAGCCAAAGCTGAAAAGAAGCATTAATTAATTAATAGTTTTATTGTGTTAAGGATGTGTCAATTATGACACACATGCCATGGGGGCTACTGGGTAGCAAAGTTATAACTTAGAGTGAATTGAGTGTGGTTTAAATGGGGAAATATTATTATTATTATTATTATTATTATTATTATTATTATTATTATTATTATTATTAACAACTTTTCAAAATGTGACAGACTGTATGGACACCTTCATCCTAACCAGATGTCCTGGAAGAGTCCCTTCCAAAACAAAACATCTACTTACAAATTTGGCCATGTTCAGCTCAGCTGTCCCACCCATAGAAGAATATTAAAAAGTTTGATCCTATGGCTGATACCCAGGGTAAAGACAACAATAATTGCTGCATGGAGCAGTTGTGCCTTCTGCTTCTCAGCACTGGGTGATAAAGTATTATGATTATGACTGTTATGCTTATCATCATCATCATCATCATTATATTTTAATACACTGCTTAATACTGCTAGGGGCTTCTGTGTGGTTTGCAGGTATAACAAATGAAGTAAGTTGGTACTTGTGGGCCTCTCCACACCCTTGTGCTTGTAGGGCAGCTCTGTTGTGATGGACACTGCAACTTCAGTAGCCCTTTTCTGGCCTCTCCTTTCACAAGATGGCAGTTGGGGGGGTGCTTTATCTGGCCCCACCCCTGCTGCAGCATCTACATTGGCCCTGCCCCCTGGCAACCATTCATTTGGGGAAAAGCATGAAGCACTGAGCTTGCTGTACACACATGGGCTCCTCACATAATTTTGAACTCTGCAGTTGGGCACACAAGACAGTGAGTTGTTGTGAAGATCTAATTGTGGTAGAGACCTAGTTCCTTTGTTTATCTACAGTTCATGAGATTCCTATTAGAACTCACAAAAGGCAAATCATAGAATACATACAGTGGTACCTCGGGTTACATACGCTTCAGGTTACATACGCTTCAGGATACAGACTATTATTATTATTATTACTACCAGCTGTGACAGTGGAGGTAGAACATAGCCATTGTGGCTAGTAGCTGTATTAAGGGCATAAGGAGAAGGGGATGACAGAGGATGAGATGGTTGGACAGTGTTATAGAAGCAACCAACATGAATTTGATGAAACTCTGGGAGGCAGTGGAAGACAGGAGTGCCTGGTGTGCTCTAGTCCATGGGGTCACAAAGAGTCGGACACGACTGAACAACAACGATTAGGAAATGCATCATGTCAGGGCATTGTGGCTTGTAGCTGTTGATAGTCTTGCCTCCCTTAATCTGCCTAAACATCTTTTAAATGTATCATGTCAAGGCATTCTACTAGATGTGACAGTCTTTTTCAAATGGCAGCTACAGTTTTACCATTATGCCTAGTTTGCCCTAATTTGCATGAATGAGAAACATGACCATTTCTTACTCCAGCCCCCTTTGTCTCCATATAGCATGCCATTGGTGTTCCTGTATCTTTATGTACTTGGCAGCATTTTGCCTTCTGTTCTGTGATGCTAGGTGCTGATTAACATATTATTATTATTATTATTATTATTATTATTATAATATTGAATTTATATACCGCCCTATACCCGGAGGTCTCAGGGTGGTTCACAGAGCAAAATCAAAATATAAAACCACAAAATATATAATCAAAATAAAAACAACAACCCAATAACCACCTGTCTCCTAGAGCTGATTGTCTCATATCTGAACTCTTGTAGAAATATAATGTGTAAATATGTGGAAGAAAAAGTGACTCGCTTCTCAACCCACTTGATGATAATTCCAAAAATACAACACCATGTATTGCAGTGGCAAATGTCTGTGGAGGTATTTCTGTGCAGAATCTGTGTCCTTTCATTTCATGTACCAAATGTTTGTCCCATAATGGATGAGCCATTTAAAATCTCTGCAGATTTGATCACACGTTACTCTGAACACAGGTACAAACTGTCTCTGCACATGTCCTGGGGTGAGACGGTGCACAGTTATGGATTTGTGCATCTCGGCTACTTGTGGACATGTGAACATAGGTTACACACTTATTGAATGTTGCATACAGACATCCCCTCCTTGCAGTGCCCACTCAAGATGTTCCACTGTTTGTGCCATGGGATGCGGGTGGTGCTGTTGTGTAAACCACTGTGCCTCTTGGGCTTGCCAATCAAAAGGTCAGCAGTTTAAATCTCCGCGAAGGGGTGAGCTCCCATTGCTCTGTCCCAGCTCCTGCCAACCTAGCGGTTCAAAAATGCACTAAGCTGCTCCAAGTGTGTATGATGCCCTATACCATGGCAAACATGAGTGGAGCTGTGGTCTAAACCACTGAGCTTCTTGGGCTTGCTGATCAGAAGGTTGGTGGTTTGAATCTCCATGACGGGGGGAGCTCCCGTTGCTCAGTGCCAACTCCTGCCAGCCTAGCAGTTCAAAAATGTACCAGTGCAGGTAGATCAATAGGTACAGCTGTGGCAGGAAGGTAAATGGCATTTCTGTGCGCTCTGGTTTCTGTCATGGTGTTCCATTGCACCAGAAGCAGTTTAGTCCTGCTGGCCACATGACCCGGAAAGCTGTTTGTGGACAAATGCTGGCTCCCTCCATCTGAAAGCGAGATGAGTGCCGCAACTCCATAGTCGCCTTTGACTGGACTTAACCATCCAGGGGTCCTTTACCTTTTAACTTTACTGTTTGTGCCAATGCATAGTATATACTCCTCAGAATTATAACATTATCTATGGACAATTACCTCCTTACCCTTACTTAACATCTCTCTCCCTCTCTCTTTCTTCCTGCTTTCTCTCTCTCTCTCTCTCTCTCTCTCTCTCTCTCTGCCAAGAATCAAATTTTGGATATGATGCTCCTGTTAATTCAATATTTGTTTAATGAAAACTCAGCTTTTGGGAAATGCATCATTTGAGGCTTGAAATTAAAACTTGGATGGCATAATGTTCTGAGCTGAAATCCACTGGCTCTTAATTGCACCTGTGTGCAATTGTTAGCTCCATGAACAGCAAGCGATAGGACCAACACTGAGTGAACTTGCCTAATTAGGTTATTATTGCATGTACCATACCTCTGTAAGTGGTGAGAACCTTCAGGAGCAGCTCTGCATAGGTTTGGTTTCCTTGGGGCAAGAGAGATGTGTGATGTGTTTATAACATTTGCTTTATTTACACGCATACCTCACATCAGGTGCCGACGGTCCGAAGGTGACTTCACCTTGCAGAAACTCGCCTCTGTGTTTGGGTCTTTATTGTTCTCAAGTGCAGAGCATCCCTTTATCAAACACACTTGCCATTTCCTCTTAGTGGGCTGTCCTCCAAGCTCTGATGCATGTCTTATAGTAGAAACACAGAAGGATCCCCAAATATATCCTAACCATTAACTCCTGCCAACCAACATTCTGGGCTTTGAACCAGAAACTGTCCTAAACAAAGGAATGGTTAGCTCGTAGCCAAAGTAGTACAGTGGTACCTTGGTTCCCAAATGGCTTAGTTGACGAACAAAGCGGCTCCTAAATGCTGCAAACCTGGAAGTTAAGTGTTTGCGAACATTTTTCGGAAGCTGAACGTCTGTTTTGGCTGCCAGCATTGTTTCTGGAGCCCATCAGCCAATCAGAAGCCGTGCCTTGGTTTTCAAACATTTTGGAAGACGAATGGACTTTCAGAATGGATTGAGTTTGGGAACCTCCAAGAAGCTCAAGGAGGCATACATTGTTCTCCCCCTCATATTATCCTGACAACACTCCTGTGAGGTAGGTTAGACTGAGAGTGCATGACTGGCTCTGAGTCGCTCAGTGAGCTTCTTGGATCAATATTATTGCTATTTATTTATTTATACCCCTAATCTTCCCATACAGGGGCTGGATCTACACTGACCTTTTTAACATTATTAGAATGATATTAGATATATTGTTCTAAAATGTCACAGGGCATACTGGTAAATTAAAAACATTCCTCACCTTGTTTTGTTCATATTGCTGGTTTCTGGTTGCTCTGCAGTGGCTGTTAGGAGCATCCTACTCTCGTGTAGGACCCTGGCAGAGACACATGCCCGACTGGCATATTCTCTCCCTCCTGGTCGATCGTTTGGGAGCTTCAAAAGCTTTCTTCTGCCTGAACATCACACTGACTGATGCCAAAAGGCATTAGCACACTTAGGGATGCACAGAGTATTCATAGTTTGTTTAACATACCTCAGTAGCTCAGCATTTTGGCTAATCTACATTTATTTACATATAATACACTCGGAGCATTCTGCCTTAGCTCTTTCCACTTTCTTATCAGACAGCAAAAAGAGAAAGAACAAAGGACAATAGTCCCACTTCACGGAACACAGTGGTACAAAACACCCTGTCTCCATCACTTCCCACACTATGGAATGAAAACATACATTGTCATGTGATAGACAACAATCTCATGACTGCAAATACGGAGCAGTAATCTTAACATTGGCATCCTAAGGAAAAGTGGGACATTCTGGGATCAAATCAGAAACCAAGGCAGCTTCTGTAAATCTGGGATTGTCCATGGAAAATAGGGACACTTGGAGGGTCTCTGTTACCATAACATTAGAGAAATTAATAACTTCAGGTGAATGCTTGAACCACTGTAGGAAGCTCCTGCAGAACTGAATCTTTGAGCTCTGCATCCTCTGCTACTGAGATTTGTCGCAATCCTCCGGGTTATTTCATTTTTTTCATTTAAACAGTACATTAATAGTCCCTCATCAATCAGGCTATTCATATCTCAGTACTGTTCCAAGAACACTCCCACTCCTTACAATTTGCTTCCAACTTGGGTGGCAGTTTAGTGAGCAGATGACATTTTTATTTCTTCAATACCCTTCATGTGTGTTGCAATACACATTGACTTTAAGCCACATCTAAGAATGCTGAGCACAAACACAATGGAATAAGGTCCCCGTGGTGTCTTTTACAAACTAGCTGTGCAAAAGTGGGTTAAAGAACAGTAGCCATGGGATTTGCATAAGCTGGAGAACCGCATGGCATAGAGAAAATTTAATAACATCAGCTAAAGGTGGTAAGAATGCAGCCCAGGCACCATAGGTGACCAGACAGAGCCTGTGAACGGTTGAGACAAAAGAAGAAGCGCTAGATGGAACAGAATTACTGCTAGGATCTGTTGGGCAGCAAATTCTGCCTCACTTAGATCTTACTGGTACCCAGTCACAGGTCAGTTCCATTATGCCTCCTGCCATTCTGTCCTGTCTTGTTATGCAGCATGCCATTACATTCTGACCCATTGCATGGATTTTGTGCATGGGTTTTTAATGTAAATACGCGGGTGGCAGAGGGACGCGGGGGGCGCTGTGGGTTAAACCACAAAGCCTAGGACTTGCCAATCAGAAGGTTGGCAGTTTGAATCCCTGCGACAGGGTGAGCTCCCATTCCTTGGTCCCTGCTCCTGCCAACCTAGCAATTGGAAAGCACATCAAAGTGCAAGTACATAAATAGGTACCACTCTGGCGGGAAAGTAAACGGCGTTTCTGTGTGCTGCTCTGGTTCGCCAGAAGAGGCTTAGTCATGCTGGCCACATGACCCAGAAGCTTGTACGCTGGCTCCTTTGGCCAACAAAGCAAAATGAGTGCTGCAACCCCAAAGTCGGTCACAACTGGACCTAATGGTCAGGGGTCCCTTTACCTTTACCGTATGCACTTTTATGTGAAAAGTGGTTACTTAGGCAAAAAAACCACAGCCACTGAACTGAAAATTATCTACAACACTGTATAACAGGGGTCAGCAACCTAAGGCCCATGGGCCACAAGCAGGCCACGGGGTCATTTTACTGACCCACGAGCCGCCCCTGAACCGAGCTGCCCACTTGGCAAGTCCCCGCGCGCTGCGCTAAAGTGGTGCAGCGCAGCACGGGGACTCGCTTTCGCAGCGCCGGAAATCATGTCTGCGCATGCACAGACAATGGAAATTGCTTCTGTGCAGATGCAGACACTGGAAATTGTGGGTACGCTTACGAGGGCCTGAGATCCTGCCCACAGAGAGAGCACCACAGTAGTGAACCGGCCCAGGCAAGATAAGCCTTGCCAACCCCTGCTCTACAACATGATTGCTTTGGATGCCCCCTTAAATATGACTGAGAATTAAATCTCAGCTGAATCTATTGCCAGATTTTGGTGCTTTCACTGTCACCTGTTCTGCTACTGCCTCAATGCCACACAGCCATTTCCCTCTTCCATAATTTTCTCAACCACTCAAATTTAGAGAATAAAACCCTAAAAATTGTAATTACTAATGCATGAACACAATTAGAGAAGTTATTTTAATAAATTATGAGAATCATTTTTAATGAAAATAGCCCAGAAGTGATAATTAGGTAGAATATCAGAAATGCTGTAATTTTTCACACGGCAATTAGTTAGTCATTCTAAAGCATACAAGCTGTTCAAAAAAGGGTTCATCTTCTCATGAAACATTTTTGTATGTGGAAATTATGCTGTATAGTAGCAAGTGCTTCAAATTGTGAGCTTCACATTGATTAGCAAAACACAGAAATTTTGTGACTTGCCAAGAGCTCTAATTCCAGCTACTGATTTCTTGTATTTTCAGATTTCATGTCTGGATCTAGGCAATTGCATGTGACCCTTAAGTCTTTGGATGATTGCCAAAAGGCATAAGCTCATTGGCAGATCACCTGCTCTGCATGTTAAATTCCCAAGTTCACCCCTCGACATCTCCAGGTAGGACTGGCTTCATTAGATCTACTAGATCCAGTGCTGTTTTTATAGAAAAAGAGGTGCCAGAACCATAGGAGTCAACTCCTAGGGGCCAAGGGGTCTTCAGTCCTCTCCCCAATAAAATATTTGAGCCCCACCTCCAGTTGATTACCATTCAAATGGTGTGTGAACACCACATCATGTGATCGATTATGTAGGGTGGGGCTTACTGTTCATTCAAGCTGGCACCCAAGGCCGGAACTCATCACAAGCATCTCCCTTGTTCTCTTATAACAGCAATGGTGCCCACCTGAGAAGTGCTGGAACTGAGTTCCGGTAAGCTAAAAAAATAATCCCTGACTAGTTCTTTACAGGAGGAGCATGCAGGTGGCACTGTGGTCTAAACCACAGAGCCTAGGACATGCCGATCAGAAGGTTGGCGGTTCGAATCCCAGTGACGGGATGAGCTCCCGTTGCTCGGTCCCTGCTCCTGCCAACCTAGCAGTTCGAAAGCACGTCAAAGTGCAAGTAGATAAATAGGTACCGCTCTGGCGGGAAGGTAAATGGCGTTTCCGTGCGCTGCTCTGGTTTGCCAGAAGTGGCTTAGTCATGCTAGACACATGACCTGGCTCCCTAGGCCAGTAAAGCGAGATGAGTGCCGCGACCTCAGAGTTGTCCGCGACTGGACTTAACGGTCAGGGGTCTCTTTACCTTTACCTTACATGCCCAAACAGGTCCCATGCCTCAAAAGTAATATCAAAAGGAATCCTTTTATCTGTGAGGAAGGTCTTGATATGTGGCCTTGGTTTTCTCTTTGATGTTCTCTAGAGACCATGGGTGATTGACTGTTTAGTTTAGATTGTCATACTGCGGAATGCTTCCACGAAGGATCTAAAACTCCATACTGTTTGAAGTGTATAATTTATTTGGCGGAGGGATAATATAATATAATTAATATAATATAATATAATATAATATAATATAATATAATATAATAATATGTGTTGGCTAAGTGGCCTCTCTTGAATCCTAATGGCATGCACCATTAGTTCCAGTAGCAAGCCATACAATTTGACAGCCATCCAAGGTTGACCTAAGAAGTTCTGGTTTGTATCACTGTGTTGTTAAGAGTGATCTGCCTGCTACATCGATAGAGGTTAAGAGATTCAAGAGATTCTAATCCCACAAAATCAAAACAAATTTCAGCAGTCTAAAACAATTCAAATTAAACAGCAGGTTGTAGACTCTGCAGAGAGCCAGCCCAAATACACTCCAGTCTCAACTATGTTGACCTCTTGTAAAGTTTAATTATATTTGAAAGTGAGAGGGTGCTTTTCTGGTGTAGACTTCTAAAATGCCTCCAAATGAAATTATTGTGGGGTTGGGAGGGAATAAAAACCAAGTTTTCTCCATATGCACTTGAAATTTATAAAAAAAAGTGTTAGCCTAGCAAGGTTATTCCCTTCTGTCTACAATGTCATTTATGCCTTTTCAGTCTGTGGTACAGGTACAGGTAAAGAGGCAAATAAGATTTTTTATAGGGACCTAAATTAGATGAAGCATATTATTTATTCATAGTTATTGATTTAAGATTATTTCTTTTCATTGCCAACCTTGTAGCCTAATAAATACCGAACTAACTACTTCTCCCTTTTTGTACATTATCATTTGCACCATCATTCCTGATTTACTTCTGATTAAAGCTGTCATCACTTCAAATCTTAAACCACTTATTCTGCAATAATCTCATGGGTTTACCTATTCTCTTGGGTGGGGGCTAAATTCTGACAAGACAGGTTATTTAAGCAGGATTACTTCTGGCATCTGTTCCAACCCTGGGATAATTTTGCCTGCTCGTCATTCTGAAGCTCAGCTTCAGAGGGAGCACTTCAAAGGTGGTTTCAGAACCAATTTGCCCTGAGGAAGTGACATAGAAATTGATGACCATTAAAACAGAACTGCAACCCTATTCTCCAGAACTTTGTGCAACAGGGAATAGACATAGCTCAGAGGGACAGCGCATACTTTTCATGTCCAAAAAGTGGAAGTCCTGCATTCAGTACATTGCATCTTGAGTTTAAAGGTTGCCCAGGCAGGCACATCAAGCAACAATTGAGAGCAGCAAAATAACAAGACGGGATAAAGGCAAGCCAAATCTTTATTGATGGCAGCAGAAGGATTGGCATGACATTGGGTCTCAAGATCAGTTCATCATTCCACAAGCCCCATTTTGGTTGATGGGATCCATTGGATTTGCACTGCTCCATGGTAGCCCAAGCAATGAGGTATGCCAAGGCACTGTAAACAAGGCTCATCACCAGCACTGGATTTACTGTATTTTTCACTCCATAGGACACACTTTTTCCCCTCCAAAAATGAAGGGGAAATGTGTGTGTGTCCTATGGAGCGAATGCAGACTCCTTGGCTTCAGGGATAGCAACGGGAAGCCTCCAAAGCACAGAGGGAGCGCTCCCTCCGCACTCTCCAGGCTTCGCGTTGCTTTCGCTGAAGACTGGAGAGCAAGAGGCATCGGTGCGCACCGACTCCTCTCACTCTCCAGGCTTCAGGCAGCTATCCGCAAGCCTTCAGAGCGTGGCGGATAGCAGCCTGAAACCTGAAGCCCGGGAGCGCAGCGCCAACTTCTGCTGCACTCCCCAGGCTTCAGGCAGCTATCCACAAGCCTTCGGAGCGCACCCCCAGTCCCACAAGCTCCGGGAGCGGCGGCAAGACTGCGTGCAACCTTGCCGCCGCTCCCGGACCTGTTCTGGGGGCTGGGGGTCAGGGGAAGCTCAGGCTTCCCCCACCCCAGCCCTGCGGCTAAAAACGAAGCCAAGACAGAGAGCAGGATCCATCCCGCTCACTGTCTTGGCTTCTGCCAAAGCCGCACGCAGCTAAAGAGGAAGCCAAGACAGCCAGCGGGATGGATCCCACTAGCTGTCTTGGCTTCTTTGCTCTTTGGGGCTGGGGGGGAAAAATATTTTTTTCCCTTTATTTCCCCCCCCCCCTAAAAACTAGGTGTGCCCTATGGTCCAGTGCACCCTATGGAGCGAAAAATACGGTACATATAAGCTAAACAAGCTATAGCTTAGGGCCCCACTCTCTTGGGGGCCCCCAGAAAAAAATAAAGGAAAGAAACCTGGATGTAATGCATATAAACGGCATATAATGTAAACATAACTTTTTGTGCATTTTTCTTTTTCTTTTTAAAATGCCCAGTAAATAGGACTGGATAGACTTAAAGCCTTCTGTGCCTTCCCCAAATCTGTTCCTGAAATCTAAGGAATCTTCTGGGGCAGATTTAGAGGAGGCTCAGGGTACTGCAGGGAGGTTGCCAAAATCTCCCCTCCTTCCCAGTCACTGACAATTTCTTCCAGCTGATGGAGTCTCTAATTCTCCCTGGTTTATTTGCTACAACATATCTTTCACAAGATATAAAAGGCAGCAGCAGCCATTGGAACAGGATATTTTCTTCTCAGTAATTACTAAGTAGGTACCACAGTTTGACTAGCTTCAACATTATGCCTGAAAACATAAAGTTTTCTGTGTAATTAATGAGTGTTTCATTCGGCACTGTGTTTCAGAGCTCGGTGAATGATCCTTTCATTACACAGAAAACATTTCCATGGAATACTTTTTTTTTGCATGTAAAATAGGAGCCATGATACATGTGTGCCATTACAAGCAATGTAACAATGGCTCACAGTATGACTGAGCACATCTGGATCATTTCCTCGTTGCTGCTTCTGTGCCATGATGTCATGTCACATTGACTTCACATCCAATCGGAAGAAGTCACCAAACATGTATTATACACCAGCAACCAGATAGCTACCCTCTGGATTAAACAGCAGCAGTTCTGTTTCCTTTTGTGCTATTGACTCCACCAGTGCACTTCCTACTTCCCTGAGCAGTTCTGGGGTCAGCATTTACCCAGGTCTGGTTTCCTTTAGAGGAGAGATCACTGGGGACTAATAGTGTTCTAATATGTATTTGCTACAACTCTAAACATAAACCACTGAGCTTGCTGATCGGAAGGTCGGCGGTTCGAATCCCCGTGACGGGGTGAGCTCCCGTTGTTTGGTCCCTGCTCTTGCCAACCTAGCAGTTCAAAAGCACGTCAAAATGCAAGTAGATAAATAGGTACCGCTCCGGCGGGAAGGTAAACGGCGTTTCTGTGCGCTGCTCTGGTCATGCTGGCCACATGACCCGGAAGCTCTACATCTCTGCCAGTAAAGCAAGATGAGCGCCGCAACCCCAGAATCGGTCATGACTGGACCTAATGGTCAGGGTCCCTTTACCTTTACTTAAACATAAAACATAGATGATGTTAGGGGCAGCTCTTGCAGATTTGCTTACTGTGGGTCACATGGTGGTAGGTTCTGGCAAGATCTCCTGAGATCTCCTGAGAGCCATTGCCAGATCTCACAGGAAATCTCCAATCTGCCTCATGGATGGGACTGTCCTAGATAGAATGAAACAGCATGCCTACAAGCAGCAAATTCCCTGCTCCTTATCACATCCCTCAAGAGGTTCTTCAGAACTCAGGGCTAACCAGCCTAGAACTGGTCAAGAAGATGTGAAGTGCATATCATACTTATTATTAAACAAATGTGTAATTGACAGAGGCTGGAAATAGACCAAAGCAGTTACAAAGCAGAAGTATGGAATGAGAAATACGACAGTAAGGAAAAGGCAACAGAGAGACCTTATTGACTGAGCAGAATTCTAAGAATTGTTGGAAACCGGTCCAAAAATATATTAATAAAAATAACTGGCAAAAATCTCTTCTGAACACATTGTTTCCTGTTAGCCATACAGTATGCTGATTCAATTTATCAATGGATTCAATGGGTGAAACCCAAGGAAATGCTTTAGACGCACCCAAGAAATTTGGAATGCCCTGTTGGATTTCTTTTACATACAGTAAAATGGCAAACTGCTTTTGAAAGACCTAACAGTTGCAAAAGCAGCTTAGGATGTAAGACTAGTACGTAAGAAAAACAAGCCCAAAACTTCCTTAGGCACACAGAAACAGTTTTGCTAGTTTTTGGATCCAAGCCAATTGCATTAGCTTAGATTTCTGGATGCAAATATTCCTCTTATACAGTGCTGATTTTGACCTTTGAAGCATGAAATGTTCTCTGTTTTTATATGAAAAGGGATGAGCAGTATTTTTGAAAATGATATGTCAATTTGCCATCTGTAGTCATAATTACAGCATTGTGTTTTGAGCTCAAGTGTTAACCTGTTGTCACTCTCCCCCAATAAAAAAATGCTTCAACATCATAGAAAGACCTCATTTTTCTTTGTTAACCAGCATAGTTAAGATGTGGGCCCAATCAAGCTATCATATTTAACAGCAAAAGCATATTTACTCAGAAGTAAGTCCCTGTGGATTCGGAGGAATTTACAACCATGTAAATGGGCAATATACAATAGTTTAAAGGCTAATCCTCGGAGTCTGGATTTTGTTTTTTAATCACAAAAGGGGATAGGTGAATCTGACAATTTTGGTTTCCCCAGTTTCTCATTTTTTCCCCATTCATAATTTTAGTTATCCATTGTTCCACATCAGTTTGCATTTACAAAAAAAAAGATGCATATTGCATATGCCTTTATATGGACACTTTATCGTAGCACATGCATTACTGCAGATATTACATTGCAAAATTGGGAGAAGTGTAGATTTTGAAGGGCAGCTGTGTTTTAGCTCAGGTTTTGCTTCAGAAAGTGAGAATGAGGTAAGTTCACAGACAAATGTGAACTGTACTGAAGTTCTCCCCCTCGCCTAGGCAAAAGTTAATCCCATTTTGTTAAAGAGGACTTGTTTTCAAGTGAGTGAACACAGGATTGTAGCCTTTTTTGTTGTACTTAAGTTAGTTGGGACTAACTTGTTCCATTAAGACGAAACAAGATGGCTAATGTGGTTGGGCAGTCATTACCAAACTTGCTAAGTTGATTTGTATGGTTTCTTCAACATGACTGACTACACTATTGCCAACACAGCTCCATCAAGAACCATCTCTGTATTTCAATAGTAGCAATGGATGATCTCTTTTTATTCCAGTCTTAAATTCTGTTCATATTTCCACATCAATATGAGAATTTGGTTTTTTTAAAAATGTTTAAAAGTCTTCGGGGGGGGGGATCACAAGCATTTCAGTCCTACTATACACAGTTTTCGAAACAATTTACCATAATGATGCATTTTACATTATTTTCACTATTTAATGCAATTCTATTCACTCTAGACTGTTATACGTGAATTTTCATAGAAGTTGGTTGGGCAGCTGCATTGCAAAATTCATAGCCATGTAAATTTTGATGGATAATTGTGCTCCACTTTATGAGTTAGCCTGAATTAAGCAGTTTCTTATTAAAACATACAGAAAATTGAATTTCACTACTATACAGGAGCTATCAACCTTTTTGAGCCAATAGAAACATTTTGAATTTTGAGAAGACTGTTCACGCTTCTTGGTGGCACACCATTGCTGGCCAGCATTTTCCCACCCACCACAATCCAGCAGGGAAGTCCATTTGGCTGTTTCCCAGGCAACAAAGGAAGTCTCTGGGTCCAGCTTGCTGCTGAATTGCAATTGGCAAATTGCAAGTGGTCATGGCAATGGGGTAGCCTGAATTGCTTCATTCCACGCACGTTTAATCTAACCTGTGGTTAAAAGGCCTTAGCATTTTATCTGTTATCATGTTCCAAAGAATTTTTGCTAACGTGCAACACTATTTTAATGGGGATAAAAAATGTCAGAGCTATTATAAGGAATGGATTTATTCTGCATACTTTGTAGAGTTAACATATGGATTCCTACTGACAAAGGTCAAGCATCTGCTTTGAGAAATCCCAGAGTGAGCATAGCACAGACCTTTCACAGCCAGGTGCTCAGGAACATTATATAGAAAAACAACAACCCCAAAACCTCACAACATCTCAAACCAGCATATATACTAGTGACACCTTTTCCAATTTAAAACATTTAAGCAGGGCCTTCATCTTGTACAGACCACCAGGTAAGATACTTCCTGTTATATAATGTGAAGATGACGATTTTAGGGAGGAAATGAGTAAAATGTCAGAGCAACATCTCTTGGGGAAAGGGATGGCTCGGTTTATGTCTTGTCTGTGTCAATTTTACATTTGTCAGTTTATAAGTCTGTTCCTTCTCCTTTCCTCATTGATGTGCAATTGGGGGGGGGGACGACATGCATGGAAATTTGTAGATAAACATACCTCTACAAAGTATTTTTGAGCTCATTTTATCACAAAATAAGCATGTATTCCATCTAAACGTATACATTGTGTATTATATTCTAAAATACACTTTTTAAAATACATTATTTTGGTACTTCTTTTTTTTGCTTTTTGAACCAATAACTTCATTGGAAATTTTGGAGAAGTGTGAAATCCAAATAATTACACCCTATACTGGGAGGTGCAGATAGGACAGGCTGTATCAGAATTCACAAAGGTCAAATTCACCAAGCAGCCCTACTTGGAAGTACTTTTGATCACTTACCTGGGAGTAAGTCATGAGTACCCCCATTCAAGGCCACCCATAATGATACCACCCATTATAGCACTCAAAGGGGATGTAAGATGTCCAATGGGAAACCTGTACCTTCCCCCCACCTACGACACCTTTGTGTCTCCTTTGGGGTGCCTATTGCTTTAACTCTACAGCTTGCCCCAGTCCATGCCAGTTATGTTGACTAGCAGTCACCAGCTAGAGCTAAAGCATTAATGGACCTCAGCTATGGGGACTGGAAGAGACTGAGACAGACTTTCCAATCCATGCAGTTAAAGCTACATGATACTTGCTGTATCCCTTGATGAATGTATGGGAAGAATAAAAGTACTCACAAACCAGCATTTATAGATGGCATGTCCTACTATGTGAAATTCTATCACTTCATCCCCCAAACCACCCACCATTCTACCATTCCTTGGTGCTTCTTCTACTTTGTAGTGAGAAAATAAAGACAGGCTTCAACTGAACTACCAGTGTCAAGCATTCCATCAAACAGGGATATATATCTCTTTCTCTTTAGTGTCTTTTCAGAAAGGCTGGCTAGGGATCAAGTTATTAAAAATCTTATAGCTTTTGTTTCAGTTATTGAACTGGCGTTAAATCAAAGAGGCATTGTTATTCCAGCTGTATCTGCAGCTTTTCATTGCTTCATTGCTATTACTGCACTTCAGTGACAGTATACTAAAGTTTGCTCCGCCAGCCGCACACAGAACTGGTAACCAAATTCAGATAATAAGCCATACAGTGTGTTTGGAATCTGCATGGTGGGCTGTTGCTGTTTCGTTTAAAATCCGAAGCCTCTTCTTAGTTGATCAGAGCATATGCATGTATAAAGACAGGGAAATAATATAATTATGATAGATTTTGCAGATTTATTTTTTTAAATGGCGATATTGTCACTAAGGACATTTTCAGACTGATAGCTTATAATACAATAGGAGTGCAGTTTGTTTGTTTGTTTGTTTGTTTGTTTGTTTGTTTTGTTTTGTTTTTTTTTTAAGATTTTTATTAATTTTACAGAATAAGAAAAAAAACAAAAAAAATAAAATACAAGAGTTTCATAAATCATATTTCTTTTTACAGAATCTTTTGGACTTCCCCACATCTTCCCGAATCTGCATTATTTATAATACCAACTTCAGCATTTTGTTATCTTATTTCGTCACTTATTGTATCTTTCATTTTGTCATGTTACCCATTTCAGTATATTTGTAACCCAATGTTCATAATACGAAGTCTTCAGCTATTTGTTATCTTATTTCATTACTTATTGTATCTTTCAATTCATCATGTTGCCAAAGTCAGAGTTATTATAACCATGATCTTATGTATTGTGATTAAAACATAATGCAATAAAAAATTTTCTTAATTTCACCTCTATCTTCTTGTGCCTTAGTCTTCATTTCACCTGATTACCATTGCTGGGGCTAATATTTCCTAAAAAGTGCATTTTCTTAACATTCATACAACTTATAATATTTTTGCAAAATCCTTAAATTTTTTCCAGTCCTCTTCCATTGTTTCTTCTCCCAAGTCTCGGATTCTGCCAGTCATTTCAGCCAGTTCCATATAGTCCATCAACTGCGTCTGCCATTCCTCCAGTGTGGGTAAATCTTGTGTCTTCCAACACTTTGCGATGAGAATTCTTGCTGCTGTTGTAGCATACATAAAAAAGGTTCTATCCTTCTTTAACACATTCTGGTCTACAATGCCCAGAAGGAAGGCCTCCGGTTTCTTAGGCAAGGTATATCTGAATACCTTTTTTAACTCATTATAGATCATTTCCCAAAAGGCCTTCACTTTCGGACATGTCCACCAGAGATGAAAGAACGTCCCTTCCGCCTCTTTACACTTCCAACACTTATTATCAGACAGGTGATATATCTTAGCAAGCTTGACTGGGGTCATGTACCACCGGTATATCATTTTCATAATATTTTCTTTCAGGGCACTACATGCCGTGAATTTCAATCCGGTGGTCCATAGCCTTTCCCAGTCCTCAAACATAATGTTATGTCCAATATCCTGTGCCCACTTTATCATGGCGGATTTGACTGTCTCATCCTGTGTATTCCATTTAAGCAGCAAGTTATACATTCTTGAAAGTAATTTGTCTTTAGGTTCTAACAATTCTGTCTCTAATTTCGATTTTTCCACCTGAAACCCAACCTTTTTATCTGTTTTGAAAATTTCCCGAATTTGAGCATAATGCAACCAGTCTCGCACCTTGCTTTTTACACTTTCAAAACTCTGCAGCTTCCAATTGTCACCATCTTTTTCAATTAATTCCCAATATTTTGGCCAGTAGGCCTCCATGTTAAGTCTCTTACGTGCCTTGGCCTCCGCCGGTGAAAGCCACCTTGGTGTTTTGCTCTCCAATAAGTCTTTATATTTTGTCCAGACCATAAAAATTGCTCTTCTAACAATATGGTTTTTGAACATTTTATGAACTTTAACCTTGTCATACCACAAATACGCATGCCACCCAAAAGCATTATCAAACCCTTCCAGATCTAGGACATCGGTGTTCTCTAACAAAAACCAATCTTTCATCCAGCAGAAGGCTGTAGATTCATAATATAACCTCAAGTCTGGCAGGGCAAATCCCCCCCTTTCTTTCGCATCTGTTAATATTTTAAACTTAATTCGGGGCTTTTTGCCCTGCCAAACGAACTTAGAGATATCCTTCTGCCACTTTCCAAAACATACCACTTTGTCCACAATCTGCAGGGTCTGAAACAAAAATAACATTTTCGGCAAAACATTCATCTTTATAGCTGCTATTCGGCCTAACAAGGAAAGTTTTAGTCTTGTCCAAATTTCCAAATCCCTTTTAATTTCTGACCAACATTTCTCATAGTTGTCCTTAAACAAATTCAAGTTTTTAGAAGTCAGGTACACCCCTAGGTATTTTACCTTTTTAACCACATTTAATCCTGTCTCTTTCAAAAACTCATCTGCTTCTGTAGACGTTAGGTTCTTTGTTAAGACCTTAGTCTTTTGCTTATTCAACTTAAATCCCGCCACCCGACCATAATCAGAAATTAAATCCAAAACTCTTTTTGTGCTAGGAACTGGCTCCTGTAATGTTAATACCAAATCATCTGCGAATGCTTTCAATTTATATTGTTTTACTCCAACCTCAATGCCCCGAACTGACCGGTCTCTTCTAATCATGTTCAGAAGCACCTCCAGGACCGAGATAAACAATAATGGGGATAGAGGGCACCCTTGTCGTGTCCCTTTTTCAATATTGAATTCCTCCGTCACCACATTGTTTACTATCAATTTAGCTTTTTGATCTGAATATATTGCTTCTATACCATTTTCAAACCCCCGTCCCACTCCCATCCCTTCCAAATTTTTCTTCATGAACATCCAAGAAATGTTGTCAAAGGCTTTCTCCGCATCAATAAAAATTAACACCGCTCTAGTGTTAATATTTGTTTGTAAGAGTTCCAAAATGTCAATAATGTTTCTCGTGTTGTCAAACAAATGCCTACCCGGGAGAAAGCCTGCTTGGTCTTTATGGATCACTTCGTTCAATACTTTTTTAAATCTATTAGCCAAGATATCTGCAAAAATTTTGTAATCCACATTTAGGAGTGAGATGGGACGGTAGTTCTTAAGTTGAGTCTTTTCAGTTGCTGTTTTAGGAATCAATGTGATGAAAGCTTCTTTCCACGTTTCTGGTGCCTTCTTACCCTCCATGATCTGGTTACATACCTCCATCAAGGGTTGTATCAAATAGTCCTTCAAAACCTTATAATATTTGGAGGTAAGTCCATCAGGGCCTGGAGATTTGCCTAGTTGGAGGTTCTGTATGGCACTCTCGATTTCCTGCTGTGAAACTTTAACATTCAGGATTGTTCTCATTTCCTGGGAAATTTTTTGTAATCCGTTAGTTTTAATAAATTGGTCCATCTCAGATTCTTTCTGCGGCCCTTGTGCATAAAGATCTTTGAAATATCTCTGGAAACATTTCCTAATTTCTTCAGGCTTCTGAACCATTCTCCCTTCAATCTCTAGATTTGTGACTGTATTTAGTTTTTGTCTTTTTTTCAACTGCCATGCTAGCAGCTTCCCACACTTGTTAGCTGATTCGAAAGATCTTTGTCTCATTTGTTTAATTTTCCACTCCACTTCTTGGTTTATCAGTTTCATGTATTGGGCCTGGAAAAATTTCACTTCTCTCAGCACTTCCTTAGACTTGGGCCTGGATCTTAATTTCCTTTCACCTTCACTTATTCTCTCCAGTATCTTCTGCTTCTTTTCATTCCAGAGTCTTTTCTTTACGGTGTTTTGTTGTATTAGAAACCCTCTCATGACCGCTTTACTTGCGTCCCAGATTGTTCTTTTTTCCACCGTAGTGTTTAGATTTATCTCAAAGTAGTCTTTCAAAGTTTTTTGGGCCTTCTTCACAATCTCCTGATCTCTAAATAAAGTGTCATTCATTTTCCATTGGAAGGATCCGGTTATGTTTAGTCTCAGTTCCATTTTCAAAGCATTATGGTCGGAGCAAGTTTTTGGGCAAATTTCCACTTTTCTAGTTTTAGGTGCCAGTCCTTTAGTTGTCCATATTTGGTCGATTCGTGTCCATGACAGATGAGCTTCAGAAAAGAAAGTTCCTTCTTTTCCTAGGGGGTTCTTGACTCTCCATATATCAATCAAATCCATATTGTCTGTCATTTCAAAAAAAGTTTTAGGTAGTCTGCCTTCTTTTGTTATATTTGCACTCTGCGACTTATCCATATTTACAGAGACGACCCCATTCATATCTCCCAACATAATAATGTTGTTATAGTCTAGATAGTCCAGTAAAGTCTCATGCAGCTTCTTAAAAAATTCCGATTTTCCATCATTTGGTGCGTAGATTCCTAATATCAAAAATTTTTCTCCATGTGTATAAATTTCAATAGCCAAGATTCTGCCTTGTTCATCTTTAAATAGAAATTTCGGTGACAGGCTCTCCTTTGCATATATCACTACTCCTCTTTTCTTAACTCTGTCCGAAGAAATAAATTCTTGGCCTAACCTTTTGTTAATTAGCACTTTCCGATGGAGCCTTGTCACATGTGTTTCTTGCAGGCAAATAATGTCCAATTGTTCTTTCTTCAAAATGTGAAATACTTTCCTTCTTTTTTCTGGAGAATTTCCGCCATTTATATTCCAGCTGAGAAGTTGCAGAGACATCCTGAGTCAGTTTATAGGCCTTACAATGGGGTGTCTAGTTCCCCCGTTCCCGGCGGTGGCAGTGATGGTCCAGCTCCAGGCTGTTTGGTTTCTGGTAGTGGAGGTGGCCAAGACGCAACTGCTCCTTTCTGGAGGTCTTCCCCGTTGTCGTGAAGAAACTTCTGCTGGTCCTCTGGTGTTCTGATTCTTATTTTCCTTCCTTTATAACTAAATGATAGTCCTTGCGGGAACTCCCACCTATAGGGGATTGTGTTGTTTCTCAACAGTTTTGCCAGTTCTATGTATGAGGCTCTAAGATCCAATAACAATTTGGGTATATCTCTGTAAATTTCAGCCTTTTTGCCTTCTATCTCTAGAGATTTTTTGAAATGTAGGCCTAGTATCTTGTCTCTTTCTTCTCTTGATCTCAAAATAACCAAACAGTCTCTGGACTTGTCTTTCTTCACCGATCTGCCCAGTCTAAATGCAGTCACAATTTTAAAGTCTTTATCCTCTTCTATTCCCCAAAATTTGGAGAATAAAAGTGTCAAAAATCCCTCCAAGTTGCCTTCCTCCAATTCTGGGACAGCTCTCAACCTAAGGTTATTCTCCTTGTTTCTCAATTCCACCATCGACAGGTAGGCCTGTTGTTCCCCTACCTGTCTTTGCAGAGGCTTGATTTCACCTTTAATCTCATCAACTTTTTTACTTGCTTGCTCCGCTTTTTGATAGGCTTCCACAGCTAATTTATGATTTTCAGCTGTAGCTCCTTGTAAATTCTCAATTGCCTGTGTATTCTGAGAGACCTTTTCAGATAATGCACCAATAGTAGATGTTGCTTGGTCTATTTTTAATGATTGATTGTCCACTTTTTGATTTAGAATTGCTAATTGTTCTAAAATTTGTTTCAAAACTGTGTCAGATCCTCCTGTTGCCATGTCCTCTTCAGCAGGCTGTTCGGCCTCCACCTCCTGTGCTGTCAGGACGGTTGGAACAGATGATCTACGATGATGAGCTAAAGTTGTTTGGACAAGTTGCACAGGCTTCCTTTCTTTTTCTTTTTCTTTTTCTCTTTCTTTAGCTTTGGCTGCTCTTGTTTTCCCTGTGCCACTCATTCCACACCTGCCTCTTGTTCAAGGTCAAGTTATCCTTTATTCCATGAGAAAGCAAGTCCAGAGTACACACAATTAAACCACAAAAATTCCAAACAAAGTTTGTTTCCCAGGCCTCTGTAACTCCACAATCCTCTAGGGGGAGTATCTTAAAATTTCAGGGAAGGAGAGAATTTTTCCGCCATTTAAAGTTTCTGTGATCTCTTTTTTTAATTTGTAATTCCAAGACAAAAGGAAGGTTCGCAGAGTCCTCTACTTTTTAAACTAAAGCCACTAGGAGCCAGAGTGGTAGTTGCAACAGTGTTTTAAACATTTAAAGTCTCAATATATGTAGCGACTTAAAATCTTGTTACTATAGTCCGCAGTTTGACAGCTCAGTTACGCACTGACAGCCCGACGACTTGCGTTCTTAGAACAAAGTCCCAAATACAAGTCCCATAGGCAAAAATAAGATCTCTCTTGGTCTTTTAAATAAGAGGACTGTAAATTCTGTAAATGCACAATAGTTCCACTTTACAAAGTTCCCATTAAACGCCTCAGCGCTTCTCTGTATCTATGCTTTGATCTTGTAAGCAGTATCGGGAGACGGACTTCCTTTTACTCGTCTCCCGTTTTCAAACCCGGAAAAGAGATATTTTGAGTCCAAATTGTAGTTCACTTTACTCACGGGTATGTTGCTTGCCAAATTGATGTTCACAGGAAGAAAGGTCGGCGCTCATCATCAGCAGCCGCGCGGCTTCGCCTCCCGCAGAAAGAGCGATGAACTCACAGCGCCGCTCCCCCTTTCACGCTCCGGAGCCCCTTACGGGGTCCCTTCAACACTTCTGGGGGAGTTCCTGGCACCCGCCGAGTCCCACGGCCACGGGCTCCCTCTGCCCGTGGTTTTTCCTAACGGGTCGTCGCTATGCCGCAGCGAACGACCCTTTCCTGCGGAGCCCCTCTTCAGAAAGTGAAGAGGACCGCCATCGCTGTTTCGCGCCGCCTCCGGAAGTCCCTGTTTGTTTGTTTGTTTTGGATTCCTTCAAGGCACCTGTTGAAGGAAATGCTTGGGTCTCATTGAATGAGTCACTGCCCTAGATCTGCCTCCTTCCACTCAGGAGTGATTCATGCAGAAACTGAGATGAGTGAGAGATTCTTGTGTTCTCACTGTAGGGTTCAGATGAAACATTCCTGTCTCAAAATGTGCCTGTCCTCCTCATTCACAGTTTGTGCAAGCGGGGAGGAGGGGGAGAGGCAGTGAAATTCTTTGGAAGCTTTCAGACCTTCCCTTGCTAGCAGCCAGATCTCCATATGGCAGTCACTGACTAGCAGTCTCAACCCCTGTCCTTCAAAAAGTTCCAAGAATGTTGCTAAATCATTATATGGTGTTCTTCCAAGCATGTCATTATGGGAGTATGGCTGTTTGCAGACTGCTGCAGCTCCTGAATATTTCAAGTAGCCAGAACAATTACCGTAAAATACAAGAGAGAGTAAAATGCCATTGACACACAAACACACTACTTATGTTAAGCCTCCATTTATCTGGACTTTTAAACCATTTCTTTTAGCCCCAACACACTGGATGGGTGGAGTCTTACTCTTTTGTCTCCTAACCTTCCTCCTGAAATTAAGAAGACTGCTTCAGCCCAGCATTTTAAAAATGTTGGCTGCCATTCAGAATGATATTACGCCATAAATAAAGCATGTTCAGGCATTCAGTCGAACACACTGACTCTCAAAGTAGTAGTGCTTACATGATCCTTGGGCATTCTCACATGCCTCTCAACCCCTGAAACCCCAGACCTTCCCTGTGTCATGTTTAGAATGTTTTCTACTAGCATTCACTTGGAAGCAAGAGGAACACCTTGTGCAGAATTGAGGACCCTGTTTTATCAGAGTCCATGATTGTGTGGACAATTGTATTGATGTTCAGGTGAACATGAGTAGAAGCCCCTTTTCCATGCAGTACAACTCATATGTTCAGGTCTATACCAGATGAGGCAGCAAGGTCATTCAGATAGCTCAACAAAGGTTGAGAGCCACCTGCAATGTTCTAAGCTGCTACCTTTCCCAGGTTCCACCTTCTGGTGGATAATTTGAAGAGTCTTCAAGAGCCAATCTTCTGCTCTGAAAATGGGCAGAAGCCTCTGTTCCATAGCTTCAGTCTTGGTCCATTCCATGCACTGCTGGTGAAGGACTGTGGAGCCAGTGGATATCCTGGTGTCAGGGGAAGATGCTTGTGCGAGTCCTGGTTCTGGCCCTACAGTTTCTGGTGGTATGGGAGATTGCTTTGTGGGTGACGGTCTATTAACCCCCAGCCCAGTGGTCTCCCGGTCTCCAGGAGCCGGCTCAGATCACTGAACTTGTTCTAACTCTATAGATTGAGACTTTTGTAGCCTCTGACTCTGCTGGGTTCTGGGGTCATGACAATGGGAAGGCAGGAAATGAGCACACAGAGTGACATGCACAGAGACACTGGAGGCGGAGCTTGCATGTGTACCACTTCCCCCAGTCACAGGTACAGCATTTATGAGTTCAAGCAAAAGCCTGAACATGCCTCATGGTGCAGCATAATTGTAAGGGCACTCTCAGGGGAGAAAATGCTTCCTCTATACAGTGGTACAGATGCTTCAGGTTACGCAATTTTGGGTTGCGCACCGCACCGCATCTATGGCACAAGCTGAATCCTTCTTCCATTGAGCACTGGTGGGCAGTAAGGAAATTTTACCATCAAGAAAAATGCATTAGTGGGCGGTAGGTATAAAAAGCTTTACCTCTACTAGAAGTGGCAGGAAAAATAAAGGAAAATGGATACAGTGGTACCTTGGGTTACATATGCTTCAGGTTACAGACGCTTCAGGTTACAGACTCCTCTAACCCAGAAATAGTACCTCGGGTTAAGAACTTTGCTTCAGGATGAGAACAGAAATCGTGCTCCGGCGGCACGGCAGCAGCAGGAGGCCCCATTAGCTAAAGTGGTGCTTCAGGTTAAGAACAGTTTCAGGTTAAGAACGGACCTCCGGAACGAATTAAGTACTTAACCCGAGGTACCACTGTACTACTGTTGAATAGTAAAGGATAAGGTCTTGAAATCTTCAAGTAATTTTACCACCCCTCCAAAAACTGACCCTGGTTTCGGGGACCCATTTTCATGACCTCCCTCATGCCTTTTCAAGCTGAACTTTGGGCTCTGCCTTACTTAAAAGTAAACTTTTTGTGTGTGATGTGCTTCCAATACATTTTTAATAGCATTCTTCCTGAGCCATCAGAAATAGCTCTCAGCTGAAAAGGTGTGGGAGCATCTTGCAAACATTTTGACCCCTGGCCTCAAAAGCAAGGCCCTTGGGTAGTGATATTCAGCACCCTAGGTGAAAGCTCATGACACTTTTCACAGGTGGAGATGTCAAAGAAAGAGGAAATTCAGTCCTGTTTCTAGGGAAACTGATTTATACACCAAATCCTCTTTCCGTATGGCGTTTGATCAGGTTTTGGATTCCTTTGTAAAAGCATCTCTGTTCTACCAGACTTTTAATTGCTCTTAAGAGATTTTACAATGTTTTACAAATCTCACTACAGTAGCCAGTGTTCACATGCTTTTATAATAAGCCTGGTTTTATTCTGCTGCTGGTGCTTCCTTTTGCTGTGATCTATTCCATTATTTAAATATTTTACTGCTCAGGCATTTGTGGAAACTGCCTTGGCTTTTTCAAGGTAGCGTGAAAATATTTAAGCCATGGGTATATGGAAAGCAGGGATGCAGGTGGTGCTGTGCGTTAAACCACAGAGCCTAGGACTTGCCGATCAGGAGGTCGGTGGTTCGAATTCCCGTGACGGGGTGAGCTCCCGTTGCTCTGTCCTGCCAACCTAGCAGTTCAAAAGCACGTCAAAGTGCAAGTAGATAAATAGGTACCACTCCAGCGGGAAGGTAAACGGCATTTCTGTGCGCTGCTCTGGTCCTCCAGAAGCAGCTTAGTCATGCTGGCCACATGAACTGGAAGCTGTACATCGGCTCCCTCAGCGAATAAAGCGAGATGAGCGCCGCAACCCCAGAGTCGGCCATGACTGGACCTAATAGTCAGGGGTCCCTTTACCTTTACCTTATATGGAAAGCACTTGCCCCTGTCCTGATCTTGACAATATCCCTGCAGGTCATAATGGGGGAAAGCAGGCTGGCACTTTCAGCACCACGGAGAGCTCAAAGTGAGCCATTTGCACCAAGTATAAGTTATCAGACATCATTACTCAGATATTTTTCTTCATTTGAGAAGAGGGGAAAGCCAATCAAAATTACAGTAGATGTTTGTTTCCAGAACAGTGAACAAATGGTATGCGCTTATGAGATCCTGAATCACACTTCACAGCTTTTATAAACACGGCTCGAAGAAGTTTGAAGATTTAAAGAGCACAACAAAAATCAAACTGCATATTTGTATGCGGGGAGTGGAATCTCCAAGCAGAATGCATATTTAAAATTCTGCTTTTGTTGAGAACTGATGTGGAAAGGGATGGGATCTGTCTCAATAACTTCAAGTAGTTCTATATGCATAAGTCATTGCACTGAATTTCTACCTGTATAATCACATTTCTCCATATTTAATTTTCATGTTTCAATTCGCATTGCTCCCTTTACGTATCAGTGACAAGAGAAAAGAAAGGATTTTACACTTGGAATATGAAGTCCAAATCCTGCAATTCTTTTGCAATTATTAGTCCAGTAAAATTTGCTGTATAGTTTTTTTCGAACTATTTTAATTATATTTATTAGGTTTTTTTTTAACATTAAAGAACAAAAAGAACAGCATATATCAAAACAAATCCCAATATGGAATGGGTAGTAAGTTGTGCTACAGACACTGAAGCCAAAATAAGAAAAGAGAAGTAGAAGGACAAATTCCAATTATGGCGGAGAAGAGAAAATATCATTTAATCTAATCTCTTTGTCCATAGAGACTCTCCTCCCTGGAAGAGAGGGGAGTGGTTGTGGGCGGGAGCCCGAGCTCCGCCCCCCTAGCAGGGGCCGGTAGCCCCCTGCCTCCCCCTCTCACCTGGCTGGCGCCCACGCCCATCGGCAGGCATCCAACCAGGTGCCTCCAAGGGGGCGTGTTCAGCAGCCTATGTGCTGCGGCACCAGCCCCTCCTCGGCCTCATTCTCCTCTCCGTCGTCTCGTCGCGAGTCACCCACCCTTCACTCCCTTCAAGCTCAGGGTCTTAGTTCCTTGGCCTTGCTATGGACCTTAGGTTGGTCGCCCTGGTTGTCCAGGGGGCCTGGTAGGAATTTTTCCATTTGGCATTAGGCTTTTTGGTTTTTTCGCCTACCTCGTAGCAATCGTCACAACTTTCGTGGTATTGGTGGGTAGGTTAGGCATTGGAATAATGTGTCATGGTGTCGAAGGGCTAGGTGTGGCCATTGCCTATGCCTTCAATTTTTGGGTATTCTGTTAAAGGAATCCGGCGGTCGTGTACTCTGTCCGATGCCTGCTTGGCGGGAGGCCATGGCACGACCCTCGGTGACATCAGGGGAGAGCCTATAGTTGGATTAGCATCAACAGGCTCCACCTACTGGTGAATAAACCCCCTTGTTTTAGACATCCAATGCCTAAGCCAATACCTTATCACTGCTGTAATCAATAAAGTTGTGGCCTTTTCTTGCCCATTAACCTTATATCACGTGTCCTTGTGTATTCATTCCACATTGCGGGGGTCGGGTCCTCGAACCACAACTAGTATGTATTTTTGCATATACGATGCATTGGCATATTAAATAAAGTTCCACCATACAGGAATGAATGCTTCTGGTTTCTCTTCCCCTTGTAACATGCATACAATATGGGCAATTTTCTCCAATACATCAGTTGTCCAAATATTGCTATACCAGACTTGAAGAGACAAATGACGTAGGTTTCCCGTTGTTATTGTTTGACACTCAGCAGAAACAATACAAGCAGTTTGATCTGAACATTCTTGCTGCATAGTAGTTCATATATATATGGTGGCAGACATATTCTGAAGTTCTGCTGTCTGGATATACCTATTTTCTGACATTTTTATCCCACCTTTCTTCTAAGGAGCTGAATTTCAGACTCACAATAACAAAATGAGGATAGACTGAGGCATAATGATTTGTATTATGAGCAAGTATTCTGGTTATCCCAGAACCAGAAGAGGCACAAAAAGGGCAGAGGTGAGGTTGACTGCACATAGACAAAGTCTCTGATTGCTTGGAAAAAGCCCTGGAGAGGTGGAAACTTAGAAGGCTGTGAGGAAGCAGGGAATTTCATTCTCAGCAACCGATTTGCATGAAGGAAGACCACGAGGAATTAACTGTTCTGCTCATTAGGCCTGACATTCAACCAAGACTGTGAAGATTCTATTTTTTGCAAATAACTCCATCTTTGAACTGTGTGATTACTGACTGACACACTCCTGTGATGACAACCCCCCAAAATATGTAGAGAAAATAGTAGAACTTTCTGGCTCTTTGCTATAGAGCGGAGTGAGCCAGTACCCTCCAGATGTTGCCAGCATGGCCATTAACCAGGGATGATTGGAGTTCTGGTCTGAAAACATCTGGTAGGTACCATCTTGGTGACACCTACTTTAGGGCATAAGGGCTGACATCTCCCTCAATTCTCAAACTTCCCCTACATAACAAATTAGTTGTTTGCAGTCCTTCTAACTATTAGACCAGGGGATCTAAAACTTTCTATCCCCCGGGTTCAGCTTCAAATCACTGAAAATTAACGAGGCCCACTCCACTGCAATGCTTTCCATCATCGTCAGGGTTACAAGCAGCCAACCCCCCCCCCTTTATTATTTCTCTAGTCTTGCGGCTGCCTGCTGTTTCAGGGCAGCAGAGAATTTTTGTCAGCATTCCTTTCTTTTAAAAAAATCATTAAACAGAATCCAATGACTCATTAAGGATGAAAATTCATCCTGACCTTTGCATTGTAATTAATTTAGCACTTTTATCAGTGCGTCCAATTTTCTGCGCGCTGCTCACCCTGAAAATGAGGTGGTCTGAGAGACTCAAATTGAGAGAGGAAACAAATGGTGAAATATTTAAGATATGATTGATGCCCAAGTGTGAGGTGAGCAGATATAAATGAGGACAGGGGCATAGGTACCTAATTGTTATGTAGAAGACAGGCTTTCAGCAGGAGGAGCTTCTCTTAGCCTGGCAGCCCTATGGTGTGAGAAATATTATCCATTTGGTGGAGGCAGGAGGGAATAATAAAATGTACAGTAGCCCTCTCCTCCAGTGTCATAACTTTTATATGCCTGTTGTCTTTGTCCATGGAGTTTTCTTGGCAGTGATACTGGAGTGGCTTGCCGGTTCTTGCTCCAGGTGGATCACATTTGGTCAAAACTCTCCACTATGACCTGTTCATCTTGGGTGGCCCTGCATGGCATAGCTCATAGCTTCTCTGAGTTATTCAAGCCCCTTCACCATGGCAAGGCAGTGATCCATGAAAGGTACATAAAGTAAAAGCTATGGTTTTCCCAGGAGTGATGTATGGAAGTGAGAGCTGGACCATAAAGAAAGCTATCGCCGAAGAATTGATGCTTTTGAATTATGGTGCTGGAGGAGACTCTTGAGGGTCCCATGGACTGCAAGAAGATCAAACCTATCCATTCTTAAGGAAATCAGCCCTGAGTGCTCACTGGAAGGACAGATCCTGAAGCTGAGGCTCCAATACTTTGGCCACCTCATGAGAAGAGACGACTCCCTGGAAAAGACCCTGATGTTGGGAAAGATGGAGGGCACAAGGAGAAGGGGACGACAAAGGATGAGATGGTTGGACAGTGTTCTTGAAGCCACTAACATGAGTTTGACCAAGCTGTGGCAGTGGAAGACAGGAGTGCCTGGCGTGCTCTGGTCCATGGGGTCACAAAGAGTCGGACACCACTAAACAACTAAACAACAACAACAACAACAGCCCTCTCCTCACTTGCATTTGGGCATCCTAGCTATTTATTATTAGGTTTGTATATCATCTTTCCTCCAAGGATCTGCAAGTGGCATACAGAGATCTCCCTCTCCCCACCCTGTTCTTATAGTAACCCAGTGTTGTATGTTAGTTCTGAGAGATAATGACTGACTCAAGGTCAACAGCTATATAGTAAAAGGTCATCAATGGGGATTTGAACTCCACTGGTCTGAGGTCCTAGTCTAACACTCTAACCACTATACCAGGTGGGCTCTCAAACTATCTGTTTCCATTATATCCAACTTTATCGGAAGCTTCTGGTTTAGCAGAACTTAGTCACAGTCTCTATATGTTCCTTTCTTTCCAGTCCATTTCTTTCCAGGCACCAACGAACACACCCAAAGGCAGCAGAAGTACACTGGGTCTTTCCTCTTTAGGGTCTTAGAAGCTACTGCTGTTGCTATCTGGATTTTGTACTAAGCCGTTTTGTGTTAACACTGGTACTGCTGTACTGCTTTTAGTGGCAGGTTAAGACATTTTTGTCTGCTCAAGCTTTTTAATGTTACAGTATTGTTATAGCTGGATTAATAGGTCAGCAGTATTATTCTGGTTTGATTATTTTGTTTTGATTTTTATTGTTTTAATATTGCATGGATGTGTTTTTAGGTATGCCACCATAGAATTCACGTGTAAAAGAAGCAAGTTTGGTTCCATCACTGGCTCATCTCTAGCAGTTTAAGCTTTATTGCTCTCTGGCTCTCTGTGAGTTACATGATTTTACTTTTTGCAAGTTGCTCATTAATAATAATAACAATTTTTTTATTTATACCCTGCCCTTCTCTGTTCAGAAAACCAGGCTCAGGGCAGCTAACAACAAATTTAAAACACTTAATTGATGCAACAACAACAACAACAACAACAACAAAACATAAAATACAGTATAAAACATGAATAACAATAAATTCAGAATTCAAAAATCAATTCAGGAGGAAAATCCATCCAATAAACATTAGATGATCACCAGGGCTAGCTGGCTAAATTAATCCTATTTGGGCCAGTGAGGAGACCAGGGGAGAATTAGCTGTGGGATCCCAGAGCAGGTAATCTTCATATAAAGGGGGAGGGGGAGGGGGAGGGGGAGGGGGAGGGGAGGAAAGTGAATAAAAGATCAGGCTAAATTCAAATTGAAAGCCAGGCAGAATAGCTCTGTCTTACAGGCCCTGCGGAAGGAAGTTAAATCCTGCACTAAAATTCCAGTTCTTCCTTGGTTCGTGGTTGCACCTCTATGCTATCCAGCACCTCTATGACATCAGAGCAGGAAGCAAAAGAACCTATGAGCTGTGTTCCTTCCTCCTCTTATGTAGTATTAGAACTTGGAGCACTTACAATTCTGCAGGCTGTCTGGACATGCTAAATTTCACATGGTTTAAACTATAAAGAAGAAGAGTAAAGACATAAAATCCACACAGAAACATTTTATTTGGACTTAAACTCACTTGCAGAATGAACACAGAGGCTGTTGAAAATAATGAAGGATTAACATCAGAATGTATTAAGGGAATTATTGTAATATTTTGAAATGCAGTAGAAATATGAGATGATTAGGATTCCCTCTGATCTTGAAGCATGGGAAGTCAGCTAAAAAATAATATTTTTTATAATTAGGCATAACATTGAGATTTGTTTGATTATTGGACAATTTGTGTAATTTGGAATATATAATTTGGTTTGATTGGAAAATTTTAAAAAATATTATTTTAAAAAAATAAAAAAAATAAAAATAAATTTCACATGGTTTACCACTTATTTATGTATTGCTCTAGTGCAAAAAAAATAAATAAATCACACAATGCTTTGCTCTTTTACTGGTAGTGGTAAGTGTATACTAGGGATCAGCTTTCTACAACAAGAAAGCATACTCTCTTTTTCGAGGAAAGGAAGAAATCAACAAGTTCACAAGTGGAGAAAACGAGATTAAAACCTCTGGCATCCAGAAGTCCTTTTGCTCTGTTGGCTGACATTCTGGTACCCTGTGGCTCTTCGTGATTGGTTTACCTATTCTCTAGCCGACCCGAGGGCCTGCCTACAATTGTCCCCATCCATCTATCTCTGTCTGTCTTCTTTACAAAACACCCCGCAAGTTCCGCACACCTTCCTTTTGCACTTTTGGGATACCTCCTTTATTAAATTATCTATAATCGGTGATCTGTTATTAAATAAAAGCTATTTTATTGAGCCAAAGTGGTTCCATAGGTCCAGGAACCCTATTAGAGGTTTAATGCACTTGTAAGAGGTGACAGATGGAATGGACAGTTGTGAGGATAGAGTGGGACCCTGCTAACCCACCAGAGATGGAGCACATCAATCAGAAAAGACGTGGAAAGACCAGGAGTACCAAAAAGGGATTCTTTTGTTATTTTCTTATGGTTTCTTTCACTGGGTGGTTTGCTTCTCAGGTTTTGAGAGAAGTGGTTAGCAACTAAATACTGTGGAGAAAATGGGCATTTAGCACTGCCTGCTGCAATCTGCTCATAGGTAGTTGCTTGGATAGTCCAAATATGAATAAGAAGAGCAGAATAAGGTGCATATATCTGCCTCCGAGGATGGGTGTGTTTGGGAGAAATTTAGGACAGGGGATGTGCACCTTTTAAATATTATTTTATTAATTTTCCAAAAATAAAAATACATATTCAAACTTAGAAAAAATAGAGTTGACTTCCCACTATTCCACCCTGTGGAACACCCTCCCTTCAGATGTGAAGGAAATAAGCAGCTATCTTCTTTTTAAAAGACATCTGAAGGCAGCCCTGCTTAGGGAAGTTTTTGATATTTAATGCTGTATTGTTTTTAACTCTTGATTGGAAGCCTCCCAGAGTGGCTGGGGAAACTCAGCCCGATGGGCGAGGTATAAATAATAAATTTTATTATTATTATTATTATTATTATTATTATTATTATTATTATTATTACTACTACTACTATTACTACTACTACTATTCCCTTCCCCAGTCCCCTTGTTTATCATTATACCACATGTCCATTTTAAATTATAAAATCATTAAAATTACTTCTTGTCCAGTCATAAGGTCTTTACAAGTATTCTTCTTGTTGTTGTTTAGTCTTTTAGTCGTGACCCTTGGACCAGAGCACACCAGGCACTCTTGTCTTCCACTGCCTCCCGCAGTTTGGTCAAAACAAGTATTCTTAAAATCCTGCTAATGTGTTAACCTGTGTGCATTGCTTCTGTATATATGCAATAAAGTCCTCATTGTCATCTCTTCCTCTTAATTTCAAAGTCAATTTTGCCATTTCAGCATACTCCATTAATTTCACTTGCTAATCTTCTTTAGCTGGGACACCTTCTTCTTACCAATGTTTTGCTAATAGTATTTGTTGCATATTCATATAAGTCTTTTTGCGGTCTTGGTATATCCAATCCTGTAATACCTAGTAGGAAAGCTTTAGGTTTTTTAACGAGATGTGCACCTCAAGGCAGACATCCTCCAATCCTAATTTCACTCTTCCTTTCTTCATCTACTGTAGCTCATTTGTCATGAGTTTGAGGCCCATGTTGGGCAAAGGATCCCTCATTGCAGGGGCTTGGATGCGATTACCTTTGTGGTCTCTTCCAACTCTACAAATCTATGATTCTATGATCTCAGAAGCCTCTGGGATAAGACTGGACCCACCTCAAATTCCAGTACAGTGGACGCTCGGGTTGCGAACATGATCCATGTGGGATGCACATTTGCAACCCACAGCGTTCACAACCCGTAGTGGCGTGTCTGTGTACACGCAGGTTGTGATTTGGCGCTTCTGTGCTTGCACAACATTCAAAACCCAGAAGTAACCCGTTCCGGTACTTCCGGGTTTCAGCAGTCCGTAACCTGAGAAAACACAACCTGAAGCATCTGTATGCCGATTTATGACTGTAACTCATTTCAGTCTTGTTCCACCATAGACAGAGTACATATAATTCCGGTCCCTGCAAGCAGTGTTTCCAAAACAGCAGCTGCCACCTCTTGTCCCACATTCTGAAATGGTGCAGTCCTTGAAAAATGGTATCATGCTTTCATAAACATGTACAGCAACACTTTAGCACTTTAAGCAATTGTTTTGCAGAACTTTAAGTAGACTCTTTGCGTGTCAAGGTCCCCAGGTCCATCCCAATAACTCACACATCACACAGAAATTTTTGTTTAAGATTTTTGGCATAATTTTGGCCACAACTTTATTAAAATACAAATTTGTGAGTGGTTGCGTAGGCATTGGTTGCGACTATCTGCCCCCACCATGGGGGACAGACTGACATTCCGCACGATGCGAAAGTCAGAATGGGGGAATACACTTGGGGGTTACGCAGAGCAGGGAACCTGCCCTCACCCCAAATGCAACCAGGAGCTCATTGCTATAGCCCGAGCCCCCTTGTCAGAGTGGACAAGCAATAGTTAGCTCCCAATTCCTTTAACGGAATCCCTTGCAGCAGCAGCATTAGAGGGGCAGGCACAGCCAATCCATGCCCCTCAACCAACCAAACCATAAACCAATGCCTAACCGCGAACCTTACAAGTTGTGACGATTTGCTACGCAGTAGGCAAAAAGCAAATGGCCCCAGCCAATCAGCTAGATGGACAAAATTCCTACCAGGCCCCCGCTCCAAAGCAGATGACCCCATGACAGGCATAGCAAGGTCAAAGCAAACAACCCTATTCTAAGGGAGGGAGGGACGGGCAATCCAATGCACGGGCGAAAAGAGGAAGCCCTAGCCTTGTGCAAGGAGTTTTACTATTTCTGGCTGTCAATCAATAAATGGCAACATTAACTTCTTCCCAACAACAAGGGAAGCCCCAATCGCATTAGTGGCCAACGATCAAATAGCCCGCTCCCCAACTTGGAGTGTCCTGGCGGACCCCACCGCAACACGTGCTCTCTATGAAGGAGAACACGCTTTCCTAGAATTTGGGGTGCATGAGCTGTTTCTCTTCACCCTGACTAAGATGCAAGTTGGATGGGACTTGTGTGTGTTATTCTAGGGGGAATAGTAATAATTGTAACATTGCAGTTTTTAAGATAAAATCTTGATTTTTGCTTATGCTCTGTAAATTGCATTGAGCCTGAGTGCAGAATGGTGTGAATAAAAAAAGAAATGTGCTAGTAAGTTATTTGACCAAAGTGCTTTTTAAAGTTCAAAAATGGATCTAAATAAATTGGGTCGTAATTTGCAAGATTTTACTGTGTTTATCAGATGTCCTGGTTTCAACAATGTCACACACTTGAACTTGGATGCATGCTATTATTCTTTTGCTAAACACCCAAAGCATGCATTTGGTGGATTAAGTTGCCACGTTCTTGCAAAACAGCAATGAATGTTCATTTAGTTCATAGCACAAGCTTAACAGACACACTTCATAGAACCCATAAGCTAGGAGGGGAAGAATTGGAATCTCTGGCAAACAGATCAGTGTAGCTACAGTTTAATCTGCTCATTCTGTGGCATTTACTTGCTGCTTTCTTGCCTGAAGGGCAAACACCGCCGTAATGAAGCACACATGGACAAATGGCTTTTCCAGGCTGTGATTAATTTTCACAAGCTGACTTTAATCACTGGTTAATTAATAGGAGATTTGTTGACTTACACAAAAAAGCATAGTCATTATAAGGAGTATTATATCGATTTGTTTTCCCTGCAAATTCAGTGCAGTCACAGAGTTTAATATAGGAAGTCACCCAATCTGCTGAGGTTCCATCACAAACACAATTTCAGAGGGCTGTGTGTGTGTGTGTGTGTGTGTGTGTGTGTGTTCACTGGCTGATTAATTCAGTTTTTACTTACTGTTTGACTTGGAGCAAATTTGAAGCCAAAGGTGAAAGTCATACCCACCCACCTTCAACATTTAGGGAGGACAATTTGGGGCACCTCCCGCCCTCCTGACGATGCCACCGCTCACCTCCTCTCTGCTAACCCTTTCCTCACCTGCTTACCCCGCTCCCTCCACCCCCCTCCTACCTTTGTCTGTTGTCCTCCCTCTCCTCCATGGTCTCAGGAGAGCATTGGGAGACACCGTGGAACCAGCACATCCTGAGCAGCATTGAGAGATGCCACACGAATAAGTGTGGCGAGGTTGCACTGAGCTGAGCAGTGATGGGAGTGTCGGCGTAAGGGGGCCAAAAGGCCAGCTGGCTCGGCCCCAGCTGAAACATCTCCCTCTCAGCCTTGCTGCTGCGGAGATTCATCGACCTCTTGCTCTGACGTACAACAGCCACTCAAGCTTGCAGACTTCAGCACACTTTTCTCAGCAGTGTATACTGTGCAACAGAAGAGGCTTGAGGCTGTAGATACATACTAAGCTACGCATTTATTAAACATAAATCAGGACAAAGAAACATGTCATCTCTCCTTGCCGTCTTCTCGGAGAGATAGCTAAAAACAAAAGCTATACAGAGCGGAAGTTCCGCTTACGCCAGCAATCTGTGCTGGAATGTAAACAGACATGTGACACGCAACAGTCCCATGTTTGCAGCAAAAGGTGGAATAGAATCCCAACAAGGAGATGCTGCATGGACCAGCAGTCTAGCGGAAGGTTGTACTTTGGGAGACAAAACACCAGCTTGAGCCTCCTCTTCCTCCTATGCCACAGACATACTTCCAGAAGCCAGACTAAGACATCAGAGCTGTGGGGAGTTGAGAAAAAAAATGATAGGTTAACTTTCCATACCCTCCAAGTGTCCTGATTTAAGCGGAGCATCATGGCTTGACAGAAGCCTCCCTCACCTCTGATCCCAATCTTGGATGTCCCATTATGGCTCTCAAGAGCAACTTCAAGATTCTAGCCTGCATCAGCAGCAACTAAGCTATCTAGCAAAAAAATAATAATCAGATGTAAACATAGGCAGTTTGAAAGTGCAAATGCCACTGGTGCACATTATGATAAACATGCAAATTATGACTCATTAAAAGTTTCCACTCGGCTTGCAGACCTTAATCTGGAGTAATGCTGCCACCAGCAGCACTTTTCATTATAACTATGTTTTGTTGACGCTGGGGATCAAAACAATGTGTTATGAATACACACAGGCTTAATCCAGGTAGAGCTTTTTGTCTGCGTTTGTAATCACTATTTGACACCTGTACCAAAAAGCAGAGCAGTTAGGCACTCCCTCTGAGACGGGATTGCAGCAGCTGAATGCCACAAACCCAGTTATGTGTCATAAAGCAAAATGTATTGCTTTACAAACAGAAGCATATTAGAAGTCTCCCATGCAAACATCCATGAGAGTAAGTCCTACTGAAGTCAGTGGGACATGCTTCAGTCTTTACAAAATGATTATTTCTAGTGTGATCTAAAACTATATTGGGTTCCTTCACACATGACACAGCAGCAAACCCAGGTTTACCATGCCCTCCAACATTTTTTTCCAATGAAAATAGGGACATCCTATTCAATAATCATAATTATTTTATTATTTATATCCCACCCATCTGACTGGGTTGTCCCAACCACTCTGGGTGGCTTCCAAAATATATAAAAACATAACATACACGTCTGCCTTCATATGTCTTCTAAAAGTTTGTATAGTTACTTATCTCCATGACTTGGGGGTTGCATAACTCCATACCCTCCAACATTTCTCCGATGAAAATAGGGATGTCCTAAGGAAAAGCAGGACATCCCAAGATCAAATCAGAAACCCATATGGCTTCTGTAAATCTAGGACTGTCCATGGAAAATAGGGACACTTGGAGAGTCTGGTATACAAATATAACACAAGCTATAATTAAGGAGTTTGTGTGCTACTTCAGGTCTACCACCCTTGTACAGATCTTTGGTTTTCAGTTGTTAGATCTGGAATCAGTACTTCGTTGCAGCCCAACCTAAGTTGGCCTGCAACAACAGTGCTATCATGATACAAATATACAGTCAAACAAAATAATAAATGGGTCCCAAAATATATGTTTGGATTAAACCATGTGCCCCAGTTCTGAACAGGTTGAAGACTATTGTGTGACCAACCAGTTGTGCCTAAGAAACTCACAAATACAGTTTGTGCTTTTGCTCTGCAGAAACCTGTATTTGGTAGCATAGAACTTCTGAAGAAGTGGGCTCCACTTAACAGTTATGATTAAAAGATACCAGTAGCAGTAGCATCTACAAATTTGTCAGATTGCTCTTTCAAGGCCACTTAAGCCAGTAGCTATTATCACATTTCAGGGTAGAAAATTCCATACATTACTGATGGGTTCTGTGAAAAAGTATTTCTGATTTTTCCTGAATATATTACCAATAAACGTTAGCCTGTAAGGGTTTCCCAAACTTGGAACTCCAGATGTTTTTGGACTACAACTCCCACCACCCCTGACCACTGATGTTGCTAGCTAGAGATGGTGGGATTTGTAGTCCAACAACAGGTGGAGACCCAAGTTTGGGAAACCCGGGTCTATATCTAGTTCATTCATTCATTCATTCATTATATTCATTATATCTATATACTGCTCTTAATCATAAGATGTCAGGGCAGTTCACAGAATAAAATATAAGATAAAATCAAGGAAATAAGTAAAACCTGTGCTTTTTCTGGGGGGGACACATACCCATAAACATTTTGTGAATCTAGGTTTGGCCTCATTGAGGGGCAGTATTTCAATATGAGTAGGAAAATGGGAGTACCCCTAAACTTTTTTAAAGAAAAAAAGCACTGAGTAAAACAAAACAGCAAAACAATAACCCGCTCTCCCCATAGACACATCTAAAAGTCTGTAGAATATTAATCAGCCAAAGGCCTGGTGAAGAATAATATTTTCTCCTGGTGCCCAGAATGCTTACTTTTATAAACATCTACAATGCCCTTCCTTAATTTCTTGCATATGATCGCTGTGCTTTAGGATTGGTGGTTTATATGCTGGTACTACTTATACCTGTTGGGTGACTTTAGTGGTCCTGGGTGATGCCTCCGATTGTGGAGATACTGTCTTGCCTAGAAATTTTCATTGAAGCTGAAACTGATGGTGTAGCATGCTGTGGAACCAGCCTTACAATGGCATCATTGATTTGTTACAAATATATCACCTTCCCTAAGATCCTAACACCAATTTCTTATCCTTTTTATAAAACAGCAGTCATTTTACCATAGGTGCCTCCTCCTGGTATTTTCTTTCTCCGTCTGTGGCCTGTAAATTATTTTCAAAATGCCAGTTCACTAGTATTGTAATTTTTCACAGCCATCTTTCTAAGCTGCCTGGGGTGGGAGCTTGTTGTTAAGTATATATCAAATGGAGTTGCTTAGATTTTATATTTGCACAGTGAAATCCAGCTGGCTTGGAATGCATTCAACTCTTCATCATTGCTATCCTAAAGCACCAGCCCAGAAGAAAAATGTTCATGCCGTACAATCTTACCTGCGCTCAGGCAGCCTTTGTGACTTTTCTGATCAACGACAGCAGTGGGACATTGGAAATTCAATTTAGCACATGCACTTGAATCAACTTTAAAGGGAGGATAATGCTTCCATCAGCTGCCATGCACAATTTCATTACACAATTAAGCATCAATTAAAATTCCATTAAAATAATGTTTTCCTGTTGTCTTTGCACTGATGTGAACTTGGCACTGCATCTATCTAATACTATCAGCTGATAATCCTATAGACCCAGGGTCATTAAGGTTAATGTGCAACATGGATTTTCTTTTCTTTTTACTGTTTATGCCATGAATTAGTTTGTTATAGCATATGTTGGTAATGAAACCTGATTATAATAATGATGATGATAGGAACACAAAGGGGTATGAAAGAAGAAGCTGAGGAAATGAACAAACTGGCTCCAAGATGGAAGATGAAAGGCTGGCTTTTAATTAGGCATTATGTTTTGCAATACCCTTGAACTTCTAGTACAAAGAGTGCTTTCACGTTGCCAAAATAATCCTTGATGGGACCAGCACAGAACCTCCAGAGACAATAGTATCAAAATGATTACTAGCGAGTGTTGATTAGAATAGTGAATGCCTCCACCCCTTGGTTACAGCAACAAAACACAAACTCAGTCTCAGAATGATCGTGTTACGGTGGAACCTCGGTTCCCGAATGCCTCCGCTGTCGTACATTTCAGTTCATGTATGCCGAAAACCCAGAAGTAAATGCTTCCATTTCCAAACGTTTTTTTGGAACCCAAACGTGTGACACGGCTTCCCCTGAGTGCAAGAAGCTCTTGCAACCAATGGGAAGCTGCGCCTCAGTTTTCTAAAGTGTCAGAAGCCAAATGGGCTTCTGGAATCAATTTTGTTCAAGAATCGAGGTACCACTGTACCACTGACCAGGGAGCATTTCTGTCTATATGCAAGTATTTGTAGCTGAGACCTGATATTCTCTCCCACCAACGAAGGCAACCCATAGCGCTTACACTCCAGGTTGAGCTTATAACTTGTAACTGCTGCCTCCCATGTTTGTTTTTGCTGAGTTTCCAGAACTGACCTCTCTGGGGCTCAAACCTGGGCAGTGTGTATGGAGGTCCTACCCAGATGACAAGACACACCCCTTCCCCAGTCTCACTAATATGGTCCAAAATAAACCAAAACAATACATTTGGCACCAGCTTGGCTGTAGGAGTTGCCAGAAGGAGACATACAAGACACCACCCAACTGCTATTAGGACTACGCTCCTAAACTTGTTGTATTCTGCAGTTATATGGCTGGCATGACATTTTCATAATGAAATAATGCCTCAGGAAGTGTGCTGTCTCCCCGGGCCTAAGATCCAAGATGTAACTGAACGACTGCAAGGAATCATAAAACCCACTGACAAATACCCCTTCCTCTTGGTTCATGTGGGAACCAATGACACTGCAAGCAATAGCCTCCAGAAGATCAAAAGAGACTACAAGGCTCTGGGCAGAAAATTGAAGCAATTAAATGCACAAATTGTCATCTCATCTGTCCTCACAGTTGAACGACGTGGCACAGGGAGAGAGGGAAAAATAGTGGAAGTGAACAGCTGGCTTTGCAAATGGTGTAAACAGGAACGGTTTGGATTCTTAGATCACGGACTGCAGTTTCTTGAAGATGGACTTCTGGCAAGCGATGGGCTGCACCTCACAACGGTTGGGAGGAATATTTTTGCCAAAAATCTCAGAAACCTCATCAGGAGGGCTTTAAACTGACTAATGTGAGGGAGGGAGACAGTGCTCCTGAAGGTAGGAGTCTATCAATTGATGAAGACGATCATCCAAATGTCATAGACCAAATGGAGCAAACAGCACGCAGACTTAGTGGTGGGAGGAAAAAATCCTTAAATAAGAGACACGGGGGAATGATTAATGGACTTCAATGTCTGTACACTAATGCGCAAAGCATGGGAAATAAACAAGATGAGCTTGAGCTCTTGGTACAGCAAACTAAATATGACATAATAGGCATCACTGAAACCTGGTGGGATAAGTCCCACGATTGGAATGTAATAATCGAGGGATACAATCTATTTCAGAGAAACAGACCAGATAAGAAAGGAGGAGGAGTGGCGTTATATGTCAGGGATGTGTATACCTGTGAAGAGATCCAAGATTTAGAACCTCAAAGCCAAAGTGAGAGCATTTGGGTCAAAATTAAGGGAGAGAAGAATAACAGGGACCTCATTGTGGGAGTTTACTATAGATCCCCAAGCCAAACGGAGGACATAGATGATGCCTTCCTGGAACAGATGGCCAAGAATGCAAAAGGAAGGGAGATAGCAGTAATGGGGGACTTCAATTACCCGGATATTTGTTGGATGTCAAACTCAGCCAAGAGCATAAGGTCAAACAGATTCCTCACTGGCCTTGCAGACAACTTCGTTGTCCAGAAAGTGGGAGAAGCAACAAGAGGAACAGCCATTTTAGACCTGGTCCTAACCAATGTTGATGACCTGGTTAGTGGGGTAGAAGTGGAAGGATCATTAGGCGCGAGTGATCATGCTCTTCTGAAGTTTACTATACAGCGGACGGGAGCAGCCAAGCATACTAGGACTCAATTTCTTGACTTTAAGAAAGCCGACTTCATAAAACTTAGGGAAGTGCTGGGTGAGATCCCATGGACAGTAATACTAAAAGGAAAGGAAGTTCATGATGGCTGGGAGTTTGTTAAGAGGGAGATAGTAAAAGCACAACTTCAGGCAATACCAATGAGATGGAAACATGGAAGGTGCCTAAAGAAGCCAGGGTGGCTATCTAAAGAACTTTTAACTGAGTTAAGATTAAAAAAGGGTGTGTACAAAAAATGGAAAAGGGGGGAAACCACCAAAGACGAATTCAAACAAGTAGCCAGCACGTGTAGACACAAAGTCAGAAAAGCTAAAGCACAGAATGAACTCAGGCTTGCTAGAGAGGTTAAAAGCAACAAAAAAAGCTTTTATGGGTATGTTCGTAGCAAAAGGAAGAACAAAGAAACAGTGGGGTCACTCAGAGGAGAAGATGGTGAAATGCAAACAGGGGACACAGAAAGGGCTGAACTCCTCAATGCCTTCTTTGCCTCAGTCTTCTCCGATAAAGAAAACAATGCCCAACCTGAAGAATTTGGAGCAAATGATTCAGCAGAGGAAACACAGCCCAGAATAACTAAGGAGATAGTACAAGAATACTTGGCTAGTTTAGATGTATTCAAGTCTCCAGGGCCAGATGAACTGCATCCAAGAGTATTAAAAGAACTGGCAGATGTGATCTCAGAACCACTGGCAGTCATCTTTCAGAATTCCTGGAGAACAGGTGAAGTCCCGGCAGACTGGAGGAGGGCAAATGTTGTCCCTATTTTCAAAAAGGGGAAAAGAGAGGACCCAAATAATTACCGCCCAGTCAGTCTGACATCAATACCAGGGAAAATTCTGGAGCAGATCATTAAGCAAACAGTCTGTGAGCACCTAGAAAGGAATGCTGTGATCACCAATAGTCAGCATGGATTTCTGAAAAATAAGTCATGTCAAACTAACCTGATCTCATTTTTTGACAGAATTACAAGCCTGGTAGATGAAGGGAACACAGTGGATGTAGCATACCTTGATTTCAGCAAGGCATTTGACAAGGTGCCCCATGATATTCTTGTAAAGAAGCTGGTAAAATGTGGTCTTGACTATGCTACCACTCAGTGGATTTGTAACTGGCTGACTGACCGAACCCAAAGGGTGCTCATCAATGGTTCCTCTTCATCCTGGAAAAGAATGACTAGTGGGGTGCCACAGGGTTCTGTCTTGGGCCCGGTCTTATTCAACATCTTTATCAACGACTTGGATGATGGACTCAAGGGCATCCTGATCAAATTTGCAGATGACACCAAACTGGGAGGGGTGGCTAACACCCCAGAGGACAGGATCACACTTCAAAACGACCTTGACAGATTAGAGAACTGGGCCAAAACAAACAAGATGAATTTTAACAAGGAGAAATGTAAAGTATTTCACTTGAGCAAAAAAAATATGAGAGGCACAAATACAAGATGGGTGACACCTGGCTTGAGAGCAGTACATGTGAAAAGGATCTAGGAGTCTTGGTTGACCACAAACTTGACATGAGTCAACAGTTTGATGTGGCAGCTAAAAAAGCCAATGCAATTCTGGGCTGCATCAATAGGAGTATAGCATCTAGATCAAGGGAAGTAATAGTGCCACTGTATTCTGCTCTGGTCAGACCTCACCTGGAGTACTGTGTCCAGTTCTGGGCACCACAGTTCAAGAAGGACACTGACAAACTGGAACGTGTCCAGAGGAGAGCAACCAAAATGGTCAAGGGCCTTCATACGATGCCTTATGAGGAACAGCTAAGGGAGCTGGGCATGTTTAGCCTGGAGAAGAGGAGGTTAAGGGGTGATATGATAGCCATGTTCAAATATATAAAAGGATGTCACATAGAGGAGGGAGAAAGGTTGTTTTCTGCTGCTCCAGAGAAGCGGACACGGAGCAATGGCTCCAAACTACAAGAAAGAAGATTCCACCTAAACATTAGGAAGAACTTCCTGACAGTAAGAGTTGTTCGACAGTGGAATTTGCTGCCAAGGAGTGTGGTGGAGTCTCCTTCTTTGGAGGTCTTTAAGCAGAGGCTTGACAACCATATGTCAGGAGTGCTCTGATGGTGTTTCCTGCTTGGCAGGGGGTTGGACGTGATGGCCCTTGTGGTCTCTTCCAACTCTATGATTCTATGATTCTATGAAATACTTGACATTAAATGTGATATTTTATCTTAAAGGTGGGTTGGCATGACCTCGACTTCCTTCCTTTTAAATTTGTATTTGAGCTGGCTTCTTGCCATTTTTGGCAGATCCCAGCTGTTGTTTCAAGAAGTCAGAAGCTCAGCACAGGCCATGCTAATGTTCAGTTGCACCTGAAGACCAGCCTTCACAATACTATAACTCAACTGGTATCTGTGCTTAGTCCACAGTTGTACAATCAAACTGAAAGCTCTCACACAGTAGGCATAAGACAGAGGAATGAAAAGTGTGAAAGAGACCAGTTTCTTCATTGGGTTTCCAATGGCATTTACAGTGGTACTTCGGTTTACGAACTTAATCCGTTTCGGAAGTATGTTCTTGAACTGAAACTATTCTTAAACCGAGGCGCGCTTTCCTTAATGAGGCCTCCTGTCGCCGGTGCCCTTTCACCATTCAGATTCTGTTCTTAGACTGAGGTAAAGTTTGAAACCAGGAAACTACCTCTGGTTTTGAGGAGTTTGTAAACCAAATTATTCGTAAACAGGACTGTTCTTAAACCGAGGTACCACTGTATTTGAAAACCTCCACCCATCTGTGGCCTATAATCTGCTTCTTTGAGGAAAAAGTCTTCCTTTGTTTGTTGTTGGTTGCAGTCTTAATTCCACTAGTAAACCTAATCGAATTCAGTAAGAATTAGATCTGAGAAGTTATGGTTAGGAGTGCAGCCTTAGTATAACTAAATGAGACAAGAGGTGCAATTCATAAATAATTGGTGTCCAAAGTCATTTCTGAATAAGAACTGTATGAAACACAATTGCTGGTATTCTCTAGCAACATACAACAATATAAAAATTATTTGTATCTGAGATAAGAACATAATGCAGTCCAAAGTATAAGTACAATGACAGTATTATGAATGCATTGATAAAATCACATTTTTTACCTTTTCAAGACTTAAGAAACAACTGATATAGAATAATTTCATATAACCCCCCACCCCACCCATATCACCACATGCAATTTCAATCTCATCATCCTCTTCAAATGTGCTAAAGATATCCTAAAAAAATAGAGCACTGTCTTAGTTCAAGTAAAAACGAATCCATTCTTGCCATAATGCAGCAGCTATTATCAATCAAAATTCCCATTTTGTAGCCGAAAGATAAGCTTATAGGTAGATGTGAGTTTACTTCATTGGTAATGAAATTGTTTCAGGATGTAATGGATATTTGAATTCCATCTCATTTTCAGTTCTAGATATAATGTGGAATAAACGTCTTATAGGCTTTCAGGCAATGCATCTCTTAAAAGATTGGAAAACATGACATTAAATTTAGATGACATGAAGTGATAGCAAACGATTGGCCATAAACCTTAGCAAGTTAAGAGTTAATTCTGAAAGAGGATAATTAAGGCTAGTATGTGGCTTTCAAACAGACACAAATTGGCCTAAATTCATCTGGAGTCCCTTATGAGCACCAAAGAGATACATTTTTTACTCAGATACAGTAGTACCTCAGGTTAAGGAGTTTGGATTTGATATCCCGCTTTATCACTACCCGAAGGAGTCTCAAAGCGGCTAACATTCTCCTTTCTCTTCCTCCCCAACAACAAACACTCTGTGAGGTGAGTGGGGGTGAGAGACTTCAAAGAAGTGTGACTAGCCCAAGGTCACCCAGCAACTGCATGTGGAGGAGCGGAGATGTGAACCCGGTTCCCCAAATTACAAGTCTATCGCTCTTAACCACTATACCATACTGGCTCTCAGTTAAGGACTTAATTTGTTCTGGAGGTCCATTCTTAACCTGAAACTGTTCTTAACCTGTGGTACCACTTTAACTAATGGGGCCTGCTGCGCGGCCACTGCACAATTTCTGTTCTCATCCTGAAGCAAAGTTCTTAACCCGAGGTACTATTTCTGGTTTAGCAAAGTCTGTAACCTGAAGCGTCTTTAACCTGAAGCATCTGTAACCCGAGGTATCACTGTACTGAGCAATTTGTAGAGGGAGTTGGAGTGTGAGAGATCTGTTTGTATCTGTTTGCTTGGTTTGGAAGCTCCCTGTGTTTATTTAAATAATTAAAAAAGTTAGTAATGGGATTATGAGAAAGTGCTATTACAGGATATTGGATTTCCCCAAAGTATATGCTACAGAATTCCAAGCAAAACACCAGAAATTCCAACTTCTGCACAACAATTAGATGCCATAGTCCTGTCATTTTTTTACATCAAAATGCAACTCTGACTCAATATATCCCCCCCACTTAATGAAAACCAAATGCACAAAGCTACAGAATATAGAGGGTGCTTAACCTTTCTGCTTCTAGCCAAGTTTCCTCTCAAAATCACATTACCTTTCCCTCAAGCTGTTCTCTTCCAACCAGCGAAAGAGCTAAATGCCTATAATGTCCTTGAAGCCTTACTATAGCTAGTCTGAAAACTCTGTACCACTTCTGCCTCCCTGAGTAGTTGTTAAATAAGAGTCCTTTTGTCTAAATGCAAATTTTGGGAATTCATGCAGATAGCTAGGCTAGATGAGGAGAGTTTCCTCTTGTTTTTGTCACTCACAGGTATAATTATGAATGGATTATTCTGCTGACTTTTCCAGCCTTCTAGACAAAGTCCAAGCAGTTTAGACATATATGAGAAAGGTTATGTTTATTTAAACTGAAGCCAGAAGATTGGGGAAGCGTTCTGTTATTTTATGCCATAGGGCAAGGAAGAAGAACCCTGGGGTTGTTGCAGGGCCATCACCCCTTCTTGGATTTCATCAGCACTGGAGGGCCAAAGGTCCTCCACACCTGCCATAGAGACTCTGTTCTTCATCTGTTGCCCACATTATGCAGAAATATCTGCTATTCAGACTCAAAAATGGGTTGGGTTTTTGTGAGTGCTTAGTTGAGTGCTCTCAATGATGAAGCCTCCTTGCAAACGCTTTCTGCAATGGCTTGCACATTGTTTGACGGCACACAGATCAAGGAGGACTGACCTCTGCCTCTTCCCCCCTTCTGGGCCCTTAAGGTAAGTAATTTACCATTGTGACTTGGAAAGTATCTGAAGAAGTGTGCATGCACACGAAAGCTCATACCTAGAACTAACTTAGTTGGTCTTTAAGGTGCTACTGGAAGGAATTTTTTGTTTTGACTATGGCAGACCAACACGGCTACCTATCTGTAATTGGAAAGTGGTGTGAGCATTCCCAGAGCCCCTGTTAATTATTTAACTGGCACTGAAATGGTGAATGCCTAAATGTGTATTATTGAAGGCTTTAAAGTGGGAAATTTACACTGAAGTGGTCTCTGAACTCCTTGATGGGGTGATAATTAACTATTGTTGTTTTCTGCTAGCTAGCACGTGAGTGTTTAACCTTTGATCCGGTGACACAGGTACTGAATTGCAAATTCACCATCTTGGAAGGGTGGTGGCTTGTTTTTGTTCTCAGGCTCTGGGGACTAAGGATGTGTAAATGACCCTCTCCAGTGAGTGAATACAGATCCAGGCAAAATGGAGGTTGTGAGGAAAGAGACCATTGCTTATAGGTCTGTTTGGAATTACCTTTTATTTCTAAGATGCTGAGCCTGTGCAGGACAATGCAAGATATTGTATGGCACTATTTGGCTGTATCTTTGAGATCTATGTTCTGTATTGAAGAAAATTCTGCAAGTAAAGTTTCTGAATACAATACTTCATTCCAAAAAGAGTCATTTTTTAAATGCATCCAGTTGCTCCAAGCTACACAGTATCAATATCTGCAATTGCCCCAGCACAGCTTCTTTTTATAGGGCTTTTTATCTATGGAAGAAGGGAGACGTGGGTGGCCCTGTGGTCTAAACCACAGAACCTAGGGCTCGCCGATCAGAATGTTGGCAGTTCGAATCCCTGCGACGGGGTGAGCTCCCGTTGCTCGGTCCCTGCTCCTGTCAACCTAGCAGTTTGAAAGCACATCAAAGTGCAAGTAGATAAATAGGTAGCACTCTGGCAGGAAGGTAAACGGCGTTTCCGTGTGCTGCTCTGGTTCGCCAGAAGCAGCTTTGTCATGCTGGCCACATGACCTGAAAGCTGTCTGCAGACAAATGCCAGCTCACTCAGCCAATAAAGCGAGATGAGCGCCGCAACCCTAGAGTCGTCTGCGACTGGACTTAATGGTGAGGAGTCCCTTTACCTTTACCTTTACCTTATTTGAGGAAGAAATGACACTAATGATGTCCCAATAGGAATTCTGGGACTTGTAGTCTTAGTCACATATCCGGTGGTAAAAGACATCCAGCATTCTTTATAAATAAATAAAAATATATGAAAATATATTTTTTTTCCAGTTCCTAACCACCAGCTAAGACAAGAAGATGATGGAACCCCTGATAAGGCAAGACTTTCCTATTCAGAAAGGCGATTGAAAACTAGGTGCAGACAATGTTGACAACTAGACGATCACAGTAATTGGTATTTTAATGCTGGCTCTAACGATGCTTTATTGTATCTTAACTATTGTTTTTAACTGATTTGTATTCATTACTTTATATTTTATAATGATGTTTTGAAAACGTTGCAAGGCGGAATATAAATACGTTAAATAAGAACTGTAACCAGAAAGCTTTATTCCAGTCAAATAGAAGATTCTCACGGGGAATAAACTGAGGTTTGTTTTCCACTTGGCATATCACTGGAATCTACAAGTTCTTCAAATATCAGGCAGCCCAGGGGGTCTGAGTTGCAAGATACATTATAGCCCCTTCCATCTCAGGCTGTCTTTTCTCTACCAACAACTTCAATTTGACAATTAGGAATTTGCTTTATTCATTTGGATGGGTAAACTCTGCTTATCTTAAGCATACTGGAAGGATGGGTTTAGTTCTGCTTTTTTTAAAAAAAAAAGCTTTATAGAGTTTTAGTGGTTTTTTTTAAAAAAAATCTCTTCTAAGAAACTTGAAAAAAATATATTCTGGGGCAAATTCTTTTCTGAATGTGCAGCATGCTGACTGTTCATAACGTGTCTATAGTGTACCAATGGGCAAATCATTGTAGATCTTGTCACAATTGCTTTTTGAGAGCTCAGGCTTGCTATTTGCTGCCACACATTGATATTGCTAAGAAGCCAGTCAGATGTTGTCATGACAATTCCCATAGAACGTCACAATTTTGCTCTGAAAATGATGTGTTTTGGCAGCCTTTCTACCACAGAGGCATAGTTCGCTCTCTCTCTCCCTACCCTCCAGTTTTAGGCTGTCACCATCTTAAAATTACCCTTTCCTAGAGAGTTTCATGAAGTCCTTCAGTGGTGCTGTATATATGGCACAGCAAAGGCACTCATGGGATCTTGCCCAATGTTAAATATTCTATTAGCTTGTGCCATCTGCCTTCCCTCCTCCTTCTTTAAGAATTCTTTTTTTAAGAAGTCATATTTACTAGATCTAACTTTATATGTAGGCTTTCCCCATTTTGCTAATTAGCCAGCATTCTGTCATATCAGATGTTATTGGGTTTTCCTCCGATAATTAATCATATCAATTTTTTCAGGAATGTCTCACAAGGAAGCATCTTCTCTTTCTGGATAGTTCTTGGCAAATAGAATCAGACCAGCCTTCCAATAACACAGAGCATGAGCGGCTGTTGCTGTTTATTTGTTACTATCAGAATGCTTGGCTCTTTATAGAGCACAGGAAGAGACATCTCTGTCCCAGGGAGCTTACAATCTAAAATTCAGTGCAGGGCAAACAATAGAGAAAGGGATAAATAGAGAATCAATACTTGGTTGTTTCACATGCACGTGCTTTGTCTTAGTTATGGGTTAAGTTCTAACAGTGCAGGCTGGTCTATTAGCTAAGAGGGTTATTAGCTAAGGGGGCACTGCCCCACCAATCTAAGTCTACCCTTAGTGCCAGGCTCTCTTTGCCTTCTCACAGCCAGTCTGGGCAGGAGGGGAGTGGTGACATTGCCTGTCTGCTACCTCCTCCTTAATCTCAGCCTCTTGTTTCCTGCGGTTATTTATACTTTACAGAGTTGTGCGGAAGTTGCCCTGGGTCGTTCGACCCTTTAAAATAGTTATCTTTCTCCTTCTGAGAAACAACAACAACAACAACAACAACTATGCAACACACTTTGTTTTAAAGTTTTAAAATAACATGACTATTACTCGGTGTACTCCCTCTTGTACAAGACAGGCATGTAATATGTTACTGAAACATATTTACATGAATTTGTACCTGAGGCCGACTCATATTTACAGACTGACTGAGGCAGACGGCAGAATAACGCAACATTTTTGCCACTCTAACAGTTGAAATACACAACAGTTGACAACTGAACTGAAGCAAACTGCCTCAGGCGTATGACACCACAGGATTCTATGCTACAGCACCAATCTTTTGCATAGTATTTTGGAAGCACCATTCCCACAATTCCATGGGTCTGCTCTGTGTTCAACCAGGCAAAAGCACTAGGATGTGGAATATCTAGCCAAAGTGCCTCCCAGAACTCTTTGCAGGCTAATTGCCTCACCAGCCATGTTCCACACCTTCCTCAGGTGCTTTTGCTTGGTTAGTGCACTGTGATTATGCTTCTTGCACCGTGATTATGCTTCTTGCAGCCTGGCCATGCCATGGTTAAATCTCCCATGCCCATTACCAGCACTGATTGGCCAGTGCTGGTGATGCAGTCAGGGCAACACATGAAGAGGGTGTCAATCTCCACCCCTGCGACAGATCATTATTGGGTCACGGCTGCCCGGCTGCAATGCTGCCCTCTGGAAAAGGTGAGCGGTCTTGCTTAACTGGATGATGAGAGAGGGTGGTGACATAGAAACCTCTGAATTGGAGTTCACTGTACAAAGGTAAGGGTCACATTTGTCCCTCTTCTCTCTTTTTGCTTCTGGCCATCATCACTGGCGTGTGGCTCTGGAACGTTGACACAAAGGAGCGCAGCCATTGGACCAAAAATGGCACAACCCTCTTGAATTGTGGAGTGGCGTTCCCTTGTATCAATACCATAGCTGTCAACTTTTCTTGCGAGGAATCCTATTCGGAATAAGGGAATTTCCCTTAAAAAAAGGGAAATGTTGACAGCTATCATCAATACAAGTTAGGGGTGTGCTAGGCATCTTTTAAATAAAAACACACACAAATCACTGCTGAGCTGCACCCACCATTGGGGGGCCTGAGGAGATGGTGGTGATGATGATGCCTCCCCAGCTGCTGCCATTGGCTGTGGGTTGCTTGTGACATCACAAAGGCACATGGCAACTGAGTAAAGGTGATGTAAACTGATGTAAAGGTGTGCCAAGAGGAAAGCCAAGGAGATCACAGTGGTCAACTGCTGTGGCATTCAGCATAGGGAGGTCTCCTCTCACATGGAAGGAGATGATCATCCAGCAGTGGAATGCTGTGGAGCAAGGAGAAGACAAGTCCACTTGCTAACTGGGATCGGGGATTGAAGGTGGCTGACATCCATGGTTAGAAGTTGATGGATTTTGGGTGGTAGACCTGAAGGAAGCCGGCTGATGTTGGTGAGTAGAAGTGGATGCCACAAAGCTGATGTTTGTAAATGTAAGCTGGTTTAAATTCATGTTTGAAAGCCTACTGAGAGAAGCTGTGTGGATATTTGTGGACTGAAGTTGGGTCTTGTATATGAATGAATCAAGAGCAGCCATTAAGTAATTTGGTCGGTGTCTGTGTGTGAATGGGAGGTTTTGAATGTGGTCAAGGCAAATGGTATCTGTCTGGATGCATTCATAATAAATAGCAAGATGAAAGATGAAAAAAATCTTTTTTAAATAATTCCAGTGGTACCTTTAAGATTAACTAAGTATAAGCTTTCAAGGTATGAACTTTTGTGTGTAACACACATTTCATCAGATACTCTGAAACAGATGTCACTTCAACCTTATAACTGTTGATGACTGTTACGGCAGTTGGTTCCACAGGGAAGGGCAAGGGATTTTTAAAGGGATAGATGACCAAAATTAGCTTCAGTATGTATAATGGGACATGAATCCAATATCGCTATTCAGACAAGGTCTCTCCATAGTTTTTAGTTTGGTAATGAATTGTAGTTCAGCAACTTCTCTTTCAAGTGTATTTTTAAAATTCTTTTGCAATAAGACAGCTACTTTAAGATCTTGTATAGAATGTCCTGGGAGATTGAAGTGTTCTCCTATTGGTTTCTCTGCTTTAGAATTCCTGATGTCAGATTTATGCCCATTTATACTTTGGCGTTTAGGGATGCAGGTGGTGCTGTGGGTTAAACCACAGAGCCTAGGGTTTGCCAATCAGACGGTCGGCGGTTCGAATCCCTGCAACGGGGTGAGCTCCCATTGCTCGGTCCCTGCGCCTGCCAACCTAGCAGTTCAAAAGCACAAAGTGCAAGAAGATAAATAGGTACCGCTCTGGCGGGAAGGTAAACAGCATTTCTGTGCGCTGCTCTGGTTCGCCAGAAGCAGCTTAGTCATGCTGGCCACATGACCTGGAAGCTTTACGCCGGCTCCCTCGGCCAGTAAAGCGAGATGAACACCGCAACCCAGAGAGCTGAAGGGCACTGTTGGCATTTGATAGAATACTGTGTATAATGTTGGAAGATGAATAATTAAATAGGCCTGAGATGGTATGTCTGATGTTATTGGGGCCAATAATGATGATTTCTGGGTGTATGTGGCAGCAAGGTTGGCATCTAGATTTATTGCAGGCTCTTATGCCAGTGTCCATGTTAGGTCTGGTTGATGTATTTTTTTGCGTGAGCAGCTGTTTAAGATTGGATGGCTTTCTGTAGGCAATGAAAGGTTTTCCTTTCAGAGCTTGGGAAAGAGAGCTGTCATTATCCAAGAGATGTTGCAAATCTCTGATAATGAGTTGAACTGTTTTAAGTTGATAGCTGTATGTGATTACTAGTGGTGTTCTATTGTTTTTATTTGGGGTCTATCTTTCAGCAAGTTATCTCTGGCTATCCCTCTGGCTTTGTTGATCCTTTTTTTAACTTCATCAGGTGGGTATTTTAGTTCCAAAAAGGTTTGCTGTAGGTCTCTTAGGCGAGACTCCCTGTCTGTAGAGTTGGAGCAGATGCGGATGTAACGTAAGGCCTGGCTATATACAATTGATTGTTTGGTATGTTAGGATGGTAGCTGGAGGAGTGTATATATTATTGTCGATCAGTTGGTTTTTGGTATAAGGTGATATCTATACGCCCATCTTCTATTTTTATAGTTGTGTCCTAAAAAAATGTTTTTCTTGCGTAGATTCATTGTTAGGTTAATGGTGGGGTGAAAATCATTGAATGCCTGGTGGAAAGTGTCCAGGGTCTGTTGACCATGTGTCCAAATAATAAAAAAAATTGTAAGTGTCATTTAGTTACAAAAGAGCTTTGAGTGGGTAGGAATTTAGGAAACGTTCTAAGTCTGCCATGAAAATGTTGGCATACTGTGGGGCCATATGGGTACCCATTGCTGTGCCACTAATTTGGAGGAACAAGTCATCACCAAATTTAAAGTGATTGTGGGTGAGGACAAAGTGGCAGAATCTGGTAGCAAAATCTGCTCTGGTTTTGTCTGAAATGGTGTTTCTTATGGCTTGTAAGCAGTCGTTGTGTGGGATGTTGGTATATAGAGATTCCACATCCATGGTGGCCAATATAGTGTTGTTTGGTAAAGTATTCTGGATGCATTCAGAAGGTGACATATGTCATCCTCCAGATGCAGCGGGCTTGGGAATTATGCATTCAGTGGGTGGTGGAGTTCGCCCTTCCGGCACAAGGAAAATGAATGAACTGGTGGATCCTCTTGGGTGAAAGCCAGTGGAAGTTGGTAGGCTGAAGTAAGGGATGAAGTTGCCAGGCAGAAGCCATTGGAAACATCTGGCTGGTGCTGCTGGATGCTAGCCACCCGCCTCACTGTGCCTGGGTTTGCCCTTCAGGGATAATAGAAGGCAGTGAAGTTTTCCTTGACACCACATATGGGTATCCGTGCTTTGTAGCAGTGAATATATCCATTATATTCAGCTGCACCTAACTGTTGGCCCAACTCCAAACCACAAGGGAGTGTCTACTTTTATTTAGCTAGTCTATTTTCATTCCACACCTCAGTAGTAGCCAACATGGTGCTTTCCCAGTGTTGATGAACTACAGCTGCCATCATTCCTGACAATTGACCCTACTGGATGATGCTGGTAGGAACTGAAGTCCAGGAACATCTAGAGGGCAGCATATCAGTTTACTTTGCCATACTTTTTTTATCCAAAGAACTCAGAGCAAAGTATATTGTTCTGTCCTCCTCACACTGTCCCCTGTGTGGTAGGTTAGACTTCCACACTTCCATTTGTCCCATGCCTAGAAACCATGGGTCCAAGCAGTTTCCCACTTGTCTCATGTTTTTCAGGCACAGTTTCTGATTTGCCCTGCAGCTTTCCCCTGGAAAACATGCTCTTGACCACTCAGTCAGAACAAACGGGAAGCCATTTGGTTCGATTATGTGGTCAACCACTAGTCATTCCAGGGTGAAATGGTGAGGTAGAGGTGTGGACAAGCCTCAGGAGATAGTGACTGGCACAAGATCATTCAGTCAGCTGCATAGGGTTGGATCCTAGGTCTCCACAGCTGTAGTCAAACTCTCTAACCACTACATGAACTGATTCCTTTGTGTGTGCTGCAAAAGGTTTAAGAAATGGACAAGACCCCTTTAATTATTACAGCAGCCACAGGAACCATGATTGTGGTAAGCCCTTGTTGGTACTTGCATGCAAAAGGTTTACTTGTCTAAAGTAGAGAAAACCAAAGTGAATATATGCAGTAATCATTAAATGAAATGGTAGATGAGGACACTCGGCTGTCAGACGGAATGAAATCCAAATGATAAACAGCAGTGAGAGGAAAAGAACATAGCAAGGGGGAGGGATACTTCCAAATTCTAGCATATTGCTATTTCAAAAATAACAAGAGGCAAAGGTGTCTGCAACACAGTGTCACACTTTTGAAGACTGTCTGGGAATGCTCTCTTGATGATTCTGACTGTGTAATAAGTTTGTACAATGAGAGTAGAAAGAAAATCATTCGCTCCCTGACAGTTTGTCAAAGCTTGGGCTCAAAACATCTTCTCGAAGCGCTGTAAAACCTACTCTGTGCTCGCTTGCTTTCATTGGTTGGATGAAAACAGGCAGAGATTACTATTGTTTACATACTTTACTTGTTTACATTGTGATACCCACGCCTTTAAGAATTTAGAGCTTAGTTAAAAAATCAGTGTAAAGGGGGATATCCCACTACCACCGGTGAACGGCATGGTGGGCTGCTGTGCTGAGTCATTTGGCTGAGTCACTGTAGCAAACGGGGATGAATAATAATAATAATAATAATAATAAGTTATTTATACTCCACCATCTGGGAGGTTCCCAACAGAATGTAATCTGAAGGGTTGCCTTCAGGTGTCTTCTAAAAGTCAGATAGTTGTTTATTTCTTTGACATCTGATGGGAAGGCGTTCCACAGGGCAGACGCTACTACCGAGAAGGCCCTCTGCCTGGTTCCTTGTAACCTCACTTCTCACAGTGAGGGAACCGCCAGAAGGCCCTCGGAGCTGGACCTCAGTGTCTGGGCAGAACGGTGGGGGTGGAGACACTCCTTCAGGTATACTGGGAGGGAGAGCGGAAAGGGAGCAGAAGCGGTGAGATTGGTGGGTCTGCACCATACTGACCAGGCCACCCTAGCCGTCTTTCTCTCAGTTCCAGTATGCCACTGTGATCTGGCCAGATGAAGGTCAAATGAGCAGCAGTACCTCACCACCAGCTGCTGCCCATTGCTCTGCATTTTGCTAGTCTCTATCAAATGAGATGAAATGTGATGACACTCTGCACAATGGCATTCTGATCAGTCCACGCTGCCCATTGAGAAGAAAAGCTTGTTTAAGTGCCATTGCTAACTAGGTGAAACAACAATGTAACGTAAGGTTACCAGATTTTTTTCAATGAATCCGGGGACACTTTTGAACTTCCTACTAAATAGATGGAATTTGTCAGGGGACTGATTTGTAAATCTGGGGATTACCCCTGGAAACGGGGACATCTGGTAACCTCAATGTAAGGAAGACTTTTATGAGTAACGGTATCGCACATGTGTCATGTCACAGGCACTCGACGCACAACCCCGACATACACTTGATGTCACAGGCACACTGCTTGCGGCTGGTTCCCCCAATCTTTGACCCAAGGTGGCACCTCTGAATGTTGCCATTTTACATAGCATATTAATGTAATAAAAGGAAGCATGATGTGAGGAATAAGAAACTGAGAGAGATCTCTTGCTAGGTTTTGTACGCTGGAGTTAACTTTTCCCAAAACTAGGGCAAAGAGAAGTGGTAATATTCCAAACAATCCACACAATGCCAACAATTATGTTAATCACCTACATAATTATAGATATGAAATTAACAGTGATTATGATTATAATTATATCATTAAAGTTAATAGATCTAATATAGCAAAAAATGGTCTTGTTTCTTGGATTACTTTCATATATGTACACAATTAGATTGCACACATGCCAACTTCCTGATTACCAGGACTAGGCCGTATTTTCTGCTTGTGTGCCTAGAAAATTACTGTGTTTGTCACCTTTTGTGGATACCTTGTTAAAATGTTGTTTGTGTGTGCTGCTAGTGTTGTCAGTCATAAGAGTTCGGCTTCCCCTCCAGAGACTCTAAGACAAGGATTAAACCTGTAACCCTCTAGGATCGCAAATCCCACCACCCCTTAGCATTGGCCATGCTGGCAGGAGCTGATGGGAGCTGGAGTCCATCTATACATCTAGGGAAGTAAAGGTAAAGGGACCCCTGACCATTAGGTCCAGTCGTGACCGACTCTGGGGTTGCGGTGCTCATCTCGATTTATTGGCCGAGGGAGCCGGCATACAGCTTCCAGGTCATGTGGCCAGCATGACTAAGCTGCTTCTGGCGAACCAGAGCAGTGCACGGAAACACAGTTTACCTTCCCGCCAGAGCGGTACCTATTTATCTACTTGCACTTTGATGTGCTTTCGAACTGCTAGGTTGGCAGGAGCAGGGACCGTGCAATGGGAGCTCACCCTGTCGTGGGGATTCGAACCACCAACCTTCCAATCAGCAAACCCAGTGGTTTAGACCATAGTACTACCCACATCCTCCTGCCTCTAGTGCATACCTTCCAACATTTCTCTAATGAAAACAGGGACATCCTATTCCATAATCTTTTTTTATACCCTGCACATCTGAGTGGTTTGCCCCAGCCACTCTGAGGGGCTTCCAGCATAAATAAATATATTTTAAAAATAAAAGCAAAAAACAAAACAACTTCCCTATACAGGGCTGTCTTCAGATGTCTTCTAAAGATTGTATAGTTACTTATCTACTTGGCTTGGTGGTCACATAGCTCCATACCCTCCAACATTTTCCCGATGAAAATAGGGATGTCCTAAGGAAAAGTGAGGGTCTCAGGTGGCGCTGTGGGTTAAACCACAGAGCCCAGGACTTGCTGATCGCAAGGTTGGCAGTTCGAATCCCCGGGACAGGGTGAGCTCCCATTGCTTGGTCCCTGTTCCTGCCAACCTAGCAGTTTGAAAGCAAGTCAAAGTGCAAGTAGATAAATAGGTACTGCTCTGTCGGGAAGGTAAAGGGCGTTTCCGTGCACTGCTCTGGTTCGCCAGAAGCACCTTAGTCATGCTGGCCACATGACCTGGAAGCTGTACGCCGGCTCCCTCAGCCAATAAAGCAAGATGAGCACTGCAACCCCAGAGTCGGTTACGACTGGACCTAATGGTCAGGGGTCCCTTTACCTTTCTAAGGAAAAGTGGGACATTTCAGGAACAAATCAGAAACCGGGATGGCTTTTGTAAATCCAGGACTGTCCTTGGAAAATAGGGACATTTGGAGAGTGTACTAGTGCACATGTAGGTAAATACATGTGGATTAACCCAGGCTGCCATTTCACACACGCTGCCTGCTGAAATAGATTGTAAGACAGCAAAGTTTTTACAATTTCAAAGTATATCTTGCACTGAAAAACAAACAGGCTTTGGGCTATTAAATCAGTGGGATACAGACAGTTGCCGATGAATGAATACAACAAGAGGCGATTGCAGGCAGTTGCAGGTAAATGAATATAACATCCAGTAGACAGGAAAGAGCTTCAATAATGTATAATAGAGCTCATCAAGCATGAGACTTGGTGTGTAAGACACATATCCCGGTTTTCAGTGAGGGAAGTCCAGACTCCTAGTTCCAGAAGCTTTGATATGAAACAAGACTCACAAACCCATATTATAATTAATTTAGTTCCAAGTAACACATTACTCATATTGTGCAGTGCACATGTAGGGTCCTGTTTGCACTATACATTTAAAGCCGTATCATACAACTTTAAACAGTCAAAGAATGCTGATGACTGTTGTCTGTTAAGGGTGCTGGGAGTTGTTGTTGTTGTTGTTTAGTCGTGTCCGACTCTTCGTGACCCCATGGACCAGAGCACGCCAGGCACTCCTGTCTTTCACTGCCTCCCGTAGTTTGGTCAAACTCAGGCTGGTAGCTTCGAGAACACTGTCCAACCATCTCGCCCTCTGTCATCCCCTTCTCCTTGTGCTCTCAATCTTTCCCAACATCAGGGTCTTTTCCAGGGAGTCTTCTCTTCTCATGAGGTGGCCAAAGTATTGGAGCCTCAACTTCAGGATCTGTCCTGAAGCTGTTAGGAAGTTGTTAGGAGACCCCAATTCCCCTCACAGAGCTACAATCCTCAAAGTGGTTAAACACTCAGTCTCTCTTGCCAGAGACCCCTCTAGATGAGTTTGCTGCAACCCATTATACCTGGAGCTGTCTCTGAAGATGCTTCAGAAACTTCAGCTGGTGCAGAAGTCAGTGGCCAGGTTGCTCACCAAGGCAAGATGATTTGAGCACCAATCTTGGCCCAGCTGTGCTGTCAGTTAGTTTCCAGGTCCAATTCAAAGTGCTGGTGGTGACCTATACAGCTTTAAATGGTTCAGGACTGCAATACCTCAAGGACCACCTCTCCCCATATGAACTGACCTGGAACCTGCAATCATCATCTGAAGCCCTTCTTCGTGTGTCTCGTGTGCCATCGTATGTCATGATAGATCCAGAGGGCAGCAACAAGGGAACAACCCTTTGCTGTGGTGGCTCCCCATTTGTGGAATGTTCTCTTTGTTACAGATCTTTAGGAGCCCAGTAAAAACATCCAGGCCTTGGGCTAATTAAACAATGCATGGCCTTTTAAACTGGCAGGAACAGAGGATACTGTTTGTTACTCTGGTATGTATGTTTGCGTTTTTGTATTGTAAACTGCCCTGTGATAAACAGATGGATAATAATAACAGCAATAACATTAGAGCTGTCTGTCCTTCTGACATTATTGGCAGAATCAAACCACAGTTCCGATTATTATTTTTCATATCTGATCTAAATTAAAGTATGATTTCTTCCAAAATAAAACTATCTCTCTCTCTCTCTCTCTCTCTCTCTCTCTCTCTCTTCCATCTATCCAGTGCCTTTTTTCTGGTGGCTACTCAGGGGTACACATACATTTTGTGAATCTAAGTTTTGCCTCATTGAGGAGCAGTATTTCAACATGAGTAGGAGAATTAGAGTACCCTGAAACTTTTTTTATAGAAAAAGGCTCGCTCTATCTATCTATCTATCTATTATCTATCTATCTATCTATCTATCTATCTATCTATCTATCTATCTACACACACACACACACAGAGAGAGAGAGAGAGAGAGAGAGAGAGAGATCCACTGATAGCAGCCAGTTTCTCACATGATCACATATATAACTGAACAGTTGTGTATTACTATACTGGAATTTTTTTACTGCTTGCAGCTTAGTCAGGAGTTGTTCCATACAGATGGTACTAACCCCCAGGAGTATGGCTCCTCTGAATGCTCCAGAAGGTAATAGTCTCCCAGCCAAATATTCTCCTAAAAACATGCCAGATCATTTCATAGTTCACCTGAAATGAATCACATTGCCTAAGGGCTTCACACCCTCAAAAGAAAATAAAATGTTCCACGAGTTTGCTGCTGAAAACAATTGCTGTCGCTAGGCTCTTAACCTGTGTGCAGTTCCAGCAATGGCCTCCCAGCCTTTTGTTTCATGGAAAGAGCCAGTCAACAATTTGCTCTATGTTGGAGAAGTATGCATCTTACAGCAAACTACTTATTTATCTCTATGCAACCCTTTCCAGGGACAGTCCCAGATTTACATAAGTCGTCCCGGTTTCTGATTTGAGTGTCCTGCTTTTCCGTAGGACTTCCCTATTTTCATCGGAGAAATATGGGAGGGTATGAGTTATGCAACCTCCTGAGCCAAGGAGATAATAAATTATACTGTATAGGGAAGTTTTTTATGGTTAATTTTTTATGTTTTTATATACAGTGGTACCTCGGGTTACATACGCTTCAGGTTATAGCCTCTGCTAACCCAGAAATAGTACCTCGGGTTAAGAACTTTGCTTCAGGCTGAGAACAGAAATTGTGCTCCGGCAGCGTGGTTGCAGCAGGAGGCCACATTAGCTAAAGGTTAAGAACAGTTTCAGGTTAAGAACGGACCTCCGGAACGAATTAAATACTTAACCTGAGGTACCACTGTATGTTGGAAGCTGCCAGGAGTGGCTGGGGCAACCCAAGTGAAATCTACACACATATAAAAGAAGCTGCTGTGAAAATGCCTTATTTTAAAACGTTTTGAAAAATACATTGAATTTTGAGTAGCTCACTTTCGCCATCTAGTGTCACATTTGTATATTGCCCTTTGCAACTCATTTAAAAAGTTTTCTTTGCAGCTGTGTAGCCAAGTCCCAGTCAGATTAAAGGGGTATAATTACAGTGGTACCTTGGTTCTCAAATGCCTTGGTACTCAAACAACCTTTTGTTTCATGGAAAGAGCCAGTCAACAATTTGCTCTATGTTGGAGAAGTATGCATCTTACAGCAAACTACTTATTTATCTCTATGCAACCCTTTCCAGGGACAGTCCCAGATTTACATAAGTCGTCCCGGTTTCTGATTTGAGTGTCCTGCTTTTCCGTAGGACTTCCCTATTTTCATCGGAGAAATATGGGAGGGTATGAGTTATGCAACCTCCTGAGCCAAGGAGATAATAAATTATACTGTATAGGGAAGTTTTTTATGGTTAATTTTTTATGTTTTTATATACAGTGGTACCTCGGGTTACATACGCTTCAGGTTATAGCCTCTGCTAACCCAGAAATAGTACCTCGGGTTAAGAACTTTGCTTCAGGCTGAGAACAGAAATTGTGCTCCGGCAGCGTGGTTGCAGCAGGAGGCCACATTAGCTAAAGGTTAAGAACAGTTTCAGGTTAAGAACGGACCTCCGGAACGAATTAAATACTTAACCTGAGGTACCACTGTATGTTGGAAGCTGCCAGGAGTGGCTGGGGCAACCCAAGTGAAATCTACACACATATAAAAGAAGCTGCTGTGAAAATGCCTTATTTTAAAACGTTTTGAAAAATACATTGAATTTTGAGTAGCTCACTTTCGCCATCTAGTGTCACATTTGTATATTGCCCTTTGCAACTCATTTAAAAAGTTTTCTTTGCAGCTGTGTAGCCAAGTCCCAGTCAGATTAAAGGGGTATAATTACAGTGGTACCTTGGTTCTCAAATGCCTTGGTACTCAAACAACTTGGAACCCAAACACGGCAAACCCGGAAGTAAGCGTTCTGGATTGTGAACTTTTTTTGGAAGCCGAACGTGCTCCGTTTTTAGTGTTATGCTTCTGATTTGAGTGCCACACTTCAGTTTTGAGTGTTTGGCTGAGGTCTGTCTGTTTTTGCTATTTATTTTGCATTTTTGTTTTTGTGGCTTTCTGTTTTATTTTTGTGACTGTGTGGAACCCAGTTCAGCTACTGATTGATTGATTGATTGATTGATTGATTGTGTGACAGCAGTACATTATTTATTGCTTTCATTTTATGGATCAATGGTTTCGTTAGATTGCAAAATCCATGTTAAATTGCTGTTTCAGGAGTTGTTTTTAAAAGTCTGGAACGGATTAATCCATTTTGCACTACTTTCTATGGGGAAGCGCGCCTTGGTTTTGGAACGCTTTGGTTTTGGAATGTTGGAGGGGATGAACATAGCCTTTGTGGCTAATAGCTATTGATCACATAAATGTAGTTTGTTTATGAGGCTTGCATTTGCAGTTCTCATGCTGTCTCTTTAAATACCGCCCCCACGAAGTGGAAAACAGGGCAGTTGCTTCTTTGTCAACCTGTTTCCTTCCCTGTCCTGTTGTCAGTTCCCTTTTCTCGCCTGTTGTGGTGACAAGACTCCCAGCTGTGATGCACAGTGGCGTGAGAAGGGGCGGGCCACAGGGGCTGCTAAATAGCGCATGAAGCCTGGGAGAACTGTTTCTGTATTCTGAAAGTAAACCATTTAGAAAAGGAAATACCTGAGTCCCATTTCTCTGCCCGCTGACATGAATAAAAATGAAGGGATGCATTGTTCCACAGGGAAGGAAACCTGGAGACAAGAGTGAAAGAGAAATTCTTAATTGTGTTTTTTGAGCAGAATGAAAAAAAGGGGGGGGGGAGAGGAAATAAACATCATTTTATGAATACCTGGACACTGATCTGCTAACAAGGAACCAGAGAGTGTGAACATTTAGCTGTAATGAAATCCTTGCTTACATAACAGTAGTTACCGATAAGGAAGAGATAAGGGAATATTTTGAAGTTAAAAATGCCACCGTACTGAACTGTACGATAAAAAGAGATAAAAAGAGATAGGGCGTGCATGCATGAAAGGCTGGGAAGCAAAAAGAAAATGAAAAAGAAAGGAAAGGAAAGAAAATGAAATATAATTCAAATGCCAGAATGGCCTTTAGGGCTGAAGAAAACAACAGCACGTTTTCCAATAGGAAAAGATCCAAAAGCGCAAGCCTGATATCGATCTGGTTTCTTGTTTTAATGTCAATGGCGGAAAACACGTCCACATTTTCACAAAGGCCTAACACAGCTGGGAGATGGCACCAGGACACATTAGATAACACCTCACAGGCTATTTCAAGCCCATATCTGTTGTCAGGGCCAGGCCAGTATCCAAATTCACAGCTGGAGTGCTTTCTGTAATTTTGTGTCCCTGAGGTCTGTTGTTGAAACCTGCTAAAGTGCAATGTTAAATAACTCATACTCTCCAACATTTTTCTGATGAAAATCGGGATGTCCTATTAACAACAACAACAACAACAACAACAACAACAACAACAACAACAATAATTCACCGTCTGACTGAGTTTCCCCAACCACTCATATATAAAAACATACTGGTAATTAAACATTCTAAAACTTCCCTATACAATTGTACCTCAGAAGTCAAACGGAATCCATTCCGGAAGTCAGTTTGATTTCCAAAATGTTCAGAAACCAAAGCTCAGTTTCTGATTGGCTGCAGGAAGCTCCTGCAACCAATTGGAAGACATGGAAGAGCACCAGACGTTCGGCTTCCGAAAATTGTTTGAAAACCGGAACACTCACTTCCGGGTTTCGACTGTTCGGGAGCTGATTTGTTCGGAAGCCAAGGAGTTCGAGATCCAAGGTACGACTGTACAGGCATTGAATAGCTCCATACGCTCCAACATTTCTCCAATGAAAATAGGAACAGAACTACCTGAATTGTATTGAAATTTATTTATGTATGCTACTACAGCAGCAAGAATGTTACTTGCCCCCAAACAGAAAGAAGTAGAAGTCCCAGTAATGGAAGAATGGATACAAAACTTATGGAATATGCAGAAATAGTGAAACTTATCGGAAGAATTAACAAACTTTTTATAAAAGAATGGAAATGGTCTATTGAATATTTACAGACAAATTGTAAACAGATAAAAACAGTAGCAGGATTATTGTAATATCCTGCAGTTTTATAAGAGTATATATTTACAGTAGATAATTAAATGAGCAAGTTAAATGAATTTGGATATGCAGAAGATATTAAAAAATAAATTTAAGGAACCACAGAAGGGGGGGGGGAGGAAGTCAAATTTTAAAATGTTAAATTGATTGTAAAACTAATGAAATGTATAGATTTGATAAGTATGGTCTGAAAACATAGAAATCTGGCCTGATTTTTTTGATCCCAAAATCAATATAGGTGAATGTTGGCTTCATAATGGAACATCATGAAAATTCATGCAATACTAATTTAAGACTACCTATAGTGTTCCTGTTTGTTATTTGTGAAAAATTATGCAATCTAATATGCTATGTAGGTGGCAGAAGAAATAACAAATGTGACCAGAGATCATCACTAATTTTTAATGATAATTCTACTTGGTTATAAAGTAGCAAGCTCCGAATAGTCTCTGAAATTCCTGCCAGAAGTGGTCTAGTGTGACAAATAATTAACTAATATTGTTTCAGAAGACCCAACAGAACCCTGGTATGTGAGAGTCAATCCTAAAAAATACAGAAGGGTCTTTTGGGAGGAGGGGTTGCTGTAAATAAAATTAGAACGAAATGAGGGGATCCATCTGTGCCTCTTCTGCATGGCCTGCTGCCTGAGCGGCGTCCCCTCAATTTTTCACAGTATGAATGCTTGAAGGGCAAAATGACTATAAATAGGGAACACACAAGAAGGATCAGGAGAAATGTGCTCCAAAAATGACAATTTTGATAGTAACAATCCTTCATGGCCTGGTTCGCGAGTTTCATCCATGTGGGTAGGCCAACTGTCACTCACGTGTCCTCAGTTCAGAGAGAGAAAGAGAGAAACCAGATACAATGTGTACTAGTTGCGTGGCAAGGTCCCGCCCCCCGGAAGTTGACTAAAGACACTTGACACCAGTATTTTAGGTTAATGGGCGAAAAAAGGCCACAACTTTATTGGTTGCAGATTGTGAGTGGTGTTGGCTTAGGCATAGGACCTAACCAACTATATCTGATTCCTGCCCATCTTCAGGGAGTCCAGGAAGGGTTCACCACCAGTAGGGGGTGTCCTGCTGATGCACATCAACTAGGAGCTCCCCTGGGGCCACCAATAGGGGTTGTGCCTTAGGCCCTAGGTTGAGTAGTAGAAGCAGCTGGACAAGGAGGAAATCCCTACCAACCCGCTCGTGATGCAAAGAAAGCGGGCAGCACAAAAACCAAATCAAAACTGGAGAAGCTGGAAGCATGAAATTGGGAGAGCCCCTGCATGCGTCCTGCTTAAACTGAGCAGGCCACACCTCCCGAGCGACCCAATTGGTCGCCTGGGCAGTGACACAGCCGGGAGCCCCCCAATCGTGAGGTACTGTCCACCCTGCCCCTCCCGCACACGTGGAGGGGTCGTGAGTGTTCGCAACCCCACCCCCTCTTTAGGGCGGAAGTGGCTTTGTAAATATAATTTGTTTTGAGGAATCCTAGGTGTGCAATGACCATTTAGGACAACTGTGCCATGATGTCTCCTATAGGGAAGGGTCATAGCATCATAAGCGTCTTAGGTGTGTCATAAGAGTTTTAGAGCTTTAGATTCTTTAGGAAGAACCAGGAGAGATTTATGTTTGAAAACTGGAGATCATGGCCAGTCATTGTAGAGAATACTGAGCTATATGGACAATGTTTGGGCTAAAATGTTACTGAAAATCCAAGCAATCTCTCCCAATACATAGGCTATGGGACAAATGTCTCAACCAGATCACCACTGACATACACACACAGACAGATGATGTCCAATAAGGATCTTTGATTTAATCGTAGAAAACAAACAAAACATATGAACCAATTATACCCTTTTCTGTAATGCTTTCAGACTTACAAGCTCTGAGGCAAAGCAGAAAAGCCAAAATCTCTATCGATGAAAGACCATGCCCTGTCTAAATTTCAGCAAAGCAGGATTTACCTTGAGTTCTCCAAGTCATAGTGGCAAACCAAGGTTGAGCTCTGCTTTCATGCCCTACCCTTTATGACTATCCATTTCTTATCTTATCATAGTTAATTTCTATGTTAAAGCCAGCAAGTCCATTGACTAAATCATGTCTCCATACTCTAAATGACAATATACAGTTTAAATAGAAGGTTTTTACCACTATGTTCTGTTTTCTGTGACTTTACTAAACCATAGAACTATCCGGTGTCTTAATCACAGAATGTTCTGAGTTATGATGTGCAACATAAGTGGCATCTCTATGGGGCAGTGGATGCCTCGGCCCCCTCAATATTTATAGGCAGGGGGACGAGCCCCAGCAATGTTGAGGGGGCAGGGGAGGCCTCCCCCCAAAGATGCATGCTCGGACGCCCACCTCACCCCTGCTGCCACCATGGCGACCAGGCCAAGGCCTCCACCGAGGCCCGCCACAGCTGCTGACATGCCCCCAGAAACCTGGCCACACTTCCAGAAGCACAGCCACAGTCGCAGTGGGCCCCAATGGAGAACTCACAGGGGAGGTCGAAGCCCCACCCCAGTCACCGCGGCGGCAACTGAGAGCTAGTGGGGAGCAGGAAGTGGGCGGTAGCGGACGTAGGCCAAGCATGTGATGAGTGAGTGACATCATGATGTCATGTTGCGCCATAGCTGTCAACCTTCCCTTTTTTTTGCGGGAAATTCCCTTATTCCAGCGCCGTTTCCCGCTGCTTCCCACTGCTATCCTGGATTGTTAGATATCCCGTAGACTATCCCCGGGACAGGTGAGGCTGTTGATCCCTTATTTTCAAATCTGAAAGTTGACAGCTATGTGTTGCGCATGCATGCGCCACTGGGCACCCACAATCTGAAGCGCAAGTATGTGCCTCTTCTGCACATCTGTTTTCCTTCACAAACTGTGCCTTACTACCTTGGTACCTGGATTCCTTTGTCAGAGAAAACTGACATTTACTTGAAGGCTTATAAAACTTAAACAAAACTTTAAAGCGGGAACTATTAATTTGTTCTTAAATGTTCAACAAATATGGTTCTACCTAATAGAGAGGCTAATATCTGATAACTGATATGTAATTTCCTACCTGCACCAGGCATTCTGAACCAGAGTACTGAGGTTTAATACTCAAAACAGCCCTAGAGAAACTCCTATAACCATTGTATAAGTTTTCCTGTGCCTAAATAAATTCATTGCTAATGAATGGGTATATATCCAGTGATTTTTTCGGGGGGGGGGGGGCACAGGGGGACGCATACCCCTAAACGTTTTGTGAATCTAAGTTTGGCAGTTTTTCAATATGTGTAGGAAAATGAGAGTACCCTGAAACATTTTTTTAAGAAAAAAGCACTATCTATATCTATCTGTCTATCTGTCTATCTATCTATCTATCTATCTATCTATCTATCTATCTATCTATCCACACACACATATGAGAAGAAAAATGAGAGTACCTCTAAACATTTATTATTATTTTTTAGGAAAAAAGCATGTTGCCACAAAATGAATCATTCTGAAAGTCTAACAACCAAAGGCATGAGTGCAAGCAAGCCATGCTATTATCTGGAGTGATAATAACTGGCTCAGACAGCAGATCCTAGGGGAGGTCATGATGGAAGCCCACCAGGAGAAGTTCCTAAGCCCCTCCAGCCATTCCCCCAATGAAGGACAGATTTGTGTATGCCACATAGCTTTTTCTGCACCCAATAAACTAGCTTGCATCCATCGGATGTGGCAGAGGGCACTGACTGCCCCATTGCTAGCGATGAAATAAGAATGAACTGCCAATCGAGTTGGCTTCTGTACATGGAAGGGGGACACTCTCTTGTCCTTTGCCTCAGGTAGCAAAGTGACTTTGACCAGCTCTGTGGCAGCTTTATTTGCTTGTCATGTACAGCTTTCCAAGTAAGAGAATCTCCCTTCACATTTCTACAAAGGAAGATGGGAGAAAACTCTTGAATTCTACTGCAGGCTTTTGTATCCTTTCCTGCTGAAGCCGGTAGAAAAATCAAAAGGGATCTTGAAGTTGGGAACAACAGGATCTTTGACATTATGGCAGAGAGGAAGGAAGCAAGGTTGGTTACAAGTAGAGAGAGCACCCAGGGGTGCTTAAAAACCCCAGTTTCAATGCATTGGGGAAAATATATAAAGGTAAAGGTACCCCTGCCCGTACGGGCCAGTCTTGACAGACTCTAGGGTTGTGCGCTCATCTCACTCTATAGGCCGGGAGCCAGCGCTGACTGCAGAAACTTCCGGGTCACGTGGCCAGCGTGACAAGCTGCATCTGGCGAGCCAGCGTAGCACACGGAACGCCGTTTACCTTCCCGCTGGTAAGCGGTCCCTATTTATCTACTTGTACCCGGGGGTGCTTTCGAACTGCTAGGTTGGCAGGCGCTGGGACCGAACAACGGGAGCGCACCCCGCCGCGGGGATTCGAACCGCCGACCATGCGATCAGCAAGTCCTAGGCGCTGAGGTTTTACCCACAGCGCCACCCGCGTCCCTTGTGGAAAATATATTGCTTGTTAATTTCCACTGAGGAAGTACCTGCCATTTATTTCAGCTATTGATGTCCTGGGAATAAAGAAAAACTACCACAAGCCAAAAATAAGATGATTTCTGGATAAAAGCTTGTTAGTAGTATCAACTGAAAGACAGTGGCACTGTCATGAACTCAATAGCACAGAAAAAAATGTATATCTAGACAACTTATGGTGGGTGGTTTTTTTTAAAGGAGAGAACACTAGAATTGGCATTTTTGGCTTTGTCAGTATAGTTGACTGATATATCTTAAAAAATAAATGAATTTCATTTTCTCCTCCTACCCCCAGCCCCACACACCTGAAAAAGAACTATATTTTTCCATATTTCACCCATTTCTGAGTAGAATATGACAGGAAAACCCATTTTCCCTCCCCTTTTTCTGTTGTTTCTTTTCAAGGTCCTTTTTAATATTATTTTGGGTTAGCTGTGGAAGACAAGCTCTTGGAATTTCTTTCCACCCTCCCTGCTTTACAGGGATTTTTTTTCCTCCTTCTCCCTCTAAACCTTCAGCACCATTGAAAAATTGGCAGTTTAGTGATTTTCTGCATCAGTAGTTCTATCTTTTGGGCACTAAAGCAGATTTTTCTCATCTTGTCATGTGGAGATTTAGAGTAATCCCTGTGCCCTATTTCACAAGATTAAGCAGCAGCAAAAAAAACAGCGGAGGATATACCTGTTGAAGCGGCAGCTTTTCAGGCATTCATTGGAACTGGCAGCATGAAGAACATCAGCCAGAGAGGTCTGTATTAGGGTAACATGACCATCTGGACTATTAGAGATGCAGAAAACAATTGCCCTATTAGGTGAAATGTTGAAAAATGTATCAGCATTTTGACAGGGATACCGCCCCCAACCCAGAAAGCTTAACAAAACAAAAACAATTACGAAGTCTATCTCTCTCTTAAAATCGTCTTTCAGCAAAATGTTTGGTCTTTTTTTTAGATTCTTTTTTTTTTAACAGTTGGAGGGAATATTATATTCATTTTCAAAACAACAACAACAACACCCCACCATTTTATTTGTATTTTGTTTCCCCAACATAACGTGGTTATTGGGGTGAGGTAGCCCAATGTTTATTAAGTGCGATAAATACAGCTTTCCCAACCTTGCGTCATCCAGCCTTGCGTAATTTCAGTCTGTGAGGCTGAAAATTGAAATACCATTTGTTAAGAAACCGGAGACTTTTCTTTTAGGAATTGTAGGAAATGAAATATGTAAAAAAAAAGACTGTAAACTTTTCCAATATGCAGTAACAGCGGCAAGAATACTCATGGCCCAAAAATGGAAACAGGAAGAATTACCGACGGTTGAAGAATGGAGACTGAAATTGACGGACTTTGCAGAACTGGATAAACTAACGGGGAAGATTCGATATTTGCAAGACCAGAAGTTCATCAAGGACTGGGGAAAATTTATAGAGTATCTGAAAAGTATATGTGATGAACAGACAACGCTTGTAGGCTTTCAAGATGTTCTGTGAAAATATGAGGAATATTGTAAAAAAGGGAATAAGATTGGGGAGGTTATATTTTAAAGGCAATATTTAAATTAGAAAATGTGTGAATAAATAAACAAAATGGAAGATTGGCAGAGAAACTGGGGGAAGTAAAAAAAAGAAGAAGATTATGTGATAAATTCTGAGATTGGTTATATAAATTTGTATTTGAAAATGAATAAAAATATTATAAAAAAAGAAAATTGAAATACCATGTACTTTTAGTCTCAAACTTTATGTTTCTTTGTTTTTTGGAAAAAAAAATTGATATGGATTTTCAACATCTATGGAGTTTTGTAAGTAACAATGATCTTAGTGTAGATCTGTTAAGTAGGGGGGGAGAGTCATCATTAATTGCTGGTCTTCTCAAATTCATTGGATTCCAGCCAAAATAAATTGAGTCTTGAAAACAATGGAACAAGTTACTACTGACTTAAGTCCCATTGCTGCCAACTAATGTCATTGTATGGCCACAGTTGTGGCTCTATGCTAAAGATAAGTTGGCTGAATTGCATTCTACTATTTTAATGGAAATTGGGGGAAAGCAGGTTCTAAGATTTATAGTTAGAAAATAGTTTAACAGACTAACTTGAAACTTGGTACTGTATGAAATATATGATAGATACAGCATGCTCCATGGTCAAGTTGGACCTAATTTAGAATTAGTTTATCCATTTTATTTTCTCCCTATTTTTCCCAATAAAGAAAATCAATCAGGATGAAAATGCTATTTCAGTGCAAAACAACAACAACAACAACTCTTAAAATGTTTGTTAAAAGTTATAATTCTTCAACTGTTTTTTCCCCCATTATATTTTATCGAATTTTCAGAAATTTAACATCTAAACTCTAGTACATCATATATTTTTTCTTTTGTTAGTCGACTTCCCACCCTGTTTTCCATGGCGTTCTTTATTTATCCCCCTTTGCTGAACACTATATTCTGTCCCTTATACCATAGTAGCAATACAATAATCTCTAATTCCTTCTGTTGTTCATAGTTCAAATTCTGATTATGTGTTCATCATTCTATATCATTTATTTAAGTAGACCAAAAAAGGCTTCCATTCTTCAACAAAACAATCATCATTAAGTTCTTGTAATTTGGCTGTTAAACTTTGCCAATTCCACACAGTCTATCACCTTAGTTATCCATTCTTCTTTAGTTTGGAACATTTTCTTCTTTCCATTTTTGTGCATAGAGAATCCTAGCTGCTATTTAACTGATTTTTAAAGGAGGGTGCTTTTTTAAACCTTTAGATATTTATTTTTTTAAGAACTTGTAAGCTGCCTTGATTTCCATTCAAGGAAAGGTAAGGTAAAAAAAAAAAAAGACGGTAACTAATTCAACAAGGCTGAGTTTTGACTGTCCCATGTTGTGATCTTAAAGCTGTGGTCCAGTTTCTCAAATTAGTAATTGGCTCTGACTAAGAGAGTCCATGAGACAGCTTGCCAAGCCCGAACTTCCTAGTCTAAAGCCATCCCAGAGAGAGTAAAATAAGAAGATACTTTAACTTTAGCCCTTGGAGTGGCTTTGGAAAAGGCACTGCAGGGCAGCCGGATTTTCTCCTAAGCCTCCTTCCTTCCTTATATCAATATTTCATAAGCTCTGTGTGAGAGAGGGCACTTTTGGAATGCTCATCTCTGCAGCATATATTAAGTTAAGCCTGGAGATATCTTGAACTTAGTTGGGCAGGAGGTGGAGAAAGAAAACTCCAGCAATGTGGTTGTTTAGGAAGATATCCCAAACTAAAATCTAGCCTAACACCCTACCCTTACATTTCAGAATCAGGGGCTGTCGTTTTTCTAAGCCTTCCTTGGAAATCTACAGAGAAGACAGCTCTGTCATTTCCCTAGCGAGTAGCCCTAGCCAGGCATTCTACTTCTGTGTTTATGTCAAAAGGTGAGGTTGGTGAGAGAGTGTGGACCATCAGTCTTGAATGCTTTAGCTAAGATTCCTGCAATGCAGGAGGTAGGACTTGATGAGCCTTGGTGTCCCTTCCAACTCAACGATTTGATGATTCTATGACCAGTGCTATTTTTCTAGAAAAAGAGGTGCCAGAGCTCACCATGAACCTCTCCCTTGTTCTCTTAGAATGTCAATGGAGCCCACCTGAAAGGTTCTGGAGCTCACCATGAGCTTCTCCCTTGTTCTCTTACAATGGCAATGGAGCTCACCTGAGAGGTGCTAAGACTGAGCTCCAGCTAACTCTGGCTGCAAGCTGTGGTGGGGACAAGCATACCAGCACCATCTCCATCACCTTTTATGAGTTTGCAGTGGAGATCCTGAACAACGGGGGAAACTTGGTCTTCCCAGATTCTAAATCTTACAAGGAATGATCAAGAGCTGAGCAGACTCCTCATTTCAGATTGGTACCATTCCTGCTCGTGAAAGTGACTGGGATGGTGATGAGGGCCGAGCTAGCATCCATCCTCAGAGGGTGTTAAGGGAAGACGGATACCTGAAGGACTGCCTTGGTCCCAAGCCAGGAGGGTTTTCTCTGAAAAAATAAAATGTCAGCACTTTGAAATGCACCCTGAGGAGCAAGTGCAGCTGGTGAACCACTGGCATAACCTGTGCACAAGAAGAAGAAGAAGAGTTTGGATTTGATATCCCACTTTATCACTACCGGAAGGAGTCTCAAAGTGGCTAACAATCTCCTTTCCCTTCCTCCCCCACCACAAACACTCTGTGAGGTGAGTGGGGTTCAAAGACTTCAGAGAAGTGTGACTAGCCCAAGGTCACCCCGCAGCTGCATGTGGAGGAGCCGAGACGCGAACCCAGTTCACCAGATTATGAGTCTACTGCTCTTAACCACTACACCATACTGGCACTGGTCCCAGTTAAAAATATTGCAGCTGTACTCTGAACGAGCTGAAGTTTGCAGACCTCCTTTGGTGCATTACAGTAAAACTGCCTTGTTGACCTTAGAACAGTTTGTTTTGAGAGTCTTGAATTTGTCTCAGTATCTAATTCTTTTCCCCGATGTCCACAGAAAGATGCTGAAGTTATTGGATTACAGTGGGAGGGGGGAACTATAACAGCTAATATGTTCTGGTATGTGCTAAAGCAAATACAGTAGTATTGGCCTCAGCTTAACAGGCATTCTGGCAGAATACAGCATGGAATACTTGAGTGATCTCTGTGACTGGCATGGCTTTAGGTTTATTACTATTTAGAGCGATATCTTTCAGCTAAGCATGAAGGTCTCACAATCTGCAAACTGGCTCAAGGCTTTACATTATTGTGTCAGACACTCATATTGTTCAATCCAGTTACTTCTGGTCAATGACACTTGCGCCAACCATCTTCGCTAGGTATAATTGACTTTGACAGCATTGAAATGAACTGACAGGGTGCTAGCAATCACTATAAATGACAACTTCTGCCATTGCACCTGGGACTAAGAATTACGGGTTTGTACTGTGCATCTATCTAAACCTGTAGGTAAATAATCAGAAAAAGGAAGATTGGGACTAGACATGTTTGCTTTCAGATTCTGAGTTGAGACATATTTGGAATATCAGTTGAAGAATGTTCATCTCCTCTTTTACAATGCTATTCAGAATTGCGGGCATCTCTTTATCTTATTACATTTGTTGTCAGAAACAAATGCATAAAACATTAAGAGAAAATAGCTGCTTTTCATTTCAAAGGCAATTATCTACACAGGCCACATCTTTTCATACTTATTTAGATGTATTTATGTTTCCTTTGCAATCAGTGGAACTTGTAGTCAAGTAACTGTGAAGAGGATTGTAACTCTATGGCCAGTCAAGCAATTGGTTGTGCACATGTTGATTCTTCCACACATGTAAGACTAACCTACTCATTTCAATAGAAGGGACAGTCCACTCATGTGGATTTTTTCCTCTTCATTTCACTGAATTGGCAACCTGCATAAATAAAAATCCACGTGAACACTGGAGGATATTATTATTAATTCATGTTGGATAGGGTGTTTTTTAAAATCCTCTCATTCCATTCCATAACAGAGTAGTCAAGGTACTTAAAAAATTCAAATGGAACTATAGTATACAATATGTCCTGGGGCTATAATATGCATCCAATTCTGACTCTGATAAATATGTGAAGCCTGCATTTACTGATAGCAAAGTCACTTAAATAACTCAGGCAGAGTCCAGAGAGAAAAGAAATTCTGATGAGACTTGTTCTGAGAAAACAGAACAACAACACTGATAAAGGAACAGAGTGCTTTTGTCTTTCATCAGGCCTTGTACATAGCAGGCATCCCACCCAACATACAGAGGCAATGTCCCTCAGCGCTACGTGGTCAATCATTGCTGCCACCACCTTTCTTGGATAGCTTGCTTACTAATGAAAGAATGAACCTTTAAGTCACACATGGAATGAATGTATGAATCTTTATTTGCATCAGCCACCAGCCAGAGCTATAAAACAAAATTCAGTATACAGATGATAAAGGTAAAAAGTTAATTATATAAAATACATTTTGGGGGTTTGGATCAATAGTCAAATAATGGATCTAATTGTAATTGCCCAAGTTAAAAACCTTGCAACTTTTGCTGTCACCTGTTCATCTTGATCTGCCAAGAGAATGGACACTGTAACAGTGGTTGGGTGACCCGAAATGGACAATAATAGAGGGGTGATAACCTTGATCCTCAAATTTTTGTAGAGTGCAGGCCAGAAGGACATGAACCACCGATTCAGTGCTGCCATCTCCACAGGGACATAACCATTTTCCCAGTGGGATTTTTTGGAATCGTCCCTCAAGAACAGCCTAAGGCAGTACAGTGGTACCTCCGTTTATGAACTTAATTTGTTCCGAAAGTCTGTTCTTACACCGAAAAAGTTCTTAAACCGAGGCACACTTTCCCCAATGAGGCTTCCTGCCACCGGTACCCTTCCACCGGTCAGCTTCCATTCATTTTCCGAGGCAAAGTTCACTAGCCAGAACACCTACTTCCAGTTTTGCAGAGTGTGTTGCCTGAATCGTTCATTAACAGGACTCTTCTTAGACCGAGGTATGACTGTATATTCAATCTTGTGTGAGTAAAAGCGTGTCTATATTTTGGAATGATTAAGTTATGCAAATAGGGTGCCACACATGGAATGTTTTCTGCTCTTGCACTTCCAACTTTTATCACATTCACCCTTTGCCTTTTTGGGTATATATTAAAAGCTCATACATATGCAATCCTATTGTGTCTCATCCTAAGCCCTGCCAGGCTAGCATCAGCTCAACAGAAGTGGGGGTGAAGGATGCTGTTTGCATTCCTCCACCAGATTTGAGGCATAAAAATGCTCGGCAGCATATGGTGAAACAGGAACATGAGACACAGAAGCATGGATGAACTAGGGCTACAGCTTTATTAATAACAGATCTGCAACTGAAACAAAATAAAATAATAATAATAGAAATTCTTCCAATAGCACCTTAGAGACCAACTAAATTAGTTATTGGTGTGAGCTTTTGTGTGCATGCACACTTCTTCAGATACACTGAAACAGAAGTCACCAGACTCACTATATATGAGAGGGTGGGAAGGGGTATTACTCAGAAGGGTGGTGGGAATGGGTGATTGGCTGATAGGTGTGGTAAACCTGTTGACAACTGTTAATGACTGCAATTGGTCTTACAGGAAAAAGCAAGGGGTGAGATGGCTAAAAATAGCTTGATCATGTATAATGAGATAAGAATCCAATGTCTCTATTCAGACCAGGTCTCTCCATGGTTTTAAGATTGGTAAAGGTACACCTGACCGTTAGGTCCAGGTGCGAATGACTCTGGGGTTGCACGCTCATCTCGCTCTATAGGCCAATGGAGCTGGTGTTTGTCCGCAGGCAGCTTCCGGGTCATGTGGCCAGCATGACTAAGCCACTTCTGATGAACCAGAGCAGCTCACGGAAACTGTGTTTACCTTCCCACCAGAGTGTTGAAGGAAGCTTTCCTGAGACACAGCTCTGGGTTGATGACCTGGCCTCTTCGTAGCTATATATTATTTGGCCAAGCCACGTTGGCCTGGAAGGGAACTTATGAACTGTCTCTCACCCAGGTCCCCTAACCCTGAAAGACAAGTCTTCCCCATTACCTTAAGGGTGCACACCAAATCATTCAGATATATATGTATGTGTGTATGTGTGCATTTTGAATTTTTCAAACATGAAATGATGTTATACAACGCTCAGCTTCCTGTAAGAAAATACAGAAAACAGGAACGATTGTGGAATATGGATATAAAATTTACAGCATATTATAGTTTAAGAGAAAATTATATGAAAATGATATATCGTTGTTACCTAACACCAAGTAAACTGGCAGAAATGTATAAATCTAAACCAAACAAGTGTAGGAAATGTAAAGAGAAAGAATATTATTTTTATCATACATGGTGGTCTTGTAGTAAGATTAAAGCTTACTGGGAAATGTTCTACAATGAATTGAAAAGGATGTTCAAAATAACTTTTTGTTAAAAAAAAAGAAAAAGAAGTTTTTGTATCTATGCAACTACAGCAGCAAGACTGCTACTTGCCCCAAAGTGGAAAGAAGCAGAAGTCCCAGTAAAGGAAGAATGGATATAAAAACTTATGGAATATGCAGAAATAGCAAAACTTACTGGAAGAATTAACAAACTTTTTATAAAAGAATGGAAATGGTTTATTGAATATTTACAGATAAACTGAAAACAGATAAAAACATTAGCAGGATTATTGTAATAACCTGAACTTTCATAAGAGTATATATTTAAAGTAGATAATTAAATGAGCAAAATAAATTAAATTGGATATGCAGAAGATATGAAAAAAATAAATTGAAGGAACCACAGAAAGAGGGAGAAGGAAGTCAAACTTTGAAATGTTAAATTGATTGTAAAACTAATGAAATGTATAAACATGAAAAGTATAAATAAAAACCTAAAAAAAGAAAATACAAAAAAATACCTCTGCTATTACACCAAATGCTATAGTCTTATCAAATCCTTTGTTATTATGTTACACATTTTTATATATAGTGTAAACTGCCCTGTGATCTTCAGAGGAAGGGAGGCATAGAAAATTACTAAATAATAATAATAAATAACATATCAAGTAAGAACCTATGATCCTCTGGAACGGGGGAGGGGGAGGGGGTTATTGTGTTGTTTTTTATCTTTATTATGTATTTTGTGATTTTATTTTGTGATTTTATGTTGTAACCACCCTGAGACTGCAGATATAGGGCAGTATTCAAAGTTAATTAATAATAATGTGCTCTATTGTTCTGATAGGCAGTAAGCAATATCATTTCCCGCCCCCCTCAGATCTGTTAGGTTCCTGCCTCTAAATTTAGTCATTACTGTGGAACGCGTTCAAATATAAAATGGTTTATTTTTTTAGTTGTGTTGTGTTGGGGGGGATAAATTGTTTTTCCTTATTGCATTCCAGTTCTGAATGTTTATTCTCCAAGTGAACTTTACCAATCGATTCACTGCCAAAATGGGGAAGGGATAATCTCTAACTCAGAATATGCCAGAATACTGATTAGAATACAGGAATGAAGCCTCCTAGCACTGTACTGAGGATGCTGGTACGCTGTGTGATGTTCCTTGAGATGGGGACAATGAAATCCTTGGATCAGAACAATGTGAAGAATTATGAGAGAGCCAGTGTGGTGTAGTAGTTAAGAGTGGTAGTCTCGTAATTTGGGGGAACCGGGTTCGCTTCCCCGCTCCTCCACATGCAGCTGCTGGGTGACCTTGGGCTAGTCACACTTCTCTGAAGTCTGTGAGCCCCACTCACCTCACAGAGTGTTTGTGGTGGGGGAGGAAGGGAAAGGAGAATGTTAGCCGCTTTGAGACTCCTTCCGGTAGTGATAAAGTGGGATATCAAATCCAAACTCTTATGAATCCAGTGAAGAGGAAACATCCTTGTATCCTTTTAGCTGTGCTTCAAGCCTCCAGATCCCACCGCATTCTTTTGGTGAGATACAAACTACCAATGCTAGACTCAGTCAAATATTGGCAAGACTCTCACATTTTTCAGTGTTCAGTGGTTCAGAGCAAGACACTTTCAAATAATGTGAATACAAACACTTGATCTCCCTGCTGCCATTCATCTAATCAGTTCAATCTCCTCTTCAATTTATTGTGTGTCCCCCCCTTAAGCACTCCTCAATACTGAAACTTGACTGAAGGTTAAAGCCATTCAGAAATAATTCATATGGGACTGACTCCTGGAGAACCTCTTTCCTCTGCTTATAAGTTTGTTGCTTTTTTCCTCTAGAAAGGATGTCTCACTGATGCCATCCTCTGTTTGTGAACTCTCTGAACAACAACAAGCAACACGTCGGCTAATAATATACTGACAATATTTTTATAACACTATACAGTGATACCTTGGTTCTCAAACACCTTGGTACTCAAACGCCTTGGTTTCCAAATGCTGAAAATCTGGAAGTAAGTGTTCCGGTTTTTGGATGTTTTTCAAAAGCCGAACATCCAGTGAAGTTGTCAGCTGTTGTTTCTGTGGTGCCTGCACCAATCAGAAGCTGTGCCTTGGTTTTCGAACATTTTAGAAGTCAAAAGGACTTCTGGAACGCATTAAGTTTGGCACTTTGGTGTTTGCTATTTATTTTGCATTTTTGTTTTTGAGGCTTTTCCAGTTAATTTGTTTTTGTGACTGTGTGGAACCCAGTTCAGCTACTGACTGATTGATTGATTGATTGATTGTGTGACTGCAGAAATGAATAAAAGCCCCTCATCCAAACAATGACTATCATCAGTGTGCATAAGAAAAAAAATGCAGAGTTGTTCATGACTGAACTTAACTGTCAGGGGTCATTTACCTTTACCTTTAAGAATTCTCAGCACCCTTAACAACTGGCCACTCCCAGAATCCTTTGGGGGAAGCCGTTACTGTTTAAGGTGGTACCGTGGAGCTTTACATGCATGGCATATCCCACAACATTTCTCCGATAAAAATGGGGACGTGCTATTCCATCACCATCATATTTGTACCCTGCCCATCTGACTGGGTTGCCCCAGCCACTCTGGGTGGCTTCCAACATAATAAAACATTTCCTTGAAGACCAATACAGGAAGACTGCTTACCCAGAGAGACAATGTCCCTGTGACTCTGGACAAATAGAAACAACAGAGCATGTGCTTCTACAGTGTCTGTATTTACAGATACATTTGTACTAGCCTCATCTTACCATTAAAAAGGGATGTGGGTGGCGCTGTGGGTTAAACCACTGAGCCTAGGATTTGCCGTTCAGAAGGTTGGTGGTTCGAATCCCCGCGACGGGGTGAGCTCCTGTTGCCCGGTCCCTGCTCCTGCCAACCTAGCAGTTCGAAAGCACGTCAAAGTGCAAGTAGATAAATAGGTGCCGCTCTGGCAAGAAGGTAAACGGCGTTTCCATGCGCTGCTCTGGTTCGCCAGAAGTGGCTTAGTCATGCTAGCCACATGACCTTGAAGCTGTACACCGGCTCCCTAGGCTAATAAAGCGAGATGAGCACCGCAACCCCAGAGTTGGCCACGACTGGACCTAATGGTCATGGGTCCCTTTACCTTTACATCTTACCATTAGTGCATAAGTACCCAGGGTGCACAGGACAATTCTGTACCTTCTTGCTGCTTTCAGATGCCAACCCTGCTAAAACAGACAATCTTGCCAGATTCTGAACAGCAGTGCTCAAAATTTGTCGGATGATGACCTGTGCCACAAACTAGATTTAATGAGCACTCATATCAGAGTGCTCTGTAGATTGATAGCTATAGTCTTGCGATCTGCCACTCCCGTCTAATGTTCCTAACCCTTCTTTTAGACTTTCCTAGCTTCCTAGATTTTTATAGATTTTTAATTCTTTTTAGTTTTTCAAATCGTTTTTCAAATTTTAAATGGCTGTAACCCCCCGCCCCCTTATGCTGGTCTATGACTGTAATAAAGATTTGATTTGATTTTTTAAAATATTAAATATAAAAAACTTCCCTATACAGGGCTGCCTTCAGATATCTCCTTGGCTCAGGGGTCGCATAACTCCATGCTCTCCAACATTTCTCTGATGAAAATAGGGACGTCCTACCATACCCTCCTGGGACGCGGGTAGCACTGTGGGTGAAACCTCAGTGCCTAGGACTTGCTGATCGTAAGGTCGGCGGTTCGAATCCCCACGGCGGGGTGAGCTCCTGTCGTTCGGTCCCAGCTCCTGCCCACCTTGCAGTTCGAAAGCACCCTTAAGTGCAAGTAGATAAATAGGGACCGCTTTATAGTGGGAAGGTAAACGGCGTTTCCGTGTGCGGTGCTGGTGGTGGCTTGCCAGCTGCAGCTTCGTCACGCTGGCCACATGACCCGGAAGTGTCTTCGGACGGCGCCGGCTCCTGGACTCTTGAGCGAGATGAGCGCGCAACCCTAGCGTCGGACACGACTGGCCCGTATGGGCAGGGGTACCTTTACCTTACCATACCCTCCAACATTTCTCCAATGAAAACTGGGAGGTTCTAAGGAAAAGTGGGACATTCCAGGATGAAATCAGAAACCAGGATGGCTTCTGTAAATTTGGGACTGTCCCTGGAAAATAGGGACACTTGGAGGGTCTGGTCTGGTGTTAATGTGGTCTTTGTTGCATACAGTTGTGGACCTACTGTATCAATGCAATCCATGGCAGTGTTTCATAGGAGCATTGGGAACGGACAAATCTGGTGGTCTTTTAATTGCTATGTTTTGTCTTTCACACTGATGTACCATTTAGATCTAGTCGACAGCACATAAATAACATCCCTGAGATTTATAAAAGAGAAGTTAAGCTAGCGCATTCTTTCCTCATATGTAACAGAAAGGGATTCAGACACGCCACACATGTGTTTCAGAGAACTAATTTATTGATGAGATGAGCTTTCAAATATGAAGCTTCCCTTTCTCATTAAATTTGAACCCCTGTATGCAAATCTAACTTTGGGAAATTAGAAAATTGGTTATCCTCATGAAATAAAATATGCATGATTGATGCATCTAATATCCTGCCTTTGTAATATCCCCTATTATAGTTACTTTTTCATTCCCATCATTAATTAAAAATTAAGACAATAAAGCAGTCAGTGAAGCAGCAACAAATCACAGCAGCATCTTGAATATCTAAGTACACTGACAGGGAAATGGAAGGCTAAGAGCCCTGACAGATAAGAACTGAGTTCAAAAACACCCTCCATCACTCTTGCAGATGGTTTCCAAACTCGCTTTAGCAGAAAGACAATTTGGAAGAAGGGAAACAAATCTAGCCCTTTAATATTTTAATATCAAGTATTTCCACTTCTGTCTCTCTCCCCCTACCCCCCCCCCCCCAGCATTGTTTATCAGCTCTGACTAGAGGGTCATTATGAAGTCTGATTCTGCCTCCGTGTTGAGCACTATAATTCCTATGGCTCGTGATGACAGGCAAAGCAATTCAAGAATTACTGTGCAGGATAAGGCTACGAATGAGCCTTTCCAATTCATTGGTTCCGCTCCGGTGCCTTTTCCCATTCGGCAGTTATCAAAAACAGTTATTCACACTGAATGTGGCACTGCCATAGGTTTCCTGGCTGCGAGAGTAAAATAGCAAATAGATTATTCAATTATTCCATACAAGCAGAGCAAACAAATGATGGCAAATATTAAATAAGCTGATTGTAGATGGGGCTTCTGTGTTAAGCTTTCCTATAACATGCGGGAGCCATTAAGGCTTCCCTGCGTTGCCATCCTGCTGCCCAGATTCTGATTCTGACAAATGTGTCCCAGACATGATAGATGAGCCCTTTTTATATATTTATTTATTTGCAGATGTTGATTATATGACCTGCTTAACTTGCTGTCCTCCAGGCCTGTCATGTTAATAGATGCCTAGCAACGCAAATAAAGACAAATCCCCCAGATGAATAGCAGATGCCATTAATAATATAGCTTATCACATAAGATGAACGCAAACTCCCCATGCATATTCAAGGCCAACTGAAAATCTTTCTGGTGTTTTCTTTTAATCACCCACCATATATTTAAAGGCTGCAAATGGACATTGGTTCTCTCTTTTGACAGATTTCAGACTTCCTGAAACCAAATTAGATATGTAGAAACATTTGCCTGCATTCTAATTGGGGTTGGATGGATTTTTCCCTGTTATGTTTTCTAAGACCTTTGCTGTGCCTGGTGTTCTGCTTGACACATGCTCCAAATGTTTGCAGAAAAATTCTGCATTTAATTTTGGAATTGGTACATGTTCCGTTTGCACTAGCTACATCTTTCTGTTCCTCGCATTTGATCAACTGGATTTTTGCCCCTTCCTGCTAAGCGCACGAATGATTTGAATCCTTAGGGCAGCAGTGGTGGGTGGGAGGTACTTGTATGTTTTCCTGTATGCATTTGTTTGCATCAGTGCACCAAAAGCCCAACTTTTAATGGAGTTCTCAATATGCATTACTATGCAGATGGGAAAGACTCTCCTCCCTGCAAGAGAGGGGAGTGGTTGTGGCTGGGAGCCGGACTCCGCCTCAAGCAGGGGGGTGTTTGCCCCCTGCCTCCCACTCACCTGGCTGGCGCCCCTGCCCTCGGCCAGGCACCCAACCAGGTGCCTTCAAGGGTGTGTGTACAGCAGCTTGAATTGCTGCGGCGCCAGCCTCCAGCCCTCTCTTTTTGTCGTCCCGTCACGAGTCACCCACCCTCCACTCCCTTAGAGCAGGGTTTCCAGTTTTCTTTTGGCCTTGCTATGGACCTTAGGTTGGTCGCCCTGGTTGTCCAGGGGGCCTGGTAGGAATTTTTCCATTTGGCATTAGGCTTTTTGGTTTTTTCGCCTACCTCGTAGCAATCGTCACAACTTTCGTGGTATTGGTGGGTAGGTTAGGCATTGGAATAATGTGTCGTGGTGTCGAAGGGCTAGGTGTGGCCATTGCCTGCACCTTCAATTTTTGGGTATTCCGTTAAAGGAATCCAGCGGTCATGTATTCTGTCTCATGCCTGCTTGGCGGGAGGCCATGGCACGACCCTTGGTGACATCAGGGGAGAGCTTATAGTTGGATTAGCATCAACAGGCTCCACCTACTGGTGAATAAACCCCCTTTGTTTTTTAGACTCACCCCTCTCCAAGTGGGTGGAGTCAGCTGACATAATCCAATGCCTAAGCCAATACCTTTTCACTTGCTGTAATCAATAAAGTTGTGGCCTTTTCTTGCCCATTAACCTTATATCACGTGTCCTTGTGTTTCATTCCACTGTGCGGGGTTCGGGTCCTCGAGCCACAATTCACATTTACATTAGCCATAATCAGGGCTGAATCTAGGTTTGATGAGGCCCTAAGCTACTGAACGTAATGGGGCTCTTTATATGTCCAGCTGTCCTTTGTCAACAACAAATTGTCACTGTTTTTTGTGTTGAATATATGCTATATGGTAATTTATGGACCTAACAGGTTTCTAAAGTATGGTTAACAGACATCCCCGTTTCCCAGGGAGAGTCCCTGGATTTACAAATCTGTCCCCGGACAAAATCCGTCCCTGGAATGTCCCCGGATTTCATTTAATGTTCCCAGGAAATGTTATAGATTTATTAGTAAGGAATGAATCCTTCTCCTCTCCTCTTTTTCCCTGCATTGGCTCTGGGGTTTTCCTGGCCCCAGAGCTCTGCTGGGCAGTCAGCCAGGTGGCCAGGTGTTCTCAGTCCTGGCTTGATGTGTCACACACAAGACACATCATATGGGGACTTCTGGTGAGGCAAAATGGTGGGCGCTACAGCAGCAAGCAGCTTCTGAAGGCAGCCAGAGCCAACTGTGCTACCCAGCTGGCTCAGGGCTGCTGAGACTCCTGCTGACACCCCCCCCCCCCTGCCCAGTGGCACTCTGGGGCCAGGAAAACTCCTGTGCCAATGCAGGGAGAAGGAGGAGAGGAGAAGGAGAAGGAAGAGAGAGAAAGAGGAGGGAGAAAAAAGAGGGGAACCCCGACCTTGCTGCACCACCGCTGCTGCTGCTACTGAGGAGGAGAGGTAGGAGAGCACCGGGACGGTAAGGACACATGGCTGAGCCCAGGCCCAACCCAAGCCTACTCTACGGCGGCTAGAGCAACAGAGGAGACCACAGAAGAGAAGATATTACTTCTTCTTTTTTAAAAAATAACTTTTTTCTCTTTTCAAAAAAGAAAAAAGAAGAAAAAAGTATCTCCGGATTCTTTGAAAAAAAAAATCTGGCAACCTTAATCTAAAGCCGTTTGCACATAACAAAATATTTATTTTATATTTATTTTAATATAATTTTTATTAACAAACCAATCAAATCACATTAATTACAAATTAATTACAAAGCCAAATTTTTAAATTTTTGTTGGGGGTACCCATACTTCGATCTCAGAAAGGGATCCAAACATCTCTCTTGCTGCTGCTTTAATATTCACAGTTCTGTCCAATCTTCTCTTTATTATTTTCCTCGTCTTCTTGTTGTTATCATATATTCCTTTCTTTGTGACCTCTGGTAGTCGCCACAAGCGGGTTGAAAACAGACGTTGTTATATCCTGTGTGGATTTTCCATTCCTCCAAGAGCCATATTCAAACAGACAGACGCCATTTCAACACTTCCACACAAAACATTCTTAAAGTCTGCCCATTAATCCTCACAGGCCTGTCATTCTCTCCTCGAACTTCTTAGGGGGTTCTGCCAGGTGAAACTCACAGTCCGATATAATCACAAAACCATAGTCTCCTCCCCCTCGATCGTAAATCTTGCCACCAGGCCTGCTTCCTAATGAGTCTCTTTTTATAACTGCGTCATTCCAAAGGCCTTTCATTCCTTTCCAGATATTCCACAAGCCGTGTCTTTGATTAGTAATTCATTTCCACACAGTTCTTAATCGTCCCGCTTATAATCAGTAATTGCAACGATTCTTCCTGGGGGAGGGGGATTGTTAGGTAACCACATAAGATAAAAAAAGAAGAAGTCCCCCCCCATTCCGTCCCGTTCCGACATACCAACCCTTTGATGTGTCTTCTTCTTGATATATTTTCCTGAATCCAGCCCGTCACTCCACTTCACAGAGGTCACTTCAATTAGCAGTCTTAACTCCTGATCTTCACTCAAAATATGTGCATTTGCTTCTCTCTAATTGTTTATTTTGAGCTGCTGCAACCAGGCTGCGCGATCAGAGACAGCGTCCGGGAGAGCCATCCCACATGAGTGCTGTGTGCATTGTGCTCTCACCCCCTTCTTTCGAACTCAGGGGTGATTTATGGCAACCGCAGGCGAGGCAGTGTTCCCCATTCCCTTGGGGTAACAAGGGAGGCTGCATATTCCCATATCAGCCTCTTAATTACCTCATGTGAGATGGAGAGATGGTATTATCGGCCATCTTCCAATGCGCCCCTAGCGGCCCCCAAAAATATTTATTTTATCAAAGTAATTGTTGAACTGAAATACAATTAAGAAGAAGTATATTAATAGTGAATTTTTTTTAGGGGAGGCCTCAAGAGAGTGGGGCCCTAAGCTCTAGCTTGTTTAGCTTATACGTAAATCCAGCACTGGCCTCATTCCAGAAAGGTGATAGGTGGAATAAATGCCTAGTTATCCCCACTTATTCCCACTGCAGCACCATAATGCTTATTTGTGTGCGAATGTTAAGGATAGTAGGGAAGGGTATATAGGATAAGCATTATCTTTCCTTAACTCACACTAGTAAGTGATGTAGTAGAGCAGATTCTCCTCAATATAGCTGGAAGATAGTTTGCAGATTTGTTTGAATCTCTTAGCTAAGATTATTCCCTGGTATCCCCTTGTATCCCTCCTAAAAGAATAAAAGCACAAGAGTCTTTCTGAGTAAAGTAACAAAATTTGATCCCTGAAAGGGAGGCTTTACTTGGTAGTTACACAAAGAAACTGTGAGTTAATCTCAGATGGAGATTGAACTCATGTGCTGCTGGCTAAGAGCCAGCAGACAGCAAAATTACATTAATTCAAAATGGCTGCAAGAGGGCAGCATGGCAGCAAAAGATAGAACAAGACAAGAACAAGTGAAGCAAAGTAGACAAACACAGGACTGAGAAAATGGCTGCATGAGTCAGTCAGAGCCACGCCCATCTCCCAGGTCACATACAGGGGGAGGAAGCTCCAGTCAGTGAAACAGGAAGTTACCCTGACTGGATGTCCCCCTGCATGTGGCCACTCTAGGGAAATAAGGAATGTTGCATTTGACTGCACCAATGGATTACATCCCATGATTTGGGCCCCATACATAAAGATATTTATTATTTATTTCAGCTGTGCATGAGAGATAACACAGAAAACATTTTTAAACCTCTAAGCCAATAACAGTTGATGGAAGTCAGTATTCAGAGATGCTATGCATCCTGGAGAAAGGAAAGGCTGGTTAATGGCTGTAAGATCCTTCTATACTTAACTCAGTGGTAAGTTCTAGGTATCAAATGAAAATTGTTTATCTTCAGGACACTGTTCTATTTTTTTCAAAAATTTTGTTGGTTTTTACAATATCAACAACAAACAAAAACATGAAACAAACAAAACATAACAAACATAAATCATAACCTTATTGAAAATAACAGTTATTTACTTTGTAGGACGACTTCCTCGTTTCCCCTTAGTTGAATTTCATTGCATATCCTTATAACGGTTTTCCAAATCCTAATTTTAATACCCTTTAAATTAAACATTAACATCCTTAAATCTTCTCCTTCTTGTATTAAACATATTATTTTATCAGTTAACATAAATACAATCCTAAGCCCATTAAGTATCTGGACGCTATTTCCTGTTATTTTAGTTTAACAAATTTAGCTAAATAATCATTGAATTTCTTCCATTCTTCATGGTGTTCCTCCTCCTTCTGGTCGCGGACTCTTCCAGTTAGATCGGTTAGCTCCATAAAATCCATCATCTTCACCTGCCATTCTTCTACTGCTGGTAATTCTTGAGTTTTCCACTTTTTAGCTAACAATATATGAGCCACAGTTGTGGCATACAAAAATAGATTCACATCTTTCTTGGGCAATTCTGAACCTGTTATTCCGAGAAGAAAGGCCTCTGGTTTCTTTATAAATGTATATTTCAACATTTTTTTCAATTCATTATAAATCTTTTCCCAGAAGTCTTTCACCTTGGAGCAGGTCCACCACATATGAAAGAATGTTCCTTCCTTTTCTTCACATTTCCAACATGTATTATCGCAATTATGATACATCTTTGCTAATTTTACAGGAGTCAAATACCATCTATACATCATTTTCATAATATTTTCCTTTAGCAAAGTACATGCAGTGAACTTCACCCCTAGGACACTTTTCTATCAGGTTCTCCATTTATGGTTTCTGTTCTAAGAGCAAGATTTCTGGGTAATATCTCACCCAGCCTTGTTAGCTGCCACTGGATGATAAAGCAAAAGTATTAACTGTTCTCAGATTAGGTAATAACCTGAATCCAAAAGAATTCTCACATAAGAAGAAACCTGAGTTACTTAATCAAAGGAACAGTAAAGCACAGGTCTAGAGACTTCACATGGTTGCTGCACGGCAAAAACCCCCACAAAAACTGTTGTAGAAAATGTTCGGAAAAGGAAACCAAAATTATCTAGTGGCTGGAGAAGCTGAAAGGACACACCATTTGTAGGTTTCTAGGTTAGAAGGAAATTGAGTAACACGGCAGGATAGAGGCAAATGTTATTATGCATGGTGTGCTTAGGGATTTTATAATACAGTTTCATAATGACTAGGGATTTCATAATACGAAAAACTCCCACCATCCAATGCAATTCAACGTTGGAAGATTCAGGACAGACAATAGAAAGTTTTCCTGACGCCAGTCAAGCTTGCAAAAATTTATCATTTGCCCGAAAATAAATGTTGGAAGTGTAAAGAGATTGAAGATACATTCTTTCACCTTTGGTGGACATGCCCAAGGATTAAGACTTTCTGGGAGATGATTTATAATGAAATGAAAAAGGTATTTAAATATACCTTTCAGAAGAAACCAGAGGCCTTTCTCCTGGGCATGGTCGGCCAATTGGTGTTAAAGTAGGATAGAACTTTCTTTATGTATTCCACAACAGCAGCAAGAATACTTATTGCAAAGTATTGGAAGACACAAGATTTACCCACCCGGGAAGAATGGCAGATGAAGGTGATGGACTATATGGAACTGGCGGAAATGACTGGCAGAATCCGAGACCAAGGAGAAGAGTTGGTGGAAGAAGATAGGAAGAAATTTAAAGTTTATTTACAGAAACATTGTAAAATTAAAGAATGTTAGAAGGATGTTGAAATGAAGTTATGTGGTCTTAGCAGAAATGATATAAAGGATTAAGTAAAAATAGATAGTTAATTGGTGAAAGAAGAGAGTGTATAATTACAGTATGTTAAGATAAATTATTAGGATAAAAACAAAGATGGAAAGGATTTGCTGAAATATCTAATTGAACTAGAATACAAAAAAGGGAGGTGTGAGGAGGTCAAGGAAACAAGCAAACGAAAAATGAGTTGTGGGAAGGTTTGATCTGTTTTTGTTTTTTCTTGGTTGTTTGTGTTTTTGTAATCTTTAAAATTGGAATAAATATTATTATTATTTTTTAAAAAAGACAATAGAAAGTTTTCCTTTACACAGTGCATAGTTGAACGGTGGTATTATTTCCCACAAGAGGTGGTGATGGACCCCAACTTTGGTGACTTCAAAGGAGGACTGGAGAAATTAATGAAGGATAGGACTATCAATCCTATCAATCCATTTTCTTCAACAGTTCTTATTGTTCCATTAGCCTTTAAATTAGAAAAGAATGTAATAGACTTTGTTGTGCAAGCACTGTGTGTCCCTTGGGATTCATGAGGTAAGCTTAGATGTTCTAAGGGTTGCCTCTGGTTGCAGACATATGGTGCAATTTATGTTTTTAGTTCTTCCAAAGTATTCAATCATTCTAGCATATACAGGTTTCTGACAAATAGGCCTAATCTAGTGAAGGTCAGGTTTACCAGAGTCCCATTGGAAGCAACAGGACTTCACCACATAGTTAAATTATGTGGTCCCTGCTGATTTCAAGCAGCCTCATACTTCATTCACCTAACATTTTCTTCAGGCCAGACTTTTACTTTAGGTATTCTAGTTCAAATAGCATCCCCAGCCCTCTCTTGTAATGTTCCTTCTTACCTTGTTTCTCTCTACTGGCTTTTTTTTTCTTTTCTTTTTACCGCACAGTCTTGTTAATTTACTTTCTTCAGATGTGCTGCTCCCGTCTTTGTGATGTTATTCCAGGAGCAATCAGCCCAGGCTTTTTTGAGCTTTTGTTTCTTCTAGGTTGAGTTTAACTCTTGACTTGGGCCAAAGTTTATTTGCCGCAAGCAACCTCCCATTTCTTTTCCCCTTCTCTTTTCTTTATGATGCGGGCACCTTTTGCACTGTGAAATATATCGAGCCATCAACACGTTGTCGCATAGGATATACCACCAAACAGACTGTCACACAATGACAGTTTGGCTGGTTCTTAAATTTGATAGGTCATTTACTACCTTTTTTAACCTTGTTTTTTTCCTGGTCCGATTTCAATTTCACTTTTGACTCCCAGTAGAAATTTCTCACTTTCCCACCAGAATCTGCTCTCACTATCTTTGAGATTTAGAAACCCTGTTTCTGGAAGATATATTTGAAACATCAACACATTCCATTTACGGAAGAAGCTGTCTGGTGGCGTTTGATTACTAGCTAGATTTGAACCAGTGATCTCTAGAGGTCAGAAGTGTGGTGACTTTCATCTTCCTTTCAGTACGTATATAAATTGTTCTTTCGCTCAGTGTTGTGTAAAACTTTGTTCTACTTCATTCAGTTTCTTGCAGGTAAACTCAAACAATTCTTTTCCAATATGTACCACATATTGTCAAGAGGGGGAAAAAGTTGCTTTCATGCTTATGTCCTTTTACTCAGAACTAATTATTAGGAGTAACTCAGAATTCTTTCTCAGCAATTTTTGACATTTGTGGAAGGGAATAGCATTAATATTATTTTGCTGGAGAATCTCAGTCTTCCCCTCGAGAGCATTCTGTGTTATTGCCTCCCCAGTTTGACTATCCTTGATAAGGCAGAGGGTTTTACTCACATTCAAGTGAAGATAAATGCAAACTCCCTGCAGGGTGGCACATACAAGGATGGGGGGGGGCTAAATGTAGATTCCTGCCCCCAATCCACAGATTTTCCTTTGCATTTTTAATGTCTGAATGCACTTGTGATCTCACATGCATGCATTTGTTTAACATACACTTAGCATCTATTTCTTTCCTTCCCAATTTGAGGAATACCATGCTAACAACAAACTTGAAATATACTCAGAGTCGAAAGTGGATTTCATGCTCTTTATTCAGCTCATAGTGGTGAGGAGGAATGAAAGTCCCCTCAAAGTATCTGCTTATATACATTATTTACACAATGGGCTGCACATGATTGGCTAATTCCGGAATTCTCCTGTAGGCCAATCAGGTTGTGGATTCACTTCCATCTGGAGCCGGATTGGGTAGCTCCTGCAGACCAATCATATTGCTGCATTGTTCTAGGACCAATCAGACTGCTGTATTCTGAATCCTATTGTTCTAGGACCAAACAGACTGCTGCATTTTGGATCCTATTGTTCTAGGACCAATCAGACTGCTGCATTTTGGATCCTATTCAACTCAGTACATAACAAAACTATTGATGAACAAATAATTTTGTGAACCCTCTGAGGTCCCCAGCACATCTAGGGCTGCTAATGCTGATGTTATCAGCCCAGGGCACCACTGTTCTTGTGCCAATGCATTTCAGCGACTTGAGTGACCTTCTAGTTACAGGTAGGTAGCCGTGTTAGTCTAACCATAGTCAAAACAAACAAACAAACAAACAAAATTCCTTCCAGTAGCACCTTAAAGACCAACTAAGTTTGTTATTGGTATGAGCTTTCGTGTATCTGAAGAAGCGTGCATGCACACGAAAGCTCATACCAATAACTTAGTTGGTGTGACGTTAACATATGAGAGTGCTGGAGGTGAAATAGTTAAACAGGTCACCCCATCAGGACCCGGGGGGGTGGAGTCAGAGGGACTATAAAACCAGCTCTGGGAGGGGCAAAGGGAGGAGTTCGTTGGGAGTTGGGTGGTTGGTTGGAGTGGGAGTGAATTGGGATAGAGTTTGCGGGTAGGTTGAGTTAGTGTAGCGAAATAAGCTGAGTCAGGAATAGTTAGGGGCTAAGAAGACAAGTAAATATCTGAGAGGTGGTTTAGTGAGTGAGAGCAGTTAGTGGAAGTTATAGGTCTGGATAGGCACCCCATGTTTGTAATTGACCGATACCATTTATGAAACCACACGCTTGTTAAACTGCAATAAATAAACAAAAGTTTATGTTCCAATTTAACCCTGACTGGACTCACTATTGTACCAGGTAGGGCCTGGGTGGTGGCAGCAAGAAATAAAATGGTAGCACAGGGATCAATAGATGGTGAAACATCCGGGGACCCTGTGTGATCGCCACAGTTGATCTCTAAGGTGCTACTGGGAGGATTTTTGTTTTTTGTTTTGAGTGACCTTCAAAATCCGTGATTTTGGATTCCATAGTCCATTTCAGAATATATATATATTTGTGTGTGGGGGGGTGGAAGCTCATTCGTTCTGCGTTTCCAAATGCCTTTGGAGATGGGACCTTTCTATCTATCTCTTGGCTGTGAGTTTCAACTTGCAAATCATCTCTGATGGCATCCTGCTTGATCCGAGAGCATTGTGCCTTTCCTTGTTCCTACAATTCCTCCTGTCAGCTCTGTAGCATGGAACTATTGTCCTATTGGACTGCATAAATTTGGACTCAGCAAAAGACAAAAGGCAAACTTGTGGGTAGGGACGTGAACTTGCATAAACCTCTCCAGAGGTGACAGTGGAGCTGCATGAGATGCTTTGCCCTGACAGCTAAGATGCAATCTGAAGTAATTGTAGGGATCTTAATGTCTCCCCCCTCCATGCCAAGCCATAATTGGATGGAAGGTTATATTCCTGTCACAGTGTCTGCTGTTGCAGAGTCTCTTTCTCCACTACTTTGGTATAACTGACAGTGGCTGATACTGAATTTTAATTACTTTCCCAGTGCCTGGTCTGGTACCGGGAGGGGGGGGTGGGAATCACAATAATGCATTAAAAGTACATAAGCCATCTTTGCCATTTTTGACACTCTTATGGAGGCTTTTTATACATGCTATATTGTTTCTGCCAAAATGGCAATTATTTTAAAAAGCTAATTTCAAGTTTCCTCTGAGAAAAATGTTTCTAGTTTACTGCCTGCATTTACAAGAAGAATATCTAAATGCTACAGTCTGGATTCCATGAATTCATAATACACTTACTCTTCTCTCTAAAACAATTCTAATAATTCTTAGCCAGTCACTTAGCTCCAAACTTGTTTTATACCATTCTGGACCAAAAGCCAGATTGACATAGAATCTTAGAACTGGAAGGGACTCAAGCATCATCCAGTCCAACCCCCGGAAAGCAGGAATCTCAAATAAGCATCCATGAAAGATGGCCTTCCAACCTCTGCTTAAAAACCTCCAAGGAAGGAGTCTACCACCTATTGTGGGAGTCCACTGCCAAACAGCTCTTACTGTCAGAGACATAGGTGGTACTGTGGTCTAAACCACTGAGCCTCTGGGCTTGCTGGTTGGAAGGTTGCGGGTTCGAAACCCCATGATGGGTTGAGCTCCCAATGCTCGGTCCCAGCTTCTGCCAACCTAGCAGTTTGAAAGCACGCCAGTGCAGGTAGATAAATAGATACCGCTGCAGCGGGAAGGGAAATGGTGCTTCTGTGCACTCTGGTTTCCATCACAGTGTTCTGTTGCACCAGAAGTGGTTTAGTCACGCTGGCCACTTGACCAGGAAAGCTGTCTGTGGACAAACGCCGGCTCCCTCGACTTCAAAGCGAGATGAGCGCCACAAGCCCATAGTTGCCTTTGACTGGACTTAACCATCCAGGGGTCCTTTACCTTTAACTGTCAGAAAAACATTGTGTGGATATTTTTTTGATGTACCTTTAATGCTTTAATTCTGTTTTGAAGAGTTCTGCAAGTAAAACTTTGAATAATATTTTTATGGGTCTAGACAATGTTGTCACCCCCCCCCCCAAAAAAAAAAGGATTCAGTTCTTAGGCTTCCAGTCACTTCAAATTACACAATATTAATATCTGGAATATACCTTATGCTGATATATCCACAAAGTCTCCCCGCAAAAAATCTTAAGAGAGGTTGCATAACTTGCATGGGGGGTCTTGGTGGACCTTGGGGTCTCAAATTTCAGTGGCACCCTGTGTGATGCCAAAATCTCCACCTCTAGATTTGCCCCTGATGCTGCCTGCTCAGTGCGATCAATTTCATCACACTCACTTAAAACCAGTGCTTTTTTTTTTTCTTAAAAAAGGTCTCATTTTGACTCAAGAAAATCACCATTTTATAGTTCAAATCAGGAAAAATAAATACTGTAAATGAACAAAAGTACAAAGAACATTCATAACCTCAAATTACACAACTCGCAGCTCACAGCAACTTCCACACTGGCATGAGGTTGTGTGCACTAACATCTTCTCTACTACTTCCAACAACTACTTCACATATTAAACGCTCACTTCCATCTGAGACTCAGGAAACACTCAAGAGGAAATGAGGCTGCCATCGGGGGTAGCAACGGAACTGACGATTCACCGTGCTAGAGAAGGAACTAAAATTTTTAATATTTTTAGTTTCTTCTCCCGTTAGGTTCACAAAATGTTTAAGAGTATGCTAAACTCCTGCGTCCCCCCAGAAAAAAGCACTGGTTAAATCCACTTCTGAGAGAGAGAGAGAGAGAGAGAGAGAGAGAGAGAGAGAGAATGGAACATTTAAAACTAGAAGTTGTACAGTGGTACCTCGGGTTAAGTACTTAATTCGTTCCGGAGGTCCGTACTTAAACTGAAACTGTTCTTAAACTGAAGACCATTTTAGCTAATGGGGCCTCCTGTTGCTGCCATGCTGCCGGAGCATGATTTTTGTTCTCATCCTGAAGCAAAGTTCTTAACCTGAATCACTATTTCTGGGTTAGCGGAGTCTGTAACCTGAAGCGTATGTAACCCAAGGTGCCACTGTACTTTGAAGTCAGAAGAAAATAATCTGTTACACTGGAAACAATTTAAATGAATCCTTAGCCTTGTTGTGTTCCTTACAAAAACATGCCAGATAAATTTACTGGCATTTGTTTTGTAATTAAAGAAAAGACATCCCAATATAGTATGTAGGTTTTAACAGTGGTCTTCCAACAGAAGCATCGGAGTGAGCTGTATCATTTGTAAATGCTACCTCGCTATTTTGTGTCTATATATAAAATCAATATTTCCTTCCCCACAATCTTGACAAGTTAAATCTGTCATTTTGGTGGATGTCCCTGTAAGGAGATATTGCAAACAAACAATTCATTCTTCGGAAAGTGTTTGTTTCCCTGAAAAGTGTTGGCACACAACCTGGACAATTGAGGACATATGGAGTAAACTCTTCTGTTTCCATGCTGTTCGATGACATTTCTGCTGATTTTCTGCTCTGACTGCAGTTTCTTGTGCATATATGGAGAACATAGCTGCCAACTTTTCCCTTTTCTTGCAAAGAATCCTATTCAGAATAACGGAATTTCCCTTAAAAAATGGGAAACATTGACAGCTATGATGGAGAATATATGAATCTGCTTTATACTGAATCAGGCCATTGGTCTATCAAGCCCAGCAGTGTTGCTTGGCTCTTTAATGCCTCCAGCATTTGGTCTTTCCAGGTTTTGCTACCTGAAATCCCTTTAAGGTGTAAGAGAGTGGATATGCCAAACTTGTGGTTTACCGCTGAGCTATGGCTCCTACTGTAATGCTCTTCCAGAGCATTTTCTAACATTCAGATGAGAATAAGGGCAGGTAAGGAGCCGCAGTTACAGGCTTTCAGATCTGTGCAACTGAGTTGTTAAAAACAAGGATAGCAGCTTTCTCTGTAAGGCTGGGAAGTCAAGCTTATTTTATTGCAGAGGCAGAGGCTTCCATGGTAAAGGTAAAGATAAAGGATCCCTGGATGGTTAAGTCCAGTCAAAGGCGACTATGGGGTGTGGTGCTCATCTCACTTCAGGCCAAGGGAGCTGGCATTCGTCCACAGACAGCTTTCCGAGTCATGCCAGAGCACCCAGAAACATCGTTCACCTTCCTGCTGCAGCAGTACCTATTTAGCTACTCACACTGGTGTGCTTTTGAACTGCTAGGTTGGCAGATACTGGGCAGAGTAACGGGAGCTCACCCCATTGTGCGAATTCAAACTGCCGACTTTCCAATCAGCAAGCCCAAGAGGTTCTGTGGTTTAGACGACAGCACCACCTGCGTCCATGACACTGAAAGGAATGGAACACCCCTTCCTCACACAGAACATGGCATACCCATCAACTGCTCTGGTATTGCCAGGACAGTCCTGGTAATGACATTATGGTTTCTGACTTGAAGTTGGGGTACCCAATTTCAAGGCTTTGTCCCTCTCTCACAGAACCACTCCGGCAATGGATCCTACCTGTCTGCCCCTCATAGAGGTGCCAGGTTGCTTCCAAGATTGGGGGGGGGCACCCACTGGACCTGCAACATGCATCACACAATGTGCACAGAGCTACCTCAAGATTAAGGGGCTTTTATTATAATGAGAGGGATGCAGGTGGCGCTGTGGGTTAAACCACAGAGCCTAGGACTTGCCGATCAGAAAGTTGGCAGTTCGAATCCCCGCAACGGGGTGAGCTCCCATTGCTTGGTCCCTGCTACTGCTAACCTAGCAGTTCGAAAGCATGTCAAAGTGCAAGTAGATAATTAGGTAGCACTCCAGCGGGAAGGTAAATGTCGTTTTCATGCTCTGCTCTGGTTCACCAGAAGTGGCTTAGTCATGCTGGCCACATGATCTGGAAGCTGTACACCGGCTCCCTCAGCCTATAAGGCGAGATGAGCGCCTCAACCCCAGGGTCGGCCACGACTGGACCTAATGGTCAGGGGTCCCTTCACCTTTACCTATTATAATGAGGCTATCATTGGACTGTAATTGAAAATTAAGAAAAAATATTATAAAAGGTTAAGGGACCTCAAGGACAACCTCTTTCCATATGAACCTACCCGGACCCTGAGATCATCTTCTGAGGCCCTTCATGTGCCTGCTCTGTGAGAGGTCAGGAGGGTGGCAACATGAGAACGGGTCTTCTCTGCAGTGGCCCCCTGTCTGTGGAATGCTCTCCCCAGGGAAGTTCACCTGGAGCCTTCATTATACACCTTTAGGCACCAGGCAAAAACGTTCCTTTTTAACCAGACCTTTGGTTAATTATTTGACATCCTATTCCCTTTTAAGATGGGGCTTTTTTCTGTGTGTGTGTGTGTTATTCGGTAGTTGTTTTTATTCTGATTATATTTGTTGTGATCTTTTCGGTGAATCGCCCTGAGACCTCCAGGTATAGGGTGCTATATAAACTCAATAAATAATACAGTGGTGCCTCGCAAGACGAAATTAATCCGTTCCGCAAGTCTCTTCGTCTTGCGGTTTTTTCGTCTTGCGAAGCACAGCTATTAGCGGCTTAGCGGCTTAGCGCTATTAGCAGTTTAGCGGCTTAGCGGCTATTAGCGGCTTAGCGGCTTAGAAAAAGGGGGGGAAGGAAAAAAAACTCGCAATAACTCGCAGGACGTTTCGTCTTGCGAAGCAAGCCCATAGGGAAATTCGTCTTGCGAAGCACCTCAAAAGACGGAAAACTCTTTCGTCTAGCGAGTTTTTCATCTTGCGAGGCATTCGTCTTGCGGGGCACCACTGTAATAATAATAATAATGGGCCTTGACCCCCCTTAGATATAGTTGTCAACCTTTCACTTTTTAAAAGGGAAATTCCTTATTCCGAATAGGATTCCTCGCAAGAAAAGGGAAAAGTTGACAGATATGCCCTTAGAACAAATATTGAGGGGCGCGAGATGACTTCAGCCCCCTAGAATTGGCACACCTGGTCCCTCATAACATGGCTACCAACTCTATGCTTGGTGGCACAGCTTGATGATGTCAGTTTCCACAGTGTTGCTGGGAGCCAGAGCCAGAACTGGGAGGGATGGGCTTAAAAGGGCTGCAGTGTGGTTTGGAGCTGGCAGCTGTGGTGTGTGAGTCTTGAACAGCTAGCAGGATGGGGAAGAGGGCAAGGGGGAAGCAAAGGAGGACTGGTGCCCAGCGCTAGTGTTGTGCCAGGCAACATGTGAGGTAATGAAGAGGTGGCAGAAGCATCTCTGAGCATGTACAGTGTGTGTGTGTGCCTATTTCCACACACCCTACACTGCTTTTCCCCCAGCCAGGAACATCTTGCATTCCTTGGATGAAAATGTCCCAATTTTCATCTGAAGAATGTTGGAGTGTATGAAATGGAGGGTAATTACTGGAACCAATCAGCCAGGTTTGACTGCATGCAGAGATTATAGCCTAGCAAGCCAGGTTCCATAAAAGCCTTAAACTGTTGTTTGCCATATTCCTTTTTAAAGAGGAATAATGTTTTCAAGATCTGCAACACAATTTGGCACATCATGTTTCTGACCCAACCACAGGGAAAGCTGCCAGCGTTCAAACTCATGGTTTACTCATCTGAAAGAATGGAATGGCTGCATTATTTGCTAATCAACTCACTTTTAGTGGTGTGCAATGTCCACAAGAAATGGTTCGCTACCACACTTTGATATTTTGGGTATTTTGGGAAACTGCTCTGATTCAGCTTGTGGCCTGGCCAATTCAACTCCTCCCACCCACATTCACGAAAAAAAGTACATTTCCAAGCACAATTCAAAGTACAGTGGTACCTCTGGTTAAGAACTTAATCTGTTCCGGAGGTCCGTACTTAACCTGAAACTGTTCTTAACCTGAGGTACCACTTTAGCTAATGGACCTCCTGCTGCCACCGTGCCACCGGTGCGCGATTTCTGTTCTCATCCTGAGGTAAAGTTCTTAACCCAAGGTACTACTTCCGGGTTAGCGGAGTCTGTAACCTGAAGTGTTTGTAACCTAAAGCATTTGTAACCCAAGGTACCACTTTACTGACCCTTAAAGCCCTAAATGGCCTCGGCCCAGTATACCTGAAGGAGTGTCTCCACCTCCACCATCCAACTTGGACACTGAGGTCCAGCTCCGAGGGTCTCCTGGCGATTTCCTCACTGTGAACGTGAAGCTACAGGGATCCAGACAGAGGGCCTTCTCGGTAGTGGTGCCCTCCCTGTGGAATGCCCTCCCATCAGACGTCAAACAGATAAACAATGATTTGATTTTGAGAAGACATCTGAAGGCAGCTCTGTTCTGTGATGTTTTTAATGGTTGATGTTTTATTGTGTTTTTAATAATTTGTTGGGGGCCGCCCAGAGTGGATGGGGCAACCCAGTCAGGTGTGCGGCATATAAATAATAAATTTATGATGATAGTGAGTGATGCAACTAGGTACCCTAGACTTAATGATCTTATTGAGGGTTGGGGACTTTAGATGGTCATATGTATTACTTCAGTTGTAAAGCACACAATTTATCTTTGCTTTTCTCCCCCCACTCCAGAATACGGGTGTTTAGCGCCTTTAACAAACAACAGCTTCCAGAATTTTTGACTGCTTAAAGTGACATGATACTGTCTTAGATATATAGTTTCCAGTACGTTTCCGAGCACAATTCAAAGTGTTGGTGCTGACCTTTAAAGCCCTAAACGGCCTCGGTCCAGTATACCTGAAGGAGCGTCTCCACCTCCGTCGTTCTGCCCGGACACTGAGGTGCAGCACTGAGGGCCTTCTGGCGGTTTCCTCACTGCGAGAGGCCAAGTTACAGGGAACCAGGCAGAGGGCCTTCCCAGTAGTGGTGCCCGCCCTGTGGAAAGCCCTCCCACCAGATGTCAAAGAGAAAAATAACTACCAAACTTTTAGAAGACATCTAAGGCAGCCCTGTTTAGGGAAGCTTTTAATGTTTAATAGGTTATTGTATTTTAGTGTTTTGTTGGAAGCTGCCCAGAGTGCCTGGGGGGACCCAGCCAGATGGGCGGGGTATTAATAATAATAATAATAATAATAATAATAATAATAATAATTCAAATGGGACATTCAATGGAAGGATAAGTTTGCTTCCTGGCCTCTACAACAACTGAGGTGCCATTTGCCAGCTCCTGGATGACAACGATGACAACAATTATTATTTTCAAGCCTGGAATATGATATATTGTAAACCCTTGCTTGGTGGGGGAATAAACTCCAACAATTGCAACAGAAAGTTACACCCTGTAAAGTTAAAATGTTTTACGTCAGGGAAAACTGTAATTTAAACACTCTTTTAAAATTTATTTATTTATGTTTGCAAACTGGAAAAAACCCCAAAACCAAATTGTCTGCTGTGATGAGTTGACAACCTTCATTAGCTTGCATCCCAGGCATATGATGAGGTACGCTACGCAGGACTTTTTTTCATATTGAGCAGATGAATTTTCAGTATTGATTTAATGAAGCAACTGCACATAAATCACAGCAATGAGTGCTGGGAAGGGCTGTTGGCCATTTAATTAATTTCAGTTCAATAGGTGTTGACCTTCTCCTATCACCTCATTCCTTACCGACTTCCTTGGAGACTTCAGTGAAATACCTGAGGCCAAGTTTATCAAGTAGGGCTAAGTCTCTTTGAAAGAACAACATGCCATTAGCGGACTCAAAAGGGGAGACAGAAAGATCAATTTTTGCTGAGGTTGTCCTATCAGTCGCCTACAACCGCATTAGCATTGCTTCATTGTGATCTTGTCATTAGAGTCAGTCTGGTCACACGCGCAATGATGCAGTGATTATAAATGTAGGGAAAGACTTGGCCCAGATGCAAAAGGCGATCAGGAATAAACAGGGCTAGTTCATCTGGAAAGAAGAGAGGCAGCAGCAGATGTTTGTTCTGATGTGCAGACATGTAGTTCATATCGATTAAGCTCGGCAAGTAAAGACAAGGATATGTGACCTTCTAAAGCTAAGCAGCAAACATCTTACTTCAGTGCAAATAACAGTAGGTATCTAGCAAACGCATGCTTGGGGTTTTTAATTTCAGGACTGGAATGGCTTAACTTTCAGTACCTAGTTGGGTTGCAGGACTTCAAACTCAACCAAATCACTGAGAGAAACTGCTCAGTCCACAAACAAGTTCAGCTTAATCTTTACACACCTTATTTAAGAACATAAGAAGAACCCTTTTAGACTGTGAGTGGCTGCCTGGACCATATAACACTGGTCCTGAAATGCCTACATTGGCTCCCAGTACGTTTCTGAGCACAAATTCAAAGTATTGGTTCTGACCTTTAAAGCCCTGAATGAACTTGGTCCTGCATACCTGAAGTCATGTCTCCACCCACATCACTCAACCCAGACACTGAGATCCAGCTCCAAGGGCCTTCTGGCAGTTCCCTCACTACAAGAAGTGAAGCTACAGGAAATCAGGCAGAGGGCTTTCTCAGTAGTGGCACTCACCCTGTGGAACACTCTCCCATCAGATATCAAGGAGATGAGTAACTATACGACCTTTAGAAGACATTTAAAGGCAGCCCTGTATAGGGAAGTTTTTTTAATGTTTAATGTTTTATTATGTTTTTATATTTGTTGTAAAACGCCCTGAGTAGCTGGGGCAATCCAGTCAGATGGGTGGCGTAAAAATATTATTATCATTATTAGATTATCATTAGATCATTATAAAGATCAATCCAATTCAGCCTCTTGTTCTCAGAATGGCAAACCAGATGTCTATGGGAAGCTCATAAGCACAACATCACTTGCCCCATCTGTGTTCCTCAGCAATGGGAATACAGAAATTGCCTCCAATATATATAAAAAATAGTAAACATTTATTTGATTTGTTATTTATTTGGAATATTTATATACTGCTTAACATTTTAGGTAAAACCCCCTAAGCGGTTTACAGAAATTATGAAAGCAATAAAATAGAAATAAAGAGCAGAATGTAATAAATACATTTGATAAAAGGTAAAGGTAAAGGTACCCCTGACCGTTAGGTCCAGTCACAGATGGCTCTGGGGTTGCGGCACTCATCTCACTCTATAGGCCGAGGGAGCCGGCGTTTGTCTGCAGACAGCTTCCGGGTCATGTGGCCAGCATGACTAAGCTGCTTCTGGCAAACCAGAGCAGTGCACGGAAACGCCGTTTACCTTCCTGCTGGAACGGTACCTATTTATCTACTTGCACTTTGATGTGCTTTTGAATGGCTAGGTTGGCAGGAGCTGGGAACGAGCAACGGGAGCTCACCCGGTCACGGGGATTCGAACCACCAACCTTCCAATCGGCAAGCCCAAGAGGCTCAGTGGTTTAGACCACAGCAGCACCCGCATCCCTAAATACATTTACTAGTCATCATTTAAAGCAGTGGGTCAAGAACAGAACAGGATAACACTCTCAAATATCCAAACAGGCATGAGTAAACAACTTAGTTTTTAGGAGACATTTGAAGCATCTAACATATGGCAGGTACCAAATCTCTTTATACGAGAGTATTCTAGAGGGTTGGAGCTAGAACTGAAAAGTACCATGTATGTATGAGAGGTTTGCAGATAGAAATCCACTGAAAACACAGTAGGGTCAGTAGGATATCCTCTGATAAGTATAAAGGTTGATTTGACCTCTAGCAGGGAAGACTGTCTGCAAGGCATCCTGGTCCCAAGTCACTTTATGTGTTTATTGGAAAAAGCCATTGAACTCACCTTGATAGCAAATAGGCTGCCAATGCACTGATGTAATATATGCATGACTAGAAGTACCACTCAGTGCTTTAGCTGAAGCACTCTGAACCAAGCATGAGGGCAGCACCTCCTAGAGCAGTGTTGGCCAAACTTAGGTCTCCAGTGTTGGCCAAACTTAGGTCTCCATCATAGCTAGTTAACAGGACCAGTGGTTAGGGATAATGGGAACTGTAGTCCCAAAACAGATGGAGACCCAAGTTTGGCCAACGCTGTCCTAAAGCATGTCCAAGCCATCTAAAGATGGTGCAAGGACCACCAGGTAGGAGGACACTTAGGCCTTGCTCTTGAAAATTAGCAAGGGTCCTCCTCAAAAGACATCCCCACTTTGCCTAATGGTAGGGACGGCTGTGAATTTGACCTTGTCACATTTAAACAGAGAATATATTTTCTTATATCCATGAACTGAAGTCAAGCTGGGTTTTGACTGTTTGTTTTACTAAATAATAATAATAATAATAATAATAATAATAATAATAATAATTTATTATTTATACCCCACCCATCTGGCTGGGCCTCCCCAGCCACTCTGGGCGGCTTCCATAGAAAGCAAAAATACAGTAAAATATCACACGTTAAAAACTTCCCTGAACAGGGCTGCCTTAAGATGTCTTCTGAATGTCAGGTAGTTGTTTATCACTTTGACATCTGCTGGAAGGGCGTTCCACAGGGCGGGTGCCACTACCGAGAAGGCCCTCTGCCTGGTTCCCTGTAGCTTTGCTTCTCGCAATGAGGGAACCGCCAGAAGGCCCTCGGCGCTGGACCTCAGTGTCCGGGCTGAATGATGGGGGTGGAGACGCTCCACATACTACATAAAGTTATAGAATTTGGCCAGGATCCAAAGGGACATGCACAGAATTATATGTGCACAACAATTCTTTTCCCACTGTCTCATAAAAAGCAGAGGGTTAGGGACCATCTGGATAGAATTTGATGTGGTTCAAAGAGTTAGAGTTCTTTTTTCATGTGTCAAAGTACACACACACACACACACACACACACACACACACACACGGTTGCTTGGATTCTAGCCCTCTAGAAACACGGTTGTGCTAGCTGTCTTTAATATCCTGAATGCATCTCAGGGTGTAGATTGTAAGTTATTGAGGGGTTTAAAAATAAAAAACTAACTTCTCGATATGAGACACTACCTTGTCACTTATGTCCTGCGGCAGATTTTAAGATCAGCCAAGAACAAAATTTTGCCTTATCTGTTTGTAGGCCAAGTTCATGTGAAAATCACTTATATAAGTCCTCTGTTAGCTCTCCCTCTTTGTGCATTTTCCTTCCCATAAAATTTTATCAAAAATTAAACCCAGTTATGTCTTCAATAACATTGTACAATATTTTTCTTGGATATGGTTTTTCACAGATATGCATTGATACAGTGTGGCTTTAGCGTACAGTGTTTTATATTTTCATTAGACAGAATTATTTGTTGCATTTAATGGATTTCATGCTAAATAGTGCTACTTAACCTGAATTTCCAGGTTGGGCTGGAAAAATGAAACCTGTGAAAAATATGCACATCTTCTCAAGTTTATATCCATAACAACTATACTGTTGCAATTTTAAGAAGCTGAACATGAATCCACAAATATTAAACACTGCAGCTGTTAATCCAAAATTACACTACTCACCTGTTACAACTGTCTGCCCCTGAAGTTATTAGAACTGTTCCTGTTTACATCTCCCATGATTTTCATTTTAGCCCATAGCTTTCTGATCTTTTGAAAAGGGATACAAAGTGAGAAAGTTCTCTGCAAGCAAGTAAAGTGATTTGAACCCAACCCACCTTTAAAAAGCCGAAGAGGAGGGGAAATAATAGCAGCAGAGAATTATTTGCCCATCTCTACATTTCTCCCCTCCCATTTTGCTGTTACCCAAACACAGCTGAAATGGCACAATATTATATGATCTGTAGAACTGCTCTGAGCAGTATCCATGGTGACAGGTTGAAGGAAAGAAAAACGGGAAAATATTATTAGGATGCAAACGGATACATTAAAATCCATGGTTAGAAGGCAATTTTGTGTGTGAGCTTTTATTATTATTATTATTAATATTACCTGTATGGAAAGCAAATGCAGAAGTATAATAGCAGCAGTGACATAAGATGCAGAATTTTGCTTTGCTAATATTTTAGAATAGCAGCAGCAACAACAACAGTCCTGAAATAAGCTGCCTTTTTTATGAGTAAGAGAGTTTTTTCATTACTATGTAAACTATCCAAGAGAGATTTGAGCTGTCTTTGCTTTCCATTCAAGTTTGCCGATGAGACAAATTCACAAACAATATATCTAAATAAAGTATCAACCTGTGCATACAAGTTGATGGGAATGGCTTCATGCTCCTCTTATGAGCGTGAACCTCTGAATTATCTTCTTTACAAACTTGACATTGGACTCCATAGACCAGATATGGGTAACCTCAGGTCCTCCAGATGTTGTACCCCAGCCAGCACCAGGTTCAATGGTCAGGAATGACGGCTGTTGTGTGCCATCAACATCTGGTGGTCCAGCAAGTTTCTTCTCAGGTTTGAAACTTGGTTATGGCAGTGAAGGTCATTTTGATATTCCAGTGGTCTTACCAATAAACGTTAACAGGACCTAATTAGCTGCTAATATGTAACACCTAAAGGGGAGAAACTATATAAAATAAAGGGTGAAACAGCTTTAAATTATTTGACAAGCTGTTTAACTGGGATATGAATTTTTATCTCATATATGGCCAGATATGAATTGTAAGTGTAATGCACAGTTGTCCTTAACTGTATTCTAAAGCCTGGCGAAGATTTCTGTGCAGTGAATTAAGGGCGGTCTTGGCAAATGAATGAGAGCAAGGCATTTTTAAGCAGGGCAGGGGAGCAGAAGCACATTGGCCTGAAAAATACATTTGTGAATAAGTCAGACTGATCTACATTGGCTGTTCTACAATGACTACATAATGAAAAACATCAGCCTATGAGCAGCTGTAGGTGAGTGCTATTTTAATAGACAGGAGGCAAGGAGATGTGAGGAAGAGCCTTCTCTGTAGCAGTGACCTGCTTGTGAAATGTTCTCCCTAGTCCACACTTGGTGCTGAGATATTCTGTCATTTCAGTACCAAGGAAGGACTTGTTGGCCCACCATATTCAGTATTTAGTATTAACTGTGGTAGCTAGCCTGCTCTCTAATTATGGGTGGTATCCAAATAATTTGTTCCAGCAAGAATTTATGTTTCTGTAGTAGAACTTCTCTCTCTCCAATTTATCCCCCAAATCTGTTATAGGTTTCGCTACCATCAGCCTCCAGAGGAGAATTGGGGAGAGCATATTAAGTACAATAGATTTAATTGACGCAGAAATGGAAAGCGCATGTATGTCAATGAAGGTTTTAAATGGAAAATTGCTAAATGTATATTGCTGAAGGGTTGCTAACATTTTCCACAGTTGTTGTCTAAAGGACTCTGAGCTCCTTAATGGGCTAATGAATAATTGTTGATTGTTTTCTTTTACTCTAAAATGTTGTAACCTCAGATCAGGTGACCGAGGTATTGAGATGCAAATCCGCCATCTTAAAAGGGTGGTCGCTGTTAGTCAAAAGTTACATCCTTACAGAAGGATATAAATGAAACTTTCAAGGTAAACCCTTTGCTTATAGGCGTGTGTGGAGTTATCTTTTATTTCTAAGATGCTGAGCCTGTGCCGGACAACACAAACATTGTATGGATATTTTGGTAATATCTTTGATACTTATATTTTATTTTGAAGAGTTCTGCCAGTAAAGTTTGAATAATTTATTTATGGGCCTGGGAAATGCTTCATTTCCAAGAGGAGTCAGTACTTATGCTTCCAGTTGCCTCAGACTGCACAGTATTAATATCTGCAACAGAGCTTGTGCGGGGAGAAAGAAATTGAGGGAAGTTCATTGGCACAATGGAAAATCCCTACACTGACAAAACTTAGTGCGGTATCAGAAACAACCCTTTAGCTGCTCTTATTGCTAAGTTAGTTGTTTATTATGTCACTGTTCTATGTAATTTTACCAGATCTGTATACTGGGAGGGTTGCCATATTTCAAAAAGTGAAAATCCGGGCACAAAAGGGGAAAGGCAAAGTTGTTGAGCTTTTTCCATTTTGCTTTGTTTTGGCCAAACTGGTTGAGTTTTTGTTTCTTTTCTTTTTTTGCAAAATCTCAAAAAAAGAAGAGTTTTTCAGCTATTTGGGGGAAAATTCACTAAAAAAAATCAACACCTCACCTCAGCATTCTCAGACATTTTAACCGATTTCTGAAAATTCTGCCCAGATACTATTTTCGGTGGACAAATCACAAATTCTGCATGTATGGCAGCCTTAATATTGGGATCCATTGAGATGAAGGATATGCCTTCAATTAAAAATACATACATACATAGATGCATAAATGTATGAATACCAGTATTTTGGGGAACTTTTGATACGAAATAAACATGTTTATATACATTTATACGTGGTTTAAAATGAGGAGTCAAAATAAGTTGCAGTCAGTGCAAGTGGAAGAATTATGAGGTTTTAGTGAGAAATTAAGAAGTGGCAGCTGTGCACTTTGATTCTCTGAGAATTTGTGGGCTGGCTTGAAGTTCCATAATGGACAGGAACAGTCTCTTTAATTAATAGGTTTGCCCACTGCAGACATCATTCTGGAAAAGAAACTATGGACAAATCTTCTAGCAGCTGTAAATAACTCCATACTCCATCAGGGATGGTTCCAGAGGGCAGGAAGAGGGAGTGGGAGCCCCTCCAAAGTACTTCCCATTATGCCTTCTTCTACCCCCCCCCATGACTAGAAAAGGAGCATAACTTCGTGAATCAGAGCAAATTAATTATCAAACAATCACAGTAGATTAATGTCTGAGTTTGAATTAAAATATTTAACAGCCTGCAGGTGGTATGGAATAAAAAAATGCCTCCTTTCATCCGAACAAGGGAAGCTAGGCAGGAGTTAACTCTTCAGCCAGCAGACCTCTGGCCATATCCCCTTGCTGCCTTCAAGAAACAGTAGAGCCTAAGCAGCTACCTTGTACAGCCTTTTTGTGCATGTATGTGTGCCTATCTTTTTTAAAGGTGACTTTCTCATGCAAGTATAGTTGCACTTTACATCTGGCTAGAACCCGTGTGGTGTAGTGGTTAAGAGCGATAGACTCGTAATCTGGGGAACTGGGTTCGCGTCTCTGCTCCTCCACATGCAGCTGCTGGGTGACCTTGGGCCAGTCACACTTCTTTGAAGTCTCTCAGCCCCACTCACCTCACAGAGTGTTTGTTGTGGGGGAGGAAGGGAAAGGAGAATGTTAGCTGCTTTGAGACTCCTTCGGGTAGTGATAAAGCGAGATATCAAATCCAAACTCTTCTTCTAATGCAAACTTTACCCTTTACCTTTACTATCTATTGGGATGCAGGTGGTGCTATGGTCTAAACCACTGAGCCTAGGGCTTGCAGATCAGAAGGTCGGTGGTTCTAATCCTCACGATGGGATGAGCTCCCGTTGCTTGGTCCCTGCTCCTGCCAGCCTAGCAGTTTGAAAGCACATCAGAGTGCAAGTAGATAAATAGGTACCGCTCCGGCAGGAAGGTAAACGGCGTTTCCGTGCGCTGCTCTGGTTTCGCCAGAAGCAGCTTAGTCATGCTGGCCACATGACCCAGAAAAACTGTCTGTGGACAAATGCCGGCTCCCACAGCCAGTAAAGCGAGATGAGCGCCGCAACCCCAGAGTCATCCGTGACTGGACCTCATGGTCAGGGGTCCCTTTACCTTTACCTTTACTATCTATTATTTCAGTTCCTGAAACAACAGATGTACCCAAATGCAGCTATTTGTTTAAATTGCTTGTGTGTGGTAAGCCGGATTGTATACCAAAGTCTGCATATTAGCAGAAATGTTCATTAAAATGCTGGCGCTTTTCATTAAGATATGAGAAGCTGATGGAAAATGAAACGTTTCATGGAGAAATTAAATGAATGTGAAAGAACTGTCCCGAAACATCTGGAGGTCTGAGTTTGGGGAAGCCTGATTTAGGGCTTTAGGTAAGGTACGGGACACGGTGGCACTGTGGTATAAACCACTAAGCCTCTTGGGCATGCTGATCAGAAGGTTGGTGGTTCAAATCTCCATGACGGGGTGAGCTCCCATTGCTCTAATGTAGCTCCTTGTCAACCTAGCAGTTCAAAAGCATACCAGTGCAAGTACTGCTGCGGCGGGAAGGTAAACGGCATTTCCGTGCACTCTGGTTTCCATCAGTGTTCAATTGTGCCAGAAGTGGTTTAGTCATGCTTGCCACATGACCTGGAAAGCTGTCTGTGGACAAACGCTGGCTTCCTCAGCCTGAAAGTGAGATGAGCGCTGCACCCCATAGTCGCCTTTGACTGAACTTAACCATCCAGGGGTCCTTTACCTTTTTACCTAGGGCTTTAGACACCCACAGTAATACCTTGAGCTCACACTTGATCTACTATAACTCCAGAATCCCCTTGGGCTTTTCTCAGACACTCTGGACTTCCATCTCTATCCCTTCAGCAAGTATTCCATCATATCCCTACCTCTCTTGATGTGACTCTTTTTGGTGTGACCCCCTCCCACTGTACTCCAACCAACCCACCTTAACATCACTTTATCCCTCTCCTTTTGCCTAGCTGTAAAACTAGACAAAAACTTGATTTTGTCATTAAATAATAATTGTTGGTCGTATTTAGGGTTAGGTTTGGTTTATAGCCAGTTTCGGACAATGTTTGCTTAAAGATGATTAAAAAATAGTCGGGGAGAAATGTTGAAGATATTCTCAACGTCATATGTGTTATCAATTACTCCACAGTAATTGATGTGCACACTGAAACGGGCTCTATATTGTTTTATTCTTGGAAAATAATAGCTTTTCTTCCAAAATAAACAAAGCAAAATACAGGGCAATAACACATATCATATTTATTAATCATATCCAACTTGTACTTTTATTTAGGTTACAGCTTGTTCTATATATGGGTATTTTGGCACTAATTATAGAACAGATTGTGCGGGGATTTCTACGGGACTGCACTATGGCAATACAGATTAAGCAATTAACCTTGATGTCACTGTAATTATTAAGATACTTTAGCAAAATGAACTAATTTCCCCACAGGATGTTCTGCTGAAATCAACTTTCCCTCTCTTTAAGATGCCAAAATAGGAAATGTTAATGGAAAATTAAGTTTGCGATTTTTAATAAATCTACAGGGTATATGGCTCTTTCTCAGTACTGTGTATTTTAGGTGTTTTGTGCATAATAATTCCAGTTAAGGCATGACAAATTACATTTAGAGAGAATTTTCTTCCATCTACATTTGCACAGAAAAATGCCTGTATTTTGTGAAATATCCTTAACAGGATGTCTTCTAATGAAAAGATGCAGAATTACGGCTGCCCACAGTGTCCTGCTATATAGTGCCACAAAAAGGACACATTCTGCACAGTGGCACAATTTGCCCTCTACTTGCCATGCCCTTAAAGGACAGCACATAATACCACAATTCTGATCCCTTCCCTTCATGATCCCATTGTTATCCTGGAAGACCAAATATGTTGCAATGGTAGCTCTTAGTTTCACTGTTTACAGATATTCTAACATATATCCTTCACATCGTTCCTTACTGATATGTTCCAAATATTCACACTCCCCAACTTCCTCTAGTTGTGGAAATATTCTGGAGCAACAGTTTTATAGTGTTTGTTTCCTTACAAAAAGAGTTGGTTGAAAAAAGAGTGGAGATAATGGGAAAAGCCTGCAGTGGTGTTACGTGCTAATCTTTTTGGCAGCATCACTTGACCCAAAGCAACAGCCTACATTCCCAGGGTTGAATGAATCTTTATTTGCCTCAGCCGTCGGCCATAGCAATAAAACAACAATGCAATATGCAAAGAATAGAAATAAAAAGTCAATTATATAAAATACATTTTAGGTTTTTGAATCAATAGTCAAATAGTGGCTCTTATTTTGACTGCACCAGCTAAAAGCCTTGCAACTTTTGCTGTCACCTGCTCATCTTGATCTGCCAAGAGAAAGGACACTGTGGCAGTGGTTGGGCAACTCAGAATGGACAATAAAAGAGGGGTGATAATCTCATTCCTCAAGGCTTTATAAAGAGTGCAAGCCAGAAGGGCATGCGCCACCGATTCGGTACTGCCATCTCCACAGGAACACAAGTGTGGATATGTCATTCTAAAACATCACAAGGCATGCTTGTCAATTAAAGCGTTTATTACCTTGATTTTTTTCCATCAAAATGCTGTCTCCCTGCTGCTAGTTGCTGGTTGTTCTGCTGTGCCCTCTGATGTCACACTTTAACAATGCATTATGAACTTTAAAAGTAGGACGTCATTGTTGGGAATTCCATTCCACCCTCTGCTGCAGATATGTGGGATTGTTACATGTCACATGTCTGTTTACATTCCAGCACAGATTGCTTGAGTTCCCATGAGCAGAACATCTGCTCTGTATTGCTTTTGTTTTCTATCTCTCTGAGAAGAACAGCAGGGAGAGAGGCCATGTTTTCCTTTGTCCTGATTTATGTATAATAAATGCGTAGTATAGTACAGTATCCACGCCTTGAGCCTGATCTGTTGTGTGTTTACTCTGCTGAGAAATGTGTACTCTTGCATGCACAGCAGCTTGAGTCACAGATGCACATTGGAGGAGGATGGATCTCTGCAGCGGCAAGGCTTAAAAGGGAGACGCTCCGGCTGGGGCCAAGCCAGCTGGCTTTCCATCCCCGGTTCTGACAGTCATGTGTCCATATATATTATCAAAACTCTTCCTTAACCCTTCCTTAACATTAAAAAAATATGGGTGTAGATCTGCCCCAAGTCAGGGAAGAAACTTCACCAGACCTAGAATTGGGATAGAGAAATTGTTATCAAAACACAGATAGAAAATAACTATTGTTGTTGTTGTTAGAAAATTGTCCAGTAGCACCTTAGAGACCAACTATGTTTGTTCTGAGTATAAGCATGCACACGAAAGCCAGTGTGGTGTAGTGGTTAAGAGCAGCAGTCTCGTAATCTGGGGAACCGGGTTCGCGTCTCCACTCCTCCACATGCATCTTCTTGGGCCAGTCACACTTCTTTGAAGTCTCTCAGCCCCACTCACCTCACAGAGTGTTTGTTGTGGGGGAGGAAGGGAAAGGAGAATGTTAGCCGCTTTGAGACTCCTGAAGGGGAGTGAAAGGTGGGATATCAAATCCAAACTCTTCTTCTTGGTCTCTAAGGTGCTACTGGACAATTTTATTATTAGTTTTTTATTTCAATTGCATCAGACCAACACAGCTACCTACCTGAATCTGTTGTTGTTATTGTTGTTGTTGTTGTTATACTGTTGAGTCTTGACATTGATATGAAATGAATGTGAGGGTGCTTGCATGAAGATTATATCTCTGAAGTAGAGTAATTTGCAAATGAACAGCTGGGAATACCCGATACAGCACAATTCTATTGTTTAGGTGAAATAAAATAAAATGTTATTAGCCATGAGAACATGGGATGTTTGTAGCACCAGCACCCCCACAATCGCCCGCCCAAATTATTACCAATATGTATGAAGTTGACAAAACCAGAGTTATCAATATAGGCAAAGACGATTAATTCATTTCTCATTCAAGGTTTGCATGAAAAACCATGCAATCTGGAATGACCATTGTGTTTAGAATGAAGAAGAAAAGTTACAAATCTAAAAGTAGACTGTAATGTTAAAACTGACGGAAATGGAGCAGAAAACATTTAAAGTCATTAATTGCTTCACATTCCTTCACTTCATGATATTTCACATTTAAACGCTTGAAAACTTCCTTCTCTGTTCCTTGTGGATTCAATTCGGAAGTGTGTTAGATTTATTTTTGCATCCTTTTTTATTATGATAATGTTAAAAAATGTCTGAAATTACGCTGGGATAGATTCTTTTTAGAGCGTGATGAAAAGTGGAAGCCAGAGCTTAGTTTCTTTTCACCTCAGCTCCTGGTTGTGTTGAACGGAACACAATATCTTTCCGGGCGATTTTATGAATATGTACATAAGTGGGGAAGGTTTTCATCTATTTTGAAAAGAAATCCCATAGCCCTTAAGCAGTATGAAAATGAACAAGTCATTTCCTTATAGCTTTCCTATTGTAGATATTTCAAAAGTCCTTCACGATGTCTCAAAATGTGCACCATTTTGATTAGATCATTATACCCTTGGAAATTATTATTGCTGCAATGTTAAATATTAATCACACTCCACAACATTTTCTCTGTCTCTGAGAGTTTATAAGGTGATATGATTTCTGGTCTGAAATACTATAGTTATTTCCCCAAAGTAGAAGTGAAGAATACTACTGCCTCCTCCAAAACCTACTGAAACTTGAAACAGCATTAATATTGACTTCAATAGGCCTTGATTAACGTGTATTACCGCCAAAGCTGCTACAGGGTAACTTGAGGTAATAGATGAGCTCTCTCTGTCCTTTAATAGTCATGGATCTTTTGTTCGCTGTAAAATTGGAAAATGTGGAAGAGAAGCTCGAGTCCCTTGAATTCATTAACCTGGCTTGCCAGCAATCAGCACATTTTTCTACTGCTCCACTGCGCATCAAAAACCCCTATACGACACTCCAACAAATAGTCTGTCCAGCAGCCTCAGCTTTTGGAGGTGGAGTCAGTCGACGCCCTCATCCTTGGTCAGGTGGAAAAGGCCTGTAAGACAGGGAGCAGGTCTTCCAGGACTCACAGCCAAGATACCTTGCATGCCATGAATGCAGTGCCTTTTTTGTTCTATTCTACTCTTATGCAGTTGGGGACGCGGGTGGCGCTGTGGAATAAACCATAGAGCCTAGGACTTGCCGATCAGAAGGTCGGTGGTTCGAATCCCCGCAACAAGGTGAGCTCCCGTTGCTCGGTCCCTGCTTGTGTCAACCTATCAGTTTGAAAGCACACAGTGCAAGTAGATAAATAGGTACCGCTCTGGCGGGAAGGTAAACAGCGTTTCTGTGCACTGCTCTGGTTCGCCAGAAGTGGCTTTGGCATGCTGGCCACATGACCCAGAGGCTGTACACCGGCTCCCTCAGTCAGTAAAGCGAGATGAGCGCCGCAACCCCACAGTCGTCTGTGACTGGACCTAATGCTCAGGGGTCCCTTTACCTTTACTCTTATGCAGGTTTGTAAGGGTGGGGACCTGTAGTCTCAGTTGCACGATTTTGAGGGGGCGTGAACCAGGCACACCCAAGCAGGGATCTTCATCCCACCCTGCCTGGATCCCGGAGCCTGGCCTAGCCTTGCCACTATGTCCCTGGCCCCTTCACTAAATGGTTGTCTGGCCAATATTGGGGGTACGCCCACCAAAGGCCATGTAGACCAGCTGGGCTCCCCCCTGGGCAGGTGGACAGGCAGCTTGGCATGGCCTTGTGAACTCTGTGCCCCACGCCCATCCGGCAGCCAGGGCTGGGCTGGTGCGGCGGGTTTCATTCACCCTCCGTTGCCCACCCAGCGTACATGGATGCCCCGGGCACCAGAAAAGGATGCAACGCCACTGCTCCTATGGATTGTAGTCCATGGGGAATCTTCAAGAATGTGTTGAGCATTTCACTTCAAGAGAAAGACCCTGCATATGTGGATTTTTTTGTCTCACCCTCCAAAGTGTTTAAGTTTTCATAATTTTGTTATGGATCCATCTTTGCCGTATATGGGAAGTGCATAGGAAGCTGTCTGATGGTCCAACTAGCTCAGCACCATCCATAGATATTGAAAGTTTAGGCATGAATCTTTTCCACCCTACCGTAGATGCCAAAAATGGAACCTGAGACCTTCTGCAGGCAAGGCAGTTATTCTAATACTGAGATATGGTCCTTCCCCTAGGCCAGGCATAGGGAAACTCAGCCCTCCAGATGTTTTGGGGCTACAACTCCCATCATCCCTAGCTAACAGGACCAGTGGTCAGGGAGGGTGGGAATTGTAGTCTCAAAAATAACCGGAGGGCCGAGTTTGCCTATGTCTGCCCTAGGCATTATCATTGCATCTCAGAAGCTACTGTTTCACAATGTCTTAATACTTATTATTTATTTATGTATTTATTTATTTCTAGGAATACAAAGCCTGGAAGTTTTGCAGCCTTGTGTGGTCATTGGGTCAGCGGGTGCCATTTTATATAGTCATGCTGTTTATAAAATTAGAAATACTCTGTAAAAGAGAAATGTATAAAATGCAATTATGGAAAAATAAATGATGTCTTCAGGATATATCTTTATTATATTGTTCACAATGCATAGCTATTGCTGGACCATTTCCAGCTTCAAACAAGGTTGTTGTGTGCCACTAATACATCATAAAACCCCATTTTAAATAGCTGAAACTTGGCAGTGAGAAATTTGCTCCAGGCTATTTCACATACAAATGTCAGCTTGAGAGCACATTGTTTAAAGTACTTTCTGCATTGTTAAGTAATAAAACCAGAATAGTACATTCAAATAGAAATCTAATATGTAAAGTTTGGTCTTTGCTTTATGCTTTTAAACTAGGAGGATTGCAGAACAGCAGACTAGTTGAGTGGGCAAATATATAATATAACGGGCCAGAAATAGCTAAGTGAAATGAGCCTAAGATCAGCCAGTCAATTAAGCCATCAATCAGTCAGACAAGACATCTAAGATTAATTTCACAGCAAGGGATTCAACATTTTGAGGAAAACTGAAACATCGAAGTCTCTCTTTCTGAAAGCGCATGTTTAGGGCTAGCATGTTTAGCCCCAGTACCTTATTAGATAGGTGTGTTTCAGTTTAGGGTTCTTGGTTGTTGTTCTTTATAAGGAAATTATGAAAGAATATTTTAAAATAACTAACCGATAGATGGGTAAAAACCTCCCATCTCAGTTGGGGAAGACCCAGAACAACCAGAACAATAGCAGGTCATATTGAGTAGATTAGATAGTTCTCAAAGACCAAGCATCTCATAGCTACATTTGTCTTTTAAGATACAGCGTGTCTTTTCTGTTTTCACTCCATGCTTTTCAGATACTGAGTGACGCCCAATGTAGCCTTCATGCATTGGGGCTCCTTCTTCATCTTCTCCCTGTGCAGCCCCCCCCCCCCAAAAAAAACTTCCAGATGATTGGAATATTCTTTTGTGCATTTTGTGTGTGCCTGGTTGGATCTATTATTTCACAACTGACTTCCATTTCTGGGAATTTTATTTATTTTTACTTCTAAGAGATTCTTAACCACACAATCCTACTCAATCAGGAATCAAGTAGTGAATGTGATGACATCCCAGCACCATGTAGCTGATTGGATTTGGCTTCCTGATGATGTCAATGTGGGAAATCATTTCACCACTTCCCGATGTTTCCTGACTAACCGCAAGGCTGGATTTCGGTTTGATGAGGCCCTAAGCTACTGAAGGTAATGGAGCCGTTTATATGTCCAGCTGTCCTTTGTCAACAGCAAATTGTCACTGTTTTTTGTGTTGAATATATGCTATATGGTAATTTATGAACCTAATAGGTATCTAAAGCCATTAGCACATTACAAAATATGTATTTTATCAAAATAATGGTTGAACTGAAATACAATTAAGAAGTATATTAATAGTGAAATACAATGAAGAAGAAGTATATTAACAACATTACTTGCATCATAGGAGCCTACACAACACAAAATACTGTTGCTGTATGTAGGTTTTGTTTTATTCATTTTTAATCTTTTATTTTGCAAATGTACATCCAGTTGTTTTTTCCCTTTGATTTTTTTGGGGGCCCCCAAGAGAGTGGGGCCCTAAGTTATAGCTTGTTTAGCTTATATGTAAATCCAGCACTTCCTAACCATAAACTTAGCTTGAATGGCTTGGGCTGTAGGAGTATGGATAGCATATTTCTTCTTTTGCAATGGTGTGCAAGATGTTTACAAAAATAAAATAAAATTTGAAAAGGGAGCACTCGTCCCATTAAATTTGAAAAGGGAGCACTTGTCCCATTAATTCAGTGCAGAAGGTTGTATTGGATAAGTTGTGTTAAGACTATGTGTTGTAATCATTAATTTTTTAAAAACAAAAATCCAGTAGCACCTTAGAGACCAACTAAGTTTGTTCTGGGTGTAAGCTTTTGTGTGCTTGTCTATCCAAGCTCCCAACTCGAGCAGGTACCATATTGTTGTATTATCCCTGACTTCATGAGCTACCCTATCAGCTCACGACTTTTTGAAGTGTTGCCCCTTTGAACATCATTTACTTCTTTCTATAGATGAGCTTTGACAGAAAATGCTGAACCTGTCTTTGAACTTCTATGTATTTGGACATTTTGGATGCTTCCTTTGATCTCCCTAGAAGAGGAAAAGGGACTCTTCCATCGTTTTCCTCTTTTATGCAAAGCTTCCCTGGTGAGGGCAAGTAAATTTTTAATAAGGCCCACATGAAAGTTACTTAAAATTCAGCTGGGAAATGAAAGAGTTAAGGTAATGGGTTAAAGAGTTAAAGAGGCAGGCCTTGATCTTAGACCTTTCAAGTTGAGTCAAAGCATGGATAGAAGGAAGAAGAAGGAAGCAAATCCCCAGTTATATTGAACATGTGTGCATAGCTTTAGGAATGTAAATAAGTAATATTCTATTCTATATCACAATATAGCTAGTCTTCAGTGTTTGAATGTTTGGTCCTATTAATTTAGAAATTACTTTCTACTATCACTTTTTTAAGCCACAAGGTCTGGTGTGTGTCAGTTCTTTGTGTGCTTTCTCCCCAGTATGACCACTCAATCCTTGTCATAGATAAGAACCTTCATTATTATTCAGAAGGTCTGATGGGGAATAAAAATTCATAACAAAAGGCAGTAGAGTGAATGGGTGTTGGGTTTGTAAAACTGGACCAGTTTTTTAATATTGAATGGAAACAAAATTCCTAATAGAACTTATTCTATTCTATTCTATTCTATTCCGATCTGTTCTGATCTATTCTCTTCTCTTCTCTTCATTCCTTTTTATGTCACCAAAGGACATAAATGAAGCTTAGAAAATGAAGTAAATTATTTGAATGATGCACTATACTGAATACCTCAATGTAATATAGCAGAAGTCTTCCTCATTTTCAGAACAGGGACACACACACCCATACATATGCATGTCTAACTGTTTTGACCCAAAAATTGAGCCAGCTGAGGCTCAGTCATGGGTCCTGACCAACCTCCCAAAGAGCAATGGCACAAAGTATATCATTTGACAACAGATACTTTTAAAAATCTGGTGGATTTACACAAAAAAATTGTTTAGGACCAAACAAGCTACCATGAATCACTTCTTCCAGGAAACCCAGCCTATAATATAGCATTTGCCCCAACATTTGAGAATATAGGCACAATACACTGATACAGAATTAAGCTAAGGCCATAACTTTCCAACTGCCAGTGTGGGTTAGTTAGCGTTTAGGGGAAGCTTGAGAAGACAAATTTTCCTGCTGCCTCCCTGTTTGGGTGACCTCTCCTGCCCTCAACCCAAAGCCCGATGTTATATGCTGCCCCATACTTGTTATTGCCCACCCCACACATCTTAAGGCATGCTGAGGACAGGCTTGCCTTCACACACACACACACACACACACACACACACACACACACAAGTAATTATGCCTTGGGTGCTGGTAAGACAGCTAGACCCTATCTGGAGATTAGAAGCTAAGAAGCTTTACAACAATACCTATTGCTCAGTGGTAAAGCGAAGCTCTTCCATATAGAAGTTCCCAGGTTCACTGGCTTTCTTTCAGGTAGTAGGTTTGGTCATGATTGCCACCTGAGGCTTTGGAGTGCTAATTCTTTCTAACCTCTCCACAGCCTTCAGATTTGCTTCTGTGCACATTGTTAGCAAAAATGTATAAGGATTTATCTAATGTATGCTGGAAGTGTAAAGATAAAGTGATGCCTTCCATCAGCTTCGGCTGGTGGTCCAGCTACGCCCCTGTCTGGACAGGGATAGCCTAACTACTGTTGTCTATGCTCTGGTAACCTTAAGGTTAGATTAGTGCAATGTGTTATACGTTTCAGAAGACGTTTCAGAAACTTCAGCTGGTGCAGAATTCAACGGCCAGGTTGCTCACTGGAGCAAGATGGTCTGAGCATATTACACCAATCCTGGTCTGACTGCACTGGCTACCAATTAGTTTCTGGGCCCAATTCAAAGTGCTGGTTTTGATCTATAAAGCCTTAAATGGCTCAGGGTTGCAAGACCTAAAAGACCGCCTCTTTCCATATGAACCTACCCAGACCCTGAGATCTTTTGAGGCCCTTCTTCATGTGCCTCCTCCTCGAGAGGTCTGGAGGGTGGCAACACGAGAACGGGGCCTTCTCTGCAGTGGCTCCCCATCTGTGGAATGCTTTCCCCAGGGAAGTTCACTTGGCGCCTTCATTATACACCTTTATGCACTAGGCAAAAATGTTCCTTTTCGACCAGGCCTTTGCCTGATTTGATCTACATTCTATACCTTTTTTAAAAAAATAAATTAAAAATGCTGGCTCTTTTTTGGGGGGGGTATTGGGTTGTTGGTTATTTTTTCATTTTACGTATTTGATATTTTATGTGAACTGCCCTGAGACCTTTGGGTATAGGGCGGTATAGAAATTTAATTATTATTATTATTATTATTATTATTATTATTATTTATTATTATTATTATTATTATTATTATTATTATTATTAGGTGGTCATGCAAAAAGGTAATAGGTTTCTGGGAAATGATTTATAATGAATGGAAGAAAATGTTTAAGATAACTTTTGTTGAAGAACCAGAGGCCTTTTTATTAGGAATAACAGGTGAAGACATACCAAGAAATGTTAAAAGACTATTTACGTATTCAACTACAGCCTCAAGAATGTTACTTTGCCCAGAAATGGAAAGAAGAAGTATTACCAATGAAGGAGGAATGGATAACTAAGATGATAGAATATGCCAAAATGGCAAAGATGACCATGAAAATCTGCAACCAAGGTAAAAAAAAAGTTTGTACAAGACTGGACTATATTTATAGAATATCTTAAGGTCCACTGTAAAGACAAAAAAACATTAGCAGGATTGACATAGCATCTATGAAGTAATGTGAATTAGGGTAACTGAATGGAAAACTAAAGATATGTAAGGTAATAAAGGGGAGAAATTGGAAACCAGGGGTGGGGTGATGGGAAGTCTAGAAGGGATGAAGAAGTAAGCTATTTGGATGTTAAATTGTTAAATTATTAAAAATTGAAGATGAAATATAAAAAGTAAAATGCACATTGTTTCCTCACAACAATCTAGTGAGGTGGGTTAGGCTGAGGGGTTGTAATTGGCTCAAAATGACCATGTGAGCTTTACATAGAAGCTTGAATTTGAACCACATACCTGAGTGTGTTGGGCAGGCGGGTGAGGGGGGGGGACACTGAGCTTGCATAATCTTCCTTGGTATCGGAATTGGAATGCTAAAAGCAGGTAAACTCAAGTTCCAAAGGGCAGAAAACACTACAACTTGATTTCTGCAGACTTCATTGTCTGGGGACTACAGCGTTGTGTTTAAAAGTCTAGTTGTGTACATTTTTCAGATAAAGCCAAATTTCTCCCATTTCCTCCATGAATTGAGTGTGTGTGTGTGTGTGTGTGTGTGTGTGTGTGTGTCAATTCATGGTTCACCTCAGGTGCCAAAATGTCTTGGGCTGGCCCTGTTCCAAAGCATTACTAATTCTGATTATGAAGGCAAAGTATTGCAACCATGGCTAGTAGCCATTGTTTTTCTTCTCCTTCACTTTCTGATCCTCCTTTAAAGCCATCCAAATTGTTAAAATACAGCGGTGTCCAGACCGGACTAGGATCTAGGTGTCTAGGTTTCAAATCACCTCATGGCTATAAAGCTCCCTGGGTGACCTTGGACCAGGTTTAGTCTCTCAGCCTACCCTACCTCACAGAGTTATTGTGAGGATAATTTGGAGAGAGGAATTGCATCTTGTACACCACACTGAGTTCCTCAGAGAAAAGATGGAGTTTTCATGTAAACCAAGAAAGGTGCACAAACATGTTTTTAAAAAGATGCCTAGAGGTGGCGAATGTGGGTGAGCACCCAGGCAGAGAGAGAAGGTGGCTCCATAATACAGTGGTACCTCAGGTTAAGTACTTAATTCGTTTTGGAGGTCCGTACTTAACCTGAAACTGTTCTTAACCTGAAGCACCACTTTGGCTAATGGGGCCTCCTGCTGCCGCCGCACCACCGGAGCCCGATTTCTGTTCTCAACCTGAAGCACTATTTCTGGGTTAGCGGAGTATGTAACCTAAAGTGTATGTAACCTGAGGTACCACTGTACAATGAAGCCCCCCTCCCCCCCCCCAAGAAAACATTTTTAAAGGAACATTCAGCCCACTGGAACCTATGACCAAATGATGGACATTCAGCCCACTATGACCAAATGATGAACCACTATTCAGTCAACAGGTGGGCAAACAGGTGAGTTTTAAGGAGGTTCCAGAAACTGGACCACAGTCATGGCCAGCCTTATTTCCTCGATTCTCCAAAGGGGTGCGAGGGTTTGGGGGAGCTCTAAGGGGAGCTTAGATCCAACTTCCTGAGCTTCTGCTTGGGGGTAAATGCAGGGCTGGGCCAGATGTTTGGCAGGTATCTGAAGGTGCCCAAGTGACACAGGCCTGGCAGAGAGAGCGTCCCTGGAGCCCAGAGCCCATTGGCTTCAGTCCTTGGCCAGGCTGTGACCTCACAACAGGCTGCGGAATCCTGCAGAATGTTTTGTTTCCTAGTAGGCCAGGTGAGTTGTTTCAAAGGATCCCTGGGTTCAGTTGAAAGCCCAGACAGTTGGATTGGTTGAAAGCCGTTCAGATTACATCTTCTGTTCTGGTGTTCAGATTAATTGACTGTCACATAATGTGCCGCTGGTTCTGCAGACGGCAAAGCCATGGGAAAGAGGGGAGACATTGCCTAGTGCAGCAGGTAAACAGACAGCTGAAAAATGTACCTCTTAAGTAAGTAAATATAAATAAATAATACCCGTAAAGAACGCTGGGGCTGATGAATTAATGGTCTGACTCAGAAAAAAAGCAGCTGCTTATGCTGCTTCAAGACCAAATAGAGCACATTAGAAAAACAAAATACTGCAAGAGGCATTTCTTTGAACTCTACTATGAATCCCCTGAAGAACTCTTGTGGGGAGGGGGGAGAATGCAAATTGTACAGCAGGAACATTAAGATATCCAGGCACAACAGTTTCATCCAACACCTCAGCAAATGAACAGTCACAAAGTTGGTCCCAGAAGATTTACCGCCGCAGTCATCTTGCGACTAGGTAGAGCTATTTAAAATGAAAATGAATTGACTCTCTACCGCGTGTATTTTGCAGGGAAATCACCTGCTTGGGATCTGCGGGAGCGATTTGCTTCTCTCTATTTCCCAACCAAACAAGACATCCAGGAATCTTAGCCCAAAAAAGATATGACAACTTGAAATGCCTAATTTAGCAGGATTCCTCAGGAATTGCAAGAAAGCTGAATATTGTTGGGAAGGAAATTTCTCACAGGCATCTCATCACTAAGTAAACCTAGATTAGCTACACATTGACGTGTAGGCTTTTTTCAGTTGCCTCAAACATGTAATTAGTGTATGACCAAAAAATGCTGGGAAATCTGAGTGCAGCTGAATATGTGGGATGTGTGATTGCCAGGTTCAGTTTTCCTTCATTGTTTCCAACTAGCTTTGCCCAGTTGCCCTCACTTTCTCAAGGTTTCCTTCCTCAGCCACTTTCCACTGCTTCATCTGCTCAAATACAGTGGTACCTCGGGTTAAGTACTTAATTCGTTCCAGAGGTCCATTCTTAACCTGAAACTGATCTTAACCTGAAGCACCACTTTAGCTAATGGGACCTCCTGCTGCCGCTGCACCGCCAGAGCACGATTTCTGTTCTCATCCTGAAGCAAAGTTCTTAACCTGAAGCACTATTTCTGGGTTAGCGGAGTCTGTAACCTGGCGAGTATGTAACCTGAAGCGTATGTAACCTGAGGTACCACTGTACTTCAAAACTCTGTTTGAGGCAGGTAATCCCTAACAAATCGCTGCCCAGTCTCTAAAGACCTCTAATGAGGCAGAAAACATTGACCCTTCTAGTGATATCATTGCTGAAACATTGCTCTGACCGTTTTTTTAAAAAATCACCAGTGTCCTACTAACATCTCCACCCCTGTAGTTTAAACCCATTTGATGTAGTCTTTCCTTCCGAGGCAACATTTAGTATTATTATTTTTAGCTAAATAGGAAAATGTCATCTTTTTATACTACTGCGTCACTGTGGCCAAATCTAGACTGTTGTCATTTCTACTCTTAGAGCCATTATTTGGCTGTATTGTTCTTCCCTGCAGTTACTTTGTGTAGGAAGGTTCTCACACGCACAAATACATTGCTTTCAGAACAGAATGAAGTAAGAATAGGCATGTGGTAGTTTGTAAAGTGCAAATGCTTTGGCCAGATTCACAACAAATAATGGTTTCCTATCCTGAACTGATAGAGACATCACCTTGCCAACAAAGGTCCGTATAGTAAAAGCTATGGTTTTCCCAGTAGTGATGTATGGAAGTGAGAGCTGGACCATAATGAAGGCTGATCGCCGAAGAATTGATGCTTTTGAATTATGTTGCTGGAGGAGACTCTTGAGAGCCCCATGGACTGCAAGAAGATCAAACCTCTCCATTCTTAAGGAAATCAGCCCTGAATGCTCACTGGAAGGACAGATCCTGAAACTGAGGCTCCAATACTTTGGCCACCTCATGAGAAGAGAGGACTCCCTGGAAAAGACCCTGATGTTGGGAAAGATGGAGGGCACAAGAGAAGGGGACGACAGAGGACGAGATGGCTGGATAGTGTTCGCGAAGCTACCAGAGTGAGTTTGTCCAAACTTTGGGAGGCAGTGGAAGACAGAAGTGCCTGGTGTGCTCTGGTCCATGGGGTCACAAAGAGTCGGACACGACTAAACGACTAAACAACAACAACAACATCCTGAACTGATAAACTCTGCTTTGAGAAAAGTCCTGATGGCATGGCAAACTGCTGTTAACTACAGTTGGAAGCTTCCATTTCATCATCATCATCACGTACACCAGTACACAGTAACATAGTGCACAGTGGGGCAGAGTTGTAGAAAAGACCCTCCCCCCCAAACACACACATCAGCACCCTGCTGTTTACATGAACTGGGATGCAGCATGTCAATGGTGAGATTGTACTGGTATGGTTTCACCAATGATAGCATCTCCACCAAACTGGAACTCCTCTCAGTGTAGCTGGGAACCCCCAGCAGTGGCGTGTGTCAGTGCACTAGGGGGACTAGGCTAGTCCCCTAAATGTTCCCCTGGCACCTCCTTCTCAAAGCCCAGGAAGTGTATGTCCAACGTAGGGAGGAGGGCACAATGCTCACACACAAATCACCCTCACTAGCTGGCACCTCTGGCCCTAGCTGTTCCCCTATGATAAATTTCACCGCACACCAATGACCCCCAGCCTTGCTACCATTCCATCCTAGCTTGGTTTAAGTGACGAATCAGGGGATTTTGATCAAAACGGTTTTGTTTGTTTTTAGTTTTTTATTTATACTTTTTCAAATTTATGCGTTTCCTTATTTTTACAATCAATTTAACATTTCAAAATTTGACTTCCTTCCCCCTCTTTCTGCAGTACCTGCAATTAATTTTTTAAAATATCTTCTGCATAGCCAAATTCATTTAACTTGCTCATTTAACTATCTATTGTAGATATATGCACTCTTATAAAACTGCAGGTTATTACAATAAGCCTGCTAATGTTTTTATCTGTTTACAATTTATCTGCAAATATTCCATAAACTATTTCCATCCTTTTATTAAAAAAAAGTTTGGTATCTTGATTTCTTATTCTTGCATGGTGAGTTCCCACCTCCCCCCATAGAAATAAAGACACGGGACACAAGAATTCGAGTTAATGGGTCCAATTAGCACAACTTTATTGATTACAGGAATTGAGCGGTATTGGCTTAGGCATTGGTCCTAAGAACTAACTGGTTAACCACCAGTGGGAGGAGTTCTGCTAAGGCACGCCAACTAGGACCTCCCCTCGGGGTCACCGCGTGAGGGCGTGCCGTGGGCCCACAACTCCATAGGCTTAGGACAAGGCCACGCCCCCCGGAATCCTTTACCAGATTACCCTTTGTTTGGGGGAAGGTGATGGCGCTCCTTCCCCCTTCATCTGCATAACAATAAACTGTACCCCCACCAATGCCTAACTGCCAATACCGTGGAGTTGTGACGGTTTGCTACGAGGTAGATGAAAACCAAATGGCTGGTGCCAATCTGCCAGTTGGAAAAATTCCTACCAGGCCCCTAGACAGCGACCAACCAAAGTCCATAGCAATATCGGGGAGCCTACCTAACGGGTGGGAGGGGAGGGGAAACCAGGTCAGCTGTGGTGCGGGAAAGAGGGAGACCCTCGGCCACGCCAGACCTAAGTAGGCGAAGCCACGTCCCCCGAGCCAGCCAATTGGCTGGCTCGGGGAATGACGCATCTGAGGATTCCCTGCTATTGCGTGGGCAGGAGCAGCCCCCGCGAGTGTGGGAAGGGGTGTGAAGCCCGCAACCCCACCTCCTCCTTATCTCAGAAGTGGCTTTCCAGTAAGTTTTGCCATTTCTGCATATTCCATTAGTTTTTGTATCCATTCTTCCTTTCCTGGGACTTCTGCTTCTTTCCATTTGGGGCCAAGTAACATTCTAGCTGCTGTAGTGGCATACATAAATAAATTTCGATACATCACTGCACACTGGAAAGTATTTTAATTGTCCCATATTCATCCCACCTCTCTATTATTTTGTTATCTGAAATTAATATGGTTTGGAGGGTTTTTATATGTCAAGCTCTGTTCCATTTTGGACACAGGGATTTTACATCCTATAAATAAAATATTAAGCTGGACCAATGTACGGTGAGCAGAAATTGGAAAAAATTATCACATTAATATTAACACAGAGATACAAGGAATAACCAACATGAGGCCGAGCGAACTACCGTTTTATGACAACCATTGCCCCTCTTTGCTTCAAAACACGCCTTAATGCTTGTTATTCATACTGTTTCACACAGTTTAGCTTATGTTTTAAATATAAACCCTTCCTTATACCTAATTAGAAGGGGGGAAACTCCTCATTTAGGAGGTTTCTGCTGAGAGATAACCTTTTCTGCATGAGATAACAGTAGACGATAACATCCTACCCACTTGGGAGGCTTGTAAGCGACTGCAAAATTTTGTACTTGTATGTTCACCTATAGAAAGGTTATACAACCCTGAGGAAAGTATCATAGTAGTTAGTATATGAACCTACCGTATTTTTCGCCCTATAAGGTGCACTGGCCCATAGGACGCACCTCCTTTTTGGGGGGGATGAATAATAATAATAAAATATTCCCCCCCCAGCCGCAGGGCTAGGGCGGGGGAAGCCCAAGCTTCCCCCGACCCCAGCCCACAGAACAAGCTGCTGCCCGCAAGCCTTGCGTGCCCGCAGGACCTCCCGCCGGGCGCGCAAGGCTTGCAGACATCTGCCCGAAGCACGGGGCATCCTCCGGAGGGTGCCCCCTGCTTCGTGCTGCAGGCTGCCGCCCCAAGCCTTGCGCGCCTGGCGGGACCTCCCCCTGGGCGCGCAAGGCTTGCGGACATCTGCCCGAAGCATAGGGCGTCCCGTGCTTCGGGCTGAAGGCTTGCGGATAGCTTCCTGAAGTGTGGAGAGAGAGAGGGGTCGGTGCGCACCAATGCCTCTTGCTCTCCAGGCTTCAGCAAAAGCCTGCATTCGCCCCATAGGACGCACACACATTTCTCCTTCATTTTTGGAGGGGGAAAAGTGCGTCCTATAGGGCGAAAAATACGGTACATCATCTGCTTTATTTAGTGCTGCATTGAAACCTGCCTGCAGTTTCTTAAAACATTTCTTCCCCTGTGGAAGAGGCTTTGATTTGTCTGTGTTTTCTTTCTCAGGACACTTTAGATATTTGTCTTCAGATATTTGGTGGCACAGTGTTGAGCTTACTATGTAGTTGTGAAGTGGCAGTGGGTGGTGTGAGCATCTCTCTCTCTCTCTCTCTCTCTCTCTCTCTCTCTCTCTCTCTCCTTTTTTCTTTCTTCCTATTAAACATATCTCAAGCACTCTGCCATCTCCCCCGCTGCCTATGCTTCGTGATCTGAAATAGTCCCATGGGAGAAGTTACCTCAGGTTGTCTTCCCCCTGGGCTTTAAATGAAGAATGGGAAAATGAAGAATGGAAATGAAGAAAGGGAAGTGCCTTAGATCGGTGCACTCAATCATTCTGTTTTTTAAGGAAAGTCATTCCCTTTAGGTTAAAATAATAATAATCTGCATTGATTTCTTCAAAAGTGTGTATGTGTATGTATGTATATGGGGCTTTTCCCCCCCAGTTGGAGCTCACCAAAACTCAATTTCAGCACCTCTCAGGTGGGCACCATTCTAAGAGAACAAGGGTGAGCTCTGGCATCACTGTATCTAGAAAAATAGCACTGTATATGTATATGTATTTGTGTGTGTGTGTGTGTGTGTGTCTGTGTGTGTACACACACACACACAGCGCCCAACAACTTAACAAGACCCCACCAACAGCATACGAATCAATCTGGCTAACCTGACCCAAACACACACACACACACCCCACTCTCACACAAAAACAAATTTCGCTACAGCCAATCAAAGACAACCAACTACACTCTAGGCCAACCCCAACCTCTCTCACCACCAAAGAAATACAAGCGAATAGTAAAGAGAACCCACACAAGTGACGCTGACACAAAACCCCACACATACACTAAGTAGAAGCACTGCCACATGAACCCCCCCCATCATTCTCCCCTCCACCTCTTCCCCCCTTTTCTTCCTAATGTAATGCTAATGTCTCACAGCAAATGAAACTGTAGAAAACGCGACTTGGAAAATGAGACATTGCACATACTTTTGTAAACCAAGAAATCTTTATTCACACAAAAAGAGAACATACGAGATGAGCAGCTGCCAGGCACACAGTAGGAAGCATCCATGTCTTCTCGTGATTATAAGAAAGCCTAGCTGAGGTTGTCCTGTAGTTGCCAAAATTCAGTCACCCAAGAGTGCTGCAGAGTGCTTATTCAGATGATTTTTAGAATGAGAAAAGTACACTCTTCTCTGACACACACTATGTTCACCTTAAGAGGAAGGTAAGTGCCAAACCCCAGACCCCACCCCACCCAAAAAACACCCATGCATAATTTCTGAAAATGGTCTGGAAGCTCCAGTTAGTGCAAAATGTTGTGACTGGACTGTTGATGAGGACAGAAGAAGAAGAGTTTGGATTTGATATGCCGCTTTATCACTACCGTAAGGAGTCTCAAAGTGGCTAACATTCTCCTTTCCCTTTCTCCCCCACAACAAACACTCTGTGAGGTGAGTGAGGCTGAGAGACTTCAGAGAAGTGTGACTAGCCCAAGGTCACCCAGCAGCTGCATGTGGAAGGGCGGGGAATCGAACTCGGTTCACCAGATTATGAGTCTTCCGCTCTTAACCACTACACCACACTGGCTCCATCCCCAGAACCTATCTGTGGTGCTTAAACATTCTCAGTTGACCTAAGCTGCTCATCTTGGCCCCAAGGAAAGAACTGGGCCACTATGTCTCAGTAAGCTCTTAAATATTTACTCATTTCCACAATTAGAAGTTTCACACCGGAGGCACTGAACAGTGAAAAGATAAGTTTGTGTAGAGTAACCGTGACTTGCCGGTATGTGTTTGTGTTCAGTTACTTGGCTGTATCGTTCATCTGCTCTGTATTTCTCTGCACAGATGGAGAAAAATAAAAATCACTTTTGAGAGTTGCAGAAGCCAACAAAGTAACTTCACCCTGCGGGGTTCTAGAGGTTCTTAATTTAAACTATGAATCACTTGCCAAACCTAGAGAGAGACTTCTAAAGCGCCTTCCGTTGGGGGTGATTCTGTCTTTTCTTCTGCACTATATATTTCTGACATTTGGAGCAAGTTAAAGCACTTGAATAGCTGACAGTAATCTTCTCACTTAACTGTGGTTGATCTGCCTATTATTCAGCTGCCCTATAGAAAGTACATGACTCTTTGTTCTTGCCCTCCTCCATTTGCAATGGCAGACCCCCAGGAAAGTGATGTCACCCGGTATTTGTACAAATCAGCTCAAAACAATCTATCGAGTTTGTTTGTTGCTGTTCCCTTGGAATGGAGAGAGGGTGACTCAGAGGATGTTCTTTGGTGAGGGCAGTAAATATCTGAGGCCACTGCAATCTGAGTAAAATTCACAGATCTGTGTGGCATCCATGCAGGCATTGATAATGGAGAGGAATACGTAGTTTTCATTTGTGAACTGGATTAAAATTCTTATTAATTTACTGCAGCTAATTCTGAATCTGGACTCTGGACATATATGGTTTTACAGATTTTTTAAAAATGGTAAAAATGAAAGGATCTTAGAGAATTTTAAAAAAAACTTTATTGAATTTCAGTAACAAAAACCAAACAATATCACAAGAAAAAAGGAAATATAACAAATTACACAAAAATTAAATTAAATTTAAAAATACCAAAAAAATACATAAAAACATAGACTTCCCTCTACCCATGTTTGACCTCTTTCCCTTAATCATCTTTTATTCATTGTGTTATTAGTATTACATTGTTTTTGTTCCACTTCCATCCATTTCCTCAATATTTCTACCCTGTAAACTTTATTCATTGCATATTGATATATTTGTCCCAGAACAATGTCTTTTCATGTACTCATTTACACAATCCCATTCTTCAATTAATTTTTGATCTCTTTGTCCTCTTATCGCTGCCTTATCTTCAAGTCCCATAAAAGATATGAGGGGAATAGGGAGGGACGAATCTTGTCAGTTTTGATTCTGCAACAATTATCTTAAAAGAAACAACAGCACCTAATGACTTTTCCTTTTACTAACTTTTACTCAGTGTAGACCCATTGAAATTAATGTATCATTAATGTAAATTAATGTATCATGGCTATTAATTCCGTTGACTTTACTCTGAATAAAAGTTAGTTAAATACAACCCTGTGAAAATTCACCAGCATTCGAGTGCAGATTTCCCCACTTTTTTGCATCTTTGGCAAGCAATTTATACTAATACAATGCATATTATGTTTGTACGTTTGTTTAAAAAACAAATATATGCATTTTATGACACCTTCCCCTAATAAATTTTTTGGGGGGTACACACTGGTTGGTTGGAGAGGTGCATCACAAAATTTGGAGACTTGTGAATTTTGAAAGCTAGCTAGGTTTTGCTTCACATATTCATTCAAGAAATGTGAATTAGATAGTTTCTCATGAAATGTGAACATGCTCTAATTTCTCCAACTTCCCCAGAGAGGGGCTAGCACTGTGTCTGGACTGTGCATCTGCATGCTAGCTGCATACACAAACGGTATGTGACCACAGTTTAGGATTTGCGTGTGGAGGCCCCCAAGCCACCCCTCAAAATAAATCACAAATCACACATAATTTTTCTTTAAGGTTTTTGGCATAATTTTGGCCACAATTTTATTAAAATACATAATCTGTGAGTGGTTGCTTAGGCATTGGTTCTGACTATCTGTCCCCCCGCCTGGGACAGAACTGACTTTCTGAACTCCCTCGGAAGCCAGTGAAGGGAAAACAATATTGGGGATCAGTTGAACTGAGTGACAGTCCCTCACCACTCACCCAACCTGCTCCCCAAGTCTTGCCAGCCCTGGTCCCATTTCAGGGATTGGACAAAATCGTGGCAAGCCCCAGGATTCCTTTTACGGAATTCCCTTCCACACCACCATTGGAGGGGCAGGCCCAGCCTATCCTTACCCCTCCTCCACCAATTTTTAAAACCAATGCCTAACCGCAACCTTACAAGTTGTGACGAATTGCTAAATAGTAGGCAAAAACCAAATGGCACCAGCCAATCAGCCAAATGGACAAAATTCCTACTAGGCCCCTGCCCCAACGGCAGACGACCCCAGGACAGGCAAAGCAAGGTCAACCGGAACTCAGGGCTGGTGGGTGGGTGATCTGATGCACTCTGTGAAAGAGAAAGCAAAAGCTGAGTGCCCCACAATTTAAAGCCTTTGGTCCCACCCACCCCAAATTGCTACATGCAATTAGCCCCAGCAATCCGGCCATCCAATCGTTGCCCCAGGCCATCACAATTTTACCTGCCTGGCAACAGAGGGTTGGCCTGGCAGACCCCACCGCAACACGCGCTCTCATTTTAGGGAGAACACGCTCTGCGCATAACACTTCACTGTGGCTAATGAATAACAGAAGTGGGAGCTTCTGACCTCTTCCTTGTAGCCATACTGGAATTCGATGGAAGGGAGAAAACCATGTGAGTCTGAGGCTCACTGACGCTCATCCTCACCATGCAAACGCAGCCAATGTGACAGCAATAATTCAGCAGAACTTCCAATCCCCGCTGAGTTCTTGGTCCCCTTTCTAGCAAGAACTGTTTCAGTAACGTCTAAATGAATAGCAATTGGTTCTGCGCTGAAAGATACCATCAATGGCAACAATAACAGAGAACAAATTCCATTATCACTACCCTACCACCTTTGCTGCCTCCCAGCCTTCAGTATTGCAATGAGCGCTCACACTTTACATTGTGGGTGCCCTTTGTGGGATCGCATGCGGTGCTGCAGTTTCCAGGGAATTTAATGGCAAAAAGGGGCTGGCCTGCTTCTCGGTGTTATTATTGGAGGTTCATGCCCAGCCTCAGCAGTCAAGTTTCATTGCTGGGAGGTGGGGCCAGCCCCATTTATAAATAGGGGGTGGAGCCGACAGTAGCCAGGCAGTTGGCTCTGGAGATTCACACTCCCTACCCTCCCTTTGTTTAATGTTTCTTGTTTACAGGTTAACTTTTTCTTCCTGTTTAGCGGGAGCTGCTATGGTCTTTGACTGGTTGCTGTTGAAGGACCAAGAAGAAATTTTCCTGCATTGGCAGGTTTTGTCTTCCCCATAGCAATCCGTCACAACTTTGGCCGTGGGTGGAATCCTTTTCTTCCCTATATGGGTGTGTGTGTGAAGTGGTGACTCACCCCCCTGTGGTGGCGATTCCAGGGTCCCCCTCTTAAAGGGGTTTTATATATATATGGGTGTCACTGGCCATACACTGAAAGTTGTCAGTGAACTACCCTGTGTGGGGGGATATGGGCTGGGCTGCCTGCTACACTTATGTCTCGCAGAGCACCCCCATATCCCATTTACCCTGATGTGCCCCAGTTCACCTGGCTGGGGGGCTGGGAGGGATACACCCCCAAGGCCTAAGCCAAGGTCTTCCTACATTTGGAAGTTTAATAAAGTTGTGGCCTAATTTTAATTCCATAACATGTTGTCAGAGTCTTTATTCCTTTCTTGTGATCCCTGGGGGCTGGAGCTGTCACTGCCTGGTCGCACAATGCAGTCAGCCCAAACAGTTAGTGAGTGAGTCTGTCCTTTCCGTTCAGGGGCATCATTTTGTTTTTAATAAGATCTGACTAAAGTTATATGGTATGTTTTCTTTGAATGGCACATCAGCTGTTATCGTCACTGCCGTATTGTGTCTGAACTTGTCATCGTGCACAGTACATATGTCTCCGTCAAAGCTCTTCCCATGGAATAATGATGTATAAATGTTGTTGTCGTTCTTAGCTGGGATGAGGGAGGGAGCGAAGGGAGGCAACACCTTTCAATAAATTCGCTGAAGACTTTGTATCAGATTTAAAAGATACATCTAATATTGGGTTCCTTGTTTCAAAGACGCTGTAATTTGACAAAATGAATTACCTGCCAGAGCTGTGTTATACTTTCATCAAGATATGTTTCATAAGAAAGAAATGGCTGAAGAAAGAAAGAAAAACCAGGTGATAAAGTAGGATTCATTTAGCTCCTATGAATGGAAGACACATTTTCTTGAAGGTATTATTTCATTTGCCTGCTTTATTAAAACAGACTATCTGCTACCAAAAACAAAACAAAAAACACACCCTAATAGCAGCTTTTCAGCAGAACACTCTTCTGGTGCATTATTACTTTCATTTATATTTTATTTGGTTCCTTTATTGAGGGGAGGCGCAAGCCAGGGGGAAAGATGTAAAGCCCTATTAACTTTGTACAAGACACTGAATTGGGAAGCTGCAAATGCAATTCATATGTGGAGTTCCATTTCGGCACACATATGCCGTGTAAACATGCATTAGGGTTGAGATGGACAAACCAGTTTCTCTCCACTCTGTGTCACTTTTTACATATAGAAATTATCTGAAATAGACAACGTACATGGCTTGGCGCACAGATGTTGTGTGGGACAGATGTATGTATACACTCGTTCAATTCTGCTACGCATTTAGCAACCTGGAGTGGGACTTCCATGTAGATTGGGTGAGGGAGGGATCCAGAACTGGCCCACTGTCTGTGGAATGGGGTGTAAGAATCAGGTGCAGTCAAACACAACATGGGTAGAGTAGACATGAAGGTTATCTCAGTCCTCCAGCCATAACTTCCTGCTTTCCAGAACTGAGACGAAACTTCCTATGTGTAACTCGAGATGGGTGTAGCCTCTCCTGAAGTAGAAAGAACCAGAACCACTGGCTGGTGACCATCTTGTCTCTCTTGTCTCTATCAATGCCATCTTAACAACAGCACTACTAAGATGCACACTTGGCTCCAGGCCAAGAAAAGAAAAGGGGGGTTTTCTCCCATAAGGAGATAGTCACCACATTTAAACTATGTTCTAACCTTTTAAGTCTGCCTTCTGGGAACCTTTGTGTGAACAGATGATTACTTGTGATTAAACGTTTTATACTTTACAGAAGAGTGTGTAGCATCTTATTTTAGGAGGGATTAAATGGGGACAATACCAAGAAATATTTACAGAGACTCTTAACAAGTCTAAGCAAGCTATCTGCTGTGTGTGTGTTTAAAAAGTGGAATGTTAACGCTGCTGATTTTGTTGAACTTGTAAAGACAAGTTGGGATAGCATATCTTAGACAAGATATCTTTCCCCGCATCCCTAAACATTCCCACACTTTCCAGGAATCGTAGCATGTGTGAAAGCAAGGTTCGTCTCTTCCTCTCAAGCATGCAATTCAGAACCTCCTTCCCTGACCCACCCCCTGCACACAGTTCCATGGGTTGGAATTTGGCACATGTGAGAGCATGTAACTGTCATAGCTGGTTTGAGTGTGTGTGTGTGTGTGTGTGTGTGTGTGTGTGTGTGTGTTTGTATGGATCGTAGCTGCAGAGAGAAGGGATAAACCTCCCCGCTCTGTGCCCCTGAAACCCCAGTGTGTAGCTTGGCTCTCATATACTGTAGAAGCCATGGGTGTGAACTTGAATCAGTAGATTAATCAACTTGCATTGGAGGGGCAGCTTAAATAATTGAAGTCAGTGGGAGTCTGATAATGTGCAGCTATGCAGTCCTCATTGATTAATCAGTATTAGCTTTACTGCTTATTTTGTCCAGTTGTCAGACTTTCAGAATTGATCTCTTCATTGCTGTTTGCTAATAGGTTATGCAGGCTATTTCATTAGTCTTCTTCTAAAGAGAAACTAAAAAAGAGTAAGGTTACTCTCACACTCTTTTAACAGATGCATTCATAGGAAAGATACACAGATCCATCTGTCTCCCATTTATCAAAAAACAGTGTAAAGAAAAACAATGTTAAGGCCAAGTATTTCCACATTGTTACTACTATTATTATTATTACTACTATTATTATTTTTATCATAACCATCATAATTTCACCATGTAACACTTGGATTAGGTTCCATAAGAGTCCATCCAAGATACCTTCCTCTAAATTTTGCTAGATTAAGTGAAAACAATGCCTGCTTGTTTGTTTTACTCATTTATATGCTACCATATGACCAATTTCTCAGGGTAGCTACCAACCAGAATAAAAGCAAATCAAAATTCCAAAAGATCTTGACAATACAACACAGAAGAGCAGCATAAGGACAGGTTGCAAAAAGAAAACTAGCTAGACCTAGGGCAAATTTCAAAAAGTCTGAGAAAATGTAAAGGTATGTGCTTTGAGTTAAATTGAGAGGGTTGGCACTACCATTAGTTAGAGTGAACCGATACCTCAGGGAGAAGATGGTGCAGGGTAATTCAGCCATGTTGAATTAAGATTTCAAATGCGAGTCCAGTTGGCTTTTAAAAGAGGGAGAAAGAGTGCCATATTGTCCTGTGCTTCAGGCAGCAAAATGTCTTGAGCCAGCGCTGCAAACTGAGAACAACCTGGGTGCTAGTGAGGAGGACATTTGGTAGGTAGAGTGTCAGCACCAAGAAGGCCTTTTCTCCAGGAGCCACTTGCTCACCCAATTATGGCGTCTAGAGAACAGCTTCCTAAAGTCTGGGTAGGATTCTACATTGTCTGATTTGCAGCAAATGGGATCATCTTTAGAATGGTCCTTGTTGCAGGCAGGCCCCCAGCCCGCTTCCTCCCTCCACCCTGGCATGGGTGGAGTAACGCTTTCATGCCAGGGTGGCATCACAATCAACCCAGTCCTATTGGTGGGGGAATTGTGAGGAGTTTAAAAGCGGCAGCGTGACGTGGGCTGTGTACCTGCTTCATGCTGCCGAACACCCGCCCACCCTCCCTGTAATTTATGTGTTCTCTGGCCTTGCTTTGGGTGTTGGTTGGTCGCCTATCTTGGGACAGGGGCCAGGTAGGAATTTTTCCATTTTGCAAATTGGCACGGGCCACTTGGTATTTGTCTACCTCTTAGCAATCGTCACGACTTTGTAAGGTTTGGCGGTTAGGCATTGGCTCATTGAATTGTGGGGGAGGGGAGGTCAGCCATTGCCTGCCTCTCCATTGACCAAGGGTATTCCAGTAAAGGAATCCAGGGCCTGGTTCCTGTCCGAAGTCCGCTTGAGGGGCTAGGGCCATGCCAGGCCTCTGGGAACACCGAGGAAAGCTACAGGCGGGTTCCCCCGTTGTGGCTTCCTCTTGGGGTGGTTTACCCTTATTGACTACCTGCAATGCTGGCCAGAGTCCGATATAGTCTATGTCAATGCCTAAGCCAATACCGCTCACATTTCTGTAATTCAATAAAGTTGTGGCCTAAAATTTTGCCAAGAACCTTAAACTAAATATTCTGTGTCCTTGTGAATTTATTTTAACAAGGGGCTGGTCTGGGGGCCTTGCCACGCAACTATGGCATCCAAGCTGTTGCCGATATGAGTGATTTGATCTTCCACAGTGCCTAGAAGCAGGCATGGTTCATTCACCAGACCAGATTGGAAAATCTACCAGACTCCTCAGAAAAAGCTCCACTGAATGGGGAACAGACAAGAGTGGTAGTTAAGAATGGCTTCTTCCCCATCATCATGGCCACAAAGAATGCCTGATAATGATGTCTCACCACTGTTTGGTTAGAGTTGTGACAAATCATTCTGTGCCTGCATTGTAGACATCTCCCAGTCTTGACTCCAGCTTTCCTCTGGGCTAAGAAGATGAATGTGTTGTGCTCATCAGGAGAAAGCATCTGGATGTGATCCTATCAAACACATTCCACAGAGCAACCAGGGTTGCAACAGGAGCACAAACCACAGCAGTGATAAAATTATAAAGACTGAAAACAACAAAGTTACTTATTAGTACCAACTGTTCTTCATGGTCCTCTTGTGCTGGTCCTGGGGGTTAACCGTGAGGTGAGGTCCAAGTCTAGTTTGAGGTCGAGGGTGCAGTAATGAGGCAGTCCATCAAAGCTGAAGCTGGGTGCAAGGCAGAGAGTTGGGTGAGGTCAGGAGCTCCAGCAGAACAGGGTACAGGCAGGAACTGGCTACCAACAATGTTGCTCCCGCAACCTGGGACTTGGGCTGGCTGGCTTTTATCTGCCCGAGGCATAGGGCAGCCCCGATCCTCAGGTGACTCGCCTCTCCTGGTCTGGAGGCGAGCACTCCTCCTGCGGGAACTTAGTTCCCTCCGCCTCTCTGCCCTGAGCCTCTGCAGCTCAGGAGAGGCTGGAGGGTTACCGGACCCAGAGGCAACCTCAGCTTCCCCTGACGGGGCTGAGAGTGGAGCACCTGCAGGCAATGGGTCCTCCATCACCTCAGGAGCCAGAGCAGACTCAGCTGGTGCCTGCACCTGAGGATCAAGCACAGCTGAGGACCCTTCAGGCTCAAGCCCCAGCTCGTTCTGGAGGTGGGGAATCCAGTGCAGGCTGGGATTCCTCAGGTTCAGCATCCGAGCCCGAATAACAGGCCATCACACCTCTAAACAGTAAACACCCAGAGATGGATGATGATCATTTGAATTATATTTCAAGTGTAGTAGTAAAGTGGTTTGGAGTTATAAGCATATCATGTCGGTATGCAGTTGACTGTTGTTGAACTTGATTCAGATCTTGAGCTGGGACTTTTTAAAAATGTATTTTTATTTAAGATTTTCTTGATTTACAAAAGTATGTGCAATTTCTCTCTCTCTTATCTTTTGGGGTTGGACTCGATGGCCCTTGTGGTCTCTTCCAACTCTATGATTCTATGATTCCCCCATGTAACATTTTTTACAAATCGGTTTCATTTATCGAGACATTAGGAGGAAAAGAGGGAAAGAGGTGGAGGGGGGAAGATGAGTGGGGTTGGGGTTGGGGTTGGGTGGCAATGTTTCTATTTTACTTAATGTTGAATAGTGGAAAAGATGGACGAAGGACACAGCTCTGTTGGATTCACAGCTCTTTATTGCAGCAGTTAGAACTGCTCCTGAAATCAGACTGACTGCAACCTAGCTGGCTGCTTTTTATAATACTAAGTAACTTGAAACAGTAACAACTTACAACTAGCTAATCAATCAGGAGCGACAGTTTTCAATCCTTCGTTTACATACTGGTGGCCCTGAGTGAGAACTGCCACTAATCTTAATACATAGCAATTAATACATGTGGGGTTTGGTGTCAGCATTGCTTGTGCAGGTTCTCTGCTGTTCACTTGTGTTCCTTTGGTGGTGAGAGAGGTTGGGGCTGGCCTAGGGTGTGGTTGTCCATTTGTGGTTGGCTGTAGTGGTCTTTGTTTTCATGTGTGAGTGGGGTGGGTGAGTGTTTTGGATCAGGTTAGCCATATTGATTTGTATGCTGTTGGTGGATTTTTGACATTGTCATGTTGGGCTGTGTATGTGATAAAGGGGAGCCAAAGTCGTTTATGCTTCATAGCTCAAACATCTGATTGAACCCTCATCAAGCCTGCTGAGATCTAAGTAATGCCTCTGGTCAAAATTCATTCAGGAGATCAAAATTGTAGCAGGAAGTTATCCCAAAACATAGGAGATATATATAGTTTTTAATATCTTAAAATGAAAGGTAGGCCTACGGTTCTTATTGACATCTGGGAGTTGAAAGCTGTGGTCTGTGGTTGTGCCTGGCTTCTCTGCTGATCTGCAGTTTTTCATCCAGTGTGCTGGTTTTTAGTATTGTGGTATTTCAGACCCCCCAGGTGTCCCATTTTCCAGGGACAGTCCCAATTTTACAGAAGCCGTTTTGATTTAATCTTGGAATGTCCTGCTTTTCCCTAGGACTGGACGTTCCTATTTTCATTGATAAATGTTGGCGGGTATAGTACTGCACCCCTAATTTCATCAAAGAAATGGCGGAGGTTGCAATCTTTAGAAGACATTCTGAAGGCAGCTCTGTATAGGGAAGTTTTTTAATGTTTAATGTTTTCATATGTTTTTATGTATGTTGGAAGCTGCCCAGAACTGCAGGGGCAACCCGGCCAGATGGGTGGGGCATTATTATTATTATTATTGAATAGGACATCACTACAGTGGTACCTCCAGTTGTGGATGAGATCCGTTCCAGAGCTCCGGTAGGAATCCAAGGTTTCCCTAACTGGAGATGCCTGTTCTGCACATGCGCGCAGTGCATAGAGCGCTTCTGCACATGGGTGAGTGGCGAAACCCGGAAAAATACTTCCGGGTTTTCCGCTTTCACAACCCAAAGTTTACGTTACCCGAGGGTAATGCAAGCCGAGGTCCTACTGTATTTTCATCAGAGAAATGTTGGAGGATATTGGGGTTTGAGCAGTTTTTTAATTTTATTTTTCGTAGGTTGGCTTCAGTAATAGTAAATATGGGTATAAATCAATAAATACAATGAATTGTATCCAGAAGTGCTTCCTGTTTATGGAAATATTTTTGATGGAGCAGAGATTCTTCTGAATGGAAGGGGGATAGATAATTTTCCTAAATCTGCTCCAGAAGTTATGGGGACTCTCCAGAACAGTATGGGATGTGGGAAAGTGAATCGGGGAAAAAACATTTTCCTTCTTCTGTTTGCAAGATTCTCCTTTGGACTGAAGGTCTTTCTGGCTATGACAAGGCCCAGTTGAATCCAGAGCTGTGTTGTTGTTGTTGTTGTTTAGTCATTTAGTCGTGTCCGACTCTTTGTGACCCAATGGACCAGAGCACGCCAGGCACTCTTCCAATGCCTCCCGCAGTTTGGTCAAACTCATGCTGGTAGCTTCGAGAACACTATCCAACCATCTCATCCTCTGTTGTCCCTTTCTCCTTTCCCAACATCAGAGTCTTTTCCAAGGAGTCTTCTCTTCTCATGAGGTGGCCAAAGTATTGGAGCCTCAGCTTCACAAACTGTCCTTCCAGTGAGCACTCAGGGCTGATTTCCTTAAGAATGGATGTGTTTGATCTTCTTGCAGTCCATGGGACTCTGGAGAGTCTCCTCCAGCACCATAATTGAAAGGCGATCAGCCTTCTTTATGGTCCAGCTCTCACTTCCATACATCACTACTGGGAAAACCATAGCTTTAACTGTACGGACCTTTGTTGGCAAGGTGATGTCTCTGCTTTTTAAGATGCTGTCTAGGTTTGTCATTGCTTTTCTCCCAAGAAGCAGGCGTCTTTTAATTTCGTGACTGCTCTCACCATCTGCAGTGATCATGGAGCCCAAGAAAGTAAAATCTCTCACTGCCTCCATTTCGTCCCCTTCTATTTGCCACGAGGTGATGGGACCAGTGGCCATGATCTTTGTTTTTTTTGATGTTGAGCTTCAAACCATATTTTGTCAAGCGCTGTAGGTATACCTATAAAGCACAGGGGGGAAATATTTACTGTGGGGTGATGGGAGCAATGAAAGACAACAGGGACGAGTCTAGGATGCTGATCTGGAAGAACCTAATTACTGTAGTTCCACTTGTCTCATCAAATAGTACTTTCATGCTTATCAGATTTTTAAAAGGCCCTTTTTCTTCCTCCTTGTTCAGTTACTGCAAATTAATAGCAACACTGCCGAATCTAAGCAACTGTTGTTGCATTAAGGTATTCGAAATGGGTACAAATGTCTACTGATGGTATAGAGTTACACTTTAAATGAATAGCAAGGGTAATTTCACTCCATTGTAAAATGATTTTAATTTTAATTTTACTGTATTACTGAACCAAAAAGAGACTAATTTTGTATCTAATTTAGCAGAGCTGAGTCACAGCTATTGTTTTTAATGGCATCGTGGTGTTTTGCTGGTGGAAAATGCAGAACGCAAGAACATTTTAATATGTGAAATTATAACAAGGCCATTCATTCATCTGATGGTAGCCGTAAATGGAAGACAAAGTCAAAGGAGAGAGAGAGAGAGAAATGGAAAATGCAGTTTTTAAATATGGATACCCCCAACAAAAAAGCTATGCAACTACAAAAATCAATATTAATTTAGAGTGTAAGCATTATCCTTTTATGTACTGTGCTCTCGGGGTACAACTTTCTTGTTTAATCACTTGTAGTTTGGGGAGGCAGGGGTTGTTCAAGAAGTAGGCAATGCTCAACAGGACAGACAGCCATACAACAGTTTGGTGGTCTCATGTGCAAATTTTATTCCCCAGGAAAGGAAAATAATGTTTGTGTGTGCCTCCCTTCCCAGAAGGTCCAGTTGTGGCCGACTCTGGGGTTGTGACTCTCATCTCGCTTTATTGGCCGAGGGAGCCGGTGTACAGCTTCTGGGTCATATGGCCAGCATGACTAAGCTGCTTCTGGCGAACCAGGGCAGCACACGGAAACGTTGTTTACCTTCCCGCCGGAGCGGTACCTATTTATCTACATGCACTTTGACGTGCTTTCAAACTCACCCCATCACTGGGATTCGAACCGCCAACCTTCTGATCGACAAGTCCTAGGCTCTGTGGTTTAACCCACAGCGCCACCCGCGTCCCTGAAGCATCCCATAGCAAGCTATTATTTGGCAATGGTGAGAAGGAGCATTGAACCAGAATTGTTGCCTCTCTTTGGCACCCTGCTAGACTAGCGGCTATTCAGATGAAGTACAGTGGTGCCCCGCAAGATGAAGGCCTCGCAAGATGGAAAACCCGCTAGACGAAAGGGTTTTCCGTTTTGGAGGCGCTTCGCTAAACAAATTTCTCTATGGGTTGCTTCGCAAGACGAAAAAATCTTGCGAGTTCCCGCAGGTTTTCCCCGCTTTTTTGCCCTTTTCCTAAGCTCTAAGCCGCTTATCAGCTGATCCGCTGATAAGCCGCTTCTCAGTTGATCGCTAAAAGCCGTTAGACCGCTAATAGCGCTAATCCGCTAAGCTGTCAATGGGCTTGCTTCGCAAGACGAAAAAACTGCTAGACGAAGAGAATCACAGAACAGATTCTTTTCGTCTTGCGAGGCACCACTGTAATGTGATTTACCCTGGTCCTGTGGGGCCACATGTTGCAGAGAGAAGTGAGGGGCAGAGGGGCTCGTCAGCCTGGGAAGGTAGGCCATCTAGGACAAGTAAAACTCTGATCCTAAACCTCTGCTGCCTTGTGGAATATATCTGGGAGAGGAAAAGGCTAAGGATGAAATAATTCCAAAGTGGAATCCATTAGACGGTTGGATGGTTCCTTGTATCCCTGCTTCCTGCAACTCCTGTAGCCAAGCTGGTGCCAAACAAATTGCACAACTTTCCTTTAGACTACAACAGTGAGGTTGAGAAGGATGTACAAACTTTGGTTCTCAAACTTAATCTGTTCCAGAAGTCCGTTCCAAAACCAAAGCGTCCCAAAACCAAGGCACACTTTCCCATAGAAAGTAATGCAAAATGGATTAGTTTTTTTCCAGACTTTTAAAAACAACCCCTGAAACAGCAATTCAACGTGAATTTCACTATCTAACTAGACCATTGATCCATAAAATGAAAGCAATAATCAATGTACTGTACTTTAAAAAAATGAGACAGTATTGTAGATGATAATTTATTTATTTATTTATTTAAAAAAACAACCTTACCTTCATTGATGATAGTCATTGTTTGGATGGAGGGCTTTTATCACAAAAACAAATTAAATGAAAAAGCCTCAAAAACAAAAACACAAAATAAATAGCAAAAACAAAAGTGCCAAACTTAATCCATTCCAGAAGTCCGTATGACTTCCGAAATGTTCGAAAACCAAGGCACAACTTCTGATTGGTGCAGCGCCCTGGAAACAATAGCTGACAGCTGCATTGGACGTTCAGCTTCCGAAAAATGTTCAAAAAATTGAACACTTCTAGGTTTTCGGCATTTGGGAACCAAGGCGTTTGAGAACCAAGGTACCACTGTATTGTTGTCTGGGCAGCCCAGGACCTCCAGACACACTGCCCAGGCTTGCACCTTGGGGGTGTTACTATAGTCCTCCTAACATAGTGGTTTGGCTTGACCCCCAGAGGAGCACACTAATGTTGTATTATTTTTAACACTCGATTGGAAGCTGCCCAGAGTAGCTGGGGAAACTCAGCCAGATGGGTGGGGTATAAATAATAATAAATAATAAATAAATAATAGATTATTATTATGTTTCTTGAGACAGACAGATGTCAATAACAACAACATCATGAGAGAATTTCGTAAATCATGTTTTCCCATGTGTCACTGTTCCAGTCTTGAATAGTTGCCTTGTGCAGTTGTTATTTAAAAGGGGGGGGGGAATCTGATGTGTTAAGTGTACCTGATGCGTTTGGTTCAGCACTGTGATCAGCATGCTGAGTGCATATTGCAAGGGTGCTAGTCGAGCTATGGAAGAATCAGGCAGCTGGTCATCTGAACAAAACACATGTTCTTTTCTGAATTCCTTTTGACCTGACTTCACCTCATCTTCCTCTCCTTTTGTTCTTTCCAGCTGTGTCAAATGTAAGCTCCTCAAGTCAGGAACCTGTTCAATTTGTGAGACCGTTTCCCAAAAAAGGGTTCTTACCACTACCCAGCAGCAATGATCAAATCTGCTATTTTTGGGTTTGCTCTCATTTTTCGAAGAGTAAATTCAATTCTTGACAGCTCCACATCACTTCACAATTCTTTTAAACAAATCCTCATGAAAATCCATCAGCATGTTAGTGCAAATTTATCCTGGTATAAATATTTCCGTATAGAATTTCCCCCAACGTACCCATCCTTGCAAAGCAATTTTCACTAACATAATGCATTTGGTATGGTTTTTAAAAACCAATACATGTACTTTAATCCACACTTTACCTGATATATGCATTTTGAGCACATTCCTTGTGCTCCAAAAAAAAAAAAACCAACAAAAAAAAAACTGCACTACAATTTTTAAAGAAATTTTGAAGAATGGCCGTTTCTATTAGCAAACTAGAATTAGGGCAGGGTTTTCCAGAATTGGGTCTCCTGCTGTTTTTGGACTACAGTTCCCACCATCCCTGACCAGTGGTCCTGAAAGCTAGGAATGATGGGAGTTTGAGTCCCAAAACAGCTGGAGACCCAAGTTTGGGAAACAATGAATTAGTGAAACTCAGTTCACTAGGAGCAAGGAGATTTGACAACCTCATAGCACAATGCTACACATTTACTCAGAGGTTGTCATAATAACAGAAAAAGAGGCAATGGCCCATCTAGTCTAGCGTTCTGTTCTCGCAGTGACTAATCAGCTGTCTATGGGATGCCCGAGTACCTTTTGAGTCCTACTAAGCCCAGGCTGCAGTCCTGACCCTTTATTACCTTAGAGTAAGCCCCATTAAAGTCAACCGAATTTTCTTCTGTGAATACATGATTCAGATTGCGCTGTAAGGCTCTGATCCTATGCGCACTTTCGTTGGAATAAGCCTGATACAACACAGTGGCATAAATATTGGAAGTTAGCATTTGGGCTAAATTTGCATTTTGGGGAAATGTATTCTCTCTCTTGATAATGCAGATACTTGGAAAATAATGAAATTACTCTGCAATTACCCAGGCATTTTGCTCTCTCCCACTTAAGTAAAAGCTTCTAGCAATAGACTCACACCTTCTTCACTTGAGAAAGCCGGAAAGAAATATGGAGATAGAGGGGGTGGCGATGGGAGTGGGATTTCAGACAGGAAAGAGATGCAGGAAGAGAATTATGTACACAGCAGATGACAGCATGAATCAGGAATTTAGAGAGCTTGGAGCTCAGCATTATAATATCTTTTTGTCTTGTAACTTTATAATGTCTTTCTGTCTTGTAGGTTTTATCTTTTTGTATATGCAAAAACAATTCATCAAAGAACAATAAAAATGCAAAGAGGGGAACGGTTCACAGCTTATATCTGCTCTCTGTGTAATTACAGGCACACATTTGTAAAGCGAATAGGTCTATTAAAGCTGTACGGACTCAGTACAATCCTCCATAACCGAGCTTTTAGAATTGGCATTGCAATATTAAAATATGAAAAAAAACAAAAACCCACTGTAAATAGAGACTACAGAATGGAGAAAGAGGAGGCTGGCAGAGAATAAAAAGACCTGGAATGTGATCAGTCAGACTAGAGGTTAGCAAGGAAATGTAGCCAATCACAGCTCAGCTCCCTGATGAATGGAGTTTCAGGATAGCTATGTTTGTAGATTCATCTTTTTTCACATTCACTAACCAGATGCATGCTTAAACATCACTGGGACACGGGTGGCGCTGTGGTCTAATCCGCTGAGCCTGTTGGGCTTGCTGATCAGAAGGTTGGTGGTTCAAATCCGTGTGACAGGGTGAGCTCCCATTGCTCTGTCCCAGTTCCTGTCAACATAACAGTTAAAAAGCATGCCAATGCAAGTTAAGGTTACCAGATTTTTCCCCCCAATGAATCCAGGGACACTTTTCAACTTCCTATTAAATAGATGGATTTTGTCAGGGGACTGATTTGTAAATCCGGGGACAGCCCCTGGCAAACGGGGACATCTGGTAACCTTAATGACTTGCATAAATAGGTACCGTTGTGGCGGGAAGGTAAACAGCATTTCCATGTGCTCTGGTTTCTGTCACAATGTTCTGTTGCACCAGAAGCAGTTTTGTCATGTTGGCCACTTGACCTGAAAAGCTGTCTGTGGACAAACGCTGGCTCTCTCGGCCTGAAAGCGAGATGAGAGCCGCAATCCCATAGTCGCCTTTGACTGACTTAACTGTCCAAGGGTCCTTTACCTTTACCCTTTTTAAAGCATCACATATGCCCAGCTTAGCAGTGCAATTTGTGAAGCGGCCCATAGTAAAGGCAAAGGGACCCCTGACCGTTAGGTCCAGTCGCGGATGACTCTGGAGTTGCGGCGCTCATCTCGCTTTATTGGCCGGCGTACAGCTTCTGGATCATATGGTCAGCATGACTAAGCCGCTTCTGGCAAACCAGAGCAGCGCATGGAAACGCCATTTACATTCTTGCTGGAGTGGTACCTATTTATCTACTTGCACTTTGACGTGCTTTCAAACTGCTAGGTTGGCAGGAGCTGGGACAGAGCAACGGGAGCTCATCCCATTGCAGGGATTTGAACCGCCAACCTTCTGATCAGCAAGCCCTAGGCTTTGTGGTTTAACCCACAGCGCCACCCACGTCCCATAGCAAGGTATTATTTGGCAATGGTGAGAAGGAGCATTGAACCAGAAATGGTGCCTCTCTTTGGCACCCTTCTAGACTAGTGGGTATTCAGATGAAGTAATGTGATTTACCCTGGTCCTGTGGGATTGGATTCATGTGCTGCACTGCAGCATCTGAAATGGAAAGGAAAGCTATGTGAGATGGGTGAAAGAAGTGGTAAAGAAAGTAGGAAGAGCTCCAGTGCTTCAGGAGAAAGGCCCACCTAGTCCAACATCCTGTCCTCACAGTGGCCAACCAGATGACTATGGGAAGTCACAAGCAGGGCATGACTCCAAGGATGCTCACCCTACTTATATTCCTTAGCAACTGGTATTCAGAAGTATACTGCCTCCAGCTATGGAGGTTAGGGCAGGGTTAACCAAACTTGGGTCTCCAGCTGCTTTTGGACTACATTTCCCATCATCCCTGGTCACTGGCTCTGCTAGCTAGGGATGATGGGAGTTGTAGTCCAAAAGCAGCTGGAGACCCAAGTTTGGGAAACTCGGCACGAGGGAAGATTAATTAGCAGCTACTACTCCCACACCAGGACCATAGCTCCCTAAATCCAATGACACTTGTATATTCATTCATTCATTCATTCAACCTTTATTGACATAATTTAGACAATAAAAATAAAACAGCCATGGAACAATGGTAATCCGGACATATTAAACACATAAAACATGTAAAAGACTCAGCAGTAGTTTTAAATAAATTAAGTACAGTGGTACTTCGGGTTAAGAACTTAATTCATTCTGGAGGTCTGTTCTTAACCTTAAACTGTTCTTAACCTGAAGCACCACTTTAGCTAATGGGGCTTCCTGTTGCCGCTGCGCCACTGGAGCACGATTTCTGTTCTCATCCTGAAGCAAAGTTCTTAACCCGAGGTAATATTTCTGGGTTAGCGGAGTCTGTAACCTGAAACGTATGTAACCTGAGGCATCACTGTAGTTTTAAATTTGCCTTTAAAAATCTCGACTAAGTATCCTGAAACAATCCCAGAAGTTTTCGGCATATCATCTCTCAACAGATATTGGATTTCTCATACCCTGAATTACAGATTCTTTGCAGCTGCTGGCATACAAAGTAGCCATGCCATTTCCACAACACTACTGTGGCAGGGAAATCTTGACTCGGTTTTAGGACTGCTATTTCCAACCATGCTTATTTTATTAATTAAATTTATATACCACTCTTCATCTGAGGATCCCTAATGCTTAGGGAGGAATTAAATGTTGCACTATCATGATTGTTCTGTCAGTGCAAGCATCTCAGCTTTCCAGATGAAACAACCCCTCTCTTCTCCCCATGTGCTATTTTGGGGTTCTCCCAACCTTTCAGAGTGAATTTAGGTGGGGAGTGTAGGGGGAGGAGAGAAAGACCCATTTTGCTAGTGGGAACCCTTGTGCTTGCTACCACACTGGGCTGCTTGAGTTCAGCCCTTAATATTTGGTTGATCCAGCCTAATCTAACCACCTGTATTACTCCAGGGTGTGAGAAAGTTAAAACACAGAAGTGGAAACAAGAGGAATTACCGACAAAGTAAGAATGGCAATTGAAGTTAATGGAGTATGCGGAACTGGCCAGGACCAGAAGTTCATCAAGGACTGGACTAAATTTGTAAATTATTTGAAAGACAATTATAATCAAACACATTGGTTAGGATTGCAAGAGGCTTTGTAAGGAAAGGTATAAAAATCACTGCAGAAAAGAATAAGAAAATATGATGCTTTGATGTTTTTGATTTGAAAGCAGTGGTCAAGTAGTGAAAATGCAGAAATTTGAAATGAAATATAGAAAATCATAAGGAAGGTTTGAAGGAAGTCATGGCCCTAAAAAGTCAAATTTTGTAATATAAGAGGAGAGATTGTAATGGAAAGCATTATTGTAAAATTAATAAAAATGATATGGGAAAAAAGAAAGAAAGTTAAAACACATGGGCTCCAAAGTAATAGTGCATGCACAGTTTTCATGTCCCTGAAAACGTAGCTGGAATTGTGCCAATCAGCTCTTTAGCAATGGGAATGGTGGAGACTGAATCCAGCCATTGGGAACAGCTAATTGGTGCAACTCCAATTTCTTGTACAAAGTTATGCATGCATGACTAGTGGACTAGGCAAAAGAAAGAGTAGCCCTATAGTTCTCTCCCACTGAAAGTTAGAGGGTTTAAAAGTCTTTAACTTTGTCTGAATCATGTCTGCTGTTTGTGAACTTGATACACAAAGGAATGACACACTCTTATATATGCTTGTGGTGTTCTCTTGCTTTGGAACTGGTTTTCATGGTTGCTGTTAGTTCTATGAAAAGCTGTCCTGATCATGGAGATAACGCCACATGTCTCAGCGGATTGTTTTGCATGAATATGTTTGGGCAGATAGGTATGAATATGCATGCCTGCTATAATTAAATCTCAAGGAAATAGGGTTTCATCTGGAAGTCTACATAAACTGAAACTCTAGGTCAAATATTATTTTAATCACATTAAACACTTTCAGACACCGATTTAAGTTTAATTACAAGTGCTGCCTGAAACAATATTATTAACACAAGTTGCTTTCCATCGTTTGCATATCTTGACCCCAAGTAATAATGGGAAGTTGTCACTAGAATGTAACAGTGCTAATTATATTAATTAGTTTATATGGAATGGCTCAAGGAAAACAGCACATTTCTGACAAGGTAATCCCAGATCAAACCAATCCTCTAAGGATGTAATTCATTGCATTTATAAATTGGAAGGTGAATTCTGGTTTGCAGCCCAGTTGTATGTGTTTTTATCAAGAAGCGAACTCTACCTGAGTTCAAAGGGGCTTCCCAATTGAGTGTGTACAGAATTTCTGCCACGAATGTTTGCTAATAGCAGAAGATCCAGCTAAGTCACTGTAACCCCACAGAATTGGTCAATCAGAGCAAAAGGTCCCTACCAGCACAACCTTAAAGAGGACTCCAGGAAGCATAACTGATGGAGAATGTTCATTTATTCAAATATAACAAAAGAGAGGACCTGTAAACAACCAAATAAACATAATTAGACAAATCCAAGTATACTCTAGTCAAGAATGTGTTTACAGGCTGCACCTATGGCCCCACAGCAAAAGGATTAGGGGGAATTCTTCTTCTTTGCTTCAAAAGCCTTGGGTATGTGAACCTGACAAGTGCATGGTGGCCTGCTGGGTACGCATTCACTGGCCGAGCTTGAAAAGCAACCAAAAGGACCCAAAGCCAAAGCAGTGTAGGGTGACAAAGAACAAAGATGGGGAACCCTTAACACTCTAGGTACTGTGGGACTCTAACTCCCATCAGCCCCAACCAGCGTGGCCAGTGGTCAGGAATGATGGAAGCTGTAAGTCCAACAACACTTAGAGGGCCAAATGTTCCTCACACCTGGTCTATTTTTGTGTGCTAATGTTGGGGGCATGCAACTGTGTGGCTGGAATAATACAGTGGTACCTCAGGTTACATACGCTTCAGGTTACAGACTCCACTAACCCAAAAATAGTGCTTTGGGTTAAGAATTTTGCTTCAGGATGAGAACAGAAATCGTGCTCCAGCGGCACCACGGCAGCAGGAGGCCCCATTAGCTAAAGTGGTGCTTCAGGTTAAGAACAGGCCTCCGGAACGAATTAAGTACTTAACCCGAGGTACCACTGTACAGAGAAAAGCAAAATGGCTGCCTGCTGTCTTCCAGCTCCTCTTCTCATTTGTGTGGTCCCATAAAGCCATAAGTTGGCTTGTTGTGTTGCGCCACCTGGGCCAGTATTAATTCTAATGTCATTCTCAAGTTCCTTCAGGTTCTGTCCTTTCAGAAGAAACGTCTGGTAGCCTCTTACAATTCCAATGATTCACCATTCTAGAGCTCCACAGTCTGCCCTTTCAAAGTATTGTTTAGTACAGCTAATAATATGGTTTATTAAAAGATTAATATGCATTACTCTCTTTTTATCAAAGAAAAATGTTTGCATAATGAATTCCATTAAGCAGAGCTGACATGAATTTATTTTCCTTAGTCCTAACAAAAAAAAGAAAAGAACCAAAAAACATATTTGCCATTCAAATTTGGCTCACGCAAATTTATTAAAATGTAATCTGGTTAAAACGTTTTATGTATAATTTCAAAGGCAGGTGTGAGGGGAAATCACTACTGAGGTTTCTCAAACTATGAATTGTACTATGAGTAGGTTTCTGGCGGTTCTAGAATGGACGAAAAGACCCTATTATATAGGCAACATGGGCTCTTATATACTGAGTTGTTTTAAAGTTCTTTCAAATAAAAAGAATCTTCAAAAAACCCACACCATTGAATGGTTACACTTGTGAATATATAATAGTATGCACAAAGGGGATACGCCTCATATGTACACATGCAAAAGGATGGCATATGAAAAACTAGGGTTGCCATAAGTCCAGGTTTTTCCAGACATATCCAGGATTATGACCTTGAAAATTGCGTATGGGAGGAATTTCCAGTTCGCGGCAAAATGTCTGGGAAAACTCGGATGTATGGCAATGCCACTTTTTTTCTTTTTAAAGGCTCCAAAAGTGGCAAAAATAAGCTCTGAAAGAAGGCGAATGGCAGCTGAGGCAAGAAGAGGTGTGCAGGGGATTGTCGTTGTTATGTACTAACCTTGGATCCTAGAACATCAGGCAAGGAGGATCGTAGAATACAACAACTGATTGGCTTGCAGGAAAAGACCAATCAGGCTCCAGGAGGAAGTTAATCAGCCTATTAGGCTGATTGGCCTGCAGGAAAAGACCAGTCAGGCTCCAGGAGGGAAGGAGAATCAGCCAATCAGATGGGATTCATTGTGTAAATAATGTATATAAAAGCCTGAGGTTTGGGGGGCAATTTAATCACTGTTTTACAAGCTGCAATAAAGAGCATGAAATCACTACAGGACTCCGAGTTTATTTCAGTTCTCTTATAGGGAAGGGGCTCGGGGGCACTGAAAGGTGAGAATAGATAGGTACGTGTCTGGTCAAGCAGTGAAAAATGCCCCCCGCAAAAAATCCCAGGCTGAGGGAGAGAGAAGGGGCCCAGGGCCACAGCTCAACTTTTGCACTAGCTTCTCAGAGGCAGTGGCTGGGGCACCCCACACTTCACCGCTGCAGGGGAACTGAGGGGCAGGAGACTCCCGAGCAGGATGTCGAGGCAGAACCCAGGGAAGTCGGCGCCCGCTCTGCGCTGGGCCATGCCATTGAGCAAAGCGAGCTGAGAAAGGCGGGGAGCAGGCGGCGGGCAGGGTGGGGGTTTGAAGAGGAGAAATGAAAAGAAAGTAGTGTGAGGAGAGGTAGCTGAGGCAGCTCTTAGAGGTGGCTGCTCTCGCTCCAGTTGGCTAGTTGACAAGGGCTGCAGGAGGTGAGCCCAGTGGCGGAGAAAGCCAATCGGTGGGGCCAGCTGCTGGCAGGCCGGGCCAACTGCCCACAGGGTGGGGTGAGCCGGGGCAGGACGCTCTGCAGAGCCAGTGTGGTGTAGTGGTTAAGAGCAGTAGACTCGTAATCTGGGGAACTGGGTTCGCGTCCCCGCTCCTCCACATGCAGCTGCTGGGTGACCTTGGGCTAGTCACACTTCTCTGAAGTCTCTCAGCCCCACTCACCTCAAAGAGTGTTTGTTGTGGGGGAGGAAGGGAAAAGGAGATTGTTAGCCGCTTTGAGACTCCTTCGGGTAGTGATAAAGCGGGATATCAAATCCAAACTCTTCTTCACTATTTCTTCCAAGGAGTCTGCCTGCCTCTTCCCACTCAGCCTCCCTACAGCAGAGGGGGAAGCAGTGGGCGGACCATTTGGAGCAGTGCGGAGCCTGTGGGCGCCCAAGCTATCACATCACTCCCAGGAGAGACGCGTGGCTCGGGCTCGCAGCAGTCCCTGCGGTGAGTGCCACCCAGCATTTTGTCACACACACACCCCAGTGGTGACACCCAGGGTGGCCCACCCCCACCACAACCCCTTCCTTCGCCACCGGGCGAGCCAGTCACCAGTGCACCCACATTTTCACTTTTTTAAATATTGCAACCAAGTGAAAGACTACTGTGTTTGACAGTGCATACACTTCTTCTACATTAAGGCACGATACATGTTCAGCCTTATATTAAGATTGTCACACTGCACATTTCCATTTGCAAAACAGCTGTAACATGAGGAAGCGACTCTATATTTCCACATTGTCAGTCTGTATGAGTCCCCCCCCCCCACTACATGGAAGGCTGCACAGCAATGAATCTATTCATTTTTCATAGTGGAAAAGCATATATTAAATGCTTATTATTGTATTGATAAAGTACTGGTTATATTTCCATTTTTTCTATGCAAGGCTCAGGTCTCCAGCACCACCCACCTCTCAAACCAAGATAATTAAAGATACAAGACCTCTTCATCCTGGCCTTTGAGAGTTGATATGTATATGTGTGTGTATGCAGCCCCTCTAGTTGTTATTGTATTTCATTTGTAATTGTTATTAATGCTGTATTTTATAATGCTGTAACCTATCATGGAACCTTCTGATGAAGGGCATGCAATTAATCTAATAATAATAATAACAGGACTTTTAACTATTATAATTAAGTTTGAAGTAGCCCATACTAATCATTATTTTCATCCTTTTTCTTTTTATTTCTTACAAGAGTCTCTTTTATAATCAGACTTACAATAAGGTTTAGTTCAAACACTGCTATTTAAGCATTGGGGTGTTCAAGATCTGACCTACAAGGACTGTAAAGGGACGAAGGCTGACCCCGTGAAGTAAAGGGCATTTTAATGGTAGGCTATTGCCATTCAACCGATTAAGCTTGAACTATTATTTAAAACCTCTCACCACCTTTTATCAATTACTACTATTTATTATCCCATTCTTCTGCTAGAGGAAGTGTGAGGACCTAAGGGAGAGTACTATATTAGCATAAGTAAGGAGACATTACAGCTTGTTGAAGTAAGAGTAGTGAAAACGCAGCTAGAAAGCTAATTTCCAAAGAAGGAGATCGGTCATATATGACCGATCTCCTTCTTTGGAAATTAAACCAATGTCCAGACTTTAACATTCAAAAACTTTACTTGCAGAAACTTATACTTCTAGACCAGGCACCTCCAAACTTGGCCCTTCAGATGTTTTGGGACTACAACTCCCATCATCCCTAGCTAACAGGACCAGTGGTCAGAGATGATGGGAATTGTAGTCCCAAAACATCTGGAGGGCCAAGTTTGGGGATGCCTGGTCTAGATGAATTAAAACATAATATTTATAGTCACATGCTTACCCAAGCATGGGCTTACAGTCTATTCTTCTTACTTCCAAACAACTGTATTTTCCTCCCTTTGCAGAGCTCAGCACTTAGCCTTCTCAGTTAGGCCATGTCTTGCAGCTCCTATGAGAGATTTCCACTTTTACTTTCTCCTGAAGCTTTGCACTCCCAACACTCTATTCATCTTAGCAGTGTCCACACTGGATTCTAAAACACAGTTATCTTTCTTCACATAAAATGGAATCCCTCCTTCACTAGATACCTTCCATGTGTCCAACGTTAGCCAATCTCATGAGAAAATGCTTATTATTGTATTGATCAAGTACTGGTTATATTTCCATTTTTTCTGTGCAAGGCTCAGGTCTCCAGCACCACCCACCTCTCAAACCAAGATACTCTCTAGAACTCTCTAGAATTCAGTTGCCAACCAATCAAATTTAAACACATAGTAATGCATACAAGAAGGGACACGGGTGGCGCTGTGGGTTAAACCACAGAGCCTAGGACTTGCTGATCAGAAGGTTGGCGGTTCGAATCTCAGCAACAGGATGACCTCCCGTTGCTCAGTCCCAGCTCCTGCCAACCTAGCAGTTTGAAAGCACGTCAAAGTGCAAGTAGGTACCACTCTGGCGGGAAGGTAAACGGCATTTCCATGCGCTGCTCTGGTTTGCCAGAAGCGGCTTAGTCATGCTGGCCACATGACCCAGAAGCTGTACACCAGCTCCCTCGGCCAATAAAGCGAGATGAGCACCGCAACCCCAGAGTCGGTCATGACTGGACCTAACGGTCAGGGGTCCCTTTACCTTTACCTTTTTAATGCATACAAGCATTTACAATTTCAGTGAATTAAATTACTATATTTAGCATATTCTTATATATGTGCATGAACACACATTTATGAATAATTACTAGAATTTAAATAAAAGTTCAGTACATTTTACCATAGTGGGGACACGAATGTTACCAGTCTGCTTGCCTCCTAGGTCTGCTTTCCAAGGACTGACTGTGGATGGACAACTTGAGGGTCTTGACTCTTCCTGCTAATGGTCCTTTATCTTTAAACCATACTTTAAACCTTTAATTTTTATGGGGCTTGAAGGCAGCCTGTTGTACCAAAGCAAGAGCCATATCTATTTCTAACACACGCTTTTGCCCTGCTTAGCCTGGAATGGGGCCTCTGGAAGGCTCCTCATGAGGAAATGGGGTCTTCAGGCTGAAAGAAGTTTCCTACCCCTGAAATAAATCATCCCAGCTTGGCCAGATTAATCAGCTAGGAAAGCAACTGGGTAGTCTGCTGTACAGTGGTACCTCAGGTTACATACGCTTCAGGTTACAGACTCCGCTAACCCAGAAATAGTGCTTCAGGTTAAGAACTTTGCTTCAGGATAAGAACAGCAATCATGCTCCGGCGGCACGGCAGCAGTAGGAGGCCCCATTAGCTAAAGTGGTGCTTCAGGTTAAGAACAGTTTCAGGTTCAGAACAGACCTCCTGAACGAATTAAGTACTTAACCCGAGGTACCACTGTACTTCTCCAAGAACCCAGACAACAAATAAAAAGATATTCAAATAAAAATATATAAGTATCTCACTTGTTTTATAAAACATAATGACAATACAGTTAGGGTTTCCCCCTAAAACTCTAATGGTAGAAGTGACCTTATTAAAATTCTACTTCCTCCATAGCTTTAAAAAACAACAACCAAAAACCCACAGACTAATTACTGGTAGTAATTGGAGCAGAAATGACATTTGCAGATCATTAATATTCAACAAATTGTTTTTAAAGATGTTCTTCCAGGGTTAGTCAATCTTTAGCATTTCTGTATTTCGAAGTCATCTAGGATAATAGTTTGCATTTTAATAGGACTTGTCTTTATTGAATTGACTTTATTTATAAAGTTTTAAATTGCTAATTAATTTGTGAGAATATCTGCTGTAATATTTGTAACACATGAACTGAAAGGTGAACGTAGGAGAACAGCTAGTAACTCATGCTGTGCCACTCTAAATGAGTATGAAAGATGTAATATTGCCTTGATAAGGATTTTCATTATTCTTCCTTAGAAATGTCAAAAACAGGTTTAATGTGTCACACTTTTATGCACCTGAATTCAGAAGTCAATTTATTTGACTCTACAGAGTTGGAGCATATCAAAACAATGGAGTATGGAAATTTTTCCTAATTAATAAAACCCAGCTAGGGTCCTGTATTAAAGGAAAGTAAACTGTTTACGTTGCATAACGAAACCCCACGTTTATGTTTTTCGAATGTTTGAAACCTAGGGCACAGTCGTTTAAAATTTGAAACACTTTTTACTCTTGCACTCAAAATGATGTACCTTTGTTTTCATGACACAATCTCCAAAAACTGAACACGTACCCCTACTGTAAAAATGGAATGGCCAATCTAATATTGGTTCCATTTGCGTGTCGAGGTCCCCAGGGCCACCCCAATAACTCACACATCACACCAAATTTTTTGTTTAAGGTTTTTGGCATAATTTTGGCCACAACTTTATTAAAATACAAACATGTGAGTGGTTGCTTAGGCATTGGTTGCAGCTATTTGCCCCCACAGCACGCCTGCGAAAGTCAGAAAACGGGAATACACTTGTGGGTAGCGACAGAGCAGGGAACCTGCCCTTAGCCCTCCCCAAATGCAGCCAGGAGCTCTTGCAGTGGCCCGAGCCCCCTTGACAGAGTGGACAAGCAATAGTTAGCCCCCAATTCCTTTAACGGAATCCCTTGCAGCAGCAGCATTAGAGGGGCAGGCACAGCCAATCCATGCCCCTCAACCAACCAAACCATAAACCAATGCCTAACCATGAAACTTACAAGCTGTGACGATTTGCTACACAGTAGGCAAAAACCAAATGGCCCCAGCCAATCAGCCAGATGGACAAAATTCCTACCGGGCCCCTGCCCCAATAGCAGACGACCCCATGACAGGCATAGCAAGGTCAAAGCGAACAACCCTAAATATGGGGGGGGGGGCAATCCGATGCACAGGCGAAAAGAGGAAGCCCTAGCCTCGTGCAAAGAGTTTTAGCATTTCTGGCTGTCAATCAACAAATGGCAACATTAACTTCTTCCCAACAACAAGAGAAGCCTAATTGCATCAGTGGCCAACGATCAATTAGCCCGCCCCTTTGGAGTATCCTGGCGGCCCCCACCGCAACACATGCTCTCCATGAAGGAGAACATGCTTTCCCCATTCATTCGGAATCAGGAAGTGGCACAACTGTCACAGTCCAACATTGTAACTAGGCTTGCTCTATCTTCCCCTCACTATACAGTACATGCACAAACCACCTGTCACGGTTCGGTTTACGGGCAGTCAAAGTCCTGGCCGAGGATGTCGGGACCAGGAGCAAGGTGGCGGGGTGGGAGCAGGAACCAGAGTCCAGAAATCAGGGGTCTGAGGGTTGAGAAGCAAGGAGTCATGAAGTCAAGGGTGCTAGGGACAAAGGAGTCACAAAGTCAAGGGTCCAAGGATCAAGAAGCAAGAAGCAAGAAGCCACACGCAGCAAGGCAGGAAACGTGTTGCTGTGGCAAAGAGCCAAAGAGAAATGCTGACCTTATATACCTTCCTGGCTCTTGCCACCAGGTGCAGTGAGTTACCAAGCGGCCTTACCTGTGCAGCCACGCCTTGCCTCTCCAGAACAAACTTAGAAAGGCCCCAGTCCTGCGAAGCTCTACTGGTCAGTGTGAGCCAGTGTGGTGTAGTGGTTAAGAGTGGTAGTCTCGTAATCTGGGGAACCGGGTTTGCTTCCCCGCTCCTCCACATGCAGCTGCTGGGTTACCTTGGGCCAGTCACACTTCTCTGAAGTCTCTCAGCCTCACTCACCTCACAGAGTGTTTGTTGTGGGGGAGGAAGGGAAAGGAGAACGTTAGCCGCTTAGAGACTCCTGAAGGGGAGTGAAAGGCGGGATATCAAATCCAAACTCTTCTTCTTCTCTGGTCACAGGGCCTGGCTCCTGCATGCACTCTTTGACACCACCTACTTGACAGTTGGACCCATTATTGGTCTTTTCCGCTCAATCTACCAGATCCTCTCTTCGCATGCAGTGGAAATCTCTAACTCACCCCGGATTTCAGGACCTATTGACTACCTTCACCTGGTTTAGCTGGCCGGTCGAAGCCATTCTTGGGGTGTGGCTGCTGTCGCATGCCGACAGCTTCTAGGAGCCACAGGTGAGAGTGGACTGCAGGGTGGGGACCAAAAGTGGACACACTACCCTGGAAGAAACACAATGTGTCCCCACCGCCTACCCTTCCCCTAACATCCCATTCACACATTCATTCATTCTCTCTCTCTCTGTGTGTGTGTGTGTGTGTGTGTGTGTGTGTGTGTGTGTGAAGGAGAGGAATATACCATACTTTTCTGTGTATAAGACTAGGTATTGTTATCCAAAAATCCTGTTAAAAATTGGGGGGGGGGGTCGTCTTATACATGGATAGTGCATTGTGGTGACATGGGATTGGTTGCTGCTGTGAGTCGGAGGTTGTTATTGGTGGTTGCGGCAAGGGCTGGTGTTGATTGTCTGTTGCTGCAGCAAGTGGGCGGGCGATTTGCTGCTTTTGTTAGCAAGGGGAGAGAGGATAGGTGGCTTTTGCGACCTGCGCAGCTGGCATTGTCGGTCTGGCGGGTGAGCGATTTTCAGCAATCCTTCCCCGAAAAAGCTCAACAACTTTGGGGAATCTCCCCTCCCCCCCATTTTCTTAATTTTGAGTCCCCCAAAATAGGAGACGTGTTATACATGGGGTGTTACGTTCTTTCAGGTTACGTCCTATGGTGACCCGGAAGTACCAGAAAGGATTACTTCCAGGTTTTGCCGCTCGTGCATGCGCACAAGCGCTAAATTTCACTTCGCACATGCGCACAAGCGCCAAATCGCCCTGCGCACCTGCGCAGATACGGCACTTCAGGTTGCACTCTTTTCATGTTGTGAATGGGCCTCCGGAACAGATCCCATTCGCCACCAGAGGTACCACTGTACACGGAAAAATACGGTAAATGTATCCAACACTGCAGCTCTGCTGACAGAAGTACATTCATGTGTGAAAATGGAGCTTTTCCTCCATCTCCCTTCCAAGCTTATTTTCATATACCCTCAAAATAAGCTCTGAAGGATTGTGAAGCCCCCCCGAGCTGATGGGGGGAATTAAAATCCGCACAATGGTGCACCCGCACAATGGTGTACCCAGATGTATCCAACACTGCAGCTCTGCTGACAGAAGTACATTCATGTGTGAAAATGGAGCTTTTCCTCCATCTCCCTTCCAAGCTTATTTCATATACCCTCAAAATAAGCTCTGAAGGATTGTGAAGCCCCCCCGAGCTGATGGGGGGAATTAAAATCCGCACAATGGTGCACCCGCACAATGGTGTACCCAGAGCATGGAATAAAACCCTATTTTTAGATTTGTTTGAAAATCAGGGTGCCTTGAACTTCAATTCTGGTAGATGACTAGCTGAATGGCAAGCCTATACAGTGGTACCTTGGGTTACATACGCTTCAGGTTACATACGCTTCAGGTTACATACTCTGCTAACCCAGAAATTGTGCTTCAGGTTAAGAACTTTGCTTCAGGATGAGAACAGAAATCATGCTCCAGCGGAGTGGCAGCAGCAGGAGGCCCCATTAGCTAAAGTGGTGCTTCAGGTTAAGTACAGTTTCAGGTTAAGTACGGACCTCCGGAACGAATTAAGTACTTAACCCGAGGTACCACTGTACATGCCAGAAGTAAGCCTCATTAACTTCAGTGGTGCTTTTTTTTTAAGGTAAGTGGGTCTATGTGTGAGCAGCTGTTGAGGCTTATCACCTAAAGTTGTCCAAAACACAGCGCCATATCAGAATAAATTGCACATTAGTCTCTTTTGCAAAATGAATTTCAGGAACAGACATATAGAATAACACTCCCTAAACCTGCATAATTTTGAATCTTCATTAAACATAAAAACAAATAAAGTTAGGTGCTTCAGTGCTCAGTGAGAAAGTGTGTGCTTCACGCAGGGAGACAGAATAAATCTTCCTCGGGTTTTGAAACTATCAGTTATGGCCTTCCACATTCCCCTTCTTTCTTAAACTCTGTAGAATATTAATTTAATCAGTTTCTTCTCCGCTTTGGAAGAATAAATATCCTGACGTTATTTCATCACAATATTCATAATGATTTGGACTCAGGTGTAGTAATTTGAGGCAGTGTGAGGGAGCGAGGGGGTGGAGATAAAACAAAACAAACTTAAAAAACCCCCAAACACCCAACCCTTCCATAGCTCTTGAGAATCATAATGGCCCTTAAATGCAAATTCTTGTCTACAGCAGGGCAATTTCCCCCATTAAATTTTTGAAAGGATAATTCTTTGTCATACAACTTATTCCTACAGCAATCAGTCAGATTAATGATACTGTTAGTTAAGGAGTCTGCTTATACAATAGAAAAGAGATGCGTGTGCAGAACCAAAAATCCTACACTGCTTGCTTAATCCCCCACGTGCACCCCAAGCACACACACACAGACGTACAAATTTTGCAGTTCTTGTGCTTGTGCTTAAGGGAGTCCTTGGAGCACCCCACAATTGCCTAACCTTGACTCCCATGGGTTCAGGTCGGGGGTCACAAGCCAGAAGATCGAAGCAAAACAGCGGTCAGTAGGCCTGATCTGTATTGTTGCAACAAGACTTCAAACTACCACAGAGAGCCAGTGTGGTGTAGTGGTTAAGAGCGGTAGCCTCGTAATCTGGGGAACCGGGTTCGCGTCTCCGCTCCTCCACATGCAGCTGCTGGGTGACCTTGGGCCAGTCACACTTCTCTGAAGTCTCTCAGCCCCACTCACCTCACAGAGTGTTTGTTGTGGGGGAGGAAGGGAAAGGAGAACGTTAGCCGCTTAGAGACTCCTGAAGGGGAGTGAAAGGCAGGATATCAAATCCAAACTCTTCTTCTTCTTCACACAGAAGAAGCAGAGAGAAGCCCCGAACAAAGGTTTGCTCCCATATATATATATATATACACACACATATATATATTTCCAAATTACCCACAACACCCTTAATAAAACATCGTACCTTTGTCAAAACTATGTCATAAATTGGGAGGGGTCTTCTGGCAGAAACTTGAGCACCAGGCTTGCCCTGTCCCTCGCATGTCCTTCACCTTCCAACCTTTAGGTGAAACAAAGGTAAGTATTTACATTTTCCTGTCTTCCCAGCCAAGTTAAGCACACCCTTTGTCTTGACCATCCACTGAGGTTGGGTTTGCGATTGTTCTTGGAATGACTACCTGTCTGGCACTCAGGTGCCAGGATGCCAATGATGATCATTGTGATGCCAGTGATGATCACTCTAGTTATCTCCCGCTTGGACTACTGCAATGCGCTCTATGTGGAGCTACTTTTGAAGGTGACTCAGAAGCTGCAATTAATCCAGAATGCGGCAGCTAGACTGGTGACTGGGACTGGCCACCAGGACCACATAACACTGGTCCTGAGAGATCTGCATTGGCTCCCAGTACGTTTCCAAGCACAATTCAAAGTGTTGGTGCTGACCTTTAAAGCCCTAAACGGCCTCGGTCCAGTATACCTGAAGGAGCGTCTCCACCCCATCGTTCAGCCCGGACACTGAGATCCAGCGCCGAGGGCCTTCTGTGGTTCCCTCATTGCGAGAAGTGAGGTTACAGGGAACCAGACAGAAGGCCTTCTCGGTAGTGGCACCCACCCTGTGGAACAACCTCCCTTCAGATGTGGAGGAAATAAGCAGCTATCCTATCTTTAAAAGACATCTGAAGGCAGCCCTGTTCAGGGAAGTTTTTAATATTTAATGCTGTACTGTTTTTAACACTTGATTGGGAGCTGCCCAGAGTGGCTGGGGAAACTGAGCCAGATGGGTGGGGTATAAATATATTATTATTATTATTATTATTATTATTATTATTATTATTATTATTACCCAGGCAGTGGGGCCGCTGAGTACATGGTCTCAGGCTTCAGGGATTATGGCTGTCCCCACCCATGTCCCAAGCTCCTCCCTTCTAGCCATTTTCCTTCTGAGTAGAACAACATTGGAATGGTGTAAATCCCTCACTAGAGTGATTTTATATGAATTTCTTAAGTTTTCCCATTGAGCAAGTACATAGAAACATTTTTCTGTGAATTGCTACATTTGGTAGGTCTCTCACCCCGCTTCCAATTCCCCAATAACACTTGACAGTGCAATTATGAGCATATTTACTCAGAAATATGCACTATTGAGTTGAACGGGATCTGGTGAATTTGACAAAGCACTGTTACTATACGCTCTTTTGCACCTGATTTAACTGGCTTTTCAGAATTGTATTCAAAGGCAGCATCAGTACAATTTAGCGCGGTAGTCTGGTTTCATATCGTCAGATACCAACTACCAAATCATCAGCACTGAAATCAAATTTCAGAGTCTGATATCCAAATATTGATATTGCACATTGCAACATGCAGTGAAAAATCTGACATCAAGAATTCTCTGAAGTGAATATTTCAGTGCAAATAGATTTCAGTTCTGTCAGCCTAATCCACCTCCTCTTGGGACTGTTGTGAGAATGAGTTGAAAAGCATTATAGAAACTATTACAAATACAAAAACCTTTATTTTACCCAGTGCTATTTTCTATTAAAAAATGTTTAGGGGTACTCTCATTTTGACTCAAGAAAATCACCATTTTATAGTTCAAATCGGGGGAAAGAAATACAGTAAATGGACAAAAGTACAAAGATTCACAAAATGTGTAGGGGTATGAGTACCCCTGCATCCCCTCAGAAAAAAGCACAGATTTTACTCCTTTGAATTGATCCCTCCAGGCTATCAGGGAGGAGCAGCAGAAGTGTGTTTTGCTGACTATCAAAAGAAAGCACTTCATAAAGCACATAGTTAAACTATAGAATTCACTCCCAGAAGATGTAGTGATGTCCACCAGGTTGTGTGGCTTTAAAAGAGAACTGGAGAAAATTTCCAAATGATAAGGTTATTAATGGCTACTAGGCATGAGGGATATGCCCTCTCTCCACTGTCACAGGCAGTAAGTCTCTGAATAGCAGTTGCTGTGAATTTGTTCCTGTTGTGTTCAGCTTGTGTTCTTCCTATTGTAGGGTTGCCATATTTCAAACAGTGGAAATCTGGGCAGAAAAGTGGTTGAGTTTTGTGGGGGTTGTTTTGGCAAAGTTGTTGAGCTGTTTGTTTGGCTAAAGTTGTTGAGCTTTTGGGCTTTATTTATTATTATTATTATTATTATTATTATTATTATTATTATTAGGTTTTATAAACAAGAATAATATTATACAAATAAGTATACCAAGTTTTCTCATGTCATATGTATATCACAAAATAGCATAATAAATGTGGGAAAGTATCTACAATGTATGTTTCATTATTACAGTGGTACCTCTGGTACATCTGCGCGTGCGCGGGTTGCAATTTGTTGCTTCTGCGCATGCACATGATGTCATTTTGACCATCTGCCCATGCATGAGTGACGAAACCCGAAAGTAACACGCTCTGTTACTTCCAGGTCACCACAGTGTGCAACCCGAAAATACTTATCCAGAAGCTACTTCAACCCAAGGTATGACTGTAGTTGTCAATGTATGAGTTCTTGGTTTATGAATTGGTTTAAAAAATTAGGAGGAGGAGAGGGGAGGGGTGGGAGGGGTGGAGTCGTGTGGTTATGCTTCTATTATTCTATTTAGTGTGTGAGAGGGGTTGTGTCAGAATTACTTGTATGGGTTCTCTTACTATTCACTTGTTGTATTTCCTTGGTGGTGAGAGGAAAACTGCAAAAACGGCACTGCATACATGGGCTGCCATACGTCCAGATTTCCTTGGACATTTATCCAATTTTCGCCCCAACACTTCTGATGACTGCAGTATTCCGGATACGGCCAGGTAGATCCAAACATCTGGCAACCCTAGAGATCAGGATGCTGGCCTGATCGACTGGTGCTCTAAGGTTCTTCTGCTGCTTGCCATGCCCAGGTGAGGGAATTCACATAATTTCCCCCTCCATATCATTCCATCTCTTTCCAGTCAAGCCATTATGCAATTCCATCATGTTTCTCCACGTTATCCACACAGCACCCGATTTCTAATTTCTGTTATCTTCCCCCCCACCCAACAATCTTTGTTTACACAGCTCTACAGTACACGGCCATGCATTTCGCAAAGGTACCTGCCTTAATAACTTTCTCCAATAAAGAGGTCAATAGGAACAGCGCAGGCGGCCCCATAATTGGATCAGAGCTCTTTGCTTAAAGTGATTAAGCTTTCAAAGTCATGTGCGGACAGCTATGCTCATACATCCCAACCAGGGCTTAAGAACACATCTCTCTCCCAGTCCTGATCCCTAGAATTAGCACTCCGTGACCTGGGATGCAAAACCTACTCATGAAAGAAGCTATCAGCAATCACACGGCTCCGGGAGAATAATAATTAGCGACAGAGCGGCTTTGGCAACGGTAAACAGTTTTGTGGCTAGAGTTTAAACTCACCAGCTCACCAGTCAAAAACAAAACTACGAGAGCTTTCTGGAAGGTACTTTGAATCAGCACTTCTTCCTTCCCAGATGTCCTTATATTAACTAAATTCCTGGGCATCCTTTATACAAAAAAAGAAGTGGGGTTGGATTCATATATTGCAGTCCGTAGATAGTCTGTCACACAAATAAGGATTCTCCATAGTGTTTCATTAGTGTGTGTTTTTCCTCTGGGAAACATCCAATTTAATATCTTTATTTCCATCCATTGGTCTGGCTCCCAATATCCAGTTTTCTGGATTATCTTCCAATTGGGCTGGATCTCCCTGGTTTCTGATACCTGCCTTGACATGACTCCATGTGTCCTTCATTGCACCCTGAGATTTTCCACCATTCCATCATACAAATGCAGATCTAATCTGATCCTTAATGAAATTGTAAGTGTAAAAGAAAAGAAAGGGGGGAGGGGAATAACCATTTTGACTAGGCTTTTGAATTATATTTGATTTCTCTTAGATGTTTGAAACATATTACCGGAAAGCAATAAAATACTGCTCACGCTGTAATGCCTTGTTGGCAATGTGCAGAGATGATAGATAACTTTCTTATTAAAGACAAAATCCCATTCCATTCTGGGTACCTTATCCATATTCTAACATAAATACGCATAATAACACATTGAAGCTAGACAACCAGCCATTTATTCTAAATGAAAGTGATTAATTATGCCTGTTCTTGTTCCCTAACAAAGAGAAACATAGCTCGGTTTAGGGTTGTTTTTTACAGCAAAATATAACAAAGTCTATTTTAACATAGTCTATATTAGTATAGCCAACAGGGTAATATATTTGGACCTGGAAGCCATGGTTTTAAAACCACACAGAACCAGGAACAAGCTTTTGACAAGCCATTTTTCTTCAATTTCATCTGCTCATCTGAGGTCACTACCTATCTCACAGAGGTATCATGAGGAAGAATGAGACGCATGCTGAGCAAAGAAAAATATCTACAGTGATTTACAAAAAATATTGACTTTTCAAATATATGGAAGCTAAATAATAATAATAATAATAATAATAATAATAATAATAATAATAATAAATTATTTATTTATACCCCGCCCATCTGGCTGGGTTTCCCCAGCCACTCTGGGCAGCTTCCAACAAAACACTAAAATACAATAACCTATTAAACATTAAAAGCTTCCCTAAACAGGGCTGCCTTTAGGTGCCTTCTAAAAGTTTGGTAGTTATTTTTCTCTTTGACATCTGGTAGGAGGGCATTCCACAGGGCGGGCGCCACTACTGAGAAGGCCCTCTGCTTGGTTCTCTGTAACTTGGCTTCTCACAGCAGAACGATGGAGGTGGAGATGCTCCTTCAGGTATACTGGACCGAGGGCATTTAGGGCTTTAGATCATGTGTTTTTAGTTTATTGCTAAGTTAATGTTTTGAGCGTTTTCATTGTGTGTTTTTTTGCTTAATCTTCTTGTAAATTGCTTTGAGGGTTTCTTTGTTTGCTTGTTTACAACCAAGTGGTATATAAATTTGGACAAACAAACAAACAAACATAGTCCCCCTCTCTCCCACTTCAGAGTTGGACTTACTTGAGAAATCTTATCCAATATTCAGTATTCAATCTGTTGCTCTTTTCCATTTTCTAAAGTTCATTGCCCTTCAAATATGTTGCTTTTGCTAAAACATTATGCTTTTTTTTTTTTCCTTATGAGGGAAAAAGTTTTATCCCAACAGGGGGCTGCTTGATGGCTCAGAGCTTGTCTAAAAGCTGCCCGGTGTTGGGTTGTGCTAATGCATGGTTCACAGTTGTGATGAGGGACCCGGGAAAAGAGAGCCTCTTTGTTCCACATTGTAAAGCCTTGTCGCTAATGGCCAGAGTTTTATGTCACTGTGCAGCAGCGACTGAAGAAAGGACCCACAGGGAGTTAATACTGTTCTTAGGTCTATTAACTCTCAGCCAGGTTCCTCCGTAAGTTTACAGCAAGTCTGTGGAGAATGGCACTATGGAACATAACCCAGATCCTGGCTCCATCTCGCCACTGATTCGAGCTGCGTGCTTATTCTGCTTTCCTAACAAATATTTTGAAAAGCAGTAAATAAATAAAAGCTAAATGCTCGGGAACTACAGACCCATAGCAAATGGCACAGCCACTAAATGCAACAAGGTAGTGGAATTTTACTTCATGCCACTTTTGAATCGTGTCTGTTCAGAATGTGGGTGTTCTGTGCAAATACTCCCCCCCCCCAAAAAAAAATATCCCTGCCTACGGATGTTAGGATGACAGAAGGCTGCCTTGTATTGAGTCAGATCATCCGGACATCTAGCTCAGTATTGCGAGCTAGGCTAGGAGGCAGCTTTGTCTGCCAAACGGCAGCCTGAAGGGAGAGAAGGCAAAGTGACTCCACCTGCAGCTGATCAGCCTTCAATAACACACAGGAGACAGCGCTAACGAGAACCAGCAGCTTCAGCCTTCTTAAGCAGAGCTTCCAGCAGCAGTCAAATGCTGGAAAAAATGCTTGTAGTTCCTAGCCCTTCCTTGGGGCTTCCTGCTAATCTTGACCTTTGACTCGTGATCATTGGACTCCTTGACTCCTGGACTGTCTGACCACATGGATTGCTGTTCTCCTGACTCTAGGACTGGACCTGACTCTGCCTCCAGCCTAGTACACCTCAGAGACTCTTCTGGTTGGCTGGCCTCACAATCCACTGATCTCTGCACATGATTGCTCAGCGATGAGACTGTGACATATTGTCCATATGGACTGGCAGAGGTTCTCCAGAGTTTCAGAGAGGTTATCTTTGCCAGCCACAGCTGGAGATGTTGGAGATTGAAGTTGGGTCCTTTGGCAAGCAAGCCAGACGTTCTAAAACTATGAACATCTGTGGACTATGGCCTATTCCCATTAGGGAAAACTTGCTTGTGTAGTGTCAGGGAAGATTGGGGAATGCAGTCGCAGGGAGATCAGTTCCTAACAGATGAGGAGGGGGAATATTCACCCTCCCCCCGCTTCCAGCATTCCCAGAAGCAGGCAGACAGGCAGACACAGATACTGCACACTTGAGAGAGGCGCTACCCAGCTATGAGATAGTAGCTAAGCAAACAGAAGGGAGGGAGCAGTTGGGCGATACATCAGTCGAGAGTGGGGAGGGACCCCCTCCCTCCCTCTGAACTCGGAGATCTGAGCGTGTCAGAGAACAAAGAAGACATGGGGGGAGGGACTTCCCTTTGGCGCGCTTCTTGCTGTGGAAGTGGTGAGAAGTCAGAGTAGGCAACTGATATCCTTGCAGAGAGTTCCCTGTTTGTGCTTGTAACAGAATGCTGTAATAAAAAGACTATAAATCTACCAAATGCTCGTTAATTCTTATCGGTGAGCCACAGGAAGGTAGAGGGGAACTACCATACATGACATGTAGCTCCTCATCGCTGTGCTTGCTTGTTGCATACAGAGACCTTAGAAACTCGACCACCTCTGTCTGCTGTCTGAAATGGTACACTCCATAATTCCAGCCTTCAAATCTACCTTTTAGTTCTGCACAACGTAAAGAATGGTTGTGACTTTGCTCGGCGGGCGAAGTCACCCCAGGGCCTGAGGATGCTAAGCTGCAAAATGCATTTCAGCATCTCAGCTCATGGGGGAGGCATGCGCAAGCCCAAAGGCTCCCTGCTGGAACCCACATTAGCTCCCAACAGTCCCTATGCTTGGCTTTACTTCGGATCCTATGAGACACTGTGCCAGTGAGGTGGAAATGCTCCAAAATGCTGAAGGATGGTGAAACTATGAGTCAGTTTTCGACATCTGAAGTAGACAAGGGACACTTGCTGGTGTGTTTGTTCTTCCTACTTGATTTTCTTCCTTTGTTCCCCCCACACCACCCTCAGTTGCTGCCACCTGGATAGATCCAATGATAATTCTAATGGGGTCTGCATTTATCCAGGGTAAACTCGGCCTTCAAATTGTCATTACGGTCTTTGAATCAGTTGCTCTCTCTCTCTCCATCCCATAGGCTGCTTTAAGATGCACCCGTGTTTTCAAATGTCTCTTTTAAAATCCACAGAATGCAACACAAAGGAGAGAGCAGCATGCCAGAGCATATAAACCTTGCCAACCTGGTTGTAGCAGCACAATGCTTTTTTTTGCCCCACTGGGTCTGGAGTGCAAGCCTTTGGACTGGGTTGCAAGCAATTCATCCTGGTTGAGCCTTGAATTATGTTCACTGGGAGACTTCACATTTTGCTATTTAGCCTGACTGAAATGGACTGCCAGCTGCCTGCGTTAAAAATGTCCAGCGCTGTCATTGTTTCATATCAGCTTATGACACCTGTTTGTATTTTCTTCCAGAGGGAACCTATTAAAATCCTCTTCATTAACCCACTAGAAAGCTCTGTGCTTCACACTCTCTGATGCTTGTTTTTTTGGTTTTGCAATTAGAAATGATTGCCACTGGGGGGGGGGACCCTCTCCCTCATATTTGTCACAGAATAGTTGTAAACTTCTCATTGTGTAGTTGTGTGTAGATTTGCCTAGAATGTCAAGTTGCCCTCTGTAACAGCAGCCTGTAAACAGAAACAATCCTTTGAGGTCTTCCTGGAGTACTTAAAGTTACTTTTGGAGTAATTATCTGAAGGCAATTATCCTTATTACTTTAAGCAAATAAAGCAGAACTTCCACAGAAGCAGGGAAGTTAGAAGGAAGATAAAACAGGCCAAGAATAGAGATGAACGAGTCTATTTCTGGCCTATGTCACTTGTGCATCTTTTTGAACACAGATCAGCAGCATCTGACTGGGTTCCATAGAGCTGCAATGGTTAGCTTTCTGGCAGGTGGTTGCTCAAGAGAAGGAGCAAGGCAGAGGAAGAAGAAGAAGAAGAGTTTGGATTTGATATCCCGCCTTTCACTCCCCTTCAGGAGTCTCAAAGCGGCTAACATTCTCCTTTCCCTTCCTCCCCCACAACAAACACTCTGTGAGGTGAGTGGGGCTGAGAGACTTCAGAGAAGCGTGACTGGCCCAAGGTCACCCAGCAGCTGCATGTGGAGGAGCGGAGACGCGAACCCGGTTCCCCAGATTACGTGACTACCGCTCTTAACCACTACACCACACTGGGAGGTCAGCATGGTGCAAACACTCTGGCAGGAGTGCCAGGTTGGCTTAAGGTTACCAGATTTTTTTCAATGAATCCAGGGACACTTTTGATCTATTATAGTATTTTAATATTTTTTTGGAAGCCACCCAGAGTGGCTGGGGAAGCCCAGCCTGATGGGCGGGGTATAAATAATAAAATTGTTGTTGTTGTTGTTGTTGTTGTTGTTAAACTTCAATGGATTCTGTATGGGGACTGATTTGTAAATCTGGGGACTGTCCCCGGGAAACGGGGGTTGGCTTCATTGCTGTGGTCAAAACAAAATAAAAAAATTCCTTCCAGTAGCACCTTAAAGACCAACTGAGTTAGTTCTAGGTATGAGCTTTCGTGTGCATGCACACTTCTTCAGATACACTGAAACAGAAGTCACCGGACCTTTCTATATAGTGAGAAGGTGGGGAGGGGTATTACTCAGAAGGGTGGTGGGAATGGGTGATTGGCAGATAGCTGCGATGAGCCTGTTATCTGAAGTGTATCTGAAGAAGTGTGCATGCACACGAAAGCTCATACCTAGAACTAACTTAGTTGGTCTTTAAGGTGCTACTGGAAGGAATTTTTTTATTTTGTTTTGACCATGGCAGACCAACACGGCTACCTATCTGTAACTTCATTGCTGTGTTTGCATTGTGGTGATCTCCTCTCCTCCTGTTAAGCAACAGTGACCCCACCTGGTGGGATGCTAACATGGCAGCTCCACCCCACCAGCTGGTTCTGCCACAGATCCATTCTGTTTCCACATCAATCTGCAGTATTTGTTTAAAAAGTCTCTGGGCACATATTTTGAACATGGTCTGGGAGTTGTACTCCAGCAACACCTGAAACATCATAGAATTGGAAGGGACCCTGAGGATCATCTGATCCAACCTCCTGCAATACAGGAATATGCATCTGTCCCAGGGATCGAATGGGGATCAAACCAGCAACGTTGTTGTTATCAGCACCATGCTCTAACCAGCTGAGCTATCTAGGCTGACAGGCACCACTGTGAATACCCCTGGTCTATACTGGCTGGCAGTAGGAATCCTAGGTTTTATTTGGGGGGCTTTAACAAGACTGACTGGAGATAGAAGCAATTGAGCCTATGGCTTTCTGCCTACAAAGGATATACAGTGGTACCTCGGGTTAAGTACTTAATTTGTTCCGGAGGTCCATTCTTAACCTGAAACTGTTCTTAACCTGAAGCACCACTTTAGCTAATGGGGCCTCCCGCTGCCGCTGTGCCGCCGGAGCATGATTTCTGTTCTCATACTGAAGCAAAGTTCTTAACCTGAAGCATTATTTCTGGGTTAGCGGAGTCTGTAACCTGAAGTGTATGTAACCCGAGGTACCACTGTACTTTACCACATTAATCACAAACATGTGCAGAATACTTATTTATTTGAAATATTTACTTGTACCTTGGTTTTCGAACAGCTTAGTTCCCGAACATTTTGGCTCCCGAACGCCGCAAACCCGGAAACGAGTGCTCCGGTTTGCGAACTATTTTTGGAAGCCGAATGTCCAGTGAGGCTTCCATGGCTTTCAATTAGCTGCAGGAGCTTCCTGCAGCCAATCAGAAGCCGGACTTTGGTTTTCGAATGTTTTGGAAGTCGAACGGACTTCTGGAATGGATTCTGTTTGACTTCCAAGATACGATTGTATAGGGAAGGGGTCAGCAAACTTTTTCAGCAGGGGCCAGTCCACTGTTCCTCAGAGCTTGTGGGGGGGCCGGACTATATTTTGAAGGGGGGGGATGAACGAATTCCTATGCCCCACAAGTAACCCAGAGATGCATTTTAAATAAAAGGACATGTTCTAATCATGTAGAAACACACTGATTCCCAGACCATCCGTGGGTCAAATTTAGAAGGCGATTAGGCCAGATTGGGCCTTAGTTTGCCTACCCATGGTATAGGGCTTCTCACAATGTCTTAAAACAACAGCAACAAATACCATAGAAATCCAAAGAAGAACAGAAACGGATCACTATTTTTTAAAGAAAGAAATCTTAAACAGAGTTAACTTAAAGCCTTCAACCTAACCAAAAACTACAGACAACAAGCATCAACTTAGTTAATAACGGGAGGCCAAGAGAAAGTTGCCTTCCCTGGGTAGCCTAGAATGTGTTTCTTTCTAAGTCAACATTTCATGCTGTCTTGATGGCTATCTTCAATCAACAGGGTTTAATCAGGGCAAGGCAGCATTTCATGCTGCCACAAACACAATCCTGGATCAAAGGAAGGAAGCCCGGAGACCAAGGCGATGGTACCAGTTTTCAAAATTGAAGAGAGCTCTCAGTCATATAACACATTCATACATGCTCTATGGGGATAGGGTTACCAAAGACAGATCCTGTACCTAACTAGATGGTCAGGCTAGGAGCACAGAGGGATGGATGGAGCTGGGAAATGGTGGAAATTTCACCCTGCTCCACGGGGTGTTGCAGAGGTGTTTGAACAAAAAATATCCACATATTTCTTATACTTTGATCTTGCTCTTTTTTGATATGTCACAGGTTGACTGACATGTCGATTGCAGACGTTCTTTTGTAATGTCTCAGTGTATGACAACAGGTCATTATGATCTTTTGGTCTTGCAAGGGTGCCTCTGGGCAAACAGGCATAGCCGTCCTGGAACGTGTCATTTCTTTCTACGAAGAAGATTGTTTTGCCGTCTCATTTTCCAAGAAATGTTTCCCTTTAATCTGATTAAATCCATTGATCTAATGCAGCCATCTGCAGCTCATCTTTGGCAACCCTGCACAGCCTGCTTTTACTACAAATACTCCCTCTTTTTCTCTCATCCATACAGCTTGGAATTGATTACAAGAAAAAACCCAGTAATAAAGCATCCCAAAGATACATGGACACATATTCACAAAATCTTCAGAGGACTCATTTTACCAAACCATATCTAATGTACAACGTGTAATGATCTCAGGCAGGCAAGCAAGCCCTGATAAGAAGTAATGACTCTCCACCAGTTTTATGTTACGTTTATTTCCAAAAAACAAAAAAACACATCCAGAGCATGGCTTCTCGTCTGCTCACATTGACGATAGCTGGTCAGTCTGAATCTTCACCCCTTTCACAGCAGGAAGGATGCCAAATTCCCGCCCTTCCCCTCTGACCTTATCCAGTCTCCTAGAACGGGGACTGAGAGGCTGGTCTTCCCCCTCCCCACTTCTATTTGGCACATGCTCAGTCCTCTGCTTATCTGCTGATTGCCTAGCAACGCTCTGGCTGCCTCCCAACTCTCCCACTTCTTGAGAGCTAACAGTTCTTCAGGAAGGGGGGGTCGATTAGCTTGCTCCATGACAATAACCCTCCACACAGACCCTGTCAACCCTTTCTTGGCTCTGTCAGCTAGCTCTCATCTGCAGAGTCGGTCTCTCTCTTACTTAGCTCAGTTTCTCAGTCTGACTCTTCCCCTGCGCTCGGGTGAGCCACATTCCTGGAATAACGGGTACATGGCAAAACTCTCTCCCCTCCCCCAAAGAAAACAGGGGACTAGGATTGAAATTTGGATCCTGGGTTGTTGCTTTTGTTTGGAAATCAACCACTGGTCCTAGCAAAGACCACAGATTTTCCTATACGTGCAGCTCTGGGTTCACGGGGTCTGTGTGGAGCGTTATTGTCATGGAGCAAGCTAGTCAGTCAATCACACAGTTTCTCATTACTAGAGAAATACAATCTTCACAAACTTGGCTGAGTTTCAGGCCTAAGGAGAACAGCTCATGCCCTGTAGGTCCTACTCTGTGAAAGCAATTGCATACCCTCCAACCTTTCTCTGCTGAAAATAGGGACACCCTGTTCAATAACATAATTTTTACTATTTACAGTGGAACCTTGGTTCTCAAACTTAATTCTTTCTGGAAGTCTGTTCGACTCCTGAAACCATTCAAAAATCAAAGCGTGGCTTCCGATTGGCTGCAGGAGCTTCCTGCACTCAAGTAGAAGCCGCATCAAACATTTGGCTTCTGAAAAACGTTCGAAAACCAGAACACTGACTTCCAGGTTTTCAGCATTCGGAAGCTGATTCGTTCGTCAACCAAGCCATTCGAGAACCAAGGTACCACTGTATACCCCACCCATCTGACTCGCTCTGAGCAGCTTCCAACATATATGAAAACATAATTAAACATTAAACATTAAAAACTTCCCTATACAGGTCTGCCTTCAGATGGCTCAGGGGTCGGATAACTCCATATCCTCCAACATTTCTCTGATCAAAACAGGGACATCTACCATACCCTCCAACATTTCTCTGATGAAAATAGAAAAGTGGGACATTCTGGTATCAAATCAGAAACTGGGATGGCTTCTGTAAATCCGGGATGTCCCTGGAAAATAGGGACACTTGAAGGGTCTGCCATTGCCTCCCCACCCCCTGCACCTGTCTATATCTCCTGTCCAGGGTTTCTTGCAAGCAATCTGAGACTGTGCCTGCCTTTGCTCCTCCTGTTCCATTGCTCTTTCAGTTCTGGGAGTCAGTAGGGTAGGGGAGCTTCTTGAAGCAGGTGGGGAGACATCTCTGCCTTGCATCTCTCTTTTCCCATTCGCCTGCTTCAGCTTCTGCCTCTGATTATGGACTTTTCCCTGCCAAAGACTGAGCTCTGTTACCCCTTCAGCTTCCAACACTCCTCTTCCCAGTCTTCTCCCTCTTCTCCCTGTGACCACTCATTGTTGTCCCACCACAACTCCCCAGGATCTGAGCCTTCTTCTTCTTCTTTTTTTAATAATATTTATTAAAGATTTTCAAATATAACAGAAAAGAAAAGCATCCAAATTTAAGGCCTTATTTTCAATGTCATCTTTCCAGGACTTCCCCTCCCCTCCCCCTCTTGTATTCCAGTTCTTTCAAATAGATTCAGCAAATTCTTACCCCAAGTTTTAAAGTTATTATCATTAACCCAATTTAAAAAATATTTTCCCATCCCCTAAAATCGACCTGTTCCCTTCCACGAGTTCCCCTCTTTAGTATACAATACAGATTAACATAAAAAAAATAGAAAAAAGAATAAAATGTAATTTAACACCCTTTGGATTCCAAATTTCCCTCCCCCCTTTCCCGGTTGCGTTTCCAATGTCCGTCAATGTCTACTGTCGTCCTGGAGCTCCCACATCTAAGCCATAGTCCTTCACCAGTCTGCTTTGCCGTCTTTTTAATAGTCTTTGCCGTCTTTTGGTCATCTTTGATTTCGAATGTCCAATCTTGGAAGGGGTCTATCTTCCAACTTTGTCCAGTTCTTGTTATTCTTGTTGTTCTTGTTGTTCTCTCTTCTCCTCTTTTTTTTTTTTTTTCCTGTTCTCCTGCACAAATGTTCTAATTCCAAAAAGCTTGTAATTCCTCTACAGAGGCTTTGTTATTCAGGAACAAAACATTACGTCAAGTCCCTTCCATTCTTCAATAGATAAATCTATTGTCTCCTTTAGTGTGTAGACCTCTGTAGACAAAATAGTGTTCCATTTCTGCAGTTTCCCAGGAGATAAAAAGTCTGATTCAAATTCCATGCCAGCAATACTTGTAATGACCCACAGCTCCTCTAGAGGGATTATAATAACTCAGTTTCCTTCCCGATCACACCCACCAGTCAAAGTAACTTATTATTCCTTGTTTTAAACAGTTTATATCCAATTTATAACAAATGTAACCAGCAAAGTCCTCGTAACAAAGTTCTCTTTTTGTTCTTCAGTTTTGGCAGCTCCTTTGACAGCTGTCAAAACCTCTATTTCTCCTCTCCCGGCGCTCTCACGGATCGCTCCCAGGGTTTTTCGGGGGGGGGGTTGTATTTTAATTCACATTCCACTTTTCTCCTCCAGCCCAGCTTATAATTTTCCATCGCGAAATTAATAACTTTATAAAAAAAAAGGTTGCACTCGATCTTAGTTGTCAGGTCCTTTGCTTTAGCTCCTCTACAACAGGGGGGAGGCTGACTTCCTTTTTGCACCTCCCCCGCTCGCTCCGAATTTAAGAAAAAATTTGTTCCCCTTTTTAATCCAAGTTCCAATTACTCACGGGTTATTCTTTTGAGTCCAGATTTTCAATGGAAGAAGTCAGCGCTCTCCGCCAAATGGCATGTGGCTTCACTCGGCAGGGGAAGCAGAGGACTCACAGCACCACCACCCCCCGTCACCCGCTCCGCAGCCTTTAAAAAGGCTCCTTCGCGTGGTCGGGGGGGGCGCAAACGGTGCCCGCCGAGTCACCATGCCCATGGGTTTCATCGCCCATGGTTTTTGAGGGTCCCCGCGTCGCCGGCGCGGTAGAACCCAGCCCCTGCCGAGCAGGCTCCCTCCGGAGCTCGGAGGGAGTCCGCCATTCGGCGATGGCGCCAACCCGGAAGTCCAGGATCTGAGCCTTCTTCATCCCTTGGTGGTTTCCCAGCTGGTTCCTCCCACCTCTCCTCCATGTCCAACCAATCTATGACAGTTACGCAGAGCACATACATTGACCGAATGTGAACTAAAAGCTCTTCTGCAAAATTGGCCATTGCTGACAAACCCTCGTTTATATGGCAAGGTTCTGAGAGAACGGTTTTCTGCATCAGTTTCACTGTAACTTATTGCATCGCAGGCAAAAAAAAAAAAAACCCAAAAAGTGATCAGAGTAGTGATTAAGAAATGTTACATGTGGAGAAAAGCACAGCATGAAACCTGCAAAACACTCTGTTTTGATTACATGTTTGAGCTGCAATGAAAGATCACGGGAATGTGAAACTAGAGCAGACTGTACAGGAAGCTGTAATTATTGCCTTTTATAAATAACACTCAAAAACATGTTCTTTGGGGCTATTAGAGCAAAAGGTTCATACTTGAGACTAATATTAGGGTGACTGAGGTTCCTCAGTTATTTTAACCATAAGTGTCTTTGTTGTGCAGAAGAACAATGATGTTACAAACAGCAGACTTGGACTGGTTTTTTATTATGCTTTACTAGCTCCCATTCCCCACTGTAATTCAGCCTAACCAATTGTAACTGGGAAGAACAGCTTGCATATTACTTCCCAGCTTACCTCTCTGTTTCCACCTCCCTGCCCTTCCTCTGTTGTTGCCCCTATATTGTTGCTGATGACAACGTAGTGTGTGCACACTCAGAGGATGACCTCCAGACCACCCTAAATATCTCCACAGACTTACGAAAAGCTTGGCCTATTGCTCAACATCCAAAAAAACCAAAGTGCTGCACCAACAAGCACAAAACAATTCCTCTGCAGCACCACAAATCCAACTTAATGGTATAATGCTGGAAAATGCTGATCACTTCTCCTACCTGGGCAGTTATCTTTCCACAAGAGCAGACATCAATGCCGAGTTCTAGCATCACCCGAGCTCTGCGAGTGTGGCTTTCTTCGGATTGAAGTGTAGGGTGTTTAAAGACTGGGACATTCACAGGGAAACCAAAATGCTTGTTTACAAAGCTATTGTACTACCATCCTTACTGTATGCTTATGAAACATGGACCACTTATAAACGCCATCTCCAACTCCTCAAAAGATTCCATCAATGGTGTCTCCCAAAAATTTACACATCACTTGGGAAGACAGGCAAACTAATGCCAGTGTACTGGAAGAAGCAAAGATCACCAGTGTCGAAGCAATGATTCTTCAACATCAACTTCGTTGGACTGATCATGTTGTGCGGATGCCTGATTATCATCTTCCAAAACAACTAATCTATTCTGAACTTTAAAATGAAAAGCATGATGCTGGTGGTCAACAAAAGAGGTTTAAAGACTCTCTCAAGGGGAATCTAAAATAATGTAGTATAAACACTGACAACTGGGAAACACTGGCCTGTGAGCACTCCAATTAGAGAACAGACTTTACCAAAGGTGTCATGGGCTTTGAAGACACTCAAACTCAGGACGAAAGGGAGAAACATGCTGAGAGGAAGGCACAATTTGCAAACCCTCACCGTGATCAACTCCCACCCAGAAACCTACGTCCCCACTGTGGAAGAATGTGTAGATCCAGAATTGGCCTCCAGAGTCACTTATGGACCCACTGCTAAAACCATGTTTATTGAAGACAATCTTACTCAGCTACCAGTTATCACCAAAGATCGCATTTTAGGATGATGTGCTTCAGATATGTCTGCATAGATAACATGAAGGCAGTGTCATGGACAGGCTAGGTGCACAGGAGTGCTGAGAGGCACCATCTGGGGAACCTCTAAGGGAAGAAGGCTCAGAGCTGGAGATTAGTGGTAAGATGACAATGAGTGGTCAGAGGAGAAGACAGAGCAGACTGGGAGAAGGAGGTGTCATAAGCTGAAGAGGCAACAGGGTTTAGTGAGCAGAAAGAGTCCGTGGCAGAGAACAGTCCAGAACCAGAGACAGAAGAGGAGGTTGGAGAGGGTCAGGGCCAAGAGACAGAGGTAAAGCAGGTTGCTGAAAAAGCCAGGGGATCTCTCCCTACTGCTGTGACCAGCTCCCCTCCCCGCTGGTCTCCCAAGACCAGAAGACGTATGAAAAGCATGGAGCAAAGACAGAAAATACATTGGAGTCTCAAATTGCCTGGGAAGGACCCGGGGGAAGAGGAGACTTAAGGAGCTGTGGTAAGGCAGGGATCTTCAGTCCTTACAAGTGCCTCACTGGGGCAGGATCTAGCAGGGAGAGTTGCTGTGCTCACTAGGCCTGGCCTCCTGACTTGTTTTGTTTCTTTGAATAAAGACTGTTAACTTCACTGACACCATGTGAGTTCCGTCTGCTGACTTTCCCCCTGACAGGCTGGCAGCATCAACCCCGCTGTGTGGGAATCCTTTACAGATGACCACAGTGCATGGAGACATACAGTCAGGTTGTGCATCCATAGCAATGACCAGAGAAGGAATGATTGCTGGGAAGAATGCAGAGAGAAGAAACTGTGTGGTGCATCTGCGGCAGCACAACTGGAAGCCTTCATCTGCCCCAACTGCAACAAAACATGTCTCTCCCATATTAGCCTCTACAGCCACAGCGGGTGCTGTAACCTTCCAATAGTTGGACTTCACTCCCAAAGGCGCCTTTCTCCATAGTGTCCCAAGACAGGCAGATGCCAACAACAACACCAAATTGCATTTTAGATTTCAGATTGCAATTCCCCACCACCAATATCGCATGCCCCCACACTGCACTTAAATCTGCTCTGGAGGGTTGAAGAACAACACACCCTGGGCAGATCTTGGGGGGAAGGAGAAGAAGGGGAAGCTCCATTGCCCATGCAAAAGTTGTTCCACTTGCCCATTGACATAGATACAACCCAGTATTAATCTTAAAAGGTAGAGGTAAAGGACCCCTGACAATTAAGTCCAGTCGCAGACCACTCTGGGGTTGCGGCGCTCATCTTGATTTACAGGCCGAGGGAGCCAGCGTTTGTCCGCAGACAGTTTTTCTGGGTCGTGTGGCCAGCATGACTAAGCCACTTCTAGCACAACAGATCACTGAAACCAGAGCAGTGCATGGAAACACCATTTACCTTCCCACCGGAGTGGTACCTTTTAATCTACTTGCACTTTTTGGCGTGCTTTCAAACTGCTAGGTTGGCAGGAGCTGCGACAAAGAAATGGGAGCTCTCCCCATCATGGGGATTTGAACTGCCGACCTTCTGATCAGCAAGTCCAAGAGGCTCAATTGTTTAGACCACAGCGCCACCCACATCCCATTGTATTAGTTTTAGTTCAACTCTAATGTTTCATACTGTTATTCTGTTTAGTTTTAGATATTGTTTGGTCATTTGGGGGATGGTTCATTATTGTCCTGGTGAGTAAGCTACCTTGAATATCAGAGAGCTTGGGGTGTAATTATATTTCAGCTGACCATTTTAGCATCTTGTGAATTGGCCATAAGGCTGTAAAAACCCAGAACAAATGCAGAGATTTTTGATTGACTGGTGAAGCAAAGTCAACAGATTCCAAATCCTTTGCACTGGCAAAGATCCATAAATACTCATAACCTGCAATATATCGATCGTGACAATAACTGGATTATATTTGAATGCTGATCAAACCCTTGCCACAACAGTTGTTATTGTGTTTATGGATAAAGCGCATGATGCATCCGAAAGAAACCCATTTCAGTGTTCTCTATTTGCCTGAACTTATTCCACCCTCGGTACCGAGGACATTTACCCAAACAGTGAAAGAAACCATTGAACCTATAGCAAATTAAGAAAATAGCCCATCAAACAGATGGAGGGGAAGAAAGGCTAATCAAAGAGTAGTTCAAACAAGTGGAAAATGAAGATTTAGGTTACAACTGTTTCCCCGACATCTTTGCATCTCCATTCATTCTCGGATTCCAAATTGCTCTTTATTCAACTTGGGTATGCCTCTTTAGCTAGCAAGATTCTTTTAAATGCCTCCATTTTAATTCACACAGACGATACTCACAGCTAGTGGTGAGACAAAGCTGATTAGCTCATTGGCTCCCTACTGCTATACTCGGTAAGAAATTTCTGATTCTGACATGTAGATATTTGGGATTTAGCAGCGATGGAGTGAGAGAAGGCTCTGAACGGGCTGATGCTTAATTGGTGTCTAGGCCCTGCTTTGAGGATGAACCGGATTTGAAGTTTTGAAGTTAACACAACCTCTGAAAGGGTTTTCCTCTGATTCTGTAGAAGGAAACTGGTGATCTCCCCATACTAATTCTGCAGACAGCCCTTGCTGCCTGTTTTTTCACGCCGTATTCAGTCAAATAAGATGCATGAAATTCATTAGATGGCAGGGAATTACTGTAATAAATTGGACAGCAACTACTGGAGTGGCATATATATACATCTGAAACATTGACAAGGCTGTCTGGCATGTTCACTTACTTATTTATATTTGTTACCAGCCTCCCCCCATAGTTTCAGGTCTGGTAATGAGGAAAGAAAGAAAACACAGGGAAGGAAAGAAAACAATGGGAGAGTGCAAATATAAACTCCAAATCTCATTGAACTCACTCTGTTGAACTCAATGAGATTTAGCCTACATTCCTATGCACATGCACCTTAAAACAGGCTCCATTGAACTCAGCGGTGCTTATTTTTGAGTATACATGGACCACATTGTTAAGCATCCTGCCGCACACTTAAGCCCCATTTACTTTAGTGGGTTGGGACTTGTCTGACTTTTGCCTGGTGTTTCTCCAGAGTACAAGATCCAAAGGTCTTTGAGGCTCATGTGTGTACCTGGAGCTTTATAGGAGCAAGAACATACCCACCCAATTGTGGTTGCAATTTGCACAGCTTCCCAAACGGAAGAGCATTGGGTGATTTCTGTTGGCGTGTAGAAGCTCATGGGTCTTCAGAGTTTCAGCAAGCACTACAGAGCTCTCCTGAGGCAAAAAATACAAGAGATGAAAGGTTAAGAAGACATACCAATGAAGGAAAAGTTCAACAAGTAGTAGATAAAGCTAGGTAACTGGTATTGAGAAGATTCCCTGCAATCTAGCTTTTCCCCCATTTCATGCTAGTGAATTTTATTTTTCTAGTCTTTTTGACCCAACAGTTGCTTTGGCAATGCCAAGAATGGACCAGCTGGAGCTAAGAACTTTTAAAGGCATATTGACTGCCCATGACATTTTGATGAGGTTCTTTACTCCTTGGGCTCCACCGGAACATTGGTATATTCAGTTGCAAATTCAGGTTATGCCATCAAAGTTGACTGTTTTGTGCTAAGGAGAGTGATGAGAAAATGCCCCAAGAGCGTGAGGTTATGTCTGAGGATGCAACATCTTCTAACCTCCCTGAAAACAAATCAGAATGAATGCCAGATAAATAGCTGAGATTGTCTAAGAAATGAATCAGGGTGAAGGCTCAACTGGAGCTAATAACTTTTAAAGGCATATTGACTGCCCATGACATTTTGATGAGGTTCTTTAGAGAGCCAGTGTGGTGCAGTGGTTAAGAGCGATAGTCTCTTAATCTGGGGAACTGGGTTCGCGTCTCCGCTCCTCCACATGCAGCTGCTGGGTGACCTTGGGCCAGTCACACTTCTCTGAAGTCTCTCAGCCCCACTCACCTCACAGAGTGTCTGTTGTGGGGGAGGAAGGGAAAGGAGAATGTTAGCTGCTTTGAGACTCCTTAAAGGGAGTGAAAGGCGGGATATCAAATCCAAACTACTCCTCCTCCTCTTCTTCTTCTTCTTCTTCTTCTTCTTCTTCTTCTTCTTCTTCTTCAACAACAAAGTGGAAGCACACTTTGTCTCTTGTTTTTGGAATACAGTAGTTAGCACTAAAATAAAATAAAAACCTGCATATTTCAAATTTCATTGTGCTGTAGACCCAACAGAGATTGGAGCAATTAAAACGTTTGCTTCAAGACATATTAGTTCCATTGTAGCTACTGGTGGTCGTGGAGCTGATTAAGTTCAACGATGCCCCTGCGGCTGAACTCCATTAACAATCCACTCATCATGTCTTGAGCAATTGTTCGTACCATTTACATTAATAGCAACGTCAAGGGCCATTTTTGCTAATAGGATTTGTTTGTTGCTATTAAAAAAAACAACAAAAAAACAACACATACAACACCCCCCCAAAAAAGAGCAATGGATGTAATCAACTTGGTGTCATTTGCAATCCTTCAGCAGAATGGGAAGGAAATTATTGGTTTCTGACCCCTCTGCATCCCGTCATCTTTTGGAGGTAATCTGTTGAGAATATTTGGGAGGGGCTGTAGGAACTGCAAGGGAGGTGGCGGCAGCGGTGGACGTTTTTCCAAAACTTGTCCCATCTCTGCTCCACTGATGGACACTTTCCATCAGCGGAGAGACACCAAAAGGATTCCATGCTTTAGATGAAGTAATTATTAGTACTAAACAGCTTTGGCCTGTATACCTGAAGGAGCATCTCTACCTCCATCGTTCAGCCTCGGCACTCAGGTCCAGCTCTGAGGGCCTTCTGGAGTTTCCCTCATTGTGAATAGTGAGCTTGCAGGAAACCAGGGAGAGGCCCTTCTCAGTAGTCGTCCCCGCCCTGTGGAATGCCCTATCACCAATAGTCAAGGAAATAAACAACTATCTGACCTTTAGAAAACATCTGACGGCAGCCCTGTTTAGAGATGTTTCTAATGTGTGATGTTGCTGTTTAGTCGTTTAGTCTTAACCAACTCTTCGTGACCCCATGGATCAGAGCATGCCAGGAACTCCTGTCTTCTACTGTCTCCCGCAGTTTGGTCAAACTCATGTTGGTAGCTTCAAGAACACTGTCCAACCATCTCGTCCTCTGTCGTCCCCTTCTCCTTGTGCCCTCCATCTTTCCCAACATCAGGGTCTTTTCCAGGGAGTCTTCTCTTCTCATGAGGTGGCCAAAGTATTGGAGCCTCAGCTTCAGGATCTGTCCTTCTAGTGAGCACTCAGGGCTGATTTCCTTCAGAATGGATAGGTTTGATCTTCTTGCAGTCCATGGGACTCTCAAGAGTCTCCTCCACCACCATAATTCAAAAGCATCAATTCTTCGGCAATCAGCCTTCTTTATGGTCCAGCTCTCACTTCCATACATCACTACTGGGAAAACCATAGTTTTAACAATACGGGCCTTTGTTGGCAAGGCGATGTCTCTGCTTTTTAAGATGCTGTCTTAAAAAAGCTTTGTCATTGCTTTTCTTCCAAGAAGCAGGGGTCTTTTAATTTCATGACTGCTGTCACCATCTGCAGTGATCATGGAACCCAAGAAAGTAAAATCTCTCACTGCCTCGATTTTCCCCCTTTCTATTTGCCAGGAGGTGATGGGACCAGTGGCCATGATCTTTATGGTGTTTTAAATATTCTGCTGGGAGCTGCCTGGAGTGGCTGTGGCAACCCTGTCAGAGGGGCAGCATGACGGTGATAAGCTACAAAGTCCTGAGTTAAGGCCATTAAAGGTGTTTTTGCACTTTTAAAAAATATGAAAATAGGATCCACTGTGGGGCTGATAATCACCCAATAGGTTTCCTTCCTTTAGAGGAGGATTTTTCCTCAGTACTGCAGCAGGAAAGGGAAGAGATTCTGAGAATGACCAGGCTCCTCCCAGCAGATACCCTATACATTAGATTTTAACTATAGATGTAATAAATTAAATGTACTGCTTACATCATAAGAGGATGCCCCCTGCCTGAAACCCTGGAGTGTTGCTGTCAGCCAGTGTCAGCAATACTGAGCTTGATACACCAATAGTTTGACATGGCATTAGGAAACTTGCTAAGTTCCTATAAGGAAATGACAGAAGAGAAAACACAGAAGAGAAAATCATGTTGGACATAACATTTTTGTACACATTGGAGGAGTCTTACTTCAATGTTTGTTCAGAGATGCCCTGCACAGATCAGATTCATGGAAGTCTCTTTGGAATGCAGGACTCATGAAGCCCGTATATATTTGACCTACCTGGACCCAGCTTCCAGGATGCAGCATAGAAAGCATAAGACCTCCCCTTGCCTTCAGAGAGAAATATGGGTCCCTTTGCTATGTATGGAATGCCTCTCCCAATCTACTGTGATGTTTGCTGGGATTACAAACTCCAGTGTTGCAGGTTAAGCAATCCTTAGGTTTCTTTTTCTACAAAGTACCATTTGGTGTGGGACGCGGGTGGCACTGTGGTCTAAACCACTGAGCCTAGGGCTTGCCGATCGGAAGGTCAGCGATTCCAATCCCTGCGATGGGGTGAACTCCCGTTGCTCAGTCCCAGCTCCTACCAACCCAGCAGTTCGAAAGCATGTCAAAGTGCAAATAGATAAATAGGTACCATTCTGGTTGGAAGGTAAACAGCGCTTCCGTGAGCTGCTCTGGTTTCGCCAGAAGCAGCTTAGTCATGCTGGCCTCATGACCCTGAAAAACTGTCTGCGGACAAATGTTGGCTCCCTTGGTCAGTAAAGCGTGATGAGCGCTGCAACCCCAGAGTCGTTTGTGACTGGACTTCTGTCAGGGGTCCTTTACCTTTACCATTTGGTGTGGACCATATTAAGGACCCATGGTCCAGAGATTGGTGGATATGCTGGTGACCTCACTCATTCCTGGAAGCAGGACTCAGCCTTCCTTCTCCATCTTCTGACATCACCAAGTTTGGAATTGAGGGACACCCCACCTCTATAAGGGCTGAAACCTTCACTGAGATGAGCTTCAGTTAGCTCAGGTACAATTTCACATAGCCACTGAACAGGTCCCCTTCTATGATCTCCCCACCACAAAGAATACATCTTATTTGTAAGCCATTTCTTCACACTCCAACAAGAGGAGCTGAATGATTTAACGTATTGTCAAGAGATGGCTTGTGATCATCAATTACTTAGCAGACTGGATCAAAGTACAGATTGCTTGGATCAGTCAATTACAGCCCAAATAGAATAAAGGCATCTCATTGTAATCAGGCCTTGCGCAATTCAGCATGGATATTAAGGGAAATAAAGAACAGTCATAAATACATTGACCCACTTATCTCTTTATCTTTCTGCTTACTAAACATGAGCATTAAGTTGAAGCAAACCGATTTGAAAAGCAGAACTGAGCTAATTAGCTATACTGAATTACCAGAATATCCAAATTGGATTTCACTTCAAGGTTTAGTTGAAACTTATCTTAGCTTGAAGCTGATTCTGATGGGGATAATGAATGTATAGAAATAGGATGAAAAGAATATTTTGTCATTGCAAACCAGAGCTAAAAAGATATAGTTAAGGGACATTGTTACCAACCACTGACTACTTTGAACTCTTTGCACTGGTAATGAGCCTTATTTTACTTTTCATGGATAACCAGAACTGGGCTTTGACACAATTCAACAGGACCTAGTATTTATTTATCTGTCTATGGTATTCTTACCCACTTTCACCCTATGACTGAAGACTGGTTACAAAGCTAAAATACAATCACAAAAATAATGGATAACCAACAAACCATAAAACGCTGAAAGCATACAATGGGTACAGTTAGCAATACCATTTATACAGAAGGGAACTAAAAACACACACAACATACTTCCACTTTCAAAGGCCAGGGCAAGCATGTTGTCATGAGAGTACTGACACGTAACATAGTTCGGCGCAGCTCAGAAAACAGACAAGGCTACTCCAGCTAAATTGTAGTTAGTAGTTTTATTAGAGAATCAGAACAGGAAACATATGGAGACCATCTTGTACTATCCACTTCACTGTATTCCCTCTTTGTCAGGCCCCTCACTCTGTCTATGGCGAGTCCCAAGGGACCCTCTCTGTCTCTGTCTCTCTCTCTGCTTTGTTTTGTGGATTAAACACTGGGTTCTGGGAGAGAGAGGAAGGCCTGTGGTGAAGCTGCTAAGTTTGACTCCTGTCTTTGCTCTTTGCTGTGGCACCTGTCTATTTCCTCCTCTTCATCATCCTTCAAGCTCCCAGCCTCCAGTACTTCTCAGCTTTTCCTCTCTTCTAGGGTGTGTCCTGTTTCCCACCACCAGGGGGGCTTTTGGCCAAAACGAGAGCAAGAGCATCAAGTCATACTAAGGACAATCCTAGCTGTGATCCAAAATCACTGTTCAAACAGAGTCCTGGAGAAGATTCGTTTAATTCACCGCCAATAGCAGGCCCAAGCAAAGCTCCAAGAAAGAAGGTTTGTCAACAATATGTGGATAGCTATTTGACTCTCAGTTTTGCATGGACTGGAGATGAAAATGTCCCTCAGCCTATGTGTTTGATTTTGGGTGAGAAGCCTTCCACTTCCAATATGGCACCAAACAAGATGGAAAGACATCTGTTGTCAAAACATAGAAATCTGACAAGCAAGAATGCTCAATATTTTGAAAGGCTTTTGGAACACCAGAAATGCCAATGAACATATTTTGGAAAACGAGTAAAATAAGATAAGATGCAATGTATATCTTACCAAGTGGCTGAATTGATTGCTCAACAGACAAAACCACATACGGTAGTTGAAAAATTGATTAAGCCTACCTGTGGGTTGATTGTGAAGAATTTGTTTGGTGGTGATACTGAGTGACAAGTTATGGAAATTCCTTTATCTGATGATTCAATGTGCAGAATGCCAGCTAATATTGAGAAGCATGTTTCCAAAACTATGGAGAATTCTAAATTTGCCATTCAACATTGGTGGAAAAGCACAGTTGATTGCCTACACCAGATGAAATAATTATAGAGTTTCTACTTTGCAATGAACTAGTAAAACATACCAGAGGACAAATTATTTTCCAAACCTTGTCTGAGTATTTGTGAAAGAAATGAGATTCCATAGGTTCTTGTATTGAAATTTGTACGGATGGAGTGTGATGTAAGACAGGGAACAGAAGCGGCTTGGTGGTACACATCAAACATAAAAATCTAGATGTAATATCAGATCACTGTGTTTTATACATAGAGAGGTATTAATCACAAAAACCCTTGTAGCTGATTTGAAGATGCTTCTAGATCAGGCTGTGTGCACTGTGAATTTCATCAAAGCAAAGCCACTAAAAATGAATTTGTTTGCTTAAATCTGCAAAGACATGGAATCCAAACATCAGTGCCTAACTCTGCACCCTGAAATTTGCTGGCCACCACACAGAAAGGTTTTTAATCAGGTGTTGAAATGGAAAAACAAATTAAGAGAGTTTTTGGAACAAGAAAGTTTCACATGTATGAAGTTCATTTATAATTTTGGGAATGATTCATGTTCTTATGTAGCTGCATAGTTTTATACTTTCTGAATGTCCCAGGGTCATATTGTAAAGTAGTTGTGTTCTATGTTCTAAATCAGGCATAGGCAACCTCAGCCCTCCAGATGTCTCGGGACTACAACTCCCATGATCCCTAGCTATCAGGACCAGTGGTCAGGGATGATGGGAATTATAGTCTCAAAACATCTGGAGGGCCGAGGTTGCCTATGCCTGTTCTAAATCAAGCACTGCTAGAAGTTGTTTCTTTTGGTTTCCCAATGTATTTCTTATCAGTAAAAGATTTGGTATGGCGCGAGCAAATTTTTATTCTGAACGTGTGGCCCAGAAATTGTTTTTGAAAGCCATTGGCTTAGAGTATCTGAGAAACATGGTTTGGGAAGCCTTTGAAAATAATTGGGCATATTTCCTGGATTATTAGTTTTCTTCACTGGGTGCATTTCCCAAAATTACCGCAGTAACATACATATGAAAAAGCTAGGAAATAATCCATACTCATGCCTAAATTTACATGGGCATCTATGTTGTGTATTTTTTTTTTCCTATTATGGAAAATCCCTAGAGGCTGGTTCTTCAGTGCCATCTCCTGTGGTGAAACTTCCTTCTCCGTTTTCATCCCTGTGGTCAGATCAATATCTAAGTATGTCAGGTTTTTTTCCTTTCATATTGTTGTTGTTCTGAATAAATCACAATGGAGCAAAGCTTCCACACAGGGAAATGAGATGATTGTGTACATTTGTCCAAATATGAAAAAAAAGGGGGGAGGGACTAATGAATTTCCTGCTTTATTATTTTTACCAGCATAGTGACTGCAAGGAGAAGACTCCAAGGAGAGGCATGGAATATGAGAAGTACTCAGTAAGAATAAATAGGAGGTGTGTGTGTAAAGGTGTTGAAAGGTATATCAAGACAATATATTAATAATATAGGTTTGTGGGGCTGGTTATCAGCCTTTAATGGAATCTATCTGGACTTATTTGGCTATAATTGCATATCTTACCATTATTAAGTATGTTTCAGAAAAGCAGATATCTTACAGAATCGGACTAATTTGCACAACCTTGAGATTATTTTATAATAATAGCAAACTTAGGCGCTGCATTAGGAGGGCTATGCTGCAAAAATCAGGCTAGTGAGAAACAAGAGGGAGGCCTCAACATACTTGGAGAAATCTCAAGCTTTGCAGAAAAAGATAGTTGCTAGATAGTAGAACAAGGCCTCGATGATTGATTCAATTCATGCACACACTCTCCAGGATAGTTGCTAGCAACTTCCAGTATGTTTGGGTAAACGAAGTCCTGATATGCAAGCCCATTTATTTCAGTTTTCTTTTCAGAGTTAATTAGGAAGCATTAAGTATGGAGGAGGGCAGGGGGTAAAGAATTTTCAGAGACATATGCCAAGCAGTTTCTGCAGCAAGTCTAATTAGAATTACCTTTCTCAGACATGCAAAGAAGCCATCGCCAGAAGGTCATTAGGAAGAGGAACGCAAAAACCATTTAGGATTCATTTGGGTCCTGAAAAAACACCCCTAAGAATGTATTGTGTTTGTGTGCTTTTCTCTCCTGCTTTCATAACATAAGAATAAAGATTGATTTCCTAATTTACTTCTCAGGTGAAAGCAAAGCCTGCCTTTTCTGTTTAAATGTGTGTGTTTTTCCTAATGGTTTTTACAAACATTCCACTAAAAATGATATGACTCACCAGCTTTTTCCTCCACACAAATTTTCAGCTCTTAGCTCTTGCTCTGCTTCTCCCTGGGGTTCATACAGTCAGCTGCAATCTCCGCAAATCACCTTGTGGTCCTATAGATCTCTATTCAGGCACTGCTGTAATTGCTAAAAAAAATAACATCCTGATTGACCTTGCATACTTCCAGTTCATGAGATACATTTTTGATATGGCCAAATGCATTTGAATGCCCCAAACCATTTATCTCTTCTTTTTTTAATGCTTGTGTAGTTCTTCTGTCTTGTCCAGCCGTAAGGCTACTTTTCAAATGATGTTGGGTTATGTGGACTCATGAGAAAGGTAGGTTTAAAGGTGAACCTACCAGATCTGTACTACCTTTTGAAGTTTCCACTTATCTGAGGGAAAGCGTTATAGTGCTGGGGTAGGGCATCTGCTTAGGATACAGAAGGTCCTAGGTTCAGTCACAAACATCTCCAGGAAAGGCTAGGAAACAACCTAAAATCCTGGAAAGCCACAGTCCATCACTGTAGACCAGCGTTTCCCAAATTTGGGTATCCAGCTGTTTTTGGTGTACAACTCCCATCATCCCTATCTCGCAAGTCCAGTTGTCAGGGATGATGAGAACTGTAGTCTGAAAACAGCTGGAGACACAGGTTTGGGAAGCCCTGATGTAGACTACACTGAAGGAGGTGGAACCAATGATTTCACATAGAATAAGACAGCTTCCTATGTTCCCCAGCCAACTAATATGTATAAAAAGCCATATGTTAGGGTAAAGAAGAAGAAGAAGAAGAGTTTGGATTTGATATCCCGCCTTTCACTCCCTTTAAGGAGTCTCAAAGCGGCTAACATTCTCCTTTCCCTTCCTCCCCCACAACAAACACTCTGTGAGGTGAGTGGGGCTGAGAGACTTCACAGAAGTGTGACTTGCCCAAGGTCACCCAGCAGCTGCATGTGGAGGAGCGGGGAAGCGAACCCGGTTCCCCAGATTAGGAGACTACCGCTCTTAACCACTACACCACACTGGCTCCCAGTGTGCATATAAATACATATATTAGTGAAATGTGCATATAAATACATATATTAGGGGATGTTGCTTTGAAAAATATGCATACAAATGTGTATTAGGAGAAATTTGCACTAAAGTGCTGGAGAATTTTCATGTGGACTCTTTAGAAAAACATTGTAAACTGATGTGGAAATGGGGAGGATTGAACTTGATTAGAAACATGAGAAAATGAAGGGGTGAGGGAAACATCCCTAGCCAGACCCGTGAAAAAATGTTCAGCCTCAATGGTTAACTGCAACATGCTCTGAGCTGAAAAGCAATGGTGGAAAAAACCCTTGGGAATTCCATATCAAAGAAGCAGAAAGCACCAAATATGCAGACCAAATTTATCAAAAGACTAATGTGGGCTATTATGTCATCCAACAACTGCTAGATGCCTATGCTCACTCCAAACCCACACAAACTGTTGCAGAACTGCTGGTAGTTCTTTGGGAGGCTGTAAAAAACCCTAGCATTTCTTATTTATTTTGGTGAAAAAGTATTTGTGGAATTTTTGGGTGAACCTGTTTCTCCTCCTCCTCATTTTCTCTGTATAAGATGTTGCATTGTAAAGTGTTTGTATTAAGCTGCCTTAAGAATGCAAGGAACAGGTTGGGGCAATAAATAAGGAAGTGGACTCAACTGAATACATAGGGAGATTGGAGGTGATATTTATTTTTTCTGTTTTAAAAGTGGAGGCTTCGATATGGAACATGAAGACCGAAGGTGAGTATATACTTCACTCGAGATTCACATTACAGAACTGTAAAACAAAGAAAGTAAGATTCAGTGGTCTTCTCTCTATGAAACTCCATCATTTCCAAACCTCAGCCTTATAGGATTAAGTAGGAAAAGAATATGTAATTTATAGGTCTATGTATGACCACCCTGTTCCAATTCAGGGTCTGATTCAGCACTTTGAAGCAGCCCTGACCTGAGATGATCCAGGGCTGACCTAACCCAGATGTAGTTACAGGTAGGTAGCCGTGTTGGTCTGCCGTAGTCGAAACAAAATAAAATAATCTGAAGAAGTATGCATGCACATGAAAGCTCATAGCAATAACAAACTTAGCTGGTCTCTAAGGTGCTACTGGAAGGATTTTTTAAAATTTTTGTTCTAACCCAGATGGGGAACCTTACACAATGTTTCATTTGTCTGCCTGCTCCCCCATGCCACCACCCTAATTGACAGTTCCAAATTTCTCTAGGTGAACCCAATCCAAACTAGGGTGACCAGAAGCTGACTCAACCCACCAGTAGGATCTAGTGGGATCCTGAAGTCAACTTGAATTGCCCCGATGCAATCCAAGATTCAGCCCCAGCTGGTGCACAACCCTGGTATTTGCATATTTATCCAAACTGGAAAGCCACTTCCGAGCTTGGGAGGAGGTGGGGTTGCAGGCTTCACACCCTCTCCACGTGCGCGGGGGCTATTCCCTGCCCCCACAAGATCAGGGGAATCCTCGGCCATGTCATCCACCCGGCCAGCCGGGGGGGGGGGGCATAGCTGGCTCTATTTAGGGCCGGCGCGGCCGAGGCTCCCCCACTTTTCGCTGCGCAAGCCAGCTGATCTCTAATTGGCAATTGGCTTTATCCAACTGGTTTTTTCCCTACCTCATAGCAACTCATCACAACTCTGCGGCATTGGCAGTTAGACATTGGTAAAGGAGGATTAAAAGTATGGGGGGGGGGGAGGAAGCGCCATCGCCTTCCCCCACAGCAAAGGGTAGACCGATAAAGGACTCGGGGGGGGGGGGCATTGCCCTGTCCGAAGCCTATGGAGGTGAGGGCCTAAGGCACGCCCCCGAGCGGTGACCCCGGGGAAGCTCCTAGTTGACATGCCTCAGCAGGACTCCCCCTGCTGGTGTTAACCCTTGCTGGTCTTCATGCAATCGGGCTGAAGCCAGCTAGTCGATAGGATCAATGCCTAAGCCAATACCGCTCATTCCTGTAATCAATAAAGTTGTGGCCTATTTTGCCCATTAACCTTAATACTTGGTGTCCTGTGTCTTTATTTCTTCCGGGGGGGGGGGAGGCGGGAACTCACCATGCAAGTCAATTTTTCAGCAAATCTCTGCTTTCAGATTTCCCCCCTCCAGTATAAATGCCATCCCTCAGAATCCCATGGAACATGATGTCACTGGAAATAAAGATTCACCCGAGACCCAAGTGAAAAAATATGGAACATTCTTTTTGATCCCCAGCATCTGTCTCTTTGGCAGATTCCTAAGACTCTTGTATTGGCATCTTTGAAATAACCTCTGCATCTGTCGTGAAGCAACTACCTTGTCCTTTCCTGCTACATTATTGTGCAGTGATTCAATTTGTTTCTGAATAATGTCTGTAATTTTATGTGATTAAAGCTTCAACACAAATCACCTAAGAGATCTCTAAACCAATCCAGCTATTGCAATGTGCTGGACTTATTAACTGTTGACAATCTTCCCTTGCCTGCCAACAAAATATTTGTTACAATAATAAAAAAAAAGGCTTACAGTTTGTAATTACCACCCTGTTCTGGAAGGATGCCATTTTCTACAGTTCTGGAAATCTCTAGTTATCATGCTCTAGAGGAGATTTTCAAAACGGTGTCCAAGTCTCTGGGACTTCAAGGCTGATCACACAGCAGGTGGAATGCCTTGCACAATTCATGTAACACCAAATTTTCAGTTCTAATTCTACAGTCCTTAGTCTGATCACATTTTAGGGATGGGGGACAAATTCAAAATTCATTGCATTTGAAGGTGAGCCTCCCTACCTAATTTGCACTTTCTGAAACCTAATTTGCACTGTGCAAACCAAAGCACAGATTATCTTTCAGAAGTTGCAGCTCCGAATTTTGCAGTGAAGTTCTCCAGCCACACAATGTGTACAAAGTACACTAGAGTGAAATGTGCTTAAAAGTACACATGTTATGGAAAACAATGTACACAAATGCATTATATTGGGGAAAACTGCTTTGCAAAAATCTATATATTAGGTAAAATTGCATACAAAAATGTGGATGTTCTCTCGAAAATGCTGATGATTTTCATGAGGACGTTTTTGGGGGACAAACTGATCTGGAAATGTGGAGAACCGAATACATTATGCCCAGATCTTATGCACATTTAGTTTTTGTGATTTCAATTGCGTGGACAGGCGGAGTCCCCAGATCCCGAGTGGTCCCCCCGTCATGTGGAATAACGACTCTAGACAACGTGCTATGGGATTAAATTGGCCACAACTTTATTAAATTTCAAATGTGGGTAGACCTTGGCTCAGGCATTGGGCGTTCTCCCTCCCTAGTCCCCAGCCGGGGACCTAGGGAGCATCAGGGTTATCCAGTGTGTGTGGGGGGGATGGGCCGGCTCTGGAGAACATATGTTCAAGCAGAGATAGCCGCCCCCGTTACGCCGCCGCAGGGGAGAGCAATGACGACCTTTCGGCGTACGGCCAAAGCCTCCCTTCAAAAACCCCTTTAACGGGGAACCCTGGTATCGCCGCCGCAAAGAGGAAGATGGACTAAAGGATTCCGCCCAAGGCCTGATACCGCCAAAGTTGTGACGTTTTGCTACGGGAAAGGCGAAACCTGCCAATGCAGGGAAATTCCTTTCCGGCCCTTTAACAGCGACCTTATCGTAGCAGCGCCCGCATACCTGTGGAGACAGGTTAACCTGCAAAACCTATGAAAAAAAAAAAAGTTAACCTGCAAAAGAAGACATTAACTGAGGGTGGGTAGGGTGGGAGAAGCTCTGGAGCCAAGTGAGGATTAACAATTAAGATCCACCCTCTATTGTGTGGGCAGGTAATCCCTCCCCTTACCTGGCCTGGTTTCCCTGGCAACACTTCCCCCAGGTGGGATTGGACAACTCGCTGGGGTAGGCGGGGACCTCCAGGTATCCCACCTGGGGGAAGGCAAAGCCTATGTTGATGGGGCCACTCCAGATCCAGGGCTGCACGCGTCCACGCAAAAGGCGCCCCCCGTTTTAAGTGGGGAGCGGTCATTATACACCAGCAAGGTGAGATGCTCTCGTGAAGACAGGTTGTCCTGCAAGATCTCGCACAGGTATCCCTACCCATCTCTGAAACATAGTGCTGAGCTGGCTTTCCCCAAGAAGCAAGGCTGAGAGCTTAAAATCTCTTTTCACACCAGGTAACCCCAAATGGACCAGATGCTAGAAGACCTTTTAAGATGTTGACCTTGTTTCCATGGAAAGTCTGCTCAGTGTTCTAGCTTTGGGACTGGATAGGGATGCTCTCTCTCCTCTTCCTCACTGGCAGCCTTATAGAAGGCAGGCTGGCTAGCAATGGGGCAGCACCAGGGTATATGTATTCCCCTTGGAACTGAACCCCAAACAGAATAAGACTGGAAACTGAAATTGACCCATTTGCCCATCCCTGAATCCCAAATGGGTCAGTTCATGTAAATGGCATCTGGAATGCAGTGGGGGAGACTAATGCTATCCTTAGCACAAATCCTGCAAGGATGGTCCAGAGTTAGGGGTCAGGTGGCACATGGAGAGCTGCACTGATCATTGCAATGCATCCCTAATTATTGCTATTGTATAATTCTAAGAGTATTGTATAATTTTAGAATGTTGCATAATCTTTGAAGCGGGCATGGCTGTGACTATCATGAAAGGATTCTACACTTCTGAATTTGCCACAACACTACTAAACATGGGATAGAGATAAATGAACCACTGGGGAAGAGGAGAATCACCCAAAATTGAATGGATCTCTGCCTAATTTGGGGTGGTTTCCGCTTCCCTCAGTAGCCCCCAGTGGCATAGCTTGGGTTGCCAGTGCCCAGGGTCAAGCAGAGGGGGTGGGAGGGAGGGGAATATGCAGAATACGCATCTGCATTCAACTGCCCAATGGCATCCACGTCGGCCAGGAGATCACAGCCATAGAGATAAGGAAAGAAGAGCCATTTCACTGTCTGGAGAGGTCACTTCCTGGTTCACATAGAGAAGAAATTTTCAACAGAACCCAGCAATGGAAGCACAAAGCTGTATTGTGGCAGCACTGGGTGCTGAAATTTTGCTCCCTAACAATTTGCACCTGGCAATTGCCCCTGCGGCTCCCAATTTTATGTCACCAGTAGCCTCTTTAGCCTCATACCACATCCCCTTCACAAGACCTTCCAAAAGAGCTTTTAGGAAAAACAGGTGGCAGAGAGAAGGTGGATACAGTGGTACCTCTAGTTACGAACTTAATTTGTTCCAGAGGTCCGGTCTTAACCTGAAACTGTTCTTAACTAGAGGTGTGCTTTTGCTAATGGGGGCCTCTTGCTGCCACTGCGCCGCCTGCACATGATTTCCATTCTCATACTGGGGCAAAGTTTTCAACTTGAGGTAACTCTTCCAGGTTAGCGGAGTTTGTAACCTGAAGTGTTTGTAAACTGAGGTGTTTGTAACTCGAGGTACCACTGTACTTTCCTTCTACAAACTCCCTTAAGTTAACTGATTTTAGGATTGTGTTCTACATTTCAAGTATCCAACACATCCCACCATGACCCCTCAACCTCACCATCGACCAGTGGACCATTGCATGTTCTGAAAGTTCTGAACCCAATCCTTTTTTATATCGAGCTTCATTGTGTTTGTAATTTGGCTTAAGTACTTTCCAGACATTTAGGATTATTTTACACAGGCTGTGATAAGAAAATGAATGAGCTTATACAGTTGGCATAATGTGGAGAGAGGAAATGGAACATTTAGCTGGTTATCAAGTGATAAATTCGTACTCTGTGTTTCAGCAATGATTGATGTATGCCAGGCAATCATATGCTTGACCCATTTTAGGAACTTCTGCCTGAATGTAGATTATTCCTGTCAGAAGCTATAAAAGTTTTGAATGCTGATTCCAGAGAACTCATTACCATACTTCTATTTGCCCCCCCCCCTCTCCTGCTGTGTGTGGGATCATTGCTTGTGAGATTTCCAGAACTTCCTCAGACTACAATTTGATGACACTACTTACTGGTGAGTATCTTCATTGATTTCAGTTGAATAAGCCCACACTTACAAATCTGAGAATCACAGCTTGATGTGTTATTTATTTATTTCAACAACTGATACACTGCTTTAATATTGTAGTCTCTAAGTGGCGCACAATAAGGTCACAAGAAAGGAACAATAGACATAAAATCAGCCAAAATTAACCATACAAGTGCCCACTGAAATATGAATGCTTCGACAGAGAGGAAACCTGTCTCAGTCAGTAAGGGGTTCCACATATTTGGACCCACAGTACCTAAATTTGACTCCAAGTGGATGAAAGCCATGTGTCAGAACCATTGGATGGCGGCTAATAGAGAATCCCCCAGGACCTTGGTGACTGGGTGTCAGGAACTGGGCAGAGGAGGAATGGTGGAGACTGCCTCCCCACCTGACCCTTCCAGAGAAGAAGAAGACAGTTCAGAATTACAACAGGGGTTTGAGGAGATCACAGCTCAGAGGAAGATGAGGGGGAAAGTTGGGAAATAATGGGAGAGGAGAAGGAAGCAGAGCAGGAGCAGCTGGCCGACAGGTTATCACTAGGAAGCCTTCCACAACCACCATCTCCCAGAACCTGGCGAGCCTTAAAAGTAGGAGAGCAAAGAGCTCAGAAACAAAGGGTCTTCAGCGTCACCCATAGAAGAGATGACAAATGAGAGAAGGGAAAGGGAGATTGACTTGGGACAACACCATTATTCTAAGAGGCTGCATTCCAAAGCCTCTCGCTGTAAACATTGAATAAAAAGGAGATGGTAAGGACTTTTCCTTGTCTTATCCGTTCCTGGCAACCTGCTGTGAGGGGTTGGTTCCTCTGCAGCCTGACATTCGGCAGGGTTACAAGGGAACATACAGTCCTTACGGTATCCTGGACTCATGTTGCAAAGCACCACATTGTTAAGGTGGTAGGCACAGAGGAGACGCCAGTCTCTAAAAACTGAGCAGCCCAAACTGCATCCCAAGCAATGCCACACTGATGGTTGCAGGTACGATCCCAGCATCTCCAGGTAGGATTGTGGGAGACTCCTGCAGGGAACAAGATGTTCACTGTCAGTGCAGACAAGAATGGGGTAGGTGGAGTGATAGTCTGACTCAGTATAAGGCAGCTCTCTAGGTTTCAGTAAAGGTAAAGGGACCCCTGACCATTAGGTCCAGTCGTGACCGACTCTGGGGCTGCAGCACTCATCTCGCTTTATTGGCAGAGGGAGTCGGCGTACAGCTTCCAGGTCATGTGGCCAGCAGGACTAAGCCGCTTCTGGCGAACCAGAGCAGCGCACGGAAACGCCGTTTACCTTCCCACCAGAGTGGTACCTATTTATCTACTTCACTTTGATGTGCTTTCGAACTGCTAGGTTGGCAGGAGCAGGGACCGAGCAATGAGAGCGCAACCCGTCACGGGGATTCAAACCACTGACCTTCTGATCGGCAAGTCCTAGGCTCTGTGGTTTAACCCACAGCACCACCTGCGTGTAAAAGATTTTTTAATATATTGAGAATAATACGTATCATACAGAGAGAATTCTGTTACTTCCCTTTTCTTCTGAGATCCTTGTTTCCCTCTGCTCCCCTCCCATCCCTGCTGCTGCTTTAGTCTGGTTTGAAAACTACACAAGATTTATATGTGCTGTACGTGATATTGGCACAGTGATACCAATATTCCTGATAAAAAGATAAAGTGGAGAATTTGCACAGGCTTTTTTCCAGCCTCTGAATGAAATGGAAGGAACTGTATAAAGAATATTGATGCGAGTAAAACAATCCCTTGTATGCCTGTAATGCAGTGATCAGATAACCAATAACTCGACTTTTTAAACGACCATCACAGAAGGTCACCATTTCAAAAAGAAGTCAAATAATAATAATAAAAAGACTGTAAAAAAAAAATTGTCGGGTGTTGTTCTTGAGGTCAGTTTGGGCGGCCAAGCAAGGATTAAATAGCTTCTGTTTTTATTCTCAGTCCTGAAGCAACAAATGTGTTTCACAGTTTGGCCAGTGATTTTTTCAAATACATTTTTTAAAAAAATAATAATGATTTTTTTATTAAAGATTTCTTGGTTTACAGAAGTATGCGCAATGTCTCTTTTTTAAAGTTACATTTTCTACAGGTCAGTTTCATTTGTTGAGACATTAGTGGTACATTAGGAAGAAAAGGGGGAAAGAGGTGGAGGGAGCCAAGGTGAGTGGGAGTGGGGTCAGGCGGCGATGTTTCTGTTTTACTTAATGTATCTCTGGGGTTTTGTGTCAGTGTCGCTTGTGCAGGTTCTCTTTGCTATTCACTTGTGTTCCTTTGGTGGTGAGAGAGGTTGGGGTTGGCCTAGGGTGTGGTTGCTTGTTTGTGATTGGCTGTGGTGAACTTTGTTTTCATGTGTGTGGGGGGTGGGTGGGTGATTTTGAATCAGGTTAGCCATATTGTTTCATATGCTGTTGGTGGATTATTGTCACTGTCTTGTTGGGCTGTGTATGTGATAAAGGGGAGCCATACTTTGCCTGTGAAGACCCCCAAAACCACCCCCAAATGAAGACACAATAGACACAGATTTTAGTTTAAGGTATTTGGCATTAAATTTTGGGCACAACTTTATTGATTACAGCATGTGAGTTGTTGCTTATGCATTGGTTCCAGACTTCCTGAACGTGCACAGTGGCAGGAAAAGTACCGACAACTGGGCACCACCATATGGTGGTGGTAAGGGAAAGCATCCTGGGGGAGGGAGAACTCCTTCGATCTCACAGCTCACCCCAAATGCTCCCAGGGGCTCTGGCGTGGCCCTAGCCCCTTGACAGGGTTCAGACAAAAGCAAGACGAGCCCCTGGATTCCTTTAATGAAATTCCCTAGCAGCAGCAATGGAGGGGCAGGCACAGCCAACCACGTCCCCTCCCCAAAACATTGAACCAAAGGCCTAACCGCCAACCTTACAAAGTTGTGACGATTTGCTACACGGTAGGCAAAAACCAAGTGGCAACAGCCAATCAGCCAAATGGCAAAATTCCTACCGGGCCCCTGCTCCAAAACAGACGCCTTAAGAACAACCCTAAATATAGGGAGAGGAGGGCGGGTGATCCGCTGTATGTCGCAAGCAAGTGAAACTCTGCAGCGAATGTGCAGCAGCTTAAGTAGCCCCTCAACCGCCATTAGCCAACCCAACTGACCAAATTTCTGCCCCAGCAACAGAGGGGCAACCAATGGGCTGTTGTGGCCATCCAAACGGTCTCACCTCACAACAGGGAGACAGTTTCTGGTGATCTCACCACAACACATGCACTCCATGATGGAGGACCCGACTTCTCAGAATAGCTTATATGTTTGTTTGTTTTTTTGTTAAAAGCATTGGATGTATATCCATGCATGATATATGAGCCAACAACTATTTGGTCATGGTAGGATCACAGAATCAAAGAGTTAGCAGTCCAGCCCCTGCTCAGTGAGGCACATGCAGGAACACAGGAAACCACAACTTCTCAGACTGAGTTTAAATACTTCCAGTGAAGGAGTGTACACCGCCTCTCAGGGTAGTTTGTTTGTGATGGCCTGGGATTCCGATTCGGAGGCTGAACCAGAGGAATCCCAGCCGGCACAGGAGTCCCCGCCTCCAGGGCCGGCTGAACTGGGGCAGGGCCTTGATTCTGAAGTGCCTGCACCTGTGCCGGATCCTCAGGAGCAGGCACCAGGTGATTCCACTCTGGCTCCAGAGGTGGTTGAGGACTCAGTGCCTGCAGGTGAGTCTCCCCCTGGGCCCAGTAACCCTTCAGCCTCTCCTGAACTGCAGAGGCTCAGGGCAGAGAGGCGAAGGGAACTGGTTTCTCCCAGGAGGAGTGCTCGCCTTAAGGCCAAGAGAGGCGGGTCTCCTAGGGGCCGGGACTGCCCCTGGCCTCAGAACAGATAAAGGCCAGTCGGCCCGGTCCCAGGTTGTGGGAGCAACGTCGTTATTGAGTGCCTGTTCCTGCCCGGACCCAGACCTGACTCTCCAGTGCTCCTGTCCCTGCCCGGCTCCCTGTTTCGGACCTCGCCCCGCTCCTTGTGGACTGATTCCAGGCTAGTGACCCAGGACCGGACTTTGACTATGCCAACGGTAACCTTCCCCCTGGGATCAGCACATTGTTCCATTGTCAAACACAATGGTTCCTTGTGCCCATTGGTATTGGTGGGGTTGAAGGCAGGGAGGTAACAGCCGGAGGAACCAGCACCATTGTTAGGCTGGGCCAAAGCCAATGAAGGGCAGAGCCAACTAATTTGAACTTTCCTCGGTTCCCTTCCCTGCTGAGTTCCATAAGGACAATACTGACATTATATTTGTAGCTGTATAAATGAGTCCAAAATATCCGAGGAAGTCTGGAAGAAGAATGGGCTGGGAAGTAATCAGACTAGTGACCCATTGAAATATTTGTGGGAATGTTCAAGGTGGCAGGAGAGAATATTTTTTTTATTAATATCCTTCCTAATTTGCGATAGCAAGTTCCTTTACTTAGCAGAGTGCATTCCCCTTTTTATACAGCAGAAAACTTGTTGCAAACTCGTGTGAGTTTTTTTAAGACAATACGCAATTCAATCTGGCTTGTCCAGATTGAAATGTGTTCCAGTATTTTCCTGGTAAGACCCCTTGAATCCCTCCTAAAAGAATAAAGACACCACAGTCTCATTAATAAGCAATAAAAAGAAAGTTTACTCACGATCAGGCAGAGCACAGAGTGATCCCTAAAGGCAGGCTTTAGGTTTAAAGTTCCAAACATATACAAACAGGTTTACCCCATAAGGGAGATTTACATAGTGACTGCAGGCTAGCAGTCCAGCAGTTCGCAGGATAAAAGGAAGATGGAAGAGAGAGTGGCAGCATGTCTTGTCCTTTTACCAGGTTGGATAGGTCACGCCCACCCACTAGTCACATGCAAGGAAGGATGCTCCAGGCCAGGAGGAACAGGAAGTTTTGACTGGCTGGACCAAACATTCCTTTGCATGTCCACTCTAGCAAAACAAGGAATGTTGTATTTGACTGCTCCCAGTGGATGACATCCCACAATATTGCCATGTTACATATGGGATAATATATATTTATGAGATAATCAGACTCTTACATGAAACATTAATCTTCAGGTCCACGTCATGAGAGACTGGAGTGTATTTTACATATGGAAAAGTTTTTGTCACAACTTGGGAGGGCTATGACTTCCATCTATTTTGATGCCTTTTTGTGATTCCCATTTGTGGGTGTTTTTAATACATGCATCTGGATCTCCAAATGAAACAAAGATTACTTCTCGAGTGCAGAAAGGGGAATTATAGAAAAGAGTCTGAAGTAGTGAGTGATAGTGCTTGCATTCCAAAGAATGGAGATAAAATGGAATCTGGGCGTACAAAGTATCCCCAACGGCATCAATGTGTTTAATTTTAAAGGCGTGCTCGAATAAAGTTTATGAAAATAGAAGGTGGTTCACCATGCCTGATGGAGCCGAGGCAATGTTCAAGTGCGCACACCCCTCTCTGTCTTCATGAATAAGGATTTATTTGTTTTTTTGGAAACTCGGTGCATTTTAGCTCCTCTTAATACATTTCGCTTTAATAATTGAGCATGCTGAACCCAAAGTTGTCACATGAAGTGGAAACAGGGGAGCTTTGCAAAGGAATTCTTCCTCAACTCTGGAGCACAGCTGCAAATGGCCTGATTGTGGCTTCCCCATAGGCATAATCTTGGCCACTGCAAGAACAGGATGCTGGACTGGACGGAACTTTGGCCTGATCCAGTGGGACTCTTCTTATGCTCTTATATAAATGTTGTACTCAGACATGCATATAATATTTACTGCAATATTTACTACAAAACCAGACTCATAGGCTAGAAGGGAGCTTACAATGGTCAAAACTTTGTTAGAGAGTTTATTAGTTCTCAGGGTGGTTTCCAATGAAGAAGTTTAATTAGTGCCATTGGTACAGTTGGAGTTCACTCATCTCTCTCCATGTGCATGGTGCCCAAGAAGGTTGTGAGAAACCTTAGAACAGATTGGGGGGCATGGAAGAGGAGAGGGATGTTCTGTTACACAGCCAGAAGTCCTTGCAGTTACAGAATTACTTCTTTGGATAACACCCACAGAGTTTGGCATGGCAGGTAAAGGTAAAGGACCCCTGGAAGTTTAAATCCAGTCAAAGGCGACTATGGGGTTGCGGTGCTCATCTCGCTTTCAGGCCAAGGGAGTCAGTGTGTGTCCACAGACAGCTTTCTGGGTCATGTGGCCCGCAGGACTAAACTGCTTTTGGCACAATGGGACACCATGATGGAAGCCAGCTGCACGGAAATGCCGTTTAATTTCCCACCACAGCGGTACCCATTTAGCTATTTGCACTAGAGTGCTTTCGAACTAATAGGTTGGCAGGAGCTGGGACAGAGCAACGGGAGCTCACCCCTTCATGGGGATTTAAACCACCAACCTTCTGATTGGCAAGCCCAAGAGGCTCAGTAGTTTAGACCCACATTTGCCATGGTATAGGGCATCATACACACTCGGAGCAGTCTGCTTGCCAGACAATGCCCACATGCTGGAATAATGTTAATGGAAGTGGCATAATTCTTGGCCCCTACCCTACCCTGGAACAATCTGCTACTGGGAGGCCCCTTCTACAGTCTGACAGTGCGGCAGCTGTGCCAACCTCTCAAGGTGGGGCTGAGGCCTTGAAGCAACACCCCAAAACCTCCTGAAGGGATCCTCTTAATGTGAAGTGGGGTGCCCATCTCTTGCTTACCCAGCTGTGCCTAATGCTTACCTGGCTATGCCTAATGCCCACCATACACATTCTTTATTATGGTCCAAAGACCCACAAAAAGCAGTTTTGAAAGCGAAACACAGCAGAAATACAGAGAAAACATTCCAAAGCAGTTACTATGTTTTATCCAGAGCATGTTGATTTCAAATTCTTATTACCTCCAAGAGAAGTTTTGCCACGGCCAGGGTAATGTCATTTGTCTTATCTTCAAGAAGATACTTGAGATAGAAGGTTTCAGAATGTCCAGTTAAATTTACCAATAAGGGTTTAATTAATTGATCCCCGGCTTGTTCACACAGCCCACAGTGTAGTAAGATATATTTCGTGCAATCATTGGCCAGTGAATAAAAGCAGAGTCTATTCTGATAAGGTATACCAGTCAGTCTGTCGTTTAGAACTTCAGATGGAAATACATTTAATCTGGCTACCGTGGAGAGTTGTGACAGGTATTGATGTAAATCAATAACTATGAAAAATACTGCTGTGGGGAATACCTTATGATGTGTAGTTTGGTCGGTGCTGTGAGCAGGGCTTTTTTTTCTCTCAGGGGGAACTCACAGGAACTCAGTTCCAGCAACAAGGCAACAATCAGGTGGGCTCTATTGCCATTGTAAGAGAACAAGGGAGGTGCTCATGGTGAGTTCCAGCACCTCTTTTTCTAGAAAAATAGCACTGGCTGTGAGCAAAATTCATTTCCCGACCCATCAAGTGGGAACTAACCTTCTTACATACCAACCACAACTTTAGACATTGAGTAGGGAAGACTCTGCCAGAGATAAGGAATGAACCTCTACTTTAGGTCCTGGAGCATAGAATGGATCAGAGAGAGCAAAGTCACACCCACACCATATATTTGAAGGACTTTTATGCCACTTTAACAGCCATAGCTTCCCCCAAAGACTCGTGGGTACCATAGTTTGTCTCTTAATAACTTTCAGCAGTCTTAATGAACTACAGTTCCCAGGATTCTTTGGGGGAAGTCATGTATGTGGTGCAGTAGTGTTTCAAATGTGTGGTGTGGATTTGACCTAAGTTCCTTCTCAGGTCTGCTCTCCAGCCCTGACTCCTTAAAGCTGCCTAGTGCTGTTGATCTGTTCTTGGAGGAGGAGGAGGAGGAGGAGGAGGAAGAGAAGAAGAAGAAGAAGAAGACGAAGAAGAAGAAGAAGAAGAAGAAGAAGAAGAAGAAGAGGAGGAGGAGTAGTAGTAGTAGTAGTAGTAGTTTGGATTTGATATCCCGCTTTATCACTACCCAAAGGAGTCTCAAAGCAGCTAACATTCTCCTTTCCCTTCCTCCCCCACAACAAACACTCTGTGAGGTGAGTGAGCCTGAGAGACTTCAAAGAAGTGTGACTAGCCCAAGGTCACCCAGCAGCTGCATGTGGAGGAGCGGAGACGCGAACCCGGTTCACCAGATTACGAGTCTACTGCTGTTAACCATTACACCACACTGGCTCTCTGGAGGATGACATTTTCTATTTTTTAAAAAAAGGTAAAGGACCCTGGACAGTTAAGTCCAGTCAAAGGTGACTATGGAATGTGGCACTCATTTCAGTTTTCCGGCCAAGGGAGCCAGAGTTTGTCCGCAAACAGCTTTCTGGGTTATGTGGCCAGCGTAACTAAATCGCTTCCAGGGCAACGGGACACCGTGACAGAAATCAGAGCACACTGAAACGCTGTTTACTTTCCTACCACAGTGGTACCTATTTATCTACTTGCACTGGCATGCTTTCAAACTGCTGGGTTGGCAGAAGCTGAGGCAGAGCAGATTTTCTATGGCTATGGTGCAGCTGAGAAGCATTACACCTTGTGAGTCACCCACTGTGCCCATTCTGAGTCAGGCATGTTTTCCCCACAGTCATGTGGAACAGAAGCAAAGTCCCCATTTAGCCTTGGACCCAGGACTTAGAATAAAAAAAGACCCAACCTTTGAATGTTACCGCTAATCTTACCCTCTTGACTGAAATATGTCCCCATTCAAGGAGAACGTTGAACTGTCACCACTGACCCCAGCCCCCTGTAAACAGCAAATGCTATAATAGGTACCTTGCACAGATGTTTCATAAAATTCCAATTGTGCACTCGTGTAATATTGAAAGCACGGGAGATATGCATGTATATTCCACTGCTGAACTTTCTTTCAAATCCCATCCTATCAGTGTTCCATGTGTTACTCTACGTAAGAGAACTGTAAAACAGATCGTAATCTCCTTTCGTTTCTATTTTGCGTTAAAGAGTTTGTATTGATTTGAGAGTCATTGCAAAGAGTGAATGATGCAATTTTCTTCATTCCCAAGGATTTGCAGGCATTAAAAAAAAGGAGTCATTTTCTTGGTTGTTTCATACATTCGGAATGTCTCTATTGCCCAGGTTTCTGTCTGATATTACAGCTTTTAACATTCAGGTTGAGAGCACAGGCTTTGAATGTAGCTTTTACTGCTTATTGAATTTTATGTCAGAGAGTTTGATTTCAGTTGTATTTTTTATTGGTTTGATTAGTTTTATTATGTAAAACACCCTGTGATACGACGCCTGATGGCACAATAAAAAATATCTATGGAACACAATGAAGCGTCCTCGCCAAAGGAGGAAAAAACAAGGAGAAAACTATTCAAAAATGCTTCACAGTTCATTTTAGTTCCATGCCTAGAAAAGCATGCAAAGTCCACCCACACATTCAAAAGCAAGTATTGTATTTCTTCCAAATAATTTCTCATGAGTAATGAACCTGATTAAAGGTAAAAGGTAAAGGTAAAGGACCCCTGGACGGTTAAGTCCAGTCAAAGGCGACTATGGGGTTGCGGTGCTCATCTCGCTTTCAGGCCGAGGAAGCCGGCGTTTGTCCACAGACGGTTTTCTGGGTCATGTGGCCAGCAGGACTAAACTGCTACTGGTGCACAGAGGACTGTGTCGAGTGCCAGAGCGCACGTAAACGCCATTTACCTTCTGCAGTAGCGGTACCTGTTTATCTATCTGCGCTGGCGTGCTTTCAAACTGCTAGGTTGGCAGGAGCTGGGACAAAGCAATGGGAGCTCACTCCATCGCAGGGATTCGAATCGCCAACCTTCTGATCAGCAAGCCCAGGAGGCTCAGTGGTTTAGACCACAGCACCACCTGTGTCCCCAATGAACCTGATTACTGTGCAACCAGTATAGCAAATACATTCATTCATTCTGCACATAGCCTACTTCCCCCCACCTTAAACTCATAGCAATATTAATTTGACATGGGAAACTATAAAGTTTTTATTTTAATGTAAATGGACTTCCTCATTTATGATATGTGTAGTTTGTAATTGTAACCACAAGACTTTGTTGTATTTTTCTGAAATTTGTTTTTTTCAAACGAGCTAATTTCACTCTCCGACTCAGCCACCACACTAATTTCCTTGTTTCTCCCTTACTGAGAAGTCTGATCTTACAGCTCCTCATACAGACATTTTGGTGACACCCCAAAGCAAAATACTCTCGCCGTCTTTCATGAAATTAGTTTGCTCGATGGAACTGGAACTTGCAATAATTATATGAAGTAAAAGATAAAGTTTACAGATGTGGTTTTGCTTGCAATGTGGTAAGTTAAGGAGTCAAATACAATCAAAAGCCAAAACAATTAAAAGTCCAGCATAACCCGGAGAGCAATATTTATTCATTTACTCAGTTATTTATGTCCAAATATCTGAATCTGTGATTTCTTAAACTACACTAGGTCATGCTGCATCTGCTAAGATAGGGTACCTGTGGTCTTCCAGATGTTGTTGAACTTACCATGATGGGACATAGGATGGACTGATGGAAGTGGAAAGCTATAGATTCCCTATCCTTGAGCCAAGACATGATTCATTCCGGGTGCTGTTGTTCTTTATGTCCTGCTCTGAGGATGTCACATGAGCCTTTTGGGTTTTTTTAACATGTTTTGTTGGGGTATGTAGTCAAACACAAAACTTTATTGCAACATAACTAGACAGAGAGCAGAGCTCCAACCAGCAGCTAGAACTGGAAGAGAACTGCAAGATCCCAATCAGGCCCAAAGGCAATAGCTTAACCAATTAGCATGCACAACATAATGGATTTCCTATGCAAGCTGAGAGAGAAACAACCAGAAAGAGAGTCTGGAGGCAGATCAAATCATCAAAGGAAAAGAAGAGTTTGGATTTGATATCCCGCCTTTCACTCCCTTTAAGGAGTCTCAAAGCGGCTAACATTCTCCTTTCCTTTCCTCCCCCACAACAAACACTCTGTGAGGTGAGTGGGGCTGAGAGACTTCAGAGAATTGTCACTGGCCCAAGGTCACCCAGCTGCTGCATGTGGAGGAGCAGAGACACGAACCCGGTTCACCAGATTACGAGTCTACTGCTCTTAACCACAAGGCAGGGGAAAACCAGTTGTGGTGAACACAGCCATGGACCAGTGAAGAAGCTAGGGAAAGTGTTTAAAAGTTGGGAGTGCACTGGAACTGGGCGGAGCCAATGGATACATCATATAATGGAAGGGCACTGGAGAGGAAGAGTCTGGGGAGCAAGAAAGAGCAGGTAGGGCCTCTGGTAGGGGTAGCAGAACTGTCACGTAAATTCCAAGATTTGAGCCAACTGGGCTCAAGAGACAGAGATTGTGAGGGTGGTGGTTGAAACCATCAGAAATGCCTTTGAGATGAGTGGCTACAAAGACAGCCTCAAAGGTCAAGGGATCCACAATTCATAGCCTTGAAGGACCAAGAGTGACATTAACCTTGCTCAACTTCCTGGACTTTTCCCTCTATTTCTGTTGCTGGAATAGAACTGCTGGTGGACCCAGAACCAACAATACACAGATGCGCCACCTGAGTAGCTGCAGACAGGCAGAGGCTGGCTGAGGACATACAGTGCTTAGTAGGGCAGGGTTCCATATGCCCTAATGGACAAGCCCCCAACATTGGCTGTTGTCGAACCAGAATGGTTGCTGAGCAAGCAGAATATGGAGTTGACTGTGATTTTTCAGTAGTAATGCCCAGTGTGTTTGATAAGGTTGCATAGGATAGCAATCACAGTCTGTCCTTTTCATGCTGAAGCCTGTGCAAATGCTGTGTCTCAGCTAAAAGAGCGAACAAGTTAATGCTGTATGTGCTGGCGAATGTTGCACATTATTAGATGAATTATGTTCTGGAGGTTTGGGCAAACCTCAAAGCTGGCACAGGGAGCAAAAGAGGTAAACAGAAAAAAATGCCTTCCCTTCATCTGATGGGTCTTCCTATGTTCTTTCTATCCATTGACGAAGCCTTCTATTTGTGGAAAAGAAAGTCAAAATTCAGCCCATGGAAAACTTGCATTGTTGATGTAAAATGTTTGCAATATTCAGCCAATCAGACAAAGCTCATTGCAGTGTTTTCCAGTACCTTGAGTGTGGGGTGGGATATACACCTGAATGCTGGGCTATGTGTGTTTATCAGGGGAAAGAACCTGATATTTGTGTTCAATTATATCAGAGGGAGGAGAAATAGAAAAAAATTCTGTGCGCAAGGCTAGCCCTGCTACTAAGTTACTGGTTCCTCAGACTGTCACAGTATAAAGTCCACTAGTTTAAAGAGAAAGAGGGTGGAATAGTGTGAAAAGCAGTATAAGTAATATCAAATTCCGGACAACAACACATCCTGAAAAGCAGCAAGTGAGAATGTTGCCCAGTACATAAAAAACTCTCCGAAACTTCAATAAATTATGTATTTTATTTTTAAAAGATGCACACAGCAAAGCAGAAGTTGCTTATTCCCTCCCTGCCCCCATCTCACCTCCACTTGTTATTGCCCATGATGTGAAATGCATGAAAGCTAGGCTCCAAATTAGGCAGCTGTTTTGAACATGTGGAGACGGAACAAGTGGTTCCAGTGGGAATCAGATGAAAGCTCTCAATGCTCTTTTCCTCTCCCGACTGACTACTTTTCATCAGAGAGAGAAGATACATTACTGCCTCGCATGACCACTAGGCATGGCAGTGCACACTAATATTTGGTTCGCTTCCTTTCCTCGATGGCCCCTCGCACATCTCCAAAACGATGAAGCATAAAGTGAAAGGAAAAGAATGGGTGTGCATTGATAGTTTACTTGTGAAGATTCACGTGTGATTTTCAAGTGTGATAACATATTTAGAAGGGGCAGTAGCTTCCGATGCTATGAAATGTGTGCAGAAGCAGAAAACTGCAGCTTTGATCACTGTAACCCTGAACTCAGACTAAAAGCAACCAAAGGCTGTGTTCATATATGGAGTTTATTGTGTTAGTTTCCCGAGTTATACTGCTGGAGATGCTGTTGTGGCATCTATTGTCCCCTTTGCACTGTTATGTTATGGAACAGTGGCTTTTTGACTGAATACCAACACGCTGCAGTAAATTTTATTCACACCAGTGGTTGTGCTGTGACACAACAGCAAACGTCATTGGCATGCCTTCCAACATTTCTCCAATGAAGATAGGATGTCCTATTCCATATTATTAATAATAATTTTATTATCTATATCCCACCCATCTGACTGCATTGCCCCAGTCACTCTGGGTTAGGGCTGCTGTACGTACAGGTGTCCTAAAAAAGAAACCTCCACTCTGGGTGGCTTCCAACATGTAAAAATTATAATGAAACATTAAGCATTAAAAAACTTCCCTATACAGGGCTGCCTTCAGATGTCTTCTAGAAGTTGTATAGTTACTTATCTCCTTGGCTTGGGGGTCACATAACTCCATACCCCCCAACATTTCTCCAATGAAAACAGAGATGTCCTACAATACACTCCAACATTTCTCCCATGAAAATAGGGGCATCCTTAGAGAAAGTGGGGCATTCTGGGATTAAATCAGAAACTGGGACAGATTCTGTAAATCCAGGACAGTTCCTCAAAAACAGGGATACTTGGAGGGTCTGGATTAGACAAGTCACTTTCGTAAATGGGCATGTCCGCTTTTGTTCCCCCATGGTTCCCCCATGGAAATAGTGAGAAAGAACTGCCTGTCAGGATACAGTCCCAAGCTTCACCCCATGATTTCCCAGGTTAACAGTTGAAAAGGTTTTCTTCTCTCCTCTCAAAGCAATTAAAATGGAAACAAAATTCAAAACTACCACTAGATTGCACTAGAGGTAGCATTTGCACAGTGTGGGAAATAATACACACCCCTAAGTTAAGTTAAATCTCAGGGCTAGATTCAAAATTCCGTTCAATTCAAAACAAATAAGCAAATAAGCAATTACCGGTGGAGCAGCAACATTTATTAGTCACTTTATACAATGTCTCAAAGCAATTTAAGATAGAAAACAAAAAGGCAAGTTTCTCCCCTCCCTTCCCAATACTTTTTTTATTAAAATCCCTCTTTGTTATTCCAGACATATTTGGGCTCATTATGAACTGGAAAACTCCTCACATGCCAAATCGAATGGCGTTCTGATCAGAGTGACTCTGCGTTTTAACCTCCATTCGCGAATAAAAGCTTTTTAGTGTGAAGATAAGCATAAATAAATTACTGGGCCGGCGTCTTTACACATCACACCACTGCCTTTATAATCAAAAGGAAATAACAGTTCTGGAGCAGTGTAGAAAAATAATGGGGCCTTGTAGGGGGAATCGTCCTTGCTGCAAGCAGAGGTTAAATGAGGAAAGTAGTTCCTTTCTGCAGAAGAATTTACATTTCTTTGTAACGTGACAGCTTTCACTAGTAACAAAGCTAAATTTAACCTCGCTGATGATTGCCATCTTGCAGCTCTCTGGTTACACGGCACATCCTGAAAATGTAGTCCCTTTTTTGCTCTAAAACTTTTCATGCTTGATCGCCCTCCCAACGTGCATATTTCTGGAGCATTTGAGGAAAATCCTTCCAGCTATTTTGGAGTTTACGAGGGCGCAGAAACACACACACACACTTACTCGAGGTAACAAAATCCCGACCACTGGATTGCCTTTAAAGCAGCTCAACTTTGAGCTTTCTGAACTTGACATGTGCCTAACCTTTCTTGATTCATGGATGCTTTGCAAAGTCGGAAAAATCAAAGATCTGTAAAATAGGCTCTTCCCCTGAAATTGTGTGCCGTTTCTTTTTTCTGTGGTATAGTCTGTTGAATTCAAAATGACTCTGCAAAGGGAATCCTTCATAGGAGCAAATGATCTACCTTCTGGGAAGAAAAAAGGGGATTCTAAATATTCAGAAGGAAAGGTGCTGGCTTCCTCCCGATGGCCCTAAAAGTTTTTCAGGCAAAATCTTTAGTCCAACTCCTGTATGGCACTCAAATTAGCCCCTCTGCCAACCTTAAGACCCTTGAAACAGTACAATCAAAATTCTTAAGATCACTATTTGCTACCCCAAAGTGTACACCTAATGCAGTCTTAAGGCAAGAGGCAGGACTACCCAGAGTGGAATTAAAAGTCTGGGAGCAAGCAATATCCCTCTGGCTGAAAATCCATTACAATCCTAAGGGACTGCTACCTTGCTTCCTGGCCGCAGTTCCCTATCCTCCTTGGCTTATGCAAATAACTAACAAGATCAAACAAATTGGCCTAAACCTTGAAAATCTTTTTCTTGGAACTCAGAACAAGGCAAAGGCAATTATCACTCAGAGACTTCACGATGTCGAATTACAACAAGAAGACGCCCTACTCCCGGAGACATATAGATGTTTAAAAGCTTGGCCTAACTTTGCAGCTGCCCCTTACTTAACTAACATCACTAACGAAGCTTATAGATGGGCTTTCTCTAGAGCCCGCTTTGAGACAATGCCCTCAGCAGTGCTGTACGGCAAATTCACGCGGGTACCAATGCATGCGCGTCTCTGCCCCTGTATGCCTAATAAGGTAGAATCTGTTACACACATCCTTCTATTCTGCGAATTTTATAGTGAAGAACGAGCTCAACTCATTTTGCCGCTTTTATCAAAATTTATACCCCTACAACATTATTTGGAATCCTCCCCCGAAATTCTACGAAAATACCTTCTGGAAGATTCCTCAAGCTCAATATCATATGAGGTGGCCAAATTTTGCACTTTAGCAATCAGGAAGCATAAATTTCTTTTGTTGAGTGCACACTGTGAAGTTCCCTTGTGTAATCTCTTTTTTCTTCTTCTTCTTCTTGATGTTGTTGTTGATGTCTTTTTGTTTGGTCTTGTGGTGTTTGGTGTCGCTGGCTTTTGTCGCAATAAAACTTGGTCTGGTTCACAGGAAGAGAGCCCAGAAGTCACATATTCAGTCACCAGATATTGCGCTGCTATGATAGATATCTGACGAATAATGATCTATGCTACAATTCAATCCTAAACTGAAGGCCCATATTATTAGATCCGCACTTCTGAAGCCCACCCCATATAGCTGTGTTAACTGATCTTTTAATTTTTTAATCTTTCTTATAAATTTTTAGACCCATTATCTATCCTTAATTAAGTACTCTATGTATATGTTTAAATCTACGTTTGGTTCTAGCTCCTATTTATTTAATAATTATTCGCCTGGATTCATACTGTTATACTATCTATGTATATGTTTTGTTTATGCTGGTCTATGACCGTAATAAAGTACTTGACTTGACTTGACTTGAAATATTCAAGAATTCATGGACTATATTACTGGAATGAATGTATTTAGTCAGCCTTAGGCACTATGCAGTAGGAGCTTGAAAGGGGCACCATTTTGCTGTTCGACCTCAGTCAGCAAAATAGGTTGGGCCAGCCCAAGGTTGACCACTGTGGGAACAAGGTCCTTGGTCTGATCCTGCAGGTTTTTTTTCTTATACTCTTATGTTATTGGTATGTGTGTGTGTTGCTATTGCCATGCAAATAGGGGTGCTGTCCAGCTAGGTTTGTGAACCACTCAGTTGTGGTCCATTGGTGTGCTCCCCTCCCAGCTTTAGCAGTGCTTCCACTGACCAGTTCTGGGGCAAGGGGGCAATGATGGCAGGGGAAGAACTGGGATGGTGGCTGATGTCCCCCTTCCCATGAGTGGCAGTGCTGCTACAACTGGAAGGACAGTGCAGCAGTCATTAGGGCTGAGCAGAGACATCACCTTGCCAACAAAGGTCCGTATAGTTAAAGCTATGGTTTTCCCAGTAGTGATGTATGGAAGTGAGAGCTGGACAATAAAGAAGGCTGATCGCTGAAGAATTGATGCTTTTGAATTATGGTGCTGGAGGAGACTCTTGAGAGTCCCATGGACTGCAAGAAGATCAAACCTATCAATTCTGAAGGAAATCAGCCCTGAGTGCTCACTGGAAGGACAGATCATGAAGCTGAGGCTCCAATACTTTGGCCACCTCATGAGAAGAGAAGACTCCCTGGAAAAGACCCTGATGTTGGGAAAGATGGAGGGCACAAGGAGAAGGGGACGACAGAGGACGAGATGGTTGGACAGTGTTCTTGAAGCTACCAGCATGAGTTTGACCAAACTGCGAAAGGCAGTGGAAAACAGGAGTGCCTGGCGTGCTCTGGTCCATGGGGTCATGAAGAGTCGGACATGACTAAACGACTAAACAACAACAACAACAAATATATCGTCCAGAACTGGTTTGAATTCCATATTGCGATATTGGTGTCATAATTATTGACCTGGCAATATATTGTGAATCATGGTGTGGGTGGGTGCTGTGCAAAGATTGCAATGTGGGGGAAACCATGAAGCCAGCCAATGCCTCTACGTAGCACCATTTTTATTTCAGACATCGTGTTATGTATATCGGTATATTGTGATGTTTAGCAGGTGATGTATCACGATGTTGAAAACCAGATATTGCCCAGCCCTAGCAGTGATTCCCCTCTTTACACACCACAACAAGAACCATCTCTAGCATTCCTTTTATTTCCAAACAATCCACTCTTGAGAAACGGATAAAGGATGGGTAGATTGTAAAGATGGATGAGAAAGCCATAATGAACTGTACCTCTCTGTAGACGATCACCATTCTTCATAGTCTGAGGAAAAGACCACCAGCAGCAAAATTCACATTCCTCCACAGCCTGGCTTTTAAAAATCAACATTTCTCCACCTCTTGCTTTCGTCTTCCTTCCAAACAGGTCTACCCAAGAGAGTTGCAATAGCTGTTTTAATTACGAGTCACAAAAGAAAGAGCAACAGATGTATAAACATATTTTAGGTATCTATTAAATATCTGCTGAATTGTTATACTCCTGTTGGCTCATTAATGAAATCTCCATGGATTAACGGCTGATTTCTAAACACCTTCATCTACAAAGACACAAGGAAGATTTGCATTTTCACCTTATGCACACTAATTACAATTTCTTTTATATATTCCTAATTATGCACCTTTCCCTTTCTTCCCTTGTTTCTTCTTAGAGAAGGGCTGATTGAATGTCTGACTACAGTTAAAAATAAAAGGAGGAAAAGCCATAATTGGCACATAAATACATCTTGCTACAAAGTCTTTATTCATATCAATCAAGGTTAAGTGGTATCAACTGGTAAATAAAGCAGAGAAGTACCTTTGGATTTGAAAATGAAATTACTTGAAGAATTGTTTTCCCTGTCATAGTCAAGATTGTTAAGGTGGGTGTGCTTAACCCTAGATATAAATAGTCCTATATTCCAGGCAACAAGAGTTTACTGTTAAACAGGAGAGAGAATCAAATGCCCATTGGGGATGGCCAAGATCTTGGAGCTACCTTAAGGTAGCTTCATCAATGGCCTATGTTTTCTACCATGGGGGCAGCCCACTAACTCTTTCTTCTCTCATGCTGTACATGAGGAATGGGAACCCACAAACCTCCAGATTTTGTTGCTCCAAATTCCACCAGCACCAACCAGCATGGCCAAAGATTAGGGATGATGGGAATTGTAGTTCAGCTTCTTTTTGGTGGACAAGGTTCCTGATCCACGCTGAACACAAAGCCCAGAAAGGCAGCCAGAGAGCCATCTGAAATACGTATGATCATTTCCAAATGCAGAAATGTACCTAGTGGCATTTCCATGTTTGAGGGAGCCCTGATCAAAGTGCCCTCACTACGTTTTCCATAGTGGGCTTACCTGAAGGTGGCGGTGATGGTGGCAGGCAGGCTGAAATCGCAACAGCAGCTTGGAAGGATGAAAGGAGTCTGTGAACTGATAAGGAACTGATAAGGTTCATTACCGAGTCATGTGCAGTTCGACAGACCACTCTTCTTCCCAGGCTGAGAGGAAAAATGGTGAAAACAGGTTATTTATTGGGACAGAGTGACTTTTGCAGCTGTTGTTAAAGTTACAAAGCAATGGAGCATGGGACAGAGTGAGGGAGAAATTTCTGGAACAACAGTGAGATATCAGCTCCGCCCAAGGCATGATGGATAACAGCAACAACCGGAAAAGATAGACGTAACATTTTACAAGGATGAAACACCACGGAAATAATAATTGCCACCCACAGGAAGAACAAGGAAATAGTTTGAGTGCCTCACTTGTAGTTTTATAAATCATTTAATGTGTCAACACAAATAGAAGTTATGAATATTGCAGTTGTTGTATAAGGGATCATTATGATGAGTGGAATGCAATTGAAATTAATAAGATTTTGAAACACAGAAATAAATAAAATCAAACCATCAATTCTAGCATACAAGGGGCCACCTTATCTAAATTATATAATTTGGTATTTGAATGATTGGCGATTGTATTCTAAATTGGTATTGTTATAATGTGGCTATTATTGGATTGTAATTGAAAACTAATAAAAAATATTATGAAATAGCAACAGCACCCTGAGCCATGCAGAGTTGGGTCCAGACACCATTTTAATTTCCCACAATGCCCTGATCTTGTTGGGCTTTATGGGAAATTAAAATGGCAGCTATGCTCAACTGCTTGGTGGTGCTTGGAGCATCAGGCCTAATATCTTTTGAAGGGGGAGCCTGGATAGTTCACAGATTGCTGTGATCCTGGCAACAGCTCAAGGAGGTTGGATGCTGACACCATTCTTCATATATCTGACATGCATGGGGCAAGCATACAAAATTCACTAACAAAATTCAGTAAACCTTACACACACACACACACACACACACACACACACCGCTATCCCAAACAAAGTTGCCTCATTGCTCTGATCTGAGGGACATCAGGTTGACCCATGCTGGGTTGACGCGGGACCACCTCTGCTCTAGATCTGCTCCTAAATATGTTTGGGTGTGGAACTAATGTTTAATTAAGGTTTAAAACAGAGCCATGAGAATTTGGGAAGGAGAACGTGAACTGTTGAGCACAGCAGTGATACTGAAAGTGTGTGATGCCTGCAAGTGTCTTCCCTAAATGAAAGCCTCTTGCATAACATCGTGGTCCACCCCCAGGGCTCCCCCCCCCAGGGGTCCCCCCCCAAAAAAAAACCTGCCTGGTGCCTTCCCCACTGATGGTCACAGATTGCTCTGGCCATCCAATATGATCCATAGTGCATTATACCTGTCTGAGCTGAACTCTTCCAATGCCTAAGTCCATCTGAATAGGGCTAACTTGCTTTGGGACTTGGCTAAATCCAGGGCACATCCCTAGTGATAACTGGCAGATGACTGATAAGCAGCAAGGCCCTTTCAATACTGGCACAAATACTTTGGAATGTCCTTCCCTTGGAGACCCATTGTTGTTGTTTAGTCGTTTAGTCATGTCCGACTCTTCATGACCCCATGGACCAGAGCACACCAGGCACTCCTGTCTTCCACTGCCTCCCACAGTTTGGTCAAGCTCATGTTGGTAGCTTCGAGAACACTGTTCAAACATCTCATCCTCTGTCGTCCCCTTCTCCTTGTGCCCTCCATCTTTCCCAACATCAGGGTCTTTTCCAGGGAGTCTTCTCTTCTCATGCGGTGGCCAAAGAGCTGGAGCCTCAGCTTCAGGATCTGTCCTTCCAGTGAGCACTCAGCACCATAAGAGACCCTTGAGAGTCCCATGGACTGCAAGAAGATCAAACCTATCCATTCTTAAGGAAATCAGCCCTGAGTGCTTACTGGAAGGACCCATTGTTAGTTTGGTGCAAACCTTGTTAAGCCAGGAGGTTTTGAGTGACAATTGTTGCCATTGATTCTCCTTAGATCCTGTTACAGTTCACTTTTGTCATTTTCTAATACTTTGGGACCTGGCCTGAATATTACTATTTCGTTGCTGTTTTATCATGTTTCTGCCCTCTTGAATAAATAATTTGTGTGTTGTTGTTGTTTTTTAAAAAATGTACATTCTTGGCCACTCAGAATTTCTTAATAAGAAAAACAGTAGGCTATTTTAAGGACAGAATAAAATAGTCAGAATTAGTGTTATATGCAAAGTCCACTTGGGTAAATTGGGTATTCTGTGTGCATTAGGAGGAAACTGTCTTCAGCTGTGGAGCTGGGAGATTAACAGTGTTTTCCTCTTCATTTGAAAATGAACTGTAAGTTGCAAACCTTTACAGCTGGCTTTTATTTTTAATTATGTGAAACATTTATTGGTGAAGCACACTGCTTAAGTTGCAATTAGATGAAAATGTGTTATCACCATATAACTTATATTTCCTTTCTGCACATGGATTAGACAATTTGAGTTCAATATTCATTCACTGCTTAGCATTTTATTGTGCTAAAATGAAACACGCATGCACACGCACACACAAATGAACATTTCTTCCCCAATCTTAAATTCAGATTGCACTTTTCTGACCAGTTTGCATTTTTCAAGTCCTCAAAAAATTGTCTGAATCTTAGTTGTCACCAAAGGATCTCGTTTTCTCCCTTTAAAAGGAATATCATATTTTTTTCTTAGATTCAGTGTTCCACATACTATTCATCCTTCATCAATATTCATATGGCAACTATTGACATAACTCCAGTATATCTGATATAAAAAAGTAAACTGGTGTTCATTCCTGAAATATCTGATTTCAGCAGAGCCGTTCTCATCTGGAAACATAATTGCTATTCAACAAAGTACTGTGCACCATAATCTCAACAGCACTATGCTATCAGCTTCAACTCCCATCTCCTCCAAGGCTCTTCACTGTGTCAGTTCAGTTGCCAACCGAGATATATTATATCTTTGCTTCGGAAGAATAGAAAAAACACACACACGGTCCAGCCAATTATATTTTGTGGTTTTCATTTGCTTTTCTATTTTCTTTTTTTCGGCTACAGTCAAGGATGGCAGATATAAATAAACAAATCTACTCTTGCTTTGTCCTCCGTAACTATTTCACATGCGAGAATTCATTATTGTAGCATTCTTAACCTCACTGACAGCAGTACTTACAGTCACAAAACGATCCAAAAGTGCTTGCTCCAAAAATAATAATAAGGGGAAATATATGCAGTCCACATTCAGTCTTGTTTAGGGAAGAAATGTTTCCAATATTGTCCTATTCTCTGAGCTGAGTTGAGGAGGAGTACCTAGGTAGCAGGTGGTTCACACAGGTGAATGAGGTAAGGGAATTAAGTAATATCAAGGGAGCGGGGAATGAATTTACCTTATTGGACAGAGACCATAGCTCAATGATAAAAAAAAAACCAGGATTGGCATGCAGAAAGGATCTAGGCATCTCCAGTTGAGAAGTATCAGATAAAACATAGTGGGAGGGATCTCTGCCTAAGTTCCTGAAAAGAGAATACCATGCTTGGTGGAAAAATAGGCTGCTCTGGTATAAGACACCTTCCTGTCTTCTGGGTGTCAAATTTTGTGCAAGCAATGGTACACAATGGATGTAGAAGCATTAGGAAGACCTACTATTCTGCAATCAGTACACTCAAGTTGAAAGTGGGAGGGAGAGGATAATTCTGGCTTACTCATAGCTGCGTGCAAGATGAAAATTTGAAAGAAGGCATCAGGTACATTAGTGGAAATGATAACTAGTGCAGAAATAAGTAACTCCACCAATTCTTTCATAGCATTATCCTGTAATCCACAATCAAGCAAGCTGCCATTTATAAGTGTTCAGATGCTCTCAGTGTATGAGCCATATTTTATTTTCTGTTTGTAGTGCTGAATCTTTCATTAGAAATTCTTCTTGAAATTCAAGGGGTTGGTGGGGGTGAATTAAAAGTGTTCCCAAAGAATGGGGGAGAACTTCAAATAATGTTTTTTGGGGGGTCAGGAGAGATTATTTACCTTATTAACTGTACAAATTCATTCTTAATTTAAAAATAAAGAAATAAACCCCTGTGCCCACTTGCAATAGCAACATATTCTCTAGATGCAGACTCCCAATTTCCTAGAATGCCCATAGGACAATCTGAACAGCATACTGCTAAAAGCAGTTGCAGAGCTTTTCTTGAAAATATAAATAATAAGAGCAACAAAGACCTCTGAAGAGCTCCTGGTCAACTCACGTGAATAAGCACAAACAAGTCCATCCCCCGCTTGCAAATTTCTTCAAATTATCCCTGCTTCCCAATTGCTGTAGAAAATGTGCTCTCTAAACCTTTCAGGAAGCAAGATCCACTGACAATGAGGGAACAACTTTCAACCTACAATCAGAATTTAGAGCCAACCTGTATGTTTGACAGGTGGTTTTTTAAATGCACAAATAGAGAGGTTGTATGGAACTTATTAACAGCAGCGGCCAAGATTTTGAGAGAAAAGTAACTGAGAAACTCCAAGGCACCTTCTTTAACGGAGCCGTTGGCAAGAAGCATTTATGGTGGCAGAACTGTCCAAAACAGGCAAAGGCAAACTTGGACCTCCAGATGTTTTGGGTGCTACAATTCGCATCATCCCTGACCACTGGCCCTGTTAGCTAGGGATCATAGGAGTTGTAGTCCCAAAAGACCTGGAGGGCCGAGTTTGCCTATGCCTGGTCTAAAACAACGGTGACCAACACCCTTTGATCAAGGCTCATATTCACCAGTGGCAAAACCTTGGGGTGGGGGGCACATGCCTGTGTTGTCTGTGGCTGAAATGGATGCGACCAACCACATTCTCATCAGTGTGTGTGTGTGCATTTATGAGTTAGATACTCAGGAACAGATTTTAGATGGAGATTGGGAAAGAATCTTTCAACAATCACCCTTTGTTGTAACCTCTAGGATAATCCAGGAACAGGGGTTGAAGCTGCTACAAAAATGGTATTATACACCAGTAAGGTTATATCATATTACAAAATCTGGAAGTAAGAATTGCTGGAGGAAATGTGAAGTGATGGGAATGTACAGTCATATGTGGTGGGATTGTCCATTAGTTAATGAATTTTGGAAACAAATTGGTATAGAAATATCAGGAATTGTGGGAAGAAACGTGGAAATTACTAAATTAATGGTTCTTATTACCCTGATAGTACCGAGTTAAAAACAAAAGAGGAATGCAGATGGGTAGAATTGATGGTAATTGCAGCCAGACAGGTTATAGCGAGTAATTGGAAAAATGCAGAAGAGCTAGGGGCAAACCAATGGAGGAAAAAGCTGAATAATATTATAATTTTAGAATACCTAACTGTGAAGATACATAGAATGAAAGGGTTTAAGGTCAATAAGAAAGAGGAGGATTGGTTTGAGAAGATATTGAATTATTTGAGTAGGTTTGAACAATTTGGGGCAATTAAAATGTTAAAAGTTAAATAAACCTTGTGGAAGGAGGAGTGCTAAGGTATATAGAAGTGTACATATGGTTGATTTGAATATATTATTATTGAATATTATTGAATATGTATATTATTGAATATGTATATTATTGAATATTGTATACCCAATATATCAGCCGCCTGGGGGGTTTCACTGTTTGTGTTTTGGTGGTTGGTAATAATAATAATAATAATAATAATAATAATAATAATAATAATAATGCTAGAGGAAAGCAACACATGGGACAGGGTTACATGTGGTTTATCACTAGAACCGGCCCTACCATTATGCAGAGTGAATTGGTCAGCTCAAGACACAAGCTGCTGAGGGACATGGATAGGACAGAGCTTATCAGCCCTGCACCCTTTAGACTAGTCTGCTGCTCTCCCATCACCAATGTTGAAAGAAGTTTCAAGTGTTGGCTTCTGTGCACAGAACTGGGAGGTGAGTCCTATCTCATCCTTTGACTGAATCCATTATGTTCCATGTTCCATGTCTCTGATATACAAGCATACAGTATGTAGATTTATTGTTTAGCATGTGTGTTATGTTACTTGTTTTTGTATAAAACTACATCACATTATGTTCGTTTGTATAATCCAGCCGTATGCACAGCTGACGAAGCCCGGTTGGGCAAAACAAGGAATTATCCTGGAATCCTTGTCTTATTTTCTGCATGTGCCAATCTTCCAGGTTTTTCGTCTGAAACCTGCACACTAGAATTCTTAGAAGCATCTTCACGTGGAACACTACAAGATTGGTATAAGAATTCCACACTGTGGATATTGCTAACATAAGAACTGAATAGATTGTATTTCCTGGTCAATCTGCTGGACTTTAATTTTTCATAATATGTTTCGTTTATATGAGAAGTTGGTCTATAGAACCATATATTTTGATATGATATGTTGAATCACATTTGAAAAAAGAATTTATATAGTTACATACAGCCTGTTGCATTGTTTGTGTGGTTATCAGTTTTGCATTTATGTGACAAAGGGTTTGGTAGTGTTTTGACTTTGCCTCAGGCAGAAAATTGTCTTGCTCATACTTTATTTTGCCCAACTAGTTGTTAGCTTTGAAATTTGACTAAAATTCTGATTTAGTCAAATAACTTTTGCAGTAGCTCGTGGATTATTTAGTGCTGCCTACCAATAATTTATTGATTTCATGGTGAAACTGTGGGGTAATTTACACCCATGCATATCCCATTATATGTTTATAAATGTTTCTGAGGCTCAAGTAAAAACTAGTTTTCTCTGTGATAGTAGTAATCGTCTCTCCTGATCTCATCAGCCAGACCAGCTGTTCAGATGTTAATCCTGGCTCCTGGTAGGCAGCCATGGGGGTTTGATCAATCCTCATCTTTAAATCAAGCTCTGCAATCAAGACTAGCACCACTTTTGATGATGATCGAGATGACACTGCTAATTTATTTTGTTAATAGAATCTAGTGCTGGAATGAGAATTCCTCTGTTATCCACACATCATCCATTAGAGGTATATTACCCTTGTTAATGAGCATGCTGTTAGCCTTTTAACCTGGTACTAATTTTAGTTTGTGTGGTTGAGCATAGACTCCTTTTTATTCCAAAAACGGCTTGCAGGGAAAGAAGTTTACCTTGCTTTCCTATTTTCTTTTCTGTATTTCCCAAAGGGTTAGGAATACATTTTTTTCTGAAGCTACAATACATTTAATATTAGGACAGAAAGTGGTTGAAAACAGAAGAAATGTGAAAATATTATTTTGGTAAGATAGCAATTCTATGTGCTGTTTCTGTGTTCTGCGGTTATAGATCTGAAGGACCTACAGTTCTAACAGGGATTTAGGATAGGTCTAACTATGCAGTGGTAGAGCTGTGAAATAACAGAATGGGGTGTTATCGCTTCATAAATCTGCTCCACTTCTTAGTGGGGAGAAGTTGTGGTGGACTGTGCGGCCACCCACTCTCCTCCTGGGAGTGGGGGGACAAAGTCCCTCGTTGCCAGGGGAATCCTGGTGATGTCATCAGCCAGCTGGCCAATCCAGCGGCTGATGGGGGCATGGCTGGGACCATTTAAAACTAGGGCACGAGCCAGAGGGCTTCCTCTTGGCTCGCTTCTTCAAACCCCCGCCCTCCCTCCCTATTTTACAGGTTTTCTTCATTGGCCTTGCTATGGACCTTGGTTGGTCGCTGTTGAGAGGCCTGGTAGGAATTTTTCCACTTGGCAAAATTGGCATGGGGCCATCTGGTTTTCGCCTACCTCGTAGCAATCATCACAACTTGGTAAGGTTTTGCGGTTAGGCACTGGTTGATCATGTGATGGGGGAGGGGAGGTGTGGCCATCTCCTGCCCCTCCAAGCTTCAGGGTATTCCGTTAAAGGAATCCGGAGGTGTGGATCTTGTCCGAAGCCTGGGGCAGGGCAAGGGCCATGACATGACCCCGACGGAAACATCTGGGGGGAGCTCGAGTTGGTATGCATCGACAGGGCTCCCCCTTCTGGTGGTTTACCCTTACCGGGCTTCCTGTGCTACGGGCAGGAGTCAGATATAGTTGGGTCCATTCAATGCCTAAGCCAATACCACTCACAGTCTGTAATCAATAAAGTTGTGGCCAAATTTGCCCAATAACATTAACTTAATATCTGTGTCAGGGGACGCAGGTGGCACTGTGGGTTAAACCACAGAGCCTAGGAGTTGCCGATCAGAAGGTCAGCGGTTTGAATCCCCGTGATGGGTTGAGCTCCCATTGCTTGGTCCCTGCTCCTGCCAACCTAGCAGTTCGAAAGCACATCAAAGTGCAAGTAGATAAATAGGCACTGCTCCGGCAGGAAGGTAAACGGTGTTTCCATGTGCTGCTCTGGTTTGCCAGAAGCAGCTTAGTCATGCTGGCCACATGACCCGGAAGCTGTACGCCGGCTCCCTCGGCCAATAAAGCGAGATGAGCACCACAACCCCAGAGTCGGTGATGACTGGACCTAATGGTCAGGGGTCCCTTTACCTTTACCTAATATCTGTGTCATATTGTGTTTTATTCCTTACGAGGGGGTGGTTGTGGGGTCTAGACATGCAATGCAGGGAAATGTTACATTTGAATATTTCATGAGTTTGTGCATTTTTAATGCATTTTTAAAAGCAATCCCATAACATTATCACATCTGGATATCGCATCACTTCTTTGCTGTGCTAGTTTTATGTTCAGCGAAGTTCAGGTAATTCATCTCCATCCAAGGTGGCACAGGTGGGCATCTGTTGCTCTCTCACCTGCCCTGTGCTGCAACTTATTGAGAGGAAGATGGGCAGGGGAGAGGCAAGGGGAACTTGGCATTGTACACAGTGTTCTGGTGGGAGCGTCAAATTGACTCTGCCAACATGCACCACACTATGCCAAGCTCCTGGCACCTTGTGCCTCCCCTTGTTGCTATGTGGCAGAGACATAATGTGTTGAGAAGCCAGATGAGTAACAGACTATTACAGCAAAGTGGAAGAATAATTCAGTTTTAGATGAATTACTGCAGTGTAGCATCTACATACAAACATTAGATCTTGAGTGTAGTTCATCTAGTGTTGTATCCTTAAAAGGATTAAAAATGTTTTCTTAAATATATTCATATCCTGAAAGATTAAAAATATATTCTTGAAAAGATAGAGGACGATATGGTGTTCACACAGGGTCCCTGGACGTTTCACCGTCTATTGATCCCTGTGCCACCACTTTATTTCCCGCTGCCACCACCCAGACGCTACGTGGTACAATACTGAGTCCAGTCAGGATTAAACTGGAACATAAACTTCTGTTTATTTATTGCAGTTTAACAAGCGTGTGGTTTCATAAACGGTATTGGTCAATTACAATCATGGGGTGCCTATCCAGACCTATAACTTCCACTACCTGCTCTCACTCACTAAACCACCTCTCAGATATTTACTTGTCTTCCTAGCCCCTAACTGTCCCTGACTCAGCTTATTTCGCTACACTAATTCAGCATACCCACAGACTCTATCCCAATTCACTCCCACTCCAACCAACCATCCAACTCCCAACGAACTCCCCCCTTTGCCCCTCCCAGAGCTGGTTTTATAGCCCCTCTGACTCCACCCCCCCGGGTTCTGATTGGATAACCTGTTTAACTATTTCACTACCAGCACTCTCATATGTTAACGGCACATATGCTATATAAACAAAACAATGAACAACATAAAATATCAACTGACCAACCTCTTTTTAACAATTTCTACCTCATTGCAACCCAGAGTCAGGCAATTGGACCTTTAAATCTCAGGCCACAAATCGAGAATAATGGTCAAAAAAGTGGTGATTGCTTGACCAGGCCACGACAGCCCCAGCCCCCGGGATCATAAGAAAGGAATAAAGACTCTGACAACGTGTTATGGAATTAAAATTAGGCCACAATTTTATTAAACTTCTGAATGTAGGAAGACCTTGGCTTAGGCCTTGGGCGTGTACCCCGCCCAGTCCCCCAGCTGGGGGAGCTGGGGAACATCAGGGTAAATGGGATATGGGGGTGCACTGTGAGATGTCTGTGTAGCAGGCAGTCCAGCCCATAACCCCACATGTAGGGTAGTTCACTGGCAACCTTTCAGTGTATGGCCAGTGACACCCATTATATAACCCCTTTTAAGAGCGGACCCTGGAATCAACGCCACAGGGGGGTGAGTCACCACTTCAACCCCCCCCCCCAATTATAGGGAAGAAAAGACTAAAGGATTCCACCCAAGGCCATAAACCGCCAAAGTTGTGACAAATTGCTACGGGGAAGACAAAACCTGCCAAGGCAGGAAAATTTCTTCCCAGCCCTTCAACAGCAACCAGTCAAGGACTGTAGCAGCGCCCGCTAAACAGGAAGAAAACGTTAACCTGAAAACAAGAAAACATTAAACTAAGGGGGGGGAGGATGAATCTCCTGAGCCAACTGCCTGGCTACTGTCAGCTCCAACCCTTATATATAAATGGGACTGGCCCCATCTCCCAGCAATGAAATTTGATTACTCAGGCTGGGCGTGAACCTCCAATAATAACACTGAGAGGCAGACCAGCCCCTGTTTGCCATTAAGTTCCTGGGAACTGTAGCACTAGGCACGATCCCACAAAGGGCATCCACAATGTAAAGTGTGAGTGCTCATTCCAGCACGGCACACTGGTATTGCCAATTTTTTAGAGCAGTATATGAACCAATGAAGAGATTGCCACAAACTGTCATGCTAACATAATCATGTGGTTAAGAGAGTGACTGAATAACTCTTGTCTTTGGCAACATCACAGTCTGATTTCTGCTGACGATCAAGGCAAAGAAAGGTGTCTGAACATTTCAAAGCAGTCCTAATATATCTTACAATCCACTTTTCCGAGCATAAAAGGAATGCTTGCTAATCGCTCTTTGCAATACAGCACAGAATTTGTGTCAATTAAAAGGTTTAAAAGTGGAATACCATGGAGAGTCCAAGCAGAATCAATCTGGATCAGACTTCAGGGGTGCAATTTCATCAGAGGCTTTCTGTAGGAAATATCATGAAGGAAGCCCTGCTCCATTGCTAGCAAGCAATTTGTTTGTGATCTAAATTTCTCATTGACTTCCATGGAGCTAGAATCGCAGCAGCTGATATGTGGAGAATCAGAACTACAAACAAGGAAGCCAGATGCCTGGAATTAAAATGCCTAGGACTAGGTGTTAAAAGATGGCTTGTTTCAAAGACTAGGAATTCATAGCCTCCATTTGTTATTTCACTCCATCTTTCATCAGTACCAGCCAGTATGGCCAATGGTTAGGAATGATGGGAACTGGAATCACACAAAATATAGAGGGTCAGGTTCCCTCTCCCAAGTCTGTGTGCTTATCGCATTTTTAGAGGAATGCTTGGTAAATTCTAAGACAAAAGTCTGACATGAACATTCCTCCAAATGCATGAAAATATGGGAAGATAAGCTGCTTCCTAACATTTTCCCCAAACTGTTTTACAGAACTTGAACATAGTCCATAGCAGGTAAAAAGGTAAAGGACCCCTGGGTGTTAAGTCCAGTCAAAGGTGACTATGGGGTTGTGGCACACATCTCACTTTCAGGCTATCTGTTTGTCCACAGACAGTTTTCTGGGTCATGTAGCCAGCATAACTAACTAAACCGCTACTGACGCATGGAGGACCGTGATGAGTGCCAGAGTGCACGGAAACACCGTTTACTTTCCCGCCGCAGCAGCACCTATTTATCTACTTGCACTGGTGTGCTTTCGAGCTGTTAGGTTGGCAGGAGCTGGGGCAGAGCAACAGGAGCTCACTCCATCGCAGGGATCTGAACCACCGACCTTCTGATCAGCAAACTCAGGAGGCTCAGTGGTTTAGACCACAGCACCACCGCGTCTTGGCCCTGTCATTTGTGCCATTTGTGTTTGATTAGACTGTTTTAGATGTTGTCTGGAAAACACACAACTTATCTTCCTGGAAGACTCTCTTCTTGCTACACATCACTATTGGTTATTACCAGGCAGAGGTGGACTTAAGTCTTTCAAAACTCAGCAGCAACCTGTGTGAGCCCAAAATTCAGCTCCCCCTACCCCACCTCTCACCTTTCTTTCTGCTCTATTCACTATGTCAGGGTTTTCCAAACTTAGGTCTCCAGCTGTTGGTGGACTACAACTCCCATCATCCCTAGCTACAAGCACCAGTGGTCAGGGATGATGGGAATTGTAGTCGAAAACAGCTAGAGACCCAGGTTTGAGAGATCTGGCATGATGTCATAGTTGTGATGCCCTGCAGCGCCCCCTAGACTTGGCACTCAGTGTGACGGAACTGGTCTCACTGCCCTAAATCTGCCTCCATACCAGGAAAAGAGAGTCAAGTTGGATCAGTAACAGGTTTCCTTTTTTCGGCCATACCATGAAAGCAATATGCATCAGTCCAGAATCATGGGCAGAATCAGTCCACTCCCCTAACACACGTGGTGGTTCCCCACCCCCATCAACTTTTAAGCCTGAACCTTGTTGCATGTGCTGCACAGCTGGTTCCTTAACTCATGTCATGGAAAACAGACATGGTTTAAATATAGTTGTAAACTGGATCCTTTACTTAACACCAGCTGTTTCAGCAGAAGCTAAGAAAAAAGGAGAAATAGACCATAAACTCACAAGTCAAGAAGGCCCCTTCCCCATCTCCAAAATACATTAACTCCTTATGGGCTCTTTCTCTCTCTCAGCACAGTGGGTCTTAATTAAAAACTGTTGCTTATTCTAAAAGCATAGTCATCTTAAGGCATGTTCGGTGAGTTTCCCCACCCCTTATTCCCGCCAAAGGAATACTTCTGCAAACCGTGTGTATCCTGCAAGCCTACTGACACCTCCCTGATCTGCTTGGATGTTGCTGATTTGGCTACATAAGCAACAGCACTTTCACATGGATATTGGAAACAGAGGGAATGATGCAAAATAAATACTGGGTGAGATTGATTAGTCCCAAACAAACGAAGCAATTGTGAATTCCCAAAGTGATGGCAATTGTGTCAGGAGACGCTTTCCAACAAGGCTCTTTCCTCTTACTCTACCTGAGGAAATCACTATCTATCATTGAAGAAAAAAGTGGGGGGGGGAACCTTTCATGAAATCGCATGCTAATCTCAAGTCTCATTTTCATGGATGCTTGGCAACCTCAAAGTTGTTGAATAGATGAATATCTGGCTGCCAGATGCAGTGCAAATGTGGTGTGAAAGAATCTGTTAGCAGAAGAAAGCTTTTAGATGTGAATGACATTGATGCCTAAGGAAAGAAATAAAAACTATAGCATTGTGAGTTTTGGGGGTGGGGAGGAAGTGAGATTCTTCTAAACCATAGATCCAGCAAGGATCTATAGGCCAAACTATCTTCCTGTGATCGCCGAAGAATTGATGCTTTTGAATTATGGTGCTGGAGGAGACTCTGGAGAGTCCCATGGACTGCAAGAAGATCAAACCTATCCATTCTGAAGGAAATCAGCCCTGAGTGCTCACTGGAAGGACAGATCCTGAAGCTGAGGCTCCAATACTTTGGACACCTCATGAGAAGAGAAGACTCCCTGGAAAAGACCCTGATGTTGGGAAAGATGGAGGACACAAGGAGAAGGGGATGGCAGAGCATGAGATGGTTGGACAGTGTTCTCGAAGCTACCAGCATGACTTTGACCAAACTGTGGGAGGCAGTGCAAGACAGGAGTGCCTGGCGTGTTCTGGGTCACGAAGAGTCAGACACGACCTAACGACTAAACAACAACAACAACAATCTTCCTGTGTTGAGGTGATCACCTTGGCGATGGGCCATTAAGGAAATATGCAAGGTGGCAAATAGGTGGGGCCCAATAGTTAGGAGGACAAAGTCTGAGTTGAGAGTTTGCAGGGATGTGACCTAGAGGTGAGGCAGCAAGCTGGAGAGAGAGTCAGAGTGCAATGTTTGATGTCTGGTTGAATCCACGGCTGTGGCGATGGGAGAAACAAGACCCTTTTGGAGTGTTGCTGCTGTGAACCCCTCCATCCCAGGCATGGGTTGTCTAGATATGAAAATAAACCATATATCCTAAAGACACCACAGTCTCCTCCTTCCCTTATTCTCAAAGGAAACATGAGTAAGCACCTGGAACCGAACCCCTGGGATCTTACACCCCTTGGAGATTGGTGTGCCATGCAATGATATATAATTTTATTATTCACAGTAGCCACATTATAGGCTCTTGAACTCTGGTTACCTCCATAAATACATCATATATATCCATTTGTGACCTACTGAATAGCATTATTGAACGGCTGGTTTCACTGGCTGTAATTCTCAAGCCACTCATGAAGGGAAAGTCCCAATGGGTCTAACCTAGAGCTTGAGATATATGAGTCTTTCTATAGTGAAATGACTTCAATTGCATTTGAAAGCTCAAATTCTTCTTCTTATTTTTAAACTGCAAGTACTGTGGACATCTCTGAGGATATATTCACAAGTAAGGCTTAAATCAGATTTGAGTCTCTCTCGTGCTATTTAAGTTTCCATCTCCTCATGGGACATATTTACATTTGGTGCCTTACCAACAAAAAGCTACATGTGTGAAAATACCAATGTCTCTTTCAATTTCCATAACTTACTGCCTTGTTCATAACTCCCAGGACCCCTCGCTAGATAGATACTGGCCATCATATTCCACAAAATATGCCTTATTTCCTTCTCATTTTTGCCATTGCACACAAGCTCATATGTGGTTCAGAAGAAGGTCTATCTAATCCAGTAAATTTCTGTGGCTAGCAACATGTCTTGAAACAGACAGAGCACAAAGCTTGTAGACCTCTCCTGATGTTGTTTACAGTATCTAGTTAACTCTTATTCACCAGTCACTGATTGGATTTGTTCCATTCATTTGTCTAAACTAGGGGTGGAGAACCCTTTCCAGTCACCAGGCTGGATGCTTAGGTCTCCCAACTCCCACAGGCGCTGCCCGCCTGTCGCTTACCTGATGTCCCCATAAAGTCAAGAGATATGTTCTCCTTTGCCCATGAAAAGTTGCAGGACATTGCATGTGCTGATGATCGGAGAGAATAATTGGGTACACTCTCCCCACCTTGGATCAAATCTATGCTTCCAGGTGTCATAAGAAAGCTGCAGAGATAGTGCAGGATACTGCACACCCCGGAAATGATCTCTTTCAGCTTCTGCCTTCTGGAAGAAGGTACAGGGTTATAAAGACTAGGACTAGCCACCTGAGAAACAGTTTCTATCCAAATGCAATTTTGGTTTTAAACGCAGTGTAAGGTAGTCTCTATGGGAGTACAGTGGTACCTCGGGTTACATACGCTTCAGGTTACAGACGCTTCAGGTTACAGACTCCGCTAACCCAGAAATAGTGCTTCAGGTTAAGAACATTGCTTCAGGATGAGAACAGAAATCGCGCTCTGGCAGCGCGGCGGCAGCAGGAGGCCCCATTAGCTAAAGTGGTGCTTCAGGTTAAGAACAGTTTCAGGTTAAGAACGGACCTCCGGAACGAATTAAGTATTTAACCTGAGGTATCACTGTATATTGTATTTAATTATGGGGTATCAGAGTTTTAAGGGGGCTAACCAGGCTGGGATAGCTGGGATAGCAGGCTTGTTGGTTTTGAATGTCTGATGTAGATGTTTCAGTTTCGTTGTTCTGTATGGGACAATGACAATAAAGATTTTCGTATCGTATCGTATTGGCGGCACTGCATCAGTGCTTCCTTTACCCATACGGTTTCAAATCAATTCACACAAACAAAGGCTGATAGATGGTACCTGCAAACCCCTCTTTCAGCAAGAAGATGTGTTTTTACTTGCCCTGCACCTGACATCATATATATCATCAAGTGTTGGGCAGGTGGGTGGGGCTTGAGCAAAACAGCATCATTTGTGCAAATAGATCTGCGACTCCTTTTTAAAAAGTCATAGAATCGTAGAATTGTATAGTTGGAAGGGACTCTACAACACCCTGCAGTACAGGAATCACAATGAAAGCATCCCCGGCAGATGACCATCCAACCTCTGCTTAAAAGCCTCCACAGAATGAGAGTCTACCACCTTCCAAGGGAGACTGTTCCACTGTTGAACAGCTCTTAGTGTCAGAAAGTTCTTCCTGGTGTTGAGTTGGAATCTATGCAGTCTGTGCCTTAGTCTGCTAAATATATGTCTTGTCTCTAGTAGTTTAGTCTGGTCATTTTCAGACTTTGTGCATTCTGGGAATGCAACACAGAAGGTCAGTGCATTGCAGAAGATTCTGTGGCAGTGGTCAGACCCTATTGAGAGCCCCACTATTTCTTCATCTGAGCTGGACGTTTAAGCAATACTCCAGCCCTCACTGAGCATTCAATCCCCCAAAGCAATCTGGATTGTGTGAGAGAGAACGGAGATGTGCTAACTGCCCATGGGACGGAAGAAGGTCTGCTTTTCTTGTAAAGGTTTCCCACATGATTGAGTCAGGGGCAGCCATGCTAGGCGGGAAGCCAAGCCTTTTTGCTGAGGTGACAGATTAGGGCAGATAGAGAGGGCACCAAAAAACAAAGGTCCGAAAGATTAACTGCTTGTGCCACCATTTTCCTGGGGAACTTTCCTTTAGTGCTAAAGCACAGCAAATGTCATTCGGTGGAATACCTGATTGATGTTTGCTCCAATTCAGTGCTAAGGAGCAGGGTTTCCCAGGGTAAAGCAGTGGGATATATAATAATAATAATAATACCTGAAGGAGGGTCTCCACCCCCATCGTTCTGCCCAGACGCTGAGGTCCCGCACCGAGGGCCTTCTGGCAGTTCCCTCATTGCGAGAAGCAAAGCTACAGGGAACCAGGTAGAGGGCCTTCTTGGTGGTGGCGCCTGCCCTGCAGAACACCCTCCCATCAGATGTCAAAGAGATAAACAACTACCTGACATTCAAAAGACATCTGAAGGCAGCCCTGTTCAGGGAAGTTTTTAATGTGTGACATCTTAGTGTATTTTTGGTCTTTGTTGGAAGCCGCCCAGAGTGGCTGGGGAAACCCAGCCAGATGGGCAGGGTACAAATAATAAATTATTATTAATAATAATATGCTGCCCATCTGACTGGGTCCCCCCATCCATTCTGGGTGGCTCCCCACAGAATATTAAAAAACCAATAAAACATCAAACATTAAAAACGTCCCTAAACAGGGCTGCCTTCAGATGTCTTCTAAAAGTCAGATAGTTGTATGTTTCCTTGACATCTGATGGGAAGCCGTTCCACAGGGTGGGCACCACTACTGAGAAGGTCCTCTGCTTGCTTCCCTGTAACTTCATTTCTCACAGTGAGGGAGCCACCAGAAGGCCCTCAGAGCTGGACCTCAGTGTCTGGGCTGAGCGATGAGGGTGGATGAGCCCTGAGTGTGGGTCTGCCCATTGTTACTATCAGAAACTGTTCCAAACCAGGTTGTGTTTGGAGTTGCTGGCATACACTATTAGGCACGATCAAGAGATTCAAGGTTTCGTACATGAACAAATGGAATCTAAAAACCTCTTGGCATGTTAGAGTTGTTATTGCTTATTAGAAGGTACAAATCATCTATACTGGAACTAATAAATTTGATTAATCATTTTGGTGTAATTTGTGTGGCTATACAATTAATTATAGCCAGTAGACACTATTAAGTCATCCAGTTTATGTGCTAAGTGGCAATTTTATTGGTTCCAGAGTGTTACGGAAGGGGGGGGGCATGTCTTCTTCACCTTCTTTGCTACAATATATTTGCTCAAATTCTCTAGGACTCCATCACCCCTCCCCTGTCCTCCATAATCCCTCAAGGTGTCAAGACCCTAATCCGGTCAAATCGCTCTGATCAGCCTTTCCTCCAGGCAATGTCAGGTGGCAGACTGGACCATTGTCTTCTCATCTCCAATACTCAGGAAGTGTTTATCTGCGCATATCTCCGACTCTGCATATTCCCCCCTCCCTCCTCCATATGTTAATCTGTGTAACCCAACCTCCCTTTAATATATTCATGATGTAATCTGTGTAACCAAACCTCTCTTTAATGTATTCATGACGTGTTTTGCACTGTATTCTGGGACATGGAGGGAGTTTCAAAAACTCATGTCACCCCTTTCTCACTGTTCAATCTCGCCTTGAACCTGTTGCGCAATAAACTTGGATCTTCTGCTGCTTGCTCCTGTCTCCGGCTGAGCTCATTTTCTGCAGGGACCCACGGACTTAGTCCGATGAGCTGGGTGGCAGAGCAGCCTCGCACCCAGATTTTAGCCGTAACAAGAGGTTATAACATACTTAGGTATTTTGGTTCCCACAGATATTTCTCAAAAAATTACATTGAATTTAAATAGATTAACGATGGGAATGTCTCTTGTTATTTGGGGTAATAAAACACTTGAGATGACTATTTTCCATGGATAGTGTGCCTTGTGATATTCATTTATATATTTCCCAAATATATTTTCAAAAACTAAGCAAAGTCAAAGTTTAAGAAGTTTCTTTGGTGGATTTCTCTACCTCTACCTCTACCTCTACCTCTACAGAAAGATATGGATGGCTTGTACACCCCAGGTAGTGTGGTTGCTGACCTTGAGCCAGACATCCTGGAGAGTGAAGTCAAATGGGCCTTAGAAAGCACTGCAAATAACACGGCCAGTGGAAGTGATGGTATTCCAGCTGAACTATTTAAAATTTTAAAAGATGATGCTGTTAAGGTGCTACACTCAATATGCCAGCAAATTTGGAAAACTCAGCAGTGGCCAGAGGATTGGAGAAGATCAGTCTACATCCCAATCCCAAAGAAGGGCAGTGCCAAAGAATGCTCCAACTACCGCAGAATTGCACTCATTTCACACGCTAGCAAGGTTATGCTTAAAATTCTACAAGGAAGGCTCATGCAGTATGTTGACCGAGAACTCCCAGAAGTGCAAGCTGGATTTAGAAGAGGCAGAGGAACCAGAGACCAAATTGCAAACATGTGCTGGATTATGGAGAAAGCTAGAGAGTTCCAGAAAGACATCTACTTCTGCTTCATTGACTATGCAAAAGCCTTTGACTGTGTCAACCACAGCAAACTATGGCACGTTGTTAAAGAAATGGGAGTCCCTGGTCACCTCATCTGTCTCCTGAGAAATCTCTATGTGGGACAAGAAGCTACAGTTAGAACTGGATATGGAACAACTGATTGGTTCAAAATTGGGAAAGGAGTACGGCAAGGCTGTATATTGTCTCCCTGCTTATTTAACTTATATGCAGAATTCATCATGCGAAAGGCTGGGCAGGATGAATCACAAGCCGGAATTAAGATCGCCGGAAGAAATATCAACAACCTCAGATATGCAGATGACACAACCTTGATGGCAGAAAGTGAGGAGGAATTAAAGAACCTTTTAATGAGGGTGAAAGAGGAGAGTGCAAAATATGGTCTGAAGCTCAACATCAAAAAAATCGAGGCAGTGAGAGATTTTACTTTCTTGGGCTCCATGATCACTGCAGATGGTGACAGCAGTCATGAAATTAAAAGACACCTGCTTCTTGGGAGAAAGGCGATGGCAAACCTTGATGACATCTTAAAAAGCAGAGACATCACCTTGCCAACAAAGGTCTGTATAGTTAAAGCCATGATTTTCCCAGTAGTGATGTATGGAAGTGAGAGCTGGACCATAAAGAAGGCTGATCACCAAAGAATTGATGCTTTTGAATTATGGTGCTGGAGGAGACTCTTGAGAGTCCCATGGACTGCAAGAAGATCAAACACATCCATTCTGAAGGAAATTTGCCCTGAGTGCTCACTGGAAGGACAGATCCTGAAGCTGAGGCTCCAATACTTTGGCCACCTCATGAGAAGAGAAGAGTCTCTGGAAAAGACCCTGATGTTGGGAAAGATTGAGGGCACAAGGAGAAGGGGACGGCAGAGGATGAGATGGTTGGACAGTGTTCTCGAAGCTACAAACATGAGTCTGACCAAACTGCGGGAGGCAGTGGAAGACTGCGGACACGACTAAACGACTAAACAACAACAACCTCTACTACCACCAAAGTTTTTTTGGTGGATTTCTCTACTACCTCTACTACCTCTACTATTATTTTAAAGGATCTCATCCTCAAGATCAGAAAGAGGGTCTAATTTTCCAGCTCCTGGTCTCGATTTGCTGATTGTGAAGAGACCAGAGATCAAAATGTAAGTCCCCACAAGCAGAACACACTCCCTAATACAAATGTTTGCCCTCCAACTTGCAGTGGAGTCATGGCTGGATGGATGGAGTGGGGCTAGCCGGCACATCCCCTGTTTCTCTCCCATGACTCTGGTTGCGTTTATGGAATTATACTCCTGAACAGGTCTTCTACTGCTGCAAATGTAAAGGAGGGTGACTCAACTGGCAAAGCTATCTTATTGTATGCTTCTGTGGAATCCCAAGGTTCCACAAATGCATGTTCCATGCTCCTCTCTGATCCACACTGTCTCTTTCCACTTCTTTCCAATATACATTTATTTTTCAAAACCTTTATTGAACCTTCTAAAACAGGGGTCAGCAAAGTGCGGCCCATGGACCAGATGTGGTCCACAAAGACCATTTTACCGACCCAGAAGCTGCCCCCAAACTGAGCCGCCTGCTTGGCAAATCCCCTGTGCACTGCGCTAAACTGGCACAGCACGGTGTAGGGACTCACGAGCCGCACTGGAAATCGCATCTGCGCATGCGCAGATACCACAAATTGTGTCTGTGCATGTCCAGACACCAAAAATCGCTTCTGTCCAGGCGCGATTTCCGGTGTCTGGGCAGGCGCAGACGCAATTTCCGGTGTCGTGCTGCACCAGTCCGGCCCAGTGACAATCTCCATGGGAGTGATCTGCCTCATGGCTGGTAAACCTTGCCGATCCCTCTTCTAAAATGTTCAATCCGCTGGATGAAATAGCGGAAGAACGTTGCCTCAGGAGAGTGAGGAAAATTCTCAGGGATGATTCACACCCTGGCTGGCACTTTCTTGATCTCCTACCCTCAGGCCGAAGATATAGAAGCACGATTAGTCACACCAACAGGGTAAACAACAACTTCTATCCGTGGGCTGTTAGGCTGCTGAATGAAAAGATAACAACAGGGCAACTGACTTTCGAGTTTGGTGTGTGTGTTTGTCAGTAAACGAGGGTAATTAAGACTAAGACAGCTGAGGGGGGTGCTCGTGTAATCTCACTGTATACAAGTTGTATAATGACAATAAAGTATTTCAATAAAATGTCACTTCTGACATTCCTGTAGGTGCCTGTCCACCCATGAGACAAGATGAGGTGACCGCTTCAGGTCGTAGGGTCCACTCCTGTAACTTTATTCTCTGTATAGCATGCAAGAAGGAAAGAATGCAAATACTGCAAGGTATATAAATACTGCATTTACTGTATACTGCAAGGTTTCTGTCATGTTCTTATTTTGTAGATGAGAGCTGTATTTAAATACATGCCCTTCCCTACTCTTTTTCATTTAGTTTAGCTTTTAAACTCTGAATAAATATACTGAAATGCAAATTTCAGATCTGAAGGTGGCAGCATTTATAATCTGCGTAAATATTCCATGACTGTTTGTGATAACGGTCTATTATTCTCTTGCCTATTTTTAACTTTATACTTTACACTTCAATTGTTCACTAAATGAACTCATTTGTAATCAAAAAATTTATCATTAATTATCAGCCATTCAATCAATATTCATTTTAAACGCACAAGATAAAAAAATTCCCCTGTGTGATCACCACTAAGAAAACAGGAAATTTATTTTCATCAGGGCTCTATGCATCATTAAGAGATAGTTTGTCTTATTACAGCCCGTTATTAATGTTCAGAATCCATTTAATTTCACTTTTAACTGACTGTGGCAATTAGATAATTGATTTAATCTGCAAGCTTTGGTGAATTGCACCGCTCTGAATTGGTGTCAATATAGTATATGCTACTAACCTGCAGACTGAATTTATGGATATCCCTGAAATGATTAATTTTGGGTCCCCCCGGTCTGTGAATCAGATGTACAGTGCTACTGGATAGATAGTTTATGTTGATTTTTTAAAAAAACTAAATACCTTTTCAAATACTGAATCTAAATTTGTCCTAATTTTGTTGTAACAATATTTAGGTAGGTTGATTAAGAATAATGTTCTGGAGATGCTATGTTTGTTTTGTTATATTATAGTAAAGGATCAACCAACAACAACAACAACAACAACAACAATTTATTACTCATACCCCGCCCATCTGGCTAGGTTTCCCCAGCCACTCTGGGCGACTTCCAACAAAATATTAAAATACAATAGTCTGTCAAACATTAAAAGCTTCCCTAAACAGGACTGCCTTCAGATGTCTTCTAAAAGTAAGATAGTTGCTTATTGCCTTGACATCTGATGGGAGGGTGTTCCACAGGGCGGGCACCATTACCGAGAAGGCCCTCTGCCTGATTCCCTGTATCTTGGCTTCTTGCATCGAGGGAACCGCCAGAAGGCCCTCAGCACTGGACCTCACAGGAAGATAAATAATCTGGTATAGCAGGGATGGTGGACTTCATGCCTAGGCACTGAATGCATCTGCACCTAGCTTTTCGGGTTCTCCATTGCCGGCCATACCTCTCACTGACTCTGCTTCATACCTTTCTTGGGTGCTCTTGCTTGGTTAGAATGTGTTCTTGAACTGTGATAATGCATCTTGCTTGCTTATAGGGAGGATGGATGTGTGTGTATCAGTCTGCATGGAAGCCTCTGGTTCTTGCATGTGACACCTGTTGCTCCATCCAATCAGCATCTGCTCTCACTCTTTCTTCTTGCGTTCGACACCTTGACCTTACTATGGACCTCAGCTGCTCGCCTGTTGAAGGGGCCTGGTCAGTGGCAAAGCTGCATGCACTAACACTGGGGGCGGAGAGCAGGCAGGGGTGTGGCACGTGTCCCAGGGGCATGGCCTGCCACCTGGGGTGTGGCACGTATCCCAGGGCATGGCACGGCACCCACGAGGGTGTGGTGTGCGTCCCGGGGTCGTGGTGTGCCACCCATGGGGGCATGTCGCCCAGCATGGTGGGGGTATGTGTGGTGCGTGTCTGGGGGGTTGACTCTGATGGTACCCCCTTCCTGATGGTGCCAGGGGTGGTGCGCTCCCCCCCCTTTCCTCTGCAAGTGGGCCTGGTAGGAATCTTTCCACTTGGCAGATTGGTACCAGCCACTTGGTTTTTGCCTGCCTCGTAGCAAATCGCCACAACTTTGTAAATTTGGCAGTTAGGCATTGGAAAAGCTTGGTTGATGGGAGGGGAGGTTGTGGCCATCACCTGCCCTCCCCTTTAAGGGTATTCCATGAAAGGAATCCAGGGGTCGTGGTTCCTGTCCGATGCCCAGGTGGTGGCTAGGGCCATGGCACTACCTCTCCAGTGACCCTGAGGGGAGCTAAGAGTTGATGTACTTCAACAGGGCTCCCCCTTCTGTTGCTTAACCCTTGAGAAACTACCAGCATGGCAGGCAGGAGTCAGATATAGTCGGTTCCAGTCCAGTGCCTAAGCCAATACCAGTCACAATCTGTAACCAATAAAGTTCTGGCCTTTATTAGCCCATTAACCTAAAATACTGGGGTCCACATGTTTTAATCATCAAATATGGGGTTGTGGGGCCTTGACGCGCAATGCATCTTGCTTGCTTATAGGGAGGCTGGAGGTGTGTGTATCTGTCGGCATGGAAACCTCTGATTCTTGCATGTGACATCTGTTGCTCCATCCAATCAGCATCTTCTCTCACTGATCAGTGGTATACAACCCTCAGAAGATGCCCAAGAGGGATTGTGGGCTATCCTTACAACCCAGACCTAAATAGCTAGAACAGCCTTCCTCAACCTCAGCCCTCCAGATGTTTTGAGACTACAATTCCCATCATCCCTGACCACTGGTCCTGCTAGCTAGGGATCATGGGAGTTGCAGGCCAAAAACATCTGGAGGGCCAAGGTTGAGGAAGCCTGACCTAGAATTATACCATTTCTGATGGCAGGTGGGAGATTAAACGTTTTACTGCTCCTGGAACGTAGCTTCCTGGATTAGTTTTAAATGAAGCTCCTCTCTGTTAGTTTTCAAAATACAATACTGATTTTCGGAAAGCGGAGGAGGTATTTGGGAGAGGGCACTTTTAAAGGATGAGGACAAAAAACTCACCCACACTTCATATGCTTTTTGTCTGCTCCTGTTCACCACTTTGAATTCTCCAGAATGCTACAAAACAATGCCCTTCATTGTAAACATGCCAGCGAGAGTCAACTACGTGGGTTGTAAATTTAAAATTCATTGTTCTCAATTTGTTGTGCAAGGAGGTGTGTTTTTAATTAAAATTTAGAAGATTGTTGAATGTTTGCTGCAATTTACATTGCCCCTAGTCCCCATTTAATTAAAAAAAATCCTTTATGATAAATGCACATAGTATATTATTCTTGCCTTTTCAGAGTTAGATATTACTCAAGATATGCATAATAATGTATTAAAGCAATGTCAGATGGCGTATGCTGCTGGCAGAAATCACTTAACTGGTAGACTCAAAGTCCTTGCAAAAGTGGTTGAGGGCTCTTGAAAATAATAGGGAATTTTCCAGCTTACGAGATCACAGCATGACAGTAATGGAAAGAATCCAGATGTTCATTCTTGTCCAGCTACTTGCCACATGGCAGGGCCATTTATCTTCTCCAACTCACTGCTTAGATCAAGGGTGGGGAAGTTTTTCCAGCCCAAGTGCTGCATTTTCTTCTGTGCAACCTTCTGGGGTCACCTGTTATTGGTGGACAAGACCAGAGGCAGAAATAGGTTGGAAATGCTCCCTTTGATGGAACCCTTAATGCCGCAAGGAGCTGGAGAAATACCAACTTAAGATTCTAGAAAATATTTTTTTAAAAAAAATGGTTATGAGGACTTTTTGAGTGGCAAAATATGATGGTTGGAGGCTTGGGAGGGAATTGTGGAAAAATACAATCATGCAGAATGGGGGAAAACACACCAGCACAATAACTAGATCGTATTTATAAGTAGAATTATTCTGGAGTGTGCATGAGACGCAATCGGCAGATAGGGAAACAGAAGCGCCCATTTTTATTTACAGATAGGTAGCCGTGTTGGTCTGCCATAGTCAAAACAAAATAAAAAAATTCCTTCCAGTAGCACCTTAAAGACCAAATAAGTTAGTTCTAGGTATGAGCTTTTGTGTGCATGCTTTCGTGTGTATCTGAAGAAGTGTGCATGCACACGAAAGCTCATACCTAGAACTAACTTAGTTGGTCTTTAAGGTGCTACTGGAAGGAATTTTTTTATTTTGTTTTGCCCATTTTTATGTTTCTCTTCTTTCAGCATCCTATTCCCCACAGTTGCATGATGAGAAAGAGAGCGAGCTCTGAGCAGGAAGGAAGTAATAAGAATTATCTTTCTATTGTTATTTTCCCCACCCCTCCAAGCAGAGGATGTGACCTCACACAGTGCCCTCTAGGAATTTACAGGAACTCTGTGTGTCTTACCCCTTTGCTCACCTAGCAAACATGGAATTTTAAATTTTGACTGCAGCGTCACTTTCCTACAAGAGGTAGTCAAGATAGCACCCTGACCCTGACAGCATGGTCAGTGGTCAGTAGTGATGGCAGATGTATTCTAGCATCATGTTGGCTACCCCTAAAAGGTAAAGGGACCCCTGACCATTAGGTCCAGTCGTGGCCGACTCTGGGGTTGTGGCACTCATCTCGCTTTATTGGCTGAGGGAGCCGGCGTACAGCTTCTGGGTCATGTGGCCAGCATGACTAAACCGCTGCTGGCAAACCAGAGCAGCGCATGGAAACGCCGTTTACCTTCCCGCCAGAGTGGTACCTATTTATCTACTTGCACTTTGATGTGCTTTTGAACTGCTAGGTTGGCAGGAGCAGGGACCGAGCAACGGGAGCTCACCCTGTCATGGGGATTCGAACCGCCAACCTTCTGATTGGAAAGTCCTAGGCTCTGTGGTTTAACCCACAGTGCCACCCACGTCCCTGTTGGCTACCCCTACTTTATGTTAAAGTTTTAGTCCTCTGATTGTATTATCCATATGTTTTATTATGTCTTGGTTAGCTTGCCATGTGTGGTCTTGGGAAGAGAATTCCCTTTGACCTACTCAGCGGAGAACACCAGCAGTTCACAAATGCCAGATGAAGTTCTGCAATTGTTTGCAAAATTGATATGAATCTGGAGGTGGGAATCCTGGGGTTCTCACCCCATCTTCAATTTGCACACCAATTATATCTTGTGTTGCTGGGATACACAAAAGCTCTAGAAACGACATTAGGCACAGAGAACAGCTGTACTTAACATGCATCTCCCTTCCTATTTGTATATAATTTGTGGATAAACAACATTAGACTTTCCCCCTAAACTTAAATATATAAAGCTATAACTGCTACAAAAAGAGTATTAAATTTCTAACAGATGGGGAAACAATTCTCACACGTTGTCTCCCCCATGTGCAAGTATAAAGCATTCATTTCAGGGTTGATTATGCTAGTTGTTAATAGTTTTACCAGCTCATTCAAAATACTCACAGTGTGACACCATTCCACAGTTCATTAAGGACCCTAAAGCGTGATCTTTTTTCTCTCTCTCCTTCTCCCCCTCCCTCGTTTTCAGAATACAATATTGATTCACTGAAAGCAGGTGGCAAATTATCGATAATTTTCTTTACGTTTTCTAATGTGTCTGAATCAACATCATCACCTCCCAGAAAATGAACAGGTGTTCGGAAAAGACTTTTCGAAGGGTGTGTGTGCGCAGTCAAATTAGTGGTGAATATGATCACTCCTAGGAAGCAAATGTCGGATTACTGCACCAGTTTTCAAATATTTTATTCAGAGCATGAAGAGTTTTCTATAATCCAATAATGTTTAAACACACACACACACACACACACACACACACACACACGTAATCCCCCATTAGGCATCCACATAACATTTTCAACTTGGTCTCAATTATGCGAGGCACTTGGAGACTATTAAGAGTGCCTGAGTTCATTAAGGACACATTATTCAACCTCTACCCTGGAAATCAGCTTGATAAGCCGTCTGTTGAAGTTTACTAAAAGGGCTTACTGTTTCATACACTTCTGCAACACTCCCCCCCCCCAAAAAAAACCCCCCAACAACACAATTCTCAGTGCCCAGTGCCTGAAAGAAACAAGAAATGGCTCTTGACTTTCCACTGCTCCATTGAGACTAATCTCTTTCTCCCATTCACAGCTGGGCTGTAGAGAAGGAGATAGAAATCAGAGCAGCCACTTCCTTAATTGCTATGATCTTGGAGGCCATGCCTACATCTGATGGATGCCTTGGAACGGCTGTGTGCTCGGGCTACAGCATTCTCACTGAGAAGAGATATTGTTTTCATTTTTTTGTTAAATAATTTTTATTAGTTTTCAATTAGAAAAATCCAATATATGCACATTATATCAATACCAGATTATGCCACACATTTCTCATTAGCATTAAAAAGTAACCAAAAAGAACACATTTCTCTCTCACACACACACACACACACACACACACACACACAAGTCTCTGGACTTCCCAAATCATCTTACATTCCAAATCTCTTTACCCAATTTTTCAACTACTAAACAACTAAACTTGTTATATACTGCACAGATATTTTAAACATTCAGACCACTTTACACATTACACATCTATGCTTTCAGACTATTTCCCCCTTTAAAATTATCCTTGTGCAAGTGTTTAATCCATGTCTGCTGATGTCCCAATTTATTTACAACCGCTGGCCCCTAAATAAAAACCATTTTCCAGACTGTTACCCATTCTTTTTTTCTTACTTTGGCATATTTAAATCTCCTCCAAAAGACGCTTCCCGTCTGTCTCCATAGTTGTGAACTGAGAAGAGATATTGAACCATAACTATTGGCTCCACTCAGATGTGGGGTTTATTGCCATAGTCTTTCTTGCTATAATGCAAGTGCTTCTTCACCGGTTTCTAATATTCCTTTCACAGTGCCTTAACTAATGCATTATTGAACACTGGCTTTTTTTGCCAATGCCATGCTAAATTTCAGTGACCATGGTGTCACTAGAGATGTCACCGTCCTTTATGTGCATGCATTCAGCTCCCCCACGATTGATCCATGAAAACACTGGAAAAGAACCATATACCAGAATACTTCCCCAAAATTCATCCCATGGTATGATCAAGAATAATGGCAGGAAAATTACAGTGCAAAACTCCTGTGATATTCTGGGTTAATGAGGTTGCAGACTTCTCTTAACATGGAAATGAACACTAAACTTCCACCAAATTCCTCTGGATTTCCAAAAGTGGCTTTTGTGCCATGAGGAATGTGATTATGGTCAAGTAAGGAAGCCATGGAAAGATGGAATAAAGTGCAATATGAATTGTCTCTTCCCCAGAGCCAAGTCTGCTGGAAGCCAGAGAACCACCAACATGCATTCATATTGAATATAGGGCTGGGCGATATCTGGTTTTTCAACATTGTGACATAGCACCAGCAAAACATCACAAGATGTTGATATATCACAGTGTCTGAAATAAGGATGGAGCTATGTAGAGGCATGGGCTGGCTTCATGGTTTTTCCCACATCGTGATTTTTGCCAGCACCTGATTATTCCTGCAGTGGTACCTTGGGTTAAGAACTTAATTCATTCCAGAGGTCCATTTTTAACCTGAAACTGTTCTTAACTTGAGGTACCACTATAGCCAATGGGGCTTCCCACTGCTGCCATGCCACTGGCGCACGATTTCTGTTCTCATCCTGAAGCAAAGTTCTTAACCCGAGGTACTATTTCTGGGTTAGCGGAGGCTGTAACCTGAACACAGATATCAACTTTTCCCTTTTCTTGTGAGGAATCCTATTTGGAATAAGGGAATTTCTCTTAAAAGAAAGGAAAAGTTGACAGCTATGAACCTGAAGCGCCTGTAACCTGAAGCGTCTGTAACCCGAGGTACCACTGTATATCCAATAAGGGCTGGGCGATATATCAGTATATTGTCCAAAACTGGTTTGAAGTCCACATTGTGATATCAGTTTCATAATTTGTTACCTGCCAAGAGATCATGAATCATGGTGTGTGTGTGTGTGTGTGTGTGTGTGTGTGTGTGTGTGTGTGGTGCAAAAATCACAATGTGGGGAAAATTGTGAAGTCAGCCAATGCTTCTCTTGATTCCTGCAGGTCCTGTTAATTCTGCCAGCTCAGCTCTGAAGAGCCAGGGTCGGAGCCGAGGACAGTAGAAGCATGGCTTCAACTGTCTCAGGTCCTCCACTCCCTGGGGGTGCTTCCTTCCACCTTTGGACTTTGGGTCCTTCCGGCCCCCTCCCAAAAATATTGGGGGGGGGGCAAAAGGGTTTGGCCCCCAGGAGATAGTGCCCCTGTCGCTGTTAGTTGACCTGCCCTTTGCTGCCCCAGCCCCAGCGGACAGTCCCGGCCATCGTGGTCGACACGTCGTCACACTTTTGAGCACAAAACAAACCTGAAGGCAGCATCTAGTGTAAAGAAATGCAGGATAATCGTCTTTTTCTGCAAGCTCATTACTGATGCATGAAGGCTAATAGTTCTGAGTAAAACAAGAGACAAAAGCTATTCCCCCATAGAAAATACTTCTAAAGTTAATCCAGGTTCAACGCCCCCCCCACCCCGCCCTGCCTCTGCTTCCCCACATTTTATGTTTATGCCAGGTTTCAAGGAAGCCTCAGGGAACAATCTCCCCTACTTCAGCCAATTTAGCTGTATCTTGCTTTAATATTTATACTATTTTCTTTTTTTACAACGCTGAATGGTGTTCTCACTTCAAAGACAGCCATCCAGCAGGAAGGGGGGGGGGGAACCGGCTCAAGATGAAAGTCTGAATTCAAATGGTTCAAATAACCCTCTCTTCATTTTCTCTCTCTTCTGTCTCTCTTTATATATATAAATACCTCCGCAGATACATGCGTATAAATAAAAATAAATAAATTAATATTATTTACAGGGTTTCTGAATGTTAATAATGTTGCTGCCTTCATTTCTCTCTCTCTTCCCCCTCCTTTACCCTTCAGGTTTTCTTTTCTACTGTGATTTAAACTCTCTGTCAGACACTCTCCTATTGGCGGAGCTGTTTTGAGCAAGTCTAGAGAAAGTGGTTGCCCTGGCAACAGAAAGTGTAATACAATATGTAAAAGATTTCAGAACAATTCTTTTCCCCACTTACCTCCAGCCAAGCACATTGCCTAGAATTTTTGCAAAAATAAAGGAGGCCACTGTTCCCCCCTGATTAATAGAAGAGCTGTGAATAATGACATATTCTATCTAACCCCCTCAGAATTAACAATAAAGCCTCCTGTTTTCACACAGCACAGAAAATGTGTAGCATATTGTAATGTAAAACCAGCACTTTGTACTGTATGTATACAGCGTGTGGTGTATTCTATAGTTAATGACAACAATTAAAATATGACATTTTTCTCAGTTGTGGTATAATTCTGGACATGCCCTCAGGTATGTGAAGTGCTAAAGGGGGGGAAATGCTGTTTTTCAAAGTCTTTTTAAATAACTGGAAAATATTTTATCTCCAACAATCATTGTTTTCAGGTTCCTTCCTGCTTTTTGGCAGGGAATCACTGGCAAAATAGCAAAAAAAATGTCTGTCACATGTTGAGTTGCAGAGGACCCCAGAAGCACGAGATCAGATGCAGCTATAGGCTATAATAATATTTTTCTAGCATTTGTAGAACCACAGAATTGCAGAACTGGAAGGCGCAACGAAGGTCAGGAATGTTTTGTCCAACACAGGGCTTGAACCCACAACCCAGAGATTAAGTAATTAAGAGTCTCATGCCCTACTGACTGAGCTAACCAATGGTCCGGTGGCACTGTGGTCTAAACCACTGAGCCACTTGGGCTTGCCAATCAGAAGGTCAGCGGTTCAAAGAGTGAGCTCCCATTGCTCTGACCTATCTTCTGCCAACCTAGCAGTTTGAAAGCACGCCAGTGCAAGTAGATAAATAGGAACCGCTGTGGCTGTCTGTGGGCAAACGCCGGCTCCCTCGGCTTGAAGCGAGATGAGCACCGCACCTCATAGTCGCCTTTGACTGGACTTAACTGCCCAGGGGTCCTTTACCTTTACCTCTTGGTTAAACAGAACCCCTAAGCCCACCAGGTACGTTTTCTCCAAACTTCCTAGGCAGCTGCCTCCCATGGTTGAATGGTGACATAAAGTATCAGTGAGCGTTATTGGAATTGGTGGCTGGACTAAGATTAAGTGGACCTTCTAGTCTTTGGTCATTCAAGTTCCTGGATTAGTTGACACTTGGCAACTATCCTATGGAGGCTGCTCCTTATATATGGAAGTTATACCCAAACTTTTCTCCAGGAAAGATCAAGACAGCCTACCTGGGGTTCCCAGGAGGTCTCACATTCAAACACAGAGCACAACCAGAGCTGCCTAGCATTCCCTGGCTTGGTTATGGCAAATTTGTGTGCAAACTGTTTGTGTGTGGAGTGCCTCACCATGTAGCTGGGACAATTCAAACAAACAAACACACAATATATTTACCATTTTCAATTTTACAAATCAACACACATCAAACAATCCATACATTAATCATTGGCTTCTATTGCGTGGACAGGGGGAGTCCCCAGATCCCGAGCGGTCCCCCCCCCGTCATGTGGAATAACGACTCTAGACAACGTGCTATGGGATTAAATTGGCCACAACTTTATTAAATTTCAAATGTGGGTAGACCTTGGCTCAGGCATTGGGCATTCTCCCTCCCCAGTCCCCAGCCGGGGACCTAGGGAGCTTCAGGGTTATCCAGTGTGGGGGGGGGATGGGCCGGCTCTGGAGAACATATGTTCAAGCAGAGATAGCAGCCCCCGTTACGACGCCGCCGCAGGGGAGAGCAATGACGACCTTTCGGCGTACGGTCAAAGCCTCCCTTCAGAAACCCCTTTAACGGGGAACCCTGGTATCGCTGCCGCAAAGAGGAAGATGGACTAAAGGATTCCGCCCAAGGCCTGATACCGCCAAAGTTGTGACGTTTTGCTACGGGAAAGGCGAAACCTGCCAATGCAGGGAAATTCCTTTCTGGCCCTTTAACAGCAACCTTAACGTAGCAGCACCTGCATACCTGTGAAGAAAAGTTAACCTGCAAAAGAAGACATTAACTGAGGGTGGGTTGGGTGGGAGAAGCTCTGGAGCCAAGTGAGGATTCCCAGGTAAGATCCTCCCTCTATTGTGTGGGCAGGTAATCCCTCCCCTACCTGGCCTGGTCTCCTTGGCAACGCTTCCCCCAGGTGGGATTGGACAACTGACTGAGGTAGGCGGAGACCTCCAGGTATCCCACCTGAGGGAAGGCAAAGCCAAGCCTATGCTGATGGGGCCGCTCCAGATCTAGGGCTGCACGCGTCCACGCATAGGGCACCCCCCGTTTTAAGCGGGGAGCGGTCATTCCCCACCTTCTGTGATTCATTGCAGTTCTCCTTTACTTCTGCATACTTTAATTGCTCCATATTTTAACACATCCAAGTCTTCCCTTATTTATATTTTTACTGCTAATTCTATTGTAACCCTGCTAATGTTTGAAGTTTACAATAATTTTTCAAATATTCCACAAACTTTTCCCAATCATCTTTAAAATTCCTTCCTTCCTGTTCTCTTAATTTCCCAATGACAATTTTCTTCCTTACAATATTCAATATTTGTCACATACGTCATTTTTTATTATGATTCGATTTGTAGATCACAACTTTTTTTTGTTATGGAAAGTGTTGCAATGATATTAACTCATATTGAAGACAAATTGCGAGAGAAGGAAATTTGATTGAAAATATAAATTGTACCGCTCACAAAGTCTGACTCTACATTACTTGGTGCCCAGAGCTGTTGTTGTTGCTGCTGTGCTTGTGCACAATGTAACCACATTAGATAGTTTTTTGTAAGTCATGGTCATTAAAAGTTTCAAGCATTGTCAGTTGGCAATCTTCACAGAACTTTAGCCTAATGGTTGCCATCAATTTGAGTTTGGATTGGGACTTCCGGTCGGCGCCAGCGTTTGATGGCGGTCCTAGCCTCGAGCTCCGAGGCAGGACTGCTCCGTAAGTTCGGGTCTTACCCGCTACGGCAAGCGGGGGACCCCTAAAATCACAGGCGCTGAAGCCTGTGAGCAAGGAGATTCGGTGGGCACCTTTGCGCCCCCCCGGCATCGTGAAAGAGCCTTTTTAAAGGCTCCGGAGCGGCATCGGGGTGAGCGCGGTGCTGAGGATCGCTACCCAGCTTACGGAGTGAAGCCGCGTCGCCATTAACGGAGAGCGCCGATTCCTTTCTGAAATCAACGATTGGCAACAACAATACCCGTGAGTAAGATCGCAAAAGTAAAACGGGACTTAAAAAATTTAGAAGATTTGGCTGAAAACGGGAAGGCAAAAATTAAGGAAGTCAGCCTCCCGGAACTGCATGATTAACGGAGCAATGAAAAGACTAAGCTGTGTTTAAATGGACTTTCCTTTTAACTCTTATTAAACCAGACATCGAAAGGATCTCCCCCCTGTTGTGCAGGAGAAGGGGGGGAGGAAACAGAATTAATTTAACCTGCAAAAGAAAGGGATAAGGAATAAAAAACCTCTGCTGCCGATACTTCTGGCCAGGCTGCCGGAGCAGCGATCGCCTGAAAAAAGGAACTGTCAAGTGAGCTGTCAAAGGACAGCGGTTACAAAATAAGACTTATTTTGAAACATACTCGGGACTTTGGTGGATTACAATTCTAACAGTAAAGTGCTACAAACTAAAGACTTTTAATGGGACTTTTGCCTTTGGACTTTCTGTTTCTTTGTTCTGGGTGCCTTTGGATGGTTACAATTTCCTCCTCTAGAGGGCTTCAGTTACATTAAAGTGTATCCAGTGGGATTTTCCACTTGCAACTTTCCTGTGTGAATGACCTTGAGTTATGAGCAACCCGCCAGAAGAGATTTCAACAAGAAGTAAAACAAAGCAGGCTCAAAAACAAGCTCAAAAAAGAGGCTCCTTATCAGGAGCAGCAGCTGCACAAGAAAAAATAACAGCAGCATCAATGGAGTCAATGACACAGGCCCTGCTTAAAATAAATCAGTCACTAGAAGTACTCACTAAGCAATCTGCAGAACTTACCAAACAGTCTACAGAGAACTCTAAGAAACTGACGGAGTTGACAACAAGACTAGACCTGAATACAACAACAATTTCATCTAATACAGATTCTATAAACCGTTTGGTTCAAGAATCTACGGAAACAAGGAGAATAGCCGAGAGTGCTAGGTCCACTGCTGAAGAAACCAAAGGAAAGTTTGCGCCCATTGTAAAAAAAGTACATGAACATGATTCAGCATTAGCCCTACTAGAACTGGAAAGGAAAAGTAAGAATCTGAAATTAAGACTGGTTCCAGAAGAGGAAGAGGACAAGCTTGGGGAATTCCTCACAGATAAATTTCAAGACTTCTGGAATGATGAGCTAGATGGAGAGGAAGATGAATTTATGATAACTTCAGCCTTTCGGATTGGCAGGAAGCAAGGGAAGAAGCCAAGAGACTGTTTAATTACCTTAGGATCAAAGGAACAAAGAGACAAAATATTGAACCTACACTTCCAGAAGGCCTTGGTCATTAAAAATTCTCAGATTCAAATCTTCAAGGATATTCCTAAATATTTTTTGGAGGTCAGATCTCAATTTAAAGAACTAGTTGATCTACTTAAGAAGAATAATATCCCATTCAGGTGGGAATTTCCACAAGGGCTGTCCTTTAGTTTCAAAGGGAAGAAAATTAAAATAAAAACAAACCAGGATAAAGAGTTCTTTTTGGAAAGAAATCAAGAGGATCTTCAGAAAGGAACTGTCAGTGAGGAGGAAGTACCGGACATCTCAAATCTATCTTTTGGACTGAACCGAGCACCGACCGAGGAGGAACAACAACTTGGTGCAGTCGGTGGAAGATCTACCCAGTAACCAAAATGTCTCTGCAACTCTTCAGTTGGAACTGCAATGGTTTGAACCACCCTCGAAAAAGGGGCCAAGTATTTCATTTATTAAAGAAGGAACATCTAGATGTAATCTGTTTACAAGAAACCCACATTGCCAGGATACATAGAAAACTTTTAACAAACAAGAGATTAGGACAAGAATTTATATCATCAGATAGAGTCAAGAAAAGAGGAGTTGTGATTTATGTCAAGGAAAAATTTGAACCAAAATTGATCTTTAAGGATGACCAAGGAAGATACCTGGCAGTGGAAATCCAAATTCATGGAGAAAAAATATTGATTGTTGGAGTTTATGCACCAAATGAGGGGAAGGCTGAATTCTTCAAGAAGTTGCATGAGACTTTAATGGACTTTTTGGACTTTAAAATTATAATGATGGGTGACATGAATGGAGTCGTCTCTACAAATATGGATAAGGCCCAAAGACAAACAATATCGAACGATGGAAGACTACCAAAGACTTTTTTTGACCTGACTGACACTATGGATCTGATTGATATTTGGAGAACTAGGAACCCTCTGGAAAGGGAGGGGACCTTCTTCTCTGAAGCAAAAATGACATGGACTAGAATTGATCAAATATGGATTTCTAGTAATCTGGCATCAAAGGTTAAAAAAACAGAAATCTGCCCAAAGACCTGCTCTGACCACAACGCTGTCAAGATGGAAATGAAACTGACAACAGCTGGAACCTTTAGATGGAGAATGAATGACACCCTCTTTGGAGATGAGGAAATTTGCAAAAAGGCCCAAAAAACACTTAAAGACTACTTCGAGATCAATTTGAGATCAGATACAGAAAAAAGAATCATTTGGGACGCAAGTAAAGCCGTGATGCGTGGCTTCCTAATACAACAGAATTCAATAAAGAGGAAAAAACAGAATGAGAAGAAAGAGAAAATTTGGAATCTAATAAAAGAAGGGGAGAAGAAACTGAGATCTAAGCCTAAATCCCAGGAGATATTAAGAGAAATAAAATTCTATCAAACACAATATATGGAATTGATGAACCAGGAAATAGAATGGAAAATTAAACAAATGAGACAAAAGACTTTTGAGTCTGCAGATAAATGTGGGAAGCTACTGTCTTGGCAACTGAAAAAGAGACAAAAACTGAATACAGTGACATCACTCGAAGTAGACGGGAAGTCTATTAATAAACCAAATGAGATAAGTAATTGTTTTCAAAGTTTCTTTAAGAAATTATACAAACAAGGGCCAAAAAATGAACAGGAGATAGAAGAATTTATTGGAAAATACGGACTATCAAAAATTTCTGAAAACAACAGAAGGAGTTTAAATGAGAAAATTACAGATCAAGAAATAGAGAGTGCCATCCAGGATATCAAGCTGGGAAAATCACCAGGACCAGATGGACTAACTGCGAGATATTATAAAGTATTGAAGGACTGGTTAATACAACCACTGAAAGAAGTCTGCAATCAAATTTTGGAGGGGAAAAAGGCTCCCGAATCGTGGAAGGAAGCATTCATCTCACTTATACCAAAGACAGAAACTGAGAAACATCAAGTTAAGAATTACCGCCCTATATCACTTTTGAATGTGGATTATAAAATTTTTGCAGACATTCTAGCAAAAAGATTCAAAAAAGTTTTGTTAGAGGAGATTCACAGGGACCAAACAGGCTTTCTACCAGGCAGGCAATTGTCAGACAATGTGAGGAATATTATAGATATTCTAGAACTTTTGGAAACTGATATAAATAGAAAAGCTGTTTTGATTTTTGTGGACGCAGAGAAAGCCTTTGACAATATTTGTTGGAGCTTTATGAAGAGGAATCTCCAAGGAATGGGGGTAGGCAAGAACTTTGAAAATGGTATAAGTGCAATTTATTCCGAGCAAAAGGCCAAACTTATTGTAAATGGTATGGTTATGGATGAAATTCCAATAGAGAAAGGGACACGACAGGGATGCCCAATTTCCCCTCTATTGTTTATATCGGTACTGGAGGTTTTCCTTAATATGATTAGAAGAGACCAGCTGGTTAAAGGTATACAGGTCGGAACTAAACATTATAAGCTAAGAGCATTTGCAGATGACTTAGTTTTGACATTACAACAGCCAGAAACTAGTACAAAAAGAGTTCTGGAACTTATTGAAATATTTGGTCAGGTAGCAGGTTTTAAATTGAATAAACACAAGACAAAGGTGTTGGAAAAAAATCTTACGGTGGGGGAAAAAGATAGTTTTCAAAGAGAAACTGGTTTGGAAATTACTAAAAAGGTAAAATATCTGGGGGTGAATTTAACATCTAAGAATGTGAACTTATTTAAAGATAACTATGAGAAATGCTGGGCTGAAGTGAAGAAAGATTTCGATATATGGTCAAGATTGAGACTTTCCTTGTTAGGCCGAATTGCTGTAATTAAGATGAATGTATTGCCGAGATTGTTGTTTTTGTTCCAGACATTGCAAATTTTAGATAAGATGGACTGTTTCAAGAAGTGGCAGAAAGATATATCTAAATTTGTCTGGCAGGGCAAAAAACCCAGAATTAAATTCAAGATTTTGACTGATGCAAAGGATAGAGGGGGCTTTGCCCTGCCGGACTTAAAACTTTATTATGAAGCAGCAGCTTTTTGCTGGCTGAAACCATGGCTACTTCTTGAGAATACAGACATTCTGGACTTGGAAGGTTATGATAATAGTTTTGGTTGGCATGCATATTTATGGTATGACAAGGTAAAGGTACACAGAAATTTTAAAAATCATATTATTAGGAAAGCATTGTATAATGTATGGAATCGATATAAAGATTTGTTTGAAAGTAAAACCCCCAGGTGGCTGTCACCAATGGAAGCTAAGGCGGTAAAAAGATTGAACATGGATACAGACTGGCCAAAATATTGTGAAATTATAGAATATGATGGTGAAAAGTTGAAACTACAGAGTTTTGAGAAATTGAAACCTAAAGTCCGAGATTGGTTACATTACTACCAGATTAATGAAACTTTTAAGCAGGATAGAAAACTAGGATTTCAGAAGGAGAGGTCAAAGTTAGAAACAGAATTGCTAGAACCCAATACTAAGAATTTGTCTAGAATGTATAATCTGCTGCTAAAATGGAATACACAAGATGAAACGGTTAAATCAGCCATGATTAAGTGGGCACAAGATATTGGTCATGATATTATGTTTGCTGACTGGGAGCAGTTATGGACCACAGGTATTAAATTTACGGCATGTAGTGCCCTGAAAGAGAACATAATGAAAATGATCTATAGGTGGTACATGACCCCAGTCAAGCTTGCAAAGATATATCATTTGCCCAATAACAATTGCTGGAAGTGTAATGAATGTGAAGGAACCTTTTATCACCTTTGGTGGACCTGCCCAAAGATTAAGGCCTACTGGGAAATGATCTATAATGAAATTAAGAAAATCCTTAAGTGGACATTTGTAAAGAAACCGGAGGCTTTTCTCCTGGGCATGGTCGGCCAATTGGTACCAAAGAAAGATAGGACCTTTTTTATGTACGCAACAACCGCAGCAAGAATCCTTTTGGCGAAGTATTGGAAGACTAAAGAATTACCTACTCTGGAAGAATGGCAGACCAAGGTGACTGAATTTATGGGACTGGCAGAGATGACCGGCAGAATCCGTGACCAGAGGAAAGAGACAGTGGAGGAGGACTGGAAAAAATTTAAAATCTATCTTAAAAATTGTTGTAAAATTTCGGAATGTTAAGATGTCAGGGGATTGGACACAAAGAATTACAGCTATAAATCGAAATTTATAAAGTAGAAACTCTTTTTAAAGAGAATTAAATATAAAAATGGGATGAAGAATTGCTAAAAATTTTGAAATTTGGATGCAGTGAAGGGGAGGTTTGGGGAAGTCGCATTATGTTTGTTTGTTTTTTGTTTATGTTGTAAAATCAATAAAAATTATTATAAAAAAAAAACAATTTGAGTTTGGATTGAATTTGATATCCCGCTTTATCTGAAGGAGTCTCAAAGCGGCTCACAATCTCCTTTCCCTTCCTGCCCCACAACAAACACTCTGTGAGGTGAGTGGGGCTGAGAGACTTCAAAGAAGCGTGACTAGCCCAAGGTCACCCAGCAGCTGCATCTGGAGGAGCGGGGGATCGAACCCAATTCACCAGATTACGAGTCCACCGCTCTTAACCACTACACCACACTGGCTCCAAATTTAATTTAGTTGAATTAATTTTAATGAAATGATTTTAGAATGTTGTATTATTTTGTATTATGTATTATTTTGTATTATTTTGTATTATGAAATGATTTTAGAATGTTGTATTATTTTATTGTTGTTAGCTGCCCTGAGCCCGGCTTCAGCTGGGGAGAGCGGGATATATATAAAAAATATTATTATTATTATTATTATTATTATTATTATTATTATTATTATTATTGCCAGGTCATGATGGCTGCTGTTCCTGGGAAGCCACCTGTATTCATTCATTCATTCATTTATTTTGCATACCACCCTATACCCATAGATCTCAGGGCCGTTCACAACATAAAACTACAATATAAAAAGCACTAAATACATAATAAAAATAGAAACAAAGACAACCCAATAACTCCCCTTCCACATTTTAAAAGGACATCAGATGTCAATCAACCCAAGACCTGATTAAAGAGGAACATCTTCGCCTGGTGCCTAAAGGTGTATAATGAAGGTAGCAGGCAAAGCTCCTTGGGAAAAGCATTCCACAGATAGGGAGCCACTGCAGAAAAGGCCCTGTTCTCATGTTGCCACCCTCTGGACCTCTCGTGGAAAAGGCACCCAAGGAATGGCCTCAGAGGATGATCTCAAGGTCTTGGTAGATTCATAATGAGAGAGGAGGTCCTTGAGGTATTGCAGTCCTGAGACATTTAAAGTTTGATAACACTTTGAATTGGGCCCAGAAGCTAATTGGTAGCCAGTACAGTCAGACTAGGATCAAACTGTCCCACCCAGGTGAGCAACCTGGCTGCTGAATTCTACACCAGCTGAAGTTTCTGAACCATCTTCAGGGGTATTTTGCTATATTTATATCCCACCTTCCTTCAAAGCAGTGTATATAGTTCTCCTCGCAAACTGGGAGGGGTGGCTAACACCCCAGAGGACAGGATCACACTTCAAAACGACCTTGACAGATTAGAGAACTGGGTCAGAACAAACAAGATGAATTTTAACAGGGAGAAGTGTAAAGTATTGCACTTGGGCAAAAAAAATGAGAGGCACAAATACAAGATGGGTGACACCTGGCTTGAGAGCAGTACATGTGAAAAGGATCTAGGAGTCTTGGTTGACCACAAACTTGACATGAGCCAACAGTGTGACGCGGCAGCTAAAAAAGCCAATGCAATTCTGGGCTGCATCAATAGGAGTATAGCATCTAGATCAAGGGAAGTAATAGTGCCACTGTATTCTGCTCTGGTCAGACCTCACCTGGAGTACTGTGTCCAGTTCTGGGCACCACAGTTCAAGGAGGACACTGACAAACTGGAACGTGTCCAGAGGAGGGCAACCAAAATGGTCAAAGGCCTGGAAACGATGCCTTATGAGGAACGGCTAAGGGAGCTGGGCATGTTTAGCCTGGAGAAGAGGAGGTTAAGGAGTGATATGATAGCCATGTTCAAATATATAAAAGGATGTCACATAGAGGAGGGAGAAAGGTTGTTTTCTGCTGCTCCAGAGAAGCGGACACGGAGCAATGGTTCCAAACTACAAGAAAAAAGGTTCCACCTAAACATTAGGAAGAACTTCCTGACAGTAAGAGCTGTTCGACAGTGGAATTTGCTGCCAAGGAGTGTGGTGGAGTCTCCTTCTTTGGAGGTCTTTAAGCAGAGGCTTGACAACCATATGTCAGGAGTGCTCTGATGGTGTTTCCTGCTTGGCAGGGGGTTGGACTCGATGGCCCTTGTGGTCTCTTCCAACTCTATGATTCTATGATTCTATGATTTTATCCTCACAACGCACCTGTGAAGTAGGTTATGTGGACTTGCCCAAGGTCACCCATGACATCGTGGGAATTTGAACCTAGATCTCTCAGCCCTAATCCTAATGAGTCCAAAGGTGACTTGATTGGTTTAGCTACTTCATAATTCTTTGCATACTGTTCTCATCCATCTTGCAACATGGAAAACCCAACAAGCTGTGCTGCACATGCTAGCATTCAATATAGACACTGGCAAGTAGCCACCAGAAAAGGGGGCAAAACAGAGGGTGATTGTCTAGTCATAAACTCTTCTTTTTCTTCACGTCAGAGAAGGTCCTTTAATGAGCATTACATATTTCATTCACCCGTGGAACAAATCAAAATTAAGGGCTGTTAGACCAGAATCCTCAGCATGCATATGCAGAAGTGTACAGTTTTGGCAACCTCACCTGAAAAAGTTTCAGAAAAGGTCAATGATAATCTCAATAGGATGGAGCAACTTCTTTATGAAGAAAGGTTGCAGTGTTTGGGACTTTTTAGAGAACAGGCAAGTAAGAGATGACATGATAGGTGTTTATAAAAATTATGCAAGGCATTGAAAAAGTGGACAGAGAAGAATCTTTCGCCCTCTTTCATATCACTGGAATTTGTGGGCATCTAATGAAGTACACAGTTCAACATTAGTCCAGAAGGTGCAAATCAGCTTAGTCTGCATCAGAAATCTGAAATATCACGTTCCTCATCTGTCTCTGATTGTATCCCATCTATCCTAAACAGTTCAGTGTGGTGGGTTGTAAAACAAAGGCCAAGCTAGGAAAATAAGAAGCAATAGTAGTGGTATTTCTATATAAAAAACAACAATACAAAACCCAGCTCTATATTGTAATGATGGTGTGTGTGTGTGCGTGTGCCCTCTTTGAGAAATGTTATCAATGACATGATTTTACTATGAAGGACTTTGGCTATGCAGCGAAAATATAAATACTTCAAAGACCAATTTCCATTTGTATTGTCCGCCTCTGAAGATGGGATCATATATTTAGGTTTGACAAAAAGCGGACTGAGCAGCAGGTGTGTGAATACAGTGTGTTTAGTATCATAGCTATTCTGTCTGCATACAACCAGAATATAATTCCAGCAATTCTAAGAGGGTTTTCAGTGCTGTAAATTCTAAGTATTTAGCATTTCTTCCTTTGCTATTGAATTTCTCTAATCGCCATCCATGATTTTGTCCCATATTTTTAAACCTCAGACATGCTTTTGAAAGCTTATAATTTTCTGCAGAAATATTGTTATGAGATTGGTGGAAATGGCCTCAGTTAGTGAGCATTCAAAATTACCTCCAGGGACCCGTCAGCAGCAATCTTGATTTCTCAGACCTCTGGACACACTTATTTATTTATTTATCTTAAAATATGGACCCCTCTTTCTCCCCAAAGGCCCCCAAGGCAGCGTAATGGATTAAACTACAATCAATGTTTAAACGACAGCAGGGAAAACAAAGTAACTGCACGTTCAATATAGTGGGAATCAAATCTGAATCAAGACATTTAGGCTTATGTTCTAAGAGTATAACCAGAAAGAGTGGATTCCCCCAGAAAGTCAGTGGAGAAACAACATGCCAGGGGGAAAAACAACACATTTCTGACTGTTAGGTTATGGTGTAAGATGTGATGGTGGTAATAATCGTAGCAGCAGTAACAGGCCTGTACAGTGGAGCAGCTGCATATTGTCACCCTGGGGCCTTGGAGGGCTAAGCTGACAAGGTGGGGGCTGCCAGGGGCCTGCCAGACTTCTGCTGCCATGCCAACCCCAGTGTGCTGGTCCTGTGGGCTAACCATGAGGTGAGATCCAAGTCCAGTCCAAGGTTGAGGTTGCTGTACGGAGGCAGTCCATCAAAGCTGAAGCTGGGTCCAAGGCAGGGAGTCGGGTGAGGTCAGGAGATCCGGCAGGAAAGGGTGCAGTCAGGAACAGGCTACCAACAATGTTGCTCCCACAACTTGGGACTGGGGCTGGCTGGCTTTTATCTGCCCCAAGGCATAGGGCAGCCCCAGTCCACAGGTGACTCACCTCTCCTGGCCTGGAGGTGAGCACTCCTCCTGCGGGAACTTAGTTCCCTCCGCCTCTCTGCCCTGAGCCTCTGCAGCTCAGGAGAGGCTGGAGGGTTACCGGACCCAGAGGCAACCTCAGCCTCACCTGACGGGGCTGGGAGTGGAGCACCTGTAGGCAGTGGGTCCTCCATCACCTCAGGAGCCAGAGCAGACTCAGCTGGTGCCTGCACCTGAGGATCCAGCACAGGTGAGGACCCTTCAGGCTCAAGTCCCAGCCCCAGCTCAGCTGGTTCTAGAGGCGAGGACTCCTGTGCAGGCTGGGATCCCTCAGGTTCAGCCTCCGAGTCCGAATCCCAGGCCATCACACCCAGACTCCAAGTGTCCATATTTTCCAGGGACAGTCCCAGATTTACCGAAGCCTTCATGGTTTATGATTTGATCCTGGAATGTTCCACTTTTCCTTAGGATGTCCCAAGATCTCAGCCATGGATGTGCAGGACCACAAATTGTCACTACTGGCCATTGGGCACGGTAAGTGGCCCTTGTTTCATCAGAGATCTCAGGGTTGCCATGAACAGATGCTTAGTGTTATGGACACTGGGCAGCATGACCAGGAAGCTATGTGACATTGGGAATGGTCTCAGTGCCACAGCCCCGCTGCTCCTTCTGTGAATGGAGACCGCTTCACCGGGATAATGTATGATGTCAGGAGTCCAGGTTCCCAGCTTGATAACACAGTAAGTGTAGGCCATTAAAAAGGAGGATTTATTGCAAAAACAAACAGATCATAGCTCCACAAAGCACCATTACTCAAGATGACCCTTCTGAAGACTTCTTCTGGCGTCAACAGAAGATATTGAACTTACGACCCTTACGTCTCTTGTTTTGCTTCCTATCTAGCAGCCCTCCCATTTGCCGACTCTTCAGACTTAGTAGATCAGCTCCAAGCTCTTCCTGTTCTAATAGGCTGTCTCTAAGTCTATTCACACCTATTTGTGCTTCCCGCGAGCTTTGGCTGTGTTCTAGCCTGCTCTCAGCTAAGGCCTTATCATCTTGCCCATCAAGGTCAGAAAGAGCTGAAGTTTGCAGCTGCCGGCTCTCCCCTGCCTGACTAACATCTGAGCTTTCTGTAGTTGGCTGCAAACCTTTGCTTGGAGATGACTCATTCCTGACACAGGGTTGAGTAAATTATGGGCAAAGGGGAAGCAGAGCCCTATGAAGCAGGAGAGTGTTTGCTTCTGTTACATTTCCCCCCTTCACTGCTGAATGTCTCTGGGAGGATTAAACAGTTAAGGAGAAAGGTGGATAGATAGATAACTGAGTTCTGGAATAACACATGCAGCACATAAATGGAGAAACGTTGCTAAGGACCAAATACTCTGCACCCATCTTTGTGTGCTTGAGAGCATTATCTCCCTTCCTGATTCCACTAATGTGTTCTCTCCAGAGAGAGAGAAAAAAGGTGTGCCATGATTTTAATAATGCAATTATAGCACAAGAATCTGACAAAAGGAAAAAAAAACCATTTAACATTCAATTTTCCCAAATGCCATATTGTTTTTTTATATTGTATTTCAATACATCTCACAGAAGCGGCTTAGTCCTCTGGTTTTCATCCTGCCTGTCTCGTTCATTTTCTATCATATGACATAAAGATTTCTCACTATCTGCTCACTTGCAGAGTCAAACCAAACCTGCACCAGCGAGGAGACTAAAGTACACCCAGACCTTGCTCTTCTGACGCTCGATGCTTGTCAGCATCCAGTAAATTCTTGTTTACAACATCTCTTTTTTTTTTTTTTATAATAATTTTTATTGATTTTACAACATAAAGAAAAAACAAAACAAACATAATGCGACTTCCCCAAACCTCCCCTTCACTGCATCCAAATTTCAAAATTTTTAGCAATTCTTCATCCCATTTTTATATTTAATTCTCTTTAAAAAGAGTTTCTGCTTTATAAATTTCGATTTATAGCTGTAATTCTTAGTGTCCAATCCCCTGACATCTTAACATTCCGAAATTTTACAACAATTTTTAAGATAGATTTTAAATTTTTTCCAGTCCTCCTCCACTGTCTCTTTCTTCTGGTCACGGATTCTGCCGGTCATCTCTGCCAGTCCCATAAATTCAGTCACCTTGGTCTGCCATTCTTCCAGAGTAGGTAATTCTTTAGTCTTCCAATACTTCGCCAAAAGGATTCTTGCTGCTGTTGTTGCGTACATAAAAAAGGTCCTATCTTTCTTTGGTACCAATTGGCCGACCATGCCCAAGAGAAAAGCCTCCGGTTTCTTTACAAATGTCCACTTAAGGATTTTCTTAATTTCATTATAGATCATTTCCCAGTAGGCCTTAATCTTTGGGCAGGTCCACCAAAGGTGATAAAAAGTTCCTTCACATTCATTACACTTCCAGCAATTGTTATTGGGCAAATGATATATCTTTGCAAGCTTGACTGGGGTCATGTACCACCTATAGATCATTTTCATTATGTTCTCTTTCAGGGCACTACATGCCGTAAATTTAATACCTGTGGTCCATAACTGCTCCCAGTCAGCAAACATAATATCATGACCAATATCTTGTGCCCACTTAATCATGGCTGATTTAACCGTTTCATCTTGTGTGTTCCATTTTAGCAGCAGATTATACATTCTAGACAAATTCTTAGTATTGGGTTCTAGCAATTCTGTTTCTAACTTTGACCTCTCCTTCTGAAATCCTAGTTTTCTGTCCTGCTTAAAAGTTTCATTAATCTGGTAATAATGTAACCAATCTCGGACTTTAGGTTTCAATTTCTCAAAACTCTGTAGTTTCAACTTTTCACCATCATATTCTATAATTTCACAATATTTTGGCCAGTCTGTATCCATGTTCAATCTTTTTACCGCCTTAGCTTCCATTGGTGACAGCCACCTGGGGGTTTTACTTTCGAACAAATCTTTATATCGATTCCATACATTATACAATGCTTTCCTAATAATATGATTTTTAAAATTTCTGTGTACCTTTACCTTGTCATACCATAAATATGCATGCCAACCAAAACTATTATCATAACCTTCCAAGTCCAGAATATCTGTATTCTCAAGAAGTAGCCATGGTTTCAGCCAGCAAAAAGCTGCTGCTTCATAATAAAGTTTTAGGTCCGGCAGGGCAAAGCCCCCTCTATCCTTTGCATCAGTCAAAATCTTGAATTTAATTCTGGGTTTTTTGCCCTGCCAGACAAATTTAGATATATCTTTCTGCCACTTCTTGAAACAGTCCATCTTATCTAAAATTTGCAATGTCTGGAACAAAAACAACAATCTCGGCAATACATTCATCTTAATTACAGCAATTCGGCCTAACAAGGAAAGTCTCAATCTTGACCATATATCAAAATCTTTCTTCACTTCAGCCCAGCATTTCTCATAATTATCTTTAAATAGATTCACATTCTTAGATGTTAAGTTCACCCCCAGATATTTTACCTTTTTAGTAATTTCCAAACCCGTTTCTCTTTGAAAACTATCTTTTTCCCCCACCGTGAGATTTTTTTCCAACACCTTTGTCTTGTGTTTATTCAATTTAAAACCTGCTACCTGACCAAATATTTCAATAAGTTCCAAAACTCTTTTTGTGCTAGTTTCTGGCTGTTGTAGTGTCAAAACTAAGTCATCTGCAAATGCTCTTAGCTTATAATGTTTAGTTCCGACCTGTATACCTTTAACCTGCTGGTCTCTTCTAATCATGTTAAGGAAAACCTCCAGTACCGATATAAACAATAGAGGGGAAATTGGGCATCCCTGTCGTGTCCCTTTCTCTATTGGAATTTCATCCATAACCATACCATTTACAATAAGTTTGGCCTTTTGCTCAGAATAAATTGCACTTATACCATTTTCAAAGTTCTTGCCTACCCCCATTCCTTGGAGATTCCTCTTCATAAAACTCCAACAAATATTGTCAAAGGCTTTCTCTGCATCCACAAAAATCAAAACAGCTTTTCTATTTATGTCAGTTTCCAAAAGTTCTAGAATATCTATAATATTCCTCACATTGTCTGACAAATGCCTGCCTGGTAGAAAGCCTGTTTGGTCCCTGTGAATCTCCTCTAACAGCACTTTTTTGAATCTTTTTGCTAGAATGTCTGCAAAAATTTTATAATCCACGTTCAAAAGTGATATAGGGCGGTAATTCTTGACTTGATGTTTCTCAGTTTCTGTCTTTGGTATAAGTGAGATGAATGCTTCCTTCCACGATTCGGGAGCCTTTTTCCCCTCCAAAATTTGGTTGCAGACTTCTTTCAATGGTTGTATTAACCAATCCTTCAATACTTTATAATATCTCGCAGTTAATCCATCTGGCCCTGGTGATTTTCCCAGCTTCATATCCTGGATGGCACTCTCTATTTCTTGGTCTATAATTTTCTCGTTTAAACTCCTTCTGTTGTTTTCAGAGATTTTTGATAGTCCGTATTTTCCAATAAATTCTTCTATCTCGTGTTCATTTTTTGGCCCTTGTTTGTATAATTTCTTAAAGAAACTTTGGAAACAATTACTTATCTCATTTGGTTTATTAATAGACTTCCCATCTACTTCGAGATGTTTATTAATAGACTTCCCATCTACTTCCCCCCTTCACTGCTGAATGTCTCTGGGAGGATTAAACAGTTAAGGAGAAAGGTGGATAGATAGATAACTGAGTTCTGGAATAACACATGCAGCACATAAATGGAGAAATGTTGCTAAGGACCAAATACTCTGCACCCATCTTTGTGTGCTTGAGAGCATTATCTCCCTTCCTGATTCCACTAATGTGTTCTCTCCAGAGAGAGAGAAAAAAGGTGTGCCATGATTTTAATAATGCAATTATAGCACAAGAATCTGACAAAAGGAAAAAAAAACCATTTAACATTCAATTTTCCCAAATGCCATATTGTTTTTTTATATTGTATTTCAATACATCTCACAGAAGCGGCTTAGTCCTCTGGTTTTCATCCTGCCTGTCTCGTTCATTTTCTATCATATGACATAAAGATTTCTCACTATCTGCTCACTTGCAGAGTCAAACCAAACCTGCACCAGCGAGGAGACTAAAGTACACCCAGACCTTGCTCTTCTGACGCTCGATGCTTGTCAGCATCCAGTAAATTCTTGTTTACAACATCTCTTTCTGATTTCCTCGGAGGAAGCATCCCATGGAAGTGGAGTGAACTGAACCCTAAAGGAGCAGCAGCTGGAGACTGGCAAGTAAATAAATAAATAAAAATGATAAGGAAGATGGTGTGCGTGCGTACACACACACACACACACACACACACACACACACACAGACACAGTTTACTCACTTCTGTTTGGCTTGCCATCAGGCACTTTTGCTTCAGATAGGCGCGTTTTCACATTCAGTTCTGCCCAAACGCTCAGATTTCATAGTGCCAAATGCAAAACAACCCGAAAGCTGCAATTCTAGAAACTCTGAACATATTACAGACCACACAAAAAAGTGCTCACAGATAAAGGAAAACAAATACAGTAGCGTCCTTAAAAGCTTCACTTAACCCAAGTTCTCCCAGATCCTGTTTTCTCAGCCTGATCAAGAGGGACTTTCCTCGGGTGTTTTATTTACTTATGAAAAAATATTTGCATACCACTATTCATTTTAAAAAATCAAGGTGGTTTACAACAAACATACATATTGTTACAATAGTTGCGTGACACCCCCACTCTCTGCCGAGCAATAGCAAGATCCCAGGGTGTTCCAGGCACTGGCTACTCAAGAGAAGGTGGAAATGAATGGAAACATCTGCATGGATCACGACCTGGCTGAGAGCAAGGAAGGGATGCAGCATTAAAGTCCTATTTCAATTCCTAGCATGAACTGCTTCACTGCAGACAGAACATTCCCTAATAAAACAGCTCCTAGGAAATGGACAGGGCCAGATTACACTTAATGGAAAAGACCATTCAAAGCTGTCTTACTCAGAGACAGAGACAGGTGGCGTGTTCATCTGTTGTCTCCATTGACTGATGACAGCTCTCCAGATTTTAAGGCAGGAGTCTTTCCCAGCTATACCTGGAAATATCAGAGACTGAATCTTAGACCTTCTCCATGCAAGGCAGTTGCTCTGCCACAGATAAGTTGCTCTATTTTTATGCGTGGTTCCACAACTCTTTGTATTATTTATTTCTTACATACCACCTTTGTCTCCCAAGGGTCTCAAAGTGGTGGGCATAGTTCTCCCCTCCTCATTCCATCCTCACAACAACCCTGTGAGGTAGGTTAGGCTCAGAGCTTCATGGCTGAGTGGGGATTCAAACTCTGTTCTCCCAGGTCCTAGTCCAGCACTCTAACCATTACACCACAATGGCTCTGTTGTTCTGCAGCTGATCATTGTTTAGTCATGTCTGACTCTTCGTGACCCCATGAACCAGAGCATGGCAGGCACTTCTGTCTTCCACTGCCTCCCACAGCTTTGTCAAACTAATGTTAGTAGCTTCGAGAACACTGTCCAACCATCTCACCCTCTGTCGTCCCCTTCTCCTTGTGCCCTCCATCTTTCCCAACATTAGGGTCTTTTCCAGGGGGTCTTCTCTTCTCATGAGGTGGCCAAAGTATTGGAGCCTCAACTTCAGGATCTCTCCTTCCAGTGAGCACTCAGGGCTGATTTCCTTCAGAATGGATAGGTTTGATCTTCTTGCAGTCCATGGGACTCTCCAGAGTCTCCTCCAGCACCATAATTCAAAAGCATCAATTCTTTGGCGATGGTCCTTCTTTATGCTCCAGCTCTCACTTCCATATATCATTACCGGGAAAACCATAGCTTTAACATGCAGCTGACTAATGGAGACCAAACACAACAAATTATCAGCACCTTCCCTGCTGATTCTCGAACCAACATTCCTCTTGCTCCCCACTCTGATGCCTTTACCCACAAAACCACGTGGGCAAATCCTGTTGTACCAACAGTTTTAAAATAAACCAATTGGGAATGAGATATGGCTGGTTATCCCTTCCTGCAACTTATTCACTCAAAATTACTTTCAGGTGCCTTACTACCTGTTGGAGATACAGGAGCTTACTTCTGAGTAAAAACACCTAGGATCAGGTTGTATGGCGTATACTTCCTTGGGGTGATAAGAAGGCAAAAGGTCCAATAAATAACCTAATGAAAATAAATCTATAAACAAGTTTCTCTGTATAACTGTATGAAACAGAATAGTAGATTCTGGGACCATCTCAGGTGCTCAATCTTTGTAGGATTTCCCCCTCCATCATCATCATCATCATCATCATGATTATTATTATGATTATTATTATGATTATTATTATGATTATTATTTTAACCATTTGGATGCTCTGTATTACAATCTGTACACTGTCTGACTCTTTCTCTGAGATTCTGTTAGCATCTTTCCTGCAAATTCCTCCACCCCCTTGAACCATAATAGAAGCTTTGTTCCAATGTTGTAAAACTTAGTATTCCAAGTCATGGTGACAAGCTCTATTTGAGTACCAGTCACGAGCAAGGGAACATGATAATTAGTCTGGAGGTCAAATTCCTTAATTCTACTGATTAATCAAATTTCCATTTTTTAAAAAAGAGAGATCTAACTCCACAGTGTCTCACAAACAATGGTACTGTTGTGCAGTTTGCAACAGTCACACACCTTGGTCACTCTCCCCAATATAAGCTCTAAAAGGTTTTAATGAAAGAAAGCCAATTAGGAGTAAGCTGGTTACTAAGAACATAATCAGGGTCATTCATTGGTAACAAATCAATCAACAAAATGCTAATCACCTATGCTGTTGTAAGCTTGGATTAATCTATTAGTAATTAAAGTGAAGCGCAAATCAAACATCTATCCTAATTGTAGCCAAAAGGCACAAATGCCTTTTTGTTGACCGACACAGACAACACTATTTGGCAGCATGTGACAAGACTGCTGATACATTGTTTCAGGTGCTTAGGTGATTCTTTAAAAAAGAAAAAGTGTATATGAATTAAAGGGTTATTTTCCCCCCTCTTATAACTGCAGGGTGCTTTGGATGTTTGCCTGTATTATAAAGCAATATTTGCTGGAAAAATAATATTTTTTTACAGGGTATATTAAGCAACTCTTGGTCCTCAAGCAGACACATGTTTTGTTCTCTATTTCTCTCATAAACTGCTCTCCTTAAAAATGCTGGTGTGGAAACCTTTAAACAGATTTTATAAGACCTTGTGTTTCTATTTCTTTATAATTATATCAATATATATATCAATATAGATAGATAGATAGATAGATAGATAGATAGATAGATAGATAGATAGATAGATAGATAGTATTTTGATAGGAGTCCTGGTAAGCAGGCAGGGAGAGCTTGGGTTTTTGTGTATGTGTTTTACAGCATATTAAATCAGAGGGGAACTAGTAATATTTATGGCAAGCTCAAGCTACCAACGAAGTACTGCAAATAAAAACTGTTTTTCAGTTTTCATAGGGCAAGGGCTGTGCAGGCCAAGCTGCTAGTTGACCGTGAGCACCTTATGCACAAATATCTAGGGATGTGCAGAAGACAGTGGGTCCATTCAGATGTTCTGGGATTCGGAGTGCTGGTAGATTCCATTCTATAGCAGAGGAAGATGACATAACAACAACAACAACAACAACAACAACAACAATTATTATTATTATTATTATTAATTTATTTATACCCTGCCCATCTGGCTGAGTCTCCCCAGCCACTCTAGGTAGCTCCCAAGCAAATGTTAAAAACAGTACAGCATTAAATATTAGAAACTTCCCTAAACAGGGTTGCCTTCAGATGTCTTTTAAAGATAGGATAACTGCTTATTTCCTCCATATCTGAAGGGAGGGTGTTTACAGAGTGGGCACCACTACCGAGAAGGCCCTCTGTCTGGTTCCCTGTAACCTCACTTCTCACAATGAGGGAACCGCCAGAAGGCCCTCGGCGCTGGATCTCAGTGTCCGGGCTGAACGATGGGGGTGGAGACGCTCATTCAGGTATACAAGACCGAGGCCGTTTAGGGCTTTAAAGATCAGCACCAACACTTTGAATTGTGCTCGGAAACATACTGGGAACCAATGCAGATTTCTCAGGACCAGTGTTATGTGGTCCCGGCAGCCACTCACAGTCACCAGTCTAGCTGCCGCATTCTGGATTAATTGCAGTTTCCGGGTCACCTTCAAAGGTAGCCCCACGTAGAGTGCATTGCAGTAGTCCAAGTGGGAGATAACTAGAGCATGCATCACTCTGGCGAGACAGTCTGCGGGCAGGTAGGGTCTTAGCCTGCGTACCTGGTGGAGCTGGTAGACTTAATAATAATAATAATAATAATAATAATAATAATAATAATAGGCAAATAGACACTGGCCATCAACTCAATGTGTCCTCAACCAGTTCCTCCCTTCTGACTTACAATCAGCCTACTTGCCAGTGTTGCTTCTATGGAACTCAGCAGTGAGGAGAAGGGGGACCAAACCAGAAGGAGTTTATTTCTGCTGATCACAAGCTCTGGCTCCACCTGACAGTTTTGTCTTCCTGCCTTCCACCCTACCAATGACAATGGGCACCAGCCAGCACCGTCTAGTACAGGAGGAGAGAACCTTTGCCCCTTGAGATGTTGCTGAACTACAAGTACCACCAACTCTGGCCATTGGTCATGCTTGCTAGGGGTGGTGAGAGTTTCAGCTCAGCCACATCTGGAGGGTCATAGATTCCTTACTCTGGGTCTAGTAGAATTCCAGCTTGAAATCCAGATTCTGGAATACTGAGACAGAAGAGACGCTCCTACCAGATGTTTGCAAAACAGAAAGCCACAAAGAAATCTGGGACAGAAACGTCTAATTTTTGTAAGTGTTCCTACAAACATCCCTTAAAAGCAGGGATAAGGTGATAATCGAATTGTCCAAAGCTCTGTGGGGCCGGACTCTGATCAGAGACTTTCCTGTCTACTACAATGTGGTGTGTGCAGCCAATAGGATTTTTAAAAATCATTTTCTGGTATGGAATCCAGCATTCTTTAAGACGGGCTTCTGTCATTTTCCCTCAGTGCAATTGCGAAAGGTGACAGACCCAGCTGTTTTGCTAGTTCTAAAAATACTTGATGATTGCTTAGCAACTGTACATGTTGCAATGGAGCTTTCTTCAAAATTCTATAGGTATACAAGATTATCATTAGAAATGCATTTAAACCTCAGGCCCGGTTTCATCAGGACTGCATAGTTACATTTGCAGTAGCCATAAAGTGGGATTATCATGGAACAGGGCTTTGTGGTAGTTGATATAGTCAGTCATCAGCCTTTCATGATCACTACAAAGTGCCACTATATATACACATATTACCTTTCCTATGATAACAGGTTCAGGGTCTACTACAGCATCTTAAAAAGCAGAGACATCATCTTGCCAACAAAGTTCAGTATAGTTAAAGCTATGGTTTTCCCAGTAGTGATGTATGGAAGTGAGAGCTGAACCATAAAGAAGGCTGATCACCAAAGAATTGATGCTTTTGAATTATGGTGCTGTAGGAGACTTGAGAGTCCCATGGACTGCAGGAAGATCAAACCTCTCCATTCTGAATGAAATCAGCCCTGAGTGCTCACTGGAAGGACAGATCCTGAAGCTGAGACTCCAATACTTTGGCCACCTCATGAGAAGAGAAGACTCGCTGGAAAAGACCCTGATTTTGGGAAAGATGGAGGGCACAAGGAGAAGGGGATGACAGAGGATGAGATGGTTGGATAGTGTTCTCGAACCTACCAGCATGAGTTTGACTAAACTGCGGGAGGCAGTGGAAGACAGGAGGGCCTGGCATGCTCTGGTCCATGGGGTCACGAAGAGTCGGACACGACTAAACGACTAAACAACAACAACATAGGCACCCAGAAACCACATAAGGGATTCATATACTCAACCCAACAATACAGGAACAGTCTCACTACTGTAGCTTCCTATTAGGTAGGTCACTATTGCTTACAGTGGGGAGAGGGGGTGGTCAGTGGGGAAGTCAGTGCAGTTTTTGTTGTTGCTGTTGCTGTTGTTGGCATCTGTCTGTCCTGAGAGACCATGAAGTGCACTTCTGGGGGTGAAGTCCAACTGTTGGGCAGCGTGCATGGAAGAAGAAGAAGAAGAAGAAGAAGAAGAAGAAGAAGAAGAGGAGGGGGGGTTGGATTTGATATCTCGCTTTATCACTACCCGAAGGAGTCTCAAAGCAGCTAACATTCTCCTTTCCTTTCCTCCCCCACAACAAACACTCTGTGAGGTGAGTGGGGCTGAGAGACTTCAAAGAAGTGTGACTAACCCAAGGTAACCCAGCAGCTGCATATGGAGGAGCGGACGTCCTGGGATACCCAGATGACAACACCCTCCTCTCGGCTTCACTGATGAGGTCCGAAGGAAAGAGCAATGCATTTGGCACAAGCTTGGCTGCAGGAGTTGCCAGAAAGAGGAGAACATGGACACCATTCATCCATCTTAGGAACTCCACTCTGGATTAATGTAGGGTTTACTCCTTAGCCTTTTCTTCTCCCAAAGATATTCCACAAAGCAGTGGAGATTTAAAATCAGAGGTCTCCTCTTCTAGATGGGCTATCTTCCCAGGTTGACAAGCCCACCAAGGGGCTGAGGAAGAGGAGTACTGTGGGTTTGGTTCGTCCCAGGTGTCACCTCTGAGGGGGATGACAATATGCCACGCGGCACTCACAGTGGGACCTGTAGCATGCCCGAGCCACACATCTCTCCTGGGAGTGACGTGGTGCCTTGGGTACCCACAGGCTCTGCACTGCCCCAAATGGTCCGCCCGCCACCTCCCCCTCAGCTGTAGGGTGGCTGAGTGGGAGGAGGCAGGCAGACTCCTTGGAGGCCCTACGGAACATGCCCCGGTTCGCCCCACCCCATGGGCAGCTGGCCCCACCCCTGGGTGCAGGGCATGCATGCCACCCCAGGTGTCCAATCGGCTTGCTCCACTGCTGGCCTCACCTACCCCTTAGAAACTGCCTTCTTGACCATTGGACCTTCTATTGGTCTCTGTCCCAATCTGCTAGAGCCTGTCTTCACATGCAGGAGAAGTCCCTAAGTCATTGAGGGTTTGAGAGCCATTGGCTACCCTCACCAGGTTTAGCCAGCCAGTCGAAGTCCTTCCCACAGTTTGGCCTCTGACACATGCTGACAGTTTCTAGGAGCCACAGGTGAGAGTTCAGCGCAGGTTGGGAACCAAAAGTGGACAAACTACCCCAGAAAGCACATGATGTGTCGCTCACCAGAGGTTTTCCCTCTCTCCTAAAATCTCATACACCCCTAGCAACTCCAGATTGCCTCTGCTAGTGTGTTAGCACTTTACTGCCACTTTGCCCCTCCTCATCTCCCGTGCAGGAAGCAACAGTGGTCCATCTGCTGGGAAGCTAGCACTCCAGCTCTGCCCCCTCCAGCAAGCCATGTTCCTACATTTCTATCTTTGCTTTTAAAGCATTTCAAGCGCATTACTCCCTGTAAATATCCATAGTAGTGTAATGGGGCTGCAGTGCTTCTCTAATCACTGGAGGTCATGATGGAACATGATCAGGCAGTCATCCCAGCAGTATTGAAGTCCCATAGCTTGTTACATCCACAAGCCAGATGGATTGTGTCAATTAAGAAGAAAATGACTCGATCAATAAAGATACGTGAAGTGGTACAGTGAATGACGAGACACACTAAAAACATTTTTTTAAAAAAATGTCCTAGGAAGACACACTGATAACTTGCCCATAAATATGATCATGCAATAGACATATACCCCTAACCCCCACCCTCTAGCGCGCGCTCTCTCTCTCTCTCTCTCTCTCTCTCTCTCTCTCTCTCTCCTCTCTCTCTCTCTCTCTCTCTCTCTCTCTCTCTCTCCCCATTGTAATTCAATTTACCTGAATTGTCATAAGTATTTTTATGTCTAGCACTCAATCTAAAGATGCAATCACCTGGCAAAACAAAGTGACTTGGAATGAGCCATTTCAGTTTATTGTGTAAATAATGTTTCTGTTAAAAAGAGGAATGAATATGTATTTAACCTGTAGAGCGGAACAACTCTGAAAGAGCTGTCTTGGTCTATGAGCTGCATAATACGGTACACATTGTAAAAAGCCACCTAATTGTGTATTTATATATGGCTCTTGTCAGTTTACATCAGACACTTAACATTATTTAATCACAGTTGGTATCTTCGTTTCCTCTATCTGCTTTGCTTTAGTATTGCGCAGATATTAAGAAACATGAAATCTTATGTTTATTGCCTTCTGAAGATGAATGTTTTCATGGTAAGTAAATGTTGGGAATAACATTAAAGTAACCTTGAGGATGCGGGTGGTGCTGTGGGTTAAACCACAGAGCATAGGGCTTGCCAATCAGAAGGTTGCCAGTTCGAATCCCCGCGACGGGGTGAGCTCCCATTGCTCAGTCCCTGCTCCTGCCAACCTAGCAGTTTGAAAGCACGTCAAAGTGCAAGTAGATAAATAGGTACCCCTCCGGCGGGAAGGTAAATGGCGTTTCCGTGCGCTGCTCTGGTTTGCCAGAAGTGGCTTAGTCATGCTGGCCACATGACCCAGAAGCTGTACGCTGGCTCCCTCAGCTAATAAAGCGAGATGAGTGTCGCAACACCAGAGTCGGTCACGACTGGACCTAATGGTCAAGGGTCCTTTACCTTTACCTTTAACCTTGACATAACTATATTGAAATCCTAATATGTGGTCCCAGATCTACCAAAGATCCCTATTTTCCGGGGTCAGTCCTGGATTTACAGTCCTGCTTTTCCTTAGGAGGTCCCTATTTTTATCAGAGAAATGTTGGAGGGTATGGAATAGGACAGTGGTGGCGAACTTTTTTGAGACTGAGTGCCCAAACTGCAAGCCAAAACCCACTTATTTATTGCAAAGTGCCCAAAATTGTTGAGCTTTTTTGGGAAGAGACAAAACAGAAAAAACAGAAAAATTGCAGTTCTCGCCATCTCCCTCCCTCTTCCCTGGCTGGCTTGCACTCAGATCTATATCTATATCTATATCTATATCTATATCTATATCTATATCTATATCTATATCTATATCTATATCTATATCTATATCTATATCTATATCTATATCTATATCTATATCTATATCTATGCCTTGATGAAACTGATCAAGGTGTTCCATACTGGCCTTCTAATGTTTTGAATCCAATTTAATTTGGATTGTTTCAAAATGCAGTGGAAACAATACACCAAATTCCAAATTATGTGCATTTGGGTTGACCATGATGGTAATTACTTTCAAAGTATCTTTGAAATTATCACTTCCGAAAGATTTCCAATGCAGTTCTCCCATGAAACAATGTGTACAGAAATTCACATATCAGGGAAAGGGCACAGAGAGATACATACATACCAAAATGGGGAGATGGTTTGCAAAAATGTGGATATTAGTCAGAACTGCATACAATAATATGTTTATTAGAATAAATTCATACTATGTTGCTGGTGGATTGTCATAAGTATGTGTGTGTGTGCTGAAGAAAAGCAAAGAACTGAATTTACAATTCGAAAAATGAGAAACCGTGCGAAACCTACATTGACAGATTTGTCTTACCCATACAGCACAGAAATAAACAGAGATAAATCACTTTAATAAAGAAATGTAACAGACTTCTCTGTCACTTTTCCTTCACTTGTATGATGTCTGTCATCAGTGATAAATAACCTCATGGAGCTATTTTACCACTATTAACATCTTATTCTGAGAGCATTTGTATGGATTCCATTCAAATGAGCAGCACAACACTTCATTATGTGGCTATTTCTTTAAATACTCAAAAGAGTTATTGACAAAAGGAAAGCAGTCCTGTTTTTATCTGTACACTTTTTGATATTTCTGTTGCTCATAGTCAGCCTTTGATTGGCAGTTTAAATATAGGTCTTAAAAGCACACCCCTATATTTCTGTACAAGCAACTGAATCTATACTTGCTACGAAGCTGAAAAAGATTAAGGATATTCATTGAGGGAATGTACCTTTACCTTTTGCTTTTGTGTGCAATTTGGACCATTTTCTGGTTCAGGGTTAAAAGGAAAGACAACGTCTGGTTTGCAGATAAGTCAAGGTGAAAATCAGGTTTGACTCAGTTTTGCTTCTTTATTGATTTTGCTGCAACCTGAAGCATCTAGCGAAGCCCAAGGAGCTGTGTACCCCAGGCGTTTTCAAACGAAGAAAAATGTTGTTAGGAACCCCTGCGAAGTGAAACCATCAGTGTTTTGCAGAGATCCACTCCAAACATACTTTTAGAAATTGTTTTCTATGCATGAACCTTGCAAAGTGACTGATGATGTTGCCATGAATTTGGTAGGCAGCATATTAGTCACAATCAGGGATGCTGTCACTTGCTGTACATCATCAAATCAAAGGGAACTACATCCTTCCTTGAAAATCACAAAAATGTCTTGCATGTCCACACTTAATTCCTTTTCAAAAAGCAAATTCCGGACCTATTGAAAGCAGCCATCACAAATTGTCTATCACTCTTCACTTTTGTGGTTCATCACCACAACAGCTACTCGCTTTGGGTTTTAGTAAAGCAAACAGTTTAATTTGTCAGTGTCTAAATGATATTGAGTGTCAGAACAACTTGGCCACAAGAAAGAAATTTTGCCCGTGGTATGACTATTTTCCACCTTCCCATTTCGACTCTCTGGTACCCTATCTGCATAACCTAGCAATTCTAAAATATAGACACGCTTTTACTCTTGCAAGATTGAATGCATTGCCCTCGGCTGTACTTGAGGGACGATTCCAACAGATTCCACACGAAAAACGCTTAAGTACCTGTGGTGTGGAGATGGCAGTACCGAATCGGTGGCGAAGGCCCTTCTGGCTTGCAGTCTTTATAAAGACTTGACAAATGAGATTATCACCCCTCTTTTATTGCCCATTCCGGGTCGCCCAACCACTGCCACAGCGTCCTTTCTCTTGGCAGATGAACATCTGACAGCAAAGGTTGCAAGGTTTCTAGCTGGGGCAATCAGAATAAGATCCACTATTTGACTACTGATTCAAAACCCTGAAATGTATTTTATATAATTGACTTTTTATTTCTACTCTTTGTATATCGTATTGTTGTTTCATTGCTACGGCCGATGGCTGGTGCAAATAAAGATTTGTTCATTCATTCATCTTGTAAAGATGTTTTCCTGCTGCTGAGATAGCTCAGTCAGTAGAACGTGAGGCTCTTAATCTCAAGCTTGTGGCTTCGTTGGGTGAAAGCGATTTCCCGTTCCCAGGGAGATGATGTTGCGGGCTGGGAGCAAGCCCTCCCCATGCGAGCAGGGCAGGATCGTCCCCGTGCCATTGGATGCTCATCAGCCGCTTACCCTTAGACTGTCCAATTAGGACAGTCCGGGGGTGTGGCATGGGCTATTTAAACTGCCCACGGCTGAGGACTCCCCCTGTTTTTCTCCCTGCTTGGGGAGTCCCTAGTTGATGTGCATAAGCAGGGCTCCCCTTATTGGTGGTTAACCCTTCCAAGACTTCTGCAGACGGGCAGGAGTCAGATATAGTTGTGTGGTTTCCAATGCCTAAGCCAATACAACTCACATTCTGTAACCAATAAAGTTGTGGCCTTTTTTTTGCCCATTAACCTAAAATGGAGGCAGTGAGAGATTTTACCTTCTTGGGCTCCATGATCACTGCAGATGGTGACAGCAGTCACGAAATTAAAAGACGCCTGCTCCTTGGGAGAAAGGCGATGGTAAACCCAGACAGCATCTTAAAAAGCAGAGACATCACCTTGCCAGCAAAGGTCCATATAGTGAAAGCCATGGTTTTCCCGGTAGTGATGTATGGAAGTGAGAGCTGGACCATAAAGAAGGCTGATTGCTGAAGAATTGATGCTTTTGAATTATGGTGCTGGAGGAGGCTCGAGAGTCCCATGGACTGCAAGAAGATCAAACACATCCATTCTTAAGGAAATTTGCCCTGAGTGCTCACTGGAAGGACAGATCGTGAAGCTGAGGCTCCAATATTTGGCCACCTAATGAGAAGAGAAGACTCCCTGGAAAAGGCCCTGATGTTGGGAAAGATGGAGGGCACAAGGAGAAGGGGACGACAGAGGACGAGATGGTTGGACAGTGTTCTCGAAGCTAGAAACATGAGTCTGACCAAACTGCGGGAGGCAATGGAAGACAGGAGTGCCTGGCGTGCTCTGGTCCATGGGGTCATGAAGAGTCGGACACAACTAAATGACTAAACAACAACAGCAACAACAACAACCTAAAATACTCTTTCATGTCTCTTTATTCCACTTCCTAGGAGGGTTTGGGACCTGGCCACACAAAGATTTCTGCACTGCATGGAGTTAGACTTGGTATCTTCATGGTCCCTTCCAACTATATGATCCTACGATGATGATGGACACTGTTCAGATGTTCAGATTATTTTCATTACTAGTTGACAGGTGGGGAAATGGCAAAGAGATCAGAAAGAATAATCCTAATTTTAAAAATTTGCTTTTTCTCCTAAAAGATAATTCACATTCCACCAAGATTTGCAAATATGGGAAGGGTTTTCGTTTTTAACAGAGACTTCATGTGGTTATAATAATTCTATGTGTGAAAGGGTTTTGATTATAGCCGTATGGAAAGGTGAGGTGTATGAGTCAGTGCGGTGCTTGAGTCATTTCCATTCTGTTCCAGTTTAGCATCTGTTTATTCGTAAGTCCATCGCTCCCATTTCCACATTCGAAAAAGTATTTAAATGTATTCAAGTATTAGTTTACCACAAACTAATATTTAAATGATAAAAATAATATATCTCAAGGTGTGCATTTCTAAAGGTATTTTATCATAAATGCACTTTTTGATATCTTTGAACTTTATCACAAAATTCAGAGAATTGTGAAATCTAAAGGATAACTATGTTCTGCTCTGTATATTAGTTAAGGAGGTTCAGATTAGGTCCACTCACTTAAAAAATGCAGGCCAAATGAAATTTTCCTTCATCCTAATGGAATGAGTATGAACGTTATGTTCTGTGAGCAGGACCAGTTATTAGGATTGAAATCAGTGTCTGAGGTTGAGACTTGTGACACCTTTTTATTTATTTTTTTATTTTTTTGAGGAAAGACTTCCAAATGCAATGGTTCTTCAGTGTGAGGTTTTTTGTGAACAGCATTGGTCTAAAGAATAAATGTGATTCTGAATTAGGGAAGGGGGAGAAATTTCATTCCATTCACATTTAAAAGCAAATCTACCTAAATCACACTTCCTGAAACAATATTTGGCCCAAAACACAGCCGTCCTTCAAAATTCGAAAGATCTTTGGGTTTGTCAGGCAAGTTTCATTTAGTGAGCCGCCTTTGGACCACAATAGGTTAAAAATAAGAATAATATTTTTTCCAGTTATATTTTATCAATTTTTCAAGAAATTCACATAAACATTCCAATACATGGTAGATTTTATTTTATTTTATTTTTTGTCAACTTCCCATCCCATTTTCCATCCTATCTTCTGGATCTTCTGGTAGTTCCCTCACTGTGAGGGAGTGGCGCCTGTGGAACGCCCTCCCTTCAGATGTCAAGGAGATAAAGAACCACATAACTTTTGGAAGACATCTGAAGGCAGCCTTGTATTGGGAAGTTTTTAATGTCTGATGTTTTACTATGTTTTATATATGATGTAAGCCACCCAGAGTGGGGTATAAATAATAATAACAAATATTATTCTTATTTCTTATTATTCTCTCTCTCATATCATTGTTGTTGTTTAGTCGTTTAGTCGTGGTGTCACTTATCATTACAATAATACAATAACTCTCATTCCTTCTGTTGCTCATAGTTCAAATCCTCCTTGCAAATTTATCACACTCTAATATTTCTTTAAAGGGTCTGAAAAAGTCTTCCATTAAAAACAAATTTCAATGAACTGATTCCATTATGTATGGAATAAGAACACAGGAAGTCTATCTAGCTTTGCATCATCTGCACTGGTTCTCTAGTATTTCAGGGAAGCCAGAATTAAATTTCTATCTGGAAATGCCAATGATCAAACATAGGCCCTCTTACATGCTAGGTGCATGTACTATTCCTGAGTTACAGCCCTTGCTTCTTCTGCTCACATGAGTGTGATTATTCATTGTGTTGGTGCTGACCTTCAAAGCCCTAAACAGCCTCTGTCCTGTATACCTGAAGGAGCGTCTCCACCCCAATCGTTCAGCCCGGACACTGAGCTCCAGCTCAGAAGGCCTTCTGGTAGTTCCTTCCTTGCGAAAAGCAAAGTTACAGGGAACCAGGCAGAGGGCCTTCTCGGTAGTGGCGCCCGACCTGTGGAACGCCCTCCCAGCAGATGTCAAGGCAATAAACAACTACCTGACTTTTAGAAGACATCTGAGGGTAGCCCTGTTTAGTGTTTGTTGTTTCATTGTGTTTTTACTATATATATATTTTTTGGGGGGGGGCACTCAGAGTGGCTGGGACAACTCAGTCAGAATGGTGGCATAAAAATTATTATTATTATTATTACTGTTAAGAACCATAATCACAAGAAGCTCAGAAGCACACAGCATCTTTGACCAGGAGTCACATCTGTACTGGGGAAAAGTCATGGATTATTTGAAATGTTATAGTATACATATAAATACATTAGGAGGATTAACTTAAACAAACAGTTAAAATTGCTGTTAAAAGATGACTAGTGAGTAATTATTAATTGGATTAATATAGGAGATGCCGTGTTAGAACTTAAAAATATATAAGAAACTGCAAAAGGAGTGGGGGGAAATCAAAAGATATACATTTTTTTGGAAAATATTGGGTTGTATTGATGTCAAAATATTATTGAAAAATTGAAAGATAAAAAATAATTCTAAAAAAGGGAGTCATGTCTGTACTTGGCAACTTCTGAAAATGAAAAGTGAAACTTTTTCCCCTTTACTTTTATTGACATTCCCCTACTTTTCCATTGCTTTTCTTGCTCCTGAAATATTTTATTTATAAACATATTTTTTCAATGCTACAACTGTTGAGAGAGCATGCTGTGTTTTGAATGAAAGGAAATATCTTCCATGAATTTCTCTATGAGCGGTGTGTTTCCTGAATCCGGTTTTCAAGCTAAACATGGCAGAAATGCATTCAGGAAACTCACCACATGCTGTAACTGAATGTAGTGGCACTTATGTTGAAATCCTGCCTAACAAATGCAGATGAGAAGTATGGTCTCCGTTCCTTTTGTGTTCTTTCCTCCTTGCTCTGTTGATGTGATGACTGACAACCAATGCCTTCTGCATATTGTCCTGGCCAACATAATTGGTGGAATCATAGCAAGAAGTGCATTCCTGGAAATTACTCTCAGATCCATTTAGAGAAAACATTTGAAAGGAAGTGCACAGGTGCAGCTTTTAAGAACTTCCCTCATTTTGAAACTCACACATATGTTGCAGGAAATAAAGAGGAAATTACAGCTATTAGCTGAGGCAGGAAATGTATGCACCAAATTTAGCTCCACATGAAAATTAAAATCCAAACTGGTAACAATTCAGTCTGGGATGAGTGCATCATTCTCTCTCTCTCTCTCTCTCTCTCTCTCTCTCTCTCTCTGTGTGTGTGTGTGTGTGTGTGTGTGTGTAATTTCTTCTCTACAGTTTTTCCCCTTACTGGTTTTGGGCGTTAGCTGAGTCTGTCACTTTAAAAATGATTCCTGCTCTCTCTTTGTGGGGTAATCCCCCCCCCCCGCTCCCCTGCCATCTCATTTTTTTGTGGATTGTAGGAAATTTAGGTAAGATGCTTCAGTTGTAACAAAGTTCTGAGCATAACATTTAAGGTTGCCGCTGCAGTTTCATGGATCATTAACAATTTGCTAATATTGTTTTAGCTTGCAAATTAGTGCAGCTTAGTGACTAAGGGAAGGTTCCGTAGCTGTCATCAATCAGGCTAAAATTCTTCATGCATGAGATAAAAAACGATTTTTTAGCCTTTGAGGCTCAGGCAGCAATTACTGTAACAAAAAAGTAATAATAATCTGGTGGGGGCGGGTGGGTGTGAAAACATTCCCCCCAAAAAATTATCTGAGTGATTCCATTATGTATATGTCTTGCTGTACAAAAAGAGAAACAGAGCCATCCCTCTGAATTAGTTTCCTTCTCTGCTAATAATTGGCAGAGAACTAGGAATAAGTGGAAAGGAACTAGAAAAAAATAAATCTGAATGAATATTTGATGTAAAAACAAATATATATTTTCTTGCCTCTCATGTGTACCTTCTCCCTGTTAACATTTAAGTGGCTTTAGTCACCTAATTGGAGTCAGGAAGCTTTGAGTCCACTCTAGTGGAAGCGGAGATGGTTTGTTTCCTGCTAATATGCCTTTTTGAGTTTAACAAAGCTGGATGCTGTCAGAATGAGGAATGGTGGAGACCACCTCCCCAGCCTGACCCTTCCAGGGAGGAGGAAGAGGCAGACAGTTGAGATTTACAACAGGGGTTTGTGGGAGGTCACAGCGCAGAGGCGGATGAGGGGGAAAGTTGGGAAATCATGGGAGAGGAGGAGGAGGACGAGGAAGCGAGGGGACAGCTGAAGACAGTGTCATTGGAAACCCTTCCAGACCCACCATCTCCCAGAACCTGGTGAGCCTTAAAAGTAGGAGAGCAAAGAGCTCAAAGACAGAGGGCACTCGTAGAGGAGACGAGAATGATGAATGAGGAAGTGGGAGAGATGAGGGGTGGAGATTTCACTCGGGACAACGCCATTATCCAAGAGGCTGGGTTCTATAGCCTCTCTCTGTAATACAGTGGTACCTCGGGTTACATACGCTTCAGGTTACATACGCTTCAGGTTACATATGCTTCAGGTTACAGACTCCGCTAACCCAGAAATATTATCTCGGGTTAAGAGCTTTGCTTCAGGATGAGAACAGAAATAGTGCGGTGGCAGCGTGGCGGCAGCGGGAGGCCCTATTAGCTAAAGTGGTGCTTCAGGTTAAGAACAGTTTCAGGTTAAGAACAGACCTCCAGAAGGAATTAAGTTCTTAACCCGAGGTACCACTGTATTGGAATAAAAAAGGATGGTAAGAAACCTTCCCTTGTCTTTATACTTTCCTGGGCAACCAGTCGGAAGCCAGTGACAGCTTCCTGACAGATACCACACAAAAACCAACATCAAAATACAGTCTCTCCAATATTATTATTATTATTATTATTATTATTATTATTATTATTATTATTATTATTATTACCCCTTCCAACAAAATATTAAAAATACAATAAAACATCAGACATTTAAAACTTCCCTAAATAGGGTTGCCTTCAGGTGTCTTCTAAAAGTCGGATTGCAAATTGCACCCAGCAATTATAATGCCTGATGCTGTCACCGAGGTGTTTATAACTTGAATAAATAAAGGACCCATGGATGGTTAAGTCCAGTTGAATTTGACTATGAGGTGCGGTGCTCATCTCTGCTTTCAGGCTGAGGGAGCCAGTGTTTGTCCACAGACAGCTTTTCCGGGTTATGTGGCCAGCATGACTAAACTACTTCTGGAGCAATGGGACACTGTGACGGAAGCCAGAGAGCATGGAAACACTATTTACCTCCCTGCTGCAGCGGTACCTATTTATCTACTCGCACTGGTCTACTTTCAAACTGCTAGGTTGACAGAGCAACAGGAGCTAAACCTGTCACGAGGATTCAAGCTGCCAACCTTGCAATTGGCAAGCCCAAGAGCAGGGTTCCTCAAACTCAGACTTGAGACTACAATTCCCATCATCCCTGACCACTGATCCTGCTAGCTGGGGGTCATGGGAGTTGTAGGCCAAAGACATCTGGAGGGCCGAGTTTGAGAAAGCCTGCCCAAGAGGTTCAGTGGTTTAGAGTAGACCACAGTGCCACCTGCATCCTTTGCTTAATAATGATGCTTTCCTTTCACAGGACCTTTGCTGGATTCCACACAAAAGAAGACCATGCAACAAATGTAGGCGATGGGCTGCCTTCCAGGGCTCCCATAACCCCATACCAGTTCCCTTCTGTTGTATCTGGCAATATGGTAATAGATTGTGCGGGGTGCGGTGGGGGTGAGAAAAAGTTGAAGGAGGGAGAGATGCAGGTGACAGGCAGTATCTTGCATTAAACTCAACCAGTTAAAAATGCATTAGGCTAGACACAGAAGCTGCTTAAAATGTTATAGAAGCAGAATTCACATTTCCCTGAGTGTCTGCCCTGAAAACACATTCCGCCGCTGCCCTTTGTCATAGCAGGTATATGTTTTGTGGAAGCTCTAAAAATGAATGCCTATGCAATTCTGCATCCGAACAACTGGATATCCTGTTTAGGGTAGGAATATTCATAGCATGTACTTAGTACTTCATTATCAATCCAATTTTCACAGCCCAAAAGAAGAAGAAAATATGCTGACCTCTTTGAATTTCACTTGATGCCCTGTGTGTTACAAATCCTTTAAAAAGTAGGACTGGAAAACTCTGTTAGTGAGTCAAAAAGTATACCTTACCCTCCAGTCATATAATCCATAAAATAATTAATACATAACTTTTATGGTGCAAGTATGCAATCAAATGTTTGAAGACAGCCTCACATCCAAAAGCTTCCTAGGCACACAGAACTAAGTAGCATATTTTAACTTAGAGTCCATTCAAATATCCACCCAGCAAGTGATTCGTTTACTAGGTCTGCTTCTTGTTTTGTCTCTCTGTCATGAGCTACCTTCACCTTTTCCCTCTCCTAAAAAAACCCCTCAATTCAGTCTGAAGCTGTCAAACTGCGGCTGTGTCAAATGCCACCTTCCTGGTATGCAAAGTGTTAATGGATATGGGTTACCCTTGGTCGTACAAGTAATTCTAATCATGACATTTATAATCGAATTATCCAAGAGAAATGTTATTACACTTAGATTTATCTAATACCACCACTGTATCTGAACAACATAATGCAATCCATCCATCAAAAAAGTAATCATTTACTTCTGTTTCTTTCCATTTTTAAGGACATTTTTCATCAGCTTGGCAAAATGAATTATGAGCCCTATTTCAAACTTCACTTTCCTTTACAAGTTCATTTAGGAACATCAAAGTCTTAAAAATGGGGTGGAAAGAGAAACAAACTCCTATCAGCATTTCTTCCAGGAATAATACCTTTTTGTTTGTAATATTTAATGCAGCAGCTGTTTTAAGCTAAGTAACAAGATGTGCTACATCTCCAAAGGAAGGTAATTTATTCCAGGGGCAAACTCTTCTTTTATTAGATGTCAATCTATACACACTGCGTGGATGAGGGTTACAGAATAGAGACATATTTCCAATGTAGAAATGTGAAGGCTAACATTTATTTAAAATATTTATAGCTTGCCCCTTATTCTAAGATCTCTGGGTGCGTATAAGTGCTTATAATTTTGTGTGTGTGCATGTGTGTGAGCGGGCACATGCACACACACGTGCACACTATTTATGGATAACAGTGAATAAAATTCATATTTTAAAAACATCAGAGACTTCAGAAATTCAGCATGAAGACTACCAAGGGCCTGAGGAAACATTGTTTTAAGCAGGTATCTCAAGGTAAAGTTGGTGGGCTCCAACCAAAATTGAGAGGGAAGGGATTCTCATAACCATGGTGCCACCACAGAGAAGTCTCCTCTCTCACATCACCTGTTGGCAGGCCCATGCAGGCCCTGGGTGGGAGTCCCCAGTCAGTTGGTAGGCTCAGGGCATTCTTGGCAAGCCCCTAGCAGCCCCCCAAGGTCATCTAATCCAACCCCCTATGATGCAGGAATCTCAGCTAAAGCATCCATGACAGATGGCCATTCAACCTCTGCTTTAAAAACCTCCAAGGAAGGAGAGGCTACAACCGCTTGAGAAAGACTGTTCCACTGCTGAACAGCTCTTACTGCCAGAAAGTTTTTTTGTATGTATGTTTAGTCGGGATCTCCTTCCTTGTAACTTAAAGCCGTTGGTTCGAGTCCCACCCTCCAGAGCCGGGTAGAAGGTGGAAAGTCATGAAAGGTAATTTAAGGTGTTCATAATGGAGAGGGGTGTGTGTGTCTTTATTCAGGGGTCAGCAAACTTTTTGAGCAGGGTGCCGGTCCACTGTCCCTCAGACCTTGTGGGGGGCTGGACTATATTTTGAAATAAATAAATAAATAAATAAATAAATAAATAAATAAATAAATAAATAAATAAATAATGATTTATTTATTTATACACTGCCCATCTGGCTGGATTTCCCCAGCCACTTTGGGCAGCTCCCAACAGAATATTAAAAACACGATAAAACATCAGACATTAAAAACTACCCTAAACAGGCTTGCCTTCAGATGTAAGATCAAATGCAAAGTGGGAGAAAGGCAACTTTAACATAGAGCAGGGCTCAGCAAACTTTTTCAGCAGGGGACCGGTCCACTGTCCCTCACACCTTGTGGGGGGCCGGACTATATTTTGAAAAGAAAAGAAAAAAAACTAATTCCTATGCCCCACAAATAACCCAGAGATGCATTTCAAATAAAAGCACACATTCTACTCATGCACCAGGCATGCCCCACAAATAACCCAGAGAAGACATTTTACATAAAAGGACACATTCTACTCATGTAAAAACACACTGATTCCTGGACAGTCTGTGGGCCAGATTTAGAAGGTGATTGGGCCGGATCCGGCCCCCAGGCCTTAGTTTGCCTACCCATGCTTTATATATCTGTGTTTTCTATCCCCCCCCCCCATTGCAGCACTCCAGACAATGCAACAAAATGGTCTTTTGCAGTGCAGTCCTTTATGTTTTGGGTGCTATCCAACTAAGCCATGCTCAGAAGAAAACCCCGCTGAAATCAGTGAGACTTACTCCCAGGTAAATGTGTGCAGGACTACAGCTGTCTTCCTAGTTCTTTCACAAGTATAATTTATTGCAAGTTTTGGATATTTCACATATCTGAACCTTAGTAGCATGCCTCACTAGAAGATACTAAAGAATGTGGTGGCATATAATAATGATGTATAATGCATTATTAACTTATTTATAAAGGTAACTGTGACAGCTGGCTGTGTATCGAGCCCTAATAAATGACATTTAATATGGACAAGCAGTATATTAGGAATAAGTATTGAATGTCTGTAACACAGACTTTTCAGAGACAGCGATGTGGAACCAGTACCATTAAATACACTGATTATTATTTTTTTTGATTTTTTTAAATTGGAATGAAAGTAATGGAACTTTCTGAAAACCTTTAGACTCATCTTGAAAGAACGTTACACACTTCAGAAACAGCGAAACTAGGGATGGGTGAATCTGTTAATTCCAGTTTCTACAGCTTTCGAATATTCCTTTCTTAAATTCAGTTCTCCATATTTCTGTGTCAGGATGCAATTTCTTTTGTTTAAAAAAGAATCCACATAACAATTAATTAGCATTTTACTGTACATTCCCCCTAATTTACATATGCTTGCATATTTTGCCCAATCTGCACAGCAATTTTCCTAAATACACTGCATTCTTGCTTATATATATTTCATTTGTGTGTGTGTGTGTGTGTGTGTGTGTGTGAGAGAGAGAGAGAGAGAGAGAGAGAGAGAGAGAGATGGACACTTTACCTGATCATATGCATTTTCGCATGTGTTACTTAGTTGGAAAACTGCACAATTTGAAAGAAGGATGTATTTGTTTTTATATTGTTTTGGAAAGTGTGAATTAGGTAAGTTCTCCTTAAAATGTAAACTGAGATTATTCCCCCCCCCCAATCCCTAACATACCAGACATGTAGTTGTGTGCTTGCATGCATGCAAACATGCACACACTGTCTATAGCTTGCAATATGACTGGGCAATGACTGCAATATGAGTGGAAATAGGAACTGAGGAAGAAGATCAAACTGTTTCTCATGTATAGTGGATTCTTGAGGGTGCAGCAGGAAGACAATAAAGAGAAATCAGAAGTGAAAGATAAGCATAAATACTTCTGAAGGTCAGTAATAGAATTCTAAACTGAATGTCAACAGTGGGAGAAATAGCTCGGTCATCATTGGGTACAGGAAAAAAACAAAAAACATGGCAGGTAGCAGAATCCAAGATGGAAACAAGGCAAAATTATGACAACTCTATATCCTTCAACATTTCTCTGATGAAAATAGGGACGTCCCATTCCATCATCATCATCATAATTTTACTATTTATACCCTGTCAATCTGACTGGGTTGCCCTAGCCATTCTCGGCTGCTTCCAGCATATATAAAAACATAATAAAACATGAAACATGAAAAAAACCCTTCCTTATATAGGGCTGCCTTCAGATGGCTTGGGGATCGGATAACTCCATACCCTCCAACATTTCTCTCATGAAAATAGGGACATCCTACCATACCCTCCAACATGTATCCAATGAAAATAGGGGCCTCCTAAGGAAAAGCGGGACATTCCAGGGTCAAATCAAAAACCAGGATGGCTTCTGAAAATCTGGGACTGTCCCTAGAAAACAGGGACACTTGAATGGTCTGTAATTCACTTACAAGCCAGCCCCCATGCATGTGCCACAACAGCATGGATACTTTTTTACTCTAATGGTGAATGGTAATGGATACTTTTTTTACCCCAAAGTTTTGTTATTCAAGGGAACTTAAAAGGGCTTGTTTTCTGCAGTTCTTCCTCTGTTTCATTGTTGGAATACAACTGCTGGACCCTGGGAATGCAGAATAAAAAATTTAAATGCATTTCTGCCAGCTCTAAATTTTGACTGTCTTGTGGGTCTACACTTTAGGGCAATCAAAATCCTACAAAGGGCAGGCCAGCGGTGCGGTTTGGAGTCTGTGTACTACGTTTATTAAAAGTATCTGTTAAATAGTTGGCCATATTGACTTTCCTCCCTAAAGAGACAACATCCACAGAGGCCAGGCTGCATATATTTGTTATTAAGTGCCATCTTTTTATACTTGAAAAATGAGCAGTCGAAAACAACTGGCTCAGCATATTTGCAGACGTTCATACATAAATATGTTTTATTATGGCTGGCAGTTGGAAAAAAGGCAAGGCTGAGCACAATCTCAGAAACACCTCCATGTTATTGTTTCCACAGATCTTCCGGCTGGGGAGAGAAGAAGGGAAATTGCTCATCTCATCCTCCTTAGAAACAAATGGGCATAATCCATCAAGCAAACAAATCGCATTGATTGGAAAGAGAGCATTTTGTGCTGCGTCCCCTTGACGCTTCTCTTTGAGGCACCTGTCTTTTAGTTTAAAATGTGATGGTTTGCATTATTAAAGTGATCTGCTTAATAATTCATGCTTAAATCACCTTAAAAGATATCATAAAAGCCAGAGAAACAGCCCCATCAAACACTTCCTTAATGAAAAGTTGTAAAGCTTTGGGGTTTTAAAAAGGGAAAAGGAAAAGAAAAATGCCTGTTTGGGCCAACATTTCAGCTAAATTATTAGGAAACAAAGAAAACATGGGTTTTCCAGGAAGAAAGTAAATGATGTTTGCTTTCCTTGGCTGAAAGGAGAACCTAGTAGATGATCTAGAGTACTGATTTCCAACCTGAGACATCAGCAGGAGTTTATGGCATTGCAAATCAGGAGGAGGAGGATCTGTGGGCATGGCTGTGGAAAAGAACCAGGGGTTTGTAGGAAGGGGGGAAGAATATGATTCAGATCATATCTTAAAGGAAAAACCAACTAATTCACATTTTCCCAAGCAAAACAAGAACTGAGACAAAGCCGTCCTTCTAAAATCACAATTCCCCAAATCTTGTAATGCAGCTCTCCAGCAGCTTACAAAAAGGCATATATATTAAAGTGTGAATAAAAATTCATACATTTGTGAAAGCAACATGCAGAAGTGTGTTACATTAGTGGAAATTGTTTTGCCAAAATGTGGCTCTAAACGGCGTACAAGGATGTTTCTATTAGGAGAACTTTGCACTAAATGGCTGGTGCTTTAATTATTATTTTTTTTTAAAAAAAATGCAAACTGATGTGGAATGTGGAGAACTGAATTTAAGACAGGAACAATGAGAAACCGATATATTCATTTTTAAAATAAATAGAAAAATGATGGAATTGTTTTAATTTTGACCATGGAACCCTTTGTAATCATAGACCACTCATCTTTTCCCTCTTGGTATATTTTATTATTGACTCAGTAAATTGCATAGACTGTATCCTATATTTCTTTATTGGCAGCTGTGACAACCCAGTATTTCTTAAACTTTCCCCCCTTTTTGTTTATTATTATTATTATTAATTTATTATAAACATTTATTATTATTATTATTATTATTATTATTTGGGGGGTAAACTTCCTTAACTCAGATCCAATGTGAGAAGATAATCTCTGATCCTCTCCATCCTTGATCAAAGGTTTTGAGTTCACCTTGAGCTCACATGTATTTAATTCAAACAATACCATCAAGATAATGAATGAGCAAGCTGCACAAAGTCCAATTCAGCAGCTAAGTCCTGATTAGCAGAAATGTACCAATTCAGCAGCTGTGGATCTAATGTCCCATTTGCACAACAGAACGTAGGTGCATAAGAAGAGCCTGCTGGATCTGGGCAGTCCATACCTAGTCAGGGGCATAGCGTGGGTTGTTGGTACCCGGGGCAGGAAAAGTGTTGTGCCCCTTGGTGGACTAGGCAGCAGCCAGTCCCTTTGCTAACCAGCTTCTACTCAAGGGAGTCTCTCTTTGCAAACTAAACCCAACATGGGAACAGAGTTAAGGCAGAGAAAAATGAAGCGCCGTTGTGTTACCTCACCGTCCTGTTCTTGCAGCAAGGCACTCAGTGGCGTAGCGTGGGTTGTCAGCACCCGGGGCAAGGCAAGTAATTTGTGCCCCCTAACCTGTGGATTTGCGCCCCCTAACCCGTGGATTTGCGCCCCCTAACCCTAACCCCCAGATGTTGTGCCCGGTGCGGCCGGCCCCCCCTGCACCCCCACGCTACGCCACTGAAGGCACTCTGGGCAACGCACATGGTTCTGGCAGTGCTTTCTCATCTTGTGCATCGAGGTCCCCCAGGCCACCCCAATAACTCACACATCACATGTCAATTTTTGTTTAAGGTTTTTGGGATGAATTTGGCCACAACTTTATTTAAATGCACACACGTGAGTGGTTGCTTAGGCATTGGTTACAACTATCTGTCCTTGCCCCAGGGACAGAACTGACTTCCGGATTCCAGCAGAGGCCAGTCAGGGAGAACCATATTGGGGAGAAATGAAGCTGGACATCAGTCCCCCCTCTCTCACCCTCATGCCCTCTGGGGCTTGCACGGCCCAAATCCGATGCCAGGGACTAGGACAAAAGGGATGGCAAGCCCCTGGATTCCTTTAACGGAATTCCCTATGGAGCACCACCATTGGAGGGGTAGGCACTTACCCCTCCACCAACCAATTTTAACCAATGCCTAACCGCCAACCTTACAAGTTGTGACGATTTGCTACGCAGTAGGCAAAAACCAAATGGCAAAAGCCAATCAGCCAAATGGACAAAATTTCTACCAGACCCCTGCCCCAAGGCAGACGACCCCATGACAGGCATAGCAGGGTCAGAGGACAACGGACCCCCCCCCCATTTCAGGGAGGGTGGGCGGGTGATCCAGTGCACGCAGCCCAAGAGAAGGCCCCAGGCTGCGAGCCCTGTATTTAAGACCTCTGACCCCTCCCACAATTTAGCAACATAACATTCTCCCCAGCAACACTCCTTGCCCAATCACAGCATGTGGTCAATTTGCCCGACAACAGTGGGGTGGCCTTTTTGGCCCCCACCGCAACATGTGCTCTCTGTTATGGAGAACATGCTTTCCGCTGTTACTCTTTAGTGGGTGGTAGTGGAGCCCCAGTATTCCCTCCATTTTTGCACCAAAAGTGATTGGCCATGAAAACTGAGTTCCGCTTTAATTTATCCACAATTAGATTTACTTAGGACAGGGACTTTATGGGGACTTTAATTATTTAGTCTATGAATCGAAAAGGAGCACACATTTGATTTACTGTCATTCGGTTGGCTGATAAAGATCAGCCAGTTGATAAATGTTGCAAATGAATTTTACTGATCGAACCTATCCTTTCATTGGTTTTGCACAAGAATTAAAGATTAATTAAATCAGACAGGCTTCTAATGAGAGACTCTGACCAGCCGTTCTCTCCACGTACTTGAAAAACATAAAGCAGACCAAATAGGAAGTCTTTCAAGATAGAGAGAGCTTTGGCTAAACAGAAAAGGGGACATTTGTGCTGTTCTGTAACCACCGATGCAAATAATGTAGAACATTTACACTCTGCCTATTTAGAACAATAATTGCTTTGGACCCAGCATTGGTAACACATTAAAAAATGAGCATGTAATCAATATCAAACTTGTAAAGCATGTTATCAAAAAAAAAAAGAATGGGGGGAGGGAGAGACTGAAACAAATTATACGCTTGACAGAGGTAAGTGTTGATTTTAAAAAGAAAGCTAAATCTCCTGGTGGTGCAGAAAGAATGCTTTTCCAACCTGGTGAATAGAACAAAACCTTTCTTAAAGAGCAGCCATTTAAAACTCCCTAATCACATTTACTTCCCCAAGCATTTCTGCACACTATTGAAAAACAGATCCAGGACACATAATCATTTGCCACATATATTGCCCCAATCCTTGGCTTTGTGTTCCCCTTTCACCTGAACAGAATCTGTTCAGATGTAGAATATTGCTGGATTTCTGAATATAGCCAAGATTTACTCAATAGCTAATTTTAACACTCTCCAAAAGAAGCATTTGCTACAAACATTCTGATCTCGAGCCACAGATGCTCCCATGCCAAAACAAAACCGGCTGTGATTGGTTAGTGACATGCATGGGGGAGGGGAAAATCACATCAGGAAGAGAGCCTAGATGTGAATTCATAGAAAGGTTCAGATGAGGATAGCCTTCTGCATCTCATGTTCCCTTTAGATGTTGCTGGCAGCTGTTTCCATGACACTCCTGGTAACAGATGAGACTTCCACTTGTGTTGTAAATGCAAACCATAGGGTTAAAAACCGGTAAGGCTCTGAACCCATTAAACAGTTTTTACATTACATCACATTTTAAGATTCATATTGCACATGAGAAAGTCCGAGATAGCATACTTAAAGCAAGCTTTTTTTTTTTAATTATACAGCAATAACAAATTCTCTAAGTAAAAAAAAAGTATCAAATTAAGAAAACAATTATTATGCAGGTTAGAGGCGATGATAGTACAGATTTGGTTGGTTTTTATAATTAGAACTTTCAAATCTCATGATAATTCTATTTAGTAATGAATTGTGATAAGGGTGAGTATTTATAATGTATAATTTAACTACATTTGAAAGAAAAACCACCATTGCTTTTTCTTAAATGCCCTTTGTTGCCCAAATTCATTTGCATTCCCCAGGCTGGTTTATCTTTTTGTAAATAAGAAACCAAACAGGTGACTGATATGAAAGAAAGAAAAATGTAACCCAATAAGTGGAGCTATGCAGAATTATGTCAAAATGTTGTGTGTGTGTATATAAGATTAAGAAAGAGAGAGCCCTTCCCCAGCCACTGAGGCCACAAATTGAGATTTACCACAAGAAGGTCTCACCAAACTTGGCACAAATTGATATTGCTAGAAATAGTTTACTCTGGAGGCAATAAAAAAAAAAAAGCAAAGGTGATAATGCCTTTGCGTTAAACATGAAACACGAAATGTTTAAGAAGAATGTAGAATGGATCTTTCTTTTTCAGCAGATACTGTTGTAGTAGCTGCAGAAGAACCCCACTTTTGCTAAATTTCAATGGCAATTCCAAATTGGAGCTGAGTCTTCTATGTTATATTATCACCACAGCTCTTCATCTCCTCCCTAGTACGCTGGGACAGTCATATAATTCTGGGTATGGTTTGACAAAGACTCTCCTCTCTGAAAGAGAGGGGAGTGGTTGTGGGCGGGAGCCCGAGCACCGCCCTAGCAGGGGGCGTTTGCCCCCTGCCTCCAGCTCACCTGGCTGGCGCTCAGGATTTGGCCAGGATTTGGCCCTGGCCTCATTCCTCGTCGTCGTCCCGTTGCGAGTCACCCACCCTCCACTCCCTTTGAGTTAGGGCTTAGGTCATTGGCCTTGCTATGGACCTTAGGTTGGTCGCCCCAGTTGGCCGGGGGGCCTGGTAGGAGTTTTTCCATTTGGCATTAGGCTTATTGGTTTTTTCGCCTACCTCGTAGCAATCGTCACAACTTTTGTGGTATTGGTGGGTAGGTTAGGCATTGGAATAATGTGTTGTGGTGTGTCGAAGTGCTAGGTGTGGCCATCGCCTATGCCTTCAATTTTTAGGGGTATTCCGTTAAAGGAATCCGGCGGTCATGTATTCTGTCCGATGCCTGCTTGGCGGGAGGCCATGGCACGACTCTCGGTGACAGCAGGGGTGAGCCTATAGTTGGATTAGCATCAACAGGCTCCACCTACTGGTGAATAAACCCACCTGTTTTGTGATCCAATGCCTAAGCCAATACCTTTTCACTGCTGTAATCAATAAAGTTGTGGCCTTTCCTATCCCATTAACCTTATATCACGTGTCCTGTGTCTTCATTTCACTTTGCGTGGGTCGGGTCCTCGAACCCCAAACCCCAAAGAGTTATATGAAAAAAGAAACTTCCGTTTCAGTTACTGGGATAACACAATGTGTTAAATTCAGCTCTCCATCTGAAAAATGGAAACATTAACAACAAAACAGCAAAGGCGTGCTATGAGGTTACCAAGTTTAGAACAAGATTCGCCTAGTATCTGTAGCATTGGGAAGCAACAGCTTCTTTCCAATTTTATTGGTTATTCAAATCCAAACTGGAAGTGTTAAATTCAAAGCTGTTTATCCCCATAAGCTATAATGAGGAATCTAAAAATGGCCATAACAACACCTCCCTTTTTTAGTTAAGTGAATGAAATTCACAAGGAGAGTGGCTCTTCCACAAATTTCAGGCAAATCCATTGAGAGGATTTTGTGTGAGGCATTTTTCACGTGTGTGCGCGCACACGCGTGCACGCACACACACGTGTCTCTATTTTCTCACAGAACTGGATGTACTTTGTAGACATGGTTGGCCCTTCTGTGATGATAAAGCCTGCCAACTTTTGGTATGATAGGCGGGGCTTCCTTTCAGCTGGAATTCGTTGAAACTCAGTTCTGGCATCTCTCAGGTGGGCGCCATTGCCATTACCTTACCTTTTATAAGAGAACAAGGGAGGCATTCATGGTGAGTTCCGGCACCTCTTTTTCCTAGAAAAAGCGTGTTCTCCCTAACAGAGAGCACGTGTTGCAGTTGGGGAAACAGCCCACCCTGCAGTGACTAGGCAAATTTGGTATAGGAACCCAAGCCTTTAAGTGGTTAAAATTGGGTTGCTGGGGAGTTTTGATTGTTGCCAATTTGGAGGAGGGGTCAGAGACTTTAAATACAGGGGCCAGACGTTGGACGTCCTCTTGGCCGTTTTGCACCGGATCACCCGCCCTCCCTCCCTCCCTTTTATAGGGTGGTTTTTTCTTGATCGCTTGACCTTGCTATGCCTGTCATGGGGTCGTCCGCCTTGGTGCGGGGGCCTGGTAGGAATTTTGCCATCTGGCTGATTGGCTGGTGCCATTTGGTTTTTGCCTACTGCGTAGCAAATCGTCACAACTTGTAAGGTTGGCGGTTAGGCATTGGTTAAATTGGTGCTTGGAGGGGTAAATGCCTATCCCTCCAAATGATGCGGAAAGGGAATTCCGTTAAAGGAATCCAGGGGCTTGCCATTCTTTTCGTCCTTGTCCCCGGAGTCGGACTTGGGCCGTGCAAGCCCCACCGGAACATGAGGGTGAGAAGTGTTAGACTGTTGCCCAGCTTCATTTTCTCACCCAATACTTGTTTCCCACGCTGGCTTCCGTTGGTGTCCGGAAGGGCCAGCTCTGTCCTTGAGGGCAAGGACAGATAGTCATAACCAATGCCTAAGCAACCACTCACATTTTTTGTATTTGAATAAAGTTGTGGCCAAAATTTATGCCAAAAACCTTAAACAAAAATTTATGTGTGAAGTGTGAATTTTTTGGTGGGTGGCATCGTGGGACTCAACACACAAACACCACTGATAGCTACAGCAATTTTTCCACAAGCAAAGACTTTACTATTTTAAGGTGGGTAAAAGAGAAACCATTTAACTTGCTCTAGGGTCTTGTGGGCAATCAGAAAACTGGTGACATGTAGAAGGTTCATCTGGGTAACTGAGTCATAATAGTGAATCATAATAGTGAGTCATAATAGTATACCTGAAGGAGCATCCCCACCCCCATCGTTCAGCCACTGAGGTCCAGCTCTGAGGGCCTTCTGGCAGTTCCCTCACAGCGAGAGGTAAGGATACGGAGAACCAGGCAGAGGGACTTCTCGGTAGTGGCACCTTCCCATCAGATGTCAAGGAAATAAACAACTATCTGACTTTTAAAAGACATCTGAAGGCAGCCCTGGATAGGGAAGTTTTAAATGTTTGATATTTTATCGTGTTTTTAATATTCTGTTGGGAGCCATCCAGAGTGGCTGGGGAGACCTGGCCGGAGGGGTGGGGTATAAGTAACAAATTATTATTATTATTATTATTATTATTATTATTATTAGTTGGGATTTGGGAGATTACTTAAGGGACAAGCAGGCTTACCTGAAAATAGGTAAAAGCATGAGATCTAGAGTAGACGAGGGAAACTTGTAAAAAAAATGTAAAATATATATATATATTAATAACTAGGCAATAAGAGTTATCTCAGCAATGCTTTTGCTGGCTTGGTCATATCCACAGAATGGAAGATGGCAGGGTCCCTAAGGATGTGTTCTTATGGGGGGCTGGCTTCAGGCACCAGGCCCATTGGCAGACCAGCTGTGTGCTACAAAGATATCTTCTCCCCATGTGACCTCAAATGACTCTCTCTTCGTTGGTATTTTAATATGATCAATTCTGTTGCTTTCAGGATTTTCGTTTGTGTATGTGTGCTGCATTGAAAGCTTCCCTTTGACATACAACCTATTCCTATTTATATTTACTTGTAGGAATTCCCAGTGAGTTAAATGGAGCTTATTCCAAAGTAAGTGTGACTATGTACTTTCGGTGGCATTTTTTAAAACATATTTGTTTGTTTGTTTGTTTGTTTGTTTGTTTAGCTCTTCACTCAAATTCCTCTTTTTCTGCTTTCTGAAACCCCAGTGAGTAAATGAAATACAGTTCCTAGGTATACAGAAAGGATTGACTTCAAAACTAGACTCCTCTTACAGGTCACTGTACTACTTCCAACAATTTCTTATCTCACAGTTAACTTGGATACAGTCCTTAAAGCATTTTTTTTTTAAAAAAAGTGTTATTTAAATTCAGTGCTTGTCTTGAAAGTACTTATTATATCAATTATAAGCTACTATGGAAAAACTCCTTTTAGATAGGCAGCATATACATTCTTAGAATCATGATCGCCGCTGGATGCTGCCGCTGGTGATTGCTACAAAGGTCCAGCGCACGGCGAGGAAGGCGCAGACTCATAATAGTAAGTCATAATAGCGAGTCATAATAGTATAACTGAAGGAGCATCCCAACCCCCATCATTCAGCCACTGAGGTCCAGCTCCAAGGGCCTTCTGGCAGTTCCTGTTGAATGGTTTCTTTAAATGTGAAGGTTCATCGTTGTTCCACCCGATGTGTATGTCTTTAAGGGGCCAGAGCAAGGGCCAGAGCAAAATAACGAGACCCAGCTTTACAGCTGTGAAACACAGCAGGTGCTGCTGAGTTGTATTGATTAAGCTGTGTCAGCAATTGGGTGTAGTATATAAGGAGCAGCACCTAGCTCTCTCATTACCCTGGGGGATGGATTGGTGGTTGGGTCTGTTTTGTTGTTGATGTATTTAGTATGTATGGGGTTTTTGGTTTTGTTATTAAAACCTTGTTTAAGTACTTTTTGAGTCCCTTTTTAATGCATGGTCTCCCCAGCAAGCTCTCTGCAGTGCTACCATACTGCAAATAGCCAACATCTTTGGTTATGGGCCCAGCTGCTGAGTGGATGACTGCATATTTTTAGACTCTGAGAAAGGTTTGAAAACTCCTTCTCCTGTTAGTGTAGTTTCTGTGGGTCTGGAAGATTTCCAGAATGGTTGACCGGGTTCCAGAAGCTGAGAAGGCTCTGGTTTTCCCACAGCTGACAGATGAGAACTATAGTTTATGGTCTTTTCGGGTGGAGGCGCTTTTGACTTCTAGAGAAGTATGGACCCATGTAACGGATGACCCTCCTGACCCTGTAACTAATGCTTGGTTAAAAGGAGATGCAAAAGCCAGGGCGATAATTAATTTGGCAGTCAGCGACCAGCAAGTAGTCTATATAAGGAATAAGAAAACTGCCAAAGAAATGTGGGACAGTGCATGTTAGAAAAGAGTCAGCGTCTGCATTGACGTTTTTCAAGCAGTTGTACCAGACGAAGTTGCAGCCTGGTGGTGATTTGGCAGCACAATTGAGACGTCTGGAGGCAATACGCGGCGAATTAATTCGAAGGGACATGGACATACCTGATATTCAGTATGTTTTTATCATTCTTTGTTCCCTTAATGAGGACTTTGATGGTATAGCTAGCCAGATATCTGCCGTTCCACCAGCACAATTAACTGTGGAAGGGGTAACGGCAAGATTAATGGGCAAGTTGGACAGAAGGGAGGCTTGTGCCATAAGCACTCCTATTTCCAGAAAAAAATGAGGAACGCCATATGCAAACTTGTGGTGATACAACTGCATTTAAAGCTGCAAAGCGTTGTTGGTTCTGCAATAAGCAGGGACATTTTGCAAAGGACTGCAGAGCCAAAAGAAAGCAAAGTACTCCCAAGCCTGTTTCTGTTCATCAGTCATGGTTGTCAGCCCAGCAGTCGACATCGTACCGTAAAGACAGAAACGAGCCGCAAGTTTTTCATGCTCAGACAACGGATCGTAAAAGAATTAAAGGTGCCAAGTGGAATTCTTTTATTGTGGACTCAGGAGCATCTCACCATATTTGCAATGATCGAAGCTTGTTTATTTCTTTCGAAGAGGAAATTGGTAATGTACATCTAGCCAATTCACAAGTCTTGCAGTCGCTTGGCAGGGGTACTGTTAAACTTGACTCTTTAAACATTACAATAGCAAACTGCATTTACTGCCCGTCAGTGGACAATTTATTATCAGTAAGGTGTTTTGCTCGGCAAGGCATAACTGTGCGTTTCTTAAAGTCAATGTGTAAGTTTTTTGATGGGAACAAACATCTATTATATGCCCAGGAATCTGATGGTTTATATAGATTGTATTTTCGCACCTACTCCCAATCGCCTATAAATTGCAGAGCAGCACAGTCAAGCCAGGGGTTGAGGAATGTAAGGCCACATTCTGGGTGTGTCCATGAGGCACACAGAATTCTGGGACATCTGAATTTTGCTGATGTAATTAAGACAAAGAATATTGTTAATGGCCTCAACTTAAAACCATGTAAATTCTTTATGCAATGTCTATCCTTTTGCAAGAATAAGATTAAGGTTGCACGTAAGGGTAGGTGCTCAGATAGGAAAGTAACTGAGCCATTTGAGCGTGCACATTGTGATTTAGTTGGGCCACTCCCACCATCATTAGGAGGTTCTAAGTACTGGCTCACTCTGATAGACCAGTATAGTAGATATTGTTGGACCTATGCAATAGCTGAGAAATCCCAAGCATTTGAGAAGTACAAAGTTTTTTGCAACTGGGTAAAAACACACTTTAACAAACCTATTAAGAACCTGTTTTCTGACCGGGGCGGGGAATTTGTTTCTGAGGATTTTGAGAGTTCCCTCACTACAAGAAGTGAGGTTACAGGGAACCAGGCAGAGGGCCTTCTCGGTAGTGGCACCTTCCCATCAGATGTCAAGGAAATAAATAACTATCTGACTTTTAGAAGTCATCTGAAGGCAGCCCTGGATAGGAAAGTTTTAAATGTTATTGTATCGTGTTTTTAATTTTCTGTTGGGAGCCACCCAGATGGGCTGGGAAAGAAGAAGCAGAAGAAGAAGCAGCAGCAGCTGGGATTGGGGAGGTTACCTGAAAATGGGTAAAAGCACGAGGTCTAGAGTGGACGAGGGAAACTTTATTTTTTTAAAAATATTTATATTAATAACTAGGCAGTAAGAGTTATCTCAGCAACACTTTTGCTGGCTTGGTCATGTCCACAGAATGGAAGATGGCAGGATCCCTAAGGCTTTGCTTTATATGTGTGTTTTTAATTGTTTTTTTTTAAAATTCAGTGTTTGTCTTGGAAGTATGTATTATCTCAGTTATAAGCTACTATAGGAAAACTCCTTTTAGATAGGCAGCATATAAATTCTTACCTAAACAAATAAGTCCCATGTCTGGGATTCACAGAAAACATTAATACAGGCCAAAACCATTGGTTCTCCAGCCTGATGGAGAAATGCTTCATGAGGTGGGCAAGATTAATAAGGCCGAGGACTAAAACTGCCAACGATGTTTGCCTAGAGCACAATTTTTACAGCAGTATGCACACTTATTTAGATGCAACATCTGTTGAGTTCAGTGGGACTTACTCAGGACTAAGTAGGTTTAGGAGCAATGAAGAAGCCTTTTCCACCTGAGAGCTACATTCAGTTGTGGACAACCTTCTTGGATGGCATGCCAATAGTTGACAGAGTGGAGGCAAAAGCGAGCAGAACAATGAAAGTGAATTTTAACTTTGCACCGTAGGCTAGATCCTTCCCAGAAATCTCTTCATCTTCCATACAGGCAAGCAAGGGACATTATCAGAAGCAGGGCCATCTTTACCCCGGGGTGCAAAGGGTGAAGGGCACCCGGGCGCCAAATTCTGGGGGGTGCCAGGCGCCCGCCACTGAAGCCGCCTAAGCACTTAACTATCTACCTGTTATGAAATAATAAATAATTTTGATCAAGCTAGAAAAACAAAATACATCTATACCTAGGTATTACCAAAATGTATACCTACTGTTTCACTAAAGGTCTTTCAACTTTGTGCGCTCATTTACCAAAGTTGTGCTGCACCAGTGGTGGTGCTTGCCATTCACAACGGTGGTGCTTGTCATTCTCAACGGCGCCATGCACGTGAAATTAACTCTTACATCAAAATATTATGTCTTTGCAGCCCGGCGGCGCATATGCTAAAGACAGCACTGATCAGAGGTAAAGGAAGTCTGGGGAGAGTCCTGAGGGCCAGCTAGAGGAGCTGTGAGGTGCACAATTGGCCCCTGGACCTGAGGTTCCCAGTCAACTTGCAGTTGAATATGGTTCATACAACTTGTGAATATGGTGGTTCGTACAACTTGTGAATAACCCATAAAGATATGACTAACAAAATATCCATCTGCACACCATTTTGATGCCCAGTGCAGACTCTGTGCCTTTTCTCAATCATCTGCCCTGGAGATCACTAATAAAGAGTTTGTTGTTTTTATTTTTTAAGTATTTCAATGTTTGTGCATTGAGGAGCGGGGCAGGAGGCGGGAAGAAGGTAGCCTTTCATGACGGAAGCCTGATCACAGCTGAAACACTATCCAGCTTTTTAAAGTTATTTATATTTCAATTACATAAAGGTCAAGGTAAGGATTTATTCTTGTAGCTTGACAGTAACTTTCTAATTAGAGCTGATGAGTCTGAAAGAAACAGTTGATTAGCAAAATTGCTTCTTTATTAAAATGTTTTCCAAAGTTGTCAAGCAGCAAGGAGGAGTGCTGAACGACGAGATGCAGCAATGACCCTAATGAGTCTCATGTTTGTGGCTCTAACTACCAAAGTCAAGCAAGAGGAAAAACAAACACTTGCATTTGATATTTGGGGACTCGCAGAACCGGAATTTGTCAAAGTATGACATTCAATTATTTGTGCTTGTATTTTTTATGAGTCAATTATTTTTCAAGCTCCCCTCTTGCTCTTTCTGTCTCCCTCTTGCTAGAAAGAAACATACTTTTTTTAAACAACAACAAGAACAACAAACAAACAAACAAACAAACAAACAAACAAATAAATAAATGTTGTGATAGATTTTCAAAAGCTAGGTAACAATGCCCGGTTGGTATGGGGTGGGGGTGGGGGAATCCTAAATCTGCCGTCAGGCTGAATTTCTTGCACACACATCCAAACACATTCACAGGACTGTTCTCCTTGAAAGTGTCTGTGTGCATGTGTACCCACTTCTAAAGTAATGATGCATGCACACTGCACATTATTATTATTATTATTATTATTATTATTCAAGAGATGGCATTATCAGCTCTTTCACAGGGAAAAGAAATAAACCAAGGAGGCAGCAATCTTATTTTCCAAGCCTATCACTGGGGTGTCATAACTTAGCATCATTCCCATGACAATCTGTCCTAGGAACATGTCTAGGCTGCTACTTGAACTGCTGGAAGAACATTTTATTTTATTTGGGGGGCGTGGAGAGGAAGGGAGGTAAAATAAATAAAAGCTGAGCCCTCACAACCTTGCAAAGGCAACATTGCCACCTCAACATTTGTAGACTTCAGAAGTTATCAACTATCCAACATGGTGGTTGAAGGGGGGAAGCCATAAGAAGCTGCTTTATACTGAGTCAGATAGTTGGTCCATCTAGTTCAGTGTTGTTTAGACTGACTGACAGCAGCTCTATGAGGTTACAGACTGGTCCAAGTTGGAGATGCTGGCGGATGAACCTGGGACCTTCTACATTGAAAGCATATACTCTGCTATTCAGATCTGGGCCTTTCTACCTAAAGCCCAGCGTTAGTTAATATTGGTTGCCTTGGTGAGCATGCTGACACATCTTGATGATGTTAAGCAGCTTATCCCAATAAACTTCTCACTACCACGTAGCTCAAGGAGAACTGGTGAAGGCGATCCTCTCAGGTCCTACCTAAAGCTGTCAAGCTCGGGTTGGGTGAAACAGTCAAGTGCCTCATTGACTCATCTTTAAACTGAGGAGACAAAGAAGTGCAGCTATCAAATAACTGACTAATCTGGTGTCTGGAGTCAGGGTGGTACCTCCCTACTAAAGAAGACACCAGGAGGTTTCTCCTAGGTTTCTCCTTGGGTTTGCAGAATGCCCGCATGGATGGAGAAACTTAGATGCACTTGACGCTCCTTGATAAGTTAAATAACGTTGTGGGTTTTTAAACCACAAATGTAGTCTCCTGTATTTGTTCCATGAGGAACATATTATGTTTCTGCCTATAAGATATATGCTTGGTTAATGTGATAGTGCAATAAAGATTTTTAGTGCATAATTTCTGCCTTGGCTATCTTTTTGGCAGTGACATTAATTAAGCTCTCCTAATATGTTGAAGGCTCGAAAGCTTTGGAGAACACAGTTGGTTTAGCTTCTTAGAACAGTGGGATTTATCACAGCTTTAGGGATAACCTAACGGCTAGCAGGTCATGCACTATATTGATATTCCTATTTGTAGAAGAATGGGGATAATCCTAAGTGCATTAACTAGAGAGTAAGATCCATTGCACTCGGTGAGATATGCTTCTGAGAAAACATGCCTTGAACTGCACAAGGTGCACTTATTTGTATAAGATACTCTCTCTAAGAAGATATTGTTGCTGGGAAATGGGATGTGGGTGGCACAGAGCCTAGCGCTTGCCAATCAGAAGGTTGGCGGTTCGAATCCCCGTGATGGGGTGAGCTCCCGTTGCTCAGTCCCTGCTCCTGCCAACCTAGCAGTTCGAAAGCACGTCAAAGTGCAAGTAGATAAATAGGTACCGCTCCAGCAGGAAGTTAAACAGCATTTCAGTGTGCTGCTCTGGTTCACCAGAAGCGGCTTAGTCATGCTGGCCACATGACCCGGAAGCTGTACGCCGGCTCCCTCGACCAATAAAGTGAGATGAGCGCTGCAACCACAGAGTCGGACATAACTGGACCTAATGGTCAGGGGTCCCTTTACCTTTACCTTTATGGGAAAACCAGCTATGCAGTGAGAACATTGATATTGTATAGACTGTTGAGGCAATGAGATATTTTGTGAATTAGTGGCTATAGGTCTAACAGCTTGGTATTATACAGACTGCATAAATGGCATAGGCACCATTGCCAAGGCAATTTTGGCCCCTGATGTATTTTTTGAAAGGTTTCCAAATTTCAGAGGGAGGTCGCCTCTGCCCCCTGGCTCCTCGCAAAGTCGTGTGAGGTTTTGCCAGGCCCCCTCAATCATCTGGAGAAGTTGGCACCAAGGATAAGTGGAAATATATAGGCATATATACTACTGTGCTTGGCGTGCTCTGGTCCATAGGGTCACGAAGAGTCAGACATGACTAAACAAATATACTACTGTACTGCTGGGTAGCTCAGTTGATTAGAGCATGGTGCTGATAACACCAAAGCCACAGGTTCGATCCCCATAAGAGACAGCTGCCTATTCCTGAGAATACAGGAAGCTGCTTATACCAAATCATACTATTGGTCTGTTAGCTTTGCATTGTCTATGCTGAAAAGCAGTGCCTCTTTAAGGGTTCAGGCAGATGTCTTTTTCCAGCCTTAAGTAAAGATGCCAGGGATCCAAAATGAGACATACATAGTACGTGTTCTGCCAATAAGCTGTTTTCCTTTCCTGAATAGCTATACACAACCTTCCTATTTTGGCACTGTTGTTAGATCTGATGTGATCCTATCCCCACTTATCAGGCAATAAGCACCAATGGGCTTAGTGGGACTTACTGTGGGGTCAACAGTGAAAGAATTGCAATGCAGATTTTCAAATTATCAATAAGAGACACCGCACAACCTAAGACAACAAGGCATGATGCACAAAATATTTTTGTTTTTAATGAATTAAAAACAATCCATCATCCACTTGTTAGATGTAAAGCACTGACAGAAGATTTAGGGATACACTTCTGCAACAATTCCAATGAGTCGAACAGGCACTGCTCAGGAAGTTGAGCAAAGACAATAATAACTTTTATTTATAGCTATCCAATTCTCCGTCCCAGTTGCTTGATGAGTTTCATCTTCTGAGAGATAAATTAGAGGCTTAGCTGTATGTTCTAGGACATGTTCCAAATGTATTTTTCAAACATCAGCTACGTACCTGGCAATTAATAGCCGCATGAAGAGGCACCCCTTGGATTTGACTTTGGTGTCAGATATGTCTTGTGGAGGGAGTGCAATGGGCTGCTGTGGTGCCCAACCTGTTGGAGTAAAATATACTCGGAGTTGAGTGTTGATGTCATGCTCTTTATTTCAGCTCATGGTAAACAGTGAGTGATTTCCCCCAAAACCTCTGGCTATATATACATTATTTACACAATGGGTCCTGCATGATTGGCTGATTCAACTTCCCTCCTGGAGCCTGATTGGACTGCTCCTGCAGGCCAACCTGGTTGCTGATTCATTTCCTCCTAGAGCCGGATTGGGCGACTCCTGCAGACCAATCAGGTTACTGCCTTCTAGGATCCCACCTGTCTATTGTTCAAGGATCCAAGCTTAGTACATAATATGCAGGAAGACGGATGAGAGTCTTCCATGTGGAACATGCTGCCTGCTCAGCTATATAAGCAAGCCAGTTCCAGCTGTTTCCTTCCTTTGAGTTGTACCTCATGTGAGTCACACTCAGAGCTGATCCACTGAAATTAATGTGCATGACTTAGTTTGCTCCATTAATTTCAGTGTGCTTTGCTCTGAGTAGAACTTAATCAGATGTGACCCAATGTATCTGGGGCAGGGACAAGATACCTTGCTGCCTGAGGCAGAGTTACACATGCCACACCACTCCCAGTCAAAGTACCTAAGACCAGTCAAGATATTTTGGCACCCAAACAGAAAATCCCACAAGTGTCTCTTCCTATTTCTGAGAGTAAAAATACAATAACAAGCAATTAAATAACTGTCCTTTCATCTCACCTCAAATCAGCTGCCTGGAGTGGTTGTCTAATGTTAGGGTTCCTGCTGTGGTGGGAAGGTAAATGGTGTTTCTGTGCGCTCTGGCTTCCATCACTGTCATCTGTGCACAAGTAGCAGTTTAGTCATGCTGGCCACGTGGCCCAGAAAACTGTCTGTGGACAAACGCTGGCTCCCTCAGCCTGAAAGCGAGATGAGCACCACAACCCCATAGTCACCTTTGACTGGACTTAACCATCCAGGAGTCCTTGTCCTTTCCCTCACCTTAATGTTAGGGTTGACTCTGAATTCCTGTCTACTTTTACTCTACTTGCAGCTTCTATTTACCTTCACTGTATTTTTAAAGGGCTTGTGTCATTGCAAAGGAAGGAAGGCCCTGCACTTTTGAATGGCTCAATTTTTGAATGTTCAAGCAGGCTGGGATCAGCTAACCTTCAAAGAAGACCTTCCTTAAACAGAGGAATCTGCCTTATAACCAGTGCCATTTTTTCTAGGAAAAAAGGTGCCAGAACTCACCATGAACACCTCCCTTGTTCTCTTAGAATGACAGTGGTGCTCAGTTCTGACAACTTCAGCTTAAATTAAGCCTTGCTTATAACTAGTCATACCATTTAGCCTGGCATTGTTGACACTGAAAAGCAGTGACTGCCAAAGGTTTCAGACAGGATTCCTTCCTGACCTTCTGATCGGCAAGTCCTAGGCTCTGTGGTTTAACCCACAGCGCCACCTGCATCCCTACAATAATATGTTAATTTCTAGTGCTGTACATGGCCCCAGATCCATCCCCTGATCAAGTCAGGAGCCATCGTGACAAATCTAATGACAATATTTTCATTACTGCACTTTGGAATGGTTCAATCCACCATCTTGATTCAAAATGACATCCAGTGCCATCTAAGCATGAATAAGAAAACCCATACTTAAGAAACCCTCATGCCAAATTGGGTGACAATATCTCAAGAACAGAGAGATAAACCACTTTCCTAAATGTATAGCAGATTGATTTATTATTATAAATACCACCCACTCACATATTTGCCACAATATATGCAAATGCAATAAAGATACAAAAATAAAATCCCCCGAAATGACTGGCTCATTTAAAAAATGGATTTGAAACAATTTCCTTTACTTACTGCTGTTCTTTCATTTTCCTCTCCCCTTGCCTTCCACCTAACAGCTGCACAAGGTGGCTTATAACAGCCATAAAACTAATCTAAAAACATCATACACATTAACATTATTAAAAAACAAACAAACCCCTAAGTATCACACTCTGAAAACACCAGACAGTAGAACAGCAACACAAACACTTTCAAGCATACCAATCTGCTACTCAAATCTGCCACCATAAAAAAATATTGAGTACACATGTTCAGGAGCTCCTACCTGCCACAGGCACAGGCACTGATCTTGCAGATATCAAGTAATTATTGTTTGTGAAACTTCTGCATAGAAAAAGTTATCATCATCATCATCATCATTTTCTTGTATATGGGAGTTGCCTGTAAAACAAATGTATATGGAAGAACAGTTTAAAATCTCATACAGATGCTGGACTTATATATACTTAGAAGGTAGTGTGCGCACGCTCAGAGGATGACCTCCAAACCATCCTAAATATCTTTGCAGAAGCTTACGAGAAGCTTGGCCTATCACTCAACATCCAAAAAAACCAAAGTGCTGCACCAAGTACAAAACAACCCCTCTGCAGCGCCACAAATCCAACTCAGTGGTGTAACGTTGGAAAATGTTGATCACTTCTCCCACCTAGGAGAAATTCAGCATCGCCTGAGCTCTGCGACTGTGGCTTTCTCCCAATTGAAGTGCAGAGTGTTTGAGGGCCGGGATATTCGCAGAGAAACCAAAATGCTTGTTTACAAAGCTATTGTACTACCAACCTTACTATATGCTTGTGAAACATGGACCACTTATAAACGTCATCTCCAACTGCTCAAAAGATTCCAACAACGGTGTCTCTGAAATTTTTTACACATCACTTGGGAAGACAGGCGAACTAATATAAGTGTACTGGAAGAAGAAAAGATCACCAGTGTTGAAGCAATGATTCTTCAACATCAGCTTCATTGGACTGGTCATGTTGTGCAGATGCCTGATGATCGTCTTCCAAAGCAACTACCTTATTCCGAACTTAAAAATGGAAAGCATAATGCTGGTGGTCAACAAAAGAGGTTTAAAGTGTCTCAAGGCAAATCTCAAAAAAAATGTAGTATAAACACTGACAGCTGGGAAACACTGGCCTGTGAGCGCTCCAGTTGGAGAACAGCCTTTACCAAGGGTGTCATGGGCTTTGTAGACAGTACTCAAGGGAGAAATGTGCTTAGAGGAAGGCACACTTGGCAAATCCACACCGTGATCAACTTCCGCCCGGAAACCTATGTCCCCACTGTGGAATGATGTGTGGGTCCTTAACTGGCCTCCACAGTCACTTACGGACTCATTGTTAAAACAGTGTCTATGGAAGACAATCTTACTCAGTTACGAGTGATCACCAAAGAAATACTTCACTTAGAATGTTTGTAGAACATCATCAATAGGCACTGAAAAGATAATAGAGATGCCAGAGGCAGATTTAGAGCAGTGTAAGTATGCAAGGAGGCTGCCTTCTCAAAGACTGGTGATTGCCTGGCTTCGGGAAGAAGGCTGGAGGACTCTAGGACTCTGCCAAAGCCTCACAGTTCCTTCCCAAAGCCAGTGCCATGAGGGCTCTGGAAAGGGCATAAAATGTTGGTCTCACAAAGCACGGCATATTTCCAAGATTACTCGAGATCTTCCTATGCCAGATATATAATGCCGGGAGGTCCTGAGAGTAGATGACTCCAGACTAAAGGCCTGATTCCAACATTATGTGGAATGAACCTCCTGATAAGATGGTGCTAGCAGGATGCCCTGTCCTGCAAAGTACAAGGATCACTTGGAAAATAAGGGATGAGCTTTTAGGTATTTTCCCAAGCTGTACCAAGCTTTGAACTTAGTTGGCTGCTGATTGGCAACTACTTTGGACCTTGACAGTAATTGCTAAATTTTTCCAGAGGGCTGTGGTACAAATCCATACAGAGATCTTCTGTTTGGATTCACATTTACTGCTTTGTTTATGTCTATGTTTTGCAGCGCGGGTGGCGCTGTGGGTAAAACCTCAGTGCCTAGGACTTGCCGATCGTATGGTCGGCGGTTCGAATCCCCGCGGCGGGGTGAGCTCCCGTCTATCGGTCCCAGCTCCTGCCCACCTAGCAGTTCGAAAGCACTCCTAAGTGCAAGTAGATAAATAGGTACCGCTTTATAGCGGGAAGGTAAACGGCGTTTCCATGTGCTGCGCTGCTGCTGGCTTGCCAGAGCAGCTTCGTCACGCTGGCCACGTGACCTGAAAGTGTCTCTGGACAGCGCTGGCTCCCAGCCTCTTAAGTGAGATGAGTGCACAACCCTAGAGTCGGACACAACTGGCCCATACGGGCAGGGGTACCTTTACCTTTATGTTTTGCTTTGTTGCCTTCCAATGTCTATATTTTCCACAAAACTGGATCCATTTTGCAGACACAAGTTCAGGCTCAGTTTAAAAAATGTTTCAAAAATTGTATGGGGAACGTGGACTTAATTTGTTGATTATTGCTGTTTACATGGTCAAATCCCTACTTGCCCGCCTTTAACTTTCTGCAGAGCTCAAAAGAAACTTGTGCACACATCAAAAACTTCTTGTCTTTGTCTTCCATTTTGCTCTATCCTAAAAAATGGTGCTACCCATGCATAAGAGTGTGGGGAAAACTTAAATATTTAAAAAAGAAAGGGGGGGACCTCAGGAAGGAACCCAGAACCAGCCAATTAGGCTATTGAGCATGCTCAGTAGTTGCAGAATGCTATCTAAGTTGCAGGGGGAATAATAGAATAGATAGAGTTGCAATATGTCTGTATTTTTCTGGTGGAAATGGCAGAAGTGACACCCAGGGGGAATTTCTGGAAAATGGCGGTTCGTTCTGGATTTTCGGCAGTATAACCAAAAAAACAAAGCTCAACAACTTGGGTTATTTCTCAAAAAAAGGTCAACGATTTGTTTGTGTCCGGATGAAATATGGCAACCCTAAGAATGAAGTATACAGAAAAAAGGGCAGGAGGAGTAATTGAATGGATTTTGTTGCAGGCCCCAATTGAATGGATTTAATAATGGAATCGTCAAAAAGAAGAAACATCAGTTAATGGTGACATTTAGGTGAGGACCTCATGGTATGTGAGTGTGTTAAACAAAAGACCAGCCGATCCTTCCTTCATTGCTGCTTCATTGCAACAAATCACATATCTGAACTGTTTTATCTCCCCTTACAGATACCAAAATGTGCTTTCACATATTTCCAGTTGCTGTGCTCTAAATTCTGCTTCTGAAATCTAAGCATCCCATTCCCCTTGTGCCTCATGGCACTTGTTTTCCTTTACTAAAAAGTGGCATAATATCTCACGGAAGATATTTAAAATAATACCTAGTACATATCTCCAGCACAGCCATTGTCATCTGTGTTTCCCCACCTAATTGATCAGCTCACACTTTATATGCTACATAGATGAACAGCTAGCCTTGTACCTTGCTCAGAGCTTCAGTACCGAGTCAGCAGTCAGATCATGCGTCACTGATTGTTTATATTGTAGACTGAGAAGAGTAATTAGAATTGAGTCCTATGTGACTAATACGTGTTGATTACCGCTAGCTGACCAGCGAAATGTGAAGGACAACTGGGAAGTTGGCAACTATGATTAAAACTGATAACTGGGACTCTTGCAAAGAATGAAAACAGATGAGAATGCTAGCTTCCGTCAGGCTTCCTCAGAAACTGATGCTAGGCATATGGCCTTGTAATAAGCATCTAAATGGATCAACTTTCCCCTTGCAACTCCACTGGACATGATCTTCATGGCATGTCTGACTCATTTATAGATTGTTTGGAAATTGCTTTGCTTAAGAGGAACGTTGGATTACTTACTCACTTCTATTATTGTTTTAAATTCAGAAGGCTTAACAAAGGATGGAAAAGTCTCTGTTCGGCTATTTTATTGTTCTTGCTAGGAGTAGCAGTGCCGGGACGTGGGTGGCGCTATGGGTAAAAGCCTCAGCGCCTAGGACTTGCCGATCGAAAGGTCGGCGGTTCGAATCCCCGCGGCGGGGTGCGCTCCCGTCGTTCGGTCCCAGCGCCTGCCAACCTAGCAGTTCTAAAGCACCCCCGGGTGCAAGTAGATAAATAGGGACCGCTTACTAGCGGGAAGGTAAACGGCATTCCGTGTGCTGCGCTGGCTCGCCAGATGCAGCTTGTCACGCTGGCCGCGTGACCCGGAAGTGTCTGCGGACAGCGCTGGCTCCCGGCCTCTAGAGTGAGATGAGCGCACAACCCTAGAGTCTGTCAAGACTGGCCCGTACGGGCAGGGGTACCTTTACCTTTTAGGAGTAGCAGCAGCTTACTATTTAGCTTAGGAAATAATATGAGTCTTTATGCAGCGCTATTTTTTCTAGAAAAAGAGGTGTCGAAACTCACCATGAATGCCTCCCTTGTTCTCTCATAATGGCATTGGCGCCCACCTGAGAGGTGCTGGAACTGAGTTCCACTGAGCTCTAGCTGAAAAAAAGCCCTGGACTCTTCAGTTATCAAATATATCAGGGACAAGCGTTCTATCATTCTTCAACACATGCAAATTTTCCATTGGTAAAGAAAATTTGAGCATTATATAATCCAAACACTATACCCTGCTGTAGTCTGAAGGGATACAATCCAGAAAATGTTGCACTGTGATTCTGCTATTTATGTTTTAGACATTTTTCATGTCTCTCTGTGCGTATGCCTGTACGCGTTATAATCTGCACTGCTATGACTATGGTTGACACAATTCAAGGAAGATTGATTAGTTAGCATATCCTAGGGAAAGGGTGGGGAACCTTTTCCAGCAAACCTTCCTGGGGGGCACATACCAATTGTCAGGGACCGTACTGAGGAGGACTGCACTGAGGAGAAATGGTGGGAGCTGCCCCCTCCACCCTGACCCTGAATCTTCCCAGGAGCAGGAGGACAGTATAGATTTAGAACAGTGGTTTGCAGAGGGGCATAGTTCAGAAGGCAGAAGCTGGGAAATACTGGGTGGGGAACAGCTAGTAGAAGAAACACTGGAAGAGAGAGAGTTAACAGATTCACAGTCTCTGGACAGCATTCCCCCTCACCCCCCCCCATCCCCAAGGACACAGAGAGCTCAGAGAGTGTTAGAACAGAAAGCACAGAGGGTACAAACTCAAGTTACAAGATGCAGGAGGCGATGACCCTTAATTGGGACCACTGCCATTCTAGGGAGATGCTTTCTTTTGTCTCTTGCTGTGTTTATTAAAGAACCTAACTGGTAAGACTTTCCTTTCATTTGATCTGCTTATTTACTGCGAGATTTGACATCCTTCCACAGGGCCTGCAAGACGGAGCTGTTCCGCCAGGCCTTTGGACAGGGTTCAGTCTGACTCATTTTCTCTTTGTATAAGAACAAAGGAGGTTTCCCAGCCCGCTCACAGGTCAGTGGAAACAGTTGGTCCTGGCGAGTATTAACCGCTTTCAATTTTAACCTGAGGAATGTTTGTTCAGTTTTAATTTTAATTTATTTGAATTAATTTGGGGGTGCATTTTAATCAATTGATTGCTTGTTTTTATGCATATTGTATTACTTATATGATGTCAGCCGCTCTGAACCCAGCTTCGGCCGGGGAGGGCGGGGTACAAACGGAAAAAAAAATAAATTATTTATTATTATTATTAATGCCATGGGGGAGGAAGCTGATTCCCGGATGCCTGATACCAATGCAGGGAGTGGCATAAATGGGTATGGTTGTGCTCACCCTATTCTCTACCCTCCATCCTGGTAAGCAAGTGGGATTGTCACAGTTCAAGGACATATTCCAGCTTGTTAAAATCATTAGAGAAGGATGCATACCAGGGCCAGTGGGGAGTGCAGCCTGGGTGTCAGGAGTGCATGCAGGAGCCAGGCCCTGTGACTGGTAGGGCCTCACAGGACTGGGGCCTTCCTGAGTTTGGCCTGGAAGGGCAAGGCGCGGCCGCACAGGTGAGGCTTGACAGAAGACTCGTAGCACCTGGTGGCAAGGGCCAGGAGGGGTATATAAGACCAGCATTTCCCTCTGGCTCTTTGCCACAGCAACACACTACCCACCTAGCTGTGCTTTGGCTTCCTCACTCCTGGTATCCTGGCTCTTGGACTCCTGTTTCCTGACTCTTGGACTCTTGGCTTCCTGACTCCTGGTTTGCTGACTCTTGGCTTTCTGACCCCTGGACTGTTGTTTCCTGCTTCCCAACCTCTACCTCCTGACATACCAAGCTGAGACTCTGACTGCCTGTAACCCATACTGTGACAGTGGGGGAGTGCAAGTAGATAAATAGGTACCACCCCAGTGGGAAGGTAAACGGTGTTCCCATGCACTGCTCTGGTTTTGCCAGAAGCGGCTTAGTCATGCTGGCCACATGACCTGGAAAAACTGTCTGCAGACAAACGTTGGTTCCCTCAGCTAGTAAAGCGAGATGAGTGCTGCAACGCCAGAGTCGTTCACAACTGGACTTAATGGTCAGGGGTCCTTTACCTTTTTTTAAAGTATACAAAGTGTGAAGAAAAAAATTAAGATACTTTACATCAATTAATTAGACATTGAAAAAAATACCCCCCCCCAACTAAACTGTTGACACTACAACAACATGGCAGGAAGATGGCAGGTACAATGTTTAATTATTTCACTTTAATGTTTGTTGGTCTGTGCCTGGATTGACGCAGTTGCTATGTGCCTGGAAGTGGAGGGGAATAGAAAAAGGTGGCAGTAATTGATAAAAGTTGTTTGGTGGGTTATTACCAATTTGCATTTTTAATCCAAATCCCTACAAGATGTTTATTCATTCTCTCCTATGCAGAACTGATGAGCTCCAATCACACCAAATTAAATGCCACAATTCTGTCAGTTGTTCAGCATATTAAACACTCAGAGATACCTTTTGTGTGTGTGGGGGGGGAAATCTTTGGGGAAATGGAATACCACATTATATGCAAAATAACAGAATGGATGTCTGTAGAGGGGCTGAGAAATAAACATAATTTAAGAAGAAGAAAAAGCATGAAAAACAGTCATACTTTATTGATATGGATACCTCTGTATAGGATAGAGGAGATGCAAGAAAAGCAATTCTCTCCTTTGCTGCATTTTATCTCTGGAAGTTGCCAGGGGATGTTGAAATGTGTATAGGTGAGAAGGATTGGGCAGGCCATCTGTACCTGCTGAAGCATCTGCCTGCTATATGAGCGGTAACTCCAAAAGGTGTGGCCCAGCATGTAAGCCATTTAACTTTCAGATGCCCAAGGCAACTGTGTGAGGAGCTGAGTGAGCCATCTGTATCTGGTAGCTATGATCATAGACAAATGCAAGGGGGAGGAATCGGCGCACAGGTTCCCCCCCCCCTTTCAGTGCTCCTGAGAACTCATGCAATGAATGAATGAATGCTGAATGTATGCGCCAGATGTTCAAAGCTGGACAATTGCAGAGCTGCTGGTCTGTGACCAGGGTGAGCTAAATGAGAAAAACTATATTCTGATGGAAGACATTTTGGGCACGACCTTGAACAAACCTCACCACTTTCCCGTGGCGGGATTGTCATCTTGGCAAAAGGTATATTTTTGGAGAGGCGTTTCCTTCATAATCTGCTTCCCACCCACATTTTATCTATCAAACTCCAACAATACTTTAGAGGCTTTATAAAAAACGTAGCTTCAAAATTAGCTGAGCCTTTCTTTCTCTCTGTATGCTGCTTTCACGCAAGATATACACATATATTATATGGAATGGCAGAAATTGGATGTGGCTAAAATATTTTCCTTTTAGCTTCATTTATTTCCTCTCCCAGTTCTACATTCCTGGATGTAAAAGCACTGAAGCATCCTAAACATTGCTGATTAGGTGGTTTTTGTGTGTGTGTGTTTTTTTTTAAAGTACTCTGAATTATAAAGAAATAATAAGAAATCAAATTGCAGTCCTGGGGGGATACAACTCTATTTGTGGATGACACCATTCTTCATGCCAGTCTTGAAATCATAGGAAGAAGAGTGGCTGCTTAATTCGAGAGGATTGTGACAGCCACTGAAGTCACTGGTGAAACAAGAACAAAGGCTGACACATGAGGCAAGCTTTATCTTGCTGAAACTCTATGAAATTTTTTTAGATTCTCGCTGGGACTCACAAAATGGGAACCCAATGGAATTCTAACTAGTCTTTTTCATCTCCAGATAAGTTTCAGATCATTCTCTGCATGGTATTACATGTATTTTGGAATCCTACTTGGAAAGGTTCAGTAGAATAGATTAGAGTGTGTTTTTAAATTAGTAATTGATTATTTGTATGGAGCACTCAGGTTATCTAAGCCATGATGCTGTACAGTTGTGATTGAAAGACGTATACATTGAAACACTGAAACAATAGTCTTGCAAGTGGAGTAGGCTGATATGTTTTTAAGTAAGGTGATGTATTTTCTGCGGAGAAGCATTGCCCAATTTCACACATGCTTCCTTCTCTTCCATTTGAAGGAAAATGTGCTTCAGCAATAGAACAATTTCAGTCCCATAATTAAGACATTAAAGGTCTAGCCGTTCTTACAAAGTTTCTTGCTGCTGAACTCAGTTGCAGAATAGTTCTGGCAGAGGCAATAATATTTGTTATTAATTTAGCAATTCATTTCTTTTCAGTGCTAAATTTGTGTCATATCAGGGAGAAGCCTGAAATACTGATTAGGCATCAGTAAGAAAGGGATATATCCATTATATGCTAATACTCCAACATCAAATATTAAATTTCATTATAATATTGATAATCAGGACATCATTTATGTTATTTAAAGTAGCCTACTTCCTAGCATTTCTGCAGCCTGTGTCACAGCCCAGTTAACCTAAAAATACTTGGATTCATATCCATTTTCCACCCTTTTAAATGAGGTTTGCCAATAGGTATGTGACTCCAATTATACATGATACATGTATACACGGGGGGACACAGGTGGCGCTGTGGGTTAAACCACTGTGTTGCTTGGGCTTGCAGTTGCTTGGGTCAGCAGTTCGAATCCCCTTGACGGGGCGAGCTCCCGTTGTTTGGTCCCAGCTCTTGCCAACCTAGCAGTTTGAAAGCGCATAGTACAAGTAGATAAATAGGTACTGCTCCAGCGAGAAGGTAAATGGCGTTTCTGTGTGCTGCTCTGGTTTTGCTGGCCACATGACCCGGAAAAACTGTCTGTGGAAGCAGGCAAATGCTGACACCCTTGGTCTGTAAAGCGAGATGAGCGCCGCAACTCCAGAGTCGTTCATGACTGGAATTAATTGTCAGGGGTCCCTTTACCTTTACTTTTACATGTATAAATCAAGGGTGAAGAAGCTTTCTCTGCCTGAGGGCCACTTTTTTTCAACCTGAGGGCCAGTCACACACCACTTCTAAGCAAGAAGCATAATCACAATTCAAAGACACATTCCAGCCGGATAAAATCACCAAGAGGAGGACACAGTGAATAGTGAATAGTGTATCCTGGAAAACCAGGAATCCTCGAAAGATTCCATCAACGGTGTCTCCAAAAAGTTTTACACATCACTTGGGAAGACATGCAAACTAATGCCAGTGTATTGGAAGAAGCAAAGATCACCAGTGTCAAAGCGATGATTCTTCAACATCAACTTCATTGGACTGGTCGTGTTATGCGGATGCCTGATGATCGTCTTCCAAAGCAACTACTCTATTCCGAACTTAGAAATGGAAAGCGTAATGCTGGTGGTAAGTAAAAGAGGTTTAAAGACTCTCTCAAGGCAAATCTTTAAAAATGTAGTATAAACACTGACAACTGGGAGGGAGGGAGGGATTGACCATGCAACCACCAAGATTGGGGTATCTGCCTGATGGGATTCTGCACCCTGGTCCCTCAGTGAGACCTTGTTTGCTTGGCTTGCAGCATGGCAGGGTTCAACACTGTCTGATTCCCATGGAACAGGTTTGGAGTGGTCCAAACCTGGTGGATCCATTCCATTAACCTGGGGCTTGTGGAATGAGGAACTGAACCTGGGACCCAATACCATGCCAACCCTTCCTCTGATTTTATCCCATTACCGTTGTACAGTCTTGTTCCTTTGCTGCTCTCATGGGTCACATAGGGGAAGGCACCTGATAAATAGGTACTACTCTGGCGGGAAGGTAAACGGTGTTTCCATGCGCTGCTCTGGTTCGCCAGAAGCGGTTTAGTCATGCTGGCCACATGACCCGGAAGCTGTCTGCAGACAAATGCCAGCTCTCTCGGCCTATAGAATGAGATGAGCACACAACCCCAGAGTTGTCTGCGACTGGACCAAACGGTCAGGGGTACCTTTACCTTTTTATGGCACATACTGTAGGGCCGGGGGGGGGGGGGGAAGTGACACAGGTGGCACTATGGTCTAAACCACTAAGCCTCTTGGGCTTGCCGATCAGAAGGTCGGTGGTTTGAAACTCCACGATGGGGTGAGCTCCTGTTGCTCTGTCCCAGTTCCTGCCAACCTAGCAATTTGAAGGCACACCAGTGCAAGTAGATAAATAGGTACCACTGCAGTGGGAAGGTAAACAGCATTTCCATGTGCTCTGGTTTCCGTCATGGTGTCCCATTTCACCAGAAGCGGTTTAGTCATGCTGGCTACATGACCCAGAAAGCTGTGGACAAATGCCGGCTTCCTCAGCCTGAAAGTGAGATGAGCGCCGCAACCCCATAGTCACTTTTAACTGGACTTTACTGTCCAGGGTCCTTTACCTTTACCTACCTTACTGTAGTGCTGCCATATGTCTGGAATTTCGAAAAACAACAACAGCAAAATGTCTGGGCTTTTGCCAACAGAACCAGGAAGTGTATGTTTGAGTATCACTGCCTTTTGGGGGCGATTTCCCAACTTTTGTGTCTGTGTTTTTACTTCTTGGGATATGGCAACCCTCACATACCATGCAGCAGAAAAGGGATGCAAGAGCTCTCCATGTGGATTCAGGCTTTTTTCCTCCTTGGTGCTGAACACTGTGGAGATACAAATTTAAAGTGGCATGAAAAAAATTCCACATTGGCATGGGGAGCCCCTGTGTATCGATACCTTTTCAAACTGTGATAGCTATCACAGGAGCCATTAAAAGTGGCCTCTCCATACCCCAGCCTCATATTTTCCCCATGGATGAACAAATGATATGTATGATAGCAACCACGTAGCTCTACTACACGGTGTTATTCGTGCTGTGTGATTTTTGCCGATATTCCTCACGTATTTCGGAACATCTCCTACTCTTTTAATAGGTGATGTAGAGATTAAATGGCAGCTGAGTAGCCTGTTGAGAACAATTAACTCGAAGCAGATGGCACTACACATACACTTCTTCAAGGCCTTTTCCTTGTCTAGGATTTTGGCTTTCATTGTTGATTTTGCCCCCTGGGTGTATTAAGGTCTTTACTGATAGATTTAAGATCTTGCTGACATTTGATTAAACAAACTTCATACAGAGACCATATTAAATTTTAATATCTGTCAGAACTGAACAGTAGTCTTTATCAGATGCTTTCACCCCAGGTCTAACATTTAATATCTCATAAACTGTCTAAAGAGGAAGGCAAGAAAAAAAAATCCTGGTAACACAATGCAGATGAAAGCCATCAGCGAACAACTTGTTATCACACGGTTGCCTTAAGGCCAATAAGTGGCAGTGCTAATAAGTACTGATAGTCATAGAAGTCATTTATTGTCAATCAAACACAGCTAACGCCACACTGGTATTGAACCTGAATTTCTTGCACTGGCCTCCAATCCTAGAGAGAGAACTGCTCGTGTAAAGCAATGTTTGCTTGTTTTTACACAATTCAATCTGTTTCCATTCATAAATTACCATGACAAGATGGCTGCCACAGTAAAAGTCACATTTTGATTGCTATCGTGCAAATCGCCTAGATCTTGTAGGTATAACCCATGCCAGTGCCATGCCTCTCTATGGAAATGGGATGTGGTGAAGTAAAACAGTCTGAGCTCACCTACCCAGTGTTTCTCATTACAAAGTTGACCAACCATGATGACATAAAGTCCTAACCTTAAGAAACATTATGTTTCTGGGATTAGCCATCCCAAAAGAGTAACGTATCAGACCTTCCACGTATCCCTATTTTCCAGAGATGGTGCCAGATTTACAGAAGCCATCCCAGTTTCTGATTTTATTCTGAAATGTCCCACTTTTCCTTAGGACTTACCTCTTTTCATTGGAGAACTGTTGGAGGTTATGGTAGGCTGTCCCTATTTTCATAGGAGAAATGTTGGAAGGTATCGTTATGCGACCCCTGAGCCAAGACGATAAGTAACTATACAACCTTAGAAGTCATCTGAAGGCAACCCTGTATCAAGAAGTTGTTTTTTTATGTTTAATGTCTTATTATGTTTTTATATCTGTTAGAAGCCACCCAGAGTGGCTGGGGCAACCCATTCAGATGGCAGGTATTATTATTATTATTATTATTATTATTATTATTATTATTACAACTATTATTATTATTATTATTGAATAGAATGTCCCTATTTTCATTGGAGGAATGCTAGAGGGTATGACAAAGGCATTAAGCTCTAGTCTACCTTTGCTAGAAAGTGAGACTCCAGACTTTGTGAGAATATGTGGGGTATTATACTGATAATGACCACCTGAACTTTCGGGGCATGACCAAACAGCTGTGTCTTGAGCCAGGCACACACATTCAATGATTAAACAGGACACATAGCTTGGGTCAAGCCACAACTTTATTGATTACAGATTAAGGGTTTGGCAAAGCATTGGGAAACTGTTTGACAAGGAGGTCCAGCAATGAACTGGATGAGGAGGTGGACTAGGCCCCAGGTTTAAATGTCCATGGGGTGGACTGGAGCAAAGCCTGCTGGCTCAGTCTGATCTGCCCCGGGGTAGGGCCAGCCTAACAGCCCAGCTGCCATTGGTCATTTGGCAGGCAGGCTGCGATCCACTTCCCATGCATGCATGAAGCTGGAGAGATCCACATAGGCCTGGAAAACCCATTTGCGCATCAGATCCTGGGCTGGCATTGGCACAATCTCATAAAGGCACCTGACCAGAAGATAAGCATCATTATCAGGCAGAAAACGAGATGGTATTGTTGGCCCCAGGCTGGGTGTGACACCAGTTCAAGTGGCTTGGAGTAACTGCAGCCATCTGAAGCCATCAAGTGAATCCTATCCTCTTTCAGGCTGTAGAGCAGCATAGGGGGACGGTCATCTCTTCACTGTGCATGGCAGAATAATGTAAACCATAATACTTTCCTCATTTGCCAGTAGAGTCTATTGAACGAGCATGTGGTTTTATTATGTCCATTGCTTGTTTGGCTCTTTGAGATTTCATCTGTCCTTAATTTTTTATGAGTTTTTGATTGCACCAGTACTTTTATTGTTGTTTGGCATAAGGAGAAATCTCTCCACGTTTATGGAGTGAAGAGGATGGATGGTCTTATCTGCCAGATGATACATAAGTCATGTGGAACTCTGTGGCATGCTGTGTCTCCTCCAGGTGATAAAGATTGTGCCTCCTGAGCAAACACAATTACCAGATCAGAAAAGAATTTAGATATAGGAAAGGCCTGTGCGGTAATTCAATTTTTCTTCCCGCCCAGGTACAATTGTTCTCTACAATTTATTTTCAAGTGATTTGCCCAGTCCAGTGAGAGATGGTAGTCTAATAATGGATAAGGCTGCATTGTTCAATAAGTTTTTGCAGAGAGTTTAAACTTCTCTTTATTCGGTTTCCTTTTATTATGGTTAGTGATGCTCTGGCAGGAAGCACAAGTATGCCATGAAAATGGAGTAATCACTCATGGCAGGAGGAATCAATGTGGTGCCCTTCATCTGTTGGTAGACTCCAGATCTCAACAGCCCCAGAAAGCTTGACCAAATATGATGGAAGTTGTATTCAACAACATATGGAGGTACCATGTCGACTACCTCTGACTTATGGTGATACAAGCTGATACAATTTGAGATGACCTTAACAGACTGAAGATCTGGGCCAAAATGAACAAAGTGATTTTCAGTTGGGACAAATGTAAGTTCTATACAATCAGAAGCACAGATATAGGATGGGGGACACCTGGCTTGTCAAAAGCGCATATGAAAAGGATCTAGGGGTCTTTAGTAGACCACAAGCTTGACATGAGACAACAGTCTGATGCAGCAACAAAAATAGCTAATGCAATTCTAGGCTTTATCAACAGAGGTGTATTGTCCAGATGAAAGGAAGTAAGAGTAGAACTTAGGGGATCTCATTTAAAGACATATTTTCTTTGTATTTCTAAACAAAAACACATACATTGGGACAAAATATCTTTAAAAGTAATTTGGCACACTGTTTTGATATGAGAATTGTATTGAATAATATGGAAAACTGCAGTTTTTGAAGGACATCTGTGGTTCATTTTGCAAAATGATTAGGCAGTTTCACAGTAGCATTCCACCCAAACCAAATTCCTCCTCCACAATGCACACATACATCCCTAAGTAGGACCGACGTATGTTGAATTGTGCCCACGAGCATCACGGTCACTCACCCCTCTCTGTTTATCCCATTTCTTTTTTACACAAGAAAATCTGTTTCCTTTCCAAAAAAGATTTGTAATAGTTACTAAACTTAAGGAGCAGCCTGCCAACTGTCAACTTCAGCTCTCTAGAGATGGCTATAAACATCCTGTAAACTTTTTATTTGTCTTTTCAAAAGAACACTTAAAGGAAAGAAGAAATCAGTTGCAATGAATTAGGAAGCAGCCATAAAGAAGTAGAAGCCACTTTCCTGTGAAGGTTATTTTTTCCAAAAAGGCTTTAAAAGTTTACCGAGGTTGCTATTTCATACAAAGAAAAGTTTTATATCACTGAGAATCCTGAACTTCTTTACCTACCTATCAGTGCTAAGGATGAGAGGAAGAGAGAGATAAGGGTGAAGCATGATGGATGAAGGACAGATCGTGAAACTGAGGCTCCAATACTTTGGCCACCTCATGAGAAGAGAAGACTCCCTGGAAAAGACCCTGATGTTGGGAAAGATGGAGGGCACAAGGAGAAGGGGATGACAGAGGACGAGATGGTTGGACAGTGTTCTCGAAGCTACCAGCATAAGTTTGACCAAACTGTGGGAGGCAGTGGAAGACAGAAGTGCCTGGCATGCTCTGGTCCAGGGGGTCACGAAGAGTCAGACATGACTAAACAACTAAACAACAACAACAAATGATGGATGATGGGAGGTCATTGTCATATCACATGCTGTACAGTGGTACCTCTAGTTACAAACTTAATTCATTCCGGAGGTCCGTTCTTAACCTGAAACTGTTCTTAACTACAGGAGTGCTTTCGCTAATGGGGCCTCTTGCTGCCGCTGTGCCACCAGCACATGATTTGTATTCTCATCCGGGGGCAAAGTTCTCAACTCGAGGAAACTCTTCCAGGTTAGCAGAGTTTGTAACCTGAAGCGTAACTCGAGGTACCACTGTACGCCAGTTCTGCACCGCAGTGGAACACCATTGACAAATACATGTAATGCAATTTTTTGGGTTAGGAATAAGCAGTAGCCACATTTGTCTAAACTGACGTCAGTCTTTTTATCAGCTTTCACGCGCTCAGTGGCCTTATCCACACTGTCAATGGATGATTGTGGGAGGCAGGATTTTGCCCACTGTCCAAGCTCTGGACCTCTTTGTGTTTTGCTGAAGCTATTGTTAGAAAACCCTCCCTCATACATCCAACTTTAGGACGCAGGTGGCGCTGTGGTCTAAACCACTGAGCCTCTTGGGCTTGCCGATCGGAAGGTCAGTGATTTAAATCCCTGTGACGGAGTGAGCTCCTGTTACTCTGCCCCAGCTCCTGCCAACCTAGCAGGTTGAAAGCACGCCAGTGCAAACAGATAAAAAGGTACCATTGTGGCATGAAGGTAAATGGCGTTTCCGTGTGCTCTGGTTTCTGCCACAGTGTTCCATTGTGCCAGTAGCAGTTTAGTCACGCTGGCCACATGACCCAGAAAGCTGTGGATAAATGCTGGCTCCCTCAGCCTGAAAGTGAGATGATCGCCACAACCCCATAATCGCCTTTGACTGGACTTAACCGTCCAGGGGTCATTTACCTTTTAACCTTTTACATACAACTGCATGTGCGTATTAGAATCTGTCCACACATAATCAGGAAGCAAATGGATGGAGTTGATGAGTCTATTTGACAAATAGGAATGACACAGAAATTGAGTGCACCTGGAGAAAATGAATTCTTTTTATGTCTGGATGGCAGATTCTGCCAGAGGCCAATGCAAAGTTTAAGGGGTCGATATTGTGATCACTGGTAGGTCACACAGGAAATTTACCTGTTTGGGGGTGGGGGTGGTGATCTTGTGATGTGGCACGAGGGCATACAATGAAAGCTACAATAGCACTGAGGGTGTCAAAACATTTATATAAAGCGTGTTCTCCCTCGTGGAGAGCACGAGTTGCGTTTGGGGCTGACGAGACACCTCACTGTTGCTAGGCAAATGGTATGGCCATCCTTTAAGCAGGGGCGGGCTGTTACTGGGGAAATCTAGATGTTGCCATTTGTTCATTGATAGCCCTATTTGTTAAATACACTGCACACAGTGACAAACTTCCTCTTTTCGCTGCATGCTTCGGATCACCCACCCTCCCTTCCCTAATTTTAGGCTGTTTGCTTGACCTTGCTATGCTTGTCATGGGGTCGTCTGCTTTGGGGCAGGGGCCCAGTAGGAATTTTGTCCATTTGGCTGATTAGTGTGTGCCATTTGGTTTTTGCCTACTGCGTAGCAAATCGTCACAACTTGTAAGGTTGCAGTTAGGCATTGGTCTGGGAATTGGATGGTGGAGGGGTATGGATTTGGCTGTGCCTGCCCCTCCAAAATGCTGCTGCTGCTGCAAAGGGTTTTCCATTAAAGGAACCCGGGGGCTCACCATGCTTTTGTCCGAAACCCCTTGGCAAGGGGCTAGGGCCACGCAAGCCCGTGGGAGCATTCTGGGGAGAGGTGAGGCATGGTTCCAAGTCCTGTCTCTCTCCCCAGGTGACTTACCCTTGCTGACTTCACGGGGGGTGCGAATGTCAGAGCTGTCCCCTTGCGGGGTCAGTTAGTGCTACCAATGCCTAAGCAACCACTCACATTGCTGTAATTTAATAAAGTTGTGGCCAAAACTATGCCAAAAACTTTAAACAAAAATTAAGTGTCAATTGTGTTTTTCTTCGGGGGTGTCTTGGGGACCTCAACGCACAACCAGCATGCTATGCACTGGGATCAGTGACTGCAGAATCCAGCTTCCTTGCAAACAAATGTTCTACCACTGAACAGTGACACTGTTAGAAATATGTTGGGACTGGCCAAGATTTAGGATTGTGCATATCACCCCTAAATCATTTCATGATGCCAGAATAAAAAATAAATAAATCTCACTGGCTAGACATGTATATATCGCCTACAATGTTGAGAAGCAAAGTTAACGTTTCTAGAAGATGCTTGCTGCAAATACATCTACTTCAGATTTACTGCATTTCTATTTCTATCTTTTATTTGTTTGCATTTGCCAAAATCATTCCTGACATGAGCAGAACATGACACTCATTTATGTAGCTACATTAGTAAGCTCAGCCTTGTTGGTAATTCACTTGCGGGTCTTAGCCAGTTACAAATGATTAACACAGTTTTTAAGCTTTGCCAGGTTCTGGAATAATTTATATGGAAGGATGGATGTCATGTCTATGCAGAATCATGTGAACTGATTATCCTGACAGATTAATAGGCTCCCTTGGAGATTATTGACAGAGGGAGATGTTTCAGTCATCCAAAATCTAGGGCACAATATTTATGGTTACTTGCAAATTCTCAAAATATTGTAGGAACAGGGCCATCTTCCTCAACATGCGGCATAACTCTTTTGCAAGGAAAGGTCTAATAGGATTCTTTTTTTAAAAAAGGAATAAAGATCTCGAAAATCTGATTGCTTATATTGTGACCTTTTAAGAGTCTGAGGAAAAGGCAGAATCATAGAATTGTCAAGTTGGAAAGGGACCATGAGGGTAATCGACTCCAACATCCTACAATGCAGGAATCTTTTGCTCAACTTGAGACTCAAACTCACAACTCTGAGGTTAAGGGTCTCATACTCTACCAACTGAGCTGTAGCTTTGCATGTGTGTGTGTATCTATGTATGTCTTTTATTCCAATTTACGCAGTAATTATATAAAAGAGGTACATATATAAACACAGTTAAAATAATTGTACATAGATGATAGATAATGATGATGATAGATATAGATAGATAGATCGATAATAGAAATGGAAGCAAGAAGAAATACCAATGAAAGAAGAATGGCAGACAAAATTAATGGACTACGCAGAATTGGATAAGATGACAGGAAGGATTCGAAACCTGCGGGACCAGAGATTCACAGAAGATTGGGATAAATATGCGAACTATTTGAAGAGCAACTGTAATCAACAAATTACGCTAGTAGGACGACAAGAAGTTTTGTAAGGAGGAATATATGAAATATTGCAAAGAAGATAAAGAAGAGAGACAGTTATGATATTTAAAAGTAATAGTGAAAGTAAGAAATGTAAATTAAGTGGAAAAGATTGGAAAATTTTCAGATGTGATTAGCGGAAGTAAAAAAAATGGTATAAGATATAAAAGTATGTTTTATAATTGTTGAAAATGATATGTTAAGATGATAGATAGATGTGATAAATATAAAATCAGTTTGAAACAACAGCCCATACATAAAATCAATTCCAATTCAAGACAGATACCAAATGGGATAAACATTTTAGAAAGCTTGTTGAAAGAAAAATGTATTTGGCAAGCACTGAAATGACATTAGAGAAGTCACCTGTCTGATACACAATGGGAGGACATTCCAAAAGGTAGGTGTCACTACACGAAAGGCTCAGTTCTGCAGTGCAGACCTCCTGATTGGATGGCATCTGCAACAAAGAGGGACTTCCAGGTAACCTGGTCCAGAGATTCTTAGGCCTTTGTATGGAAATAGCAGAACATTAAAACTGGCTTGGTGCACTGACATGATATGCATCCGGTGAGGAGCAGCTCTTACCAACCAGGAAGCTCCTCTTTGGTGAAGGCTCTGAAAGGACGTCAGGTCCCAAGATGCATGACGGCCTTATCTCAAGCCCATGTTGGCAAACCATCACCGGAGAGCTCCAATGGATATTTCTCCATTAATGGAGATTGTACACTAATGGACACTTTAAGGGAATCCTGCACACCATTTATAACCTGTGATTAACCTGTGATTAAAAGCAAGGCTACTAATTCTCCAGATACTGAATGGTGTCCAGCATCCCACTGACCGAGAACTAACCAGCATTCCCAAAGTGCTACCAGTGCAAACAGTGGGATATTCAGGATAGTTGCACCTTTTTACACATGGTGCGATAATGAGCAGAGGACTGTAATTGACTAAGCAGTGACCGGGTATTATATTGGGTCAGTAATGAATTGTAGAAATGGGCAGGATAGGAACTGATTGGGCATTACCCAACTCAGTCATACTCAGGGTGGACTTATCAAAACCAATGGACTTAAGTTACATGCATCCAGTGATTTCTTTTTTTTTTTTAAATAATTTTTATTAATTTTCATAAACAAAAACACACAAAAAGACATACACAAACAACACATGACTTCCCCATACCTCCCCTTCACTGCACCCTTGTTTCCAATTTTTTAGCAATCCTTCATTCCATTTTTATATTTAACTTCCCTCAGGTTTTCTTAACTTAAACATTTACAGCTGTAATTCTCTGTTTCTTACCCCTTGACATTTTATCAATCTGAAATTTTACAGCAGTTCTTAAGATATATTTTGAATTTTTTCCAGTCCTCTTCCACTGTCTCTCTCCTCTGATCACGGATTCTGCCGGTCATCTCTGCCAGTCCCAAAAATTCAGTCACCTTCGTCTGCCATTCTTCCAGAGTAGGTAATTCTTGCATCTTCCAATACTTTGCCAAAAGGATTCTTGCTGCTGTAGTTGCATACATAAAAAATGTCCTATCTTTCTTTGGTACCAATTGGCCGACCATGCCCAAGAGAAAAGCCTCCGGTTTCTTTGCAAATGTCCACTTAAGGATTTTCTTGATTTCACTATAGATCATTTCCCAGTAGGCCTTAATCTTTGGGCAGGTCCACCAAAGGTGGTAGAAAGTTCCTTCACATTCGTTACATTTCCAGCATTTATTATTGGGCAAATGGTATATCTTTGCAAGCTTGACTGGGGTCATGTACCACCTATAGATCATTTTCATTATGTTTTCTTTCAAGGCACTACATGCCGTAAATTTAAGGCCTGTGGTCCATAACTGTTCCCAGTCAGCAAACATAATATCATGACCTAAGTCTTGTGCCCATTTGATCATAGCTGATTTAACCGTTTCATCCTGTGTGTTCCATTTCAGCAACAAGTTATACATTTTAGACAGATTCTTAGTATTGGTCTCTAACAATTCTGTTTCCAATTTTGACCTCTCCTTCTGAAATCCTAGTTTCCTGTCCTGCTTAAAAGTCTCATTTATCTGATAATAATGTAACCAGTCTCGAACCTTGGATTTTAGTTTCTCGAAGCTCTGTAATTTAACCTTTTCACCATCATATTCTATAATTTCACAATATTTTGGCCAATTAGAGCATGCATCCAGTGATTTCAATGGGTTTGCTCAGAGCATAACCAACCCTGGTTATCACCCATTGTATATGGAGGGCTCTTAATTCTGAAGACTGCATAGTTTGATGGGGTTTATATCACAGCACGGTATGTCAGTTGGTTCACATGCCTTCTTCATACTGAACTGGCACATGTGAAAGCCCAAGAGATTGTTAAATCAGATTCTTTGTACTCAACGGGCATGTTGGCGAGGGTCCAGCGTTCTAAGCTAGTGCTTCAGGTTTTATGCTGATTCCACAGAGTCAAAGCTAAGAGTCACACAGCTTTCTCCCGCTTCTTCTTTCAAAGCTGATGGAGAGCTGATAATAACTCAGTTTTCAAGACATTAAGAGACAGTTTATTGCAACTTATCCACCTCTGAATCTCCATCAAATGCTTTTGAAGTGCAAAAATAGGATTTGTCAAGATATTATCAGCACAAAGAAGCAATAAATCTGTATGTAGTCTGCATCAGAATGATATTTAAAGCCATTTTAGATATTAATGTCAATCAGCATAACCAGCGACAGGGAGACTGATGCAGAAGTAAATTGTCAAGGCAGTATGTAGGAGTGAGGAACACAAATCCTGTTAGAAATAATCGGCGGGATTTGCACGCATATCTCCCACGCCTAGTATTCCTTCTAATTGATCCTAAAACACATGGAAAACATGATAATTAGAAGGAACAATATCAAAAATAAGTTTAGTGGGGACCAGAAAAACTCCCACTTCTAGTAAAAAGGCCTTATTAGAAATTCAGAAGAGATGCCAATGCAAAGCTATATGCAGATAATGTCTAAAATTAAAGCCAAAGAGAAAATGAGTGTCGGAAAGTATTGTTGGAAGTAACAATTGATTTCAGTGGAGTATCTTGCTGTTTTGGACAGCAGGCTCTTTGGCACAAGTGCTATGAAAGGAAAACGAAGAATATTTAGGAACAAAAATCTGTGTGCCAATAGTAAAAACGTTAACGTTTCAGTAAATGCTACAGGCCCCTGATCATAGGATCATGCAGCCACACACAGGTGGTAAAAGGTACTCCTCAACAGTGATGTAGCATGAAGCATTCACGGGGTGGTTGACCTGGGTACAAAATTGTTAGGAGCGCAAAATTTCAAGACCCGGCGCTGCCTCAATACAGCTACGCACTTCCATCGCTGGGCTCCATTGAAAACGGCTTCTTCATGCAAACCAGGAAGTGACCTCTCCAGACAATGGAATGATTTCTCTTTTCATATCTCTGTGGATGTGTTCTCCTGGGTGATGCAGATGCCATTAACTGGTGGAATGTGCAGGCATACTCTGTCCATTTCCCTCCTTCCCACCCCCCTCCTCCACGTGACCACAGGTGCTGGCAACCCATGCTACGCCACTATCCTTCAAATATGCTTCTGGTCAGGTTGCTGTATCATATCCAGGTTACATGGGTAATGCAAGAGTGGGGAATCCTTTTCAGCTTGAGGACCAGAATCCCTTTTGTGCAACTTTATGGGGTCACAAGCCTGTGGTAGGTAGAACAATGGGAGTAAATGCTTTGTACAATTCGATGGTTTTTATGTACACCCCTCTCTATCCTCCTTCTATCCATTATCAGTTCAGTGATGCTTTCCAGCTAGGCAAAAGCAATCAATCAGGGTGTGAAGCAGGACCTGCGAGGGGGTGTGCTCTGCAGAGAGTCCCAGGGCCCATTTAGAGAAGTCTGGAGGTCCACATTTGCACCCTGGGCTTGAAGTTCCTCACCCCTGGTGCAGTGGATACATACTGTTTATATTGACAGGGTTAACATTATTATTGACTGGCAGTGAAAACTATGAATGTCCAGATCTCTGACAGACTCTCCAAGTGTCCCTATTTTCCAGGGACAGTCCCAGATTTACAGAAGTCTTCCCAGTTTCTGATTTGATCCTGGCATGTCCCACGTTTCCTTAGGACATCCCTATTTTCATTGGAGAAATGTTGGAAGGTACGGCTTGAGAGTCCCTTTTGTCCAAATGCACTTGAATATGCCGTGTTTATTTGTTCCTGTGCTGAAAAGATTATTCCAATGAATTTGGTTTTTTGCCAAGTACTTGGGAGGCATACGTTTTATTACTGTCAATCCCACATCATCTACACACATACTGTTAAACATTTCTTTTTTTTACTTTTAGCCAATACATTTAACATAGTTCAACAAACAGAGCAAATAAGATGCTGATTGCAGGTGTTTCTAAAAAAATAAAATAAAAAATGACTGGTTTTGTTTTAATCCACTACATGCTAATTTATACTTCTAATAAAGAGTTCACAATCCACCTCATTTTAAGTGCATTGAAGTTCTTAATTATTTTATTGGGAGATTTAAACACAGCCTTCTTTTTAAATCAATAGGTTTTAGGAGTGCTTAACTTTGGCTGGATTGTTTCCAGAATGCTTTTTAGTTAAATGTCAGCTAAATAATAAATTCCAGAAACAGAGATGCTGACCCCTCCAATTCTGTTGGGCAGATTTTTCCTTACATAATCCTTGACAGGTGGTATCTTTTCGCATTTACCTGGTGATGGAATGAATGCATTCTCAACCTCTACAAAAAAACCCCCCAAAACTTTCCTGCTTTCTAACTTCCTCAGTTCCAAGGTCAAGTCTTCACTGAGTCTGAGTCTACATGGGCCTTGGCATAGTTACATCCTGATAAAATGACCATACATGTGCAAAAACAGATATCCATGGGACGTTTATTGCTTGTAGTTTATCATGGATGGCCATAATCCACCCAGAGCAAATATTTCTAGAGTGCCTAAATTAGTATTTACTAAATTGCTAGTTGGCAATCAATTTGTATTCACTGGCATGTTGGTAAATACAGGTTAATTGCAATCAATTAACAGCTCTTATATTGGATCAAAACTCTAATTTAGACACAATGCTAATAGAATTCTCTGTCCCTCTATATAATTTACTTTACTGTAGTAACAGTTGAAAGCCTGTGGATTTTTCTTAAAGAAGGACATGGGTCTGCCAAAATACTTCTGGGATGTGTATATATTTAAAACATGGGCCCAAATGATCTTATTAGCAGCATTGGTATTTGTCATAGTGCCTTTGTCTGCTCTCGCATTCCATGGGGAAGCGAGTGCCAGACCACCAGGCAAACTGCAGGTGAGAGCCTGGTTCCTCTTCCAACTGAAGAGGAATGCAGAAAATGAAATTCCCTCAACATTTTCTGGTTATCTCCGTCTGTCTATCTCCTGTGGTGTCAGGGGAGACGTCCATTCCCTGGCACACAGGAAACAGGAAGCCCCAGTGTGGTGTAGTGGTTAGGAGCGGTAGACTCGTAATCTGGTGAACCGGGATCGCTTCCCCGCTCCTCCACATGCAGCTGCTGGGTGACCTTGGGCTAGTCACACTTCTCTGAAGTCCCTCAGCCCCACTCACCTCACAGAGTGTTTGTTGTGGGGGAGGAAGGGAAAGGAGAATGTTAGCCGCTTTGAGACTCCTTAGGGTAGTGATAAAGTGGGATATCAAATCAAAACTCTTCCTCTTCATCATCCAGCCTCTTGTTATGAGAGTGATCAGTCAGATGCCTGTGGCAAACCTGCAAGTGGGATCTGAGCATAAGAACACTCTTCCATCCTGTGGTTTTCCCCATCTGGTATTCAGAAGCATTGCTACCTCCAGCTGTGAAGAGAGATCTAGTCATTGAGATCCTTCTCTGTTAATTTGTCTCATCCTTTTTGGTGGCTATCATTGCCTCCTGTGGGACTGAGGTCCATCATTTAGCTGCATGAAGAAGTACTATGCCAAACCTTCTAACATTCAGCTTCATAAAATGTTCCCAAATTTTAGTGTTATGAAAGAAGGAGAAAACCTTTTCTCTAGCCACTATCTCAAAAACAGCATCATTTTACGCATTTCGATCATGCCTCCACTTTCATGTGTTTTCTCTAAACTAAAAAGTCCCAAATGTATTATTCTTTCTTCATAGGCGAGTTGCTACATTGCCTTCAAGATCTTGGCTGCCTCGGCCCAGTATACCTGAAGGAGCGTCTCCACCCCCATCGTTCTGCCCAGACACTGAGGTCCAGCTCCGAGGGCCTTCTGATGGTTCCCTCACTGCGAGAAGCCAAGTTACAGGGAACCAGGGAGAGGGCCTTCTCGGTAGTGGCGCCTGCCCTGTGAAATGCCCTCCCATCAGATGTCAAACAACTACCTGACATTTAGAAAACACCTAAAGGCAGCCCTGTTTAGGGAAGTTTTTAATGTGTGACATTTTAATGTATTTTTAATCTTTGTTGGAAGCCACCCAGAGTGGCTGGGGAAACCTAGCCAGATGGGCGGGGTACAAATAATAAATTATTATGATTATGATTTGCTGAACTTTTCCCAACTCTACCACATCCTTTTTGAAGTGAGGTGAACAGAACCATTCACAGCATTCCAAATCTGCTTGCATCATAGGTATAAGCCCCACATGAAGTCAATCTTCTCCTTTCTGGAGAACTTGGTTTCTTAAAGGACCAAATATCTAACCTGAAGATGGGCACTCCTCCTACATTCCGTGGCCTCCTGGCTGGTCCACTTCATCTACTGTTGGACTGGTAAGGCATTTGGTTCCTCGGGTTCATGGAAGGGCACCCTGGCTTTGGCTCCTAGGCCACAGTGCAGTGGTAGTTCTGCAGTATCTGCTTCTGCATCCTGGTCACTACCAGACTCCAGATTCTTGACACCTGCCATTTTAATTAACCCAAGATGCAGAGACCCAGTGTACAGCACAAATCTATGAGAACGAACCCTGATCAGACTTCCTGTCATTTCCAGGTGTATAGCCTTATTCTATAATGAATATATCTATCATTATTGAGTTATTCTTTATATTCCTTCTAAGACATTCTTACAACAGTTAGTACCTTTTGACTTATTTCTCATATTTCACTATATAAGGGTCAATCAATGCTGCCATAGATGTTATACCACTGTTATAATTTCATAAATATTTCTTATATTTATCCCATTTTTGTACAAATACTTGTGTTGCTTTTCAAACTATTAGTAAGTTGCTCCATTTCTACATATTCCTGTAATTTATTTTGCCAGTCCGTTATGGTTGGAACATTTTCCCCCTTTCCAGTTCATTGCTATCAATGTTCAAGCTGTAGCCGTGGCATGTAGAAAAAATTCTCTCAAAATTTTTGGAATATTGTTGCCGAGAATACTTAGCAACAATAAGAATTATAGAATAAGGCTATACACTGGGAAATGATAGGAAGTCCAACTACACCTTTTTCTTTTTTCCTGGTTTTTTCTTTCTTTAATTCATGATAATAAATAGATAAGACGACAAAAGATAGTAAAAATATGAATCAGTTTAATTTATGTAAGTAAACATAATACTACTTGTATATGGTTTTTGCTTACATGGAATATATATATGTTTACTCAAGAAGATGTACAATACATATGTATATGTTATACAAGATATGCTATATGAAATGTGTCATATGATATGACATTGTTAATAAAGCAAAAAAAGGGGGGGGGAGAATAAACCCTGATCATTGTGAGCAATAATGAAACCTCTGAAGAACTGGTAAAATAATTTGGGTTTCTTTGCACTTTAGGTAGATAGACACAGGGGCTGCACTGTGTCAATCCATTCAGGATTCCTAGATTTGGTGTGAATTTTGTATACAGGGATCGCCATGGGCATCTCTGAAACTCTGGAGTGTTAAACAGCATTCTCACTGTGCTTTTTCTTCTTCACACATTTGAATCAAAAAAGTTACGAAGTGCTGGATATTAAACAACAAATGGCGATATCATTTTCCGTGATATTCACCCTGAGCAAAAGCTCCACCACTTTGGGGATAACGTGGCACAGAACTTTGTTCACAGTTTGACGGAAGTAAAATATTAAAGCAATTTCAGATCAGCAAAATGTCACTCTTCTGGCAGCTTCTGCAGGAGGCAATGTTTCACTACCAAAGTCCTGTTCTCAAGCAAACTCGTGATTGCTTCCTCAATGCCATTTTTAAATATCAGGACCACATCACCCCACCCTTGAGATTGAACTCTGAGACTAGGAATGGTTGTAATCTTCTTTGAAATACAAGGTGTTCAATTGGCATTGTGGCATCATGACCTAGTTCATTTCTCCGATGCAACCTATGTTTGTTTCATCGGGATCAGGCAACCTGAAAACTGCACTTTCCTCTTCTGTTATTTATACAATACATAAAAGTAATGCCCTGTAATGTGCTATCACTGTGTTCCTGTTCTGAAAGTTTGGCCTTGTCTGTAGAATTCCGTGAGACATTTGAAATGATAAACTGCGTTGATTGCCACTAAATCACCATCTGATGACAGTTTTGCAACAACTTTGTTGCCCCTCAGCCCTGCTGCAACTTTTGTGTGTGATTGTGAAGGCTGAATGTCATTGCCTCTTTGTTTACCTTTATCACTTCCATCACAGAAAAGACACTGGGTGTCAACTTTTTCATTTGCAGTAGAGCCTGCCGCTTCTCCTGGTGTTAACAGGACTTGCTGAACAACTTTGTAGACCTTGTTTGTGTGCCCGGTAAGATTTGTACTGTTAAGAGATCTGAGTGATCCATGTCACAATGCAAGTGTGTTGCTACATTAGGGGAAGAATTGTAACTCATTGATAGAGACCACACTCCTTATGTAGATGTTCTAATCCAGGGATGTCCAACTTCCAATAGACTGCGATCTACTCACAGTATAAAAAAACTGGCAGTGATCTACCCATTGTCGTTGGATGGACAATGCGGGAAGGGGATCACTGGGGGGACAGAGATCTACCAGGATCTACCAGGAACACCATGTGATCTACCAGCGGATCACGATCTGCCTGTTGGACATGCCTGTTGACTAATCCACTGTTTGAGTCCTTCCCTCCAGAGCAGGAGAAAATAAGCTTGTTCCCTCTTCCATGTGACAGCCCTTGAGATATTTGAAGATGGCTATAATATCATCACCTTGCCAACAAAGACATCACCTTGCCAACTAAGGTCTGTATAGTAAAAGCTATGGTTTTCCCAGTAGTGATGTATGGAAGTGAAAGCTGGACCATAAAGAAGGCTGATCGCCAAAGAATTGATGCTTTTGAATTATGGTGCTGGAGGAGACTCTTGAGAGTCCCATGGACTGCAAGAAGATCAAACCTATCCATTCTTAAGGAAATCAGCCCTGAGTGCTCACTGGAAGGACAGATCGTGAAGCTGAGGCTCCAATACTTTGGCCACCTCATGAGAAGAGAAGACTCCATGGAAAAGACCCTGATGTTGGGAAAGATGGAGGGCACAAGGAGAAGGGGACGACAGAGGATGAGATGGTTGGATAGTGTTCTCGAAGCTACCAGCATGAGTTTGACCAAACTGTGGGAGGCAGTGGAAGACAGGAGTGCCTGGCGTGCTCTGGTCCATGGGGTCACGAAAAGTCGGACATGACTAAACGACTAAACAATAACAACAACATAATATCTCCTCTCAATCTGCTCTTTTCCAGGCTTAACATACCCAGCTCCTTCAACTTTTTGGCTTGGTTTACAGACCCTTGATCATCTTGGTTGCCCTCCTCTGTACATGTTCCAGCTTATCTCACTTTCAGCTAGCTACCTTTTGGAAGGCCAAAGGATAGCTACAGTTTTTCTTAAGTGTGAGATTAATTATATTTAATAAACAAGAACTCCTACTACCGATTGTTATGAGATGTCACTTTTGATATACAGCTTTTCATCAATATGTGAATAATGGATAATGCCAATTAAATACTTCCCCTTGTCTTAACTTTTTGTTGCAAAACACTCCATTTGAAAACTGGTGAGTGATACAGAAATCCTTTAAATAAATAAACTACCTCAATGGATCAGCCCCAAATGGCTGGGGAGAGGGACAAGTTCTAAGTAGAGATTTTTGAAGTTGAGACACACACCTCTAATTGCCTGTGTTTCTTACGGCAAGAGGGGAAATAATTTGCTAGCTTTGAATGCAAATCAAAATTGAACATAACCTCTAAAGACACAATCCAGTCAAAAGTAAGTATCAAATATCATTGAGTGAAAGTCTTCCAATAAAACTAATGGGAGTTAAAAATATCTGGATTGTGTCCAAGTCACTTTGTCGTCAAATTGAGAGCATCAGGAGGGAATTGATTAAAATGTACTGCCCTATCAGTGACAATTTCTTTGTTTATTTGCTAGAAACAGGAATAGGAGGAAAATTAGAACTGTGCTTCAGTTTGCTCTCTTTCCATACAAATTGCAAATAAATTAGACTGAATTAATTCCACCACCCAATGGCATATTTTAATGAAATATGTGTTATTTCCACACATAGTCCTTACACATAGCCTATAAGAAAATGCTGTATATAAATTCAATTAGAAAAGGAAGGGGGAAATTGAGACTGCTGATCATTCCCTGAGAGCATGTAACAGCACTTTCTGGGCTTGTCTCTCTTATCAGTCTATTACATGGAATATGTCCTGTTACCAGACTTCAAATGGCTTTGTGGATTAACATGAGGAGTGGACAGAACTTCAATAACAAATAACTTCCAAACACCTATTTCTCTCTTTTCTTATCAGTGGACTGTACTTGAGTGACAGCATCCATCTCACCAGAAGCATGTTGCTCAGTCTTTGCACCTTCTCCAACACAAAACATTAATATAGCCTCAAACGATTTTGAGACAATATGAAGACGGAGACCTTATTTGGTTCCTTACTGTATCAAACAGCTCTTCTGTGACAAGTGTAAGATCGACACTTGAAGTATGGCCTCTCCCCGCCTGTCAGAAACATCCCAGGAGCAAAACCAAACTCTAAGATAATGTGGCCAAGCACCAGCATTTTGCATGAAGAAGGTCATGAGTGTAGTGGCCTAGCATGTGAGGGACCATAGGGGCAGTGGTCCCGAGGGCAAAATTGTCAGGAGTGCAAAATTTCAACACTCGGTGCTGCCTTAATACAGCTGCACTCTTCTGTTGCTGGAGTCCATTGAAAATGGCTTATCCATGAGAACCAGGAAGCGACCTCTCCAGACAACATGCAATGGCTTGGGTCTCTCTCACAGATGTGAGACAACTCCGGCAGTAATTTTCTCAGATTTATTACTCAAACACACAAATCGTCACAGAGCTCAGTCACTCAGTGTCCTCCTCTGATTCTGCAGCTGCTGAGACTGAACTCCACTCCTTCCTCTTCCAGCAATAGAGCCCCCACTTTCGCTTTCTTTCCCGTTCCCACCTCTCTCAAACTCTCTGGAGTCTATGAGTTTTTGGATAGGCTATTTCTGGTCTCCCCGACTCTGAGTCTGAGCATAAACTGACAATCTGTGTTTTCCCACTCGGACGCCCCCTTCCCTGCTCTCTCTTCTCGGAGATCAGGTTACTACTGCAGTCTGCCTCCTCTTGTCCATTTCCACATTCTAGACTAATCTCTTCTCCCTGATTGCCAGCGGTCTCAGCCTCTGTCAGCGACGGGACGTTGCTGACACAACAGAACAACTCTTCTTATTTCTGTGGCAATCTTCTGGGTGACATAGACACTATTAGACTTTTGAATGTGAATGTGTACTCCATTCGTTTTTCTTCCTCTCCGCCTTCTGCATGGCCCCGGGCATTGGCAACCCACACTACACCACTGCCCAGGTGCAATCCCTGACATCTCCAAGTGGGGTTGGAAACCCTGGAGAGCCACTACCAGTCACTGTAAACAATACTAAGCTAGATGGATTAATGTTCTGACGCAGGACTAATCCATACTGGTGAGTTATAAATGCATTGTTGAACGTGACACCAAGGGGTGCTGTAAAGCAGTCAATGGAAAATTTCATTGAGCGCTATACCATGGAAGCTTGGTTCTCGAACAGCTCCTTTCCCAAACATTTCGGTTCCTGAATGTCGAAAATCTGGAAGTAAGTGTCTGGTTTTTTAACATTCCTCGGAACCCGAACGTCCGACGTGGCTTCCGATCTGCAAAAAGCCTAGCTGTTAGCCAATTGGAAGCCACGGCTTGGAATTCGAACATTTCAGAAGTCAAACATCCTTCCTTTTTAAAAATAAAAAAAGATTCATGTAGACCAAGTCTCAGAATAAGACAGGCTCCTATGTTCCTAAGTGCATTTAGTTTAAACAGTGAAGCAGCTTTTGTTTGCCTGTGTAACTGGAAGGAGACCAAAAACTGCATATATACTAATCAGAAGCACACATTGTTGTGCTATATGGTATATAGGCTGGGTGCAGGATTAAACCATAGAAAGGCTCCAGCGAAAGTATAGCACTAGTGAAAATGGACTTTCCCCATCTTTTCTTCCATGCCATTCCCACATCTGCTCTGAAAGAACAGATTTAGTGGGTGGAAAGGGGAATAACATTAAGTTAAGCAGGCTCTTCTTTGTGCTGCATTGAATGCAACCCTGGTTTACTGCAATGTGCTCTACATGTGCTCTTCAGCTATGTCTGAAGAGCCTTCAGCTGGCTCAGTGCTGTGACCGGTACCTGTTCGGGAGACCTTGCTAAACCTATCCTAGAGCAATCGATTGCAAGGCCCAAAGTGCCTTTCAATGATTACCTTTAAAGCTCTAAATGGCATTCATCCAGGATACCTGAGGGACAAGCCTGTCCATTCATTTAGGTAAAGCAGGGAGATCCCTCTCTCTACTACACCTGTTTTGGAGGCACACCTAGTAGAGACAAGAGACAGGGTTTTGTGGGTGGCCATCAGAAGGTGGACATTATTGGTCCCCACCCAAACAACAATGGCTGTATGACTTTATTTTTAAAGGTGTGGGTATTTTTTCTAAAGAAAACTAACTGTTCACCTGATATTACATTTCTGATCAGTCATGGATGATTAATTTGACTTTCTCTGAGTAATCCTGAAGCAGGGCTTTTATTTATCCAAGTGGTTAAGTGTCTCTAAAGTCAGGGCACTTTGAATTCTTAAGTACTTTGCAAGTGATATTAAGCTAAATGAATGAATCAAGGCTTTTTCATAAGGCCTCCTACACACTGCTGTTCATATACCTTCCAAAATGTGCTCATAATGAATTGTTGGTTCCAAATTTTTGTGCCTTGGAACAAAGGGGAAATGTAAGAAAAGGGCGCAAGTTACATAAAATATAGGCTTCGTGACACATTCTGGAAGAACAAAAAAATCCTTCCAGTAGCACCTTAAAGACCAACTAAGTTAGTTCTAGGTATGAGCTTTCGTGTGCATGCACGCTTCTTCAGATACACAAAAGCTCATACCTAGAACTAACTTAGTTGGTCTTTAAGGTGCTACTGGAAGGAATTTTTTGTTTTGACTATGGCAGACCAACACGGCTACCTATCTGTAACATTCTGGAAGTTGAGAAACTTTCAATTCTCTGCGATTTTCATCAAAGATATCATGGAGAGACCTTCATTTTACAATTTGTTAATCTATCAGGAGGGAGAATCATGTTTTCTCCATGTGGGGTTCACAATTCTGCAAGGTAATAGGGCAAATGAATGGACAATAAATAACTTGACATGTCAAAGAACACTCTCATCAGAGCAATGGACCCACACAGCCTGAGCCCATGGGGCAGCAGGTAGCTCTTACTTTAATTCTGCCAACCCCACAGCCAGCTGTCTAACCACGCTACTAGAATTGTCACTACTGATTTGGGCAGCAGTGGCTATGTGGGGGGCATAGCATTCTTTTACTATTGCTGCCAGCACTGTGCTCATTCGGATGATGTTTCAGGATGTGGTGGTGGTGAGGTCAGGAGAGCTCCAAGCTGGTGACAGAAGAGGTAGCTCACCTCTCTTACCATCCCAATAAGTACAACACATCTGGAAGGATGTCACTGCCTCTACTGTGCCTCCAAAACCACTTCTGGGTTGAGGTCACACAATATCAGTGAAGAATACATTTTCCCAATGCAGCAGTCTGTGGGGAAAAATGTCTTTCATTCATGCCCAGTAATGTCCAGGTCTTTGAAGCAACAGCAAAAGGAGCAACAGGAATTCTGCCAGCTAAATTCCAAATCCTGACAAAAGGAGCAAGACTAGGAGAACTTAAAATCAGATCTCTCTGGCGGGTTTCAGTCATTCCTTGTAATAGCAAAACAGTCAAATATTTGTAGAGAAGGTGTATCCTTTCACCTGTAAATTGCCTCCTAAAATATTTAACATTCTGAGGAAGGGTCCTGTTATTTCAACCTGTCTGTGGGGTCAGTTTCACACGTTAGGGTTGCTATAAGACCATACATACAATAATAACCTCTTATATTCGTTGGGCTCCTTGACATAATCTAAAGCTTTCTTTCCGAAAACCTTGCCTGCCCTCCACAGGGTTGAGTGCCCTTAGGGAGGTTTTAAATTACACCTCATTTTTCTAGCTTCAGAGACTCTGGCCTACAATTTGTAATATTCAACATCATTAATCCATTTTAATTAAAACTTGACTGCAAAAATTCATCCCAGTCTCGGTTCTGCCAGAGCCAGTGGGGGTTTACACCAGCAAACACTTTGGTCCTCCAACTGCCCGTCCAACTCTGAATGTTCATTTATTTTCCTCTTCCAGCTCATTCTGGATATTCGCATCCTAATTTGAGAAAGAAAGAGCATTCACTAACGACTTCACAAGCACTATTAGCTGTGATACTTCTTTTTTTTACTTCTTTTTTTTTTTACATATTTAACCAGCCAATTCTCTTCCCATATCATTTAACATTTTGAAACCAGCAATAAACTACTGCTAATGTATCATTACTAGCTGTAAACACATGAGACTCAAGTCACCCAAAATAACCTATCTCCTGTGAAAGTAGTGGAAGATTACACATTTTGGCTCCATGCACTGCCAACCTACTCATCAGCAATTTGGCCGAGCTGTAGAAGCCTCTCTTTCCTGATGAGGAATTTATTAAAAGTACGTCTCTCTCTTACAGCCTCTGAGTTTTTAAAATATAATATTCTGGGGGCCCTATATAGCTATCAGGAATAGCAGGATCAGGGGGACATGGGTCCTGATCCAGCTGTACGCATGCTAGGCACACATACTTACTTTGGGAACAGGCCCCATGGGTTTCAGGGGTTCCTGCTCCTAAGTAGTGCAGGTTCTAGTGGGGTTACTCCTGAAATAACCTGTTAAAAGATTAACACTTCTGGTGGTAACTTACTATTTATTTATTCCCTCACCTTGTCACCCTCCCCCAGCTTTTAGAACATGTGCCATAGCTGCTCAGAAGTAAGTCTTATTTAATTCAAAGGGCCTTACTGTGGGATGTGATACATAAGTAGCAGTCAAGTACAACATTCCTTGTTTTCCTAGAGTGGACATGCGAGGGAATCTTCCTGTTTCCTCCTGGCCTGGAGCATCCTTCCTCTTGCATGTGACTAGATGTGGGTGTGACCTTACCTGCCCAGGTAACAAAAGGGCAAGCCATGCAGCACACCCTCTCTCTTTGACTTCCTCCGTCGTTTGAGCTTCTTTTACCTAGAAATGCTCAGCTGGCTCTCAGCCAACAGAGGACACTGGGATTATCCTATTATCCCTGACCGCTGGTCCTGTTAGCTAGGGATGATGGGAGTTCATCTGGAGGGCCGAGTTTGGCCACCACTGCCATATGGGATAGCTCCACATGTATATACTTTGTAATTAAGTCTGCCTTCAGGGATCCAACTGTGAACTGATGATGTGAGTAAACCTCTTTTATATACAGTGGTACCTCAGGTTACATATGCTTCAGGTTACATACGCTTCAGGTTACAGACTCCGCTAACCCAGAAATAGTGCTTCAGGTTAAGAAATTTGCTTCAGGATGAGAACAGAAATCGTGCTCCGGCGGTGTGGCAGCAGCAGGAGGCCCCATTAGCTAAAGTGGTTAGCCTCAAACGCAGCCCCACGTAGAGCGAGTTACAATAATCAAGCCTGGAGGTGACCATCGTGTGGATCACAGTGGTTAGGTCAGGGCGAGAGAGGTAAGGAGCCAACTGCTTAGCTTGGCGGAGATGAAAAATGCCGCCTTTGTTACACCCAAACTCTTAACCCCTGCAACCCATTGCATCCATTATAAGCTCCTCCTCACAATCACCTCCCTCAAATCATTATGCCTGTCTCCCTCCATGTCATCCCGGAAATTCATATGAAAGCACACAACCCTCTCCCACCTACCCCAATCAAAGTGCAATGAAATCAAACCTGCCTTACTTCCCTCATCACTGTATTAAAATTAAAATTAAAATGAGTAAGTTGCCTCCTTCCTTCGACAGTGACATCATCAGGAGGAGACGCATTTCTAATTTTTCTAACACGGCTTGATGCTGCTCACATTCCCAGAGTGATGCAAGAAGGTAAAGGGCTCTTAAATAAGTTGATATTTAGAAGAATCATATCCTGATGTGTTCAGCTTTCCTATAACTGTCACATGAAAAGTTATCACCCCCACCCATGGTTCCTCATTGTAAATAGTATTATTAACACTGTATTACTTAATTCCTTTATTGGGAGAGAAATATGTGAGGATAGCATTTGGAGTTTACTATCCACTACTCCACATTTCTGTCCATATCTTTTCTCTAGTAATTCTCCTCTCCATGCCTTACTGTTCCCGAATTAGCATTAAGCCCAACTGGTCATTTCGGTTAAGCTTCTTTATCACAAACCTCACAATGCAACCTGCATTTAAGTTTTAAAAGCCTCTGCATTTCCGAAAATCAAAAGAGTTTAGAATATAATACAGCTACAACATTTTCTTTCACTCTCTTTAAGAAGAGGGGGGAAAGAAAACATTTTGAAGATATAAATTACAGGAATAAATGAGTGCCTCCCCCAAACACCGGCCACAATATTAAGAATATAGTATATCTGCTAGACATAAACATTATTTTGTGGGTTATTATTTTTATTTTATTTTTTAAAAAATATTTATTTATTTATTTATTTGCATTACCTTTGCTAAGCCAGGCTCATTTCATGCCTTGGTGAGTTAAAGTTGTTTATGGCGCTGTTTTCCTTATCGCCCGGGAACATGTTGAGAATTCCTGTCACTTATCTGTCTTCAAGGACTTATGTCCTGGACCTGAGCTCTCCATAGAGGTTGGAGAGAATGCCTTTGTTTCACGCCACCAGAGAGCACTGTTGTATTGTCAAGTCTGCCTCTCCTTTTTTTCCCCTTCCAGACATTAGCTATAGCAATGAGAACTAGGGAGACAAATAAAACTTTGCTAAATATGCCTTATTTCGTACCATATGACAAATGTCACTGGTGCAGAAGGCATAATAAATCAGTTGGTCTTTTTCTTCTTTCTTTCTTTCTTTCTTTCTTTCTTTCTTTCTTTCTTTCTTTCTTTCTTTCTTTCTTTTTCTGGAGGGGTGTCTGGAGCTTGGCATTCCTTTGACATTCTTCCCCTTCATAAATAAATGAGAAGTCCAGTGTTCCCAAGGTTGCAATTAGCAGCTTCGCTTCCACTATACTTCCATAAATGCAGCTCTGTTTGCTAGCCCAGTGGCTTGGCTGTATGCTGGGAACTCCCTCAGGGGATGGGTGTCAAAGCCTCATTTCAGATTGCTCCATCTTAGAGTAAAGAGAACACAAACAGGCCACAGAGGTAATAAGCTTGGAAGCACAGGGACATGCTGTGTGAGCTCACGACTCTTGCGCCAATCAATCCACCTTTGTGGAGGCTGTTCATCTATGCTTCTAGCTTAAGGCATTGCTTAGGCATTGCTTCGGTGTTCTCAAAGGTCAAGGAATCTGAGCTGGAAGTAGGAGGCAAAACGATTTCAACACCAAGGCCATTAGGATGGTCAAGGAAACAGATGGCTGTATGGCCACCAGACAATCTCATTGCCTTTTGTGGATTTTCCCATTGCAATCACATCTCTCACAAAGAGAAGTGGTGGAGTGCTAAAGAAACTAATGATCTGAAAGGAATGTATCTGGCTGGCTTAAAAAATAATAATTCTAAGCTTAATGTTGTGTTTTAATGAATGAGACTTGTATCCAATGTAGTGCTGCGTAAGGCTCATGCCGGAGCAAAGATTTATGCTTACTCAATGGGACTTTTCCCTCTCCTCTCCTGTGTACCCCCTACCATAGCTGTCAATGTTTCCCTTTTTTTAAGGGAAATTCCCTTATTCCGAATAGGATTCCTCACAAGAAAAGGGAAAAGTTGACAGCTGTGCCCCCTATATCTGTTCTGGAGATTCCCCCCAACCCTCCAGAGAAGATTTGGGCAGAATGTGGGGTGTGCATGGTGGAGGGGAGAAGGAGAAATCCCCATAGCAGAAGTGGGGATCACTGCAATAATGGAACAAGTGATTTGGATACCATGCTCATGAATATTTTCACTTGCTTCTAGAGATATGTGATGCTTAGCCTTTCCTTTCCAAGACATGTTGAATTTTTTTAAGCTGCCTCGAAATCTGTGCAGCTGTTGCAGCTGAGCTGGATACATTGAAATCATGCTTTTTAAATTTTTATTTAAAGCAACCAAATCTTTTGCTATCTAAGGCAGAAGGAACACACAAATCTTGACACAGTCTAGAATTTACAGAAATCTACGATGAGAATAAATAAAGCAAAACATTTGCCTGGTAGAATGAGCTGTCTCACTGCTTAGTACGTCTTCTGATTAAGCAGCCTATAAATATTTTTAAAGGAATAAAATAAAATATACCTATAAGGATATAACACGCTATAGCAAAATACTGAAACTCTGAAAATCTCAAAGTTTCCACTCAAGAAGGAAACAAGAGGAATTCTTTCTCCCCTGCCACCTCATGATGGCAAGTGGCTGGGCTCAGAGAAAATACAGGCTGTAAAGTTGCAAAGTAAGACATTTCTGACCACCCAGCTTTCAATCTGATTATTTACTATTAGCATAAACCTATGTGTGCCCTCTTAGATAGGTAAAGGGACCCCTGACCATTTGGTCCAGTCGTGACCGACTCTGGGGTTGTGGCGCTCATCTCGCTTTATTGGCCGAGGGAGCCGGCGTACAGCTTCTGGGTCATGTGGCCAGGATGACTAAGCTGCTTCTGGCGAACCAGAGCAGTGCATGGAAACGCTGTTTACCTTCCCACCAGAGTGGTACCTATTTATTTACTTGCACTTTGACGTGCTTTCGAACTGCTAGGTTGGCAGGAGCAGGGACTGCGCAACAGGAGCTCATCCCGTCGTGGGGATTCGAACCGCTGTTCGGCAAGTCCTAGGCTCTGTGGTTTAACCCACAGCATCACCTGCGTCCCTGCCCTCTTAGATACCATTGTGTTAAATGATACTCAGAGCTCATCCACACTTCAGCTTATCCTTTCTAGGCATGGTTCCAAGTGGTCTTCCCTTTGTGGAAAACCCTATTGTCATTCCCTCCCCCAATTCAGTGCTAAAACATGGATTTTCCTGGGGGGGGGCACCGGGGCAAATGGAATTGTAGATGAGCCCTTACTCCCAGGTAAGTGTCCATAGTAGGCATATAGTGTCCTCAATATGCAGATGAACTGTAACTCCCACCATTCCTGACCATTGGCTGAATCCAACAGCATCTAGAGCAGCAGTTCTCAACCTGTGGGTCCCCAGATGTTGTTGGACTACAACTCCCATCATCCCTAGCTACCAAGGCCAGAGCTCAGGGATAATGGGAGTTGTAGTCCAACAACATCTGGAGACCCACAGGTTGAGAACCGCTGATCTACAGGGTACCAAGTTGTCTATCGCTAATGTATAGTCCTGTAGACTTTCTCATTTACTTAATGCTATATACGAGTCATTATTCTGCCCAGAGATATCTGTACTATAGAGCCTTTCTGAATTACAGAATCCCTTTGTCAGAACAATGAAATATAACCAGTTAGTCATTAAACAATGATGGATTTTATTTTTCCTTTTTTGAATTTCTGTGAATATTCCAGAAAGGATTTACTGGCATTTGTCATTATGCTGAAGCTGAAACATTGGGAAAACATCTTAAACTACTAAGAGGACTGGAATTTTTGCAAGAGATGGCAGCTAATGAATGACACAATAAGAGCCTAGAGTTTTTCATACATACACCAGTGACAAGTGCAAAGACAACAGCCCAAGACTATATTGTCACCTTTGTTAGAACTGAATAGCACATTCATGCTATTTAAATTTATAGAAGTGAGTTTGGCTGAGGGGTGGGGAAATGTTTGAGGTAAATGATGAATAAGCTGTCTAAAAAAATGAGAGACCTTCACCTAGTTTACACATCTTAGAGCTGATTAGGATCTCAAAACATGGCACAGAACTAGATTCTAGTGGAAAAGATAGTTTGGGCTAATAAGGATTGACTAGAGGTCATTTGAGGTCCATGATGTATCCTTAGCCTAGTGTTAAAGGAAATTGTGCTAATGTTGCTGTAGATCAGGCATAGGCAAACTTGGCCCTCCAGATGTTTGGGGACTACAACTTCCATCATCCCTGACCACTGGTCCTGTTAGCTAGGGATGTTGGGAGTTGTAGACCCAAAACATCTGGAGGGCAGGTTTGCTTATGTCTGTGGTAGATGAATCAATGTCAATCATTTCCATTTAATTTAGTTTAATTCCCCTCCACCAAAGGGGAAAGAGGGAACCTGGTTGTCTCCATAGAGTTGCATTATGTCAGGACTATATAAAATCTAGCCAACTTTTAGAGATCTTGTTTCATATGGTTTTGTGCAGTTCTTATTGATATAATTGAATGAGTTAGAAAGAGGTTGACTCTTGAAATAATGTAGATGATCAGCCACAGGCTCTTATGCCCTCTTCTCCTTCTGTCTATGATTATGATATCCCTTCATCTTAGTATCTCCAGCTTGAATGGCTCCCATTCCCTTTAGTAATTATTGGCTCGTTCCATTTCAGGTCCCAACTCAGTGATGTTATTGTACCCTGTGGGGTTGATAAGCTTGTGTTATAATGACTTCTTTCTCCTTTGCAAAAATCCTTTTTGCAGTGGAGTGGCATTGACATGAAAATTTCCTCCACATCACTTGTGGAAATCAAGCATTAACAAGAATCTTAATAAGTGCAATCATATTTTAATCCAAAACCATTCTGAGTTGAGTACTTTAATCAAAACTCCTTCCAGTGCTTGCAGAAAAATAGAGTACTTTGATGAAGTTATTCAAATTGCTTCTCTTCAAAAATAGGTCATTGGGGTGCAAGAGAGGAGAAAAACCATGCAGTCCCTCATTTCAGAAGTGCTTCCTTTGAAACTTGTTTCTCAGTTTCTATGTATATAGGAGTGCCATTCACTAAGAATTACTCCCATACAAGTCCCATTGAAATAAAATAGTATTTGCAGAGGAACAAGTGTCTAGTGGACTGGGACTTATAATTCTATTGCAATGTAGCTTTCATAATTTGCAATCCACTCCCTTCCTAGAGCTGGTTTACAGCTGCATAGTCAGACAGAGCTGTAAACAGCCCCACACAGAGTTCTCTCTCTGCATCTTCTAATAAGACTTCAGTAATGTCAGATTCAACAAATCAGGACTTCTCTAATTTCCTGAGGTCATTTGCACTGAAGGGAACATTTCCCTGCTCCCGCCACTGTCTTCTTTTTGGGTTTCCATTTCCTGAATGTTAAAAACATCTATGAAAGACCAGAGTTGTTACCTCTGCAATTTCAGCACCTTGTTAAACCAGTACTCAAGGCGGCATCTTCAGTCAGCAGATGTATAGCATGTGCGTTGCTGGGAACAGAACATATGTAGCAGTATGAGATTTAGGAAAATGATATAAACTAAAGGTACAGGAGTTCTGGAATCCATTGGACCCTACAGAAATGATTGCATGTTAAAAAAAGATGTGGGAATTGAGTTTCCTTCCCCCAGAGTGCTTTCTTGGAAGCTAGGGCTAGTGCTTTGTTGGAAAATGTTGATCACCTCTCCTACCTAGGCAGTTATCTTTCCACAATGGTCAACATTGATGCCGAAATCCAGCATCGCCTGAGCTCTGCACGTGCGGCTTTCTCCCAATTGAAGTGCAGAGTGTTTGAGGACCGGGACATTCGCAGGGAAACAAAAATGCTTGTTTACAAAGCTATTGTACTACCAACCTTACTGTATGTTTGTGAAACATGGACCACTTACAAACGCCATCACCAACTTCTCGAAAGATTCCATCAACGGTGTCTCCAAAAAATCTTACACATCACTTGGAAAGACAGGCAAACTAATACCAGTGTACTGGATGAAGCAAAGATCACCAGTGTTGAAGCAATGATTCTTCAACATCAACTTCGTTGGACTGGTCATCATGTGCAGATGCCTGATGACAGTCTTCCAAAGCAACTATTCCCAACTTAAAAATGGAAAGTGTAATGCTGGTGGTCAACAAAAGAGGTTTAAAGACTGTCTCAAGGCAAATCTAAAAAAAATGTAGTATAAACACCGACAACTGGGAAACACTGGCCTGCAAGCGCTCCAGTTGGAGAACAGCCTTTACCAAAGGTGTCATGGACTTTGAAGATATCCGAACTCAGAACACAAGGGAGAAATGTGCTAAAAGGAAGGCACACTTGGCAAATCCACACCGTGATCAACTCCCACCCAGGAACCAATGTTCCCACTGTGGAAGGATTTGTGGGTCCAGAATTGGCCTCCACAGTCACTTACAGACTCATTGTTAAATAAAACCGTGTTCATGGAAGACAATCTTATTTGGCTATGAGTGGTCGCCAAAGAAGAAGAAGTGCTTTGTAGCAATGGTTTTGCTATAAAGAAAGATCTCACATCCCTTTAGCCCTCAATAAGTTGTTAAGAAGGAATGAGAATAGCTATTTTTATTCTGATATGCACTTTTCCTTGGTAACAAGCAGTGAGCAGAAATACAGGGTATTAAAATGTAGATTTCAAAACTTGACAACCCACAAGGTCTCTATTTTTTCCCCCTTCACTGATTAAAGGGGCACTTCCAGAATTACATTACTGGAGTATATATATTTTAAGTGAATTTAAACCATTTTCAATTTCTTTCAGTTTCTCATTTTTCCAATATTAAGTTCTGTTCCACATTTCCAGATCAATTTGCCTTTTAAAACACCCACATGAAAATTCTTCAGCATCTGAGTGTGGATTTATTCTATTGTATACACTGTTGCATGCAATTTTTAATCACCTACACGTTTCCAAAGCAATTTTCTCTTGTATAATGCATTTAAGGGTGCTATTTTCACTAATACCTGCATTTTCATGCACATGTTGTCCCAGTATTTGCATTTTTGTACACATTGCTTGGCTGGAGAACTGCGGTGCAAAAATCAGAGAAGTGTGAATTTCAAAGGGTCACAGTGTTTTGGTTCATGTATTACTTTGGAAAGTGTGAATTAAGCAAGTTTCACCTAAAGCTCTTGGTTTGGAGACCAGGAACGTAGGAAGGTCCCTTTGCAGGAATATCTCATTGCCAGCTCTAAGATGTGGAGAGTCCAAGCACAAAATGCCACCTGAGGAGGTTTCCTTCTGGTCTCCAATACCACATAAGTCTCCCTCCCCCAAAAGAAAGAAGGCACATGAAACAGCTGGTGCTGCTCCTGCTCCTGCTGTTGCCTCTCACTCAGAGATGACCAACCATGCCAAACCCAAAAGCTGGCTCTGTGCTGCTTAGCAACATTCTCAAGCAATCCTTGCATTTTGCATTTCCTACATGTACTCAGGAGGGACGCAGATGGCGCTGTGGGTTAAACCACAGAGCCTAGGACTTGCCAATCAGAAGGTCGGCGGTTCGAATCCCCACAACGGGGTGCACTTCCATTGCTGAGACCCCGCTCCTGCCAACCTAGCAGTTCGAAAGCATGTCAAAGTGCAAGTAGATAAATAGGTACCGCTCTGGCGGGAAGGTAAACGGCGTTTCCGTGTGCAGTTCTGGTTCGCCAGAAGCGGCTTAGTCATGTTGGCCACATGACCCGTATGCCGGCTCCCTTGGCCAATAAAGCGAGATGAGCACCGCAACCCCAGAGTCCATGACTGGACCTAATGGTCAGGGGTCCCTTTACCTTTACCTTTACATGTACTAAGGGACGTGGGTGACGCTGTGGTTTTTGGTTTATCCGTGAGACAGGGCAAGCTTTGCCTGTAACAGATGGACTCAACTGGTTCTATCTTTGCTCCTATCATTCTTGTGGCTGAGTTCTATGGGGTCAAAACGGAGATGAATATGGTCTGAACAAGAGCACTGTGGTAAGAGGGCATTCTCCTTTAAGAAAACCAATTTCTCTTCAATACCTTGCTTTTTATCCAGTCTTCATCCTTTGGCATATATGTATTGTATAGAAAGGAACACAACTATCAGATTATTCTTTTGGATGTCATCCACTTTTTGCAGCTGTGCAATTAACATCTAAATGTGGTCATATTTGTTCCTTAATTAAGGTGCCAGATTGTCAACCATTTTCCAAGTGGACGAAAGTAGGTTTTTGACGTGAGCATGCCATGTTGCTGTCTTAAGAATTAATGAGTAAGATTCTAAAACTGAAAAAAAAGGGGGATTCTTTGAGGTAGGAGTGAAGATGATGAAACTGAAATCTTCAGCTTTAACCTTCCATGGAAAAATCGAAAATACGACACCCAAAATATGGATTCTACAATTTGGGAGGGGGATGGTTAACAGTGTCATGAGCTTTAAATATCTGGCAGAATATATCAAGGCAAGTTTATTTTTTTTATTTTTTAACGTATTTTTAATTAAAGATTTCTTGGTTTACAAAAGTATGCGCAATGTCTCTTTTTTCAAGTTACATTTTCTACAGATCATGTGGAGGTATGTGCCTGTGGAGGTGCATCCTCTCCAGCATTTTGGTGAGGTTCCTGGGCATATTAGAGCTGGTTTCCTTGGTGTTAGGTACCACCTGTAAGTGAGTTTCAGAGTGAGTTCTTTCCTTTTCGTTGATATGGATTTAAAGGTAGGCATCAAGGCAAGTTGACCACTGATTTGCTCTGCAAGTTCCCACCACCAACCAATGGGTTCTGTTTATAGATAGCAGCCTGGTGTAGCAATTCTAAGATCTGGTTTGTGCATTATTGTAACTGAGCACATAAAATGTAATGTCAGTTAAAACAGTCAACAGGAAGACTCTGATGGAATGGATATTCTTCCATAGGTATTCATTTACACAATTAAGGACACAATGCATATTAAGGATATGAAAAATAGGAAACAGAGAGTTGTTGGGTGAGATCCAGCATTGTGTGAGTGGGAGTTCCGCAAACAGAGAAGGCCTTCTGCACAATGGGTAATGGAATCAGTGGAAGTTCCTGTAGGGCTCAAAGTAGACATGTATAGGATTTTGATGTTAGTGTCTAATGTGTAGAAAGAGATGCAGTGGGAGGGCAAAGAGACTGATTTTAAAAATAGGAAATTCAATGATATTGGTTAGCTCATGGACATTTAGCGAACTCCGTCTTTGATGGTCCCTCTTTGCAATATTTCCTAATGTGTGCACATGAATTTCTGCCTGCAAGCTATGCAAATTATCTGTCTCTTGATTTGTTGCATTATGATAAATTCTTAACGGATCTATGGGCGCCAAAATGTGGAGAGGGGAAGATGACATTAGGAAATGGCTATTATGACCTAGCCTCTCTTATTAAGATTAGAATGCACCTTTCTGTTCATGCGGGCAAAGATACAGCAAGATTGCCTGAAGTTCTTGGGGAGATGCTTCATTGAACTCTTTCTGCATTGGTGAATCTTCAGAGAACCCGATACACAAGGGCAACTTTGTAGAAAATAAGTGCATACATGCCCTGAGAAGGAAACACCCAAAGAACAAATCTATACAGCGTTGACTTTTTCCTCTCACAAAGAGAAACATAAAAAATCAATTGCAGGTTCTGTTTTGCTTCGGCCACACAAAATGCTATGAGTAATAGACATTGTATGGAAAAGAAGGTTGCAGAGACGACTCCCGGCTGCACACTGCTGATCCTAACACACCTACTGATGAGGACAATATGAGGGGTCTTGAGAGAAGGGGTGGAGAATCTCAGGCCAAGGGTCAGACTATTTAGGACTATTCCCAGCTTTACCCCTCCCCAGGCCACACTCCCTTTGTCAGGAGTCCAGGTTCCCACCCGATAACACAGCAAACGTAGTTAATTAAAAATGATGATTTATTGTCAAAAAAAACAGATAGCTCCGGACAGCTCTAACACAGCCTCAGCCATCATCAATCAAGATGACTCTTCTGAAGAATCCTTTCATTTCTACAGAATATATTGAACCATCCCATTCAACGACTCCTTGGGGAGATTGAACTAGCCCCAACCTCTTCCTGCTCTGACGTACTATCTCTGTGTGTTTTCGCACCTAATCAAGTTCCCGGAGAGCTTTGGCTGGGTTCCACTCTCAGTCATTCCCTTATCAGCTGGCATTCCAAGGGGTAGGGGAGTTGGCATTAGCCAATGTTCATCCTGCACTACAGTTAACTCTCTCTGCTCCTGTCTGCTTTCTTCAGCTGGCTGCAAACCTTCACTGGGAGCTGTCTCATTCATGACACCCTTCCACAGGTCATACTCTCCTGAAATGCTTCTGCCCGGTTAGAATGTGTCCTGAACTTGCCTGGAAGGAAGATAGGAGCTGTGGTGTATATCTGTGGTGTTGAGTGGGAGTGGGGGTGGGGTGTGTGTGCACACATCTGCATGTGCAGAATCCTCCATTTTCCATAGCTGGAATTATGCAAAGGGGAGAAATTTGATCCAGGTAATATTTAAATGCAAAATGACCAAATCCTCACTTTGCAAAACAATATGTGAACTGAAACACACCCATCTGTCAGCATTTTCATTCCCCTTCCCAATTCTGCAATGCAGTTCTGCATCTAAGAAATAAAATGCATATTATAGCCTAGGGTCTGCATATATGTGCATATATTCATGGAAATAACATGCAGAAATGTGTGTTATGCATATTAGCATATTAAATGCATATTAGGGCATATTTGCTTGTGAATTGTCTATGCTGATCAAAATGGCACACAAAGTCACACAGAAGAAAAGTCACACTAAATGCTGAATAGTTTTCTTTAAAAGTTGCTACAGAAGTGTGGATTTAAGCTTGGAAAAGCAAGAAACCGAGAAAACTGAACATGAGCAGGTTTGCTGGAATGCAGCCTACTGTGCAAAAGTAGGAGTTGCATAAATTGTTTTTCCCCCTTTAGCATCTGATCCCACCCACAACTGGGATGCAGCTGCCAAGAAGTTGCCTTCAAGGGAATGTAGCCCTGGGGCTGAAATAGGTTATTTCCCTCTGTCTTAATACTTGCATGGTTCTGTTGCTGGACTCCCAACTCCCATCATCTTGAGCCAGCATAGCTTGACGTAAAGGATGACAGGAGTTGTACTCCAGCAACATCCAGAGACCCAAAGGTTGACCATGCAGATTTCAAACAAAGCTTTCATCCATGGCATTTCAGCTGTAGTGTGATAACATAGCACCAGCCTTGCACACAATGCATAGGAAATAGTGTTACAATAGGGGAGAACACATTTTGGGCTATGTGTGAAGATACGTTCATTGCTAAGTTACTTTTAAGTCTCTATTTCTAACAATGTTTCTGCTTATTCCAAAACCCCTTTGTTCCTTCACCCAGAGACACACTGCACAACTTATGCCACCTCTTTCTCCTTAGCTGGCTGAGCCATGTCAACTAGCTCTTTTATTGAACACAGAAGTGTGCACAGACTCTTCTCAACTCAATGCTGAACCATCAACCAAACATCCTGTCTCATAGCAACCTACCTGACAAAGAAAAGATTGGACAGTGGCCTGCAAACACAACTACACATGATCAGACCGAGGGTCTACCCAGTCCAATATTCTGTTCCCACACTTCTGTCAGGGGGCTGTCAGGGGAGCAGTTACACGTGGGGTGGCAATCTTTATAGTGCAGGCCTTGAAACTCAGGGCTACTCTGACGGGGTAGTGTGTCCTAGACCTGGACCTGTCTTAATTCTTTTATTACCTTTTTAACCTAATGTCCCGAGCCTATTTTGGGGCCATTATATGCTTTATATACATTCGCATTCTAGATTCCTGGCGCTGGCAACTAAATCTTTACATTATTGTCTTAGGGTAATTTAAATGTCATAACCCCAGTAATATCGCTTTGAATTTTGTTTGGTTGTCTGTCTCTAGCATTTTGTTGTTGTTGTTGTTGTTTTGTTTTGTTTTATCCTGCTATGGCTTTATGCTAATGCAATAAAGGTTTGATTGATCATCAACAGGTCAGAAAGGAGACTTGGAGTAAGCTGTTTTATTTAAGAGATTAGTCTACAACAGAGATCATTCAGGCACAGCTGCCCCCGGGAAGACATTGTCAAGAATGACTCTTGGCACCTCATTTTCCTCCTAACCCTCCTCTTCTGGACGTCTTCCAAGCAGATACAAACTGCAGTGGGGATGAGCCCCCCACCCTTGAGCTTTTCTAACTTTCTGTTCAACTACATGTAAAGCTCTGTGTGACCTCAGAGTCAAAGGGGGAGGAGAGCTCAATACAGAGGGACCAGGCAGCTGCTCCTCGTCCTCTCCTTCAGATTCTGAGCTCATCATGTGTCCGTCTGCATCCAGTCCAGTTCTTGGAGGACTCCTTGCCTCTGTCTTTTCTTGTTCACTCAAGCCTTTTGGTCTTCCATCTCTCAGCTTCCTCCCTCCTCTGATCTATGTCTGACCACCACCACTCTCCTGGGTCTGAGCCTTCTTCCTCCGTGCCTTCCCTAGGGAGTTCTTCAGCTGGAGCCTCCCACCACTCTTTGTCATCCAGCCAGTCCCTGGCAACTGGCCAACTAGATGCCCATGGGAAGGCCATGAGAAAGACAGAGTGCATTAGTCATTTCCACTGTATACATACAAACAAGAGGAATGCACATGCATACTTGTTGAAAAGCAAGTATGTTAACCACAACAGTCATAGATTGCTGCAAAGGGGGAGGGGGAGCATTGCTGGTGTTACTCACTTTTTTATTCTGTTTCAAAAGGCTGGATCAGGCTCCCACTATGTATTTGTGCAGTGGACAACCATGCAATGTCAGAACACTGATGGAGTCAGAAAAGGGCACAGATGTTTGTGGAGATGTGTGGGATGCAGGTTGTGTTGCTCATCATACTTTAACAATCAGAGTGCACTTGAGTCAGATTGCTGGGCTTTTTGATTTCTGCAATTCTTGTTAACATACATATACATATACATATACATATACATATACATATACATGTATTTATGCATACATATATGTATGGATGGATCTGTTCCGGAGGCCCGTTCGCAACATGAAAAGAGTGCAACTCGCAGCGGCGCAGCGGCGCACACGCGGGTTGCGATTCACCACTTCTGTGCATGCACGTGACGTCATTTTACGTGTCTGTGCTTGTGCGAGTGACGAAACCTGAAAGTAACCCTTTCTGGTACTTCCGGGTCGCCGCAGGACATAACCTGAAATAACGTAACATGAAGCGGACATAACATGAGGTATGACTGTATACATATATACAATAGCAGCTGTGTATTGTTTGCCTGTTATTTTTGTCCATGGAGTTTTGTTGGCAAGCATACTGGAGTGGCTTGCTGATTCCTGCTCCAGGTGTCAAACTTAGTTAAAGTTTCCTGCTCCAGGTGTCAAAACTCTCCACTATGACCTGTCTGTCTTGGGTGGCCCTGCTTGGCATAGCTCATAGCTTCTCTGATTCAAGCCCCTTTGCCATGACAAGGCAATGATCCATGAAGGATGTGAGAGATTTTACTTTCTTGGGCTCCATGATCACTGCAGATGGTGACAGAAGTCACAAAATTAAAAGACGCCTGCTTCTTGGGAGAATGGGAATTACACACCTAGACAGCATCCTAAAAAGCATCACCTTCCCAACAAAGGTCCATATATTTAAAGCTATGGTTTTCCTAGCAGTGATGTATGGAAGTGAGAGCTGGACCATAAAGAAGGCTGATTGCCGACGAATTGATGCTTTTGAATTATGGTGCTGGAGGAGACTCTTGAGAGCCCCATGGACTGCAAGAAGATCAAACCTCTCCATTCTGAAGGAAATCAGCCCTGAGTGCTCACCGGAAGGGCAGATCCTGAAGCTGAGGCTCCAATACTTTGGCCACCTCATGAGAAGAGAAGACTCCCTGGAAAAGACCCTGATGTTGGGAAAGATGGAGGGCACAAGGAGAAGGGGACAACAGAGGACGAGATGGTTGGATAGTGTTCTTGAAGCTACGAACATGAGCTTGATCAAACTGCGGGAGGCAGTGGAAGAAAGGAGTGCCTGGCGTGCTCTGGTCCATGGGGTCACAAAGAGTCAGACAGAACTAAACAACTAAACAACAACAACAACAACAACAACAACAACAACAACATTGTTTGCCTGGCTTTAAGGAACACTGTGAAATAATGAATTAAGAAATGAATTCAGCAAAGCAACAGGCTCTGTTTGAGCCATGGAGTGGTATCAGTCAATTATCCTTCATTGCACTTTGTAGCTGTGCTTTATTTCTCATTTGTGGGCTAATAGGAGACAGTCAGGTTTGTAGGAGCAGGTTTTTACTGTATTGGAAACACCAGCTGTATTTATGTATGCGATTACAGCAGCAAGAATACTATTTGCCCAAAAATGGAAAGAAGAAGTCCCAATTAAAGACGAATTGATACGAAAACTTATGGGATATGCAGAAATGCTGAAACTTACTGGAAAAATAAGAAATCAAGGTAACAACTTTTTAAAATAAAAGAATGGAAATGGTTTATTGAATATTCACAAACAAGCTAAACAGGTAAGAACATTGGCAGGATTATTGTAATATCCTGCAGTTTTATAAGAGCATATCTTTAAAGCAGTTGAATAAATGATTAAGTTAAGTTAATTTGGAATATGCAGAAAATAGGAAAAAAATTAAGGAACTGCAGAAAGAGGGGAAAGGAAGTCAAGTTTTCAATGTTAAAATGATTGTAAGCTTATTAAAATGTATTAAATTGAAAATCACTTAAAAAAAAAAAAAACTTATTGTGCCCTCTTCCCATCCCTCAGAGCCAGCACTTTGCATAAGACAGGGCTTTGGCAGTGGCAATCTCTCTGCCACTTCTCCCTGCTCTCCAGCAGCCACTATGAGCTGCCCAAGGGAATATGCTGGTAGCGGCAGCCATGGAGAGGCAACGGGATGTTCTCTCGCAACCGCCACTGCCACCACCACCATTGCTCAGGAGAAGCACCGGCTCGTCCACCTCCCAGAGCTCAGCTCAGTGGCACTGCTGCTGGCAGGAGAAATGGGGGCATTCTGAGATCAAATCAGAAGCTAGGATGGCTTTGAAAAGTTAACATTTGAATTTGGAAACTGGCGTAACAATAGAGAAGAAAGCAGGAATGACAGCTCCCACATCAAATGGGGGTGCCTTTTGTGTGGTTGCGCACAGCCCCCCTGGATCCCAGTACAACTCCTGGTAGTTTGGGCTGGCTTCATCCTCCCCAGGCTGGATACCTGGAGGTCTCCGCCTACCTCAGCCAATCGCCCAATCCCACCTGGGGAGGCGTTACCAGGGGATTGGCCAGGTAAGGGGAGGGACCATCCTGCCCACACAACAGAAGGTGAATCTTCCCTGTGAAGTGGCAGTCAGCTCCAGAATTTGGAATTTGGAAACTGGCGTAACAATAGCGAAGAAAGCAGGAAAAAAATATGTTTGCGATAATTGCTCTGGACATCCAGAACATGGGAGGTCCTTCCCTGATATTTTAGTTTGGAATGTAATTTGGCTTTATATGTTTGTATTGTGATTTGATTTGATTGAATTTGTCATAATTAGGATGTTGTTAATTGAAAATTAATAAAAAAAATATTATTATTTTTAAAAAGGAAGAAACTAGGATGACTTTTGTAATTCCGGGACTGTCCCTGGAAAATAGGGACACTTGGAGGGTACGCATTGAAGCAACCGTCTGGATTCCATGCAATGCATGAGATCAAAAGGGACATATTTATGGTTGCCATCAATGGTCCTTTGCATTAACTGGCCTGGCATGCAAAGGGCTATGTGAGCCTCTGCTATGTACCGTTTTCTCTGGGGCCTAAGGACAATCAATGGGGGGGGGAGCTATTCTGTAGTATTTGCGTGTGCCGGTGTGTTTTAATTCTAGGTCACCTTGTTTTCTACATTATTTACTTGATCTTTGCAAGCTGCAGTGACTAACATTTGGGCTTAAGCTAGCTGATTGTATTGAGTTTGTATATCCTATGTGATAAGTTGGCACTAAGAAGGATTTTGATCTTTAATCTGGTTCAGAGTATTCTAAGGCACTCTGATTGCAGCCACAGGCGGTACACGCTGTAAATGAGATTGGAGAGCAAATTAAAATAAATAATGTTTCAGTAAATCGCATTGTCCTGGCTAAATGCATTTAGCCGTTTCACTTTCCCTCTGCTGGGCTGCTTTCAAGGAAATTAACAATCAATGTATGCTTTTGATGGAAGAATAACGAAGCGGCTTTCAGAGGTAAGGGAAGCTGTGTAGCTTCTGCTCCCCGTGTAACTACAGCCTTGCCAACACTTCTAAGGGGAAGGCTAAGTTAAAGTCAGAGCACTGTAAAAATATATTGCAATGTTGTTGTTTTTGCCAGAGGCAAAGCATGGTAAATTGGCTAAGGCTTTCGTAACAATCAGAGTTCACTTGAGTAAGATTGCTAGGGCTTTTGACTGCTGCAGTTCTTGCAACCAGACTAGAGAAAGTTTGTATTGTTTGCTTTGCTTTAAGGGAGAAAGTGAAATAATGAATTAGGAAAGGGATACAGCAAAGCAGCAGGGCCTATTTGATCCATTTATTGATATGATCTGCTGTCCTTTGCTACACTTGTACTTCGTGGTGCTTTCTAGTTTCTCAGAAAGATTGGGAAGATTTTTAAACATGCTCCAAATATGTATAGGCAGAAAATATCAGGAGAATCAATGCAGAGAGAGAGAGAGAGAGAGAGAGAGAGAGAGAGAGAGAGAGCACATACCCTCCAGGTGTCCCCATTTTCCAGGGACTGTCCTGAATTTACAAAAGCCATCCTAGTTTCTGATTTGATCTCAGAATGTCCGGCATTTCCTTAGGACGTCTCTATTTTCATTGGAGAAATGTTGTGGGGTATGGAGTTAAGGAACCCACAGGCCAAGAAGACATCTGAAGTCAGCCCTGCATAGGGATTTTTTTAAAAAAAGTTTAATGTTTTATTATGTTTTAATATATATTGGAAGCCACCAAGAGTGGCTGGGACAACCCAGTAAGATGGGTGGCTTATTATTATTATTATTTCCCTATTTTCATAGGAGAAATGTTGGAAGGTATGAGAGAGAGAGAGAGAGAGAGAGAGAATATTGGCCAAAGGGAACACATTAATAGACTATTCAGGATAACTCAGTTTAACAAACAGTTTAATAAAGTGGAATGTTTGAATCCCATGTTTGGAGGTGTTTCCAATGTTGACAAAATTCCAAAAGAAGATTAAGTATTTGATGCTAACATCATTAAAGAAAACCTTCCCCCTTCCTAGATGCCCAGCCATGCTGTTCACCTGTACACAGTTCCATATTTCAGACATCACGATATATTGATAGATTGTGATGCCAGAAACCAGGTATCACCTAGCCCTATTGGTGACCTTTCAAATTGGAATCTTAATGGCTTAATATAAACCTGATGTACTAATCTGGGAGTGAGAAAACATGCTGGACTGATAGCAACAACCCCTCACATATGGTGCAGAAACACTAATTGCATAAGTGGAAAGCAAATTCTTTAATAAGGCCTTCTTCTTTGCTATATTTTTGTTGGTTTACACCAGTTTGTTTCTTTTTAGCATGAAACCTAAGCCCAGGGCTTTCAGCAATAATTTCTGTTCATGGAGCATGGCAAGATCTGCTAATTTCTTCTCTTCCCTTTTTTTTTTTTTAAAAAAAAGTCAACACTGACGACGTAAAATGTGTAAATTGCAAGAAGACAGAAAAATGTTACAATGAATACATTAGATTATGTGCTTATGATATGCTGAAAGCATTAAATATAGACAAGTTACAGCACTGAGTAGTCTAGGGACCTTAAAATTTAATAAGCTGTAGCTACAGGCAAAAATCTAGCAGATGTAAGTGAGGAGGAGGAGGAGGAGGAGACTAATCTGCTGGTAGTATTCATTCAGAAGGAAAGAGCAGTGTATGGATAATCATATTATTTTCTTCTTGTTTATTAGCTAATGATCTCTCAAATTGCCATCTACCACACACACATCTGATGTGGAAACTAAATGAAAGAAAGAAATGAGAAAGGGATTTGCGGTAATGTGTACATGCAGATATGGAAAGCAATGCAAATAATTTCTTTCTCCTTTATTGTACACATCGGCAAAAAACAAACAATTAAACATTACCCGCAACCTCAAATACAAAATAAACAAAAAAGTAAATTTGTACGTTTTGTCAGTAAATCTTCTCAAACTGCATCCAACTTCCTGTCTTCTCCATATTTCTTTCAACATTTGCAGACTTATTGCATAAATCTGTATGTTCATTTTACATTAAAATATTACTCTTCTGTGTCTTTATTTCTTATTTAGTACAGCTGCAGAAGTTATTCAAAGGGAGTGGCCAAGTTCATCCTGCAACAGTTATTTTTAAGATACCTTTTGAAAACTTCCCACTTTGCAATAAATATTTTTTTTGACTTGTCTTTCATTTTTTCAGATAGTTGGGCCAGCTCTGCATACTCAGTCTTTGCATCTGTTCCGATGGTATGAAGTGTCATGACAAACCGGTAGATTCCTATCTGCTGCAGCCTTCATCCGCCTTCACAGCCGTTGTAACATATCGCTTGTTATCATCCGCCTCTTCTGCTGTTGAGGACTTCTTGGATCATTCTTTGTCTAGCTCCATCCCTTTGACCTTACCACCTTGGCTGACCCTGATGGGAGCACGAGATTCCTGATGGCTTCACTCACAAGGGTCATAGGAACATGCAAGCCCACTCACCACGACAAGGTGATGATCCAGTGAGTGGATTTTAAACATCACTTGGGAAGAAAGGCAAACTAATATCAGTGTACTGGAAGAAGCAAAGATCACCAGTGTTGAAGCAATGATTCTTCAACATCAACTTTGTTGAACTGGTCATGTTGTGCGAATGCCTGATAATCATTTTCCAAAGCAACTACTCTATTCCCAACTTAATGCTGGTGGTCAACAAAAGAGGTTTAAAGAGCCTCTCAAGGCAAATCTAAAATAAAAAAAAAGTAATATAAACACTGACAACTGGGAAACACTGGCCTTGAGTGCTCCAGTTGGAGAACAGCCTTTACCAAAGGTATCATGGGCTTTGAAGACACTCAAAATCAGGACGCAAGGGAGAAACGTGCTAAGAGGAAGGCACGCTTGGCAAATCCACACCATGATCAACTCCCACCCAGAAAGCAATGTCCCCACTGTGGAAGGATGTGTGAACCCAGAATTGGCCTCCACAGTCACTTACGGATTCATTGTTAAAACTGTGTTTATGGAAGACAATCTTACTCAGTTACGAGTGATTTGCAAAGAAGAACTCAGTTTTTGTAACCATTCTGATCTGGAAGGAATTTCATCACTTTTCCAGTTAGTCGCTATTAAAATTCTCGCTGCAACTGTGGCATATAAAAAAAACTTATTTTACCTTTATAGGAATGTCTGATTCTGTTCTGTAATTCTGAGTAGAAATGCTTCTGGTTGTTGTTTTTTAAATGAGACCCTGAACATTTTCTAAAGTTCACCGTATATGTCATCCCAGAAGATCTTAATTTTTTTACATAGCCACCACATATGAAACATGGTACCAATTTCCATTCCACATCTCCAACAAGTATTTGCAATGCAAATAATTATGTGTATTTATATTGTGCCTTGTTGACAAGTCTTAGGGCATGACATACTTTACATCATTGTAGATATAAAAAATTTCCAAATCTCAACTCACTTGATAGGTGCAGCCCAGTTTTACAAGACATTTGCAATATAACCCAACAGCTTAACATAGAACAGCTAAAATTTGGCATTTTGTAGTGAAAGAAATTCCAGCTTCTAGTTAAATCTGAAAATGGGGTGTTTTGATGTTACAGTGTGGGCTTGCAGTGGCAAGGTTGGCCTGGCACTGGGTTGTAAGTGCCCCTCATTTACAGAGTACCTCTGTGAAGTGTTCCAAAGGAGGTGGCTCTGTCCAGACACCCAGATGGGGGATGGATGGGCCACAGACCCCCATACCTTATGGCAGGGGTCAGCAAACTTTCTCAGCAGGGGGCCAGTCCACTGTCCCTCAGACCTTGTGGGGGGCTGGACTATATTTTGGAAAAAAAGATATATGAAAGAATTCCTATGCCCCACAAATAACCCAGAGATGCATTTTAAATAAAAGCACACATTCTACTCATGTAAAAACATGCTGATTCCCAGACTGTCCGCGGCCAGATTGAGAAGGCGATTGTCCATACAATCTATATTGTGTTTGTCCATATAACCCTACTTTGTAACAGTTGCTGCTTACCACAGCTACTACTATGCCATAAGATCCACTGTCCTGTAATATCACATATGGTATGTACAGTTATTTATGGTTTTATATTATTTTTGCTGTAAAATGTGTGAGATCACGATATTGTATTTATTTGTATTAGAGCTTTAACTACTCATGAAGCCCAGGACGGCGATACAAGGCCAATATTCTGGAAATCCTTGTCTTAGACTCTGTGAAAGGATTCTGTGGACCTGTAAGAACCTTTCATGTGGATTGTTTGGACCTTATGAACAGACAGGTGGAATAGACACTATTACACGGATGGACATTATACATGAACTGATTAGAGAATAATCAGATCCACTGGGTCTTCTGCTTTGTTCGTTTGTTGAACTTTATGAGTTGAAATTTATGATTTGATACATGAATAGTATACCTTATTTATCTAAGAACACAGCGGGTTAAGTCTTGTGTCTTTATTGAGTATGCTTTATGTGACCATAGGTTTATTTGTTGTCATTTACCCATGCCTTGGGACGCAGGTGGTGCTGTGGGTTAAACCACAGAGCCTAGGACTTGCCGATCCGAAGGTCGGCGGTTCGAATCCCTGTGACGGGGTGAGCTCCCATTGTTTGGTCCCTGCTCCTGCCAACCTAGCAGTTTGAAAGCACATCAAAGTGCAAGTTGATAAATAGGTACCGCTCCGGCAGGAAGGTAAACAGCGTTTCCATGCGCTGCTCTGGTTCACCAGAAGCGGCTTAGTCGTGCTGGCCACATGACCCGGAAGCTGTACACCGGCTCTCTCGGCTAATAAAGAGAGATGAGTGCCGCAACCCAAGAGTCGGTCACGACTGGATCTAATGGTCAGGGGTCCCTTTACCTTTACCTTAACGATGCCTTATGGCATCCTGTTGGGCCACCCCAATTTGATGTGCATCATAGGGCAGTCGATAATATGCATTCAACCCTAATGTTTCAGTCAGTCGGCAGACCACGTTGGTATTCCATCCTTGTGAAAAGAAATAAAACTAAAAATACGATGACTTCATATTGTTTTTTTGTTGTTTGTTTGTTTTTGGTTGCCAAACAGGTAACAAAACCTAAAAGTAAGAAGCAGAAAGAGGTGAAGAATCTCATCTATCAATATATAAAGCTAATTTATTTCTTCCACTTTCACGTTCTCTAAAGCAAACTCCCTATGATTTTTACAATGCAAGACAGCTTGTACTCAACTGTCAGATTCATGCTATGAGGGGAAATTAGAGGGGGTAAATTAGCTCTAAACAAAGCTCACACATGTGGGGAGGGAAATCTAGACACCATTAGGCTAAGTGTGATGAAGAGTGAAATGAAACAGTCTTGCTTTGATCTTACTTTAAGATTAAACAGGTGCATGAATCCAACCATGATACAAAAATGCTTTTATGACCCTCAAAACCCTGTCCCATTTCTCCCCCCTCAATAGAAATGCAAAAAAAACAAAACAAACAAAAAACAAACAAAACATGTTTATACATATATGTTCACAATGGTACCTCAGGTTAAGTACTTAATTCGTTCCGGAGGTCCGTTCTTAACCTGAAACTGTTCTTAACCTGAAGCACCACTTTAGGTAATGGGTCCTCCTGCTGCCGCTGTGCCACCAGAGCACAATTTCTGTTCTCATCCTGAAGCAAAGTTCTTAACCTGAGGTATTATTTCTGGGTTAGCGGAGTCTATAACCTGAAGCGCATGTAACCCAAGGTACCACTGTAACTGGCTGATCCCATGGATTCCTGAGATACCCATTTGTTTTTGGTGGCCATCAAAGCCCCATCCCAATTTGTTAATTCGAAAAAACAACAACTTTATTTTTCCTTTTTACAGACTGCCCTTGCATAATTTATTTATTTTAAAATTATTGATATTACTAACCAGTCCTGTGATTCTCTTGGGGAAATTCCCCTGCTGAATTTTTTTTCAAGCCCTCTCCTAGACCCCCAAATGTATTATTATTATTTTTTAAGGGAGGGTATGGGTATGGGCTATGCCCACTTCAATGTGTGATCTTCAAATGATTCACCTTGAGTAAATGCCCTAAAATAGAACTTCCATCCCTGTCCTAAAGTTTCCTTTACAAACTCATCACAATGCACCTTGTTCTGCTCTAACAATGCTTTAGTCTGACTCTGACAAATCTCATAAGATGATACAAGCTCTAGATGCAGGGAAACAGGTTTCCCTCCAATATCCTCAAGCTTGTTCTACAATTTGATTTAATTTATTTTTATCTTACTGTAATTCCTGTATCCATAGCCTACACCCAGGTCAAGCATATTCATTTCCTCTTGCCCCATTGTTCTTCTTCGAAATTTGAAGTCCTCTGAATTTTGTGATGCAATTCTCCAGCAAAAATGGAAGCACAAAATGCAGGTGCTGATTAAAATAACCTACAAAACTACCTCATATTTGGTGGGATTCTTGCAAAAATGCTTATGTTAGCCAAATGTATATGCAAAAACCAACATACAGTGGTACCTCGGGTTACATACGCTTCAGGTTACATACACTTCAGGTTACACACTCTGCTAACCCAGAAATAGTGCTTCAGGTTAAGAACTTTGTTTCAGGATAAGAACAGAAATCGTGCTCCTGCGGCGCGGTGGCAGCAGGAGGCCCCATTAGCTAAAGTGGTGCTTCAGGTTAAGAATGGACCTCCAGAACGAATTAAGTACTTAACCTGAGGTACCACTGTATTAGTATAAACGCACTACCTGATTAGGGTATATAGGATTTCAGCCTGAATCCTATGCACATCTAATCAGAAGTACAGCCCATGTAACTCAAAGTACTCCTGGGTATATTTGCTTAAAACTGCAGCTTTAATATATAAACCTTTAAAATGAAACTATGAATCCATCAACTTTCTTTTTTTTTAATATAACTTACTTTCAAATTACCTCACGGTAGCCAAGATCAGAATTGCATCACGACGTGTAGGATTGTGTTGCATGTTCCATGATATGCGCTCAATTTTCTCCGGATTATATCCAGAATAAATGTGAATTGTCTGCCCAAGCAGAGCACCACAACTGCCTTGCAAAAAGGAAAGCTACTTAATAAGGCACGTGAAGTGGAAAATAAATAAATAAATAGAAGCAAGAGAGAAGAAGAAATAAATAAATATAAAACCCCCTCTATCACAATTGTATCAAATCCTTTATCCTACATATATTCTCTCTCTTGTTTTTGCTTTTCTGTATCTTTCCCTTTTTTTAGATTAGTTTGCCTTTTCATGTATCCTAGGTTGAAAACTTTCAATAAAAACATTTAACAACAACAAAAATGCTTGCAAAGTTATGGTTATTAGATATTTTTCCATCGAACGTGACCTTTAATTGGCTTTAAATCTTAAGCTAATAAATTGTGAGATTTTAAATTTTTTTTCAAAAAAAAAGCTGTGGTGCCCGATAAATCCAAACATTTCCTCCAAATAAGTCAGAGCCTAAATTTGTCCAGATGTGATAGATAATAATAGACATTGGAGACATTGAGCGTAATCCAGGGTAGCTCTGACCAATATCTTTATGCACATGCAATTCAAATTCTATCCCAAAGGCTGGCTGCAGATGAGCATGATCCGAAGTTGATTTGACAGGAGCAGTGTCATGCCCTGTGCATGTTAAAATTAGAGCTACTGCATAAAACTCCTGTAGGTCATCATTCAAGGAAAAGCCTATGGATTTTATTGATACAGTCAGCCCCATGAATATGCCGATAACCTGTTTAAAGATTGAACTCACTCATTTTGCTGACGATTATTTCTTTTTTATGTAAGAAAACTGGGTTTTTTCCAAACTAGTGAATGTGAGATAAATTAAACCTTGAGAATGCCCCCTAATAATAATAATAATAATAATAATAATAATAATAATAATAATAATATAATTTATTATTTATACCCCGCCCATCTGGCTGGGTTTCCCCAGCCACTCTGGGCGGCTTCTAACAAAATATTAAAATACAATAGTCTGTTAAACATTAAAAGCTTCCCTAAACAGGGCTGCTTTCAGATGTCTTCTAAAGGTCTGAAGAACCACTGGAAACATGTCAGAAACAACTCACTTAAAATTGGGCTGCCACCTTGCATGATGATATCATACCCTCCAACATTTATCCAATGAAAATAGGGACGTCCTATTCCATAATATTATTATTAACAAGAACAAGAACAACAATAACCTGCATATCTGATTGGGTTACCCCTGCCACTCTGCACAGATTCCAACATACAGTGCTTTTTTTCTTAAAAAAATGTTTAGGGGTACTCTCATTTTCACTCAAGAAAATCACTGTTTTATAGTTCAAATCGGGAAAAATAAATACAGTAAATGGAAAAAAGTACAAAGGTTCACAAAATGTTTAGGGGTATGCGTACCCCCAGTGTACCCCCAGAAAAAAAGCACTGCCAACATATATAAAAACATAACAAAACATTAAAAAGCTTCCCTGTATAGGGAATGTCTTCTAAAGGCTGTATGGCTACTTATTTCCTTGGCACAAGGGTTGCATAACTCTATACCCTCCAACATTTCTCCAATGAAAATAGGCATGTCCAAAAAAACCGTGGGACATTCCAGGATCAAATCAGAAAACGGGGTGGTTTCTGTAAATACATACATACACACACACACACACACACACACATATATATATATATATATATATATATACCTATTCTTTAAATGTTAACAACAAAGTATTTTTGATTAGCTATCAAAAGCTTTGGCCCTTTTGTAGTCTTGGAGGTAAAGAGGTAAAGACTGAAGCATAAGCTTAATTCTCCCATTAATCAAGGATCATGTCCTTTCTGTGTCCATAGAACACAGATAATGTATTTGTTGTCTACCCCAACTCTCCTCCATCAGAGAAAAAAATTATCGGAGCATGTAGCTTGCTTTTCTAATGAATCCTAATATTTTTTTTTTAAGTGCAGATTTAAGCAACTGCTGTAATGAGTCTTCCACTTGTTAACTTTTAGAAAGGATACATTCCGCTGTAGAAAGAATGTGTTTCTACCAAATGTTGCACAGATATATTCTTCCTACTAGTACACATTGTATTCCAAACAGAATAAATGAAAAGGGATTTCTTGGAACATACACAAAAATTGCTTCTACAAACTTGGCAATTTCAGCTTTGTTAAAAAAGCAATTCCCTTTTGTCATTAAGCATTTATTTCCTCTTTTATACCAAATGCATTATTTATTGTGTCTGAACAAGTTTTGGGTGATGATAAATTATATTTGCTGTATTTCTTCTTTTGCAAATGGCCAAGTCTTCTATACATTTAAATTAAACAAAAGCAAAAACATCTTTATTTTAAATAGAGATTTAGAATTGCTAATTTGAATCCATTTTCTCTCCTTAAAATTGACATCAGCTTCTGAATTATATTGAAATAGGTCAGAGGAACTGATATGCTACTTAACCAAAAAAATCTTCTCCATATTAGCTGGGGATTCCATCATGTTCAAATGCATTTGTTTCCATTATGGTTCAATCACTTTTGTTTCTTCTTAAAAATGAATTGTTAAAGGCTTCTGTGCTGAACCAGTGGCAGTTAATGTTATTGGCTGCACACTGTAGTCTGTGGTATACTAAATTATTTTTATAATCTATTTTTATAATCTAGTAAGCAAAAGAAAAAATTTAGTAAGGAAAGTAAGGATTGGGTGGGATCCTGACAACACTAACCATTTTCAGAGAGAAACTAAAACTGATCAATTCAGCCATCTAATCTAATACACAGAGTGGATTCTGTTATTATCCACGTCTATGTTTTTAAATGATGATTAATGCTCCGGCCATTGCAATTTTTTATATTGTGCGTTTGACCTGGGTAAGGTGCCTTGAGTGAACAGTGTCCAAAAAATACTGCAGCCCAAGAAATTCATATAAGATAAATAAAAGTAAATTCGTTCTCTTTCCTTTATGTCTTCTGCTATACAGTCATACCTCGGGTTACAACTACTTCAGGTTGCGGTTTTTCGGGTTATGGGCCGCCGAAACCTGGAAGTACCGGAATGGGTTACTTCTGGATTTCAGCGGTCGCACATGTGCAGAAGTGCCGAATCACAACCCGCGCGTGAGCAGGCGCGCAGACACGGGTTTCAAACGCTGCAGGTTGCGAATGTGCATCCCGCGCAGATCACGTTCGCAAGCCGAGCGTCCACTGTACTTATCTGCAAATGGGATCATCCTTAATGAGGGTCCTGGTTGCATATGGGCCCCTGAGACACCCCCCCCCCCGGGTTGTAGGTGGGGTGTGTGCCCCAGGCCTTGTCTGTGGGCCCCACAATCATGCCAGGCCATTTGAGCCAATCCAATGCATGTGGCGTGATGGGGGAGGGGGCTATAAAAGCAGCAGATTGACGTGGCTGAGGCACTTGCTTTGTGCTGCCAAACACCTGCTCTCCCATCCCTATTTGTTGGTGTTGCTACTTTGGCCTTGCTTCAGATATTGGTTGGTCGCCTGTTTTGGAACAGGGGGCAGCTAGGAATTTTTTTCCATTTGGCAAATTGGCACTGGCCACTTGTTTTTCACCTACCCCCTTAGCAATCGTCACAACTTTGTAAGGTTTGGTGGTTAGGCATTGGCTTAGTGAGGTGTGTGAGAGGGGAGGTGCAGCCATCAACTGCCCCTCCATGAATAAGGGTATTCCAGTAAAGGAATCTGGGGGTCCTGGATCTCGTCCAAAGTCTGCTTGAGGCTAGAGCCATGCCAGGACCACAGGAACCCTGGGGTGAGCTTTGGTTGGTTTTCATCGATGTTGCTCCCTCGTTTGGTGTTTACCCTTCCAGACTACCTGCCAGAGAGGCAGGATTCAGTTGTAGTTGTTTGCCAATGCCTACGCCAATACCACTCACTTTGCTATAATCAATAAAGTTGTGGCCTAAATTTTGCCCAAAAACTTAAACTTAAATTATGTGTCAGTGTGAAGTTATTTACTTAGGGGTGGGCTTGGGGGCCTCAGAGCACAATCCTAGAAACCCAGGCCAGCCCTACTGTTAGACAGAAGGAGGGAGACACTTCAGGCGGCAGATATTCGAGCAAGTTGGAAGGATGAAGAAGTGATGGAGAAGTGTCAGAGAACAGAGCTGTTTGTGCCACATGACCTGCCTTGCACCTCGCAAGGTAGCCTGCAGTCCATAGGTGTGGCAGAGAACATCATCATCTCACACACCTCCAACGTTTCTCCAATGAAAATGTTGTTGTTTAGTCATTTAGTCGTGTCTGACTCTTTGTGACCCCATGGACCAGAACACGCCAGGCACTCCTGTCTTCCACTGCCTCCCGAAGTTTGGTCAAACTCATACTAGTAGCTTGAAGAATACTGTCCAACCGTCTTGTCCTCTGTCGTCCCCTTCTCCTTGTGCCCTCAATCTTTCCCAACATCAAGGTCTTTTCCAGGGAGTCTTCTCTTCTCATGAGGTGGCCAAAGTATTGGAGCCTCAGCTTCAGGATCTGTCCTTCTAGTGAGCACTCAGGGCTGATTTCCTTCAGAACTGATAGGTTGGATCTTCTTGCAGTCCATGGGACTCTCAAGAGTCTCCTCCAGCACCATAATTCAAAAGCATCAATTCTTTGGCAATCAGCCTACTTCATGGTCCAGCTTTCACTTCCATACAATGAAAATAGGGATGTTCTATTCCATAATAGCAATAATTTTATTATTTATAAAAAGGGAGGCAAGGATAAGGTTTTCTGAACGATCAAGGCATACATTAGTTGCAGATAGCATAAGTTTGCATTGTTCATCCAAAGTACTGATTGGTTTGTGGCTGCTTATTCTAGAGCCCCATAAAAATGTCAACCAATTTGTAAATGCAAACCCTCCCATATTTCTCCAATGAAAATAGGGATGTCCTATTCTATTATGGCTGCTGCTGCTATATTTAAACCTGACCCATCTGACTGGGTTGTCCCATCCATTCTGGGCAGCTTTCAACATATATTAAAACATTAAACAACTTTGCTATACAGGGCTGCCTTCAGATGTCTTCTAAAGTTTGTATAGCTACTTATCTGCTTGGCTCGGAGGCTGCATAACTCCATACCCTCCAACATTTATCCGATGAAAATAGGGACATCCTAAGGAAAAGTGGGACATTCTGGGATCAAATCAGAAACTGAGACGGCTTCTGTGAATCTGGGACTGTCCTTGGAAAATAGGGACACTTGGAGGGTCTGTCATTTTGCCAGCATGAAAGCAAGAAAGCCACTTCAGCCTACAAAATGTATTGGAGTAGCCCTGCTAGGCACACTTATTTTGGAGTAAGTACCATTGAATTCAACAGGATTTGCCTCTAAGCCAACTTTATAGAACTGGGATGCTAGAAAACATCCTGCAAACAGTGTTTGTGTCTTAAAAGGTTTGCATGAAATGAATAATGAAGAGTTTCTTCTTGCTTGCTATTTTCTTCTTTTTCTAAAGTTCGCTGCTGAGTCTCATATTAGCTACAGGATTACAGAACCTAATCACTGTGGCCATGCATCCCATCTTAATTTTTTGTTTACATGCATTGTTAGCCCAGTTTTAAACCTAACTATGCAGATCTCATTCATATGAATGGAAAACATAAAGGCAACAAATCCATCACTGTTCCCTCTGTGGTTTCGTTTGCTTTTGGTTATCAAAAACTGTTTTCACATCACCATGTTGTATTAAGCCACCATGACATGTGGATTAAAAATGAATTGCTACAAAAAGCCAGTTCTCACTTTGAATAGAGTGAAAAGGGAGTGTTATGATCTAAGCCTTTCCAGCGTCACCTTAATATAAAACCTAAACATACTTTTGAGGGAGGAAAACACAAGACGAAAAAACAGGGAATGAAAAATAAGGAAATCTTCAGGAAATCTTCATTAGGGTTAAGTCAGGGATGGGGGAATGTAGACTTGGAGGTCAAATGCCACTGTCCAGACCACATTGTCTGCTCCTCAGGACTGTCTGTGGGCCATGTCCTCTCTTCCCAGTTCACAACCCTTAGCAGACCTGTAAGGGTTGTACCCTTCCTGAGTGTCCAGTGGCCCATATAGTATATCTGAAGGAGCGTCTCCACCCCCATCATTCTACCCGGACACTGAGGTCCAGCGCTGAGGGCCTTCTGGTGGTTTCCACACTGCAAGAAGCCAAGTTACAGGGAACCAGGCAGAGGGCTTTATCAGTAGTGGTACCCGCCCTGTGGAACAGCCTCCCACCAGATATCAAAGAGAACAACAACTACCAGACTTTTAGAAGACATCTGAAGGCAGGCCTGTTTAGGGAAGCTTTTAATGTTTGATGCATTACTGTATTTTAATATTTTGTTGGAAGCTGCCCAGAGTGGCTGGGGAAGCCCAGACAGATGGGCGGGTTATAAATAATAAATAATAATAATAATTATCCAGCATCATATTCTCCCAGTGATCAACCAGAAGCCTGTAGAAAACCCCAAGCAGAAGCTGAGCTCAACAGCACTTCCTCTTGGCGTTCCCTTCAACTTGTATTCAGAGCATTGTTTAAGGGTTAATAGGAAAGCATCCTTTGTGAATTTGTCTAATCCTCATTTAAAGTCATCCATGTTGATGGCCATTACTGTCTCTTGGGGGAGCAAATCTATAGTTTGACTGTGTGCCTCTTTGAATAAAGACTTCTGTCCTGAATCTGCCATGGGTTGCATTTTTAAAGTACAGAAAGCATTGGTTTAATGTGCAGAAATCATTGTGTAGAATGGGTTCTGGTAATTTCTCCATGTGATACAAGCTAGAAGTTTCTAGCTGACTAGTGAGTTTCTATTCTGCATGGAAACAAGCAGAAGGTTCCTGATGTTTGTGTTATTTCTTCTGAGAAGCTGAGTGCAGCTGGTTTGAGATGACCCTGTGATCTTTCTCCCAAGGTCATCGCTGCCTTTAATTGCAGGGCCGAAAGGAGCCTGCTTTCATTCCTTTCCCTCTTTCTACATTCTCTCTGCTCTGTTTGTGTATGTGTTTCTCTTATTGAGTGCTATTTTACATGCTACGTTTGAGTTAAGTTTGTAGCAACTAGATTTTTAAGAGACTGTGCCAATCCAGAAGAATAGTAATGACTATTAGCTTATTTACTTCAGTAAACTCTGCTAAATGTTTTCTTTGCTGCATCTATGTCATTTTTGGACCATGCATTATGCTTAAATGTTTTTAGTTTGCTAGCTATCTGTTGCAGCTCGCTCTGGATCATTATGGAGCAAATTCACATCAGAATCTTCCCACATTCCCACATCTTTGGATGATCAATTTGTTCATTCATTCATTCATTCATTCATTCCATTTCTTTATCTTTCAAGGATCTCAAGATGGTTCCTGAGTTGCGCAACATATCTCTATCCACATTCTCCATGCCATGCAAAGTTTATACACTTGTATCATGTCGCCTCTCACTTGCCTTTTCTCTAAACTAAGAAGCCACAAGTAGCGCATGGAGCAGGGAGATGTGCAGACAAAATAGAGAATCCTGGAAGGTTGCATTGGGCACTGGGACTGAGATACCCCACCACCTGCATTTTAACTCCGACGATTTAACTAAAATGCTATATTGCAATATTGCCCAGGTAAACTCACCTTTAATGTATATTACTGTAGTAAAATCAACTCATTTAACAGACACTAGAAACAGTACCGTTCCAGAGAATGGGCGCATTCAAAGCACACATGCTCTAACCCTGAGTTGCAGCCCTTCCCTAAAACTCAAATTTCAGTACCTTTAAATTAGGGTTGCCATGTTTCAAAAAGTGAAAGCTGTTGAGTGTTTTTCGGCAAAGTTCAAAAAGTGAAAGTTGTTGAGTTTTTTGGGGGGCAAAGGTTTTTTTTTTGCAAAATCTCAAAATAATAATAATGAAGTTTTAAAGCTATTTTCAAGGAAATTCACCCAAAAAGCAACACTTCCAGCATGTGTTGCTTAGGTTTCCAAATACATTTTTTTGCCATTTTTTTAAAAAAAATTCTGCCCGGAATTCTGCAATTTTCAACAGGTGAATCCCATGTATATTCGGGAAACCCGGATATATAGCAGCCCTATTGAAATCATTCCTCTGATGGTGGTTGGCATCTGTCTGTCTCAAGAAACAATGGAGCGCACCTCCAGGGATGAAGTCAAATCATTGCATTAGCAGCACCAAAGTAACTTCCCCAGGAGGCAAGCCTAGGCAGTAGGTCTGTAGGCCTTCTTGAACGTTGACCCACTATTGTTCTCCTCTGCTCAATCTGCCGAAGCATATCTTCACATGCCAACCTGCCAGGGGTTTGATACTCATCAAATACCCTCACTTGGTTTAGCTGGCCAGTCAAAGCCATTGCCAGGGGTGTGGCTGCTGTTGTATGCTGACAGCTTCAAGGAGGCACAGGTGAGAGCTGAGTACCAGGTGGCAACCCAAGGTGGACATATATTAAAGGTAAAGGTAAAGGGACCCCTGACCATTCGGTCCAGTCGTGACCGACCCTGGGGTTGCTGTGCTCATCTCGCTTTATTGGCCAAGGGAGCCGGCGTACAGCTTCTGGGTCATGTGGCCAACATGACTAAGCTGCTTCTGGCGAACCAGAGCAGCGCACGGAAACACCGTTTACCTTCCCGCTGGAGCGGTACCTATTTATCTACTTGCACTTTGACGTGCTTTCGAACTGCTAGGTTGGCAGCAGCAGGGACCAAGCAACGGGAGCTCACCCCGTCGCGGGGATTCAAACCGCCGACCTTCTGATCTTCTGATCGGCAAGTCCTAGGCTCTGTGGTTTAACCCACAGCACCACCCGCGTCCCTTTGGACATATATTACTCTTCCCCTAAAATCCCAAATTCCCCTGATAGAAGCTTCATTTTTTAAAAATCAACCACACAGTAAAATGGTGATATAGAAATTTGTGCATCAGGATGTAGGTATACGTGGTTCTGTTGCCAGTGTCTCTTTTTAGGAAATAGAAGGCAAAAAGGTTATCATTACATCTGCTAATGAACGTCTCCAAGTACACAAACAATAAATCTGATATTGGTAGTTGACAACCGCAATTAAGATATGGTCGTTATATTTACATACTCTGCTTTTTTGAAAATAACAAAACAAAAAAGCATGTATAGCAGAAAGGCACCAGATCTGCATAATATATGTACTACACACACCAAGCGTAATTGGATATATTGCTACCAAACAGTATGCTGAAAACCTTGTACGCTTCTTGTAAACTTTGATTGATTGTCTCTATTTAACTTGTGCCCTTGTGTATATCTTCCGAGAACGGTGCTGAAGTTCCGCAGTATTAAATGCTCTATATTTGTATTAAGTTCACAACACATTGTGGTGTCTTTGGAAATGAAGCCTTATTTTAAATGAAACCAACTTCTTCTTACTGACTTTGTGTGTGTGTGTAAAATAAGAGATTAGATGTTGTCATGAGGGAACCTAACAATCTGAAAGACATTGTCCACAAACGGTGACAATGTGCAACTCTCATTATTACCCGGGGCAATGTACCATCTATTCATGAGGACAACTCACACCAAAATGATTTAACATATTGTTATTCCAAAGGTAAAACTTGGATAATGGAGGCAATTTAGGAGACATTGCAAAATGGTATTTTATAGAACGAAGGGCACAGAAGGACATTTTTAAAAGGTGTTTATCCTCCCCTTACATGAATAATTATAGTTTCTTTTAGCAATGTTCTGAAAAACTGCTTTTTCATATATATATATAAAGCATTCTTGAAGATAGTAACGTGTGTGTGCTTTCCACACACTCACTTACACATAAAGCACTGAAAATGTCCACTATCTTTAAGAACAAGGTCTTATTATTTAGAAAAAAGCAGTTTCTTCCTTTCCTTTCATGGAATCCACTGCAATGAAACAGCCATCTGTTGTTCTCTAAGCACAACATTCTAAAGCATGCTGTATGTCAACTTTGGACAGAGCCTCTGACCATTTCCACAAGTTTGTCCATTCCCCTATCTGTAATTTGATTTTTTTATTATTAAAAAAAATCTTCATAGAGGTTGGGTGGCCATCTGTCAGGGATTCTAGCATTGCAGGGAGCTGGACTAGTTGACCCCTGCCATCTTTTCCAACTCTACAATTCTATGGTTGTATGATTAATGCATAACAGCATGAGAGTTCAAGGCAGCCAGGACAGGTACCTGCCATATGCAGAGTAACATTATCAATTACACACCACATTAAGTGCATTGTCTATGCGTTTGAAGGGAAAGGAAGAGATTCCCGCCTCTTGAATCTAGATAAGTGATAAGGGGAAGTAAGCCATTGGAAATATAGTCATGGCACTGTTAGGATTCTTGTTCCGTGTTTGCATAATGAGATTGTTGTCTATCACATGACGGTGTATGTTTTCATTCCACAGTGTGGGAAGTGACGGAGACAGGATGTTTTGGTATTACTGTTTCCATGAAGTGGGACTATTGTCCTTTGTTCTTTCTCTCATTGCTGTCTGATGAGAAAGAGGAAGGAGCTAAGGCAGAATGCTCCAAGTGTATTATATGTAAATAATGTAGATTAGCCAAAATGATGTGCTACTGAGTTCTGTTACGCAAACTGCAAATACTCTGTGGATCCCTAAGTGTGCTGATGCTTCTTGGTATCGGTCACTGTGATGTCCGGGCTGAAGAAAGCTTTTGAAGCTCCCGAGCGACAGACCAGGAGGGAGAGAACATGCCAGTCGGGCATGTGTCTCTGTCAAGGTCCTACATGAGAGTAGGACGAACCTAACAGGCACATCCTGTGGAAGGAAGAAGTTGTGGTGTTGTCTGCAGGCATCACTTTTTCCCCTCGGTGCAGCTGAGCCACGACTCCTGTGTCCCCCTTGCAGAGCCCAGTGGAGTATGTGTCCTGACAGTGGCAGCAGAGTAGCAGTATGACTAGCCAGTGGTGTAGCATGGGGGCAGGAGGGCCGTGGCCCTGGGTGCAAATTTCTGAGGGGGCACAAGTAAGGGGTAGCAGAAGAAGAAGAAGAGTTTGGATTTGATATCCCGCCTTTCACTCCCCTTCAGGAGTCTCAAAGCGGCTAACATTCTCCTTTCCCTTCCTCCCCCACAACAATCACTCTGTGAGGTGAGTGGGGCTGAGAGACTTCAGAGAAGTGTGACTAGCCCAAGGTCACCCAGCAGCTGCATGTGGAGGAGCGGAGACGCGAACCCGGTTACCCAGATTACGAGACTACCACTCTTAACCACTACACCACACTGGCTCTCTTCCCATTCATGAAAAACCACGGCTGAAATGTCACTTGTGCAAATGGCTCCTTTGTCAATTTCTTTGCTGGGAGATTGTCTTCTCTTGCCTGTTTTCCCAGAACAATTTCTTTCTGTGCAAAGCCTGGACAGTTTCATGAAAGCAGCCCCTGCAGCTTCAGTTCCTTCCAGACTCAATTCCTTCCTTCCTTCCTTCCTTCCTTCCTCCCTTCCTCCCTTCCTCCCTTCCTCCCTTCCTCCCTTCCTCCCTTCCTTGCCTGTCTTGAATGCTCTTCCCTCTTCTCTGCCTTATCTCTGCTCCCCGGTTGTAGCTAGTTAGCAAAGAGATATTCCTTTGATTAGATGCTGGCCGGTGAAGGCACTGGCTGCTGCCCAGTCCACCAGGAGAGCGCAAAACATGCCTCGCCCCAGGCATCAGTAACCCACACTACACCCCTGTGACTAGCTCATCCCCAGCTGGAGGTCCTGCAGCTGCTCCCAATCCCACAAGTGCAGCGGCATCTCACAGCAGCCTGGCCCTCCTCACCACTTTGGCCACCAGCACACCTCAGAGCACTATGGCAAGGAGTAGGAGGAGTCACAGAGGTGAGAGAGAGAGAGATGAACTTGGATTGCCTGAGGTTTGGGGGTTCTGACCCAGAGTCCTGACCCAGACTCTGATGAATGTAGTGCTGTAAAAGAGGAAGGTGCTACATATAACAAGAGCAGTTCCTCTGATTTCAGTTCAGAAGAGGAGGAGAAGAAGAAGAGAAAAACTATTTCAAGTGAGGAAGGGGAAAAGAAAAGAGAAGGAGAAGGAGAAGGAGAAGGAGAAGGAGAAGGAGAAGGAGAAGGAGAAGGGGAAAGAGTAGAGAGGGGGAAAGTCCAAGGGAGAAAAATAATAAGAAAAGCAGGAAAGACTCCAGTGAGTTGAGTATCAAAGAGTCCGATGATGGTGGATGATGTCTGGATTCAGAGATCAAAAAATGTAGATGCTATGGATTTCATAGGACTAGAAGCTCCCATTACCTATGCCTCTCAAGATGATCGGGCCTTGAACTACGGGCATGCTTTGTTGTTGTTGTTTAGTCGTGTCCGATTCTTCGTGACCCCATGGACCAGAGCACGCCAGGCACTCCTGTCTTCCACTGCCTCCCACAGTTTGGTCAAACTCATGCTGGTAGCTTCGAGAACACTATCCAACCATCTCGTCCTCTGTTGTCCTCTGTGCTCTCAAAGCTACTCCATGGCAAAGGTGCTGCCATGAAGGAGTACGTAAAAGCTGGAAAATGCATCCGTTGTAGAGATGAAATTGGTCCAACCAGTGAAGAGTTTGCATCATTTACATCTGGCTATGTAATGAGCAGCCCGGAAAATGGAAGCTGTGTGTCTGAACAAGTAAAAACAGATATACAGTGCAGATGTGAAGAGGGCCTTGGCATCTTTCAACCAGGAGGAGAGGCAGAAGAGAGAAAACAAGATCTTGGCAAGCTTCTGGGAGATGGTTTACAGGAAAACCAAGGGCAAAGACAGTAAATGGACTGGATGCTCTTCTTGTGTATATTGACAAACGTCACCCATTACAGAAGTTTGCAAATAAGTGTCCAGCATCTCCGCTGGCTGAATTTCGGAAAACGGTTTATGTGTATCAAATAAGAACCATGACAGGTGCATGTGGACAGCCTGTTCACAAATTTGCTGTGTGGAGTTGCCAGCAGCAGAAGGACACAAGGCAAAATGAAATGAGGCAGGCTGTCTTGCAGACTATCCCACAATATTTCCAGGAATCCAAGATACTGTGCCAAGAAACTGTGGGGATTTTAGAAAATACTTTCTTTAAATTCTGACCAGCAAACCTAGATAAACCTATACCTCCAGTTTTTCTGGATAATCCCTGATTTTGGAGGTTAACGCATACTGATATACTGCGTGGCCAAGGTCTAAAAATCCAGTCAGTATAAACAGACACTTGACATAAAGCATAATGTAATTGTTATCCACACCTACAGTAACGCAATAGTGAAATATCTAGGTGCCCCTTTGTTTGAACACATTTTTTATTATATTATTCAATGAATTTCTTGCTCTCCCTTTCCCAAGAATAACCACTGGATTAATAGTTTTCCTGACATATGGTATGCTCCACTGCATATCTATTTCTTGCTCTCAGAATACCTTAAGATTTCTAATTATACTGAGATATTCATGGTAGCACACTAATAATATTCACAGCAATGTCTGTTTTAAGCCATAGATAGTTCCTCCTTCTCAATAAAAGCATAAATTGGCCAGATTTTTTAAAAGTAAAAGACTATTTTTGCTCTTCTCTTTTCTGAAGATTTTTTATTTATTTTTGGTCTACCCTTCTGGAAATTTGAAATAACCGAGCAGTTAAAATTCATGATCTACATTTTGTGTCATTATTATTACATTAGCATGAAATTATGGTCCTAGTTAGTCATAATTATACTCATAATTATTCAATTTATCACTATAGATCCTCCTGGAAATTTTATTGGAGGAGTTATTAACATTAATAAATTGTTTTTCTTCGTATCCATATTATTAATTCACCTCATGTGTGATGGGAACTATCAGCCATAAAATTAATACTAACTCTTTACTTTGTAGGGCTGCCTTAATGAAGGATAGTCTGATAACCTTTTGCCATTATGCTGGGCTTGCCATTAATCTTTGTTTCTCTGCTAAACAGAGGATCATTTACGTTGACACAACCAGACCAGTATAATCTGGGAATCAGAGTGTCAAATGCAGCGCCATCAACGTCAAAGGTTAGTATCTAACACTGCAGTTCTGCTCACACAATGTACTTCACTTGTGCCCATCCGCCCAATACCCTCAAAATCTGCTCCAGTGGGTCCATCGTTTGGAGCAGATTTGGGGGGCACACGAGGACTAAAATGCCACTGGCACAGCACTGATACAACCTAGAATCTTTGCCTGTCAACAATAATAAAAAAAATAACATCTATCCACTCTTTTCTTCAAATTTCCATCCCTTCATGCTTGCAAAATGTCATAGAGTGGCTGGTGGGAGGCACCATCTGGGGAATCCCCAAGGGAAGAATGCTCAGAGCCAGAAGATTGGTGGCAGAATGATGCTGAGTGGTCAAAGGAAGAAGAGGGATAAAATGGGGGGGGGGGGAGGTGGCATAAACTGAACAGTCAACAGGGTTTAGTGAGCAGGAAGAGCCTGTGACAGACAGCAGTCCAGAATCAGAGGCAGAAGTAGAGGCTGGAGAAGAGGGGGACCAGGAGAGAAAGATGAACCAGGGGTCTTCCACTCCTGCTCTGACCAGCTTCCTTCCCCAGCTTGTCTCCCAGAACCTGAAGAGGTATGAAGATGACAGAGCAAAGACAGACAAGATGATGAAGTCTCAGCTTGCTTCGGAAGGACCCAGAGGGGGAGGAGATTTAGAGAGATGTGGAATGCTGGGGATCTTCGCTAATCCCATCTGCATTATTTGGGCAAGACCTACTGGGAAGACTTGCTGTACAGTCATACATTGGTTCTCGAATGCCTGCCCCCAAACGCTGCAAATCTGGAAGTGAGTGTTCCGGTTTGCGAATGTTTTTGGGGAGCCAAATGTCCGATGTGGCTTCCGTGGCTTCCGGTTGAGTGCAGGAAGCCACACCTTGGTTTCCGAATGTTTTCGGAAGTCGAATGGACTTCCAGAGCAAATTACGTTCGAGAACCAAGGTACAGCTGTACTCACTAGGCCTGAGTTGTTTTGCTTCTTCGAATAAAGTGTTAACTTCACTGACACATTGTAAATTATTCCTGATCTGCTCCTGACTCCCATGTTGACACTGAATATAAAGCCAACATAGTAAGCCAAGTTCTCACTTCACTTGTTTACTTAAAATATGTATAAGCCACCCCAAGTGTAAAACTGTCTCAAGGTGGCTTCCACGATGAAATAATACAATATAATACCATCAAACCTTTCCAAACATTAATTAAACCAGCAGTAATGAAACAAACACCGGGCCTAAATGTTTAAAATGTAACTGTAACTATCCAAATCCAGCAGCAGCAGGGAAGCACAATAATGTACCAGTGTGGCACCATTCAATTTCAGTTTTGTTAAATCACAGAAAAATGCACTAAAGAAAGCAAATACACATAATCAAGGCTATGGGCACTCCATGCTTAAATGATGATAATAATTAAGCCCTGATCAGAAACTAATGGAAGCAATTTTCAGATAAAGTGTGAGAGACAGATTATTAGATGTCAATTATATAAAGAGGCAATTTCCCCTTAGATTGATTGTGTCCATCTAAGTCATATTCAGTGTACAGCCATTGATATCAATAGACTTAAGTTAGTCACTACCCAGATCTGCTACTGGGCAGGACACCTAGACTCCTGAAGCAGATTTAGGGACCACAGTGTTGCAGGGAGGACTGCTGGAAATTGATCTTCCCCTTTCTCAAATGGAAACCTTGCCATGAGGGGAGTGACTATTAGATACAACCTATGCAATCCCCACAGAGCCTAGGACTTGACGATCAGAAGGTCGGCAGTTTGAATCCCCGCGATGGGATGAGCTCCCGTTGCTCGGTCCCTGCTCCTGCCAACCTAGCAGTTTGAAAGCACATCAAAGTGCAAGTAGATAAATAGGTACTGCTCCTGCAAGAAGGTAAACGGCATTTCCGTGCGCTGCTCTGGTTCGCCAGAAGTGTCTTAGTCATGCTGGCCACATGACCCGGAAGCTGTACACCGGCTCCCTCGGCCAATAAAGCCCAGAGTTGGCCACGACTGGACCTAATGGTCAGGGGTCCCTTTACCTTTATCTTTATGTAATCCGCACGGCAGATTGCTCTGTCCCAGCTCCTGCCAACCTAGCAGTTTGAAAGTGCCCCAGCACAAGTAGATAAATAGGTACCGCTGCGGCAGGAAGGTAAACGGCGTTTCCATGCACTCTGGTTTCTGTCACAGTGTTCTGTTGTGCCAGAAGCGGTTTAGTCCTGCTGGCCACATGACCTGGAAAGCTGTCTGTGGGCAAACTCTGGCTCCCTCGACCTGAAAGCGAGATGAGCGCCGCAACCCCAGAGTTGCCTTTGACTAGACTTAACCATCCAGGGGTCCTTTACCTTTTATCTTTTACAACCCATGTTTAGCATCATGCCTGACTTGGACCTGAATTTTGCCACAACATTTGTGCATGGTGAAAGGATGTGCAGGGTTTGCTTTTTTGGAGGGAACAAAAAATGCCATCATTTTTGTCTGTGAGTTTGTACACTCCCCACCCTTTAGTGTTTACTTGGCACTTTCAGATCTGTGCTTTTCTAAAGTCTTCTTTTTAATTATTATTTCACCTCCAGGCTGCCAAATACATGTCTGGATTATTATTTGTACTCTTAACTATTGCTTAGGAAAATACCTCCCTGCTTTGCTGTTCATATTGGCTGCACTGGGCACTTCCCTGCCTGATAACTGTTCTTCGAATGAGGCTGGAGAAATGAAGTGTCCAGTAAGATGGATGATCTCCTCTTCCTGCTTACACTAGCAGCTGTTGCTTTGTGTCTCTCTGGAATGTATTGTGAACCTTGCTCCAGGCTATGTCTAGCAAAGATTTGCAGTGTTTTTATTCTAGAGTTTCTTCACTCTTTAATAGAGCAGAACCAAAATGTAACTAAAGTTCATTGAGGAACACGATAAAAGAGGGGCCATAAAACATAAGAGACATTCATTAGATGATCCAAAAAAACAAACATAACCCTAAGCCAAATATGATACATGCAAACAATTTTTGGAAATTGAAATCCTTTGTCTTTAATAGTTTCTCTTTCTCTCTCTTGCATTATTTCACTCTCAGAAGCTCTTTGTAAAAATTCTAGGCTTCAACACCATTTTAATAGAAAGCAAACTCTAATAAATAATCTGGTAAATGTAACAGCTGGGATACCAGAGGTAACAAAAACCCAGCTCAGTTTATGAGGGGAAGGTGTTCGTAGATAATGTGGTACTTCACTTATATGAAGTCAAACATCTGGGACTGTTTATGGGAATTTGTATCTCTGTCATTAAATATAGCTCTCCCCCCCCCCTCAAAGCCTGCTTCTAAATCCCATTGCAACACAATTCCGTACTGTTTTCAGATGCTGAGGCTCTGTAAAGGCAACTTCTGAGAGTGGTCCCAGCATCAATATATGGCCAAATTCAAGAAAACAGTGGGCTAGCAAGAGCCACCACTAGCCCCACAAGTGCAACAGGGTCTCCTCCCACTGTGTGCCCTCCACTGGCTCAGATACAGACATCAAAAAAATTCTGCTAGTATTAGCAGAATGTTTCTGCTAGAAATTAGTGGAAAAAATTCTGTCACCTCTCAGGTGGGTGCCATTGCAATCATAAGAGAACAAGGGAGGCATTCATGGTGAGTTCTGGCACCTCTTTTTCTAGAAAAATAGCACTGTATCAGAGTTTCGGGACGCGGGTGGTGCTGTGGGTTAAACCACAGAGCCTAGGACTTGCTGATCAGAAGGTCAGCGGTTCGAATCCCCGCGACAGGGTGAGCTCCCATTCCTCAATCCCAGCTCCTGCCCACCTAGCAGTTTGAAAGCACGTCAAAGTGCAAGTAGATAAATAGGTACCGCTCTGGCGGGAAGGTAAACAGCGTTTCAATGCACTGCTCTGGTTCGCCAGAAGCGGCTTAGTCATGCTAGCCACATGACCCAGAAGCTGTACGCTGGCTCCCTCTGCCAATAAAGCAAGATGAGCGCCGCAACCCCAGAGTCAGTCACAACTGGACCAAATGGTCAGGGGTCCCTTTACCCTTTACCTTTATCAGAGTATCAGAGTACTTTCGTATACAAAGGGTGGCATATGGATTCCACTCTTCTCCATGCACATGGCAAAGCTTACCTCATTTTCCTCAGTGTTTCCTAGTTCGTGTGTAAGGAAGATGTCAGCACTACGTCTTTTGATGAAGGAAAACCTTGCAACATTTCTCTTGTCACTGGATATTAGAACATAATAAATGCAGGTTAAGATCTTACAGAAGCACACCTGACAATACAAAGATGCCAATTCTTAATATTGTGAATAAGCTCACACCTGCTACGTGCTGTTGGCATTTAACATTATATTCTACAGGTGGTAAAAAGGATGAAGGATATAATGTCACACAATATAATGATATCACAAACTTAGGTGGAGTGCTGCATAATTCATATATTTGTCAAAGATGAGTGGACATTTCACCTGTGATGTGATTCACCTAAAATAGTAACAATAGTAATAATAGTAATAGTAGTAATAATTAGAATAGGTAATTTTGACTGTTTTATTACAAATAAAGTTTAGGGAAGTTTTTAATGTGTGACATTTTAATGTATTTTTAATCTTTGTTGGAAGCTGCCCAGAGTGGCTGGAGAGACCCAGCCAGATGTGTGGGGTACTACTACTACTACTACTAATAATAATAACTCAAGAGAAGTAAAGGGATGCTAGTAAAGAGCTGGGATTTTCCTTCCTTGCAGAACTTCATAATGTCTGAGTCAGTTCATTTGCGTCTTAGTAGAGCCCTGTCTGCTTTTGAGTGTCACTCTTAAAAACCTCCAATGACTATTGAATCTGATTTTAGGAAGCACCCATCCATGTGACATTTGAAACTGCGGCAGTTGTCTGAGAGTGCAACTAATGTCATTTCAAGGTCTGGCTGCTTTTCCTTATTACAGTCACAAATCATACAGCTAGATGTTTTAAGGATGAGATGGTCGAAAGCACTTTGGTTGGCCTAGCTCTTCTCCCACAGAGCTTAATAGTAAAACAATGATTGATCTGAGGAGGATTCGTTAGGCTGGTGCTAAACACTCTTGAAAATTGAGAGAATCTTGAAAAATGAGATTGCTCATTCCTTTGCATTGTGTCCACTTAGAATCAAGCCAAGCCTTTGTGTTAATGAAAGAGAGAGATGTTGCCAAGCTCATTATGAAATCTTGAAATACAAACAAATGTGCAGTGTCAAATACTCAACATGGATATTCCAAAGTAGTCTTGATGATCTGCAAGTTGATGGTTGTGTTTTTGGATTCTGTTGTATGTTAGGATTGCCATATTTCAAAAAGTGAAAATCCAGACAAAAAAATTATTGAGCTTTTTAAGGGGGGGGGGAGAGAAGTTGTCAAGCTTTTTCTCTGGCACAAAGCGTGTTCTCCCTCACGGAGAGCACGTGTTGCGGTGGGGGCTGACAAGACACCTCACTATTGCTGGGCAAAAGAGTTGGGCCATCTTTAAGCAGGGTCGGGCTGTTACTGGGGAGATTTATATGTTGCCATTTATTGATTGACAGCCCTGTTTTTTAAATACACTGTGCGCAGTGTCGAGCTTCCTCTTTTTGCTGCTTACTTCGGATCACCCGCCCTCCCTCCCTAATGTTAGGCTGTTTGCTTGACCTTGCTATGCCTGTCACGGGGGCGCCTGCTTTTGGGGTAGGAATTTTGTCCATCTGGTAGGAATTTTGTCCATCTGGCTGATTGGCTGGTGCCATTTAGTTTTTGCCTACTGCGTAGCAAATCATCACAACATGTAAGGTTGTGGTTAGGCATTGGTTTGGGAATTGCTTGGTGGAGGGGTATGGATTTGGCTGTGCCTGCCCCTCCAAAATGCTGCTGCTGCAAGGGTTTTCTGTTAATGGAACCCAGGGGCTCACCATGCTTTTGTCCGAACCCCCTGGCAAGGGGCTAGGGCCACGCAAGCCCCTGGGAGCATTCTAGGGAGAAGTGAGGCATGGTTCCCAGTCCTGTCTCTCTCCCCAGGTGACTTATCCTTTCTGACTTCGCGAGGGGTGCGAATGTCAGAGCTGTCCCCGTGCAGGGTCAGTTAGTCGCTACCAATGCCTAAGCAACCACTCACATTGCTGTATTTTGAATAAAGTTGTGGCCAAAATTATGCCAAAAACCTTAAACAAAAATCAAGTGTCATTGTGTTCTTATTTGGGGTGTCTTGGGGACCTCAATGTGCAAATGACACTGCCAACATGGGGTGCGATATGCTCGGATTTCCCCAGACATTTTGCTGATTTCCGGTCAGACACTGCTTCCAACTGCAGCATTCCAGGTATGTCCGGAAAATTCTGGACGTATGGCAACCCTGTTTAAATCTCAAACAAATAAAACGTAATATACCTCTTTGAATCTAAGAACCTTTTAAATGAGGGATGGAGAACATGTGGACCTCCAGATGTTTCTGAACTCCAACTCCCATTGGCTGCTGCCAGCATGACCAGGTCATGCTGAAGGAATGCAGGTTTCTCATCTGTTTTAGAATGTGAGGGGATAACATGTGATAAGGATAAGTTGCACAGGATAAAGTTAGAAGGGTTAAACATATGGGTTGTTTTTGTTTTTGATTTCTCCTGCACTTTTGTTTGAAAACTTATTATCGTATTTTTTGCTCTATAGGATGCACCGGACCATAGGGCGCACCTTGTTTTAGAGGGGAAGAACAAGAAAAAGAAATTCTCCCCCTCTCTGCTCAGCGCCCCTTCAGCGAAGCGTCAGGAGAAACGGAGCCCCTTCCATTTCTCCTCCCGCTTGGCTGAAGGGGCGCTGCACAGCTCTCCCTCTCTGCTGAAGCCAGGAGAGTCTTGCTCTCCTGGCTTCAGTGAAAGGAATCCAAAGCCTGCAGAGCACAGCGGGAACTCGCGCTGCGCTCCGAAGGCTTCAGGCGGCTATCCCTGAAGCCTGGAGAGCGAGAGGGGTTGGTGCGCACTGATCCCTCTCGCTCTCCAGGCTTTAGCGAAAGCAACGCAAAGCCTCCAGAGCACGGAGGGAGCGCTCCATCTGCGCTTCGGAGGCTTCGCATTGCTATCGCTGAAGCCAAGGAGCCTGCATTCGCTCCATAGAATGCACACACATTTCCCCTTAATTTTTGGAGGGGAAGAAGTGTGTCCTATAGAGTGAAAATACGGTATATTCTTATACTAATCTTAAACTGACGTCTACAGAATGAAAATACAAGTAGTAGTCATTGGCAGTCTAGCATAAAGGAACATTCAATAGTTCAGGCAGAGTTTATGCTGCAACATGATCTCAGGGTGGAAACACATGGCTGAGATAAACATGGGAGCTCTTGGAGAAAACAGAACCCCCCACATAACATTTGCCTCTTGAATGAAAATCTAGCCATGTCTGAGGGTGACCACACAGTACATTTCACTGCTCCATGTCACTGGCTGTAACTGGCAGAGCAATGCATCTTGAGAAGATGCGAAGACATGTTCTACTGTACATTATGAATGCACAGCTCACCTTGGGGCTGCCATTTTGAACAACAGCTATGCATTTATTTTAATGTGCTATTCTGCCCCTGAAAGCAAAATCTTATATTCATGGGAAGTTGAGAGTCAAAGTGACCTAGAGTGAATATAAATGATTGCTTACTGAGTGAAAGCACACCACAGTGAGCATATAGCCACTTGCTGTAAGCTGGTCATCTGTATTATCCTGTCCAGCAGGGAGGAGAATTTTATGGTGCATCTATACCCAAAGGGAAATCCAGGGAATGGAGCCACTATCAATACTTGCCATTCTTGGTCAGTTACTGGTGCCCAAACTACCTTAAAAAAAATTAGTTGGTATTTGCAATGCAGGGAGAAATGACATATAGGACAATAAGCCAAAAATAATTAAAAAACAACAACAGAGTAAGGCCATTAAAATAAGGTAAAATTGATATAAGTAATACATATACAGTGTATACAGTGGTACCTCAGGTTAAGAACTTAATTTGTTCTGGAGGTCCGTTCTTAACCTGAAACTGTTCTTAACCTGAGGTATCACTTTAGCTAATGGGGCTTCCCGCTGCTGCCACATGATTTCTGTTCTCATCCTGAGGTAAAGTTCTTAACCCGAGGTACTATTTCTGGGTTAGTGAAGTCTGTAACCTGAAGCGTCTGTAACCTGAAGCGTCTGTAACCCGAGGTATCACTGTACGCAGTAATGATGTCTTGATGCTTCATGTACCACCTAGAAGCTGAGTCTACCTGTAATTTTAATTTACCACCAATGCCCAAGAGTGAAATTCAGTTGTGAACATTGTGAGAAATCTAAATGGTGGCCAGATTTGGCTGCCAGTGTTCAGCTGCTGCCACAACTGATGCTCCCCCTTATTAGACACACAGCCCAACAAGACAACAAGAGTCCACCAAATCAATATGGCTAACTTGACCCAACAACCCCTCTCCCCCCCCCCACACAAACAAATCTGACTGCAGACAACCAAAGACACACAAACAAATCTTTTTTTAATATATCTTTATTAATTTAAGATAATTACACTTATGAAAAACAGATGTACATACAAGTAAACAAACATACAATCAAACAAATAACAGAAAAATCAAACAAACCACCACACTATAAGATATAAGATTAATATAATTATATCAATTTCTTTTCTATAAATTTTATAATTGTGTTCAATACCAGGAACACAAACAAATCTGACTGCAGACAACCAAAGGCTTACCCCCCCTGCATTCTCTCACTGCCAATAACAACGAATAAAGGAATAGAAAGAGAACTACTCAAGTGATGCTGACACAAAACCATCACGCATTTACTAAGTTTTTAAAAAATGTAAGTTTAGCACACACCTTCTCCCCTGTATTTGCCTCAACATGTTGTAAACAAAGCTTCCACTAGAAATATAAGTTCTCCATTTATTCTTATGAAATACATGTGGATTTGAGCCTTATCAATGATCAATGTCTGTCTCCATCAAGCAGACCTATTTGCAGAGAAGAGCTGGGAAGGTAGGTAAGATTCTAGGCTTCATTCAGCTCAGCAGTGGATTAGGTGAGTAAATTGTCTTCTTTGAATGGGCACCAGGAATTCATCTTCTGGCTAAGTGCTGTGAACGAAACCACAAGTTTGCTAGGAATATATATTAGGTGACCAAGCACACAAATCTGTGCTACCATTCCGACTGACCTTTATTTGTAAAGGAATTTGCTTTAGTTTTTAACTACCTGGCACTTGGCGCAATGAAAACTAAAACGGGTAGGTACAAGGGAGTGTCTTTGAAAGTCCACAGCTTCATGGAACTCACAGTGTTGCGTTTTCTACACTTGTGTTTCAGGGATTTTCATAAAACATGTTTCCTAAGATTTGGGTGTTTTAATTGGAATTAATGACTTCTCTTATACATGTTAGTTCTCCTCATTTTAGCAAAGTGTTAAAACTGGTGCATTAAGAGCAACCCAGCAACCCAGCCTCAAGAGTATACATTTAGTTTACGGCATACAGTAAGGAGTTTGTATTCATGTAGATGTTTAACATTCCTGGCATCTCCTGGCCTGATTTCATTTCATGATTGTCCTTCTTTGAATCGTTATCAGCGTCTGACCGTGAGTTCTGCTCTTGCTATCTGATTTGTCAGTTTGCATCTTGTTTTGAAAGTGTGAATTAGATAGATCGGCGTGAAAATTTAAACTAAACTGAATTTCTTCCCCATCACTTGACAGTGCCTAAGTGTAGTTCCCGTTTTGTAGGCCCAGCATGCCAGTCATCTGTGACAGGTCAATCTGAAGATGTTCTTGATGTGTCATCTTAAAAAGGTGCCAAGGAAATCCCTACTTAGCCCCACAAATGTTGTTGTTGTTGTTTAGTCATTTAGTCTTGTCCGACTCTTCGTGACTCCATGGACCAGAGCACACCAGGCACTCCTGTCTTCCAATTCCTCCCGCAGTTTAGTCAAACTCAAGTTGGTAGCTTCGAGAACACTGTCCAGCCAGTGTGGTGTAGTGGTTAAGAGTGGTAGTCTCATAATCTGGGGAACAGGGTTCGCGTCTCCGCTCCTCCACATGCAGCTGCTGGGTGACCTTGGGCCAGTCACACTTCTTTGAAGTCTCTCAGCCTCACTCACCTCACAGAGTGTTTGTTGTGGGGGAGGAAGGGAAAGGAGAATGTTAGCTGCTTTGAGACTCCTTAAAGGGAGTGAAAGGCGGGATATCAAATCCAAACTCTTCTTCTTCTTCTTCGTCCTCTGTCGTCCCCTTCTCCTTGTGTCCTCCAACTTTCCCAACATCAGGGTCTTTTCCAGGGAGTCTTCTCTTCTCATGAGGTGGCCAAAGTATTGTAGCCTCAGTTTCAGGATCTGTCCTTCCAGTGAGCACCCATATCCCATTTACCCTGATGTGCCCCAGTTCCCCCGGTTGGGAGGGGTACACGCCCAAGGCCTAAGCCAAGGTCTTCCTACATTCGGAAGTTTAAATAAAGTTGTGGTCTAATTTTAATTCCACAACACATGTCAGAGTCTTTATTCCTTTCTTGTGACCCCTGGGGGCTGGGGCTGTCGCGCCTAGTCACACAATGCCACTGCCATTGTCTTTCAGAACATAAAAGTGTTTGGGTTCACTCTAAATGGCTTGGAACTGAAGTACATGAATGACCAACTGTCCTCTTCCCCATGAGTTTGAATGAATGCTATGGTCTTTCTCTGAATTCCTCTCCACGCCCATCCTTTTTGAAGTTAGGCAGGCAATGTCTAGTTTAGAATAGCAGTCCACATGTGACATGTCATCTCCAGAAATGCTGATCAGATGCTGAACCCAGGCATCTTTTCAAAATTGCAAGAAGACCTTTTTACTTGCAACACGTCATTAAAGCAGTTTTTAATCGGTCTGGAGTAATCTCTAAATAACTCTGCTGCCTTTATGCCCTGCTCTGTTTCACTGTCCTTGCTCTTTTAATTTTATTGTTGCTGTTTAAGTTTTCATTTAGCTATTCTTTTGTGATTGTTGTGGTGATAGTTGTCAAACTGAGAGAGGGCATATAAATATTTGAACACACAAACAAACATGCCTGATGGCTCTATTCATCCTTGCAAGTCACAGAATTTGCCACCCTGTCTTTAAAACTTGCATTCTACTCAGAGTAAATTATTTCTCTTACATTCTTAAGATGATCTTCAGGTTTTGAAGATGAAGCATGCAATATCTCTTTTTCCCTTTGAGAGAAGCAGTAAATCATGGCCCTCTCAAAAACACACACACTCACACACACACAAAAACAAATAGGCATGGTGTGGATTAAAAAACAGCGAGACAGCAAAACCAATTCTGAAGTATTAAATTATTTCTAAACCAACCAATTAAAACCCTGTGATGCCTATTCCTTAACTCAAATTTAAAACAGCAACAACACAAAAAAATACCTGCAGCTGTGTGAGGAGCAGTGGAAGAGAGAAAGAGAGGAAGGATCCCTGCTAAGGTTAACCAACCAATATCCTTTTGACCTCTAGAACCTGAGAGAAGAGTGCAGACTTGTGTCAGACCTTGCCAACAGTAGACTTAATACTACTACGCATTATAAGTACTTATTTCTTGGAGTTGGAGAAGACAATGATGCCTTGCCGGCAGACTTTCTATCTACTTATAGGTAAGACAAGGCCTCCCTTCAAATAAGAACTAATTAATAGATTTGTCCCTCTCCATTGTCCAACTCTACTACTGACATCATGAGCAGCAGAAAAAGTTCTCATTAACATGCATGTATGGGGCTAGCTTATCAGGGTCCCATCCTGACCACAATCAGTGGTACCAATGGAGACAAGTGATGTGCATAAAAACTTCTGACTCCTGTACCTTTAATTTGTGAGACACCATTTGTAATGCACTGTGTTTTGCTTTCAGGAACCTAATCATGTTTGGTTGTGCGCCAACTCTAGGGGGCAGAGATGTCGCCAGCTCCCACAATATTCCTTAGCTGGGGGCTCAGCCAAAGGAGGAGGCCGAACCACCGAGCCAAGCGTGGCACAGCATCAAAGGCAGGCTCCTCCCGAGCATGAGAAGAGGAGCCATGACTGTTGAAGTTGTGCGGCGCTGGGCAAGGCCTCCTCCCAATGACGCATCTCTTTCTGACAATGCACGCAAGACACATGCCACACATGTGACTACACAGGCATGGTGCGCAACACCCACATGACGTCACACAGAAGAAGAGTTTGGATTTGAGTTTGGATTCCATATCCCTCTTTATCACTACCCTAAGGAATCTCAAAGTGGCTAACATACTCCTTTCCCTTCCTCCCCCACAACAAACACTTTGTGAGGTGAGTGAGGCTGAGAAGAAGAAGAAGAAGAAGAAGAAGAAGAAGAGGAGGAGGAGGGGGAGGAGGAGGAGGAGGAGGAGGAGGAGGAGGAGTTTGAATTTGATATCCCACTTTATCACTACCCTAAGGAGTCTCAAAGTGGCTAACATTCTCCTTTCCCTTCCTTCCCCACAACAAACACTCTGTGAGGTGAGTGGGGCTGAGAGACTTCAGAGAAGTGTGACTAGCCCAGCAGCTGCATGTGGAGGAGTGGGGAAGCGAACCCGGTTCACCAGATTACGAAACTACCACTCTTAACCACTTCACCACACTGGCTCTCACAGACAACACAGTGCTGCCTCTCCCCCCCCCCCCAAAAAAAAAAAAAATCAGCTCAAGGCAGCGCCTCTGCATAGTGGGATGTATGCTTACATTGTATACATAGAAAGAAGATAAAGTCCCTACCAGAAAAGAATGGCAGATCAAGTTGATGGTTTATGCCAAAATGGCTAAAAAGACCAGAGGAATCAGAAATCAGGAAGACCAAAATTGTAATAAGGAATGGGGAAATTTTATAAACTACCTTAAAAACCATTGTAAACAGTTAGAATCTTTAGTAAGATTGGATGAATATTGGATGAATATTCATCAATATTTTAGAGTACGGTTAGCAGATGTTCCCATTTTCTGGAGACAGTCCCCAGATTTACAAATCAGTCCCCATACAAAATCTATTGAAGTTGAAAAGTGTCCACAGATTCATTGGAAAAAAAATTGGTAACCTTATTTTAGGGCAGTGTCTTGAACACGCTTAAGTTCCATTTATCTGCATAGAACTTACTTCTGAGTAGACATATCATTAGATTGCACTGTGAATATGTTCAGTTGTTGTGTGCCTCTGAACTTGCAAATGACAAAATGCTGTGCCCTTGATAACATGCAAAGGAGTAACCAACTATAATAAAGCTCATTATGCAATTATTTGCAGCTGGAAGAATAGCAATCAATTTGCAAAATGGTATTCACAGCTGAAACTAAAGAGTGAACTGCAAGGTGCAATTGGGGAAGTGTCACTGTTATTTATGCTCTTCTACCCAAGCCAGAATTTCTTTGAATTTTAATTACCACACAACTCTTTGCTTCTAATTTGGACAAAGTATTGAAGAGTGACACACGTGTCATAAAATATACGATGGCGCTATGCTCATATAGTTTACGTGAAATGTGTTCAGGGGCGGCACAGCCCATTTCACCATTTGAAGGGAAATTGGACATGTGGCCCTGCTGTTGCTGCCAGCCACTCTGCCACCTGTACTGTCGGCAGAGAAGCAGCGCTGGCAGTGGGATTGATTTTGGGCTTTGAAAGATCTCATACAGTTTCGGTGAGATCTCACCTGAAATCGGTGCCCCTGGTGCTTCTCCGCTGGCAAATGGGGATGTTATGTTGGGGTTGTTCCACTGCAGCAGTCTCACTGCACCTAATAGCTATGCCAGCCAGCCCTGACTGTGTTGAATTCCCTTGCTGGAATCAGTGGTGGAGGAAGGGGGTGGGGGTGGGGCGTCCGCTCCAGGTGTCATCCCTGGGGGGGGGTGACATTCAATGCCCCACCCACCTGCGACGCCCAAGCCTACCCTGAACCATCGGGGGGAAGGGGGGAGCTGCGCCGCTTTGCCGACGGCATTTCCCCTTCCCCCTTCGTTTCAACAGCTGGGGGAGGCTTGGGAGTCGTGGGTGGGCAGCATGCTGAATATCTGCCATTGGCGGCTGGCTCCGCCCCTGTGGGCGGCTTGCTCCGTGCATTTGACCAGCTATCCTGCGCCTGGGAGGGCACCCTCCGCCGCTGGCTGGAAGAAATACATTTATATCTGTTTCAAATATGTTATCTGCCTTCTGTTTAACATTCCACATTCCACATTACAGGTGTTATTCCATCCCTGCCAATGATTTTAACTGTTTACAGTGGTCTTTTAAATAAATAAAAAATTTACTCCAGTCTTTAGCAAATACTTGATTTTCCTGGTTTCCCCATCAGTTTTGCCATCTCTGCACGGTCCATCAGTTTTTTCTACCATTCTTCTTTTGTTGGTATTTCTCCTCCCATCCATCTCTGGGCTAGAAGCATTCTCGTTGTTGGCGTTGCATACACAAAAAGTCTTTTATCCTCTCTTGGTATCTCTTGACCTATTATACCTGACAAAAAGGCTTCTGTTTTTTAAACAAATGTATTTATAAACATTTTCTTTAGTTCATTATATATCATTTCCCAAAAAGCCTTTACCAGTGTACATGTCCAAAGCATGTGGTAAAAAGTACCTTCTTTCCCTTTACATTTCCAACATAAATTTGAGCTCGTTTTGTACATTTTTGCAATTTTCCTTGTTGTTAAATACCACCGATATATCATTTTCATATAGTTTTTTTTCACCGAACAGCATGCAGTCAATTTTATATCCTCTTTCCATAACTTTTCCCAAGATGAAAGTTGAATATTGTACCCAGAATGTTTTGGGTACATTAAGGTCTACATTACAGTGGTACCTCACAAGACGAATGCCTCGGAATACGAAAAACTCGCAAAACGAAAGGGTTTTTCGTTTTTTGAGTTGCTTCGCAAGACGGATTTCCCTATGGGCTTGCTTCGCAAGACGAAAACGTCTTGCAAGTTTGTTTCCTTTGTCTTGCAAGTTTGTTTCCTTTTTCTTAAAACCGTGCATTCACTTTGAGGAGCAACTCATAGCACGCGGTGTGGTAGCCTTTTTTGAGGTTTTTGAAGACTTTGGTGATTTTTGAAGCTTTTCCAAAGTCCGTGCTTCGCAAGACAAAAAAATCGCAAGACAAAAAAACTCGCGGAACGAATTAATTTCATCCTGCGAGGTACCACTGTACTTTGAACCTGCACCTGGTGGCACTGCAGGAGATCTTAGGACTGATCATGGACACAGAGAGTTGGTCGTGTTCTTCATTCAGGTAGAACCGATGTCAGAGAATTTCATTCCACTGCAAATTTATCTAAGGAATGTGAAACATATGGGCTCCCATCTGCGCAGTTATTTTCCCATGTGAAGTAGCACCTATATCATTTGGGCTTATCACCATCCTAAATAAGGTGCTTCCCTAATGTAATTAAACAGAATCAGTCACACAAGCGCCTTCATCACATGTGCAGCTAATGCATATTTTGTGCCCCCACACCTGTGCAGAGTGTCCTGATAATATTTAAAGCAAGCCTTAAACCCACAGATAATGAAGTGGAATCCAAGGATGTCCCCTTGAAGCTACGAATAGGATAACTGATGGCACATGATGCAGCCGCCTTCAAGAAGCTAAGCAAATATTGTTAGTTTCTGTTTCCTCACTGCGCAGCTGCTTGCAGTCACAGGACTCTGTTTACATTCCACAGAGTCCAGATACTGTCGGAGTCTCATGGGAAAGGGAGACGGGATGTGACGTTACTGGTTTCCTGTTTCCTTTGTTCTGTTGTTTCCTTTGTTCAGTTGCTCTCGGCTTCTCACAGAGAGGAGATGTATATTTCTTTGCTCTCTGCGTAGCTTAGTAATAAAGTATAGCAATGTAGCCCGTACCTATCTTATCCTTCCGTTGTGGACTTTATTGTTTTAATGCTCTGCTGGGAGGGCTTGGAGGAAGATGAGCCTTATCAGCTCGGACGAACGGAGCTGAAATCCCAATAAATATGGGTGTGATCTTGTGCCTGGATAACAGACCACCTGAGAATTCCACACACAGTGCCCTGAGTTCCTAAAGAAAGGAAGGAAGGTGGGCTGGGGCAGAGCAGGGTGGGTGCAGTAGGTGTGGCCTGCCCCGGTTGTGACAAAATGCTGTGTGTCACTCAGCGTCTGCCAAAGCGGTCTGCCCCCCACAACAATATTGGCTCCGCAAAAAAAGCTCAACACAACAACTCTGGCTCTCCCCAAACAGCTCAACAACTCTGTCTCCCCAGAGTTTGAAATAAAGTCAAACAATTTTTGCAGGCAAAAAACAACAACCCAATGTGGGGGGTTGACAAAAAAAAATTCCGCACCAGGTACCACCTGACCTTGCTACGCCACTGAAGGTGGGATAAATGAAATGAATATATTGATCTCCTACAAAAGATCGTGGATGAAGCTTTTTTAATTCCACTGGCATTCCCTTACCTCCCAGCTCTGAGGCTTGAGCATGAGACCTGTCTGGTTGAGAAGGGATTAATTTCTCCCAAATAATGTTAAATAAAAGGTGAAACAATGTTTTAAATCCAATGCACTTAATTTTCCTATTTTAATGAGAAAGTGACCTCTTGTGCTCTTCTTCACTGCAGAATAATTACTATCTGCTGTTACTAACACTTCCAGAAATAAATGATCTAGTCTGGAGAATTAACAAGCAAGGCAGATTGTATGTCCACAGGCAGATTTTTTTCATGGCATCATTTTAACCTGACGTTCTTCTTCTCCACATCCCTACTTTTAGGCACTTTCCCAGGGAGTTTGTTCTTAAATAGTATTTATTGTTCATCAAAGAGTGTTTATACTATTTTGCTGGCTTGGGGGTGAGGTGTGGGGGTGCTGAGAGAATCTGCAATCAGCTGGAACAAGAAAATAAAACTGTCACATTCAGTAGAAAATGAAGTGATATATTTAAGGGTAACTTAGCAAATAGGAGGACCAGTACTGAACCGGAATAATGCAATTTAACAATTTTTTTATTAAACTTACCAAATGTCCTACTATCTTATAATATAGTTTGTTTTGAAAAAAATGTAACAGCATAAAAAAACAATGTTTTACATTTTCCCCTTTTTATTTTCTGTGATAAAAAAGATTCCGACTACAGTAAATGTAAAAAGTTAATGTCTCAATGAGTTAAATGTTTAAGTAATCCTTGCAAACAATGAATATAGACCATTAACAGGACACACAAGATGACTATTGCAAATATTTGACTGTCTCAACTCCGGTCAATGGTAGATAATCCAAATGATTTGTGCCTGTCACACTGGATGACAGTTCAAGTTCTCTAAGAACTTCACCTTTGGGTCCTGGATGTCAGTATTTTCATCCCTCCCAGTACAAGGATCACCTGATCATGTTGTTTTACTTTCATCCTGTGAGAAAGAAGGGGGTGGAAGCTACTCTTTGAGACTTCCGTCTCTAGTACTGTTGTATTGTTTTTCTTTGATCTGTCTAGAGACAGGATGGCTGTATGAGAGCTGCTCCTCTCGTACATGTTTGTTATGTTCTTTTCTTTGATTAATTGGTAGAAATAAATTAGGTATTGTCAAGTGCTGCTGGTGGTTGCTCAGGAGTAACCAGGCAGGACTCCAACCTGTCTTTTACAGGTTTTATTGGTGGAAACTATTTACAGTGCAGAACCACAAAGTTCATGTCCGTCTTAGTCGCTTTCAGATTCTGGGAGTGGCCCCTTCTGGTTTCTCCCCCAACATAATAACTTAGACACCCCAAATCTCTGCCTCCCCTCCTTATGTTTCACTCCTCTGCACAAGCTGGGCCATGGAAGCGGCGTGTCTGCCTTCTGGCCAGCCGGGCTAGGTGAGGCGCTTGGGCTCTCAGTAGCATCTTTGAGCCCTCCCCTGACTTGGCTGCCCCCTTCCTCCTCTGCTCCACTGGAGCTGTGGCTTTCTCCACCGCTGGACGAGGTGCTGCTCCTCAGAAGCGTCAGAGGCTCTCTGTATCCCCCTTCCTCCCTCCCGTTTTCCGATGGCAGTCCCCTGACAGGTATGCTACAAAACCTCCAGAGCTTTGCTTCTGTTTACTCTGCTGAATTTTGGTGCCAACATGAGCAGATGTGAGTCCACAGCACCAGGACCTACTCCTCAGGAATGTTACGTTGGTGTTCCTGTGTTCCTGTGATCAGAAGGTTGGAGAAGGTGCTCCCATTACCTAGCCCATGCAGGCGCTGAAGACATGAGCTGAACATGGGCATACGGAAACTGAATACCATACCTGAAACCAACATGCTTTGTCAGCTCCGGCAGCGAGACAGACAGGAGGAAGTCTAGGGCCAACCAAGTGTTTTGGCAGTAAAGATCATCTTTTCCATTATACACCTCTGCATTTAAAGGGCATCACCACTTGCACAAGTTTGCTGCCTTCCCCCAAGTACTTTATTTAAAGGATCTATTTTCAGTCAAGAGATCAAACCTGCATTGTGGAGAGAGCATTCGGTCTATTTCCAATGTGGTCCATTTACAGAAGACACACAACTGCTACAACGATACAGAATCTTTCTTTCCCATACACAGTTTCTATGAAAGATCACTTCCATGCATGTACTATCTATACTGGGATTCTAAAATGGCATATTATTCGACATAGCCTCAGGAGCAATATCCCACTTATTTCATGGGGAATGCTCCAAAGCAGCCATATGAGAAATACTTCTACATATAGTAGTGATAAATTGATGAGGAAGAGGGGAGAAATTAGGCAGAACGTGGTTATTAATAATACCATTTTGAGATGTCTTCAGGGGGTTTTTTTTGGTAGATATTCTACACAGTGGAAGCACACTGTATTTTATACTTCCACCTGATAAGAGTTGTAAAGGCTTTAGAAGCATTCATTCATAGTTTGGAGAAGGATGGCAAGTAAAGATCAACTGGCCTCCATTCAAACTATTTTAAACGATGTGCTCAGATTTCCCCAGCATTAACTATAACTATGCATTTTGCAGATGGCTCTGACCAGTAGGTCTTGGGGATCTAGTAAAAAGCTGGGCAGATCCAACAAACCTGAAACTCACCCCACGCTGATGCAGATGTTATGGTAAGTAAGTGAGTAGCAATAGTCTTAGGATTTCTGCCTTAGTTCAGCTCCACAAATGAGGCTCAGATTTTGTTTACTCCAGAGTGTTTCTCAGTAATTTTCCGCATTTATTGTCATGTATCTCTATTCATCTTTTTTACCCTGCAGGTTGCTTCCGTATGTTAACAAAGTTCTTTTTTAAGATGAAAATTATTCTTCCAGTATTAGCATAAAACATTCAACCATGTAACTATGCAATCCTCTGCATTTTAAGATTGATTAAAGACTATCTACCTAACCCCATCTGATAGAACACTTGGCACTATACTTCGTTACGGACAAAACAAAAAGGAAAGGATTAAGCTTAGAAGTGTGCCTTAAGATCTACAAAAGATGCTTTTTAATACAAAGTGGAAAAGTCATTCTTACAATGAATGGGCAATACAGCAGATGTTTGGTAGAAGAAAGAAACATACCGTATTTTTTGCCCTATAGGATGCACTTTTTCCCCTCCAAAAATGAAGGGGAAATGTGGGTGCGTCCTATGGGGCAAATATAGGCTTTCACTGAAGCCTGGAGAGTGAGAGGCTCTCGCTCTACAGGCTTCAGGAAGCTCTGCCAAGCCGCACGGCCTCCGGAAGGTCACGCAGAGCTGCCTGCCCTCCCGGGCTCCGCACAGCTCTGGGCGACCCTCTGGAGCCCGGCGCCAAGCCACGCATGCCTCCGGAGGGTCGCGCAGAGCTGCCTGCCCTCCCGGGCTCTGCGCAGCTCTGCACGACCCTCGGGCGCGTGGTGCCAAGCCGTGCCGGGCTCTGGAGGGTTGCACAGAGCTGCCTGCATTTCGAAGCCTTGGGCGCGCTGAAGAGCTGTCCGCAAGCCTGGGGAGACCGGCGCGGCTCCCTAGGCTTGCAGATAGCAGGCTGTTCTGGGGGCTGGGGTCAGGGGAAGCTCAGGCTTCCCCTGCGCCAGCCCCATGCCTGGGGGGGAAATATTTTTTTTTCTTTATTCCCCCCCCCAAAAAAACCTAGGTGCGTCCTATAGGGTGGTGCGTCCTATGGGGCGAAAAATACGGTAAATGGAAAGGGTTCTTACCTTGCTTATTAATCAGTGTTGCATGTGTATGCATACCCTCCAACATTTCTCTGGTGAAAATAGGGATGAAACAAACAAACAAATAAATAAATATAATTTTTATGTTTATACTCCACCCATCTGACTTGCCCCCAGCCACTCTGGGCAGCTTCCAACATATATAAAATCATCATTAAACATTACACATTTTTTTTTAAAAAAACTTCCCTATACAGGGCTGCTTTCAGATGTTTTCTAAAGGTTGTATAGTTACTTTTCTCCTTGGCTCGGGGGTGAATCCATACCCTTCAACATTTCTCCAATGAAAATAGGGACGTCCTAAGGGAAAGTGGGTCATTCTGGGATCAAATCAGAAAGCAGGATGTCTTCTGTAAACCCGGGACTGTTCCTGGAAAATAAGGACCCCAGCATGCACTTTCTGTGAGAGGAAGAAAACCTTGAGCATTGAGAGAGATGTGTAAATATAATGTAAATAAACAGATAATATATATTGGGAAGCGGGTGGCACTGTGCTCTAAACCAGTGTTTCCCAACCTTTTTTGGGCAAAGGCACACTTGTTTCATGAAAAAAATCTCGAGGCACACCACCATTAGAAAATGTTTAAAAAATTAACTCTGTGCCTATATTGACTATATATAAAGTACAGTGGTGCCCCGCAAGACAAATGCCTCGCTAAACGAAAAACCCGCAAGACGAAAGGGTTTTCCGATTTTTTAGCGGCTTCGCAAGACGAATTTCCCTATGGGCTTGCTTCGCAAGACGAAAGCCCATAGGGAAATCTCCGGGACAGCGGGGAACCCTCCTCCCACCGCAAGCCCTGGGAACAGAGGAGAAGCTGCGCACCTTCCCCTCTGTTCCCGGACCTGTCCTGAAGGCCTGCGGCGGGAGGAGGGCTTTCCTCCCCACCGCCAACATTCAGAATGCTGTTCTGAATGTTGGCGGTGGGGAGGAAAAACCCTCCTCCCACCGCAAGCCCCGGGAAGAGAGGAGAAGCTGCGCGCCTTCCCCTCTGTTCTGGGACCTGTCCTGAAGGCTTGCGGTGGGAGGTCCGGGAACAGAAGAGAAGGCGCACAGCTTCTCCTCTCTTCCCGGGGCTTGCGGTGGGAGGAGGGTTTTTCCTCCCCACCGCCAACATTCAGAACAGCATTCTGAATGTTGGCGGTGGGGAGGAAAGCCCTCCTCCCGCTGCAAGCCTTCAGGACAGGTCCGGGGCAGCAGGCTGCTATCCGCAGCTTGGAGAGCCCTGCGGGGAAGTCCTGCAGGGCTCTCCAAGCTGTGAATGTCTGCCCCGCGCGAGGGGCGCTCTGCTTAAGAGCGCCCCTCGTGCAGGGCAGCAGGCTGCTATCTGCAGCTCGGAGAGCCCTGCGGGGAAGTCCGGCAGGGCTCCCCAAGCTGCAGATGTCTGCCCCGCCCAAGGAGCGCTCTGCTTAAGAGCACCCCTCGTGCGGGGCAGCAGGCTGCTATCCGCAGCTTGGAAAGCCCTGCGGGGAAGTCCTGCAGGGCTCCCCAAGCTGCAGATGTCTGCCCCGCCCAAGGGGCGCTCTGCTTAAGAGCACCCCTCGTGGGGGGCAGCAGGCTGCTATCCGCAGCTTGGAAAGCCCTGCGGGGAAGTCCTGCAGGGCTCCCCAAGCTGCAGATGTCTGCCCCGCGCGAGGGGCGCTCTGCTTAGGAGCACCCCTCGTGCGGGGCAGCAGGCTGCTATCCGCAGCTTGGAGAGCCCTGCGGGGAAGTCCTGCAGGGCTCCCCAAGCTGCAGATGTCTGCCCCGCCCAAGGGGCGCTCTGCTTAAGAGCACCCCTCGTGGGGGGCAGCAGGCTGCTATCCGCAGCTTGGAAAGCCCTGCGGGGAAGTCCTGCAGGGCTCCCCAAGCTGCAGATGTCTGCCCCGCGCGAGGGGCGCTCTGCTTAAGAGCACCCCTCGTGCGGGGCAGCAGGCTGCTATCCGCAGCTTGGAAAGCCCTGCGGGGAAGTCCTGCAGGGCTCCCCAAGCTGCAGATGTCTGCCCCGCGCAAGGGGCGCTCTGCTTAAGAGCACCCCTCGTGCGGGGCAGCAGGCTGCTATCCGCAGCTTGGAGAGCCCTGCGGGGAAGTCCTGCAGGGCTCCCCAAGCTGCAGATGTCTGCCCCGCGCGAGGGGCGCTCTGCTTAAGAGCACCCCTCGTGCGGGGCAGCAGGCTGCTATCCGCAGCTTGGAGAGCCCTGCGGGGAAGTCCTGCAGGGCTCCCCAAGCTGCAGATGTCTGCCCCGCGCGAGGGGCGCTCTGCTTAAGAGCACCCCTCGTGCGGGGCAGCAGGCTGCTATCTGCAGCTTGGAGAGCCCTGCGGGGAAGTCCTGCAGGGCTCCCCAAGCTGCAGATGTCTGCCCCGCGCGAGGGGCGCTCTGCTTAAGAGCACCCCTCGTGCGGGGCAGCAGGCTGCTATCCGCAGCTTGGAGAGCCCTGCGGGGAAGTCCTGCAGGGCTCCCCAAGCTGCAGATGTCTGCCCCGCGCGAGGGGCGCTCTGCTTAAGAGCACCCCTCGTGCGGGGCAGCAGGCTGCTACCCGCAGCTTGGAGAGCCCTGCGGGGAAGTCCTGCAGGGCTCCCCAAGCTGCAGATGTCTGCCCCGCGCGAGGGGCGCTCTGCTTAAGAGCACCCCTCGTGCGGAGCAGCAGGCTGCTATCCGCAGCTTGGAGAGCCCTGCGGGGAAGTCCTGCAGGGCTCCCTAAGCTGCAGATGTCTGCCCCGCGCGGAGCTCCCGCCGGGCGCGCAAGGCTTGGGGCGGCAGCCTGTTGCCCGAAGCACAGGGAGCCCTCCGGAGGGCTCCCCTTGCTTCGGGCGAGTGTCTGCAAGCCTTGCGCGCCTGGCAGGAGCTCCCGCCGGGCACGCAAGGCTTGAGGCGGCAGCCTGTTGCCCGAAGCACAGGGAGCCCTCCGGAGGGCTCCCCGTGCTTCGGGCGAGTGTCTGCAAGCCTTGCGCGCCCGGCAGGAGCTCCCGCCAGGCGCGCAAGGCTTGGGGCGGCAGCCTGTTGCCCGAAGCACAGGGAGCCCTCCGGAGGGCTCCCCGTGCTTCGGGCGAGTGTCTGCAAGGCTTGCGCGCCCGGCAGGAGCTCCCGCCGGGCGCGCAAGGCTTGGGGCGGCAGCCTGTTGCCCGAAGCACAGGGAGCCCTCCGGAGGGCTCCCCGTGCTTCGGGCGAGTGTCTGCAAGGCTTGCGCGCCCGGCAGGAGCTCCCGCCGGGCGCGCAAGGCTTGGGGCGGCAGCCTGTTGCCCGAAGCACGCGGAGCCCTCCGAAGGGCGCCCCGTGCTCCGCGCTGCCAGCTGCCGCCCCAAGCCTTGCGCTCTCGCCCGCCTCCCTCCCACGGCACACCAGGCAACGTCTCGCGGCACACTAGTGTGCCGCGGAACACCGGTTGGGAAACACTGCTCTAAACCACAGATCCTAGGGCATGCCTATCGAAAGGTCGGTGGTTCGAATCCCTGTGACGGGGTGAGCTCCCGTTGCTCGGTCCCTGCTCCTGCCAACCTAGCAGTTTGAAAGCATGTCAAAGTGCAAGTAGATAAATAGGTACCACTCCGATGGGAAGGTAAACGGCGTTTCCGTGTGCTGCTCTGGTTCTCCAGAAGCAGCTTAGTCATGCTGGCCACATGACCCGGAAGCTGTACACCGGCTCCCTCAGCCAATAAAGTGAGATGGGCGCCGCAACCCCAGAGTCGTCCGCGACTGGACCTAACAGTCAGGGGTCCCTTCACCTTTATAGTTCATATACTGTACACAAATATAGTGATGCCTTTTGCAATGCACCTATCCATGTTTTAAATAACTAGCTTTCTGTCTCTCTACTTCGATTCTTTATTCATCGCCATGGCACCCGGTCTTAAACTTTATAAATACACAGACAGAGATCTCTGTATAGAAAGAGAGAAATTAATTTGGATCTAATTAAATACTAAAGTCCTAGTAGGAAAGGAAATTGAGCCATTCATTTAAATAAATTACTCATCCATGCATACACATGCATTAAAGAACTAATCGGTAAATAGTTTCTGATCCTTAAGATAATTAAATTTAAAACTTATTTCAGGTTGCCTCAAACTCTTCAAATCCACATGCTGGTTATGAGAAAACCTGAAGGGAGCTCACTTACTTGGCTACAGTAGAACTCAGCCACTGTCAGGCGTTATTCAGAGATTTTTGAATTAGTTCAGTGAATTAGTTAATCTGAATTAGTTCATTTTAGGAGCAACTTATAGATTGACCCCCACTGCCACTTTCCATGTGATTTTGCTCTTTATGCAATAAATGTGTGAATAGACTAAGAAAGTTGTATCCGAACTTCTGAACTTATTGAAATCATTCCTTATCTGGTAGCTTGGTAAAGTTACTCAACAGATCTTCTTCTTCTGGGACTGTCCAGTCTATTGTGTCAAAGGCGAGGTTGTTATTTGATGCTACAGTCGCATGGTTTGGGAGCTTGGATTTTTCTTGCTTGATTTCCCGGGTAACTGGCTGCGGTTTCTCCCATCTACTGGGTTCTTCCACGGGGGTAGGGCGGATGTCGGCTTCTGGTGGAATGGCCTTGTTCATCTTGTTCTGTCTTTTAGATGGAATCAATGGTCTGGGTAATATATCTTCAAAGTGTCGACGCGGAAAAATTCCTTTCCGGGCTAAATGAGCCTTTTCTCTTAAGATTTTGGTTGGGATTCTATGACTACCAAATCTTAGTAGTACTTTTTTGGAATATCCATCGTTAGTAAGCCTCTTGACTGCTTTTAAGTCAATGCTTCCGCCCTCAAGGCCAAGGAGCTGATTTAGATGATGTCTGGCCCAGAAAGGTGACCCCCAGTAAGGTAGGGGTCCTCTATATGGAAAAATGTGGAGAACAATCTCACATGGCCTCAGTATCAGGTTGATTGAGTGAGGGGGGCTTCCTCTGGTTTTTGGCTGGTTTAGAGGTATAGATTTGTATTTGTTCTGTTTATCTCCAGGGCTTGTTAAGGGTGGCAAAAAGGGAGTGAGTTGCCTCCTTTCATCTAGGTTATCCAGCTTCTTGGAGATGTTTTGTAATTGTTCAAAGATTTTTTGAACTGTTTGAGCAGTCAATAGGCAGCATTCCTCCAGCAATTCCACCTTTCTATCAATTAGTGCTTGTGCCTCGGTTATGGGAGTAGTAGCGTTGTCCTCATTTATTCCTAGGGATATCTCTTCAATTGTCTTTCCATGTAAAGAGTTGAGGAAGGTTTTGGGAGGAGATACGTGCTGTTTTTGAGGTAGCAGGTAATTATCTAGTTTACTCTGTTTGAAACCAGAGGGCTCTGTGTCAGTTTCTGTATCAAGACACCTGAGTCTTTGGCTCTTCTCATTACTAGATTCTTCTTAAGTCAATGAGATCAGACTTCTGAGTAGAGTGATAAAGTGCTAAGGTTCTCAGGTCGCAGTTTCATTCAATTCTCACTCAGTCCTGGCTGGGTTGCTGCGAAGAGTTTAAAACTGGGTCCAGTTATAGCACTCCTTTGAAGTACCCCCCCCTTTCTTCTCAGTTTGTTAGAACGACTGAGATGTTTGGGGGGTCCACGAAGTTAGAGGGGGTGGGAGAAGTTTGTGGTTTTATGAATTTGTAGTTTTTAGGGTTAAAAGCCCATTAGAAGTCCTTTAGGATCCTTGGAATAAGTTTGTCACGAGGAGTCAACGAAAAAACTGGGAGGGAGTGCCTTAATGCCCAGGAAGGGATGTCTGAGAGCCTTCGTTAAAAAATTCTTTAGCTTCATTAAGTCCCGGCACCGAGGAGGATAAGATAAGATGAGATGTTCAAAAGCACAGCGAAATAGTAAAAAGAAATAGAATCCAAAGGGGAGAGGAGAGCCGGCAGCATTTAGTTAAAAGATCTCTTTGAGCTCCGATAAGAGCGTCTTACCTCGGCGCCATCTTGTCCGACCCCATCGCTTAATTTGAAAACCGCTGATTTTATATGTATATATATATATATGTATGTAGCCATCTGCTGCCTTTTTTATATACATTTCAAGGTTTTTATATGTTATTTTCTCTTTTATGGTTTTATTTGCATAATGCCTAATAAAGGTTTGATTCAAAAAAAAAAAAAAAAGAAATCATTCAACTACAGTGGAATGTTTCAGAACTATAGTGGAATATAGCACAAGTTTCGCACTCAGTTCCACATCGTTGGCAAATGGATTTTTTTTCTGTGCGGAAATAAAACAGAAATGAGTGCTAAACCATTCCATTATAGTTCCAGAAGTGGCATTCACACCATGTGAAAGTTCAAATATAATGCAGAACACAGCACTAAGGAGGAATTGGTGAAAATGGAAAAAAGGCCATGTGAATGCAGCCATTGTTGAAAATTGCATTCTATTTATGGACCTTTATAGAATTCTGGATTCACATTGTCTACACTATAGGTTTGTAAGTGCAAAAAAAGATACTGTCACATTCAGTTTTTCCTCTCTCTATTTGTAACATTTTATTCATATTAGAGAATCAGAGGGGGAGGGAATGCATTCATGTTGCTTAAAGATTCCCCACTCAACGAAAAAGAATGGCTGTATCTTATTGTACAACATTACTGTTGGGGATACATCAAGTTTAGCTCTTTTGAAATCAATACTAGTTTTGCCATTGATTCAATATCATGTATATTCGAAAAAGATTTCTCCCCATAGTTAGATTCTTTTAGCCTGTCAAATTCATGCACAGTACTTTTGTGTCCTGTTGCTATTAATTCGGTTTAAATTGAATTTCATTATGATTACTCTTGCTACAGTAAATGCCCTTTAGCACCCATTGTGATAATGAACAGAGTAAAAATAATTTAGCATTCATACAGATGTCATACAGTGTGCATTTCCACAGAAAGAAAGGATTCTATTTTATTTATTGTCTTAAATAATGTGTTTTGCGCTTTGCCAAAATAATGAAAATCATGCAGGATATTTTCCATTCCTGCAATTGGAAATTGCTATTAGCTATGAATAGTTTAAGAAAACAAATACTTTCCCTAAAAATAATTAGCATAAGGACAGTAGTTCAATGGAGCTTCATCTGTCATACCAAATGTTTCTGCCCTTTCATTAAAATTGCTTACAATAAGACAAATTGTTAAGTCCCTGCAGCCTTGGAAAGTATATGAAGAAAAGCTCGTGATTAGTTTCCTGTTTTTATGGCCAGGCAGCAATATGGATATTCCCAAGCTGCAGAAATTTTGTTTTTTCACAATATTCATATACATAATATAATAATTTACTAGATGGTGTTGTAGTTAAGGTACGTTCAGGTTGCAACCCACCAAGCAGACAGCATTCCACCAGCAATATATATATATTTAAATAATATATTTAATATATTTTTATTGATTTTTACATAAAGTTTCCAAAAATCATACAACATATTTTCTTATCTTATACAATGTTTTGGACTTCCATCAACCACATCTGAAGATTTTTCAGTTTTTTATCATTTAATCTGCATTTCATTAGTTACACTGTTACTTTTAATAGTCCTTCACTAATAATTCTCTTCATACTTTTCTCTGCAGTATTTTGCATAGTCCTCCTTACAAAACTTCTTGCAATCCTACTAGCGTAATCTGTTTCCACCAGCAATATAGAGGTCACTAATACACAAGAGTTTACTAAATATGTTATTTTGCTCTTTGTCGATGACAGTGAAGGGGGGGGGGTTAATGTCTACTCACTACATGACTGCTGGCCCATGTGCAATGTGTGGGTCAAAGCTGTGTAGGCCTCATCTCACTGCTGCCACAGGTGAATTGAATTGAATTTATTATGGTCCCAGACTAGACTCACATACCGTACTAAACAAATCAGAAACACAATAAAATTGAGTTTAAGTTAACAAAGCCTCTCCTCCTCCCGGAGGGGAGGGGTTGTGAGCGGGAGACGATTCCCGCATCACATAGGGGGCTCCTAGCCCCCTGTCCATCAACATAGCTGGTGTGCCACGCCCCCTTCCGGGCGCCCAATCAGGAGTCACAAAGGGGGCATGGTTTCGCCACTCAAATGCGGCTGCGCCAGCTATTTTCACCATTGCGTTCCCGTCTTCGCCACGAGTTACCCACCCACCACTCCCTTAGGGCTTAGCTTCTCGCTGGACCTTGCTATGGACCCACGGTTGGAACCCCTGGTTGCCCAGGGGTTCCTGATAGAAGTTTTTTTTCCAATTGGCAAATTAATTGGCACCGGCCTCTTGGTTTTTCTTCGCCTACCTTGTAGCAATCGTCACAACTTTCTCGGTATTGGCGGTTAGGCATTGGAATGTGCTGTTGGTGTATGGAAGGGCAAAGTGTGACCATCGCCTACCCCTTCACTTATGGGTATTCCGTTAAAGGAATCTGGTGGTCGTGGATCCTGTCCGATGCCCTGTGGGGCGGGGGGCCATGGCACGACCCTCGGTGACATCAGGGGAGAGCTTATAGTTGTATTAGCATCAACAGGATTCCCCTACTAGTGGATAACCCCTGTTCTGACTCACCCCTCCCCGAGTGGGTGGAGTCAAATTTGCTGTGGTCCAATGCCTAAGGCAATACCTTCTCACATGCTGTAATCAATAAAGTTATGGCCTTTTCTTGCCCATTAACCTAATATACTGTGTCCACGTGTTTTTATTCCCCAAGCGGGGAGCGGGTCCTCAAATCACAATCAATGTAACGATAAACAATACAATTATGGCAGCTGTTAAAATATAGTTTAGGTCTCAAGCTCTACAATATTATCTATAATTTACTTCTAAGACCTCAGTCTTTATAATAGCACAGCTTGTTCCCTACGTTTTATGACAACTGTGCAAAATTAGGCCACCTTTAACGTAATCTCTGGATCCTTGTCCTCTATCAGAGATTTTAAACAATGAAGTTCGGAAGACTCATTCCGTGTACAGTTTACCCGCGTATTGGTCCTGCAACAAGGTGGATGGCAGTATGTTGTTGCCATAGGTACATAATGACCATGGCAGGTGTAGGAAGGACCACAAGAATGAACATAGGAGACTGGTATTGGGTTGGATTTATTGATTACAGGAAAGAGTAGGTTGGGCTAAGACAATGGGCAGGTATACAGCATCAGGCAGCCTGCCTGCTACCTGATAGGAACCTGGTGGGGTCGATCTGTGCTGGGAAGTCGTCTCTGACTTGAGTTGGATACCACGACCCCACACAGGCCACAATTGAGAGAGGTGTATTGGCCCATCAGTCCCCTGGTGGATTCCTGGACAAGTCACCATTCCTGGACCCAACTAATGGGTGACTAAGGAACCAGCCCAGTGCCTTATCCACCAAAGTTGTGATGGTTGCTATGCGGTAGGGAAAAACCTGTAAGCAAGCCAACTTGCTTGCAGGAGAAAATTCCTCTCTGGCCCCGACTGATTAAACCCTGGGTGGGCCCGTAAAGACTGGGTGGGCGGGCGGAAAATCCCACAATGATAGACCAAAAGGGTGGCAAAAGCATCCTATACTTCTCACACACCCCTCCCCACAAAACCCACAAACTATTCCCATGCACATACCTCATGTTCCAAGTCTGGGCTTAGCTTTGAGCATTTAAAGCAAGCATGTGAACAAAGACACATGTAGATACAGTATATACTGTATATACTTCTAAAAATAAGTACGTCTTTCTGTCCTCAACCTTACAACATTCAGCTTCCAGGGATTGTCCCAGATTATAGTACTCTGACAGAAGGAGAAAACTTCTCTCTATCTGCATTATCCATAATCTTATAAAATAAAAAGTCCCAACCTTTCCTCAGTGGCATATTGCTCCACCCTCTTGATCACTTGAGTTGCCTTTTCTGAACCTTTTTCAGCTATGCAGTACCCTTTTTGAGGCTACATTGTGCAGTGTGGTATCATGTGGTCACCGTATGGATTTGCATAATAGCACTATGATATTGGCAGTTCTATTTCAATCCCTTTCCTAAGGATCCCTAACATGAAATCTACCTTTGTCGCAGCTGCTGCATTTTGGGACGGCATCTTCATTGAAGTATCTACTACAACCTCAAAGTCCTGTTTCCCATCAGTCACTGCCAGTTCAGACCCAATTCAGAAAATATGAGGGTTTGTCCCACTTTCAATTAGCTTACACTTCAATTGCATGTGCCATTTTCTTGTTCATTCAGCTAGTTAGAGATCCTATCGGAGCTGTTGGAGATCCTTTGATGTTTTAACCACCCAGAACAATTTGGTATCATCAGCAAATTTGGCTTCCTAACTACTCACCCCTAACTCTAGATTATTTATGGAAAAGTTAAAAAGCATAGGTTTACTGATCCATGGGAGGTGACGCTTTCAACATCAGTCCATTGCGAGAATCATCAGTTTGTTCCTACTCTCTGCTTCCTGTTCCCTAATCAGTTACTGAGCTGTGACCACAGTCTTTTCCAAATCCTGTTCTGATGGTACCTTTCTGATGGTACCAATGAGAGGGGTTCATTTGACACATGGTACCTTTCTGATGGTACCAATGAGAGGGGTTCACTGACAAGCTTTAGAATTCACTTTCTCTACATGTTTGGCAGAAAAAAGGCATTTCCAAAGTAACACACACACACACACACACACACACACACACACACACACACACTGTCCATCTGGCTGGGTTTCCAACAAAATATTAAAAATACAATGAAACATCAGACATTAAAAACTCTTGCAGTAGTAATGTATAATCTATGTGTTTGTACAAATATTAAGTAATCAGCAAAGAACAGAAGATTCCTTAGTTTTCAAACTAGAAAATGATGTCTAATTGGCCCGGATTCAGTTGTTTTCATGGCAAAGAGGTTATATGAGGCATCAGAGACTGTCATAAACAGAAACAGTAAATTAAAATACCCTCTAGTGGGCTGTCTACTGAACTGTGGTTTATGCTCATAGCATGGTACCCATTGAATTGTTAATACTTTTGAACAGAGGATGACAACAGAATATCGCAGCTTTTAAAAATGTGGTCTTAACCATACAATATCGCATGGGTTATATTTGATATATTATGACTATACTCAAGAACAACCATTAAACCCAAGTATTGTGAATATCCCATGGTGACACAAATGAGGGGAAACCAATGGGAAGAGGGGGGGAGCACGGAATCACCCAAGCCCCTTCCTCCCCACCCAGTTTTATAAGACAATCCCTTCCTCCATAATATCACCAGTGGCGTTTCTTTTTGAAATTCATTATTTAAACTATAATTACTGGAAGCTACTGTACTTGGAGTTCAGTGGTAGCAAAGTGAGCCGCAAAGAGCTGAAAGTGTCTCATTCAGAAAATGACGCCTGATAACTTTATTGAAGGGAATGGTAGTAATGAGAAAAGGGAAAAAAGCTACAAAATGAATTCATTTAACGGCATTGATTTTAATAAGAATGGAGCTTTGCTTGCATTAAAAGGAATAAGCCCCTAAAATGTCTGAGCCAGTGTAGTGTAGTGTACTGAAAAAAAACATAAGCAGCGAGCAAGAAAATCTCAATTTCACCTCTGCTATGAGCTCTCTATGCGGCCTTCAGGAAGCTAGATCTCACAACCTTTCTGATCTCTGGGGGGAAATAACACTGATCTAACTTTCAGAGCTCTTCCGAGAATTATTGAAATAATGTGCATGAAGATCTTGCACACTTCACTGCGTGATCTGCATGTTCCAGCGGTTTCATTTGGCCACAATAGCTGAGTCCACAGAGTGGGCCATCAGCTGGCAATCTGTTATTGTGCTGTCTCCTTCCTCTTCCCAGAGATGCACCTCTCAGTGCCGGATTTATGTATAAGCTAAACAAGCTATAGCTTAGGGCCCCACTCTCTTGGAGCCCCCCCCCAAAAAAAAAATGAAAGGAAAAAAAATGGATGTACATTTCCAAAATATAAGATTAAAATAAAATAAAATAAAACCTACATACAGCAACAGTGTTTTGTGTTGTGTAGGCTCCTATTTGTTATGTGCAAATGGCTTTAGTTACCTATTAGGTCCATAAATTACCATATAGCATATATTTAACAACAAAAAACAGTGGCAATTTGTTGTTGACAAAGGACAGCTGCACATATAAAGGGCCCCATTACCTTCAGTAGCTGAGGGCCTCATCAAACCTAAATCCGGCTCTGCACCTCATACCCACAAATGAGGGAGAACAATCAACTCGCTTGCATTTTCTTGTCTAGGCTTTTGGGTTTGCTGCTGTTGCTTTCTATTTCTCCAATATGGAAATACAACCGAAGTAGTAATAAGATTTAAACTCAGTGAGATCATTTCATTTTTTCACTTTCAGTTTGTATACCACCTTTCTATATTACTATACACAAGGTGGTTTACAGCAACAAAATACACAAAACTTACAATGGTAATCTGATCCAACACAGAAAACCACAATAAGACATAACTTTAAAATGAAATGACTTACCTGTATATCAAATAAAGCAATTTTCAATAATATTATAATAGAATAGTAGGGACGCAGGTGGCGCTGTGGTCTAAACCACTGAGCCTTGGGCTTGCCGATCAGAAGGTCAGCGGTTTGAATCCCTGCGATGGGGTGAGCTCCCATTGCTCAGTCCCAGCTCTTGCCCACCTAGTTTGAAAGCACGAAGTACAAGTAGATAAATAGGTACCACTCTGGCGGGAAGATAAACAGTGTTTCTGTGTGCTGCTCTGGTTCACCAGAAGCGACTTAGTCATGCTCGCTACATGACCCGGAAACTGTGTGCGGACAAATGTCAGCTCCCTCGGCCAGTAAAGCAAGATGAGCGCCGCAACCCCAGAGTCATCCACGACTGAACCTTTATCTTTACCTTTACGCAATAAAAGTAACTCAAAACATCAGCACATTATAATTTGACAGAAATTCACTCTTAACAATCACAATAAATAGCTAATTACTCTTTACAGTTCAAAACTGGGTTCAGTCAAGAATTTATGGGGAGGTCTTAGTCTACCAATTGCCTCTTAGCTTAGACCACCTCTGTCACAGAAGATGAAACTATTTCTGTTGTTTGTTTTATTTTGAGGAATTAATGGATGCTGCACATGCTAGGGTAGCACAATGTCCTACCTAAAATCCCTTTTTTCTATTTTTTAAAAATATCAGCGAAGTAGTTATTATATTGTTGTTCTTATGTCAGGTAGAATATGATTCAGCCTCCCCCTTCCCACAATGCCAGCAGATTCATGATTGTGACTGTTAGCAATTCTATTTTAAATTTAAATTTATTGTCTTCTGACATTAAGATCTTGGATTGTAACATCCCAGCACCATGTCTGGTCTCAAGACTTAAATGGAATTCATACAAATTAATTACAAACACTGATTTAAATATTCTGCAAAGCTTTCTTTTAAGGCACAGTAAATGCTAGAAATTCAAGTTTTAAACAAACGGAACAAGAAGAAAAAATTAATCCTGGACTTCCAAACTACAATAAAAATTTTCATCATTTAAATGGGTTTTGCCAATTAAGATTGGGTTCTGGGAGATGTAGGCTGAAGTGGTAGAATTTAAGTTGAGACATGAATCCTAAGAGAAATGTATACATCCTTTTAACCACTACAAAGTTATAAAGAGTGGAATGGATTCATTTCTTCTAAGATCCTTGTTAAACTAGCATGGTATCAGCAGATATGCCTTATTTTTTTTGTCTTAATTTCATTAAAGTTGCACCTTGCTATGAACTGGGGAATGTACTTTCTCTGTATCTCATAGTCATGTAAAAAAAATTAATTACTTTGCCCACTTCAATATATTTTATGACATTCATGGGACTCTGCTTGCATTCTCTGTTGGCTAATGCAGCACTTGAATGTGTTATATGGATGGCTCAAGGTAATTTTATGAATAGGTTATATGAGCAGATTGTGAAAGGATACAGTTTCAAATCCTGCGGAGACTTAGCTTTCATTAGCACTTCCATTATTAATATCTACCTTCTTGTTGGGCCATGGATAAATTAATTCTTATTCTTTGAAATTATTTCCCCCCTCCCTCATTTTTAAATTGGTGCTGCCTTGATGATTGGGATCATGGAAGCATTGGGGAAGGCTTTGAAATAACAACCAACTCACTTTATATATATATGGGGGGGGCCCTCATTATTTTTATGTTAATTTTGGCTGAATGATCTATGAGAAACTGTGTGTTGGGAAAAGTTTGGGAAGAGTTTAAAACATTCACATCACCCAAAAAATTATATTCCCACCCTAGTGGGAATAGAGCATGGGTAGGCAAACTAACGCCCGGGGGCCGGATGCGGCCCAATCACCTTCTAAATCCGACCCGTGGATGGTCTGGGAATCAGTGTGTTTTTACATGAGTAGAATGTGTGCTTTTATTTAAAATGCATCTCTGGGTTATTTGTGGGGCATAGGAATTCATTCATTTTTTTTCTGTCAAAATATAGTCCGGCCCTCCACAAGGTCTGAGGGACAGTGGACCCTGCTGAAAAAGTTTGGTGACCCCTGGAATAGAGCATGGAAGCAGCACATAATAAATTGTTCCATTCTCTTCCTCTTCATCGTAAAGCAATTCCCTGTGCTGGTTGACATGGATGGAGAGTCCTACAGTTCCAAAACTGCCATCTCTACACTGTTGCTCCCTCTGACTCCCACCCCAAATATTTATTATCATGGTAAATAAAGCGTGCTAATCATGCACCACAGAAATTAGAAGAAAATAATTGCAAAATGAAACATTTCCAGAGTCTACCTTTGATTGATGCTGACCACTTAATGGTGGCCTGGTTGATTGGAGTCTAATCATTAGTCCCAATTATTTATTAAAAATGCAAATAGGCTGAAGTAGTGAAGCTATACAAGCTGGCCTTCTGGAATGCTTCTGTCTCAAATAAATGGCTTTCTACGAGGGTCTGACTAATATCCTCTTCAAGACCATTATTTCCTACTGCTAATTGGGATAGATGCATCATCTCTAACTGCTGCCACAGATTTGATATGTCATAGTTTACTTAGTGAACGTATTATATCTTACGTGTTAAAAATATACCATGTAATTAACTTGGGTTTGGAGATGGATGGTCAGATGGGAAATGGCTTTTCCTTGAATAAGCAGCAAAACGTTCCATCGTTCTTGTGCCCAGGGCACTACAAAATGTGAATATGCCAGCTTTATTGTTGTTGTTGTTTAGTTGTGTCCGACTCTTCGTGACCCCATGCACCAGAGCACGCCAGGCACTTCTGTCTTCCACTGCCTCCCACAGTTTGGTGAGGCTCATGCTGGTAGCTTCGAGAACACTGTCCAACCATCTTGTCCTCTGTTGTCCCCTTCTCCTTGTGTCCTCATTGTTTCCCAACATCAGGGTCTTTTCCAGGGAGTCTTCTCTTCTCATGAGGTGGCCAAAGTATTGGAGCCTCAGCTTCACGATCTGTCCTTCCAGTGAGCACTCAGGGCTGATTTCCTTAAGAATGGATAGGTTATGCCAGCTTTATACAAAGGATTAAAGAAGATCTCTGAACAAAACAGACCCCATTCTTCCCCCAAACACCCGATACATGCACAAATCACTGCTGGCATCAAAGGTTGAGATTTTTAAGCAATCCTTTCAAGGCTAACCTGCCTGGAGCCCACTCAGGGCTGCACCATGTTTAGAAGACTTCTCACAATGCACCCCACAACTTAGGCGGGGAAATAGTGTAACAGAGGAAGACTAAACAGAATCATTCTACCAGGCTTGCTAGATTTCTCTGGGCAAGTTTTCTGTCTCTTACAGGGAAGTATTCCCACTTGCCTGTTGTCTTTGTCCATGGAGTTTTCTTGGCAGGGATACTGGAGTGGCTTGCCGGTTCCTGCTCCAGGTGGATCACGTTTGGTCAAAACTCTCCACTATTACCTGTCCATCTTGGCTGGCCCTGCACGGCATAGCTCATAGCTTCTCTGAGTTATTCAAGGCCCTTCGCCACGGCAAGGCAGTGATCCATGAAGGGGAGAGCTGGACCATAAAGAAGGCTGATCACCAAAGAATTGATGCTTTTGAATTATGGTGCTGGAGGAGACTCTTGAGAGTCCCATGGACTGCAAGAAGATCAAACCTATCCATTCTTAATGAAATCAGCCCTGAGTGCTCACTAGAAGGACAGATCCTGAAGCTGAGGCTCCAATACTTTGGCTACCTCATGAGAAGAGAAGACTCCCTGGAAAAGACCCTGATGTTGGGAAAGATGGAGGACACAAGGAGAATGGGACGACAGAGGACAAGATGGTTGGGCAGTGTTCTAAAAGCTATCAGCATGTGTTTAACCAAACTGCGGGAGGCAGTGGAAGACAGGAGTGCCTGGCGTGCTCGGTTCCATGGGGTCACAAAGAGTTGGAAATGGCTAAACGACTAAACAACAACATTCCCACTTGCAGCTTGCTGTGGTACACTTTTACCAGTTAACTTTGGGCTCAGCTACAGTAGTACAAAAAACAGCTTTTTGAATGTGTTATAAACATGTGACACCAAATGGCGCTGGAGAGGGGGAGGGAAATCTTTGTGACTTTCCATAGCATTTTTTTCCCCTTTTGTTATTATGATTTGATTTCTGACTTACTTATAGCGTCCCCCCCCCCCCCCCGTGTGTAGATCCACCCTTTATTGAGTGTTTCAAGTGAGCATGTGCATGTTTGAATCAGCCCCAAGGTGCATCTATTAAGTCAGAGATCAATTAAATTCACGCAGTGTATCACGTAAATCAAGGATGGCAAACCTGGGACCCCCTGGACTCAAACTCCTATCGGCCCACTGGAAAATGGGAGTCCTTGGTGTGTAATTCCTACAACAGCCACACATTTTCTGTATTAAACTCTTATTGATTTTTCACCTTCCTGCAATGCAGCCGCTCTCCATCCCAGAGAATGGGCATGAAAAACAAGATGTGTGCCATGATGGGCTATCTTTTGGGGAATGTTGCCTTCTGGTTTAAGCTTCTGTTACAAATTGTGCACAGTTCACTCACTGGTATATAGAGCTGTTAAAGGTTTGGCAGGAGATAAAAAAAATGTCAGTGGAAATCCATTACCACAAAGATGGGTTTAAAATAACCCTGCATCTCTCCTGGCAAACCCAGTTTTCGTTCGTTGACTTGTCCACTGAGCAAATACAAGAGCAAGACTCTGCTTCTTGTATGTACACTAGGTCTTAAATAGATCATCTTGTTAAAATCTCTGCACTCTGAAACTCAAAATATCTGCCTTGCTTGCCCACTCAACCCCAGCTTGATCCTGACATTTCAGGGTCAGTGTTTCGTCTCCTGTTTTGTCAGGTTAGTATCTGGGCTTATATTAAATCTGTCTTCAGGGCATTGTGTGCTTGCCCTTAGCCTTCCAGTGTTTGATGAAATCAACTCCACCATTTGGAGGTGGCTTGGTGAGTCTTTGTATTGATGCTGAGTTCTGTATATGGGTTCTCCATGAGGAAAAGGTAAAGGTACCCCTGACCGTTAGGTCCAGTCACAGATGACTTTGGGGTTGCTCGCTCAACTTGCTTTGTAGGCCGAGGGAGCCAGCGTTTGTCCGCAGACAGTTTCCGGGTCATGTGGCCAGCATGACTAAGCCACTTCTGGCGAACCAGAGCAGCGCACGGAAATGCCGTTTACCTTCCCGCTGGAGTGGTACCTATTTATCTACTTGCACTTCAATGTGCTTTCGAACTGCTAGGTGGGCAGGAGCTGGGACCAAGCAATGGGAGCTCACCCTGTTGCGGGGATTCAAACCACCAACCTTCTGATCGGCAAGCCCAAGAGACTCAGTGGTTTATACCACAGCATCACCCCTGTCCCTTACACATAATGCAAAAAGGTAAAAATAAAGGACCCTTGGACTTGTATGAGTCCAGTCAAAGGCAACTATGGGGTTGCGGCACTTATCTCGCTTTACTGGCCAAGGGAGCCAACGTTTGTCTGCAGACAGTTTTTCCGGGTCAATGTAGCCAGCATGACTAAGCCACTTCTGGTGAAACCAGAGCAGCACACAGAAACGCCCTATACCTTCCCACCGTAGCGGGACCTATTTATCTACTTGCACTTTGATGTGCTTTCAAACTGCTAGGTTGGCAGGAGCTGGGACAGAGCAATGGGAGCTCACCCCGTCGCAGGGATTTGAACCGCCGACCTTCTGATTGGCAAGCCCAAGAGGCTCTGTGGTTTAGATCACAGCACAACCTGTGTGTGAGTCTGGGAGGCAAGCATGGGAAGCTGGGAAGCCTTGGAGAGGAGTGCCTAGTGCAGTACTGGGGAGCCTCTGACCTGCCAGATATCACTGGGCTACAGTCCCCGCCATCCATGACCATTCAGCATGCTGGCTGGGGCTGATAAGCCTTTGGAGTCAAACAACGTCTGGAGGGTCATGCCTTGCCCACCCATGACCTATTTCTACAGCATCCAAAGAGCAAAATCTGAAACCATTCTACTCCCAACCTTCCATTGTTATTGTACATCTGCACTATGAACATGGGCATTCATGATAGCTGAGTTTGTTAGAGTGTGGGGATGATTGATTGATTGATTGATTGATTGATGATGATTTTATTATTATTATACCCAGCCCATCTGGCATGGTTTCCCCAGCTACTCTGAGCAGTTTACAGCATATCTAAAAACATAATAAAAACATCAAGAATAATGCCGAGGTGGCAGATTTGAGCCCCATATGGGACATCTGCATATTCCTGCATGGCAGGGGGTTGGACTAGATGATCCTCAGGGTCCCTTCCAACGCTACAATTCTATGATGGAGCATCCCTAAGTAGAAGGGGCAGAGAGAGGCGAAACGGCTGGCTCTCCCTCTGACATTGTTCACCTTCCATTTAATCAACACAACTTTTATGTGTTAAAAAAACCTAGTTAAATGAATGAATGAATGAATGAATGAATGAATGAATGCTGTTTATTTAAAGTGGTCTGGAAGATCACCAGATCCATTTATGGGCAGTGTGGTTTGAGATGCCACTCTAGGCTGCTTCCAACATATATAAAAACATACTAAAACATTAAACATTAGAAAACTTCCCTATACAGGGCTGCATTCAGAGGTCTTCTAAAGTTACTTATCTCCTTGGCTTAGCAGTTGCATAACTCCATATCCTCCAACATTTCTTTGATGAAAATAGGGGCAGCCTAAGGAAAAGTGGGGCGTTCCAGGGTCAAATCAGAAACCGGGATGACTGGGATGATTTCTGTTAATCCAGGTCTGTCCCTGGAAAATAGGGACACTTAGAGGGTCTGTGAGAGGAATGTTTAGAGTCTCTCTCTCTCTCTCTCTTTCTCTCTCATGCTTTTTATGGGCATAATCAGTAAAGCAGAAAAGGGAAATCTCTTGTAAGACATGGCAGGAACAAAACTCTGTGCTGTAAGAGCTGGTGGGTGAAACTTCAGGTGTGAGTCCTGAACACTGGTGGGGCCTGTGAGACGGTTAGTTAGCCCCTGCCTTAATCTGATCTTGCTGGGAAGAAATTCCTCTCAATTTCGGTGGGGCTTCCTTCCACATAAATACACTGGTGATTGCAGCTTTAGTAATCTCCTCATTTTGGCTAAACATTTCAGAATTCTCAGATGCCCAAGCCTCCTTATATATTTGGCAGTCTGAGTTTGACTGGGAGAGTTACGTTGAGATTGAAATAATTTTTATAGCTTTCTCTCGTCAGTAGTTTCTCTATTTTTGGTCGTGCCTTCGGGGACCTTCCCCGAAGAATGTGATACAAGTGCTTGAATTGGATTAGATTGGATTTTCAATCATTCATTTATTCATATGCTTGCTCATAACTGGCTGCATCAGGGTTTTCTAAGCCCATTTGTTTACAGCTAGTTTATGGATAAGTAGCACTCTTGTAATCACTTTATTTGTATATGTTGTGCACTGCAATCCTGCCAGGGTAGGATCTGAATCTATAAGCTGTTTCTCATTATTCTGGTTGCAGACTCTCCATCCTTGCCAGTTTTTGTTTCATTATTAAAAAAGAGAGGAAACATATAGGGGGAAATCACTGGGTAATTCAGACTGTAAAGCTATATTAGTATTAGCATTTCTTCTCTGCACTTCTGTACTGCAGAGACTCTGGAAAGCAGAACATCCTGATGCTCTTACTACAGAATACAAAGATGCAATCCCTAAAAAAATGGGGCTCCTATTTAGCCTAAGTGTTCCAGATGCAAGTCTAGTGAGTTGTCATCGTCCCCCCTGCATTAAAATAATCAAATTTTCTGGAGTTTGAAGACCCCAATCTTATTCGAGGAATTAAATATACAAAGTAGATTTTTCTTTGCATAAATTATCTAATTTGCATGCTTATGGCCTTGTTCCGGGGTGCGACTGTACATGGGGTGACTTTGCCGAGTGATACGTGGTCCCAGAAGGTGGTGCAGAAATGGAGTTACAGTTAAAGATAGAAGTTTAATATGCATAGAGTGTGATGTTTGTCAGCATTGTATTTAAAATGTTATGCATGGCAGTTTGCATTAGACAAGAGAGTTTTGTCTCTGACAAATGCAGAAAGGAAAGGGGTGAACGTTTCTATTTAAGGGTTTAAGCAAATTGATGATTCATCTCTGGAAACTTGAGGCCAAGCAGAGATCTCTCTTCAGCAGGAAATCTGAGAACTCAGTGTCTCTGTCAGTCATTGGAGCCTGCAGCAATAAAAACTCGGTTTAGTAATCATGAAGAAGCGAGATGCTTGCAAAGGATCTCTCTCTGTAAGCAGAGAGAGGAAGGTTTATTTAACTGTATCAAGGACCAAAAAGAAGACTAGACCACAGAACAATGTGTTACTTTGTATTTTGCCAGTGTTTGTTTTGGCAACTATTTTAAAACTGTTTCCAGTAAAACTTTGAAACTCATTCTCATTGTGGAGGACAGATTTGTTTCTACTCTGCACAAGGTTCAGATCAGATTCTGATTGCAGCAATTCTAACAACTATGTCTTCCTACTGGGTCTTGTGACGTTGTGTGAGATGGTAACTGTCCCACAGGATCTCATGAGAGGGTGAAAAGACTGAGGCTTTAAGCAGGGGTCAGCAAGCTTTTTCAGCAGGGGGCCGGTCCACTGTCCCTCAGACTTTGTGGGGGGCCGGACTATTTTTTTTTTTGGGGGGGGTGAATGAATTCCTATGTCCCACAAATAACCCAGAGATGCATTTTAAATAAAAGGACACATTCTACTCATGTAAAAACACCAGGCAGGCCCCACAAATAACCCAGAGATATATTTAAAATAAAAGGACACATTCTACTCATGTAAAAACACAATGATTCCCAGACCGCCTGTGGGCCGGATTTAGAAGGCAATTTGGCCGGCTCCGGCTCCAGGGCCTTAGTTTGTGGTTGGAGGATGGATGGAGGCTAATGGATTGAAGTTGAATCCTGACAAGACAGGAGTACTGTTTTGGGGGGACAGGGGGCGGGCTGGTGTGGAGGACTCCCTGGTCCTGAATGAGGTAACTGTGCCCCTGAAAGACCAGGTGTGCAGCCTGGGAGTCATTTTGGACTCACAGCTGTCCATGGAGGCGCAGGTCAATTCTGTATCCAGGGCAGCTGTCTCCCAACTCCACCTGGTACGCAGACTGAGACCCTACCTACCCGCGGACTGTCTCACCAGAGTGGCGCATGCTCTAGTTATCTCCCGCTTGGACTACTGCAATGCGCTCTACGTGGGGCTACCTTTGAAGGTAACTTGGAAACTACAACTAATCCAGAATGAGGCAGCTAGACTGGTGACTGGGGGCGGCCGCCGAGACCACATAACACCGGTCTTGAAAGACCTACATTGGCTCCCAGTACGTTTCCGAGCACAATTCAAAGTGCTGGTGTTGACCTTTAAAACGGCCTCGGCCCAGTATACCTGAAGGAGTGTCTCCACCCCCATCGTTCTGCCCGGACGCTGAGGTCCAGCGCCGAGGGCCTTCTGGCGGTTCCCTCATTGCGAGAAGCAAAGCTACAGGGAACCAGGCAGAGGGCCTTCTCGGTAGTGGCGCCTGCCCTGCGGAACGCCCTCCCATCAGATGTCAAAGCGATAAATAACTACCTGACATTCAGAAGACATCTTAAGGCGGCCCTGTTCAGGGAAGTTTTTAATCTGTGATATTTTAGTGTATTTTTGGTTTCTATGGAAGCCGCCCAGAGTGGCTGGGGAAACCCAGCCAGATGGGCGGGGTACAAATAATAATAATAATAATAATAATAATAATAATAATAATAATAATAATAATAATTGCCTCCCCATGCTTTAAGGCCTTGTCCAAGAGACTTTGGGGACACTTTGACCCACAAATTTCCCACCCTTGAGCAAGAGCCTTGCACTGCAATTCGGGTCTCTGGCTGACAAGACCAAGAAGGATCCCCCCCATTAACCTCAACTGACCACTGGTTAGTGGGGGGATTTTGCCTTTTCTTCATGAACTATGGCTCATTTCATTTGGGCACCAATTGGCTTTGTAAACTGTTGTAAAATAATGGCATAGGGCAGGCAAAAGGGGCCTAGGAATAGGATTAGCAATGCAAAAGGGGCCTGGGTAGAATCTGCCTGGCTGGAATTTATTACTCCTGTCATCTAATGAGACTCTGGACACTTGGCTTGCACCATGCCAGAGTTCAATGTTAGGTATCTCCCAGGAAATCAATGTTTCCCAGCACCTTGAGCACTTACTACGTGGAATATAGAGACCTACACGTTCTGCAGGGGCGCGGGTGGAGCTGTGGTCTAAACCACTGAGCCTTGGGCTTGCCAATTGGAAGGTCGGCGGTTCGAATCCCCACGATGGGGTGAGCTCCCGTTGCTCGGTCCCAGCTCCTGCTAACCTAGCAGTTTGAAAGCACGCCAAAAAGTGCAAGTAGATAAATAGGTACAGCGCTGGTGGGAAGGTAATGACCGCTCCCCACTTAAAACGGGGGGCGCCTTTTGCGTGGACGCGTGCAGCCCTGGATCTGGAGTGGCCCCATCAGCATATGCTTTGCCTTCCCCCAGGTGGGATACCTGGAGGTCCCCGCCTACCCCAGCGAGTTGTCCAATCCCACCTGGGGGAAGTGTTGCCAGGGAAACCAGGCCAGGTAAGGGGAGGGATTACCTGCCCACACAATAGAGGGTGGATCTTAATTGTTAATCTGGTTTCGCCAGAAGAGGCTTAGTCATGCTGGCCACATGACACGGAAAAACTGTCTGTGGACAAACGTTTCAGCCAGTAAAGCAAGATGAGCACCGCAACCCCCCGAGTCGTTTGCAACTAGACTTAACTGTCAGGGGTCCCTTTACCTTTATCTTTAAGCGTTCTGCAGGATCAGAGCTAAGGTCTTTCTTGTCTAGTATCCTACTCTCACAGTGTCTAAACAGATGCCTTTAGGAAACTCTCATGTTGTAGGAACATCATGGTTAATAGCCATTGATAGGCATATCTTCCATTAATATGTCTAACTCCCTTTCATTCATTGGTTTTGGTTCTGTCATCTCCCACCCCCTTTTTAAGTGATTTTGGTTATAAATACATGGAAACCAATAAACTGTAAATGTTTGCAGGGTCCCCCCCTTCTGAGAATCAACTAAAATTATAGGCATTTATCTCAGTGCAGGTGGAGGGGGGCGTCTGATAAATTATAATGCCTTAAAAAATTTCTCCAGCTGAATATATGAAAAGTTCTGGACCTCACTGATGTGCAATAAATCCTAATGCCAGGAATGAAGTGTTGATTTGGGTATTGGTTTCTGCAGAATTTCATTTAAGCTAAAACACATTCCTCATCATCCGACAATACTTTAAATTAAAATTACCAGCAACCCATTTGGAAGCACCTTGTGGATATTTCACATTGAGCGTGTTTAATAATCATGCCTGTTGTTACTGACAGCAAGCGATGAAATCTGTGCTCAGGTATTTCTTCGGTTTGCAATTGCTATAGAATATCAGGTGTATGATTAGCGGTGTGTCATTATGGAGAGAGGAGCTTCATTTTATTTATTTATTTTTATAAAAAGAGAGAGAGATCAAGAGAAAGAGGAGGGAAATGTACATTCCAAAACCACCATTCTGTTAAACAGCAAGGCCCATCACGATGCAGCTGTCGAACATTTTGGACAAGCTCTGCTCTTCCCTCTTTTGAAAGTGCCTGCAAAATGCAGCTGGTGTCCAACTTGTTTTCTAGCGGGAGTATTTGTATGCCAGAGCAGTCAGTAAACATTTAAGCAAATAGCAATCAAACACACTGGACCAAATTCATCCCCGATACAATGCCATATTCTCCATTTCAGCAGATTGAGCAGTTGGGGTCCATGGGTTTCTATCACAGTTTCAGCACCATAATATTACACTACTCTGGCCAACTTCTGTGTATGTCTGCATATATGTGTGCATAAGAGAGAGAGAGAGAGAGAAGGGAGGGTGGCTGATAACTGACGATAGCTGTCTTCCAAAAAAAGAAGATTTCTGTTTGGTAACCTTTAGGCAATACTCATAGCTGAGATAAAAGAAAATGGGAAAATGCAGCTGTCACTCTTTTTCCAAACGAAGACCCAAATTGAGGAAAAACATCTGTTCATGGTTGGCTTTGTATCCCAGTAGCTGGACAGCTTTCCAGGATTTATATGGCTTGCACGCTTTCCTTTTGTAAAATAGCTCAGCATGCTCTAGCATTGAAAAGCATGTGTTCTCATATGTCTCCCGTGAGCAACGGAGGGATTCTATATTTCTGGTCGAGTCATTGCCATGTTTTGTCTCAAGCGAAATGCGGAGGTAAGTTTGGAGATTCCTGCTTCAGAGGAAGGGGGGAGAGAAGAATGAGTGAACAGGGAAATAAAATATAAAAAAGTCACAGGACTAAAGTGTATTTGGTCTAACATGTTTCAGAAGATTCCTGCACAGGGACACTTAAATGCACAATGCTATCTTCTAAAAATAATAATAATAATAATAATAATAATAATAATAATAATAATAAATTATTTATACCCCACCCATCTGGCTGGGTTTCCCCACCACTCTGGGCGGCTTCCAGCAAAATATTAAAATACAATAATTCATCAAATATTAAAAGCATCCCATAACAGATGTCTCCTACAAGTCAGATAGTTGTTTATTTCCTTGACACCTGATGCAAGGGCATTCAACAGGGCGGGCGCTACTACCGAGAAGGCCTTCCCTGTAACTTCGCATATCACAGTGAGGGAACCGCCAGAAGGCCCTTGGAGCTGGACCTCAGTGTCCGGGCTTAACGATGGGGGTGGAGATGCTCCTTTGGGTATACTGAGCCAAGGCACTGTTGACCAATGAATACTTTTTACATGACGTTTCCCCAAGGAACTCAAGGCAGCATCTTGAAGTCTTGACAACATCTCTTCCATACTATACCCACAACCAGCCTCTGATGTTGAGAAAAGAAAACCCCAAGATGGTTGTCACCAATGGAAGCGAAGGCTCAGAAAAAATTCAATATGGAGGCCAAATGGCTGAAATATTGGGAAATTTTGGAACAAGATGGAGACAGAACAAAATTGCAGAGTTTTGAAAAATTGAAAAATAAAGTGCGAGATTGGCTCCATTATTATCAAATAACGGAGGCATACAATTTGGACAAAAAAGTTGGTTTCCAGGTGGAAAAATCAAAATTGGAAACAGAATTGTTAGATTCAAAAATCAAGAATTTGTCAAGAATGTATAACTTGCTGTTGAAATGGAACACTCAGGATGAAATGGTGAAATCAGCTATGATTAAATGGGCACAAGATGTTGGACATAACATAATGATGGCTGACTGGGAACTGTTATGGACCACAGGTATGAAATTTACGGCATGTAATGTCCTAAGAGAAAATTTAATGAAAATGATTTATAGGTGGTACATGACACCAGTCAAGCTTGCAAAAATTTACTATTTGCCCGATAATAAATGTTGGAAATGTCACCTTTGGTGGACATGCCCAAGGATTAAGACATTCTGGAAGATGATTTATAACGAAATGAAAAAGGTATGCAAATATACCTTCCTGAAGAAACCAGAAGCCTTTCTCCTGGGCATGGTCGGCCAATTGGTGCCAAAGAAGGATAGAACTTTTTTATGTATGCAACAACAGCAGCAAGAATACTCATTGCGAAGTATTGGAAGACACAAGATTTACCCACCCGGGAAGAATGGCAGATGAAGTTGATGGACTATATGGAACTGGCGGAAATGACTGGCAGAATCCGAGACCAGGGAGAAGAGTCAGTGGAAGAAGATTGGAAAAAGTTTAAAGACTATTTACAGAAATACTGTAAAATTAATGAATGTTAGAAAAATGTTAGATTGAAGTTATATGGCTTTAGTAGAAATGTTATAAGGAATAAAATATAAACAGATTAATAGAGTATTAAAGGGGAAAAAGGTTAGAATGTGTTAAGATAATTATAGGATAGAAAACAGAGGAAGATGGAAAGGAATTGCTGAAACAATTAACAGAAGTGGAATACAAAAAGGGAGGTGTGAGGAGGTCGGTGAAATAAGTGAATGAAAGATAACATATTGAAAGTGTTTGATGTGTTTTAAACTGTTTTTGTTTTGTTTTGTTAGTTTAACGTGTTTGTGTTATGTAGTGTTTTTGTATTGTATTGTATTGTTCTTTTTTTTCTTTGTTGTTTGTAGTGTTTAAATTGTTGGAAAACTAATAAATATTATTTTTTTTTAAAAAAAAGCAGCCTCTGATGTTGGTTAGGATGAGGGATAGAGTCATGCAGTGCTATTTTTCTAGAAAAAGAGGTGTCGGAACTCGCCATGAACGCCTCCCTTTTTCTATTATAATGGCCATGGTGCCTACTTGAGAGGTGCTGGAACTGAGTTCTGGAGAGTTCTGCCTTTAAAAAAGCCCTGAATTCTAGCCCATGAGCACCTAGTGAGCTTCATGGCTGAGCCAGAATTTGCTCCTGGTCCTCTTAGGTCAAAATTCAGCATGCTCAAGGTCTCACTTTACATATTTCTCAGGATTCTGCCCAGGGCATGTATTTCTCCTTTGATCATCTACACCTAGCACTGTTCCATGCTGTCTTCAAGTGTTTTTGCCAGCTAGAATGTGTCCTTGAACTGTGAAAATAGCTTCTTGCTTGCCTGGATCAAGTGTGTGTGAATCTGACCCTCAAGTGTTCTTTTGTAGAGAGCCAGTGTGGTGTAGTAGTTAAAAGTGGTAGACTCGTAATCTGGTGAACCGGGTTCGCTTCCCCGCTCCTCCACATGCAGCTGCTGGGTGACCTTGGGCTAGTCACACTTCTCTGAAGTCTCTCAGCCTCACTCACCTCACAGAATGTTTGTTGTGGGGGAGGAAGGGAAAGGAGAATGTTAGCCACTTTGAGACTCCTTAGGGTAGTGATAAAGTGGGATATCAAATCCAAACTCTTCTCCTTCTCCTTTTGTATGGCTAGCATGTAGCCAACAGTGCAAAGTTAAAAGTCACATCCATTCCCCTGTCAACTTTTGCCTCTGACTGCACCTGTCATTGGCTCGTAGTTTGCTTAAGGTTCCCTTCAAAGAAATGTGACTCTTTTTTATAATATTTTATTGCTTTCCCATTATTATTTTTTTACATTTAATCATATTCTTATTATTCACTCTATATATTGCTCACTTGAGCCCTTCATCTTCCCTCCCTCCCGCTTCCTGGTTTTCTAATTTTCATCTTTGTATCCTAGCATTTATAAATCTTCCCCTTTACATTTTTCTTTCCAAATCTCTTAATTTTGAGATAAAAGTAAAAGGGTACAAATCATTGTCGTTACGAGTCTTCTTACAACCCTGCAAGTGTTGTTAGTTGATTACAATGTTCTTTCAAATATAATATAAATTTACTCCAACTCTTATGGAAAGCTTGATCCTGTTAGTTTCGGATTTCCCTGGTGAGTTTCGCCAACTGCACATGGTCCATCATTTTCATCTTCCACTCTTCTAACATTGGTATCTCTTGCTTTTTCCATTTTGGGGCTAAAAGAGTCCTTGCTGAAGTAGTTGCATACATAAACAGTTTTTGATCTCCCTTTGATATCTCTTCCCCAACTAACCCCAGCAAGAAAGCTTCAGGTTTTTTAACAAAGGTATTCTTATACATTTTCTTTAACTCATTATATATCATTTCCCAATATGCCTTTACCTTATCTCAAGTCCACCGCATATGATAGAAACTCCCTTCTTTTTCTTTACATTTCCAACATTCCTTATTTCTCAAAGAAATGTGACTCTTGGGCTGAAGGGGGTTCCTCACTTTTGCGATATCCTCTGCGAAACACAGACTCTCATGTGTGGATTTAAACTTACATGCCCTGGCTCGCTTTACAGGAACAGCCTCACGTTTATTCCCACTATGGGAAAAAAAAAAGGAAAACAAGCCTGTAATTTACGTTTCAGCTCATAGGAGCCAACTCCTAGGGACCAAGGTCCCTTTGCTCCCTCTATAAAGTATTTGAGGGGGTAGCATCCCCAAAGTTGATGGGCATTGCCATTCAAATGGTGTCTGTGCACTTTGTCTTGTGATCAATTATGTGTGGTGGGGATTACCTGCCCCCCATTATTTTATTCAAGTTGGCACCCCTGTTTCAGCTATGACAGCAATGTGTTTGAAAGAATACTGTCTGTATGAGGCAAATGTTTTCATCAACCAATGATATTGAACACATCACTACAGAGCAGACAGGACACTTCTAAATCTCTTGATAGGAAATTATATGGTATCTCACATATTAATAAAATTTCAAGAAGCCTACTGCAGCCATTTCAGTGATATGTTTTTATGCCTAGGTACCCGCTGGCTAAATTATCCCCGCTCTCATTGAGACTGTCTGTAGCAAGTAATTCTCTCTGACAGTGGAGATACTTATCTGGTGCTAAGTAGGTTTGATCATTTGCTGACACCCATGGTAATATCCCATTCATGAAACCAAGCAGATGTTCCTACTGTGTAAACCAAAGAGAATATTGTAAACCATCCCCCCCTTTTTTACTATCCAAGAGCAAATTTGAGCTCAGCCAATATCTATATATATGGCTCAGATGTCAGCAACAGAAGGGGAACCTTAACATTATGTCTTTGAAATACAGTTTCTCCCTAGGAATAATTGGACTGACAAATTCTTTGTTTCATTTCATTTCCCCTTTTCTGCTCACTTTCTAGTTAGAATCCCTAAGCAGATGGAATATTGTGTTTACATGCCACCTCAAAGAGAAGTGGCTTTCTTTTTATTTCAACAAGGAACTAAAGACCAAAACACGTCTTAGATGAATAGAAACTCTGATCTCCACAGCACTGAATATAAACAATAAAATGTTTTAATTGTTTATGCTTAAAAAACAACAACACCAAATCAACTTCCTTTCAAAATGCCCAATAGAATTAGACGTTATTTTAATTGTGTGAATGCAATTTATAGGGATGTTAACAGTTGTGTAAATATCAGCCCTATGGTGTAGCCTTATTAGACTTTACCGCCTGGTGGGGTCTGCGTTGCTCCCGGGAGGGAGGGAGGAAGTCAAATGACACCGAGGTTGATTCAGAGAAAGAGTTTATTCTGCTCTCTGGATAGCAGAAGGCACTTGCATGGTCAGTCCACAGCAAGTCCAAAGAAATGAGAAATTTCATGCAGTATATATATCCTCCAAGCACCCTCTCCCCCCTTCCCCAGGAATCCAACCACGTCAGCTTATACATGTAAATTGACATCCATGACCATAAACAGATATTCCCGTTCCGGTACTCTTGACCATAAAAGGTTGTTCCTGTTCCTATACTCTTATCTTGGGGCAGGAGGTCACCAACTCTAAGAACACTCCTGGCACCGTTCCCGGGTCTCTTGTCAGACCTGACAAGGTCTATGCGTCTTTGTGGTCAGGATGTGAGATAAGACCCAGACGTGCCATCCCTCCTCCACTAGGTCATCCATTGCCGTCATGGACTGATAAAGGAGAGGGCTTTGAGCACTTGTTTATACAGCTGGCTTTCTGTTTATACATTGACTCAAGAGCTCAAGTTAATGCATTTTAAAAATGCTCCCTTGGAGGAGGAAAAATGAGGATTTTGGGCCCCATTGCAGTCGGACTGCACAGAAACCCATTCCTTCCCCCTTCAATGGAAGTCTGAGCAGCCTTAGGAACATGAGGGGGCCAATGAAGAAGAGCAATTTAGCTCTCACTTTCTCACAGCTCTTACCAAAGCAAACACCCATTTCTGAAGCTGCTATTTGCAACTGAAGGGAAGCCTCCATGGACACTCATGGGAGCTTTCCTTGAAATGCAGCTTCCAAGACTGCACTTTTCTCAGGATGATGACAAGAGAAAGGGTTAAACTCTCCCACTTCCCCCCTGCACTGTTCTGAGGCTGTAGTTCACACAATAAATGCCATACCTATTTTGGCCGTAAAGTACAAGCAATATCAGATAATGTATTACATGATTTGCTATAGTGCCGAAAGGGATTCTGCCAGAATTGAATTGCAAAATTCAGAGAAGTGCAAATTTCAAATGATGGCCTACATGTCACTGTACTTCTCAGTCTACTTCCATATCAGATGCTGAGTCAGCAACAAAAAACATCACTATTTGCTTTGGTCACACTGTTTTGTTTCGTTTTTGCATGCAGCAAATAACCTGTCATACATTCACAGCCATGGGGCCAATTCATATGTTGCTTTTGCAGTGTGGGAATCATTCTGAGCAAACTAGGCATCACATCAGAACAGTAATGAGACTCCTGTGGACTATGCAAGATGGATAGATGGTATGCTCAGAAGTGGCTCACTAGGTGAAGCGGAGCCAATACGCTCGCTTTCCAGAAGGCGGGTGAGGAAGAAGGACATTGCTCTGCTGGTGCATTTGCACTGCACTGACCTCACCCTCTCTTTCTCCTAGTAAGTACAGCAAGCCACCAGGCAGAAAGTCAGAGACTCCACAAACACACCAGGGCAAGGTGTTTCTGGTGCTTATTTTCCACTCCCAGGCTAACGACACTTCTGTGGGAGAGAGCTGAACTGATTGTCTGTCTATGCATGCAAGCATTACATGGAATTGCATTTGATATATGCCTGTTTGTGTGTCCAGCGCTTAAGTTCTTTTTAAACTTGTTCCCATCTAATTCCAGCCACGTGCTTAGAGAATGTGAACGTGTCTCTATGTGTCTTTGTTAGAGAAGAGAGACAGGGAGCAGAAAAAGAGGGATGGAGGCACAGAGAAAGTCGACAGGAGATACAATCATTGCTGAAAAGTATTGTGGGAGCGCATCTGTGATTTTTCACAAGTTTCCCCCATACACTTTCCATTTTCCTTTGTTTCTCTTGGTTTCCCCTTTGTTCGTTCGATTTCTGCTCCTTCCAGCTTTCTTAGCTTCAGAAATGATTCATGTAGGATCATGTATGCCAGTTAAATTTTTAACGTGAAACATGCACACAGGTCATCCACCTCTCTGCCATGAGCCATCTGAGCATTTTCAGAGATGCATCGCAGGCAGTGCTGGAAAATGGAGCGCCTCCCACTATTTCTTTCTGGTCTCCATGGCTGTGGCATTTTCAACAGCACTGTTACCATCTGTCTAACAATGAGAGAGGACACTGAGGGGGTCTCCAGTCTACCTACTGCAGCCTCCTGTGCTAGTCAACATTCCTTAAGATCATTACCACTTTGCTTCTGCATGCAATTAGCGCCCGTAGGCATTCCATGGAACTTCTATCGGTTAAGCACTCAGCTTCTGCTGGAGCTACCTACTATGTGAGTCCCCCATAAAGATTTGCCAATCAGCACCTGGGCTTGTCAGCGTTTCACACAGGCTATTTCAAGAGACCTTCAAAAACAAAGGAGTAGACGCCTGCTTCTTGGGAGAAAAGCAATGACAAACCTAGACAGGATCTTAAAAAGCAGAGACATCACCTTGCCAACAAAGGTCCGTATAGTTAAAGCTATGGTTTTCCCAGAAGTGATGTATGGAAGTGAGAGCTGGACCATAAAGAAGGCTGATCGCCGAAGAATGGATGCTTTTGAATTCTGGTGGTGGAGGAGACTCTTGAGAGTCCCATGGACTGCAAGAAGATCAAACCTTTCCATTCTTCAGGAAATCAGCCCAGAGTGCTCACTGGAAGGACAGATCCTGAAGCTGAGGCTCCAATACTTTGGCCACCTCATGAGAAGAGAAGACTCCCTGGAAAAGACCCTGATGTTGGGAAAGATGGAGGGCACAAGGAGAAGGGGACGACAGAGGACGAGATGGTTGGACAGTGTTCTTGAAGCTACCAGCATGAGTTTGACTAAACTGCGGGAGGCAGTGGAAGACAGAAGTGCCTAGTGTGCTCTGGTCCATGGGGTCATGAAGAGTGGGACACGACTAAACAACACCAACAACATAATAATAATTGCTGTATAGGAAGTGGTTTGAAGGAGTTGGGTTTGAAGGAGCTGGGAAAGAATCTGTTGTACTCATGTTGACTTTTTGGTTTTAACTTTGTTTTGCACCCATCCCAGCTCTTATCTCCTTGTTAAGACTTTATTTGGAAAACAGAACTCTCAATGATCCTCCTTTCCCAATCTATTCAGACTGATCCCATTGTTTTAAACCACTTCTTCCCTTTTTGTGCATCTCCATTTTGCTTACAGTTCCACAGCTACTACTCTTGTACAGTCTGTCTTCTATTTTGCTTCCCTTCTCTGACCCTGACTTCATGCGAACCCAGGATTGTGATGCAGTGCTACGGATTCTCTGATGGGGGGGTCCTGTGATAACAATTATAGTGCACATATGGTCTAGAGAGTTGTGCACATTTTTGCAAAACAATATATTCACTAATCAATGCATTTGTATGCACTTTTATGTATGCATTTTTGCTTTCCCTTTGAGTGTGTGTGTGTGTGTGTGTGTGTAAGAAAGGGGACAAATGGTTGTGCAGGAGGAGAGCTGCACACAGAACTGAATTGCAAAATTCAGAGAACTGCAAATTTCACAGGGTGTCTGTGTTTCAGTTCATGCATTGCTTCAGAAAGTGCAGGTTAGGCAAGTCCACATTTAAATGTGAACCAAATAAATATTTCTCTCTTTGACCCCCTGCCCCACCCCCAGTGTGTACAGGAACAACTATAGACAGTGGCCAGAGCGTCAGACAGTGGCCAGAGCACAACCATTTGTCCCCTTTCTTACACACACACACACACACTCAAAGGGAAAGCCTTGCGGACAATGGTACCATACTTTTCTGTGTATGAGACTATGTCTTTTTCTTTAAAAATAACGCAAAAAAGGGGGGTCGTCTTATACATGAGTAGTGCATAGGGTGGACATTTGATTGGTTGCTGCTGCGGCTGTCGGTGACTATTCTGTGTGTTATTGGTTGCTGCGTCAATGGGTGGTGTTGATTGGCTGATGCTCTGGCAGTTGGGTGGGCGATTGGTAGCTTCTGCCAGCGATGGGACAGATGGGAGGCAAATTTTGTGACATGTGCGGCTGAACGATTTTCAGTAATTCCCCTTTAAAAAAAAGGTCAACAACTCTGTGCCATCTCCCCCTTTTTCTTAAATATGAGTCCCAAAAAATAGGGTGCGTCTTATACATGGGGGAGTCCTATAGACGGAAAAGTACGGTAATCTATATGTACACTGGAGTTTCCCTAAAATCACTACAACAATGCTGAATTATTCTGAGGATATTACCCCAGATAATGTTGACATAACAACATAACATAACATAAATAACATAACATAACATAACATAACATAACAACATAACAACATAACATAACATAACATAACATAACATAACATAACATAACATAACATAACATAAAACATAACATATATTGACAGATATAGCCAAACACTCTGGGCTGGGTATGAAGGAAGAGAGGGAGAGAAAATGAGGGCATTCTATTTTTAATGTATCTAATTTAAAGCCTTATGTGCTATCAATAGTTCTAAAGTAACATTTTATGCATGTAACATTTTTTGAATGACATTACAGTTTTAGTAAGGCTTGCTCCAACGCTTCCTGGATGTTGCTTACCATAGCAGAAAAGTGGTGTACAGTCGCACAGATATATTGCTTCCATTTTATGTCCTGTATTTAAAATGTCAAAATATATGCATTTAGTTTGATAAGGTATAGTCATCTCATATGACCTTTAATGTCTAATGCTCGCACTGTTTGCTTTAGCCCTTGAGACATTGCGCAGCAGACATCAGCTAATAAACAAAAATATAGGTACTTAACAGTATTGCAAAGGTTGTATGCTTAATACCGCGGGGAACCTTTAAGCAGTGAAAGCAAGCAAAACAATCATTTCATAAGATACAGAAGCTGTTGTACAATATTGTACAATAATTCAGTTGTGCATCACAATTGGCACATTATTACCACAATTCATAGCTCCCCAATGTGTGCCCTAAAATCTATGCACTGCTTTCTTCTTTTCTGTGGAGGGATAAATCCACCCTAGCAATCATCTGCTTCCATTGTCATCAATGGGGGAATTGTTGGGTGATGGAGAGAAGGTTTTTACATGCTGCACCAGGACAGCAAATTCCTCCTGTGAATCAAAACTTCAAGAAGAAATTATGGATTTGTGATACTGTTATGGCAGTTGAACAACAAGTTGTTACTAACAATTTCCTCTAGCCTGTGAAAACTTTGCAGACTTTCACCAGTACTGGGATTACTTACTGGGACCTACCTGTAAGGAGATGTTTTCTATTATTATTATTATTATTATTATTATTATTATTATTATTATTAAATTAATAGTGTTCAAAGAGCTGGCTGGGTAGGGCAGAGCCACTATGCTACCTTCCCAGTTGGTGGATCATGGTCACTTACCAAGAGGGATAACAGAAGGGAAGTAAGTTGACGTGGTGCAAATGCACCAGCAGGAACCCTAAATTTCTTCTTCCAGTGCATTGGCAACATGCTAACTTCCCTGCAGCATCTCCCTCTTGGTAAGAATGAGTGGTCCACCTGTCAAGAAGCTTGCATAGTGGTTCATACCCCCTGTTCAAGTCACTTCTGATCAAGGGATGGTTGATGGCATGTATGGTTAGGAGTGCAACCTTAGACACATCCCAGCATTTGCAGGGGTACAATAGCGCTTCCCTCCTAGTTTGTTGGTTTTGCTAAAAATGACCTGGGCAAATCTTAAATCCATCCTGAAACTGTGATGATACAGAACACTAGAGAACATACAGGCATGCCTACTGAAGTATTCCCTCTAATTTGGTGCAGGTTGCATAATAACTGAAGAAGAAAATGTGGCATCTAGCTTCTATAGTCAGTGGCATAGCGTGGGTTGTCAGCACCCGGGGCAAGGCAAGTAATTTGCGCCCACTAACCCATGGATTTGCGCCCCCTAATCCGTGGATTTGTGCCCCCTAACCCATGGATTTGCGCCCCCTAACCCTAACCCCCAGATGTTGCACCCGGTGCGGCCGGCCCCCCCCCCCTGCACCCCCCATGCTACGCCACTGATGCAGACAGGACATTTTCAGTAATAAGCATAATGTTGCTGGTCCCATACTGTGGAATACTCTTCCATTCGGTGCAGATCCTCACTTCTGACTTTACAGCATCCCTCGAAAACCTTTTAATGCCGAGAGACCTTTGCAGCTATATTTAAACTTCTATGGTTTGCCTGCCATTCTAATTATTACTTTGCATTGTTTGTGTGGCATTATACATACTGTTGCAGGCCACCTTAACATTTAAGCGAGTTGGTGGCATACAAATATATGTATATTTATAAATAAATATTGTTTTCATTGACTGACAGTCCAACATGGCTACACTTCTGGAACTCCTGCACTCCATAGATGATTAAACCAATACATCATGGAGCTCAGCATTGCCATTGAAACTGATACAAGGCTCTACCTCGGGTAATATAAACTCCCCTCTACCACCACTGCCTTCTGCCTCAGCACCTTTCATTCCACTCACTGAACTGACATTATTTATATTGTGAGCAACCTCACAAACCTAATACTATATACATGTAATAATAACCAGAGCACAATAACTCCAACAGCATTGGAACAGGTCTTGCCTTTAGATTATTTAGCCCTCTCTCCTTTTTTTGATATTTATAACTATTCTTATTGGGTGGTATTCAAGTAAGCTTTACACAAAATAAACCCACAGAAATTAGTGCGCCTAACTTGCTCATTAATTTCAGTCAGCCTGCTCTGCGTCAGACTTACTTGAATACCACCTACCATATATTTCTTTAACACTCAGTTATTTATAACATGTTTAAAAGCATAACGGAAGGTCTGTAGCTTAGCAGTAAGCCATTGTCTTTGCATTCAGAAGATCCTAGGTTCAATCCCTGACTGATTAAGGTAAGTAGGGTGGGAGAGGACTCCTGCTACAAATTAGGGATACCGAGAAATTTGGTTCAGTTTGCATTCTTAGTGCAAATCTACCAAATTCAGACTTCCAAAAGAGTATGTGAGCTGAAATGCAGCTAGCTTTCAAAACTGTCCAATAAAAAGAAGTGCAATTTATTTTTTTGCATATATCAGGAAGAATTGTGCCTCAAATGCACTTTGCTAAAAATCACACATGTACAAAATACGCTTGGGGGGGGATTGCTGGCCAAAATACAATTATGAGGAGAAGCACACCCCAAAATGCTGCTGATTTTCTGCAACTTTTACACTGAAAGACGGAAAGACTGGGAATAAAATTGGCAGATTCATCCATCATTACTTGAAACTGTGGAGATACGCTGATCTGTTTTGACAGTGCACAGCTAGATAGCCCAATAGTTTGACTGGGCGTAAGGCAGTTTAACCCAAGGTAACTTACAAATGAAAGAATAAAATAACAACAAAGTATAAAGGGTTGGAGCTAACTAAGTTCTACACAAAGTAGACCCAGTATCACCAATAGGCCTAAGGCAGTCACGCCCATTCATTTCAATAAGTCTACTTTGACTAGAACTTAACTGGATGCTACCCAAAACTATTAAAAATGAGTACCGAATTAAATCAATGTGAAAATGATTTACAAAAGAAAACAACCTTCAGATCTAGGAGCTGATAAAAAGTGGCTTGGCAGAGCTATACCCTAAGCAAGAGATAATTTCCTGGAAAAAATGTTATGGCAGTAAATAAATAATTTTTAGGCCTTATGCTATTGAAACTGCCTTTTCTTCTTTCAACATGCATTGTTGTTGTTTAGTCATTTAGTCATGTCCGACTCTTCGTGACCCCATGGACCAGAGCACGCCAGGCACTCCTGTCTTCCACTGCCTCCCGCAGTTTAGTCAAACTCATGCTGGTAGCTTCGAGAAAACTATCCAACCATCTCGTCCTCTGTCGTCCCCTTCTCCTTGTGCCCTCCATCTTTCCCAACATCAGGGTCTTTTCCAGGGAGTCTTCTCTTCTCATGAGGTGGCCAAAGTATTGGAGTCTCAGCTTCAGGATCTGTCCTTCCAACATGCATTAGGGACAAGCAAAACTATTCCCAAGGAATGTGGGAAGGAATCAAACAGAAACTGTGCAGACAAAAGGCTAAATATCATGTTGCGGGGCGTGACTGTCATTATTTACTACTTTAAATGGAAAATGCATTACTTTTTAAAATGAGAAATATTGTCATTATAGCGGCAAGTGCACTAATGGAATGAAGAGTCACTTAATAGAAAACCACACAAAAATTCACACAAAGCTTCCTATTTATCTCAGCCCTTTGCACCAAGGAAACGACCAGCATGTATGTGGCTTGCTAAAATAGGGCATCTAAACATGTAATATCATCCCAGGGTTTACCTGTGTTAATATTAATATAAACAAAATGGAGAGAATAGGTGTGTAATTATCTAACTGCTGTGATATTAGTTTTATGCCTCGCCGTATAATGTGAACTTTCACTGTGGTAAAAAGCCAATTGGGAGTAACAAAATAACCGGTGAGACTTTGGGTGTTACAAGGTATTTAATTTGATAGCAAGGTTAAAAAGCTTGATTCAGTATAGTATACGCTCAAATGGTACCCAAAGCACTGAAGACTTTTATTAGTTTCCGACTGTGCTTAAAGGCACAGATCCTGGTGGAATATCTTCCTGGTATTGACAAATTGTTTAAAGACCAACTTCAGTGTACAAATAACATTAGCCTCCCATATACAGCACCTGACCCCAAGATTAAAACAGCAAGTGCCATTGATCTAACAGTTAAATATCTTTCCAGCGCAGATTCCCTAGCCTGGGAAAATATTGACCCACTATATTTTTGCAAAAAAAAAGCTGATTTTGTCGTAGTGAAAGAAAAATCGTGCAATCGAATGCCTAGACTTTTAATTTTCCAATTACCACACAATTTCCATGCTAACTTGATATACTTAGTGCATATTTATTTAACATATTTGCTACGAGCATTTAGCAGTAATCACAGAAGCTTGCGCTCCTAATTACCATGACTATGACCCGCTGACTGGCGTGTTTATCAAGTTAAGTTATATGTGCTCCATGGAATAAGAAAGTTGATATAATTTTATTTTATTTTAAAAATAGGAACATGCAAAACTTGTTAATTCTGCATATATGTCTGCATTATCTAAAAGTGACCATTGCATACTTTAAACAAAAAAAAAAAAAAAAAGTGGCTATGGAATTTTTTTTTGCAAGGATAAGGTTTTCTGAACGATTAATGCATACATTAGTTTCAGTTAGCATAAGGGTGCATTGTTCATCCATCAAAGTACTGATTGCTTTGCTGCTGCTTATTCTATATCCCCATTAAAAAAAATGCCAGCCAGTTTGTAAATGCATAGCGTTCTATATCTCTCCAATGAAAATAGGGCTTTCCCATTCTGTTGTTGTTGTTGCTGCTGCTGCTGCTGCTGTTATAGTTATACCTAACCAATCTGACTGGGTTGCCCCATCCATTCTGAGCAGCTTCCAACATATATAAAAACATAATAAAACATTAAACATTAAAAAAACTTCCCTATACAGGGCTGCCTTCAGTTGTCTTCTAAAGGTTGCATAGTTAGTTATCTCCTTGACTCGAGGGTTGCATAACTCCATACCTTCCACCATTTCCCCAATGAAAATAGGGAAGTCCTAAGGAAAAGTGGGATGTGGGTGGCGCTGTGGTATAAACCACTGAGCCTTGGGCTTGCCGATCGGAAGGTCCGCGGTTCGAATCCCGGCAACAGGGTGAGCTCCCATTGCTCGGTCCCAGCTCCTGCCAACCTAGCAGTTTGAAAGCACATCAAAGGGCAAGTAGATAAATAGGTACTGCTCCAGCAGGAAGGAAAATGGTGTTTCTGTCCACTGTGCTGGTTTCACCAGAAACGGCTTAGTCATGCTGGCCACATGACCCAGAAAAACTGTCTGTGGACAAACTTCAGCTCCCTTGGCCAGTAAAGCGAGATGAGCACCGCAACCCCAGAGTCGTTCACGACTGGACTTAACTGTCAGGGGTCCCTTTACCTTTACCTTCAAGGAAAAGTGGAACATTCCAGGATCAAATCAGAAACCAGGACAGCTTCTGTAAATCTGGAATTCTCCCTTGGAAGCAGGCACACTTGGAGGGTCTGTAAATGTGTCAGACAGTTGCTTAGACATTTGGATTATTGTGCATTCTCTCTCGTATGCCTTTTTCTTCTTCGAGTCAGAATACCTTTCATGGATCCATCTCCTTTCTTTGCATTCTTTCCCAAAGTGATAAATCTCTCCTTTCTTTAGAAGAAACAGCAAAAGTAAATGACCAGGCAACTTTGACTCTGTCCCTTAGAGGAAGATTGGTGCTTTGTCCGACATTCTCACATGTTAGAGAACAGGAATGCAATCTCCTAAGGAAAATAAAGAGGGCTTATGACAGTATTCCCAACATATCAGCATTGTCAGGATTTTGTCAGGATCTGAGGACTTCGTGCCAAGCCGGCATCATTCTTGGCATGGTACAGGTTAATTCTGGAGGGCTGTGGGAGAAATTAAAGTTTGGCTAACCCAAAAGGTTGGAATTTGTGAGAAGGGCTGAGGCCATGAACATGTAGTCTGCCCTCTTGCTCCCTAATTGCAGGCGGATTTGAAACACCTGCTTCTCTGTGTTGGGCAACCTTGTTCAAGGACAGTCTGAACACTCCGTTAATTGGAACGACATTGTTCAGCCTTGCTGTCATAAGACCACCCTTCTATCACCTGACTTGAGCCATGGAAAGTTACAGCCAAGGCGTCTTAGGACTGGCCCATGTGCAAAACATCATTACCAGGCCCAAAGGGGTATAAAAACCATCAACCTTAAACAATTGCATACCCTCCAACATTTCTCAGATGAAAATAGGGATGCCCTATTCCATAATAATCACCACAATATTATTATTTATACCCCACCCCATTGGACTGGGTTGCCCCAGCCACTCTGGGCTGCTTCCAACATACATAAAAACATAATAAAACATTAAACATTAAAAAACTTTCCTATACAAGGCTGCCTTCAGATGTCTTGTATAGTTACTTATTTCCTTGGCTCGGGGGTCGCGTAACTCCATAACCTCCAACAGGTCTCAGATGCAAATAGGGATGTCCTAAGGAAAAATGGGATATTTTGGCATCAAATCAGAAACCAGGACAGTTTCTGTAAATCCAGGACTGTCCCTGGAAAATAGGGACACTTGGAAGGTCTGCCCCTTACTTGCACCTTTTTCTCCCCATCTAACATCCTGACTTAGATTCATCAAGCCATTTCTCTTGAGCCACTGTGCACGAATATTTGAGCTAGGTAAAGTAGTTTCTCATTTCATTTTCCATAGGCATTCTTCCCAAAGTGCTTAAAATCCAAAACCGGAGCTCTTGAAAAGTATTTTCTTCCTGCTAGGCAACAGCATTGCTGCTATTTTAGAACTTTAAATAAATTGTTGTTGTTTAGTCATTTAGTCGTGTCCGACTCTTCGTGACCCCATGGACCAGAGCACACCAGGCACTCCTGTCTTCCACTGCCTCCCGCAGTTTGATCACACTCATGCTGGTAGCTTCGAGAACCCTGTCCAACCATCTCGTCCTCTGTCATCCCCTTCTCCTTGTGCCCTCAATCTTCCCAACATCAGGGTCTTTTCCAGGGAGTCTTCTCTTCTCATGAGGTGGCCAAAGTATTGGAATCTCAGCTTCAGGATCTGTCCTTCCAGTGAGCTTTAAATAAATAGATATTCTATAATATGGTATTGCAGTTTGGAATTTTTGCCTTGGTTGCAATCCAGTACTTTTAAACCCTTGGTACACATTTGGCTCCTTCCTAAGTGTTTATCTTTTCTGGAGGCTCCTGGAGGCAAAGAGTGAACATTTGCCATGGAATCTCTTTGTATTTAGATTTATCAGTAGGCTTTCACCTCAGACTGTAACTTGTGGGGCAGCCTATAAGTTGGGGGCTAGGAGAAACTCTGAGCCTCCTATCTTGACAATCATATGCAAATATTACAGGTATACATTGTGCCATGTGATAATTGCACTTATCACATTAATAATATGACCATCAGAATATATCTGAAGTATATTATATCTATCTATCTATCTATCTATCTATCTATCTATCTATCTATCATCTATCATCTATCTATCAATCTATCTCTTAGGCATGTGCTGATTATTTTCTGCAGCTTCTCTAAGACCTGCTGTCAACTAAGATAATCTACACCCAAAAGCTAAATTCTACTGACTATGGCAGGTGTAAGGTTTTGGGGGTTTTGTATAGTGCCTCAACATGTGTGAAATTTTATAATACACCTCAATGTGATTAGTTTATTATATTATATTACAAGACTCTATATCCTGTTTTGCATGGTTGGTTATCTTAATTTCATGGAGGATTCAATTTTAGGGTTTCTTTCTAAGCAACATTTATACAGTATTTATACAGTGATTTTATACAAATGATTTTTTTTGCAATATATTGATTAGATTAAGAATTACATATTTTGCACTTCATTTCTTGCTAAATTTCAAGGATTATTTTCATATATTATGGAGGCATAGCAGGCCTAGTGGTGGGGAAATAATTGCTAAAAGGAAGATATAACAGAGTATGTTTCATGAGACAAGTGCATAGGGGAAAACATTAACTAGATTTTCCAGATTTGAAAAATAAATAAAACAAATATGTGATCGAAATACAAGATAAAGTTCCTATCGAATGTCAGAAATGATTGAAAAGGGAACAGTGCTAGTAAGCTACAGAACCATCTGATGATGGTTGTCCTAGCTGGACAAATCCAAAATGTATGCTTGGCTACTTGCTGGCAATATTCTTCAGGAATGATGATTTCACGAATGCACCGGTGAATGCTTATGTGATGACAAGCAGAGAACCATCTTTGAATGCCACTGCCTGCTGACTTCTTTTGGACATCATGCCTGGGCTGGAAACTGCTGCCATCTTTTAGAAAAAGGAAGGCATAGTCATGAATCACTTCAGGTGGGTACGAGTGTCAGGGAATGGGGCAGAGGAAGAGTGGTGGAGACCGACTCCTCTTCCTGAACCTTCCAGAGAAGAGGAAGACAGTATAGATTTACAGCAGTGATTTGAGGAAGGCCACGGCTCAGAGGTAGATGAAGGGCAGTTGGGAAATAATGGGAGAGGGAGGGGGAGCAGAGCTGGAGCAGCTGGTTGACACATTATCACTGGAAAGCACTCTAATCTCCCCTTCTCCCAGAACCCGGCGGACATTGAAAGTAGGAGAGCAAAGGACTCCTAGGCAATTGGCCCTAAGGTGGCCACCGTAGGGTGGGTGGTGCTGTTGACGATTGAAGAGAGAAGGGGGTGGAGTTTACTCAGAGCAATGCTATTACTTCAAGAGGCAGCATTTCTAAGCCTGTCTCTGTGAATATTGAATAAAAGACATTGGTAAGAGCTTCCTTGTCTATCTATTCCTGGCAGCCTGCCATGTGGGAATTGGATTCCCTGACGCCTGACAACGAGAGGCCAACCCGCCTCTGAAGACATTTGCAACTGACTTGTTGCGAGGGGCCATGGAGAACCAAGACATTGCCACCAACTACAGAGATGAGAATTCTGGGAACAGTTATGGACCACAGATATGAAATTTATGGCATGTAATGCCTTAAGAGAGAATATAATGAAAATGATTTACAGGTGATACATGACCCCAGTCAAGCTTGCAAAAATTTACCATTTGCCCGATAATAAATGTTGGAAATGTAAAGAGACTGAAGGCACATTCTTTCACCTTTGGTGGACATGCCCAAGGATTAAGACTTTCTGGGAAATGATCTACAATGAAATGAAAAAGGTATTTAAATATACTTTTCTGAAGAAACCAGAGGCCTTTCTCCTGGGCATGGTCGGCCAATTGGTGTCAAAGAAGGTTAGAACTTTCTTTATGTATGCTACAACAGCAGCAAGAATACTTATTGCAAAGTACTGGAAGACACAAGATCTACCCACCCGGGAAGAATGGCAGATGAAGGTGATGGACTACATGGAACTGGCGGAAATGACTGGCAGAATCCGAGACCAGGGAGAAGAGTCAGTGGAAGAAGATTGGAAGAAATTTAAAGTTTATTTACAGAAACATTGTAAAATTAAGGAATGTTAGAAGGAAGCTGGAATGAAGTTATGTGGCTTTAGCGGAAATATTATAAAGGATTAAGTAAAAATAGATTGTTAATGGATGAAAGGAGGAAAGGTAAAGTTACATTATATTAAGATAAATTATAGGATAAAAATTGGGAAAGATGGAAAGGATTTGCTGAAATAGCTAACCAAACTAGAATACAAAAAAAGGGAGGTGCGAGGAGGTCAAGGAAACAAGTAAATGAAAGATAAGTTATGGGAAGGTTCGTTGTGTTTTTTTAATTGTTTCTATTTTTCTGTTTTTTTATTATTATTATTATTTTCTATTCTCTTCTTTTTTTACTGTGATGTGTTGTTATGTTTTTGTTTAACTTGGAATTATGTCTTTCTCTTTTTGTAACATTTAAAACTTTAATAAATATTTTTTTTTTAAAAAAAAAGAATTCTCAATTGGCGATATTTGTGCTTTAGTACTTGTGAGAGCGGCAAGTGAATGAAATGAACACGAAATGCAAAATGAAGTGGCCCAGTCCTTGATAAGTACCCTCAGCTACTCTTCTGCCTCTGGATGAAGGAATGGATTGTGGAGAGATATCTGTGGATGGCGAACAGGGGGGAAATGAGAGGGGAAATGGAATTCTCATTTAATCTTAACTCACATCACAAGACTGGTAGTCGAGTGAACTGTGCAGCACACAAACAAATCAGGGAAGCAACATGAAAGAGAGAATTTCCAGAAAGCAAATAAAAAACGTGGCCTCTATTCAGAGCCAGAAAGGATATTGAACTGTCTGATAGCAGAGATATATCCTTGGGTGACTAGCACGAACTATAACTTATACCCTTTGACCCCATCGCTATAGAGCAAAGGCATATCCACACTTTGAGATACTGGGCAAGACAACAACAACAACAACAACAACAACAACACTTATTTATTTATTTATTTATACCCCGCCCATTTGGCTGGGCTTCCCCAGCCTACTCTGCGCTGCTTCCAGCAAAATATTAAAATACAATAATTCATCAAATATTAAAAGCTTCCCTAAACAGGGTTGCCTTCAGATGTCTTCTAAAAGTGAGATAGTTGTTTTTTTCTTTGACATCTGGTGGGAGGGCATTCCACAGGGCGGGCGCCACTACTGAGAAGGCCCTCTGCCTGGTTCCCCGTAACTTTGCTTCTCGCAGTGAGGGAACTGCCAGAAGGCTCTCAGAGCTGGACCTCAGTGTCCGGGCTGAACGACGGGGGTGGAGATGCTCCTTCAGGTATACTGGGCCGAGGCCATTTAGGGCTTTAAAGGTCATCACCAACACTTGTGCCAGGAAACATACTGGGAGCCAATGTAGGTCTTTCAGGACTGGTGTTATGTGGTATCAGCAGCCATTCCCAGTCACCAGATGAGGAATTTCTTGATAGTGCTAAGTGGACTGCACTGGACCACCACTACAGATGGGGTGCCCCTAGGGAGATGACCACCTGAATGACTGTGACACACAGAAGCAGGTCTTTCAGGACCCATGCTGTGCTACTGGAGCTGCAAAATGGATTCTATGCCCTCCTCTCAGACACCGATTCTGGGCCAGAGGAGCAAGAACAGCAGTTGCAGACCCCAGGACACCGCACGGTGGTCTTGGAAGGTGCTGATTCCTGCCACTCCCCAGAGGAGCAAGAGACCAGGACCAGATGTAGGTTTGAAGAGGCCCTAAGCTACTGAAGGTAATGGGGCCCTTTATGTATTACATGAAATCAATCAGTAGGCATAAAACTCATACCCTTAGTCTATGCTGCCTACAAGCAGTCTACAAGCACTCTTTAATATTAGATAACAGGTACAGGAGTTTGACCTACATTCAACTGTACTGCACTGCAGTCTGCAGCTGCAAGCTACACGTTGCCATGAAACCAGTCAATGCAGAATGTAGGCACCCTATACAGTGGTACCTCGGGTTAAGGTACCGGAACGAAGGTCCGTTCTTAACCTGAAACTGTTCTTAACCTGAAGCACCACTTTAGCTAATGGGGCCTCCTGCTGCCACCGCGCCGCCAGAACACAATTTCTGTTCTCATCCTGAAGCAAAGTTCTTAACCTGAGGTACTATTTCTGGGTTAGCGGAGTCAGTAACCTGAAGCATATGTAACCTGAAGCGTATGTAACCCGAGGTACCAACGTATATAGAAATGAGCAAACCAGTGATATTTTAGGGAGCAGGCTAGCAGGTGGGGCCCATGACTTACACCATAGGAGCCTACACGACACAAAACACTGTCGCTGTTTGTAGGTTTTATTTTATTTGTTTTTTATCTTATATTTTGGAAATGTATATCCAGGGGTTTTTTTCTCTTTTAATTTTTTTTTGGGGGGGAGGGGCTCAAGAGAGTGGGGCCCTAAGCTATAGCTTGTTTAGTTTATACGTAAATCCAGCCAATGAGACATATGATGGTGGTGGTAGAACTGGCCTCATCAGAAACTGAAACTCCCTCCCTGTGGGAAGGTTTATGTGACCAATGAATCTCAACAAAACAAACAGCAGAGGGAATCTTTAGCAGAACCAACACACTGGAAAAAGGAAGTTTCTGGTTTCGGAGGCCAGATTGGGAAAAGAGGGATGGGTGAAGCAGCAGAAATCTTGGCGTGGTCACTATGGCAACAGCAGCTTTGGATGAACTGCTTGGCATCCCTCCAACCACTGCTATCTACAAGGGCTCACATCAGCATTTCACTGAAGTATGAGCACTGGTGAATGATACAGTGCCATTCTTGTGTGCCCATCAGTACACATGCCATTCATTTTGAGCTCTTGTTAGCTGAGCCTAATTCTACTTAAGTCAAGCCAATAGAACTTAAGCCAATGCCATAGGAAATTCCCTAAAGTAGCGTATTTTTTGCTCCATAAGACTCACTTTTTCCCTCATAAAAAGTATGGGGAAATGTGTGTGCGTCTTATGGAGGGAATGCAGGCTGTGCAGCTATCCCAGAAGCCAGAACAGTAAGAGGGATTGCTTTCACTATGCAGTGATCCCTCTTGCTGTTCTGGCTTCTGAGATTCAGAATATTTTTTTCCCTGTTTTCCTCCTCCAAAAACTAGATGCTTCTTGTGGTCTGGTGCATCTTATAGAGCAAAAAATATGGTATTTTGTTTCTTCCATTTCAACAGAGAAGATGTTTAAGATTTCAACTGGTGCAGTTTTGGTTTTTTTAAAAAAGAAACTGCTATAAAGTTCCCTGAGGAGAAATATTCCCAGAAGAGTAATGCTCCCACCAGTCTTCATTGCCCAGGGAAAAGAGTCGTGCGAACATCCTGGGAGATCCCCAATGAGTCAAATGAGACCAAATGGCTTCACATTGTCCTTGGAGAAAGTGTGATTTTTTATTTTTATTTCCTTGTTTTCCGAAAACTGTCTCAGGGGCCTGCGTTGTAAAATACAGACATTCGGTGTGGATTTCTGCTCATTTCTGCACACAAATATTTGCCTCCCATGTTTCATTTGGAGGGGAGGGGGGAAGGGGAGGAAGCTATGCAATAGGGGAGATGGGCAATTACTGTAACTACTGTAGCATGTTATCCTATTACTGCTAAGTACAAAAGTTTCTGAGCTTTTGCTTCCAAAATGTCATGTCAGACAAGACCTGGATTACTGCTGAAATTTTTTAATCTTCAGAGTAGAGAAGGCCAACATTTTTATAATAGGATGTGAGCACTGATACTCTATTGTCAATGACAATGCTGCAGCTTTTCAGCTTCTTTGCTGGCCTCGGCTACATTGTGTATCTGACATTTCACGTACTGAGTCATTTAAAACTACATCTCCAGGAATTGACTATTAACTATATTTTTCCCTAGGATTTCATATAACCAAGAGCAGGCTTTCTCTGCGGAATGATACAGTTCAAAACAGAGACACCACCATGTAATTTAATACTACTGGTTACATTTAAAGGGGGGGGGGGGAATGCTATGTGGCCACAGTTTGTAGCAGCATAAAACCTTTATACCTGTGCCTTTACAGAACAGGTATGAAAAATCTAATTACGTTGATGTACATTTGATAAAAAATGAGTCAGTCTCTTGCCAGGGGGTGGAGAAGTTTGATTAGAAAGACAATTTAAGGCAGTGTTGGCCAAACTTGGGTCTCAAGCTGTTTTTTGGACTACAACTCCCATCATCCCTAGCTCACAGGACCAGTGGTCAGGGATGATGGGAACTGTAGTCCCAAAACAGCTGGAGACCCAAGTTTAGACAACACAGTTTTAAGGAGTTAAGCATCGCCTGCACACACACATACACACACAAAACAACAACAGCAACAACACTGCATAGGTCTCATTTAAATTACTATTGTGCTACTTTAACAATCATGGCTTCTCCAAAAGACTCCCAGGAACTTTAGTTTGTTAAGTGTGCTGAGAATCATAGAGCATTTCCAGTGTGGTTCAGAGGCGGCACATCCTGTTTCACTGCTTGAGGCAAAACAGGAAGTGACAACCCCATCCCCTCCAATATCTCTCTGCTGAAAATAGGGATGCCCTATTTTTTTATTATTATTATTATTATTATTATTATTATTATTATTATTATTATTTTATTTTATTTATTTAAAAACTTCCCTATTTTGAGCTGCCTTCAGATGGCTTGGGGGTCAGATAACTGCATACCCTCCAACATTTCTCTGATGAAAATAGGAATGTCCTAAGGAAAAGCAGGACATTCTGGGATCAAATCAGAAACAGGGACAGCTTCCGTAAATCTGGGACTGTCCCTGGAAAATAGGGACACTTGGAGGCTCTGCAACCTACACTGCTGCTGCCTACACTTTGCAAGATCTTGCCCAAGATCCTTGCAGAATTTGGGAAACCCTGGGCTACACTGACTGGTGGCAGCAGATCTCTGGGGTTACAGATAAGGAGATTTTCCCTACCCTGCCTGGGTATGCCAGGGACCTACAGTCCTTCGCCAACCTTTCTTAGCTATCACATATACGCACACTCCTCACATATATGAGACCCACACATCCTGTGACCAATCAAGTTGAATAAAGACCATACACCATGCATTGTGGGTAGCTTGGCTGGTACTTGACTACTCTGTTTTTTTCTGGAGTCCCAGGCAATCACCCCAAACCAGGAGGTTGGCAGTCTTAGACAATGCCTTTGGCTTAGTGGACATAAATCATACAGTCTTGACACCAGCAAAGGGAAGAAAGTGTAAGACAAGAATTTGTAGCAGGAATATATATATATATATATATATATATATATATATATATATATATATATATTCTCTTTCTCTCCCCCCTCTCTCTCAATAATATTTATATATGCCTTTATAAAATAAGAAGCAGAAGAAGACTCACAGAAACCCAGAATGATGAGGCAATCAAGAAAATATAAATAAGGGGAAATCCCCAAAGATATGGAAAGATATGCAGTCTTCCAAATAATAAGGGTGCACTAATGATATGGTGCTGGAACAAACTGATAAGTTCCCAAGCAATAAATCATCAGAACAACATCATCTACTAAGAGTTCTGTTTGAAAAGAAAGTCAGGCAGGAAATGAGGCAAATACTGAATAAAACAAGAGAAGCAGCAGTGTGCAGCCACGCGTCTTGAAGTAGGCGATGGTTTTGTCCACATAGTGGGAGGCGGTAGACAATCAAAGCCCATGGTGCTGCCATTCCACAACAGCAATTGAGGATGGTCGAACAACTGTCCCTGAAGAATGGCTCTGGCAGCCAGCAGAAAGATGAACTCATGGTTGTACCACTCAGCACAACCTAATCCCTTAGTTTGAAGTACATCAAGGATAGACATATGCATGAAACGCTATTCAAAAGAGCCTTAAATCCCTAGACTCTATTGTTCTACAGACACTTCCTCCCAGCTTGACTCCAGTACAAGAGGAGTAGAGAACCTGAGGCTTTGGGGCCAAATGTCCACACTTACTCATCTTTTATCTAAGCTAAAAAACCCTGATTGTTGTAACCTTTCCTAGTCAGTGAGTCGCTCCATCCCCTTGATCATTTTGGTTCCTGAAACTTTTCCAGTTCCACAATACCTTTTATTGTAACAATTTACCACTTTCTTGGCTGTTGTAGAAAGGAATATTTTATTAAATCTTTCACTTTTCTCATGCTTGTTCAATGTTCAGCAGCAATTGTTGAAAAAATTGTGTACAGTGGTACTTAATTCGTTCCGGAGGTCCGTTCTTAACCTGAAACTGTTCTTAACCTGAAGACCACTTTAGCTAATGGGGCCTCCTGCTGCCGCCGAGCCACCAGAGAACAATTTCTGTTCTCATCCTGAAGCAAAGTTCTTAACCTGAAGCACTATTTTTGGGTTAGCAAAGTCTGTAACCTGAAGCATATGTAACCCAAAGCATATGCAACCACTGTATTTTGTGGTTTAATATTCCAATTTTATTCTGTGAACCACCCTGAGACCTTCAGGTATAGGGTGGCATATAAATTCTAACAACAACAACACATAAGCTTGGCCTCTTCTCACTAGAATAGAGACAGAAGCAGCATATCTTGATCAGCTGTTTATGGGGAGCCCATATTTCCATGTTTGGAGACAAGAAGACCCCGCAAAAGCATATGAAGTTAAGAAGATTTGTAAATTGGAAGCAGGAGGAGAAAGCATCTTTATCACAACAAAGAATAGTTGAAATAGCAACAGTCTAGTCAGCACTATTCCATGCAAGATTGAAGACACTGAAAGCTAATATCAAGGACACTGTCCAACCTTACAATCCTTTTTTTTTTTTTAATATAACAGAACAGAACCAAGAGAAGAATTAGTGTTCAAGAAAAGAAGGCGTCTTTCTTTCACCTTTTGATGTACACTTTGCTGCAAAAAAAGAAAAAGAAAAAAAGTTAAATGAGATTGAGTGCAAGGTGATGAAAAGTCTTTCAATAGGACTGTTTCTTTTGTCATGAGACATATAAGATGGAGACAAAATTACTATTGAAGCATCTTTCTTCTTGGAAAAAGAGTCACACAAAGGATGAAGAAGCTCTTGAGCAGTGGCCCACTTTGAGGTCATGACTCATGAGAGCTTCTCAGGTGAGTCATCAAGACAGTGTCATTGTATTTGGGGATAAATATGGAACAAAAGGATTAGGAGTCAGATGAGTGATGAACAAAATGAGAATCCAGATCTCTTGCCACTGTAGTACAGAGTTATAGAACACTGTAAACATTCACTGCACTTTGTATATAGTTTTGATATATTTGATTGATATAATCAGTTGCTGTGCTGAAAATGGGTTGTTGGACTAAGGACTGGCTATGTTTGCCAGTATGACCCAACCAGTCTTTAATATTCTTGGTCCTTTTATATGCAATTATAGATTTCTTTTCACAGCCCCCTACCCCCGCCCCCTCTCTCAGCCTGAGAACTGTGCATTCCTGGTTTTGTGGGTGGTTTTGTGTACCATGGTACCTACTCATTAATCCTCTTTTGGGCTTGTCACCAAACTATGAAAACTCTTATGTAAGGCTTTCTCTCTCTACCCCCAAAGAATTGGATAGAGAGGAGCTTGGTTATTTCTGAAATGATCTAAGTTGTACAATTTCAGCTGAACTGCATCCAGCTTTCCTACTGTATCTGCTGCTTATGTCATGGCTCTTTAAAGGCTCTCTATGAACGGCAAGTCATGTCCAATTCTTTTTATTCTTAGAAAATAATAATGAATTCCCCTCAGAGCAGAAGGACTCATTGATTCTAAACTTCCTGGTTTCAGCAGATCTGTACTTCTTTGAATATATGTGAGGGTGAGGGTGAAAAACTCTCTGTGGGTTTTCAGAAGGAAGTCAAACCATTGTAGTTCAACTGAGACTTCGAATCCTTCATGTCAAGTTGACATGGCTTCATGGACTAGCTGAACAGATTTCATGTTGTTTGCACATAAGTGCTCATCAAAATATCTGGAGGGACTTGAATAACTTTTTGTGGAGAAGCTGAAGCAAATTCCTTCCATGAGCTGTCCTCTCTCTCTCTCTCTCTCTCTCTCTCTCTCTCTCTCTCTCTCTCTCTGTTTCTCTAACCTGTCAGAAAGTGATATGATAATTTTAGGACACATGCCCTTTGGGTAACAGCACCTTACACTTAATCCCCCCCCTCCCCCACAAATGTAGATCAGAAACTATCTGCTCAAGGAGGGAAACATCAAAACTTGATACTTCCTATCACTGTGATCTCAGCACTTAGGTTCAAACAGAAGTTCTGGAAATGTGGAGTCAAGACACTCCAAGGAGACCTTGGGCTTGCAAACTACCAAATATTTCATCCTTCTAAGTCTGCATCATTGGAAAAGCAAGTCCACTAGAAATAAAGTCAAGAGAGCTATTTGAAACTGATGGTCAAACCAATGTAACCTTAAAGATGAGGCCTCTGCTGGCCTATATGTTTTTCCCATATCTTCCAGTACTGTTTAGTTAAAGTAGATATATGGTGTTATGTTGTCATGCTTCATATTTTCTCACTCTCTTTAAGTGGCAGCCAACTAAGTGGATGGATGGATGGATAGATAGATAGATAGATGGATGAATGACTAAATGGATGTATATGGGAAATTCTCAACAAGAAGCCATAACTTCATGCATCTATTTTAGTTAAACATTAGAGATGTAGCCATGGTGGGGAATTCATGGCTTAAGATGATACGTCCTTTGTCATTGAAAGGAAATACTTGAATTGAGTTTGAGTTGGGAAGACAGGCGAACTGATGTCAGTGTACTGGAAGAAGCAAAGATCACCAGTGTTGAAGCAATGATTCTTCAACATCAATTTTGTTGGACTGGTCATCATGTGTGATTGCCTTCCAAAGCAACCACTCTATTCCGAACTTAAAAATGGAAAGCGTAACGCTGGTGATCAACAAAAGAGATTTAAAGACTGTCTCAAGGCAAATCTCAAAAAAATGTAGTATAAACACTGACAACTGGGAAACACTGACCTGCGAGCACTCCAGTTGGAGAACAGCCTTTACCAAAGGTATCATGGGCTTTGAAGACACTCAAAATCAGGATGCAAGGGAGAAACGTGCTAAGAGGAAGGCACGCTTGGCAAATCCACACCGTGATCAACTCCTGCCTGGAAACCAATGTCCACACTACAGAAGGACGTGTGGATCCAGAATTGGCCTCCACAGTCACTTACGGACTCATTGTTAAAACCATGTTTATGGAAGACAATCTTACTCGACTATGAGTGATCACCAAAGAAGAAGAAGAAGGCCAACTTCAGAAGGACCTAGTGGCTCTGAACTGACTGGCTTCAAGGGAAAGGCTCGCAGGAAGTCCAGAATGTGCAGTGAGATAGGATTACTGGACTCTCAATCCATAAGTAGAATTGGACAGATTAGTCCATCTGCAGTCTGTGTCAATTTTACATGTGGCCATTCATAAGTCTGTTCTGTCCCTTTCCCACCTTCAGTCTGCATCTTTATATCTATATCTATAATATGTATTTAAGGAAACAATCCTAACACGCACTCTCTCACACACAAACACACACAAGCATGCACAGACAGCACAGAGGGGTTGTATGGAGCAATGGTACCGCCATGGCCCTGCCTTGCACAGCAGCAAGATCACTTTGCCAGCCAGCAATGATCAGGCCCATGTTGCACATTACGCCACTGCATAACAGGGGAGGGAGAAGAGCACATCCTTACCTCTCCCCTAAAAGCCCCACTTGTGTGGCAGTCAACGGCTGTGAGAGACGCTGTTGCTTTGGCGCACACAGGCTTCCTGCTGCCAAAATGGTCCGTCCACCGGTTCTCGCTCAGCTGTATGGCAGCCAGCAGTTTCCTTGTCACAAGACACGCAATCTCCCCAAAAGGAGATGAGGGAGGCGGATGAAGAGCGAAGGGGTGGCATGTAGATTAGAGCCCAACATCTCCATGCATTTTATTCTCTCTCTCTTTGGCGTGTGTGTAGATCTCAACTGCTGTCCCCTTTCTCCCCCACCTTGGTTGCGTGGCTATACCCACCCCCTCCCACAGATGAGGTAAGTAAATAACGACACCGACACCATAATTTTAGGTTAATGGGTGAAAATGGCCACAACTTTATTGATTACAGGTAAGAGCGGTATTGGCTTTCAGGCATTGGCCCTAACAGACTATCCAGTCTAACCGGGAAGGGTTAATCACCAACAGGGGGAGCCCCCGAGATGCACATCCCTGGGGCACTCCCCAAGGGGTTACCGCTCGGGGGCGCGCTTTAGGCCCTAGCCTCCGTAGGTTTCGGACGAGGCGACGCCCCCCGGAGTCCTTTAACGAACTACCCAACCAGCTTTGGGGGAGGTGATGGTGCTCCTCCCCCCCAACCTCATTTGCATAACAATACCCCTGCCAATGCCTGACCTGCGAGACTGTGGTTGTGGGGGAGAACCTGCAACCCCACCCCCTCATTATGTCGGGAGTGGCTTTGACACACACCAGGATCATGCCACTCCCCCTCCTCTGGCCACAGTGCTGGAGATAGAGAGGTATGCATGCATGCGCCAGCGAGGCCATGTGGGATCCTTGGTGAGGCACTTTCAAAAATTTTGCAGCTCTGTTTGGCCTGCCTCCCCGGCCTCTGCAAACCCAGATCCTCACGGGGGACAGAGAAGGAAGTGGGTCAGAAGCTGTTGCTTTAGCACCCAGACACTGTTGCTTTGGTGTGCTCAGGTTTCCCACTGTCGAAATGGTCTGCCAGCTGTATGGTGGTCGGCAGGTTCCTCGTCGCATGGCACGCAATCTTCCCCCGAAAAGCTCAACAACTTTGGCTCCCCCCCCCCAAAATGAAATAAAGTCAAACCATTGTTGCAGGCAATAACAAATAAAAAATTCAGTGTGGGGGGGTGACAAGAAATTTTCTGCACCAGGTGCCACCTGACTTTGCTCTGCCACTGCCACCAATGACATTTTCACCCACCTTGGTTGGCTAGCATCATTCTGTAGGCAATGGCCAGTAGTGAGGACAAGAGGGCTGAGTGGAGAGATCCTTTGACCAACACACACACCGGCAGAGAGGGAGGTTTGGATTGCTCTGCTCATCTGCATTCAAACGCAATGTTGTTGTTCTTCAACTGCACACACAGTTCCTCTGAATGCACCCATGTTATTCTACAATTCACATTTTCATGTATGTTTTGAGTCAAAGACTGCACTGTAAAACTTGGAGAGGCATAATGCAGGGTAATGATGCTCTGATCCACATCCTAGAAGGTGCACATTCTGTTCCTTTGTTTTAAAATGTGGACCAAATGAAATTCCGCATTGATCCGATGTGGCTCAGATCAACTCATATCGGGATTGACAAAGATGGAATTTCTGAATGTATTGGAGGGTAAGGTTGGATGAATGTGGGAGCTGGAATTCAAACTAAAACATCTACTTCATCCACCCCACTTGTACCAGAATACTCTGATATATGAAATAGTTTGATCCACAACTAAAATGAGTATTGATAGCATTGCTTCGTGTGCCAGACATCTTCAATGTTAGCTGTAAACCTGCCCATTTGACAAGCCTGCTGGTTTTTGAACTATTAGGATTGAGTGACACATTCCTAACGTGAAGTCATTAAAATGAACTGCTTGGTCAGTTTGGAAAAAAGAAAAAAGAAAAAGCGGGAGGGTTGCATGTGCGCCTTGCGTGACAGCACAATATGATATGTGGCATTATTTAAAGGATGATTAATGGGAGCTGCAGAGTGTGAGGGAATAATCAAATTCTTAACATCATTGCATGGATATTATGCTGAACAGGAGCCTGTATGAGCTGATAGAAGCCCCACGACTTTCCATGATTGTCCTATTACACTGTGTGGTTTCTCCTTGTAAAAAAAGAAAAAGAAAAAAAGATATGAGCAGTGGCAACAAATAAAACTAAAGAAAGTACTTACATTTCCCATTCCCTTAACATTCTGTTTTAGGGTGGCTCTAGACGTTTTACAAGGGACGCCAGTGGCGCTGTGGGTTAAACCACATAGCTTAGGACTTGCCGATCAGAAGGCTGGCGGTTCAAATTCCCGTGACGGGGTGAGCTCCTGTTGCTCGGTCCCAGCTCCTGCCCACCTAGCATTTCAAAAGCACGTCAAAGTGCAAGTAGATAAATAGGTACCGCTCCGGCGGGAAGGTAAACAGCATTTCCGTGCGCTGCTCTGGTTTGCCAGAAGCAGCTTAATCATGCTGGCCATATGACCCGGAAGCTGTACACCGGCTCCCTCAGCCAATAAAGCGAGATGAGTGCCGCAACCCCAGAGTCGTCCGCGACTGGACCTAATGGTCAGGGGTCCCTTTACCTTTTTAGATGTTTTACAGATAGGGAAATCTTCCAAGGCTATCCTTGTTTTATTCATTCCCCACTCCTCCAAAGTCTCCCCCCTCCTTAGGAAAAACACAAAATTATTCCTGAGTGAAACTAAACACTTGGAAGATATCACACCACCATCTGGGCACCCAAAAGCAGCTCTACAATGCCCCAAACATGCTCCATCCCTCTCCTTTCCCATTTTTGTTTTACAGAACAGGAGCAACACCAAGATAACACAGGTACAAGAGATTTCCCACTCATTCTGCCCTCTCTAAGCCAAAGCCATTCCAGCTGCCACCCACAACACTCAACAAATATCCCTGCTCCCTTTCCTTTCTCAGCAAAGCAACAGCAACAACATAATAAGAAAAGTAAGCGAAATTTCCCTCTTCTGTCTTCCTTCTCTGTCATTGCCCCAAGTGTTGCTGGGTATGGTTCACTCTGATAGCTATAAGGTAAAGGTAAAGGGACCTCTGACCATTAGATCCAGTCGTGGCTGACTCTGGGGTTGCTGTGCTTATCTCACTTTATTGGCCGAGGAAGCTGGCGCACAGCTTCCGGGTCATGTGACCAGCATGACTAAGCCGCTTCTGGTGAATCAGAGCAGCGCACGGAAACGCCGTTTACCTTCCCGCCAGAGCAGTACCTATTTATCTACTTGCACTGGTGTGCTTTCAAACTGCTAGGTTGGCAGGAGCAGGGACCGAGCAACGGGAGCTCACCCCGTCGCGGGGATTCAAACTGCTGACCTTCTGATCGGGAAGTCCTTGGCTCTGTGGTTTAACCCACAGCGCCACCCGCATCCCTTTTCTGATAGCTGTAGTTAAGGAGAAATCTCTTTCAAACTGATTTCTACATGGAATTTTGTTATTGTTGTTTCAACCTTCTGCCCTCATTGGACCAGCTCTTGCTTCAGTTGCTGGAAGGGTTCCAAGTCACCTTGAATTAAAGTCTGGTAGGTCTGCATGAGGAGAAAGTAGAGGGATTGAGAGAGGAACCACCAAGCTGTCTGGGCTGTCCTTTAACCCATACTGACATTCCCTCTTGTGCTACTCTCAGGGTTGCTGACATCATGTCCTACTCTTCCCTTCTTCATCCCTACCTTGAGAGAAGAGACATCTTTGGGGATGTCTCCCCCTGAGAACAAAAAACATGGCACTTTGTATCTCCACCTTAGGTAGAATGAGGATCTTCCCTAACAAGCAGGGCCTTTTTCTTCATCTGGAACTCGCCGGAACTCAGTTCTGGCACTTCTCATGTAGGCGCCATTGCCATTGTAAGAGAACAAGGGACATGTTCATGGTGCATTCTGGAACCACTTTTTAAAGAAAAAATAGCACTGCTAAAGCCTCTCCTCCTTCCGGAGGGGAGGGGTTGTGAGCGGGACCAAATCCTCGCGTCATGCAGGGGGCATTCTGCCCCCTGCCCTGCCATCATCTCTGGCGCGCCACGCCTCCCAGCTGGGCACCCAATCAGGAGACACTGCGGGGCCGTGGTTTAGCCGCTCAAATGCGGCCGCGCCAGCTCTCCCCGCCATTGCGCTGGCAATTTTCACGAGTCAAACTTCCCCTGCTCATTGTCATCCTATTGAGTCAGCCCAGCGATCCAGCATGGTGAAGGCAAGGTGTGGCCATCGCCTACCCCTTCACTTATGGGTATTCTGTTAATGGAATCCAGCGGTCGTGGATCCTGTCCCATGCCCGTGTGGCGGGGGGCCATGGCACGACCCCCGGTGACATCAGGGGAGAGCTTATAGTTGTATTTGCATCCGCAGGCTCCCCCTACTGGTGGTTAGCCCCTCATCAGACTCACCCCTCTCCGAGTGGGTGGAGTCAAATTTGCTCTTGTCCAATGCTTAAACCAATACCTTCTCACATACTGTAATCAATAAAGTTGTGGCCTTTTCTAGCCCATTAACCTAATATACTGTGACCATGTGTCTTTATTAACCCAAAGCGGGGGACGGGTACTCGAATCACAACAAGTATTTATTTTCCTAACCTGAGGTTCTCCATATGTTGCTAGACTTCAACTCCCATGATACCTGACCATTGGCCCTAGTACCAGGACAACATTTGGAGAGCCAGAGCATAGCCACTCTTGGTATAGACAATATTGAACTCAGTGGTTCCCAATGAGCTAAGTACTGTGAAACCCCTGTTTTTCAAAAGCCAAGCCATAGACCCTCTACTACTCTATGGCAGTTTTTGTTATGTGAATGGTGCCACAGACCCATTGGACGGGTTACATGGACCCTCTGGGGTCCACAGACCACCAATTGGGAACCACTGGTTTAACTCAAATCCTAGTTCCTATGTCAATGTCTTCTCTCTTTGCTCCTGTGAACAGTGGTGGCAAGCTGACCTTTATACAGTCCATATGATTTAGACTGGGGAAACAATCCACATTCATTCCACTTTTGATTTATCTCCTTAATCCTTTCAAATGAAAATAAATGGCACTTTTTCATTTTATAGAGATTTTATAGTTTTAAGTGCTCAGGAAGAAAGCAGCTGGTGGCTAATGTGTTTGTGTCTTGTATGGAAGTGATGTTTGTTGATTAAACATAGATGGAATCCTAGAAGGAGATGGAAAGATGGTTGTGCCTAATCGATGACTTGCCAGATAGCATTGGCTCCCCACTATTATGAGGAATAAGCTTGTTTGTTTGTTTAAAAATGTTTATTTTCTCTGAAGGATCAGTTTGATATTTCATTGTTACAACATACATGTACTTCTACCTGAAGCTCAAAACACAAATCAAATGTTGGGCAGAGAATATTAATATATATCACAAAACACTAGGGAATTAGCTGGTGCTCTGAATTACACTTTTATTATTGTTTCTTCAGCCTGTCCCTTTCTGTGATTATAATGTGTCCAGATTCCTTTTTTAGTGGACTATAAAAATAATTTAATCTGCAATTTGCAGTAATTGTTACTACCAAATAGCTTACAAGAATACCTTCCTAATAGTTAGAAAACACACTGGGGTATTCCCTTCTGCACATTTATCTAGAGGTATGTCTAAAGTAAAGAATGGTTTCTTTCTGACAGACTTTCATGGGGCATTTGAGGGTTTTTTTTGGGGGGGGGGAGTGTCAAATAAAATCTATAAACAAGTAACAATAGGAAACAAAGGCAGGGGGCACTGTGAAGCTAATGAATTTTGTTGAATCTTCATGCTCTAGCTATTAGTAGAGGTTTCCTCAGCCTCGGGACTCCAGATGTTTTGAGACTACAATTCCCATCACCCCTGACCACTGGTCCTGCTAGCTAGGGATCATGGGAGTTGTAGGCCAAAAACATCTGGAGGGCCGAAGTTGAGGAAGCCTGTATTAGTACATAAACACATGCATGCTCTTGTTCCTGTGTTTCCCAATGTGGTGCTCAATGTGACCCTAAAATTAAGAGTCTTATGCTCTACTGACTGAGCTATCAGCATGATGATGAAGGAATTATGCCTGGCTGATATCTGTTCTTATGCTGTAAGACTACAAAATCCACCATGCAGTGGAACTGGGGGGGGGGGAGGCATTGTTTGTCCAGTTGCTTACAGTGACTAATATAATATCATATAAACAGCACAAATTAACCTGGCCAAAATCCAAAAATGAATATGTTTTTTTCTGAGAAAATGCATTGCTTTGAACTGGCCAAATGATGTCAGAGATCCTTCTGAAACTTTCCTACATCAGTTGTCTCTAGTGTACAAAGTGTTTTACAATGTTGTTCTCAACTACCATTGTCATAAACCCTGTTAGGTGAATTAGGGCTGTGGATTTCTTTAAAGAGTTACAAACTGAATCTGATTAATATTGGTCTCATCCCAATGCTCTACCCATTGCATCAAAGTATCCTCCCAGATATTATATTATATAAACTATATTATATAAATATCCCAAAATATTTCTAAAACTATGAGGTTAACGACTGGACATGCTTCACTATAATTACTGGGATAATTTTAAAATATATACGGTCGTACCTTGGTTGACGAATGCCTTGCGACTCGAATGTTTTGCCTCCCAAACGCTGCAAACCCGGAAGTGAGTGTTCTGGTTTGTGAATGTTCTTCGGAACCTGAACGTCTGACAGGGCTTCCACGGCTTCCAATTGGCAGCAGGAGCGTCTTGCATCCAATCAGAAGCCACGCCTCAGTTTCCAAACATTTTGGATGTCGAATGGACTTCCAGAACGGATTCTGTTCGACTTCCAAGGTACGACAGTATATACTAGAACAACACTAAATAGCATTATTATATCTAGTTGAATCTCAACCACACTGGTTTACACACAGAGAAATGCCTTTCAGGAAATGCCAAGCTTCTGTGCCCTTCAGTCGTATTCCCAAGGATTTCACCATTCAAAGTAGCAACCTGCCTCTACTGCTAACTCTTCAAAAAACACTATTCCGGTGAACGAACCTTTAGGGATACTCTATCAAAAGTTAGAAAACCTGTTCATTTCCTTCATGCTGTTTTAACATTTCATTTATATCTCTTAAAGGATCCACCAGCCCAACGCAAGTCCCTAGTTAGCTATGAAATCCAGCTTTGGTGAATGCCCTTTCAAGATTGGCTGTTTCTTCCCATTTTTCTCCCCCCCCCCAACCCCCTTTAGCTTACGGCCTCTCTAGAGGAGCTAGTTAGGTGACAAAACAAACATGCTTTCATACTTAATGGTGTCTAAAGTAAAATAAACACAACTAATAGGCACTTTCCAGTTTAGAAATCAGGCGCTGGCTTTTTTGTTTTTATCCAATGTGGTGACTCTGCCAACTGAGTTGGAAGTGAGAAAAATCTATAGGTTGTTCTTTACAGTTAATTAAGCATCTACAAGTGTTCTTTTTCTCAAGAAAATCAATCGCTGTGCCCTATGAAAAGCCGACCAGCTACATATTGTTGTCGTTCGTCGCCCCCCCCCCCCCAGCGGCGGCGGAAATGGAGGGAATATATTATTCATATATTCTAGCAGCCTATTAAAAATCTTCCAGGCTTTGGAATTGTTTTCTGCAGCGATAATGAAAGAGTCAGTTTAAATACAAATATCACAATCTTTCCAGTCTCTGCAAGAATCATTGATTTAATTTCCTAATGACAGAAGAATTAAGTAATAAGCCAGGAGTAGGAATGCAGGCAACCATGTGAATCCATGTGCCAAATTGATATTTCAGTAGCTCTGATAACTTATTAGGGCAATGACCATGGGTTGTCATGGAGTGGAGTAATAAATCTTCACTTGACTGACTTCATATTTCTCATTTCACATCACTTTTGTCTCACAAAGGTGTCATTTTTTGTTGCCTTGTCATTCTCCCCACCCCCCACCCCTTTAATATGATAAACCGAAGATGATAATGATATTAAAGATGGCAGGCCGGACGAGAAACGACATTTCGTGAAAACATGGGAACGTAAATGTTCTCAAAAAGAGAAACATTGACTCTTATAAATGAAGCTGTTCGGAGTATTTCCAAAAACAGAAACACAGCATAAGCTGTGTGAAATGTAATTTATGTGGTGCCTCTGAATTGAACAGGTAGGGACTATGGAACAACATGGGGCATTAATTTTTATATGAATTCCTACCCGAACTCTATGCCAGGGGATATTGGGACATTACAATAAAAAATCACTATAAGCCATAAATGAAATGATATCCCCTTCTCCGCGTTATCTGAAGCTACTGACAGGGGTGAGGAAGCTTACTAGACGAGGACTCCTATTCCTAAAATTAGCAATGCTAAAAAATTCATGGAGTCTAAGAAATTCAGTGGAACTGATGTTCCTTGAGGCAAATTTAATGTATAGCTTGGGCCTTCTCTAGTAGCCCTGAGGTGGCAATTGGAACAAGTGTACAATAAGGGGGGAAAACAATAGCATTAGTCAGCATCATTTAACGGCACGACCCATACATGGCTTCCTGAAATGGGTTCAATGGGCCTTACATCTGGAAAAACTCAGCATAGGACTGCAGTGAAACGATTCAGTGTGTTTCTTATTCGGGAATAAGGAAATGTTTAACATCACCCTGTGAAATGTTTTCTGGAGCATTATGGGTTTTATAGGTCAAGACTTAGGTGATTCTGACCAGAAAAATAATGGAGAAGAAAGGAAGATTAGAAATGCTACTGGGGACAACTGTCAGCTTGATGCTACCAAAGGTCAAACTCTGTCCTCAGGTATGTTCACTCGACTAGTACCTTTGTGAGCAGATCTTAGGCCTTGATGTTGATTGTTCAACCTTAGAACTGATTTCATTAAATATATGGTGTGTGGGTGTGTGTGGGTGTGTGTATTTCAAGGTCAGGATTGAACATTACTGCCCTGCATGGTACATAGTTGCTTTTGTGGAAGAAATTAGATTAAGTCCCTTTAGGAGGCATTAACTCTGCTGTGGAACTCTTCTATTGTCGTTTTCTATTCTTCTGAGAAGATTTCTAGCCTGACATATTCTTAGTTTGCTCAGGAAAATGGCCAACATTCTAATTCCCTGTCTTTTTATTTTACACATATGTATTATAGGAATAGGGGCGCGGGTGGCGCTGTGGGTAAAAAGCCTCAGCGCCTAGGGCTTGCCGATCGAAAGGTCAGCAGTTTGAATCCCCGCGGCGGGGTGCGCTCCCGATGCTTGGTCCCAGCGCCTGCCAACCTAGCAGTTCGAAAGCACCCCCGGGTGCAAGTAGATAAATAGGGACTGCTTAATAGCGAGAAGGTAAACGGTGTTCCGTGTGCTGCGCTGGCTCGCCAGATGCAGCTTTGTCACGCTGGCCACGTGACCTGGAAGTGTCTGCGGACAGCGCTGGCCCCCGGCCTCTTGAGTGAGATGGGCGCACCAACCCCAGAGTCTGTCAAGACTGGCCCATACGGGCAGGGGTACCTTTACCTTTATTATCGGAATGGGAGTTAAGGTTATCTTTTCTGTGGTTCATTCCTCCCCAGTTTGATTTTTAAAAGGGGGGAGTGTGTGTGTGTGTGTGTGTGTGTGTGTGTGTGTGTAAGGTCCATTGAGGACAATGTGACTTGGGTTGGAAACTAAGGTTAACCATATTATTTGGAGCACAATGAGGGACCTTACTAGGGTTGGCTAATACACACATTCATTAGAAGGTCCGCAAGAAACCTCTGTATGCAGTGGCTTAGCATGGGTTGCCAGTGCCCGGGGCCATGCAAAGGGAGGGAGGGAGGGAAGGAGGGAAGTGGATGGAGTACACATGCACATTCAACTGCCTAATGGTGCCCGTGTCACCCAGGAGATTGTAGCCACAGAAATAAGAAAATAAGAGTTGTTACGTTGTCTGGGGAGGTCACTTCCTGGTTTACATGGAGAAGCCATTTTCAACGAAGCTCCGCAATGGAAACACACAGCTGTATCAAGGCATGTTGAAATGCTGTGCTTCTAACAATTTTGTGCCTGGGACAACCACCCCTGTGCCCCCTCCCACACTACACCACTACCTGTATTTATAGCTGTATGCATAACATAGGGTTCCCAGTCATGGTGGAATACAGCGATGGTCTAAGACTGGGTACACCAGAGTTCAAATCCCACTCACACCTGCAGTTCACTTGGGCCAGTCTCTCAGACTAACCTATCTCCCTGTGTTGTTGTGAAGATAAAATGAGGAGGTGGGTACCGTGTATCGCACCCAGAGCTCCTTGAAGGAAGGGCAGGGCAAAAATATAATAAATAAACTGTACAAAGACATCTCTACAGACAATCTAATGAAGATGTGTAGGACAAGGCAGAGGCTTCCAACACAACGTCAGTCTTCCCTGTGCACATCCACACATACTTCTGAAAGGCGTCTAAAGGTGTTTTGAAAAGCAGAGTCATGATGTGGCAGGAAGGGAGAATCTCTTACATTCTGCTTTATTAGCTGTTCTGCTGTCAGAGACAGGGCAGAGGAGGAATGGTGGAGACTGCCTCCTCATCTTGACCCTTCCAGGGAGGAGGAAGAGGAAGACAGTATAGATTTACAACAGGGGTTTGCGGGAGGTCACAGCCCAGAGGCAGATGAGGGGAAAATTGGGGAATAATGGGAGAGGAGGAGGTAGAACCAGAGCAGCAGCTGGCTGACACGGTGTCCTTAGAAAGCATTCCAGACCCTCCATTTCCCAGAACCTGGCGAGCCTTAAAAGTAGGAGAGCAAAGAGCTCAAAGACAGAGGGCACATAGCAGCACCCATAGAAGTGACGAATGAAGTGGGAATGAATGAAGGGGGTGGAAATTCACTTGAGACAATGCCATTATCCAAGAGGCTGGGTTCTATAGCATCTCTCTGTAAATACTGAAATTTTAAAAGGTAGTAAGAAACCTTTCCTTGTATTTATACTTTCCTGGGCAACCAGCTGACAGCATCATGACAGCAGCAATGCTTCCCCAATACAGTGGTACCTCAGTTTAAAAACAGTCCTGTTAACGAACGATTCGATCTACGAACTCCACAAAACCGGAAGTAGTGTCCCAGTTTGCAAACTTTACCTTTGTCTAAGAATGGAATTTGAATGGTGGAAGGGCACCGGCAGTGGGAGGCCTCATTAGGGAAAGCGCGCCTCGGCTTAAGAATGGTTTCGGTTTAAATAATAATAATAATAATAATAATAATAATAATAATAATAAATTTATACCCCTCCCATCTGGCTAGGTTTCCCCAGCCACTCTGGGCGGCTCCCAACAGAATATTATAATACAATAATCTATTAAACATTAAGAATTGACTTCTGGAATAGATTAAGTTCAGAAACCGAGGTACCACTATATTTCTGAATTATTAGCAACAGTGGCCTCTGTCCCTCTTTCTTTCTTTCTTTCTTTCTTTCTTTCTTTCTTTCTTTCTTTCTTTCCTTCCTTCCTTCCTTCCCTCCCTCCCTCCCTCCCTCCCTTCTTCCTCCGATGCCCTCTCACATCTCTGCCTCCCAAAGGCTTGCACAGCTGTTTATTGCAGCAGCCCTGGCTATAAGCTCTGCAGGCGAATGGTCCTCTAGGAGGCACCTTTCTTTGGCGTGGGGTGGGGGCAGCTCAAAGACCAGGGATGGCAGCAGCAACTGCCCGGAGGACTCCCAAGGAGAGGGAAAAGGAGAGGAGGCTGGCTGAGGGAACACTCCACGAGGGAGGGTGTTCAAAAAAGGGTGAGTGGCTGCTGGCTCTGAAGGCAAGGGAGTGACATAACTGGACTTCTGAGCCGCACAGGGGTGCTACAGAAAGAATGTGGTTGGTCAAGGGAGCCGTGGACGCCAAAAGCTTGAAAACAGCAGATTACATTTTGAAGAAACTGCTGTCATTTCTCTTCTCTGTCCTGCAGCTGGTCAAGCTAGCCGTGGACTCAAAAAAGGTTGAAAACCTCTGGATTTCATTTGGAAGGGACTACATATCCTTTTCCTGTCACTTCCCTCCTCTTCCCTTTCTTCTGCTCCATAGGCTTTAGTGTAGATGGCATCACTGGGCTTTCGATCAGTCATCTTCACAGAGAAGGGAAGCCAGGATGAAGATGCTGCTGTGTAATATCACGGGATTCCTTTTTCATAGCTCTATCTTTCATCTCAGAATGACATACCAGTGTTTATTATGATCTGTGTGCAAGGCTGTACAAGCATCAGCGGTAGTGGTAGTCAAAGCAAGTCATTTGTTTCGCTCCCAGTATGTGCGATGGTGTTGAAGGTAGCAGGCTGACAGTGAATGGAGCTGTGCAGACCGTAAGTGGCTTATTATCTCGCAGTGGTTTGCATTAGCTGTGAATCATCTGCTTCTAGAGATGAAAAGTACATTTGGACATGGTAATGGCATTCCGCTCTCTTTGGGAACTTTCTTCTGTCAAAGACGTTTCATCAGTGTGCATTTCTGCGCTATCTTTTTAAAAAGTAATTTTAAGTGTAGGTTTGGGGAGTACATGAAGCACATTCAGTGTGTATAGTTCTCACATTACAATTTAATTTAAATATATCTATTATTGTGGGGGAAGAAAATAAAATGGGGATAAAGGTATATTTTTAAAAAATCTGAAACGCTTGGAATGTGTACATTATGCTCTGTGCGCACACCATTTGTTCTGTGCAGAAATAAAATCTGGTCTGAAATTGTTTTAAGGTGTTTCTACAGAACATCAAACTGGCCCCAAAGGGCCGCAAGTTTTTGGACTCAGGTGACACTCAGATGACATCAAGTCATCGTAAATAAATATAGTCAATGTGATCAAATGACTACATACTAGCATCGTGCTAAAACCAGTCTTCCAGTTTCTTTAAAATGATATTTCCATGTGAAATAAGATTCTGTTTCCCTTCATCCTTATAGGGTGCTCTGTGTGTGTGTGTGTGTGTGTGTGTGTGTGTGTGTGTGTGTGTGTAGTGAATGAGGAAGCAACATTCAAGGACTGAAAGAGGACATTTCCCATCATTGTTCCCCCACAGCCTTCATAAGTCCCCATTCTCTTAGTCAGGCTTCCTCAAACTCGGCCCTCCAGATGTTTTGAGACTACAATTCCCATCATCCCTGACCTCTGGTCCTGCTAGCTAGGGATCATGGAAGTTGTAGGCCAAAAATATCTGGAGGGCCGAGGTTGAGGAAGCCTGCTCTTAGTATTAGTAGTATTTATCAGTTTTCAGTTATTGTGAGGATGAAACATCAGGATATAAATATTATGCACACATACAATATTTTCTGGAACCCAAAGAATGAAGGTGCTTGCTTTGGAAAGAAAACATATATTAATTCTGCATTTTAAAAAAGCCCTGCAAATCTTCGCATCTTTAAACCCCTTAGGTGACTTTAAAGAGGCAGACTTCCTCCCTCTTTCTTTCAACTTGCAGGGGCTCAGAATAAAGCTTTCCAGAAAGCAGGAATAAGGTCATGAAATCCCCATCCCCATTTCATCCTCATTGTTGCCTGGTTAGGAACAGCAACAAAGCCAATTTTTGTTCCACCAGTAATGGTTTTTGACATCCCTCTCCTCCCAGAATTCCAGAATTGATATTCCAGAATTACAAAATCCCTCTTCAGTGAACTTGTGGAGGAAAGAAAGGATTCTGTGATGTACATCCTGGACAATCTTGGAAAATGTGAAGTATATTATGCTGATTTCCTCTTAAGGGGCTCTGAAGCAGGAAAAGGGAATTGCTATATGAGAGAGCCCTCGGGGTCATAAATAGGAATGTTGATGCAGTGACTATTGCTACCCTCTGGGAAGAGAAAGTGTCCAAAGCGAAAGGCATTTGGAACATTTCCAGTATATATAAAAAGGCTTGTTGCAAAGAGGAGGGTCACTCAGTGACTGTTCAGCAGATGGAGCAGATGTTGCTACTAAACAGATGCTTGTTGCTGTCAGTGGAAGCCTTATGGGGAAACATCTAGATGGATATTGATGTACTAAACTTTGGCAAAGTCATAGATCTTGGGCTATTTTTATTGTGCGGCATTTCTTCAGCTCCCGTTAACTAAATTGTTTTGATGGAATGGAAGTAAGCTAAATGCCACCAATATATATCTCTAGTAAAGGCATTGTTCAGGAAATAATGGAATACACCAATACTGATTCAGCTTGGGTGACCAAAATAATCCAAGCCCTAATTTGTCAGTAGAACAGGACATCTTCATTAAAAGCATTGCAATGGACATCACTTAACCCCTGTTAGGAAAGTGCTGCACCAGGTAAAAACACAGCAATATTTACACTTTAAGCAGAGGGATGTGGGTGGCACTGTGGTCTAAACCACTGAGCCTCTTGGGCTCACCAATCAGAAGGTTCAAATCCCCATGACGGGGTGAGCTCCCGTTGCTCGGTCCCTGCTCCTGCCAACCTAGCAGTTCAAAAGCACGTCAAAGCGCAAGTAGATAAATAGGTCCCGCTCTGGCAGGAAGGTAAATGGCGTTTCCGTGTGCTGCTCTGGTTTCAGTGTTCCGTTGGACCAGAAGCGACTTAGTCTTGGCCACATGACCTGGAAAAACTGTCTGTGGACAAACGTCGGCTCCCTCGGCCTGTAAAGCAAGATGAGTGCCGCAACCCCAGAGTTGTCTGCAATTGGACTTAACTGTCAGGGGTCCTTTACCTTTAAACAACAGCTATTCTGTCTGGCTAGGTTATGTGGCATAACAATGACATTCGGACATGGCAACAGGCTTCATCCTTCATCCTTCATCCTTTAACCTTACCTCTTTCTTCTTCCAACAATTTCTCCTGTTTTCGCGCTACTTTGTCCTTTTCTCATGCTACTCTTGTAAATGCAGTGTTCATTGTGCCGCGTTCACTTGTTCTATCCATATCACACAAACTTCGATTTCCATTCTTTAATTTCAATAATTTCTCCAATAGCATCTTGTTACATTCTCAGCCGGTATAGGATTTGCCTTTGTTCAGTACATATATTATTTGCCCCTGAAGCAGGGTTCTGTGGGGGATTAACAAATAAACTGAACTAAAGTCACAAATGCAATAAAACACAAAACAGTCAGATCTGAAAATAAGAAATTTTGATGTGACCTTGGGACAGATTGTCATGGACTTGGATCCGCAAATTAAAATGTATTAAATAAACACATTGTGCATTCTGCAATGCACTTGCAAAGGCCTAGATTCTAGGCTACAAATTTGTTATTACCGTTATCATTTTAAGACATTTTTATTCTGCTTTTTATTGTTTTGCGATGGCTTTCAAAACTCAGTTGTTGTTAAAAAGAAAAGTGGCTTGATATTTTCCCCTGTTGTAAACCATTATACATGCATTTTAAATGCCTTAGTTTACTTTTATGGAAGTACCACTTTGAGGAGATGAAGGAGGCTGGTAAGTCCCCCCCCCCCAAAAAAAAAACCCCTCCCCCCACTAAATTCCTAAAAACTTCCACAGCCACCTCTTTCTACATGCCTCTCTTGCCTCTGGGCAACTAAAGGCCAACTGGTAATTCTTCAGGGGCCAAATTTGGCCCTGGGAATTCTAGCTCCCTGATCCTATTACAATCTGCTTTACAATTTGCTATTATTCTTTTTAATGGCTAGTTTCATTGACAATGTATTTAGCACAGTATGTCATCAGATGCCGCTGTGCCTATGATATGTCTGTCTTGCCTGCCTGCCTGCCCACCACTTTTGAATGCCACAGGAAACCAGAATTTGGGTAGCTCCACTTAACTCCCATTTTTGAAAGAGACTGGCGTTTTCTTTTTGTGTCTGCTTAGAAACTCAGCCAGCACAATTTCTGATTTGCATTTCATCACAACCCTAATGGACGAACAGCAGTGGGCTTGTGAATTAGGACTTGCTAGATTAGAGAGTTTGTGCACCAGATTTCAAATCTCTGGTGAACAGCTTGCTGCAGCTCTACAAATCATTCTGTCAAAACAAATTGCGCTGCTAAAATATACCTTTAAAACTATGCTCCCCAAATAGGTTATATGGAGGTAATTGAAAAACCCAAAGTGCATACCAATAATTGGGAGGGGCGGGGGAAATACGTTGTAGAGGATGAAGGGGTGCGAAACGAAAACACCAGGGAGGGGGAATCGAAGTAAAAATGACTGTAGAATAATAAATATAATTTCGTTTTATCATAAGCTGTGGCTGCAAAGTTCACCGAAAGCCGAAAGAGCTCATTTAATACACTTTCAGTAAATATCTCTACAGAAAAAAATATGAAGAAAACCTACAGGAATTCCCAGTAATAAACAGCACTTGCTGTTTATGGTTTATGGAATCCCATCAAACAGCTATCCTTGACTGGCTTGTGGTAAAGTTGCAATTATAGAAAGGAGGAATCAAAGGCCCAGAGGCAGCATTAATTTTATAAGAAAACTGATTAACAAACATATTATTCGGGGGAAGAGATGGTATAAGATTCTGTTTCAGGAGAACAACAAAACCTCACTCCATCTGAGGGAATAATAATAATAATAATAATAATAATAATAATAATAATAATAACCATTACTAAGGCCCATATGTTCCTCTTTGATGCATATCTTCAACAATACACTACAGCTTTGATTAGCCTAGACTGACCTGTATAAACATCCCTGGCTTGGACTCTGATAGTGAGTGAGGTCTTACAATATGCCCAGTCTAGACAAACAGGTCATCATGTACTGTAGTTAAACTGTTCCCAGACTTTCAGTTCCTGCAGTAAATGCAAACAATGTTTGCTTAGAATTTTTATTGTATTTTTCCAACTTGTGGGAATGCACTTTATTTTCAGTAAAATGCTTAAATTTACAGTCCAAACTGGATTCATTTATATAGTAAAACAAGTTGGTCCCACCTATATGTTCCATGCCTTGCTTAAAAAATCAAATAAATTGCATTAATGTAATCTTCTTGTGACCTTTTATCCCCAGGATTCCTAATCAACTGTCTTGGCTGATTAATCTGTCTCTATATACTATAAATTACTCTTCAAACCTTCTTCCTAAATTTTCTATTTAATTCTCAATTAGTTCTAAAGCATCTGAGAATATCACTAATTTTTTAAGTCCCCAAACTGAAGGGGACGCTTAACTGAATACAAATGACATCCTTGTTTTTTTCTCAAATTACTGGGAAGGTCATGCAATTTCCTGATGTATAAAACATTGCTATGTTCATATTTTAATGTTTTGTACACCATATTAATCCAATCAAGATCAAATATGAGCTGTCTTTTCTAAACAAAAATACTTGCTGCATCTTGAAATCTCCTGTACCACCAATTCAGCATGGGGTTATAACTCAACTATTCTCGAATAATAAGTTTCAGACACTGCCTATAAGTCACACCAATGACTGTAAATCAGCTTAACAAGCAACAGCCAGATTTGGGAGTAATTGTACTTCCGCAACGTTTGAAAACAAAGTTACTGTTTCTCTCCTGAGAGATAGCATTTCAGTTGTCCTGCACTTGGTCCCAGTCTAGATTAAGGCAAATGCATTTTTAAAAGAAGTTTAATTGCATACGTGGGTTGTCAGATTCCCCTTTCCATAAAGAGGACATGTTTCAAGCTCTAGTTTAAAGAGAAGCAGGAGGAGAAACCTTCTCAAGCTGTGCAAAAGGAAGGAGGACAGATGGTTGCCAAGCTGAATCAGGGACTATTAAGAGAATGACACGCAAGAAATCATAAGTAAGCAAATAAAGACTTTTTTCAGGTGTTCATCTCATGTGATGAAGGCAAGAACGGGCTCAACCCCATTGCCCTCCAGGTAGGGGAAGGTGAACATATATAACAGGAAGAGATTCTATAGTTATGGAAGGTTCTCATATGATTTAGAACCCTGATTGCACATGGTTCTAGAATCCTGTAGGAAGCCTCCATGAATACACAATAGGCCAACACTATAGATGTTTCTTCTCTAATACAGTGGTACCTTGGGTTACATACGCTTCAGGTTACATAAACTTCAGGTTACAGACTCCACTAACCCAGAAATAGTGCTTCAGGTTAAGAACTTTGCTTCAGGATGAGAACAGAAATTGTGCTCTGACGGCGTGGCAGCAGCAGGAGGCCCCATTAGCTAAAGTGGTGCTTCAGGTTAAGAACAGTTTCAGGTTAAGTACGGACCTCCGGAACGAATTAAGTACTTAACCTGAGGTACCACTGTACATGGAGGATGGAAGGATGCATCAGCACAGTGGTGTGCAGTCTGTAGGCTAGGGGGGCTAGGCTATTCCCCTAAATGTTCCCCTGGTGCCTCCTTCCCAAAGCCCAAGACGTTTCTGCCAAGAATAAGGAACGAGGAGGCTCTGTCTGGTCCAAGACTCCTCCCACCACTTTCCCTATGTCCGCCCAGCTTTGGGAAGGAGGCAGAAGGGCTGCAGCACCCTGAAAGAGACCTGACACCTTCTTCCCAAAGCCCGGGAAGGTTATGCCTGGCTTAGGGAGGGAGGCACAATGCTCATGCGCACGATGTCAGGATGTCACAATGTCACATGCACATCACTTCACTCACCCACACCAAAAAAAACCATCCTTGCAAGCTGGCACCTCTGGCCCAAACTGTTCCCCTATGAAAATTTTCACTGCACACCACTGCATTGGAGGGAGCAGAGCTACCCCTTTCTCCATGTATTTCTAGGTAAATGAGGAGACAAGCTCAGGTGGCCCTTGTAAAAAGCAGATTGAACGGTAATAATAATAATAATAATAATAATAATAATAATAATAATTTATTATTTGTATCCCGCCCATCTGGCTGGGTTTCCCTAGCCACTCTGGGTGGCTTCCAACAAAGGTGAAAAGTACACTAAAATGTCACATATTAAAAACTTCCCTGAACAGGGCTGCCTTCAGATGTCTTCTGAATGTCAGGTAGTTGTTTATCGCTTTGACATCTGATGGGAGGGCATTCCACAGGGCGGGCGCCACTACCGAGAAGGCCCTCTGCCTGGTTCCCTGTAACTTGGCCTCTCGCAGTGAGGGAACCGCCAGAACGCCCTCGGAGCTGGACCTCAGTGTCCGGGCAGAACGATGGGGGAGGAGACGCTCCTTCAGATATACTGGACCGAGGCCGTTTAGGGCTTTAAAGGTCAGCAACAACACTTTGAATTGTGCTCGGAAACGCACTGGGAGCCAATGTAGGTCTTTCAAGACTGGTGTTATATGGTCTCGGCAGCCGCTCCCAGTCACCAGCCTAGCTGCCGCGTTCTGGATTAGTTGTAGTTTCCGGGTCACCTTCAAAGGTAGCCCCACGTAGAGCGCATTGCAGTAGTCCAAGCGGGAGATAACTAGAGCATGCACCACTCTGGCGAGACAGTCTGCAGGCAGAGAGGGTCTCAGCCTACGTACCAGATGGAGCTGGTAGACAGCTGCCCTGGATACAGAATTGACCTGCGCCTCCATGGACAGCTATGAGTCCAAAATGACTCCCAGACTGTGCACCTGGTTCTTCAGGGGCACAGTTACCCCATTCAGGACCAGGGAATCCTCCACACCTGCCTGCCTCCTGTCCCCCAAAAACAGTACTTCTGTCTTGTCAGGATTCAACCTCAATCTGTTAGCTGCCATCCATCCTCCAACCGCCTCCAGACACTCACACAGGACCTTCACCGCCTTCACTGGTTCTGATTTAAAAGAGAGGTAGAGCTGGGTATCATCCGCATACTGATGAACACCCAGTCATACTGTTCCTGTAAATGCATGTAGGCAGAGTAGAAGACTTGGGTGTTTGAGAGTAGCCCTTTTCTTTTCTTTTCTATAATATTTTTGGTTGGTTTTACACCATTTTATACATTTTAACTATTTCAAACATTAAAATAAAAGGTTCTTTTGAACCTTCGGACCTCCTTCCCTTCCCTCCCTCCATGAGTTCCATTTTTAAGATTATTATTTTTTTGCACCTTTTGCCATTATCCATCTGTTATATATCCATAATTACCATAGTTAATTCCACATTACAAGTGTCATTCCATCCCTGCCAATGATTTTAACTGTTTACCGTGGTCTTTTAAATAAATTAAGAATTTGCTCCAGTCCTTTAAAAATACATCATATTCCTAGTTTCTGATCTTCCCCACCAGTTTTGCCATCTTTGCACAGTCCATCAGTTTCATCTGTCACTCTTCCTTTGTTGGTACTTTTCCTTCTTTCCATCTCTGGGCTAGTAGCATTCTCACTGCCGTCACTGCACACATAAAAAGTCTTTTATCCTCCCTTGGTATCTCTTCAACTATTATTCCTAACAAAAAGGCTTCTGGGTTTTTTTAAACAAAAGTATTTTTAAACATTTTCTTGAATTCATTATATATCATTTCCCAGAAAGCAAGAGTAGCCCTTTTCATGTGTGTCAGGCCTGCCGCTAGGTCCCAGCTCACAGAGGACCAACGCCCAGTGGATGTCATATACAAAAGTCTTTATTGAAGTTTAGTTTCCATTTCCAAGCTCTGGGCGCGCAGACCCACGTCTTGACGCTAGACCGGCTAAGTTCCCTCTGACTCGCTGCTGAACCCACACCAGTTTAAGATTCTAGCCTTGCTCCACCTCCTACGCTGTTCTTTCCTCCTCTGGGTCCTTCTGCCCTCTGATCTTACCTCCTTCCTGGATTCCTCTGACGCTGACCCCCCTGAGTCTCGCCCTTCCTTTCGGCGGGCTTTAGGACCTGGCTCCCTGTCAGGACTCCCTGCTGTGCCGCTCTCCTGTACATTTGAACTTGGCGCGCGCGCCCAGCCGGTAACTTTCCTTCTGACCGTTTCCCCGCTCCCTGATGTGGGCGTTGCCAAGCCTGACTCCTCTCCTCCCGCTGGAGATGAGAACACTGGTCCCGACTCCTGGGACTCCCCCTCCCCACTGCGCTCTGGTGGAGAAGCTGGTCCTGATTTCCAACTGCTGCTCAGGGACTCCCCGCTGGCCCCTCCCTCCTGGGGCTTCCCCCCTGGAACCCCCCTCGCTCTGGCCATCGGTGCTCTCTTCTGTGAGTCCTCCGATTCGCTAGAGAGGCTTGTGGATTGACTCTGCCCACTGTCACTGCCTGCTCCCCCTTCGTACTCCTCCTCCTCACTTTCGATTTGCTCACTCTGTTTTGCCTCTGCTCCTGAACCCCTGACAATGTGTTTAGTGGATTTGTGAGTGGGGAGAGTGGCAGAACTCCTCCCACCCCATTCCAAGGTCTTTGAATTTCCGAACACATCCATAAGTGTGTACGGCTGTTTCCTAGTATGGGCTCCTTTCACACATTCAGCTGAACATATCAGGGATGGACCAAGCCATTTTGCAGCCTAGGACCCACCCCTTGCCACCTCTTACAAGCCCCTGATATCTTGTGAGACAACTTGGAAGATGTCAGCAAAATCTGGAGACACTTTGGTGGAGCTCTGCTCACTGAAGGCATGAGTCCAGTATACCTGAAGGAGCATTTCCACCGCCATCATTCAGCCTGGACACTGAGGTCCAGCTCCGAGGGCCTTCTGGCGGTTCCCTTACTGCGAGAAGTGAGGTTACAGGGAACCAGGCAGAGGGCCTTTTCAGTAGTGGCGCCCACCCTGTGGAATGCCCTCCCATCAGATGTCAAAGAAATAAACAACTACATGACTTTTAGAAGACATCTGAATGCAGACCTATTTAGGTAAGTTTTTAATGTCTGATGTTTTATTGTATTTTTTAATATTTTGTTGGAAGCTGCCCATTGGAAGCTGGGGAAACCCAGCCAGATGGGCAGGGTATAAATAAATTAGTATCAGTACTAGTATTAGTATTATTAGTAGTATTAAGGAGAAGAGGATGACAGAGGATGAGATGGTTCGACAGTGTTCTTGAAGCTACTAACATGAGTTTGACCAAACTGTGGGAGGCAGTGGAAGACAGGATTGCCTGGCGTGCTCTGGTCCATGGGGTCACAAAGAGTCGGACACAACCAAACAACTAAACAACAACAACAAATTATTATATTCTGAAGAGGGATAGGCTTCATGTTGGAAGTTCTGTATTCAAATCCTACCTCCTTAGCACTGAACTGATATACCGTAGTCAATTCCATATCCATAAAATGGGAAGATCTAGCTCATTAGTTGTAACAAGGATAGGTAAATGGCCCTAAAGTGCTTTGGATGGATGGCAGTTTGGCGTCAGGGACTTGAGTGCATGGATGATTTATATGGCTTTTCAAAATCTTTACAATTACTAAAAATATAATGTGTGAGCCAAGTCAAATTAAGCACTCATTAATTGAAGTATGTGCTTAATTATTACACTGAAATCTATTATTTTGAAATCTGCTTAATTTTTGCTGAACTTCACCCCAAACCCATATAAGGCTTATGTGAATACTTTTCTAAATACCGTCAAATAGCCAACATGACCCTTATAATGCAGGGCAGGTCAGAATGTGCACAGAGAGAAAATCACATAAACAATCATTGTCAGGCCCTCATTCATATTCCAAAAAGCATCTTCCAAATGCATCCATTTTCATCACACTTTGTTTAACATTTGCCTTTCTTAATTTTGATTTTAAATAAAAGACACTAGAGATCTGCACTCTCTAAATTGGTTTCCTGCTCCTAAGTGACATGACATTTCCTATCTTACTTTTGATCACAGTGTCAAAGGAAATGATCCTTAGAAACACCTAATGATTGACATTAGCAGGTCTTTTTTTAACCCCCCCAAGGCAAGCTTTGGTTTGCGATGATTGTATTAAAAATATTATGCTTCACTTGGTTCCTTTGATATTCTTAGGCTAGATGACACATCATTCCCTCTGTTAAAATGATGTGTTCTGGCTATTAATGAAAAGAAATAGTCAACTCAAACATTCCGTAATGTTTCAGATGAGCTGTTTAGAACCAGAGAGAGGAAGAAGAGAGAACATAAGCTGAAACTTGTCAGTTGTAAGTGTTTGTCTTTTGTTTTTGTTTTTTCATAGGCGAAACTTTCAGTGGGCTGGAGATGTATGAATACTATCCCTTTGGTTTTGTAGATATTTTGCCTTCTTCCATGATAGTATCATCTCATTAGGCAACTTACCCAACATATTAAGTGTATCCACTTATCCAGTATTGTTGTTGTTGTTTAGTCATTTAGTCATGTCCGACTTTTCGTGACCCCATGGACCAGAGCATGCCAGGCACTCCTTTCTTCCACTGCCTCCCGCAGTTTGATCAAGCTCATGTTCGTAGCTTCAAGAACACTATCCAACCATCTCATCCTCTGTCGTCCCCTTCTCCTTGTGCCCTCCATCTTTCCCAACATCAGGGTCTTTTTCAGGGAGTCTTCTCTTCTCATGAGGTGGCCAAAGTACTGGAGCCTCAGCTTCACGATCTGTCCTTCCAGTGAGCAATCAGGGCTGATTTCCTGAAGAATGGAAAGGTTTGATCTTCTTGCAGTCCATGGGACTCTCAAGAGTCTCCTCCAGCACTATAATTCAAAAGCATCAATTCTTCGGCGATCAGCCTTCTTTATGGTCCAGCTCTCACTTCCATACATCACTACTGGGAAGACCATAGCTTTTACTATTCGGACCTTTAGTGGGATGCAATTTGCAATGCAACTCTGAATCATTGCTGCTTGAAAAAGAGGTGCACATTCTGCAAAATTGCACACAAGAATTTGTATATTACTATTAAGAAACATACACACTAAAATGCTGACAAACATTTGTACCGGTAAGTACTGCCCTATCCCCCCAAAAATCTCAAACTGATGTGGAAGTGTAGAAAACTGGCCTTAAGATTGAAAAAACAACAACAATTAAAAACTGAAGGATACCAAATTTGACAGATTTGTCCACCTCTATTTTTTTAATTAAACAAACATTACAAACATAACATACAAAAAAAGCAAAAAACTAACTAATCGTACATTAGATATTTCTAGATCGTTATTACAGAATACATAATTGGATTGTCAAGAATCTAAAATAAACGCGGATTATATAAAAGAAGTAAAAAGAGAGAGACCAAAAGAAAAAGAGAAAAATGCACGATGACAAAACTGAAAAATTTACAAAACTACTTATTAAACAAAAAGCAATATTTAGTTAATTCAAACCGGTGCCCTGATTTGTCCACCTCTAGAAGGCATAAGGGGATGCGGGTGGCGCTGTGGGCTAAACCACAGAGCCTAGAACTTGCCGATCAGAAGGTTGGTGGTTCGAATCCCCGCGATGGGGTGAGCTCCCGTTGCTCTGTCCCAGTTCCTGCCAACCTAGCAGTTCGAAAGCACCTCCAAGTGCAATAGATAAATAGGTAGCACTCCGGCGGGAAGGTAAACGGCATTTCCGTGTGCTGCTCTGGTTCGCCAGAAGCGGCTTAGTCATGCTGGCCACATGACCCGGAAGCTGTACACCGGCTCCCTTGGCCAATAAAGCGAGATGAGTGACACAACCCCAGAGTCGGCCACGACTGGACCTAAATTGTCAGGGGTCCCTTTACCTTTCCCTAAAAGTCATAAGAGGAGCCTGTTAGATCAGGCCAATTTAGCTCAGCATTATGCTCCCACAGTGGTGAACCAGATGCTGGCAGGAAACCTGCAATCGACACAAGATAATATCACCAAGGCAACTATCTGTAAACAAACAATAAATGTCCATAAAAACGCCAAAAGTTGTTTCTTTCCCAAATAGGTTTTGTTTTAAACAATAGCAAATGTTGTAATTAAGAGTCCACGTGTGATATACCAATGGTTCAGCGCTTGGTCGTTGTTCTGGTAATCCGACGTTTCGTCACTAAAGAGCTTAGTCATCAAGCTTTGTAGTAAATAATATACAAGAGAGGACAGTACGTAAATGACTTAAAGCAGGGGTATATCTGCCCCTATCTGCATTTTCCATTGGAAAATGCTTCTTCAGTAAATTCTCTCTCACGGGCTTAGTAAATGAATAAATGCTTAAGTCAAGAAAGAACTTAGCATATGAAGTTGAATGTATGTAAATACACCAAAATCTTGAGGGAGAATTTCCTGAAGAAAGAAATTAAATATTGTAGCTTAATCTAAGAAGAAATGTAACATATGGACTTGAATGTTTAGAAATATATCAAAACCGTGAGAGAGAATTTACTGAAGAAGCCCAAGACTCTTCATGGGCGAAACAGGTGACAAACGCCGACACTCTGTTTAACTCTTGTGCATAACATCGCCGACACTTCGTCTGATCAAACTTACCTTTGTTGATATTTACAGAAGCCTGGCTAAAGGAACTTCCTTTTGGACACAATTTGAATGAGTTTTCTGTTTGTGGCTTCTGTAGTAGATCTTGTACATAGCTCTCTCAATTTTGGAACATTAATATAACATTTAGAATGTAGAATGGTTTGGTAGTGTTCTGTGTGCCGCTTATGTGCTGCTTACTCTATACTGGTCTACTATGAGAATTGGCAGCATAGGTTCATTTCTTCAGTATTTGTATTTCCCATGGCGTACCAGATGGAGCTGGTAGACAGACACAGACCTGGACACAGAACTAACCTGCCCTCCATGGACAGCTGTGAGTCCAGAATGATTCCCAGGCTGCACACCTGATCCTTCAGGGCACAGTTACCCCATTCAGGACCAGGGATTCCCCCACACCCGCCTGTCCCCTGTCCCCCCAAAACAGTACTTCTGTCATGTCAGGAGTCAACCTCAATCAGAAACGGAAGGCTTTAATTACGATGGGGGGGGACATAAATGAGCTGCTCAACAGTAAAAACGTAAGGGGGAAAAGGATTAATTACTATGCAGGGGGCTCAAATTAGCTTTGCAACAGTGAAAACGGAAGCTCAGGAGCACGTTCAGCTTCCAAGGCAAAGTTCAAAAACTGGAACACTTACTTCCTTGAGTTCAGAGTTGTTTGAGAACTAAGTTGTTCGAAAACCGAGGTACCAATGTATATCACAATGTTTAGCTGGTGATATATTGAGATGTTGAAAACTATAGATCACCCAGCCCTAGTCTACTTTCCTTCCTTTCCCTGGTATTGCTTCTTTTCTGCCTGTTTGCTAAGACACTGAACAAGGATCATGGGATACAGGCCGGCATTCTCTGCTTATAGGTCTTGGTGGGAACATAGACTCAATTTGGTAAATGTTACTGCAGAGGTCTATCCCAAAATAAACAAAAATTGGGCTAAGGGACCCAAAGGAGGCTTTCTGGCTCTTTTAAAGGCTCTCCAAGCTCAGTGTTTGGAACCACAACTATTCGCTAACAGCTCCCCAACCCACAAGCATTTAGTTTCTTTATACTTCCTTTGCAAGCTAAACACGCTATAAATAGCCATTCACTTCAGTCTGGTTGAAACACTTTTATCCCTATATTTTAGTTTGTAAACATTTGCTAATGACACATTAAAGCTCCTGCACTCATTAAAATAAAATAAAAAAAATTCCGCACACAAACACAGAGTGGGAATGCATGCAATTTTAAATATTACATTATGCCATTACTATTTTAAAAGCCAGGGCCCAATTAGCTGTACAGTTAACAGCTGTCTTTGAAAGGGGGAAATGACATTCGCCAAGTCTAGAGAATTCCCAAGTGCTTTTCGCTTCCAATGTTCCTTAGAAGAGGGCATCAATAGTTAAATACTGAAAGTAGTGACAAGAGATTTGGTGGGGGGGCTGTTTCCTGGTGAAGAAGAAGAAAAATCTCAGAGGAAGCTTTGTGTTGCGTAGGTAGCTTAAAAAGAACAAGCGAAAAACCACCCACCTGAATTTTAAGCGGCTGAAGGCTATGCGCTAGTCAACGGAAAGACACACACAAATAGGTATAAAAGGTTTGCTGTGCATGTGACAGGATCTTAAGGGGTTTTTAAAGGAAATCCTTTAAAACAAAAATGTTTTGTTATCCTTTATCCTGGCAAAAGGACGAGGCTAAACGAAAGTGCATAAAGCATCCTTGTTTTGTTTCCAGTTCTTCTTTACCCCCCTCCACCATGTAATCTAAATGTTGCTGACTTCACCAAAAAAGAGAAATGTTCTCTCCGGAGATTCCCTCAGCTGTATGTATCTTAGATTAGGATGATGGATTGTGATTTATTGTATACTAAACAGGCCTTCCCAAGTGCTGCTGTGTTTCTTCAAAGGTTAAACAGCATTCAATATGGGCTCCAGTGGAAATGTTTACAGTGGAAGGGAAAAAGGAAACCTGCGCTGCCATCCATTTTCTGTCAAGTTGGAGCAAGCCTTAAAGCATCAAGACAGCAGTTTGGGGAATGTGGTCCCACAAGCTGGATAACAAAGCGCAGATGTGAATTGATATTCTGAACAGGTTTCATAAAGCTTCTCCCACTACCCTAAAACTGCTGTTGTTAAAGGAAAATGGAATTTATTATTTATATATATATATATATATATATATATATATTTGATAAGGCTAATATTGGCTATGTTTCGCATCATAACACTTGACATTCGCTTTGTATCTAGTGTTCATTTTAACAGGAAACAATGATCCATTAAAATAGATCACCGCCCAGGAATGCTGAACTGCGTTTTACATTCTGGCCAGCGAGATAATTTATTAGCAGTGTTTCTGCAATTCCATTGTTTTGTTTATTTCAGGTAGAGGGATGAAGGAGAACAAGGGACCAGAGACAGATGGATGGAGAGATGACAGTGTCACTCAAATGATTTCTATCAAATGAAACAGTGACAGTATCTAGAGGAAAAGAGATTTGCTAGTACAATTGTCATAACAATTTCAATCTGTCTAACTTTTACTTGACTGGTGCCATCTGCAGATTCCCTTATGTATTATTTTTTGGGGTAAAAATCTTTTTGACACAGTTGACATAGCATGTCCTTAGAGATTTGCCAAATGCTAAAAAAAAAAAAAAAAAAAAGCCAAGGAGAATCGTCTCCTTCATGAATTTTAATGCATAGAACATAGGTCTGTGACATTACTGGGGTGACCTGGTTAGTGTTAAGCTTTAATTGCCTTTTACTTGTGTGTGTGTGTGTGTTGGTGATTTGTTTAAATGTTCAGTTCATTTATATCAATGTGTTTCTCACCAAGTAAAATGCTTAAACAACAGTGCTGGTATTTTGAGATGATTGGAACTGTAAATACAGTGTAATATATATAAGCAGGCATTCAGACCATTGCATCCAAACGATACACCTAATTGTTTCCTGATATCAAATTGCTTGTAAAGGATGTTAGAATTCCTGCTCCGTGATTGCAGTCATAGGATTGTTGTCTATCACATGACGGTATAAGTTTTGACTCCATAAAGTGGGAAGTGACGGAGACAGGATGTTTGTGTTACTGTGTTCCGTGAAGTGGGACTATCGTCCTTTGTTCTTTCTCTCTTTGCTGTCTGGTGCTAGAGAGAGAGGGAGCCATGTTGCAGCGCTCTATGTGTGTTTATATGTAAATAAAGCAGTTTAGCCAAAATGCTGAGTTGCTGAGGTCTGTTACGCATGATGCGCAAACTCTGCGGATCCCTAAGTGTGCCGGTGTTGGTTGGCATCAGTCGCTGTGATGTTCGGGCTGAAGAAAGCTTTTGAAGCTCCAGAACGATTGACCAGGAGGGAGAGAACATGCCAGCTGGGCATGTGTCTCTACCAGGATCCTACTTGAGTGTAGGCTGAGCTCCTGACAAAGCATTCCCAAGTTAAAAAGCAGGCTTCTTGAAAAGAAAATCTGGGCGAGAGGCAGGGACACATACATGCTCAGATGGCATATCCCCTTAGACCAGGGGTAGGCAACCTAAGGCCCGGGGGCCAGATGTGGCCCAATTGCCTTCTCAAACTGGCCCCCGGACGGTCAAGGAATCAGCGTGTTTTTACATGAGTAGAATGTGTCCTTTTATTTAAAATGCATTTCTGGGGTATTTGTGGGGCATAGGAATTCATTCAGTTTCCCCCTTCAAAATATAGTCCGGCCCACCGCATGGTCCGAGGGACGGTGGACCGGCCCACGGCTGAAAAAGGTTGCTGACCCCTGCCTTGGACAAACCTTTGTGCCCCATCTGAAAACTGCTGGTTCAAACCATGAAAAATCCTAACCCTCTGATCTCTGACACTGGAAGAGGTTAAGATAAGGCAGAGATGACCTTCCGTTGGCCCTCAGCAGGTGTCAGCACTGCTGTATACGACAGCGTAGGAAACACCGGCATTTCTTCCACCTGCAGAAATGAGGTGTTGTGGGGTAGGGAAAAACTCTCTCCATATTAGATTCACTAGTTCCAGAATGCTATGAATCCAACAAGGGGTTCTAGGCTTTTAAACTGCAGCAGCTTGGAGTTGGCATAGCAAAACACACAAGTGCCTTCTGCCTTGACCAATGTGATGGACAAGGCCTGGGATAAGATGACTACCCCATCGCTCTGTCCTACCCCACTGCTCCCTAGCCAGGGTTAGAACTGCTCTGTTAGAGCTGTTTGTGGAATCTTGGTAGGTGCTTTCCGAAACAACAAAGACAACTATAGAAATAAATCTGGTGCGCGTTCAGAATGTGCGAGTCTCTGCTTCTGGAATGCTGCCAGAGATTTATAACACACCCTATCCTGTAGTTTCAGGAAAGCTAACAGTGTGTAGACATAAAAACAAGGTGAATTCTTCTTCTGAAGAGAACAGGGTGATTACAGACTACCATTTATCAAGTGGTAACTTATCACAGCGTGATAACTGGTTGTCTGCTCTTCTGGAGTGATAATGGTCTCCTTACCGCTTGGCAGGACAATAACCTGGATTTCTGGGTGTCCTTTCGTTCTTTTCAAGTTGCATTTGAGCTATTTATCTCTGAGCAAGTTCTGTATGGCTGGGGGAGCATTTAAATGACCTGCACATGGGTCTCCATTTGGCTCTATATTATGTGGCCTGGAAAAATGTCTATAAAGGCTGCGCTTTTTTTCTGGGAGTACTCAGGGGTACACAGAACCAGCAGCATTTTTTTCTAGAAGAAAAGCACTGGGGGAAAGTGGGCACTTATTGTAACAACTTCATGGTGAATACCAGGACCTTTTTTTCTAGAAGAAAAGCAGTGTCTAAAGGGCATTCCGCATTGTATTCATGTTGTGCTTTTGTTTTTTTAAAAAATCTACTCCACCTTACCCTCCGGAGAGATTCAAGTTGGCTTACAATGACCGCTCCCCACATTAAATGGGGGGCACCCTTTGCATGGTCGCATGCAGCCCCTGGACCCTATGCGACAACAACAATTCGATTTTATTGCATTAGCCATATGGCCATAGCATAATATACATAGAAATAACAACATAAGATAGGGGTGGGGAGATAAAAGTGGATGTCGTCCTGGGCAAATACTTTGAAAAAATGGGGATAACAAAAGTAACGGGGGATTTAAAACATCAAGTAACTGAGAATACAAAAACACATACAAAAACCTGGAGGTCTCCGCCTACCCTAGTCAGTTGCCCAGTCCCGCCTGGGGAAGCGTTGCCAAGGTAATCAGGCCAGGTAGGGGGAGGGACTACCTGCCCACACAATAGAGGAAGGATCTTACCTGGGAATCCTCAGTTGGCTCCAGAGCTTCTCCCACCCTACCCACACTCAAATAAGACTTCTTTTGCAGGTTTACATTTTCTCCACAGGTACGCGGGCGCTGCTACGTTAAGGTCACTGTTGAAGGGCCGGAAAGGAATTCCCCTGCATTGGCAAGTTTGCCTTTCCCGTAACAAAACATCACAACTTTGGCGGTATCAGGCCTTGGGCAGAATCCTTTAGTCTATCTTCCCTGAATGGGGGGTGGGCATGCAGTGGTGACCAATGCCCCCTCCTCTTTGCAGCGGCAATACCAGGGTTCCCTGTTAAAGGGGTTGTTTTGAGGGGAGGCATTGGCCATATGCCGAGAGGTTGTCCTTGCTCTCCCCTGAGACAGTGGCGTAATGGGGGTGGGCTCTCTCTGCTTAAACATATGTTCTCCAGAGCCAGCCCACCCCCCCCCCACTGGATAACCCTGATGTTCCCCAGATCCCCAGTGGGGGACTGGGAGGGATAAACGCCCAATGCCTGAGCCAAGGTCTACCCACATCTGAAATATAATAAAGTTGTGGCCAATTTTAATCCCATAGCACGTCTTGAGTCGTTATTCCACACGGGGGGGGGCAGGGTTTGGGGGACTCTGCCTCCCCCCTCCCAGTGGGTTAAAAGAAGAAGAAGATTTATTGGAAGGTTGAGGGGGTTTTGGCAGGGAGGGCAGATAAACTGTTACCCCACCACACACACTGCTAACACACACCCAAAGGCCTGCCACCAACAATTAATCCGGCTTCACTTGCTACCATTTGAAAACAGTCACTATGAAATCCTCATTTGCTGCCTCCAACTTGTCGTAGAGAAAAATGCTAGGTTTCACCAATGGGATTTTAATCTAAAAATATGCAACAAATGTTAAACAGACTCGGTTTGGATTAAAAAAAAAATGTCACGGCTATTTATTTTGAAATCATCTAAGTAAAAGCTTTTCTTCTTCTTCCCCAAACTGGCATTTTAAAACGTGATTTGTTAAAAGAGTAGGAAATGCTTGTTTGGATCATTGATAACTCCAAAACACATTTGCTAAAAACTGAAAGGAAATGGCTATTACCCCCAACTTTGTACCTGATGGATTACATAAACTCTTGAATCAAGGAAGCAAATACATTTGTCTCTATCACCTGTTCTTCAATGGTACCTCAATCTATCATGAAAATCTGCTGTGTGGTGTATTTAAAGCAGCATGTTTTAATATTTATCACTTTTTGTCATTGGGGATCTCGGCAATGTTGTTCTTTCCTTCGGTAGCTCCTTCAATTGACTTTTGGCTGGCTTTAAAAAGAAAGAAAAAGGAATAGAAACTTAAACAAATGGTCACCTAAGGATTTAACAGAAACTAAAATATGGGAAATACAGTAATAGATTGTGTGATACTGAATTGCATGTTCTAAGTGGTTTGTGCATGTCTGTGCGCATGTGCCTCTGCGGTACTATGCAAAATCAGAAGCTACTTGTACTCACTTCAATTAGCACATAGTTCAGCAGTACTAAAAGCTTTCATATTTGCTCTGCAGGAGTATAAGTATGTTTGCTGTTATGGAACATTTGCTTAATTGAGCAACTTTCAAGCACAATCCAAAATGAAAAAAATGAAAATAAAAATCAAGCAAAGTACAATGCCATTCATCAACATGGCCTTGGTCATATCTAAACTATACATGGTGTTGTGTGGCAAGTTTCCTCCCCCAGTTGAAATGAAGACACAGACACGTTGCTTTAAGGTTAATGGGCGTGAAAGGCCACAACTTTATTGATTACGGAATTGAAGGTATTGGCCTTAGGCATTGGCTTCTATCGACTACCCGGCATGGTGACCGGGAAGGGTTGAACACACCGCAGGAGTCCTGTTGAAGTACGCCAACTAGGATCCCACGGGTGTCACCGCTCGGGGGCGTGCCGGAGGCCCTACCTCTCCAGGCTTCGGACAAGGCCACGCCCCCCTGGGAGTCCTCTACCGGACTACCCCTTCTCGTTGGGGGAAGGTGATGGCGCTCCCTTCCCCCCTCCTTTTTCCTATAATTTGCCCCATGCCAATGCCTAACCGCCAACACCGTGAAAGTTGTGACGATTGCTATGAGGTAGGCGAAAAAACCAACTGGCAGGAAGTGCGCCAATTTGGAAAAATTCCTACCAGGCCCCTTGCGGCGACCAACCGAAGTCCATAGCAAGGCCAATTCTAGCTAAACCTAAGGGTGGGTGGGATGGGAAAACCACTCAGCTGCTGGGCGAGGGGAAAAGAGGGCGGTCCCTGGGCGTGCCTGGCCTTAAGTAGCCCAGGCCGCGCCTCCCCTCGCCCGCCGATTGGCGGGCTGGGTTGCAGGCACGCCCAGGGATTCCCCAACTCTCGCGGGGGGCGAGGGAAGCCCCCGCGAATGTGGGAGTGTCCTGCCCACAACACCCTCTCCTCTTCATGCTCGGAAAGGGCTTTATAGGGTTTTTTTCTGGGGGTGTCCCCCTGAACCCTAGACATTAATGAATGGTGAGATTGTGATTATAGCGGTACCTTGGTTCTCAAATGCCTTGGTACTCAAACAATTTGGAACCCAAACACTGCAAACCCGGAAGTAAGTCTTCCGGTTTGCGAACTTTTTATGGAAGCTGAATGTGCTCCATTTTGAGTGTTATGCTTCTGATTTGAGTGTTACGCTGAGGTCTGTCTGTTTTTGCTATTTATTTTGCGTTTTTGTGGCTTTTTTGTTTGTTTATGTGACTATGGGGAACCCAGTTCAGCTACTGATTGATTGATTGATTGATTGTGTGACTTCAGTTCATTGTTTATTACTTTCATTTTATGGATCAATGGACTCGTTAGATAGTAAATTTCATGTTAAATTGCTGTTTTAGAGGTTGTTTTTAAAAGTCTGGAACGGATTAATCCATTTTGCATCACTTTCTATGGGAAAGTGTGCCTTGGTTTTGGAATGCTTTGGTTTTGGAACAGACTTCCAGAACTGATTAAGTTTGAGAACCAAGGTACCACTATATTCAGCGTAGACAGGGAGAAATACAAGCTGCAGAGGAATTCTTGAGTAGCCTGGCCAAGCTAGAGCCATTAAGGGAACAATAGAAGGCCATTGAGGGCCATTGCCAATGCAAGAGGGCTCCTCCCCCTCCCTGGCCTCAGGTGTGAACAGAGACAGGGGTTTGAAAAGTTGCTAAGGTGATGTGTGTTTGAGGGGAGAGGAAAAGGGAGTTTTCGAGCAAGGGTCCCTGGGAGGGAGAAGCAGGAAGAAGGGCTGAGATTGATCTTTGAGGTGGCTGGCTGCAGGGCTGGCTGATGTGGGGTGCAAACCCCTCTTGAATTGACCATGCAGTCAGATCTGGACTCCTTCCACACAAACAAAGGTGTAAATAAGTGAATAAACCATATTTCTTAAATCCATGACAGTCTTCACCGTGTCTTCAGTTCTCCAAAGGGGCACAGACCCTGTGTGAGTGCCTGGGACCCCATGGGCACTTGCCACCACTCAGCAGAGAGAGAGGAACAGGCACCCAACTTTGGTAACAATGTTGATACTTTCGATAGAGTATATGAGAAGAAATTGGTGACCTGAATGTCGACAAATTCCTTGGAGGCATTCAGCCATCTACCTGTGTAGTCAACCTTTTCCCATATCGGACCCAAGGGATGATTACTACAAGGAGTGATCCAGATACATTGAAGGAGGCAATTATGTTGTCTCTCCTAGACTGAAGATGATAACAATTGTTGCTCAGTTACAAACAGTGGCGTAGCGTGGGTTGCCACCGACCAGGGCTGTGCTAAGGGAAGTATACTTGGAGTTGAGTGTGAATTTCATGCTCTTTATTCAGCTCGTAGTAGAAATGAATGAAACTTTCCCCAAAACGTCTAGCTATATATACATTATTTACACAATGAGCCCCGCGTGATTGGCTAATTCTGGGCTGCTCCTGTAGGCCAATCAGGTTGCTGATTCACTTCATCCAGGAGCCTGATTGGCTGCTCCTGGAGAGTTGTTCCGTTGTCTGGAGAGGTCACTTCCTGGTTCTCATGGAGAAGCTGTTTTCAATACAGCCCAGAGATGGATGTATTGAGGCAGCACCGTTTGTTGAAATTTTGTGCCCACTAACAATTCTGTGCCCAGGGCAACTACCCCCCCCCCCACTATGCCACTGGTTACAAATACCCCTTTGAGGGGCAAGGTGCTTGTATGGCTGGTTCCAGCAGGGAGCATTGAGAAGTTTTGTCTATTCTTTTTGACAATGTCCATTTTGTTATGGTCATTGATCTTAGCCCTGATTAGACCAAATATGCAGTAGGGGGTCTGTGATGAAAAAGTTGGTTTTGCTGGACTCGTTGGATCAAACAGTGTTTCTTTTTTTCTTTCATTTCCTCCCAGCAAATGGTTAGTGAATGGAAGCCTCTGATTGGCTGTGGTTCCAGGAGGGAGAGTTTAAAAGGAGAGGTTTTGAGAGACAGAGAAAGGTAGTGTGAGGGAGAGGGTTGGAATAGAGGTTGGAGAGGTCATGAGATAAGTAGGGAGACAGGTTAGGAGACAGGTTGAGGTAGAAAGAGTGAATGCGAGGAAGAGTTGGTTCTGGGGGGAAACAACTTCCACTCTGAGTGTATTGTGAAGGACAAAGTGTGGTGTCCAGTAAGAGGAATAGACCGGAATTTTACTGGGAGGCAGAGGTTGAGCCAGGAGAAGTAGGAGCTGAAAAGGAACAGCCTACTTAAGACTCAAATCTAGTCTGGAGGGGAGAGAATCTTCTAAGAAAAAGAAAAAACTCCCAAACCCAGTGAAAGGAGAGTGTGTCTGGAGACCCCTTGGGTCTATTGCTTAAGGTATCTCAGGAGCTGGATTGTTAAAGGGGGTGGATTACTGAAAGAAAGTATCACCATACGAAGGAATCATAACGCAAAAAACAACTGAGAGTGAATTAAAGTGAAATCACACTGTATTCCTCAAGTAACCTAAATTTAATCCAGTTGTATTTAGTCCAGTTGTAGGGCTTGCCGATCGCATGGTCGGCGGTTCGAATCCCCGCGGCAGGGCGCGCTCCCGTTGCTCGGTCCCAGCGCCTGCCAACCTAGCAGTTCGAAAGCACCCCCGGGTGCAAGTAGATAAATAGGGACCGCTTTATAGCGGGAAGGTAAACAGCGTTCCGTGTGCTGCTCTGGTGCCGGTTCGCCGGAGCAGCTTCGTCATGCTGGCCACGTGACCCGGAAGTGTCTGCGGACAGCACTGGCTCCCGGCCTCTAGAGTGAGATGAGCACACAACCCTAGAGTCTGTCAAGACTGGCCCATATGGGCAGGGGTACCTTTACCTTTACCTATTAAATACTATCTTGCCTTAAATAAATCTTCATTGTTTATTTGAAGAAAATCTGTCTGAGACTCCAACTGTTATGTATTAAGATTAGTAGCAGTTCTCACTCAGGGCCACCAGTATGTAAATGAAGGATTGAAAACTATCACTCCTGATTGGTTAGCTAGTTGTGAGTTGTTACTGTTTCAAGTTACTTAATATTATATAAAGCAGCCAGCTAGGTTGCAGTCAGTCTGATTCCAGGAGCAGTTCTAACTGCTGCAATAAAGAGCTGTGAATCCAACAGAGCTGTGTCCTTTGTCCATCTTTTCCACTATTCAACACCAACTTACTAAATATCCCCGCACAAAGGTCCCCCGCAGGATACTCTGGGCGAAAAGTTTAAGGGAAAGGTAAAGAGACCTTTGGTTAAAGGATTGTTCAGTGAGGTGGGGGCAATTTAGCTAAGTGAGAGAGGGCCCAGCGACATGAGAGGAAAAATTGCCATCACACCCGTCATCGCAAGGGTCATTCTGACTTCCTTTTGTGCAGCAGGGGGGGAGGGAATAAAAAGCATTGGGACACAGAGGTGTGGGTAAGCCCTAATAAGTATAAATCTCCAACGTTTTTAACCGGAAGCATCCTTGGTAGGCTGCATTTTAGAATGGATAGGTAGCTGGAGGGAGTGACTAATGAATCTTTTCCATGCCAGACGTGTTTCTGCCTAAAACCACAGACACACATTCCACTAGTCTCTTCCAGTTTTGCAGGAAAATATATCGATAGTTGTATCCTTTCTTTTATGGGTAAAAAGTCAGCTGGGGGAAGAACATCTCAAGAAGAAAAAGAGACAAAGAAGAAAAGGATTCAGCAGCCATTATTTGCTCCTGTTGTTTTCCAACTTAAATTCATGTTTTAAATCACAAGGCTGTTTTCAGAGTCTCAAAAACAAAGACGAGAGAGACAGGGAAAGAAACACATGACTGTGTGTCTTTTTGTGCCTTAGTCACAGTCAAAATACAGAGGAAAGGCAATGTATATTTCATCTGCTATATCAAGCCGTTTGCAAACATGTCCAAGCATTCTTCCTCTCACTTTCTTGCTCTTTTAAAAATCAGAATACTCCAGAGTGAATTACTGGCAGGGTGGATGCTACAAAAAAAATATGACGAGTCTTTTGGATGGGAAGCAAAGGAAAGAAAACATGCCAAATGTGCCTTCGCAAAGGATGCTCGTCTGCATTTCGAAAGGAGCAGTGTCAGGACTAAGAGCCAGGAAAAATCAAAAGCAGGCAATGAATGTGTGAAAAGAGCAGAGACCTCATATAAAGAAGGTATCCACCAGGGGGACATACAGCAGGATGCTGGAAGCAATTTCAGTTACTGAATTCAAAATCAGCTTTCTTTTCTATTGACACATCTACTTTCTGGAGCATAAAGTTGCCCTGCTAGATGAGGAGAAAGACAAGGCCACGAAAACACTTGTTGAAGGACACAAAGGGCTTCTGATCCAACCCCTACTGCTACCCCACAGATATAGCAGGGTTAGCCTCTGTTAACTTTTGCACAAGTGGGGGTGCAGGAACTATACAAGAGTTGCCGTTGAATTGCATGCGAAGTAAAATGCCTTGGTGAATTTAGAGTTGAAAACCATGGGGCATTTGTAGGAAACCAAAATGCCGTCCTTTTCTGTCTATAAGACGACCCCATGTATAGGATGACCCCTATTTTGGGAGACTCAAATTTAAGAAAATGGGAGGAGATGGCAAAGAGTGATAGAGCTTCTTTTTGCAGAGGTTTGCCCACAGTTGTTGAACTTCTTTTAGGGGGCATTGCCGAAAATCGCTCAGCCACACGCGTCACTAAATCTGCCTCCCGTCTGTCCCATCGCCGGCAGAAGCTGACAATCGCCCGCCCAACTGATGGAGCATCAGCCAATCAACACCACCCATTGACACAGCAAACAGCAGCATGCACAATAGCAACCAATCAAATGTCCACCTTATGCACTACCCATGTGTAAGACAACCCCAACTTTTTAGCATGATCTTAAGGGGGCAATTGTCTTATACATGGAAAAGTATGGTAGTTTATGAACCACTGTTAAGCATCTCAGCTAATACTGCTGTTGAAACATTCATAATTATTGGTATGCAAGTTTCTTCAGGCTGTAAGTTTCGTCTGCATTATGAAGCAAGCTCCAGGTTTTCTAAAATTTCTTCTCCAGCCTTTTCATGCACCTCCCTTCTTTCCCAGTGTTATGAACCCTACAACAGCTGTGTCCCACACACTTGGAGCTCTTAAGAAATGTAGCTTTGCCAGGGAACTTAATTCTGAATCAGATACGATGGGAAGAGTGGCAGAACCAGAAAAAAAATGGGACAAAGTATATTTCTAGGTAGGCAAGTTGTGTCTCACATATTAAGATCTCTGAGAGAATTACCATGCATCTGCTTTAGTGGACAAGTGTTATGAACAAGCTTCATGAGGAAAGGTAGCTATCATCATGACAATAATGCGACAGGTTTGAACAGCGGTAGAGTGCATGGTTTGCATGCAAAGATCCTGGGTTGCATCTGCAGTTTTAAGCGACTTCCTAGCAGTGGCATAGCAAGGTCAGGTGGTACCCGGTGCGGAAAATTTCTTGTCACCCCTCTCCCCACATTGATTTGTTTGTTTGTTTGTTTGTTTGTTTTGCCTGCAAAAATGGTTTCTTTCATATTTTTTCGGAGCAAAAGTTGTTGAGCTTTATTTGGGGAGACAAAGTTGTTGGGCTTTTGGGGGGAGCCAGAGTTGTGGAGCCTACAGCTTGCATGCCTACAGCTGAGGGGGAGCCGGCGGGTGGACAATTTTGGCACCAGGAAGCCCACGCTTGCCAAAGCCACAGCATTTCTGGCAGACGTTGAGTGCCGCACAGCATTTTCTCACCCCCCTCAGAGGTGACACCTGGGGCAACCCACACGCACCACACCCACCTTGCTTCGCTTCTGCTTTCTACTAGAAAAATGCAACCTATGCTGCTGATAGTAGTGCGACTCATGCAACACATTGGTGATTAATATACCGTGGTACCTCAGGTTACATATGCTTCAGGTTACATACATATGCTTCAGGTTACAAGCATCAGGTTACATACGCTTCAGGTTACATACTCCGCTAACCCAGAAATAGTGCTTCAGGTTAAGAACTTTGCTTCAGGTTGAGAACAGAAATCATGCTCCAGCGATGCGGCAGCAGCAGCAGGCCCCATTAACTAAAGTAGTGCTTCAGGTTAAGTAAGGACCTCCGGAACGAATTAAGTACTTAACCCGAGGTACCACTGTACACAGAACAATAATTAGACATACTTTGTCAACCTTCTGAGAAAAATACAAAACATTAAACAAAGCCACAGAGACTTGCGAACTACCCAGCCTAAAATGAACTTATAATGTCTGGTTTCAATAGATTTTTCAAATGCTTAACTCAGGGTTTTAGATAAGTTCATGAAGATACCAACAAAAGGTAAGTTCGGTGTTATTAACAAGATGACAGGCTGCCGGCGTTTTGCACCTGTTTCACCCTGGCAGTCCAAGTAATTAAGAGGCCACTGTTTGCCCCTGATGGAGCCCTTTTACTGGGGCTTGCAAGTAGCACACTCCTAAGATAGTTTTCCGGGCTTCTTCAGTGGTCTAATCTCAAAATCCTGACACATATATTGATATTCAATTTTTTAGAGAATACTGTTTCTTGGCTTAAGAGACTGATTTGCTAGCCTGAGCCGAGAAAGTTCAAATCTATCAAGTCTCAGTCCAACCTACTTCACAACATTATTGTGAAGCTACAAACCTCACTTTGAGCTTTTGGAGAAGGGGTAGGTCACAAATGCTGAGAATAGAAACAATGCAATGCCTTGGTGTTACATTTTGTATGCTTGTTTTTTCTCTGGGTGCTTGGAGCCATTGCCTAGGTTGGGTTTAATGGGAGACATTATGGATTCTTAAACGATAGTTTAGCATCAAAATGCAAACCGCAATTATAGCATCGAATGCATTAACATTCTGTTTATTTTAAGAAGACACATTAAGCTGACTGGAAGTTGCAAACTAAAAGATCCATTTGGGAAGCGCTGCACAACTGTTTGCTTTAATTTTAAGAACGTGAAGGTTACTGTTCTGTGAAGAGAGCTGCTAGACCAGCAAAACACCAGAGTTGTGGTAACATATCTTTTTAACCTTCTGGGAAACTGATGACAGGATTGTAATGGATTGGGATACTTTACAGAATTTGCAATCATAAATAACGTGAGAAACATCCATTGCATCTTAAAAACAAGGTGGTGGTTTTCTTCTCTTTTTTTTTTTTCTTTCCCCCAGCAATATAATTGGTTTGGAGGATTTTAGGAGCCACATTGCCCTCCTCATTTTAGAAACCGTCAAAACACTACATGCATTGTATTTCATTCCATGCTGTAAGCATAGGAGAAATGGCAAGAACTGGCATTACACTCAGCTCATTTGAGTCCTTATTGTATTGTATTCATGCACAGTGAATTAACAACCATGCGATATCCCCATAAAAGCATCCCAGCCTCCTATCTCACCACCCACCACCTTCCCTTGGGCTAGGAGAAATCTTGTACAGACTAGTGCTATGAGTAGGGATGCAAGAATGCATCCTATCCCATTCTATCTGTATTTCTCGTTGTAGCATTGTTTCCATTCCACAGGCAGTTGTTCTTCCACCCAAAACTATGGTGTTCATCTCACTGTGTGCTGTGATGAAATTACATAATTTGCATAGTCCATCACCAATTTAATTGCAAAGGAAACACAATGGAAATGGGGGCAGTTAATGTATTCAATTGCATATCATTTGCAGACTGGAAGCATCAAAACAATCAACATTGATTGATTTCACTGGATAAACTTCTGTTCTGGACATGGGATGAATAAGCAGATATTGACAATTTCCATCCCCCCCCCCAAATTCTCCAGCATTCCTGCTCCCAAATGGTACATTTATCCATGTTAAGAAACTCGTTTAGCCACCACCATCAGAACAGAATCTGAAGCAATATCTATCTCATCATCATCATCATCATCATCATCATCATATATTGCCCATCTGGTTGGGTTTCCCCAGCCACTCTGGGCAGCAGCAGAGCAACCTGATTGGGCGCCTGGAGTGGCACACATGCCCTGCACACAGGGGTAAGGCCAGCTGCCCACGGGCTGGGGCCAGCCGGGGCAGGACACTCCCGGGGCGTCCAAGGAGTCTGCCTGCCTCCTTCCACTCAGCGGCCCTACAGCTGAGGGGGAGGTGGTGGGCAGACCGTTTAGGCAGCACAGAGCCTGTGGGCTCCCAAGCCAATGCGTCATTCCCAGGAGAGATGCATAGTTCGGGCGCGCTGCAGGCCCCACGGTGAGTACTGCCTGGCATTTTGTCACCCCCCCCTCAGTGGTGACATCTGGGATGACCCGCCCCCACCACACCCTCTTCATCCTCCACTGACTCTGAGCACATATAAAAACACAACAAAACTTCAAACATTAAAGAACAGAATATCCTATACAAGCAACAAACAAACCAATAAACCAACACAAACTAATAATAACAATAATAATGATAGCAACAATAATAAACAGTTTACCGTTACAGTGGTTAAGAACTTAATTCATTCTGAAGGTCCGTTCTTAACCTGAAACTGTTCTTAACCTGAGGTTAATGGGGCTTCCCGCTGCCGCCACGCAATTTCTGTTCTCATCCTGAAGCAAAGTTCTTAACCTGAGGTACTATTTCTGGGTTAGCGGAGTCTATAACCTGAAGCGTCTGTAACCCGAGGTACCACTGTATACCCAAATTAAAATAACTGCCAGCCCCAACTAAACATTTAACCAACACCAACCTGACAAAAAGAAAAACAGAGGAACCAAAATTAGAAGCATTTAAAACATTTCAGCCAGTTGCCCCAACCCAAGAGTTCTTCCAGCAATGTCCCTCCAGCCTCCCAGGAGCCTCTTTTAGCTGTTCAAGGTGAGTCTGGGCCCCGCCCCCTAGGCCAGGTGGAAATGTGCCTTGCATCAGGAAGCCGTTTTCCTTCCACCACTCAGGCTGCTGCAATCCCACATTTACACCCCACCCTTCTTCCCAAAGTTACCCATGTTAGGAAACACATCAGCATAAAGAAATGCAATATGAAATAAAAAACACAGACCATATTTGAAATGTTTTGAAGGTTGCCAAGGAGAGAAACTTTCAGCCATCAAATGCCTGGGTCAACAGGAATGCTTCATCGTGAAAGTTAATAAAGAGAGGGGCAGAAAGACACCTCACCAGGGAGGACATTCCACAAACGTAGTCACAAATCAGTGGACAACTTATTTTAAATTTAAAAATAGCTTCCTTGTGGCATGGGCAGCGACAGCTTCCAAAAGGGTCTATGTATCCCATGCTTCCAGGGGCTGCTGCAAGAACTCAGGTACAGTAAATGTCTCGGAGCTGGCATAAAGTCATAACTGATTCCTTTCACGTCTGCCTCGGGACTTGACCTGATTTCCAAAGTTCAATGGCCTCACTGTTGCAGCAAGGCTGCTGTCCCCTGTTTTTCTCCCTCTCTTTCTTTCTGCAGGCATGCACTGCAGAAAGGGGTGTTTGCACAGTTTTAGCAGGACAATGACAGCTCTTTAACGGCAATCTCGAAGGCCATCGGAACAGCCTTGCTCCATCTGGTGCATTAAGAAGAAACAAAAAGAAAACACCTTTCTGTTTTAGGGGCAGTTAAGGAAATTTTAATGGCACTTGGGATGGGACTGGCCCAGCCAGCATCAGCCTCTTCATTTATAATAAATACTGCAAACTGAAACAAAACACCACATACTATCTGGAGCCTGCAGCGTGGTTCATGCTAAAGGTACAGTTGAATTCCCCAGCTCACAACCTGGCAGCCCTGTTTCTGTGAAGGGATGTGTGAGAAGAAAGGGAGCCCATCCTTTGGCTGCCAATGTTTGTTGTTGTTGTTGTTTTGCAAAGAGCTCCTCCACCTTGTAATACAATTCTTTAATATGCTATTTTACGTTTCTAATTGCAAAAGCACACACACATCTGCTGCAGGATATCTTCAGGAGAGAGAAGAGGCTAAGGGACTGTCTCTCCTGGTATGCCCCACGGAGGACCTTAAGGTCCACAAATGACAACATTTTGGAGGTCCCGGGTCGCAAGGTGGTTAGATTGGTCTCAACTTGGTGGAACGCTCTGTCACAAGAGACTAGGGCCCTGCGGGACTTGACATCTTTCTGCAGGGCCTGCAAGACAGAGCTGTTCCACCAGGCCTTTGGTTTGGACTCAGTCTGACCTTTACGTTTCCCTCCCCTTATGGTTTTGATTTATGGGCTACTTTTAAAATGAGGCTGCATTTTAAATTGAATTTTAACCTGTATTTTAATTTTTTTCCCCCTATTATGTTATCTGTAATTTTTACTGGTGCTAGCTGCCCTGAGCCCGGCTCTGGCCGGGGAGGATGGGGTATAAAAAAAATTAATTAATGAATTAATAATTGTATGATTGTAATCCAGAAACATCTGCACATGTAAGAGTTATGAATTAAACATGAAGGGGAAGGACTAAACTGCTACCGCTCCTGTCAAAAGAATCAGGGTGAGACATCATAACTCCCCTTGCATGAGGGAACTGATGGATGGAAGATGGTGATATATCTTCCCTGCCTGCAGGATGGAGGCAGGGAGCCCGTGATCTTTCAGTTGCTGTTGCACTAAAACTCTCACCTTCAAGTGGGATATATTTGCTGCCTGCATTGAAATGTAAATAAACCATTTCATTTATCTTAAAAATAATAATAAATAAATAAAACTCACCTTCCATGACCATCAGCCATGCTGGCTGGGAGTGATGGTCATTTTAATCCAACAGCAACTGGTGGGCCACAGGTCTCCCTTCCCTACTGTAAAAGGTTGTTCTCTAAGAGTTCTTCTCCCAGGTTAATTTTAAGCCTGCCTTATCCACCCCAGCCATCTAAGAAAAGCTCTCTGCCTGGAGGGAAGGTCAGCTGAGGCAAAACATTTCTAGGAGGGAAGGATTTGCAGGAGAGATGTGGGTACCACAATGTGGGATGGGGATCAATTCTGTGAGCCCCAATTCTGTGGCCTATTAAATCTCCATTTGTTTTCACAATTGCACATGGAGATTTGGGGGGTGCATGTTCCGAGGTCAAAGGCAGTTCAGCAAATATCATCAACTGAGAGCCTTTGTGCATAGAGGAATGTGGTTGCCTCCTATAAGCAAGATGTCATGGGATTTGAGTTTCTTCGCTTTTGACCCCATGACATTGATTCCACCTCTGAACCACGTAAGTGAAGAAGTGCTGCTAATATTGATTGGACATCATTTTCGACGTGGGCATACTATTAAACATTTGTCTTCATTTCTTGAGTTTCATTATCAGACCTCATTTTTGCCTTCAATAAACCGCCCCCCCCCCGCCTTTGTAGATTTATGAAGCAATGAAGAATTCTCCGAGGACATTATTTTAAACTGTTACTCATAAGTAATTAAGTTGCAGGGCAGAAATCATTTTAATTGCATTTTAGCCCACCCTTTAGACCAAAGATTAATGTTTTCTACCTCCTGAGGTTTTCTCTGATGTTGTTTCTCAACAACACCTCAATTATCTTTATCCATGTCCCAATACTTAAGCTTGAGCCACTGATTAAGTTTTAAATTTTAATAAAGATGTGTGTGTGTGTTAGCAGTTTTATAGTATTCTCCTTTGAGGGTTTTTAGTGTTTCAAACATTTTTTTTTGTTTTTTATTCTTCCAGCAGCCCTATGAGGTAGGTCAGTATTATTATTTCAATACTGATGATTTTGTACAAAAAGTATAAAACTATTAAAAGAAATAAAGAATACCAGAGTTGTTGCAGCAGAATGCCAGAGCTGGACCTTTTCAGAGTAGAAATAAATTCTCACCAGCACAAAAAATGAATTTTGAACTTTATTGCAAACAGTCTTGAAATTGTTACAAATAAGCCATACATGATACAAAGTAACACATTGCTCTTAAGGAAGGAAGCAATGTGGTCCTGTCTTCCTTGTCCTTAACGCAGTCCAAGAATTTTCCTCTCTCTGGTCCCAAAGAGAGAGATCCTAAGCAGTTTGCTGGTATCATGCTCACGGAGCTTAGCCACTATTACTGCTACTGCTGCTGCTGGGTCCATCCGTGATAAAGAAGCTTAGATCTCAAGTTTCACCTTCCTGCACACATTTCCTAAAGACTGAAACAGAAACATCTAACTCTTCTGCATTTGCCAGAGTGAAATTTCTCATACCTAATACAAACTTTTCTACTTTGCAAATACAAACCTGTACATTAGTTTTCTTTTCTTTTTTCAAACTTCAGTGCATATAATCATTACATTTGTTGCATATTAAATTTGTATCTTTAAAAAAGACAAAAAGTGAATATTTTTGCATGTGTGTGTTTAAGGGAAAAAGTTAAGTTTCTGCTTTTAAAAAGCCTAAGTATCTTTACATATGGTTTATCTAGGCCTGTCTGATGAAATTGTAGTTGAGGCAGATAGACATATATGTTAATATAAACACATGATCATACACAAAACAAGAAAATATACAGAGCACCCACTGTATTGCAGTTGGATTTTATTTTATTTTTTATCTGTCTTCTGTGTAAATTTGCATTTTATCACAGTAAGTTATCTGCATAGAAATAATGTTTATTTTCGATATATGTTAAAAACAGTAAGCTATTTGCAACTTTCACATAAAGTTTGTGTTGAAGGTTGCTGTGTATAGAACAATCCTGTATTGTGTAAATGGGTCACCAAACAGAAAATGTTACATTCCCGAGACAGCTAGGTATAAAAGCTGTTGGCACTCTGACTAATGCTGTAACATGAACAAAAAAACAACACCAGGAAAAAGAATTTCCCCAAGCACATACTTCTTTCCACCAAACAGAAGTTTGTGTGTGTGTGTGTGTGTGTGTGTGTGTGTGTGTGTAACTGGGATTCAGTGAGAGACCATTTTGGCCATTTATAAGTAAGCTATATTCTGTATCTTTTGCCTGCTCCAAATGGCATGTTAAATAAAAATCATCCTATTTGTGTCCCAAAGCCATTTCCAGTTAAGTCAATATGCAAACGGGAGAAGAAAATCCAAGGAGCCGAAAACAAAAATGTTAATTAAAAACACCGGAATTGTGCAACGTTCCTTACAGTGTAGTCCGATGGAAGTATACTCAGGGGCAAACCCCACCAAGCACAATGGGGCTTATCCTCAGGGAAGTATGTCTAGGACTGCAGCTTTAGTTCAATGGGGGGGGGGGGTTGGAGAGACAGCAAATTTTCTTTTTAATAACTAGGGTGATTGCAGGAGCATCAAATAACTTTGCAATCTAGTGCAGAAGCAAGCCCCATTCAGTTCAACAAAGCTTCCTCCCATCCCAGGTAAGCAGGTAAAGGATTGCAGCCTGATGTCTCTTTATCACTTTGCAAAGCACGTTGTCAGAAAGAGCTCAGAGCTCAGGAGAGCTATTGCAGAGATGGGGCTAGGGAGAGGGAACGAACATCGTCGTCCTGGCTATATTAAGCCATGTGCATTACTTAGCCTTGTGGGTAAGAGGCAGAGCTTGAAATGGGATAAAGATAGAACCACAAGAGCCTGGGTCCTCATTTCCCTAAGGATATTACTTAGAGAGTAAGAGAGAGAAAGAGTGAGCAGTGATGAGGAGCATTTGGGAGCTAATATTCCTGCTTCTAGCTAAAGAAGAACATCTAACTGGGGGCTGGGAGCCCTGCATTGCCTAATTATAGAACAGTGTTGCATTGCCTCCAGACACCCCTGTTAAGCAAGGCGAAAGCCGGCATTGTTATTTATATTTTCTCTGCTCATTCATGAAGCCAACATTTTTCAGGTGGTTTTACTGTAAGTGAACTGTAAAAAATCCAGCCTGTGTTGAAACTTGGCAAGCAAACCATTCAGCCAAAAGCTATTTGTTTACTCTCATTCAAAAGATTTCTTCTTTCTCTTTGCTTTATTATTATTAGTATTATATCTCTCGGCCACATTATAAGCTCTAAAAAAAAGGAACACTTCCTTTTGGACGTTTCACAGCACGTTTTCCTTAACAAGGAACTGGTCCGTAAATTGATCTGAAATCCTTTTGGTTATGGAGTAGAATGACTCTGGAGGAAAGAAAAGAGAATAAAATCTGTTTATGAAATTCAAGTTGAGAGTCTGCCAGTGCAGTGGTGTACCAGAAGTTCTCAGTTCCCAAGGGAGGGACATTTCAATTTTCCTTCTTAATTACTTCCCTCTTCTGCGTAAAACATCTCTAGGCTTCTGCTATCTATTCCTCATCAATAGCTCATGTAGTGACAGCACTGGAGAGGCTACTGAGAAACAAATCTCAGAAGTTCATCACTGCCCCATGCACAACCTCCCAAATTGGGGCTTGTTGTTGTTTAGTCGTTTAGTCGTGTCCAACTCTTCGTGACCCCATGGACCAGAGCACGCCAGGCACTTCTGTCTTCCACTGCCTCCCGCAGTTTGGTCAAACTCATGCTGGTAGCTTCGAGAACACTGTCCAACCATCTCGTCCTCTGTTGTCCCCTTCTCCTTGTGCCCTCCATCTTTCCCAGCATCAGGGTCTTTTCCAGGGAGTCTTCTCTTCTCATGAGGTGGTCAAAGTATTGGGGCCTCAGCTTCATGATCTGTCCTTCCAGTGAGTACTCAGGACTGATTTCCTTCAGAATGGATAGATTTGATCTTCTTGCAGTCCATGGGACTCTCAAGAGTCTCCTCCAGCACCATAATTCAAAAGCATCAATTCTTCGGCGATCAGCCTTCTTTATGGTCCAGCTCTCACTTCCATACATCACTACTGGGAAAACCATAGTACGGACCTTTGTTGGCAAGGTGATGTCTCTACTTTTTAAAATGCTGTCCAGGTTTGTCATTGCTTTTCTCCCAAGAAGCAGGCGTCTTTTAAATTTGTGACTGCTGTCACCATCTCCAGTGATCATGGAGCCCAAGAAAGTAAAGTCTCTCACTGCCTCCATTTCTTTCCATTTCAAATAGGGGACTCCCTATTTAATCAGGACAGTTGAGGGGTAATGCACTATATTTCCCACACTCCCTGGTCATTAGTTGGATGTTACCATGAATGCCTGTGGCAGGGTCCAATGATATCAGAAAGAATGAGAACCAAAAAAAGGGGGGGAGGCATCCCTAAACTTCAAAAAGTCAAGTGAAACAGTGTCTGATGACCCTTTCAGTCCCCTAGTGATGGAGAGGGCTAGTGAAATGAGATGGTGGAAAGAAGGCAAAATGGCCCAATTTTGACTGGGCATGAGCTGAAACCAGCCTCACACCTTGGACCATATGACTGCTGGATATTCTCTCTGTGTGTTTGAGAATTATTTGTTCCAGAAACTGTGGGAACTGTTCTTTGGACATGTGCAGTGTGACAGGAAGTACTGATAACAACGGTTCTGTGTAACTTCTTGTAACTTGCTGTGAGTCTCTTGCTTGCGCCTTGCGGTGAGACAAGCAGACATAGGGTCTTGGACTCTTGCTGGACTCTAGGCATGCCTTGACTATGGCAGTGGCAGATGTCTGTAAATATTTGCTACCAATATGCTTTTATGCCTGTCAAGTAAACCTCTACACTTGACTGAATCTTTTTGGCATCCATGGGTGTTTATTGCCTACTGTGTGTACCTTCAACCCTGAAGATGCTTCCAAGGAAGGAGCTGTTTTGGGATGTAACTCTGCTGAGTATGGATACTGGCACACACGAACAGCAGAAGTGATGCTGGACCCAGTCCTTCTAAATCATCTATCAGAGATTGATGGCTTGATTCAACAATGGCACCCAAGTGATAATGAGAAGAGGCATGGATGAAGTTCTTAGTTGGAAGCCAGGTAGACTTCCACAAGAATGTGTTCTCCATTGCAACCCTGATACTTTGGTAGCCCTGATACTTTGGCATCTCCACCCCAATGGAAGTTGAATTGGCTCCATCTCCATCTTGGCTTTCTTCCTCTTTCTTTCTTTCTTTTTTTCCATCTTTGATAGTTTGTTGTTACTTTGGATTTGTCAGATTTGTTTTGCTGCATTGTTAGGGTTTATTTGGGTGGTGTGTTTTTTTTAAAAAAATATATACACCCTTTATATGTCTTTATTGAAAGTGCAGTCCATATTTTTTTTATAAAAAAAATGAAACGAAATAATACATCAATTAATTAATTTGGATCCCATTCAAATGAACCCCAAATTAATTCATTTGAATAAGCTCCATTCCAAATCAGGCCATGAGAAATTCACTTTTGCTTTTCTCTTTCTATTGTTCTACTGATTTCAGTAAGCATCTAAGCTAAGCACTGGTACCATAGTCTCAAATAGACTGTTGCCACTTCTGGTAATGCCGAATGGAGATTGTGTCCAATAAATCAAGCACAGCTGATTTATTAGAGCAAATTGCATTTGCATAATTCACCCAATTTTCATATATATTCTATGTAAATTGAACTCACACAGTTTCTAGGTTATAGAAATAAAGGTGTCCGCACAAACTCCTTGAAAAAGCTAAACAAAGGCCCACTAATGTGCTACAAGATGGATCTCCTTCTGTTTATTGATCTATGAATTCAGAACCAATTCATTCTCAACTCGCCAACATTTTTCATATCTTTCTTTTTTAAGAACAAAAGATGGAATGGCCCTTAATCAACGACAGGGGTGTTTCAGCTATTACTACTGGAAATGGATTAACAAGGATCTGACATATTTTACTGGGTCATAGAAATGCTGAATGCTATACTATTTATTTTAGATGGCTCACTTATGTACTGAAAAGCAAGCTAGAGGCCTCCCATCAATACACCGTACCAATAACACGGCACACTGTCTCCTGGATCCCATCACCTCTGATAATTGATCACACTGACTGGAGTTGATGGGTTCCAGGGTTCAATCACATCTGGAGGTCACCATGTTGGCTAGTACGCCATTAAGGTGTTTCAAACTTGAGTATTTGTGTGGGGTCGAGGGTGGCACATTTATGTACAGTGGTACCTTGGGTTACAGACGCTTCAGGTTACAGACGCTTCAGGTTACAGACTCCGCTAACCCAGAAATAGTACCTCGGGTTAAGAACTTTGCTTCAGGATGAGAACAGAAAGTGTGCGGTGGCGGCAGGAGGCCCCATTAGCTAAAGTGGTACCTCAGGTTAAGAACAGTTTCAGGTTACAAATGGACCTCCAGAACGAATTAAGTTCTTAACCCAAGGTTGGTACTTGAGCATTTTGTCCATGTTATGTTTTAGAGTGAATTTACCTGTTTTTTAGCCCAGTACTCGCATCAAAACATGCATTTGTGGATTATTCTTCAGTTCACCAAACCTTTCTGATGCACATTTCAACGACTCTTATTTTACAAGGTCCCCCCAAGGGCTAACTTAAAAAATATATATTAAAAAGATTTTTAGCAGCTTGGCAACGTTTAGCAACTACAAAGTGCAACGCCTGCTGCGTGCATTGAAAATGTGTCTGAAATTGCTTCTGGAAACAAGATGCATCATGACATTCCAGACATGTATTGCTCAGTTGGTTAGAACATTGTGTTGATAAGGACAAGGTTTGCAGGTTCGAGCCTTGTATGTCCAAAGACACATTTCAGCAAGGCAACGCATTTGAGGCAGGCAGTGAGTGGGGCCAATGAGAAGTGTGGCTTAGAAAGCAACATAGTCCCAAGGGCCAGAGGGAGAGATGTGTGAAGGGCTGCATTTTGCTCCCAGGCCTTCAGTTTCCCACCCCAGGGTATTAGTCTGGTAAGTGCAAATCAGGTTGTGTCACTTAGAAATGATGATCAAACCAGCTCTCTCAACCTCCCCACACACCCATCAAGCCCTCATGGTTATGGTCACTATTTAATTTTTTTTAATTATTATTATTATTATTAAAGATTTTCTTGTTTTACAGGAGTAAGTGCAATGTCTCTCATATTTTTTCCATGTAACTTTTTTACAAATCCATTTCATTTGTTGAGACATTAGGGGGAGAAAAATAGAGAAGGGGTGGAGGGAGGGAAGATGGGTGGGGGTCTGGTCGGGTGGCGATGTTTCTGTTATGCTTAATGTATGTAGGGTTTGGTGTCAGTGTTTCTTGTGCTGTTCACTTGTGTTCCTTTGGTGGTGAGAGAGGTTGGGGTTGGCCTAGGGTGTGGTCGTTTGTTTGTGATTGGCTGTGGTGATCTTTGTTTTTGTGTGTGAGTGGGTGTTTTGGATCAGGTTAGCCATATTGATTTTATACTGTTGGTGGGTTATTGTCATTGTCTTGTTAGGCTGTGTATGTGATAAAGGATAAAGGCGTCTTCTTCTGTTTGTCCCCGTGTCAGTTTCAGTTTATTGGTTAATTTTTCTAGTAAGGCTGTTTCCCATACTATTTGGTACCATTGGTCCATGCTTACTCCTGACAGGGGTTATGGTCACTATTGAGTTGTTCCCTGGTTCCCACGAAAGATGGCTGTTGGCTTCACTTGGTTTCAGCAGACAGACTTGAAGCAACGTTTGGCTCTGGCAACTTCGTGAGAAATGATTGATGGTCGGTATTACTCACCTACCTGTGTGTATCTTCACGATTCAATTATAAGAACCTGAGATATTTTTTCGTCTGCGCTTGTGAGATCCTTATGTCAAAACACCTGAAATGTCACCCATCAACTTGTTTTGTTTCTGACTTTTTCCTTCCAATTTCAGAGAAGTGCACTGAAATGGAACCAGTTTGCTCTTCTTTTCCAATGCCGTCACTGTGGGTGAGGATACAGGAAAGATCCTCTCCCTGGGAAATCAGAACAAGAAGAGAGTCGACCCTCAAATATGTGAAATATTTCATGCAAGGAACCAAACTTAAGCCAGCCTCTATTCTATCGAACCCAGTGTTTGAGAAGCACTGGCTGCAAAATGAGACTAATTGCCTAATATTTATTCAGACATTATATGGAGGCAAAGAAGCAGTGAGTCTGAAATCTTAGATTACTGGGTAAATGAATAATCATACCAGCATAAGCCATTGAGTAAACCAGGATGTCAATTCAGCTTCAAAGCATACTGATCTCAACAGAATGGGGATACTGGATTTGTGAAGCCTACATATAGAAAATCTCAGTCTGGATCAGACCCCTGCACTATGTAAAAAAAAAGAAAACAAACATGTAGTTTGACCTATTGTTCTGCATTTTTTTTCTTTCTACAAATGCCTACTGCTAAAAAGGCTAGCATTTTAAAAAAAATAACTCAGAAAAATACTAGGTTTCTTCAGTCCCATGTATCACTGTGCGTAAACGCTTATAGGATTGGGGGGGTAGCATTTGTCACATAGGCTCTGGGGGTGGTGCATGGCATTTGTCGCATGCCACAGCTGCGACTGGTCCTGGGAGACCGCCATCTTCCTGAGCAGCCAGGGGAGAAGATGGCTACCTGGGGCCAGCCACCTCTGAACACGCCAGACCTTCCAGGTGGGGTGGGCCTTGTCCATGAGGCCAATCAATGATAGGGGGCATAGGAGCTGTGCCCAGTCTGCCCCTGGGGTATTTAAAGGGGTGACTAGCTGTAGGACACCCTCTTTACTGATCATCACCCACCCAGTCTGTGAGGGGTCTGTCCAGCGGAGGAGCAGGCAAAGTTGCTTATGACCCTTGCTATGGTTTAGGGACGCGGATGGCACTGTGGGTTAAACCACAGAGACTAGGACTTGCAGATCAGAAGGTCGGCGGTTCAAATCCCCACGAAGGGGTGAGCTCCTGTTGCTCGGTCCCTGCTCCTCCAATCTAGCAGTTCGAAAGCACATCAAAGTGCATGCAGATAAATAGGTACTGCTCCGGCGGGAAGGTAAACAGTGTTTTCGTGCTCTGCTCTGGTTTGCCAGAAGCGGTTTAGTCATGCTGGCTACATGACCTGGAAGCTGTATGCTGTCTCCCTCAGCCAATAAAGCGAGATGAGCGCCGCAACCCCAGCATCAGTCACGACTGCACCTAATGGTAAGGAGTCCCTTTACCTTTACCTATGGTTTACCCTAGGCATAGGCAAACTCAGCCCTTCAGATGTTTTGCGACTGCAATCCCCATCGTCCCTGACCACTGGTCCTGTTAGCTAGGGATGATGGGAGTTGTAGTCCCAAAACATCTGGAGGGCCAAGTTTGCCTATGCCTGGTTTACTCGGTTGTCATATTCAGGGCCAGGGAGGATTCCCCCCGCCCCCCGGTAAGCCAATTGGCTGGCTTACAGGGTTTTGCCTACCTCATAGCAACTGTCACAATTTTGGTGGATAAGGCATTGGGCTTGATCCTTAGTTGTGGAGGTACTCCATTAGTTGGGTCTAGGACAGGGTCGATACCATTGGGTCCCTGTAAGGTAGCATGAAGGCTGCCTGATGTTGGGTACATGCCCAAAACCTTATCCAAACCTACTCTTACCTGTAATCCGGTAAAGCAGCCTAAGTCAACCCAATACCAGTCTCCTGTGTTCATTCTTTTGGTCCTCCCTGCCCAGACGCAGACATCATTCACCTGTGGCAGTAATGTACCATTCATCATCTGTTTTTACAAAAAGGCAGGCATAATTTATATAATGTACATTTGAGGTTCATATTCAATATCACTTAACACAGCTTCATTACTCCTCGTGCCCTTAACCACCCCTGTGCTTATTAATGAACCTTTGTTTCTGCCTACAGTTTTCTGAGTCGGGGTGACCTATTTACCTTGCTCCAACATAAGCAAGTAATTCTACCACACAGACAGTTTTAATGCTTAATCTTCTTTTTACGTATATGCTGCAATTTGTATCTGAAACAATTTGGTTGCATTGTTTATGTTGAACTCCAGAGCAATTGCCCACAGCCCATAGAAAATGCACAATGCCTTGTTCACAAGTTTGCATTTTGAGTACTCAGTGTACCACATGAGTAATAAAACAATTGATTTTATTTCACCATGCCAATGCATGCTTATGCCTGAAGTCAGAATTCGACTTTCATTAGCAGTTGTGTGAATGGAACCAGAAAGTGGCATTTATTCCAGATAAATTAAATCTGTGTACAAGGGTCTTTAGTCTCATGTATACAGTTTCATTGAGGACTAATCTATGTCCTCACTAAAAGCTTCACTTAATTGTGTCTAGTTTTAGTCATCTGGTTCATTTGCTGGTCAAAATACCAATTTCTTCTCCTGAAATCCATTATAAGTCGTTAAGAGAGAACTTCCCTGAAATAGTGAAGCTTTATGCTGATAAGTGTTTGTGCAAGTCAAGCAATGGCGAAGCCCTTTCTCCTGCTGCAGAAAATTTGCATGTTGAACATAGAATCATAGAGTTAAGGGACCCCAAGGATCATCATAGTCCAACCCCATACAGTGCAGGAATCTCAGCTAAAACATCCATGACAGATGGCCACCCAACCTCTACTTAAAAACCTCCAAGGAAGGAGAGTCCACAACCTCCCGAGGGAGACTGTTCCACTGTCAAGGAGCTCTTCCTGTCAGAAAGTTCTTCCTGATGTTTAGTCAGTGAGACTGACCCAGAAACCCCATGGGGTGCACTATTCTGCGGCTAGACTCCTTATGGGGTCCTCACCACGGGATCACATTCACACAGTGCTATACCAACTGCACTGGCTCCCGGTGGAGTACAGGATCAGGTTTAAAGCCCTAAACGGCCTAGGACCTTTAAAGCCCTAAACGGCCTAGGACCCTTATACCTACAGGACCGTCTCACCTGGTATGTCCCATGGAGGAACTTACAGTCTTCAAATAAAAACATCTTGGAGATCCTGGGCCACAGGGAGGTTAGGGTGGCCTCAACCAGAGCCAGGGCTTTTTTAGCAGTGGCCCCGATCTGGTGGAACGCTCTGTCACAAGAGACTAAGGCCCTGTGGGACTTGACATCTGTCCGCAGGGCCTGCAAGACAGAGCTGTTCCGCCAGGCCTTTGGCCAAGGCACAGTCTGACCCCCTCTCTCCGTTTGTAATCCTCATAGAACTCTAGTCCAATGGTTGCCATTAATTTGACTCGGAATTGATTTTAGAATGAATTGATTTCAATTTCAATTAATTGATTGTGATTTTATGTAAACTGTGTTATTTTTACTGTTGTTAGCTGCTCTGAGCCCAGATTTGGCTGGGGAGGGCGGGATATATATATATATTTTAAAAAATTATTATTATTATTAGTTGGAATCTCCTTCCTTGTAACTTGAAGCCATTGGTTTAAGTCCTTCCCTTCCAGAGCAGTTGAAAACAAGCTTGTTCTCTTTTCCATGTGAGAGACCTTAAGATATTTGTAGATGGTTATCATATCTCTCAGTCTCCTCTTTTCCAGGCTCTTTGTAAGGTTTGGTTTGCATCAAACCTAAGATTCTAGGTTGCTACAGAGACATGAAAAACAAATGATAGGACAGACCAGTGACTTTCCCCCCAAAATGACGATTTTGTGTGTTCCCAAGTTCCTAAAGTATCAAGCTTTCAGCACTACATCTGGCGATGGCACTGATAAACTTCCATCACCTCTAGGCCAAGGACCACCAAAGGCCTCTGACGTATGGGACAAGAGGCGACAAAGGAAAATCAATACATTCCTGTCTGCTAAATTTTATGAATGCTATATTCTCATGTATCACATTGCACCTATAATGATTTAGTAATCTGCAAACTAGGGCTAGGCTGCTATCTAATTAAAGGGGTTATTCTTCTATTAATTTCAGTTTCAAATTCCATTAACTTTAATGGGTACTATCCTCATGCGTCAATTAGTGATCAGACCCTAAAGGTGTATGAAAGGCAAGAAAACAGAAACATTGTCACTGCTATTATACAGTGGAGGCCCTAAGATTACAAATGGCATAGTTTACAACATGTAAATCAGCCATTTTTGTTTTCTGCATGTCCTTTACCATTGCATCCTGCATGGAACTTCTGCTTTCATTGGCTGGCCGCTAGTCCTATCATCCTTATAATGAACCATGATTATTTCTGACAGCTTTCTGTCAGAAAGAACATCATGGGCCTCATGGCTTTTGTTTATCCCTTCTCCAAAACAATCAAGTCATTCTATCATGGACAAAGAGTCAATTCAAAGAATCCATCTTAATGCTTATTCTACTTTTATACACTTTCAAATCCTACCTTGCTTAATTTGATTTCAAGAGTAATTTCTCACTGGCCTGAGAAGGTTTCAGTTTGCTATGAATAGAGTTATCCTTTTGGGTTTGCCTTGAAGCAATGTTGGATTCCAGTCTGGCTCTGGTAATTGGGAAATGGGTAACAAAGTCATATAAGGTTTCCAGATTTCTCTGACATGCAGCCAATTCTTGTACATCAGCCCCTCTTCTCAGGGGTGTGTGGAATGTCACTCTTGAACTCTCATTTTCCCCATCTTACTATATGCCGATGACGCAGTCATCTTGTCTTGCACAAGGGTTGGCTTGAAGTGGCTCCTGTGCCACTGCCAGGAATATTGTATTTGTCATGAACACACCAGCTCCAAGTATAATCTCGCAGCTGGCTGCAGAATGCAGTCAGGAACAGGGAGGCTAGGCTTTCACAGGAGAGCCTGCAGCTGCCAGCGTTGACTCCCCCTGACCTTGGCGGCCAGCTGATAAGGGAGGAACGGAGAGCAGGCTGGAACACAGCCAAAGCTCCCCGGAAGCCCAAACAGGTGTGAAAAGCCACAGAGGCAGCTTTTCAGAACAGGAAGGAGCTGCAGCTGACCAAATAAGTCCGAGGCATAGGCGGATAGGAAGGCTGCTAGAGAGGAAGCAAAGTAAGAAATGTAAAGGTCAAAGGTTCAATCTCTTCTGTTGACACAGGAAGAACTCCTCAGAAGGGTCAACTGAGTGATAGGGGCTGGAGGCTTGCTCGAGCTGTCCAGAGATAATTGCTTTTTTTTGGTAACGCAGTCGTACCTCGTGTTGCGTCTGCTTCATGTTGTGTCTTTTTGTGTTACGTCCCACGGCAACTCACTTTTTAAAAAACTATAAACTTCAGCAAACAGTGAAATGCAAAAACATAAATAATGCTAATATAGGAGGGAAATCCTGTGATATGTCATCATTGTTTTTGAATACGTTTTTTAAATTAAACAAATTACTGAAATAAACATTGAGCCATTCAAGATGAAGTTTGGATATTGTGTGCATCAGTGGCCAAACTCCCATTGCATTCAGTAGTGTTAGCATTTGACTCACAGTTTATGCTGTTGTTTTTTTTTAACCTGGTTATGAAATAGGCTTAAATTGACAATAATAATCTACTTCATGCTTCAGAAGCTTTGGAACTGGGAATATAAAAGGCTGGATAATGTCTCATTGGTATAATCATGTGGACATCGAGGCTTTCTGTGACCTTGGAAGTAATTTACCAGATCACAAAAGAAAAGCATTTTTCTCTCTGTATAATAAAAGTGTAAGAATGTCATTGGAAAATTTGTAATGCCGTATTGCAACACTATATTTGAATGAAGTCGGGAAAGGAGTGGGCGGCAAAAGTGAAGGCAGGTTGTACAACAGCAGTAACCATGGAATAGGAGCAATACAGGAGAGACACTGAGAGGGGGAATGTAGTGACTTCAAGCAATGGCAGGTGTTTTGAGTAAAGCAGCAGGAAATCGCTGTGAAGAAAATGGTGGTTTTAAACAACGGCAGAGGTTTGAGTCAAGCAGGGATGGCAGAATATTGAGAGAGAGAAAGTGGTCATTTCATACAGAGGTATGAAAAAAGCAAAGATGGAGTGACATAGTGCTATCGGGCATCTGGTCACACAATGGGAGTCTCCTTCCTTTGGTCCCTCCTGCATCTCCCCACCCCCTTAAGGGTGAAAAATGCACTGGATGGTTGGGGAATCTCTGGAGCAAATTTCAGGAGGCACATTCACTGCTGTAAGTGTAGACAAGGGAAGCCAGAAATCCTTCTGCACAAGTGGATTTCCAGAAAGTAGGTGTGATGGCCTGGGAATCTGATTCAGAGGCTGAACCTGAGTAATCCCAGCCTGCACAGGAGTCCCCGCCTCCAGGGCCGGCTGAGCCGGGGCAGGGGCTTGAATCTGAAGGGCCCTGATGATCGAGGTGATGGAGGACCCATTGCCTGCAGGTGCTCCTCTCCCAGCCCTGTCAGGGGAAGGTGAGGTTGCCTCTGGGTCCAGTAACCCTCCAGCCTCTCCCGAGCTGCAGAGGCTCAGGGCAGAGAGGCGGAGGGAACTAAGTTCCCACAGGAGGAGTGCTTGCCTCCAAGCCAGGGGAGGCGAGTCACCTGTGGACCGGGGCCACCCTATGCCTCGGAGGAGATAAAGGCCAGCCTGCCCAGTCCCAGGTTGCGAGAGCAACATCGTTGGTAACCTGTTCCTGCCGGCACCCCGACCTGCTCTCCTGAGTTCCTGACCACGCCCGACTCCTCGCTTTGGACCTCACTTCGCCCCGACAGCCTCCTTACCTTCGACCTAGGACCGGACTTAGACCACGCCGCACGGTACCCCCCCCCCGGGACCGGCACAGTAGGTGGGCATTATTGGATGCTGCCCAAGGATTCTGTTTGAATGGAAAGTGTAATAAAAATAAAATGAAAATAAACCATCACCACTGCCCACACCATGATGCATCATATTCTTATAGAAAGAGCAAATGAGAACACTGTTTCAGTGTCATCCGATGAAACGGCAGCCATTCCAGTCCCACGCTGAAGAATATGCTGGCAGACTGCCCCAAGAGAAGAATTTTGTTCTTGATATAGATACCGTGGCTGTGGTTGTCCGATTAATTTTATGCACACAGCTCCTTGACATAAATACGCTCTCAGGCATATGAAAGCTTTGAGCAAAAGACTGGCATGCAGATGGCAGACTTTGAAATTACAGATACATTACCTGAGTTGGGATGAAGCTTTGATACACTCTGTTGAAAAAGGTAATGAATTTTTAAAAAGATTTTGGAACGTGGGTAGAGGACAGTACAGTCAATTTATCAGTATCCCTGGCTTTTTAGAAATCACCAAGTGCTGTTGTTATTCAAATGTGATCTTCATTTTCCTATTTACAGCAGACAGACTGCGGAAAGGAACATAGATTATTTCAGCGCTATCTCTTTATGATGTATGTTTTTTTTCCACATTTGTCCACTTAATTTTAAAAATTGTGTTCTTTGACAGCAGAAGTCTTTTCATTTGTGTCTGTACCACTTATTTCAACTCTTACCTGCATACTTTCTAAAAACATGTTGCAAATATATCTGCTATGAAAAAAAATGTGTGGTAATTTTGTAGTTACTATGTTTTTCAACCTCCCACGTCTGGGCAAAATTTGGGAGAGAATCACTCTTTCTCGATTGCAGCACTGGCTAGCAGGAAATAACCTCCTTGACAAATAACCATCCTGAGTGCTGTTGTTTTTAAGGAATCCATTTGCATAACAGAACAGAACCTGCTATGGTTACAGCTTATAATGATTTATTAATGCAGTCTGACTTGGCCTGTTCAAGCATTTTAATTCTGCTTGATATGAGTGCCACTTTTGACACTGTTGATTATAACATTCTGCTTGATCGTTTGTGAAATTATGTAGGCTGAGCTCAAGCTGCTTTGAGTTAATGTCAATCTTATTTCCAAACAGATGTCGATCTATGCCATCACAAATTTTATTTCTGGCTGCTCCATCCCCCAAGTCTTTAACAGGAATTTGTGGCATTTTGGTATGTCATCAGGCACTCAACACTCTTTTTGCGCATGATCAAAAACATCCATCATGCAACCTTAACCTTCACCAACTTGACTGCGCATGTGACTGTAACAGTGATGTTCTTCTTGCATAGGGTAGTTGTTCCTCTGTTTGAACCATGTGGTTTCTATGTGCCCTACAGTTGCAGATAGTTCTGTTTTTTTCTAGAAAAAGGTGCCAGAAATCACCACAAACACCTCCCTTGTTCTCGTATAATGGCAATGGCGTCCAACCTGAGAGGTGCCAGAACTGAGTTCTAGTAACTTCTGGCCGAAAAAAGCTTAAAATGGTAGTAATTATTTTCAGCAAGGTAATTCTCAGAGCAGTGATGGGTTGTGATGGGATGATGAGCTGCTTGTGCGTAAAAGCTTAGTCCCTCAGAGCTTGGGCATGGTTCTCAAAGCTCTGTCCTTCACGGAGCCCCTTACAACATGACTCCCTTAGTCGCTGGCAGAATCCGACAGTGGGCGTTTACGGAATCTACTCCAGCATAAAAGTTCCTTAACGGAAACACGTCTTCGAGATTCTCAGCGCGACAGTTTCCGGCGAGGAGTGGGTGTACCTATAGGAGGTCCTGAAACTTCCCCACTGTTTTCACTGGAAGACTCCTTGAGCCATCCCTCCGACTCACTTTCTCTCTGCATTCCCTCTCTCCCCCTGCTGGTGCCTTCTTCCGCTGCCGAGTCTCTCCTAGCTTCCGTGAGCCCTTCCACCACCTGCCTCTCCGATGGCAGTTCCCTGACATCCACCTCCCCTCCAGGGCCCCCTTCACCCCCTCCAGCTCCTTCCTCTACGGGTGGTGAGGATGAAAAACCCCGGAAAGAACCTCCCTCATCTTCCGAAGACTCGAACACTTCCCTCCACCTACTACCGTCCCTTCTTCCTGAGTACTCCTCCTCATCGGAGTCTACTCCTTCTTCCAGCCCTGATTCTGGGAACCCTTCGAACTCCTCTTCCTCGTCGGTGGTGCCGAAGTGTTCCTTCCTGAACCGCGTTACAGGCTGAGGTTTTCTTGGGAACCGTTGATGAAACGTTTCTATTAAAACCTCGTCATTGACCTCTTCTGCCGGTACCCACGTGTCCTCTGACTCCGGTTCCCCTTCCCATGCTACCAAATACTCCACCTGATTGCCCTTCCACCTGGAATCAACAATTTCTGCCACGTGACTGCTGCGTTCCCTTTCTTCTATGACTGGTGTCTGAGTAACCTCCCCTTCACGCCCCCCTTGGTACGGTGACAGTAAAGACCTGTGGAATACTGGGTGCAGTTTCATGTGGTTTGGTAACCTGAGTTTGAAGGCTACCGGATTGACCTGTTGTATGACCTCAAATGGTCCCAGTCGTTTGGGTCTCAATTTCTTACACCCACCCTTGAACGGCAGCCCTTGGGTCGATAACCACACCCGGTCCCCCACCCTTATGGTTTCACCTTCCCTTCTGCTTCTGTCTGCTTGCTTCTTGTATTCTTCTTTGGCCCTCTCTAAATTAATTTGGAGCTGACGATGGATTGCTTTCATCTCTTCTACAAAGTGTTCCGCTGCCGGAACGCTCCATCTTTCCCCGCCTTCTCCTGGAAATGCCCTGGGATGACACCCATAATTAGCCAAAAAAGGGACTTATCCCGGTGGACACATTCTCTGCGTTATTGTAGGCGAATTCTGCCAGTGCCAACTTCTCTACCCAATCATTTTCTCTGTCATTGACATAACACCTCAGGTATTGTTGCAGGATACCGTTTGCCCTTTCCGCCTGCCCATTTGTTTCTGGGTGTCAGGCAGTCGAAAAATTTACCTCTACGTGCAGTAAGCTCATGAGCTTCCTCCAGAACCTGGAAGTAAATTGTTTCCCGCGGTCTGAGACCACCCTCAAGGGGGCGCCATGCAACCTAAAAATGTGTTTTACAAACAACTTGGCGGTCTCTTCTGCCGTGACCGCATGTGAGCAGGCTATAAAGTGGCACATCTTGGTTAATAGGTCTACCACAACCATGACAGCTGTTTTCCCCTTGGATTTTGGCAGATCTGTCATAAAATCTATAGATACTGCCTCCCATGGCCGTTCTGGCGTGGGTAATGATTCTAGTAGCCCCGCCGGTGCCCGCCTTTCCCCTTTTGCCCGCTGGCAGCGGTCGCACCCCCTTACATATTCACGTACATCTTCCCTCACCTTGGGCCACCAAAACTCCCTGGTAACCAACCACATGGTTTTGTAGTGCCCTGCTGTGGGGCTGTCGTGCAATTGTTTGAGTACTCTGCCCCTCAGTGCTCCCTCGGGTATGTACAGTGCCCCTTTGTAATACAACGCCCCATTTCTTTCCTCAACCCCCCCCCGTGTTCTCTCCAGCTCCCCGGAGTCCTCTGAGCTTATCTTGGGCGTATTCATCGTTCTCGGTTCCCTCAACCAGTTCTCTTTGCCCCACCAATGCCACCCCACATACCCAGTGGTCCTCGGGGATGATATGCCTTTCCACCGACGCTCCCTCCCCCTCTAAATACTCTGGTTTTCGAGAGAGAGCGTCCGCCCTGACGTTCTCTGGACCTGGTACGTAGCAAATTTCAAAATGGAATTTGGAGAACTCCTGGGCCCATCTCACTTGTCTCTGGTTCAGTACTCGAGCCGTTCTCCAATATTCTAGATTCTTGTGGTCGGTGCAGACTTGGACCTTGTGTTGTGCTCCAATCAGTAAGTGTCGCCACCTCCAGAACGCTTCATGAATGGCGAGTACTTCTCGGTCGTACACGGTGTAGTTCCTCTCGGATTTATTCAATTTCCGCGAGAAGAAGGCACACGGTCTCCATTCCGATGCATCCTTTCCCGGCTGAAGAAGCACCGCCCCTACCGCTCGATCTGATGCATCTGTTTCTACTCTCGTTGGTTTCTGCAGATCCACGTGCAAAAGCTGTTCTTCCGACGCGAACGCCTTCTTTAAACTTTCGAACGCTCGCTGCGCCTCTTCCGTCCAGACAAATTTCTTCTTGCTACTGAGACAATTGGTGATGGGAGCCGTTAAGTGTGCAAAGTTTTTGATGAACTTCCGATAGAAGTTTCCAAACCCCAAGAACCTTTGCACGTCCTTTGTTTTAGGTGTCTTCCATTCCAGTACCGCCTGAACCTTGCTGGGATCCATGGCCAACCCCTTGTCTGACAAGCGGTACCCCAGGAATTCCACCTCTCTGGTATGAAACTGACACTTCTCCAGTTTCACCCACAGCTGGTTGGCTTGCAGCCTGCTCAGTACCTCTCTGACATCCCGCACATGCTGCTCCTCATTCTCGGAGTACACCAATACGTCATCTAAGAACGCCACACAGTTCTTGTAAAGTAAAGGTCCCAGGACGTGATTCATGAAGGATTGAAAGCAGGCTGAGCCCCCCTGTAGACCGAAGGGCATAACGAGATACTCAAAAGCCCCCAAGGGGGTGAACATGGTAGTCTTCCATTCATCTCCCTTTCTCATCCGTATCAGGTTATACGCCCCCCTCAGGTCCAATTTGGTGAAAAATTTTCCCTTCCTCACCCGGGTCAAAATGTCATCAATTCTGGGCATGGGGAAGGTCACGGGTTCTGACACTGCGTTGACGGCCCGGTAATCCACTACCAGCCTGGGTTTATCCGTGTCTTTTTTGTCCACAAAGAACACTGGGCTGCCCCCCACCGCTCTTGACTCCCTGATGAAACCTCGTTTGAGGTTTTTGTCAATGAACTCCCTTAACTCCTGCATCTCCCTATCGGACATGGCGTACAGTTTGCCCACTGGCAGCTGGGCTCCTGGGAGTAGGTTAATTTGACAGTCAAAGGGTCTATGCGGGGGCAGTCTATCTGCTTCTCTTTCGCTGAAGACGTTACCCAGGTCGGCGTATTGTCGTGGTATTTCCCCTTTTCCTTTTACTTCCATCCCTGCTAGAGTGGCCCGGGCTCCTCCCTGAGCCCCCCCTCCTTGCAGTGTTCTAGGCAGTGTGCTGACCCAAACTACCCGCTGGTGCCATCCCACTAGCGGATCATGCATCGCTAGCCAGCTCATTCCCAATATGATGGGCGCTCCGCCCAGGGTGGCCACATGAAATGCAATCACTTCGTATGTCTTCCCACCTTCATTATCATGGGAACAGTCTGCTGGTTAACTTCTCCCCCCAACAGCTCCCTCCCATCAATCTTTGTCACCTGCAAAGGGTTACTTAAAGGGAGAGTCTCTATCTGGTGTTCGGCTGCAAACTCTTTACTCATAAAATTACAGGAGCTGCCTGAGTCTAATAGAGCCTTTATCTTTAGCGGATGTCCATTCGGTAGCTCTAGCAACACCTCTATGACTAGTGCTGGTCTTGGGGGTTCCGGCTTGGGCACATTCACTGATCTTTGGCCTGGCTGCTGTGCCCCGATGCTGGCAGCCAGGCGTTGGCTTTTACCTGCTCCTTACCCCCCTCCTCTTCACTCCCAACAGCCCCCGCCATTCCCTGCCATCCCTTCCTTTGAGGGCAGACTCTGGCAAAGTGTCCTGGCTGTTGGCAGAGGAAACATTTATTGGCGCCCTTTCCCTCCTTCTTCCGCCCTTCGTTGGTGTTTGAAACTCCGCGTGCGCGCGCTGTTCCAATCTCCATCGGTTCTACTGGCGGGGAATGCTGCTCTGGCATCTCAGGAATGCGGAACTCACTCCAACGTTCCCCTTTCCCTTCCCGCTTCTCCAAAGCCCTTGCTTCCTGGCGCGCTCCTATAGCCAGCGCGGATTTGGTCAGCTGGTCCATAGACTCCGCCCTGGGCGCACGGGAAAGCTCATCCTTAACCGCCGAGGACAGTCCTTCTTCGAACAGCATTTGTATCGGGTCAGCAGACAGGTCCCACCCCAATTTATGGATCAGCATGGTAAACTCTGTCCAATACTCTCGGACGGACCGGTTCCCCTGTTTACACGCCATCAACTGTCTGCGCACCACCCCCTGCTCAATCTCGCTGGAAAACATCAGGTCTATGGCGCGAAAAAACTTTCTCAAGTCCTTTAAGGCGTCATTATTCGCTGCCATCAGGGGCCTCACCCAGTCTTTCGCCCCCCCTTCGAGATGCCCAATCACAAACGCCACTCTGGATTCCTCATCGGGAAAGTCATCAAACTGCAGATTGAGGGCGTATTGCATCTCTGTTCTAAAGGCTTGATAATTTCTGGGATCAGCCCCAAATTTTTGCACCAACCCTGGCACCTTCCTTGTGATGGGGGTGGTCTTCCCCTTTTCATCCTGAGCCCGCCTCTCTTCGAGCCTCGCCGTCTGCAGCGCTAGCTGGAGTTCCAACACCCTGTACCTTTCTTCCAGGCTTGGACCCGCTCCAGCTCCTCCTGCGTCTCTGGCTCCTGTTGGGTTGCTCATGATGCCTCCCCTTGCACAAGCGGCTTTCAGGGACTGTCAGATTGCTGTGATGGGATGATGAGCTGCTTGTGCGTAAAAGCTTAGTCCCTCAGAGCTTGGGCATGGTTCTCAAAGCTCTGCCCTTCACGGAGCCCCTTACAACATGACTCCCTTAGTCGCTGGCAGAATCCGACAGTGGGCGTTTACGGAATCTACTCCAGCATAAAAGTTCCTTAACAGAAACGCGTCTTCGGGATTCTCGGCGCGACAGTTTCCGGCGAGGAGTGGGTGTACCTATAGGAGGTCCTGAAACTTCCCCACTGTTTTCACTGGAAGACTCCTTGAGCCATCCCTCCGACTCACTTTCTCTCTGCATTCCCTCTCTCCCCCTGCTGGTGCCTTCTTCCGCTGCCGAGTCTCTCCTAGCTTCCGTGAGCCCTTCCACCACCTGCCTCTCCGATGGCAGTTCCCTGACATGGGTCAATATGTCAGTTTTGTTTCTCTGAGTTCCTTATCTTTCCAATATTAGGTTAAGTTTTCCTCATTACCCAATCAGTGTGCAATTTTGTTATTTAGAAAATTCACCAGCATTTTAGTGTGAATTTCCCCTAATGTACATGGTTGTTGTTGTTGTTGTTGTTGTTTTTGCAAAATAATTTACATAATATATGCTATCTTTTCATTCTATGTTATTTTTGCAGATATTGGCCTTTTAATGCACACTTTACCCTCGTGTATGGATTTTTGTGCACATTGCTTGGCTGAACTGTGCTGCAGAATTCGGAAAAGTACAAAATTCAAAGGATGACTGTGTTCCAGTTTTCACATTGTTTTGGAAAGGGCGAAAAAGGTGTAGCTGTGCTCAGCCAGGACTAAGCAAGGTGCTGTTGATATTTTATTGTCAGTAAACAGGAATCAAGCTAGCATGTGAGGAGTTAAACTTTTTTTTAATTATTCATTAAACAGGAGAGGGTGCGTAGAGTAGCCAAGCACATTTTCCTTGAGGTCAACAGACAAGGATGTGTGGTGGTGATTCATAGTGCTTAATTCTCTTCCCTTCCAAAACGGGTGTCAAGAAAGCAGGACAGTTGTTCTCTCTGTCTTTCTCTCCCCACCTGTGTGTGTGTGTGTGTGTGAGAGAGAGAGAGAGAGAGAGAGAAAGAGAAAGAGAAAGAGAGAGAGAGAGAGAGAGATTCACACATATGAACATCTAAAAGTGGTGTGGGCATGCAAGGAATTCATGTTGTGAATCAATGTTCTTTGAAAACATCTCCTTCTCTGTTTTGACAGACTGCCAACCAGGGACTCATATCTCTCAATCTTTAGCTTTACAACATAACTCTATGCAGGTTTATTGAGCCATAAGTACCACACTGTCTGGTGAGACTTACTCCCAGGTAAGTTATCGTATGATTACAGCCTGGTGGTTTCTTGGAGCAGTCCAGTTTGAAAGACTCCTTTTGTATCCCTCCTCTCTTCGTGATGGGGAGAAGGGGCTTGTTTGCACAACAAGGACTTATTTCTCTACATACTTTCTGTCTCAAACAGCTCAAACTGAATTCTGCGGGCAACATTTCCATCTAAAGAGGCACAAGTCCATTGAAACCAGGGTCTAAAATTATTTAATTATGCCTATCCCCCCCCACACACACACTGGAGTTATTGAGTGGAGGTAAGAAGCACAAAAGGCTCTTCAAATAAGGCTCTTCGGATTCAGTCTGTCTTTAAGGGAATCTGGTGAAACAAATAAAAGAAAATACTGCTGGGAGGCCTGGCTGCTGTAGTGTCCATCTGACATGTAAAAGTTGGTCTTTTATATTCTGATTCAGAGGGGAAGAAGGGCCAGTCCAGGGCTACAAGTGAGGTCACTGAAATGATGTTGTAGGCCTCCCTCCAGTTTCAGACATTTATTCAAGCCTCTTAAGGTGCTTACCCTCCAACATTTCTCCGAGGAAAATAGGGATGTTCTATTTAACAACAATAACAATATTTTTATTAATTATGCCCTGCCCATCTATGTTTGTTGAACCCAGTTTTAGTACATGCCATCAACGTGCCCAAAGGGTTCAGTGCACACTTTACTCTAGTGTATGCATTTTTGTGCACATTGCTTGGCTGAACTGCACTGCAGAATTCGGAAAAGTACAAAATTCAAAGGATGACTGTGTTCCCGTTTTCACATTGTTTTGGAAAGGGCAAGAATGGTGTAGCAGTGCTCAGCCAGGACTAAGCAAGGTGCTTATCGTCTTGGATGTTCCATCAGAATTCCAGAAAGTGGAGGCTCAAATCACCTGCCGCTCAATTCTATGTATTCCTACTAAAGTAACTTCTACTGCTTACTCTCAGGTAAGTTTATAAGAATGCAGCCTTGAACATGTGCCTTTCCCACTTTCCATAATACCTGATGGCATCTTGAGAACAACAACAAAAAAGGAGCAAAAGATTACATCCAAGTAACTTTGCACTTAGATATCCCATACCCCCCTCCCCACAAACAGTTTGTTTAAACTGTAGAGTCTGAAGACTTTAGCACATCCTTTTTTTGAGTTCTTTTCCCGCAAATACAAAGGTTATTATAATATAAATTAGAAACAGTTATATATATAAAAAAATGAAAATAATTTAGGCAGGTTTCCTGTGACATCTCTTTCGCTATCACAAATGCTTGTAAATCTCCTGTTTGCTCATATTATTGCAGTGTACCGTTTCATTATGAGGAAGTACCTACATAGCAAGATTCTTCCCAGTGTGACAGACGCTACATTTTCTCACCAAACTTCCTTCTGCCTCCAACAGATAAGGTAGCACACAACACACAACACATTAATCTCCCTCACAGTACATTGCAAAACTTAATTACAAGCTCTGCGGTACCATCAAAGAGTGTGAATAGGGACATGTGCTCATAGGCTAAGTGCTATATGTTTATGGGGCATATCTAAACCCATAATTAAGGTGTCATCCAAACTGTCACTCCAGTTTCCTTTTCTATGCTACCACATAGTAAAGTTGCCCCTTTGTCATTGGCTTGGAGAAATCCGGTTTTCCAGATATATTTGATAAACGCTTGGACCCAAACCTATTTAAAACGGATGCTGTTAAGTTAAAGGTGGAATAATGAAATAATAGAAGTTAAAGGTGGAATAATGAAATAACTTTATTATGTTTAAGTTAAAACATATAAGATTTGGGTTACAATAGTTTTGAAATTAGGCAACATGATAAAATGAAAGATACAATAATGTCTGGAAATAAGTTAACAAATTGCTGATATTTTGTACTACAGAGAATGCAGGGTTTGGAGGATGTGGGGAAGTCCAATAGATGTGTTGGAAAAAAGGATTATGGAAATTTGTAATTTCTCTACTGTATTTTTCTATCTATGTCTTTATTTCTTTTTTCTGTACTTCATAAACTTAATAAAAATATTATAAAAAAAAAATAATAAAACGGATGCTGATAGATGGCAGCATCTGGAGTGGGGTGATTGACATTGGCTTTCTTTCTTTCTTTTCTTTCTTTAACATTTAAAGAAAATTCTGTCCAAAACTGATTTATCTGCAATTATTTTCCATTCAGAAGATGACAAGGTGGGAGAGATTTGAGATTTATCATGCATCGTAGAGATGGGAGGAAATCAAACAGAGCAGAGGAGAATTAGACATGCTAAATCAAGTGTGGTTCAGTACATAGTCATGAGCCACGACTCCAGCTTAGATGACTTCAGTGGGGAATTAGAGAGATAACCCTCGTGGCTAACCATGATGGCTAAATACAACCTTCAGGTTGAGAGGCTGTGCCAGTTACCAGGGAACAAACAATGGGACAGGTCTATTGTTTAGGCATCCTGCTTGAGGCTTCTAAGAAAACATCTGGCTGGCCACCATGGAAAAGAAGATGCTTCGTGGACTTCATGGACCTTTGCTCTGACCCAGCAATGGTCCTCTTACATTCCAAGAACCTAAGAAGTTATAGTGAGTCAGAAGATTGGTCCATCTTGCCTATTATTTCAAGCATTGCATGGAAATGCCAAGAACTGAATCTGAGACCTTCTGTATGCAATGCAAATGGTCTGTCATTGAGCCACAACTCTTCCCTTTGTTTGTGCTGAATGCAGACATGCATAAATGAAAGCCTTCTTTGATGCTATTTTAGATGCCACTTTATAGCATACCCAGCTTTTCTTGGCACCAGAATTCTTAGCTTCCCTTCTGTTCTTCACTCCTGAATGACACTTTCTAAGAAATGAAGGGCATAAGAAGAATCATGCTAGAACACACAAACATGTCTACCATTCTGTCCAGCATTCTGGTTCCATAGTGGCCAACCAGAAGGCTCTGGGCAGCCCACAAGCAGAGCAAGGCCACAAGTGGAGCTGTGGATGAAGAGATTTGACTTAGCTATATGTCTAATTGATTTCAGAGATGAGCACACAGAGAACTGTGCTGGGATTTTATAATAATAATAATAAAACACAAAACCCCCCACAAAAACCACCAATCCATAGAGGATTAGCAAACAGTTTCTATTACTTGGATCAGAAAGAAGAATAACATACTGGACATTTTTCCAGAACACAACATTTCTCTGGGTAGATTATGTAGAATTAATTATTTCTCAGCTATGTGGTTTTTAATTAAGGAGAAAAAAGGAGGCAGAAGGGAGGGGAGAACAGAGAACCTTTTCAGATAGCAGCTACCCTCTCCTTAAGCAGATATTCCTGAACAAGGTTGATATCAGTAGTACCCAGCTCTGCTAAAAAGGAGGAGATTGTTTCTGTTTTAATCCCATTTGCCATAGAATTTCTTTATTGTTTGTTCAAACAAGCTAAGCTAAAGGTGTGATTAGACTTCATCTTTATTGGGCTGTCTGTCTGCTCCAAGTTCCAAACCACTGAGTTTGTCACCTAGTGAATTGCATTGGGACTTTGAACCACCCAGAGGCCTGCAATGTCAATGCTCTTTAATCTTTTGCATGTGTAACAAGGAATTTTAAAAGAGCTGAATAAAGATTGTCCTGAGGCTACGATGTGTGTGCTTGTGTGGTGTGTACTCACACAAACACTCCTACACAAGCGATCTCTCTCCTTTATTTGTGAAATTATTGCTCTTTCCATATTCTACCAAATAAAATTGTCTGTTTAATTCAACCATGCTGATTATAAACTCTTACTTTTTGTTCACACAAATCCACAATTCATTCATTTAGCAGTTCCTATTAGTACCGACAAAACATTTGTAAACACCCCAGTACAGTGTAGGCAAATATAAAGTTAGAAAGGTTGACCCGTGTTCATTGCAACATTTCTGCCTCAGTTCCACTTCCACTGAAAACGACATTACCTCACAGCCTGATGAGGCCAAATTTAAAATAATTACTAATGTTATTAGTGTGTGTTTCCACACAATGCATTTTAATGCAAAGGAAATGTTAGGGGAGAAATGGGGGAGGGGAAATATCACCAACTATGTATCATTTGAGGGCTGAAATCAACATCAGTGAATACTGGTTGTGTTTGCTTCGCTGGTTTCCATTCCTGACCACAAATTAACATGCAAACTGATGAAATTTCTGCTTCTGTGTCTGCTTGGTGTGGAGATTTCCATCATCTGTAGCAAAGAGATAAGTATGCCCTCTGCCTGCTCCTCAGAGCCAGCTCATCACATGGCACTGGGCCTCAGCAGTGGCTGGCAGTGGCGGCCATGGAGAGACTATGGAGAGACAACAGCCACAAACGCCATTCAGGACAAGCACCAGTTCATCCTCTTCCCTGAGCTTGGTAACAGAAGTAGCACTGGTGAGGGAAACAGGGACATTCTGGGATCAAATCAGAAACCGAGATGGCTTTCATAATTCCAGGACTGTCTCTAGAAGGTACGTTAGAAGCAGTAGGTATCTGAATGCCAGTTCTTGGGACTGGGTGGGACAATCCAGCAGGCTCTTCTTATTTCCTAAGGTTCCTAATTCTGATTCTAATGAAATTGGTAGCAAAAATCCACATGGGGTTGCTGAATCAGTCCCAACTACAGGGAAGCAAAACGCAGCATTCCTTTCCTATACACAAATAAAGTGAGACCACAAGGTAGGGAAATCCCCAGGCACAGTAATGAGGAAATCCACACTGGTACTCTGCCTATTATCACCTGCCTGATGTAAAGCAATGTTTCCCAAACTTGCTTTTGGACTACAACTCCCATAATCCCTAGCTAGCAAGACCAGTGGTCAGGGATGATGGGAACTGTAGTCCAAAAACAGCTGGAGACCCACGTTTGGGAAACACTAAAGTAAAGTCTACTAAGGGGGCACTATCTGGCTCCAACCCCATCACCAATGGTTAGCAGCAACATATAGTACCCAAGATATCTCTGTTCCCAACATCTCCTCAAGTCAGGCCATTGATCCTTCTAGCCAAGTATTGTTTACATTGACTGGCAGGGGTTATTTAGAGTTTCAGGATTTTCTCAAACTCATCTGACTTCACTGGGGGTTGAACCTGGACCTTCTGAATGTGAAGCAGATGCTCCAGCCATTGAGCTATGCCCCTTCGCTAAAGTGGTGGATACAAATTGGCCTACAGTGGTACCTTGGTTTTCATATTTTTTTTAATAATAATATTTATTAAATTTTTAAACAATAATCAACATACATAACAACATGATCTTTTTCAATAACCACATTTCATTCTCATCTTTGGACTTCCTCACATCTCTTGTTCCTGCATTCTGAGCACATAAATTTTTCTAGCAAATTATTTACTTAATTCAGTTTATATCATGTAATTGTCCAGTATTAAATCTCAAATCTTAGAATTTAAATCATTCTTTTTTTTTTAAGAACTTAATTCTAACATATTATTTATCCAAAATTTGTCTTTTCTTTCTTTCTTTTCTTTTTAAATTTATATTCTTTGTTACTAATTTGTTGGAGCCATGTTATTACAGATCTTACATCTTTCTTAACATTCATACAATTTACAGTGTTTTTGTAAATAGTCCTTAAATTTCTTCCAATCCTCCTCCAACAATTCTTCTCCCAGGTCTCGGATTCTGCCAGTCATCTCTGCCAGTTCCATATAGTCCATCAGTTGCATGGTTTTCAAACAGCTTAGTTCACGAACAACTTGGAACCCAAATGCTGTAACACCGGAAGTAGGGGTTCTGGTTTTCGAACTTTTTGGAAGTTGAACGTGCTCCGTTTTGAGTCCCCCTGTGTTTCCTGTTGCGCTGCTAATTTGCGTCCTCCTGTGTTTCCTGTTGTGCTGCTTATTTGCGTCTCCCTGTGTTTTCTGTTGCGCTGCTAATTTGTGTCCCCCCCCCCCCGCTTGTAATTCAAGTCTTCTGCTTCCAATGGCAGTGTTCTAAGGTGATATATGAAGCTTATATATGGTGCTTTTCTTTTTGCTATTAATTTTAATTTTTATCATCTACAATGCTGTTTTATTGATTTTATAATACAGTGCATTGATTATTGCTTTCATTTTATGGCTCAATGGTCTTGTTAGATAGTAAAATTCATGTTAAATTGCTGTTTTAGGGGTTGTTTTAAAAAGTCTGGAATGGATTAATCTGTTTTGCATTACTTTCTATGGGAAAGCATGCCTTGGTTTTGGAACGCTTTGGTTTTGGAACAGACTTCTGGAACCGATTAAGTTTGAGAACTGAGGTACCACTGTATTTGCATAAGCTGGAACTTGCAGTGGGAGATGAAAAGAAGGAAACCCATGCCATACCATCATCTCCCCACAAAAGTAATAGAAGTATAGAACAGTAGAGTTGGAAGAGACCCTGAGGATTATCTTGTCCAACCCCCTGCAATGCAGAAATATGCAGTTTTCTCATATGGGGATTCAACCTCTAAACTTGGCCTTAACAGCACCATACTCTAATCAACTGAGCTATCCAGGTACTTGATAAGTTTGAAGGGAGCGATGTTGGAATGCATTTTCCCTCTGTCCTCCTAAAACCATGCCAGATAACCATGAGAAGAAGCAATGTGCCTTGGACACACTGCCTCCTACCCCCAAGTCATTCCTCCACCATCTATCACTTTGACAGGCTGTGAATGTGACAGCTCATTCATTTCATAATCTTTCGAGATTTCAGCAAAAAAAAAAAAAAAAAAAAAAAAATTCTGTACTGGAAACTATTTCACTTCCAGACAATCGTTTTTAAATGACTACGTAAAAATATGCCAATGCAATTCCCAATAAAAGTTTGCTTGACCTTTAGTAAGAGACCATTGCTGCATGGTAAGCAATTTTCCCTGCTCCCCTGGGTAGCAGCTAAAGACATGTTCCACTGAGGTTCAAGAGTCCATGACTGAAAAGATAAAAGGGATGGCTGGAAGATGAGCAATGAGCACAGCTTGGTGATGAAGTTGAAGGAAGAGCTAGTAATGACATTACTAATTACTTTGCAGACAGAATTTCAAATGAGGGTCCATTTGTCATCATGACATCATCAATCAGGTCTCTATTAGCCTTAGGCAGTCGTGTTTTTCTTGCTCATTTTTGCTCACTCGGTAGTTTTAAGACTGTGGTGTTTTGTTTTGTTGTACTTCATTGTGGATAGTATTTTCCCTTTAAAGAAGAAGATGTAGTAGTAGTATGAAGGACATGAAGCCATACTGTAACTATGGGAAACCTTCAGGACATCCCACTAACTCATCTGACCAGGTAAATGGAAATGCTTTCTTCTTTATTGGTAGGCTAACAGGTAAATACATCCAATTGGATTGTTCTTGGTCTTGTGGTCCTCATGGAAGGTGGCACCCAAGCAGCTCCTCCTTGTTATTGCATGGGACAAAATCATATCCTCCCAAACATCTCCTGGAACTGGTTGAGAGGCCTTGTCTCTCCAGGACTTACTCAACCAGGCTCCACTATTGACTAGGTCTCTTCTCACCTATCCAACACAACAAGCTGTCTTGAGGTTCATTTTTAGGTAGATACTCAGCTGCTATGTTGCTTCTGGCCTATTTCCATCACACACATTCTTCCAATGTCCAAGTCAGCTGGCTACCCAGTGTTATCCTTTGATTGTGACATATCCAATCCATCCCAGTCTGCAGCCAATCAGGGTGAGCTCCTCCACAGCACAGGTTCAGGGTGCACAAAGGTAATCTGCTGGCTCCCAGCCAGAGATCCTTATGTAGTAGCAGAGAGGAGCAACCAGCCAGGAGGCATGGTACTAGTGCACCTGGCTTCCTGGAAGCAGTGTTCATATGCCCCCAAAGAATTAAGCCACTCCCATCGTGCAGCCCAGACACTGAGGTCCAGCATTGAGGGCCTTCTGGCCTTCCCTCACTGCGAGAAGTGAAGCTACAGGGAACCAGGCAGAGGGCCTTCTCGGTAGTGGCACCTGCCCTGTGGAATGCCCTCCCATCAGATGTCAAGGAAATAAACAACTATCGGACTTTTAAAAGACATCTGAAGACAGCCCTGTTTAGGGAAATTTTTAATGTTTGATGTTTTATCACATTAGTATTAGTATTAGTATTAGTATTAGTATTAGTATTAGTATTCTGCTGGGAGCCACCCAGAGTGGCTGGTGAAACCCAGACAGATGGGCAGGGTATAACTAATAGTTGTTGTTGTTGTTGTTGTTGTTGTTGTGTTACTTAAAAGAAGTGCCTTTCTCATGCATTATTGAAAGAATAACTTTAGTTGGAGTGAACAAAATGCAGTTTGCAACAATTCCCTTAACAACACAATGCTATGTCCCTTTAAAAAGGAATTTGCTCAGGTTGCAAAACATCCTCTGCTAAAAACCTTTACGAGAATGCAGGTGCTCCACCCTATTGGGCTGATAATTGTATCCTGAATTACAGGAAGGTCATTAATTTCACAGGAGCTTTTGAAGTATGTACGCAGCTTGTCAGAAGATCTCCATGGGACCAGATTTCACACACGCTGCCTGTGTTGCTTCACACGAGGTGATATCTTTCGTTTTCCTCTCTGTTTCCAGATGTCGACTGGATCAAAAGAGGAAAAGCTTAAATAAATAAATAAGTCTAAAATGAAAACACACAATTACTAGGAAAGCAAGTCCCATGATGCGTGTACTTGTATTATGTGGCTTTTCAAGATGCATTCCATAAAGTTTTCTGGGCTTATGAGGTCTGCTGAGACAAGCTAGTTCTGATTGATTTTTCCCCCCCTTTCCTATTGCAATTTGAATATCACTCATCTGGATTTCTAGTGGTGTTTTCGTTCAGTGTTAGCAATTGTGTGCTATGTTCATAGACTGTACTTTTCAAAATATAAGGAATTTGGCAACCCCAGTATCCCTAAAATCTTGTCATCCTTAGACATTTGCATAAAAGCTCAATAGCAATTGAGGAAGGAACCTCTTAATGAACACACGTTTGAAAATCTGGATTGAATTCTTTTTCCTATGCATCTCTTTTCCAGTTTAGTAATGGCTTAGAAAGGGTGAAATCATGCCAATGTAGAAATCTGGATGAGAAGAATCTTCGAACACTATGGTTCTGTGAACCAGTTCAGCCATATATACTGCTGTTAACTGAATGTGTGCATTATATGCTCTGAACAGTACAGTGTTTGAGTTGGCCACAGCTGATACAAGAGCTATGCACGTGTGATTTCCTGAGATTTTATTTACACGTGCAAATCTTCATTAATGGGCAGTACAGTCAAACACTGAGTAAAGGTAAAAAGGTAAAGGACCCCTGGATGATTAAGTCCAGTCAAAGGCGACTATGGGGTTGGGGTGCTCATCTGGCTTTCAGGCCAAGGGAACTGGTCTTTGTCCACAGACAGCTTTCCGGGTCATGTGGCCAGCATGACTAATCCACTTCTTGTGCAACGGAACACCCTGATGGAAACCAGAGCTCACGGAAATGTCATTTACCTTCCCACCACAGCAGTACCTATTTATCTACTTGCACTAGCGTGCTTTCGAACTGCTAGGTTGGCAGGAGCTGGGACAAAGCAACGGGAGCTCACTCCGTCGCGGGAATCGAACCGCCAAGCTTCTGATCGGCAAGCCCAAGAGGCTCAGTGGTTTAGACCACAGCACCACCCACTTCCCCTGTGTTTGTCTGTGGACAAACACTGGCTCCCTCAGCCTGAAAGCAAGATGAGTGCCACAACCCCATAGTCGCCTTTGACTTGACTTAACCGTCCAGGGGTCCTTTACCTTTTTTTAACCTCAAACACTGAGTACCAGTCTTATGACACCATGTCATTTATGTTGGGTAGACAGAGTATCAAACTTATGAGCCAATGAAAAGGTACAGCAATAGCCTGGGGTATTTTGAGAAGGAGCTAACTTGGTTTTACACAATTAGATTAGGGAAAGAGTAAATGGACTTTATCTAAAGAACATTTGAAAAGCAAAATAATTTGAGCGCCTTTAATTTTGCAAATACACATCATAAACAAAGCTAATAGGCAAACTGACACTTCGGTTCAATAAACTGACTAATTATTACTGCAATAATACCTTTGAAGTTGACTCAAAAACTACAACTAATCCAGAATGAGGCAGCTAGACTGGTGACTGAGAGTGGCTGCTGAGACCATATAACACTGGTCCTAAAGAATCTACATTGGCTCCCAGTACATTTCTGAACATCTCCACCCCTATTGTCCAGCCCGGACACTGAGGTTCAGCACCGAGGGCCTTCTGGCAGTTCCCTCACTGCAAGAAGTAAAGTTACAGGGAACCAGGCAGAGGGCCTTCTTGGCAGTGGTGCCCTCCCTGTGGAACACCCTCCAATCAGATATCAAGGAGATAAAGGACTGCACAACTTTTAGAAGAGGGCAGTCCTTTATCAGGATGTTTTTAATATCTGATGTTTTATTATGTTTTTGTGTGTGTTGGAAGCTAGCCAGAGTCTCTGGGTAACCCAACCAGATTTGAGTGGAGTGTAAATTATATTATTATTATTATTATTATTATTATTATTATTATTATTAGGAGTGGGCTTCCTCTTGCTAGATGCCTTCAAGCAGCAATAGACAATACAGTTGGCTGGCACTACTCACCTAACCTCCCAACAGCTATCAGGAGCACAGTTGTAAAGTGTGAAGTTGGTGCAGTGCAAATGCACTGGCAGAAATGCTGTATTGCCTCCACTGGTAAATTTGCAGTCTGCCTGCTGCACATCCACTTTTGAAAGGCTCTGAATGCTGAAGTCATTAAAGTCATGAGTGAAGCTAACCTATGCAACCCAGTCCCTTGTGTGCTCTTTCAGTGCATGGGGTGATTATCTGAAACCCCCTTTAATAGATAGTCACAGAGTCCACCTTTTAGCTGGAATTGGCTAAGGCAGGATACTGCAATTGTTTGATGTAGGAATTGTAGATTCTATGCTATTTCACATATTAAATTGTCACATGTTCAGTCTAAGAAATTGTGAATTATTTTTTCCAAAGTCATATATGATATGCAATGCAATAAACAGGAAGGGGGAGAATGGAAATCCTTAAATTGAAGATCTTTAACCTTATTAAGATATTAGCCTCAACACTAGTGGGAGATTTCTGCTGGGATTTGTACTGAGAACACATTTTAGCCCCAGAGACCTATAATATTGTCAGATCTTCAAAAACAGCTTTGAGAGCTTTCAATCCAGGCTTAATTAAAATATAGCATGATGTCATTTGACTGCCATTAATTCAGCATCAGTAGGCCCTACTATGCTGTCATTAACTTAGGTAAATGGGTTTGTTTTACATAATGGGTTGTAGTGATAGCATGGGTCATAAAGAGTGTATTCCACTCTGTGTGCAAAGTCTAAATGGTTTTAGTTGCATATGCAAGTCACACAACAGACACTCACATTACTCTGGGATGCAATTTTGGGTAGATCCAGCAGCATATCTTATAACGCTATCCTTCTTCTGAGGAATAGCACATTAAACAAAGACATTAAAAATGTGTTACCAAATTGCTTTCTGTTGCCTTCCTGCTAGATTTATTATTATTAAAGTTTTTCTAGCAAAGCAAATATCCTTGTTTATTTTTCCCACATGAGATCATTTGATATTTATTTAAGGTATTTGGGCACTGCCCTTTATGCAAACATATCCCATGGCAACACCACCCCCAACTTAGATTTTCAGTATGAAAAGTAGTGCTTCTTAGAAGGCACATTAATTATTTCAGTTAAGGATGCTTTAAAGCTCTGATCAAATTCTTCCTGTGCATTTTAATTAGGGGTGGATTTTATGATGGGTTTTATAGCTGTGGGTGACTTAGAAGCCATTTTGGTATATAAGCAGTATATAAATCAAAATCATAGAATCATAGAATCATAGAGTTGGAAGAGACCACAAGGGCCATCGAGTCCAACCCCCTGCCAAGCAGGAAACACCATCATGATGAAACACCAACATGATGATGATTTCAGCATAAGATTGTACATGCAATGTTAAGCAAACCAGTGTTAACTGTGGGTCCTTTGTATGTCCCAATGCTCTTCCACCCAACTAACTTTGTTTGTTGTAAACAAGCCAGAATGTAAAAATATAATTTTAAGTTGCCTTGCAAATCATAGCTGTGTTAGCCATTGTTTCAGGGACTTATTAATGTGGCATGTTAACTGTAAAGCACTGAGTACCGCTGGCACCAGTCCCTGCTCCACTCCGTGACCAGAAAGCACGTCAGTATTTCTTCAGCAAAACTTTTTCTTTTATATCAGGTATGGGGATCCCTTTTACGTTTGAGGGCCACATTCTATTCTGGCAGCCTCCCAGGGGCCACACACCAGTGAAATCAGGAGCATTGTACAAAGTTTGCACCGTTCACTGTTGGCTGGTTTCCACACAGGGCTGGATTAAGACTTTTAGGGGCTCTAAGTACTTTTGGTTCCCCCATATATATCTAATCCAAAATATTTCATTCCAAAATTGTTTAAAATATCTTCCAGTAAAAAACCGGAGGCATTCCTTTTAGGTATAATCACAAACGGTATCCCTGACAATCAAAGGAAAGTATTCCTTTCTGCAATGACAGCTGCCAGTATGCTTATAGCAAAAAACTGGAAAGGGAGAAAAATTCCATCAATGAAAGAATGGCAAATTAAATTTTGTGAATATATAAATCTAGCAAGACTCACAGCATTCAAAAGGGGACAATCGGACCAGAAATTATTAAAAGAAGGGGGATGTGCTAAAGTGTATACGAAAAAACATTGTTCTGGAGTAAGCATATCGGTATGTAATGAATGATGCTTTACAGGGTTAAAGAAAAAGAAAAATGGCATAAAAAAGTATAAAAATAGAAGTAATCTACATTAGACACAACAATTTAGGAAGAGTAAAAATTTTGAGGTCTTATCTTAGAACAAAGGAAGGAAGTCAATATGTGTGTGTGTGTGTGTGTGTGTGTGTGTGTGTGTATGTAATAACTAGATTAGAATGAAGATATGGTTTTATTTATAGATGTATGCTTTTTCTTTTTCTTTTTTCTTTTTTTCTTTTTTTCTTTTCTGTTGTTGTTTTTCCTGTTCGTATAGTATTATTTTGGATTCAATGTTTGTAATTTTTGTTGTAATTCTGCATTGAATATATATGTGTGTGTGTGTGTGTGTGTGTGTGTGTGTGTGTGTATATATGTATATATATATTCCAAAATATAAGCAATAATAATCTGTAAAATAAATGTTTACCGTATTTTTTCAAAAGGGAAAAAAAAAACCCTACAGGAAGATGGAAAACAATGTTTATTTTTGTATACTTCCACTTTATTCATATTTAAATAATTTTTCCTCTACTTTTTCTAATCACAAAGTCGCTGATCAGATCCTCAAAACTAATCTTACATAACACATCTGCTTCTATACTTTGCAGAGGTAAGGAATCCAGCCTGCCTTATTGCATAGTTGTTCTGTTGGGTTTTTAAAAATAGACTTCAACTGAGAAAATGAACACTCAGCTGAGGAATTTGTGACCATTAATGTTAAAATTCCGGCAATGGTAAATTTCTGTGGTGCCCCCTTCCCTTGATGCCCTAAGTACATGTTTATTTTGCTTAATGATTAATCCATCCCTGTTTCCACACATGCTCGCCGTCTGCCCATAATGCCTCGTGTTTGCCTGGATGGAATTCAAGGGCAAAAGCAATAAGGGGCCTGATATTGCCATCACAGCTATTCTGTGGAGCAGCCTGCCTTTCCTGAGATTCCTAGTTTTTTTTAAAAAAAATAGTTTGATGGAATACTTGCTCTGTACGTCTTGATGGGCTACAAGCTGTGTAAGATTGGGTCTTCAATTAGATAACTTTAATTTAAAATACAGAACGTACTGGCACTGTTAGATATTTTCAGCACACCAGCCATCTTAGCTGAGAATAATCCAATAAATGATGTCGCCTCAATATGACCAAGTAGCTACCCAGCTTTGAAAATCTGTTCTACTTATATATTTTCATACTAAAGTACTGTACTGAAAAGTTGATGAGGGGGAATCGGGTTTTTCTCAACATTAGTCCTTTGCTCACAACAAAGGGAATTATATTTCACTTTGATCTCCTCTCTCTCTCCCCCCAGTAATCCATAGTAACCTCTTATTCTCTTTCCATTTTATTTTCATTTTATTCCATTTCTCACTTGATATTAAAGTCTCCCAGCCTTTAATGGTTTTCTTTCCCCTTTTAACAGAGCCCAGATGACTCTCAACTACCTTTCCCTATGACAACGCTTGTGTTCCTGTGGTGAAAATGTTCTTTTCATATGTATACTGGGGCAGGGAGGGTAATAAAAAGGTGTGAAGTGGCAGCTTCCATGACTCCCATCCCTTTTTTATTTCAAAGGGGATACAAATCACTTTTTCATACAGAGATCTGAAGAAGCATCGATTATTTCAGCAGACTCAGTCTGTCATCAGAAAGTGTGTAGACCCTTCATACCTGCCAACACCACAGGATTATTCTAGTTCATTTTCTAAAGTGATGCAATACCACTTAGGTCCCTCTCCCCTCACAAAAAAGAGAGATAAACACTGGGCTCCTTAAAATCTCATGTTTTATTCAATCGGAGCTAACTAATCATAATTGGAGATGTTGCTGTTATTCTCCAAGAGCTAGTTTTCTGTAGACTGATCATTTATTACTACTAAAAGTGGAAAAAGATTTCTGGCAGTGCAAACTAGGGAGGATGAATTTGGCCATTGCAGTTTCTCATTTCTTCCAATGTTAAGCTCAGTTTACCCCATTTGCAAAATAAAATAAAATAAAATAAAATAAAATAAAATAAAATAAAATAAAATAAAATTCTGCATGAAAATTGTACACATTTGCTTGCACATTTCTCCTAACACACAAATTCTGTACGCAATTTTGCTTACAAATCTTTGCAAGCCATTTCTGGAATATACTCCAGAAGCTTCAGGTTACAGACACTTCAGGTTACAGACTCTGTTAACCCAGAAATAGTCCCTCAAGTTAAGAACTTTGCTTCAGGATGAGAACAAAAATCGCACGGTGGCAGCGGGAGGCCCCATTAGCTAAAGTGTACCTTAGGTTAAGAACAGTTTCAGGTTAAGAATGGACCTCCAGAACAAATTAAGTTCTTAACCCGAGGTACCACTGTACTCATCCCCACCAATATATGCATTTTGGTACACATTTTTGCTTAGAGATCTGCACCACAAAATTCAGAGCAGTGTGAAATTTACACGATATTATTATTACATACCCTCCAAGTGTCCCAATTTTCCAGGGACAGTCCTGGAACTACAAAACACATCCCAGCTTCTGATTGGTAGCCGTTTCATACAGCAAACTATGTTATACCAACCTGCTCTTCAGGTAGACATCCTAGTATTTTGTTAATTTAACCTAGGCATAGGCAAACTCGGCCCTCCAGATGTTTTCAGACTACAGTTCCCATCATCCCTGACCACTGGTACTGTTAGCTAGGGGTGATGGGAGTTGTAGTCCCAAAACATCTGGAGGGCTGAGTTTGCCTATGCCTGATTTAACCCTATGTATTTATTGGACTTCCCCTGCATGTGAAGACAGACTCTGGCTGATTGAGCAAACAAAACCACAAATTTGGACTGGAGTTCCTAAGATGGTTGGATGGTGCCTTGTACGCCTCCATCTGGTGACTTCTGCTGTCTAACTGGTGCCCAATGTCTTGCTATGCTTTCATTTGGACCAGATCAGCAAGGCTGAGATGGGGGTCTTGTTCACTGGGCATCCCAGGACCTCCATGCACACTGCCAGGGTTGTGCGCACTCCATTGTCTCTCAAGACAGACAGCTGACAACATTTACCGTATTTTTCGCTCCATAAGATGCACCTGACCATAAGACGCACTTAGTTTTTAGAGGAGGAAAACAAGAAAAAATATTCTGAATGAAACAGTGGATGTATGATTTTTTGGGTGCCGGCTGTAGCCATGGACATGCTATGTGATCTGATGGTGAATTTGGGGTGACCCAATGCAAAAATCCTGAGGATCCATGGGTTTTTACCTCCCCCCTCCCAGTCCCTTATCTCTCTCCCGATCCCACCAATCAGCTGCTTTCTTTCAATACTCCCTTCCCTCTTGTTTGCCTTAGTGTCTTTTCCTTAGCGGGAGCAGTTTTTTGCTCCTCCTCTTCTTCTAATTTCTCTCCTTATTGCTTTAGTCTTCCTGTTTTTCCCCTTTGCAAGTTTGCTGTCTTTACCTCCCCCCTCCCAGGCAGCCTCCTTTATTGCTAGCATCCCTTATCTCCCTCCCCGATCGCTTGATGATTAGCGGCTTTGTTTCCACACCCACTTCCCTCTCTGGTTTTTTTGTGTTTTTTTAAAGCATGATCTGCTTTTTGCCCCTGGGCAATTCGGCTCCAGGGACCACGCATTTGCTCCATAAGACGCACAGACATTTCCCCTCACTTTTTAGGAAGAAAAAAGTGCGTCTTATGGAGCGAAAAATACGGTATTTATTTGAAATATTCCTGTCCCAGCTTTCAGTGGTGCAGTCTACAGGGCAGCTAACAAAGCTATCTAAAATACGATCCAGATAAAAAAAAAGCACACTGAAGCATATTTGTTCATGCCACCACAAGCATTTATGATAATGGCTGTTAGTAGCATACTGTCATGTGGAAACAAATCTTTATTCAGAGTAGAAACAAATCATTACTAGCTATAAAAAACAACAACCCTGAATATCACAGTCTTCTGAAAAATAGCTGTACCAGCTCATTCACAATAGTATGAAACTGCACTGCTGGTGGGTTCTATTACTTCATTTGGACTGCCTGAGCAATTTCTAACTGCTTTGGTTTGTGCTCATAAAGCACAGTGGGAATTTGTTCTGTGGCATGTAAAGCTATTAGAGTGATTTTTAATTAAGGCCTCACCAAATTTCTGTCTTCAGATCCAATTTTCAGATTGAAAACAGACGAAATACAATTGTTGTTGTTGTTGTTGTTGTTGTTGTTGTTGTTGTTGTTGTTGTTGTTGTTGTTATCTTGCCCTTCCTCCAAAAGGAGTCCTATCTCAGTCCTGTTGGATGTCACGGCTTTCCCCTAGATTCTGCTTTTATGCACAAATTATTCACCTGGCTTCTTCTCCAATCGGCATTAGCTATGAGAACAATCCCATCCAATCAAAGATGCCAGTATTGAGTGGGATGCTGTTACAATCATGCAGCCAGGTGTCACTGTATGGTGTTGCTACTGAGGATGCGTGAAATATGTAAGAGTGGGCAAGTGAAACAAACATTTTTGTCAGAAGGCTGAAAAATATTCAAAAATGTTCACCGAAAACAGTGAGTAGCTTCAGCTCACCCTGACTTCTAACCATAAGTAAAGAAGCCTGTTATGTTGTTGCTTAAAATAAGGAAACTTAATTTATATAGCTGCTAAGTCTCACTATGGAATCCCAGTGTAGGGAAAACAGGAAGGAAACCACTGCTTTTTTCAAAGATTGAAAGTCAATGGGGGGTGCTTTTGCTCTTAAGAATAAAAACTACTTCATCATTATCATTAAAGGAATAGACACCAACTCATTTTCAAGATAAGCTTGTGCTGAAATATTTTAGTAGAAATATTAACATTGTGCACCATTTTCTAATTTCAATATTTGCTATACACAGACCTTGCTATACAATATATGTTATCCGCAATTCTAGTAAAGGATTAAAATTCCTGTTTATTTAAGCAGTTCTACTAGTACAACAATAGCCTCTCTGGCAGAGCAGGATATTTCTGATTGATGATCTCTGTAAACTAGCTGTTTTAGCCACTGTCCTTATATTTATATCCCATTATCTAGGAGGATTTTCAAGTCAACTCAGCAATTCTTTTGTAAAAAGTACCCTCTAAAAATAATTAAGGTGCCTTGTCTTGTGCCTAGGGGCTTGTGCGTAACTTGGTTTTCCACCAAATGGTGGGAAAGGGATGCGGATGAGTCCTGACTCGGAAAACTGGAGGTAAAAGATGGCTTCTTTCTTCTTCTGTTTATGAAATAGAAGCTTAAGTTTTCACTCACATGTGTGCTTTGAGTTCCTATTTGTTGAAGTCCCTCCCACTCTGCGTTTGATAGAAGTGTACTAGCAATACATCTTGGTGCATTCAGAAATGGACAGTCAGAAAAGTTCTACAGAATTTCCCAAATGGCCTAAGCGAACCTGATTTCTGTTGCAAGGTCAAAAACATGTCATAAATGCCACATGGAGAGCAGGAGGAACCCAAATTTGCCCTTTAAGCAAATTTGAGTTAATACACTAAACATTATAAAAATAAAATGTTCTAAAGATTTTGGAGAAAACAGTTTGCTATGCTAAATCCTTTGAACTGTTGTTCATTCCTTCTGTTTTACTATTGCCGTTTGTGAGTTAGGTTTCAAGTGAAAAGAACACAACATTAAAATGGAAATACCATTTCTTTAGGGATATGGGTAGCACTGTGGTCTAAACCACTGAGCCTAGGGCTTGCTGATCAGAATGTCGGCAGTTCGAATCCCCACAACAGGGTGAGCTCCCATTGCTCACTCCCAGCTCCTGCCAACCTAGCAGTTCGGAAGCACGTCAAAGTACAAGTAGATAAATAGGTACCACTCCGGCGGGAAGGTAAACGGTGTTTCCGTGCACTGCTCTGGTTTGCCAGAAGCAGCTTAGTCATGCTGGCCACATGACCCGGAAGCTGTCTGCAGACAAATGCTGGCTCCCTCGGCCAGTAAAGCGAGATGAGCGTCGCAACCCCGGAGTCATCCGCAACTGGACTTAACGGTCAGGGGTCCCTTTACCTTCTAACGTTTCTTTATATCTATAATTCCCAAAATTGATTGTCTGATTGGAGTCTGGTTCCTGCTCATAGGAAGCTGATAACCAGTAAAACAACTTTCCTAGCAAAGACAAGGATTAGTGCTCAGATAATTTTTTTGAATGATTGGGTTTAAGATATTAGCTGTTTTTTCCAGGTCACGTTCAAGAAAATTGATGCCTGCTGTTCTAATGCCATGAACCACAGATATAAATCATGTAAAAGGTCAGACTAGCTCCACCATTACAAGGGTTGCATCCAGCTACTAGACTTGTGATTCTCTATGCCTGATCTACATCATGAGATTAGCTCATCCTGTGTAACAATTATATTTATTGTATTACTAGTTCATATTTCATTGCAGTGTTCAATGCATTATTTCAAATCCAAACTACACATTAGCTATTCCTAAATTGCATGTCAGGATCTATGTGAAAATTTCTACCTAGCTGGAAACCGAGCACCTTAAGAATCCAAGAAAAAGACAGCCAGTGAAGGTTACTAACACAACAAGGGTTTTGAAGAGAAAGTTAGTGAGGTGGAAAAGAAAGAAGGGTATAAAGAAGACACAAATGGAAGGAAATCCTGAGGACAACTGAAAGAAAAAGTGAAAGGCATCCAGATGCCTTAGGGCATCAGCAACTTTATAAATATTTATTCTTTATAAAAGAGGTATAAACGCACGATCTTTTGTGTGTGTATCTGGGTGATGTTATTGACCTTAAGAGATCTGTGTAAGCAATCAGGGATGGAGCCCTCCTGAGATGAAAGTACTGGGTGTTTTCAGGTTAAATCCTCATGATGCGTATTTTGAAATTTGGGGGATTGTTGAACTCCATTCTTTTCCTTATCCATATTAGTTGCCCTTGCCTATGAGGAATGTAAAATATAATCGAATTATAGAGCTGTAGAGTTGGAAGTGATCTTGCAATGCAGCAATCACAACTAAAGCATTCATGACAGATGACATCCAATCCTTGCTTTAAAACAGGGGTCAGCAAACTTTTTCAGCAGGGGGCTGGTCCACTGTCCCTCAGACCTTATGGGGGGCAGTGGATTATATTTTGAGAGAAATCCTATGCCCCACAAATAACCCAGAGATGCATTTTAAATAAAAGGACACATTCTACTCAAGTAAAAACACGCTGATTCCTGGACCGTCCGCGGGCCAGATTTAGAGGGTGATTGGGCCGGATCCAGCCCCCAGGCCTTAGTTTGCCTACCCATGCTTTAAAATATCCACTGAAGGTGAGCCCACCATCTTCCCTGGTAGTCAGTTCCACTGTTGAACAGCTCTTGCTGTCGGAAACTTTGTTCTCAGGTTTAGTCAGAATCTCCTTTCTTCTGACTTGAAGCCATTGGCTTGGGTCCTACCCTCCAGAGCAGTAGAAAACACAGCCCTTTAGGTACTTGAACATGGCTATGATATCTCCTCTCAGTCTCCTCTTATCTAGGCTAAACAAACCCAGCTCCCTCAACCATTCCTCATAAGGATTGGTTTCCAGACCTTTGAGCATCTTGGTTGCCCTCCTCTACAAATAATAATAATAATAATAATAATAATAATAATAATAATAATTTATTATTTATACCCTGCCCATCTGGCTGAGCTTCCCCAGGCACTCTGGGCAGCTCCCAATCAAGTGTTAAAAACAGTACAGCGTTAAATATTAAAAACTTCCCTGAACAGGGCTGCCTTAAGATGTCTTCTGAATGTCAGGTAGTTGTTTATCTCTTTGACATGTGATGGGAGGGCGTTCCACAGGGCAGGCGCCACTACCGAGAAGGCCCACTGTCTGGTTCCCTGTAGCCTCACTTCTCACAGTGAGGGAACTGCCAGAAGGCCCTCGGTGCTGGATCTCAGTGTCCGGGCTGAACGATGCATTCAGTGTCCGGGCTGAACCCAGAGATGCACATGTTCCACCTTGTCAATATCCTCTCAAATTATGGTGCCCGGAACTAGCCAGAGTATGCCAAATGTGGTCTAACCAAGGCAGAATAGAGTGGTACTTCCCTTGATTTGGATGTTATACTTCTGGTGATGCAGCCTGGAATAGTATTAACATTTTGCTGTTGCTTCACACTACTGTCTCCTCCCCATCTCTGCAACTTGTCAGTGAGAAAGTTAACCAGGTTCTTGCTTCTCAAGCCCAGAATTGGTGTGTGAGATGAGAGCATAGAATAGATTTTGCAGCTCTCGTGACACAGCATGGGTCCTGCTTTTGTGTGTCATGTTCCTCCAGGGGTTTGTAATCTGTACTGGGCGAACTTCTTCCTCTACTCTGTTCTATCAAGAAATTCCTCATCTTGCCTGATAACTGGAAGTGTGACTAGGATGGCCTCAAGTCTGTGCCTTATCTTCCAGCAGAGCAACCAGCTTGCATCTGCTGCAGGTATAGTTTTGCACATTCTCAGGCAGGAAGACAAACATGGCAGGGCTGTTGCAAGTCACTGCAGCAGCTCCCTCACCATCCAGTGTTCTGAAATGAACACTGAAGATCGTGAAAGATGCTGGGGATGAAAGTCATTAGCAAAGCGTGTTCTTCCTCATGGAGAGCACGGGTTGCGCTTGGGGATGACAAGACACCTCACTGCTGCTGGGGAAAAGAGTTTGGCCATCTTTAAACAGGGGCAGGCTGTTACTGGGGAGATTTATATGTTGCCATTTATTGATTGACAGCCCTGTTTGTTAAATGCAATGCACGCAGTGACGAGCTTCCTCTTTTCGCTGCATGCTTCGGATCACCCGCCCTCCCTTCCCTAATTTTAGGCTGTTTGCCTGACCTTGCTATGCCTGTCCTGGGGTCGTCTGCTTTGGGGCAGGGGCCCAGAAGGAATTTTGTCCATTTGGCTGATTGGTGTGTGCCATTTGGTTTTTGCCTACTGCATAGCAAATCGTCACAACTTGTAAGGTTGCGGTTAGGCATTGGTCTGGGAATTGGTTGGTGGAGGGGTATGGATTTGGCTGTGCCTGCCCCTCCAAAATGCTGCTGCTGCAAGAGTTTTCCATTAAAGGAACCCAGGGGCTCACCATGCTTTTGTCCGAAACCCCCTGGCAAGGGGCTAGGGCCACACAAGCCCCTGGGAGCATCCTGGGGAGAGGTGAGGCATGGTTCCCAGTCCTGTCTCTCTCCCCAGGTGACTTACCCTTTCTGACTTCGTGGGCGGTGCGAATGTCAGAGCTGTCCCCATGCGGGGTCAGTTAGTGCTACCAATGCCTAAGCAACCACTCACATTGCTGTAATTTGAATAAAGTTGTGGCCAAAATTATGCCAAAAACCTTAAACAAAAATTAAGTGTCAATTGTGTTCTTCTTTGGGGGGTGTCTTGGGCACCTCGACGCGCAAACAGCTATTTTATTACTAACATAGGTGAATGACCTTTCTGTTATTATTTTTTTAAAAAATGGGAATCTGCAAGGACTATAGTAAATATATGGGTGTGAATTCAGTTCTTCATGAATAATGCTCCAAAACCAATCATGATTTATTATTATTATTTATTGAATTTATATACCGCCCTATACTTGGAGGTCTCAGGATGGTTCACATAAAAATCACTCTGCTTTGGAGCCATTTTGGAGGAAATAAAGTGGGATCGTTCCAAAGTGCTCTGAAGTGAAGACATCAGATGGCTGGCTGCTTCATTTAGAAACCCCTTTATATTTTGCGTCTGTGTCTCTGAAACTGGCTAGAGTCATTTCTTCTTTTATCGAAGGTGGCTTCCAAGCAGTTAGAAGAATGAGGCAAGGGTCAATTTGACTGATAAAGGGGAAAGGTACACAAGCAACGTATGCATATTGGAACAAAAATATTGCCCACGACAAGGTCAATTGAGTTCTCTTAATATATAGCCTTGGCCTCTTCTGTAATGAATAAGTCATGTCCTGATACCTTCCCTGCACATTCAAAATTATACCTTAATAAATATGCTTGAGTTCTATATTTACAGTAATGGGATGCACTTACAGGAAGTGAACAGGTTCCCTCTTCTATGGAAAGACACTTGCTTTTGTGTCGTCTCCAAGTTGGCTTTTCTCCTGCTGTTGCTGCTAAATTACTGCAAGGGCCTCTGGGGTGGAGTGTGATATTGCCGCTAGCAATCACTGCCAAAGCCTACATGGCAACATCTCTGGCCCTTGCCTGCTCACTTGAATTTGCAAGTGTTTTTCACCTTGACCAAACACGTCAGCTCATAAAGTCTGTATGCATATGAGGGATTGCGTGCAAGGTTTCGAAACCAGCTTGGGGAGCTCTCGTCATCTCTTGTCTCCTCATTTGATCTGCCTTCGCGTTTGCCACTGTTGCTTCCTACGATATGCAGACTGCATAGATTAAGGGGGGGAGGACAAAAGAGATAGTTTCAATTACTTTCAAATAGAGCAGGACAAAAATTAAATTTTGCCAACTTTGCCATTGTCCGCCAGCTCTGACGCATTCCCTAGGGTTCCTGCATGTAAGACAAAGCTCCATTATGCAATTTGGATAGCCCTTTTGCCCTGGCAGCCCTATTATGTGACCCAGAAGAGCAGCAAAGGGCATCAGGTGTTGGGATACATTTGGCCAAATCTTGCAGCAGGCAGGGTAAGGGTTGGCATGGCAGTAGGGCCAGTATCAGTTCATCATTCCACTCGCCCAGTGCCGGTGGAATGGGATCCTCTGGAGATTGGACAGCACCAAACCAGTTCCATGTGAGTTGGCCAGTGCTGAACCCTGTTGTGGCGCAAGCCAAGCTGGTAGGCTCTGACTGGGTGACCGGGATGAGGATTCCAGCCAGGTGAGGACCATGACATGAGCTTGGGAGGGTGCCATGACCAAACTCCATCTCAGGCCCCTTAGAAGCCTCTCCTTTACTATGTTGATCTTGCCTGATGCCATTTCCAGCTTTAGACAGCTGTTCTTCTGCCTAATGAAAGGAAGCCATAATGTTCACTGAGGGCCAGGATGAGAAAACCCCAACCAACTGCCAATCAGGTTGAGAGAGCAACACTGTCCACTCCAACACTGCCAACCAGTAAGGTAAAGGTAAAGGACCCCTGGATGTTTAGGTCCAGTCAAAGGTGACTATGGGGTTACGGTGCTCATCTCACTTTCAGGTCAAGGGAGCTGGCGTTTGTCCACAGTCAGCTTTCTGGGTCATGTGGCCAGCATGACTAAACTGCTTCTGGTGCAACAGAACACCATGACTGAAGTCAGAGCGCACAAAAATGCCGTTCACCTTCCGTCATAGCAGTACCTATTTATCTGCTTGCACTGGTGTGCTTTCGAACTGCTAGGTTGGCAGGAGCTGGGACAGAGCAATGGGGGCTCACCCCATCATGGGGATTTGAACCGGCAGCCTTCCGATCAGCAAGCCCAAGAGTCTCAGTGGTTTAGACCACAGCACCACCTGCACTCAGTGAAGGCTCAATGCCCAATGCTGGGTGGGCGAGAAGCTAAAAGTGCAAAATGGCCCCAAACTCCAAAGGAGAAAACCTTATAAATGTTAATTACCCTACCTGCGGTGACCTACAAGAGAGTTTTTTCATGACATGGGCAGAACTCTGCTCCCATTTGCAGCTCATTGGGCCTTGTCCCACAGGGCAAAAAGGTCCTAGCATTCTTCTCTCCCCTCATAGTCCACCTTACTTGACCTTCACTGGCATATCATGAATTCAGAGGTCCTGATATGATTATACCTTCTTGCTTCTCTTCTCTTCCCTTCCATCTCTGTCCTTTTCATCATACTTCACTCTATATATCCTCTTACTGTATCTTCATTCTCAGCCTTTTTGCCTACTCTGTACCCTCCCAGTAATCATATTTCCGCTTGGATCCCTGCTCATTAGTTGTAACGGAAATGAAGCTATCCTTGCTGTAGAACGTAGAAACTAAGTTGTAGAGAATATCCTGTTATAAAAGTCAGTGATACCTGCACCTTCCTTTATGGTAAATGTCAAGAGATAAGAACTACCTTTTTGCTAATTTGAACAAATTAGATGAAGTAGGGGAAAGGGACTTTGGCTTATTACACAGAGCCAAGAGTTGGGGTCAGGCAGAAATACAGGAAATAATAATAAATTTTCATTCTAATGGAGTAACAGGAAGTCATTTTTCTACAGTAGTTTGTTTTTCTTTCTGTTTCATGTTTTGGCTTTTTGACAGCAGCCAAGAATTTCAGCTCCTTAAATTGGATTGCAGTTTCTTCCAATATGATTCACTTTTCCTTGTAAAACATTTCCTCTGTTTTTAGAATAATTTGAAGTGCATTTATAAAAAAAAAATGCCCTGAAGGAAACCTAGGCCCAAGATGCCTATTGTGAAATCCATGCAAAATAATTTCAGTGGTAGTCAGATCCCTTGCCATTTTGATGACTCCTTACAGTCAGAGAAGCTAGAAGGCAATCAAACCTAGGGAGGGAAATAAAATTGGGGGGCAGGGGGATATTTGTGTGTGTGTTTGTGTCTGTGTATAGTATGACAGTACAGAATAACAGTGAAAAGGATGCAAACAGATTTTCATTTGCATGTCTTAATTCATTATTTTGCAGTGAAGTAGTTGCAGGAACTGTGCTTCTAAAGTACTGACCTGATCCTTATGATTTTTACATGAAATTTATGTTTGCCCTACCCTTGTCCAACAAAGAGGTTGATCCCCCTCTAAAGGATGTAGGCAACCGGTATTAATGTTCATCCTGCTATGCTCAAAGTCTGTGGCAGTGGATGGATTTGCTGAACTAAACGAGACAGCCTTTGGCTAATGCATTTGAGTAATTTTGCCTGTGAGTAATATACTGCAAGCACATTGTGTCTACTGTTATGAAGCTCCCTTTTAGACCATATTGCAATGCTACAGCATGCTCTCTCCCTGTGCTTTTGTTTTAAACAGAATTATTTAGGCCATTCATGTGAAATTAAATCATTCTGAGAGCCTCCAGAGTGATGGCTAACTCTCCTGCCAGCAGCTGTAGCTTGGCCTTCCAAAGCTGACGCCGTGGTGGCAGCAATTACTGGCCATCTCTGCTCACATGCATTGCATTTGCTAGTGTTTTCCCTTTGATCAAACATGTCAAGCTTTTAATTCATGTATAATCACTGGATGCACTAAGTGCCAGACCATCTTGTTTTATCATCTTTTACATCTGCTGCTGTTCTCATAGCACACCAGTGAAATCTTCTCAACCTTCATCCAATGGTGAAGGGAATGCTCAGTTGAAAATGGGGCATCATCCATCCTATTACAGCTTGGACCATAACTCTGACTAAGATTGTCCAGTGGGGCTCTGGCCTCATTGTTTTTCATTTTCCTAGTCTGCAGGACTCTGATTGTTAAAACTCAGAAACGTTTCCAAAACAGCTTTCAATGTGGTGACAGAATATAGCAGGGGAGAGAAGTCAGAAGGGGGATATGAGTAGAGATGGGTGGATGGATATAAGAACTTAAGAAATGCTCTCCTGTATCAGGCCAAAAACTCTGTTGCAGATATTAATATTGTTTTGAATAATAAAAATATTATTCAAACTTTTACTGGTAGAACTTTCTTCATAACAGAATTAAAACATCAAATGTACATCAAAAATATCCATACAATGTCTTGTGATGTCCAGCACAGGCTCAGCACCTTAGAAAATATAAAATAATCTAAACAGACCTGGAAGCAGAGAACTATCTCTTCCCACAGCCTACTTTCCAGCCTCAGGCTGTTTCCTTTCCCTTCAGGAGAGCTTCATTTACAGTACATCTTCACTCATAGAATCATAGAATCATAGAATCATAGAGTTGGAAGAGACCACAAGGGCCATCGAGTCCAACCCCCTGCCAAGCAGGAAAAACCATCAGAGCACTCCTGACATATGGTTGTCAAGCCTCTGCTTAAAGACCTCCAAAGAAGGAGACTCCACCACACTCCTTGGCAGCAAATTCCACTGTCGAACAGCTCTTACTGTCAGGAAGTTCTTCTTAATGTTTACGTGGAATTTTCTTTCTTGTAGTTTGGAACCATTGCTCCGTGTCCGCTTCTCTGGAGCAGCAGAAAACAACCTTTCTCCCTCCTCTATGTGACATCCTTTTATATATATGAACATGACTATCATATCACCCCTTAACCTCCTCTTCTCCAGGCTAAACATGCCCAGCTCCCTTAGCCGTTCCTCATAAGGCATCGTTTCCAGGCCTTTGACCATTTTGGTTGCCCTCCTCTGGACACGTTCCAGTTTGTCAGTGTCCTTCTTGAACTGTGGTGCCCAGAACTGGACACAGTACTCCAGGTGAGGTCTGACCAGAGCAGAATACAGTGGCACTATTACTTACATGGAGGCACTATTACTTCCACTATTACACTCCAAACTCCATGAAGTTTGGGAGACAAAATACTCAAAGGCTTCAAAATGGAGATTTGCAACCCAATACCTTCATCATGTGATCTAAGGTTACAACACTCATATGTTAGCTACCAGAGAACAACAATCAGTCAGTTAATTATCAACTCAGCAAGAGCTCATGGAAAATCCCCATGTTACACCTTTTCACCAATACACATTTAGGCATTCTCATTTCAGTGTCAATTAAACTATTATAGTTAACAGGCTCATCTGGCCCAGCATGCTGTTCTTACAGTGGACAACCAGATGCCTATGGGAAGCCAGAAAGCAGGACCTTGTAATAGCCAAATAGCCAAATAGACAGCCCCTCTGCCCAATTTAGAATTGTGCCTTTCCATATTGTATGCTTTTTCTCTGTATTCCTGTATCCTTTTGCTTTTCAACTAACAATAGCAGCACCATTATTAATAAGTGAATGGAGCATGTAGCACTCGTTCATAGGGTCCCTTACCACATTAACAGAGTTTAGGAATGCATACCGGTGTAAAGCAGAGGCTGGTATAGATTGAATTAGGTTGCCCAGAGCCAGCTGGAAGGTGATTGAAGATGACACCTTGATAAAGATCATGGGAGTTCCTTAGGTAGAAAAGAACTCCAAATATGGGGTGTCCAATTGGGTGGCCAGGTGAAGAGACACAAGCTATTCACATGTTGCTCATTCTGATCAGGTCATGGAAATGTGACGGGGTGTCAAATTCTCACTGTACCTTGTGCCTTCCTGTCCTACCCAAGACAGGACTCCCATTCCACACTGCTTACCAGAGGTCTAAGAGGACAACAAACAAGGCCCTATCCATCCATGATCAGGAGGGAATTAATGAAAAGGCCCTTTTTTGACAGCGGAGAGGATCTTTTCCAGTGCTATTGCATTATCTTTGCTGCAGCCTGGGGGCTGCAGGAACAGTGCCAGATTTACGTATAAGCTAAACAAGCTATGGCTTAGGGTCCAATCTCTTGGGGGGCCCTAAAAAATTTAAAGGAAAAAAACCACTGCATGTACATTTCCCAAATATAAGATAACAAATAAAATAAAACCTACATACAACAACAGTTTTTTGTGTAGTGTCGGCTCCTACTTGTTATGTGCAAATGGCTTTAGATACCTATTAGGTCCATAAATTACCATATAGCAAGGATGTCCAACAGGTCAGTTGGGATCTACTGGTAGATTCCCGTGATGGTTTGGTAGATTGCGGTCGATCTCTGGCTCCCTTTCCTCTGCGGCAGTAAATCTGACTCCTACCCTGCCTCCTCGTCCCATCCTCCATTGTTGTTTGAATTGTATTCTCCCCTCAATGGAACTCCCTTCCCCCCAAAAGTCTGCACCTTAACCCCCCAAAAACGTGGCTTTCCTCCTCCCCAAAAAGCTCAAGAACTTTGAGCTGAACCCCTAAAAAAGGGGGTAGATCACTGCCAGATTTTAATTCTGAAAGTAGATTGCAGTCTCTTGGGAGTTGGCTACCTCTGCCATATAGCATATATTCAACACAAAAAACAGTGACAATTTGTTGTTGACAAAGGACAGCTGGACATATAAAGGGCCCCATTACCTTCAGTAGCGTAGGGCCTCATCAAACTTAAATCCAGCCATGAGGGTAGAGGGTATAATTTGTGGCCAGAGGAGTGCAAGACCCATGGAAAAAAGAGGAGGAGGGGTTCCTGGGCATGCAAGCTTCATTGGACACATTCAGGGATCATAGAAACTGAAGTTGTTCAAAATCAAGCAAATCTGTCAACAGCATCTTGGCAGGGGCTTGAGTCTTTCTGACATGGCTGCTAAAAGGACTGGGAAAAGCAAACATTGCAATTTCCACATCCAACTGGTCCCCTCTCTCCCAAGACAAAGAAACAGCTCCTAACTTGTGAATGGCAAAATTTACAAATAAAGGGCCTCTACTTGAATTTCATCATGAATGGAAAATGTTTTTTTGGCTTGCATATGGTGTGTTTCAACTTTTTTTTTTTTATTAAAAAAAAAAAGCCTTGATTTGTTCAGCTCTCAGCACAGATTGAAGTGTGGAATGAAGAAGTAAAGAGCAGTTCTCCAGAGAGATCAAGGTTGCCAGGTCTGTTCTGTACTGGAGGAGAAATAAGGGGGGGGGGAGTACACATTGGAATAGACTGTTCTGACCTTTGCAGCTCCCTCTGTAAGTGGCTCCTTAGACATTTGAGATAATGTTTGTGAAAGTCTGTCGCTATTGAAAATCCCATTAGGCCTTTTCCTCTTTACTAACCTATGGATTAAAGAACAAGGTGGTCTTGCTACATTAATTACACAGAATCAAACACAGTTACAGAAAGAAAGCCAGCTTTAGAACCCAAAGGGCACACCTTCTGCCTGTTCCACAGTGGCAGGAATCAGGAGGAAGACAAATAGGAGAAAATATACATTACATCTTCTTTTGTCAGACAGTTCCATGAAGCATTCATTCATCTATTATATATCCTCCCAACATTTCTCTGATGGAAATAGGGATGCCCCATTCCATAATGACAATTTTACTATTTATACCCCACACATCTTACTGGGTTGCTCCAGCTACTCTGGGCAGCTTCCAATATATATAAAATGTTGTTGTTTAGTCATTTAGTTGTGTCTGACTCTTCATGACCCTATGGACCAGAGCATGCCAGGCACTCCTGTCTTCCACTGCCTCCCGCAGATTGGTCAAACTCATGCTGGTAGCTTCGAGAACACTGTCCAACCATCTTGTACTCTGTCATCCCCTTCTCCTTGTGCCCTCAATCTTTCCCAACATCAGGGTCTTTTCCAGGGAGTCTTCTCTTCTCACGAGGTGGCCAAGTTATTGGAGCCTCAGTTTCAGGATCTGTCCTTCCAGTGAGCACTCAGGGCTGATTTCCTTAAGAATGGATAGAAGGCTCTCGCCGTCCCTATGTGAAGGGTATTCCATTAAAGGAATCCAGGGACTTGATGGTTTGGTCAACCCCTGAGAGGGGGTTGTGCCCATGCCTGAGTGCAGGGGGAAATTTGGGTGGCGGAGTTAGCCCGTTCCCAGCTTTCCGCTTACCCAGGTGTTCACCCTTGGCTGACGTATACTGGAACCCTTGGTCAGCGCTACCTGCATGGCAGGGAGCTGGTCGAACCAGAGCCTATGCAACTAGTCACTTTCTGTAATCAATAAATTTGTGACCTAAATTCTGCCAAAAACCAAAACCAAAATTTGAGTCAAGTGTGAATTTATTTAGGGGGGAGGTTTCTGGTTCTGAACACACAAATAGATAGATGATAGATAGATAGATAGATAGATAGATAGATAGATAGATATAGATAGATATGAAAACAATATGTAGTGTGGGTGTATGTTATAGTTTGCTGTTATCCCAAAGGCAACGGTCTAGTACAGCTTGTTAAATTGTTATCGCTAGCTTGTGATTCTGCCTTTCATGGCTGAAAGAAGTCTGAGAGCAACCAGCTGGGGAAAGCCATGCCCAGAAAATGGGTCAAGGACTCCAACCACTAGGCACAGTCAGTTGTCCAGTTTTAAGTCTCATCGCAGCTGGATCATACGATAAGGTGGTTTTGTTCCTATACAATTAGAGTGTGAAAAATAGCACAGTATAGTCAATGTCGTGGAGGAAGGCTGTATCTTCTGTGACCTGAAATCCTTTAATAAATGGTCACAATGGTAATCTACTATCTTGCCTCTGGCCATGGTCAGCCTGTTATTGATTGGTAGAATGTGGCTGAATCTCAGAAAAAGCAGAATATAGAAAAATACAGATAGTGTACAGTGCAGTCCTTTGATGTCTACCCAGAAGTAAATCAAGCTGCAATCCTAAACAGATTTTGTAGGGAGGAAGATCTAGTTAAAACCTCAGAGCTGAGTTCTAAGTATTGTTCTATTAGTTTATATCCCACCATTCTATGATGAAATAAGAAGTCATGGTGGCTTACAAATAAAAACAGATAAATCACAAGAAAAAAAGAGAAATAAATAAACCTGACAATAAAATAGGAGGAAATTGGCTTCTTAAAACAGAACCATGAAAACCATATCAACAATGGAATCTGGGTCAGCAGAGTAATAGAATGGTACCATAATGTTTTACATTTACAATTTACCGTACACTTCCTGGCAGAAACCATTGAAGCTACCAAGACTGTACGGATTGTGAAGTGATTTCCTTTAGACAAATTAACATTATAGAGAATGCAATTTAAAAGCCATTTAAATGTGTAGATTATTTTGCGTTGCAATATATGATCACCAGCATGTAGAATATTTTCCCCCAAATAATTAAGACTACTTCACAGAGCGTTCTGTAGAGAATGGTGACATCCTAATGTTACACAGCAAAAACAGATTATTTGAAAATTGAATCTAATTGGACTGTAATTCACATTCATTAAAAGACCCGACATTTTTCAAATGAATGAAACTATGCAATAAAAATCAATTCACTGTACAACAGTTACATATTACTAACCCACAGTTAAAATGCAATCATTTAAAAGTGAGACACACTAATCCGCCACTAATAATTCCATTAACCCAGACAACACTCTTTCACATTGAGAGGGAAATCACAGGGGAAGAAAAACCTAAACCCTTTTTGCTCTTTTGCACTGCACAAGGTATGTTGGAAGTCAGTAATTGCTGCCTAGATCTGTAAAAACAAGAGCCGACTGACAATATTTGTTAAGAAGGTGCAACAGGACAGAATCAAACATTTATTTTGCCACGATGGTACTTGACCCCAGCCATGGACAACCTGACCTAAAATTACAAGATTTCTTTCCATTTATTAGCAGCTTGAAAACTACAGTTATAGGAAGACGAATGCTTATGTGCCTGAGCTGTATTTATGAATGTAATACCCTTTGTAAAAAGAACAATCTCTCTCACACACTGCTGAGACTTAGGCCACATTAGTACCATACATTTAAAGCACCGTGAAACCACTTTAAACACCCATGGCTTCCCCCAAAGAGTTCTAGGAGCTGTAATTTGTTAAAGGTACTGCTAGTTGTTAGGATACCCCATTCACTTTCCAGAACTACAATCCCCAGAGTTCCCCGTGAAGAGAGATTGATTGTTAAACCACTCTGAGAAATGCAACTCTGTGAGGGGAATGGGACCTCCTAACACTCTCTCAGCACCCTTAATCTGTTGCTCCCAGAATTCTTTGGGGGAAGCCAATACCGTTTAAAATGGTACCAGATCGCCTTAAATGTATGGCATGATTCTACCCTCACTAAGGGTGAAATCCTACTGTATGTATACTTATGCACGTCATAAGTCACAGTAAATACTTTGAAACTTCCCTGTGAACAAACCTGAGCAGGAATGGCCAGGGATTTAATGAACTGGGGGATAATGTACAATTGATGATAATACAAAATTGTGTGTGTGTATACACAGTGCTTTAAAAAAAAAAAAATGTTTAGTGGTACTCTGATTTTCCTATCCTAATAATAATAATAATATGTAATAATAATAATAATAATAATAATATATTTATACCCCACCCATCTGGCTGGGTTTCCCCAGCCACTCTGCGCGGCTCCCAACCGAATATTAAAAAACACAATACAGCATTAAAAATTCGCTAAACAGGGCTGGCTTCAGATGTCTTCTAAATGACAGATAGTTTTTTATTTCTTTGGCATCTGATGGGAGGGCATTTCACAGGACAGGCACCACTACCAAGAAGGCCCTCTGCCTGGTGCCCTGTAACTTCACTTCTCGCAGTGAGGGAACTGCCAGAAGGCTTAACGTTGGAGATGAAGGTCTGGGGTGAACAATATTGAAATACTGCCCCTGAATGAGGTCAAACTTAGATACACAAAAAGGCTGGGGATACTGTATGCATACCCCTGCGTCCTTCCAGAAAAAGTTCTCTCTCTCTCTCTCTCTCTCTCTCTCTGTGTATATATAATAACTATTATTAAGAACCTCCCCAAGGCTAGCTGTGGTTTACCTTTCTGTTCTAAGTAACAAGCTACATTTTGTTGCCCTGCACCTGGGAAAGGAACACGCTAAACCCGTTCAAAACAACATAAACTTTTTATGAGCAACATCTGTACAGTAGATGCAGCACACCTGAGACTAGCAAATGTCAACAGTTTTTGGAAACCTCTCTGTTCCCCAGTGTGTAAAAGAGCACAGTAATTGGACTGCCAGAAAGGAATTCATTTGAACATTCAGCAAGAGAGCAAAACAATTGTAAAGAAAAGTTCTCTTGTCATATCGTCAAATGCCCACGCTACCTTTTCCACCAATGGAATTTAAAGAGGCCTTGCCTTAGGACAGATTCCTGGATGCTTCTGCTATTCTGTATCTCCTACAGCTTTCCCAACCCAGACACATTAAAGAATTGGAAACTGCACTAATCACAACCTTTAGTTTAGGTCATTATTCAGCACTTCAGAAAATATCTCAGTTAGGCCAGAGACACTTGGGCCCTGGCTGACCAATATGTATTGAGGTCCAAATCTGAATTCTGCTAAAGAAAAACAAAGCTTCATGTCTCTTCCAGTCAGTATTCTGAGGAAAACGTTCTTGTAACTTTTTCTAAGTACAGTGGTACCTCAGGTTACATGTGCTTCAGGTTACATGTGCTTCAGGTTACAGACTCCGCTAACCCAGAAATAGTGCTTCAGGTTAAGAACTTTGCTTCAGGATGAGAACAGAAATCATGCTCCGGCAGCACAGCAGCAGCAGGAGGAGGAGGCCCCATTAGCAAAAGTGGTGCTTCAGGTTAAGAACAGTTCCAGGTTAAGTACGGACCTCTGGAATGAATTAAGTACTTACCCCGAGGTAGCACTGTAGAAGTTTCCAAACATATTATTATTATTATTAGTTAAATTTCTATACTGTCCTTCATCCAATGATCACAGGGTGGTTTACCCTAAAAAACACAAAAATACATACCACAGTAACAAACAAAAATAATACCCCCTATAATAATATTAGCTAATATAAATAATTAGCTAATATAAATAATGTTAGCTATAATGCAAATATTAACGACTTAGACCTACAATTGGATATAGGGTTGCCATAATGTTCAGGAATTTCCTGGACATAGACAGAATACCGCAGTTGGAAGCAGTGTCTGGGTGGACATTGCTAAAATGTCGGGGAAAATCCAGGTGACCCATGTTGGCAGTGTCTTCCTTGGCGATTTTGCCAACCCTATTTAAGACACATAAAATACATTGCCATTTTGACAAAGCTGCCCTAGATCTTATAGGATTTCACTGAGGGGGAAATAGGATTACAGGGCCCAAAAAAATTGTGCTATTAATAAAACGGATTAATAAAATGGATTTGTTTGCAGACATGAAAAACTTCACTCGGCTGCAAATTTAATAAAGATGTATAGTTATCAACAATGATGTGATCCTTTCACTTCCCTTTTCTTCAAAATTTTGGGCTCCTACAACCCAAGCACCAAACAGGGTGCAAACACTCCCAAAAGGATCCATTTTAATGTTTCTTCCCCCAGCATGTCACCTCTGTGTTTGGTGTGCTGCTGTTACTTCTTCTGTGTGAATAAAGCTTACCAAATTCTAGAAAAGTAAGTCTGTCCGTCAGTGTATCTATACCATTTAAAGCTTTTTTTTTTTTTTTTTTTTTTTGGGCAGACCAGCTCTCAGGTGTTTCCTCCTAGAATCCTCTCACTTCAGGAACCATGCTCCCTTGTAAAAAGGGCAGAGGTGGAGGTAAATGCACCCCACTTTAAAACCTGGAATAATGGGGAAAAGATATAGTCCAGTTACTAAGCAGTCTTCTTTCTTCTCTTCTTTGGCGATCACTCGTAGCCGAGTAAGACTGTCTTCCATAAACATGGTTTTAACAATGAGTCCATAAGTGACTGCGGAGGCCAACTCTGGATCCACACATCCTTCCACAGTGGGGACATTGGTTTCTGGGCGGGAGTTGATCACGGTTGATCACGGTGTGGATTTGCCAAGCATGCCTTCCTCTTAGCACGTTTCTCCCTTGTGTCCTGAGTTTGAGTGTCGTCAAAGCCCATGACACCTTTGGTGAATGCTGTTTTCCAACTGGAGCGCTCACAGGCCAGTGTTTCCCAGTTGTCAGTGTTTATACTACATTTTTTGAGATTTGCCTTGAGACAGTCTTTAAACCTCTTTTGTTGACCATCAGCATTATGCTTTCCATTTGGGAATAGAATAGTTGCTTTGGAAGACGATTATCAGGCATCTACACAACATGACCAGTCCAACGAAGTTGATGTTGAAGAATCATTGCTTCAACACTGGTGATCTTTGCTTCTTCCAGTACACTGATATTAGTTCGCCTGTCTTCCCAAGTGTGTAAAATTTTTCAGAGACACTGTTGATGGAATCTTTCAAGGAGTTGGAGATGGCATTTATAGGTGGTCCATGTTTCACAAGCATATAGCATTGGTAGTACAATAGCTTTGTAAACAAGCATTTTGGTTTCCCTGTGAATGTCCCGGTATAGCTTTCATGTTGCTCAATTAGATAACTAGGCATACCTAGGCAGCAACAACAATAACATAAATGAATGGCAACAAACAAGTATGAACCAACATGGAAGGTGACTGGAAATATTTTAGACATTTCATTCTAGAACACGGACGGCATCAATGAGATTTATGCTGGATGTGCATTGCATTTCTGTCAGGGTGACCTTTTAAGCAATTAAGTTCTGTGAACTATAATCACAGTAATTCTAACCTTCCTTCTGTGCTTATTATAATACAGTGGTTTTGCTCTCGAAAGCATTAGAAAACATTAGCTAATTCAGTGTTTCACAAAGTGTGGAACACACCTCCTGTGGGCGCAAATGATACATAGGAGCAGGAATCCTTTGAGAACGTGACATTTCAGCTCACTTTTTTTAAAAAACAAAAACAAAAAACAAAACAAGACTGCCAGGGTCTGTAAAAGATTGCTGTAGCACTTCTGCTAAAGTGGTCATTATGCTGATAAAGGTGTTTAAAGGGCTAGAACTTCAGATTTTATCAATGGATGTCTTTCCAGTTCAATAGGCTAAAGGTTTTATGCTAAGACATATGCCACAAGGCTTTTAAAAATCACGCAGTGGTACCTCAGTCTACGAACAGCCCTGTTAACAAACTATCCGAGATACAAACTCCGCAAAACCGGAAGTAGCTGTTCTGGTTAGCGAACTTTGCCTTGGAAGCTGAACGGAAGCCGAATGGTGGAAGGGCACCAGTGGCGGGAGGCCTCATTAGGGAAAGCACGCCTTGGTTTAAGAACACTTTGGTTTAAGAACAGACTTCCAGAACGGATTAAGTTCGTAAACCGAGGTACCACTGTATATCAAACCAGCCTTTGAAGGCGAAGGACATCTTCTTCTTAGCTGTTTCCAAAATGTTGTTCATTTTTGTTGGGGTGGTTGGTTAGCAGTTTGGGAAACAGTGACCGGATATCATATTATTTCATATCTGTGATATGATAATATCAACACATCCACTGCCCTAATGTGGTTTCTAGCAACTGGTCTTCAGAAGCATACTGCCTCCAACCATGGACACAGAGCCTAGCCATCAGATCTAGGAAAGTCCAAAATATTTGCTAATACTTTTTTAAAGCCATCCAACTTAGTGGCCAACATTGCCTTCTGTGGGATTGAATTCCATAATTTAACTCAGTATTTTCTTATGTCTGTCCTGAATCTTTCAACATTCAGTTTCATTGGATGTCCATGACTTCTAGGGTTACAAGTGAGGGAGAAAAAGCTTTTCTTGATCCCCTTTCTTCATGCCATGTATAATTCTACCAGGTTGCCTCTGATCTGCTTGATCACTTTGGTTGCCCCTTTCTGAACCTGAAAATATACTTTTTGAGGTGAAGTGACCTGGCCTGTACATATCCAAACTATTCAAATGAACCAAACAAGTGAAATATTTCTGTTTTCCACCCAACTGAAGAATGGAAATTCCTATTTGCTCCATCTCAGAAATGGCTGGCTCTGCTACACTAGTCATGCCTGCGAGCGCTCCAATTGGAGAACAACCTTTACCAGAGGTGTCATGGGCTTTGAAAACACTCGTACTCAGGACGCAAGGGAGAAACATGCTAAGAGGAAGGCACGCTTGGCAAATCCACACCATGATCAACTCTTGCCCAGAAACCGATGTCCTCACTGTGGAAGGATGTGTGGATCCAGAATTGGCCTCCACAGTCACTTACGGACTCATTGTTAAAACTGTGTTTATGGAAGACAGTCTTACTCGGCCACAAGTGATCGCCAAAGAAGGAAGAAGAAGAAGAAGAAGAAGAAGAAGAAGAAGAAGAAGAAGAAGAAGAAGAAGAAGAAGGGTCATCTGGTGGATGGCAGAGCAGCTGCCCATCCAAAAAAATGTCGGTTTTGCCATATTAAGTGACCACTTTGCTTGGTCACACAATGTTACAATGGAGCTTCCCAGATATTGTTGGACTCCAACTCCCATAAGCCCCCACCTTTCTGGCCAATGTTCAGGGATGGCAGGACAACATCTGGATTTCTACAGGTTAGCCACCCGTGGCATTTATGATGCCAAGGTCATTGATGCCCCAAATATTATTTGACTATATATGTCTTTAGGCAGAAATGGGATCCTCCTTAATGAGGGTCCTGGTTGCGCACGGGCCCCTAAGCCACCCCCACTGGGAGAGTTGTTGCCAGGCGTGGCCCAAGCCTTAACCGTTGGGCCGCAGGATCGTGCCGGGCTGTTTGGGCCAATCGGGGCAGTTGGCGCGATTTCTGGGGCCTAGAAATGCAGCAGCGCGGCGTAACTGGGGGAACTTGCATCACGCTGCCGAACACCCTCCCTAATTTTAGGTCTGCTGCTTAGGCCTCACTTTGGATTGGGTCACCTGCTTTGGCGCAGGGGATGTGTAGGATTTTTCCATTTGGCAGATTGGATGTAGACACTGTTAGGGTGTGAAACCTAAGACGCTGGCAAGTTAGCAATGTCATGTGACTTTAAGTAGTCAAGCTCGTTAAGTTGTTAAGTTGCTCAGTATATAAAGAGTGTTTGTTTTCTCTGCCTGTGGGGCGTGAAGCAAAAATGTCTGAAAGCTCCGGAGGTGTTTCTGTTATCTTTCTGCAATAAACCTGTCTTTGGAAAGACAGGCTTCCCTGTGTCGTTATTTCTTTGCTGCTGAGACTCTGAAGCTTGTACTGCAACAAGAATCTCTGCACTGGACTTAATTAATGCTCTGCAAAGAGAACTGTTGCTGGTTGCGCAGCGGAAGCGTTTACTGGACCAGTACACAGACTCTCTTAGACACTTGGTTTTTGCCTACCCCCTTACAAAGTTGTGACGATTGCTAAGGGGGTAGGCAAAAACCAAGTGTCTACATCCAATCTGCCAAATGGAAAAATCGTCACAACTTTGTAAGGTTTGGTAGTTAGGCACTGGCTTATTGAAGTGTGTGGGAGGGGAGGTGCAGCCATCACCTGCCCCTCCATGAATAAGGGTATTCCGGTAAAGGAATCTGGGGGTCCTGGATCTCATCCGAAGTCCGCTTGAGGGGCTAGGGCCATGCCAGGACCACAGGAACCCTGGGGTGATCATCACTGATCTTCATCGATGTTGCTCCCTCGTTTGGTGTTTACCCTTTCAGACTTCCAGACAGAGAGGCAGGAGTCAGTTATAGTCTGTTGCCAATGCCTAAGCCAACACCGCTCACTTTGCTGTAATCAATAAAGTTGTGGCCTAAATTTTGCCCAATAACTTAAACTAAAATTACGTGTCAGTGGGAAGTTACTTCAAAGGAAAGGGCTTGGGGGCCTCGGTGCGCAATTCAAGTTTTTCTGCCTCCTAGAAAAAGGATCTCAGGCAACAGAGGATTGGGTAACAACAAAAGCAGAGAGCACTACAGTGTGTTTAAAGGGAATGGTTAATTGAATATTTACAAGTCTGAACTGATCTAGCGCACAGATTGTAACCAAATTATACAGAATGGCATTGATTTTTGTGAAACTTGTCCTCGTGTAATGTATTTAGGAGTGTAGGGACAGTCTCTAATACGGATTCAGCCAATATTCATTTCAAACTGAAAGGAAAATGATTTCATTTTTGTACAGTGAGGTTTGTTGAATTTATTTATGCCAAAATGAACTAGCAACATATCTTAAATTGTGCAAGAGCCAGGCATTTTACATTCATAGCCTATTGATACAGTACTCCACTGCATTTATGTTTTTTTCTTTCCTTCTTTTGGTTTAGTTTCTTTCATCAGGTTTTCCCTTTATTTGGTAGGATTTGTTTTCATTTCCCTTCCACTTGAAAAGCCAAATAATGCCTGCAGTTTGAAATGCTTTGAAATTCTCTCTTGAAGTCTGGGACTTGAAATACGTAAGCAGATTTTCCTTTTTCTTTTTTTTTATGCAGTTCAAACTGTGTTTCAGACAGTGTTCCTTTTAGGAGTGTAAATACTTTGCAAACAATTGGAAACAAACGTTGGCGAGTTGGAAGAAATTTGTGGAGGGCTCTTCACATCTTTGAGAGCTTCTGTTGTTTTGGTTTATCCAAAAGGGAGAGAGAGAAAGAATGAATAATGTGCTATGTTTAGTCATGGATTGGAACATGGACAAAACAGCTACTCCAAGGGACAAGTCATTTTCCATTATAGGACTGGATTAGGATATTTCTTGCCTCAGAATCAGATTGTAGCCCCAGTGTACTAATAAAGAGTACAGCATTACCCATTATATCAAAAATATAGAGCACCATTTCCAAAATCACTATACCTTAAAATTGCTAAATCCTGGGATTGAACAAAGTGGAATATCAGTAAGAAGGATACTGTTTCCTCTCAGTATCTGCTTGTGCATTTCCTAGAGGTATCACTTTGGCTGTTGCTGATACAGTGGTACCTTGGTTCTTAAACTTAATCCGTTCTGGAAGTCTGTTCCAAAACCAAAGCGTTCTAAAACCAAGGCATGCTTTCCCATAGAAAGTATTGCAAACGATCCATAAAATGAAAGCAATAATCAATGTAAAGGTAAAGGGACCCCTGACCATTAGGTCCAGTCATGACCGACTCTGAGGTTGCGGCACTCATCTCGCTTTATTGCCTGAGGGAGTCGGTGTCCAGGTCATGTGGCCAACATGACTAAGCTACTTTTGGCAAACCAGAGCAGCACATGGAAATGCTGTTTACCTTCCCGCCGGAGCGGTACCTATTTATCTACTTGCACTTTGACGTGCTTTCGAACTGCTAGGTTGGCAGGAGCTGGGACCGAGCAACGGGAGCTCACCCTTTCATGGGGATTCGAACTGCCGACCTTCTGATCAGCAAGTCTTAGGCTCTGTGATTTAACCCACAGCACCACCCGCGTCCCAATAATCAATGTACTGTACTATAAAATAAATAAGACAGTATTGTAGATGATAAAAATTAAAATTATTATTTTTCTTATGTGCACTGAACATTGTTTGGTTGGGGGGCTTTTATCCCCTTCTGCAGTCAGTCAATCATCAATCTGTCAGTAGCTGAACTGGGTTTCACACAGTCTCACACAGTCACAAAAACGAAGTCACAAGCCGCAGTCACAAGTCAGTCCCATCAAACGAAGAACAAGTCGCAGTCAAAAAAACGAAAAAGCCACACACAAAAAAACACACAAAAAAGCAAAAATGAAAGCTCCAAATACAGTGATACCTTGGGTTACATATGCTTCAGGTTACAGACTCTGCTAACCCAGAAATATTACCTTGGGTTAAGAACTTTGCTTCAGGATGAGAACAGAAATCGCGCAGCAGTGGAACAGCGGAAGGCACCATTAGCTAAAGTGGTGCTTCAGGTTAACAGTTTCAGGTTAAGAATGGACCTCCAGAACGAATTAAGTTCTTAACCCGAGGTACCACTGTATCACCTCTGTGTTGTGTGGGTGCTCAGGACTCTACAGCCGGCAGAAAGCCTCTGATTAGCAGCGGGGGACTCAATTTACAAACCGAACACACTCAACAGGAAGTGGAACATGTTCCGCTTCCAAGACAAAGTTCACAAACCGGAACACCTACTTCCAGGTTTGAAGTGTTCTGTTTCCAAGTTGTTCATAAACTATGCTGTTCTAAAACCAAGGTACCACAGTACAGTATATGCTCTTTTCCTTTGGGATGAAAAGACACCATTTTGTGAGATGAACCTGAACGACCCACAGCATTAGAGCTCTTTGCCCCCACACCTGATTATTAATTGTAAGAACATTATATTTATTGAAATATAGCAAAATTTCAGGAGCTGCCAAATAATTAAGGGCAGGCAGATGAAATCAGTGCATATGTATGGATGCTTGATTAACTACCCAACCAAGGAATGGGAGGCAATCCTTGATAAGTGAGCCTTGGGTACATGATACCAACTTGCACATCCTGGCCCCGCTGTCCATCATTCACACAAAGCCTCTCCTCCTCCCTCCTCCGCGTTTTGCAGGGGGCGTGTCAGCCCCCTGCCCATCATCATTGCTGATGCGCCCCGCCCCCGATTAGTCTTCCAATCAGTGGGAAGTTTAGCCGCCTAAATGTGGCTGGGGCAGCTCTTCCCCACATTGTGCTGCCGGTTTCTTACAGGTCACCCACCCTCGCTCCCTTCAGTTTAGTTCCTCGCAATTGACCTTGCTATGGACCTTGGATGTCCGAGGGGTCTTTTTTCCCAATTGGCAAATTGGCACCGGCCTCTTGGTTTTTTCACCTACCTCGTAGCAACTTGTCACAACTTTCCGGTATTTGGCAGTTAGGCATTGGAATCTGGGTGTGGTGTGTGGAAGGGCAGGGTGTGGCCATCGCCTACCCCATCCTTTTGGGTATTCCGTTAAAGGAATCCGGCAGTCGTGGATCCTGTCGGATGCCCTGCTGTGGTGGGGGGCCATGGCATGACCCCCGGTGACATCAGGGGAGAGCTTACAGTTGTATTTGCATCAAAAGGCTCCCCCTACTGGTGGTTAACCCCTGTTAGACTCGCCCCTCCGTGTGGGCGGAGTCAACCGTTGGTGTTCTTCCAATGCCTAAGCCAATACCTCTCATATGCTGTAATCAATACAGTTGTGGCCTTTTCTAGCCCATTAACCTTTTAATCTGCGTCTGAGTGCCTTTCTTATCCACAAGCGTGGGGAGAGGGTCTTTGAATCACAAGTCAGGCCCTAAGGGTAACCACAAGTACTTCCTTTTTTTCATTTTTTAAAAAATAATATTTATTAAGGTTTTAAAGGTTACAAAAAGAAAAAAGAAAACACAAAATTAAACAAAAACTAGTCAACACATCACAATAATAAGAAGAAAAAAACAGAAAAATAGAAACAATTAAAAAACACAACGAACCTTCCCATAACTTATCTTTCGTTTGCTTGTTTCCTTGACCTCCTCACACTTCCTTTTTTTGTATTCCAGTTCGGTTAGCTATTTCAGCAAATCCTTTCCATCTTTCCCAATTTTTATCCTATAATTTACCTTAATATAATGTAACTTTACCTTCCCTCTTTTCATCCATTAACAGTCTATTTTTACTTAGTCCTTTATAACATTTCTGCTAAAGCCACATAGCTTCATTCCAGCCTCCTTCTAACATTCCTTAATTTTACAATGCTTCTGTAAATAAGCTTTAAATTTCTTCCAATCTTCTTCCACCGACTCTTCTCCCTGGTCTCGGATTCTGCCAGTCATTTCCGCCAGTTCCATGTAGTCCATCACCTTCATCTGCCATTCTTCCCGGGTGGGTAGATCTTGTGTCTTCCAGCCCACAAGTACTTCCAAGCCTCAGCTTGAGGTAATAATTCAGGATACCTTCCCCCCCCCCCTTAACCCAATAATGGCTTAGGGTGGCAATGAAACAAGGTCTTACCATCCCATATGTGCCTGCACTGAATGCCAAACAGCCAAATTGCACCAAATGAATACAATACGCCCTACTGTGAAATGTAAGAAAATGTGGGCTGTGCTGCTGATAGTAGTACTACTCAAGGAACACGTTGGTGACTAATATACACACAATAATTACCAAAATAATTATACCTTCTTTATCAATCATCTGAGAAAAATACAAAGTCTTGTGCAAGGCCACAGAAAGTTGCGAACTACCCATTCTAAGATGAACTTATAATGTCTGATTTCAATGGATTTTTCAAACGCTTAACTCAGTCTTTTGTTTTCTTTATCTTTTTAGTGTGTCTTTATCTGTTTTTGTGTGTGAATGCTTTATTAATTGAAAACTGTATAACAGAAATAATCAATAGATGTTAAAGACAAAATAAAAATAAACAATCATTCATTCTTTAATTGATACTTGTTTTATACATCATTTTGTAATTAAATTTAACATGACCTCCGATCTTCTCATTGTGTTCTCAGATTGGATTCCTTGAGTACGCACTTAGCTTTATTTTCTCCATGTTATTTAACTTACTTTAAATTTTGTAAAATTATCCTATTTACACACAGAAGTTCAGTCGAAACCTGCCAAAGGATTTATATTTTAACAATGTTCTTTAACATAAGTTCTATATATATCCCACTCTCTGATAATTTTTTCATCTGTAGCATCTTGTAACCTTGCTGATAGTCTCGCCAGCTCAGCGTATTCTCTTAATTTATTTTGCCAGCCTGATTTGGATGGGATGTCCTCTCCCTTCCAACCTTTTGCAATTAGAATTAGATCTTTAAATTATTAGAATTGCGATTAGATCGAAGCCCACACTGTAAAGGAGGGAAGGGCATGACAAGGCAAAAAGTGGGGAAGAAGAGGGGGCCATGCAACCCTAAATACTGGGCTGGACCATCCACTTTCATTAGACACTCCTGCCCATGTGACTATCCTCCCCCTGGGAAATACCCATTGTTCTCTCAAAGGTAGGGGTGTGAGAAATTTGACCTCATTTAGAACATTTTTATGCCCCAAAATTCAATTTGTTAGTCTTTAAGGAAACACACAACTCTTCGGTCTTTTTGCTGCAAGAGGCGCTGTGGGTTAAACCACAGAGCCTAGGACTTGCTGATCAGAAGGTGGGCGGTTCGAATCCCCGCAACGGGGTGAGCTCCTGTTGCTCGGTCCCTGCTTCTGCCAACCTAGCAGTTTGAAAGCACGTCAAAGTGCAAGTAGATAAATAGGTACCACTCCGGTGGGAAGGTAAACGGCATTTCCGTGCACTGCTCTGGTTTGCCAGAAGCGGCTTAGTCATGCTGGCCACATGACCTGGAAGCTGTACTCTGGCTCCCTCAGCCAATAAAGCGAGATGAGTGCCGCAACCCCAGAGTCGGTCACGACTGGACCTAATGGTCAGGGGTCCCTTTACCTTTACCTTTACCAAGATGGCTACTTGTCTGGAATGTTCTGCTTGGTGATGAAGTTTGCTTCATCCACATATATGAGATTAAAATCGAGCGACTCACGCACTCTCTTTAATTTCTTCTTCTGAACTGCTATATTTGGATGGATTTTTACATATACGGACATGTGATGCTGCCTTACCGAATCAGATAATTGGTCCACCTAGCTAACGTGGTCTTCTGTAACTATTCCACCAGGAGTAGCTTTCCAAAGCCTCAGGATTTCGCTCCTTTAAGCAGCATGCCAAAAATTGAATCTGGGGCTTTCTGCATGGAAAGCTCATACACTGAATCGCTTCCTTGAACTCTTGAAAGGTTTAGTGCAGACCTAAAGGCTTCTTGAAAACTGTGCTTGCAGCACAAACTCTGTGATTTCTCAAGCCTGCTTTTTTGTAATAATATTTTATTATTATTTTTCTGTATAGAAAGTTACATTTGTTACTCAACTGTTGTATTCCAATTAAACAAAAAATAGTGACTTCCCACTCACCCAACATCAATGTCTATAACTCAAATTACATACAATTGCATTTTACGTTTCTGTCTTATCTAATTTCACCCTCCCTAATGTGTTTAGGTGCTGGTGCTGGGGTCTAAACCACTGAGCCTAGGGCTTGCCAATTGGAAGTTCGGCGGTTCAAATGCTTGCGATGGGGTGAGCTCCTGTTGCTCAGTCCCAGCTCCTGCCAACCTAGCAGTTCGAAAGCACGTCAAAGTGCAAGTAGATAAATAGGTACTGCTCCAGCGGGAAGGTAAACGGCATTTCTGTGTGCTGCTGTGGTTTCACCAGAAGCGGCTTAGTCATGCTGGCCACATGACCTGGAAAAACTGTCTGCGGACAAACGTCGGTTCCCTCAGCCAGTAAAGTGAGATGAGCACATGAGAGAGCGGCAACATGTTTCTTTGTTCTGATTTATGTTTAATAAATCTATAGCTGTAGCATGACTTCATACGCCTCACGCCTACTTCTGTGTGTGCAATTGTTGTTTTTGTTTAGTCATTTAGTTGTGTCCGACTCTTCGTGACCCTATGGACCAGAGCATGCCAGGCACTTTTGTCTTCCACTGCCTCCGGCAGTTTGGTCAAACTCATGCTGGTAGCTTCGAGAACACTGTCCAACCATCTCGTCCTCTGTCGTCCCCTTCTCCTTGTGGCCTCAATCTTTCCCAACATCAGGGTCTTTTCCAGGGAGTCTTCTCTTCTCACGAGGTGGCCAAAGTATTGGAGCTAATTGCGTGCTCTGGCTTTTGAAGTTTGGGTCGCTGATTTACATCAGAGCACGGGCCGATGAATGGAGACGTCCGAGCTGGGCTTGCCAGCTGGCCTCCCGGCCCCTCTGCATGTTGACAAAAATGACCCCTCAAATGCTTTCTTTTCTAAGAGTCTCAGGTACAATCCCTACCATTCCAGATAAGAGCTGGGAAAGGCTCCTTTATGAAACCTGTGGAGAGCTGCTTCCAGGCAATGAGGCAGTGCTGAGCTAGTTTGCCGATTTTCCAACTCAGTATAAAGAAGCTTCATTTGAAGAGTATGCAATCAGTCATTGCTTGGGAAACCCACACAGAGTTGTTCTTTGTGTGTTTGGAACAGGAGACCTTGATGTAATCAGGCTAAAAGATTTGAAAGAGAGTATTTTTATTTTTTTTTAGCTAACTCCAAAAGGATCACTCATACTTTCCATGCCCTTTACCAGGACTGAAAGCTGCATTTAGTATACACAGTAGAATTACACTGGGGATGAATTTGACCATATGTCTTTAGCTGTTCTGCAGGCAGCCCCTCTGGTATTGTATAAATATTATATGTTACAGGATACAGTTCAATGCTCCTTCAGTTTTCATAAGAAAAAGATGTCAGAATCCAACAGCCTTGGGTTTCAACCCCCTTCTTTTTGTTAGTTAGTTAGCTAACAAACAACATTTTAAGAATATATATAATAGAATGTGTAGGCTGTGAAATATCACGGGGGATTCACTGAAAGATTACACTTCGGTGACCTTCATATCACACACGCCACATAGTTTGGGAAGAAAGGTAAGGTGATAAATATTTCAATATTCCCAAGTTACCGTTATTGCTTTGAGTTCCTTCCACTTATATAGATCTGGTTATTAGCATTCAAAAAGGTAATGACTCAAGGAAGGTCCCAAATCAAGTCCGAAGGGTATTGCATTTCCATTTCCTTTTTTTTAAAAAAAAAACTTTAGGATCAACAGGTAACTTATGAGTTTAAAGACCAATCACTTTCCTATTTTGTCATACTTATGTAACACCCACCTAGAAGCCTTCCAAAAGCCTTGTATTCAAATATGCATGCCATTATATGCCATTATCTTTTTAAAAAAATAATAATGTGGATTATAGTTCATGTTTCCCTGTCATGTATAGCATATTAAATCTCATAGGATGTCATAACGCCCTTGTGACATGTTTTCCCATTGTTATCCTGGTAAAAAGGTTAGTCTCATATGCAATTCAGCTTTGACCATCTATTGTTCAATATTGTTACCATACTTGAAATATGTGGTTCATGCGGTTCAAATGCCTGATTATCGTCTTCCAAAGCAACTACTCTACAGTGGTACCTCAGGTTACATACGCTTCAGGTTACATACGCTTCAGGTTACATACTCCTCTAACCCAGAAATAGTGCTTCAGGTTAAGAACTTTGCTTCAGGATATGAACAGAAATCGAGCTCTGGTACTGTGGCGGCAGCAGGAGGCCCCATTAGCTAAAGTGGTGCTTCAGATTAAGAACAGTTTCAGGTTAAGTACGGACCTCCGGAATGAATTAAGTACTTAACCCGAGGTACCACTGTATTCCCAACTTAAGAATGGAAATCAAATACCAGCGGACAACAAAAGAGATTTAAAGCTGCTCTTAAGGAAAATGGGGGGAAGGGGGAATAAATGCAGCATAAGCACAGATAATTGAGAATCAGTTGCCTGTGAGTGCTTCACTTGGAGAATACCCTCAGCCAAAGGCGTCATGGACTTGGAAGAAGCACAAACTCAGGACAAAAGGGAGAAATGAGCTAAGAGGAAGGCACGTTTGCCAAATCTTCACCATGATCAACTCCTGCCCAGAAAGCTATGTCCCCTCTGTGGAAGGATGTGTGGATCCAGAATTGGCCTCCACACCCACTTATTGACACACCATTAAGACCATGTTCGTCGAAGACAATCTTACTCGGGTACGAGGGCTCACCAAAGAAGACTTGAAATATTAAAATTTGGAAGTTCCTGCTTGGCCAAAGCACTCAAGGAATTTTGAGGGAAGAGAATAATAAGAAAGAAAAAGGGGAGAATTGTTGTTTTGATATGAGGAGCACATTTTTCCAGACATCTCTACTTTTAATGTGATGCATGCCTACATTTACTGCTCCCTCCCTCCAGTCTCTACCTGAATATAAATGTCACTCAACTAACAATAAGGAGTACTGTTGCATATATATATAAATTACTGGTACAGCTCTATTTATTCAAAGGGGGAATGGGAAGCAGAAATATTCTAAGACAGAAATTGCTCTGTAACCAATTAAATTGGTGGACCTGGAGGCAAGGTGTATTCATTCCTACAGAGGAGGATCTCACAAGGGCTATAAAATGGAAAAGCTTTTGTAATATCTACTTCAGGGTTTCATTTCCCTTCCTAGAAGCAAAGGCAGTGCTTCCATGTGTTCCATGAATACCTGTTGTCAGATTTTGCAGGTCTCCTGGGCTCTTTTCCACCCCCTGGGTAAAGAGCTGATTGGAAATCCTTACCAGAACAACAAAATGAAGCAATGATTACAGATACAGTGGTAACCTCGGGTTACAGACACTTCAGGTTACAGACTCCGCTAACCCAGAAATAGTACCTCGGGTTAAGAACTTTGCTTCAGGATGAGAACAGAAATCACACAGTGGTGGCACGGTGGCTGCGGGAGGCTCCATTAGCTAAAGTGGTGCTTCAGGTTAAGAACAGTTTCAGGTTAACAACGGACCTCCGGAACGAATTAAGTTCTTAACCCGAGGTGCCACTGTACCACTCTTTTGTTGAAAACAAGAAATGATCATGCTAATTAGAAAAAACACTGGACTTTTTTCTAGGTGTCCTATAAACAGTAAAAAGAAAAAGAAAAAGAAAAAAAAAGAGATGTGGAAATAAAAAATAAAGCGGGAAAATCTGCAGCTGAAAAAAAAGATTATTCTATGACGTTTTCCTCCAACGTGTATGTTGCATTTTCTCTTACCTGCTTATCAGCCGAGGAGAGATCACAGATCAATGTGATGACTGGGGAGGATGCAATTTTCATCTCCCTCAGTGCACTGGGATGGACAGAGAGTTTCAATCACTGCTGCCCAACCAGCCTGTGGAGTAATTAAGGAGTATTGGGAAACAATATGGAATGAGCTGAAAAAAATGTTTAGAATAACATTTCCCAAGAACCCAGAAGCCTTTCTTTGGGGAATATCAATGACCGAAGTCCCCCAAAGTTTGTTTTTTAATTGTTCTTGTATGCGACTACTTCAGCTCGGGCTTTACTTGCACAAAAATGGAGAACAGATGCAGTTCTGATGAAGAAGGAGTGGCACCTTAAAATGTTGGAATAAGCAAAATTAGCATGTCTGACCAGCAGGATAAGAGATCAAGATGATAAAATATATTCCGAGCACAATTCAAAGTGTTGGTGCTGACCTTTAAAGCCCTCAATGGCCTCGGCCCAGTGTACCTGAAGGAGCGTCTCCACCCCCATCATTCAGCCCAGACACTGAGGTCCAGTGCTGAGTGCCTTCTGGAGGTTCCCTCACTGCAAGAAGCAAAGTTACAGGGAACCAGGCAGAGGGCCTTCTCAGTAGTGGCCCCTGCCCTGTGGAACGCCCTCCCATCAGATGTCAAAGAAATAAACAACTATCTGACTTTCAGTAGACATCTGAATGTTATTCTAAAGCAGCAATGCAGCAGCAAGCAAAGGCTCTAACAGCTCAGACAGCTGCTAGTGGCTGTAAAGCCAAACAGGATGTGTGTGACTGCTGCCATGGAAACAAAGGGGCAGTCCATCCTTATTGAGCACAGGATATGGGTGCACAGGACCATCGGCTGGGTGAGGACTGCAGGGCCTGCTCCCTTCCAGGGCCTTTTCCAACTGGCCCAGGGGGCGTGGCCCAGGCCCTCTCTCCTGGCTATAAAGGGACTCCTGCTGCGGGGAAGCCTCGGACCATCGGCTGGGTGAGGACTGCAGGGCCTGCTCCCTTCCAGGGCCTTTTCCAACTGGCCCAGGGGGCGTGGCCCAGGCCCTCTCTCCTGGCTATAAAGGGGCTCCTGCTGCAGTGAGGCCTCGGACCATCGGCTGGGTGAGAACTGCAGGGCCTGCTCCCTCCCAGGGCCTTTTCCAACTGGCCCAGGGGGCGTGGCCCAGGCCCTCTCTCCTGGCTATAAAGGGACTCCTGCTGCAGTGAGGCCTCGGACCATCGGCTGGGTGAGAACTGCAGGGCCTGCTCCCTCCCAGGGCCTTTTCCAACTGGCCCAGGGGGCGTGGCCCAGGCCCTCTCTCCTGGCTATAAAGGGACTCCTGCTGCGGGGAAGCCTCGGACCATCGGCTGGGTGAGGACTGCAGGGCCTGCTCCCTCCCAGGGCCTTTTCCAACTGGCCCAGGGGGCGTGGCCCAGGCCCTCTCTCCTGGCTATAAAGGGGCTCCTGCTGCAGTGAGGCCTCGGACCATCGGCTGGGTGAGGACTGCAGGGCCTGCTCCCTTCCAGGGCCTTTTCCAACTGGCCCAGGGGGCGTGGCCCAGGCCCTCTCTCCTGGCTATAAAGGGACTCCTGCTGCGGGGAAGCCTCGGACCATCGGCTGGGTGAGAACTGCAGGGCCTGCTCCCTCCCAGGGCCTTTTCCAACTGGCCCAGGGGGCGTGGCCCAGGCCCTCTCTCCTGGCTATAAAGGGACTCCTGCTGCGGGGAAGCCTCGGACCATCGGCTGGGTGAGGACTGCAGGGCCTGCTCCCTTCCAGGGCCTTTTCCAACTGGCCCAGGGGGCGTGGCCCAGGAACAAACTTTTGGAACAAACTCTTGGGAAGGGTGGGAAGTGTTCTGCCATTGCTTCCCGTTCCAGGGGCTTAATGTGCTTTAAAATGTCCTCAAGCAGTCGGTGGCAATTTAAATTTTTATTTCTTTTTTTCTATTGCTGGGGGTGGGTGGGATGGATATTTGGTTGGGGATTAATTTTATTATAATTGTTCTGTTCTTTTTTGTTGTTGTTGTTGTTTTATTGGTTCTGTATAGTTTATGTTTTGTTTTGAAGGGGCTAGATCAGGGCTGCCTGGGAGTGGGGCCCCAGTCATCACGATGGCTTGGACAAGTTCCACAGGGGGGGAAGCACTGGGACATCCGATCTCGGTGATCATGGGCAGGAGGCGGAGTTACGCTAAGACCAGACCATGTCATTACCGAGGAGGCAGGTTTAGTCGTTGTTTGAAGACTATCCCTGCCTCCGGGTCTGGCCTTGACCGGATGGATACTGGAATCAACAGGGGAAACCTACATGACCTGAAGGTGTTGCTGTGTAATGCCAGGTCAATGAGGAATAAAACCACTGCCATCCACGACCTGATTGTGGATGGAGGACTTGACCTGGCATGTGTGACAGAGACCTGGTTGGAGGAAGCAGATGGGCCTGTCCTTGCCGCTGCTTGCCCACCAGGTTTCTCTTACGCACAGCAACCCAGGTCATGTGGGCGGGGAGGGGGGGTTGCAGTGATTTTTAGGAAGTCACTAGCTTGCACCAGGCGTCCTACTGGGAAGATCCAGTTTTCTGAGTGCATGTTCTGGAAGTTGGGCAATAGGGGCAGTACAGGATTCCTTTTGGTGTACCGACCTCCCCGCTGCACCAAGGATTCCCTGTCTGAGCTGCTTCAGGTCGTGGCGGATTTTCTCCTGGAGACACCTAGTTTGGTTGTCCTAGGGGATTTTAACATCCATGCCGACACGACCTTACAAGGGGCTGCTCTGGACTTCGTGGAAAGCATGGCCTCCATGGGGCTGTCCCTGAATAAGTTTGGCCCAACTCATAGTCATGGACATGCCTTAGACCTGGTGTTCACCTCTAGTGACGTGGGTGATCTGACACTAAGTAAAAGTGAAACAAAAGAAGTGCCATGGTCAGATCACTTCCTGGTGCAACTGGACTTCTCCGCGACCCTTCCCCTCTGCAGGGAGGTGGGACCAATTCGGATGGTCCGCCCCCGCCACTTAATGGATCCAAATGGTTTCCAGAGAGTGGTAGGGGATGCCTTATCCCATGTTGATGGCCTTTCAGCTGATTCCCTGGTGGCCCGCTGGAATGCGGAGTGAACCAGGGCTATCGACTGTCTGGCTCCGAAGCGCCCTCTCCGATTGCATGGAGCCCGGACAGCTCCGTGGTTTTCTTCGGAGCTGAGGGCGATGAAACAATCGCTGAGACGGCTAGAGCGTCGGTGGCAAAAAACTCACTCCGAATCTGACCGGACACAGGTTAGAGCTCAACGTCGAGCCTACCAAGTGGCGATAGCGACGGCGAAGAAGACTTTCTTCACCGCCTCTATTGCATCTGCAGAAAATAGTAGCAGGAGACTTTTTCAGGTGGTTCGTAATTTAACGGAACCACCTTTACCACCGGGGCTTTGTAAAGACCCCAAGATCTCCTGCAACGATTTTGCAAAGTTTTTTGCAGATAAAATCACTCATATTCGGAAGGAGCTAGACACCACCGTGGGAGCAGGGCTGGGGCGGGAGAGTGCTAGAGCTCTGTCTGGTCAAGTTGCATGGAATCGATTTCAATCCATTACCCCCGAGGATGTGGACAGGCTGCTTGGACGCGTGAAACCAACCACCTGTCTCCTGGATCCTTGCCCATCCTGGCTAATAAAAGCAAGCCGGGAAGGGCTGGGCGATGGGCTCTGCGGGGTGGTGAATGCTTCCCTCTGTGAGGGAGCATTCCCAGATCCGCTGAAAGAGGCGGTCATCAAACCGCTTCTTAAAAAACCATCTTTAGACCCGGCCAGTATGGCCAACTATCGCCCAGTCTCAAATCTTCCATTCTTGGGCAAGGTGATTGAGCGCGTGGTTGCTGAACAACTCCAGGCACGCCTGGAGGATGCGGACCATTTGGATCCCTTCCAATCGGGATTCAGGCCTCATCATGGGACTGAAACTGCCTTGGTCGCGCTGGTTGATGATCTCCGGCGAGCTAGGGACAAAGGTGAGAGCTGTTTCCTAGTTCTGCTGGATCTCTCAGCGGCCTTTGATACAATCGACCATAACATCCTTCTGGACCGTCTAGAGGGGCTGGGAGCTGGGGGCACTGTTATACAGTGGTTTCGCTCCTTCCTCCTGGGCCGTGTTCAGAAAGTGGTGGTGGGGGATGAGTGTTCAGACCCCTGGGCCCTCACTTGTGGGGTGCCTCAGGGTTCCGTCCTCTCCCCCATGCTTTTTAACATCTATATGAAGCCGCTGGGAGAGATCATCAGGGGGTTTGGACTGGGTGTCCATCAATATGCAGATGATACCCAGCTCTACCTCTCTTTCAAATCAGAACCAGTGAAGGCGGTGAAGGTCCTGTGTGAGTGCCTGGAGGCGGTTGGAGGATGGATGGCGGCTAATGGATTGAGGTTGAATCCTGACAAGACAGAAGTACTGTTTTTGGGGGACAGGGGGCGGGCTGGTGTGGAGGACTCCCTGGTCCTGAATGGGGTAACTGTGCCCCTGAAGGACCAGGTGCGCAGCCTGGGAGTCATTTTGGACTCACAGCTGTCCATGGAGGCGCAGGTCAATTCTGTATCCAGGGCAGCTGTCTACCAACTCCACCTGGTACGCAGGCTGAGACCCTACCTGCCCGCGGACTGTCTCGCCAGAGTGGTGCATGCTCTAGTTATCTCCCGCTTGGACTACTGCAATGCGCTCTACGTGGGGCTACCTTTGAAGGTGACTCGGAAACTACAACTAATCCAGAATGCGGCAGCTAGACTGGTGACTGGGGGCAGCCGCCGAGACCACATAACACCGGTCTTGAAAGACCTACATTGGCTCCCAGTACGTTTCCGAGCACAATTCAAAGTGCTGGTGTTGACCTTTAAAGCCCTAAACGGCCTTGGCCCAGTATACCTGAAGGAGCGTCTCCACCCCCATCGTTCTGCCCGGACGCTGAGGTCCAGCGCCGAGGGCCTTCTGGCGGTTCCCTCATTACGAGAAGCAAAGCTACAGGGAACCAGGCAGAGGGCCTTCTCGGTAGTGGCACCCGCCTTGTGGAACGCCCTCCCATCAGATGTCAAAGCGATAAATAACTACCTGACATTCAGAAGACATCTTAAGGCAGCCCTGTTCAGGGAAGTTTTTAATCTGTGATATTTTAGTGTATTTCTGGTTTTTATGGAAGCCGCCCAGAGTGGCTGGGGAAACCCAGCCAGATGGGTGGGGTACAAATAATAAATTATTATTATTATTATTATTATTATTATATGAGCTCAGTGTGTGTTATATGACCTGTACAGGATGTACATGGGTGGAGTTTGGAGTTTCTCTCTGTTTCGTTGAAGAGAGCAGACATCTTTACTGTATGACTGCTATAGCCAGGAATAAAAGCAATGTAGTTACATTTCTGTCTGTGTCTGATTCCCCTCCCTGGGGATATGCAGGGAGGAGGAGAAGGAGGAGAAGCAGTTGGTGTGTTTTTCTCACAGCCTGAGGAAAATCGCCGGAACGGACCTCGTGTGTTTTTTCCTGCCGGGAGTCGCCAGAGGGAGGTCAAAGGAATTCAGCCGGTGCCTGCAGATAGGCACATACCTCTGACCGAGCCTGAATTCTAACAGTGGTAGCAGAGGATGGTTTCGATCCATCGAAGCCTGAAGTGAGAGGCTATTTCTCTGCAGCCAGAAGCTGACCAGAGGAAGCTGAAAGCCAAGCTACGGAGCCCAGGTATGAGATTTTCGGGCTTAAAAGTGTGAATGCAGATTGATTCATTCTCTGCTTCGAGGGAGCCGCGTTTGGAAAAAACAGCTCCGAGAGAGAAGGACTCTGCATTCCACACATTCCTGTGGTTTTCCTGTCCAAGGAAAAGGAATGCAGTTGCTTAGCAACACAGGCCAGTTTCAAGATAAGGGCTGGAAGTATTTAGACTAGGCCCTTAGAAAGAAACTCATGAAAACGACATTGCAAGCGGCCAGTGTTATAGCTGCCAGGTGCACAGAGTGTAAACAAGCCAGCTATTGGATTTTAGAGGCTTGTGTTTGAGAGTCAGTGCAAGGACTCAAAATGGATGCTAAGAAGGGGGGAGCCCTGCCTTCTCTATCCCTCTTGACCAATGACAATTATGCATCTTGGTCTATTAAGATGAAGGCCCTGCTGCAGAATCAGAGACTGTTTGGGGTGATTGAGAACCCCAAGCCAACGGTCAAGAGCTAAAAGCCACCGGAATTGGGACTGTGTATCTTAAAAGTCAGAACTTGACTATAGACAATGTTTATTTGGTTCCAGAGTTAAAGTACAATCTGCTCAGCGTATCGCAGATTGCCAAGAAGGGACTAAAACTGTCCTATGATGATCAACACTGCGAGATCTACAAAGATGGAGAGTTGTATCTTTCTGCCAAAGAGAAAGATGGACTGCATTTGTTGACTTTTGATCAAAGTGATTACATGAAATGTGATTCTTGTGATTCTAACATGATTTCTCTTGCAGGTGTAGCCAAGAAGAACGCCAACCAGGTCACCTCGAGGGTCGACAAGGCATTTCAGCAGGTGTATGCTGATGTGATTGGTCCTTTAGCACCATCTAGAGGCAATGCAAAGTATTACCTAATATGTGTTGATTCTTTCACAGGTTTTGTCTGGATTTATCTTTTGGAGAGACCGAAAGAAGCCTTAGAAAGGTTTAAAGAGTTTTGTGACAAGGTTAAAAATATGCATGATGCTGACATAGATTGTCTTTGCACAGATGAGAAGCCAATTTTTCTTTTACAGGATTTCCAGAGGTTCCTGAAGAAGAAAGGGATAAGACACAAAATTGCAGCTTCAGAAGAAGCTTGGAACAGATGTGTCTGTGTTAGGGTGAACAAAGAATTGCAAAAGGGAATGGAAGCGCAATTGCTTAGTTCACATCTGCCACATGAGTACTGGGCTGAATCGCTAACATCGTTTTGTTATACGTGGTTGAGGAAGTTTTCAAAAGAGTTGGGAAGTTCTTCTTTTGAGAAACTGTTCCACAGAAAACCTTCTGTTGCCCATTTCAAGGTTTTTGGGTCTCATGTGAGAACAGAAGCTCCGGGTGGAGTAAAGAATGCCAGAGGCATTTTTGTGGGTTATGAGAAGGGTCTCTACAGAGTAATTTTGTCTGAATCTGGTAAGGTGATTCTCACAAAATTTCTAGAGAGTGCTCCTGAACAGGAGCGAGTGATTGTTCACACATTTCCCACAGGTGATGATGATTCTGATGATGATGATGATGATGTTGATTTTGTTGAGTTCAGTAGTACTGATGACAGCGATAGCTCAGACAGCTCAGTTGTCACAGTAATTGAGAGGAAATCTCACGTAATGACTAGACCCTCAGAAGAGGAGGAAGACGAACCACTGTTTACAATTGGTACTGGTTCTCCAAAGAGTCCAAAGGCTGAACCAGAAAGCAAAGAAGAGCAGCACTTCTTACGTAGGTCTGAGAGAGCAACGAAGGGTGTACCACCCAAGAGGTATTCAAAAGAGTTTGCTAACCTAGCTGTTGCTATTGTAAACGACCAAGGTCAAATTGAAGCTGTGTCTGAGTCAGAGACAAAGGCACAACAGAGAGTTGTTAACCAAGGTAATGCAGAAGCACTCATTCCTTGGAAGACACACAACCAGAGAGGTACATTGGTAAAACCAGTGGCGGGTAGTTCCAAGGGTGGAACTGAAACAACAGGGGAGTGTTATAAGTATAACAACTGTTTGTTTTCTTCTCTGGATGACGCTTTGCTCGCAGCACGCATTGATACTTTAGGGGGAGTATGTTATTCTAAAGCAGCAATGCAGCAGCAAGCAAAGGCTCTAACAGCTCAGACAGCTGCTAGTGGCTGTAAAGCCAAACAGGATGTGTGTGACTGCTGCCATGGAAACAAAGGGGCAGTCCATCCTTATTGAGCACAGGATATGAGCTCAGTGTGTGTTATATGACCTGTACAGGATGTACATGGGTGGAGTTTGGAATTTCTCTCTGTTTCGTTGAAGAGAGCAGACATCTTTACTGTATGACTGCTATAGCCAGGAATAAAAGCAATGTAGTTACATTTCTGTCTGTGTCTGATTCCCCTCCCTGGGGATATGCAGGGAGGAGGAGAAGGAGGAGAAGCAATTGGTGTGTTTTTCTCACAGCCTGAGGAAAATCGCCGGAACGGACCTCGTGTGTTTTTTCCTGCTGGGAGTCGCCGGAGGGAGGTCAAAGGAATTCAGCCGGTGCCTGCAGATAGGCACATACCTCTGACCGAGCCTGAATTCTAACACTGAAGGCAGCCCTGTTTAGGGAAGTTTTTAATGTGTGACATTTTAATGTATTTTTAATCTTTGTTGGAAGCCGCACAGAGTGGCTGGGGAAACCCAGCCAGATGGGCGGGGTACACATAATAAATTATTACTATTACTATTACTATAACTATTACTATTATTATTATTAGGCTTGGAAAAATGTTTATAGAACATGTGAAGAATCTGTATAAACAGGTGAAAAGATCAGTAGGACTTGAGTAGATTCAGCAGCGTAAGATAAAACAAGAAGAAGAAGAAGAAGAAGAAGAAGAAGAAGAAGAAGAAGAGGAGGAGGAGGAGGAGGAGGAGGAGGAGGAGGAGGAGGAGGAGGTGGAGAATGAATCGGAAAACTTAGAAAACGTGAGTGAGAGGGGAAACAAAAGGTACCAAGGAAGGAAAGGAAGGGAAGTCCTTGTTATTTTTCTTTTTGTGTGGAATTGTACGTATGTCTAATCTTTAATGTGTATGAAAAACGTAAATAAATTAATTTTTAAAAATCAAACATCACTGCCCACCCCAGCACTATATAATTTTGTTTTTGTCTTTGTTGCTGCCCCCAAACAGTAGACTTTTGTGGGGACCAAAGAAGCCCTTCTGGGTGGGTGGGTGTGTACATCAGGTTTTCTGACCTGGTATAATAGCTAAAAGTGGTTATTGGACAAGCCTGTCTTCCTGAAATATATATTCATTATTTACACTCATTTGTAAACATTCTTTCCTTAAAGTTTAATATGTTGCTTATGAAGCTAATGAACCAAAACATGAGAGGACAAACATCAGCATCTTGTTGCTGAAACTGCATCTTTTACACTGAACCTTTAACAAAGATCGATACTGACATTAGGAGGAAGAATTCTACAGGAAACCTATAGCCAGCAAGAAATCAGGTCACCTTCTCAACTAGCTGCCACAGGATAAGACACATGACTGTCAGGATTTGGGTTGGCGCGGTGAGGGTGGGCGCTGTGATCATAAACTGCATGTGAGCTTTGCAATTTTCAGGTGGGAACGTCTTGATGGAACACTGCTTTTCCGAGGCCCAGGGCATTTGACTCTATGTCTTGTTTATATCTTACCATATTTTTTGCTCCATAGGGTGCACCGGACCATAGGGCGCACCTAGTTTTTTGGGGGGGTCAAGAAAAAAAATCTTATTTCCCCCCGAGCCCCAAAGAGCAGCATACAGGCTGTGCAACCTCTCCCTTCTGGAGGGGTTGCGCGGGGCTATGGCACAAGCCAAGGCAGCGAGTGGGATGGATCCCACTCACTGTTTTGGCTTCCTCTTTAGCCCCACGCAACCTCTCCCTGCCGGGAGAGGCTGCGTGGGGCTAAAGAAGCCATAGCCGCGTGCAGCCTCTCCCTGCCGGAGGGGTTGCGCGCAGCTATCCCTGAAGCCTGGAGAGCGAGAGGGGTCAGTGCGCACCGATGCCTCTCGCTCTCCAGGCTTTAGCGAAAGCAACGCGAAGCCTCCGGAGTGTGGAGGGAGTGCTCCCTCTGCCCTTTGGAGGCTTGGTGTTGCTATCACTGAAGCCAAGGAGCCTGCATTTGCTCCATAGGACGCACACACATTTCCCCTCAATTTTTGGAGGGGGAAAAGTGTGTCCTATAGAGCGAAAAATACGGTATATACTAATAGTGACTCATTCTCTAAGAGCCCATCCTTATCTGTGTAGCCAAAACAGTGCCACCCACATACAAGGAGGATGTGTCAGCATGCTTAAGGAAAATCAAAGTTTGCAGAAGAACAAAAACTACATTCAAAAAAGATAAATTGGCAAAGCACCCCCAAACCCATCCAAAACTGAGCATGCTAAGCAGCCAGGAAATGTTGATTGACTGTTGGGGAAAAGGAAACTGAGTAAGTGGGTATTGGCAATGGAATGAAGTATCCTGGGAAAGGTCATAGGCGGTTGGTTAGAATCGTGAACACCACGCAGTGACCTTTTGTTGCAGGTCTCACTTTGGATACCTGACTCAAGACATATCCAATAGTACTTTTTTTTCCCCGCATGATGTCTAGTGATATGGTTGCTATGTCCAGAGTGTGCTTCAAAATGGCAAAAATTATTTGCCCAAGGAGGATATGGGTCAGAGCAATCACAAGACTATGCCCCACCCTGTGAATACAGCTTTGAACGGTGAGCACTGTCTTCTGTTGCAGTTATTTGATTTGGCCAGTCAGAAAGGACTATGAATTTGGTGGCAACCACAAATGAGAGATCTTTGTAACCCCACGCCTGTCTGCTTACATGTCCATCATCCTTTTCAGTCCTGGCACAAGACGGTAGAACAATAATGGGGAAAAGTTGCTGGGGATAGAGCAGATGGGAAAATACCCATGTCTCAATAATGTCATAGTAGGCATGTCATAAAATGACTCCTAAGCTCACAGAGGTAGAAGAGGAAATCATAACACTACCGTATATTTGTGGCACAATGGTAAGGTCTGTGAAGAGCAGAATTCTATAGCCAACTAATTCTACTTCAGTGCAACCAATGTGGAAAACCTCTGTTCTTACCAGGGTATGTCCTAGACCAGGCATCCCCAACCTGCGGCCCTCCAGATGTTTTCGCCTACAACTCCCATCATCCCTAGCTAACAGGACAGTGGTCAGGGATGATGGGAATTGTAGTCCAAAACATCTGGAGGGCCGAAGGTTGGGGATGCCTGTCCTAGACCATGGTTCCCCAAACTTGAGTCCCCAGCTGCTTTTGGACTACAACTCCTATCATCTCCTAGCTAGCAGGACCAGTGATCAGGAATGATGGGAATTCTAGTCCAAAAACAGTTGGAAACCCAAGTTTGTAAAACTCTTTCCTAGACAGTACTGAAGCCAGGGTGAGGGGTGAGGCACCATGAATCCTGGCCCAACACCTGCTGCTGAGAAGCAACATCCTACAATTATTACAAGGAAACTTTCTTCTCCTGCTCCCAATTAACATATTGAAATGGCAGCTAGTGGCATTCAGCCCTTTTGCTCATGCTGCCATTTCTATAAGCCCAAGAAGAACCATCTACAGGGCTGGACCTGCCAAGCATCAGAGCAAGTGCTTTAAATGGCACCAAGAGTTGGTGATAGAGATGAAGGCAGGAATTTGTGCCTGGTGTTGCAGCAAAATTGGGGGAGCACTGTTTGGTCTCCACTTGAAGGAGAAAAATCTATGGAGCCAGCACTGACCATTTACACACACATAATAGTGCTCACGGTCCAGAAAGCCACTTCTGACGTAGAAAGGAGGTGGGGTTGCGGGCTTCACCCTCCCACCATGCGTGCAGGGTCTGGCTCTCAGCCTCCACGCGATTGAGGAAATCCCTGATTGCGTCATCCCCTGGCCAGCCAATCAGCTGGCCTGGAGGGGTGTGGCCTGCTCCATTTAACACAGGAGTGGCCAGGGATCTCCCTCTTTGCCACTTCCAGCTGTTCCAGTTTCCCACCCCCCTGCCCTTTAAGGTTTTTTCATCTTTGACCTTGCTATAGACCTCGGTTGGTCACCGTTAAGGGGCCTGGTAGGAATTTTTCCACTTGGCAAATTGGCACCAGCCACTTGGTTTTTCACCTACCTCGTAGCAAATCGTCACAACTTCCTTGGTATTGGCGGTTAGGCATTGGTATTGTTATGTAGATGGAAGGGGGGAGGAAGCGCCATCACCTGCCCCACATATTGAAGGGTAGTCCAATAAAGGATTCCGGAGGGTGTGGCCCTGTCTGACGCCTATGGAGGTGAGGGCCTAAGGCACGCCCCTGAGCGGTGACCCCAGGGGAGTTCCTAGTTGATGTGCATCAGCAGGACTCCCCCTACTGGTGGTTAACCCTTCCAGGACTTCAAGCAAACAGGCTGAAGCCGGATAGTCAGGACTTCCGGTCGGCGCCAGCGTCTTAATGGCGGTCTTTGCCTCGAGCTCCGAGGCAGGACTGCTTCACGAGTTCGGGTCTGACCCGCTACGGCGAGCGGGGGACCCCTAAAATCACAGGCGCAGAAGCCTGTGAACAAGGAGATTCGGTGGGCACCTTTGCACCCCCCGGTATCGCAAAGGAGTCTTTTTAAAGGCTCCGGAGCGGCATCGGGAGTGAGTGCGGTGCTGAGGATCGCAACCCAGCTCGTGGAGTGAAGCCGCGTCGCCATTGACGGAGAGCGCCGATTCCTTCCTGAAATTACCGATTGGCAACAAACCTGTGAGTAGGAATTACAAAATATTGAAAACGGACTATTTTTAAGAAGATTTGGCCGAAAACGGGAAAGGCAAAAATTAAGGAAGTCAGCCTCCCGGAACTGCACGATTAACGCAGCAATGGAAAAAACTTGCTGTATTTAAAAAGAAACGTCTTGGTTGAACTTTGCTAAACCCCGACATTGAAAGGACCTTCCCCCCACGAAGCGGGAGTAGGGGGGAAGGAAAAATTGGCTTAATTTAAACCGCTAGAAGAAGTAAATTGTGAATGGAAACTCTCCGCTGCCGATACCTTTGATCAGGCTGCCTGAACGGAGAGCGCTTGAAACGAACTGTCAAAAAGACTGTGGATACAAAGTAAGAATATATCTGGAACATAATAACGGGACTTTACTTAGTAGACCCAGATTTTTAAATTGCAACAAAGTAAGACTTTGGGTTGAATTTTATTTTCTTTGGGACATTGTATGGCTACTTGCTTCACTGTCTCTTTGTTATTCCGGCTTGGATACAATTTCCCCCTCTAGAGGACTAAAAAAGAGACTGCAGTATTGAAGTAAAGAACTGGGATTTTCCACTTGTAACTTTCCTGTGAGAACGACCTTGAGTTATGAGCACGCCACTTGATGAAATATCAACAAGAAGCAAAACAAAGCAAGCTCAAAAGCAGGCTCAGAAAAGAACCTCTATATCAGGAGCAGCAGCTGGACAAGAGAGAGTAACAACAGCATCAATGGATTCTATGACACAGGCACTGCTCAAAATAAATCAATCTTTGGAAGTACTCACTAAGCAATCTACAGAAAACTCCAAGAAGTTGACAGAATTAACAACAAGACTTGACTTGAACACAACGACTATATCGTCTAACACAGAGTCTATAAATCGTTTGATACAAGAAAGTACCGAAACAAGGAAAATAGCTGAATCTGCTAAAATTACTGCCGAGGAAGTTAAGGGAAAATATGTACCTATTGCAAAGAAGGTACATGAACATGATGCAACCCTAGCTCTTATGGAACTGGAGAGGAAAGGTAAAAATCTGAAATTGAGACTGGTACCAGAGGAGGAAGAGGGCAACCTTGGGGAATTTCTCACAGATAAATTTCAGGAATTTTGGACTGATGAACTAGAAGGAGAAGAAGATGAATTTGTAATAACTACAGCCTTCCGAATTGGCAGAAAGCAAGGCAAGAAACCAAGGGATTGCTTAATCACCTTAAGATCCAAAGAAGAAAGAGATAAAATATTGAACCTACATTTCCAGAAGGCATTGATTATCAAGAATTCTCAAATACAGATTTATAAAGATATTCCTAAATATTTTTTGGAGGTGAGGACTCAATTCAAAGATTTAGTGGATTTGCTGAAAAAAAACAATACTCCATTCAGATGGGAGTTCCCACAAGGGTTGTCCTTTAACTTCAAAGGGAAGAAAATCAAAATAAAAACAATTCAAGACAAGGAACATTTTTTGGAGAGAAACTTTGAGGATTTTCAAAAAGGAACTGTGACTGAGGAAGAAATACCAGATATTGCAAACTTATCATTTGGACTGAACCCAGCACCGACTGATCAGGAACAAGAACTTGGAGCGGTTGGTGGAAAAGACACCCAGTAACAAAAATGTCTCTGCAACTCCTGAGTTGGAACTGCAATGGCCTGAACCATCCCCGAAAAAGGACCCAAGTCTTTCATATATTAAAGAAAGAGCAACTGGACATAATATGTTTGCAAGAAACTCATATTGCCAGAATACATAGAAAACTTTTGATAAATAAAAGATTAGGACTGGAATTTATTTCCTCAGATAAAGTTAAGAAAAGAGGAGTCGTGATCTATGTTAAGGAAAAATGGGAACCAAAAATGATCTTTAAAGATGAACAAGGAAGGTTTCTGGCAGTGGAAATTCAAATACAAGGAGAAAAAATCTTGATTGTAGGAATTTATGCACCTAATGAGGGGAAGGCTGAATTCTTCAAGAAGTTGCATGAGACATTAACGGACTTTATGGACTATAAAATAATAATGATGGGCGACATGAATGGAGTCGTCTCCACAAATATGGACAAAGCTCAAAGACAAGTAATCTCTAAGGATGGGAGACTACCAAAGACCTTTTTTGAACTGACTGACACAATGGACTTGATAGACATTTGGAGAACAAGGAACCCTCTGGAAAGGGAGGGGACCTTCTTCTCTGAAGCAAAAATGACATGGACCAGGATTGACCAAATATGGATTTCTAGCAATCTGGCACCAAGGGTTAAAAATACAGAAATCTGCCCAAAAACCTGCTCTGATCACAACGCAGTAAAGATGGAAATGAAATTGACAACAGCTGGAACTTTCAGATGGAGAATGAATGACACCCTTTTTAGAGATGAAGAAATTTTAAAAAAGGCCCAAAAAACTCTGAAAGATTACTTTGAAATAAACCTTAGAACAGATCTGGAAAGAAGAATAATATGGGACGCAAGTAAGGCTGTCATGCGTGGTTTTCTAATTCAACAAAATTCGATAAAAAGGAAACAACAAAATGAGAAGAAAGAAAAAATCTGGAACCAGATGAAAGAAGGAGAGAAGAAACTGAGGTCAAAACCAAAATCTCAGGAGATTTTAAGAGAAATAAAATACTACCAGACCCAATACATGGAACTGATGAACCAAGAAATAGAATGGAAAATAAAACAAATGAGGCAAAAAACTTTTGAATCAGCAGACAAATGTGGGAAATTGCTGTCATGGCAATTGAAAAAGAGGCAAAAGTTGAATACTGTGACGTCCCTTGAAGTAGAGGGGAAGTTTGTAAACAAACCAAATGAAATCAGTAATTGTTTCCAAAGTTTCTTCAAGAAATTATACGCACAAGGGCCGAAAGATGAACAAGAGATAGAAGAATTTATTAAAAAATATGGACTATCAAAGATCTCGGAAAAGAATAAAAGGACTTTAAATGAAAAAATTACGAACCAGGAAATTGAGGGTGCCATCCAGAATATGCAATTGGGAAAATCACCAGGGCCAGATGGACTGACGGCGAGATACTACAAAGCAATGAAGGAATGGTTAATACAACCATTGAAAGAAGTGTGTAACCAAATCTTGGAGGGGAAAAAGGCTCCCGAATCGTGGAAAGAAGCATTCATCTCACTTATACCGAAGACAGAAACTGAGAAACATCAAGTTAAGAACTACCGCCCTATATCACTCTTAAATGTGGATTATAAAATTTTTGCAGACATTTTAGCAAAAAGATTTAAAAAAGTGTTGGTAGAGGAGATTCAGAAAGACCAAACAGGCTTTCTCCCAGGGAGACATTTGTCAGACAATGTAAGGAATATTATAGATATTTTGGAACTATTGGAGACTGATATAAATAGAAAAGCAGTATTGATTTTTGTGGACGCGGAGAAAGCCTTTGACAATATTTCTTGGAGTTTTATGAGGAAGAATCTCCATGGGATGGGGGTAGGCCAAAGCTTCGAAAACGGTATAGGTGCAATATACTCAGAGCAAAAAGCTAAATTAATTGTGAATGGTGTAGTTATGGATGAAATCCCAATAGAAAAAGGGACACGACAGGGTTGCCCAATATCCCCTCTATTATTTATATCGGTCCTGGAGGTGTTGTTGAATATGATTAGAAGGGATCAGCTGGTTGAAGGAATACACCTCGGAGCCAAACAATATAAGTTAAGAGCATTTGCAGACGACCTAGTTTTGACATTACAACAGCCAGAAGTCAGTACAAAAAGAGTTTTAGAATTAATTGAAATATTTGGTCGAGTGGCTGGTTTTAAACTAAATAAGCAAAAGACAAAGGTACTGGAAAAAAATCTAACGATGGGGGAAAAAGAAAGCTTTCAAAGGGAAACTGGTTTGGAGATAACAAAAAAGGTGAAATATCTGGGGGTGAATCTAACATCCAAAAATATGAATCTGTTTAAAGACAATTATGAGAAATGTTGGTTAGAAGTGAAGAAGGATCTTGACACATGGTCTAGATTGAGATTATCCTTGTTAGGCCGAATTGCTGTTATTAAGATGAATGTATTGCCGAGATTGTTGTTTTTGTTTCAGACATTGCAAATTATAGACAAGATGGATTGTTTCAAGAAGTGGCAGAAAGATATATCTAAATTTGTCTGGCAGGGCAAAAAACCCAGAATAAAATTTAAGATTTTAACTGATGTAAAAGATAGGGGGGGTTTTGCGCTGCCGGACTTAAGACTCTATTATGAAGCAGCAGCTTTTTGCTGGCTGAAGCAATGGCTACTTCTTGAGGACACAGATATCTTAGATCTGGAAGGGTATGATAACAATTTTGGCTGGCATGCATATTTATGGTATGACAAGGCAAAGATCTATAAAGGCTTTAAAAATCATATTGTCAGGAAAGCATTATATAATGTTTGGAATCGATATAAGGATTTGTTGGAAAATAAAACACCCAGATGGCTGTCACCAATGGAAGCTAGAGCGGTAAAAAAACTTAATATGGATTCAAATTGGCCAAAATATAGTGAAATTATAGAATATGATGGTGAAAAAGTTAAATTACAGAGCTTTGAGAAACTAAAATCTAAAGTTCGAGACTGGTTACATTATTATCAGATAAATGAGACCTTTAAGCAGGACAAGAAATTAGGATTTCAGAAAGAGAGGTCAAAATTGGAAACAGAACTGTTAGAGACCAATACTAAGAATTTGTCTAAAATGTATAACTTGTTGCTGAAATGGAATACACAGGATGAAACAGTTAAATCAGCTATGATCAAATGGGCACAAGACTTAGGTCATGATATTATGTTTGCCGACTGGGAACAGTTATGGACCACAGGCCTTAAATTTACGGCATGTAGTGCCCTGAAAGAAAACATAATGAAAATGATCTATAGGTGGTACATGACCCCAGTCAAGCTTGCAAAGATATATCATTTGCCCAATAATAAATGCTGGAAATGTAACGAATGCGAAGGAACTTTCTATCATCTTTGGTGGACCTGCCCAAAGGTTAAAGCCTACTGGGAAATGATCTATAATGAAATTAAGAAAGTCCTTAAGTGGACATTTGCAAAGAAACCGGAGGCTTTTCTCTTGGGCATGGTCGGCCAATTGGTACCAAAGAAAGATAAGACCTTTTTTATGTACGCAACTACAGCAGCAAGAATTCTCCTGGCAAAGTATTGGAAGATGCAAGAACTACCTACTCTGGAAGAATGGCAGACGAAGGTGACTGAATTTATGGGACTGGCAGAGATGACCGGCAGAATCCGTGATCAGAGGAAGGAGACGGTGGAAGAGGACTGGAAAAAATTTAAATTATATCTTAAGAACTGTTGCAAAATTTTGGACTGATAAAATGTTAAGGGTTAAGAAATAGAGAAGTATAGTTGGAAATATTTAAGTTTAGAAAATCATGAAGGAAATTAAATTTTGAAAAGGAATGAAGGATTGCTAAAAATTTTGGACACAGGGGTGCAGTGAAGGGGAGGCATGGGGAAGTCATGTATTATTTGTTTGTTTGTTTAATTTTGTGTTTTTTCTTGTTTTATGAAAATTAATAAAAATTATTTTTTTTTAAAAAAAGAAGAAGCCGGATAGTCAGTTAGGACCAATGCCTAAGCCAATACTGCTCATCATCTGTAACCAATAAAGTTGTGGCCATATTTAGCCCATTGACCTTAAATATCTGTGTCATGTGTCTTTATTTCCACTGGGGGGAGGCGGGAACTCGCCACGCAACACAGTGTAGACAATCAGGACTAACCAGATAAGGTCAGAATATATTTGTTGGCTGCATGATGAAGTCAAAAGTTAAAGGATACGGGAAGATCTGTTGAAGATGGTTTTTGTTTTGTTTTTAAAGTCAATGGTTTGGAGTTCAGGTAACTCTCCACTGGATTGGAGATCTTTGAAGTCCCACTGATTGCAACTTTGCCTGGGTTATTTTACTTATTCATTCCAAAACATCCTCCACTTTGTCCCCAAGAGGACTCAAGCAAGTGAGGTATGACAGAAGACATGACAGTGTGAAAGTCTTGTTTCAAAATCCATTCAAGTCAGAATGGCTAGTTTGGTCCAGTGTGATTTTTATTCCTCCATACACAGTAACTTGTTCTTAACCCAACAAAAAACCGCCCCTTAATTTTTGGAGGCTATGCTACTAAGCACCACTGGAAAGTCTCAGCATGCCAAATAAATTTAAAATAGTATGAAAAGATATCACACAAGAAAATTATTAGCTGTCACTTTTTCCTCTAAAGAGCAATTGCCAATGCTTGGAAAAACAGCCACAGAGTTGTCAGTGAAATAATGGCAACTGTCTCCCTCCCAAGATTTCCTAAAATAAACAGCTCTGGCTACAACTAATCACATTTTACAATTAATATTGAATTCCTCGTTTAGACCTTAAGTCTGCTCTGATTTTTTAAGCCAATGATCCAGTTCCTTGCCATTCTTTTTCACTCTCAAAAAAATAAAAACAAAGAAGTAGGAGGGAGGGAAGGAAGGGAAGGAGAGCCTTTATTTTCAAAAACAGTAAACTGGTATTAATCACAATTACAAGCAGTAATATAAGATTACAATTTTTAATCAATCATGCAATTCCTTGTAAAGCTCACTAATGTTAGGGCCACTAGAGTGGACAGCCATCTGTGCTTCTGCAAAATTAGAAATATGATGGATTATTGGGAGGGGTCATTTAAAGCTTGGGTCATGAATACAAATCATTTAAAAATGTGCCAGCTTTTTTTAAAAAAAAAATGTGCGTATTTGTGCGTGCACGCACACAACTCTTTCTCTCTCACATACACTGCATGAAATTATTGCTCAGCTCACTTAGTTGCTCATATATCAGTAAAAAGAAAAGAAAATCATATTAACTTTAGTATGGAGGGAATACAAACCCTACAGTGATTGATCATTCATGTGAGTTGAACAATATCCTGTCAACATTACATACCAATCAACCTTTAGGATAAGAATCAGTACTAGACGCAGTGGTCCAGTTTCTGTCAATAACAATATTTTCTGCTAAAACCAGTAGACACAATGTATAGCTTGGAAAGCTTTGGTCATTGAAACATGTCTTACTAAAGGCATTTTGCCACCCTAGGCAAATTTAAATTCTCCAAACAGCCTAAACATAGCAGACTAACAGAATGATCCTATAAGTGCTTTACTTAGAAGCAAGCCCTACTAAATTCAGTACAACTTATCCCCAGGTAAGAGTTCTAGTCTTAATGTTCAAGAGTCATACTATTTTTATTGCTGTTATTTAGTTTCTTGATAACCACCCTGAACACAGTTTTACTGTGGAAAGGCGGTACATCAGTATACTTGATTGATTAATTTTTCATGTTAATTTTTATTGTCAGACTGTTGTTTGCTCCCTTCCCTTTACAATTATGCCTATGCCCAGAGCAATGGATGAATTTCGAATGCATTTCAATCACATTACCAAGCTCAGCTGCCACTAAGTTCCCTTTGAACACCTCCTCAAAAGTACAGGCATGTGTCCATTACATTTTGTTATCTGAGATGCTTTTCTATGATTTTCTTGTGTCTATGGTTGGGCTAGCCCTGCAAGAAATAAGGTAACTTCTTTTTAATTTTAAGGACTGAGGTTCTCCTGGCTTGAATCAAACATGAGAAATACAAAGACATAACCATCATCATCATCTTTGTATACTGACCTTCATCTGAAGATCACAGGACAGTTCACAACATAAAAACACAAAATAAATAACAGCAACAACAACAATTTATTTATACCCTGCCCATATGGCTGGGCTTTCCCAGCCACTCTGGGCAGCTTCCAACAAAATATTAAAATACAGTAATGCATCAAACATTAAAAGCTTCCCTAAACGAAATAAGTCGAAACAAAAATTTAAAAATTCCTTCCAGTAGCACCTTGTTGTTGTTGTTGTTCTTTAGTCGTCTAGTCGTGTCTGACTCTTCATGACCCCATGGACCACTGCACGCCAGGCACTTATGTTTTCCACTGCTTCCCGCAGTTTGGTCAAACTCATGCTGGTAGCTTCGAGAACACTATCCAACCATCTCGTCCTCTGTCGTCCCCTTCTCCTTGTGCCCTCCGTCTTTCTCAACATCAGGGTCTTTTCCAGGGAGTCTTCTCTTCTCATGAGGTGGCCAAAGTACTGAAGCCTCAGCTTCATGATCTGTCCTTCCAATGAGCACTCAGGGCTGATTTCCTTAAGAATGGATAGGTTTGATCTTCTTGCAGTCCATGGGACTCTCAAGAGTCTCCTCCAGCACCATAATTCAAAAAAATTAAAGCCTTTCATGGATCACTGCCTTGCCGTGGCGAAGGGGCTTGAAGAACTCAGAGAAGCTATGAGCTATGCTGTGCAGGGCACCCAAGATGAACAGGTCATAGTGGAGAGTTTTGACCAAACGTGATCCACCTGGAGGAGGAACTGGCAAGCCACTCCAGTATCCCTGCCAAGAAAACTCCATGGACAAAGACAACAGTAGCACCTTAGAGACCAGCTAAGTTTGTTATTGGTATGAGCTTCCGTGTGCGTTCAGATCACAGGGCAGAACAACACGGCTACCTACCTGTAAACAAAATAAATAATAATAATAATAATAATAATAATAATAATAATAATAATAATAAAAACTAATAATCCCCTCCCATAAACACATTTAAAAGGCCATAGAATATTCATCAGCCAAAGGCCTGGTTATAGAGAAATGTTTTTGCTTGTCACTTAAAGATATATTATGAAGGTGCCAGTGAGCCTACCTGGGGTGAGTATTCCACAAGCCACAACACAAAAGGCCTATCCTCATGTTGCCACACTCCTGACCTCTCATGGAGGTGGCATGCAAAGAAGGGCCTCAGATGGTGATCACAGTGTCTGAATTGGATCATAGGGAAAGATGCAGACCTTGAGGTATCGAGGTCATGAGCCATTTAAGGCTTTATAACTCAAACCTAGCACTTTTAATTGGGCCCAATAGTCCAGTAGTGTGATATAAAATATTTAGTTTGAACAGCTATCGTCAAAGACAAAAGCCAGGTCACAAAGAACCCCGTATGTAAACCATATGTTTAACAAAAAAATAAAAACTCACACAATGCAAATAAAGCACAGACTATGCTATTAGATGCAGATCCCAGCAGCCTGAGAGTCTTGCATTTAAGAAAAAGAAAATATTTCGCCTTTTGACATGCAAAGTTAAAGTTGGGAGTAAGCCCCCTTCAACTCACTTGGACCTACTTTGAGTAAACATGCATGGAATTGTACCACCACTAATCACACTTTAGTCCCATTAATTTCCATGAGACGTAAGGTAATTATTACTCATGTTCATGGTGAAAGTATGAGTAACAAACAGCACAAACCAGGTCTGATGGAAGTTTATCCTATTGGATACAGTGAGGTTTACTCCCAGGTGAGTGGGATTGGATCACCCTTACTCTGGCCTCAACCCTTATACCTGAAAGTGTTTAGGTAAGGCCTGCTGAAAGCTCAGATATCATTAGACTTGGTTAAATATTATTCCCTCTCTTTGGAGAAGAGATTTCAGTACTATGGATAGCTCCTTGAAACTTCTGAAGACCTAGCAGCCATGATAAAAAATACTGAGATTTAGAGAACAAATTGTGTGGTGCTTAGGTTAAAAAAAAGGTGTTAGGATATGGTATGAGTGGGAATGTTTTGGTTTTCTAAATTAAAATGGTCTGAACATATATGTTGTGATTGCTGACTTGTGATTTATGAAAAGTCTGAAATGTATTGTTTTCTCACTGTCCAGGGAGTTGTAGTCCAACAATATTTGGGGGGATCAGATGACTAATATGTTACATTATCCTAATATCATTCTCTCTTGGCCACACCTGGAAAAACTTGCCACTTTCCTTTCCTTTCTGCTACTGTTGTATCAACCCTGTTTACCCCCTTTGAAATGCCTACTTGGAATTAGCAACATATGTAGACATTAAACTCCTTCGGATTCATTATTTGCTTTTTAAAATGATCCTCAGAATTCCTCCAGTGATAAGCTGTTAGGAAAACAAAGACTCTCTGTAAGTTCATTGTTTTTGCTCGGTGCTTACATGTCAGCTCCCTTGGGAGAGGGAGACAATAATCTATAGATCACCTTGAACAAGTTAAGCTTTAACTTTCTTCTCTCCTTGGCATATATTGATCACAGTTCAGGATGTTCTTTTATCTAAAATGCTAACAGCTTCTCTTCGCATCACAGAGGACCAGAGCCAATATTGTTCAATAAAGGATGACCTCTTGGTAACTAAGACTGAAATCCTATATGCACTTACCTGGGAGTAAGCCACATGGAACACAGTCTGATTTGCTTCTGAGCAGGCATAGAAGTCCTATGCACACCTGGAAGAAGAAGAGTTTGGATCTGATATCCCGCTTTATCACTACCTGAAGGAGTCACAAAGTGGCTAACATTCTCCTTTCCCTTCCTCCCCCACAACAAACACTCTGTGGGGTGAGTGGGGCTGAGAGACTTCAGAGAAGTGTGACTAGCCCAAGGTCACCCAGCAGCTGCATGTGGAGGAGCGGGGAATCGAACCCAGTTCACCAGATTACGAGTCCACTGCTCTTAACCACTACACCACACTGACTCTCATAACCATCAGCTCCATTTATAGCCTTGTCCTCCATAAATTTGTTCGATCCTTTTTCAAAGCCATCAAAATTGGTGCCCTTTAAAAGTGAGTTTCATAGTTTAAGTATGCACTGTATGAATAATTACTATTTTAAAGCTGTCCTAAATAGTATAACATTCACAAACATAATTGCATGCACATCTATCATGAACTGATATACCATATTTTTTTCCTGTGTATAATACGGTGCTTTTTGCTAAAAAAAGATTAGGCAAAAAAAATGGGTGTTGTCTTATATACGGATAGTGAATGCAGCAGGGGGACGTGCGATTAATGGCAGCACCAAGCAGGCGATTGGCAGTGGTGAATGGACAGGTGATTGGTGGCTGCGGCAAGGCTGCTGGCAATTGGCTGTGGCTGTGGCAATTGGGCAGGCTATTGGTGGCTGTGGCGAGGCAGGCAAGTGATTGGCAGCTGCAGCAAGTGGACGGGGGGGCTGTTGGTCGTCTTGTACATTGCGGCGTCTTATACACGGAAACTGTCCTTTGAAATGCACCCTTCTCCGAATTTTGCAATGCAGTTAAACAATAAAATGAGCATCAAAAGGCATATATCAAGGAGAAATGTAAATGCATATATTTGTGAAAATAGCAAAACAGCAGCACTGCATTATAATATGGAAAACTGCTTGCACAAAAAACAAACAAAAACGTATATACTAGACAAAATCCCATACCATAATGGGGAAAATATGCACTAAAATAAAAAATAAAAAATAAAATAAAGTAAAAATGACAATTAATTTTTAGGAGGACTCCTCCCCCCAAAACACACACACACAAATGCAATTTGATGCAGACATGTGGCAAACTAAACTGAAGACTGGGAAAATCAGAGAAAAGAAAACTTACAGATTCATCCATCCCTAAGTTCAGCACTATATAATAAATAACCCTGTTTTGTTGTGAGAGAGCAAGGTATGAGGGGACAACGGAAGCAAACCGAGAATGCACCACTAAATCTTTGCTTTTTTGCCTGCCATTAGAACGAAAGGCATGTTTTATTCACCACTGGTGTCATCTTTCAGTGTAATGGACACCCAAAAATGCAAATTTGTATTGATTTAAACAGAGGTCGGTAAATGTGACAAGCAATCTGGGAAAACTTCGCCGTCCGAAGTAAGGAAAGTAATTAGAAAGATGACTATAACCTTTCTTTAATGAATAGCAATAATAAATGACTTCCTTGGTGTCCTTGTGACCCTGTCAAGTTGGCAAGGTGGTCTTTCCTCCGTCAGTGCTGTGTTGTGAACCACTTTGTAATCACTGCTTCACAGCTGTGGGAAACAAACCCCCTTCATTAATTGATCGGCTGCTGTTTGCATACGCAGTTAGCAAGGAGCTGCCGGGTTCATCTCCCTCTGATCTCAAGGGTGCTCCAGAACAAAAATGAGCAGTATTTATCATCTTTAGGCCTTGAGGGCTGTTCTTATATCTTCTTGCTATTGTTGCTTGAGTTGTTCACTTCTCAGTGTCACGGCGGCAAGTCCTCCAGCCAACAAAAGCATATCTAGCAGTCCACTTACTGGCAGGGATACTACAATTAAATTTTTTTCCAAGGGGAGAAAGGAGTAGCAGCCCCAGCGTTGCGGAGTTTCATTTTAAAAACCTGCAGAGCTCTATCATTTCATAAATGATAGATAGAATTATACCCACCTACATACACAACCACTGAGGTTTCGTAACTGCATTGGGAAATATCTTCAGAGTCAAACTGAAACATTCATTTCCTAAACAGAATTATACACACAGAAAGGAGTTCCAGTCCAGTGGATTTGAAACTGCTCTGCAATCGAGGAAGCCTTCCAACTCTCAGAAACTCTTCTGAGTCTCTCACCAAAAATTCCGCCTCAGAACCAGGTTTTGAATAAGGCTTGGCAACAGATTGTTGAGAGCAGTGATACAAGTCCTTCTGAAGAAGTGTGCATGCACACAAAAGTTTATACCAATAACAAACTTAGTTGGTCTCTAGGGACGCGGGTGGCTCTGTGGGTTAAACCACAGAGCCTAGGACTTGCCGATCAGAAGGTTGGCGGTTCGAATCCCCACGACGGGGTGAGCTCCCGTTGCTCAGTCCCTGCTCCTGCCAACCTAGCAGTTCAAAAGCATGTCAAAGTGCAAGTAGATAAATAGCTACCGCTGCAGTGGGAAGGTAAACAGCATTTCCGTGCACTGCTCTGGTTCACCAGAAGCAGCTTAGTCATGCTGGCCACATAACCCAGAAGCTGTACGCCGGCTCCCTTGGCCAATAAAGTGAGTCTGAGTGCCACAACCCCAGAGTTGGTCATGACTGGACCTAATGGTCAGGGGTCCCTTTGCCTTTACTTAAGGTGCTACTGGAAGGAATTTTTAAATTTTGTTTCGACAAGTCCTCCAGTTTGTCAATCACAGGGCTAAAATTCCCAGCACCTTTAACCAACTACAGTTCCAGAACTCTTCAGGTGAATCTATGCCTGTTAAAATTGTAGGGGTGCTTTAAATATATGGAGTGGATGTGCCCTTAGTCAGTATTCTCACCCCCCCCACTTGACATCATTGGCCTTAAGTTAATTATGTCCAAAGGGAAAAGGTTGTGCTGTGGTCTAAACCACTGAGCCTCTTGGGCTTGCTGATTGGAAGGTTGGCAGTTCAAGTTTGTGTGACAGGATGAGCTCCCATTGCTCTACCCCAGCTCCTGCCAACCTAGCAGTTTGAAAGTATACCAGCATGAGGAGAGAAAAAGGTACTGCTGCGGCGGGAAGGTAAATGGCGTTTCCGTGCTCTCTGGCACTCATCATGGTCTCCCGCTGCACCAGAAGCAGTTTAGTCTTGCTGGCCACATGACCCGGAAAGCTGTCTGTGGACAAACGCTGGCTCCCTTGGCCTGAAAGTGAGATGAACACCACACGCTATAGTCAAGTTTGAGTGGACTTAACCATTCAGGGGTCCTTTACCTTTACCTTTAGTTATGTCTATTTATTTCAATTGGTCTACTCGGAATAAAATTCAGTCAGATGTAACCTCATAGCCTGAAACTGCAAAACACACAGCTAGTTCTTTTTGGACTTCTGATTTTCAAACTCCAAATCGTGACACATGACAGACTCCTTTGGAAACAGAATGGAATTTCAAAAGTGTTTTGTGATATGGAATGAAATTAACATTTTCTGATCACACACAAAGCAACAAAAAATCTTCCCAAACTCTAGGGCAAGCCTAAAGTATCTTTTTGATTGTGATCCATGCATCCAAAATATGTGTGTTTTCTGGGGTGGCTGAATCAAATTGCTACAAATGCCTTTAAAAAGAGAGAGAGGGGCAACCAATTGAACTCTGTAATAATGGAGGGAGGATTTTCATAGGCGACTTTTTTGCCATCTTGCAAGCATCCAAAAGTCCACACAAGCTATAATTGTTATGTTTGATGGCCTGCCAAAATGTAATTAATTTTTTTGAATGCCTCCATGTTAACACATTAGTAGGAAAATGGATAGTAAACGAAGAGGGAATATCATTTATCATCACACAAAAGTAAATGTGCTGCAGAAATGTGTCCTGCATTCTGAGAGGAACGGCTAGGAGCCAGTCATGCATGTCTCTACTTCTGCCAGCCTTAATCATGTGCATCTGCCAGAGTTAATCATGTGTATTGTATTAAAAAATATATATATTCTGTTCCTTTTTGTGGTGGAGAGGATGTGTGGGGGGGGTGCTAGTAAAGTATGCAAAACTTGCCCAGGGAATATGGGTGGAAAGAATTGGGGGAAATTATGTGATGTTATCTCATTTTCTAGTGCATATTCTGACAATGAAAATAGCTCTAGTGACATAAATATTGCCCGTTTTGAAAGTGTTTCCATGTAACATCCAAATAGTCAGGCCCAATTTTGTATCCTACTTTATGCCGACAAAAGAAAAAAGAAGAAGAAGAAGGAACAATGGTTATGCATTATAACAATGACAGATTCTATCATGGTAGACTTTCATAGACACAAAGTGACCTTGGTAAATGTATTTGAGTACTGTATATATCTTACATATAATAAAAAAGGAAGAGTGTCACCACGCAGCCCCCAATGGAGGATTTCTAATTGCAATCCTGTATGAAGTCAGGGTGGGGTAGGGAAGTGAAAGAGAAGGCAGGTTGCACAACAGTGGCACCCACCTTGTGGAACGCCCTCCCGCCAAATGTCAAAGAGAAGAACTACTACCAGACTTTTAGAAGACATCTGAAGGCAGCCCTGTTTAGGGAAGCTTTTAATGTTTAACAGACCACTGTATTTTAATACTTTGTTGGTAGCCGCCCAAAGTAGCTGGGGAAACCCAGCCAGATGGGTGGGGTATAAATTATTATTATTATTATTATTATTATTATTATTATTATTATTATTATTATTGCATGGGAGCAAGAAGTAAGAGACACTGAGAGGAGGGGAAATGGTGACGCTAAATGGTGAAAGGAGTCTGAGTAAAGCAGGGGTGGAGGGACATAGAAAGCAAGATGGTGGATGTGAGCAGAGAGCATGGGGACAGCAAATTCCTCCTCATATCATCTCACTTAATTACAGTCTTGTGAGGGCTTTAACACCTCACATGGTACTATAGGCTTCTGCATGCAGACGGATCACCTAGTCACCTTGCTGGATCTCTTTTTTTTGTAAATAGTAGTTACTAAATTTTGCCATTTTATATTCATCACAATAACATTATCTCACAAACAGAAAAGATACAATTCCCAGATTCCACAAACACACACACCCCGCCCCCGGACTTCCCTCAACTTCCCTCTTCTGGTTCTTTACATATTGACTTCTCCTGCTTGTTTTATTATACCTTAATACTGCATTCTTAAAGTTGAATATTGTTCTGTTCTTGCCATTTTTACACCCTAATTGTTTTCAGCTTGCCTCTTACACTTTATTATTATCCAATTATTACATCTTAATCTCTATATTTGATTTGTTAATTGTAAGTGCTTACTCAAACCCTGCTAATGATGAGTCCGCTTCTTTATAGTATTTCTGTAAGTACAACATAAATGGTTCCCAGTCTTTTAAAAAATCTCTGTTGTCCTTATCTCTGAGTTTTCCAGTAAGCTTCACCATTTCTGCATAGTCCATCAATTTTTCTTGCCATTCTTCTTTGGTTGGTATCTTGTCGTCTTTCTATTTGGGGGCTAGTAATAGTCTAACCCCACTTCATGGATCACTGCCTTGCCGTGGCGAAGGGGCTTGAAGAACTCAGAGAAGCTATGAACTATGCCAAGCAGGGCACCCAAGATGAATAGGTCATAGTGGAGAGTTTTGACCAAACGTGATCCACCTGGAGGAGGAACCGGCAAGCCACTCCAGTATCCCTGCCAAGAAAACTCCATGGACAAAGACAACAGGCATATAAAAGTTATGACGCTGGAAGATGAGCCCCTCAGGTTGGAAGGCGTCCAACATGCTACTGGGGAAGAGCGGAGGACAAGTACAAGTAGATCCAGAGCTGATGAAGCGGCTGGGCTAAAGCCGAAAGGACGTTCAGTTGCGGATATGCCTGGAAGCAAAAGGAAAGTCCAATGCTGTAAAGAAAAATATTGCATAGGAACCTGGAATGTAAGAACCATGAACCTGGGTAAGTTGGATGTGGTCAAAAATGAGATGGCAAGAATAAATATTGACATCCTGGGCATCAGTGAACTAAAATGGACGGGAATGGGCGAATTCAGTTTGGATGACCATCATATCTACTACTGTGGGCAAGAAACCCGCAAAAGAAATGGAGTGGCCCTCATAGTCAACAAAAGAGTTGCGAAAGCTGTACTGGGATGCAATCTCAAAAATGATAGAATGATCTCGATACGAATCCAAGGCAGACCTTTTAACATAACAGTAATCCAAGTTTATGCACCAACTACTGGTGCGGAAGAAACTGAAATTGACCAATTCTATGAAGACTTACAACACCTTATAGAAGTGACACCAAAGAAGGATGTTCTTCTCATTATAGGGGATTGGAATGCTAAAGTAGGGAACCAAGAGATAAAAGGAACAACTGGCAAGTTTGGCCTTGGAGAGCAAAATGAAGCAGGGCAAAGGCTAATAGAGTTCTGTCAAGAAAACAAGCTGGTCATTGCAAACACACTTTTCCAACAACACAAGAGACGACTCTACACGTGGACATCACCAGATGGGCAGCATCGAAATCAGATTGATTATATTCTCTGCAGCCAAAGATGGAGAAGCTCGATACAGTCAGCAAAAACAAGACCTGGAGCTGACTGTGGCTCAGATCATCAGCTTCTTATAGCAAAATTCAAGCTTAAACTGAAGAAAGTAGGAAAAACCACTGGGCCGGTAAGATACAATCTAAATCAAATCCCTTATGAATACACAGTGGAAGTGAGGAACAGGTTTAAGGATTTAGATTTGCTGGACAGAGTGCCTGAAGAACTATGGATGGAGGCTCGCAACATTATACAGGAGGCAGCAACGAAAACCATCCCAATGAAAAGGAAATGCAAGAAAGCAAAGTGGCTGTCCAATGAGGCCTTACAAATAGCGGGGGAGAGAAGGCAAGCAAAATGTGAGGGAGATAGAGAAGATACAGGAAATTGAATGCAGATTTCCAAAAAATAGCAAGGAGAGATAAGAAGGCCTTCTTAAACGAGCAATGCAAAGAAATAGAGGAAAACAACAGAATGGGAAGAACCAGAGATCTGTTCAAGAAAATTGGAGATATGAAAGGAACATTTCGTACAAAGATTACCATAATAAAGGACAAAAGTGGTAAGGACCTAACAGAAGCAGAAGACATCAAGAAGAGGTGGCAAGAATACACAGAGGAATTATACCAGAAAGATATGGATGTCTCGCAAACCCCAGGTAGTGGGGTTGCTGACCTTGAGCCAGACATCCTGGAGAGTGAAGTCAAATGGGCCTTAGAAAGCACTGCTAATAACAAGGCTAGTGGAAGTGATGGTATTCCAGCTGAACTGTTTAAAATTTTAAAAGATGATGCTGTTAAGGTGCTACACTCAATATGCCAGCAAGTTTGGAAAACTCAGCAGTGGCCAGAGGATTGGAGAATATCAGTCTACATCCCAATCCCAAAGAAGGGCAGTGCCAAAGAATGCTCCAACTACCGCACAATTTCACTCATTTCACACGCTAGCAAGGTTATGCTTAAAATTCTACAAGGAAGGCTCAAGCAGTATGTGGACCGAGAACTCCCAGAAGTGCAAGCTGGATTTAGAAGAGGCAGAGGAACCAGAGACCAAATTGCAAACATGCGCTGGATTATGGAGAAAGCTAGAGAGTTCCAGAAAGACATCTACTTCTGCTTCATTGACTATGCAAAAGCCTTTGACTGTGTCGACCACAGCAAACTATGGCAAGCTCTTAAAGAAATGGGAGTGCCTGATCACCTCATCTGTCTCCTGAGAAATCTCTATGTGGGACAAGAAGCTACAGTTAGAACTGGATATGGAACAACTGATTGGTTCAAAATTGGGAAAGGAGTACGACAAGGCTGTATATTGTCTCCCTGCTTATTTAACTTATATGCAGAATTCATCATGCGAAAGGCTGGGCTGGATGAATCCGAAGCCGGAATTAAGATTGCCGGAAGAAATATCAACAACCTCAGATATGCAGATGACACAACCTTGATGGCAGAAAGTGAGGAGGAATTAAAGAACCTTTTATTGAGGGTGAAAGAGGAGAGTGCAAAATATGGTCTGAAGCTCAACATCAAAAAAACGAAGATCATGGCCACTGGTCCCATCACCTCCTGGCAAATAGAAGGAGAAGAAATGGAGGCAGTGAGAGATTTTACTTTCTTGGGCTCCATGATCACTGCAGATGGTGACAGCAGCCATGAAATTAAGAGACGCCTGCTTCTTGGGAGGAAAGCAATGACAAACCTAGACAGCATCTTAAAAAGTAGAGACATCACCTTGCCAACAAAGGTCCGTATAGTAAAAGCTATGGTTTTCCCAGTAGTGATGTATGGAAGTGAGAGCTGGACCATAAAGAAGGCAGATCGCCGAAGAATTGATGCTTTTGAATTATGGTGCTGGAGGAGACTCTTGAGAGTCCCATGGACTACAAGAAGATCAAACCTATCCATTCTCAAGGAAATCAGCCCTGAGTGCTCAATGGAAGGACAGATCGTGAAGCTGAGGCTCCAATACTTTGGCCACCTCATGAGAAGAGAAGACTCCCTGGAAAAGACCCTGATGTTGGGAAAGATGGAGGGCACAAGGAGAAGGGGACGACAGAGAACGAGATGGTTGGATAGTGTCTTCGAAGCTACAAACATGAGTCTGACCAAACTGCGGGAGGCAGTGGAAGACAGAAGTGCCTGGCGTGCTCTGGTCCATGGGGTCACTGAGAGTCGGACACGACTAAACGACTAAACAACAACAACAACAATAGTCTAACCTGAGCCCTGAGTTCTCACTGGAAGGACAGATTGTGAAGCCGAGGCTCCAATACTTTGGCCACCTCATGAGAAGAGAAGACTCCCTGGAAAAGACCCTGATGTTGGGAAAGATGGAGGGCACAAGGAGAAGGGGACGACAGAGGACGAGATGGCTGGACAGTGTTCTTGAAGCTACCAGTTTGACTAAACTGCGTTTGACTAAACTGCGGGAGGCAGTGGAAGACAGGAGTGCCTGGCGTGCTCTGGTTCATGGGGTCACGAAGAGTAGGACACGACTAAATGACTAAACAACAACAACAAAATATTCTAACCACTGTTGTAGCGTACATAAATAATTTCTTATCCTCCTCTGGCAAGTCTTGTCCTGTAATGCCTAGCAAAAAAGCTCCTGTTCTTTTAACAAAGGTTATCTTAAACATTATTTTCATTTCATTATAGATCACCTTGCTGGATCTCGTGATATTTCTGTTGACCATACCACAACTATATGCATGAGTGTATTAAGCAGGGAAAGGGATATTCTAATCAAAGAATATTTGATTACTTCAGATTGATTGTCTTTCAATTAAATTTTGCTAAAGATGGACCAACAGTAGAAATGAGTCTCCAATGAAATAAACTGCTAAAAAATGTGTATTCAATTAGCATAGGCTTGATTTCTCAAGAGTGTGCACGCCTTTTTCTAACTTGGTAAGATAACTCCAAAAAGACCATGAAATTCCAGAAGTGGTGTTCTTTAATTACAAAAAAGGGATTAAAACTAAATGAAATAAGTTCATCCAGAGCCAATGTTTGTAGCTAATTCCCAGCCATAATGGATTAATGGCCCCCACCTCCCCAGGAAGCTTCCAGTAACTGTGGTAAAACTATTTTCTTCAAAATAATAATGAAGGTATGTAAGATTTCAACATATTATAGCTGATATAGCTTGAAACACCATTGTGGGATGGAAAAAAATGTTTAACAGGTCCTCTTCCTTCTCTCTCTTTCTCTCTCTTATGCTCCGTATTACAGTAAAAGACAGAGATAGAATAATGTGAAATGGGTGCTGTACTATTGCTACTGTTTGTGCTACAATAGCTTGAGTTCATAAATGTAGAAAAATGGGTGCTGCAGATAGACACAAGAAAATATTCACTTCGGACTAACCTGCCGTTTTTAAAGCATTCTCATTATATAATTGGAGATGAGCATTTTTAATTACCAATGCTATGAATAATCTTCAATTTATTGAACCAGAAAATCAGTCCCAGGAATGTAGTTGCCTTCAAAGCATTACCATGACTCACATTTTATTAACTGTGGTCAGCATGAAAGAGGTAGATGCTGGTCCAGAATTACCGTATTTTTCTCTCTATAAGGCGCACCAGACCACAAGACGCACCTAGTTTTTGGAGGAGGAAAACAAGAAAAAAAAAATTCTGAATCTGCAGCAAGAGGGATCGCTGCACAGTGAAAGCAGCAATCCCTCTTGCTGTTCTGGCTTCTGTGATAGCTGCGCAGCCTGCATTTGATCCATAAGACACACACACATTTCCCCTTACTTTTTAGGAGGGAAAAAGTGAGTCTTATAGAGCAAAAAATACGGTATAACTGACTGGCAGCAGCAGTGTTTGAGAGAGGTGTTTTCCCCAACCTGAAATGGAGATGGCAGGAATTGAAGCTGGAACCTTGCACATGCAGGTCATGTGATCCAAGTTTGAGCTATACTGGTTCTCAAAGAGATGGTGTGATTGCACATGATGAAATCATTTTGCTAATACTGAGCAGGTTGAGACCAAGTCAATGTGTCATGGACCGGCTGGGTGCAGAGGAGTGGTGGAAGGCATCAACTGGGGAACCCCTAGCACATGGGTAGGCAAACTAAGACCCAGGGACCAGATCTGGCCCAATAGCCTTCTAAATCCAGCGTGCGAACAGTCCAGAAATCAGTGTGTTTTTACATGAGTAGAATGTGTCCTTTTATTTAAAATGCACCTCTGGGTTATTTGTGGGGCCTAGGAATTCGTTCATTTTCCCCTAAAAAATATAGTCCGGCCCCCCACAAGGTCTGAGGGACAGTGGACCGGTCCCCCGCTGAAAAAGTTTGCTGACCCCTGCCCTAGCAGAAGAAGGCTCAGAGCCAGGGGAGTGGTGGCAGAGGCGTAAGAAGGTCAGGTGGTACCTGGTGTGGAAAATTTCTTGTCAAACCCTCCCCCCCCACACACACATTGATTTTATTTTTATTTTATTTTTTGCCTGCAAAAATGGTTTGATGTTATTTCATGTTTTCTTACAAAGGAATGTGGATTCTGAGCCTCTGATAACAAGTAGGTGACTATGGACAGATACTTAAATCTACAGGACAGATGGTGTTTTGGCTTGTGTTATTTTATTTCTATTTATTGTTTATTTATTTAATAAAAATTATTTTTAAAAACCTACAAAGAGGTTTTTTTTAAAAAAAAAACCACCACGGAAGTAAAATCAAGAAAAATTAACAATCCTACTTCAAAACATACAAAAGACCACGAAGCCTTAGGCTGCAGGGGAAGGAGCCTTAGAAAAACGGTGGGAAGACAGGGACCTTCAGTCCTAGCCTCATTGGGGCAAGACCTACCAGGAAGGGTTGTGGTGACCACGAGGCCTGAGCTGTTTTGTTTCTTTGAAAACAAGTTAACTTCACAAACATTGGGTGCTTTATTGTTTTATTGCTAACCTACGTCTGACTCCTGCTCCTGACAGTGTTGGTGCTGACTTTAAAGCCCTAAACGGCTTTGGTCCAGTATACCTGAAAGAGCATCTCCACCCCCATCATTTTGCCCAGACACTGAGGTCCAGCGCCGAGGGCCTTCTGGCGGTTCCCTCTCTGTGAGAAGCCAAGTTACAGGGAACCAGGCAGAGGGCCTTCTCGGTGGTGGCACCTGCCCTGTGGAATGCCCTCCAACCAGAGGAAAACAACTACCAGACTTTTCGAAGACATCTGAAGGTGGCCCTGTTTAGGGAAGCTTTTAATGTTTAATAGATTGTTGTATTTTAATATTCTGTAGGAAGCCACACAAAGTGGCTGGGGAAACCCAGCCAGATGGGCGGGGTATAAATAATAAATTACTATTATTATGAATGGCAAACTTTGGTCTTTCTGCATAGTTCTGCTCCGTCCTGCAATACATGGTCTTTTTGAACACAATGCAGACACTTTGCTAAAGCTAAGCAGGTTGAGATCTATTCATAGGAGACTTCCTAGGAACACCATGTACACTGCCTTGAGTTCTGTGACACAAGGAAGGCAGAATATAAACGGACTAAATTGAATAGCATTGATGCGATCTGATGGTGACACCATACACGCCCAACTGTCTACGTTTCACATGGTGTCCACACGTTCTGTTTTGATTGAGATACTTGTTTTAAAAACGTTGGTGACCTGTCAATATTGTTGGCTAATCTTTGCGAGGCTGTTAAAGAGAAGCTTGTTTACTGCAACGGTTTCTTATTTCGGTAGGTCTCTGCAAGCTGGCCCAGTGGCACTTGAATCAATTTGAGCTGTGGAATTGATTATCAGCTGAAAAAGAAAGTGAGGCCAGACACGCTCAATTAGTCAGTGATTCAGTGCAGGTGGCTCTCCTCACTCAGGTTAAGCAAGCAGCCTCCCACAGTGAGCACAAGGGCAGCCACCTCACCAGATGGCTACTGAAGAGAACTCTCCTCACACCTCAAGGTAGACAAATTGTCTTCGCTCTCAGCTAAAAATAAGCCACCAGTTACCAGCAGTCGCACAAGCAAGCAGGAGGAGATAGGAGCGGCATGCGGAAATAATTAAAATAAGGGATGTTTATTCATGCCCCTTTTATTGTGCAGGGCTGCAAAATTTGGCTGAAGGTGACAGATGTCCCTTATTTTTAAAGAATGCCCCTTTTTCCAGAATATGACAGCTTCATAGATCATTATGGATGTCCTGAGCTTCAGAACATTGCAGCTCCCTCGCAGTTTATATTTTTAAAACCCCTGACCCTTTAGATTTTTTGACTTGGCAACTCTAGACAGAGCCCTGAAGCAAGCATTGACTTTGATGAATTAACTATCCATTGTCCATGCATAAATAAATCAACTTTACTTCGACCCAGCTGGTCCCTCATGCAACTTTATAATTTGGTCCATATCTACTGTTTCAGATTGGTTTTTCCTTCCCAGCCCTTAGCAACTCTTTTTTAGTGAGCTTGTAGCTATAATTCAAAATCCCATGGTTTCCGGCAAAGCAACATCAGCTTCCACAAGTGGGCACAGACTCAACGTGTCAGATCAGAACACCAGCTTATTTTTAGATCCATTTAGCTTGTGCATATGAACCAGTTTGATAACCCCCTATTACTAGATAACATTTTCAAAAGAGTGAAATGACTTAATATGTCCTAGTTTACCTTGGCCTGCATTGAAACAAAAAAGGCTGATTGGCATCAAGTCATTTAAATATTTATGATCAAATGAAATCCAATTAACATGGTGAGCCCATGTTTAGGCTAGGCCAGTGGTTTTCTATTGGCCCACCTGCTGCAGCACCCTGGGATACCTTAAATCAGCGGTTCTCAACCTGTGGGTCCCGAGATCTTGTTGGACTACAACTCCCATCATCCCTGAGCTCTGGCCTTGCTACCTAGGGGTGATGGGAGTTGTAGTTCAACAGCTTCTGGGGACCCACAGGTTGAGAACCGTTGATTTAAGGTGTCCTAGGGTGTCCATAGGTTGAGAAAGGCTGCCTTAAATGATGGTCAGGCAACACTGCAGGCAACACTGGCTTCTGTCCCTCCTTCCTTCCCTTCCTTCTCTGATGGTCTTGACCAATCAATGTGTCTGAAGTGTCCAAGCATTCTAAACATCCAATGGTGGCCAAGAGTAGTGGTAATTGCTGGCCAATGGGAATGCAAGCTCCCGTCTTGCTGCAGCAATGCAGACAAGATAGAAACACAACTGGTTTGGATCATTGTCAAAGGCTTCCTTCGCCTCACTTTACACTTGCTAGCCCTGGTGAGGGAAAGGAGTAGAAAGTGAACCTTTTCACTCTTCTCTGTTAGCTCTGCTACTACTTTAAAGTGGAAAGTTGGCAGGAGGAAGAGGGGGTGCAGTCAGTGGACTAGGGGGACTAGGCTATGCCCCTAAATGTTCTCATGGTGCCTCTTTCCCAAAGCCCAGGAAGCTTATTCTCCGACAGGTCCAAAAGCCTAGCCAGCTTACAAAAACAATATTCAGCAGGGCAATGAATGACTCATATTTTAAAAGAGCCTTTTCAAAGCTCTACTGCTTGGATTTTAAGCCTTAAAAAAAATGATGCGCAAAACCTATAAATGATGAAACAACACAAGTTTTGACCAGGTATCCCACAGGGGAGTCACAGAAAGAATGTGGTTTTGTCAAGGGAGCTGTGGACTCAAGAAGGCTGACAAACCTCAGGAGCAGACTGATATAACCCATCTGTCTAAACTGTACTGGATTTCAGCACACACAGCCTGCACAATGTCTAAAGGAAGTTGAGCGCATAGTTTGTCCTTTTTACATTGTCCTTTCTCCAGGAAATGGAACTTCTGTTCCCATTTAGTCCAATAGGCAGGTCTAAAAGTGGGAGCCAGGAAACACCCTTACATCTGTTATGGGGTAGAATATTGAGTGCTTCCCTTTCTCTGAAGACTGAAGCTGTTTGATACTTAAACAAAGCATGTTGAAATGATTTTGCAACTGTTTGTTCAGCACATTGGAAAGGACAACATTGGCACCAGCTTCCCGCGATTCCCTCTGGGTCAATCTGTTATGATGGAAAGTAGAAGACACTTAAATGATATAATAAACTTGAAACTATTACACAAACCTGCTTCATGTTTGCATTTTAGATACATGGAATTAAATGTTGACAGTTCAGAGCTGGCTCTATGGTTGAGGGGGAAAGTGGTCTCTTGTGGACCCCATCTTATATCAATGGCACTAGGAAGATTTAACTGTTGATAGTGGCATCAGCAGTGGTATAATCTGCCACAGGTAGTTGTGAGCAGGTAGTTATGATACGTGTGGCACTGTGGGTTAAACCACAGAGCCTAGGACTTGCCAATCAGAAGGTCGGTGGTTCGAATCCCCACGACGGGGTGAGCTCCCGTTGCTCGGTCCTTCTCCTGCCAACCTAGCAGTTCGAAAGCATGTAAAAGTGCAAGAAGATAAATAGGTACCACTCTGGTGGGAAGGAAACACGGTGTTTCTGTGCGCTGCTCTGGTTTGCCACAAGTGGCTTAGTCATGCTGGCCATGTGACCCGGAATCTGTACGCTGGCTCCCTTGGCCAATAAAACAAGATGAGTGCCGCAACCTCAGAGTCGGCCACAACTGGACCTAATGGTCAGGGGTCTCTTTACCTTTACCTGGTTGGGACTACAATTCCCATCATCCCTTACCACTGGTCCTGTTAGCTAGGGATGATGGAAGTTGTTGTCCCAAAACATCTGGAGGGCTGAGTTTGCCTATGCCTGATGTATAGTTTCCCCTCATGCTGTGTTGCTCCCGTTCCTAATTGGTGTTAACCATGTTAATTGTGGCCCCTTGAGCCTGCTTGAATACTGGGGCCCTTGAACCTGCCGTAAAAAGCCAGGTGTTGATACCAGCCCTGACTGTGGTTTGTTTGTTTTCATTTCTAGTACAGAACATGGCCACAATTCAATCAGCAAAGGAGATACTGATCTCCCATTCGTTTGCAACTGATTCCCACTTTATTCAGAAACAGCAAAGATGGAAATCCATGGTGAGCTCTAAGAGCTGCTTGCCTTATTTCAGGTGTGGGGGAAAAATGGTGTTAGGGAAGAAAGAGACCAATGAAAGAACACTTCATATTGTCTGTGAAAAGCGAGCATCGGATTCATAGCTCTGGCAAGTTCATCGCACCACTTAGCACGTTTATACAGTTTACGGAACTGCTGAGCTGAAACCACTAAGCTCTTCTCAGTCTGTGATCCCAAAAGTAAATGCATGTGCCTCATTTGGTTAAGCCAGCAGCATTTTTCTGTTTTCAAAATGCTATTTCAGTTGCATACTCCCTACACGATCTAATCCACCACTCAGATAGATTTGCTATAGAAATACATTTACTAAGAGTAATTCAACACACCAGAAACAGCTTCCTGAGTAGGACAGAGTCTTTATGCTAGCTTCCCAGCAGGTAGGTCACTGTTGCTTAATGGGTGGAAGGAGTGAAGTGATCTGGAGGTCAGTTCAGAGGCACTGGCAGAGCCAATCTGGTCCTCCTTTTCACTGTACCAACCTCCCTTCAACCTCCCCTGCCTTTCCCAAAAAGCTACAGTGCCCCATCTGTTTTGTACATACCAGTGCCCACCAGGAATATGACTCCAGCAGAAGCATACAGAAGCAACAATCACAAGTGTATTTTATAAAACTATCTTGGTGTTGCAAACCTGAGAAACCAGTGGACATTTTCACATTGTCTCAAGGTAAGGGTTCAGTGGGCAGACTTGGGATTTCAAAGAAGTGCTTTGGGTGCCCATCACAAAATGTTGTGGGTGGGGGACACCACACACAATAATCACTGTGGGGTTGGAGTAAAACATATCATGTCTGCCATGTCTAAAGGAACAACAAACGAGACATGGCCACAAAACATACACTTCCATCAGTGGAAAGCACCTAAATCAGCCATCACGAAGAAGAAGAAGAAGAAGAAGAAGAAGAAGAAGAAGAAGAAGAAGAAGAAGAGTAGTTTGGATTTGATCTCCCGCCTTTCACTCCCTTTAAAGAGTCTCAAAGCGGCTAACAATCTCCTTTCCCTTCCTCCCCTACAACAAACACTCTGTGAGGTGAGTGAGGCTGAGAGACTTCAGAGAAGTGTGACTAGCCCAAGGTCACCCAGCAGCTGCATGTGGAGGAGCGGAGACGCGAACCCGGTTCACCAGATTACAAGTCCACCGCTCTTAACCACTACACCACACTGGCTCTTTGCAACTTTGCAACCTGCCTCAGTTCAGAATGGGATGGGTGTCAAATCCTAGCATCCAGTAAAATGTGGGCCACTGCAAACAAGGACTGAGCATGTCTATCATGCACTGTAAGATTTTGAGGGGACATTTACTCAGACCTTTTGCTGCTGCCATTGGCAGCTCCCAATCTAGAGTACAGTTTGGGTTGATTCACAATCATACAGATGTTTCATTTAAACTGGCCCCAGTTTATGTGAACTGGCCCTGTTAGAGGGGGCTAATCCCTGTTTCATTTACTTCTCCTTTCCTTCCTTCCTTCCTTCCTTCCTTCCTTCCTTCCTTCCTTGTGACCAGGTATTTAAGGGGCTTCTCCTTGTTCCCCAACATAGCAGCATGCCAGATAAAGAGTCTGTCTGGGTACGTTGCCATTCTCAAGTGTTTGTCCACAGACAGCTTTCCGGGTCATGTGGCCAGCAGGACTAAACCGCTTCTGGCACAACAGAACACCCTGATGGAAACCAGAGTGCACAGAAATGCCGTTTACCTTCCCGCCTCAGTGGTACCTATTTATCTTCTTGTACTGGTGTGCTTTCAAACTGCCAGGTAGACAGGAGCTGCGACAGAGCAACAGGAGCTCACCCCGTTGTGCGGATTCAAACTGCCAAACTTCTGATCTGCAAGACCAAGAGGCTCAGTGGTTTAGACCACAGCTCTACCCGCATCCCATGAATGGGGAATATTCACATGCAGGGGGTCTCTGGAGGAACATTGCAGTGAACACAGGGTACTGGAGTGGGGACAGTTCTAGTTCCCTTTACTCTTGCAAAAACAAGCTATGATGAAAAGAATTAGTTCATCTTCATAGGTCAGCAGGAGCTTTAACCATTTAAACAAATCCTCTGGATTAAATGTATTACATGCTAATCCTAGGAAGGCTGAGAGATACTGACAAGAACAAGGTTGGCCAATGAACTCCATTACTGAATGGGGATTTGAACTTGAGCTTTTTCTGGTCCTAGTTCAATACCCTGCCCACAATACTACACTGGGTTTTGAAGCATTTTATGTGAAGAAGCAAATCCCTTTTTACTAGTGATGTTGATGCGTTTCGAATTGCCTAGTTAGTGGTGGCTACCTTGTAATGCATTATGAATAGGGATGGGGGATAAATTCAGTTAAGTTTGCTTTTGTAGGCTAAGCCCATCTAATTCACACTTTTCAAAACAAAGTGCAAATTAAAGCACAGCCATCCTTCAAAAGCCACACTTCTCTGAATTTTGCAATGCAATTCTCCAGACTTGTCAGGTGTACAAAAATGCATGTAGCAGGTTAAAGCGTGCATTAAAAATACATATACTATTGAGGGTAGAATACAAAATGCAAAAATGTGCACATTAAAAGAAATTCACACTGTGGAGAATTGAAAGGAAGAATGAAAAACTTGAGAAACTGAAATGGACAGAATTGCCAATCCCTAATTATGAGTAGAGAATCATTTCCCCAGGAAATTATTTTCCAGAATGTAAAATACAAAGCAGCCTGTTTTGTAGGCTCTGTGCTGAATGCGCTCTGACATTTTTGTGAGATTTTTAGGAGTGGTGGAAAGGCAAAAGGGGAAGGGGATGAGGAAAAATATGTGGAACAAGTTTTGATACTTTAGGGGGCATTTTCAAAAGTGAAAAATACACTCATTTTTCATGATATAATAATAAATTATGTCAGTGATATAATAGAGACAATCACTTCTCCTTTCTAAATCCTCTCTCCTATCCAAAACAGTTTTTTTTGCTCCCCCCCCCCCGCCAGCTGGAGTAGTCTTCCCCTATATGCCTGGAGCCATTTCATCCCACAATGAGAAACATTCTTCCTTTCTTCATCAGATACATTCTGGAACAAGATAAAAAGGATGGATAAAAGGCGACCACTCTGCCAATAACACCACCATCAATTTATTTACATGCCACTCATTCACAAAATTGTGCCCCAAGTGGCTCACAATCACAATGTATCAAACGAGCAATAACCATAAAAAAGAAAATTAGAAATAATCATGACATCAACAAATACTAAAAACATCAACAACCAGTTCATGGATTCTTAGAATCATAAGAGTTGGAAGGGATGACAAGGATCATCTAGTCCAATCCCCTGAATGCCCAACGTGGGGCTTGAACCCACAAACCTGAGACTGAAGAGTCTCGTGCTTTACCAGCTGAGCTATGTTGGTAATGGTTCATCAGTGCATGAAAGAACCAAGGCTTTAGTTTTACCCACATATTTACCCAGGTGCCATATGTGAGAATATATCAGTAAATAGATAAGAAGGCAAACCGAACAGTTTCTTCACTTCTGTCTTTGTGAATCTGAGAGGGGATATAGCATATTTATTTCTTGGCATGCTACAGGTAAGCCTTTCTTTCTCTGGTCCCAGAAGTTGTACCTCTAGTGCAAACAGCTACAATGCTGTTACATGGGAATTCACTCAGTTTTCTCAAAGTAATAAAGGCCTCTGAGGTGAAGATCATTAGTTAGACTATTCAACCTCACATTGGCTAAAACATCAATGAACAGGCTAGTCCCATTCCGGTTGACATTCCAAAACCTGTGCAAGATATTTCATGTAACCTGATTTAAAGTATACTTGATTGAAGCCAAATTGGTTTTCTGCTCAGATTGATTATCTAACGTGATTGCGATATATATATATATATATATATATATATATATATATATATATATATATATGCACGCACTCACACACACATGCACATAGTCCACGAAAGAATGTAGATTTCTGTGGAAAATTAATCTGTTAAGAAGCGCTGCCCAGTGAAGCTTTAAATATATTCAATATATAATATAATTGTATCTGCACATGACAGCTGCGATATGACTGTCACTGCAACTGCTTGCCTTAGAAAGCTTGTAGCAAATGTGTACATTAATGAATGATCTTTCCTTCCAAAGATTGAATCAGGATTCAGACTTGAGAAAGCTAAATGACTCCCACCATTTTTGGAAGTGGGGTGTCATCGAAATCAAGGGGTATACATTGCCTTACTTTCACTGAGGCCCATTAAAGTAGTCAGTGAATCGAACTGGGTGAGTAAAAACCACAGGCTTGTGCTTTGAAGGAAGCAGAATGCTTGCATAATATGTATTGTGGATGTTTATACTAGCAAAAACATATAGCAATATATCATACAGCCCCATTCACATAATAGTTGCATGCAAGTTTCCTGTGCATTGAAGAAAGATCACGTTGCAAACCAGTTTAGCTGAATTTAAAATAGCATGTTGCTTTTTTCATTGATTCCAACAGCTTGAACTTTGCACTTCTAAATATTATTTGTTTTAGCCAGGGGCATGGGGGGCAAGGAAGCCATGGCTCTGGGTGCACAATTTTGAGGGGGCATGAACCAGGTATTCCCACTTGGGGATCCCTGTCCCACTCTGCCTGCTGCCTAGGGTTTTGGACCCCAGAGCCCCATCTGGCCTCGCCACTGTGTCCCTGGCCCCCTTGCTGAATGGCCACCATCTTCTCCTCTCATGCAGGCTACTCTCAGGACAAGCATTAAGAGAGCCACAAGTGAGAGAAAAAACCTGCATCATCAGCATACAGAAGGACCAGAAGGGGCATATTTTGGCAGATTGGCACATTCTATCTCCATACTTTCAACAAGGGAGTTAGTATAAAAGTTAAATAACATGGGTGCAAGGACACAGCCTTGCCTTACTCCTTTATGGGTATGGATTTGCTTAGTTAAGTGTCCCTTCTGATCACATCTAATCTGGAGACATGTGTTTTCATCCAAGCTATAAGATGAATAAGAATCAAGAGGCATCTGTCTATATTTGTGTCACTTAGTTTTTTCCCCATAGTCTATCTCTGGGTATAAGATCAAAAATGGACTTAAAATCTACAAAAGCTGCATAAAGGCATACTTTTCCATGAGAGGTTGAAGCACAAGTCTATGGTTGACTGCTCCACCTTAAATCTGGCTTGTGCTTCTGCTAGAATGTGTTCCAGATTCATCCAATCCACTAGTTTATCACAGAGGTGGGCAGCGTATGGTTTACTAATTGTACTAAAAAGACAAACTGGTCTATAATCAGGTGGTTCAGATCTATTCCATTTCTTACATAGTGGTATGATAATCGCTAATCCCCAATCATCAGGAATAATTGTTGATTGACAGATGCTAGTGAACAAGGCTGCTGGCCCGGGGGAAGAGCCACAAAATCTGCATCCTTCAGACCTGTAGGGAAACTGTAGAGGCACACTCTCTTTCCTGTGTCACACACATTGTATACTTCAATTTGAACACAGAGGTGCTCTGTTCAAATTTCTGTCAATCAACTTTTTTTCCTGGCCAATCAAGTCTCTGCAGCACTCAGCCAACCCCGGTCCGAAAGTATGGCTGTGGCAGAGATCCTTCCGATGCATCTGTAATCAGGTGAAATAAAAAAAATAAGGTGATTATATATATATATATATATATATATATATATATATATATATTGTTCATAAATGTACCAACCAAGTGCATACATAGATGTGTGGACCACATGTCTGGAGTAGCACAGGAGGACTGCCCTGAAACCATTTTGACTCCCAAGCTGACCAAATGTTTTCTCTGCAAGGAGGGAGGGGGTGGGGGAGCCTTCCCATTGTCTCAGGAAGTGGGTAATCACCATCTCACAGGAATGGGCAGACTACCAGGAAAGGCAATCAGATAAGGCATTATCAGATAACCTGGCAGACAGGAAAAACAACAACATTTAAATTTCTGTTGTAGACCACCTTTTCTGTGATGTAGGTATGATGTTTGGGGGGGTGGTGGTCTTGGGTTACACCCCTTCTGTGATGTATGTATGATGTATGAAGGGGTGGGCAGGGAATTTAAAATGTCTATACAGTGGTACCTCGGGTTAAGTACTTAATTCGTTCCAGAGGTCCGTTCTTAACCTGAAACTGTTCTTAACCTGAAGCTCCACTTTAGCTAATGGGGCCTCCTGCTGCCACCGAGCCACCGGAACACACTTTCTGTTCTCATCCTTAAGCAAAGTTCTTAACCCGAGGTACTATTTCTGGGTTAGTGGAGTCTGTAACCTGAAGCGTATGTAACTCGAGGTACCACCGTATAAGGGCAGGCACACATTGGTTCTGGGTCCTCCTCCATCCTGCTGTGTGTGAAAGGGACACCCTGTTGCAACAGTTCAATAAAGATCAAGCTTAAAAGCTGCTTTGCTTGTCAATATTCTCTGGTTGGCCTCTGACTGATGGAGAACCTACAAAGGACTCTAGTGTCCTCCATAAGGGAATAAGGGCAGATTTTTTGTTTATTACAGAGGAAAACTATGTAGTCACTGTCTGGACAGTGTACACTGCCTGCAAGTCTCCCCCACTATGTTGGCTTCCACTCTATCGGTTGTTGTGAGGCTAACCAGCAACCTCAGTATCGGCCTAAGTAGAGATGCCTTGAAAAGTACTCCAAGGGTGATCAGCACTGTGTCCTATGGCCACACCAACACCTCAAAGCAAATGAGGTGGGGTGATTCCTCCAAAGCACATTCTTTGTATTTCTGTCCCTGCCCCCAACAAATTTAAACAGGGGGATGTTTCAAGAAAGCAGCATGCAAAAAAAGCCTTTTCTCTTGGGATCTAATTTCTCTGCGGAAACCACTCTCATCTGAGACTATCAGACAAATGGGTTTAGCTCAGCCTCCTGAGAGTAGACTCCCGGTCTCCCAAACTGAGAGTCTAAGCATATGGTTTGTTTCTAACTCTCTCTCAAATGATGGCTTCTCTTGTGCTAGACAGGGTCTAGCACAGCTGCTTTGTGACTGAACTGCTAAAATCACCCGCACATCCACCTCGTACAAGCAGCACTGTGGCTTTCTTCACCTCTTTTTGGAAAATAATAATAATAATAATAATAATAATAATAATAATAATAATAATAATAATAATAATAATTTATTTATACCCCACCCTCCCTGGCCAGAGCCAGGCTCAGGGCAGCTATCACCAATAAAATTACAGTAACAACATAATAAGGAAGGAAAAAAAACACAATTTAAAATACTGGTTAAAATGAAATTTAAAATGCAGCTTCATTTTAAAAGTAGTCCATAGATCAAAACCATAAGGGGAGGGAAACATAAGGGTCAGACTGAGTCCAAACCAAAGGCCAGGCGGAACAGCTCTCTCTTGCAGGCCCTGCGGAAAGATGTCAAGTCCCACAGGGCCCTAGTCTCTTGTGACATAGCATTCCACCAAGTCGGGGCCTGTACTGAAAAGGCCCTTGCCCTAGTTGAGACCAATCTAACCACCTTGCGACCTGGGACCTCCAAAATGTTGTCGTACAAGCAGCACTGTGACTTTCTTCACCTTTTGTGATCCACTTTTGTGAGCCGTGTTTCTCTAGACAGATGAGGAAACCTTTTCAACCTGATGCCCCAATGTTCAAAGGGTAACATTTTGAAGATTTCTGGCATAGAATCATCAAATCGTAGACCAACCCCCTACTATGCAATGTGAGGCTCAAACCTACAACCGTGAGATTAAGAGTCTCATGGCAAAGCTATCCACAGGGCTCATAGAATAATTAATTCACAATATGCACACTTGAAACTTTATGGACTGTAGATAGCTTACGCTAATCAAGCCATTAACATGGCCTGAAAACATGCAAACATCAAGCTGGTTAACATTTTCGCCAGCCAGCTCGTTCCTTGCCAGTGCCTAGATCATCAAATGCATAAATGTGTGTGGGGGTTTAAATTAAAAAAACCCCAAACAACTGGGCAAGTTAGAAGTGACAAGGAGATGAATGCACATGAAATTATTGCCCTCAACCAAAATTTAAATTATCCTGTGAAAGTATAGGCACCAGCTGTCCCACACTGTCCGAAGCCTCCATCGAGGCCCTAAAGCAGATCAGAATTTGCAACTGGAATATCACCTCAAGCATCCCTAACCAGACACTCAGTATGGAGGAAGCTCATAAATATGTTTTCTCTTACCATGCTCTCAAATATCCCTTGTTGTAAAGGACATTTCCCACTATAATTCTTCGTTCAGAGAAAAGCAGCTTGCTCTGTTCCTGAGCATGTCCACAACCTTCACCTTGCTGAACCCTTCCATAAATGCAAATACATTTCATGAGAACAGTGTAGGGTCCTCATCCCCATATGTGGTCTACAAACAGTGGTACCTCGGGTTACATACGCTTCAGGTTACACACTCTGCTAACCTAGAAATAGTGCTTCAGGTTAAGAACTTTGCTTCAGGATAAGAACAGGAATCAGGCTCCGGCGGTGCGGTGCGGTGGCAGGAGGAGGCCCCATTAGCTAAAGTGGTGCTTCAGGTTAAGAACAGTTTCAGGTTAAGAACGGACCTCCGGAACGAATTAAGTTCTTAACCCGAGGTACCACTGTATTTTACCTTTACCCATGTACTATCTGAAACCAAAGGGGTACGTTGGTTGCTAGATGTGAAATATATTGGGATTATTTTCAGCTCTCCCACCCCACTAGAGGGGGTAGCTGCTATGCCTGCAAATTTCATCCGCTTCAGTGAAGAGAAAAGAAAAGTTTCCCAATATAATGAAAGAGGGTAAACAAATACATCAAATTTGTTCCTAAATAGCAAGTATAATTAGAAAGGCATCATGTGGTTCTGAAATGGATTGGGTTGCTCCCCAAAGCTGTATATGCAGGTGGAATCTTGCAACCATATACAGGTATGTTTGGCTGCTGTACTTTCAGAACTCTGTTATCCATTCTGAAGCCTCTGATAAGCTCACCCAGGAAATTACACAGAACTGCTAGAGAATGCATGGTCTGATGTGGAGGGATGAGTTTAATGATATTTCCTCTTTGCATAAGGGTAGCAGGCCCAGCTCTTGGCATTCAAGTTGGAGATACTAGTATTATGGCTGTGGAAATATTAACAGTGCTCATATATGCAGTCAGCAACCTCCTGGTGATTGCCACCAAGTCATGAACCAAGCCACCACCCTATAGACTCCTATTGGTGACTACGTGAGGACTTTATATGGATGAAAAGGGACTGAGACTGCAGCAAGCCATTATCAGGATGTCACAGGAGCCATGTACATAGCCTTTGTGGGGGTGGAGCACGGCCGCAAGCCTGGTGTTGATGAAATTTTTGGTGGCTACCATACATATATGGTCACTGGCCCTGTAATTTGGGCTTACCATGTAAGAGAAAACAGTGCCCCACTTGTATTTGTGTGAAGGATGGAAGCAAAAGATATACCTTCATGCCAAAAATGCACCCCACCCTGAGAGCCAGTTTAGGGCTGGAATCACGAAGTTTTGGAGCTTTTGCAATGCAGGAAACTTGTTTGGATTATCTCCTCTGATGGCTGCCAAATTTAATAAGCTTCTAGGCTTCCCTTTGGGATTTCTCAGTTGATTTGGAACTTTTTCTGGCCCAAAAATCGTCGGTAATGTTTAGAACAGAGAGCTGACACAGGCAATTGGCACGCTTGCTTCCTGACTTCATCTTTAATGGGCTCAGCTTCAGGTGGTTCCCTGTCTTCCAACAGGACAATGCCTAGAGTGCAGATGGTGGCTTATTTCCAATTAATCTGATTGGCAGTTGGGCCCCCATTTGAAGATGTACACTGCAAATGGTGTCGGTGGCAAACAAGACATACTTCTCTGCCAACATTGTGCCGGCACATTGCAATCCAGTGGAGTGATTCCAAATTAAGGGATTTGTACAGTCCATGCTGGTGAACTTGTAGCTTTGTGAGAGCCATTTGCAAAGCTTGTGCAACAGAAGTCCTTTGCATCTGCTACTACTTAGATGGCACAGTTGCTTCATGACCAAAAGTCTCCTTGGCCTCTGCTAGTCATAGTGACTTGCATAACCTTCAGCTGATTTTGCTTCATAATGCTAACAAAGTGCGGGGAGAAGGCTGAGTTATGGCTCAGTCCTTGTCCTTCTTTGCAAATAGCATGCCCTGTCAGCATGGTGATTAATGCATGTTTGGGAGACATCTACCTGGGAAGAACTGGTAAGCAATCTGCTTAAGAAACCACCTTTGGATTCTGTTGCCTTTGTCAGTTACAGGCCTGTCTCTAGTGTACTATTTTGGAACAACTCCTCAAGCAGACAACTCAAGGCACTTATGGGTAAATTTGCTTATTTAGTTCCTTATGTATGGTTTACAGATGGGGTTTGAAGCAGAATTGGTGTTGTTGTTGTTTAGCCGTGTCCGACTCTTCGTGACCCCATAGACCAGAGCACGCCAGGCTCTTTCACTGCCTCCCGCAGTTTGGTCAGACTCATGCTGGTAGCTTCGAGAACACTGTCCAGCCATCTCGTCCTCTGTCATCCCCTTCTCCTTGTGCGCTCCATCTTTCCCAACATCAGGGTCTTTTCCAGGGAGTCTTCTCTTCTCATGAGGTGGCCAAAGTATTGGAGCCTCACCTTCAGGATCTGTCCTTCCAGTGAGCACTCGGGGCTGATTTCCTTCAGAATAGATAGGTTTGATCTTCTTCCAGTCCATGAGACTCTCAAGAGTCTCCTCCAGCACCATAATTCAAAAGCATCAATTCTTTTGCAATCTGCCTTCTTTATGGTCCAGCTCTCACTTCCATACATCACTACTGGGAAAACCATAGCTTTAACAATGTGGACATTTGTTGGCAAGGTGAGGTCTCTGCTTTTTAAGATGCTGTCTAGGTTTGTTATTGCTTTTCTCCCAAGAAGCAGGCGTCTTTTAATTTCGTGACTGCTGACACCATCTGCAGTGATCACGAAGCCCAAGAAAGTAAAATCTCTCACTGCCTCCATTTCTTCCCCTTCTATTTGCCAGGAGGTGATGGGACCAGTGCCCATGATCTTAGTTTTTTTGATGTTGAGCTTCAGACCATATTTTGCGCTATCCTCTTTCACCCTCATTAAGAGGTTATTTAATTCCTCCTCACTTTCTGCCATCAAAGTTGTGTTATCTGCATATCTGAGGTTGTTGATATTTCTTCTATGCCATGCAGGGCCACCCAAGGTCATAGACAGGTCATAGTGGAGAGTTTCGACTAAATGTGATCCACCTGGCGCAGGAACCAGAATGCCACTCCAGTATCCCTGCCAAGAAAACTCCATGGACAAAAACAACAGAACTATTAGTTTGAGCTTATAAATTGTACTGAATCTCCCAGTGGCTTCCAGTGGTATTGACAATGGTATCATTCTGAACCAAATATTCCTGCATTGCAGGGGGTTGTACTAGAGAACCCTCATGGTCTCTTCCAAATCCACAGTTCTATTGAAGCAAGTGAACGTGAGCAGGTACTCACTGGGTGCAAAATAAGGATCAGGCAGACTCAGCAAATGGAGAAAATGAAGGTGAAGTTTATTGCCAGGCAATAAGGACCCAGTTTGGAATCTCTTCCAAAAAGAACTGGGACCCCCGATTGACAGAAATCCAGAGGTCTTTATACCTGAGTAGATCACAGCAAATCATAGATCATGAGACAACCATGAGACAGTCACGATATTGTCAGCAAAGAATAGCCAATTAGCAAGCTTCTTGCCATGCTTCCAGCTTCTGGTCAAGCACTGGTCAAGCACCGAGTTCTAGTTCTGCTTTCTGATGCTTGCAGTGACGCTCTGTCTAACCTCTCCCCTAGTTATGACAGGACAGGGAGTTTGGAGATTTTGTGGTTTTGCTCTTCCTGTTCTGTGGATTAATTTAGCCTGTATCTGAGGGGATTTTGTACCAGAATCTCTGATTCACGTCTTCCCCATGTCCAGGGTACACAGATGTTTGTAGGGGAAAGGTCGGCTCTTAATCTTGCTGTTTCAAGCAATATGCAGTTAGCTAAGGCACAGCTTCCCTTTGATTCAAAATGGATTATAAAATACTGTAAGCCTTGATTATGTGTGAGCATATATGAATATATTGATTTCTGATAACTGATTATATGAATAGCATAGGGGTAGCCCTTCTTCCTTGCCTCACTATGATTCTAAGTGAATTTGTCATATTTCTTCCAGTTCCATTATGTATTCATAATAACTGTTTCATTTGTTTGTACTGATGTCAATACAACAAAAATTGTAACCATTTCTCCCTCTATAAATCTCTACTGAATGATTCTCTCTCATAATGGCTTATATATTGTTATTTTATTAATCAGAATTATACAGTTAGAATTTTTTTGTTCCCTATATACATTGTGGGACACAGCTTCTAAGCCAATTAAATAGCAGATATCAACATATGAGAGACCTAAACACAGGGATGTATTGAACACTGGGTTTCTCAATTACCCAACAGCATTGTAAAAGTGTCTAAATGTGAACTGACACCTTTTATTTCCTTCCGTTATTGCTGTGAGTGCAAGTACACCACATTTTATGCAAGCCAATTTGAGAAAGATTTTAGGGGAAATCAGCATATGATAAAATTATAAATAAATCTATAAGATGCTGGCTTGGCACTGGGTTGGGACCCTGAGATGGGATACTACTAACAGCAATTGAGAAACTCTACAGTGAGCTCCGTGTTCTTCCATTGTGAATGTAGAAATGGAAATGAAAGAAATTATCCCTGCTACAAAGGATGCTTAAAAAAGTGAGAACTTCATATTTTTTAGTATGGCAAGATGTTTCCATCCTGTGCATGCATCCATGGACACACAAGTTTGCACACAACCCTATGTTATCAGCACATGCTCCCGGGGCAAGCACACAACCTTTGGCATGCACACAAACCTTGATAGCTGTGAAAAGTAAAAAAAGAAAGAAAATAATGATAATAACAATTTATTTATACCCCACCCATCTGGCTGGGCTTCCCCAGCCACTCTGGGCAGCTTCCAACAAAATATTAAAATGCAGCAAAGCATCAAACATTAAAAGCTTCCCTAAAGAGGGCTGCCTTCAGATGTCTTCTAAAAGTCTGGTAGTTGATGTTCTCTTTGACATCTGGTGGGAGGGTGTTCCACAGGGTGGGTGCCACTACTGAGAAGGTCCTCTGCCTGGTTCCCTGTAATTTTGCTTCTTGCAGTGAGGGAACCTCCAGAAGGCACTCAGCACTGGACCTCAGTGTCCGGGGAGAATGATGGGGGTGGAGACGCTCCTTCAGGTATACTGGGCCGAGGCCAATTAGGGCTTTAAAGGTCAGCACCAGCACTTTGAATTGTGCTTGGAAACGTACTGGGAGCCAACGTAGGTCTTTCAAAAACGGTGTTATGTGGTCTCGGCGGCCAGTCATCAGTCTAGCTGCTGCATTCTGGATTAGTTGTAGTTTCGGGGAAAATCCACAGGGTATACAGCAAACATAATACCTTTTATCCAGGTTGCAATATACTAACTAGGCCATGAAAACTGTGGCTTATTTTACAGCTATAAAATGAAGCAAAAGAAGAAGCCCAGGGGAAACAGAAGCATTTTGAGTTTGATCTATATGTGTGAGTTTTCATTCTTCTATGAAGAGCAGTGGAAGAATGCAAATTGACTCTCATGAAAGAGATGATTCACGCAATATTTCCAATCTATGCAATGCAGAGGACAAGTGCTAGTGTAGCTTTAAGTGCAAGAAGCAACCCTACATTTGAATCACTTGAGGATGAAAAGAAAGCCAGATCTGCAGAAAAATTAAAAGGTCTGCGATGGAGAAGGGAGATGAGTTTTGTTGGACTTGGTAGCAGTACTAAAGCTCATTCACCAACATTGTGATACGTTGATATTTAGAATCCAGGTCTTTTCAACCTGACTGGCTGCAGAGGCATTTGGGTTGGAGAATAAGAAAAAAGCAAAACTGGTCCTGCAATGTAGAACCTAAATTCCAAATCCCACTAATGAACATTAAAATTTCTCAGGGATAGTTTCCCCGTGATTTTCCGGACTTCATATGCGAGGAACAGAAGAGAAAATGTCATCAGGACATATTGCTTGCTTTGACTGATCTGCTGATTTCAGAAAATGGTGCTTCTGTGTGATCTGAAATTAGGATTCCAGACTTCATGGAAGCTTCTATGCGGAATGGATAACTCCCTTCAAATATTTGTGTTGTTTTTTGTAGATGCCAGGGGAGAGACTATTCAGCACAGACCAACCTCCCAATTATGTGTTCTCCTTAGCAATGAGTAGAAAAACCAAATAGGGCTTTTGGTGTGAAGGAAGGAAGGAAAGAATGCCAGGTGATAGAAATATGTCCCACTGGGTCTATGAGGCATACAGAAACTGATAAAACAGTCTGCAATAATACCGTCTGCAATAATAATAATTAGTATATACATATATGCTACCCATCTGACTCGGTTGCCCCGGCCACAATGGACAGCTCCCAACGAAATATTAAAAACACAGTAATACTGTCTGGAATAAGTCCATATACTTGACCAGTGACTTAAAGAAAAGGCTGATAGCTAAAACTGAAGTAAGCTGGATGTAAATAGTGAGAGCTGGACCATAAAGAAGGCTGATTGCCGAAGAATTGATGCTTTTGAATTATTGTGCTGGAGGAGACTCTTGAGAGTCCCATGGACTGCAAAAAGATAAAACCTACCCATTCTTAAGGAAATCAGCCCTGAGTGCTCACTGGAAGGACAGATCCTGACGCTGAGGCTCCAATACTTTGGCCACCTCATGAGAAGAGAAGACTCCCTGGAAAAGACTCTGATGTTGGGAAAGAATGAGGGTACAAGGAGAAGGGGCCAACAGAGGATGAGATGGTTGGACAGTGTTCTCGAAGCTACCCACATGAGTTTGACCAAACTGTGTGAGGCAGTGGAAGACAGGAGTGCCTGGCGTGCTCTGGTCCATGGGGTCACAAAGAGTCGGACATGACTAAACAACTAAACAACAACAAAATAGTGTGGGGTTGTGGAACTCTTCTAACTATGCATCATGCATTTCAGCACTTGCTAGAATCCCCTTATTTTTTTCTGTGACCTTTCCTGGCCATTAGTACAGTGGTTCCTTGGGTTAAGTACTTAATTCGTTCCGGAGGTCCGTACTTAACCTGAAACTGTTCTTAACCTGAGACACTACTTTAGCTAATGAGGCCTCCCGCTGCTGCCGTGCCACCACCGCGCAATTTCTGTTCTCATCCTGAAGCAAAGTTCTTAACCCGAGGTACTATTTCTGGGTTAGCGGAGTCTGTAACCTGAAGCGTATGTAACCTGAAGCGTATGTAACCCGAGGTACCATTGTACCAGATGGGTTCTTTTGAACTTGCATGCCATTGCTGTTAGTTTATTCTGAATTGTAATTTCATTTATTTATTTTGCAATATTTGTAAGCTGCTTAGCATTAAAAAAGTGATGTACAATAACAAAAACTGCAACAGATAAAAGAGCTGAAACAGTTCTCCAAAGAGAAATCCTATCCTACCCATGTTTTCTTTTTCCTTCACTGTTTTGTTATTGCATATGAAAGGCGGTACAGAAATATGTAACAAATAAATAACATGCTACAGAAGGAAGACACACAACTTCTTCTCAGGGGCGGAGGCATGTGGCAAATTTGCCTCCACCCAAGAATTAGAATGTCATTTTCAATGCTGTGACAGTTCCTGTATCTTCTTTAATTTTTGGATCTCCAGGTATCAAATCATTCATCAGGCTGCATTTAAGTTGACATTGGTGTAAATCAGTGTCCCCCAACCTGGTGCCCTCCCCAGATGTTTTAGACCCCCATCATCCCTAACATTTGGCTGAGGCACCAGATTGGGGAAGACCAGCCTAAATATTGGGCTGCCCACTTTGTATGTCAGCACTTAACTACTCTGCACTGAGCCATTTTAAAGCTATATCCATTGTTATAGGTAAGGCTTAGTACTTGCATCCTGAAATTATTTATCTTTCATCCTCAGGACTTTGCGCTGAGTCGATTGTCCAAATACAATATTTCTTCTTCATAGATTTTGAAAACCTTCAAGACCCCATACACCCAGCTAATACTAGATGACATGATTTCATTGTTCCCTCATAAATACTGTGCAGCATAGAGAAGAAAAGTTAATTGAATGGTTTAGCTCTTTCCCTTTTCTTTTTTCTAAACTCCATTACTTATTCCATCTTGAAAATTTTCAGCTTCATCCTTCAGTGATCTCTTACTTCTGCAGTGTTCAAAACCTTTTAGAGATGTGGTTAGTATCTCTTGATACAAATATCTATTTCAATTTTCTCTTTCCATTCTAATATCCCTTTTATCTGTTTTACAATTTTTCTTCATTCTTCTTGGCTATCTATTTCATTTCTCTGCATTTTTAATACCCCTTTTTGTCTTTTTTATAAAGCATTTCTGTATATTCCTCTGCAGGGCTCCGCAATTCGTAGTTTTCTTTTCTTTTCTTTTCTAAGTGATAGATCTGCAAAATGAATCTGACTATTAATTCTAGAGTATGTTTATTTCCATTAAGTTGATACTTAGTTGGCATTAACGTCTGCATCACACTTATCAGCTCTAGAATATTTTAAATACTTCACATTTAAATGGTTTACCGAACATCTTCCAATATTCTTCTCCATTTTCCAAGTCATCTTTGTAAGCTTGCCCTATTTAATATCAAATTATTTTGCTCGTCTGCACTGTTTTCTTCTCAGGAATCTGATTAAACTTGAAATCTACATTATGATGATTTATTGGCTCAGCTTAGGGTCTTCTTGCTGCTGTTTGTAGGTCCTCAAAGTTTCTCCTAATTAGAGCTGGTTCATCCAATGCTGACAAGTAGTGGAAGCTGTCGTGCTTTCTAAGTTCTGCTTCTGCCTTTCCTCACTGTCAACATGTGCAGAACCCTCTGTGAAATTTCAGCACCTTTTCAACATGCCGTTGGCTTCCCCAATAATTGCTCGTTGCTTCTTCCAAGAAGCATCTAATTTTGCATTTAGTGAAATTTGGTAGGAAATCTAGTCTTGATTCTTACTAACTTTGCCCACTTAATGGAAAGTTTCTTACCAGTGCTGGTGAGAGGCAGGATGACACCAAAAGAGTAGCTCGAATAATGACCTGCAGTGAGGTTTCCCATGGCTCAAGTTGAAATGTGCAAAAGCCTCATAAGAAATATTGTTAAATGTGTGTGTGTGTGTGTGTGTGTGTGTGTGTGTGTGTTCCCTTGTTATTCCTTGGATATATTGTGCTAGAGTTAGTGGTATAGCACATATTGCCAGTCCTCGGGGCTGCGTGGAAATAGATGGAGTACGCATGTACATTCAACTGCCTAACAGCATCTACATTATCCAGGAGATCACAGACACAGAGAAAAGAAAAGAAAAGCCATTCTGTTGTCTAGAGAAGTCACTTCCTGGTTCACATGGAGAAGCCATTTTCAATGGAGCCCAATGACAAGAATGTGCAGCTGTACTAAGGCAGCACCAGGTGTTGAAATTTTGGACCCCTAACTATTTTGCACCCAGGGCAACTACCCCTGTGCCCCCCACTACACCACTGACTAAAGTAATAACCTCAAAGTTTATCTCAAAATCTGGATTATAAGGATGCAGTTAGAATAATTTCACCAGGGTTCATGTATGCGAGGGGGTCCAGACTCTGAGGTTTCTTTTTCTTTTAAGTAAGTCTCTTAAGTTATGAAGTAAAATAGGCAGGCAGCTTTCTAAGCCATGATAACCTGCCTGTTTCTGCCTTACTCTGCCAATGAGTAAATTCAGAACTCTGAATGAATGACTTATTTGGGGACCAAGCAATAGAAATCTCTTTCTGGGTTGCTGTTTACCCCTCCTTTTTGGTGCACCTTTTTCCTGCTTCTCCTCTTCCTTCGATGCAACTCTTTCCTTTTGTGGTCTCATCTGAGACCAGGTAGACTCTATAGGTTATTTCTGGAAATACTGCTACACACCCACACCCACAAAAATGCCAAATGCAGAACCTGAAAGCTTTGCAAAGAGGCTTAGGAATATCTTTTCCTGTGCAGTTGCTAAATGTCAGGCACTTGTTAAGTTTAGGAACTTTGTTTCCCTAGTATTGCTTGGGAAAACTGAGAAAAGAAAAGGAAAGTGCAATTTTTAAAGATGCAGTCCGCCATCTTGATTCAAAATAGCATCCAACTGTATCCAAACATAGACTAAACCCTACTGCTTAATCTCGGGAACCACCACCCAAAATTTGGTTACAATATCTTAAGAGGTAGCCAAAGGCTCAGTCTGCCATCTTGATTCAAAATGCTATCCAAACATAAATGAAAACCTACTCGCTGATCTCAGGAACAATTAGTCAAAAATTGGTTACAATATCTCAAGAGGAGTCCAAATGCATAAAGAACAAACAATTTTCCAAAATGCATTGCAGATTAACTGTATAGTTAACATAGAGTACAGTGCTATGAAGGGACGCAGGTGGTATTATAGTCTAAACCATTGAGCCTCTTGGGCTTGCTGATCAGAAGGTCAGTGGTTTGAATCTGTGAGCTTCCGTTGCTCTGTCCCAGCTTCTGCCAACCTAGCAGTTCAAAAGCATACCCATGCAAGTAGATAAATAGGTATCGCTGCAACAGGAAGGAAAACAGTGTTTCCGTGCACTCTGGCATTTGTCATGGTCCTTTGTGCACCAGAAGTGGTTTAGACATGCTGGCCTCATGACCTGGAAAGCTGTCTGTGGGCAAACATTGGCTTCCTTGGCCTGAAAAGTGAGATGAGCGCCGTACCCCATAGTCGCCTTTGACTGGACTTAACCGTCCAGGGGTCCTTTACCTTTACCTTTACCTTTTACCTTACAGTGGTATGCATATTTATTCAGAAGTAAACTTACTCCCAAATAACCGTTTTGACAACGTTTCTCTTTACAATCAGAGAACCACGATCCTACATTTCTTTTTTAGGAATGAAGGCTAAAATAATATAGTCCCAAATTGTTTATTTACTTTGATTATTTCTCATTTGTTTTCAGCTGATGATGAGAATTCTGAAGCCAGATATATTCAAAACTGCATATCTTTGTGAGCCATCGGTTTTTATCTCAAAAGAGCCCTATTTGTTATAGGATCCTGCTCAAAATTCAACTCCATTTATCCATTCTTCTATAAGTCTCTTCTCTCTATAACAACTTTAGAATAATCTTTCCTGTCACTCTTGACATTTAAGGATATTGCTTCAGTTTCTGCAACCACAGAAATTTTCATTTCCATTATAGGCTATCAGTTTATTTTCTTCTCTGTGCTTTATATAGACAGACATTTAACTAAGCTACCAGTGATGGTTAAGGCAGCATAAGGTTTGAAGAGTTTCTGGCCGTACAAAAACTGGTTCCCTTTATCATAACTAGCACAAATGTTATAAACAAAGTTCCTTGTTCCTAAATTCATTTTGGTGACATGCACTTTTTGAAAGTGATGTACAGCCAACATGGTTACCTTTGACACAGAATATATATTCTACCGAGCCTCATGACCTCTACTAGTAATCATAACTACCTTGATGTTTGGGGAGAGTATCCTCCGTATATCTCTCTATATAATAAAAATGTAAGAATGACTTCACATTGGAGTATTTGTAGGGCCATATCACAATCTTGGATTTGTATAAAGTCAGGGTACAGTAGGGAAGCAAAAATGAAGGCAGGCTGCACAACAGCAATGGCCTGAGAGTGAGAAGGGAAGTGGTGGTTTAAAACAATGGCAGAAGTTTGAGTAAAGTACAGTGGAATATTTGAGTGATCTGCGTACTTAATTTCTCTCACAGGAGGCAGCTGAGGAATGAAAGAGGGAAATGGTTTGAATCCAGTGAGAAAAGAGGAAAACTGAAAGGGGAAAAAGTGGTCATTTAAATCAGAGGCAGAAGTTTGAGTAAAGCAGAGGTGGAAATACACTTAGAGGGGTAAGTGGGGATTTTAAACAATGACAGAGGTGACACTGAAGTGGCAGTTTAATACAAGGTCTGAAAACAGTGAGAATGAGGTTCAAGTATGTTCGCTTTTCAGTTAACTTCTGTGTTGTACTCATCTCTGCTATTTCTCCTTGTTAAAACTGGTATGTTTTTGTTTTGTTAGGAAAGGAAAGATTCTTAGACGAAAGTTCTTCGCTCGTTACAGAAATGAATTTTCCAGTATCACTTGCATTGTTGTGAATGGGGTATTCACAATTTGCCTAAGAAATTAAATCTTGAATTTCTTCAAAATTCTTTGAAAGATTCAACTGGAGGGACGCTGAGAGATAAATGAGTTTTAAACAATATTTAGCATTGCTGATCACACAAAAGAATTTCAAATTCCCCATCCCTCTTCTAAAAAGCAGGTTCTTGAGGATGCACATATATGAATGTGTTTTTTCCTGCTATAATTCATGAAACATTCCTATGTGTTATATAACCATTACATTTTGGAACTATGATAGTAAAGGTAAAGGTACCCCTGCCCGTACGGGCCAGTCGTGTCCGACTCTAGGGTTGTGCGCCCATCTCACTTAAGAGGCCGGGGGCCAGCGCTGTCCAGAGACACTTCCGGGTCACGTGGCCAGCGTGACAAAGCTGCATCTGGCGAGCCAGCGCAGCACACGGAAACACCGTTTACCTTCCCGCCAGTAAGCGATCCCTATTTATCTACTTGCACCCGGGGGTGCTTTCGAACTGCTAGGTTGGCAGGTGCTGGGACTGAGCAACGGGAGCGCACCCCACCATGGGGATTCGAACCACTGACCTTTCGATCGACAAGTCCTAGGCACTGAGGCTTTTACCCACAGTGCCACCCGCGTCCCACCCGGAACTATGATACCAACTTGCAAATATTTTTTAATTTTTTTTTTTTAAATGCCAATAGCTCTCCAGGAGCAGGATTTCTAAGTGAGGACGCTGAGCCAGATTCAGCCATTTTGTAACTAATTAGCCTCACTAATGGTATCAAACACCTTTGGCATCTGAACACCAAATGCAAAGGCGATTCCAGCAGCCAAATGGATTTTAATTAGAAAGGTTTGCATGTGAACTGCTTTTCAGGATGAAGTTGCTTTGATCAGAGTAAAGCCAGCCTCAATAACAGTTTATAAAATATTGTATCAGATCTCGCTCCCAGTTCAATACCAATAGCACTTTAAAAAAATGAATAATAGACATATTAAACTCTTGAAGGACAAAGGCTGCTATGTTGTTGTTTTAAGAATTACTTTACAGTGGCTGTGCTTGATGACTTAAAATGGTTAGCCTTTCCAAAATGAAGTGTTAGGATTTTCTGAGAGACATCCTAATCATATGTTTATTAACCTCTGCCCTGAAACTGTCAGGGCTGGGTGCCTTCCCAGATGTAGGGTTCAAATTAGTTTATTAATCTATTGCTAAGACTAGGACTCATTATGTTTTTCTGCTGATTCCTCTTGGAAGGCAGAGGCAAATTGACTTTGTCTAGAAATGTGTCAATGTGTTGCAAGTGGCATGTTCTGCTTACAATGACCACTCACACTATATGTGGGTGCCTTTTGTGGGATCGCATGTGGTGCTACAGTTCCCAGGGAACTTGCTAGTAGAAGGGGGCTGGCCTGCTTCTCAGTGTATTATTCAGAGGTTCACGCCCAGCCTCAGCTTTAAGTTTCATTTCCTGGGAAGTGGGGCCAGACCCATTATAAATAGGGGGAGGAGCTGGTATTAGCCAGGCAGACGGCTCTGGAGATTCACCCTCCCTTTGTTAATGTTTCTTGTCTACGGGTTAACTTTTTCTTCCTGTTTAGCGGGCGCTGCTGCGGTCTTTGATTGGTTGCTGTTGAAGGACCGGGAAGAAATTTTCCTGCATCGGCAGGTTTTGTCTTCCCTGTAGCAATTCGTCACAACTTTGGTGGTTGTGGCCTTGGGTGGAATCCTTTAGTCTTTTCTTCCCTATAATGGGGTGTGTGTGTGAAGTGGTGACTCACCCGCCTGGGGCGGCGATTCCAGGGTTCCCTCTTAAAGGGGTTATATATATGGGTGTCACTGGCCATACACTGAAAGGTTGTCGGTGAACTACCCTGTGTGTGGGGATATAGGCTTGGCTGCCTGCCTACACTTACGTCGCGCAGAGCACCCCCATATCCCATTTACCCTGATGTGCCCCAGTTCCCCCGGCTGGGGAGCTGAGAGGGGTACACACCCAAGGCCTAAGCCAAGGTCTTCCTACATTTGCAAGTTTAATAAAGCTGTGGCCTAATTTTAATTCCATAACGTTTTCAGAGTCTTTATTTCCTTTCCCATGTTCCCTGGGGGCTAGGGCTGTCACGGCCTGGTCACGCAATAAGCCATTGCTAGTTTGTGGCGGGGGCAGTTTTTGCTTGCAGAGGGTTTCTTTCCTCTTCTTCTCACATCCAGATTCACTTACTTCAAAATAGTTAAAGCTGTGTACATTCTACCTTTGGCAAAGAATGTGGAGTGCTAGGATTGTGCTTTGCGCGCTGAAATTGATTCTCATATATTATGGTTACAGAGAGGCTATTAGCCCTCTGTGTTTTTGTGGGGCAGTGCTTGCCCTCACCTCCTCTTCTGAAATGACTTTCTGAGACTTCTGCATCTTATGACATCATAACATTATGTGATGGTATTGGGGAAGTTTTCTAAGTCACCCCTAGGTCACCTCTTTCTCTTGCTAACATGCTGTGGTGGACGACACAAAACGTTGATAAAATTATAGGGTTTGGATTTGATTTGATATCCCGCTTTATCACTACCCGAAGGAGTCTCAAAGCGGCTAACATTCTCCTTTCCCTTCCTCCCCCACAACAAACACTCTGTGAGGTGAGTGGGGCTGTGAGACTTCAGAGAAGTGTGACTAGCCCAGGGTCACCCAGCAGCTGCATGTGGAGGAGCAGAGACGCGAACCTGGTTCACCAGATTACAAGTCTACCGCTCTTAACCACTACACCACAGTGGCTCTCTGGGTTCAGGACTCTCACACTGAGTTTCTGACTCTCACACTGACTCTCACACTGGGTTCAGGAACTCAGTCCAGATGAAATTTCATAAAATCATAGTACAAGAGAGGAAAAACTCCAAATAATTACACAGATTAAAATAGTTCAGGAGGTAAGAAGACAACAAACACTAACTTACCCAGCTAATTAACACAAACGCTTACACTTAAATCTCAGTAGACTGACCAATGGAACAAGATGCTATCTAAAGCACATATAGATGCAGACCTCAGTTTAGCTGGCTGCTGAGAGTGTCCACCAACAGTAGTGACAAGAAGTTCAAGGTTTATCAAAAGATTGGTACCGAAACCTGATCTCCAAGCTTAAGTCTGTAACTCTGCTCAGTTTGCAGTCATTGTCTGTGCATTCCCTTATATTTATGTGATGATTTCTTCTTATCCTGGGCCCTGTACAACAAACTTACAGAAGACTTGGGCAAAAAAAATGAGAGGCACAAATACAAGATGGGTGACACCTGGCTTGAGAGCAGTACATGTGAAAAGGATCTAGGAGTCTTGGTTGACCACAAACTTGACATGAGCCAACAGTGTGACGCGGCAAGCTAAAAAAGCCAATGCAATTCTGGGCTGCATCAATACGAGTATTGCATCTAGATCAAGGGAAGTAATAGTGCCACTGTATTCTGCTTTGGTCAGACCTCACCTGGAGTACTGTGTCCAGTTCTGGGCACCACAGTTCAAGAAGGACACTGACAAACTGGAACAAAGTCTGGAGAAGAGGAGGTTAAGGGGTGATATGATAGCCATGTTCAAATATATAAAAGGATGTCACATAGAGGAGGGAGAAAGGTTGTTTTCTGATGCTCCAGAGACACGGAGCAATGGTTCCAAATTACAAGAAAGAAGATTCCACCTAAACATTAGGAAGAACTTCCTGACAGTAAGAGCTGTTTGACAGTGGAATTTGCTGCCAAGGAGTGTGGTGGAGTCTCCTTCTTTGGAGGTCTTTAAGCAGAGGCTTGACAACCATATGTTAGGAGTGCTCTGATGGTGTTTCCTGCTTGGCAGGGGGTTGGACTCGATGGCCCTTGTGGTCTCTTCCAACTCTATGATTCTATGATTCTATGACTTCTTTTCAAAATGCAGATTCTTTCAATTCCTGTCAGCTATCAGCAGCATTCATTGCCAAAAGCAGAAAAGAGGAAATAATCATTCTTCTGTTTCTTAAGTGAAGTTGTTATGATGTTGTGCATTTATTTCATCTACAACAATGCACAGCTTTTCCCCACATTGCACCTCCTGTTATTACCCATATGGTGATTTAAACTTATGCGGAATTAAAAATGTTTTGTATTTTTCTTAAGGACAACATTCACTTAACTAACTGAATAGACTTTGTTTTTAGGAAGCAGATGTTGTTCCAATAATAGTAAAGGATAATTGAATGCTTACTTTATTTTAGCATTTTTACTAATATTAAGTATTTTGCATTAGTAAATAAAGTGAGCTGTTATGTCTGAATAACATTAAATCTGGTTGAAAAACCCTGATAGTGCTTTTCATCTGCTTTTGCTTAGACTCTTCCTTGTCCTCCGAAAATAGTATTTGTTTGTCTGACAGTAAGAGCTGTGGAACAGACTCCTTAGGGAGGTGGTGGACTCTCCTTCCTTTGAGGTTTTTAAGCAGAGGTAGGATGGCCATCTGTCATGGATGCTTTACCTGAAATTCCTGCATCGCAGGGGGTTGGAATAGATGACCGTCAGGGTGCCTTCCAACTCTACAATTCTGTGATTCTATCATTCTCTTTTGTTGTAAAATAAAATTCCTGGAGAACCCAGGCAAATGCAACAACAGTTATAAGATTAAATGTCCACTCTCTGAGGGGAGGTGTGGAGGTAGGTAACCCTATCAAAGAAGAAAAGTAGAAGAAAAAGAAGAAGTGTTTGGATTTGATATCCCGCTTTAGGAGTCTCAAAGTGGCTAACATTCTCCTTTCCCTTCCTCCCCCACAACAAACACTCTGTGAGGTGAGTGGGGCTGAGAGACTTCAGAGACTTCAGAGAAGTGTGACTAGCCCAAGGTCACCCAGCAGCTCCATGTGGAGGAGCGGAGATGCGAACCCGGTTCCCCAGATTATGAGTTTACCACTATTAACCACTACACCACACAGGTAGCTAAGAGGAGCTGAGAGGGGTTAGTGGACCCTCTGGAGAATATTCAGAAAGCAAGAGAGCTGTAGAGAAGAGGGAGGAATCACAGAAAATTGTCTGCTTCTCTGTTCCACTAACAGACTCCTTCTGTTGGTGGTCAGTTGTTGGTGGATAGCAACTACAGTGGTACCTCAGGTTACATACGCTTCAGGTTACATACGCTTCAGGTTACAGACTCCGCTAACTCAGAAATAGTACCTCTGGTTAAGAACTTTGCTACAAGATGAGAACAGAAATCGTGCCGTGGCGGCACGGTGGCAGCGGGAGGACCCATTATCTAAAGTGGTACCTCAGGTTAAGAACAAACCTCCAGAACGAATTAAGCACTTAACCCGAGGTACCACTGTACCTCGTGAAAATGCCCTTTCGATAGAAAATGATTTGTAAAGGCTGCTTACAAACTGTCACTTTCTGGGTATCAGGCTGACTGTCACAAAATAAATGAATAATATCAATATAAACAAAATCATTAACTAGTCACATCGCATTAAATCTGTATCTGCATGGAAGATGAATTGATGGCCTTTAGTTGAAGTACTTATATGGGAAGTATAATCGAGGCCTAAAGGAATCCCGATACGCTTCTGAAGACTTGCTGAAAATCCACTTATGTTACTTTATGTCACTGAGGATCACCACACAAGATAATCCTTCAGCATGTGATCCTCTTACACTTACAATAAGAACTTACTTGCTCGGTGCCTGCAAACACATTCTTCAAATGCAGTAAGATCTTTTCACTACCATTACATTTTTTCATGTGGCAACTCAACATTTGAGCTATGGAGCGAGGTAAGTATGCTTGAGGAGTTCAGCCTTTGTCGATGCTGATACGAAGAGACCTGATCCATGCCTTTGGCACTAATATACAGATTGGAATTTATTTATCCCCGTTTTCATGCTTTCCAAGCTCCCTACACTGTTCTCGACTAAAACAGGAAATCAAAATGGATTTTAAAGTGCATGTTTTGAAAAGGAAAACAGTATATATATGCCTTGTAAGGTTGTGAGCTTATGAATCATGAATAAGTCTCATTGTCTTCGTTGGGGCTTAGTTTTGAGCATACATGCATGAGTGCATTATGTGTTCTCTGTGTGTTTTATTAGCCTCCCTCTTTCCTTCCTCTCTGCATTGTGTCCCCTTTAGACCCACACTTCCTTCTCATGGCATTTTCATAAGACTGGACACTTGGGGGGGGATGAAAAGCCAGCTGGCTCAGCCCCAGCCGGAGTGTCTCCCCTCTCAGCCTTGCCACTGCGGAGATCCATCAGCCATCCTCCTCTGACATGCATCTGAGACTCAGGCTGCAGTACACATTACTCAGCAGAATAATCACACAACAGAATGAGGCCCGAGGTGTGGATACGATACTAAGCTACGCATTTATTATACATAAATCTAGGCAAAGAAAAACATGGCCTCTCTCCTTGTGTTTCGAGCCCCAAAACCCATCCTGAATGGAAATAGAGACACAGTGGAGACAGAATTTAGTTTAAATGTTAATGGGCAAATTTTGGCCACAACTTTATTAAAATACACAAATGTGATTGGTATTGGCTTAGGCATTGGTATCAAACTACATCTGGCTCCTGCCCCACCATGCAGGAAGTCTGGAAGGGTAAACAACCAGCAGGGGGATCTCCGTCAGTGTATATTGACTGGTGCTTACCCCTGGGGTTCCCAGGGGTCCTGGCATGGCCCTAGCCCCCCTCCAGGCTTCAGACGAGATCCAGAATGTAGAATGTAAAGAGACATGTAAAGAGGTATGTAACAGTCCCACATATCTGCAGTATGGGTGGAAGGGAATTCCCAACAGAGAAATAATGGGGACCGCCCTCACCCCCGCCCCCTACTCCTGAACCTTCCCAAGAACAGGAGGACAGTATAGATTTAGAACAGTGGTTTGCAGAAGGGCATAGTTCAGAGCAGGGGTCACCAAACATTTTCAGACAGTCCACTGTCCCTCAGACCTTGTGGAGGGTCAGACTATTTGGGGGGGGGGAGGAATGAACGAATTCCTATGCCCCACAAATAACCCAGAGATGCATTTTAAATAAAAGCACACATTCTACTCATGTAAAAACACCAGGCAGGTCCCACAAATAACCCAGAGATGCATTTTAAATAAAAGGACACACTCTACTCATGTAAAAACACGCTGATTCCTGGACCGTCCATGGGCAGGATTGAGAAGGCGATTGGGCCGGATCCGGCCCCTGGGCCTTAGTTTACCTACCCATAGTTCAGAGGCTGCAGTGAGAAAAAGCTGGGAAATATTAGAAAAGGAACAGCAGGAAGAAGAAGAAGCACCAGGGGAGAGACAGCTGACAGTGTGTCTTTGGAAAGCATTCCTGACCCCCCCCCCCTTCTCCCAGGACCAGATGGGCATTGGGGATAGCAGAACAGAGAGGTCACCGGCAGAAAGCTCAGATTAGCCAACGCAGGGGTGACATAGAATAGGAGAGACGTAGGTGGGTGGGGGCTTTACTTGGAGCAACACCATTATTTAGGGAAGAAGGCATTCCTTCATCTCTCTCTCTGTGAATATTAATAAATCACGTGGTAAGAACTTTTATCGTTTTGCTGTTTCTTGGCTGCAACCATGGGAGGGTTCAGATTCCCTGGAGCCTGGCAATACCCTGCTAAACACAGTGTGACTTACTTTGAGATAAACATGCCTAACATTGTGTTCTAAGGCCACAGCCAAGGGCACGGAGAAGGGCATATGTAAACATGATGGGTACATTTTAAATCACAGATTAAGATGCAAGAGGGACATAACAAACTTGTGAGTGAATACATGGCAAAGTGACACAGACTGTAGACTAAACGATTTGTCCATGTCTTGGAGCAAGTTTGAGGTTGTATGGAGGGATGATGGAGAAATAATGATGATGATGATGATGATGATGATGATGATGATGATTTTATTTGTACCCCGCCCTCCCTGGCCGGAGCTAACATCATATAAATAATACAATATGCATAAAAACAAGCAATCGACCAATTAAAATGCATCCCAAAGTTAATTCAAATAAATTAAAGTTATAGTTAAAACTGGACAAGTGACAATCTTCAGGTTAAAATTGAAAGTGGTTAATACTCACCAGGACCAACCAAATTAGTTTTGGTTCACCATTTTAATGCAACTCTACCCAATTTTCATTCCCTGAAACAATATGAAAACCAAAACACCACCAATCTTCCAAATTCACACTTCTCAGAATTCTGTGATGCAGTTCTCCAAACCCAAAACATGCATAAAACACATAGCGTTGTGATCATAACTCACAAAATGCATATATTTAAAGAAAACTGACTAATTTGCCATTGTTTCTGCCTTCTTGAATGATATGGTTCTTTGCATATTTTAACCCAAATATTATGTTTCCTTATAAGTTCTCTATAAAGTGAGTTCTAAAAGGCCATCTCCATTTCTTTCACATTCCCCAAACCCTTGTTATTGAGAAAAGAGCTGATTCAAACATAACTTCTACTTTTTTGCTTAGTCATTCAAAGATAATGCAAATAAAAAATTAATAAAAGTAGAATCTGATTATATTAAAATGATCTCGCAATACGAGCTTGATATTATTTCTAAGAAAAGGAGGAATTAACTGTTCTTTATACAGAAGAACATCCAGTTCTGGGTGATAGTTTCAGCATATTTGAAAGTACTTGGCAAGCAGAGTTTGCCTTTATTTAGCAGGAAAATGGTAATTAACTGCATAAAAGGAATCCAGGAGTTAAATGCCACAATTTGCATTGGTTTAAATAACTGTACAAGGTGTAATAGCACTGAGCGCTAGTCACAATTGCTCTTAATGAAACATGCCTCTGCTGAAATGTGTCCATTAGATCTTCAAGCTTTCATTACATTCCACTGATTCAGTAAAAGGAGCTATATTTATTGATGCCCAAGCCACCCCACCAGTAGGGCTGGCCCATATCAGCTTTTCAGCATTGCAGTACAGTGATACCTCTGGTTACATACTTAATTTGTTCCGGAGGTCCATTCTTAACCTAAACCTGTTCTTAACCTGAAGCACCACTTTAGCTAATGGGGCCTCCCGTTGCTGTGCCGCCGCGAGATTTCTGTTCTCATCCTGAAGCAAAGCTCTTAACCCGAGGTACTATTTCTGGGTTAGGGGAGTCTGTGACCTGAAGCGTATGTAACCTGAAGCGACTGTAACCCAAGGTACCACTGTATATCACCAGCCAAACATCGCGGTCTGGCAATACACCATGATTTTGTGCATCAGCCTCAGCCGGCGAGGTGCCGAGTTTCACCCCAATGCCTCTTGGGCTGAGACAACGCAGCTTGTTTGTACGGCTCAGCTGGGGAAACCACCAATGGTAACTTTTGCTATTTGGACAGGCACATCATGCTCCCCAACCTCTGAGCTCCAGCAGTGTCAGAGGCTGGCAGAACCAAGCAAATTTAGTGGGGACTGATACAGCATACACCATACACATACATCATACACAGGGCCATCTTAAGCATATCTGGCGCCATGGTGCAAAGTTCCCTCTGGCTCCCCACCCTGTTTCCTAGAGTTTTCAACCTTTTCCCAAGCGTCTGTGGGGATCGTTCTCCTCCTGCAGGGGCTTGGGAAGGAAGCTGCACGTCTGCCAGCCATATAGTTGGTGGGGCGCAGCTTCCATCCTAATCCTCTGCATGGATCGTGCTACTCCTGCGGAGGCTTGGAAGGCAAGCTGCATGCCCGCCAGCCATATGGTTGACGGGGCATAGCTTGTGGGCATGCAGGAAGGACAGGGGAGGCCACCTGCAAAGCTGCACAGTTCCCCCACTAGATGGAGTGCCCCTGAGAGGACGGCGCCCTGGCGCAATGCACCAGTAATCCCAATGGGAAGGATGGCTCTGATCATACACATACACCATCACCACCTAGGGGTGTAGCATGGGGGGAGGGGTGCAGAGTGGGTGGGGCAGCCCAGTTAGATGGGCACGGTACAAATAATAAAATTATTATCACCACCATTCTTATCATTACTTTATGAAAACACTATTTCTGATGTTACTGGCATGCACTTCCTACTCCCCCAAGAAATAAGAGGTTTCAGGGGCAGCACTCAGCCTGGCTTAGATTCCTTTGGAAGGAGAGAACAATGGAGATTTGTGACCAGTGGCGTAGCGTGGGGGGTGCCAGGGGTGCCGGCCGCACCGGGCACAACTTGGGCGGGGGGCGCACTCGCACTAGCAGCTCTCTGCCCCTACTAAAATCCACGGGTTAGGGAGCCCGCGCTTGCTCGGCTTGGCGAGGAGGTCGCAGAAGGGGGAGAGCAAAGCCTTCTGCCACGGGCAAAAAAAGGAGAGGAAGCCGGGCGGGCTGGCTGGCTGGCTGGCGGGGGTCTGGCTGCGCCTGCTGCTGCCGTTGCCGCTGCTGCTGGGCTTTGACAGCTTGGCGAAGCGGAGGGAGAGGAGCTTTATGGTAATTGCGGCTCTCTCTCCACTGGCCTGCCTTCTGGGTAGCAAGCCGAGCCGAGCAGGGAGTCTGGCAAGGGGGCGGGAAGAGACTTTCCCCCCTTTTTTCCACCTCGCCTGGTCAAAAAGGAGAGCGGAGTCTCCTCAGGGCGCCCTCAGGCAGGGCAGGGCAGGGCAAGGCAAGCAGAGCGAGGAGGAGAGAGAGGGGAAGGGGGGGGAGCAGCCAGGAAACGCCGTGGTGTGGAGGGGGAATCATTTAAGGAGAGAAAGCGAAAAGCCTTGGAGAAAGGGAAAAAAGGAAAGAAAAGAGGCAGCTCCGGGAGAGCGCGGGGGGAAAGAGAAGCCTCACTGCTGCTGCTTGGGAGAGTAAATTACTGTACTTGCCTTGCCCCGGGTTAGGGGGCGCAAATTACTTGCCTTGCCCCGGGTTAGGGGGCGCAAATTACTTGCCTTGCCCCGGGTGCTGATAACCCACGCTACGCCGCTGTTTGTGACATTTGGTAATACAAGCGCAACAACTCCACCGTTTGACAGAAGATCACCATAGAGGCTCATCAGCAGTTCAATATGCTTTCGGTGCCCTCATCTCACTGTCTCCAATTCTCATTCCTAAACAACAGTTTGTCCTTTTCCAAGCTAGCTTCTGTTCTCTTAGTACCACAGATATCACTTGCAACACTTAGCTGAGAGTGGTATCTTAGCTCCGGTTGAAATCATCCATTGAGAAGATGAAAGGAAGATCTGGCTCTTTCCTTGCTGCTTAAAAAACACCCACTAGCCATTTTGGATCATTAGCTGGCCTGCTAAACGCAAGGTATGACCAATCCGAGTGATATCCCAGACATGCAATGCAGATACAGGGAACGGCAGAAATAACTTCAACAAGATAAAAAGGGCGGGTCCTACCTACAAATCCTTACGCTCCACTACAAGTCTTCCTTTGGATAGTCAATAGGTACATACGTAGGCAGGAATGTAGGAAAGGAAGATTGCAATAGCATTTTGTAATGATGTGCCTTGTCATATAGAAACATGAGTCAAAGACATATGTCTGTGTCTGAAAGGACTTGAACAATACTTATGTAGTAAGATGACATACAGGTGCCTGTCAGTTGGGAGGATTTATTGAATTTTTAAGTGTCATGTGGAAAAGAATGTATTGAACTTTCTATTTTGGTATCTTCTTCTCTCAAGGTCAATCCCATTTTAGTTTAGTCAGGCACTGAAAGCTGGAAGTGTCTTTCACTTGTCAGCACACAGCTGATATTCATAATCCAAACAATTCTTTCCCTGTCAAAAGAATAAAAGGAACAAATCACCACTGATTCCATGATAACCAGAGAGACGCATAACTCAGCACCAGAAAAGGAAATGCCCTCTGTAAAATGTAAAAATGTATCTGATTTTATTTTATTTTTAATCTGCCATATATTGAAATGAACACGTTTCTTTCTGGAAAAACCAACTTCCGAAGAGAAGGTTTTCCTCAGGACCACAGCATGAGAGAAAATGATTTAATCCCCCTTCTACACTTGTCCAAATCCTATTAATTATCACTGCCCCCTGAAGCTGATACAATTTGCATTTTTCGAAACCTATGCATTACTTGCAAATATATATATTTAATGTCATGTCTGGTATTGTCCTCAGGTGGTTGTGAATGGAGAACAGTTCATATATAAGTTCTACATATAAAGTCCCCATCAAGCTTAGGGGAAGGAAGATTGCTCAGAGGTAGGGTACCTGTTCTGGAAGCAGAAGATCTCTGGTTAAATCCCCGGTTGTCTCCAGGTGTCTTCACTTCTCTAAGTGAAATTCTGGAGCATTTGGATCAGGGATGGGAAATCTGTTTGGGGAAATGGCTTAGCTCTGTGGAAGAGTACATAGTTTGCATGCAGAGTTGGAGGTCCCGGGCCACAGAGAGGTTAGGCTGGCGTCAACCAGAGCCAGGGCTTTTTCGGCTGTGGCTCAGATCTGGTGGAACGCTCTGTCACAAGAGACTAGGGCCCTGTGGGACTTGACATCTTTCCGCAGGGCCTGCAAGACAGAGCTGTTCCACCAGGCCTTTGGCCAGGGCACAACCTGACTCCCTCCTCTGGCAATCTTCACAGAACTCTAGCCCAATGGTTGCCATTAATTTGATTTGAATTAATTTTATAATGAAATGATTTTAGAATGTTGTATTATTTTATTGTTGTTAGCCGCCCTGAGCCTGGCTTTGGCTGGGGAGGGCGGGATATAAATAAAATTATTATTATTATTATTATTATTATTATTATTATTATTATTACGATGTTTCCCAGGTTCAATCCCTGGTGTCTCTAGGTAGAGCTGGGATTGAATCCTGCCTGAAAACCTGCAAAGCTGGTGGCAGTCAGTGTTGACAATGGGCCAATGGTATCAGGTGAATATGGAAATGCCTGTTTGCTCTCTTTAAATGGAGACTTAATCCTAAAGAACTATATTAGTTCTGTGCAGGGACAAGGAGCAATCATTTTTGTGATCATGTTTAATGGAGACATAAAAAGCTTCCGACAGAATCTCAACAGTGTTGCAAAGTTGAGCATGCACCTGATGTCGAGATAATATGGTGCAGCCTGCCTTGTAAAATGAAAGAAATGTGAGGTGGGGTAGGGGGAGAGCTGAGCAAAGGTTGCTCTTTAGCAGAAAATTACTTGTCTTATCAAACTAACATGATTATGAAAATGATTTCCATCTATTTGAAATTCAGCGGGGAAACATGAAACCTTGAAGAATTCTTCATTACAGAGCTGTAAAACTGTGCTCTGCTTCTACTCTGGAAGAATATTCTCTCTCATTGGTGGTGGATATTTTCCTCCATTTGCATATTGTGATTCCGAGCATTATTTTATGTTTATGTAGATTCACAAACAGCACTTTCAGAGGGAAAGCTCTAAGTGCCTGGACCAAATTAAGATGTCTCCATTAAATAATAATGTAAATCCATGGATTAAGTGAGTGCCAATTGAGGGACACAAGAAAAATCCAATTAAAGACTCAATAAAGTTTCACGGCAAAGGACCGCCATCTACTTCAGGCTGGCACTCAGAGATTTTGCATTTGCAAATCAAGCACCCACTCTTACACTTGTAAGAGTGCAGCTGTTTATTAATGTGTATTTATGACTCCATTTATTAAGGTCAACAAAGAAGAAGGCTGAGAGCTGACTGTAGCTGGCATCTGGCAGCACTCTCCACAAATGCACCAACAGCCATCCCCCCAAAACAAAAATTTGTGCAGAATTTTTGTGTGTGCAGAACGTTTTATTAAAGTTTTTGCAATACAATAAAATTTTATCTGGAACAAATGAGGTCAGAAATATCAAGGAAGGAAGGAAGGAAGGAAGGAAGGAAGGAAGGAAGGAAGGAAATCCCTTAACAGTAAGGGGAAAGATTTCATCAGGCAAGGCCTCTTTCCACCTGCCTTGCCCCACCCTCCAGTCTCTGCTTCTCATTTTGTATTGCATTAGGTTGTGCACTGTGGTTTGCTGTGTTTTATTAATTGGAGTTTAGAAATTCCTTATTGTAACTGTTAAGAGTGGATTTCTGTTTAATTTTGAAATGCTGATATTTAATATTATTCTATATTGTTTTAATGAATGTTGAACGTTATTTTATTTGCATATTGTATATTGTATTATGCATACAGTGGTAGCTCTGGTTGCAGACACTTCAGGTTACAGACTCCGCTAACCCAGAAATAGTACCTCAGGTTAAGAACTTTGCTTCAGGATGAGAACAGAAATCGCGCAGCAGTGGCACAGCGGCAGCGGGAGGCCCCATTAGCTAAAGTGGTACCTCAGGTTAAGAACGGACCTCCAGAACGAATTAAGTTCTTAACCCAAGGTACCACTGTATTGTCTTATTTATATGATGTTAGCCACTCTGAGCCCGGCTTTGGCGAGGAAGGGTGGGATACAAATAAAAAATTATTTATTTTATTTTATTTTATTTTATTTTATTTTATTTTATTTTATTTTATTTTATTTTATTCATTGGTAAATTTACAAAAAGAAAAACACACACCAATGATTTTTTTAGAAAGGGGAAAGATTAGACATGGATATACAAAAGCATTTTTTAAAAACAAAATCAAGACTTCTTGCGCCCCGCTCCACTCCCCCTTTCTTCCCACCCAGGCAGCCCTGCCCTCCGCTCATCCTTCCCCCCGAGCTCAGCCTCAACTGCATTGATGAGGGAAGTAGGGACGTTCTGGGATCAAATCAGAAACCAGGATGGTGTTCATAATTCCGGGACTGCCCCTGGAAAATCAGGACACTTGGAGATTACGAAATCATTCACCGTCCAGTACAAAGAATATCTGGGTAGATTTATCTCATGATTAGCAGAGATTCAGATTAATTTATTTGTGACTGGTCATCAGACCATTGCTAGAGTTTAACAGTATGAAAGCAACACGAGGTAACGTCAAAGAGGTTAACTTAGATTGGAAGAAAATACAACATAAACAAACTTAAAAGTGCTAGATTTCCCTGTCATATCACAACATGCCGCCTTTTTAGAAAGTCCTTCTTTTAACTAATATAAAGAAATGAAATGGAATGAGATAAAAGGAATTTATGCAAATCTGAACAAAATCATCCAAGCCAAAATAAACAGAAGCAGAAAAAGAAAAAGAAAAAGAAAGGCAAGGAAAGAAAGAAAGAAAAGAGCGGAGAGAAATAATAGAAGTAATAAAACACACACTCACATATATTGCCCTCTATCCAAATTATACCCTAATCTTCAATCTTTCACTTTCTTAGTTCTTATTTAGTGTGAAACATGCAAAAACAGCCCTGCTTGTGAATATTGCAAAGCAAAGGCAGTTCATCGTTCTCTCACTGCAGGTTGGAAGAAGCTGTGATAGGGAGTAAATAACTTTTATTTATCTGTTTATTGTATTTATATCCAACATTTTTCTTCAAGTTGTTCAAGATGCAGTGGCGTAGCGTGGGGGTGCAGGGGGGGCCGGCAGCACCGGGCGCAACATCTGGGGTTAGGGTTAGGGGGCGCAAATCCACGGGTTAGGGGGCGCAAATTACTTGCCTTGCCCCGGGTGCTGACAACCCACACTACGCCACTGTCAAGATGGCATACATGGTTCCTCCCCCTCTTAAATCCCCACAACCACCCAGTGAGGTAGGTCAGTCTAAGAGACAATGACTGGCCCAGTGTCTCCCGCAGAGTTTCATGGCTGAATGGGGATTTGAACCCTGACCTCCCAGCTCCTATTCTGACACTCTAGCCACTGGCTGTCAAGCCTGCTTCATGGTTCACAGTGAATCTTGCAGGTCAGGCTCTAAGTGGTTCACAACAACTCAGCCATGTTGTCCCAATTTATTGGATCTCTATTGCAGGTTGGGGTTTGGGCTGAAGTGACAGAAGTGAATGAAATTTGTAGGCAAGTTAGCCTCTCCAGAGGGGATAAAGCCTAATGTCAGGGAAGGCTGTGGATTATGGCAGTAGAAATGCCTCATTATAGCTGTATTCTAATGCAATATGTATAGAGCACATGCTCGCAGTCAACGTATAGTGGTACCTCAGATTAAGTACTTAATTCATTCTGGAGGTCCATACTTAACCTGAAACTGTTCTTAACCTGAAGCACCACTTTAGCTAATGGGGCCTCCTGCTGCTGCACCGCTGGAGCACAATTTCTGTTCTTATCCTGAAGCAAAGTTCTTAACCTGAAGCAATATTTCTGGGTTAGCGAAGTCTGTAATCTGAAGCGTATGTAACCTGAAGCGTATGTAACCTGAGGTACCACTGTATAAGGAGAAAGCGAAGGATTAAAGTGTTCTCTAAATAACTTTGCAGCTGCATGCAATTCACAATAACTTCTTTTGACTTATCTATGTTTCCCAAGTTGTAAAACGGAAAGTTGAAACGAAGATTGATATTTACATTTTCTTGGTAATAATTAAGCTCATCTAAATCCCCCCAAAGTGATTGTTTTAGTAAATGGTGTTGCCCAACATAAGTTATCTGAGACCAAGCAATAATTCCCCCCACATTTGCTCAGCTTTTGTTCCCCCAAAAGTCTGTTTTCACGTTTTGAAAGACTACTAAGACTGTTCCTTGATGATGATTATTTAGGTTATTTGTAAAGGGGCAGGGAAGAAATAAAGAACCCAATAACCATGACTTTAATAAATGCCACCAACTTTTTTAAAGGAACATGTTGTACAACATATTAGTTATCAGTACCATTGTGGGCAGTTCCTGCTGCAATGCTCTAACTGCTTGGCACGGACAGCCAACCACGATATCTTCCCTAGCACATCTCAGAAATCCGTTGAGATATGCTTGATAAATTGAACCCATTTCTCTTGGGATATTATTTCACCTTTGACATTTCCCTGATATAAATAACCTCCCTAAAGCTGCTTTTGGCCATGAAAGTGGGGAAATAGAAAGAGATGGGGGGTATATTTAGTGTAGAACAGCGGTTCTCAACCTGTGGGTCCCCAGAGGTTGTTGGACTACAACTCCCATGATCCCTGAGCTCTGGCCTTGCTAGCTAGGGGTGATGGGAGTTGTAGTTCATTATTTTTTAAAATAATTTTTTATTAATTTTCCAATTTTTAACACTAAACAACAACAACACACAAACATCAACAAATACGAACACACACAAAAAATATCATTTCTTAACCTCATTTTCATACGCCTCGTTTCTCGGACTTCCCCATACCTCACCCTTTTTGCATCCTTATTTTACAGTTTTTCAACAACCCTTTTTGCCAATTAAATTTAAACTCATTGTCATTCTCAATTTCACCTTAAATCATCAAACAGTTTTAGCTGCAATTCTGCATCTTCCTTCCCCTTGACATTTTATCACTCCTCTATTTTACAACAGTTCTTAAAATATAGTTTAAACTTTTTCCAATCTTCCTCCACTGTCTCTTTCTCTTGGTCGCGGATTCTGCCGGTCATTTCTGCCAGTCCCATAAAGTCAATCACTTTCGTCTGCCATTCTTCCAGTGTGGGTAATTCTTGTGTCTTCCAATACTTTGCTAGAAGAATCCTTGCTGCTGTAGTGGCGTACATAAAGAAAATCTTATCCCTCTTTGAAGCCAATTGGCCAACCATGCCCAGGAGAAATGCCTCCGGTTTCTTTTGAAAAGTACATTTAAGTACCTTCTTAATTTCATTATAAATCATTTCCCAGAAGGCCTTAATCCTTGGGCAGGTCCGCCAAAGTTGAAAGAAGGTACCTTCGGCTTCATTACATTTCCAACATTTATTGTTGGGCAAATGGTAAATCTTCGCGAGCTTGACTGGGGTCATGTACCACCTGTAAATCATTTTCATAATATTTTCTTTTAAGGCATTACATGCCATAAATTTAGTACCGGTGGTCCATAACTGTTCCCAGTCCGCAAGCATAATGTCATGACCTATGTCCTGTGCCCATTTAATCATAGCTGACTTAACAGTTTCATCTATTGTATTCCACTTCAGCAATAGGTTATACATTCTTGATAAATTCTTAGTATTGGGTTCTAACAATTCTGTCTCTAGTTTCGATTTCTCCACCTGGAAACCAATTTTCCTGTCTTGTTTAAAAGTCTCCATTATTTGATAATAATGGAGCCAATCTCGTACTTTAGACTTTATTTTCTCATAGCTCTGTAGTTTAAATTTACCACTTTCTTGTTCTAAAATTTCAAAATATTTTGGCCATTTAGGTTCCATGTTAAGTTTCTTCACCTCCTTAGCTTCCATAGGTGATAGCCACCTAGGAGTTTTATTTTCCAGCAAATCCTTATATCAAATCCAAACGTTATATAATGCTTTTCTGACAATATGGTTTTTAAAACCCTTATGAACTTTAACCTTGTCATACCATATATATGCATGCCAACCAAACCTATTGTCAAATCCTTCCAAATCCAACGTGTCTGCATTCTCAAGAAGTAGCCAGTCTTTCAGCCAGCAGAAAGCTGCCGATTCATAGTACAGTCTTAAGTCTGTACTATGAATCCATTTATGGATTCAGTGACACAAGCATTGCTTAAAATAAATGAATCTTTAGAAAATTTGACAAAGCAGAGTACAGAGAATACTAAACAATTGACAGAACTTTCAACAAAATTGGACTTGAATACTAAGAGCATTACATCTAATACAGAGACTATAAATAAGTTGGTCCAAGAAAATGCTACAATTCGAAAAATTGCGGAAGATGCTAAATTAACTGCCGAAACCATGCAGGAAAGTTTAATACCAGTGTGTAAGAAGCTTGACCAGCATGAGGCGGCCTTGTCTTTATGGGAGATGCAACGGAAAGAGAAGAATTTAAGATTTAGGTTGGTCCCTGAAAGTGAAGGGGACAACTTAGTGGACTTTCTCACAAAAGAACTTTCAGATTTTTGGCAGGTAAACTTAGAGGAAGAAGAATTTAAGATAACAACCGCCTTCAGATTGGGTAGAAGGCAAGGTAGGAAGATCCCAAGGGATTGCCTGATAACTTTGAGATCTATTTTTTTTTTTTTATAATATTTTATTTGGATTTTTCAAACATGAATGCAAAAATAAAAAACAGTATAACATATATAATAACATCTTTTCATAACATCTTTGGACTTCCTCGCGCCTCCCGCTCCCATTTGCATCATTGCCAATTCTTGCCAGCAATTTATCATCTTGTTTACACTCTTATGTCAAATTCATTTAAATATAATCTATAAATTCTCCAAAAGGTTTATAATTTTTCCTCAAATTTACTTATCATCTTAATTCTCACTAATTTAGTGGTGCACAATTATTTATGATCTAGCATCCTTTCTCAGCATTCAACCAAATTACAGTATTTTTTTAAGTAAATCTTGAATTTCTTCCAGTCTTCTTCGACTCTCTCCTCTCCCAGGTCTCGGATTCTGCCAGTCATCTCGGCTAGTTCCATATAGTCCATCAGTTGCATCTGCCACTCTTCCAGTGTGGGTAGTTCTTGAGTCTTCCAGTTTTTAGCGATGAGTATCCTTGCTGCCGTTGTTGCATACATGAAAAATGTTCGGTCCTTCTTTAACACCTTCTGGCCGACAATGCCCAGAAGGAAGGCCTCTGGTTTCTTGGTGAAGGTATACTTAAATACCTTTTTCAGCTCATTATATATCATTTCCCAGAAGGCCTTCACCCTAGGGCATGTCCACCAGAGGTGAAAGAATGTTCCCTCATTTTCTTTACATTTCCAACATTTATTATCAGACAAATGGTATATCTTAGCAAGTTTAACTGGAGTCATGTACCATCTATATATCATTTTCATTACATTTTCCTTCAAAGCATTACATGCAGTGAAGTTCATCCCAATGGTCCACAACCTTTCCCAGTCCTCAAGCATGATATTGTACCCAATGTCTTGTGCCCACTTTATTATAGCTGATTTAACCATTTCGTCTTGTGCATTCCATTTTAACAGCAAGTTATACATTCTTGAAAGTACCTTAGTCTTTGGTTCTAACAGTTCTGTTTCCAATTTCGATTTCTCCACCTGGAACCCTAACTTTTTATCATTTTTAAAGACTTCTTTAATCTGAGCGTAGTGTAACCAGTCTCGCACTTTGTCCTTTAATTTATCCAAACTCTGCAATTTCCAATTGTCTCCATCTTTTTTCTAGTATTTCCCAATATTTTGGCCATTTGGCCTCCATATTGGGTCTTTTTCGGGCCTTAGCTTCCAGAGGTGAAAGCCACCTTGGAGTTTTATTTTCCAATAAGTCTTTGTATTTTGTCCAGACATTAAATACTGCTTTCCTGACAATATGGTTCTTAAAGGCCTTATTGATCTTAACCTTGTCATACCATAAGTATGCATGCCAACCAAAAGCATTGTTAAAACCTTCCAGATCCAGTACGTCAGTGTCCTCGAGAAGTAGCCAGTCTTTTAGCCAGCAGAAAGCTGCAGCTTCATAGTACAGCTTTAAGTCTGGCAGGGCAAAGCCCCCTCTTTCTTTCTCATCAGTTAATATCTTAAACTTAATTCTGAGCTTTTTGCCCTGCCAGACAAATTTAGAAATGTCTCTCTGCCACTTCCGGAAGCACTCCGTCTTGTCCACAATCTGTAATGTTTGAAACAAAAACAACATTTTTGGCAATACATTCATCTTAATAGCAGCAATTCGGCCTAACAAAGAAAGCTTCAATTTTGTCCAACTGTCCAAGTCTCTCTTAATTTCAGACCAACATTTTTCATAGTTATCCTTAAATAGACTCAGATTTTTTGCTGTTATATTTACCCCTAGGTACTTTACTTTTTTAACCACAGTTAGTTCTGTTTCTCTCTGAAACCGTTCTGACTCTGTATCTGTCAAATTTTTTCCCAACACCTTAGTTTTCTGTTTATTTAGTTTAAATCCCGCCACCCGACCAAAGTCTTGTATCAGTTGCAATACTCTTTTTGTACTAGATTCTGGCTCCTGCAAAGTCAAAACTAGGTCATCTGCAAAGGCTTTAAGTTTATATTGTTTCGCTCCGACCTGAATCCCTTCCACCAACCGGTCCCCTCTGATCATATTCAAGAGCACCTCCAGAACCGAAATAAATAACAGAGGGGAGATTGGGCAGCCTTGTCGTGTTCCTTTTTCAATTTTGAACTCTTCTGTAACCACATTATTAACTATCAATTTAGCCTTTTGTTCTGAATATATTGCGTCAATCCCATTCTCAAACCCCCGTCCCACTCCCATTTCTTTTAAATTTCCCTTCATAAATTTCCAAGAAATATTATCAAAGGCCTTCTCCGCATCTATAAAGATTAACACTGCTTTTGTATTTATGTCTGTTTGCAAAAGTTCCAAAATGTCAATAATGTTCCTAGTGTTAGCAAACATATGTCTAGATAACTTTGAGATCTAAAGAGGAAAGAGATAAGATACTAAACTTGCATTACCAGAGAACTCTTCAGATTCAAAATGCCTCTGTGCAGATTTACAAGGACATCCCTAAATACATTCTGGAGGTAAGAACATACTTTAAGAACTTGGTTGACCTGCTGAAGAGGAACAACATACCTTTTAGGTGGGAATTTCCACAAGGTTTGTCTTTTAACTTCAAAGGAAAGAAAGTAGAATCTCCACGGGATGGGGGTAGGCCAAAAGTTCGAAAATGGTATAGGTGCAATATATTCTGAACAAAAGGCAAAATTAATTGTAAATAATGTGGTAACTGATGAACTTTCCATAGAAAAAGGGACACGGCAAGGGTGCCCAATATCCCCATTACTTTTTATATCTGTCCTGGAGGTTTTGTTGAATATGATTAGGGGGGACCAGCTGGTAAAAGGAGTTCAGGTCGGAGCCAGACAGTACAAACTGAAGGCATTCGCAGATGACTTAGTATTGACTTTGCAAGAGCCGGACACTAGTACAAAGAGAGTTTTAGAGTTAATTCAAGTCTTTGGTCAGGTGGCAGGATTTAAGTTGAATAAACAAAAAACTAAAGTTCTGGAAAAAAAATTAACAAATGCTGAAAGAGAGAGCTTTCAAAATGAAACTGGATTAACGGTGGCAAAGAAAGTAAAATATTTGGGGATTAATATGACATCCAAAAACGTGAATTTATTTAAAGACAACTATGACAAATGTTGGACAGAGGTAAAGAAAGATCTAGAAATATGGTCGAACTTGAAGCTTTCCTTGTTAGGCCGAATTGCAGTGATCAAAATGAATGTATTGCCTAGAATGTTATTTTTGTTTCAGACACTACAAATTGTGGATAAACTAGATTGCTTCAAGAAGTGGCAGAAAGATATATCTAAATTTGTCTGGCAGGGCAAAAAGCCCAGAATAAAATTTAAGATACTTACTGATGCAAAAGAAAGAGGGGGGTTTGCCCTGATGGGAGTTGTAGTTCAACAACATCTGGGGACCCACAGGTTGAGAAAGGCTGCTGTAGAATAATAGAGTTGAGAGTGACCTTGAAGGTCAGTTAGCCCACTGCCTTGCTCAACTGACAGTCTGATTTAATGGGTCCATTCTACATTGTAGATGCCCAGCACCAGGGACTGGCTGGATGAGGAAGACTGGTGGGAGCCCCCCACCCAATATCTCCCCCAGGGAAGGCACAGAAGACAATAGCTTAGACCCTGGATCATGGTGGTGGGATGCTGAAGAGCAGTCTGCAGAAGAGAAGAGCTGGAAGATGCTAGAAGGGTTGAGCGATCAATGAGGGGTCAGGAGGAGAGGGTATTCTAGGACAGGGCTAAAGACTGAGAGCCACAGTGTGAGCACAGACTCAGACAGGGAAGAGTCAGAGGTTGGCTCTGCTACTCTGCAGCAGGACAGTTCCAATCCTGCTGCCTTGCCTCTCCCCCTGACACCCCACTGAAGGAGAGCCCCTCACATTGCTGAGGCCCTCAATTCAGCCTGGCGGGAAGGCAGATCCAGAAGGAAAGACTAGAGGGTGAAGTATGGAGCTAGTGGTCAGTTTCAGCAGCGTCTTAGCTGGATTAAGGCAAACCAGAGGACTCTGCTGTGTTGGTCTTTGCTGTTAATAATGAGCTACTTGCTTTCCATGCCTTCTCTCTCTGTGTGTACCTGCCCTGTGGTTGACCTGCCTCGTTGACAGCTCCTTGACACCCAGCTTGTCAATATGAGGTCCAGACTCTGGTTAAAGACCTCAATTGAAGAAGGGCCCACCACATTCTGAGGCAGTATGGGCCACTGTTGAACAGCTGTTAGGAAGTTGCTCCTAGCAGCCCCTTGCATGAAATCAGCACTGGAACTAGTAACAGGAGGTAATTCTCCCCACATTTTGCTCCACAATATGCACCACATTTTGCTCCATTATTGCTCCACAATATGCACCACTACCACTATTCACTGTAATAGATCCCACTGTTGTTGTTTAGTTGTTTAGTCGTGTCCGACTCTTTGTGACCCCATGGACCAGAGCACGCCCAGCACTTCTGTCTTCCACTGCCTCCCGCAATTTGGTCAAACTCATGCTGGTAGCTTCGAGAACACTGCCCAACCATCTCGTCCTCTGTCGTCCCCTTCTCCTTGTGCCCTCCATCTTTCTCAACATCAGGGTCTTTTCCAGGGAGTCTTCTCTTCTCATGAGGTGGCCAAAGTATTGGATCCTCAGCTTCATGATCTGTCCTTCCAGTGATCACTCAGGGCTGATTTCCTTCAGAATGGAGAGGTTTGATCTTCTTGCAGTCTATGGGACTCTCAAAAGTCTCCTCCAGCACCATAATTCAAAAGCATCAATTCTTTGGTGATCAGCTTTCTTTATGGTTCAGCTCTCACTAGCTTACCACATTTTGGTCTTACTACTAGTTTTCTCAATAGGTATAATTTTAAAGCCTCTTTCATGAGATGCTATTTTTGCTCTTTAATGGGTCTAATTTCATCTCAGTTTTACTTGAGGGATCGCACTGTCATGAAGTCTATCCAGTTACTCGGCTTAGAGAACTTTGTGCTGGAGAATAGAGCTGTTAAAAGAGAGAAAGAGAGCCATGGAATGCAGTTCTGTTTTCTTTAAATAAATATTTCATGTTACTTTTAAAACTAATGTTGAGAGAAGGGGGAGGGGGAACAAGTGAATTAAAATGGCCGACTTCAGCAAAACTTATGCAAATGTAGAGAAGTTGCAAGCATAATTGTCCCTGCTCCATGTTGTGAAAGGGATATTAATATTAACAAAAAATAAACTATATTCTGTCGGAGTTCTAGTGGGAACATTCTGGAGCTGGTGCAACACAGTGGGTATTTGGCATGATTTTGCTGATGTTGAGAAATGATTTATTCTCAGTGTATTTGCTCTCCGGTGCCTGTTCCATACTTCTTTTTATTTAACGCAGACATTAACCTCTGTGTTAGAGAAATGTTCTCAGGCATCCTATGCAGGAAGCCTCTAGCCTATAGGTCTAATTAAACCCAGGACGGGTCCCAATTTGGCATACAAAGCTGTTTTCTCCAAACCCTGCCTGGTTACAACATGTCTGGCCTAAAGTGTGGGGCAGGTAAGGACAGAGCAGATGAGCTTAAACTGAGCTCCTGCTTGGTTTTTGGGCAGTGGGGCTCACTGATAATGGTGGGAAGAGGAAGACACAATGGTGAGAGAGGCATGCGACAGAAAAGATTCTCAAGCTCATCACCAACCCCGAGAGAAGGAGACAGTTGCTGCAAAACACTCACACACCCTTACTCAAGGGTTTACAGACCTATCTCAAGGAAGAAGGAGTTTGGCCAGGGCTGGATTTAGGTTTGTTGATGCCCTAAGCTACTGAAGGTAATGGGGCCCTTTATATGTCCAACTGTCCTTTGTCAACAACAAATTGTTGCTGTTTTTTGTGTTGAATATATGCTATATGGTAATTTATGGACCTAATAGGTATCTAAAACCATTTGTACATAACAAATAGGGGCCCACACAACACAAAACACTGTTGTTGTATGTAGGTTTTGTTTTATTTGTTTTTTATCTTATATTTTGGAAATGTACATCCAGTTTTTTCTCTTTAATTTTTTTTGGGGGGGCAAGAGAGTGGGGCCCTAAAATATAGCTTGTTTAGCTTATACGTAAATCTGGCACTGGGTTTGGCCACTGAGGACAGGATGTTGGACTAGATAGGACTTTCACCTGGTCCAGCAGAGCTCTTCTCTTCTTGTTAAGAGCAAGCCATGCAAGTGAAAGAGGTCAAAGGGATCACTTTTCGGGATCTCTTGCTACCTCTCATTCTAACTTTGATTTTGTTCATTCTTCCTTCCCGTTGCCTATCTGACGTTGTCTTCTCTTCTTTTACTGGACTCCCACTTTGTTTAAGTCTAATATTTATACTCTAGGGATTTACATGCCCTTGAGACCACTTCTATTCCCTCTCAGTTAACTCCCTTATTTATCCTCTTTCTTTCTGTACCTTCCCCTAGCCAAGGCTGTTACAATATTTAACTTTGCTCTTTCCACTAGAATTGATTCTTCAGCTCTTCTCTCTGTTTGCTTTTGTCATCCACCCTCGTCTTGGCCTTGGATCAAACTTTCCTTGTGAGATCTTTGTTCTTGTACTAAGCTACTGAATGCCATTAGCATAAGCCCTGAGACCTCCTGGCCTTCTTTATTTATACATCTATCTCTTTCCTTTCTGCTCTTTTGTCTGCTAAGCAGCCTTATTTGTTTATTTATTTATTTTTGCAATTGATCACCTTTCATTTTGTTCTTGTTGATTCCTTCCTCTACCCTTCCTTCCCTCTTACTCCTAATCCTTTCGTGATAGAATAAGGTTTGATATCCATAGCTTTTTTTCTCTCTATGGGCTTTTTCTGAGAAGATCATCATTGTCCTTCTTCTGTCTGTTTGCTCTTGATCCCATTGTGTTGTATCCACCTTGTCATACTAAAATTTGACCCATTTGAATCAATGGACATAGATTATGATTCAGATTCAATGCATTGTTTCTCCCCCTAAATAAATTACTCCTTTAGCTTTTGCATCTTAAAATATTCAATCTTATCTGGGTTGGTATTTTTCTTAACTGTTTTAGTTTCTCTGTTGTTTGTTTGTTTAAAAACTGTCTTGAGTTTTATTTCATTTCATTTCATTTAATAATGGTCATTCCTTTGGTTTAATGTTTCCTGAACATCAAAAATCCCATGTCAGTTTCTTAGCTACATTGTTGTTGCACTTAGTTGGACAGGCTATTTAAGTTGGACAAGATTGACTCTCAAGCACTGCTGTAAGCTTTGCTTGACATTTGAGAAGTGCTGAGCACAAGGCTTGCAAAATAATTTGCACAGAGCTCCCAGTACAGTGGTACCTTGATTTTCGAACATAATCCGTTCCTGAAGACCATTTGACTTTTGAAACTTTCAAAACCCGAAGCATTTTCTTCTGGAAGCATTTACTTATGGAAAACTCAATACTGAAGCCACGTGGCACATTCGACTTCCAAAAAGCTTCGAAAACGGAAATGTTTGACTTCTGAGACATTCGAAAACCAAGGTACCACTGTATATGGGTGCTTGGAAAGCACAGTGCAGGGGTCTGTGCAATTGTCGGCCCTTGCAAAGCCCCTTTCAGCCAAGCCTCACACCTGACATCAGTCAAAACAAAATAAAAAAATCCCTTCCAGTAGCACCTTAAAGACCAACTAAGTTAGTTCTAGGTATGAGCTTTCGTGTGCATGCACACTTCTTCAGATACCTGAAGAAGTGTGCATGCACACGAAAGCTCATACCTAGAACTAACTTAGTTGGTCTTTAAGGTGCTACTGGAAGGATTTTTTTTATTTTGTTTTGACCATGGCAGACCAACATGGCTACCTATCTGTAACCTGACATCAGGTAAAGGGTAGGTGGGTGTGGTTTGGCCAAAATGGCCTCATGGGCGAAATGGGGAGGCCCAATGGGCCAAATTTAGCCTTCTGGCAAGGAATTCTCCACCCAATATAGATGTAGATATATGCTATTTTTTTCTAGCAAGTTCAAGAAGTAGAATCCAGAATGGGCAAATGGATTGAAATTACTTCTAACCTCAGTGGCTCTCACCAAATTTCTGGGAATTGTACATCAGATTCCATTTGCAGTTTTCCATGTTGCAGAAACTGAAGATGGCTAGAATTCAGTGAACTGCAGGTTTCTCTAAGCAAACACAGAGGCCTCTGCAGACTTGCTGCCTGGGATAGTATAACTTTGGCATGCTTATATGCTTTCTTTTTTGGTTTGGCTTTAATGTGTGGCTTTAAGCACGGACAGACCTGTCAATTTTTGGTTCCATGCAAAATTCCAGCATTAATGCCAAATGGTATTATTTCTGAGAACTGTGCCATTGATGCATGCTGAGACACTGCTGTGCACACCTTCTGACAGTCTTCTGGTGTCAAGACCTGAAGGTTTCAGAGTTCAGATGAGAGGCATCAAATGAATTCATTATCCTTGAGAGCTGACTGTCATTGCTCATCAGTAGAGAAAGAGGCAAATATTCATGAGTACATTTCAATTGACCTGGCTTTGAGGAACCAAACGTGTTTTATTGTGGCTGTTGTTTAGAACTGAAAGATGGAAGCCTTGATTGACTTCAGTGGGCACAGAGGCCACTCTCCTCTTCTAATGTAGATGTTCTGAGCTGTGCTTAGCTAAATTCATAGCTACTGCACACTTCCGCGTGACTCAAGCTGCAACTTTATTGATACCATGAGCACAATTGAAACAGCAAACAACTCACAAATGCAGGTGTCAGGGAACTGCCATCGGAGCCAGAGGCAGAGGGAAGGCTCCAGAGGGATGCCGGAGAGGGTCCCAGTAGGGAGAGAGGCAGCCCATCCACTGGGGGAGGAAATCAGCGTAGCACCAGTGGAGGAGGGGGGCAGATGGGGGAATCGGAGAGAAGGCTCCAGGACTCCTCGCAGGAGACCAGCAGGGAGAGCACGGGTCCTCCGCTGCCCACACCCTCCCTGCGCAGAAGACTTCCGCGCAGGGAGAGCAAGAGGAGACTGGGCATCAAAGAACTTCTATGCTGGAAGAAGTTCAAGAAACGCCCACTGACGGATTCTGCCAGCGATTGAGACAGCCACAGATGGGTGGCTGTCTGGACAGAAGGGGTTCACCCAGGTAACCCAGCCAGGTGTGGCACCAACTTACGCACGAGCAACCCCCTAGAACCATTACAGCAGGTGATAAAAATACATAGCTGTAAAGATAAATGGATAGTTGAATCAAGTGAGCCTAAAAGCAATGGTATGGCTATTATTATGGATAATGCCCCTCACAGAGCTACATTTCCTAAATGTCCTTGGAATATTTTTTAAAAATGTACCTTATATGAATAGTGTTTTATGTATACATGTAAAAACCTGAGGTATTCATGCCAGAAATGTTCTTACAAAAGGACATAGGGACAAGAAACCAGGATTTTGCTTTGCTTTTTGCCCCATGTATTTCTTGCTGAGACAGTTGCAGGATTCATTCAAATTCTCGCTTATCATTCCGATGGTCCTTCCATTGTAACATCAAAAGCATTGTTATGCATAACTTATTTCATGAAGAACAAACGTAAGGATTTAATATTTAGGCAACCGTGTGCTTTAGAAAGCCTTGGCAAGAAGTCAAAACGCATGGTGAGGGAAATATCTCTGACCATCTGCAGCAGGCCAAGAGGTTAAACCCAATGTATGTTTCTCTGTCTCTTAGATACTGAAAGCATGCATGCATTTTAACTGGAAATGTGATGAAAATAATAACGCCCAGGCATGCTTACTCTTTAAGCAGCTGACAGTTTATCTGTTAATTTAACCTACTCACTGAAATAAAATATCCCCCCGTTGCCCATTAGGAGGGTGTATTTCTCTTAAAACAATTCTTGAAAATTCCATTAAAATCATGAAGCAATCGGGATACGACTCATTAAATGATCTTTAGAGAAAGAAGCGTGTGTGGGAGAGAGAGGATAGATAACATAAAGATAAAGGTAAAGGGACTCATTATGTCCAGTCACGGATGACTCTGGGGTTGTGGCGCTCATCTCGCTTTACTGGCCGAGGGAGCTGGTGTACAGCTTCCAGGTCATGTGGCCAGCATGACTAAGCCACTTCTAGCAAACCAGAACAGCACATGGAAACACTGTTTACCTTCCCGCCAGAGTGGTACCTATTTATCTACTTGCACTTTGACATGTTTTTGAACTGCTAGGTTGGCAGGAGCAGGGACCGAGCAACAGGAGCTCACCCCATCACGGGGATTGGAACCACCAACCTTCTGATCAGCAAGCCCTAGGCTCTGTGGTTTAGACCATAGCGCCACCTGCATCATAAATATGCGTAAAACAAATTTCAGAGACCATGAGTTGGTCTGCTTTTAAATACAGTCAAAACAAAACAAATTCCTTCCAGTAGCACCTTAAAGACCAACTAAGTCAGTTCTTGGTATGAGCTTTCGTGTGCATGCACACTTCTTCAGATACACTGAAACAGAAGTTTCCAGACCCTTCTATATAGTGAGAAGGTGGGGAGGGGTATTACTCAGAAGGGTGGTGGGAATGGGTGATTGGCAGATAGCTGTGATGAGCCTGTTGACGACTCTTAATGACTGCAATAGGTCTTACAGGAAAAAGCAAGGGGTGAAAAGGTGAAAAATGGCTTTGTCATGTATAATGAGATAAGAATCCAAGGTCTTTGTTCAGACCAGGTTTCTCCATGGTTTTAAGTTTGGTGATAAGTTGTAATTCAGCAGCTTCTCTTTCCAGTCTATTTCTGAAATTCCTTTGTAGTAAAACAGCTACTTTGAGATCTTGTATAGAATGTCCTGGGAGATTGAAGTGTTCTCCTACTGGTTTCTCTGTCTTGTGATTCCTGATGTCCGATTTATGTCCGTTTATTCTTTGGCGTAAGGTCTGGCCTGTTTGTCCAATATAGAGAGCTGAAGGACACTGTTGGCATTTTATGGCATACACAATGTTAGACGATGAGCAATTAAATAGTCATGCACACGAAAGCTCATACCAAGAACTGACTTAGTTGGTCTTTAAGGTGCTACTGGAAGGAATTTGTTTTGTTTTGACTAGGAATTTGTTTTGTTTTGACTATGGCAGACCAACACGGCTACCTATCTGTAACTTTAAATACAGTGTTTGCATGAATTCCTAACCCTGCATCAAAGTTGCAGCTTTGCTCCAATGCAAACAGGCATCTTTTCTCTGACAAGTGAAGCAGAGCTAACCAGTTCTACTCACCTTTGTGACCATAATCCTATAATACTCATTCAGGTGAAGAACCCACTGAACACAGTGGGACAGGGACATCCTTGTGTTTTATGCTTCTTGCTGCGGCCAGAAGTCAGTGGCTTCGCACTGCATATCTGACTCACCTCCTTCCCAATAGTGAAACTATGGGACATTGCACTGTCAGAACACCTGACATGCAAACAGAGAGTCTGTAGACCTCTTTTATTTGACTTGGTACAGTATAAGCTTTCCTCCTATGTTAAGTCATCAGCTCAGCCCACTAAACGCTCTGCTCCACAGGTAAATATGTGGAGATGCTTTATTGAGAACTAAATTGACTCAGCTTTTTCTTCTTATATGTGATCATTGCATGCGGCATTGCACTCTCAGTTGTCTCCCTGTTTTCCCCTCCCCACAGTATTCTCATTTTTTAAAAAATATTAATAAAGCTTTTCTTGTGCTGCAAATCAGAGAAATAAGATGGGGAGAAAAAGAAAGGGGAGAGAGAGGAAAGTGAGAGAAGTGGGGGTGTTGTTCTTTCATTCTATTTCCTCATGTTAGCATAGGGGTTGTGTCAGCAGCACGTGGATATTATTGAATATTATTATTTTTTCTATTTTTCTCCTCATTTCTTACACTCATTGTTCTTACTGCATTCTGTATATGCTTATGTCAATAACCATTCTGTATAAAAAATGACAACAACAACAATTCTTTTTTAAAAAAGGGGTTCACAGGGCTGTGCTGTCTGGTCCCCCAATTCCAGTTACTATAGTATGTTTCTTGCATAGGTATTGCTCTTGAATGCTAGAATTCTTCTTCTTTTATCTGGCGATCGCTCGTAGCTGAGTAAGATTGTCTTTCATAAACATCGCTTTAAGAATGAGTCCGTAAGTGACTGTGGAGGCCAATTCTGGATCCACACATCCTTCCACAGTGGAGACATTGGTTTCCAGGCAGGAGTTGATCATAGTGTGGATTTGCCAAGCGTGCCTTCCTCTTAGCACGTTTCTCCCTTGTGTCCTGAGTTTGAGTGTCTTCAAAGCCCATGACACCTTTGGTAAATGCTGTTTTCCAATTGGAGTGCTTGCAGGCAAGTGTTTCCTAATTTTTGGTGTTTATATTACTTAAAAAAAAAAAAAAGATTTGCCTTGAGACAGTCTTTAAATCTCTTTTGTTGACCACCAGCATTCCGCTTTCCATTTTTAAGTTTGGAATAGAGTAGTTGCTTTGGAATATGATAATCAGGCATCCGCACAACATGACCAGTCCAACAAAGTTGATGTTGAAGAATCATTCCTTCCACACTGGTGATCTTTGCTTCTTTCAGTACAGTGGTATTAGTTTGCCTGTCTTCCCAAGTGATGTGTAAAAATTTTCGGAGACACAATTGATGGAATCTTTCAAGGAGTTGGAGATGGCGTTTACAAGTGGTCCATGTTTCACAAGCATACAGTAAGGTTGGTAATGCAATAGCTTTGTAAACAATCATTTTGGTTTCCCTGTGAATGTCCTGGTCCTCAAACACTCTACACTTCAATGGGGAGAAAGCAGCACTTGCAGAGCTCAGGCGGTGCTGGATTTCAACATCAATGTTGGCCCTTGTGGAAAGACAACTGCCCAGGTAGGTGAAGTGATCGACATTTTCCAATGTTACACCATTAAGTTGGATCTGTGGCACTGCAGAGGGGTTATTTTGTACTTGTTGATAGAAATCATATATCAAACAGATGGAAAGCTCTTCAATCTGAGCAGGCTGAAAGCAATGAGTAAGGTTACCATAACCTCCGTCATAGAGCTTCAGTATCCTGATGACAACATAGTGTGTGCACGCTCAGAGGATGACCTCCAAACCATCCTAAATATATTCACAGAAACTTACAAAGTGCTTGGCCTATTGCTCAACATACAAAAAACCAAAGCGCTATACAAAATAACCCCTCTGCAGCACCACAAATCCAACTCAATGGTGTAATGTTGGAAAATGTAGTAGGAAGGGACCACGAGCGTACCAGCAACACAAATAAATGTTATGGAAGCACATGCCTGAAAAAAAAGGATCCCTGGATAGTTAAGTCCAGTCAAAGGTGACTATGGGGTGTGGTGCTCATCTCTCTTTCAGGCCGAGGAGGGAGCCGTCATTTGTCCACAGACAGCTTTCTGAGTCATGTGGCCAGTATGACTAAACTGCTTCCGGTGCAACGGAACACTGTGACAGAAGCCAGAGTGCAAAGAAATGCCGTTTACTTTCCCGTTGCAGCGGTACCTATTTATCTACTTGCACTGGCATGCTTTTGAATTGCTAGGCTGACAGGAGCTGGGACAGAGCAATAGGAGCTCACTCCATCGCCAGGATTTGAACCGCCAACCTTCCGATTGGCAAGCCCAAGTGGCTCAGTGGTTTAGATCACAGAGCCGCCCGCCTGTATCAAAAGCTCAGTAGTGGAAGGAGATGCTTAATTCTTCTTCCCACCCCTTTTTTATTCCAAATGGCCCTCAGCTCTGGTGTTCCCACTGCAGGGTTCCAAACACATGCTTTCGAGGCCATCTGCAATGCATCTTCAGCAGCCTCGCCCTCATCTCTCTCTCTCTTTGCAAAAAGAGGTCCTTTTGAAATGGTAGAAGGACAATTGAGTCTCTGTTCGGTGATCCTTTGTCGATTTCGTTTCAAATCCGGTTTCTCCGTTTTTGTCTTTTGATATCTGTGGCAATTGGGAGGGAGAGTTGCCTTATGTAATATGTTGCATTTATATGGCACAGGCAAAAGAGGTCTTCCGTATACCTTATATAACTGCATTTAACATCTAAAATAAGACTGAAATTGTCCCTTTAGGGATAATTAACAGTGTCATCTTTGCTCTAATGAAGTAAGTCAGTAGCTTATATTAAAGATGCAAGCCTCCCCCCCCCTCTTTTTTACCCTTTTTACTGTTTTGTTTACATAGATTCCCTCAGAGAGAGGGAGCTCTTTGAAGCATCTTCCACCATTATGTGGAAAGAGAAAAAGTGTTGCTAAATAAATTAGCATGCTAAATATCTTTGTCTCGGTATCTTTCCTCCTTTTGCAGCAGGAATTCCCAGAGTGCCAACTTGGCAAGTACAAGTTTGGGGTTTGTTTTGTTTTGCTTAAAAGAAGAAGTTCCATTTGTTTATCTTGCCTTCCTCTTCATTTAAACCATGGCAGGGACTATGTTGCCTCGAGGAAGATGAGATCTAACCACCATAGGCTACATATAGGGCAGTATATTATTATTATTATTATTATTATTATTATTATTATTATTATTATTATTGATATAAAGTACATTTAAAGTGCGAGAGCCAGTGTGGTGTAGTGGTTAAGAGTGATAGACTCATAATCTGGGGAACCGGGTTCGCTTCCCCGCTCCTCCACATGCAGCTGCTGGGTGACCTTGGGCTAGTCACACTTCTCTGAAGTCTCTCAGCCTCACTCACCTCACAGAGTGTTTGTTGTGGGGGAGGAAGGGAAAGGAGAATGTTAGCCGCTTTGAGACTCCTTCAGGTAGTGATAAAGTGGGATATCAAATCCAAACTACTACTACTGCTACTCCTCTTCTTCTTCTTCTTCTTCTTCTTCTTCTTCTTCTTCTTCTTCTTCTTCATCTCCCCCAGAGAATTCTGGGAACAGTAGCTGTGTACACACTATAAAACATCCCCACCCCTCAAATAATTCTGTGATTTCACCCCTTCAAGTTACAATTACTGCCAGCCCTTAACAAACTAGACTGCCCAGAATTCTTTGAGATGAAAAATGTGCTTTGAACATGCTTTTAAGTTATAGTGCATGCACAGTCTGAGTGTGGTGATGTGAACATAATGCACTGTACCTAACTCGGATTTAAACCCGAGTCTCCTGGACTGGTTCTTGCAAGCTGCTATCGTCATTTGTTTCAACTCCCCTTTCCCATAACATAATGAGGCAACGTTTTCGCTCCATGCCCACAAGATCACCTCTTCTTCCCCCCTGTTTCTGAGTTGGAATTCAAATAGCATGATGAAACTGCAGTCCCACTGACCACTAGATTGCTTGCTCCATGCAATGTTTGCTTGACAAGCACTGTAGGTTTATATGACTAGCATTTGACCTTTGAGAAGAGAAAATGAAAAATGGAGATAATAGATTTGGGTAGTTTTTTGTTTTGTTTTTTTAAAAAGAAACTGAAACCTTCGCAGTTGGTTACAAATATAGATTTATCCACCGAAGGTCTAAATCCGTGACTGTTTGATGCACAGAACTAATCCAAAACCTGAGGAGCACATGATTGAGTAGATTTTTAAAAATCATCCTAACCAGCCAGTCCTGGAAAGATGCTTTGTTTGAAGGCTTCCAAGGAGAGGAACTCCCAAACCGTCTCCTGCTGTCCATTAAAACAAGGCGCCTACTGAGAAGAATAATATTAGACAATGGAACTGTCAAATCCAGTGATTTAAAAACAAAAGAGTGACCTTTGGCAGCATTAACACACAATCAAAGTAGCAACAGGGCACCAGCAGTGTGGAAGGAAACCTCACAAGAGAGATCTGTTTACTAATACAGAACTGTCCATTAAAGCTACGAGAATTCTGGTACATCTGGAGGAATAATTTGGAGCAATATATTATTTAGCAAACTCATTTAATCTCTTTCTTGTCCGAGGATTGTTTAAATCACAATGTTCTGGAAACAGATTAGTCACCCAGAAAATAATTTCCATGAGTAGCACCTCGCTGTAATTTATGTCCGGGGCATTAACTGCAAGCATACTCTTCCCAGGTTATTTACATAGCTAAAGACGCTCTGATTTATGAAAACATTGGCAAAACCATGGAGGAGATGGACTGATTAAACTGTAATTTCAACATGCATTTAATGACTGCCAAGTAGAGAAGTTGCCTCTGCGTGGCACCAGAGGGCATGATCCCATATCTTGGAAGAGAGCATGCTAGCCTATTCAACTGACCTTCAGATTGTCAAAAGTTCCCTTTATTTCACATTCCTCTCAAATACTAGGGCTGTGCACCATCCCCCAATCTAATCTGAGATCCAATCCAGTGCTTCAGATCAGTCCTGATTTGGCCCGCTTGGTTCAAAATCCAAGCTTTTGCTGGATCAGTTGCACAGGCGTAGCAAATACACCTTGCCTCTCCCCAAACTTTTGTCAGTCTCACCATCCCTGCAAGACAACTTCAGATTTCAATGAAAGTCAAAACAGAACAACCCCCCTGCCCCCAAGAAAACTCTAACCTATCACTCCTGGCTTAAATATTCTTCTGAAATCCAGAAATAGCCAAGTTCCGGTATGGATTACATAGGTACAATGTAATATTATGGTTTTCAGTGCTGCGAGTATGCTTGTGAGACTCTCCAAGAAAAGAAACAAAGGCTTAGTCATACTTCTGTATTTATGATGGACAGCACATATTCCTATTCAGCATTTGTGACAAGGAAACACAAGGCAGAGCAAGGGAAAGACACGATCTGTATTCAGAATACAGTACATTTCTCCTTTCCGTGTGCTGTTGAGCCAAATGGACTCTCAGGGAAATTTCAGTGGTATGAAAGATCTCATCTTTACAATACTTCTTCACCTGTAGCCATATTATGGGTCCCCAATGAGACACCCACAGGAGCACAGCCTTTGCTGGAACATGCAGGGTCCCGTCCGACCCCTCCACTGAAGTTAGGCTTCAAAGAAGTCCTCTGTTGTAGTCAGTAGAAGGAGTTTTCAAGCATAACTGCTGCAGAAAGTTGTGACTTCAGGGAAAGGGGAGGTGGTCCAGCCATGATTCCTCTGCCAAAACACTCCACTGTGCTGCAACATGGCTTCCAAGCCTATTTCTTGTGGCTACAATAGAAGACTTCTTTCAATTCTTATTATAATAGAGGAGAGGTGCTTTTGGGGGGAGGTCAAAGCTCAGGAAGGAAAGGATTACTCTTCTTTTTCCAGCAGTGTCCCCCATAATAATAATAATATAATAATAATAATTTATTATTTATACCCCGCCCATCTGGCTGGGTTTCCCCAGCCACTCTGGGCAGCTTTCAACAGAATATTAAAATACAATAGTCTATTAATCATTAAAAGCTTCCCTAAGCCTTCAGATGTCTTTTAAAAGTCTGGTAGTTGTTATTCTCTTTGACATCTGGTGGGAGGGCGTTCCACAGGGTGGGTGCCACTACTGAGAAGGCCCTCTGCCTGGTTCCCTGTAACTTGGCTTCTCGCAGTGAGGGAACCTCCAGAAGACCCTCGGAGCTGGACCTCCATGTCCGGGCGGAATGATTGGGATGGAGATGCTCCTGCAGGTATACTGGATTGAGGTTGTTTAGGGCTTTAAAGGTCAGCACCAACACTTTGAATTGTGCTTGGAAACGTACTGGGAAACATACAGAGAGAAACCTTTTTTCCAAGCTTAATTGTCAGCATTCCATCAAACATTCCATCAAGCACCTTCCATCTAGCTCAGTTGGTTAGAGTGTGGTGTTGATCACACCAAGGTTTCAGGTTCAATCCCTGTCTGGGACAGCTGCAGAGTCCTGCATTGCAGGGGGTTGGACGCAATGAAAGAAATAAGAAAGGAACTCCCTGCCCTCCACAAACAGCGAGGGAGGCAAAGAACAAAAGACACAGGGAAAAGCCCCTTAGTGCTCCATGAGTTTGAGCAAGAGGAAGGCTTTAATGTGCAACAGTAGGGGAAAGAGAGGTGGAGTAAGGGCTTGGGGATGCTGACACAAAGTCAGCTGTGATTTAAAACAACAGTAGAAGAAAGCCGGAGGTGGAGTGAGTGAGTGAGGATGTTGTGAGTGTGTGTGTGTGTGTGTGTGTGTGTGTGAGAGAGAGAGAGAGAGAGAGAGAGAGAGAGAGAGAGAAGTCCTACATGTATTCTCAGAGAGAAAGGGCTGCTGGGGGGGGGGGCGGGGAGAAGCCCTGCACGCTCTGACTGTGAAATAAAGATCCATTTGTTTGTTTGTTTGTTTAATGACTTTGGAGGGTGGTAGATCACTGCCAGTTTTTGAAACTGAATTGTAGATCACAAGCTCCTCAATGTTGGACCTGCCTGGACTAGATGATCCTCAGGGTCCCTTCCAACTCGATGAGCATAGCTGTCAACTTTTCCCTTTTCTTGCGAGGAATCCTATTCAGAATAAGGGAATTTCCCTTAAAAAAAGGAAAACATTGACAGCTATGTGATCGAAGCCGAATGTGGTGTAGTGGTTAAGAGCGGTAGACTCGTAATCTGGTGAACCGGGTTCACGTCTCTGCTCCTCCACATGCAGCTGCTGGGTGACCTTGGGCTAGTCACACTTCTTTGAAGTCTCTCAGCCCCACTCACCTCACAGAGTGTTTGTTGTGGGGGAGGAAGGGAAAGGAGGTTGTTAGCCGCTTTGAGACTCCTTAGGGTAGTGATAAAGTGGGATATCAAATCCAAACTCTTCTTCTTCTTCATCATCAGCATTTGGGGACTGATTTCTCCTTATATACACGGTTTTATGCATTTACACATTTTGTGATGCATGTTTGTACGTAATTTTCACCAACCTAGCATATGGATTTTTGTACACATTGGTTGGCTCGTGAACTGCATTCAGAATTAAGGGAAGTGTTAAATTTTAAAGAATAGCTGTGTTGCTGTCCGCGTATCGTTTCAGGAAGTACAAGCTAGGCAAGTATCCCTTTAAATGAATCAATTTTCTTCCCCATCCCTATAATTCATTTCCACGTTCCAGTTGCTGATGGATACATTATTGCCAGCTGGAGAAGGCGGTGATTCCTGCTCAGCTGCGAAATATCCCTGAATTGGGTCCCATGATCTTGACCAACCTGGGACAGTGTTCAGTACTTGAAAATGGTTGACGGCCTTGGGGGGACCACTCAATGATTTTTCTGCCAGTTGTAGCAATTGCAATGTGCTGGTGCTACATGCTTTATGATTTTGAACTGCACTTTTCTTATACTGTCATACAATTCCATAGAATTCAAGCCATAAGGCAATAAAATACAATATATATAAATACACGGGTGGTGCTGTGGGTTAAACCACAGAGCCTAGGGCTTGCCGATCAGAAGGTTGGCGGTTCGAATCCCCATGACGGGGTGAGCTCCCGTTGCTCGGTCCCTGCTCCTGCCAACCTACCAGTTTGAAAGCCCGTCAAAGTGCAAGTAGGTAAACAGCATTTCCTTGCTCTGCTCTGGTTCGCCAGAAGCGTCTTAGTCATGCTGGCCACATGACCCAGAAACTGTACGCTCCCTCGGCCAATAAAGTGAGATGAGCGCCGCAACCCCAGAGTCGGTCACGACTGGACCTAATGGTCAGGGGTCCTTTACCTTTACCTATATATATTGCAATAAAAAATAGCTCACAATTAGCCATGGACCACCTGAGTGAAGCTTGGGAACCTTTGAAACTAGCCATTGTGATCATGAAAGTCCTTAGACATGGATAATGCTAAAGTACCTTTCACATGTTCAGCTTCTGTTTTTATTTTTATTTTTTAAAAAAAATGGCAAACTCCACATGGACTTGCTTTTGGTATTGAAGGATTCTATAAAAAAGAGAGGAAATAGGCAGGATTGTTTATGAACAGAAGCCATGTTATTACCTTCCTCTTCCAAACACTTTTAGGAAGTCCTCTGCTAACAGGAAATTGCGGGGGCCTTTCTAGCTATGTATGAAAGGCAACACCCCTTTCCCACTCAGAGTAGGTCCAAATTGCTGGCAAAATTGAGCAGTCATTGAAAACACTTCTATTTTCTCTCCAGCATGAAATACATGCTTGGTTTGGGAATGTAGGGTGAGCAGAATTGAGCTAGAGAGAGAATGTCCGTCTTCTTTGCCTCCAGCAATGTCTCATAAGAAGATTTACTAATTTAAAGGAATTTTGTAGGAGAAGGTTAAAAAAAAAAAAAAAAAAGAGGGGGGGAATCTTATCCTGAATATGTCCTTGAAGTGAAATGGGTGAGGGTGAAATATTAAGCAAATCCTTTGCATCCCTCATTAAGGCATTGATTAATAGCCCTGAACAACAGCACAGAGGGATGGTCATTCTGAGGTAATGAAATAAAGCCCTCGTGAATCCTTGTGGCAAGAAGAATAAAGCGAGGTGCGCTCTTTCAAACTTATTAATCTGCCTTGTCAGAGACATCTCGAGAGGTAGAAAAGGGAGGAGGTGGAAGAAATAGTAATTACAAAGCCATTCTGATGAATGAAGGAATTAGGAAGGCTGACCTTATCTGCAGCAATAAGGGCTGCCATATGCTATAGTTCTTCTTGGTTTGGGGTTGGGGTTCTTTTTCTCTCCCCATACAGAGGAAACATGTCCATGCAGGAAAAAGCTTGATTGCCATTTGTGGGTGATCAAACATCACAACCATGCACATATCAATGTGAGTACACGTATGTGATCTACATGCACCAGGAAACTGTTGCTGGACAGGCCAATACCAAGCTTAGGACTGAGATATTATTATTATTATTATTATTATTATTATTATTATTATTATTATTATTATTATTATTAATTTATACCCTGCCCTCCCCAGCCAAGACCGGGCTCAGGGCGGTTAACACCAGGTATAAAAACAATTGATTAAAATACAACTTAAAAACAAGATTAAAATACAACATTAAAATGCAGCCTCATTTCAGTAGACGCTCAAATCAAAAACTTTTTGGGGATGAAAACGTCAAAGCTTCACCAAGGCCAACTATCCAGACTGGTTCAACGTGGGCAGAAAAAAAGCCAGGGAAGTCTCCAAATAGGAGTTCCATCACAGAAGGAGAAAAGAAAAAGGAAAGAGGGGAAGGGGATCAAGCTGATTCCAAGCCAAAGGCATTTAGCATTTAGAAGGTAGCATTCCAATAGCCCAATAAACATGGCAGACATTGTTAGTATTTGTGTTTGTGCATTTGTGTGATTCCCTGATTTATGGATCAGATTGTGTGATTCCCTGATATAGTTTAGTATTGATACCCATACCATCCAGCATCTATCTAATGAAAAGAGAGACGTCCTATTCTATTATTTATTTATTTATTTATTTATTTATTTATTTATTTATTTATTATCATCATCATCATCATACCCCACCCATCTGGCTGGGCTGCCCCAGCCACTCTGAGCAGCTTCCAACATATATATAAACATAGTAGAACATTAAACATTAACAAACTTCTCTCTACAGGACTGCCTTCAGATGTCTTTTAAAGGTTGTATAGTTACTTATCTCTATGGTTTGGGGGTTGCATACTCCATACCCTCCAACATAAAAATAGGGACGTCCTAAGGAAAAGTGGATCACATCAGAAACTGGGGGTGGCTTCTGTAAATCTGAGGCTGTCCCTGGAAAATAGGGACCCTTGGAGGGTCTGGATATCTTGAAAAACACTTAAAAAGAAGTGAAAATTTGAGAGATTTTAATTCCAAAGTGTTACAGCCTGCAACCTCTCAGAGCAATGGCTCCTTTTAAAGAATGTGTATAATATACATGTAATGTTAGATGCAAAAGATGCTGGAGTATAGAATAAAGTGTTTGTCTCTTTTAAAACAAACAAATAAATATATATATTTTTACAAATAACCCCTTTTCAACCATTGCACTTGATTCCATCTTAAAGAGATGGATGCACCAAATTCTACAAATTCACATCCTTCCCGTTAGGAAAGCCAAAGGAGAATATTTTCTATACAATGTTAGCCCTTAGAAGGACCACCAAAAGGTAGATAGACATTGATGAAAAATGTTGGTCTGAAATTAAGAGAGACTTGGATAGTTGGACAAAATTGAAGCTTTCTTTGTTAGGCCGAATTGCTGCTATTAAGATGAATGTATTGCCAAAAATGTTGTTTTTGTTTCAAACATTACAGATTGTGGATAAAACGGAGTGCTTCCGGAAGTGGCAGAAAGATATATCTAAATTTGTCTGGCAGGGCAAAAAGCCCAGGATTAAGTTTAAGATATTAACAGATGCGAAAGAAAGAGGGGGCTTTGCCCTGCCAGACTTAAAGTTGTACTATGAAGCCGCAGCTTTCTGCTGGCTAAAAGATTGGCTACTTCTCGAAGACACTGACGTACTGGACCTGGAAGGTTTTAACAATGCTTTTGGTTGGCATGCATACTTATGGTATGACAAAGTTAAGATCAATAAGGCCTTTAAGAACCATATTGTCAGGAAAGCAGTGTTTAATGTCTGGACAAAATATAAAGACTTATTGGAAAATAAAACTCCAAGGTGGCTTTCACCTCTGGAGGCTAAGGCCCGAAAAAGACCCAATATGGAGGCCAAATGGCCAAAATATTGGGAAATATTAGAAAAAGATGGAGACAATTGGAAATTGCAGAGTTTGGAGAAAATGAAGGATAAGGTGCGAGACTGGTTACATTATGCTCAGATTAAAGAAGTTTTTAAAAATGACAAAAAGTTAGGGTTCCAGGTGGAGAAATCGAAGTTAGAAACAGAATTGTTAGAACCAAAGACCAAGGTACTATCTAGAATGTATAACTTGCTGCTAAAATGGAATACACAAGACGAAATGGTTAAATCGGCTATGATAAAATGGGCACAGGACATTGGGCATAACATTATGTTTGAGGACTGGGAAAGGTTGTGGACCACTGGGCTGAACTTCACCGCATGTAATGCTCTGAAGGAAAATGTAATGAAAATGATATATAATGAGCTGAAAAAGGTATTTAAGTATACCTTCACAAAGAAACCAGAGGCCTTCCTTCTGGGTATTGTCGGCCAGAAGGTGTTAAAGAAGGATCGAACATTTTTTATGTATGCAACAACGGCAGCAAGGATTCTTATTGCAAAAAACTGGAAAACTCAAGATCTACCCACACTGGAAGAGTGGCAGATGCAGCTGATGGACTATATGCAACTGGCCGAGATGACCGGCAGAATCCGTGATCTGGGAGAAGAGAAGATGGAGGAAGACTGGGAGAAAATTTAAGATGTATCTACAAAAACATTGTAATTTGGTTGAATGTTAAGAAGGATGCTAGATTATAAAAAAATTGGCCACCACTAAACTAGATTTAAATTTGATGATAAGTGAGACTAAAGAAAATATAAAAAATTTTTGGAAGAAGTGCTAGATTATATTTGAATGAGTGGACATGAGATTGTAAACAAGTTGATAATTTGTTTGGAAAAAATTTTTAACGATGTAAATGGGAGCGGGAGACGTGAGGGAGTCCAAAGAAGTGTTGAAATTGTTGTAAAAGAAGTAAGATTGTTTATTATGTGTGCATTTATATTTAAAAACCTTAATAAATATTTATAAAAAAACAAAACAAAAGGTAGATAGACATTGGAGGCTGCAGTCCTTTCAACCAGATGCCAATATTTTCCTTTGCCAAGAGTCACCAGTCTGGCAGGGTCTTAACCTCTACATCTGCGACTCTCGGAAGGAAGGACTGCTTTCTTGTTCAGATACGCTTTACATTTACAAAGAGCCACAAATTACCAATAAATAAACGACAGAACAGTGTGTGGCAAGGCCAGCATCGTCAATGATCAAGGATAATGGGAGTTGTAGTACAACAGCATCTCAAGGATCAAAATTCTCCACTGGCGTATATCTGTTGTACTGGTTCTTCATTTATACAAAAAATTGTGGACATTAAAGTGGAGTTTAACTGGGAGACTACAAAACTGAATTTCTGGATGTCCGACAGGGCAGAGGTGACATTCACTAGATATGTCTGCAAACCATACCTTTTCGTGATGGTTTGACAATACAGTAGACAGGATGAAGCTAATTCTGATAAGATGGTTCCTTCACAACAGCAGGTATAGAATGGCTTTTTATAAATGCCTATTGTATTGATATACTTCACATGCAGATCTAAATGCATGTCATTTGGTTAGAAAAAGCAAGCTAATAAGTGGAAAGATAAATATTTCTCAGATCTAATCAGGCTTTATCCTTTTAAATCAGTATTGTGTGCATAGACTATACTTGGCAATCAATATCAGACACAGCTATCTAAAAATAATTGGAATTGTGCAATCTACAGCATGGCAAAATTGGATAAGGATATTATAGCAAAGATGTCCAGAAACGGCTAGCAAGTAAGTGTGATTGCTTTTGTATATATTGCTGAATTTCATTACAACCAGCATAAAATATACAGTGTTCTTTTCAAACTCAATTATTTGCCTATGGGATTTTTATCCTCTATTATTTGCCTATGGGATTTGTATCCCCACCTTGTAGCCTATTGATCCTTTTTAATGGGAACACGATTTGTCATGAAGTCAAATGTGCCACTGCCTTTTGAAACAGGCAAAGCACAGTGTCCTCTTTCTAAAAACAGATGCCATGTTAATTATTTAAGGGAATTGTTGACGGAAAAATAATTGCATTTTTTTAAAAAAGATATGTGATTTGTAAAGTCTGAGATGAATATTGCATATCCATATCCGCCAACATCCCACTGATCAAAATTGGGATGCTCGTCTTTTGGTCCGGAGCTGTCGTGGGAGCCAACTGACTCACATCATACCACCGAACTGAAATATGGGACAATCCATGATCCAATCAGAAGCCAAGATAGCTTCTGTAATTCTAGGATGTCCCGCTCAATTCAGGACAGTTGAGTGATATGCATATCTACTTTTGTGGAGAAGTGTCCCAGATATCTGGGAGACTTGCTTTTGTTTTTGAACAGATGTACAACCTCATCCTCAGCTGTAGAAAATGGTAGAGTACAGTCCTCCTAAACCAGGGGTCACCAACATCTGGCCCGGGAGCTGGATAAGGCCCAAGACCCTTGTTTATCTGGCCTATGGCGACCACCCCTGCCCCCCCGCCACCCGCTCTTACCAGCGCAGCGTGGTGCAGGGACCCACTTCTGGGTTGAAGGAGCATCAGAAATAGCTTGTGCGCAGGGGTTTCCTACACATGTGCAAACGCTATTTCCGGTGCTCTTCCGACCTGAAAGTGTGTCCCCAGGCCTCTGGCCCGCTGCACGATCGTCGCTGGAAACACCGGCCCGAGACAAGAAAAGCTTGCTGACCCCTGCCCTAAACCCTCCTCAAAAACCTAAATTATTATTAGTTATCTTATTATTAATTAAATTTGTATACTGCCCTTCATTCTCAGTTCTCAGGGTCATTCGCAACGTCTCTTGATAGGCATCCATTTCCCCTAGTGCTCAGAAATGGTAGCATGATTCAGTTTTACCCCAATGTCCATTTACAGATGAGATTGTAACTTACAGATGTGTCACTGCTTTTTAAGGGGCTTCCCCATCCATAAAAATAAACAACTCCTGCAGCTGCAAAGATTTTCAGGATTTGCCTTGAGAGTGAAACCATTGGACAGATTATCTGAGGGTATGCAAGATTAGTATAAAGGAGGACAGGAAAAATCCAGGCATAAAATGATCCTAACACATTGCTGATGAAGAAAGCAAGTGCAATTTCTTGGGAGTAATAAATGTGTGGCCAGGTCAGGGGATGTGGCTGCCACATCAGATAATGTGCAGCTTAATCCTAGGCATGCTTGTCCACTGAATTTACTGACTATATCGAATTGCATGATTAATCCCCTTTCTTAAAAATACAATTAATCAAGCTGGAATCATGTTGTATGGGTGCTATTCTATGCTACACTGTCCTTAGGTGTCTCGGTTCTCTGGACAGTTGTCCTATTTGTTTGCTTCTTTGCTACTTTGTTGTGCTTATAGTCCACCCTTTTCTCTCCAAGGAGCTTAAAGTGGCCTGCCTGCATGCTTCTCCCCCTCCTCTTTTAATCCCCACAACAAGCCTGTGAGGTAGGTTAGGTTGAGAAGTAGTGGCCGGTTCAAGGTCACCCAGTGAGCTTCATGGCCAAGTGAGGATTTGAACCCCCTGGAATCGGGGGGTCGAAAAGCCAGCTGGTTTGGCCCCAGCTGGAGCATCTCCCTCTCAGCCTTGCCGCTGTGGAGATCCATCGACCTCTGCTCCGACGTACATCAGTGACTCAAGCTTGCAGACTTGAGCACACTTTACTCAGCAGTGTAAACGATGCAACAGAAGAGGCTTGAGGCTGTAGACACATACTAAACTACGCATTTATTATACATAAATCAGGACAAAGAAAACATGGCATCTTTCCTTGCCGTCTTCTCGGGGAGAGACAAAAAAGCAAAAACAATACAGAGCAGATGTTCCGCTCACGCCAGCAATCTGTGCTGGAATGTAAACAGACATGTGACATGTAACAATCCCATGTCTGCAGCAAAGGGTGGAATGGAATTCCCAACATCCTCCCCCATTCCATGTAACCCGTGGTGCAGTATTTCAGCCTAACTGCAACCGCTGTACATAAACCATACCCTGATATATTTCTTCCTGAATTTTCTTCTTGGGTTTATCTTCTTTTAGATTTAATTTTATTGCAGGCTTTGGTTTGCCTCAAATTTAGCTACTAGATGTTGACCATGCATTCGCTTCTCATTAGCCAGTCAACTGGTAAACTTGAGCGTTGTGTTGGGTTATATTGAGGCTCTTTGTTGACCACTGGGCAACTTCTTCATCAAACTTGAACATCCTTCTTTTCTTTAACTTTGTCGTGTTGAAATAATTCTGGACCCTGAACCAACTCTGATTCCTGAGTGACCTCCAAATCACTGATCTAGAGCCATTTCAGCCTTGTAGACGCAAATAAGCAGCTAGGTTATTATTACTGTGTTAAATCTATGTTTTCATCATCAACATGGTTGCTTGTTTTCATGCTAGCTTTATGCCTGTCAACTCCCTTATACTTTCCCCTCATCACAAGTCACCTATCATGGTCACTGGCCTTTCAGCTAAGACAGAGGAGATGGAAGTCCCATTGGAGTCCATCAATGCCAACCATTCCTTTCCAGAGGGGCTGTTCTTGACTGAAATGAGACACTTTCCTCCTTGGGGGTGGGGGCTGAATATCCTTCACTTTCAACAGTAATCACTGCTCCTTGTTGACCTAGAGTCTAAAAACTCAGAAAGTAAACTTTCTGTTTATTTGGGAATTTTATTCAGGGAATATTGATGAAGACACCAGTGATCTTTATTCTGCTGAGATTCTGCATTTTCTCAGAAGCCCTTCAAATGTAGCCTTGGCATTATTTTCTGTCTGTCCTGGATTGTGGAAGAGATAGCAGAAATACAACTGCTCATTTTTTAAAAAAAATTGGCATTCAGGAAAAAAAATAGCATTCAGAAATGGCATTCAGAAATGTACTCAAAACTGCAGGTGCAAAAATAATGACACTTGCCATTAATTAGTACAATTGTGTTGCTATTTCTAAATGAAAAATTGCTTGAATGGGGATAAAATATCACAGAGCTACAGAATAAACTCTTGCCACCACTGCTAGTATTCTTCACAGTAGAAGCAGCAGTAACATAATTTAAAATAGTTTAAAACATTCTGAAAATAGTTAAAAACATTATTAAAAAATGTTATTTCATCCAGGACTCTCACGATGGTCTGGAACAGTATTCTTCATAAATCAAATGCCTGGATAAACAAGAATGTTTTCAAATTTCTCCTGAAAGTTCACTTCACCAGGGAGGGCATTCCACAAAGCGTGTTCTCCTTCATGGAGAGCACGTGTTGCGGTGGAGACCGCCAGGACACTCCAAAGTTGGGGGCGGGCTAATTGTTTGTTGGCCACTGATGCGATTGGGGCTTCCCTTGTTGTTGGGAAGAAGTTAATGTTGCCATTTGTTGATTGACAGCCAGAAATGCTAAAACTCCTTGCATGAGGCTAGGGCTTCCTCTTTTCGACCGTGCATCGGATTGATCACAGCGAAAGGAGACGGTTGTATTTTTCTACAAATTACCTTGTGTCTTTGGCCTGCTTTAATTGCGTTAGCTTATATTTAATTGATATTTTAGTCCTAGGAATGCTGTGGGCCGAATTGCTTCCCCTTGTTCGGAAGCATGTGAGGTTGGAGGGGCCCCCTACAGCTATCGTGCTGCAGTTAGGGGAAAATGATCTGCTTGCCACGGACTGTTGTTCTTTACGTTTTACAGTTCAAAAGGACCTGGCTGAATTGGCAGAGTTTTTGCCAGGTGTGAAAGTTTTTTGGTCCTAGTTGCTGCAGAGACGCACCTGGCATGGCAGTCACTCTCCAGCCACCACTGATGGAGCCAGAAAGTATGTTAATAAGGTGGCAATGAAAGCATTCATTGCTCATGGTGGTTCTGTGATTGCGCACCCCGATATCACCTTCAAGGCGGCCATCCTTTTCAGGGACGATGATGTGCATCTTTCCCCATTGGGAAATGACACATGGTTAAATTCTGTTGTGTGGGTTTGAATGTGGGGCTGCAGTTGTGAGTGGTTGGTGGCGAGCTTGAGTGCTCGGTGGCGGTTAGGCATTGGTTTATGGTTTGGCTGGTTGTGGGGAAGTGGTTGAGTGCCTGCCCTTGGTAGGTTGAGTGCCTGCCCCTCTAATGCTGCTGCTGCAAGGGATTCCGTTAAAGGAATTGGGGGCTAACTATTGCTTGTCCACTCTGTCAAGGGGGCTCGGGCCATAGCAATGAGCTCCTGGTTGCATTTGGGGTGAGGGCAGGTTTCCTGCTCCGCGTTACCCACAAGTGTATTCCCCTATTCTGACTTTCGCATCATGCGGAATGTCAGTTTGTCCCCCATGGTGGGGGCAGATAGTCGCAACCAATGCCTAAGCAACCACTCACAAATTTGTATTTCAATAAAGTTGTGGCCAAAATTATGCCAAAAATCTTAAACAAAAATTCTGTGTGATGTGTGAGTTATTGGGGTGGCCCTGGTGACCTCGACATGCAACTGTGGCACTACCACTGAAAAGGCCCTGCAAAAACTGGGCAGCATGTGGTAGGGCCTAAAGGAAGTGCCTGCATGTGGGTTCCCATAGACTCAAAAGACTTCAGCATGTGCACCTGGAATCTATGACACTGAATACATGGGCTATCTGCCTACCTTCCACATTCTCATCCAGAGCTTCCTTTTGGGGTGATGCACACTACTCAGATGTTTTCTTCCCAGCCCCTGTAACTTTGAGGCCAACAACAAATCTGAGGCAGATTTTGGCATGCCCTCCTTGGGAAGGATCATTTCAAAAGAAGCAAAGAGATCCCGCAGGGCAGTTCAACACAACCATGGTTCAGTCATCCTTCCTGTTATGCATATACAGTAGTAGCAAATGCCTTTTTCCAATTTACAGTTAGCAAACTGAGGCGGGAGAGATTTGGTGATTAATGTGGACATGACTCCCAAGATCCCCATTCTCCAGGTGGAACTTGGATTCCACATAGTTCTGTCCCTGCTCCTTGCAATCTAAAGGAAACCTCACATGTAGCATCTTTAGAAAGCTAAATTTGTCATAGAATCATAGAATTGTAGAGTTGGAAGGGACCTTTTAATCCAGGGGTAAGCAAACTTTCAGCAGGGGGCTGGTCCACTGTCCCTCAGACGTTTTGGAAAAATATATATGCAAGAATTAGAATGGGAGTTGAAGATGAAGAAGTAAGAAGTTATGATTAAATGGGCATACGATATAGGTTACACAATTTGGCTGGATCAATGGGAGAAATTATGGAAATGTGATATTAAATTTACTGCATGTTACACAATCAGAGAAAATTTGATGAAAATGATGTACCAGTGGTACTTAACTTAAAATTGGCTAAAATTTACAAATTAAAATCAAATACCTGTTGGAGATGCAAGAAAGAAATAGGGACAATGTTTCACATGTGGTGGGAATGCCAACATATTTAAAAAAAATTGGAATGAAATATATGAAGAAATAAAAAAGATGTTTAAAATATAATTTAGTAAAAAACCGGAGGCATTCCTTTTAGGTATAATCACAAATGATATTCCTGACAATCAAAGGAAAGTATTCCTCTATGCGACAACAGCTGCCAGGATGCTTATAGCAAAAAACTGGAAGGGGGGGGGGAATTCCATCAATGAAAGAATGGCAAATTAAATTTTGTGAATATATACATCTGGCAAGATTCACAGCATTCTTAAGGGGACAATCGGACCAAAAATTAGTAAAAGAATGGGATTATGTTAAAGAATATATGAAAAAACATTGTTCTGGAGTAAGTATATCGGTATGTAACGAATGAAGCTTTGCAGGGTTAAAGAAAGTGAAAAATGGTGCAAAAAGTATAAAGATAGAGGTAATTTACATTAGACACAACAATTTAGAAAGATTAAAAGTCTCAGAACAAAGGAAGGAAGTCAATATGTGTATATGTACGTAATGATTAGTATGATGATATGGTTTTCTTTGTAGATGTGTGTTCCTCCCCCCCTTTTTTGTGCTTGTGTTTATTTTCTGTTTTTTGTGTTTTTTGTCTCTTCTTGTTTGTACTGCTTTGTTTCGGACTTTATGTTTGTAAGTTTTGTTGTAATTTTGCATTGAAAATAAAATACTACTACTAGTAGTAGTAGTACTACTACTACTAATATTAATAAATGATGCAAGAGCACCATGAGCCCCGGTGGTTGCTTACCTGTGTCTTGTGAGTAGCAGGGGCTGGCGATGGCGGAGGAATGATGAGCGGCATGCAAAAGAAGAAGAGAAGAGTTTGGATTTGATATTCCGCCTTTCACTCCCTTTAAGGAGTCTCAAAGCGGCTAACATTCTCCTTTCCCTTCCTCCCCCACAACAAACACTCTGTGAGGTGAGTGGGGCTGAGAGACTTCAAAGAAGCGTGACTGGCCCAAGGTCACCCAGCAGCTGCATGTGGAGGAGCGGAGACGCGAACCCGGTTCCCCAGATTACGAGACTACCGCTCTTAACCACTACACCACACTGGCTCTCTCCGGCTTCGGAGAGGGGCTGCTTAAAATGGCGGCCATTCAAGCACTGCTGCTGCTGGCACCAACAAAGTCCAACCCCCTTCCTCCTCTAGGCAGGGCAGGGAGAAGCCAGGAGGAGGGAGGGAGGAGATGCCGCTGTCACCGTGTGAGGAAGAGGGAGGGAGAGGGAAAGAATGCAAGTGCTGGCGATCCATGTGGCGATTCCTGGACCGTCCGCAGGCCGGATCCAGAAGGCAATTGGGCCTGATCCGGACCGTGGGCCTTAGTTTGCCTAACCATGATCTAATCCAAACCCTTGCAATGCAGGTATATGCAGCTGTTCCACACAGGGATTGAACTGGCAAAGCGTGTTCTCCTTCATGGAGAGCACGTGTTACAGTGGGGGCCGCCAGGACACTCCAAAGTTGGGGGGCGGGCTAATTGATCGTTGGCCACTGATGCGATTGGGGCTTCCCTTGTTGTTGGGATGAAGTTAATGTTGCCATTTATTGATTGACAGCCAGAAATAGTAAAATTCCTTGCACGAGGCTAGGGCTTCCTCTTTTCGCCCATGCATTGGATTGCCCGTCCCTCCCTTCCTAGAATAGGGTTGTTTGCTTTGACCTTGCTATGCCTGTCATGGGGTTGTCTGCTTTTGGAGCGGGGGCCTGGTAGGAATTTTGTCCATCTGGCTGATTGGCTGGGGCCATTTGGTTTTTGCCTACTGCGTAGCAAATCGTCACAACTTGTAAGGTTCGCGGTTAGGCATTGGTTTATGGTTTGGTTGGTTGAGGGGCATGGATTGGCTGTGCCTGCCCCTCTAATGCTGCTGCTTCAAGGGATTCCGTTAAAGGAATTGGGAGCTAACTATTGCTTGTCCACTCTGTCAAGGGGGCTCGGGCCATAGCAATGAGCTCCTGGTTGCATTTGGGGGTGAGGGCAGGTTCCCTGCTCTGCGTAATCCCCAAGTGTATTCCCCCATTATGACTTTCGCATCGTGCGGAATGTCAGTCTGTCCCCCATGGTGGGGGCAGATAGTCGCAATCAATGCCTACACAACCACTCACAAATTTGTATTTGAATAAAGTTGTGGCCAAAATTATGCCAAAAATCTTAAACAAAAATTTCTGTGTGATGTGTGAGTTATTGGGGTGGACCTGGGGACCTCGACACACAACACCACACTGAGCTATCCAAGCTCCTTTGGTTCTTTTGTTTGGAAGAATGTTTCTATTACACAAGGAATTACAGACATCTTATTTAAAACAAAAACAAAAAAAACCTGAAAAGATTGCCAAGGAAAGCAATTTAAGCGCATAGTTACTGAAAGAGAGAAGAGACAATATTACAGTGAGCAGTTTGGATGCTAAATGTATCAGATGCTACTAATACAGTGTTTGCATATTAGGAACGATCAGTATAATGCATGCTGTAGCAATAATGAGAAGGTTTGAGGCTAATTATTCTGTGAATAAAATCAAACAAAATCATGTAATTAAAGAACAGACAGTAAATATCTTAAGACGTGCAATAATAACGGTTTCAATTTTGATTGAACTGTGTGCTCTGTGAATAAAAAATAATGCAGTATTGCTGCCAGCAAACAAAAAAATATGACATATATGCATAAATTTTGGTAATTCCTGATTTCTGAAACAGGACACATCCTTCTTATCTAGGGATGATCTTTGTCCTTCCATAGTGTTGTAATTGTTAGTCATTTCTAACAAATATATACAAGTCTGACACAGCTAATTCTACAAAAACTACAAAAACTTATAGAAGGGTTCATTCAGAATGACAGAAGGTGTTGTGTCAACTATATTGTCACTTTCCAAGGTTATCCTAATGCAGATCTTCAGTGCTATCACTGTCTTATTTATCTATACAATAAATGCAATTAAGGACAGAAAGTGTAGTGATTTCTTCAATATCTCAATCATTTCACTAGTTGAAATCTTTGTAATAGTGCTAATCCTATGATTCAGCTGAAGAAGGGATGTGAAAACTGAATCTCTCCCTCTCTTTCAGAATCAATACTTAGTGCTATAGCAGAGACGATGGGGTTCTCTGCAAAGATTTATTTCTTTGCTTCTTTATTTTAGATTTTTTTACTTGTCTTTCACTCTAAGGTCCTAGTCACAATAACAAGTAACATAATTCAAAATCCAATAAAAACCACACATCTGTGACAAAAACCACTCCTTAATTAATAATTATAAGGTAGATCACAACAATTAACTATTTAGACCTAGGCAAACTAATGTAGCAAACACTTCCACCTGTGGTTATCTGTGCAGCCTCTTCTGGAATATGATGGACAAAATATTTTATTGATTGATTGATTGATTATATATACCGCTCTATACCTGGGGGTCTCAGGGGTTCATAGAATAAAATCAAGATATAAAACCACTAAATAACTAATAAAAATAAAAAGAATAATCAATAGCCACCCACCCCAAAAAACCCAACAAAACCTTAAAAGAGCATAGGATGTAAATCAGATCAACAAAAGGCCTGGTTAAAATGGAACATTTTTGCTTGGTGGATAAAGGTGTATAATGAAGGCGCCAGGCAAAGTTCCCTGGGGAGAGCATTCCACAGATGGGGAGCCACTGCAGAGAAGGCCCCGTTCTTGTGTTGCCACCCTCCGAACCTCTCGAGGAGGAGGCACATGAAGGAGGGCCTCAGAAGATTATTTCAGGGTCAGGGTCGGTTCATACGGAAAGAGGCAGTCCTAGAGGTATTGCGGCCCCGAGCCGTTTACATCTTTATAGGTCAAAACCAGCACTGTGAATTGGGCCCGGAAACTATTTGGTGGCCAGTGCAGTCAGACCAGGATCAGTATAATAGGCTCAAACCATCTTGCTCCAGTGAGCATCCTGGCCCCTGAATTCTGCAGCAGCTGAAGTTTCTGAACCATCTTCAGATGCAGCCCTATGTATAATGCATTGCAGCAATCTAACCTTGAGGTTACCAGAGCATAGGCAACAGAAGTTAGGCTATCCCTGCCCAGATAGGGGCATGGTGCCTTGCTTTCTGGTGTTTAACCTGGGTGATCGTGATAGACAGCTAGAAGGACAATTTGAACAATGAGAGGGGACCCATGAAAGCTGGAGGAAGACACAATTAACACCGGTAACTTACAAAGCTCCAAATGCAGTCCAGCACATAGCTGCAGATGCTGAAACAAACTCAGCCATTCATATCTCAAATCTTGCTAATGTGTGCTGAGATGTACCACATGGAATAAGCTCCTGTGGTTGCCATGTAAGGATTATAACCCACTTTTGAACGTAGCACATGATACACTTATGGGGAAATGTTCTTCATCTAATATGCAAAGATTTAATTTGCCTAAGTTGTTCTGATATTTGCAAAGAGCATAATCTTGTGCTATCCCATGTCTGATAAATAAAGTTGCTATTACATTGAAATCCACTTAAATCAGGCATATTTTTATGCTTTGTTGTTGTTGTTTAGTCGTTTAGTCGTGTCCGTCTCTTCGTGACCCCATGGACCAGAGCACGCCAGGCACTCCTGTCTTCTACTGCCTCCCGCAGTTTGGTCAGACTCCTGTTTGTAGCTTCAAGAATTTTTATGCTAGAAGGGATCAAATTTATTAGTGATACACACAAAGCTTGGACTACTGCAACACACTCTACGTGGGGCTACCTTTGAAGGTGACCCAGAAATTACAACTAATCCAGAATGTGGCAGCTAGACTGGTGACTGGGGGCAGTCGCTGAGACCACATAACACCAGTCTTGAAAGACCTGCATTGGCTCCCAGTATGTTTCCGAGCACAATTCAAAGTGTTGGTGTTGAACTTTAAAGCCCTAAACAGCCTCAGCCCAGTATACCTGAAGGAGCGTCTCTACCGCCATCGTTCTGCCCAGACACTGAGGTCCAGCTCCGAGGGCCTTTTGCCGGTTCCCTCACTGTGAGAAGCACAGCTACAGGGAACCAGGCAGAAGGCCTTCTCGGTAGTGGCGCCTGCCCTGTGGAACGCCCTCCCATCAGATGTCAAAGCGATAAACAACTACCTGACATTTCGAAGACATCTGAAGGCAGCTCTGTTTAGGAAAGTTTTTAATGTGTGACATGTTAATGTATTTTTAATCTTTGTTGGAAGCCTCCCAGAGTGGCTGGGGAAACCCAGCCAGATGGGCGGGGTACAAATAAAATATTATTATTATTATTATTATTATTATTATTATTATTATTATTATTATTTCTTCTGTGAATAGAGAAGCAATGCAAGTTCGCCTCCTACCACTGTTCAGAGCAGCCTGGAGTCTATGGCAGAAGAGTAAGAGTCTGTATATAGCTATCATGGCCTGAAAACACCATTTGACCAGTCTCAACACTAGTAATTGTGTAATAAGTTACTCAGTGTGTACAAAATATGTTGCCTTTCAGTGAACTGTTAGAGTTGTCAACTGCATACTAATTGCACAAACATTGGTTTTGTGTTCAGCCAATTTAACATTACCCAAGCCAGCTCTTCAACTTGGTCTAATGCCACCATCCGCATGCATGGCCTTGTCTTCTTTTAGTCAAATGGTTCTTCCCTTCTCACTTCCTCAGTTTGGTAGCATAACCAGGAAGAGGGGTAGGAACAGAAGGAGGAATGCAGCTTTGGGATTGGCCTTGTGATTAGGACAGGCAGGTTCCTAAAAACTGAAACCTTATTGATGACAGGTGGGAAGCCTGTGACTCCCATCTCCCATCAGCCCTCTTCAGCATGGAACCAGACCTCCAACATTTCTCTGATGAAAATAGGGGCATCCTAAGAAAGGCTGGACTGGATGAATCCCAAGTGGGAATTAAGATCGCTGGAAGAAATATCAACAACCTCAGATATACAGATGACACAACACTGATGGCAGAAAGTGAGGAGGAATTAAAGAACCTCTTAATGAGGGTGAAAGAGGAGAGTGCAAAATATGGTCTGAAACTCAACATCAAAAAAACGAAGATAATGGCCACTGGTCCCATCACCTCCTGGCAAATAGAAGGGGAAGAAATGGAGGCAGTGACAGATTTTACTTTCTTGGGCTCCATGATAACTGCAGATGGTGTCAGCAGTCACAAAATTATTAAATAAATAGATCTTATTTTAATAAAACTCAGTGCAACAGAGACTGGGAATAAATTTTGTGGTTATTGTTTCTCGGTTTTTTTACTCCAACAAGAAATTTCAACCCCCTCCCTCCCCCCCCAAAGTGTAAGAATATGGTGGGGGTGTTCAGAAAATACAATTATTTCATTGATGATGATGATGATGATGATGATGAAGATGATATTTATACCCCACCTGTCTGCCTGTCTCGACTTTGAGTGGAGTTTTAAATGCATTCTATTTTTTGTTTTTGTTTTTTGTTTTTAAACTATTGATGATGCTGCTTACAAAGATTCCAACAACCAAAAATTTGAAGAGAGTGCCATTTTACACTAGTATACACAGCACTTTATTTTATTTTATTTTAAATGAAATTTGCCGCAGCTCTTACAAAGCTACCGATTTTGGCTTATCTGACTGGGCTTTCTTTGAAATCAACTATGACAGCTCTGTTCTATAAGGGTCACATCCTACAGACAAATTGGAGAAACATTTGGCACATAGCAATATAAATGATAAATGGAAAGAAGCAGCTATTGGCAAAGAGTGACAAGGTTGTAACAATTTTGTGATGAAAAGGCTTGACTGACATTATGCAACTGCGCCATTTTAACTAAATGGAGGAACAACGAGAATATATTGCCCTTGGGTGTTATCATTTCAGAGAGCAGCAGCTGACACCCCGTGTTCCCGCTTTGAAAAATAAGGCAGTTCACAAATGGGTATCCATTTACAGGTAACTAATCTAATGGGTATAAGGGATGTGGGTGGCACTGTGAGTTAAACCACAGAGCCTAGGGCTTGCCGATCAGAAGGTCGGCAGTTCGAATCCCCGCGACGGGGTGAGCTCCCATTGCTCTGTCCCTGCTCCTGCCCACCTAGCAGTTCAAAAGCATGGAAGGTAAATGGTGTTTCCGTGCGCTGCTCTGGTTCACCAGAAGCGGCTTAGTCATGCTGGCCACATGACCCTGAAGCTGTATGCCGGCTTCCTTGGCCAATAAAGTGAGATGAGCGCTGCAACCCCAGAGTCGGCCACGACTGGACCTAATGGTCAGGGGTCCCTTTACCTTAATCTAATGGGTGCCCCCTCCCCACCCCCCAGTGCCTTGGCAAAAAGGATGAACCCTCAGTTCCTGGGCAGTTATGCCAGGGTAGATCGGTGGAGCAAAGAAAGGTCCGACCTCAGAGAGGAAAAGCAAATGTCAGTTGCCTTCTCTCTGCTGCCACAGAAATCTCTGCAGTATCTCCCCTACCTATGTAGGGGATGTTTTTAATGTTTGGTGTTTTATTGTATTTTTAATATTCTGTTGGGAGCTGCCTAGAGTGGCTGGAGAAACCCAGCCAGATGGGTGGGGGTATAAATAAGTTCTTGATGTTGTTGGTGGTGGTGGTGCGTGTCGAGACCCTGTATCCACCCCCTTGTTGAAGAATGAAATGCCAGGACACAGATATTAGGTTAATGTTATTGGGCAAATTTTGACCACAACTTTATTGATTACAGAATGTGAGCAGTATTGGCTTAGGCATTGAATGGACCCGACTATATCTGACTCCTGCCCATTGCGCAAGGAGTCTGGTAAGGGTAAACCACCAGAAGGGGGAGCCCCTTCAATACAAACCAACTTGAGCTCCCCCAGGGTTCCCAACGGGGTCGTGTCATGGCCTTAGCCCCACCCCAGGCTTCGGACAAGATCCACACACCTGGATTCCTTTAACAGAATACCCTTAAGTTTGGAGGGGCAGGTGATGGCCACACCTCACCTCCCCCATCATAAGGTCAAACAATGCCTAACAGCCAAACCTTACAAAGTTGTGACGATTGCAGGACTTCCGGGTTAGCGCCATCGGCAATGGCGGCGTTCCTCTGATTGAGAGGAACCTGCTCCGTGGAATTTGGGTCGTGCTGCCGCGGCGAAGGCAGAGACCCTTTAGAAATCCCAGGCGGAGGAAGCCTGGGAACGTGGGATTTGGCTGACACCAGGAGCGCCCCCCCTACCCGCAGGGAAACCCCTTTTGGGGGGTTCCGAAGTGATGTGGGGTGAGCGGCGTGGTGTTTTGAATCGACCGCTATTTTTACGGAGTGAAGCCGCCTAGCCATTGCCAGAGAGCGCTGACTTTTTCTTGTGGACAATTGGATTTCAAACAACAACCCGTGAGTAGAACGGAAATTGGGCTTTTAAAGTATTTTTAAATTGGCACCGATCGGGGAAGGTCTAAACAGGAAGTCCACCTCCCCTTTCTGTAAATAAACTGAAGCAAAGAATTTGTTAACTAAGGTCGTGGAGAGTCTTACGTAAAGGATTTAAATTCCACTGATTGAAACTACTATCAATATTTTTTTGGAAGCAGGGAAGCCTGCAGGAGAAGGTTAAAATTCGGGAATTGAAGCGCCACTTCCCTAAACCCAGGAGTGGTCTGCGAGAGCCCGTTGACGGTGAATAGATAAATCTGACAGCTGTCAAGCTAGCTGTCAAGATACAAAAGAAGGACTTTGTTTCTACTGTCCGTTTCTGTGTTTAAAAAGAAGGAAGGAACTGTTACAATTTTACGTATGGGACCTTTGGGACGGTGCTGGAAGGAGTGATAAAAGGAACTTGTGTCCCTTTAGAGGGAGCTTTGGGATATTGTTGTAAGGATGCAGCTGGGAAATTGCTTTTAAAGATAAAAGCTCTGAGAAACTAGTTTTGACCTTGGACTGTTTAAGGATGGCGGTTGGGAAGGAAGTCGAGTGTGAACTGAACAGGACATTTTATCTGTTGGGAAAGCTGCAAGACCAGATAAATGTTATGGCTACCAATGTTGTAATCTTGGGAACAAAAGTGGGCATTAGTAAAGAAGCTGACAAGAACTCGGCACAGGAACCTCTTCCAACTGAACAAATTGAATAATTTGAGAAGGAGAAACTTGTTGTGATTAAAGTGATGAAAGGGGGAGCCGTAACCCTACAGAGGCAAATGGTGGACTATAACTTGAGGCCCTACATGATGGCAACTAGGAGAAGCCAGTTTTTGGAGATGGAAGCCTGGCTTGGTTTGGAAAATGAAAGATGGCCAATTGGTGCCAAAGAAGGATAGAACTTTCTTTTTGTATGCCCGAGATTTGGTTTTTAACACCAAAGACTACCAAAAAGACCGGCAGAGGGGACATGAAAGGGACTTAAGAGCCTCGGACTTAAGATCTCCAGGTTGATGGTTTTCCGAGATTGATGGAACTATTGCTAGGGGCCGAAACCGGGTAGGGGAGCTGGTGAAAGAAAATTGGGAATTTAAAGTGTATATATTATAATTTGTTTTTCTTTTTTCTTTTAATGAGAGATGGGGAAATCGTGGAATGGAATCTTTTTTTGACCCTAGGGGAAACGTCTTAAGAATAAGTTCAGATATATAAGTTTTAATGAGAAATAAGATTAAATAAAGTAAAAGTGGATGGCTAATTGGTGAAAGAAAGAATGGAAAATTACAGTATATTAAGATAACATATAAGGATAAAAATAAGATGAAGGATTTGCTGAAATATCTATATGAATTAGAATACAAAGAGGCGAGGTGTGAGGAGGTCAAGGAGATAAGTTAAGAAAGGGAGTTATATTAAGGTTTAACTTGTTCTTTTGATATTTTTTTGGATTGTATTTTTTTTCTTTTTTAGCTGCTTTTGCTTTTGCTATTTTTCTATTTTTTTTTCTTGGATATGTTTGGTTTTTTTATATTGTGTTCTTTTTTGTAACCTTTTAAAATTTGAATAAATATTATTGGGCGGGGAAAACAACAAAGTTGTGACGATTGCTACGAAGTAGGCGAAAACCAAGTGGCTGGTGCCAATTTGCCAAGTGGAAAAATTCCTACCAGGCTCCTCAATGGCGACCAACCAAAGTGCATAGCAAGGCCAATGAAGAAAACCTGCAAAATAGGGAGGGAGGGCAGGAGATTGAGGAAGCGAGCCGAGAGAACGCTCTTCGGCTTGCGCCTCCATTTAAATGTGTCCCGGCCATGGCCCCCAGCCAGCGGAGTGGCTGGCTGGTTGCTGATGTAGCTGGGATCCTCTGGGCAATGCGGGACTTCATCCCCTGCCCCTGGAGGAGAGTGGGTAGCCACGTGGTCCATCGCAACACCTCCCCACGGTAAAGTGGAGCGGATTGGTTGTTGTTGTTGTTGTTGTTGTTGTTGTTGTTGTTGTTGTTGTGCAGTGATCTGTCGTCCCCTTCTCCTTGTGCCCTCCATCTTTCCCAACCTCAGGGTCTTTTCCTGGAAATCTTCTCTTCTCATGAAGTGGCCAAAGTATTGGAGTCTCAGCTTCAGGATGTGTCCTTCCAGTGAGCACTCAGGGCTGATTTCCTTCAGAATGGAGAGGTTTGATCTTCTTGCAGTCCATGGGACTCTCAAGAGTCTCCTCCAGCACCATAATTCAAAAGCATCCATTCTTCGGCAATCAGCCTTCTTTGTGGTCCAGCTCTCACTTCCATACATCACTACTGGGAAACCATAGTTTTAACTATATGGACCTTTGTTGGCAAGGTAATGCCTCTGCTTTTTATGATACTGTCTAGGTTTGTCATCGCTTTTCTCCCAAGAAGCAGGCATCTTTTAATTTTGTGACTGCTGACACCATCTGCAGTAATCATGGAGCCCAAAAAAGTAAAATCTCTCACTGCCTCCATTTCTTCCCCTTCTATTTGCCAGGAGGTGATGGGACCAGTGGCCATGATCTTCGTTTTTTTGATGTTGAGCTTCAGACCATATTTTGCGCTCTCCTCTTTCACCCTCATTAAGAGGTTCTTTAATTCCTCCTCACTTTCTGCCATCAAAGTTGTGTCATCTGCATACCAGCTCCAAATATGTTTTTATCGCACAACCAATTCCAAATATGTTTTTATCGCACAACCTGAATCGTGATTGAATTCAGTCCCAAAACAGAAAGCTAGAGTGACCAATGGCATGACTCGGTTCAGGACAGCATCCTATAAGCATTTGAATTCATCTGAGGAAGGTATTAAAGTGTGAGATGGCAGGGAGAAAATAACATTGTTTTCTTATGGCAACACACAGAGAAAGGTTTCCCAGAGCAAATGAGCAACTGTAATTACTTGCCAGTCAGGAAGTCAAGCAACAGCAGGCCAATATTTTAAAAGTCATATAACAATCAATATTTACTGTGTCAGTGGAAAATGACAATTGGGGGCTATCAGCTAGTTAATGAAATCAGCCAGAAACCCAATGGAAGAATCAAAACAGAATGAAGCTGAATTAATTAACACAACTATTGAGCACATCTATTCACAGTCTACCGGAGAGGGATGGTGACACCAAAACAGGCACCAGCTTAGTTTATCATTAAAATAAAGTCACTTTGAGGCAGCTGTGTTATTCCGTTGCAGCGGGGAGGGGGGGGGACCCAGATTTGTTTAGTTGAATAGTGGGAAATGGCTGATTGGCTAAATGAGAACCAATTACACTTTGTGGCGAGAGAACTTTGTTCAAATTCTGAAAAATGCCAAGGCATTTGTTAGTAAGTTTTAGTTCCAGTTTTTCTTGTGCTGCTATTGTCTGTGACTGTCTCTTGGCATTTGAAGTGTTTAATAGGATGGAAGCTAGCTTACATTCCGGTTAATTAGATTATTAGGAGCTTTATTTATATTTCCTTAGACCAAATATCTAATTGTTCCAAATAGTCTGAGCAATCACATGGATGCCTTAATGGATCGTATCTCAACTGTAAACCAGTGCCCATTATAATTAAGTAGCCTAGTCTGCAAAAGAGTTGAGCCTTTGTCAACATGCATAGCAAGCTGTAATTTAGTAAGCCCGATCAGGAACAAGGGCAACAACCTCTTACCCCTCCCTCAGTTATAGGGGCAGCTTAGCTGCTGAAACAAAAATAGCAATGAAGGATGCCAAACAATTTATCTCTTCCTAGAGCTGGAGCTATCAATCATCACATCTTCCCTTTCAGAAAGATATTTTGTTCTCCGTATCAAAATTCCACTCTCATACGCACAGATTTCATTACCCAAGTAGCTCCTTTCTGGAAGAATTAGCTACAGTACAGGGCAGGAGTGGGTACAATGAAAGCAAATATAGAAACCATGACTAGTGGGTGGACCAAGATAAGAGACGTATTAAGAGATTATACTCCCCCTGAGGCTGCCATTTGAAATGTGAATTAAATTATTAGTTGTGAAAGAGACTCTTTCAGAAATGATTATCTCCCATCATTTTTTAAAAAATTATGTTGTAATGTCGCCCCAGTGAGTGACAGCAGTTTTGGGTAGAGATTTTTATCTTGGTTTCTATCAGCCATATATTAATGCTTTGTGTCTTTCTTTTTTAAATTATGTCATAATTTTGAGAAGGCTAAGATTGATTTTCACGTGATGCTTCTTTAAGTCCACTCGCAGACAAGCTCTTTCTTTTGATAATGCCAGGTGCTTGCATCCAAAGTTATTTGCCTCTTTATTATGTGGGCTGCAACTTACACAGCTGATTGTGATGAGTAGTGGATTAATTAAGAGTCGTAGTGGCAAAAAGATGGTATTAGCTCTTTCATCCAATGAGCTCCCTGCTTCTGTTTCAGCCCCAATTTTCTAACAGCAGTGCGGATTGAACTTTCTGCCATGTCTGCAAACGGACATGTTGTCATATTTCTCCTATGGACTTTGTGAATGAAAAATTGAGAAAGGTAACAGAGTTCCAAAGGGGGGTGGGATGGGGGAGGCAAATTAGAAAAAAGCAAACTCTGGAAGATAAAAGACTGTTTATGTATGCAACAACTGCGGCAATAATTCTTTTAGCCCAAAATTGGAAACAACAAGAAGTACCAACGAAAGAAGAGTGGCAGATGAAAGTGATGGACTTTGCAGAACAGGAAAAATCTGAAACCAGCAAGATCAAGTATTCCAAAAGAACTGGAGTAAATTTATACAATATTTGAAAGATTATTGTAAGCAATTAACATCACTAGCAGGGTTGTTTGAAGACTTGTAATGAGAAATTCTCCATCTTTCTCCATTTATTTAAATTTTGAGTTATTTTGCAATGTGTGGAATTAGAATTGGAAAACGTACAAAATGCTATGATATAAAGGTCAATTCTGAAAGCCACGAGGCAGGTGGGAAGGAAGTTGACTGGCTCTAAAGAGGCAGAGACGTAAAGTGGGATGCAATGATGTGAACGTATATTATTAAATGGAAAATAAATAAAAATTATATTTAAGAAATAGCAAAAAGCAAACTTTGTGCATTTAAGGTTGGAATTCTCAGTTTGCTTGCTCCCTTTGATTCAGACAAGAATGCATTGGCCTAGCAGGTACATTCTGTGTTTCAGAAGAGCAAAAAATAACTAGACAGGACACCAGGTGTTGGGATGAAATCAGGGCAAGTCTTTATTGACTGTAGACAGGATAGAAGTTGGCATGGCAGTAGGGCTAGGATCAGGTCAACATTTCAAACAGCCCATGCTGGTGGAATAGGATGCACTGAGGTTGGACTGTGTTACACCTGTTCTATAAAAGTCTTGAACCTTATCATGGTGCAAGCCAAGCTGGCAAGGTCTGGATTCCAGCCAGCCAGAGACCCCACATCTAGCTTGGAGGACGTCATGGCCAATCCTACCCTCAGCCTCTTCACTATGCTGAGCCTGCACAATACCATTTTGCCTCTGAACTTACAAAAACGTTATTCTGCCTCACAAATGAAAGCCATAAAGTGTCACTGAAGAAAGGTGAAAAACCCTCAATCAATGGCCAATCAGATCGAGAGGAAAAATTCCTTTCCTACCCTGTCAACCAGCAATCCAAATTGCCCAGTGATGGCTCTAACCTGAGGGTGTATTGGTGGGAAGCTCGTGGGGCAAAATGGCCCCAAATTCTTTAGGGGAGGGAGCCTTATAAAGAGTTCTACCCTTCTTTTGTGAGGGCCCGCAGGAGAGCTTTTCTCCCATAGGTCTCCACAGAATTCAAGATGTGGGGTGGAACCCTTAACATACAAATCGGTCCCACATAGATTGGGCCCGGAATGGGGCTTGTTCAATTGTGCTAAAACTATGCCTTTGGGAGTCCTTCTCAGTTTTATACACAACACTCATAAGAGCAGCTTCTGGACTAAATAATGTTTAGTGTGTTTGGAAGAAAATCATGGCCAATCTAATAAATCTAATAATCAAGAATAATGAGAAATGATATATCAAAAACATATAATTTATTGTGAGGGGGATTTAACACTCCTTGACGTGAAAATCAATGAAATGTAAAGTTGATGAAATGTAAAATTGCATGATTGAACTGATGGGATATGAATGTTTTGGATTATGGTCCATCTGACAACATGATGGATGAGCTATACTTAGGGTTGGGCAAGCATAGTCAACCTCCAAATCAATTAAACCCTCAAGAGTTACTGTTGAATACTTGGAAAGTCTCTATAGGAATAGGAAGTGGGCAGAAAGGAAGACCAGTGGACAGAGTTTGAGGCAAGGTCCATGCAAGCAGTGGGTACAAATTGCTGGGGCCTAGAGATTCAGAAGGCTCTAGCCACAGAGCAGTCTCATTGCCATGAAAGAACAAAAGCTGAATTCATGTGTTCATTTCTCACATGTGCTGAAAGCTACACAAGGGAGAGTAGGGGCATACAGGGAACCCCCACCACTTCAGATGCATCATAGTCAATGTTCATGAGTAGAAGAGGTTCCATACTCAGAACAATGTCCATCAACTCACGGATGACTGAAAAGATAGGGATTATGATGTGCCAGAGATGGTGGACATGCCTGTGCTCTCCCTCACCTATCTGTCTTCATATGTGGAGAATGAATGTCCCAGTAGGGCTAAAATGTAGATGGGATAGTGAACCATTTTTGAAACAAGGGCTGCATTGTTCCTTGGTCAGTTCTCCATGGGGACTCCATGCCAGTGGCATGCATGTCCAAAGCAAAAGAGACTGCGACCACCCTTCTCTTTTCCAAACACACACTTGCATCATGTACACCACCACAACATATGTACTGTTAGAATTCCTGATCTATGATTGCAGTCATGGGATTTTTGTCTTTCACATGACACTATATGTTTTGACTCCACAGAATGGGAAGTGACGGAGACAGGATGTTTGTGTTACTGTGTTCCGTGAAGTGGGACTATTGTCCTTTGTTTTCCCTCTTTGCTGTCTGATGCTAGAGAGATATGGAGCCATGTTGCAGTGCTCCATGTGTGTTTATATGTAAATAAAGTAAATTGGTCAAAATGCTGAGTTGCTGAGGTCTGTTACGCAACTGTGCATACTCTGCGGATCCCTAAGTGTGCCGGTGTCGGTTGGCATCGGTCACTGTGATGTTCGGGCAGAAGAAAGCTTATGAAGCTCCCAAATGATCAACCAGGAGGGAGAGAACATGCCAGCCAGGCATGTGTCTCTACCAGGGTCCTACTCGAGTGTAGGCTGAACTCCTGACACATACAGGCAGACTCACACAGAGCACATAATCCTTAACACTGACACCAACACACACCCCTTCTCTGTCTCCATATCACTGGGGATCTCTTCTTAGATTGGCAGCTTGCTCTCTACCTGGAGTGCTCAGAAATCTTTGTTTGGTTTCTTTTTAGAGTACAAATGAGTGCTTTGGAAGCACTCAAATGTTCCCAAGCAGCCATGAAGACAGCAACATCAGACTCTGCTGGTCTCACCAATATTTGTGAATAACTGTGTAGTTCAGCCCCCACCCAATGCTGCCATGACTAACCAAAATCTGAACAAACAGTAACCCCTGTGTTGCAAAATGTGACAATCTACAAAAATTCAAATGCAACACACTGGCTACATTATCCCATGAGCACTGATCCACTAGTATGATCTTCAGTAGTACAGTGGTACCTCGGGTTACATACGCTTCAGGTTACAGACTCCGCTAACCCAGAAATAGTACCTCGGGTTAAGAAATTTGCTTCAGGATGAGAACAGAAATCGTGCTCCGGCGGTGTGGCAGCAGCAGGAGGCCCCATTAGCTAAAGTGGTGCTTCAGGTTAAGAACAGTTTCAGGTTAAGAACGGACCTCCAAAACGAATTAAGTACTTAACCTGAGGCACCACTGTATGTAAATTTCATTGATAATTATTCGCTGATAAAGACTTTATTACGGAACAGTTGACCTATTCAGGATACACTGTCCTTTTGAGACTTCAGAGAAACGTCTTCCTCTGAGACTTTTGTGAGACGTCTTCCTTTGAGAGACGGTTTGGCATTCCTCGCTATTCACTGGTTGTTTGAATCTTTGTTTGACTCTGATACATATAACAACTTGCAGTTACTTGTATATTTTGTGAGATGTGTTGTATGATATATATATTATTTTGAAGTGGCTTATTCATATATTTTAAATGGCATCATACCGATTATATATTTACTAACAGTTATTAGCCAGCATGTTGTGTTTGCATTTGCAAGCTGACTAACCATAAGTCAGGCAGCCAGAAACATAAGGCAAAAGGACACAATTCAATTTTCCAGTTTTCTTCAAAACTGACAAGGCTTTTTTGCAGTCAGGCTCTAGCACCCTACAAACTACGACCAATCACACAAATAAAAAATGGTCACTAAGCTTTAGAGGACTTTTATTCATGCTAGAATTATGTTTTGAAAAACATAATGCAATTATTAAAATAGGAACTTTTCTTTCATGACTCATAAGTTTATGTGGAATAGTCTGGCAGTATGAAAATAGGGTCCATGTTTCAAGTTTATAACAATCCTCCCTTGAAAAATGATGCTTGGGCCCTGGTTGGAGGAAGACTTTCAAACCAACCAGAAAAAGACAGGAACTAGTTATTACTTAAATAAAGAACTGGGTTTAAACTGAAAGTAATTCTAACTAAGCCATGGAAGAAACAAACAATGGGTTTCTGAGTTGTCATTAGGGACAACCTTTAACTTCAAGTCTCCCCTTTTCCACATCAATTTGCAAATCTTGTTTTTTTTAAAGTCCCCCTGAAAATTCATCAGCATTTTAGTGCAAGTTTCTCCTAATACATCTTTGCAAGCACTTTCCCCTGATATAATGCATCAGCCCACGTTATTTTCACCGATATATGCATTTTTGTAAATGCTAATTGGCTGAGGGAATTGCTCTGGAAGATTCTGAGAAGTGCAAATTTTGAAGGATGACTGTTCACATATTGTTTCAGAATATGCAACTTAGGTTGATTTTCCTTGAAATGTGAACTGAATCAGATTTCCTCCCCATCCCCATCTCTCTGGAGGGCAGGATTGGATCCTGGAAATGCAATACCACTCTGTTGTTCCTCTGCTTTACACAGTCCCATGCAAGCAACAACAGTGCCACATAGGGGCACCATCTAGGGGGGCCAGGGGGCCAAAGCCCACCCCCCAAAAAAAATGTTAAGGAAGGGGCTGGGTCCCCTCAAAATTCTGCAGCGACCATGCACATGGAAGGCACACTAGTGATCTCTGCCAGGGACGTGGTGGGATGAAGTGTCTTTGCCTTGGAGCACCCCTTTCACGATTACCAGGGTACCTTTCCAGAAGGCACCCTGGCAATCTCAAAAAAATGTGCCAAAGTGCCCTGGTGGACCTTGTGGAGGAAGAGGAGATGGTCTTGCCAAGGTGGCCTCAGTCTCACACAGCAGCAGTGATACCATATGAAGATAAGGTGGTGGATGGTAGTTGGTTGGGGGTGGGCGAGCTGAATCAGTTTGGCCAGGTTGGGGGTGCATGTGTGACATCACACATGCACGATGCCCCCCTCAATTTTGGGTGCAATTTGGTCCCTCTGTTGCCACATCGGAAGGGTAAGGATGCTGGAAGAATGGTTGGAAACATGCAGAGATTAATGCTACAATGCTGAACAGTCGTACCAGGGAGTAAGTAACAATAAATTTAGAAGGATTTACTTCTCTGTAAATATACTTAAGGTTGTATTTATCTTTTATATATAAAAAAGAAATATATTTTTTATCCACTACTAAATGTACAGTTTCATCCCTGATGTACCACATCCATAAATTTCTGCCTGAACAAGAAGAAACGTTTTATAAAGAGAACCAAAGCCCATCTCCTTTTTACTTAGTATGATCATAAAAACTAAAGTGTGCTATCCACTGGCATGAAATATTAAGAGTTCTATACAGTCAGTCTATTCTTCCATAAAATATACTGCACAAAGGACATAAGAGCTATATTTTTGATCCTTCCATAGATTATACAGAAAGTCACAATGTTATGTAATTTTGATGGATTGAATTTAATTCAACACAGCATGCATAAGAGAGAGGCCCCAACTCTAGCTAGAGGCAACTAATCAGATGCAACAGCTAGTGACTTAAATGAAGCACAATGTTATTAACATCAAAGATCCATAAGAACATGAGAAAAGCCCCACTGGATCAAACCAAAGGTTTATCAAGTCCAATGTCCTGCTTCCCACTGTAGCTAACCAGATGCCAACAGAAGTGGCAGAATGTGAGGGCAATAGACCTCTCCTGGTGTTATCCCCCAGCAGCTGAGAAACAAGAGTTATGTGTGTAATTGTGATGTATGAATCAATGCATGGTGGTCAGGAAAAAGCTTGACTGGCATCTGTTGATGATCAGGCATCACAAATCATGTACATGTCTATCTAAGTGACTTGTATCCATTGTAGCACTAAGTAAGCATCATTTCAGTGCAAGGATTTCAACTTTCACATACTCCGCTGTGTGTACCCCATGCCCTCCCTGAATCTGATCCTGGGAGTTGAGAGGAAACCCCAAACAGATTTAGGGGGTGTGCAGGAAGAGGAAAGGGGGAAGTCCATTGAGCAAGTGGACATTCTTGCACTACTGGAATGGTTACTTAGTTCTACACTGGGCACTAGACAAATTATGAAAGATAAACCCTTGTGAATCCTTGTGGAATGAAGAATAAAGTGATGTGTTCATTATTGTTATTATTTATTTGAATTATATTTATTATTTATACAAATCCCCGTGACGGGGTGAGCTCCTGTTGCTCGGTCCCTGCTCCTGCCAACCTAGCAGTTTGAAAGCACAAAAGTGCAAGTAGATAAATAGGTACCACTCTGGCGGGAAGGTAAAGAGCATTTCCGTACGCTGCCCTGGTTCACCAGAAGCAGCTTAGTCATGCTGGCCACATGACCTGGAAGCTGTACGCCGATTCCCTTGGCCAATAAAGTGAGATGAGCGCCACAACCCCAGAGTCATCTGTGACTGGACCTAATGGTCAGGGGTCCCTTTACCTTGAAACCCTTGTGAATCCTTGTGGAATGAAGAATAAAGTGATGTGTTCACTTTCAGATATGTTTATCTGCCATGTCGGAATGATCTCTAGAGGTAGGAAAAGGCGAAGAAGGCCATCCTAAGGTTTTCATTCCTCAGTATGGCTTCACATAACCATCACTAGTAGCTACAGATAGCCTTACATGCCATGTGAATTTGATATATATTGGTGACTGTCATCATATCTTTTGAGAGCAAATTCTATGCACTGTGAGGTAGTACCTCATGTTGTCTGACCTGATTCTCTCACAAGTCAGGTGTATTCAGTCAGTGGAATAGGGTCCTAATGGACATCATAACTCAGAGGGATTTCCAAACTCTTTTGGTTTTGCTGGATGCATGACAGAGTACTCTCATCTCTCATGCTGAATTGGGGCAAGAAGTTTTATCAAAATAATTACTTAGCAAATCATTTTCTTGACATATATTATTTTTATGATCTTAATAAAATGCTAATATTTCAGCCACGAAACCCACTTTCATTATAGATTGTATAAGGTCAAACAAAAGTACAGGTTATAAGCCTACATTATTGGGCCAGTTATTATTGCTTCCCACCACCCATCTAATCCACAGTTCTAGGTTAAGTAAGAAAATTTCAAAACAAATATGAAACTGTCAAAACACAAGAGGTGGAACCAACGTAACAACTAAAAGATTTAGGGAAAAGCATCAGTAGGCACGGTGAATCGACTGGTGCACATACAGTGGTACCTCAGGTTACAAACACTTTGGGTTACACGTTTTCAGGTTGCGGACTGCGGGAAACCTGGAAGTATTGGAAAGGGTTATTTCCAGGTTTCACCACTCGTGGATGTGGAGAAGGACCAAATTGCATCACGCACATGCACAGATGCGGCGCTGAAGGTTACAAACACTGTGGGTTGCGGACGTGCCTCCGTCACAGATTACACCTGCAACCTGAGGTTCCACTGTATACACAGATGAAGTATCAACATGAATGTTATAAGGTAAAGGTAAAGGACCCCTGGATGGTTAAGTCCAGTTGAAATTGACTATGGGCTGTGGCGCTCATCTCCGTTTTCAGGCCAATGGAGCCAGTGTTTATCCACAGACAGCTTTTCTGGGTCATGTGGCAAGCATGACTAAACCACTTCTGGTGCAATGGAACACCGTGACGGAAACCAGAATGCACGGAAATGCCGTTTACCTTCCTGCCACAGCGGTACCTATTTATCTACTCTCACTGGTATGCTTTCGAACTGCTAGGTTGGCATAAACTAGGAAAAAGTGACAGGAGCTCACCCCGTCAAAGGGACTCAAACTGCTGACTTTACAATTGGCAAGCCCAAGAGCCTCGGTGATTAAGACCACAACGCCATCCGCATCCCTCAGTGTTATAACAACAGTTAACATTAATAAGCTTCCTTCACAACTATAGAAGCGGCCTCAGATCCAGGATTCAACTCTTGGTAAAGAGGAAACCCTGTTTGAGCAGCAGAAATTGGGGCCAGAGGAGGGTAGAGGAGTGCGGTCCCATTGCTCCCAATCCTCTATTGTGTTGCCTGCTTTTTAAATTGTTGCTAATTCATTTGCAACTGTCTTTTGTCTTGTACAGTTGTATCTCTGGATGTGAACAGGATCCGTTCCAGAGCCCAGTTCACGTCCTGAGCAGAATGCAACCCGTGCCTGCGTGCCTGCACATGCGCAGGTTGCAATTCACCACTTCTGCGCATGCACATGACTTCATTTTGAGCGTCTGCGCATGTGTGAGCGGCGAAATCCGAAAAAGCTCAACCTGAAGCAACTTTAACCTGAGGTATGATTTAAAAAGCAGATACATCACCTTGCCAACAAAGGTCCGTATAGTTAAAGCTATGGTTTTCCCTGTAGTGATGTATGGAAGTGAGAGCTAAACCATAAAGAAGGCTGATTGCCGAAAAATTGATGCTTTTGAATTATGGTGCTGGAGGAGACTCTGGAGAGTCTCATGGACTGCAAGAAGATCAAAGCTATCCATTCTTAAGGAAATCAGCCCTGAGTGCTCACTGGAAGGACAGATCCTGAAGCTGAGGTTCCAATACTTTGGCCACCTCATGAGAAGAGAAGACTCCCTGGAAAAGACCCTGATGTTGGGAAAGATGGAGGGCACAAGGAGAAGGGGACGACAGAAGACTAGATGGTTGGACAGTGTTCTCGAAGCTACCAGCATGAGTTTGACTAAACTGCGGGAGGCAGTGGAAGACAGGAGAGCCTGGCATGCTTTGGTCCATGGGGTCACGAAGAGTGGGACACGAATAAACGACTAAACAACAACAAATGAATGTACTTTGATGTTGTACTGTGTCAATTTTGTATAAGCCACCTTGTCTGCTTTTGTAGAAGTGAGAGTAATGATGGTGTTGATATTCCTCCTCAACGGCTATCTTTCGTAAAAGAGAGACACCATGAGCTCATAATGATGCCTAGATACATTTGCTTTCATTAACTTCATAGACCGATACAGACTTCTGCAGGAAGAATCAAACTTATGAATCCAAGAAATAGAGATTTATTTTTATTTAAATTCTGCCATTTGCTTATGCAATAAAATAAAATAAAAATGCCACTCTGGATTAAATTCTGACCCCCCCCCCTTTCATTTTTTAAAATAGAATATATAGCATGGTTCCTTTTCCCGTGATCTTTCAATTGAATGTGTGATTTCACAAAGGAAAGGAAAATAGACTGCATGGAGAAAATCTACACATCTTTACATTGTACAGAGATATGTTAATGCATGTGAGAACAGTCGTGTGTGGAGGCGTGGAGGTATAGACAGTGTTGCATTCCAGTTTCTGTTCCACGCACTCAGTCTACACAATTGGAAGATCATGCTTAAAGGGTTGTTGTTTAGAGACTATTCTATGTTTGGGAACTCAGAACCCATGTCTGTTCAGCATTTTCTGAAGGAAGCACCATTAACGTAAGTTTTCAAATTAATGACAAATGTGAAAAAATGGTGTTCTGAGGCAATACATTTCTATGAGATTAAATCCTTCCAAAAACAGTGCAGCAGTGTGATCACAAATGGATACAAATCATGCTTTACAATCCTCTGGTATTCCAGAGCATCACACATAAACAAGGTTTCAGAGGGATGAATTAGAAGAGGTCTGTGTGCCAATCATAGCTGTTTCCAAAGCGCTACTCTGCTTAGAGCTTGCAGAACAGCTGTAAAATATTTACAGTAGCACCTGTGAAGTGTTCTTTCAGTCTGAAAATAAATGCCAACCTTATACAGTACCTGTAATATGACCAGTAGTACAAATATAAATTAACCTTTCACAGATAAGGAGTTACATGTAAGACAGGCAAATAAAGCCTCTGTTTACAATGACAACTGAACAGTTCCACTTTGCTTAGTGTCCTTTTGGGTAGCCAATATAGATGAATGGATCTGCCTTTTTGGGGGTTCTCTCAGTTCAGTTAGCAGCATTTCCTAATCAATTTGCAATTAAAAAGCGAAGTCCTCAGCATTTAAGTGTCCATTTCCCCCACTTTTCACATATTGTATGCAATTTTGCCTAGTATAATGCAGCATCCAGCCAGAAGATCTTGGAGGTTTGCTCTGACCAGCACATAAGTAGAATGCAATATTTAGCACCTGGATAGCTCAGAGAAATGTCTAGAAAAGGTGACACTACTACCGTTATTACAGTTGTAGTAGTAGTTGTAGAAGAAGAATTTATTGGATAGCGGGTGGCGCTGTGGGTTAAACCACAGAGCCTAGGACTTGCCAATCAGAAGGTCGGCGGTTCAAATCCCCGCAACGGAGTGAGCTCCCGTTGCTCAGTCCCAGCTCCTGCCAACCAAGCAGTTCAAAAGCACGTCAAAGTGCAAGTAGATAAATAGGTACCACTCCGGCAGGAAGGTAAACGGCGTTTCCGTGCGCTGCTCTGGTTCGCCAGAAGCGGCTTGGTCATGCTGGCCACATGACCCGGAAGCTGTACGCCAGCTCACTTGGCCAATAAAGCGAGATGAGCGCCACAACCCCATAGTCGGCCATGACTGGACCTAATGGTCAGGGGTCCCTTTATCTTTACCTAATACAATAAAACTTGCAACAGTGTAATGTATGAAACAACTAAAATCAGTTAGAAACCAGATAGCACAGAGAAAGAAATAAAAAATAAAAAATGAGGGGCCCATCCAATAATACTATAAAAAGGGAAAATCTTATTCCATCCCACGAAAAATGTAAGAACCAGAGCAGAGGCTGGGATCATACAAAGGTATAGGCCAGCATGGAGATTCAAAAGCCTGGGCAAATAGTAATGTCTTAGCTTGGCACCTAAAAGCAAATTTTGGTGATATGTTTTCCTGGGGACAAACAGGGAATCCTCACTGAAAATGCCCTCTCTCCTGTTGCTTCCCTCTGTACCTCTCTGGGAGGGTGAACATGGAGCCTCTTGGAATGGCAGCTGAAATTGATGGACTACATAGAATTGGATAAGATGACAGGGAGAATTCGAAACCAGCGCGACCAGAAATTCTTGAAAGATTGGAGTAAATATACGAGTTATCTGAAAGACAACTGTAACCAACTGACTACGCTTGTAGGACTACAAGAAGTTTTGTAAGGAGAACTATGTGAAATATTGCAGAAAAGATTTATGAGAAGGGATTTGAAGTTACGGATTATTAAAAGTAATTGTTAGGATAACAAATGTAAGATTAAGGTTTGAAAATTATTAGACGTGGTTGATGGAAGTCTCCGGCTAAAATAGCCAAAATGTTGTATAAGATGAGATGTGATGTTCTGTTTGGAAAATATATGTAAAAACTAATAAAAATGTATATTTTTTAAAAAAAGAACATGGAGCCTCTAATGATGATCGCAGGGTCTGTGCAGATTCATACTGGGAGAGGTGGTTCTTGAGGTATTTGAGGTCCTGGGCCTCATCAGCCTTTATAGGTCACAATCACTATGTAGAATGGAGCATTGAAATGAATCAGTAGCCCAGGCTGCTAGAGAAAGACATGTTGAGTGTATTCAGATTTCTCCATTCATGTGATTGTTCACTTGAAGGGATCATGGATGAAGAGAGCAGGGGAACTGTGCAGAGAAGAGGGCAATAAGTTGGGTCTTTGGTCTGTTACTGAGGTAATGTGAGGAGAAAACTAAGACTGGAAGGCAGATTTGGAGGGAGAAAAGGAAGCCATAAGCAATATATAGATAGAAATGGTGATAAAAGGCTTGAAGCTTGTTGTTTTCAAATAACAAGGCTTTTACATGTACAACTTCTATTTGGAAGAAACAAAGTCACCCTTAAATTGGCAGATGAAAACAACTGATGGCATAGCCTTGCATTCTGGAATCATTTTTTTTCAAATAGCCAAGTTATAAAAGGTCATTGAAGCAAGAGAATTGAAAATGTAAAAACTGGCAGGTTCTTAACCATCCCATTGCAAATGGTGACATTTTAATCAGATGCCAATGGTTGCTCGTAATCATCCTATCATTCTTCAGTGCAAGAATATGCTGCAAATGATATATAACGTCAATGAAGCCTAATACTATATAAATCAATACACTAATAAGCTTGTTACAATAAAATAATTACTTGGTTGCAGTCTTTGAACAGCACCATCTATCTATGAATGAAGACACCCAGGCACTGGAATAAAATCCTTCTCATTTGCGCAATGACAAATGAACAGTTACCAGCCTATTTAGCTGAAATGCTCTGTTCAGCACTCATATCTGTGAAGGTGGATTCACATGTGCCTTTAACACTTCAGGGTCTGCATGGTTTTGGGTACAGATTGGAACAAGTACTCCTAGATATTTCTGGCTATACATACTACTGGAAGTGGCACCTTATGCCATGCAACATTTTGCCAGAAATGCAAATGCAATTTAGATCCCAGATCATGTATGGTTCCAAAATGCATGAGGAGTCTCCACAAGTAGGACAACGCTCCCTGTTTAAGACCCACAAACCTATTGACTGCTGTAATAATAATAATAATAATAATAACAACAATAACAATAATTTATTTGTACCCCGCCCATCTGGTTGGGTTTCCCTAGCCACTCTGGGCAGCTTCCAACAAAGATTAAAAATACATTAAAATGTCACACATTAAAAACTTCCCTAAACAGGGCTGCCTTCAGATGTCTTCTAAATGTCAGGTAGTTGTTTATCTCTTTGACATCTGATGGGAGAGCATTCCACAGTGCAGGTGCCACTACCAAGAAGGCCCTCTGCCTGGTTCCCTGTAGCTTTGCTTTTCGCACAGAGGAAACCACCAGAAGATCCTTGGAGCTGGACCTCAGTGTCCGGGCTGAATGATGGGGGTGGAGACGCTCCTTCAGGTATACTGGGCTGAGAAGAAGAAAAAGAGTTTGGATTTAATATCCTGCTTTATCACTACCCGAAGTCTCAAAGCGGCTAACATTCTCCTTTCCCTTCCTCCCCCACAACAAACACTCTGTGAGGTGAGTGGGGCTGAGAAACTTCAGAGAAGTGTGAATTAACATCGAGAATCCTAAAGATTAAAATACAACCAAAAGTCCTCTCTGACCATAATGCAATTAAATGTATTCTGAAAGGATATGAAAAGGATAATAAATTATTATGAAGAAAAATCTTTCCAGTGGAGAATAAATGAAAATCTTTTGGATGATCAGAAGATAGTGGAAAGGGGGCAGAAATGCCTTACGGACTATTTTGTGAATAACATGAATAAAGGAACAAAGGTGAGCATGGTATGGGATGCTAGTAAAGCAGTGATGAGTGGTTTCTTTATTCAACAAAATGCAATTAAAAATAAGATGAGGGGGAAAGGGAAAAAGGAAATCCTAAAACAATTAATGGAGAATGAAAAAAGATTAAAACAAAATAAATTCCTTCCAGTAGCACCTTAAAGACCAACTAAGTCAGTTCTTGGTATGAGCTTTCGTGTGCATGCACACTTCTTCAGATACACTGAAACAGAAGTTTCCAGACCCTTCCAGCTCATACCAAGAACTGACTTAGTTGGTCTTTAAGGTGCTACTGGAAGGAATTTGTTTTGTTTTGACTATGGCAGACCAACACGGCTACCTATCTGTAACTGAAAAAAGATTAGTTACTAGACCCAAGGATGAAAAAGTGAAACAAAATATAAAAATGCTGCAAACACAGTTCGCGATGATAATTAACAAAGAAGTGGAATGGAACAGAAAAAGAATGAAACAGAAAAACTTTGAATTTGCAAATAAATCCGGAAAGTGGTTCGCATGGCAGATTAAAAAACGGAAAGAGCAGAATACAATAAATAAAATAAGAATAGAGGATCAAGACATAGAAAACCCGAAAGGGATCAGGAAAGGATTTGTGGATTTTTATAGAGATTTGTACAAGAGAAAGGAGAGGTGTAATATAAAAGGAATAGAGGATTATTTAAAGAAGAAAGAGGTGCAGAAAATTTCGAACTGTGATAAAAATAAATTGAATGAACCAATAGAACTGGAGGAAATTAAATCTGCTATAAGAGAACTAAAAAATGGAAAGACACCGGGACCGGATGGATTTAGTGCAAGATATTACAAGGAAATGAAATTCACCCTATTAACACCATTAAAAGAGGTAATGAATAATATTTTAAGAAAGGGAGAAATACCAGAAACTTGGAAAGAAACGTATATAACTTTTATCCCAAAACAAGATTCAGATTTGACTCAGGTCAAGAATTACAGACCGATTTCACTATTGAACAACGACTACAAAATGTTTGCAAATATTTTAGCAAACAGGATGAAAAGGATTTTAAAGGAAATGATACATAAGGATCAAGCAGGTTTCCTTCCTGGTAGACAGATGAAAGATAACATAAGAAATATAATTAATATTATGGAATATCTGACTAACAGGAAGGATAAACAGGCAATGTTGATTTTTGTAGACGCTGAGAAAGCCTTTGATAACATTTCTTGGGAATTTATGTTAAAAAACTTAGAGGCTATGGATATGGGCGAGTCTTTCCTAAATGGTATAAAGGCAATATATTCCGAACAAAGAGCAAAGTTAATTGTAAATAATGTAATAACAGAGAACATTGCCATTACTAAAGGTACAAGGCAAGGGTGTCCTTTATCGCCACTGTTATTCATTTCGGTCCTGGAAGTCCTACTAAGTTCAATAAAAAATAATGAATTAATAAAAGGTGTGTCAGTCAGTCGTAATGAGTATAAAGTAAAGGCATTCGCTGATGACTTGGTTATAACGATTGAAGATCCTTTAAAGAGTGTAAAAATGGTATTAGAAGAAATAGAAGAATTTGGACAAGTGGCAGGCTTTAAGTTAAATAAGAAGAAAACTAAAATAATGATGAGAAATATTGAGCAAGAAACTATTGAAAGAATACAGCAACAGACTGAGATAGAGGCGGTTAAGGAAGTGAAATATTTAGGGATTATATTGACTCCCAGGAGTATTGATCTATTTCAAAATAATTATGTACCATTATGGAATAAAGTTAAACAAGATCTGGAGGTGTGGGGGAGGATGAAATTATCATTTTGGGGAAGGATTGCAACGATAAAGATGAGTGTGTTACCGAAAATGCTGTTTTTGTTTCAAGCAATTCCAATAATTAAAGGAGTTACAATATTTAGGAAATGGCAAAGAGGAATTTCAAGATATATCTGGCAGGGCAAAAAGCTGAGAATAAAATTTAAGTTGTTAACAGATGCAAAAGAAAGAGGAGGCTTCGCCCTGCCAGATTTGAAATTATATTATGAAGCATCATGTCTTTGTTGGTTGAAAGAGTGGATAAAATTAGAAAACACGGATTTGTTAGATTTGGAAGGATATGATAATAGATTCGGTTGGCACGAAAACCACATTATACAAAGATCTCTGATTGAGGTATGGGACAGGTATAATAACCTGTTAGAACCAAAAATACTACATTGGTTGTCACCATTGGAAGTGATGAGCATTAAAAAGATTAACATGACTGGGAGGTGGATAACATATGGGAGTTTAATAGAGAAAGAGGGAAGTAAGTGGAAAATGAAACCATATGAAGAATATGTAAATGACTGGTTGCATTACTTTCAGATTAACGAAATGTTTAGAAAAGAGGTCGCAGAAAGAGGCTATTATGAAAAAGAATCTAGGTTTCAACGAGAAATATTGAACAGTGAAATTAAAAACTTATCAATGATGTATAAATTGTTATTAGAGTGGCATACGAAAGATGAAGAGGTTAAATCGGTTATGATACAATGGGCCAAAGATTTTGGATATAATATTCAATTTGATAAGTGGATTAAACTGTGGAAGGATGGGATGAGATTTACAGCATGTACCACGATAAAAGAAAATGTTATGAAAATGATATATAAATGGTATATAACACCAGTGAAATTAAGCAAGATGTATAAAGGATGTAATAAATGTTGGAAATGCAAGGACAAAGAAGGGACCTTTTATCATATGTGGTGGGAGTGCAAAAAAGTGAAGTGTTTTGGGGAAATGATATATAATGAGTTGAAGAAAATGTTGAAATATACATTTGTTAAAAAACCAGAAACATTTCTATTAGGGATAGTAGGTTGTGAAATAAAAAAGAAGGATGAGAAACTATTTTTATACGCAATAACAGCAGCGAGAATTCTGATGGCCCAAAAGTGGAAACAAGAAGAATGCCTACGATAGAAGAATGGAGAGTGAAATTAATGGAATACGCAGAAATGGATAGATTAACAGGGAGGATTCGGAACCGACGAGACCAAAGATTCACTGAGGACTGGAATAAATTTATAGAGTATATTAGAAATTTTTGTGATAACGATATAACGTTTGTAAGTTTTCATGAAACTCTGTAAGAAGGGGTGGTAGAAATATTGTTTAAATAATAAGGTAAGATAATATATATATAGTGCAATATAAAATTAAGAAATGTGAGGATAAGTGATAAATACAGAAAACTACCAGACAGGTTGATGGAAGTCTAAAAGAAAATTTGATATGTGAAGAGAATTTGATGTTTTATTGTGCATTTATTTTTATTGGAAAATTAATAAAAATTATGTATTAAAAAAAAAAAGAGAGAGAAAGAAGTGTGACTGGCCCAAGGTCACCCAGCAGCTGCATGTGGAGGAGCGGAGACGTGAACCCGGTTCCCCAGATTACGAATCTATCGCTCTTAACCACTACACCACACTGGTGTAAATCACTGAGGCGATTTAGGGCTTTAAAGGTCAGCACCAACACTTTGAATTGTGCTCAGAAACATACTGGGAGCCAATATAGGTCTTTCAGGACTCGTGTTATGTGGTCTCGGCGGCCGCTCCCAGTCACCAGTCTAGCTGCCGCATTCTGGATTAGTTGTAGTTTCCAGGTCACCTTCAAAGGTAGCCCCACGTAGAGCACATTGCATTAGTCCAAGCAGGAGATAACCAGAGCATGCACCACTCTGGCAAGACAGTCTGCGGGCAGGCAGGGGCTCAGCCTGCATACCAGATGGAGCTGATAGACAGCTGCCCTGGATACAGAATTGACCTGTGCCTCCATGGACAGCTGTGAGTCCAAAATGACTCCCAGGCTGCGCACCTGGTCCTTCAGGGGCTCAGTTATCCTAATCAGGACCAGGGAGTCCTCCACACCTGCCCGCCTCCTGTCCCCTTGTAAATGGGTGATGTGCTGGAGGGAGAATTGCCCACTCAATATCACCTGAGTGTTTACACTTACAGAAATGTGACACTTAACTTTAGCTGGAATACAGAGTCTAAATTACAAAGCTGTCACTAGTTTTAAAGACTCTAGATTCAAAAACATTATTGGATATAAAAAAACCCTTCCCTTTTTTCAAATTCAATAAGGGTTTTTTTGGAAAAGGGCATCTATCCTGCAGGTATATCTTTTATAACATGGGACGCACCTGTCTCCAATATCCATCTGCCAATTCATTTCTCACATTGAGAATATTTTGCCTCCGGTTGCTGAAACAACCCAAGCAAAGAATCTTTTATATAGTATAAGCAATTCTCTGCTATGAAAGGCAGAAGTGTTAGGCAGATGACCATGGAATTGCATATTTTCTTTCTTTCTTTCCTTCTTTCTTTCTAGACTATCAATTTTTAAAAAAATCACAAAGAACATTTTGTTTCCTGCAGGCCAAGCAGATGTCAAATAGCTAATTGTTTTTAAAGCTACTGTGAACCAACCTAATTGAATATACTTTACTCAGTATTCATATCTAAACACCCTGTTAACAGCAAGATATGCAATTAATTTTTGAAATTGTCCCATTCTGAAATGAACTCCTGTCTAGGCTTGTCTCTGATTCTTTCCAAAAGTGAGGCTAATTCTGCCTGTTCTGTCAATTTGAGTAACCATTCAACTCTGGTAGGGAGTTTGTCATTTTTCCAATACATCACAATAAGCACCCTCACAGCTGCAGTTGCGTACAATTTTCCCCCCCTTATACCCTTGGGGATGTCAATGCTTGTAAAACGCAGAAGAAACGCTTCGGGTTTTTTACGGAAATTTACCTTTAACATTATTTTTAGTTCTGAGTGTATGTCATTCCAGAACGCTTTGACCTTCCTGCAGGTCCACCATATATGAAACATGATACCTCCTGTTTCACCACATCTCCAACATACATCTGGTATATTTTTGTACATCTAGGAGCATTTGTGCGCTGTCAAGTACCAACGATATAACATTTTTTGCAGGTTTTCCCTTATGGAGTATCAGGCAGTAAACCTCCAATTTACCTTCGACAAATTCTCCCATTGGGACATCTCTGTGCTATAGCCTAGATCTTGGGCCAAATTTTATCATAGCTAACTTAACCTCCTCCTCCTTGACTCCCACGACTCACTTCCATAAAGCAGTTTGCTCAACACACAAGCCTGATAGACCTCCATCTTGGTATTGGACTTTAGCATTACTTTCTCCCATGACCTTTTGGAGAGGTGAGCTGTTGCTGGAGGTTCCTTGCTAATATGCTTGTCCAGCTTAGCACTGATGGAGAGGCTGCTGGTTCTGGTAGAACCCGGGTAAACACAGTATTGTGAGGTGGCTACCCTCTTTGTTCCTTCTACCCATTGCACTTACCTTCTGTACTTGCCTGCTCCACCTGCTCACCTGCCTGGAACACCCACCTGCTGTTTTGCATCATGCTGCCATTCTCATGGCTGCCTGTTGGTGGCCGTAGGAACTTCAGCGTGACAACATCCTTACAATTTTATTGTATTCTAAGAAAAAACAGAAACGTTAAGAAATCTCTCCTCTCCTCCCCATTTTCATTCCAAATTACAGCCTCCTCATTCTTTTTTAACCCCCCCCCCAAACACACCCATAATGCTAGGGCATTACATTACATGCATTACAAAACATCTCATTTGCTACTATGTTTCTGCTTTGCTTGACAACATGTCATATTTTCTATCTAGGGGTTCCACCCCCACCTTAACTAATGTTTTAAAATAAAACTATACAATTAAGTTCAGTTTCTGGCAACTTAAAATTATTATCTATCAAATATATCACATTCAATTCTTCTTGCACATTCATCACGTCAGTCATCCCCAATACTTTTTAATGTTATGTTAATTTCTTTCATGCCAAGGCTAAATGCTGCTTCTTTCACAACTTGCCTCCTGTTTAGTGGCTTCCATGACACAGGGAAAAATATAAAATCTACATTGTAATTCAGGAAGGTACCTTTCCCCCTTAAAAAACAATCATTTTATTTATTTCCCCACTACTAATTACAGCACTTTTTGCTTCAAGAATGGATCATTGTTTCATTGCCTTCTGAAGGGTGTGATAGTGATTCCTGTTAAAAAGGAAGATTCAACATAGATTTTTAGAGAGATAATTAAACCCAAGGGGATTGGTCCAGTAGCATGCTCCTGTGCATACTTAATTTAATTCAATGGTATCACACAAATGTTAAACTGGAACATTTCAGCAGAGGTTTTCATATCTCATCAGTTTTGATATTTGCAGCATCGAAGCTTTGGAATGTCTGTTTTTGCTGATTGGAATGTCCAATATTATATCTTCTTGCAGAAATGGAACATAAAAACCATAAACGGCTTCATTGATACAACAGAAAACACTCTAAATCAAAGCCGATCCATGACAGAACTCATCACCCAATATTAAATAACCACAAACACCCCAAGTAAAAATTGGGCATTGACACTGAAGTTCCAATGATACAACCAGGAGCAAAAACTGGTTGAGGGGAGTCCTGCTGAAGCAGCTCTTCCCCAGGTCAGTTCAAAATAATGCTGTGCTGAAACCTGTCTCTAATTTCTTTAATTTTTCCTTGCCCATAAGAGAGGTTTCTGCTTTTCTGTCTGATTTTCAGGGTGCTTAACCATTTCTTTAGAAATCATTATTGTAAGAATTTTGCTGAGCAAGGGGCTCTAATTAACTTCTCACTGCAAAGTGGTCAAGGCACTCTGTAGTCTGCCTGGACACACAACTTTCCTGATATAATGCCTGCTTACCATAATTCTGATGGTGAGAATCAGGGCCTGCCAGGGAGCCAAGGGAGGCAGACAATTAGCTCACATGGTCTGCTGATGTCAGGATTGGCCTTCGCTGGCCGGGGGGGGGGGGGGCTGGCAGGATTGCCCAGAAAATAATTTAAAAATTTCAATGGGCCAGTCAGTGGCCTGGAGGGGTGGACCTAGCTAAAGCAGATTTTGGTCCACTTACAGACCATAAAAGCCATCTGTGTTGATAGCTGGCAGTGCAGCCAGCATAGGAATCTTAGGAGACCATAAACTGAACTTTAGTCAACAGTGTGATAAAGCAGCAAAAAGAGAGAGAAAAGGCAGCAACAACAGAAATATAGTACCCTGATCAAGAGAATAGTACCACTCTATTCTCCCTTGATCAGACCACATCTGGAGTAGTGTGTCCAGTTCTAGGTACCTCCATTTAAGAAGAATATTGACAAGCTGGAAAAGGTGCAGAGCAGGGCCACTAAGATGATCAAGGGTCTGGAAACCAAGCCTTTTGAGGAACATTCGAGGGAGCTGGGTGTGTTTAGCCTGGAAAAGAAGAGAATGAGATCTTCAACTATCTAAAGGACTGGCACATGGGTGGTGGAGCAAGCTTGTTTCCCCCTGATACTGAGGGCAAGACCTAGACCAATGTCTTCAAGTCACAAGACAGGAGATTCCACCTGAACATCAGGAAGAGTTTTCTGATGGTGAGAGCTGTTCAACAGTGGCATGGATTCCCCCAGAAGTTGGTGGACTCTCATTCTTTGGAGGTTTTAAAGCAGAGATTGGATAGCCATCTACCATGGATGCTTTATTTGAGTTTCCTGCATTGCAGGGGGTTGGAGCAAATGACCCTGCAAGTCTCTTCCAACTCTACAAATCTATAAAAACAAAAGGGACAGTGAAGGTTTGTATTGGGGAATTTTAAGTCATTATTTTGGAAGTTCTGGAGAAAGGGCCAGATGTAGGCTGGGAGTGGAGTCTTGGAGATTTAATTTTTTTTTAAAAAAAAATATCATTAATGGTTATTATATTTTAATGTTTTAATTGTATATTGTTTTAATTGTGAATGAACAACCCAGAAGACTTGTTGCTTGGGTAATCAGTTCTACATAAGTAAATAAAGAGATTTCAAACCCATCCATTGAATTTGGAAGTCAGTCCCATCTCTAAACATAAGAGTTTGTCACCAGTTATCCCATGGGCATCGGATCAGGGTTTCCAAAATAAGAGTTATGTCTGGTATTCTCCCTTGCCATGCCATTTTCTTCTTTCCAAAAATGTGAAGAGGGTAAAAGCATGAGGACTGCTGAGACTTATTTCTCATGCTGCTGTCCATGTAATGGCAGAGGCACTTGATTGATATCCCCAGCTGGACTCATTTTGAAGGACTGTCTTGGCCTTGTCAGGCAAACATCTGTCATCTGACTCGAATTCTATCCCTTTGCATTCATCACATGGTCCACATCAAGCCACTTACCACCTTTGACTCCATTTCAACATTCCATTCCTTTCCAGATCAGCAACATGAAAAGTCATGCACTGATCTAGCATATTTTGAAAACGTGCGCACGAATTTCAGCATTTATAATATGGAGCTCACCATAGTGTGGCTACTGCCTTTCCAGAGCACGCTCAAAAATGGGGCATACGAAAAACAGAAGTTCATAGCAATTTTGGTGAACCTCCTAAATAAGAGTTAGAGAACTGTGCACAGCCTCCCACCTCAGATTGGGGCTCAAATTGGGAGTGGGACAAGCCAAACCGACCCATACATGGATCACCCATCCTAGATCTGGCCTTGGAGGTGAGCTAATTTTTAATTAAGGTGTTTTTAAAAAAATAATAATAAATAGTCAGGAGAGGGTAGTGAGATATTGTATCTTGCACACAACTGAGAGCAGGAGGATTGTATAAGAAAACAAGTTTAAAATGTAGTTCACCACTTGGGTTCAACAGTGTTTAGGCAACAGTTGCAACATGTAGATCATCTTCTATGTCAGGATTGGGGAACCTGTTGCCCTCTAGATGTTATTAACCTACAGCTTCCAGGATCCTTGACCACTGACCAGGCTGGCTGGAGTTGTAGTTCAGCAATAGCCGGCAAGCCACAGGTTCCCCACCAATGCCTTATGTCTATACTATGTGAATATTGATTTTAAAATACATGGTATTCTTATTACCAAACCTGTAAACCCAACCCAGTTTCAGTGTCTACGTGTAGAAGAACCTAGTCAGTGGAATCTCAAATATATGAAGTTTCATACAGAGAAGGTCCATTTCATTCTTCTTCTTCTGAGCACGCAGCAGCCAGGATAGTTACACCAATGTTTCTGGATCAGTGCTTCTAAACTACGAGCTGGAGATATAAGCAAGCAGATTTAGGCATAAAGAGCATTTGGTTGTGTTGGAAAGAAGAGCTGATAATTGCTTCAGAAGACAATAGCGAGAAAAGCTGCTTTGGATCAGCTGGAGAGAGAAAAATGTTCAAATTCCAAGTGCAAAAACTGTGAAGTGGTAAATAGGAGTGGATTAAAATATAATGTATTAATCCTACATCAACTCTCCATTCATTTTCTCTTTTAATTGAAGCAACTCACTTCTTGGAATTGACTGCCCACTTGGACTTACTACAAAGACATTAGTGACAGTATTATACACATAGATTTGAATGGGTTAACGATAGAAAAATATTGTTTTAACAGAAAGCTACAATGGATCAAAAACATAGCCAGGAGAACCATGGCAAATGTATAAGAAAATATATAGGCAGAAGTACATACAGTACATAATGAAAATTAGATACATGACAGACAAGTTGAGGAGCGATCCAAATTCAACTAATTTAAGTAGTTTAATTAAGTGAAAACTTCTGCAATTTTGGCTGTAAATATGTATATCCTTTGCTAAACACCAGTCATAGTGTTCTGATGAAGTAGATGACAGTAGTCCTTCATCAGTAGTCTTGACAGTAGTTCATCAGTAGGTGACTTCAAGGCCGGATTACTATATGCAGGGTTCTCTTACACTTGACCCAGAAAGTCAAGTCAACCTTTTTATTCGACCATCAGTCAGAAAAAAATACAAATACATTTGTCAATACACAATTAAAACATCCAGGAAGATTTTAGAGCTTAGCCAACACTAAAAGGGCTAAACAGATAGCCCCATGTCAATACAGTCAATTATGGTCTTGCAACGCTTAAAGGCTAAAAAGAAAAAAGAAATTTGGTCACCAAGAAAGGTATAGCTCTAGTGACATTATTCAGCAAGTGTAAAGCCTGGTTTTCTCCGGGTAGGAAGCTAAGTTGACATAGGAGTGGGTCTATAAAATTTTGTCTAAGCTCTGCATAAGAAGGGCAAGTCAAGAGAATGTGTTCGGTGGACTCAACCACACCGATAACCACACTTGACCCAGAAGATGTGGTTAGTCTGGGCACCTCCCAACATCAACAGAGTGTTATCCATCAGCAAGAGCTGAGTGGAATGAGGAGCTGATCCTTGTCCTTCTGCCATGCCAACCATGCTTCCCTCTGTAGTCAGTAATGATTTGGCCTGATTTCACCCAATGTCTCTGCCCTGCCTCCCGCAGGGCCACAGATTCTGCCTGCCTGGGCAATGATTATTGAAATCAAACAGGCAGAGGGCCTTTTTGGTAGTGGCGCCCACCTGTGAAACACCCTCCCATCAGATGTCAAGGAATTAAACAACTACAGTGGTACCTTGGGTTACATATGCTTCAGGTTACATATGCTTCAGGTTACACACTCCACTAAGCCAGAAATAGTGCTTCGGGTTAAGAACTTTGCTTCAGGATATGAACAGAAATCGAGCTCTGGTACTGTGGCGGCAGCAGGAGGCACCATTAGCTAAAGTGGTGCTTCAGGTTAAGAACAGTTTCAGGTAAGTATGGACCTCCGGAATGAATTAAGTACTTAACCCGAGGTACCACTGTATCTGACTTTTAGAAGGCATGTGAAGGCATTAATTTTTAAAAAAATAATAAGGAGAAATGATGCTTTATTGTGTTTTTAATATTCTGTTGGGAGCTGCCCAGAGTGGCTGGGGCAACCCAGTCAGATGGGTGGCATATCATCATCATCATCATCATCATCACCATCATCATCCTGTTATACTGTATGTTGCAACTGTTAGAGTGAATTATGTACAAAATAATTGAAACTGAAAGCCACTTTTAACATGGTTTAATTTGTTTAAAATATACCGTATTTCCCCATGTATAAGACTAGGTTCCCCCCTAAAAATAATGTCCAAAATTTGGGGGCATCTTATGCACAGATAGATCTTCCCCCATTTTCTTAAATCGGAGTCCCCCCCAAATGGGGGCATCTTATAGACGGAAAAATACGGTATATTTTTATTAAAGATAAAGAAGAGGAGAAGAGGAGGTTAAGGGGTGATATGATAGCCATGTTCAAATATATAAAAGGATGTCACATAGAGGAGGGAGAAAGGTTGTTTTCTGCTGCTCCAGAGAAGCGGACACGGAGCAATGGTTCCAAACTACAAGAAAAAAGATTCCACCTAAACATTAGGAAGAACTTCCTGACAGTAAGAGCTGTTCGACAGTGGAATTTGCTGCCAAGGAGTGTGGTGGAGTCTCCTTCTTTGGAGGTCTTTAAGCAGAGGCTTGACAACCATATGTCAGGAGTGCTCTGATGGTGTTTCCTGCTTGGCAGGGGGTTGGACTCGATGGCCCTTGTGGTCTCTTCCAACTCTATGATTCTATGATTCTATGATTTCTTAATTTAGAAAAATATGTGCGTTGTCTCATTTTTCAAGTTGTGTATTTTACAGATCAGTTTTCTACAGAGGGAGGGGGAATGCTGAGTGGGGTTGGGTGGCAATGCTTCTATACTTCTACTTAGTGTATGTGTGGGGTTTTCCTTCAGTGTGCATTCTCTTTATTATTCACTTGTAGTATTCCTACAGAGAGGTTGGGGTTGGCCTAGGGTGTGGTTGGTTGTCTTTGGCTGGCTATAGTGAGTTTTGTTTGTGTGTGTGTGTGTGTTTGGATCAGGTTAGCCAGATTGATTTTTATGCTGTCAGCGGGTTCTTGTTGTTGTCTTGTTGGGCTGTGTATGTGATAAATGGGAACCATACTGGGGTGAAGGTGTCTTCTTCTATTTGTCCCCATGTCAGTTGCAGTTTGTTGGTTAGTTTTTCTAATAAAGCTGTTTCCCATACTATTTGATACTATTGGTCTATGCTTACTCCTGACAGGTCTCTCCACTGTCTGGCTATGACATTTCTGGCTGCTGAGAGTAGGTGGGTTAAGAGCTCTTTGTGATGTGAGTGGGTATTATTATCGTGGAAGATGTTTAGTAGGGCCACTTCTGGAGTGACTTCTAATACTTGCTTGAGCATGGTTTAATTAGGAAATGGTAGCAGGCATATAGGGACGTGGGTGGAGCTGTGAGTTAAACCACAGAGCCTAGGACTTGCCAATCAGAAGGTCGGCAGTTCGAATCCCCGCGATGGGGTGAGCTCCCATTGCTTGGTCCCTGCTCCTGCCAACCTAGCAGTTCGAAAGCACGTCAAAGTGCAAGTAGATAAATAGGTCAACGGCATTTCCGTGCGCTGCTCTGGTTCACCAGAAGCAGCTTAGTCATGCTGGCCACATGACCCGGAAGCTGTACGCCAGCTCCCTCGGCCAATAAAGCAAGATGAGCACTGCAACCCCAGAGTTGGCCATGACTGGACCGAATGGTCGGGGTCCCTTTACCTTTACCTTTAGCAGGCATATAAATAAGAGTGAGATGTTCCCACTGAAGGTTAGCAGCCCTTGATGCAGACCAACATTGCTGTTGGTTGTATGAATTTATTATTATATGAACTGCCCTGAGACCTCTAGGTGTAGGGCGGTGTATAAATTCAATAAATAAAATAAATAAATATTCTGTTGTTCTTGTTTAGTTCAATATGGCTTTTCTTTTCCTTTATGACTGCAAGTTTTCACAGTGTTTCCTATTTATAAATACAAGATCCCGTGCTGTGTACACTCTTGTTACATTTCAGGAATATAAAGTCTACGGTTTACTATTAAGATGCAATACTATCCACCTGTAATGTAAATCCATAGATATTTGAGTGACCAAAACAATATTTATACCCCATTTTACTACTTTGCACAAAAAGGCACAGCACTCAGCAGCGAAGTTATGTGTTTGTTTTGTACTTTAGAAGAAATGATAGAAGTCACCGGCTAAGTAAAGTCTGCCTGTTTTAATGCATTCTCTAAAAGGTTCAGTGAGCAGAATTTTCAAGGAGCAAACAATTTAAGAAAACACTGGATTTTTAGTCCAATAATTGCAAATCCTCTTCTTTGTGGCATCCTGAAAGGGATTTACTTCTCATAAGATAATAAACCTAAGAATTTTCCAATTAAGTTTCAACAATATGCTTTAATTAGATAAAATAATGTAAGGTATTGATGTAAGCATAATCTATATGCACATTAAAAGTTGTTTTATTTTTTTTCCTCCTTCAGTCTTGCCAATTTACATATCTTCTCATAGTACAATAAATATTTTAAATGGAGCAGAAAGACACAAACGTAATTAAACGTACAGTTGCATCATCACCTTATAAATATTTTATAGGTTTTTACATAAAAATTATATGAGCCTGCATACAGTGAATTTGATGGGTATTAAGAGCATCTGTTGAATACTTGATAAAGAATAAATTCAATTTAGTTCAACCATAATTTACATAGCATCATGCAAATCTTGGAATAGCAGCTCTATGCTTGCATACTCCATTGTTTCTTATACCACAAGGAAATACATCTGACAGTTTAATCTCCCTTTGTGAATTATTTCAGAAGTCATAACACAGGGAGATGGCAGTTTTTGTTTTGCCAAGGGAAAAAGTTTGCATCAATAAGAAGTTATTGCTATATAATTAAGGGTAATGTGTTTATACGTGGACAACAGCCAACTATAAACCGTATGTAGCTCATTGACAAATTCAGTAACATAAAAAAATGAATAAAATGACATTTCAAATTAACATGAAATATTGAATAACGTTAAGGAGATCCAAATCTAAATCTACTCTTATTGAAAAATGGAGAAAGGAAGGTATTGACAGTTTTGTTTTAAATTTTATTTAAAATTGGTACTAGAAAACATCGTATTAACGATGCAGCCTTAGAGCAGGCATAGGCAAACTCCTGCCCTCCAGATGTTTGGGACTACAATTCCCACCATCCCTGACCACTGGTACTGTTAGCTAGGGATGATGGGAGTTGTAGTCCCAAACATCTGGAGGGCCAGAGTTTGCCTATGCCTGCCTTAGAGGCAATCCTAGGCATATAAGCTCAGACATTAAACCCCACTGAATTCAATAGGACCTTTTCTCAAATAAGTGTTTATAGCAGGTGTGAGGAATTTTTGGTCCTCCAGATGTTGCTGAACCACAACTCCCATCAGCCCCAGCAAGCATGGCCAATGGACAAGAATGATGGGAACTATTGTTCACCAATTTCCACAGGGCCAAAACTTCCCTGGTATATAGGATTGCAGCTTGCTTTTAGAAATGGGTACAGTGGTACCTCAGGTTACATACGCTTCAGGTTACAGACTCCACTAACCCAGAAATAGTGCTTCAGGTTAAGAACTTTGCTTCAGGATGCGAACAGAAATCGTGCTCTGGCGGCGCGGCAGCAGCGGGAGGCCTCATTAGCTAAAGTGGTGCTTCAGGTTAAGAACAGTTTCAGGTTAAGTATGGACCTCCGGAACAAATTAAGTACTTAACCTGAGGTACCACTGTAATGGATTTAAGGCAAAGTAAATTTTCTATGCTCCTTAGAAGAAAACAAAATCAATCTCTTGTATCTCTTATTGAAGTTTTCTCCCCTAAAATTTTCCTAAATTTTCTATTCTGTCTGCAGCATATCATGTTCACCTGCTAACAGGAGAACTCCTGTTCAGAGTCCCAGCCAGCCAGCCATGACCTCCTTCAGGATACCATAAGCCAGAGGTGGCCAACTTTTTGGACCCATGAGCACATCTGCAAACCGCAGAAACTATTACAGGTTCCACATACACACAACAATGTATTTTATTGACTACAACCAAATCTCTCTCTTCTTCTCTAGCCTAATTTAAGTAGGGGAAGGGACCTTCTGGACACAGGGAAGGAAGGCCTCAGGATGTGAGCAAGCCCTATCACAAACTGTTAGAGGTTCACACAGGGCGTTTTCACCACCTATTCCAGTTATCTTTCCCACCTGTCACTTAACATTTTGTAGCTACTGAGCATGCTCAGTCATCACTGGGCTGTTTTTCAGGAAGTTGCGCCTTTGAGATTTTTAAAAAAAGTGTTTTGTTTTGCTTTTGCACTTCTGCAAACATTGGGTTTTTTAGTATGCTCATACCTCCCTCTTGCTTTTCACGACCTGAGTTTGTAATGAGACTGAATGATTCTCAATTTGGGTGTGGTTTATATAGAAGTAATTATATCTATTTTAATATTGCACAAATCAATAGTTACATGGTTTGTCACAGACTGAAGAGGCAAGTTTTTATCGGGTGTTCAGCTACAGTAGCAAAAGGATCCAGGCAGCTGTCAGGAGATTAAACATCCTAGAATCCTAGAATCCTAGAATCATAGAATCATAGAGTTGGAAGAGACCACAAGGGCCATCGAGTCCAACCCCCTGCCAAGCAGGAAACATCATCAGAGCACTCCTGACATATGGTTGTCAAGCCTCTGCTTAAAGACCTCCAAAGAAGGAGACTCCACCACACTCCTTGGCAGCAAATTCCACTGTCGAACAGCTCTTACTGTCAGGAAGTTCTTCCTAATGTTTAGGTGGAATCTTTTTTCTTGTAGTTTGGAGCCATTGCTCCGTGTCCACTTCTCTGGAGCAGCAGAAAACAACCTTTCTCCCTCCTCTATGTGACATCCTTTTATATATTTGAACATGGCTATCATATCACCCCTTAACCTCCTCTTCTCCAGGCTAAACATGCCCAGCTCCCTTAGCCGTTCCTCATAAGGCATCGTTTCCAGGCCTTTGACCATTTGGGTTGCCCTCCTCTGGACACGTTCCAGTTTGTCAGTGTCCTTCTTGAACTGTGGTGCCCAGATCTGGACACAGTACTCCAGGTGAGGTCTGACCAGAGCAGAATATTGTTACATACTGTATCCTATGGATGGAGATGGGAATTCCCCTTCGTCTGTCCCAAGCCACTCCTTTTGCCTGACACTCTTCTTGTATATATCATCTCAACCGTCATTTATTTTTGATGCTCCCATGCTAAGGAAACATTGTTGTTGCATACTTGAAAACAAAGACTCTTGTCAGACTTGCACATTTTTTATTTTTTTAAAAAAAATCCGCTATGAAAATATGCTGTTGTGAAATTTGTGTTACTGTCTTGTCATCCAGTCTGACAACTGAAATAGTGGAATAATTACTTGATAGCTTAGCCTGCTGCAGCAAAAAACAACGACAACAGAGCCTTGTAGTGCTTTAAAGACAAACACATTTATTACTGCAGTAATTAATTATTCTAATTCAGTCTGGAGCTTTCCGTTGAATAACGTTAGAGATACTAAAAATAAAAACATGTGCCTGCTTGAATGCTCAGCCATCTATCTGCCCTTCCACTGGTGCCTATTTTCAACCCTTATCTGAAGTTTCTTTTTGCTATCTAATTGGGATCATTGGCATACAAAGATCATAGCACAGCCATAGATACAGTCTTCCAAGCTCCTATTTCACCAATATGTAGTGCTTAATTACGACATTTGTATGGTATGGGGGGAAAACACCACTCAGAGTATAATTTCACTATCTCAGCACGTCACAGGGGAATGATGATTGTGTATTCTTACTTATAATAAAGACAAGTGTGCTAAGAACCTAGGAAGGGCCCTATAATATCAATGTATCTTCTTGTGCTTTTTTATTTTATTTTATTTTAGTGCTTTGTTTGGTTTGGTTTGCTTTGCTTTGCTTTGTCTCTATACAAGACTCATCTGTGGAGTGTGGAAATTACTATGCTATAAAAACCCAACTGGGGGGGGGGGGATACAAGCATCTTATGTATGTTTATGCAGAACGAAGTCCTGCTATCCTCAGTGAAGATTGCTCCTAGGCATTACAGACCAAGACATTGGCTATATATACTCGATATGCCCAGTTCCATGTTCATGCAACTTCTTAGGTTTAGAGGAGGGAACTTCTTTCACCCTGAGCTCCACATTCCAATGTAGGAAAGCTCTTGGGGGGCACATTCCTGTAGGGCAGGCATATGCAAACTCAGCTCTCCAGCTGTTTTGAGACTACAATTCCCATCATCCCTGACCACTGGTCCTGTTAGCTAGGGATGCTGGGAGTTGTAGTCCCTAAACATCTGGAGGGCCGAATTTGCCTATGCCTGCAGTAGGGAGTAGGGCCAGAGTAAAGCCAAGAGTGTTGTTGTTGTTTGGTCGTTTAGTCTGATTCTTTGTGACCCCATGGACCAGAGCACGCCAGGCATTTCTGTCTTCCACTGCCTCCCGCAGTTTAGTCAAACTCATGCTGGTAGCTGCGAGAACACTGTCCAACCATCTCGTCCTCTGTTGTCCCCTTCTCCTTGTGCCCTCCATCTTTCCCAACATCAGGGTCTTTTCCAGGGAGTCTTCTCTTCTCATGAGGTGGCCAAGTATTGGAGTCTCAGCTTCAGGATCTGTCCTTCCAGTGAGCACTCAGGGCTGATTTCCTTCAAAATGGATAGGTTTGAGTAGGTAGCCAAGAGTAGGTAGGGCTAAAAATGTGAGTCTTACCCTTGTGTCAAGGACACTCGCCAGTCAGTGCACTGGTCAACCCTCCAGACATACAGTCAAGCACATATAACACAGCAATCCAGAAAGACAGGATTGTTCACTTTCCTTCAGTTTAGCACAATTTTCATCCTCCCCCATCAAAAAAATGCTCCCAGGTGATGAGTTACAGGGAAGAAGAAAATTCTACCTTTCTCAGTTATACATTGAAGCTTCTGAATCTCGACTTTCTTTGTTGTTACTGTGCTTGGGTTTTTAAATTTAATTTAATATTTCTGCCTGAGTTCCCTTCATAGAATTTGTTGGGGTTCCTCCTCCCCCCGCCTGCGCCCCAACACAGGCAAAACATTTCCTTCATTAATTGGTCCACCCAGCATTTTACTCCCAAAGCAGCTTCTTAACATTTAGTTTAATAATAATAACGACAACGACAACGACAACAACAACAACAACAACAACAACAACAACAACAACAACAACAATAACAATAACAATTTATTTATACCCCGCCCATCTGGCTGGGTTTCCCCAGCCACTCTGGGCGGCTTCCAACAAAATATTAAAATACAGTGGTCTGTTAAACATTAAAAGCTTCCCTAAACAGGGCTGCCTTCAGATGTCTTCTAAAAGTCTGGTAGTTGTTCTTCTCTTTGACATCTGATGGGAGGGCGTTCCACAGGGCAGGTGCCTCTAGTGAGAAGGCCCTCTGCCTGGTTCCCTGTACCTTGGCTTCTTTAAATTTAGTTGTGCTTGAAGGGAGTAGGAAGGAGATAAAACTCTCCCCCCCCCCCGACTGTGCTGGAAAGAGCACTATGGCTACACTTTCTCCTCCCCTGACCCCCCCCCCTTTCTGTGTGCAACAGCATTGAAAAAGCAATGAGAACCACAATACACAATAGTAGGAAGCAGAATGCAGCTAGTAGAAAAGACAGCCAGGTAAGGGGGCACAGAAAAAGTTTGGGGCAGGCTGGATTCAAAGAACTGAATCTGGCCCATGGGCTAAAGATTTTCTACCACTAGCTTAGCGTTTAGACCCAGAAGGTAGCTTCTAGGATGGAAGGATGTCTAGATCCCAGCCCTCTCTGTTTCTCATTTTTCAAATCAGTTCTCCACATTTTGCAGCAATTTGTGAACTCTTTTAGAAAAATCTTCATGAAAATTCGCCAGCATTTTAATGTGATTTTCTCCTAATAAACACATGTTTGTATGCAGCTTTTGCTGATGTTCACAAGCAGTTTCTCCAGATGCAATGCACTTTGGTGTGTTATTTTCACGAACATATTCATTTTTATGCATTTTTTCTCCTACTATTGTGTATTTTTTAAAACCTTGGTTGGTTGGCGAACTACATCGCAAAATTCGGAAACATACAAATTTTGAAGTGTGGCTATGCTTCGGATCTCACATTGATTCAGAGTGTGCAGATTTGAAAGAATTGACTTCAAATGTTTTAAGCAAAAAAATAAAATAAAAATCAACCCATTGTATTTAGCTTTACCATTAGAAGTGAGAATGGCGGGACATCAAAGTATTATTACATATTAGCTTCACAGCCACATCCTACTGGAGAGCAGGTGTTTTCAAAGCTTTCTATCTTGCAGAGTTCTTTCCAAGTCAACATGTCTGCCCAAGAACCCGTGCACGTCTTCTGCAGAACCCCTGTTGGCGGCAGATAATTTTGAGCCAAAATCTAATGTGCGCTACATAGTCATATCATCGAGAGCAGCAGACAGCTTTGCCATTTATTCCAACTGGATGAGTTCCAAGCATGCCCAGGATATCTCTAAATCCTTGTACTTACTCTACCACATCATTTTATTGAGATGATAATATGAATGTGTATCTCCTGGACCTCTAGCAATTCATGTCCATGTTGAAAAAGCAAATTATTCTTATTCTTATTCAGTGCCACTGATGTCATTCCAGCTAGTCCACTGTAAGTAGTCTGATGTATGTACACCGTGGTGTGGATGTAGTTGTTGTTGTTTAGCTCTTCTGGATTTGAGGACTAAATTGAAGGCTATAATGTCAGACTCACAGTACCAGACTTATATTTGTTGCGTGCAAAGTAGTCTAGTCCCTAAGAAGTGACTGAAAATGCCTTGACAGAACAGAGCATAGAATCATCCCCCCACCCCACCATTCCAACATTATAAACCTTTTTTTTTTTTTTTTTTACCACTCCATTCAGTGGAATTTCTGAAGTCTGTTATCTCATCCCTCTTTTCTGCATTCAGCATTAATTGTCTGTCTTGAAAACATTTGAAACATTTCCCAGTTTCTTGTCATGCATGTCTTGGTCTCTTCCAAAAATGATAATGTCATCATAAATATTCAAAAGCTCTACACAACATTGCATGACTTGTTAATTAAACCTTGATATTTCTCAGGTGTTGGGGAAATTCCAAGCGTTAATCTTTCATAGCAATTTGGACTGAATCTGAACCTACTATGTTGCATTGATGGAAGTGCTCCTCAGCCATGTCTTTAGCTAATTCCTTTATTAAAAAATATCACCATTATACACTATTGGGGGTTAATTACTATGTCACTTCCTTTTTGTCCTTCACAATGGCATTTTAAAAAATAAAATAAATACATAAATAAATAAAAATAAATTAGTGAACTGATCTCTCTACCTGATTATCTCTACTCATCAGTCCTGCATTTAACACCTACCCTTGGGAGATAGGTCATGATTAGAAGCTTTCAACAGTTAAGAAGCTTGACATTCCTCCATTTAAAAACTGAGCAGGGGGTATTCTATCTTTATTATCACAGCATGTTTGGGTAGGCTAATATAACTGCGAGGGATGCTAGGGAAAGCCCAAAATCAAGATCAAAAGTTGATTGCTTCTGAAACATTCTGACTACTTTTTGGATTACAAAATAAAAATAGGGGAGGGGGATTCTGGGGAATGGGCTAACTTGATGAAAGAAAATAAAGATTTTTACCGTTTGGAATTCCCTGGAGACCCTTTCCTCAATGAGAGAGGGAAGAAACTATGAAAGAAACCAACAAGGGACAGGGAAGGGCGCAAGTATAAACAGGAACAAGAAAATCTGCAGAGGGGGCGTAGAAGAGACCTGAGAGCCTCGGACATTAGAACACCAGACTGATGGATAGGTTGTAATGGTTAGAATGGGCTGACATAACCCGAAATCAGGAAGAATGGATTTAATTAGATGAGAATTTCTTTTTATATATTTTCTTTTTGGAATTAGTGTGATACTAATGAAATATCAGAATATGTTGGAAAGGAATTAATTGGCTTTTGTAGAAAGGTTTGAAGGAGATATGTATAAATATGGTTTAAATTTTGAAATTTTATGGTTCTTAAGGTATGACAAGGTAAAAGAAATCAACGGTAAATAGAATAACAGAATATAGTAAAAGTTGGAAAGGATACGTTGAGTTAATGGGGGAAAAAAGAGAGAGAGATTGTTAAGACAAACTATCTAAATAAAAATTGCGAAGTATGGGAAGAATTTGCTGACATAATGAATTAAGATAGAATACAAAAAGGGAGGTGTGAGGAGGTCCAAGAAATAAGTAAATGAAAGGATGTAACTGGGATTTGTATTTTTTTTTCTTTTTTGTGTTGTTGTTCTTTTTTCTGTTTTTTGTTGTTCTGTGGTTGTATTTTTGTTTTTTCTTGTATTTTTTCCTTTTGAAATTTTGAATAAATATCATTTAAAAAAATAAATAAAAAATGAAACATTCTGACTTCATGTGGGATGAAGCAGGACTTATCCAAAGCACCTAAAAGCGAATTGAACATCTCCCAATGCCTCACGTCCACCTCAGAGTTCCAGTGAATGCAGACGGTGTCAGACCGTCACACAGTTTGTCTGTTAAAAATGGCTAAGTTTATCCTCCCAGTTGTCTCTCTCTAAAGAAAAAAGGAGGGGGCGGTGAGGAGTTGCCAGCAAAAAGAGAGTTGTGTAGTTTTGCAACTGACCGGTCTAACTTCAATCTAAGTTTTCCAAAATGCATTCAAAATCTTTGCATCAAAATTCATTAGTGGTATTGGTCTATAATTTGCACATTTAGTAGGGTCTTTGTTAGGTTTTGGTATAATTATTCCTTCTTGACAGTATTCATTATCCTTATTATATCCGTCAATTTGGCCAGTTCCAAATATTCACATAATTTACATAACCATTCCTCTTTGGTCAGTACCTGGTTACCCTTCTAGTACTTAGCCACCAGAATTCTCATCGCTGATGTTGCGTACAGAATTTTTTTAGTTTTTTCTTTTGGAATATCACTGCTCAATATTCCCAAGAGATATGTTTCTGGCCTTTAACTATGTGAAGTTCTTAGTAACATTTTTTATTTCTTCATGGATCATGTCCCAGAACTTTCTGATCTCTGGACATGTCCACCCAAGCCAGCTTTAAGGTTCTGTTACTTACATATAAAGTCCTAAACAACTTTGGTCCTGTATTTACATGGAAGACGGACTTCCCCTTTATTGCCCAATAAGGGCATTAAGCTCAACAGATTGGTTAGCCTTTCCATGGCCTGGTGATTATTGGCTTGTAGTGATAGGCTTTTTCCTGGTGGCATGAATTATGGAATGCAATCCCTGCTGAAATACCAGAGGCCATATCTGTATTGGCATGCCAACGACTTTTGAAGATACACCTGTTTAGATAGGCGTTTCCTTGCTCCCTCAACCTGAATCTCATCTTTTAATTACTATTTTAATGGATTTGTTCTGTTGTGTATTTAAATTATGGATGCTTATATTTTAATGTTTTAATGGGGTTGGTTCATTGTGTATTTTAATTATAGATGTTTATATTTCAATGTCTGCCTAATGGGGTCTTATACACTCTAAACAGTTCTGAAGCTTATTTTGGCCTAAGGGATAGGAGAAATAAAATAATAATAATGTGTCTCAAGAGAATGCACATTACCCCAAGAGAATATAGCCCTCGGCAGAAGAAAGGCTGTCCAGTCCATCACTGGAGTAGAGGAACTAACTTGATCTATATAACACAATGATCTCTGATATATAAACTTGCATTATTCTTCTGAAGATTTTTGTGAGTTATAAATGTGTGTTTTGTGGCACTGGGCCAAGAGTATATGGTTATGTAATGCTTCCTAGCATCATTTGGCAGTAGAAAAATAGGGCAATCTGCTATATGTAGGTAGCAGCAAAAATGGTTATTTATAACATGCCCAGGGCATGTTATGATGTGTGAGGAAGTCAGGAGCCCCGAGAAGAAGCAATGCCGGCGTAAATAATACTCTCAGCCATCCACATTTTATCTACATGCCTTTGCCAGGCAGAAATAGAGTGTAATTTAGCGAGAATGACAGTCATATAAAATTGCTGTTGGTTTTATATGTGAGAAATCTCAGCTTTGCAGAATTATTCTTATTCTTGCTGCTGCTGCTGCTGCTGTTGTTACACCTTCCACATTGGTTTCAAGGTGATTCACACAAAAATAGCTTTAAACAGCTTTAAAAACATTGCAAAAAAGACAACTAAATATGCTTTTTAAAACAATAGAGAATAAACCAGGCATCCCCAACCTTCGGCTCTCCAGATCTTTTGGACTACAATCCCCATCATCCCTGAGCACTGGTCCTGTTAGCTAGGGATCATGGGAGTTGTAGGCCAAAACATCTGGAGGGCTGCAGGTTGGGGGTGCCTGGAATAAACAGTTATGACAGAAATCTTTTTGCCAGGTGGAAAAGTTTGTTGAAAGAAAAATGTCTTCAATTGGAAGCTACAAATAGTAAGTGCCTGATGAATATCCACAAGGAAGCTGTTTCTCTGCTCCAAATCACTGTGGAGCGGGCTTCTGATATCCTAGGGACTTCAAGGAGAAACTCTCATGCAGAGTGCATGCTCTTATAAAGACAATGAAAGAATTTATATATGGTCAAGTGGGGATTAAGAAAACTGAAACACCAGGGGACTCTTGGATGTCACTGCAGTCAAATGGACCTTCATAACACAGCATTGTTCTCCTGCCTAAATTAGGGATGTGGAAACTGTGGTCCTCCAATTCCCATAAGCTCCACCCAGAACAGCCAATGGCTCCCAATAGTTCCGTTGCTGGAACAAGGTGTGCTCCCACAAACCCATGGGTGCCTCAAGGAGGGTAAAGGAGAAACTACTTCCTTCTCCCGGTGCTGCTCTTTAAAGCAGCCCCGTGCTACTCCTTTAAGCCAGGCATAGGCAAACTCGGCCCTCCAGATGTTTTGGGACTACAACTCCCATGATCCCTAGCTAACAGGACCAGCGGTCAGGGATGATGGGAGTTGTAGTCCCAAAACATCTGGAGGGCCAAGTTTGCCTATGCCTGCTTTGAACCTTCACTTTTCAGAGGTTTGAAAGAACTGTGCACGGCTCCTTGCAAAGGGCCTAGAAAGAGCCCTGCATTGCTCTGTGAACCCCCAAAACCAGAGGTTCAAAGAACAGCATAAGGCTGTTTCAAAGCCTTTCTAAACAGCTCCACGCTGCCCTATTAAACCTCCAGGTTTCAAAGAGCAGCATGGGGTTACTAGAAAAAGGCGTTCAGACTCACACTGAACTCTGACGTACCAACCATCAGGGCTTCAAAATGCAGCATCACCATGATGCCGGATGACTGACAGCAGGTGGCCACGCCCCCGGGCATCCCGATTGGTCAGCCGGGGGCGTGACATGGCCAGGAGTCCCAATGATGCAGGTGGCATCCCTCTGCCCACAGCTGGGTCACCAGGAGGCCCAGATGCCCTCCCGCAATGCCACCCTCAAGGGAAGAGGCGCGAACCTGTCAAAATTGGCCTCTTGTGGGAGAAGAGGTAATTGCCTGGCATCCTGGCCAGAAAACCCTTGCCTTTTCCCAAAGCTATAGAGCTGTATCCCAGAATGATGAGAAAACTGCCTTCATTTTTATATGCTCATATGCACTGAACCCGTGCTCATATGCACGGGACGTGGGTGGCGCTGTGGGTTAAAACACAGAGCCTAGGACTTGTCGATCAGAAGGTCGACGGTTCAAATCCTTGCAACGGGGTGAGCTCCCATTGCTCGGTCCCTTCTCCTGCCAACCTAGCAGTTTGAAGCCCGTCAAAGTGCAAGTAGATAAATAGGTACCGCTCCAGCGGGAAGGTAAACGGCGTTTCCATGCGCTGCTCTGGTTCACCAGAAGCAGCTTAATCATGCTGGCCACATGACCTGGAAGCTGTACACCGGCTCCCTCGGCCAATAAAGTGAGATGAGCGCCGCAACCCCAGAGTCGGCCACGACTGGACCTAATGGTCAGGGGTCCCTTTACCTTTACCTATGCACTGAACCATATTTATCCATATTTAGCTCAGTCTCATAATCTCAGGATTGTGGATTCAAGCCCCATGAGTTGGACTATATGATCATCCTGTTCCCTTCCAGCTCTTCAACTCTATGATTCTCTCCAGGATCCCTTATGATGATGTCACTTGTGGTGGCTGCACCTCTTTTATCTGCTTATGTGTATAATGTTTTTTATATTTGTTATGTCCACGTGACTGTGTGTGTTTTGTTTTGTTATGCTTGAGTACAGTCGGCATCGCTATACCAAAAAACACCTCAAACATTCCTCATTTTCTGACCTTTTACATGAATTCCAATCATGAATTCCAAAGCTTTGCCCCTTAAATCTTTGTCACTCAAATTGCCAAACATTTGCTCTGACAAAGATCCACATTTTATTCTTTACAAAAAGCAAGCTAATAAACTCAATGGCATTTCCCCCCTGATTCCAAAACAAAAAAGGAATTGGTTTTAAATATAAGCACCCACAGCAAATTTAGGATATGGCATCTTTCCAGATTACAGTGGTGCTTGGGTTAAGAACTTAATTCGTTCTGGAGGTCCGTTCTTAACCTGAAACTGTTCTTAACCCGAGGTACCACTTTAGCTAATGGGGCCTCCCGCTGCTGCTGCGCTGCCACTGTGCAATTTCTTTTCTCATCTTGAAGCAAAGTTCTTAACCTGAGGTAGTATTTCTGGGTTAGCGGAGTCTGTAACCTGAAGTGTCTGTAACCTGAAGCATCTGTAACCCGAGGTACCACTGTACTGACACAACTGAGATTACAGGCTGCGTGGGAGTTCTGTTCCCGACCCCCACGTGTCAACGAATCCTTATTCTTCTTCTTTCCATGATGGTCAAGTAATCCACTCACACAAAACAAATAATTCTGCTTTCTGAGCCTATCGCTTTCCATTTCAAAGAGCAAGATGCTTAATTCAGAGCAATATTATATTTTCCATTTCTTAAGGATCTTTTTTTTTTTTTTTTTTGCTGTGCATCATTTTAGCATCCTAATGACAGACTTCTTGGAATGCTCTGCTTTTTGATTATCCATCACTAATGCATAAATAGTTCTAATTAAAGATCAGTCACTGTAAAATAAGCATAAATCTTTATCATTTAAGGATTAAACTGTCTCGAAATTGATCTTGTTTAGTATATTCAGAAGCATTATGCCAGCTTGCATCGACATACAGATGCCGTCTTCACTATTTGAGGAATTTAAGCCATCTGTTGAGGTTTTGGTTGTTTAGGAAAATGGCAAAATATGGAAGTATCATTACAGGTATCCTGAGTTTGGAAACCAAGTTTTATTTAAGGAGAAATGGCTATTTGGTATGAAAGCATCTATTACTTTTATTAACAATTATGCCAGGTTACATTAGTTTTCTCCATTTAGTACCATGTGCAAAATATTCTTTATTCATAATACAATTTTTACAATCCTTATTGTATTCATTCTTACAGCAACACCCAGATATGTCATTATTATATCTGGTATACTGGGAGCAGAATCTGACCGCATTAACATGTCAGAGAGAAATTTATACAGTGCATTCATATAATGTACTACTTTTTTTTAAAAAAAAAACACATAATTTTTTATTAAAGATTTTTTGGTTTACAAAAGTAATGTTGTTTTTTCAAGTTACATGCTCTACAGATCAGTTTCATTTGTGAACTAAAGTAACTGGTTAGGCATTGGAATATGGTTGTGTGTTGGAGGGAAGGGTGTGGCCATCACCTACCCCTCCATTTTATGGGTATTCCGGTAAAGGAATCCGGCGGTCGTGGATCCTGTCCGACGCCCTTGCTGGTGGCTAGGGCCATGGTACAGCCCCCGTTTACATCAGGGGGAGCTTTCAGTTGTATTTGCATCAACAGGCTCCTCCCACAGGTGGTTAACCGTTGATAGACTCACCCCTCCCTGAGGAGGTGGAGTCACGCTCTGTTGTTTTATCCAATGCCTAAGCCAATACCTCTCACATGCTGTAATCAATAAAGTTGTGGCCTTTTTTAGCCCATTAACCTAATATACCGTGTCCATGTGTCTTTCTTATCCTCAAGCGGGTGGCGGATCCTCGAATCACAAGCAGCGCTAAAAACAAATTGCTCTGGAACATATTTTGGGGATAAGTGAAATTAGGATAATACTTTCCAAACTGAACTCAATTTCCAGTAAGTATAATTAGGATCACAACTGGGTAGTCCAAGCTTATCTATCTGCTGTGGTGGCCTCATCTTAATCCTGGAAAGCAGAGCAGAGCAAGAAGAAAAAGCAACACAGCCGAAGTGAATCAACTTTATTCTGATTGGCCAAATCACTTAGCTACTATGTCGCATTGTTGACAATTGTATCACCTTCATATTCCTACCTGTGTTCCAAGTGTGCTGTTGAATATCAGTAGTGAGCTGTGGTTTTCAATGGCTACTTCAGGAGCACCAGAAATGCCCAAGGCCTGGTGCTGTTTCCACAGTCATGCCAAGTGCTGGCAGAAAGCTACATGTGTTGTAATATGTCAATGTCAGGGGTCTTGTATTGAAACCTGCGCATTACTTTGCTAGTGCATCAGTGCATAGAATTTGGTCATTAGTCTTCACAAATGCAATTTGCTCTCAAACCTTTACTCCATCTCATTTGGGTATGAGGGTATATATTTAACTGCTCTTTCACGTTCTCAATCATTCATTGTAGGAAAAGTAAATTTTATTAAACCACTACAGGGGGAAAGCAACCGAGCATTTCAAGCAAGCTGGCTGCCATTTTTAATACCACCCTTGAGATGTTAGCACTTTATTTAGTATTTGCCTTTATTTTCCATTCATGTAGAAGCTAATAATAAATGTCTGCTAACCTTCTCTCAGCCGCAAATGAATCACTTTTTAAAAGAGACATCTCAGGAAAACAACAACACAAACATGAATTCCAAGTTTAGAGATCACAGAGCTATAGCTCAACTTCAGTAACAAAAATGTATTATTCATTATCTTGTATCTGTTCCCCTAATAAGCTCCCCTGGTAAAATTTGGGTGAACCCTGCTGAATTCTGCAAAAAATCATTACCTTGTTCATTGGAAATATAATATCCCAGGAGGAAAGTGTACATTTTACTAGTCAAGAAGAGAAATGACAGAGTTCGTTGGTGTAAGAAATCTATCTTTCACTGCTTTTCATTTGGTGCCCAATATCATTGGAATTTACACAGTACTTTAATCTTCTGTATATTTTACCAACCTGTACATTTTTACAACACTCAAGAAAGGTAGCAGAAGTATTATCTTGTTATTACAAAAAAAAAAAAAGTAGGGAGAATAAATTTTGATTTGCTTCACACAATATTTGAGCTGTTTGCAGTCTCAAATTACTGCTCAGTGCACAGTGGGATTTTGTGAACAATGTAAAATCACAATATGTAGTTTTTCCAATTAGGGAAGAGCTGTGATCTAGCAAATGCCACCTCTTTTAACCTTACTTGTAGAGAAGACTTGCACGAGTGATTATTTGTGTGAGTGAGTTAGGCCCAATATTATCTGAACCAGAACCAAAGAACAAATGTTAACAGCCCTTCCCAGTTGTACAGAGTTTACTCATTCCATTTATAGATTTCTAGCAACTCATTCATCTATGAAATATTTAATTAGCGGGGGAAGGGGGGAGGGAACCTTTGTTTTTAACATGTTGTGTTAAGGGTTTTCCATGTTCATTCAAGCTCCAAAATGCCAGGGAATTACTGCTGTTAAGGGACATGCTCTTAACAAATGTGTCATTTAAGCAATATTGATGGGGTATGATATTCTGTCTGCTGGTTAGCTCCAGCCTCACCAATACCATGGATCTGGATGGTTGTCAGAGGCAGAGTATTGGACCTGTGCCAGATTTGTGTCTTCTTCTTCTTCTTTGGCGATCACCCGTAACCATGTAAGATTGTCTTCTATAAACAGTGAGTCCATAAGTGACTGTGGAGGCCAATTCTGGATCCACACATCCTTCCACAGTAGGGACATTGGTTTCCGGGCGAGAGTTTATCACGGTGTGGATTTGCCAAGAGTGCCTTCCTCTTAGCATGTTTCTCCCTTGCGTCCTGCGTTTGAGTGTCTTCAAAGCTCATGACCCCTTTGGTAAAGGCTGTTCTCCAAATGGAGCGCTCACAGGCCAATGTTTCCCAGTTGTCAGTATTTATACTACATTTTTTTATAGATTTGCCTTGAGACAGTCTTTAAACCTCTTTTGTTGACCACCAGCATTACGCTTTCCATTTTTAAGTTCGGAATAGAGTGGTTGCTTTGGAAGATGATAATCAGGCATCCGCACAACATGACCAGTTAAATGAAGTTGACGTTGAAGAATCATTACTTCAACAATGGTGATCTTTGCTTCTTCCAGTACATTGGTATTAGTTTCCCTGTCTTCCCAATAATATGTAAAAAATTTCAGACACCCTTGATGGAATCTTTCGAGGAGCTGGAGATTGCGTTTACAAATGCCGACGACTGCTGGACAGACCACTGACTAATACAGATTTGTGTAGTCAGTGGAACAGACACGTAGAAGCTATTGCAGCTGAAGCTATCATGCAGCTCAACCTACCATTCAGTGATACAAATACACAACTGGCAACCAAGCTATGCCTCTCAACCAAACTCTCTTAACTCATCTCCCGAAATTTCTTCTCCCCAGATCTTTCTGCAATTAACTTATGATATATTGGTGTGTCTGAACTGTAAATACAGAGTCCTCGTTTGTGAGAAACTTGCCTAGGAACAGCAAACACCTACATTTCCAGAGGCTAAGGTTGGTCAGAAATCATTGCCTAGCAACAGCAGAATAAACAAGTCTATTGATTAACATTAACCAAAATGCCCCTTTTTATCTAAAAGCTAAAAACATGTTACACAATTCAGGCATATTAAACAATCATAGGTAAAGCACATACTAGACATTCCTCTTAACCTAAAACAACATTTCCCAGAACACACAATAATAAATCTGCACAAAATTGTACCAGGGATCATAGAATACTTCACGTCGTGGACTTATCCTATGCTAGCCCAACTGAATAAATACAGGCAGATGTCTCCTTGTTTCATGAATCAATGAATCCATGCAGGGTTCATTAAATACTAAGAATATTGTGAACCAGTCACTTGCTTGATCTTCAAGAAAGAATCTTAACTGGGCAACCCACTCAGATAAGCGGGGTACAAATAATACATTTATTATAACTGATTTTTTTAAAAAAAATGCTGGTGTAAGTGTGCTGCAGGGTGTATAAGTGAGTACAGGGAATGAATGGATGAATGTTAATTTTGATAACATTTTTCCCATTGAGAAAGATGGATAAATTGGCCAGATAAATATATCATATTATTTTGATTTAAAAGGAATTGATTGATTCCCAGGATTGTGCGCACAGATGCAAAAAAATTTCTAAATTTATCTTGTTACCTAATGGACAGAATTCAGAAAGACATTGACAGATATTACAATCCTATCTGTAAGTCTCACTGATAGCAGTAGGACTTGCTCACTAGTGAATATGCATAATACTGGGCCACTTGTCTCTTTGAAAGCAGTAAAATAAGCTGGCATCTTATACCCATTTATAAGCAATAGTTTATCACACCAGTGAGCCAGCCAGAAATACGTTTGTTCCTGATACTCACATGTCATCTTAAAACCATCTATTCTATCAACTGTCTGTGTCTGTTTCAGATCCAAGTTAATTGAACAACTTCTATTTTATTCTCAAAATGTGCGACCTTTTGATATAGAAGAAAGATGTAAATTTTAAAATCAAAAAGGTGAAAACAAGGAGATAATGTCAGGTGCTAGAACTAAAATGGCAGATATGTATTGGAGAGCTAAAAATGATGAACATTTGCAACTCTGTTATTCATGAATTACAGTCTTCTCATTAGCAAAAGGCCCCTGAATGCCCATGCTCATCAGTTGAAAATGTGGGGCTTTTATTTTTTTTCCCTTTTGGTGTTCAGTTTTTCACCATAAACACTATATTCCATTTGTTTATTTTGAAGAAGACTGTGCATATCTTTATTATGTCTTCCAAAGATGCATAAAATCCTTGAACCAAATGGCTTGTAAAATGTCACTGGAACTGGTGAAAAAGGTCATCCGATATGTTGCTATAAAACAAAGTGAAGGTCTAATAAATATTAACTATGATGTTGTTTTTCCCCTGAAGGGTTTGCAATAAAATCCAAGCTTTGTGGGTATGTTCTACTGTGTATACCACCACCAGGACATAGTCTTTGAAAGTTCCATAGCACATGGTCTTCCTATATTTGCTTTGCACTAGCCCTAAAAAAAAAGAAGAAAGAAAAATGTCTACTCCCTTACCCCCCACAAATATGGCCCCACAAGGTCCTCTGAGATGCTAGGACTGATGGGATATTGAGGGAAGTCATAGAATGTTGAAGGTGTCAATTAAAAACAGATTTTAAAAGGAACCATGGGTAGGAAGAGAGATTTGGCCTGTTCAAGCCCTTAAGTTTATAAGGTCGCTCCTCTTCCCAGAGGGGCAGAGCTGTAGGTGGGCCTCGGGCACTCTCCGTGAACTGCAGGGGGGCGGGCGTGGCTAAGCCACCTGCATCATTGGGAGTCCATATATGGATCGTGGGACACAGCATTGTCCACTGGGCCCGTGTGCGTGCCCTTGAGAGTGGCTTTTTAAAAAAATAATATTTATTACTTTTAAAACTTACAATAAAGAAAAAGAAGAAAGAAGACAAAAGAGAAAAAAAAGAACAAAAAAGAGAAAAAAACAATACAATACAATATATAAACTATACAAAACACAACCTTAACACATTAAACTAAACACAATAAACGAAACAAAACAATACAAAAACAATTTAAAAGCATACATCATACCTTTTCCATATTCTATCTTTCATTCCCTTGTTTCATCGACCTCCTCTCACCTCCCTTTTTGTATTTCATTTCTATTAGTTGTCTCAGCAATCCTTTCCCTCTTTCTCTATTTTCTGTCATATAAATGTCTTAACATATTTTTAATCTTATTTTCCATTAAAACTTGAGAGTGGCTTAGGACGCAGGCTGGGTTTACCTGAATACATCAGTTTCCTGGATCTCCAGACATGGAATGAGATGGGAAGCATTCTTGCCAGTCGTGAAAGCCAAAGCGGTTTCTCTGGGCCCTCCCAACACTATGACCATCCAGCTTGGGGAGAACAACTTGGCATTTAGAAAAGGCATTGGCTTGACATGGAACATTTAAAAAGGACTTTGATGAGTTGGCTGCCCTATTCCCAGACATGACATTAATTTGGTCGCAACTCCTAGAGAGGCGTTTTTGGCGAGACAGCCTCTGCCCGGCTACTACTAATAAGGCCAGGAAACTCATGAATCAAGCGGTGGCATGGAAGGTGCAAATGTTGAAGGGCCAGATGATTCCGCACCCAGCCATAACGTTTGACAAGGAGGCGTTCATCTTTCCAACTGGGGAAACGATGTTTGGTTGGCTGATATCATGGAGGGCATCAGGTGTTGGTTGCGAGCCATTTGGCTCGAGTGGCGGTTAGGCATTGCTAAAACCTGGCTTGGGGTGTGGGTGGCACTGTGGGTTAAACCACAAAGCCTAGGACTTGCCGATCAGAAGGTCGGCAGTTCGAATCCCCGCGACAAGGTGAGCTCTCGTTGCTCGGTCCCAGCTCTTGCCAACCTAGCAGTTTGAAAGCATGTCAAAGTGCAACTAGATAAATAGCTACCGCTCCAGCAGGAAGGTAAACGGTGTTTCCGTGCGCTGCTCTGGTTTGCCAGAAGCGGCTTAGTCATGCTGGCCACATGACCCGGAAGCTGTACACTGGCTCCCTTGGCCAATAAAGCGAGATGAGTGCTGCAACCCCAGAGTCGGCCATGACTGGACCTAATGGTCAGGGGTCCCTTTACCTTTACCTTTAAAAACTGGCCTTCACCTCTTCCTCCTCTTTAAGGGTATTCCATTAAAGGGATCCAGGGATGTGGATCTTGTCTGAAGTCCGGGTAGCGGCTAGGGCCATGCCGCAACCCCATCAGGAACTCTGGGGGAGCTTGCAGTTGATGTATATCAACAGGGCTCCCCCTACTGGTGGTTGACCCTTACGAGACTACCTGCATGGAGGGCAGGAGTCAGATATAGTCAGTTCAGTTCCAATGCCTAAGCCAATGCCACTCAAATCTGTAACCAATAAAGTTGTGGCCTTAATTGTCCCATTAACCCCAAATATTGGTGTCCGTGTGTTTTATTTCCAAGAATTGGGGGAGTGATCAGGGCCTTGCCATGCAATAAGGTTTCTGAAGATAGAGATTAGGATCAAGGCAATGCAAAACATATTGCCCTCATTCTGCTTTTCAGAAACCTCCCCACACACCTGCATCACATGTAGTGGATTAAGGTTTAAGGAGGGTGGAAAAGAAAAGTCTTTGAACCATGTGAACTTTCTAGAGCGGGCTCCTCTTGTGGGATCTGAGGGGAAGAGTATACTGATTGCCCACAAATTCTCTCTGAAAATTCTGTTTTAGAAGCACCTGTCAACACACTTGTCAAGTCTCCCAACCTCATAGAAAATGGTGGAAAATCAATAGGTAGGAACATAGGAAGCTTCCCATTTCCTGAGTCAGAACATTGGCCCTGCGTGTGTCCTCTACACTGGCAGTGGTTCTGTGGGGTTTCCAAATGAAGTCTTTCCAGTCCTATCTTGAGATCCTAGGAATGGAAGAAGAAGAAGAAGAAGAAGAAGAAGAAGAAGAAGAAGAAGAAGAGGAAGAGGAGGAGGAGTTTGGATTTGATATCCCACCTTTCACTCCCTTTAAGGAGTCTCAAAGCGGCTAACATTCTCCTTTCCCTTCCTCCCCACAACAAACACTCTGTGAGATGAGTGGGGCTGAGAGACTTCAAATAAGTGTGACTGGCCCAAGGTCACCCAGCAGCTGCATGTGGAGGAGCAGAGACGTGAACCTGGTTCCCCAGATTACGAGACTACCGCTCTTAACCACTACACCACACCGAGCATATTTGCAGAAAACCCTGCCACTGAGCTACAACCCTTTTCTAAGGGCAGAAGGGTATAATTGCCCCGTTGATCATCGAGTATAGATCCTTAGCTGGAGCCATGAGTAACATGCTGGTATCAACAGACAGGCTGGCAAACTGACTGGTACTAGGTCACTAATACCTAGTCTTCCAGAGCAGCTGGAAGACAATAATTCATGCCACAATCACCACCCTCACACACATAAAATAGAAGACTGCACATACTGTGGAAGAAAACTGGCTTGCAAAGTTTCACAAGTTTCAAAGTTTCAGCAAGACTCACAGCAGCAATAAGAGGACAAATGGACCAAAAACTAATTGAAGAGTGAGATTGTGTAAAGGAGTATATGAAAAAACATTGTTCTGGGATAACCATATCAATATGTAATGAATGAAGTTTACAGGGTAGAAAGAATGAAAAATCGGATATAAGTGGTTTAAAAACAGTGTGATACAAATAACAAAACAATTAAAATAAATTGAAGGGAAGGAAGTCAAAGATGGGTGGAGGCAAGTCAAGATTTTGTGTATTCTTTGTATGTTTTCTTTTTCTTTTTTCCTTTTTTGCATAATTTTGTCATTTCCGCCCTTTTTTATATGGTCACTACCTTTGTTCTTAATAATTTTGACATTGCCTATTTTGTTTGTTTTATGTTACTGTAACTTGCATAAAAGGAAAGAAAAAAAGGAAAGAAAAAAGAAAAAGAAAACTGGCTTGCTAGATCTTGGATTTGTTGGCAGGTATGTGAGTGCGATGCATTGAAGTGAAATGCTTCTCATTCAAGTTTTATTTGCAGGAGAAATATGCCAGTACTCACCTGCTGAAAATTCAACCTCTTCTCTGTATTACTTTTTAAAACTACTGGTCAAGTAAAAATGAAAAAGGAAACACCGCAAACCTAAGTTAAATGTCCTGGCATCATTAGGATTAAAAATGCTCTACAATGCCACAATATTTATCTGGAAGAGCCTTAGATTTTTCATTAGGAAAACCTTCTATTCACTGCAAAAGGCAGCTACAATTTTTTTTTGTTTCATCAAAATTGGAAACTTGCTTACCAGTCTACCGAACAACAGGAGCTAAACAAGATTTTCTTTTTAAATGTATCCAGCAGGTTAAACTGACCAGAAATTCTCAGTTGGTTCTTTGTTTCTATTTATAAAACATGGGCAATCAGTGCTGGCTGATGAGCACATTTCTGCTAAATGAAATGGGCTAGATCCAGACTTAAGGGAGTTTCAATTAGGTTCCATTAATGTCAGCGTGAAAAGCTAGTCATTGCTTAAATTCATTTGATTTCAGTGGGAACTGGGTGAAAGTAATTTAGTATGGACGCAACAGCATTTAGTGCATATTATTTACAAATTTCCTCGTCTCACTCAAAATTTCACTTTGAAGTAGTTCCTGTTTAACTTTTAAAGCTCTGGTTTGCATACAATCCACTGATTCTAATATATATCGCATGAAAAAGAAGGGTAATTCCTTGATGGATGGTTGTATGATTGTAAATTGCGTGATCCATATTTTATTTTATTTTTTGAAAAAGAAACATTATGGATTTGTAAAATTGGAAATCATGGAGATGACTGCAGTTGGCTGCAGAAATTAATCATACCAAAATGATTGAGATTTCACTAGAGAAAGGAAGGGAAATAGTTTGGTCATCTGTCATATTGGTAATACCTTAAAGGGATGCTTCAATGATTGTTCATTGAAAGAAGACACTCATTCACAGAAACCTTGACAACCTTGTAAATAAGGTAAGTGCAGACTTTGCCAGAATGAAGATATAAATTTGTGCATAAAGGCCCCAAGCTCCCCCCATTTGTTGAATAATAAAACACATGAAAGCCAGTATTTTAGGTTAATGGGTGAATTAAGACCACAACTTTATTGGTTACAGAATTGGCTTAGGCACTGGAATTGAACCAACTATATCTGACTCCTGCCCGCCATACAGGAAGTCCAGTAAGGGTTAACCACCAGTACGGGGCCCCCTGTTATGTACATAAACTGAGAGCTCCCCTGCGGTCCCTGATGGGGTCGTGGCATGGCCCTAGCCCCTGCCTGGGCTTCAGATGATATCCACACACCCGGATCCCTTTAATGGAATAGCCTTAAAATGGAGGGGCAGGTGATGGCCACACCTCCCCTCCCCAGAATCAGGTTTTACCGATGCCTAACCGCCAAACCTTACAAAGTTGTGATGATTGCTATGAGGTAGGCGAAAACCAAGTGGCTGGTGCCAGTTTGCCAAGTGGAAAAATTCCTACTGGGCCCCCTCAACAGGTGACCAACTGAGATCCATAGCTAGGCCAATATGACGACGCATGAAAAGAGGGTGGGAGGGCGAAGCAGGAAACTGAGAGGGCAATTCCTGGTCATGTGGCCATGCAACCAGGAATCCCCTTTGAGGCGGGGGCATTGATATGCCCCCACTGTGCACAGGGAGAGCCTGTGGCCAGGATGTAACACTGCCCCGCCAGGAAGCAAAGAAGCTTTTTCAAACAACAGAGGAGGAAATCGACAAAGGCCCATCTCTTAGGCAATGGGTGAATATTATGTAGAAATACGACGGCAAGATTTGACACATCACTAACTTCAGAAAGGGTCCTAGGTCTATTCAACCCCAATGTCAACAACCCCACATTTCTTCCAGTCTTGCCTTTTTTAAAATCCATGCATGGCCAGCTATGTCTAACAGATGCCAGCTAAGACTGGGAAGAGTGGTGCCTTAGTTAATAAGCAAAAATTATAGGCTGTGTAATTTGGTCTTTAGAATGAAATATTAAAGGAAGTGTGATTACATATTCCCAGAAGGAAACAGCTAGTCAGATTGGGCATTTAATGAATAAAGTAGACATCTGGATCTGTAGCAGAGACTCTAAAACCTTTTTATTTGACAAGAATGTTAAATCAAATGTTGCAAGCACACTTGAGAACATGTTAAGTGCAGTGGTAAGAAAATGCTCTCTCTCAACATGAAATGAAACTCCAGAGGCTACTTTGAAAATCCATAACCTCTTTCAAGACTCCCCATTGGCTCAGAAGGATAGTGGCACTGGGATATTTGGCCTCTCTATTTACCAATATATTTAATTTTCCAATAAACAATTTAACTTGTTTTTAAAGCTCCTCTTAAAACATTTAGAAATCCTTTTAACCCTTTCCAGAAGAAAACACAATAAATAGCTATGGATGTTAAAGGTGTGGAATTTGCTATTTGTTTATCCAGTTTTCGTGATATCAGTAAATAGGAACTTCCAACATATATTGACACGTTCATTGAGAAAGGCAGTAACCTTTCCCCTAGAACTTTGTTCAGGTAGTAACTAACATTATTTTCTTAGCCTGCAAAGAAACATCAGGTCTCCTTCTTCAGCTTTGGAGAGCCGAAGTTGAATCTCCCCTACCTCAAAGCTAAGGAAGCATAGAGTAAAAAAAAAAAAAAAAAAAAAAAAAGGATGGCAGGGGTGGCATTGCTTTGGAGGCAATTGGGAGAAGAGTGGGATGTCAGTAATCCATAGTCTTCCCAGACACCTGACATGCACACCCCAAAAGTAAAAGAGCAAAGAATTACAAGGGTACTCTTCCGATCTAACCTGTGCCTGTCAGGCTTCAGGGAAGCGGCTTCCTCACTCCCTTTAGCCATGGATAAACAGAACAACAGAAGGGACGGTGGCGGCGCTGTGGTCTAAAATACAGAGCCTAGGGCTTGCTGATCAGAAGGTCGGTGGATCAAATCCCTGTGACAGGGTGAGCTCCAGTTGTTTGGTCCCAGCTCTTGCCAACTTAGCAGTTCAAAAGCACGTCAAAGTGCAAGTAGATAAATAGGTGCCACTCTGGTGGGAAAGTAAACGGCGTTTCCGTGTGCTGCTCTGGTTTGTCAAAAGTGGCTTAGTCATGCCGCATGACCTGGAAGCTGTCTGCAGACAAACACCGGCTCCCTCAGCCTCTAGAGCGAGATGAGAGCACAACCCCAAAGTCCTCCACCACTGGACTTAATGGTCAGGAATACCTTTACCTTTACTTTAAGCAGAACATAGCGGAAATAGTCTCTTACCAGTGCAAGAGATTTTAATGTTCACAGTGAAAGAACAAAGACTCCATTCTCAGAGGAAAGGTGCTCCCAGTTAAGGTTTCCACCCACTTCCCCTCGAGCCACCCTCGTCACTTCCTCGTCTGGCAACCTGATCTTGCAAACATTTGGCCTTCTGTGTAGCTACCTTATCTGCTCTACTTGTCCTTGGACTGAGTGGTTGGACACTTTCCAGTGAAAAGGAGTCTCTCTCTCTCCCTGTGCTTCTTCTCCTAGCTGTTTCCCCCTCAGTTCTTCCCAGCTGTTGTCTTCTGAACTATGCCCCTCTGCAAACCACTGCTCCAAATCTATACTGCTCCACTGATCCTGGGCAGCTTCAGCATCCTGGTCAGGAGCAGGGGGGGGATGCCCCCACCATTCCTCATCAGAATAGCTCTCCTCAGCCTGGTCTCTGACAGTGCCCTACAAGCAACAGTCCAACAGGACTTTGGATTGGGTGGTTAAACTGCCTTGAAATCACACGCTCACACCTTAGGACTGCAACTGTAGTGGATTATGGTGCCTGGAAGATATTCAATACATATAATGAACTGAATGAAAATTGCACATAGCTCTCCCTACATATGTCAGCAATTTGTCCTAGTTGCAGGTAATTCATATGGCTTATTTGTCACAGATGCATTTAGTCCACATACAAAACAAGTCTGTGCTGGTTAGGGGAAAAAGCAGCCCCTGTGAGAGCTGGTCTTCATTCATATAATCTAGATAGCAGTTTCAAAGGGTATCCAAACCACCGAGACCACATAACACCTTGAAAAACCTACATTGGCTCCCAGTACATTTCCAAGCACAATTCAAAGTGCTGGTGCTGACCTTCAAAGCCCAAAACAGCAGCCCAGTATACCTGAAGGAGCATCTCCACCCCCATCGTTCAGCCCTGACACTGAGGTCCAGCTCCGAGGGCCTTCTGGCAGTTCCCTCACTGCAAGAAGTGAGGTTACAAGGAACCAGGCAGAAGGCCTTCTTGGTAGTGACGCCCGCCTTGTGGAATGCCGTCCCATCAGATGTCAAAGAAATCAACAACTATCCGACGTTTAGAAAACATCTGAAGGCAGCCCTGTTTAGGGAAGTTTTTAATGACTGATGTTTTAATGTATTTTTAATCTTTTGTTGGAAGCCGCCCAGAGTGGCTGGGAAAACCCAGCCAGATGGGTGGGGTATAAATAATATATTTTTATTTTTATTTTTTTATTTTTTATTTTTTTTATTTTTTATTTAAGATGTCAGTCCCAAGCACCAAACCAAAGCAACTTACTATCCAAAGCAGATTCTGAAATGAATTTATTTCTGTCCACATCTCTAGTCAGAACCTTAGGAAAATGTAATGCTGGTGGTCAACAAGAAATTTAAAGACTCTCTCAAGGCAAATCTAAAAAAAAAATGTAGTATAAACACTGACAACTGGGAAACACTGGCCTGCAAGCGCTCCAGTTGGAGAACAGCCTTTACCAAAGGTGTCATGGGCTTTGAAGATGCTTGAATTCAGGACAAAAGGGAGAAACATGCTAAGAGGAAGGCATGCTTGGCAAACCCTCACCACGATCAACTCCTGCCTGGAAACCTATGTCCCCACTGTGGAAGGACATGTGGATTCAGAATAGGCCTCCACAGTCACAATCTTAATCGGCTACAAGTGATCGCCAAAGAGAAGAGGGTCAGAACCTAAAAGGGGTTTGTATGCTAAGCTAAAGTGAACTACAATGACCTTCTTTTTTAAAAAGGAGGTAAGAGACAAAAGGAGGTAAGGGACGCGGGTGGCGCTGTGGGTAAAACCTCAGTGCCTAGGACTTGCCGATCGCATGGTTGGCGGTTCGAATCCCCGTGGCGGGGTGAGCTCCCGTCTTTCGGTCCCAGCTCCTGCCCACCTAGCAGTTCGAAAGCACCCCCAAGTGCAAGTAGATAAATAGGTACCGCTTTATAGAGGGAAGGTAAATGGTGTTTCCGTGCACTGCGCTGGTGCTGGCTCGCCAGAGCAGCTTCGTCACGCTGGCCACGTGACCCGGAAGTGTCTCCAGACTGCGCTGGCCCCCGGCCTCTTAAGTGAGATGGGCACACAACCCTAGAGTCAGACACGACTGGCCCGTACAGGCAGCGGTACCTTTAACTTTACCTTTAAGAGACAGATGGCTGAGCAAATACAGAAGAAGAGATCTTTTATCTTCCATAGTTGTGTTGAAAATAATATTTTAGTAGGTACAAGAAGTTTTATTTCATTTCATTTTTTGAAAAACCTCTCCCCATGAAAACTGTCCTTGTAGCATCTATAAAATTATTATATGTTTATATAACATTTAAGTCTTACTGAAATACTGCATTGGGTATAGACAGCATGACTCCCATGTAACTAAATGTAGCTGTGATTTAAGTCCTGTGCAGATAGGTCTGTAGAACTGCATACTTCTGGGAAAAGCAGAAATGACACATCCTTGCTCTACACTCAACCTCTATGTGCTGATTATATATTCTACAAATGTATACCCCAATGTACTAAGACTCTGAGCTCACAATTTGAACTTCTGTGCAGGGCTGAAGTCCCATCAACCAAGAATCCAATGGTTTTAATTCCCACGATGATTCAATTTCGTTTAGTTGAAACCCAAATGTGTTTGTTCATAGCCTTATACCCTTCAGCTTTACTCAGAAGCAAATCTCATATTGTCACATTTGGGATATTGCATGGAATGCTCTCTTTGAGGTAACTGTCCAAAATAGTTTCTAGCTGAATTAATTAAAAGGCAATTAATATCCAAAGATTGCTAACTTGCACTGAGCTTTTTTCTGAGATCCTGTCTTACTGGCCTTAATTCCACTCTGATTTAGTATTATGTATCCCATTACTTTGGGATAATAGCACTAATTTAGGGCACAGCAGAATTTATTCCACATAACCCAAGTGATTTAGAAATCCTCAAAACCTCGAAGTAGATACATTGAGTCAATAAGTATTATCACTTTGTCCTGTGGCTGGCATTGTTTTAACCTTGCTGCAACATAGGTAAACATAGATGATCAATATACTATTCAGTAGTTTAATTGATCAGATTAAAAAAAGGAAACAAAGCAAAGCAAAAGGGGGAAGGGGTGGAAATTGGCCCAATTTGCTGGTGCCTTTGTTTAACCTTTTAATTAATTTTACAGTCCTAGGATTAGGTTTTTAGAAATGTTCTTACATTTATTGGCTACAATATTTGTGTTGTTGATTTTCTAGGTGATATTGCACACCACTGCAAGACTGGATGAATCCGAAGCCGGAATTAAGATTGGTGGAAGAAATATCAACAACCTCAGATGTGCAGATGACACAACTTTGATGGCAGAAAGCGAGGAGGAATTAAAGAGCTTCTTAATGAGGGTGAAAGAGAAGAGCGCAAAATATGATCTGAAGCTCAACATAAAAAGGAAACTAAGATCATGGCTACTGGTCCCATCACCTCCTGGCAAATAGAAGGGGAAGAAATGGAGGCAGTGAGAGATTTTACTTTCTTGGGCTCCATGATCACTGCAGATGGTGACAGCAGTCAAAAAATTAAAAGACGCCTGCTTCTTATGACAAACCTAGACAGCATTTTAAAAAATAGAGACATCACCTTGCTGACAAAGGTGATGTCTCTGCTTTTTCCCAGTAGTTTTCCCAGTAGTGGTTTTCCATTACTGGTTTTCCCAGTAGTGATGTATGGAAGTTGAGCTGGACCATAAAGAAGTCTGATCACCAAAGAATTTATGCTTTTGAATTATGGTGCTGGGGGAGATTCTTGAGAGTCCCATGGACTGCAAGAAGATCAAATCTATCCATTCTGAAAGAAATCAGCCCTGAGTGCTCACTGGAAGGACAGATACTGAAGCTGAGGCTCCAGTATTCTGGCCACCTCATGAGAAGAGAAGACTCCCTTGAAAAGACCCGGATGTTGGGAAAGATTGAGGGCACAAGGAGAAGGGGACGAAAGAGAACGAGATGGTTGGACTGTGTTCTCGAAGCTACTCACATGAGTTTGACCAAACTGCAGAAGGCAGTGGAAGACAGGAGTGCCTGGCATGCTCTGGTCCATGGGGTCAAGAAGAGTCGGACACGACTAAACGACTAAACAACAGCAACAAATTGCACACCATATTTAACGGTCACTGTATTCTTAGCATTAATGGAACATTACTGAACACAGCGACCCAAAGGCTGTTCCACAGCCCAACTTCTTGGGTATTCTCAAATTTCAATGTTCAGCACAAGATATTGTCTGGGGGTGGGGAGTAACCTGAACATTGCTGTTGTTTTGGTATTGTACATCCTTTTCAAAATCTCAGAAAGGTGGAAATCTTAGAGCTATTTCCACCTCTGTGAAATACAACTAAAAACCCAGAGCCTCCTGCCTCCTTCATGTTAGCTTCAGCATGAAGCTATCAAAATAACAGCCTGGTCACAAAATTTGCGCTATAACCAACATGAGTTACGAATCGGATAAATAACTGGGCGGAATGCATTTGGGGCTGATGGATGTTGGAGTTCATCACATCTGCAGTGCACTAAGTTGAGAAAGACCGGTGTTAACTTTCTGTTCCATCCCTTTTCTAATATCTTATGTGGACATTAATACGGCATTGAAGGCCTTTGTATTCCTTCAACATAGTTCATTCAATTCAAGATTTAAAGGGACTTGAAAACACTAGAAGACATCAAAACTCTTCATGGCTGGTAAATATTTAAGTGTGAGTTTCAGCTTCGGGTGTCTGAATTTTATGCAGGGCAAAATGAAATGGAAACTATGTTCAGAGCAGAGCTTCTTAAGAGTCTAGCTCCACGTACATGTTTAAATGACTTTGTTGAATCTCTGGATGTTATATGGTTGAGAAGAGTTCCAAAGACAGTTCAGAGAGGTGACTTATTAGAGAAAACCTAAAATAGTCTCCTGTATTTTCAAGTCTTTGAACTCCCAGCAGAAAATGCTTTCAGCAAGCTGAACCTGTCAATTGACTTTAAAATACAGCCACCTGTCTGCCTTGGGGGGATATATACAATATAGAACAAAGACCTACCACCAGTTCATATCCTTCTGAATGTTGTATCTAGGAAAACCTTACCTTGCTCTATAGACTTCAGTAGGGTCCAGTAGCCCAATTCCAATTAGATTATTTTTTTAATTAAAAAACCCAACCCAAAGCCCAAAATATTTATTTATGTATTCATTTATAGGCCACCTTGTTCCCTGCCAGGACTCAAGACAGATATATATATATATATATATATATATATATATATATATATATATATGAACCAATAAAAACATGGGGGAAAACTATCATTAAAAACAATTAAACACTGTTAGAATGAATGAATGAATCCTTATTTGGTCAGCCATTGGCAATAGCAATAAAACCACAATACAATATACAAGGAACAGAAGTAAAAAGTCAATGATATAAAATACATTTTAGGGTTTTCAATCAATGGTCAAATAGTGGATCTTATTCTAATTGCACAAGCTAAAAACCTTGCAACCTTTGCTTTCACCTGCTCATCTTGATCTGCCAAGAGAAAGGACACTGTTGTAGTGGCTGAGCGACCCGGAATGGACAATAAAAGATTGGCGATAACCTCATTCCTCAAGTTCCAGTTACAGATAGGTAGCTGTGTTGGTCTGCCATAGTCAAAACAAAACAAATTCCTTCCAGTAGCACCTTAAAGACCAACTAAGTCAGTTCTTGGTATGAGCTTTCGTGTGCATGCACACTGTGTATCTGAAGAAGTGTGCATGCACACGAAAGCTCATACCAAGAACTGACTTAGTTGGTCTTTAAGGTGCTACTGGAAGGAATTTGTTTTGTTTTTACTCATTCCTCAAGTCTTTATAAAGAAGGAGTGCAAGCCAGAAGGACATGCATGCACCACTGATTCACAACACTGATAGAATCTAAACTACATACATGTATAAAATCTATTTAAACGTACAAATAATTGCAATAGAAGCAGCATGGCACCAGCCCTTTCATGAAAAGCAGCCTGTTCCCAAATGTCTGTTGCAACAAAAAAAAGTCTTCTTCACCTGCCAGTGGAATGACAGCAAGGAGGGAGGCAGTCCTGCTTCTCTAGAGGAGTAGCCACGGAGAAGGCCCTGTCTTGCATCCCTATCAAGTAAGCCTGTGAGGGTGGTGGGACCAAGAGAACCAGTGTGGTGTAGTGGTTAAGAGCGGTGGACTCATAATCTGGTGAACTGGGTTCGATTCCCCGCTCCTCCACATGCAGCTGCTGGGTGACCTTGGGCTAGTAACACTTCTCTGAAGTCTCTCAGCCTCACTCACCTCACAGAGTGTTTGTTGTGGGAGAAGAAGGGAAAGGAGATTGTTAGCTGCTTTGAGACTCCTTAGGGTAGTGATAAAGCAGGATATCAAATCCAAACTCTCTCTCTCTCTCTCTCTCTCTCTCTCTCTCTCTCTCTCTCTCTCTCTGTCTTCCCCCCAAGATCTCAAAACTCAGAATGAGGGAATGTACGAGAGAATACGGTTTTTCAAACAGCTTAAGCCTAAGCCGTGTAGTGCTTTGTAAGTCATAACCAGAGCTTTGAATATGAAATACTTTCGCACTAAGCATAGCTATGAACTTAACAAATCTAACAGCTCACTTGCTGTTGTATATAATATATCTAATACATTAGAACTAAGACTGGGTGGTTTTGGTACTCTGCTTTTGAGGTTTCAGATATTTAAAATTATATATAAAGTGCCAAATATAAACAGCACATCCTTGGGGGTCCTGCCATCTTCCTTTCTGTGTAGATGACCAAGACAGTGTAGACATCCCTGAGATAGAAGTGTGAACCTGCTGGGAATCTGGCCTTGGGAGAGAACATCTCTGCTTGGAGGAGAAACTCAATGGTGTACCTGTGGCAATACAACTGGACACCTTCATCTGTCCCACCTGCAATAAAACATGTCTCTTCCATACTGCCATACTCTTCCATACTTCCATACTCTACTGCCATGAAAAAGTCACAATGGGTCACCAAAGTTCCTCCTGCCTCCTCTTCTTTCAGGAACCAAAGTAGAAAAAAGGTCATTCCTACTCAGAATATCTGTACTGGGTAGTATTGTGTTGATAGTATGGTGGCCCACAATTAAACTTCATTTGCCATCAATGGGATTGACTTGGTCTTAAAATGAGCTCTAGCCTGATTTTGATCAGATTCAACCTGATATTTCCTTATATTTCCTCTACTGATGCTCTAACTACCATTCCCACTTTTTTTATTACCCTTCCTAATATGACATGGAACCAAGTGGCTTTCTATGAGTACTCCTGTCAATGGGAAAGGCTGCCTAGGACAAATCATGTCAAACATCTGGGACATTTCTTCATCCCCAAGGTCAACTAGAGCTTTGCAATGACAACTATGCCATTAGGAGTCCCCCAAGTGACACCAGTGTAACCACCATGCTAATAGGATGCTCCTAAGGGCTATCCAGAAATCGTTTGAATCTTTCAGTTTGTGATGAATGAGCTATCCTAATGGCTAATCCACTCCTGTATAGCTCAGGAGTTTCTGTGGACCAATATCCCACCCACATTTTGACCATCAATCTAAGCTGTCAGCCAGCACTGGCAGGAACAGTCATGAAGCAACAGTGAGTGTTGGGTTTAATTACTTTTATTTGAGTCATTTCAGGGCACAACAAAAGCAGTAGTAGCAGCATACACTGGGTAGAGCAGCCCAGTACAGTGGTACCTTGGTTCTCAAACTTAATCCCTTCCAGAAGTCCGTTCCAAAACCAAAGTGTTCCAAAACCAAGGCACGCTTTCCCATAGAAAGTAATGCAAAATGGATTAATCCGTTCCAGACTTTTAATAACAATCCCCCAAACAGCAATTCAACATGAATTTTACTATCTAACGAGACAACTGATCCATAAAATGAAAGCAATAAGCAGTGTACTGCAGTCACATAGTCAATCAGTAGCTGAACTGGGTTCCACACAGTGACAGGCACACACACAAAAGAGCCACAAAAACGCAAAATAAATAACAAAAAACAGACAGACCTCAGTGTGGCACTCAAAATGGAGCACGTTCAACTTCCAAAAAAAGTTCGCAAACCAGAATACTTACTTCTGGGTTTGCAGTGTTTGGGTTCCAAGTTGCTTGAGAACCAAGGCATTTGAGAACCAAGGTACCACTGTAGTTGGGTGGCCTGTAAAGGTTTTCAAGGGCGAAGGAAAATATGGAGAATTTTATTCACCCAACCACACACACACACACACACACACTTGTGACAAAAGTCATTAGGTCTTCAGGGTGTGCTAACCCTCCCTCCTTCCATCCCATAAATCATGGGTAGCTGGGATTTTCCCACACCCCATCGCTAAAATATTGAGGGACTACCTACAAAATTTATTGGTATCAAACGAAAAGGGTGGGGAAGGAGTTAAAACTGTAGAAATATTCAGCATATGATTGAACGTTGTTTGGTGGAACCTATTTAGGCAAGAAATGTCTACAAAAATGTAAGAACATTCTAATTAAATATTTGAGTCACTGCTATAGACTTTATACATCTTCTTCTGAACAATAAATCACAAGCAGAACAGGTTGTAAGAATTTAAAGTTGGTGGGGGTAAAGAAAAAATGCTTGAATTTCCTTCACTCAATGCAACTTTGCTTGTGGAGGTAACTTGGAGAATATTTTAGTTAAGTATATATCAGGGAAAGGTCAATCTTTACACATGAATGGCTTGAATTTGTATTTCAGATTCATATGCTGTTGCCCCTGCAGCAAAACTTTCAACTGAGCAGAAAATATTTTTCCAATGAGCCATTTACTAAAACAATCACATAAATGTAGTTCTAACACTGCCTGAACTACCACTGTGACAATTTGCCATGATTTAACTTTTAAATTTGAAAACGCTGACATGATGGCGAAAATGACAAATAACAAGAACAAACGCATTTCAGCAAAGGGCAACATTCCTCGTGTAATTGTCACAGGATTGTGTCAAATGGACACACACTCCCTGTTGTTCATAATTGCCTTGCACCTTTGTTCAGGCCTCACTTCCAACTGAGTAGCATAATTTTGCATCTCTTTGAAAATGCTTCCCTGCTTTATAATCCTGTTGATTTCTCTAGATTATTGTTTAATACTTTCATTTCTAAATACCAGTGTTTTCCCCAATATGTTTTCCCCCTCTGCCCCCATTACACACACTGAACATCTTCTTTAGAAGCTATGCCGAATCTTTTCCATTCGTCATCCACTTCTGTTTTCCTTCGCATTTTCAAAACTCACAGTATTTTGAAAATTAATTAATAGGACAATATATGTGAGCTGTTATTTGTTAGTGCACTCACTTAAATTTAATTTCCGTACCTGTCAGGGCTGCCTCTAGGTCCCAGCTCACAGAGGACCAACGCCAGGCTGATATTATGTACAAAAGTCTTTATTGAAGTATAGTTTCCATTTTAAAGCCAGAGCGTGCAACCCTACGTCTAGACTCTAGATCGGCGAAGTCCTATCTGAATCACTTCCCCTTCCGCACTAGTTTAAGATCCTAGCCCTGCTCCACCTTCTGCGCTGCTCTCTCCTCCTCTGGGTCCTCCTGCCCTCTGGGGCATTGCCCTTCCTGGACTCTTCCGACGCTGAGTCGCTTAGCTCCTCCCCTTGCCTCCGGCGTGCTTTAGGACCCGGTTCCCAATCCTCACTCTCTGCTGTCCGGCGCTCCTGTACATTTGAACTTGCTTCTCGCGCCAACCCAGTGACCTTTCTCCTAACCGTTACACTGCTTCTATCACTGCTTCCCTCTTCCGTGACACTGGCCGGATCTGACCTCCCCTCCGTTGTATGACTCTCCGAGGAAGGCGTGGTCAGCTCTGCCTCGTCTTCTCTCCCTGGTGGGGGAAGTACTGGTCCCGATGCCTGGGACCCTTCCCCCCCACTCTGCTCTGGTGGGGAAGCTGGTCCTGATCTCCAACTACTACTCTGGGAGTCCCTGCTCCCCCCTTGCTCCTGGGGCGTTCCCCTTGGGACCCCCCTACCCCTGGCCACTGGCGCTCCCTTCTGTGAATCTTCCGATTCGCTGGAGAGGCTTATGGAATCCCTCGGACCACTGTCTCCTCCTACACTGCCCTCTGATTCCTCGCCCTCGCTCTCCATTTCCCATCTTCCCTGTGCCTCTGCTCCTGAGCCCCTGACAGTACCCTTTATATAACATTCAGTAGTTCATTACTGGACAAACACACAAAGCTTTTGAACAGAGTTGACTTTTGATTACAATTACAGTAGTACCTCACAAGACGAATGCCTCGTAAGACGAAAAACTCGCAAAATGAAAGTTTTTCATTTTTTGAGTTGCCTCGCAAGACGGATTTCCCTATGGGCTTCCTTCGCAAGACGAAAACGTCTTGCAAGTTTGTTTCCTTTGTCTTGCAAGTTTGTTTCCTTTTTCTTAAAACCGTGCATTCACTTCGAGGAGCAACTCATAGCACGCGGTGTGGTAGCCTTTTTTGAGGTTTTTGAAGACTTTGGTGATTTTTGAAGCTTTTCCAAAGTCCGTGCTTCACAAGATGAAAAAATCGCAAGAATTAATTTCGTCTTGCGAGGCACCACTGTATTATTAATTTTAATCCCTCTTTCCCAAAGGTTCAAGTGACATCATGTATAATTAATATAAATTGGGATTCAGAGAATGGCTTAAACATTTCCAATGGGACTTCTGACTTCCTACCCCCTTGAACACAGTGTCGTGAGCCATATTGCAAAGTGTTTTTCAAAGTCCTCTTAGTTTTAAAAGCATTTCACTATATGTCACCTGAAACTATTTATTAGGTAGCATTGAACTAAGTTTTACTTAGAGTAGACCTTTGAAATTAAGGAACATGACCTATTGATTTCAATAGGTCTGCTCTGTGGAACACTTAGTTCAGTACCACCTATTATTATTATTATTATTATTATTATTATTATTATTATTATTATTGCCGGATTTAGGTTTGATGAGGCCCTGAGCTACTGAAGGTAATGGGGCCTTTTATAAGTCGCACTGTCCATGGTCAACAACAAATTGTCGCTGTTTTTTGTGTTGAATATATGCTATATGGAAATTTATGGACCTTGTTATTGTTGTTGTTTAGTCGTTTAGTCGTGTCCGATTCTTCGTGACCCCATGGACTAGAGCACGCCAGGCACTCCTGCCTTCCACTGCCTCCCGAAGTTTGGTCAAACTCATGCTGGTAGCTTCGAGAACACTATCCAACCATCTTGTCCTCCGTCATCCCCTTCTCCTTGTGCCCTCCATCTTTCCCAATATCAGGGTCTTTTCTAGGGAGTCTTCTCTTCTCATGTGGTGCCCAAAGTATTGGAGTCTCAGCTTCAGGATCTGTCCTTCCAGTGAGCACTCAGGGCTGATTTCCTTAAGAATGGATCTTCTTGCAGTCCATGGGACTCTCAGGAGTCTCCTCCAGCACCATAATTCAAAAGCATCAATTCTTTGGCGATCAGCCTTCTTTATGGTCCAGCTCTCACTTCCATACAACACTACCGGGAAAATCATAGCTTTAACTATACGGACCTTTGTTGGCAAGGTGATGTCTATGCTTTTTAAGATGCTGTCTAGGTTTGTCATTGCTTTCCTCCCAAGAAGCAGGCGTCTTTTAATTTCGTGGCTGCTGTCACCATTTATGGACCTAATAGCTATCTAAAGCCATTTGACATAACAAATATGTATTTTATCAAAGTAATTGTTGAACTGAAATACAATTAATAAGAAGTATATTAATAGTGAAATACAACCCTATATATAGAAATGTGCAAACCAGTGATATTTTAGGGAGCAGGCTAGCAGGCAGGGACCATTGCTTACATCATAGGAGCCTACACAACACAAAACACTGTTGCTGTAGGTAGGTTTTATATTATTTGCTTTTTTTCTTATATTTTGGAAATGTACATCCAGGTTTTTTTCCTTTAAATTTTTTGGGGGCCCCCAAGAGAGTGGGGCCCTAAGCTATAGCTGGTTTAGCTTATACATAAATCTGGCACTGATTACAGTGGTACCTCGGGTTACATAAGCTTCAGGTTACGTACGCTTCAGGTTACAGACTCCGCTAACCCAGAAATAGTGCTTCAGGTTAAGAACTTTGCTTCAGGATGAGAACAGAAATCATGCTCTGACGGCACGGCAGCAGCAGGAGGCCCCATTAGCTAAAGTGGTGATTCAGGTTAAGAACAGTTTCAGGTTAAGTACGGACCTCCAGAACGAATTAAGTACTTAACCCAAGGTACCACTGTATTATTATTCAGTATGATCTGAGCACAGTGATGCTCAGGACTCTCAAGAGGTACAGGAAACATATTGGAGTTATCAAGAAACCTCAAGAGAAGAGTTGAAAGGATTGGACAGGAGCCTGGAACTGGCAGTGCTTGTTTGAGGGGAAGAAATGAGACAATAAACTTCAGCCTGGAGAGAAGGAGTCTGAGCAGGAGGCTCAGTGGTGAACCAGAACTTTCTGTTTGCTTTAGTGAAAAGCTGACCCAAGGAGTCTGCTGTTCAAATGGTTCCCTATCTTCTTTGGTTGCTGAGGACCCACCAGTGGCGTAGCGTGGGTTGTCAGCACCTGGGGCAAGGCAAGTAATTTGCGCCCCCTAACCTGTGGATTTGCACCCCCTAACCCATGGATTTGCGCCCCCTAACCTGTGGATTTGCCCTAACCCCAGATGTTGCACCCGGTGCGGCCGGCCCCCCCTGCACCCCCCACGCTACGCCACTGGGACCCACCACCATTCAAAGTCTTCCTCTAGTGAATCCTTAACATACGACATAACCATAGGAAGGTCTGATGTCATCAGGAATGGTATCGCTGACATGTCTGACAAATCTTGGGAAAAGGTCTCCTCAACACTGATGCATCTTAAGGTACTGAGTCAATGTGCCTTTCAAACCTATAGTGAGAGTTACTCATGTTAGAAGGCAGTCATGAATCATATTCAAGTTTCCCTATTTAGAATAGAGAATCAGAGAGTTGGAAGGGGCCACAAGGGTAATAATAATAATAATAATAATAATAATAATAATAATAATAATTTTTATTTATATCCCGCCCTCGCCAGCCAAGGCTGGGCTCAGGGCAGCTAACAAGCAATAATAAAAACAAGTAGAATAATTACAACTTAAAAACAACATTAAAACACAACATTAAAATATTGAAACATTAACATATTAAAATGTAGCCTCATCGCAGGAGAAAGGAAAAGAAAAAAAGAGGGGGGGGAGGGAATCAAATTGGCTCCAAGCCAAAGGCCAGGTGGAACAACTCTGTCTTACAGGCCCTGCGGAAAGAAATCAGGTCCTGCAGGGCCCTGGTCTCATGAGGCAGAGTTCCACCAGGCCAGAGCCAGAGTTGAAAAGGCCCTGGTTGAGGTTAATCTAACTTCCTTAGGGCCTGGGACCTCTAGGGTGTTGCTATATATGGACCTTGAGGCTCTCCATGGGGCATACCGGGAGAGGCGGTCCCGTAGGTATGAGGGTCCTAGGCTGTGGAAGGCTTTAAAGGTCAAAAGCAGCACCTTAAATCTGACCCTGTACTCCACTGGGAGCCAGTGCAGCTTGAAAAGCACTGGGTGAATATGCTCCCATGGCAGAGACCCCATGAGGAACCTCGCTGCAGCATTCTGCACCCGCTGGAGTTTCTGGGACAGCTTCAAGGGCAGCCCCGCGTGGAGCGAATTACAGTAGTCAAGCCTGGAGGTGACCGTCGCATGGATCACTGTGGCCAGGTCGGGGCGGGAAAGGTAAGGGACCAACTGCTTGTTCTAGTTCAACACCCTGTAATGGTGGAATCTCACCCAATAGGGGGCTCAAACCCACAACCCTGAGATTCAGAGTCTCATGCTCTACCAAATGAGCTAGTTCATCCATATTATCTCTCTATCTCTCTCTCAAACACACCAGGGGCAGACTTTGGTCTTTCAAATTTCAGCAATGCCCTGTGTGAGGTCAAATTTGGCACCTCATGGCTCTCAGCTTCCATTCTGCACATGCACTATGTCGTAGTTGCAGCACCCTGCAGCGCCCACCTCAGCTCACTGCAAAGTGCAGGGGAACAAGTCATGATGCACTAAATCCACCTCTGCATCCACACACACAATAGAAGTCCGTGTCAACCTTCAGATCCATTTCCATGTGGCAAGGAACAGGGCATTTGAAAATGGATGCCTGATTATCGTCTTCCAAAGCAACTACTCCATTTCCAATTTAAGAATAGAAAGCATAATGCTGGTGGACAACGCAAGAGGTTTAAAGACGCTCTCAAGGCGAAACTAAAAAAAGAAAAGTAGTATAAAGAGCAACAATTGGGAAACACTGGCCTGTGAGTGCTCCAATTGGAGAACGGCCTTTACCAAAGGTGTCCTTGACTTTGAAGAAGCACAAACTCGGGACAAAAGGGAGAAACTAGCTAAGAGGAAGGCATGTTTGGCAAATCCTCAGCGTGATGAGCTCCCGCCCGGAAACCTAGGTCCCCACTGTGGAAGGATGTGCAGATCCAGAACTGGCCTCAACAGTCACTCACGGACATACTGTTAAGACCATATTCATGGAAGACAATCTTACTTGGCTACAAGTGGTCACCAAAGAAGAAGTTACAAATCCATACGGCCAGCCAATCTGTCGTTACTCCAAAGGCAACTACATATCTCCATTTTAATGCAGACCTGAATACACATCTGCATCGATGCTACAAAAAAAAGCATGTGCTGTACTTCACATCCACTTCTCTCTCAAACAAATACTAGAAATGATTTTTTTTGAAATGAGACTGTTGCAGTTATATGATCAATGTGTGGCCTTTTGATTTGACACACATTTTTCTTATGCCTGTTATTCGGAGGCCTGGGAATTAACTCCTGTTAACTCTTCTCTGCCAATTCTTATTGGATCAAATATTGGCTTCTTCTGTTTAATCTATTCTTTGTTATCTTCCTTTGTTAGTGAAGTTTGGAAAGTTCCACAGCACATCTTTCAGAAGAGCCAGAGTGAATTCCTCAGCATAGTCTTCCCCACTAACACTCTGGTATTGAAGCAGCCCAATCTTCAGCCTATTTTCCTCATCTTAAACACTCAGATGATTGCTAAATCACTTCCAAACATGCATAGCTATACAGTTGTACCTTGGTTTTTGAACAGCTTAGTTCACGAACAACTCAGAACTCAAACGTCGCACACCCAGAGGTAGGTGTTCCAGTTTGCGAACTCTGCCTCAGAAGCTAAACATCCGGTGCAACTTCTGTGACTTCTGATTGGCTTCCTGCAGCCAATCAGAAGCCGCACCTTGGTTTGTGCATGTTTCAGAAGTCGAATGGACTTCTGGAACACATTCTGTTTGAAAACCAAGGTATGACTGCATGAGCATTTGTGTGTCATATACAAGGTGCCTTGTTTCTAAGAGAAGGGCAATTAGAGCCAGGTATGGGCCAAACTAGGTCACAACTAACAAATATGCAGGGCTGGCAAGGCATAGGACAACCAGATATAAGAGTGCTTGCCTACTGTCCAATGACCCCATCTCCAGCCTGGTTCCCAGTTCTCCCACCTTGAGGTTGCTAACAAAGCAATGGTTTCTCTATTTTGATGGACGGATTATTTAATTTCTATTCCACCTAGTATATTTAAAATATCTCTAAGCAGTGTCCAAAAACTGAAGCAACAACAGACAAATTAAAGAAAATATTACAAAAATAAACAGACACATATAAAAATGTTACATTAATAAAAAGTTACATGCATGCATGCATGTTTGGGTGCCGTGCATGATCTTACTCCAAAAAAGCATTTTTTTGGGGGGGGGGATGAGAGCAAGGAATGGGTCACATGACTTGCCCAGGAGTACCTTCTGGAAGACCCATGTCCTGGTGAGGGGTCTCCAGAAGTTTGAAGGCATGGTATTGTATAATCTGGAATGGTGGCCTCATCATGCTATTGTCCTCCAGAACCACTAATGAATGAGAATCAATAAATCAAAGGATGAGAAGCCTCAGGCCTGAAGCCCTCCAGGCGTCAAGGCTTCAGGGAATTATGATTCCTCCCCCCGGTGGAGGTCAAAAAAGCTGATAACAAAAAAGAGTGCTTACCACGTAATTTATTCAGTATTCACAAAGAGAGACAAAGGAACACTGTCTCCATTAAAGAATGGTGTTGCTCCAAGTCCTGCCCCTTCAGTCCCAATCTACGTCATCCCTACGCTGGCTGGTCAGTGCTTCCTGTCTTTGAGATTTCTGTTCTGCTACTCTCAGGGCCCACCTGGATTTGGGAAAGGAGGGCAGTCAGGAATGCTTTCAAGAGACACTGAGCTGATCTGTCTCTCCTCTGGTGCCTCTCCTTCCTGCTGCTGAGAGACAGTGTGGTGTAGTGGTTAAGAGTGGTGGAATCGTAATCTGGTGAACCGGGTTCGCTTCCCCGCTCCTCCACATGCAGCTGCTGGGTGACCCTGGGCTAGTCACACTTCTCTGAAGTCTTTCAGCCTCACTCAACTTACAGAGTGTTTGATGTGGGGGAGGAAGAGAAAGGAGAATGTTAGCCGCTTTGAGACTCCTTCGGGTAGCAATAAAGCAGGCTGTCAAATCCAAACTCCTCTCCTCCTCCTCCTCCTCCTCCTCCTCCTCCTTCTTCTTCTTCTTCTTCTTCTTCTCCCCCAGTATTTCCTAGCTTTTCTCCTCGGCAGCCTCTGAACCAGGCATAAGCAAACTCAGCTGTCCAGATGTTTTGGGACTACAATTCTCATCATCCCTGACCACTGGTCCTGTTAGCTAGGGATCTGGAGGGCCGAGTTTGCGTATGCCTGCTCTGAACTATACACCGTTCTAAATCTATACTGTCCTCCTCTTCTCGGGAAGGTGTAGAGAACGGGGCAGTGGCTCCCACCATTCCTCCTCAGTCTAGCCCCTAACATTGGGCATCAGCTTTGATCTATTGCTAGTCACCACCCCCTCACCGGTCCTACTCCATGCCCTCCTCAAGTGTTTTTGACTGGTTGGAATGTATCCTTGAACTGTTGTTGTCTCTTGCTCACCTGAATGGAGGTATTCAGCCTAGATAACATATGACACTACATTATATAATCTGTGCCTTGTTGAAGAAATAGCTAGATACGCAGTTATGATGCTGCTTATACAGTTTTCAGTCATTAATTCTGTAGAATGACCTCCAGGTTCACAAAGGCCTGTGAGATTTCGCCTTGATTGTTCGCTGAGGTTGAAAGAAGTTCGTACAATATCACAAAATAGCATCTGAAAGTCGTTTCACTGACTCTATACTCTGAGACAGGGCTAAGGTGGTTTACACGGTTACTAAGTTAACGCCTTAATTAAAATCAAATTCATGTTGTTGGGTTGTTTTTTTTACAAAAATTATATTCTATAATTGGAATAATGGTTCCAGAAAGAGAAAAAAGGTCTGTTTCAGACAAAGTTAAGCACTTTTCAGTCCAAAATTTCAAATGGAGAGAGAGAGGACTTTTTCATTCTACACAAATCCTAAAAGTGCTCAACTTTGACTAAATCATGACCAGTCTCTCTATAATCCTTTCTCGGAATTAATAGCTCATATGCTATATAGCTGGGCAGTTTATCCAGATCAGTTACTAGTTGCCTAATAAAATTCTTAATGGGGTTGATATGAAAAATTAATCTTTTTTACTGCATGCTATTATGTACTTAGAATAAATATAAACTCATTTTTGTTCTAATGTGTGTTATTTAGGTTTCAATCCTATAAACACTTACATGGGAGTAAGCCCCATTGAACGAAGCTTACTTCTGAGTAGACAGGAAGATGATTGCGCTGTTGGTATTTTTAATGTACTGAAATACAAAGCAGGAAATAAAAGGTTTCGAGAAATAAATTGTATGGTGATATTCACCTCTTTACAGTTTATGACAATACAATGATGAATTGTCTCGCAGTCGCACTCACTGAAGGCATGAAAGGTTAATAACTCATTTAAACATTCATTACATGTCCCTATCAAAGTCATCTTAATTTCACAAAGACATCTAAGTTTCTCTTCGGGGAAACTCTCTCTCAGGATTTGAGTGTGATTCTTTATTAACAAAATGGCAAGTGCAGAGCTACATGTCAAAACCCTGACTGATGATGCTGTAAATTGGTTCTTCCACCAAAGCAGAAGACTTTAAATTACTACTTTTTAAAGGTGTGCTCCCTCAAAGGCAATTAATGTGTCAGTTGTCAGTCAGGATTATTTAATTTCCCAGTGAGGTCTACAAAAATGGGCACCGTGGATTGACAAAGAGAACATGAGAGTTCTAATAGTGCTTCTGATTGTGTACCTTTATCTCATCTAAAATTGAAGGTACTATGGCTCACTGAAGCTATAACATTTGACACGTTCGTTCGTAGTAACAATACAGATCTCTACCTCGTTTGGAACATTTCGTTCCTAGATGTTGTTAACCTTTCCGACCCGGAGGCAAAGAGAATGCTTAATTGCCATTTAGAGTGCAATAAGTCGCAATATTTAATTTTTGACAAGCGATATTCCCTATTCAAATAGACTGCCTCGTACATTTCTCGTTAGTGTATTGTGAAAGCATTCCGAGCCATTTAGAATTTTGCAATGCACAAACTTGGGGCATGGAATTTGAGGGCCCGAAAGGTAGTCATGGCTATCTCACATTGAAAGCAAGAGTGTTTAAAGCTTAGTCGTAACTAACACCTGTTGATTTCAATGGTATTTGTTTTCAAAGAGCTATAATTGGACTGGAGCTAAAATACATAACTGGGAATTCCACAGCAGTGATAAATGTTCAGCTAGAGATGCAACCCACAGTTATAATTTGTAGGTTGCCATAGGATTCTATATTGCTTTTTATCTAATTTTAAGCTGTATTTTGCTCCTGCTAACCTAGCAGTTCGAAAGCATTTCAAAGTGCAAGCAGATAAATAGGTACTGCTCCGGCGGGAAGGTAAACGGCGTTTCCATGTGCTGCTCTGGTTCGCTAGAAGCAGCTTAGTCATGCTCGCTACATGACCTGGAAACTGTACGCTGGCTCCCTCAGCCAATAAAGAGGGATGAGTGCCGCAACCCCAGAGTTAGTCACTACTGGACCTAACGGTCAGGGGTCCCATTACCTTTACCTAAGCTGTATTTTAATTGATTGTTTGACTTCATGTTTTAGTGTATTATATATTTTGATGTTAGCTACCCTGAGCCCAGCCTCACCGGGAAGGGCAGGATATAAAAAAAAGTTGTTGTTGTTGTTGTTGTTAGATGACATCCAGTTCTGGTGCCCTACTTGTGCAATGCACTTCTATTTGCACAACCAGGACTTATCTGTTTGGAGGATATGCAGAAACATGCAAGGAAAAGGGGGAAAGGGGGTTGGTCCTACCACAAACATCAGTGCAATGCTGGATCTCACCTTTGGTCTTAACTTTTATTGTCTCACTGCCTGATCCTACCGTTGTTTATTTTTTTAAAAGAAGCTCCCACCAAGTTGACTTATTCTCACATCAAAGTAGGTATGCATTGGTTATATCCTTCATATTCTTTTATGCTTGATCAAATTGATTTGACCATAGTTTTACTGCATATGTAGCGACTGCTGTGACTGTGGTCCTTGGCTAGCACAATAAAATCCAATAAATTAATTATCCAATTGGTCTTTGTTTGTTTTTTTAAGAAAAAGAGGTACCGAAACTCACCATGAAAGCCTCCCTTGTTCTCTTATAATGGCAATGGTGCCTACCTGAGAGGTGCCGGAACTGAGTTCCAGTGAGTTCTGGCTGAAAAAAAAGCCCTGCTTTTATCCATTTTTATAAATACTGTTTTGATAATAATGTTTCACGGACTTTGAAGTTTATTGTTTCTATGTTTTTGTATATCACACAGAGATTTTTTGAAATATTAAGTGCTTTAAAAATGCTTTTAAATAAATAAAAATAAGTCATACTAAATGAACAGTGGTTACTGCCCATGAAATCTAATCACCACAAAATGTGTGAGTGGGGTCATTTTCGCTTACTTGAATTATGCACCAAACCTCGTTTCACATTAAAGTTGTTGTGCAAAGTTGAGAAAGTGATATGAAACTAAGGCTTTCCCCACCGTAAATCCAATCAGCATATCAACACTGGGTGTAAACTGCCCCCCAAACCGTCCCTTTTGTTAGAAACATGTAATGTTGCAGTGTATAGCAGGAGATGGTCAAGAGCCAGTTGCCAAGGCAACAAAGCATATCATGATCTGCAGGGGTGAGGAAGAGTTCAGCCAGTGAGTGTGTAAGTCTGAGGTAAGAGAAGAATCTGAAGAAAATACTCAGCCCCAGAGGTGAAGCTGAGGCTTTGTGTAGGATAGGAGAATAGGACAGAAAAAGCTGTGTGTAGTTCTCTGGGAACTCTTTGAGATGCCTGACAGAGCTTACTATAAGGCCCTGCATGGGAAGAATCTGCCAACCTGAAGTGATGGAAACTGGTAACATATCCGGCCATACCTGGCCAGCTAGGACTACAAACTTTAAAGCACAAACTTTGCTCTATGTCCAGCAAACAGCAGCAGTTTGTCCTTTCGTTGCTGCTGCATTTGTCACTGGGTGTTATGGGTGGTGCTGTGGTCTAAACCACTGAGCCTCTTGGGCTTGGTGATCGGAAGGTTCGAATTCCTGCAATGGGGTGAGCTCCCATTGCTCAGCCCCAACTCCTGCCAACTTAGCAGTTCAAAAGCATGCCAGTGCAAGTAGATAAATAGGTACCACTGTAGCGGGAAGGTAAACAGTGTTTCCATGGGCTCTGGTTTCCGTTGAGCCAGAAGTGGTTTAGTCCTGCTGGCCATGACCCAGAAAGCTGCCTGTGGACAAACGCCGGCTCCCTCAGCCTGAAAGCAAGATGAGTGCTGCAACCCCATAGTCGCCTTTGAGGGGACTTAACCATCCAGGGGTCCTTTACCTTTTTCTACCTATACACCTGCCTCTAAATTTTAGATGCAGGTAATCTAATACAGTTTGCACAAACATCTTTAGTGGGAACTTCATCACATGAGTTCACTGGGCACTCTGTGAACAGTAAATAAATGTTAAGATGCTCGTCGCTGCATGTTAAGTAGAAGTTGTGGTAGGAATGAAATAAAAATCTAGTCCCAGATACGGCAGTGCAAGGGGGGGGGGAAGGTGACAGTCAAGCTCACCAGCTTGCCCCCACAATTGAGGGGGCTGGTGCCATGTGACTTGCAGGCACTGTGCACACATGCCATGTGATGTGCTGACCTGTCATGCACATGCTACAAGGCATGTGTGAGTGAAGTTAGCATATCATGTGGCATGTGTGCATAGCGTGAGCACATGACCATGGAATATTGAGGGGCCCAGAACCCTCCCTGAAAAATTGGGGGGGCCTCTCAGCCCCTTGCTCCCCCCACTTAGATCCCACCCCCGGTGACAGCAGACATGCTTAATACTCTAACCACAGGCTTCCCAAAGGCTTGCTTATTATTTAAGAAAAACATATATAACACTCTCTGGATTTTACTGAGGTATAGCCACAGCTGATTCAGAGTCTGTCAAAATATTTGAGAATTACTTGAAGGATCACAATGTTGTTGCCAAACAGATGGCATCTGTATGTGTGTATGTACATATTTGACTGCGAATTAACATGAACACCAGCTGTGTATTAGTAATGTAGGTTCAAGGACAGAGCCTATGGAAAGCCATTGCATGATTATTGTTCCCTCCTAGCTACGTATAGAAGGTCTGAGTCTTACATTAAGAGAGGGTGGCACAGTTCCTACTTCTGAGTGGTTGGTTATAGCTCACAGTGTCCTAGTAAAGTTTATAATGGTGGTGAGGTCCGTGTGGGAAGCATGGAAGATGTGGTTCTACTTCCCATGCTTAAGAGAGGAAGTAGGTATATCATCTCCTTCACACTGGACCTACTCATCCAAATGTTATACAGCAGAATAGACAGCCACCTGATTACATTACTTTAGGGCAAAAAATCAGCCCTGCAGATTAGCCACCATGGCTACGATTATTTTTGGATTGCCATGTCCTTAGATTGTTTCCTTTTAAAGTTCAACAGATCTTCTGTCTTCACAGGATTCAAGCACAGCATTTTGGCCCTCCGGCACTGTGCTAAGGCACTAGTCCAGGGCTCACACAGTCTCTTCTGGTTAAGAAGTTATGGAGAAATAGAGCTGTGTGTCATTAGCATACTGACAACACCATGCTCCTAATGACTCCTCTTGGTGGCTTCATTAACAGGCTATGGAAATGGGCTAGGGAAACAAAATGTTTCCCTATGTAATCCCATAGCTCAAGTTCCAGGGGAGCAAAAAACACTCTCAGATGCTGTTCTCTGGACTTGACAATGCAGGTAGGAGCAGAACCATTGTAATACAGTGTCTCTAACACCCATCCCACACAGCTGATCCAGGAGGATTCCATGGTCAAAGACCCCTGAGAGTCTGGAGTAACTAATCTCTGGACCACACACAACAATGCTCCTGGCCAACTCCTGAAGAACCCCATGGATGCAGCAAAGTATGGATTCTTTGCTGCCTTCACTGCCATGTGAGTAACACCATTGTGCATCCTAACACATGTTTGGTCAGCTTCAGTGAGAGATTTCCACCATTTCTTCACCAGTCTTCATCTAGCCTACTTCATCAATGGTAGCTTCTCAGAATATCAAGCAGCAATGTGGTCTTCATGGTGCCAGAGTTGACCCTTGAGAACTGTAGTGTCAATGATCCTAGGCATCTTACTGTTTCACAGCAAAACAACAGCCTTGACAGGATCACTTGCTCTATTCTTTTGGAAATTGTCCAGAGCTATTGGAAATCCATTAGAATCCATCAACCCCTGACAACAGACAATCCCAACTGGGTTGCAATAGGTTGCATGGAATTTCACAATATTCAGAACTTGGTTGCAGGTTTCATTGTGGACTCAAGGTTGGGCATCTCATCTAGCTTATAGATTAAGACTCCAGGAATCTAATAGTCATAGGGGAATTTCTGCATGAGAGCAACACAGAAAGCATGTCACTCCTTAATAGCTATGGGGATACAGAACACATTTTTCCTCTAAGTCACAGGTTTGCTGGTAAAGATAATGAATAATGTATTGATAATGCAAAACAATTTATTACTATGTAAGATCAGAATATTCAGAAATCATGAACAGTCTTCTTTAGAGATCCCAAATCCAATTACACAGCCCCCCCAAAAAAATTAAAATAATCTAAATTACATTTTTCCACTGTGACATTTACAAGTGTACAGTGGTACCTCGGGTTAAGAACTTAATTCGTTCTGGAGGTCCGTTCTTAACCTGAAACTGCTCTTAACCTGAAGCACCACATTAGCTAATGGGGCCTCCCGCTGCCACCGCACCGCCCCTGCACGATTTCTGTTCTCATCCTGAAGCAAAGTTCTTAACCCAAGGTACTATTTCTGGGGTAGCAGAGTCTGTAACCTGAAACGTCTGTAACCTGAAGCATCTGTAACCTGAGGTACCACTGTATCTGGCTTACACTTCTAAAACAAAACTCATTTGCTGCAAACTTATACATGCCTACTCAGAAGTCAGTCTCACGGAATTTGCTTACTTCAAGGTAAGTGTGTACAGGATTGTAGCGTTATTCACACACACAGAGAGAAAATATTTTAAACATTCTATATGAGCCAAGTCTTGATTACACAGAAAGAAATTCTGGACAAACTGAAGTTCTTTGTTCCTTCTCTTTGCATAAATATATTTCTGTTGTACAAAGTTTCTCTGCATCAGTTTTATGAAATACTACTGATATTTCCCACAGCACATTTTTAACGTAGCTTGAGATGGCAAGATTATCTGCAGATGTTACACAAGGGAAGCATAATACGTGCAAGGAAATAGATCATTAATGTTACACAAATTATCCCAAAGCAGCAAGCAGCGTGGTGCAATGAAGTTAAAACATGTGCTTTTTTATTAGAATGGATTTATCTCCTAATGCTAAAGCAGATCAAATAAAAATCTGAGATAAATCATAAAATGAAACAAGACATTTCATAGCACAAATACAAAGAATGGATTAAGCAGGAATTTAAATTATTCATGCGTGTGTGTGTTTGTTATGAATGTGAAATAAAACCGCAGCAACACAAATTAGAAGGATGTTTCCTTGAATGAAAAGATGGACTGACTAATTTATCCCAGGAGATGCTGCAGCGTGTAAGATAATATAGTCATTACCAGTTTAAGTGGGATTCTGCTGAGTAACAGCAAAGAATTTCCATAGATATGTAGGCCAGGCCAAGGAAATAGTAGCTTTCTGGGTACGTAGGTACTATAGTTTCTTCTACTGGGTTGAGAGAATGACTGCAAACCAGGTCTAACCGAGATCTACTAAGGAGATCCTGTTGCATGTAACCAGGGATGGAGGCAGGGGAAGAATTTGATTCAGTTCATTTTTAAAGGTGAACTTGCATAACTGACACGTTCCATAACAAGATATGTTCTGAAACACAGCCATCTTTCCAACTTTGTACTTCTTTGAACTTTGCAGTGCACTTTCTCTCAGCCAAGTAATGTACTCAAAAGGCATAAAGAAGGGTTAGGTGTGCAGATAAATTAATATATTGGTGGAGATAACATACAAAAATTGATTTGCATAAATGTGTATATTTGGGGAAATTCGCACTAAAATGCTGATGAATATTCTCGAAGACTTAAAAAAACAAATCATAGACTGATGGAGCAACGTGGAGAACTTAAGAGTTGAAAAATGAGAAATGGAAAAAAAACAGGAATTGTCATATTCACTCATTCCTTCATGTAACTTCTAGCTGAAAGTGAGTGACATTCATTTAACACCCACAGCATGGCCTTTTGGGTGATTACACCAAACCCTCTGAATCAATACTCTTATGAGCTCTTCCAATATTGCAACTTCTGTTGGATTTTGAAGGCAAATACAGTGGTGCCTCGGGTTAAGAACTTCATTCATTCCAGAGGTCCGTTCTTAACCTGAAACTGTTCTTAACCTGAGGCACCACTTTAGCTAATGGGGCCTCCCGCTGCTGCCGTGCCGCCACCCCACAGTTTCTGTTCTCATCCTGAAGCAAAGTTCTTACCCTGAGGTACTATTTCTGGGTTAGCAGAGTCTGTAACCTGAAGCGTCTGTAACCTGAAGCATCTGTAACTCGAGGTACCACTGTAAATGTATTTTTATTTCATCAGATGCTTACCATTTCTGTCAGCATGTATATTTTGCTATAGATGCAGGCCTAAGAGGAAGTCCTATTTGTGTGAGTGAGCCCTATTTGCTTGTGAATATTGCTCTTTTAAAGGGAATCCTGACTAATAACTTTATTCTTTTTTAAATTAGATTTTTATACCACTCTTTATCACAAGATCTCAGGGTCAATGAGCATCACAAGTCAAGAAAAGTACGTTTTTCTGGATCCAGCTTTGATGAATTAAACAATAGTGAGTTGTTGCCTTAACATCAGAAATTGCTTTGATCATCCTTGATCCTCCCGAGGTAGCTTGAGGGTCACCACAGACTCTATTGTCAAGAGTCCGGTCCCCGGCTTGATCACACAGTAAGTGTAGTTAATTAAAAAGGATGATTTATTGTCAAAACAAACAGAGAGCTCCGGACGGCCCTAACACAGCCTCCGACCTCATCAATCAAGATGACCCTTCTGAAGACTCCTTCCGGGTTCTACAGAAGATAGAGAACTTTCGCGTTTTTGCAACGATTACTTTGTTTCCAATCCAACAGTCCTCCCCTTAGCTGAATCTCAGAAGGGATTGGATCAGCTCCCCCCTCCCTTTCTGAGACACTACTTCCTTCTCTGTTCGCTCCTGTTTGAAACTCATAAGAGCTTTGGCAGGGTTCCAGCCCACTCTTAGCCATTCCCTTAGCACCTGGCATTCCAAGGGGCAGGGGAGTTGGCACTTGCCGGTGCTCATCCTGTCTGGCAGTTAACCCTCTCTGTTCCTGACTGCTTTCTTCAGCTGGTTACAAACCTTCACTGGGGGCTGGCTCATTCATGACATCTATAGTCTCACTGTTGCCATTGCCCCCAGAATGTATTATGTTTGCAATGGCTGCTGGGTCATGTCCACTAAAACCTGTTCATCAAGATGAGAGTTACACTTGTTGGTCTCCCTGCAGAAAAAGATGCCAGAGGCCAGCGAGGCAGCAACTTTTCTTCAAATTGGACTTTTGCTAAGAAAATGCTCCAAGAAAGGGCAACGTAAAAGTTTCAGTACAGAATATGAAGGTTCTGCAAGACAGAAAACATATTATGAAAAAAGGCAAGAGGATACAGTGGGGAAATAAGACACCTGTCCTTCAAACTGAGTATTTTGATGTTTTAATTATTGCTTATGACTACTTTTGTTATGATGTGATTATTATTTTTTTCATGTTGTAAGCCACCTTCAGCAATATTTGAACTATGGAAAGGTGGCAAACAAATAAATTTATGCATGTAAGCATCATTATGAATAGTCAAAATTGTTCAGTCCAAGTTCATAAAGTGAAATTCAGTTCACCACAGCTTGTATGGATTAGCCTGAGCAGACTATGTTTGAAACAAAAGAAAACTCGGTCAACCTCTCAGCATGAAGAGGTCCAAAGATTCACAAGTACAGAGTAAACAACAAACAGTACAAACACAAAGATTACTGGGTCTTCTCTGGCAGGTATTTATTTTATCTTTGTGACCTACTCTAGGTCAGAATGTTATCTATATGATCTGCTGTCTGTCAAAAGCACTGAAATGGAAGAGTCAGGAAGTATCTGTGGTTTGCAGGGGAGAAAAATCAATAAGGGGAAAACTACAAAACCTTTTAAGCTTGTTGTTTAAAATGTCTTGTTCTCAGTTTACCTTTAACAAAGCCACAAAACTTTTAAAAATAACACTTAAGTCCTACATCTTTTTTCATTTCGCAAAAAAAAGAACAACCACCCCCACCTAAATCATTTATTTATCTCAAATCCTTCAGAAAATATGGCGATTAAAGTCTTTACTTTTCAAAGTAACATAGCACACTATTGAAGTTTTATTCTGGGGTTTGGTTTTTTTTCCCATTTTGGGTTTTGCCATAAAATGGATGAATCTCTCCCACCCACAACAATGTAAATAACACACAACAATACAGGAAGTGTTGTTTTACGAAGAATCAGTCACTGTGAAGCTAGGTCATGATTCAAGGTCACAGAACATTATTAGTAATATTTGTTTGTATTGTTTCATCTAATGCTTCATCTAATGCAGAGTTTCTTGAATAGCAAGACAACAACAGCCCATCCAGAGCTGGTTAGCTGGAAGTCAATTCAGCTCCATTGGCTTAAACAATACACAGAGTGACTAATCAAATGAGAACTTGCAACAGCAATTAAGTGTTTGTTGAGTATTGTCCCACTATGCCAGAACAATATTGCTTTTGTGTGTAAACCATGGGCCTTGTCACCAATTCATGGTTCATCATGTTGACTGTAAGTGGTAAGTTATTTACATGAATCAATGAAGCCCTTTTCAGGTATCATTGAAAGCTAAACTAATGGGGCAATTGAAATGGCAATTGCAATGGCAGAATTCTCTACTGATCTTCAGTCATTAGAATAGGGGCTGGGTACCCCCAGGCTGGGGGCAGGGCAAATGTAGCCCTCCAGAAATCTTAATATGGCCCTTGGGACTCTCCAAAGGCCATGCACCTTTCCCAAACCGCGCCTCTCACTAACCGTGCTCCATGTGTTCCTCATGTTCTCAAGGGATGCAGGTGGCGCTGTGATCCAAACCACTGAGCCTAGGGCTTGCCAGTCAAAAGGTCAGTGGTTCGAATCCCCGCAACAGGGTGAGCTCCTGTTGCTTGGTCCCACCTCCTGCCAACCTAGCAGTTTGAAAGCTCACCAAAAAGTGCAAGTAGATAAATAGGTACCACTCCAGCAGGAAGGTAAACAGTGTTTCCGTGCACTGCTCTGGTTTTGCCAGAAGCGGCTTAGTCATGCTGGCCACATGACCCAGAAAAACTGTCTGCAGACAAACACCGGCTCCCTCCAACAGAAAAGCAAGATGAGCACTGCAACCCCAGAGTCGTTCATGACTGGCCTTAAGTGTAAGGGGTCCTTTACCTTTTTACCCCCAGGCTGGGGGTGGGGCAAATATAGCCCTCCATATGTCTTAATATGGCCCTTGGGACTCTCCAAAGGCCATGCCCAAACCGCGCCTCTCACAAACGCTGCTCCATGCATTCCTCAGGTTCTTTTGCCTGGCTGAAAGTGTCATTGAACGGTGATCATGTTTGCCTGGATGGAGTGATCTGTATGTAGGAGCGTCTAACTTTTGCATGGCTGAAGTGTATCCAATTGTACAAAGGTAAGACTCATATCTGTTGTCCTACCTACTTTTATCTCTGTCTCTGCCCATTGCTAGCATGTGGCCCATACCAGGTTGCCCATAAGGCAATGCAGCCTTGGGCTGAAAAATAGTTTCACACCCATGCATCAGAAGGAGGAGGAGGAGGAGGTGGAGGAGTTCGGATTGATATCCCACTTTATCATTACCCTAAGTAGTCTCAAAGCGGCTAATCATCTCCTTTCCCTTCCTCCCCCACAACAAATACTCTGTGAGGTGAGTACAGCTGAGAGACTTCAGAGAAGTGTGACTAGCTCAAAGTCACCCAGCAGCTGCATGTGGAGGAGATTACGAGTCCACCACTCTTAACCACTACACCACACTGGCTCTCAGCAGCAGGAAGGAGAGGCACCAGAGGAGAGACAGATAAAAGGCTCAGTGTCTCTTGAAAGCATTCCTGACTGCCCTCTTTTCCCAAATCCAGGTGGGCCCTGAGAGTAGCAGAACAGAAATCTCAAAGACAGGAAGCACTGACCAGCCAGCATAGGGATGACATAGATTGGGAGTGAAGGGGTCCATTGTTCTTAACCACTACACCACACTGGCTCTCACACATGCAAAGAGTCCCACGACTACACAAACGGGTCTATCAACACAGTTTTTAATTCATGTCCTTGGGGTTGAAGAGGAGCCTGTCGGTACAATGCCTTCAAACCCTGCACATTCATTTAGCCCTTAATAAAATTTGAAAAGAGATTAATTCATTCTTAGTACTCTCCAGTGAGGCAGCATATACTTTCAGCCGAGACTTATCAAGTGTTGAATAATCTGGAGATTAGAAACCAAATGGCATACCCACTGAATTAAAATTAAAAAGTTTTTCAAAAGAAATAAAGTGACATGCATGCATGCGTATGTGAACCAACCGCGAGCTCCACTCAAAATGACGTTATTCTCATTGAGCTGATTATACAGATATATGTAGTTCTGAGGGCAATAAGAAGAGCATGTGTTAAAATAGATGCATAACTTTTCTGTGCAGGATGGGTAAATCTGTTTTTCAGAATCCTCTCCAGACCTTAGAGTGTTAACAAGGAGAGTATGTGTAGACATTCAGGTTTAAAACTTATGTATGAATGCTCTCTACCAATTAATGCATTGCTGATTGGGGGAGAAGCTCGCTGGCAATATGGTTCTCCACACCCACTCCATGCCCCACACATTAATTTAATTTGTAACATTGGAAAAGGGTTTCAGTGATTGCTCACCCACATGCATTAATTGGGAGTCCTGTTTGCATTCCAGTTCCAACTGCGTGGAAACCTACACATCAGCAAACTGCTCCTGTGAAACTGTTGTTCCCACGGACATCCATGGCAAGATGTGGATGTCCAGGAGGCAGAGCCAGTTGTTGACAGAGTAGCTCAATCGCAGCTAGGAAGCCAAATCTGGTGCAATACTGACTCTTTCCTTGAAATTGAAACTTGTTAAAATATTCAAAAAGCTTTCACTTGCAGAACATATAGCTAAAGAATAATATATGCAAAGTATTTACATTCACATGCTTATCCAAGCATGGACTTAGTTTTTCTTAACTGAAGACTACAGCTTCTTCCTTAAGCATTCAAACAAATACACTTCCGTTTTGAGTGCCACACTTCTGTTTTGAAAGCTACACTGAAGTTTGTCTGTTTTTGCTATTTATTTTGCGTTTTTGTTTTTGTGGCGCTCTCTCTCTCTCTCTGTGTGTGTGTGTGTGTGTGTGTGTGTGTGTGTGACTGTGTGGAACCCAGTTCAGCTACTGATTAATTGATTGTGTGACTGCAGTGCCTTGTTTATTGCTTTCATTTTATGTATCAGTGGTCTTGTTAGTAAATTGTTAAATTGCTGTTTTAGGGGTTGTTTTTAAAAGTCTGGAATGGATTAATCCATTTTGCGTTACTTGCTATGGGTTTGGTTTTGGAATGCTTTGGATTTGGAACGGACTTCTGGAATGGATTAAGTTTGAGAACCAAGGTAGTGCCTTTCGCTACTTGCAGTTTTGTACGTGACCCAGCCAGGGCATGCAGTCCCTTCTGAGAGATTTCTATTTTCTCCTTCCAACAGACTTCCCCTGCTTCTTTAGGAGAACATCAACTTCTGTGCTTTCTGTCTCATACATTCACACAGAAACATTAGCACTCCTCTCTTCTATTGCATTTAGAGAGAAGAGCTATCTAACTCTGTCTCTTCTTCAGTGTTCATGGAGATGCAGCCATTAAACTCAAGTCACTCACACACCAAACAATAATGGAGAGTGTTATAAGATACACCCCATGTGACCAGAGTTAATCAATTGCATGAGAGTTACTGGGGAACATTCCAGATTTAAGCACACAGTGGCGCTGTGGGTTAAACCACAGAGCCTAGGACTTGCCAATCAGAAGGTCGGCGGTTCGAATCCCCACAATGGGGTGAGCTCCCGTTGCTCGGTCCCTGCTCCTGCCAACCAGCAGTTCGAAAGCACGTCAAAATGCAAGTAAATAAATAGGTACCGCTCCAGCAGGAAGGAAAATGGCGTTTCTGTGTGCTGCTCTGGTTCGCCAGAAGCGGCTTAGTCATGCTGGCCACATGACCCGGAAGTTGTACGCCAGTTCCCTCGGCCAATAAAGCGAGATGAGTGCCACAACCCAAGAGTCAGTCACGACTGGACCTAATGGCCAGGGGTCCCTTTACCTTTACCTAATGCATTTAAGCACTCCCAATTTCAGTAAATTAAATCACTATGTATTTACTGTGAAAAGCATAAGCGCATGCTATAGCCGAAATGACCCTGATTCCTTGATGTTCATGACAGAATAAATGTTGATTGCTATGTGCAAAGTTTTGTAACACTAACAGGCATGTAAAATTAGCTTGTATGCCACACGGTAAGTAGAAGAATTTTCAAAAATAAATAAATTATGACCTGGCAAATAAGTGTTTCAATTGCTTTCCATTTATGTCGAAATACTATAAGGACACTATTGGCAGAGTTTGATCTTTGATGCTGCCATGACTACATAATTATTGATTATGTGGAAATAATGACAAAGAGTTGCAATTTATTAGAATAAGTACCAGTTGCAGGATCAGACTGAAGAGTTCATAATATGAGTAGGAGGTCTTGAACTGATGACCTGAGAAAAGTCAGCTCCTCAGTTCTGCCTCAGTAAGAGAATTGTAGTGAGACCAGCAGCACCAGCCAAGAAAAACTCATTATATTTCAATAGAAATCAATGCAGTGTCCACAGGATTCTGAAGGAGTCTTTCATCCAAGCACTGACCCAACCTTGACATGCTTCACTATCCAGCATGGTTGCTATGTCATGTGACTTCAGACTGTATTAAAAATGATATGTCATCTGCTTTCTTGCTTTTGTTCATTTATTTTTTATTGAGCTGGACTTCAATGGGACTAAATGAACTCAATTTTTAGGCCGTCTTCACAAGTAGCCACAGAAGCAAAGGTGCCACTTCCACATTGCATGATCTTACATCGTTCTGGGTTGCACATTAATTATGGAACCACATGGAGGTAGCTGATCACATGACCTCTCCTATATGGTGGTGTGATTCACACAGAGAACACAGCCACATAGGATTACACCATGGGTGAGTATGAAGGATGGCCACAATTTCTTTGTGTTGCAGATTATGTCATTCACTTCATTGCGTGACCAGGCGGCGACAGCCCCAGCCCCCAGGGATCATAAGAAAGGAATAAAGACTCTGACAACAGAGCCACAACTTTATTAAATTTCTGAATGTAGGAAGACCTTGGCTTAGGCCTTGAGCGTGTATCCCTCCCAGCCCCCCCCCAGCAGGGGGAACTGGGGAACATCAGGGTAAATGGGATATGGGGGTTCACTGCAAGACGTATGTGTATGTAGGCAGCCCAGCCCATATCCCCACACGCAGGGTAGTTTACTGACAACCTTTCAGTGTATGGCCAGTGACACCCATTATATAACCCCTTTTAATAGGGGACCCTGGAATCAACGCCACGGGGGGGGTGAGTCACCACTTCACCCCCCCCCCCCATTACAGGGAAGAAAAGACTAAAGGATTCCACCCAAGGCCATAAACCGCCAAAGTTGTGACAAATTGCTATGGGGAAGACAAAACCTGCCAATGCAGGAAAATTTCTTCCTGGTCCTTCAACAGCGACCAGTCAAAGACCATAGTAGTGCCCGCTAAACAGGAAGAAAAAGTTAACCTGCAAACAAGGAAACATTAAACTAAGGGAGGGTGAATCTCCAGAGCTGACTGCCTGGCTACTGTCGGCTCCAACCCCTATTTATAAATGGGACTGGCCCCACCTCCCAACAATGAAACTTGACTGCTGAGGCTGGGCGTGAACCTCCAAATAATAACACTGAGAGGCAAGCCAGCCCCTGTTTGCCAATAAGCTCCCTGGGAACTGTAGCACCACGCACAATTCCACAAAGGGCACCCACAATGTAAAGTGTGAGTGCTCATTACAGATCAGATATTTCAAATATTATTCTTATGCAATAGTCTTTGTCTCTGTGCCAAAGGCCTGGACACCCCACCCTGATTGTCATTTGTAACCATTACAGAAAATGGAATGAAGCAGATGGGACTGTTTGGCATGTCTGGAACATTAGCATTGGTCTAACAATCAAGTGTCAAAGGAACTGAAGCAAAGAGTTGATGTGCTTGAAGGAACGATGACTCATTTCTCTGGTTCTTGTCTTATCTGATTTAGCTGCCCTGATCGGTTCTAATTAATAGATGGAGACTGAATCAAATACCCTAATACAGACAGGTCCATGCCGCTGCTATTTCATCTATGGACCAGTGATGTTGACTGTCAGCTGCTAACACTGAGCTGTCTACAACTACTGTATAAGTGCTTCTCTGAACAGCATCATGCATCATGCATTCAGTATCCAAGGCACCCAGCAGCTAGACTCCATTGACCCATACTTCCATTAGTACCACTAACAGCAAATATATAAAAACTATCCATGACGCATTCAAAATAATGACTGCTGTATCAAAATACTGACTCCATCTTGACCTTTGGCTGCGGATCTTACTCTGGCATCATTCTCAGTCTTCATATAAAGTGTAGATGTGTCAAGCATTTCTTTACTGCAACATTTCCAAGCTACTTAGATCTGCAGAAAATGCTTAAGTGGATGGGCTATTTCTTGGGGCAGAGACCTTGTCTTTTTACTTACCAGAGAAGTACCTAGCATTGGTGATGGAACAATAGTAACATTTGACTACAGCAATGCACAGTCAATTTAATGCATTTTTGTTATTCAGTAACTTGGGACGCCGGTGGCGCTGTGGGTTAAACCACAGAGCCTAGGACTTGCCAATCAGAAGGTCGGCGGTTCGAATCCCCACGATGGGGTGAGCTCCCATTGCTCGGTCCCTGCTCCTGCCAACCTAGCAGTTCGAAAGCACATCAAAGTGCAAGTAGATAAATAGGTACCGCTCCGGCGGGAAGGTAAACGGCGTTTCCGTGCGCTGCTCTGATTCACCAGAAGCGGCTTAGTCATGCTGGCCACATGACCAGCCGCTGTACACCGGCTCCCTCGGCCAATAAAGCGAGATGAGCGCTGCAACCCCAGAGTCGGCCACGACTGGACCTAATGGTCAGGGGTCCCTTTACCTTTACCTTTAACTAAAGTCTATGTTACGTACATTGTAAGCTTAGAACTATAACTTTTAAACTTTGGGGGATATTAACGGGCTCCCTTAATATTGTTTCGTGCCAACACCTGCCCAAAGGGGCTTGTTTTATGTTCCACTAGGTCCTGCTTAGGAAAGTTTGCATTCTTATTCTGAATATAATAGGTAGCGTTTAGCTAAATAGTTCATCTGATCAGCTTGACTGAATATGAGGAAAGTATTCACTAGCGGAATAATTCAAATACGGTGCATTCTTTGGTTACTGGGAAGCCATGTTGCTCATGCATAGTTCCTGCTTTTCCCCCAACAGAAAGTTGCTAGGAATTGTAGCTCCACAGTAGGGTTTCTTTTCTTATTTTAGTAAATAAATTTTATTAAGTTTTACAATTTTATGTTCAGCACAATCATCATTCCCAGATTACATCTTACGCTTTATTATTTTCCAGTTATTGCATCTTAACTTTTGTACTTGTTTTCTTAATTGTAAATGTTTACTCAAACCCTGGTAGTGAGTCCAATTATTTACAATGTTTCTGTAAGTACACCATAAACGGTTCCCAATCCTTTTAAGAAGTCTCTATTGTCTTTGTCTCTGAGTTTTCTAGTGAGTTTTGCCATTTCAGCGTATTCCATCAGTTTTGCTTGCCATTCTTCTTTTGTTGGTATCTTGTCATCTTTCCATTTTTGGGTTAGTAATATTCTTGCCGCTGTTGTAACGTACATAAATAGGTTTTTTTTCCCATTCTTTTGGCAAGTCTTGACCTATAATACCTAGCAAGAAAGCTTCTGGTCTTTTAACAAAGATTGTCTTAAACATTTTTTTCCATTTCATTATAAATCATTTCCCAATAGCTTTTGATTACTTTACAATTCCACCACATGTGATAAAACAGAGGGGTTTCTTAACAACACTTAACAAAGTGCAGTTCACAGCATTCTTTGGAACAAGCCATAGCTGTTAAAATATTGTAAGCATTGGTCAATGGTCAGTTGGGGCCAACTACACTGGATTGCAGATCTTGGTAATAGTTCCAACACAATATGCTTGTTCTCCCATCTGTTATGGTTACCAATCATGTGTAACTGATCTGGTGTCCCACCCTCAAAGATAGTCATCTCCAGGTTGGCTAGATAATGGTTGCTACCACCAATTGTTTAGAACCAGTTGTTTAGAAGCAGTTGTTTAGAAACATAAAGCCTGAAGTATAGATAATGGCTTGATATGCATTTTGTAGGCCTGCCTAGGTATTTTTAGGCCTTCCTGCATGGGCCATCTCCAGTTAGCCTTACTGCATATATGAGGAGCACATTACCAAGCTGTTAGGAAATCTCATTCAAAATCTAGACAGTCTCATTCCAAGGCATAAGTGCAATGAACTTCACAAAGTTACAGACCCAAATCCTGTATCTTAAGTAAAAAGAACCTTATTAAGCAAATCACATAGTATTCAGAAGCTCGTTAGAATAGAAATAAATGATCCTAATAGTCTCTTAGTTCTCCTACATGAATCAGAGAACCTAGGATGCAATAGCTTTCAAGGGTACAGTTGAATTTAGACTACCAGTTTCATTTGCATTTGCTGTGTCAGCATCAAGAATGGCCTGCTACTAAAATCTCTCTTCTATAGCTGAAGGAATGTGTGAATCTCTCAAGCCCATGAACTGGACAAAATAGATCAAGGTGCATTTGAAATTCAAAGCAGATGTTTCATACCAGGAATGATAATCATTTCTAGGATTCATAGGTAACTATAAATACCGGTAACTGTCCCTAAGCACTACACATACAATTATCTCAATTTCATCTGTCATCTGTCATCTGTCATCTGTCTATCTATATCTATCATCTATCTATCTATCTATCTATCTATCTATCATCTATCTATCTATCTATATCTATCTATCTATCTATCTATCATCATCTATCTATCATCTATCATCTATCTATCTATCTATCATCTATCTATCTATCTAATCTATCTATCTATCTATCTATCTATCTATCTATCTATCTATCTATCAATCATCTATCTATCTATCATCTATCGTCTGTCTATCATCTATCATCATCTGTCTATCATATCTATCTATCTATCATCTATCTATCTATCATCTATCTATCTATCTATCTATCTATCTATCATCTATCTATCTATCTATCTATCATCTATCTATCTATCTATCTATCTATCTATCTATCTATCATCTATCATCTATCTATCTATCTATCTATCTATCTATATCATCTATCTTTCTATCTATCTATCATCTATCTATCTATCTATCTATCTATCTATCTATCTATCTATCTATCTATTATCTATCTATCATCTATCTATCTATCTATCTATCTATCTATCTATCTATCTATCTACCTATCTATCTATCATCTATCTATCTATCATCTATCATCTATCTATATCTATCATCTATCTATCTATCTATCTATCTATCTATCTATCTATCTATCTGTCATCTATCGCCTGTCTATCATCTCCCCTTTCCTCATATGGCAAGCTAAATCCATGCATCTTCTAAACAGGCCTATTGAGTTTAATACGGCAGCAGTAGAGCAGCAGGAGACCCTCATAAAGCCCTAGGATTGTCCTTGTAAAAGTGCTGTGTACACTCTAAAGCAGAGAAAAGGCCCATTATTATTGTTTTGAATGCTGGGAAAATTGTATTTCAAACTAAAAAGAAATGGCTTTTTATTAATAAGTAGTGTCTTCTTCCCCTGTGATGGTTATTTGAGTTCTTTTACTATATTGCCTGTAGTTTGCCTTTATTCATTTTCATCACTGAAATTTTATCGGTCCTTTCATCCTGCCCTAATTTTGTTTCTTGCAAATGTCTTAATGCTCACCCTCGGAAGATAATAAGCAGACAGCCCAATGGCTTCAAATCATTCTGAGGGAACTAGGGTTGGGGGGAAAGAAAATGAACATTGGAAACAATGAATTGGAGACAATGCATGCATGAATTTTGAAAGGGCTGATCTTCAGCAAATGTATGAATACCGTGTTTTGCTTTCATTTTGTGCTAACGGCCAATTGTATGCCTATACTATTCTTCTGTCACCTCTTCTCCTACACACACTTTCTGCATCAAAAATAGTGTGTTAAAAACCGTGCGATAGTTCGCCAAATGGGATCCTCTTTACACCCCTCTTTACTGGCCTCCTCGATCGCTCCACCCTTTTGGGCCAATCATGGCAGGCGGCGCAATCGTGTGTGGGGGGGGATATAAAAGAGTGACTTGCTTCACTTTGCCAAACACAAATTTTAGGTTGTGCTGCTTTGGCCTTGCTTCATATTTGGTCGCCTGGTTTGGACCAGGGGCTGGGTAGCAATTTTTTCCACTTGGCAGATTGGCTGTAGCCACTTGGTTTTCGCCTACCCCCATAGCAATCATCACACCTTTGTAAGGTTTGGTGGTTGGGCATTGGCTTATTGAAATGTGTGGAAGGGGAGGTGTGGCCATTACCTGCCTTTCCAGGAATAGGGTATTCTGGTAAAGGAATCTGGGGGTCTTGGATCTTGTCCAAGTCCGCTTGAAGGGCTAGGGCCATGCCAGGAACCCCGAGGTGAGCTTTGATCGATCTTCATTGATGTTGCTCCCTCGCTTGGTGTTTACCCTTTCAGACTTCCAGCCAGAGAGGCAGGAGTCAGTTATAGTTTGTTGCCAATGCCTAAGCAAGTACCACTCACTTTGCTGTAAACAATAAAGCTGTGGCCTAAATTTTGCCCAATAACTTAAACTAAAATTTATGTGTCAGTATGAAGTTATTTTGGGGAGGGACTTGGGGGCCTCGAAGCGCAAACATGCATCAATGTATAAAGTACTATTTGCACAATCTCTTGTGCATGTAGTGCGCTTCCCGTGCAGGCCCTATTGTGAAATGCGACAAAGTGGTTGTGGGAATCCACTGCAATATGCAGGGTTTTTTTTACCAATGTTTGCTTGTTTTTTTTTGTTTTTGTTTTTTTGCTTACAATATTTATAGGCTGCCTTTCTGAGTAAATCCCAAGGTCGTTTACATTACGATAATTCAACATTGCAGCTTCAAAAACATTAAAATAAATAGATGAATAGAGTAAAAATACACCATTTCTACAAGACACCCACCACTTTAATAAACAAGCAATACTAAAACACACACATCCATCCCAGAATAGAAAACAAAATTTCAGTCCTTAAAGCACTTCTAAATGATTAGAGTGGGTGTGGGTGTGTTGGATTTCTGGAGGTCAACTGACAATTAATTTCAGAGCTGTGGAACCAACGCAGAAAACTCTTGAGCAGCAGTGTTCTGTAGTGTTCCAACCCATTATTTGGTGGGTACTGTTGGGAAAACACCAGGCAGTTGTGTGTGTCCCAGTGGAGTGCCCCTCAGGATAATTCATCACTTCATCACTCTTCTGTCCTGATGCGTTTCTGCGACACATATCCCAAGATACGTGCAAACAGTACTGGAGTAGAGTCCAAGCAGAAACTAGGCATTGAGGTGTGGAAACTAAGCTAATTTATTATGTACAAGATCAAGTGTTGCAGAACAAAGCAAACATGGCTCCTCTCTTCTTCTCCTCCGAGAGAGAACAGGAAAAGACAACAGTACTACATAATGGAACAGTGTAACTGAACTTCCATTCTCATGACTCCAATGGTATGGAATGTCAACACAGACATGTGATGAAAGCAATCACACATCAGCAGTTTGTCATGAGCTGTAGGGAAGGGATATACCTCAGTGGTTGAGCACCTGCTGAGTTAGTCCCCAGCATCTTCATGTTGGATCCGAAATGTGCCCCATTTGAACGTCTGGAGCACCATTGGCAGTCATTGTGGATAGTACTGAGCAGTACGATTCAATAGTCTGTCTCAATACAGGGCATCCTCCTGTGTCCCTACAGCTTTCAACATTCACCATTCACATTTGAAGCATGCAAATGGAAAGATCCTTGTAATTCATGTGGATGGGTGGAGGAAACCAATGGTTAGACTGTGCACTCTTGAAACAGTGCATTACAATCAGTGATTGTGCACTAAAAGTCTATATTCACATGACCATCAACTGCATAGTGGCCTTGGAAAGTCTGCTCACAATGCAGTTTTATGACCAAATGGCTTCCCATTAAAGTATTCCAATGAGAAACATATCCAACCTTTTAAGGAACATTTGTTATACATTCCTCATCTGGATATTGTGTTACTATAACTATAACTTTCACCATCCCTGACCATTGGTGATGGGAGTTGGAGTCAGACAATATCCAGTGGACCACAGACATTCTGCAGTATCCCGTAGCCTCACTTCCACCACTTTTCATCTGCAATGTAAGGATTGTAATAACCTTACAGATTTTACTTGATGTGAACCCATATGCCTTACCTGATAAGGCCTGGGCACTTAGAAAGCTGGAATACAACCCTTTATAATCTTCAAATGTTGGATCTGGACAGGTAAACTGCCTTGAGATTTGTTCGTTTGTTCATTTGTTTGACAATCAAGCCATGTATAAACTTCATTAAATAAATAAATGCATTAAATTTAATTTGTTGCTTGCTTTAATTGTGGTTTATATTCATTGTTTTCATTAAAGCTATTGCTTGTTAGTACTTCTAATGAACCTCTGGATTTTTTTGTGATCAGTATATTAATTTCCTGGTAGTATTGTATAGTTTTCTTGTATTGATTCAACCCCGCACCACTGCCCTGCCAAGTAAATAGTTTTATTTATGTATGCATTTTTTTGTTTTAAAAAATGTATACTTCTTAATATAATTTTGAAAATCATTAAGTGGCTTGCATTAAAACAATAAAACTGCATTGGCTATATCAGCTAGCAGCCCTAGCAGATCTACCTACCCATCCTGGGCAATTGGCCATTAAACCTCATAACAGAAATATAAAACTTACTATAAATACTGAGCATTGCATGAACCAACCAGGAGTATAGGGAATGGCTGTGTGGGCATGATCATATTTTCATTTTGAGCCTTTGAAATGTGCATTCTTGGGTCATTTCTGAACTTAAATGTGCTTGGAATGCTCAGTTCTTTTTGGAAAACTGATTTGTGATGACTGACACAACTCAGGATTTTATTTTATTTCTGCATTCTATGCCATGCTACTAGTATTGACGACCTTCTCTGTCACACAAATACCCAGTTCCGTTCTCTCAGAGTGCTTATAAAACAGGGAGTGCTTAAGTCAACCCCACAAGTGTCACAATATTTTCTAAGCTGGCGGCTGTGTGCAAAGGCAACTTGGTAATTTCTAAGTCAATATAGGGTGAAATGGGAATCACTTCCTTAATTTTTGCTTGCTACTCATGAATACATGATGTGGAGTTTAATGAATGGTAATTTATCAAATTCTTGGTGTTCCATTTCAAATGTCCTATGTAAATAAGAAACATTGCTATTCTCCTGGAACCGTCTCCTGCTGTCTTCCTCAGAACCAGTCATGGTGCAAAGTTTCCCCAGCCCAAGGACATGTTCCAGTAGGCAATGAGAGCATATTATGATGCCTGGGATGGCTCTGTCTACCTTTGACTTTATCTGACAAATTCATTACCATGTACCTGCTTCAACAATCTTGCTGTTGTGACACACTGTGTTTCTGTCACTTATATATGAATTGGATCCAAAGGCTCGTGACACAGAAAGCCAAATCTGAAAGCTGACCTTCAGCTTCTACCATATGTGACATAAAACATTTCAGTTACTGTCTATCTGTCAGAGTTGCTTGGAGTATTGTCTTAGCCTACTATCAAGTGTATAACATTTTATTGAACCAAATAACATGAATGAAACTCAGAAACCAAGATATGTTCTCTTGTTTCCTGTGTACTTAAGGAAAATACCTACTCTAGAGAGTCCTGCTGAAGTGTTCGGAATCAGGAAAGCTAAGGCGTACCCAAGGATTCTGGAAATCCGCCTGAAACGCTTAGCTAAACATTTCCACCAGTCCAATGTATAAATTGACACACATAGGGATGATCACTTGAGACCTCAAACTCAGGATGCACATGCATCTCTCCTATATAGAAGGGGGAATCCTGATTAGCGCAGGTTTATTCCTCAAATGTAAGAGGTCCAGATGCATACTTTGGTAACTGCTTTCAGCACTTTTATTGGGCTGTTGAACACATAGTGTGGGGTGTGATAGTTCAGAACTTAACTGGTTAAGTGTTCTGAGGTGTGCGTCACTTTCCGACATCAGCTGTCGAAGCTGGGAGGAGTCTGGGAGGAGACTGTACTTGTTGTTCTCTCTGTGTGTCTTGAGAGAGACGGACATGTTTTAACATGGCTGAAAGGAGCCCCGGTCTTTTATGGGCTGAAATGTTCCAATAAAGTGCTGTAAATAGACGAATCTGTCTGTGTATGCTTGCATGGAGAAAAGGGAGAAAAAGACTGTTTTACACCGCTGTATGCTACTCTGCTAAGCCGTGGCCAAAGAGACAGCAGACTTTGCTGCGCAGCTGAGAAGGAAGCGTGCCGGACCGCTGTAAATGACTGATTGGGATCGTAAAGCTATCAGAGGCCACGGCTCAACGGTCAAGCTCCAAAGATCGTTATCTCTGACAGGTTATGGAGGTCAGTAAACGCTCGTAAAACAGTCGGCTTTGAGCCACTGGAATGCTTTGAAGTCGGCACGGAAGCTAGCCGGAGGTTGGAAGCTGCATTCCATGAGTCTTGCCTGATGCTGGAAGGCAGAGCTGCTCAGAGACAGAGCTAAAAGCTAAAAGGCAGCTGAAAAATCGTTTCTCCACGGAGAAGGGAGAGCCCGGAGGAGCTGGTACTGAGTTCTGAGTAAGTACAGCTTGAGGGGCACCTTGGGAGAACGGGAGAAAATGGCAGAGAGCCAGGATATGCCGGTGGAAAAGCTCACTTTAAAAAGTTGGGCAACCTGGAGCAGAAGAGTAAGGGGCTGGTTCCTGGTCCATGGGCTTTGGGAAGGAAGCCAGAGGGAGCCAAAAGCACCACCCCTTAGCTGGGAAGATGGCCAGCAGAAAAAGCAACAAGAGCTGGATATGCTCAGAGCATGCATTCATGCATCGCTGAAGCCCCATTTGGAGGGTGTACAGTCAGCAAGGGCTGCCTGGGATGTGCTGAAGGGCTTGTGTGAAGCTTCAGCAGAAGGCCAGAGCCCTGGAGACGCTGGACTGGCAGGCCCATTTCCCGATGTATCGGCCTCTAGGAGCGCTGGTGAGCAGATCGGGGGGGCGAAGAGTTCCAAAGGCAAGTTTAAGAAACTTTCCACTGTTGCTGAAGCGGAGAGCAGCTTCAAGGGGGGCCAGGCTGGTGGGAGGCGCCGTTCCAGGAGAAGGAAGGCCAGGCCAGCTGGGAGGAGCCCCGGGCAGTGTTTTTCCACTGGAGTACAACGTCTGCATGGCAGCTGCCCCCACCGGAGCAGAGAGCCGATGCAGGATGTTTGCAAGGACACTTCCCATGGGAATCAAGCGGGTTTCCATGGCAACAGGCCTGGGAAGACAGGCAGGCGTGGAACTGAGCCAGGTGGTCGTGGTAAACAACAGGAAGAGGCTTATCAAGTCTCTGCGAGTATGGCATTGTTCGAAGACGGCCGAATGGAAAATTTCGAAATGGCTTTTGTAATCGACTCTGCAGCTAACCGCAACATGATTCCAGAGACCCCTGCAGACGGGATGTGGAATTGCACGGCAGTTCCGAAGGGACAGACTGTTACATTCGCAAATGGACAGAGAACTAAAATTTCCAAGAGCACTAATGTATTTCTTTCTGTTTTACAGGAGTCGGTGAATTTTTGTATTGTTCCGGAGGTTCATCACTGTTTGTTATCTGTGCCTTATTTGTTAAATAAGGGGTTCAAAGTTTGTTTTGAAAATGATGTCTGCACAATCTCCAGAGGAGGGAGGTTACTGGCCAAAGTACGGAAGGGACAGAATGATCTTTTCATTCTTAAGACGTCTCTTGGGGGTGAGGGGAAGGTTGAGAAAGCACAAGCGTTGCGTGCTACAGTTCCCAACCAGCGTGCTACAGTTCCCGCTCATGTGTCATGTGCTTGTGTTTGGCATGGGAGAACCATTCATGGTTCTGTAGAAGACTTGCAGGTTCTACCCGAGGTTTCCACAGGTTGTAAGATTCGAGATTGCAGAAGTGCCATTAATTGTGACACTTGCAAGCAAGCGAAGGTGAGAGGGTGCAGTTACCCAAAGGTGGAACGGGTAACCACTAAACCTTTTCAGCTGGTACACATAGATCTGTTCAGTCCTGTCAGGGAACAGAGTCTAGGGGGGGCCAGGTTTCTGCTAACTTTTTTGGATGATTTCTCACAGAATTCCTGGACTCTTGGTCTCAAATCCAGGGAGGATGCAGCACAGCTGATCAAGAGCTGGATTGAGGGGGTGGAACAGAGATTCTCCACCAGGGTTCAAGCGATCATCAGTGACAGAAATGCTAAGTACACTGGTTCTGCTTTGCAAAAGTTCTTTCGACAGAAAGGGATACTTCACACAGTTACTTCTCCCCAGCAAGGGGGGGTGGCAGAGCTGCGGAGTGGAGCTCTGGTTAAAGCTGCACAGGTGATGCTGAAAGAAGCTAGGTTACCTCCAAAGTTTTGGCTGGAGGGAATCCGATGTGTGTCTTTCACCTGGAATCGTGTCTACAACTCACTGGTAGGTGACACACCGTACTCTTTGTTGAATGGCAGAAAACCCCAGGTTCACTTTCTGCGCAAGTTTGGATCTCCTGCGGTTGTCCCTGTGCCTAAGGCTTTGCAAGGGCCAGATGGAGCCAAAGTCCAGAAAATGATCTTCTGTGGGTATGAGCCAGACGCTCGTGCATGGAGATTTGCTTACCCGTCAGGTGATCAGAGTAAGGTGCTGATCAGTAAACACGCTGAATTCTTTGAGCAGGATGAAAGGCCAAAGATTTCTGCACAGCGTGATGTTCTTTCAGAATGTCTCTCTGACCCAGAAGACAGTTCTGATGAGGCAGAGGAAGAAGGGGCTGAGGCTGCTGATGACGACCAGGTCACTGACCAAGGTCAGGAGCAGGGTGGGGCGTCTCCACAAGTTGTTAGAAAAGGACAGCCCAAGAGTGAGCCTAGTTCTCCTGTGAGTGTAATGGAGAGGATTCGAAGACGCGTTAAGTCAGAGGGGGAGTCCTGGGATGCAGAGGACACACCTGCTGATCAGAGTGAGTCAGAGGGAACACCTGAGTTTGTGCCTAGGAGATCCAGTCGCACAACTAAGGGTATTCCACCAGAGAGGTACCAGGCCACAGGTGCGTGGGTAAGTTTCGCACAGTGCGATTCTGAGAGTTGTGAGGTGATTCCACAGATGCCAAACAGGTACGCCAAGGTAGGGCGCAAGGCATTGGGGAAGGGATTGATCTCACACGGTGTTGCTGAAGATGTTACACAGGTCTTGTCAGAAAGCAACGCAAGGGGGTGTGTGATAGTTCAGAACTTAACTGGTTAAGTGTTCTGAGGTGTGCGTCACTTTCCGACATCAGCTGTCGAAGCTGGGAGGAGTCTGGGAGGAGACTGTACTTGTTGTTCTCTCTGTGTGTCTTGAGAGAGACGGACATGTTTTAACATGGCTGAAAGGAGCCCCGGTCTTTTATGGGCTGAAATGTTCCAATAAAGTGCTGTAAATAGACGAATCTGTCTGTGTATGCTTGCATGGAGAAAAGGGAGAAAAAGACTGTTTTACACCGCTGTATGCTACTCTGCTAAGCCGTGGCCAAAGAGACAGCAGACTTTGCTGCGCAGCTGAGAAGGAAGCGTGCCGGACCGCTGTAAATGACTGATTGGGATCGTAAAGCTATCAGAGGCCACGGCTCAACGGTCAAGCTCCAAAGATCGTTATCTCTGACAGGGCTTCTGCTTGTGCAATGGTGCTTTACCCTTCCCCCACACCACTGGGACCCCCCTAGAATCGACTCTCGCAGGGTTAGGAAAGGCCCTAGAACATAGAGGAGAAGGGAGGGATCACTCCATCTGACAAGCTGAAATGCTTGCTCCCATGGAATGATCACCATAGCACAAACTGGGTCCTCCCTTAAAGAGGGCACGTATTGCGGTAAGACCTAGAAAACCGACACCCTGTGTTGTGGTTGTGTACGATCGGTTAGCCGATTGGTAGGTCCCTCTTAGCTGGGTGTAATCTGGCCAATGGGACGCAGTCCAAACCGTTTGATGGGACCCAGAGCTTCCTCTTTCAACACGTGCATTCGGAACACCCGCCCACCTCTCCCTACTTTTAGGGCTTTGCACTTGACCTTGCTATGCCATCGTGTGTCATCTGTCATTGGGACAGGGGCACAGCAGGAATTTTCCCCACTTGGCTGATTGGCTGTTGCCATTTGGGTTTCACCTGCCGCGTAGCAAATCGTCACAACTTGTAAGGTTGTGGATAGGCTGTGGTTCAGGTGATAGGGTTGGGAGAACGCTCTTGCCATCCCTATGTGAAGGGTATTCCGTTAAAGGAATCCAGGGACCCGATGGTTTGGTCATTTAAATGTATGGTGTGTATCTGCATAACACTTACCTTACCGTGCACAGATTTCAATCAAATTTGGTTAAGAACTTAATTCGTTGTGGAGGTCCATTCTTAACCTGAAACTTTTCTTAACCTGAGATACCACTTTAGCTAATGGGGCCTCCTGCTGCTGCCGCACTGCCACCGTGTGATTTCTGTTCTCATCCTGAAGCAAAGTTCTTAACCCAAGCTCCTATTTTTGGGTTGCAGAGTCTGTAACCTGAAGCGTTTGTAACCCTAAGAACCATTGTATAACTTTTTTAAAAAGGTCCCTACCATTTTATTATTTAGGTGTGAAATTGTTCCTGCAAGATCTAGATTGCACCTCTCGTGCAATTATTTGTTGCCATTGCTGTTGTTTTTAACAAGGTGCAAATCACATTTATTGCAACCAAGTGTATGCACGGACCTTTTAAAATATGTATAAGGCTTTTTGCACATGGTATTTTGCATTAGAATAATTAAAGTGAGAAAAGGCTGAAGAGATTGGGGGGGGGGAATTCCTTGGACCTCACTCAAGCATGCCCAGGAGACCCATCTTTAACAGACTCATACCACTTTAAAGTCTTTATATACTCTGGGTATTTCTGTGGAGGATACATTAGCATTAAATATGTATGCTCCTTGTTCAGAAAAATGCAGAGATAAACCTATGCAATAAAGCAGGTTTTCAGATTCATGCCATAAAGACTACTGTATGGATACAAGCAATATATATTCATCTAATAAAATAAAATGTATTATAACTGTACATATTACAGCAAGAGAAAACTTGACTAAAATAGTCTAAAACAATATCATGGGTAGCCAAATGCCTATGAAGTTCAGCTGATGATCAGGATGACGTTACTGTCACCTCTGTACTCATCAAATGATGTATTTGATGACCCAGCAGGAGGGCAGTGTGTATCTGTGTCAGTGGATTTGGCTCTACCCACCCTAGGACTGTGTCTACTATTAAATACATACCGTATTTTTTGCTCTATAAGACTCACTTTTTTCCTCCTAAAAAGTAAGGGGAAATGTGTGTGCGTCTTATGGAGCGAATGCAGGCTGTGCGGCTATCCCAGAAGCCAGAACAGCAAGAAGGATCTTTTTTTCTTGTTTTCCTCCTGCAAAAACTAGGTGCGTCTTATGGTCTGGTGCGTCTTATAGAGCGAAAAATACAGTGTATTATTGCCACCACCAAACCAGTGGGGTCTTCCTCCAGAAGGGAGAAGATGCTTGGGAGGCTGGATCAAGCCCCTGAACTCGAGGTTAGCAACTGCTGTCCTGTGCATCAAGCGCTTTGAAGTATTTGACAATACCCCCATCATTCAGCTGGGACACTGAGGTCCAGCTCCGAGGGTCTTCTGGCGGTTCCCTTACTGCGAGAAGTGAAGCTAAAGGGAACCAGGCAGAGGGCCTTCTCAGTAGTGGCACCCGCCCTGTGGAACGCCCTGCCATCAGATGTCAAGGAAATAAGATGTCAAGGAAATTAGAAGACTTCTGAAGGCAGCCCTGTTTAGGGAAGTTTTTAGTGTTTGATGTTTTGTTGCATAATTATTATTATTATTATTATTATTATTATTATTATTATTATTATGTTGGGAGCCAGCCAGAGTGGCTAGGGCAGGGTATAAATAAATTGTTGTTGCTGCTGTTGTTGTTGTGGCTTTTTGGTTTAGAAGTGAACAATGGAGCTGCATGAAAGGCAATTCTGCACCTTCTAATTGATGGCTAAATGTCCTGATGAAAGTCCAATCTAAAATAAAGACACAGTAAGAGACACTGGGTTTTTGTTGTTGTTTTGGCACAATCTGTTACTGATATTTGCATGAGCAGCAAAAGCAACATGCAGCATATTTTACAATCTGCTAATGTGTATCCTAGACAGCATCTTAAAAAGTAGAGACATCACCTTGCCAACAAAGGTCCGTATAGTAAAAGCTATGGTTTTCCCAGTAGTAATGTATGGAAGTGATAGCTGGACCATAAAGAAGGCTGATCGCTGAAGAATTGATGCTTTTGAATTATGGTGCTGGAGGAGACTCTTGAGAGTCCCATGGACTGCAAGAAGATCAAACCTATCCATTCTGAAGGAAATCAGCCCTGAGTGCTCACTGGAAGGACAGATTGTGAAGCTGAGGCTCCAATACTTTGGCCCCTCATGAGAAGAGAAGACTCGCTGGAAAAGACCCTGATGTTGGGAAAGATGGAGGGCACAAGGAGAAGGGGACAACAGAGGACGAGATGGTTAGACGGTGTTCTCGAAGCTACCAGCATGAGTTTGACCAAACTGCGGGAGGCAGTGGAAGACAGAAGTGCCTGGTGTGCTCTGGTCCATGGGGTCACGAAGAGTCGGACACGACTAAACGACTAAACAACAACAACAACAATGTGTATCCTCCTCTTATTGGGGAAGGAAATAGGTGCAAGATCTTGTGCTTTAGGAAAGGGTTGCAAGACTCTGCAAGGCTGGGTGGGACAGAATGCTCTCTTCTCCCTAGATATTGTATCACCCTCTATCAATCATTATGAGATCTTTTTTCAGTGGTACATTTAATGGAAACCATCTCCAGCTCTTGAAAACGGAGCTCACTAGAAGCCGAGAAAAAGGAAACAAATTTATATCAGAGTGGGGAAGAAGAAGATATAATAGCAATTAGGAGAGTTAAGAGAGAATGTGCTTGGCAATTAGCCAAAGGCAACACATTTAAAATTGATAAAAGAAAATGATTCTTAATAGAAAACGCTTTGATTCTTTAGAGAAAATTGGACAGCGTGCAAAATCGTGAAACCATGAGCGGGTTGCTCTGACATGCTCATCAGGTAAAATGAATGCCAGCAGTGCTGCCTAATATTTCTGATTATAGACAGGCCTGACCATCCCAGCATGTCAGTCCAGTATTGGCCAGGCATTTCCAGTCAGCAGAAATACATATGTTCTTCTTTTATATCAGGCTCCCCACTCCCCAGCAACACAGGAAAACGCCATCTCCATTGTTCAGGAGAGGCCTCTCGCCCTTTGGTGAAGGTTGAGGAGTATTTGGGGCAATCAATCAAAATGTTTATTTGGCTTTACGCCCATCTTTGGGGCAAAGGTATCAGTTTTCCAAGCTCCCTTCCAACCATAACATGGTGGGATAGCTCAGTCAGTAGAGTATGTTGTAAACAAAATCTGCCGTTTTCCCTTATGGGGTACCCAAGAGCCCATATAGAGTCCTTACATAGGTTCCCTATTGGTAGGAGAAAATAACAGAGGCCAACCAGAGAATATTGAGAAGCAAAGCAGCTAGTAAGCCTGATCTTTGTTGATCTGTTGCAACAGGGTGCTCCTCTCACACACAGGAAAGGAGAAGGAACCCGAACAAAGGTGTGCCTGCCCTTATATAGACATTTTAAATTCCCTGCCCTGGAGCTCAAGACCATCCCTCCATACATCATACATACATCACAGAAGGGGTGTAGCCCAAGACCACCCCCTAGATATATCATACCTACATCACAGAAAAGGCGGTCTACAACAGAAATTTGAGTGTTGTTTTTTTCCTGTCTGGCAGGTTTTTCTGATAATGCCTTATCTGATTGCCTGGTGATTATCCACTTCCTGAGACAATGGGAAAGCTCCCTCACCCCCTCCCTCCTTGCAGAGAAAACATTTGGTCAGTTCCAAAGTGGTTTCAAGGAGTCAAAATGGTTTCAGGAAGGTCTTCCTGTGCTGCTGCAGACATTGGTACATTTATGAACATTATATATATATATATATATATATATATATATATATATATATATATAACCTTAAAATTCTTATAACAAGTATAAGACTCTTGATCTCAGAATTGTGGGTTTGAGTCCCACTTTGGGTGAAAGATTCCTGCATCGCAGGGAGTTGGACTAGATTGCCCTCATATTCCCTTCCAGCCCCACAGTTCTATGCTTCATGTAGCCACTGGCTACAACCCTTCTGCGGACAGACGGTCATTTACCCTCACAAGATTCAACGTGCTGCCATCTGCCTCATTGCAGGGCAGATTAGAGGGTAAACCATGAATGAGTCTGCTCCTGTGGCTTGATGGAGGTAGAAACTGTCTCTCATGCCTTGTTACGCTGCCGTTTCTACGGGGATATACGCTCAGTATTTATTCAGCATGAGTTTGACCAAACTGCAGGAGGCAGTGGAAGACAAGAGTTCCTGGTGTGCTCTGGTCCATGGGGTCACAAAGAGTCGGAAATGACTAAACGACTAAACAACAACAACAAATGCAAAAATCTCCAAATGAATCCGAACTTCAATGTCTAAAATTCCTGGTAGAGGACAAGGATCCTGATATCACATTGTTGTTGTTGTTTAGTCGTGTAGTCGTGTCTGACTCTTCGTGACCACATGGACCAGAGCACGCCAGGCATTCCTGTCTTCCACTGCCTCCCACAGTTTAGTCAAACTCATGCTGGTAGCTTCAAGAACACTGTCCAACCATCTCGTCCCTTCTCCTTGTGCCCTCCATCTTTCCCAACATCAGGGTCTTTTCCAGGGAGTCTTCTCTTCTCATGTGGTGGCCAAAGTATTGGAGTCTCAACTTCAGGATCTGTCCTTCCAGTGAAGGACATTAAGGGTAGCCAAATCACATTAAGGGTAGCCAAATTCTGTGTGATTGCCATAAAACTTAAATGATAATTTCAGGTTATATGTTAGTGACCAAGTTTATAGATAGATAGATAGATAGATAGATAGATAGATAGATAGATAGATATAGATATAGATATAGTTGCTATATCTGTATTGTCTCTGTTATACCTAATTGCAAATTCAAATGTATCCCTATTGTGTTTTATGACTTCCTTGATACTGTATGTGGGCTGAAACTGGTCTGTGACCGAAATAATAAATTCATTCATTCAACCCTTCTGCATTTTTCTTTTTCTTTTTATCCTGACAACCAAATGGTTACACAAGTCATTAAAGTTCTGGCTTTCAGACATTTGTTTGAAGCTCATACAGGGAGTGCTCCCATTTTCTGTGAAAAAGCAGAAAGACAAACATGTATGAAACTCTATACACACGTATCTGAGATTAAACACCCCTAGTGCAGAAAATAACACATGCCTCTCATTCAGCTGTACATTAGTAATTTCAACTTTGAAATACACAAGTAATGCATCACGGGGGCAAACAACCTCTGAGCTGAATACCAGCAAAGAGATATTAATGGGTCTGCTATTTAGTAACAGCAAGAGAGCATCCCATCTCATAAATGTTTTTTCTTTCCTCCTCTAGTCTTCTTGTAAATTGAGTCCTCAATATGTCCTTGGTAAATGAAAAATATTGCTGGCATGAGGAGACCAACAGGCAGCCCCTTCAGATACTTTAAATGATAATCGCCTCAGCAGGTCCTTTTTGCCCCAGAGTAATGGCTGAAATCTGAACACAGTCTTATAAACAAAATTTTTACAGGAGCTCTTGACAACTACCCTTTTTTTTGTACTTCACCACAGCTATTTACCTTTATTGGGCAGCAGCTTCCGTGGGGAACAAAAAGGGATTGTCCGGGTCTAAGACTCTATCATTCATCTTTTAGAGCCATTTGAAGTGAACAGGACTCTGGAGATTTCAAATAATTTACCATCCTCCTTTCGGTAGCTCCATCAGAACTTATTTATTTATTTTCTCCAAGGGGACTGTAAGATTCTTGACTGCTGGGCCCAAGCACTGATGCTACACCGTTAAGTGGTTGAAAGTGGTGGAATTATATAGAAAACACATTTCCCGGCGTCATTTGGTCCTCCTCGCTGCTTCGCAACAAGGATTCCCGGTGTGCACTCTTGCCGAGAAACAAGACACATATTTACAGATATTCTGAAGTCAGAATATTTAAATTTGAATTTGGGGGTGGAGTAAAAGAGGAATGATGGATTTTAGCTGTGTGCTTTCCGTAGCAGAGGAAAGCCAAAAATTCTAACTTGTGTGCCTCTGTAGGTCTATGAATCTAATAAGATAGAAAGAAAATAAAAGTATTTAGAATGAGGTAATCAGCATTTACTGGAGAATCTACTATGACCCCCAGGGATTAATTCCCCCCCCCCTTCCAAATGCTGCTTATTGTTTGAGAGGTGTAAAGAGAGATCTTACATATGTAATCCGTTTCATATGCACTGTGCTATCAAAAAGCAATCAAGTAGTAATTTTAGCCATAGGGAAACCCTTTGGGATTACATACCCCGCTGTTAAGTAAAAGGATTTTTGTCTTTATGACAGCGTTGAAAATAAACATGCACCTATTTATTCCCCTTAGGAACTCACTTTCAGGCGTGCTGCCATGTATAATCAAAAGGAATTGTCCTAGCTTTGTGTTTTCTTTAACATTATTTTGCAAGCTAAAGAGCAGAGTCTAGTATTATTGAGGGATTTTCTTTCATGTTTCACTTGCTCGGCTAATGGAACCATATTCCTGGCAGCTGATGTAGAAATTCTGCTTCTGGTGGCTCATTATAATGGGGAAATGCTGTATTAAACAGTAGATCCATGCATGAATGAATGAAATGTTGCTGGATTTATTTGTTGTTGTTTTTACGCTTCCGAGAAATGCACACACATGTCCCTGCAAAGTTGCGTGCGCACACACACACATGTGAAATAAAATGAGGTGAGAATGGTAGGGAAACCTAGTCCAGAAATTTTGCCTCATTTTTGCTAGTTTTTCTTTTTTTTTTCTTTTTATGCTGTTCTAACATCGTCTTTGTCTTGGAAAGCCCCATACATTGCACTGACTTAGATCAGCGGTTGTCAGCTCCTGAAAGGATCACTAGTTAATTTCCACGGTGAGAGATTATGGAGTTCAGATCTCCCTGAAGCTCGCATATAGACCAGAAAGCACCATGCCCACAGTTTGGTGGACTTCCCATATTGGCCCGAATATAAGCTGCAACCGAATATAAGCATCACCCGAATATAAGCCACACCTTTAAAATTCAGGGAGGACAAGATGAAATTGTATATTTGAATATAAATATAGATTGAAAATGGCTATGTATAGTGAATACTTATCTACTTATCTGCTACAACAGCGGCAAGACTCTTGATAGCACAAGGATGGAAGAATGAGGAAATCCCAACGAAAGAACAGTGGCAAGAAAAATTGATTAGCTACACAGAGCTGGCTAAATTGACATACAAATTGCGGGACAAGGACTACTGTGGCTTTAAGGAAGAATGGGAGCTTTTTACAATTTATCTAAAAAGACAACAAAATGTATTGGACTCCTTGGCAGATAAATTATCAGACTTATTGGTTGATAACATGGTAGATAGGCAATGTAAGGATATGTATAATTTTACAACACGCAGAGAATAATATGTGCTGAGAAATCAGAGAGAGAAGCTGAGGGAAGTCTCGGGGGGGGGGGTTGAAGGGGGGAAAGGGGAAAAATAATGAATATGATATGTTTTGAAAAATTGTTATGTTGAAATTGTTAATAAAAACTTTTTTTAAGAGCTCTGTCTTCCATTCTAGTGAGCTACAGAGCAAGGCAAAGGGGAGGGGCCGGATGGAGGAGCCAGCAATCAACAGTGATCTACAAAAACCTCCTGGGATCGACCAGTAGATCGCAATCAACCTGTTGGACATCCATGTTATAGGCCAACCATCAGAGGAGACCCATCACTGCCCGCACAGTGCCAACCTCAACACCACCTGGTGTGCCTTTCATAGTTATGTGATCAGGCTTGTGGTGTCGGTAGTGGTGTGAGTGCTGTGGGGGAACTGCAAAGAGACTATATGTAATATTTTCATTCCTTATATTGTACAGTGGTGCCCCGCAAGACGAACGCCTCGCAAGACGGAAAACCCGCTAGACGAAAGGGTTTTCCGTTTTGGAGGCGCTTCGCAAAACGAATTTCCCTATGGGCTTGCTTCGCAAGATGAAAATATCTTGCGAGTTCCTGTGGGTTTTTTCCCCCTCCCCCCCTTTTTCTAAGCCACTAAGCCGCTTATCAGCTGATCCGCTAAGCCGCTAAGCCGCTAAAAGCCACTAAGCCGCTAATAGCGCTAATCCGCTAAGCCGTCAATGGGCTTGCTTCGCAAGACGAAAAAACCGCTAGACGAAGAGAATCGCAGAACGGATTCTTTTCGTCTTGCGAGGCACCACTGTATAAATCTTGCATTTTCTATGAGCAGCACAATGTGCAGTTCTGTTGGCCATGATTCAGCGCCGTGGTATTATTTAATTAATTTATTAATTACTCAGTTTTGTTTATACCCTGTTCTTCGTCAAGATCTCAGGATCTTCAAGCTACCAGAGCACTTTGCAATACACTTTGCGATACAATAAGATACAACATCAGCCATGACTGCGACCAATTGGTATTGTAGCAGAATAATTACACAGACGCTATTTCTTCTATTTTTGCATTGTATACTATTCCTTGTATGCTTTATTTTATTTAACTGCTGTCAATTCTTTTCACAAGCTGTTCTGAAAGGGGCAATGTAAATGGGAGAGCAGCGCTCGCTTAAACAGTTGCATTGCTTTGAAGACGTGTATCCGAAAGAAATTGACAGCATCTTCTCGATTAGACTTCTTCACCTCAACCCATTTTTTCATTCCCTTTACCTTTTCGTTGTCGGGGAAAGAGGTTAAATATATATGTTGCATGAGGTACTTTGTAGAGTCAGCAGATTACGGGGCACAGCTGAGCGGCTGCTATAAAGTGAGCAAAATTATACTTCACTAATGAAATCAAATGATGTCTCCTTATGGGATTAGCTGAATGATAATTAAGCCCTCTCTGCTTCCGAATGACACCAACCTGTCAGACGCTCCAGTCTGCTGTTCTTAAAGAGATGGCATTTGTAGACTTTCATCCAATGAAATATGAGACGTCTGCAACCAACATTAATTCCTCATCTATGTCTGAGCCATGATCCTCCTGAATTGTGTGTAGTATATTGGCATCTGCATTAATTTTGCCAGGCAGGAATGATGTTCACAAACGTACAAACCTAGAATATTCTAGGAATGAAAAAAGTATCTGGAATTATAATTATCTTACAAAGTATATACTTACATACATGTGTACAGGTCCAATGAAGCTATAATGTTGTTGTTTGGTCGTTTAGTCGTGTCCGACTCTTCGTGACCCCTTGGACCAGAGCACGCCAGGCACTTCTGTCTTCCACTGCCTCTCACAGTTTGGTCAAACTCATGCTGGTACCTTCGAGAACACTGTCCAACCATCTCGTCCTCTGTCGTCCCCTTCTCCTTGTGCCCTCCATCTTTCCCAACATCAGGGTCTTTTCCAGGGAGTCTTCTGTTCTCATGAGGTGGCCAAAGTATTGGAGCCTCAGCTTCACGATCTGTCCTTCCAGTGAGCACTCAGGGCTGATTTCCTTCATAATGGATAGGTTTGATCTTCTTGTAGTCCATGGGACTCTCAAGAGTCTCCTCCAGCACCATAATTCAAAAGCATCAATTCTTCAGCAATCAACCTTCTTTATGGTCCAGCTTTCACTTCCATACATCACTACTGGGAAAACCATAGCTTTTACTATATGGACTTTTGTTGGCAAGGTGATGTCTCTACTTTTTAAGATGCTGTCTAGGTTTGTCATTGCTTTTCTCCCAAGAAGCAGGCATCTTTACTGGACCAAATTCAATAGTATATAAACACAGCAGCCCAGGTAATCAGGCAGAGCACTTCCAGAAAAACAGTAATCGTGCTGAACAGTTATTCAGCAAGTATGGAAGAGTGAAGCAAGCAGGTTCTAAATTTAACTCCCTGCTCTCTCTCTCCTGAACAACTGAACAATTGATTATTGTTTTTCTAGTCCATATGTACGTTGCTGATGTTTTCTATTCCATTTGCATGACTGGATTAATGAAAGGAACCATCCATGTACCACAGTTTTTTGCACATGATTTCTCATCCACCTTTGGATACCTTGTGTATGTAAGCTTCTCCTTTGCATGTATCACCTAGATAGATTGGGGCAACTGAATTTTAGAATGCCCCAGAGACTCTTAGAAGCCAAATGCACCATTGATTCTCTCAACAGTGATAGCACCATGTGCCATTTTGCAGGAATAAAAAATACATTGCAATTAGGACAGTTTGTGTTTTTGTAGAGGTAAAGGTAAAGGTAAAGGACCCCTGGGTGGTTATGTCCCGTTATAGTTGACTAATGGGGTGCAGTGCTCAGCTCACTTCAGGCTTTGTCCACAGACAGCTTATCCAGGTCATGTGGCCAGCATCACTGAACCACTTCTGGCACAACAGGACACCATGACGACTGCCAGAGCGCACAGAAACACCGTTTACCTTCCCGCCACAGCAGTACCTATTTATCTACTTATGCTGGTGTCCTGTTGAACTAGATTCAGGTAGGTAGCCATGTTGGTCTGACACAGTCGAAATATATATATAAAAATTAAAAAGTCCAGTAGGAACCAACTAAGTTTGTACTTGGTATAAGCTTCCGTGTGTATCTGAAGAAGTGTGCATGCACACGAAAGCTCATACCAAGAACAAACTTATTTGGTCTCTAAGGTGTTACTGGACAATTTTTAGTGCTTTTGAACTATTAGGTTGGCAGGAACTGGAACGGAGCAACGGGAGCTCACCCCGTCATGCAGATTAGAACTGCCAACCCTCTGATCAGCAAGCCCAAGGGGCTCAGTGGTTTAGACCACAGCGCCACCTACTCCATTTTTATAAGGGGGGGGGGTCAGGAAGTATAGCTTGTCCAGATGAAATTCCCTCTTCTGCTCAACTATTAAAGAGCTTCAGGATCCCTGTACTCTACATCTAACTGCCCTAAACCCTTTGCCAAACTTTTCATCCAAAGACTGAAGCTGCCATACATGGCTCCCCTCCCATCCCATAATATCCGCACAGCAACCATGTGATGCAGGTTGGGCTGGGAGTTGGTGACTGGCCCAAGGTCACCCTATAAGCTTCGTTCACTCTGATCACTTTAAAATGATCCTTATTTAGACTTAATTTGCCTGTATTAGTTCACTGGAAAGTCCACTCCATTTTGACGATCTTCTTTCATTATGCTACTGATTACACTGCTGGGAACAAGACAACTCCCAGATCATTTCCTAGCTCAACCTCCTTGAAAGTCACCTATCTCCCTTCCTCTGTCTCAAATCTTGCCTTCCGGAGGTAATGAGAGTTCAAAGACTGTCCCTTGTTCTTTAATACCATGCCAACAACAGCATCACATGCAAAGATTTTTGGGAGTTATAGTCTTCCAGGGGCTCTGGCTTCCTGCAGTTGGACTGCAAACTGCAATTCCCAGGAAACTTTACCCTGGGAAGGTCCTGGTTGAAACTAAAGAAGACCAAAGAGCAGCCCTCCATTGCCCTTGTGAGTTCCCTTCTTCACAGTAATATTTTTTAGAAGCGGTTGTTCAGAAGAGGAGGTGCAATTCAAAGAGATTTTAGCAATAAGTGCAGTGTTTGAAAATGAGGGAAGGTCTGGTTGTTGCTATATCTCTCACTCACTCTCTCAGTCTCTCTCACACACTTCCTAAATTCTTTTCCATCACTAGTGGGGCTACCTTTGAGGGTGACCCGGAAACTACAACTAATCCAGAATGAAGCAGCTAGACTGGTGACTGGGAGCAGCCACCAAGACCATATAACACCGGTCTTGAAAAACCTACATTGGCTCCCAGTACGTTTCCGAGCACAATTCAAAGTGCTGGTGCTGACCTTTAAAGCCCTAAATGGTCTTAGCCCAGTATACCTGAAGGAGCATCTCCACCCCCATTGTTCAGCCCAGACACTGAGATCCAGCGCTGAGGGCCTTCTGACAGTTCCCTCATTGCGAGAAACCAAGCTACAGGGAACCAGGCAGAGGGCCTTCTCGGTAGTGGCGCCTGCCCTGTGAAATGCCCTCCCATCAGATGTCAAAGAGATAAACAACTACCTGACATTTAGAAGACATCAGAAGGCAGCCCTGTTTAGGGAAGTTTTTAATGTGTGACATTTTACTGTATTTTAAATCTTTGTTGGAAGCTACCCAGAGTGGCTGGGGAAACCCAGCCAGATGGGCAGGGTACAAATAAAAAGTTGTTGTTGTTGTTGTTGTTGTTGTTGTTGTTGTTGTTGTTGTTGTTGTTGTTATGATTGAACATTTAGGCTATGGTGTTTATGAGGCCCTCACCCTGGATGCCAGTCTCCTGTCCAACTTGAACTCATCCCAGTCATGTTCAAATGGCTTATAAATTTTATTCACTTTAAAGCAACCTTTCATTCTTCTTATTTTAAGTATGCATTGCTTCCCTCACATTGTATCAAACGCCCACTCACGTCCAGCATGAGTCCAAATTTAGTATCCGAAGTTGGACTAGGAATTTTTTTATTGAGATTAACTCACCATGAATTCATTATAAATATACTGATTTTAGCTGATGTGAGTCATGGGAAGGAAGTCAATGGAATAATTCACATAAGCTCTGCAAGACCAGTCCTAAAATACGTTAAGTACAGATTCTCTATATTCATGGTCTGAGCCATGACAGAGAAGACTGAGGAGTTGAGGGAAAGGGATTCTGCACAAAAGATTGCCTGACTCACTCTTATCGTCATCAAAAATTATCCCGCTGAAAGCATTTCTCTAATTTATTTTCTTTTATGAAACAGAAATGCATGGCACAACATGATAGAAGGCTGTAAAATTGCTTTTTATTGTATTTGGTTTGATTGTGTGCCACGTTTGCTCGACCACTTTCCCGTACTCACAGCCATGAAGAAAAGCATCTTCTCCCCACCCCCTTAAATGAAACACAAATAAGCAAAAAATAATTGAGACCTAAAAGCAAATACAGCACAGCTTGACTCAGAGAATGCAGAACTGCCGTCTGTTGAAAAGACTCTACGCTAGCTTCATTTGTGAAAACTTTGGTGTGGCCAAGTTTAAAAAGAACCTGTAGTTTAAAGGATATACTTTTTAGTAGCATCCTCACATGATTAACATTCAGTGCAGTTCCATGCATAGCAAAGGTACACCCCAGTTTTAGACCTAGTTAAGTGTGTCTATCAGAGATGGCGAGCAAGTGACTCCATATGTTATTGTCCTCCAACTCCCAACAGCCTCAGCGACCATGGGTCAAGTAGGATGGGAATTGTGGTTCAATAACATCTGGAGGGAATTTGTTGGGAAAGGCTGTCTTAAGATTTAACTGATATGTATGTAAACAACTCTATCACATGTGATTACAGTTGCAGTGTGTGGTAACCAGGGCTTTTTCATCCGGAACTTGCTGGAACTCAGTTCGGGCACCTCTCAGGTGGGCGCCATTGCCATCATAAGAGAACAAGGAAGGTGTTCATGGCGAGTTCCAACACCTCTTTTTCTACTTACTGTTTAAGTAGGTTCATACATAACTTAGGGCAGCCATGGCCAAACTTGGCCCTTCAGCTGTTTTGGGACTAGAGTTCCCATCATCCTTGACCACTGGTTCTGTTGGCTAGGGATGATGGCAGTTGTAGTCCCAAAACAGCTGGAGGGCCAAGTTTGGCCATGCCTGACTTAGGGTGTGTGAAGACATCAATTTTGCCATGTTTTCCCATTTTCAAGAAGATAGCTGGACAGTGTTCTCGAAGCTACTAACATGAGTTTGACCAAACTGTGGGAGGCAGTGGAAGACAGGAGTGCCTGGCGTGCTCTGGTCCATGGGGTCACAAAGAGTCAGACACGACTAAATGACTAAAAAACAACAACAACAAGGAAAAGTGGGACCTTAGGATGTAGAAATTCTGGGATCAAATCAGAAAGTGGGAGGGCTTCTATAAATCCGGGATTGTCCCTGGAAAATAGGGGCAGTTAGAGGTTCTGGAGGCAGGTGTATTGAGGTGTTCTGCATGTAACAGTAAGTCAAACTATAACTGAACTCACAGCAGCAGGAGGAAGAGCAAAATTATCATAAGCTCCTCTCCAGAAACATTCACATCCACATTAAGTCATCATTTGGCTTCACTTTCCTTACAAAGCAGCTCATTGTCTGCACACAAGGCCTGCAGGAAAGCCAGTTGTGTATATCCTGCTATAGTTGCATGCTATAGAGTAAGGAGGCCCATGGATGTCATCACTAGGTGTTCCATATTTTTTTAAACTAATGTCACTACGCCATTGTGATCTTGCAATGTGAAAGGAACAATGAGATAACCAAAACACAACAGGATGAGAAAATAGAGTTTCCCTCACTGAAGCAAGCAGCCTGTTCTCTGGCTTTTCATTTACACAAAAGTTTGTTCTATCTTCATCTGTCTACTTATAATCCCTGCATCTTGTGTCCTGCCTCATCCTACGCTCGAGGTGGCTAACAGGAATTAAAATCTCAACATTATAACTAAATACATTTAAAACACACACACACACACACACACACATTCAGTAACTAAAAACATCACCTAAATCTACAAATTTCTCTTGTGCATATGTGAGTGTGTGTGTAGAAATTGAGGGCAGCTCTGTCCTCTTGCTTGAGAGCATTTGAAAACGGATGTCCTTGCCAATGGATAGCTCTAGTAATAAGCTCCTGCAGCCTGTAACATCTGAAAAGAGGCCTTGTGTAAGATGACAAGGTCAGACACTGTTTCTGAAGCAGGGATTATTACAAAGGATCCAGCGCATGCCCCATTATTCTTCTTAACCGAAGCATCTATTTTAGTGTGTAGGACTATTGGATCAGGGAGCCAGGGAATATGAGGAGAAGGCAACTAAAAAATATCTTCTTTAAAAATAATAATTCTTATACGTATGTATAAAATGGTGGAAGATCTGGCTGTAAAAACTAAGTGATTTATTATAGTGATGTGGTGCACAGGTGAGCATATTTCTTCCTTTTACAATGCCACCATTAAGAAGTATTGCATCATTTATCTTATATACCCCATAATGTTCTTCTTTCATCACTGCTTAGCAAGCCCAGAATGAAAACTTTTTCAAAAGAAAGTTCTGGCCTTTAAATAATGGGAGCCTTTTATCACAATATACTAAAAAATAAGGGGGGGGGGGACAGGAAAGTTCTTCACGACTTTCTCAAACTTTCTGCAACAAGATTGGGGTATGTGAATTTGGTGAGATTAAAGCAGTGAATTAAACTCTGAAATCGTTGAATGAAATCACTACTTACTACCAGGTTGCTCTGTGGATGATAGATCTTTCCTCAGTTTAACTAATGACCCAACATTAGTTTCCACACACTCCCTCTCTCCCTCTCTTTCACACACAGAGTGTCACACACTTTTCAAACTTCTAACTTCCTTGTAGATATATGAGCATCAGTAAATGTGTATGAAATTTCCTCAGGACTTCAGATTCCCAGAGAGAGACAGAAAGAGAGAGAGACTTGTACACATCATGTAAGTTGGTCCAGATCAGTCTCACAACAGACTCTAGAGCTGTTTGGTGATGTGCGAATCCCAGAAACCAGTGACGAGATGCAGACTGAACAGTGCACATATTGTTAAGATGTCTCAGGGGGAAATACACAATGAACTTAACCTGCATGTTCCCTTGAATATCACACATCATAAAATATTTTGGTCACTTCAGCTTTCATATAAGGGAAGCTACAGTACAATGGCAGTCATGAGTCAGTTACGGAAAAGATCCAGCATTGGATAGCATTACACCATTCAGAGGAGTGAAGGCCAGATGGGGGGAAATGACCTGTAAGTATAAAAGCAACACTTGTTGAATCTTACCCTGACTTACATGTTTGTGGATGCCCTGTTTACCCTCATTGGTAGAAATGTGGATATAATGATTTCAGTCCATTTCCATCTAACACGTAGGTTAGATCATGGGTTAGATCAAAGCTTTCCAAACTGTGTGTCATGACATGTTAGTGTGTCGGCTGCAGTGTGTAGGTGTGTCACACAAAAGCTCCCCACACTCCTGGAATGGGCTGAAGAAGGGTTAGTTTAACCCTTGGGTAGGCAAACTAAGGCCCGGGGGCCGGATCTGGCCCAATCACCTTCTAAATCCGGCCTGAGGATGGTCCGGGAATCAATTTGTTTTTACATGAGTAGAATGTGTTCTTTTATTTTAAAAGCATCTTTGGGTTATTTGTGGGGCATAGGAATTCGTTCATCCTCCCCCCCCCCCAAAAAAAATATAGTCTGGCCCCCCACAAGGTTTGAGGGACAGTGGATTGGCCCCCTGCTGAAAAAGTTTGCTGACCCCTGGTTTAACCTCACCTCTGGTTTGCTAGTGAAACTGAATTGCTGTGTCACGAAATGATGCACGTCTAAAAAGTTTGTCACCAACATAAAAAAATTGTAAAGTTCTGGGTTAGATCCTGAACTTAATTCCCATTGAAATCAGTGGGACAAGAGTGCAGTGGTGATCAGGCTTCCTAGATTCTTGGTGTGTCTCTTATTTTGAAGGATTTTTTTAAAGGGAAAAAAATGGATAAAATCATCTCATGGTACTATAGATTTACCATACACTTGCCTTAGTTTGTTCCCCACCCCACAAACATCACTTCTTCCTCGTCTTCAGAAAGGTTTTCCCTGTTCCCATACTTCTGTCCCCCTCCTAACCACAGAATATCACCTGGGCAGTGCATTCAACTCAGCCCTCATAATTCTATTTTATTGTTAAGTTGTGATTGTAACCATTATAAGCCACCTTGAGTAATACATGTACATAGAAAGGCAGGATTTTAAAAAAACTCTAAAGATTTAAAAAAGGCTAATCAGATCAATCCAAAAAGTAAACGTGAAGCAACAGAACAGCACTGATGTGAATAATTCCAAATGAGTTTTGATTACAAGTCAAATGACAAATTCCTTCCTTCTGTTTCCAAACTGAAATAAGGCCATCTATGAATCATACATCATTTCCTACAAAAAGACTGCATACTTTTTAGCTCTGTGGTGCAGTAAGTGTGCATTTTGTTCTCCAAAATGCCTTGAGAAGCATGACCGGTACATAAGCTATTATCACTCAATATGAGTACTTTTGTGTATTGTCAGTGTGTTGAAGCACCTCTCAATCGGGGAAGGAGAATCAGGTTGGGTCACTGCTTATATCCTTCTTTGCTAGCTAGGATACTCAGTCTGTGATTCAGAATTGTAGACAGGCTTTATCCGCATTTAGCACAACATGGAAATGTCAGCTGAGATTAGCAGCAAAACAAATGGAGGCAATATTATCTGGAAAGAATATAAATGTGAGACGGGAAGCCATAAGGGGCTCCACTTCAGAGATGATTCCTAGAATGTGTGACCAGAGACTTGTTACTGACGAGTTTTTGAGTGACGCTGCCAAAACAGCCTATCTGGAGTTTAACAGAGCGGACGACAATGCCCAGCGCTTGTCATTTGTGAATGAGCTGGGTTTCCTTGCTGACATTTGAAAGCCGTTAGTTCGGTTGTGCTGGAACTGCTCAGAGCACTTCTAGTGTGCTGAATAAATTTCATACAGGCAAGAGACGGGAGACAGGAGGAAGCACGGACGAAAGTTATCAGTGGTTCAGGTGCAACTATACTCCTTGAATTATACATAGACCTTGGCCTTTGCTACAAGCACTCTTCATTTCTGATCAGTGATACCAGCTTGTTTACTTAAGATGAATGGCCAGTGCTTCCTTCACATCCGAGTATGCCATTTGTTGCTGGCAGCCAGCTGGCACTCTTCTGCCGACAACAGTGTATTATTATTGTGTAGCACAAGCCCAGGATCTCAGGTTGTTTTCAGACAGGAATCATCTCTTCCTCTGTCATTGGATCCAATTATCATTGGGGACTCTCAAGTGTTGTCAAGAGGCCAGAGGGAAAATGTCTGGCTTCTTTGAGCAAGAACAGCTTATTACAGTGGTACCTCGGGTTAAGACCTTAATTTGTTCTGGAGGTCAGTTCTTAACCTGAAACTGTTCTTAACCTGAGGTACCACTTTAGCTAATGGGGCCTCCCACTGCCGCCGCACAATTTCTGTTCTCATTCTGAAGCAAAGTTCTTAACCCGAGGTACTATTTCTGGGTTAGTGGAGTCTGTAACCTGAAGCATCTGTAACCCAAGGTACCACTGTACTTCAGACAACTGAAGTTGCAAATTGCTATTGGTAGTCTTCACAGCCTTTTGAAAGCCAGGGCTGCAACTTGTAGATACCTCCAAGCAAAAATTGTTGTTGTTGTTGTTGTTGTTGTTGTTGTTGTTGTTGTTGTTTAGTCGTGTCCGACTCTTCATGACCCCATGGACCAGAGCACGCCAGGCACTCCTGGCTTCCACTGCTTCCTGCAGTTTGGTCAGACTCATGTTTGTAGCTTCGAGAACACCGTCCAACCATCTCGTCCTCTGTCATCCCCTTCTCCTTGTGCCCTCCATCTTTCCCAACATCAGGGTCTTTTCCAGGGAGTCTTCTCTTCTCATGAGGTGGCCAAAGTATTGGAGTCTCAGCTTCAAGATCTGTCCTTCCAGTGAGCACTCAGGGCTGATTTCCTGAGAAATGGATACGTTTGATCTTCTTGCAGTCCATGGGACTCTCAAGAGTCTCCTCCAGCACCATAATTCAAAAGCATCAATTCTTCAGTGATCAGCCTTCTTTATGGTCCAGCTCTCACTTCCAATTTCTAATGTGCATTCACTATGGAGCTATAAATCTGGAATCCATGGGTGGACTTCGTCATTGGGCTATTATGAACATTTCGTGTGTAGAAGCATTGCAGTTTGCCAGTTGGAATGATTGCTTCTTTCCTCTGCCCACACCCTGTTCTGGAGGTTCTCCTGTCCCCACCCACCACCACACCATTTCATGGATTGCAGAGGAAGAGGGGACCCAAATGCACAAGCAGGTGCTGATGGGCACATTAGAAATAAGAGTTCTAGTCAGATGTGTGTTAATCAAAGAATCTTAGAGTTGGAAGGGACCCCTAGGGTCATCTACTCCATGTTAGGTTTCTGTTATGCCACTGTGCAGATCTTGGAGTCACAAGACTCTGTTGACATTCCAGACTGTTGGAAGTTTCACGGGAGACAGATGTTGAAGTTACTGGTTTCCTGTTTCTTTGTACTGTTGTTTTCTGTCTCTCACAGAGAGCAGACACATATTCTTTTCTGTCATGCGTAGTTAGAAATAAAGTAGCAATGTAGCACATATTTCTGACTCCTTCTGTGCTGTCTGAGTAGTCTGCGCAATGGAGAGCATGCCTGAAGTCTCATTCAATGGCTTAGGTTGTTAATCACAGTCGGAGGAAAGCCTGGATGGGATTCTGAAGATACGGCCGGAGGAGTAGCCATTACAGCTCGTTCTTACAGAGGCTCTGACAGTCCAATCCCCTGCAATGCAGGAATCTCAGCTAAAGCATCCATGACAGATGGCCACCTAATCTTCTCCAAGGAAGGAGAGTCCACCACCTCTGGTGGGAGTCTGTTCCATGGCTTTTCCAAATGATTATTCAGAATCTCCTTTCTTGCAACTTGAAGCCATTGGTTCGAGTCCTACCCTCCAGAGCAGGAGAAAACAAGCATGCTCCCTCCTCCATGTGACAGCCATTAAGATATTTGAAGATGGCTATCGTGTCTCCTCTCCTCTCAGTCTCCTCTTTTCCAAGCTAAACATGCCCAGCTCCTTCAAGCACTTCTGATAAGGCTTGGTTTCCAGACCCTCGATCATCTTGGTTGTCCCCCTCTGCACACGTTCCAGCTTGTCAACTTCTTTCTTAAATTGTGGTGCCCAGAATTGGACAACGTTGGAGGAGGAAGCTGGAATGTGCTGACTTCACACTCTCAGCTGTGTTCCCAGTCATCCTCCTCGAGTTGGCAGGCAGCCATCTGTAGTGGGGAGCCTGCTCTGCTCGTGCGAACTCCCTGTTTTTCAAAATGGCTTCTAAAATGCACAGGAAACCTACACGAGTAGAGAAGGCTCCCTGCACGAATCACCCTCTGACATACAGAGGATGACTAGGGACATAACAGAGAGGGTGGTGTATGCATACTCATCTATATTACTGCCATATCTCCCATGTAGATGTACAAACACCAGAAAAGGGAATCAGAAACGACAGAAACTAGACACACCTTAAAGAGAAGAATGTCTGGGATTACCAAGAGGTCAGCGAAATGAATGGAGTGGCTGCTCACAGTTAATGTTTGAACCAGGTATTCAAGTTATTGATGGTGCAATCGTTTTTTCATACTTTTTACCTCTATAGACATCAACTTTTTCTATGGAATAGGGGAGAATAAGCGATTGAAACACATTAGAGAGATTTTGAGAGCCAGTGTGGTGTAGTGGTTAAGAGCGGTAGTCACGTAATCTGGGGAACCGGGTTCGCGTCTCCGTTCCTCCACATGCAGCTGCTGGGTGACCTTGGGCCAGTCACACTTCTTTGAAGTCTCTCAGCCTCACTCCCCTCCCAGAGTGTTTGTTGTGGGGGAGGAAGGGAAAGGAGATTGTTAGCCGCTTTGAGACTCCTGAAGGGGAGTGAAAGGCGGGATATCAAATCCAAACTCTTCTTCTTCTTCTTCTTCTTCTTCTTCTTCTTCTTCTTATTATTATTATTATTATTATTATTAGAGAGATTTTAGAATCCTATGCATTGATCTGGATTACGAATGGGCTGATCCATTTGGTCTTTGAAGCCATAAAACGTCCCCTAAAATAGAAGAATTTTCGTCACGCTTCATAACATTCCAGAATTCCTTTTGCACATTATTCTTTCTCAATAAAAGAGCAAGTAATAAGTGATTACTTAGAACCATGAAAGTAACTTCAGAAATTGATCTATAAAACAAATAATGAGCTATATTTTTTTCCAAAAAAAACTGAAGTAGACACTATGAAGATAACATCTTTTTACAACACTGCCATGGTACAGTATTAATGAGCTGGGTGGTGTGTGGTGTTTTTTTTTAATCAAAATGCCTCTCCAAAGACAATATAAATTCTACACAAACTTTCCAGTTATTTACCAAGTGATTAAAATAGTGTAATTTATTATAGCCATTTTTGCCTGCTTCTCTAAAAACGTGCTGCCTCAAGTGTGCCATTTTACTGCAATTTATCAGTATTGATTTTGTTTGATTATCCTATTTTGTGATTTATCCCTTTGTTTCCCATATAATTCCATCTTAATGTTGCTTATAAAACAAGATGCATTGTCTCCGAGAAATAATTAACTTGTCTCATGTAAAGATAATGTTGTTTAATATACAGAAAGTACGTGATCAGTTAATGCATCCTAGTTACTTAATGACAGGTGTTCTTTGCTCCTAAACGTCAACTGGGAGGCTTTATAGATCATATTGAGGGTCCATGTGGGACAAACATTGGTGTCTTATAACTACTGAAGCAGCAAGGACATTTACAATGTGGAATTTTTCTACCTAAGGAATAAGGTGATGTAAATTATTCTAAGGACAATAATGGGTTAAATGTCCAAAAGAGAAGCATTTGAGCCAGTTACCATCCCCAACGTTGCCAGACGTTCAATGATCTTCAGACATGCCCAAAACCTTTGATATTTTCATACACAAATACATGAAAATTCAGACTTGCTCAGTAGAATGCTAACTTCACTGGTTACTGCTGATCACCCAGAGGCATAATTAACTTGGTAGACCTCTCCTTATAAAATATCCACTTTATAAACTTATTTCCTGTACCCACCCTATCGTGGCTCCAAACTGTCTTTTCTTGCGTCATCAAATCAGTCTTTCTTCAGCAGTGCCTTTCAGGATGAAAGTTCTTCAGATGTTGAAGTGGAGAATTGCTTTGTTACCTACCTTCTTAACGTAATATTCTTCATCTATATGGTTTATATAGTGTATTGCATTAAAATACAAGATCAGGCATACCGTCATGGGAGGCGAGAGGGGATCAAGGAGTCTGTCTAAGACCAACACCCAATTTCCTCAGGTCTGGGCAAAGAGAGGCCCTAGACTCTGTACTTGAAACAGAACTTTAAGCTTGCTTTGAAAAGTCTGTTTGATACATCAGAAAAGACTCCCTAATCAATCCAGTAATCTTAAAAGTTAAAATATGGCCATCTCCTCCTGTACCTTATTCAAAGGGCCTTGAAAAGTGCTTTTGTAAAATAATTGAATTTGTTCCATTCTGGCACCTCTCCCTCATAATGAGAGAGTTGCTTAAGTGAACCTCATATGCAGAGCTCACAAATATGTGGAGGAACATGACCACCTCTCCCCTTCAGGCATTACACTGAAACCAAAGGAGAGCACTTTAAGAGTTGTGCACCATGTTTCAGTGCTTTCTTCTAATATATGAAGACTCCTGTGGTGAACTACCAGAGATGAATGAATAAACAAAACTTTTAAACAAAGCACCTGTGTAGGGAAGCTCATTTTATTTAAGAAACTCCTAAGCTGCTTTTTAGGGACATGGGTGGTGCCGTGGGTTAAACCACAGAGCCTAGGACTTGCCGATCAGAAGGTCAGCGGTTCGAATCCCCGCAACAGGGTGAGCTCCCATTCCTCGGTCCCAGCTCCTGCCCACCTAGCAGTTCGAAAGCATGAAGTGCAAGTAGATAAATAGGTACCGCTCCAGTGGGAAGGTAAACGGTGTTTCCGTGCACTGCTGCGGTTCACCAGAAGTGGCTTAGTCATGCTGGCCACATGACCCAAAAGCTGTACACCGGCTCCCTCAGCCAATAAAGCGAGATGAGCGCCACAACCCCAGAGTCGGCCACAACTGGACCTAATGGTCAGGGGTCCCTTTACCTTTACCTCTTTCCAAAATGGCTTACAAAATATAATAAAACACTTTAAAACTAACATCAATTATGACAATTAAAATAATAAAAACATTTCAAGACAGCTCGCTGATCATAAAATATAAAACCCTAACTCTCACCCATTGAAAGCAGCATACAGCAACAAAAGCATTAATTAAAAGCAGACTAAAATTAAAATGTCTTCATTTTAATGAAAATAGAGAGGGAGTCCATTGGAGCTCTCAGAATTGAGGATGGAACAATGCATGAGCCAAAACACAGGCATCTTTCTAAATTTGCTCCTTTACAAATATTGCAATTGAGTTCTCTAATAATAATAATAATAATGTGCATCCAAACACGCATATTAAGGGAAAGTAAGAAAATCAATGCATAGGTTATTGAAAATAACATGCAAAAAGTTGCAAAAATATGTATATTATGCACAACTGCATACAAAATGAGTCTATGAAGAGAAATGCGCAACAAAATACTGACAATTTTCCAAGAGGAATTTAAGAAATGATAATCACAAAGTGATTCGGAAATGTGGGGAACTGAGCTTAAGGGTGGGAAAATGAAAAACAGAGAAAATGAAATTGAAAGATTTGCCCATCTCTACTAAGGACGAAGAAGGCCTCATCCGTCAAGTCCATTTCCCAGCTATCCCTACCTGCAGAGTATGAGCTTTGCAACTGATCTAAGACATCATGCACTACCATTTATGGCGAAGATGCCTAGGGAAAGGCAGGGCCGGGCAATTGATTAAATAAAGGTAAAGGTAAAAGACCCCTGGATGGTTAAGTCCAGTCAAAGGCCACTATGGGGGTTGCAGCGCTCATCTCTCTTTCAAGCCGAGGAAGCTGGCGTTTGTCCACAGACAGCTTTCCGGGTCACGTGGGCAGCAGGACTAAACCACTTCTGGCTCAACGGGGCCCTGTGACGGAAACCAGAGCGCATGGAAACACTGTTTACCTCCCTCCCACAGCAGTACCTATTTATCTACTGGCACTGGTGTGCTTTCAAACTGCTAGGTTGGCGGGAGCTGGGACTGAGCTACCGGAGCTCACTCCTCACGGGGATTCGAACCGCCGACCTTCTGATCAGCAAGCCCTAGGCTGTGTGGTTTAGACCACAGAGCCACCGGTGTCCCTTTTTAGACACCTGCTTTCCCCCATTTTATTTCAGAAATTTTAATAACTTATATTTGTTTTTAAAATGTTGCTGGTTTTATCTGTATTATTTCATATTATTTTATGCTCATTGATTGCATATACATACATGCATACATATATATTGATTAAGCCATTTATATATATTTTTTCTAGATAAATCGAATAAATTCTTTAAATGATGAACCAGCATTGGTGACTGCACCCACATTAGCAAAAGTACCCTAATGTTTGCTGATAGACCGGTATATGCAAAGAATACAGAAACCTCTCTTTGTTTCACATATTCTATCCATGCCTCAAGCTAAAGACATAATACATATTTTAGTGAGAGAAATTGGGAAATAGTATTTCTAAAGCCCTGATTTTATCACCAATTATTTCAATTTCTGGCTTAGGATATCCCTTTTGTGCTAGACCTTCCTATATCCACACACAAAAATGGGGGGGAAATAAGTATAACATAGTTGCATTTTCATAAATGTTATGGAATAACGGTGTGTACAGCACAAAATAAGATATCACAATGCTTGTGTCATCAGCTCTGAATTCATTTTGCATTCCGTCCTTGTGAAAAACCATATTGGGGATTTGGGATCTAACCAGCTAATCCACTTAATACTTATTTAATTATGTCGGTGCTCTGTTTTATAAATCTCCATGAACTACTTATACAGAACTGATACCTTCTCATCGCCCAGCACAGTATACCACCTGCACAAAATTTAATCAAGAAGAAAATTAATGTGAAACATTGTAGGAAAAATTACAGTGCCTATATGGTAGCAATTTTCTCAATTCACAGCTAATAATGTAATGTAACTGAATGGCATTTTACATATTAAATTTAGAGTTTCATTATGCTTCTAGTGGAAACATGTGGAAGAAAAGTTTTAAAATATGTCTGTATCATTTCAGGTGAAAAGTCAGTCTGCCTCAAGCCACTACTGCTATTGTATAGGTGCTTATTAATGTATTCACTCAGCAGAATAGAATACTTCTAGGATTTAGACAAAGCACATTGCCTAACAGTTTAACCCCTAAGCCAGCAATATATGTCAAATATTTTCACTGAAAAAATGATTAATTTTTATCTAATGGACACATCTCTTAGAAATGGCTGAACTTACTTTTTTCCCATTTCTATCCCACTTTTCCTCTAGGAAGCTCAAGATAATATGCATTGTTTTCCCCACTTCCTATTTTATAATCACAACAACCCTTTGAGGTAGGTTAAACTGAAAGACAGTGATTGGCTGTTTTAGATTAACCTCTGAGCATAAACAGAGTACAATAGGAATCTCATGTTGGCCACCACAGGCACCCTTGCAAACTGGTGCTTCTGCTGCCAGCAGATGGAGACTTGTTTGATGTAACTTCTGCAAACTCTGTGAACAAAATGTTCACATTTTGAATGCATTATAAACATGCAACACCAGATGGCAGAAGAGAGCAAAAAAAAAATTCTACATGATTTTCCAAAGCACTTTTTTTCCTTTTGTTGTAGCAATTTAATTTCTGACTTGCTTATAGCATCTGCCCCCCCCCCCATGTGTAGATCCACCCTAGGTGTCTGTGATTCAGTCTAATCTATGTTTTTTTGTGAGGAATGTTTGCTTAAAAGTGGATGAGGGCAGATGTAAATCTAACCAACTTTTAAGGTGCTTGCAGCAATCGACATTGTGTCTAATTCTTTTGCAAGCGAGTAAATATCTCTCCCCCAGACCCCTCTCTCTCTCTCTCTCTCTCTCTCTCTCTCTCTCACACACACACACACACACACACACACACACACACACTACACATAACCATAAGAAAAGCTCACTCCCTTGTGGTAAGGGTTTAATCCAGCATCTAAAATCATCTACTTGCACCCTTGGTATAAGGGCTTCTCCGGCACTGATTATTCCATCTTAACCTGCAAAGAACACACATCTTTAGCTCAGGACCTTTTAAAATAAACAGCAACAGCGGCGGCGCAAGTCGAGACCTCATAAATTAACAAGTTGATGCAAAAAAATAAAATTAAAAATGTCACCGCTAACCTTGGGCCTTTCTATCTTCCTTCCAGAGTCCAGAAAGAATCTGTTTTCCTCGTTACGCTTTATCTAACACCCAAGACCCCTGAAGACACTTTTCATAAGTAAAACCCAGGCAGAACAATGTTGTGATGGTGATCCTACACACACCCTTTGCTTCGTAAATGCCTTTTATTTCCCTTTAAACTAGTCATCATATGTAGGGGCACATTCATCACTCTCCTGTCTTCGGTGTCACGCTGTTGTCCTCCTTTGCCATCCCAAGGTTTTTTCTGTTCATGCTTCATGAGTCTCTGCTTCTCACTGACATGCACAAATATGGAAGAGACTAATCACTTGCCGCCGGATGTTCATCATGTCATTGATTCATAGTGTCTGTGTTTTAGGTACTCCCTTTGACTAAGCATTAAATAGATGGCTTCCTCTTTAATGGAGTTCTCTCTGTCCAGAATTCCTTCACAGAGCTCAAAGCAGCAGCTTTGAAGGGCATCTAGTGCACATCCAGTCCACATGGTGTTGTTACCTAATAAATTACCCTGCCCTAGGCATCTTTCCTGGACGTGGGTGGCATTGTGGTTTAAACCACTGAGCCTCTTGGGCTTGCTGATCAGAAGAAGGTCAGCGGTTCAAATCCCTGTGACAGGGTGAGCTCCCGTTGCTCTGTCCCAGCTCCTGCCAACCTAGCAGTTCACAAGCACGCCAGTGCAAGTAGATAAATAGGTACCACTGCGGTGGGAAATTAAATGTTCTTTCCATGCTATCTGGCTTCCATCATGGTGTTCCATTGCACCAGAGTGGTTTAGTCCTGCTGGCCACATGACCTGGAAAGCAGGACAAATGCTGGCTCCCTTGGCCTGAAAGCGAGATGAGCACTGCAGTCCCATAATCGTCTTTGACTGGGCTTAACCATCCAGGGGTCCTTTACCTTCTCCTTTTTTACCTTTGCATACCAGGAAACAGAGCGATGCAGGTGGCGCTGTGGTTTAAGCCACTGTGTCCCTTGGACTTGCCGATCAGAAGGTCGGCAGTTCGAATCCCCACGACGGGGTGAGCTCCTGTTGTTCGGTCCCAGCTCCTGCCAACCTAGCAGTTCAAAAGCATGCAGTGCAAGTAGATAAATAGGTACCGCTCCGGCGGGAAGGTAAATGGTGTTTCCATGTGCTGCTCTGGCTTCACCAGAAGCGGCTTAGTCATGCTGACCACATGACCCAGAAAACTGTGGACTAATGCCGGCTCCCTCAGCCTGTAAAGTGAGATGAGCGTCGCAACCCCAGAGTCGTTTGCGACTGGACTTAACTGTCAGAGGTTCCTTTACGTTTACCTTTACCAGGAGACAGAGGAAGAGGGGCAATGTAGAGGCAAGGTAGGCATGGTACTAATTATTGGCAAGACAACAGATTGGCTCCAGCACTTTGCCCCGTGCTGCCCACACAACAGCCTTCCCCCTCTCAGAAAGCAGCAGAAACACAACGAAACAGAGGCACTGTCCCACCCCCCCCCCATTGCTTGAATCCATGACCTTCTTGATCCTCAGGATTTGTCAGTTTCTGTTATTTGTAGCATTGCTATCACCGCATACTATTTGCATCTATTTTGAGAGATTGGTACCACTTTTGTGCCAAGAAAAAGAATTGTGTCCAAAAGAAGTCGGCTGGGGGGGGGGGGAGTGAAACTCGCTGTAGTGGAAAATCTTTTAAACCCCTATAATTATTATTATTTTTCTAGAAGGAAAGAAGAAACAGCCTAAATAAATTGGGCTTGCGGCAGATTACGCAAACAAGTAGACAAATTGATTTCTGAGCTGCCACATTCTGATGTATCGGTTTGCACTCTGCTGTATTGTAATGTGTTATTTGAGGCACGTTTCATATTTTATTTCCTTGGCATTTCAGATATGATAGGGCGTGCAACATGACTGATCTAACCTCATGGGACCTAAGTTAACATGATGTTTCAGAAGAACAATTCCCCCAAAGAACTATTCTTACTTGCTTCGGAAATGCAGCTTGAAACACATGCGGATTCATCTTAATTCAAAATTGAACTGACCCAAAGGAGGATTAGAAATGAAAGCCTGCAAACAGCCAGTGCTTTGAGTCAAACTCACACGGAATGAAAAGGGTGCTAATTCTACTTTTCCCAAATAAAAAACACGGTGAAGCTGGCATAAAGTGAGCACAATAGTAGCCATCCCCATTTGCTTTACTAGAGAAACAAACCCTAAGCATGTACAACTTTAAAGCCCTAAACAGCCGCGGTCCAGTATACCTGAAGGAGCATCTCCACCCCCATCGTTCAGCCCAGAGACGGAGGTCCAACGCCAAGGGCCTTCTGGCAGTTCCCTCACTGCAAGAAGCCAAGTTACAGGGAACCAGGCAGAGGGCCTTCTCGGTAGTGGCGCCCGCCCTGTGGAACGCCCTCCCACTGGATGTCAAAGAGAAAAAAAACTTGCAGACTTATAGAAGACATCTGAAGGCAGTCCTGAAGGCAGTCCTGTTTAGGGAAGCTTTTAATGTTTAATAGACTATTGTATTTTAATATTCTGTTGGAAGCCGCCCAGAGTGGCTGGGGAAACCCAGCCAGATGGGTGGGGTACAAATAAATAAATAAATAAATAAATAAATATTATTATTATTATTATTATTACTACTACTACTACTACTACTACTACTACTACTACTACAGGAGCTAGCATACCTGGCTGTCCTGTCAAAGCATGTATTTAAAATCCCATGCTGGGAAAGCTGCAATGGGAAGGGGTTGGGTAGGAATGAGAATTTGGAGTGGAAAAGTAGCTAACATGGAAATAGTTAAGTATCTCCACCACCACTTCTCTGTTTCCCAGCCAAAATCTTTTCTTTTCTGTTCTCTTTTCTCTTTTCTCTTTTCATTTCATTATTTTATTTTATTTTATTTTATTTTATTTTATTTTATTTTATTATTTTATTTTATTTTATTTTATTTTATTTTATTTTATTTTATTTTATTTTATTTTATTTTTATTATTTTATTTTACAAGCAATATATAGCTAGTCTTGTGGTGGAGAGCCCAACAGTTCATTACCCCTGCCTGGGAACTGGAGTTGCTCCAGTCTCGAAACCCTAAAATATGCTGCCAGCAGCCCTTGTTTTCCTCTGACCATGAGGCAAGGGCAATTCACAAAGTCACGAGTAAAGAATACAAGTTATTGAGATGAGGAAGGAACCAGCCCATGCCTATTCCTCTCCTGGAAAGCAGAGCAGTTTGCTTCCCTCCAGTTATCCCTAGACATACAGTGTGCAGCATGGGCCAAAGAGATCTAGCGTGCGGAAGACACAATCTCTGGTGAGAAGTCACAAATGCACCTCAAATGAGACTTAATTTCCAGAGACTTAATGAGAGCAATGTTTGAGAGCAAGAGAGAACAGACAAAATAGTGAATGAGAGAAAATAAGGATACAGTGGTACCTCGGGTTACATACGCTTCAGGTTACAGACGCTTCAGATTACAAACTCGGCTAACCCAGAAATAGTACCTTGGGTTAAGAACTTTGCTTCAGGATGAGAACAGAAATCGCACGGCAGTGGCGCAGTGGCAGCAGGAGGCCCCATTAGCTAAAGTGGTGCTTCAGATTAAGAACAGTTTCAGGTTAAGAACGGACCTCCAGAATGAATTAAGTACTTAACCTGAGGTACCACTGTACATTTCAAGCCTACCTATCCTATGCAACGACTCACAGATATAGGCTTCTAGTTTTCTCATAGGTAATATAGCATCTTGAACTGTCAAGTGGATGAGGAGAAACATTTAGGAACAAAGATCCAATTTTTAAGAGACCTTGAACCAGGTGGGCTCTGGTTGACAGGTGACTTTGAACAGTGAATTGGATGACTAGTATGTGGCCAGAAAATGAGCTGCTACCACCATTTGAAAGTTGGGAGATGTGCCTGTCATGTTGTTCATGAATACTGGAATTGCATGACTTCTCTGCTGGATGAAAAGCTTCTCCCAGGCTTGTGTTCTGAGACCTGGCAAGAGCCACGTGACTTGTCTATCTCCAACGAACAGAATCTGAGTGAACTCTCACTATTTAAAGAGACAAGCTAGGGGTAGGCTAGAGTCAGGGACACGGGTAGAGCTGTGGGTTAAGCCACAGAGGCTAGGACTTGCCGATCAGAAGGTCAGCGGTTCAAATCCCCGCGACGGGGTGATCTCCCATTGCTCAGTCCCTGCTCCTGCCAACCTAGCAGTTTGAAAGCACGTCAAAGTGCAAGTAGATAAATAGGTACCGCTCCGGCGGGAAGGTAAACGGCATTTCCGTGTGCTGCTCTGGTTCGCCAGAAGCAGCTTAGTCATGCTGGCCACATGACCCGGAAGCTGTACGCCAGCTCCCTCGGCCAATAAAGCAAGATGAGCGCCGCAACCCCAGAGTCGGTCACGACTGGACCTAATGGTCAGGGGTCCCTTTACCTTTACCTAGGCTAGAGTCACACCACAAGGCCTTTTAGCCAAGCTTACTGTGATTGGACAGCAGCAACGTTGAGCAAAATTTCATTGCATCTGTTTTCCTCTGTACAGAAAATATTTAAATATAAAGAGGAGGGCATTGCATCTTGTCATGTCTCATGATTGCCTTTGAGTCCTTGCGCAACAACAGCTGTAAATTGTAGATCTCTGAAGCTGTTTGCTGCTTTGTACATATGAAAGGGGAAATGCTGAAAATAGAGGGATTTGAAATATAAATTGCCTTTATACCTGCCAGCTTCCCTTTCTTAAATGATACCGTCTTTTGCAGCCATCATAGGGGTCAAAGGTGCCCCAAATAAATTTCAAAAAGGAGTGCTCTTTTCAGGGCTGCATCTCCTTGAAAAAGCTGAATTGCAATTGTTAGATCTCAGCATTTTTAAGTCTCTTATTATGTTCGATATTTATGCTTTGGCAGTAGTCACATTGCCGAAACAGAAGGGTTTTGCTCTTGGAATAAGTGCGCACAAGATAATACAGTACAGCCACTTTATTTTCACATCCTTGAATTCAGATGGTCCCAAATGCGTTGTTTTACATGCTACCCTCTAAGCTCTGAATGCTGAAAATTCAATAAGTGCCTTAATCGCAAAGTACATGTCGTAAGAGTGTCAAAATGCTCTTCAGTCAGTATGCAATTTCATATACTCTTATATTGGAATAAGGGATCAATTAAATAAAAGCTAAGTGAAGGGTAACATCACATCCTCCTATTTTACTGCTTTGGGGAGCTCACAACAACTAGTTATTATGCATAAGATATCATACAGGTTCTGCTTGTGCCATTTTACTATATTGTATAATGCAACAATGTGACATTCCCCAGGGATAATCTGCTGGTGCCTTGCAGAAATATAAAGTACTAAACCTCTTACTTGCCCCTTTCTTGCAGCAGCAAAGCCAATATCAATTCAAGTCATAGATTTAATATTTGTATTGAAGCACAGTAAGTGCAAGATTTGCAGGCAAATAAAAACCAGAACCACGGTCACAAGACATAACCCAAGGTGGACAGTACAGCATGATAGCCAAATTGGCACATTCTCCCCCAGTAATAGATCCTGGAGAGAGGGGATGAACAGAAAGCATTTTCTTCTACAGACAATAGATTTATTTATTTAATGGTCTAAGATATTATTATTATTATTATTATTATTATTATTATTATTATTATTACCGCACCCATTTGGCTGGGTTTCCCCAGCCACTCTGGGCGGCTTCCAACTGAATATTAAAAACAATACAGCATCAAACATTAAAAACTTCCCTAAACAGGGCCGCCTTTTAAAAGTAAATAGTTGCTTATTGCCTTGACATCCGCTGGGAGGGCATTCCACAGGGCAGGCACCAATACTGAGAAGGCGCTCTGCCTGGTTTCCTGTAACCTCACTTCTTGCAGCAAGGGAACCGCCAAAAGGCCCTCAGTTCTGGACCTCAGTGTCCGGGCTGGACGATGGAGGTGGAGACGCTCCTTCAGGATTACTGGGCCGAGGCCACTTAGGGCTTTAAAGGTCAGCACCAACATTTTCAATTGTGCTCAGAAATGTACTGGGAGCCAATGTAGGTCTTTCAGGATCAGTGTTATTTGGTCTCAGCGGCCACTCAGAGTCACCAGTCTAACTGCCACATTCTGGATTAGTTGTAGTTTCCAGGTCACCTTCAAAGGTAGCCTCACATAGAGCGCATTGCAGTAGTCCAAGCGGTAGATAACTAGAGCATGCACCACTCTGGCGAGACAGTCTACGGGCAGGTAGGATCTCAGCTTGCGTACCAGATGGAGCTGATAGACATCTGCCCAGGGCACAGAATTAACCTGCACCTCCATGGACAGTTGTAAGTCCAAAATGACTCCCAGGCTGTGCATAAATTGCAGTTTTGAAAGGCTTTAGGTCTAACATTGGCTTCAGAAAATTTAGCTACAACTTTATTGGTTACAGATGTGAGTGCTACTGGCTTAGGCATTGGAATTGACCCGACTATATCTGACTCCTGCCCGCCATTCAGGGAGTCCTGTAAAGGTCAACCACCAATAGGGGGAGCCCTGTCGATGCAAACCAACTCGAGTTCCCCCTGGCTTCCTGATGGGGCCGTGGTATGGCCCTAGCCTGCCCCTGGGCTTCGGACAAGATCCACACCCCCAGATTCCTTTAACAGAATACCCTTAATATCGGAAGTGCAGGTGATAGCCACACCTCTCCTCCCCCATCATAATATCAGCCAATGCCTAACTGCCACTCGAGCCCAAGGCTCGCCGCCAAATACCCTCACACCTGCAACCAATCCTTTTACGCCTTCTGCAATAGCGCCTAGGTTTAAATGGGTCCCGGCCACGCCCCCCAGCCAGCGGATTGGCTGGCCGGAACTGTGACATGGCCGGGACCTCTGTGTGACGCGGGATGCCATCCCTGCCCCCCAGAATGGAGTAGGTGGTCACATGATCCACCGCAACTCTTCCCCACTGTGAAATGGATTGGATTTCCAGTCTCTGGACTTTTTGATGCCCAGATAGAGTTCTTCCACAGCTAGGAAGGGCCAGTGGGGTTCAATATTACTATTCAGCAGTCTGCCTCAGGTGGCAGATTTTTGGTAGGCAGCAGGGAGGACCACTGAGTGCAGCTAATTTTACAATTATTTTGTTTCTATTTATTTTGTATTTTTATATATACCGTATTTTTCGCTCTATAACACGCACCTGACCATAACACGCATGTAGTTTTTAGAGGAGGAAAACAAGAAAAAAATATTCTAAACAAAACAGTGGATATATGATTTTTGTGGTTCATGTGGTTCATGCTGTGGCCACAGACATGTGATCTGACGGTGAGTTTGGGGTAGCCCAATGCAAAAATCCTGAGGATCCATGTGGTTCCATGCTTTGTAACCACGTTTTTGCGCCATTGCGGCCCCATGAAACAGTGGGTGCGTGTGTTTTTTGGTGCAGGCTGTAGCCATGGATATGCTATGTGATCTGATGGTGAATTTGGGGTGACCTAGTGCAAAAATCCTGAGGATCCATGTGGATCCGTGCTTTGTAACCACGTTTTAAGTGGGGAGGGAAGGAAAAGAACTCAAGGGACAAGGAGCTCGCGTGGGGGGTGTGGAGAAGGATGCTGCTGATAATGCAGGAGAGGCTCCTCTCCGGCTTTGCTCCTTTAGAACAAGCAGGCTCTGCGTCTCTCCCTCTTCCCCGGCAAGGAAACCATGATAGTAACCACTCTGAGACAAATCAAGAAAAATTGCGACCAACACTCTTCCCCCAACGAGCGCAGTGAGGTCAAAACACACACACGCAGAGAGGGAACTGGCCCTAAAGTCGCAGGGCGCTGGGGGAGTGAACGGGAAGCAAGAGAAGGAGAAGGAGCCCTCACACACACAGAGACACACAGAGTGTCAATTCTAAAGTCGGAGGGACAGTGCAGGGAGAGTGAACGGGAAGCAGGAGGAGGAGAAGGAGCCCTCTCTCACACACACACAGACACAGAGTGTCAATTCTAAAGTCGGAGGGACAGCGCAGGGAGAGTGAACGGGAAGCAGGAGGAGGAGAAGGAGCCCTCTCTCTCTCTCACACACAGACACAGAGTGTCAATTCTAAAGTCGGAGGGACAGCGCAGGGGCGCAGGGAGAGCGAAGGGGAAGCAGGAGGAGGAGAACGATAGCTCAAGCGCGCACACACACAGCCCCTACAGTGGCTAATCCAAAATCGGACAGCAAAAAACTGCAGGCAGGGACAGAGAGTACGGGGTTGTTTTAAAGCAGCCAACCCTGCTCTGCTTCTCTCCCTCCTCCCGGCTAGGCTGGCTGAAAAGCTTCGCTGCTACTTAGCAGATCAGTGGGGAGGAGAGAGGAACATAGAGGACGGGTTTTTTTAAAGCAGCCAAGCCCGCTCTGCTTCTCTCCCTCCTCCCCAGCTCGGCTTGCTGACAGGAGCCGCTTACACCTGCTTTGCTGTTTCAAAGCAAGCCACAGACTGCTCACAACTGCAGCAGATTCCCCTGCCATCTGTAGGCATTCGCTCCATAACACGCACAGACATTTCCCCTTACTTTCTAGGAGGAAAAATCTGCGTGTTATGGAGCGAAATTTACGGTAATTTTAAAATTTGATTTAAAAAAATATAAACATACAACAAAAAACAGTTGCAAATCCAAATATCGAGATTGCTCTGAATCTCCTGACTTCACTCCATCCCTTCCATGGGTCCTAACTGTACTATTTACAACTGCATATCAATACTTATCCAAATTTTTAAAACTTCTAGATTATCCGTACTTTCCATTACTTTACAAGTGTGGCTATAATCCTGCTAATGCTTTAACCTGCTTGCAGTGGTCTCATAAATAAATGATAAAGTCTTCCCATTCCTTGTTAAAGTTCTTGTCTTCTTGATTTCTGAGCTTCCCAGTTAATTTTGCCATTTCAGCATAGTCCATCAACTTGGTTTGCCATTCTTCTTTGGTCGGGGTAGTTTCTTCCTTCCACCTCTGGGCTAGTAGCATCAGTGTGGCTGTTGTCGCATACATAAGCAATCTTTTCTGATCCTTTGGTATCTCGGTACCCTTAATTCCTAATAAAAAAAGCTTCTGGGACATTCGTGGGTGGTGCTGTGGGTTAAACTACAGAGCCTAGGACTTGCCGATCAGAAGGTCGCCGGTTCGAATCCCCACGATGGGGTGAGCTCCCGTTGCTTGGTCCCTGCTCCTGCCAACCTAGCAGTTGGAAAGCACATCAAAGTGCAAGTAGATACCGCTCCGGTGGGAAAGTAAACTGCATTTCCGTGCGCTGCTCTGGTTCACCAGAACGGCTTAGTCATGCTGGCCACATGACCCAGAAGCTGTACGTCGGCTCCTCGGCCAATAAAGCGAGATGTGCGCTGCAGCCCTGGAGTTGGCCACGACTGGACCTAATGATCAGGGATCCCTTTACATTTACCTTACCATACACTCCACCATTTCTTAGATGAAAATAGAAATTTTTCCTAAGGAAAAGTGGGACATTCCATGATCAAATCAGAAACCAGGATAGTTTCTGTAAATTTGGGACTGTCCCTGGAAAACAGTGACACTTGGTGGGTCTGTTGGGGATGTTCATTGTGGATATGTGTATATGTGCCTTAAGATAGGTAATGTTTGCAAGGTGGTCAGCTATCACGGAAATAAATGGGGCCACAGCAGCTTAAATCCATCTACTTCAACTTAACTGAAGTAGGTTATCCGTCTAGGAGAGGATGTGTAAAAGATGGTACCAAGAAGAGAAGCGAGGCTTTCTGTGACTTTCCAACTTGGGCCTGTACAAATGAAATGGTGCCAAGTCACAAAAAGCTCGGCTTGGTGTGGAATAACAATTTCCAATCAGCATGTGAACCGAGAGCTGAGCCAATGCAACAAAAGTATCTCAGGGACAATGTGATCAATAAATTGCAGGCTGTGTCAGGAGCCTGATTACCATATCCTAGATCCAGTGAAAAGGACATGTGTAGCATCATCAGAAAGGTCGTATCACAGGGCACTGCTGTAATCAAGGCAAACTACAGCCCTTTGAAAGCACGAATATGGGATTTTGCATTAGTTTTGGAGAGACAGTCGAGAATACCTAATCACAGCTATCTTTTGGACCCAAAGGATGTTGAATTTGAACCAGAACGCCCCGCATAATCGAGACATGATGGGGAATTGCCAATGAAACCCTTCAAAGAAATAAAGTGGATTCTATGCCTTATTATTTTTACTCAGGTCTGCATTTGTTTGTGAATTTACACCCTGGAATCACCTCTAAAATGAGCCCATTTCAACCACCTAGAATGAACATTTCAAAATAATGGAAAATGCTGCTTTTGTAATGCATTAAGAATAGCTTTAAGAGTGCAGAAACTGTGGGTTTTCTGCCACTTTTAGGTGCATGCCTACGGCTCAGGTAGGAGTTCTAATCCACTGTAATAATCATGCTTTTAAAACCGAAAACAAAAGGGCAAGTAATCAGCATCAGTTTAGAGGGCATTCCCTTATGGTGTGAACTGAAAATGTATAAATCTGGTGGAAATCGGGGTGGGGGGGATGAGAGCATAGCAGGGTTCAATTTTCCCCTGCAATTTTTTAAAAAATTACTGTAGGGGGTGGGGAGTGTTCTAAGGGTTCAGCTAAGTGCTGCTGAGATTAGAGCCTTTGAAATTCATCAGTCTAAGTTTGTCGCACCCATTTATAAACATACCAAAAATAAATACAATACAAATTCCGCAATTATAAACAATTAGATCAGTCAACTAAACATGTAATGTTTGAGTACCATAATAACTCAGTATACAGAAACATTGCCGATGCAACTTCTTCTGCCATCTAGGGTGCTTCTCTAAAGTGTGGCTTGTTTTGTTGTTGTTTAGTCGTGTCCGACTCTTCATGACCCCATGGACCAGAGCACACCAGGCACTCCTGTCTTCCACTGCCTCCTGCAGTTTGGTCAAACTCATGTTATTGGCTTTGAGAACACTGTCCAACCATCTTGTCCTCTGTTGTCCCCTCCTCCTTGTGCCCTCCATCTTTCCCAACATCAGGGTCTTTTCCAGGGAGTCTTCTCTTCTCATGAGGTGGCCAAAGTATTGGAGCCTCAGCAGGAAGAGACCAAAAGGACCATCTAGTCCAAACCCCTCGCAATGCAGGAATCCTTTGCCCACTGTGAGACTTGAACCCACAGCCTTTTGAGTATGACTTTCATGCTCTACCAAGTGAGCTATTCTAGGCCAGAATAACTGTCACCATTTTATCTGCTCAGTACAATCTTCTATAAGTGACAAGCTTACACTTTTATCTCTATATCTGATGTGTTTTGGACCCCTAGGGAGGGAAAACAGAGGAAACTAAAGGCATTTCATTGTTTCCAATCAGATCCAGTAATCGTAATTACTCCCAATTCTAGTCTCAATCTAAGGGGTCATAAATAAAGCTTATTCTGAATTCTCTTTATAGTTGTATAAGAAGGCAGATCAAAAGAATAAATAAATACAGGGAATACAGCACAACTCCAGACAAAGGAACAAGGAACCCAACCAGAATCGCTTTTGTTCCAATCTCTTTACAGTTAGCAAAAATTGTCCCATGAATTGTCCAAGGAAAGATTATAGTATAGTCTTGTGTACTATAATACAGGCAGCATTGATTAGCCTCCTGAAGTAAGCAACACATTATGCCTTGGTGCACCTTATGGTAATTGTTTCAGTAATATTAGGGTGTTTATATTTGTCTGCCTTCCTGGAATTGTTTACAGTGATTCTACATTACATTTCTAGAGGCTGAAAGCGCACAAGAATGATCAAGTAAGGTTCTGCAGTGGCAAAATTAAAGCCATAGTAAAACAACACAAAACAAAAAAACACTCACTACAAATTCATTGCTTAACAATAAAAGACTTCATCTATGTTCTTAACAGCTAGTGAAATTGGAGGTTTGTACAGGCAACAATATACTTTGGAAATAAGAAAGAAAGCAGAGTCTGTCTTCTTAATTAATGGCATTTTTGTTTAACAAAACTACGGGTTTTCAGTTACTGAGTTTGAATGTTGCAGGACATTTAGCAATCCATCATCATGCACGATAAAACGTTACTGATAATCAACTAATTTGCCAGTTGCTTTCACTGGCAGAGGGCGTTTTTGGTAGTGGTGCCCGACTTTTGGAACACCCTCCCATCAGATGTGAAAGTAATGAACAACTATCTGACTTTTAGAAGACATTTGAAGGCAGTCCTGTATCGGAAAACTTTTAATGTCCGATGTTTTACAATTTTGTATGTGCTGTAAGCTGTCCAGAGTGACTGGAGAAACCCAGCCAGATGGGTAGGGTATAAATAAAATAAATAAAATAAAATAAAATAAAATAAAATAAAATAAAATAAAATAAAATAAAATAAAATAAAATAAAATAAAATAAAATAAAATACAACAACAACAACAACAACAACACATACAATTTTCCTACAGTATTCTATAATAATAACATTATCAATTATCAGTAGAAAAACATGTTTGGTTCATGTGCTTCTGGACACAGGTGGTCTTTCAAGTCCAGATGAAAAATCAAACAAAACAATTGTGGTAGCCCAAACTTCTGTTAGCAGTGAAATTAGCGGTGGCTGCATTCACATGTAACAATAAATTGGACTTTCTGACTTGTTGTGGCTTATAGCAAGGAAACAAGTTGTGAAGACTCCCATTTCCCTCCTCCTTTGGAGTGGGTGGGATAAACAAACCCGAAAGCAGTGGCTTCTGACCCAGCGGAATGGATGGGGTATAAATAATAAAATAATTATTATTATCCGAACCAGAGATGGTTGCTCCCTAAGTAGCAATAATTGCTAGGAAATCCCAAACTATGGTTTGTTGTTTGGCTTGCTGATCACGGCTTGTTTCTGACCATGGCTCAGTAAATGTGAACATTTTCAGAGGGTCAGGGAGATCCCGGATCCTGCTGGTGGGATACTGGCCACACCTCAGAGGAGGGGAAGAAGTGGGAGGTTCTAGAAGAAGGAATTATTATTATTATTATTATTATTATTATTATTATTATTATTATTTATACCCCGCCCATCTGGCTGGGTTTTCCCAGCTACTCTCTACTGCTTCCAACAAAAGATTAAAATACAATACAGTGGTGCCTCGCAAGACGAAAAGAATCCGTTCCGCGAGTCTCTTCATCTAGTGGTTTTTTCGTCTTGCGAAGTAAGCCCATTGACTGCTTAGCGGATTAGCGCTATTAGCGGCTTAGCGGCTTTTAGCAGCTTTTAGCGGCTTATCGGCTTAGCGGATAAGTGGCTTAGCGGCTTAGAAAAAGGGGGGAAGGGGGGAAAACCCGCAGGAACTCGCAAGACATTTTCGTCTTGTGAAGCAAGCCCATAGGAAATTCGTTTTGCGAAGCACCTCCAAAACGGAAAACCCTTTCATCTAGTGGGTTTTCCATCTTGCGAGGCATTCGTCTTGCGGGGCACCACTGTAGTCTATTAACATTAAAAGCTTCCCTAAACAAGGCTGCCTTCAGATGTCTTCTAAAAGTCAGATAGTTGTTTTACTCTTTGACATCTAGTGGGAGGGCGTTCCACAGGGCGGGTGCCACTATCAAGAAGGCCCTCTGCCTGGTTCCCTGTAACCTGGCTTCTCACAGCAAGGGAACCAACCAGAAGGCCCTCGGCACTGGACCTCCGTCTCTGGGCTGAACGATGGGGGTGGAGACACTCCTTCAGGTATACTGGACCAAGGCTGTTTAGGGCTTTAAAGGTCAGCACCAACACTTTGATGCTTGAGGGATCACGGAGTGGCAGAAGCAGGCAGGTGGCCCAGCAAAGGGCAGGGTGATGAGGTTTCCAACAAAGATGAAAGATGGGAGCCAGACCCTGCATCTCTCCCACAGATCCACCCTGATAGCTTCTAGGCTCCAGCACCACTTTCTCCTAGAACGTGAAGGATGTTGCATGTTTCTGAGCAACAGGCTAGCTAGGCACAGAGAGAGGCTCACTGTAGCAGAAGATTACTGGGAAGGAGGCCTGTCTCAGAGGGCTAGAGGAAGAAGGAGGTGCTACACGCCAGTTCGAGGAATGTCTTTGTTGGGAGGGTTGCCTTTATGAGCCTCTGTGTATCCCCCCCCCTCTCTTAAGGTCACTTCAGTTCCGGGAGGGATGGTGTTGCCACCCCACATGGCCTCCACACTCAGGCCACATGGCCTCCACACTCAGCAGGGGCTGGGCAAAGCCTCACATCATCAGGGAGTCCTCAGCCGCGTCATGCCCTCGGCCAGCCAATCTGGTTGGCCGGGGGCATGGCTTACCCATTTTAAGCAGCCGCGCGGCCCAGGGATCTCCCTTCTTGTACATCAACAGGGCTCCCCCAACTGGTGGTTCACCCTTGTGAGACTTCCTGCAGGCGGGCAGGAGTCAGATATAATCGGTTCAATTCCAATGCCTAAGCCAATACCGCTCACATTCTGTAACTAATAAAGGTGTGGCCTAAATTTTGCCCATTAACCTAATACATGGTGTTCACATGTTATTATTCAACATGAGGGGGGAGGCCTCGGGGTCTTGACATGCAATAAAGAAACTAACTGAATGTTAGCCTCGTTTCTTCTTCTCTGACCTGTGAATGACCTGATCGTCCTTTCAGCCCCTTAACACGGAGAGTCAACATAACAGATGAAGAGAGTTTTGAAAGAACTCTGCCCCAACAAGGAACAAAGTAACATATTAAGCTCATTACTTCCAGTTTACCAGATCATGAGAATTAAACATTCTAACCACAATCTAGCAGATGTTTAAAATTAGCTGTCAGTGCTTAATGCATATGATGTTCAAAATGTTTTCCCCAATACTCCATTTTCATTTTTAGAACTCTCTTTCAATTTGTTTTAATTTTTAGAAACATTAAAATTAAGGTCTTTGAACAATTTCAAATGGCAATTTATATTTCTCATCATATATTAAAAGAACACTAATGAACCAATTTCAATTAGTGTCTGCCTGCATTGTGTCCCTAATTGCACATTTGCAATTGTGGTTGGTATAGCGTGATATATAGGAGAACATTTTGGGTATGCACGATCATATTTAGAATGTTAGAAATATAGTTGAGATTTAAAGAGTTGCTGTTTTAAAATGCCTCCCTATATTTCGTGGCGAATGCAGTATATAGCTATATTCTGAATAGGGCTGACGTGTGTCGCAAGGTTGAAGAGAAAAATGCATTTACAGTAGCATCCTAATGTGAGAAAATGAAGGCGATCCTACCAAATTATCCAGCAACCTGCCAGGTTTGAAGTGAGAGTGGAGGGACAACTTGGCCCTTCTGATGTTGGCTGGACCAAGTAGTAGAGCAGCTAGTGGCTGAATTCAACCTCAGATCTTGCTCTTCAGTGTCGAGGATCGGTCTCCAACACTGGTGTACTACATCTGATCTATTCAACGGTCTTTGGGAGTATAGACACATAAATGAAATATTTCATTCGTTCCCTTAAATTGCAGTTCTGTAGCTAAAACTGCTTTAGTTGCATACATACAGCTGATCAACAGCCAGCACTTTTGGGCCATTACTTGGCTTGGTTTCCAAGACCTTTGGCCATTTTGGTTACCTTCCTCTGCACACGTTCCAGCTTGCCAATATCCTTCTTAAATTGTAGTGCACAGTACTCCAGGTGTGGTCTGACCAAGGCAGGATAGATCTCCACTATTACTTCCCTTGAGATGGTAAAATGTCACACACACCCTTTTTTTAAAAAAAGAAAGAAAGCCATGTGTGGTGTTTCAAAAGAAAAGCACTTATCGGCTTCCCTAGATTGGTTGTTGCTTCTAACATCTCCAAAATGAAAATTGTAAATGATAGGAGACCAAAATGTGGGATCACTGTTTACAATTGTGAGGCAAACATTAAATTATGAGAACTGTATTGTAGGCCTACTTATGTGTAAATCCTGCAATGAGCCCCAGGCTGTATACCCACCCAATTTTTTTGGAAGACGGTTTTAATGTTTTCAATATTTTTTTTTTCACCCATCATTATTACCTCCATTAGCAAGTGAACCCAGACTGGGTGTGCACTTCTTTGACTTTGTATAGCATTTAGAGTTGTTATTTTTCATGCCAGGACATCATTTTCTCATGTTCTCTGTGGAGGTGCCTGATTTTTCCCTACTAATTTAAACCTCCAAGTCGCTTCTGCACAATTTTCTACTTAGTGCACATTCCTGGACATTATCCAAGATATACTGAACAATTCTTCTGAAGACATATTGAAACAATTTCATCAAAGATGACAACTACTGAGGATCCTAACAAATTTTGTATAGAGGCTTTCAGGAAGCCAAAGATTTATATACGTAAGGGCATTTTAAAAGAATGGCACATGGCTTACAGTTACATAAATTACCAGAATATGGAAGTTGATGTGATTTAAAGTGAGGAGTAAAAATAGGTCTCTCAGATGAAAATGATTGAAAAGTTGATGTAAAACCAATGTGATTTACGCCTAGAAATTGAAGCAGAAAGGGAAAATAAAAGCAATTCAAAAAACTGATGCAGTTCCAAATGAGCAATGGAAATAGTAAGCTCAAATAAGATCGATGTAAAACTTGAAACAATTTAAAACAAGGATTGGAGGCTGGAAGCTAAAACAAGTGCATCTGAAAGTGTGGTTTGAAGGAATAGCTGGAAACAAAGTCCTGGAGTGGAATTAACTCAAAAGTTCATAAGGTTCAAATGAACTTTTTGGAAACCATCACCATGGTTTTAGAAACAAGAGGCCACAACCTATCGGTGATTGTAGATATACAGCTACTGTCTGGTGAAAGGGCCAGAGAGACCTCATGTCCCATCTGTTCAAAGATCATACTCGGCTATGAAAATCTTTAAAGGGCATTGGACATAGGAGCCAATTCCTAGAGACTGAGTTCCCCTCACCCTTTGCCTTCCCCCAACTTTGGGGTGCCCAAAGTTGATGGGCATTGCCATTTGAATGGTGTGTGCACCATGTTATGTGATCAGTTGTGCAAGGTGGAGCTTATCTGCCTCCCCTAATATTTTATTCAAGCTGCCACCCCTGGTATTGAACAAGTCACTCTTCTTCAATGTAACCCACCTCACATGGTTGCGAAGTTAACATTTGGGGAAGGTAGAAAGTGTATGCTGCCTTGAAGATATTGAAAGAAGGATAGAATTAAAATGTAATAAATAAAAAATTCAGATTGTAAAACACTTTGTGTAGGCAACATTACAACAGAAATAGTAAACACTTACATTAGAAAACACATCTCTTGTTCCTAGAACCATTTATGTGTGCCTGGCTTTCCATGGCAAATCTCTTTCCCTCAGTCTAACGTCTGCTAAAGCATTTGAAAATTTGTCCCTATTTCCTGATGTAAATCCAGAATTAAATATCACATTTTTTCCGGACCTATGGACATTGTTTCTGGGCTCTTGTGGGCGCATTTGCACAGAGACATAAAGAAGAATAGAGGCTTCTAAGATCAGGTCATCGTGTCCATATATGAATGTGAAATAAATCAAAAAGCTCCCTTTTCTTTGCAAACTAAGAAGGTTTCGGTGTCTCTTTGACAGATCGTTAATGAATCAGAATTTACATTCCACCCACCTTTTTGTGCTACTTTGATGAAACAGTTAGGGTGGTCAAATGATGAGTAGCCTTTGATATTTGTCTGAACATGAGATTCATGAGGGGCGCAGTAGAAGGATTCAATTAGCACCCATTGTGCCTGCTTGCAGATTTCTTGTCACTGGTGGAGCATTTTAATGGTGCCTTGGGTATACTTCAGATATATCCTTAGGCCCAACACAGAAGTTAGATGATTAAATTTCCCTAGGGATGAGGAAGCCCTCCAAAGTTTGTCTTAAACAGATATGTTTGTGGTTCGAGGACCCGACCCCCGCAATGTGAAATGAAGACACAAGGACACGTGATATATGGTTAATGGGCAAGGAAAGGCCACAACTTTATTGGTTACAGCAGTGAAAAGGTATTGGCTTAGGCATTGGATCTCTAAAACAAGTGGGTTTATTCACCAGTGGGTGGAGCCTGTTGATGCTAATCCAACTATAGGCTCATCCCTGATGTCACCGAGGGTCGTGCCATGGCCTCCCGCCAAGCAGGCATCGGACAGAATACACGACCACCAGATTCCTTTAATGGAATACCCAAAAATTGAAGGCATAGGCGATGGCCACACCTAGCACTTCGACACACCACAACACATTATTCCAATGCCTAACCTACCCACCAATACCACAAAAGTTGTGATGATTGCTACGAGGTAGGAGAAAAAACCAAAAAGCCTAATGCCAAATGGAAAAACTCCTACCAGGCCCCCTGGGCAACCAGGGCGACCAACCTAAGGTCCATAGCAAGGCCAATGACCTAAGCCCTAACTCAAAGGGAGTGGAGGGTGGGTGACTCGCGACAAGACGACGGCGAAGAATGAGGCCGGGGAGAGGCTGGCGCTGCAGCAAAAGGCTGCTGAACACGCCCCCTGTGTGGCACCTGGTTGGATGCCTACCGGGGGGCGTGGGCGCCAGCCAGGTGAGGTGGAGGCAGGGGGCTAATGCCCCCTGCTAGGGGCGGTGCTCGGGCTCCTGCCCACAACCACTCCCCTCTCTTCCAGGGAGGAGAGTCTTTATTATCCCTTTATTTCTCCCTCCCAGAAATAACATATCTGAGCCAATCTATGTTGTTTGGAGACATTATTGATACCGCACTTTGTGGGTGCCTGGTCCCCGCATTTAAAATGTTGTGGCAGCCACGTCACCCAGGCCTATGGGAGCAACTAAGATATGTAAGGGAGATATGTCATTAAACCTCTCCCACCACTGGTGGTGGCATTATTGAAATACATCTTGTAAGGCAGAGGGCCTTCTTGGTAGTGGCCCCCGCCCGCTCTCCTATCAGATGTCAAGGAAATAAGGAACTATCTGACTTTTAGAAGACATCTGAAGGCAGCCTTGTTTAGAGAGGTTTTTAATGTTTGAAGTTTTATTCTGTTTTTAGTGTTCTGTTGAGAGCCACCCAGATTGGCTGGGGAAACTCAGTCAGATGAGCGGGCTATAAATATTGCGTGACCAGGCGGGGACAGCCCCAGCCCCCAGGGATCATAAGAAAGGAATAAATACTCTGACAAGGTGTTATGGAATTAAAATTAGGCCACAACTTTATTAAACTTCTGAATGTAGGAATACCTTGGCTTAGGCCTTGGGGGTGTATCCCTCCCAGCCCCCCCAGTTGGGGGAACTGGGGTGCATCAGGGTAAATGGGATATGGGGGTTCACTGCAAGACGTATGTGTATGTAGGCAGCCCAGGCCATATCCCCACACGCAGGGTAGTTTACTGACAACCTTTTGGTATATGGCCAGTGACACCCATTATATAACCCCTTTTAAGAGGGGACTCTGGAAGCGACGCCACAGGGGGGTGAGTCACCACTTCATGCCCCCCCCCCATTATAGGGAATAAAAGACTAAACGATTCTACCCAAGGCCATAAACCAGCAAAGTTGTGACGAATTGCTATGGAGAAGACAAAACCTGCCAATGCAGGAAAATTTCTTCCCAGTCCTTCAACAGCGACTGGTCAAAGACCGTAGCAGCGCCCGCTAAACAGGAAGAAAAAGTTAACCTGCAAACAAGAAACATTAAACAAAGGGAGGGGAGGGAGGGTGAATCTCCAGAGCCGACTGCCAGGCTGTTGTCAGCTCCACCCCCTATTTAAAATGGGGCTGGCCCCACCTCCCAGCAATGAAACTTGACTGCTGAGGCTGGGCGTGAACCTCCAAATAATAACACTGGGAGGCAGGCCAGTCCTTGTTTGCCATTAAGCTCCCTGGGAACTGTAGCACAGCTCACGATCCCGCAAAGGGCACCCACGATGTAAAGTGTGAGAGGTGATGATGATGATGATGATTTTATGGAATGAGACCACTTACTCAGAGATGTGTTGCTACATAGCACCCATAGATTTCCCTTCCCATGTGCTTAATACAAAGGAGTCACATAGAATGGGGTTCTGGGGCTGCCCCTACAAGGTCTGAGGAACACAGCACAAATTTGTGGATGGCACAAGGGTCATGGTCCAACAGTCCCTTTCTGTTCATGAGATGGGATTATTCTGAACAGGTAAAATGGAACAAAGAGTCTAGTCAGTGGTTCCCAAACTTGGGTCCCCAGCTGTTTTTGGTCTACCACTCCCATCAGCACTGACCACTGGTCTTGCTAGCTAGGGATGGAGGGAGCTGTAGTCCAAAAATAGCTGGAGACCCAACTTTGGGGAACACTGGTGTATTGTATCTCTCAGCGATTGTATGTTAAAGCTCTCTAGAGGTTCTGTAGTCTTCAGGGAGCACATGGTGAATCCATGGGGGCAAAGCTTCTTCTTGCATAGGGGAGGAGTTGTGAGCAGGAGCCGTTTCCCATGTTGGCAGGGGTCGTTTCGGCCCCTGACCAGCCATCCCGGCTGCCGTGTCATGCCCCCAGGTAGACAACCAACCAGGTGGAAGCTTGGGGCAGGGTTTTGCCGCTCAAACGCGGCCACAGCAAGGCTTCCCATCCATTGTGCTGCTGCCTTTCATCGGATCAGCCACCCTAGTTCATTGCTTGGTTCTTGACATAATAATAATAATAATAATAATAATAATAATAATAATAATAATAATAATAATTTATTTATATCCCGCCCTCCCCAGCTGAAGCCGGGCTCAGGGCGGCTATGGACCTGTGGTTGGTCGCCTTGGTTGGCCAAGGGGCCTGGTAATTTAATTTTTATCCAACTGGCAAACTGGCACCGGCCATTTGGTTTTTTGCCTACCTCGTAGCAAATCGTCACAACTTTTTGGTATTGGCGGTTAGGCATTGGTATATGTTTGTGTATTGGAGGGCAGGGTGTGGCCATCGCCTACCCTTCCACTTTATGGGTATTCCGGTAAAGGAATCCGGCGGTCGTGGATTCTGTACGACACCCTTGCTAGTGGCTAGGGCCATGGCACGACCCCCGGTGACATCAGGGTGAGCTTTCAGTTGTATTTCAGTCTCCTCCCACTGGTGGTTAACCCTTGATAGACTCACTCCTCCCTGACGGGGTGGAGTCACTTGCTGTGGTTTATCCAATGCCTAAGCCAATGCTGTAATCAATAAAGTTGTGGGCTTTTTTAGCTCATTAACCTTATATACCGTGTCCATGTGTCTTTCTTATCCTCAAGCATGTGGCGGGTCCTTGAATCACAAAGGGATTGGCACTAGCGATGGCAATGGCTTGAGCTGTTACGGCTTGGGGCGAAGGGAACAGGAAGAGCCACCCAATGCCTTTGGTTTTTAAACTGCGCTCCGCATAACCAGTTTAGGCAAAGGGAAACATAATGTGTTAGAAACGCGGCATAATAAAGCAGTCTATTAAGACAAGTACAAGATATAGACTCCCTGAAAGGACAGAGAATGCAGATAATTACATTTAAAAGGATGATAGCTTAATGAACGGAGAAATTATAATGAAAGGAGAGACAAACGAGAATGGGCGACACATAACCAATGCAAACAGCAATATAAAAATTAGCTGGAAGCAGTAAGGGGGAAATTGCCTTTTAAACAGAAAAGTGAAAAGTGGAAAACAGAGGAGAGAGATGAGTGAAGGCTGTGAATTCTAAGTGCTTTTTAAAGGCTTTCCTGGCCTCCTCATTATTGTTTCATCATTGGCTTATCTATCTTTCCTTCCTAATATTCTGTTGGTGTTATCAGACAAATTGGTGCTTTCTCACAGGCAGCCTCAGCCTTCACTTCCAACCATTTTAAATGAGCTCTCAAGCCTCCAGAAAAACCGACATTTGCGGCAAGTCCACTAATCACAGCTTGCAGAAGGCAACTGCTGTACGTGGCTCCAAGGTGATGTGCTTGAGGTGGGGGGAAAGGACTTTGCAAAAGAAAGGGAAAGGCCAGCCCCCAAAGTCCTTTGCATTGTGAAGGGGAAACAAAAGAATCGCACAACAGATATAAGGCGTAAAATGGAACGCTTGGACACAGCATAGGATGGCTGTACTTTCAACAGCCGGAACAAGTGGACACACTGTGCTTAATATCACAGTGATTTACAGAGCTTTATAGATGCCAGATATTTGTTCCTCTCAAGTCTGAACAGGAAAAAAGGGTACAGGGTGTTGGTCCTGTTCCACGAGGCTCTTTAATGTGTGGCACAGTAAACCAAACAAATGCTACAATTTTATCAGTTTATTTGTTTTGTCCATAATACACACCAAATAATCCATGCTGTTTCTTATAATTGGTTTCACTAATGCCGGAGGCAGTAATTGTTGAAGTAAGGGTAGCGAAAATGCAGCTGAGAAGCCCAAATCATATATAGGACTGACACCCTTTTTTGGAAATTAAACCAATGTCCAAACGTTAACATTCAGAAACTTCACGTGCAGAAACTTATAGATCAGGGATGTCCAACAGGTCGATCGTGAACTACTGGTCAATCGTGGGAGGTCCATGGTCTATCACGGGATGACAACCCAAAAAAAAGCTCAACAATTCTGGATTCCTAATAAAGGCTCAACAATTTTGGCTTCTAAAAAAGCTAAGCTCAACAACTTTGGTAGATCATTGCCAGTTTTTTTATAGTGGAAGTAAATCACAGTCTCTTGAAAGTTGGACATGCCTGTTATAGATGAATTAAAACACAATGTTTACAGTCACATGCTTCTCCAAGTATGGGCTTATAGCCTCTTCTTCTAACTTCCAAACAACTGTCTTTTTCTCTCTTTCTGGAGCTCCACGCTCAGCCTTCTGTACTCATTTAAGCCAAGTCTTGCAGCTCCTATAAGAGATATCCACTTTTACCTTCTCCTGCAGCTTTGCTCTCTTTTAAGCAGAGAAGCACTCCAACACTCTCTTCAACTTAGCAGTGTTCACAGTGGATTCTAAAACACACTCACCTTAATTCACACAAAAAAATGGAGTCTCCCATTCGCTCGATACCTCCCATGTGACCAACATTAGCCAATCATTCTCTAGATTTCTAGAACTCTCTAGAATTCAGGTCTTGGTGAGTTTCCCACAGACATCAGGTTGGCCACTGTGAGAAAAGGATGAAGAAATAGATTGGTCATTGGTTTAATCCAGCAGTCTCTTCTTATCCTTTTATGTTCTTAATGTATAACTAATTGGGTGTTGTCACAGCCACCCAGGTGGGTCCCAGCTCACGAGAGACCTTACTCCGTTATAGTTTACTTACAGGAAAAGTTTATTGAAGATAATTGCTTCTTTCACAGTTCAGCATTGTGGCTGTACGTCTGTCACGTTAGACCGCCGAAGTCCCCCTCTGACTCCTCCCCTCCTCCACACCAACTTAATAGCCTGGCTCTAGACCACCTCTTCCTCTCCTTTCTTTTCCGCAGGGTCTTTCTGCCCCCCTGGGTTCTCTCTTTCCGGGATTCGCCTGAGGCTGAATCCTCTGCCGCCTCCTGCCCCCTCCTTCTGGCTTTGGGGCCGGGCTCCTCCTCTGAGCTTTCCCCACTTCCGCGCGCCTCTATGTTTGAACTTGGCGCGCGTACGTTGCTTTTGACCTTTCCTTCGTCCTCTATACTGCCCCCTGTTTCACTCTCTACCCTTTCCGGCTGAACACCTTGCTCCAACCCCCTCTCTCTGTTTTCTCCTGTTCCTCCTCCCTCCGAGAGGCTGACAACTCCACCCCCTTTACTCCGTTCCGGCTGAGACCCCTCTGACAGCGTCTGTGCTTCACTGGGCTTTCTCCCCTCCTTTCCTGACTTTTCACAGCTTCTCTCTTCTCCTGCTTTTCGCCTGATCATGCTAGCTCCCTTTTGGGAATCCTCTGACTCACTGCTTAGGCTCATAGATTCCCTTCGAATTCCGTCATCTTCTTCCTCGTCTCTCTCTCCCTCCTCCCACTCGCTTTCCGTCTCCTCTGCCATCTCCTCACTTCTCCCAGAAACCCTGACATCCATCCCCCCCTCGAAGCCCCCCCTTCCCCCCTCCCGGTCGCTGGGTGCAGGTTGAGGGAAATGTGGTTCTTCCTGGGTCGGTTCAGGATACCGGGTGTCCACGTCAATCTTCTCCTCTGGCAGCTCCGTATACGCGTGTTCGAACTCGGGTTCCCCCCCTGAAGGCATCACAGTCTCTTCCTCCCTCACTGCTTCTCCTGGCGCTGCCTGCCAAGGACCTATCATCCACCTCTGACTCCATACCTCCCTTGGCTGATCCACCCACCAATAAGGGTTTGTCTCTCCCCCCCCCAGGCGGGGATCCCTGGTCGGGCTTGTTTTGGGCGTAGAGCCCTCGGGCGAGGAGAAACCCCCGAACGTGCTGCCCGACAAAGTGGGCGTGAAAAGCCAATCATCAAAATACTCCTCGGGCATGGGTTTGTGCGGAAAAATTGCATGAAACTCCTCCTTCAACAGGGGTTCGTCCAAAGCGTAACCCGGCACCCAGCTATTTGCAGAGACTGGAGTGCCTTCCCTGGCGAGAAAATATTCAACTCCCTCCTCCCCCCATCGTGAATCCAGTATCTCTGTGACCTCATTAAGAGGTTCTGGTCTTGGCGACTCCCCTCCCTCAGGCGCCCTTCTACGTGGCTCTGGAGGTGCTCCTGACTCTTGAAACCTGTGTGGGGCTTTGTAGGGAGTGAGCACCGACCTATGAAAGACCGGGTGCACCCTGGAGCCCTCCGGAAGGGCTAGGCGAAAAGCCACCGGATTGATCTTAGCCTCAACTTGATATGGTCCTAGCTGCCTGTGTTCTAACTTCTTTTTGGCCAACGACCTGGCCGGCATCGCGTGGGCTGCTAACCATACCCAGTCCCCAACCTGAATGTCTTCCCCCGCCCTTCTGTGTTTATCGGCTTGCACCTTATACGCCTGCTTTGCCAGCTCCAAATGTCTCCGCAGCTCCTCGTGCACTTCTTGCAACTCTGCTGCAAACTGGTCGGCATTTTGAGGTCCCCCCCCTTCAGGTGCTGTAAAGCTCGGGAAGGTTCTGGGATGACGTCCATAGTTCGCGAAGAAAGGCGTCACCCCGGTGGATGCGTGCTTCGTGTTGTTGTAGGCGAACTCAGCCATCGGCAGGTAGTCCACCCACGCCGCGGGTCGCTGGTTGGCGTAACACCGTAGGTACTGCTGCATGATCGCGTTGACCCTCTCCGCTTGACCGTTGGTCTGTGGATGCCTCGCCGACGTCAGGTTGATCTTGACGTGCAAGATGCCCAGAAGCTTCCGCCAGAAAGTGGAAACAAATTGGCGCCCCCTGTCGGACAAGACGGACTGCGGTAGTCCATGCACTCTGAAGACGTGATCGATGAAGAGCTTTGCGGTCTGTTCTGCCGTCGCCACCTTGGCACAAGGAATGAAGTGCGCCATCTTGGTGAACAAGTCCACAACCACTAACACCGCCGTCTTACCTCTGGAGCTGGGCAGGTCTGTAACAAAGTCCAACGCTACCCTCTCCCACGGTTGCTGCGGTGTCTCCAGCGGTTCTAACAATCCCGCCTGCTTCTGATGCACTGGTTTGGACCTCTGGCAGATATCGCACCTGGCTACGTAGTCCGCCACCTCTCCTCTCATCTGGGGCCACCAAAAGTCCCTTGCCACCAACTCCATCGTCTTCTCTTTGCCGAAATGGCCCGCACTCGGGGCATCGTGCAATTGTTGCAAAACCGTGGCGCGAAGCTCGTCGGTGGGCACGTAAAGGGCGCCCTTGCGAGTCAAAAGTCCATCCTGCAACTGAAACTCATTGTTGTCAGGCGACCCTCTGCGGAGCTCCTCCATCTTGGATTGTGCAAACTGATCCTCTTGCAGCGCGCGTCGCACCGCGTCCAGGTCGACTGCGATGGTAGCGCACGTCCACGCCTGCGGTGCGAAAATGTACTTTGCTGCGATTGGAGCTACTTCCTCCAGGTATTGAGGCTTTCGGGACAGCGCGTCTGCTATAACATTGGAGTCTCCAGGGATGTATTCTATTTTGAAATCGAAATCCGCAAAGAATTCCGCCCAGCGCATGTGTCGTTGGGTTTGCAATTTAGCCGTCCGCCAATACTCCAAGTTCTTGTGATCCGTGCGGACCTGCACCGTGTGCTTGGCTCCTATCAAGAAGTGTCGCCACGCTTTGAAAGCTGCATGAATGGCCAACAACTCCCTGTCCCATATGGTGTAGTTGCGCTCCGTCTTGCTGAGCTTCCGGGAGTAGAATGCACCCGGTCTCCAGTTGCCTTGCGAATCCTCTTGCAAGAGGACGGCCCCAACTGCTCTGTCTGATGCATCTGTCTCTACCCGCATGGGCCTGCCAGGATTCACGTGCAGCAGCTGCTCCTCGGAGGCGAAAAGGCTTTTAAGCTTCCGAAAGGATCGCTCTGCTTGTTCGGTCCAGACGAACTTCTTCTTCTTGGAACTGAGGGTGTCAGTGATTGCCGCCGTCGCGTTTGCAAAACCTTTAATAAACTTGCGATAAAAATTGGCAAAGCCGATGAACCTCTGGACCTCCTTCCGATTTCGAGGGCTCTTCCAGTCCAACAGCGCTTGGACTTTAGTCTTGTCCATGGCCAGTCCCTCGTCGGACAGCTTGTAGCCAAGGAAATCTACCTCTCTCACATCAAACTGGCACTTCTCCAACTTGGCGTACAGCCTGTGTTCCTTCAGCCTCTGCAGAACTTCCTTCACGTCCTTATCGTGATCCTCTGGCGATTCCGAGAAAATCAGGATATCGTCGAGAAAACAGACACACTTCTTGTAGAGGAGACCTGCCAGGACGTGATGCATGAATGCTTGGAAAACATGGCTGCCATTTTGTAGACCGAAGGGCATAACTCTGTATTCGTACGTGCCCAAAGGAGTGAACATGGCCGTCTTCCACTCGTCGCCCTTCCTGATGCGGATGAGGTTGTAAGCTCCACGTAAATCCAGCTTGGTAAAAATCTTCCCCCTCCTGACTGTAGCCAAAAGGTCGTCAATTTTGGGCATGGGGAAGGCCTTGGGCTTAGTTAGTCTGTTTATGAACCGGTAGTCCACAATGAGCCTCTTCTGGGGCGTGTCTTTCTTTTTCACAAAGAAAACAGGACTGCCTCCCGCTGCTTTAGATTCCTGGATGAATCCGCGCTTGAGGTTGTGTTCTATGAACTCCCGAAGCTCTTGCAGCTCGTCTTCCGACATGGAGTACAGCTTGGCAGTTGGCAACTGCGCGCCTGGCACTAAGTCAATCGCGCAGTCGTAAGGTCTGTGAGGCGGCAATTTGTCAGCTTCCTTTTCGCAGAAAACCTCCAAGAACTCCGCGTACTTGTGAGGAACCGCTTGCACCATACTCAGATGCAGCTGCTGTTCGGCTTCTCCTCCTTGATCGGTTTGGATGCAATTCTGGGCGCAATACGATGAACAAAAGGTGATCTGCCTCTGGTACCAAGCAACCGCGGGACTGTGCCTGTCCAGCCAACTCATGCCCAACACGATGGGCGTGTCCGATAAGTGGGTGACATTGAAACTAATAAGCTCTCGATGGTCTCCAATTTGCATCATCATGGGAGGGGTTTGCTGCACCACTTGCCCCCCCAGCAACTTCCTGCCGTCTACCGTGACCACGTTCAGAGGCGTCGTTGCAGGCAGGAGCGCTATGTTATGCTGCTTGACGAACTGTAATCCCACGAAATCGGCGTTGCTTCCCGAATCGATGGTTGTTGGAACCTCGAGAAGTCGCCCATCAGGCAGCTGGAGTGTTGCTGTGAGTAAAACTGCTGGTTTGGGAGGTAAAGGGTCCATGCGCTGCAAGGATGCTGGGGACTTCTCTACAGATCCGCCTGGCTGAGCCCCAGTAGCTCTGCTTCCAGCCAGGCACTGCAGTTTCCCTGAAGCTGCTCCTCTGATTGCACCTCTGCTGTCACAGTTGCTAGTGCCGCAGTGTGCTTCTGGAGCCTCTGGGGGCACTCTTTCGCCATATGGTGTGCACTGTCGCAGATGTAACACTTCCTGGTCCCTCTAGGAGGCTTCGCTTTGGCTGCAGCAGGGATGGGGCTCTGGGATGGCTTTTGAGCCCTAGCACCACCAATCTCCATTGGCTCCTCGCCTTCCTTCCCCATTGGTGAGGGGTGCGCACGGCTGAAATCCCTGTGCACAAAAGGGAGAGCTTTTGCTTGCGCGCGCGCTTGGGGCCCCCCCTCCTCGTGCCACGGACGTCCCTCATGTCGAATTCCTATAGCCAAAGCCCGTTGCACCACGTCTTCCAGGGTCTGGGGTCTGTCCCCCCTTGCGATCTCATCCTTGACGGAGGGGCTCAATCCCTCCCAAAAAAGATCCCTGACCGGTAGACTGTCCTTCGGCCAATCTAAGGCGGTGAGCAATGCAAAAAATTTAGAATGATATTGGCGTACAGTGGCTCTCCCCTGCCTCAGCCCGTGCATCTGCCGGCGCGCAATGTCCTTATCCACAGAGGATTGAAAACAAGCATCCATTGCCTTGATAAACGCATCTGCATTGCGACGGGCTGGTCCATCTTCGCGCCACAGATTGCGTAGCCAAGCCCTGGCCTCCCCATACAGGTGCGAAACAATAAATCCCACTCTCTCCTCCTCATCTCTAAAATCATGACGGAGTAAATGCAGTGCATACACGACATCTGCCCTGAAGTTGGGATAGTCTTGCAAGTTGCCATTAAAATGCGAAACTAGGGCACCCCCCCTCCTTCCAAGCGCAATGCCCTCCGCTCTGGAGCCCGGGGTCCCCGCCTTGTCCGCATTTTCCCACCTTGCTTGCAAATCCTGGCACGCTTTCTCCAAGTCAGCATTCTTCTTCTGCGAAGCAATGACTGCCGTTGTGAGAGTGGTAATCTGATCCCGGAGTGCAGCCAGCTGTTCCTCAGCACTCATGGCTGCCCCGTTCGTGAGCTTCGCAAAAAAAAAATTTTGCTTTCAGAGGGAGGGGGACTTTCTGTCACAGCCACCCAGGTGGGTCCCAGCTCACGAGAGACCTTACTCCGTTATAGTTTACTTACAGGAAAAGTTTATTGAAGATAATTGCTTCTTTCACAGTTCAGCATTGTGGCTGTACGTCTGTCACGTTAGACCGCCGAAGTCCCCCTCTGACTCCTCCCCTCCTCCACACCAACTTAATAGCCTGGCTCTAGACCACCTCTTCCTCTCCTTTCTTTTCCGCAGGGTCTTTCTGCCCCCCTGGGTTCTCTCTTTCCGGGATTCGCCTGAGGCTGAATCCTCTGCCGCCTCCTGCCCCCTCCTTCTGGCTTTGGGGCCGGGCTCCTCCTCTGAGCTTTCCCCACTTCCGCGCGCCTCTATGTTTGAACTTGGCGCGCGTACGTTGCTTTTGACCTTTCCTTCGTCCTCTATACTGCCCCCTGTTTCACTCTCTACCCTTTCCGGCTGAACACCTTGCTCCAACCCCCTCTCTCTGTTTTCTCCTGTTCCTCCTCCCTCCGAGAGGCTGACAACTCCACCCCCTTTACTCCGTTCCGGCTGAGACCCCTCTGACAGCGTCTGTGCTTCACTGGGCTTTCTCCCCTCCTTTCCTGACTTTTCACAGCTTCTCTCTTCTCCTGCTTTTCGCCTGATCATGCTAGCTCCCTTTTGGGAATCCTCTGACTCACTGCTTAGGCTCATAGATTCCCTTCGAATTCCGTCATCTTCTTCCTCGTCTCTCTCTCCCTCCTCCCACTCGCTTTCCGTCTCCTCTGCCATCTCCTCACTTCTCCCAGAAACCCTGACAGGTGTCATAACCAGCTATCATTCACTCCATCTCATATGCCTATGGCATTTCAATTCTGAAATAATTAACTAATTAGTTAATTTGTATCCCATCAACCCAAAGGAACCCAGAACAACAACCACATCAGAGATATAGATAGATATAGATATATTACAGGAAAGAAAATATTTTTAAAAACCTTTAAAATATGTAAATATATATGCAAGCAGAGTCATCCTGAGAACATTAATACGAATATTGTTAAATATGTGGATACTGTGCTGTAGTGTATATGCTTGGATTTTTAAAATGTAAACTACTGAGGTTTATTGATAGTAAGCGGTTTATGTATTGCTTTAATAAATAAATATTGGGACTTTTGAAATTTTCAATTATCTAGCCAATACTTGGCAAATGAAACATTTTTTGGGAGGGGGTTAATATTTTCACAATCTGATAACATTGTAAAATTGGCATCCTTATGATTTGAAATTGTTAGGTCAGCAGAATACTTGCTTCTGTTCTATCAGCTAATTAAGTTCATCTAAGAAACAGTATCAGATAAGGGTATCAGATAAATTAATGAAACTGAAAGGTTCAGCAGACTTATGTTGACCTCGAAATGCCTTTGACATGGACACTGTCTTTTGAATTGTTCACTTTTTCCACTATGAAACCTGATATTTAATTACTGATGCAGAAATCATAGATTATCAAATGTAGAAACGATTGTGTATTAAATAAAGTGAGATTTGATCCTAAGTTAAAATCAGATTGCTTCTATATGGCTGACATCTCTCTCTCTCTCTCTCTCTCTCTCTCTCTCTCTCTCTGTGTGTGTGTGTGTGTGTGTGTATATAATGAACTTGCAGTTATGCCATTCACAAGAGAATACTGCACCACCTAGAGCATGAAAATTGAGATATACAGTACAGTTGGTCTTTCATCATGTTTGTGATGCTACAAAATTTCTTTATCCTGTCATCATTGAGAAGGGGGCTAACTTCATTATAGCAAATTATTGGATAATAGCAGTGCTATAGTGGTATGCTATCATATCTCGCTCTGTCTTTCTTGATTTAGAATCAAGAGGGTGACCTCCCAATTTAACTAATTTAATCTGCAAAAATAACCTTGCAAATTGAGTTGCCAGACACTAATATTAGATGAAATCTTTCTTCTATTGAAGCTGGCTGTCATTAGCGAATCCCTGTGAGAGCTGTAATCTTCTGCTAATGTTGTCAAGTTTCATAAAATATATACTAGTGTATATATATATATATATATATATATATATATGTCCATTTTATTAAAGAATTTGGGGGTGCAGATTCTGATGGATTAGCAATATTTGCTAGACAACTGGATCCTGCTTCAAATTCCAACTGCCTTTCACCTTAAATTTTGCTAATACTAAAGAAATGCTGCTTTAGCAAATGTAGCAAGAAGGTGACAGTGGACGACAGAGCGAATCATATATATTAATTCAGGTCAAAAGTGAAATGGATCATGTATTAATATTTTGGTGCAGATGGGTCAAATAATAAATCTGCAAGCAGTGGATGGCAGCAATCTCTTGGCAGTTACCTATGAATTCTTCTCAAGGTGGAAGAGTTTTTGACGGAACACATATTCAACAGAAAGGAATTTGCCAAAGAAGAAACCGTGTCTGTCTTCTGGTTTTTAGGGGGAATTTGGCTGGGCCAAAACAAGGATATAGATGTGTCCATCCATCTTGATATTTTCTATTCTGAGGGTCGCCAACTTTTCTGAGTCAATGGGCACGTTTGAAATTTGAAGAAGGTGCCCTGAACACCAGGCATAAAATGGCTGCTTCTGTGCTGTGGCCTAACACAAAATGGCGGCCACATTTGAAAAAGAGAGAAGACCACAAAATTAGATGGGCATGAACCCACATCAGCTGCACCATCATTGGGAAAGGGGATCTACATCAACCACTGTTGTGTTTGCTCTTTACACAAATCCTCTGTTCAGAACAGGAGGATGAGTCTCCAGTCCTGGGATCCATTGAAATGGGGACATGTTTAAAGAGAATGTAGGAGACGTTGAGGTGACGAAACCAGGATCTGAGCAGGAATAGCAGTCTCCTCTGCACTGTGGATTTTTGAGAGGGTATTTCCTGAGACTTTTCATGGGCCACAGGACCAACTTGCTCATGTTAGCAATCCCTAGCCCAGTGCTCTTCCAGGATCTCATGTACAGTGGTACCTTGGTTTTCAAACGCCTTGGTCCTCAACAACTTGGAATCCAAGCACTGCAAACCTGGAAGTAAGTGTTCCGGTTTGTGAACTTTTTTGGAAGCTGAGCGTGCTCTGTTTTGAGTGCCACACTTCCATTTTGAGTGTGATGCTGAGGTCTGTCTGTTTTTGCTATTTATTTTGCCTTTTTTGTTTTTGCAGCTCTTTTTTTGTGACTGTGTGGAACCCAGCTCAGCTACTGATTGATTGATCGTGTGACTGCAGTACATTGTTTATTGCTTTCATTTTATAGATCAATGGACTTGTTAAATAGTAAAATTCATGTTAAATTGCTGTTTGAAGGGTTGTTTTTAAAAGTCTGGAACGGATTCATCCATTTTGTATTACTTTCTATGGGAAAGAGCGCCTTGGTTTTGGAATGCTTTGGTTTTGGAACGGACTTCCACAATGGATTAAGTTTGAGAACCAAGGTACCACTGTAGAGATATACCATCGCCCTGCTCCACGAAATCCCTAAAACTAAATCTGAGACTTTCTGCAGGCACAACATATGCTCAAACTGATCGCATTGTGTCAGTTTGAATATGTTGTCCCATGATAATTAACCCGAAACTGGTCATATGAACTGACCCCGAATCTGGATGTAGTCTGTCGTTACCTTCCAAATGTCTAAGTGTATATTACATGGGCATTTTATCACAAAGTCACTAAATTGCTGGACAAAATAGACAAATGACTACTCAGTCAATTAACTGAACAAGTGACTAAATGAACCATACTTAAGCACACCTTCTAATGAGTGCATGGTCAGATTAGATTATGGTCCATTACAGGCAACAAAGCTCCAGGAAAACAAGCTAGAAATACTCAACAAAAAATCTATTGGTTCGATAACTGGAAGAAGCAGTCCAGATTAGGGATGAGTGAATCTGTCAATTTCAGTTCCTCCTTTTCCCTCAGTCTTAAATTTAGTTCTCCACAAGTCCACATGAACATTCACCTCCATTTTAGTGAAACGTTCTCCTAATATAAACATTTGCTTGCAATTTAGCCTAACACACACATCCCCACTAATATATGTATTTTTAACTAGTATATGCACATTTGTACACATTACTTGACTGGTGAGCTGCATTGAAAAATTCAGAGAAGTGGACAGCTTCCTTGTCTATCACCTAGCTCTACTTCTGCTTGAAAAATAAACTGATTTTTACAAAGAATTATAAGAGACTGCTGTCTTCTCCTCCAAAATAAATCAACAATATAAAAGCTGCCCTGGGTTTCCTGCTGCCAAGGAACCAACTATAGGCTATAGACTGAAAATAGCCTGTTTTACACCCATTCTTAGTGCCAAACTAAACATGACATTAATTGCATGTATACAATTAATATGCTTTTATATCTAATAGCAAACATCAGATTGCCTTTAATCAGTGGATTGATAATATGATAACACTTGCAACTTACGAACCGATTGCTTACAGACTCTGCTTAGATAAATACGACAATATCTGGAACGAATTTATTCAAAATGTAGTAGGCTATTAATATTTACATTGGTATTAGGATAATAATATCAAATTTATAAAAGAATGTATGGGTTAGGGTATTTTTTGTATACATCAATATAATGTTTTTCCCCCTTTACACAGTTTTGTGTCTTTTTTGGTAGCACTTTATTACTTTATAAGTGAAACTATTTCAATAAAATATCAATATTAATTTAAAAAAAGAAAAAAATTAGGCCCACTACCCTGGCAGAAGAACTGAACATAATGTATGTTTTGGGTTTTACTGGGGAATAACCAACATGCAATGCAACTGTGAGTGATACATGGTGAGTCAACTTCAAATTCAGGCGATTTGCCCAGGATTTTAACTGGTTTTATATCTACTGTACTGTTTTTTATATTCTTCCTGTTGCCTTGATAATTGCTTTTGTTTCTGATGTTTTTGATCTGTTTTATGATTCACTTTTATAGGCTATCTTGAAAATCTAGATTAATAAAATTATGTTTTAAAATTTATTTTTTAAATTTTCAGGCATTTTACAGTGCTCAGGGAATATGACCAAAGATCCAGTTAAAATGCAAACATATAAATAAAAATTAACCCATCACACCAATTTACCAGCTATTTGTAACTTAAATATTCTAGATTTAGAAAGCATTGAATTTCTCATTCTTACAAGCCAGCCTTATCAATTTATTGCTGTTAAAGACTGAGAGGGACATCAAGAATGAGAGTGACTGGCTTGCCGAAAGATACCCAGAAAGCTGTGGTCTCAGTCGTGGACAATTCATGGTTCATCCTATTAACCTGATCTTATTATATTTCTGGCCGGTGTACACACTAACCCATTTGCAGCACACACACAAATGTAGTTTTTTCTCAATCTGGAATCATTCATGTTCATCCTCAACATGTTTCTTTCAAACTAGAGTGACTCCAGATACTGCCATCCACAAGGATGCGTGTGGTTACCTGGTGAGTGTTTCGAAACTCTTATCTCAGTTAGCTTATCCAATCCTTTTCCTCCCTGCACATGGCCCAAATAAATGAAGAAGGATATTGGTAGATGCCTATCCACAATGTCATTAGGCAGGTGTGGAGACACACAGACACACACCACTGCCAGAATCACGTACATCTGTATTCAAATGGACACATTGTGCGGTACTACAGAATCAATGCGCAATAAGCTCTTGTTTTTGGAATTTCAGGGGCAAAAAAATATGCAATAAATCTAGAAACAAAGGACTCTGTCACCATTGATTCTACGGAAAATAAAGTTTTGTATGCAGTCCTGTTTTTTTTATTTATTTATTTAACACATTCTACTTTCCAGTGCTTAGGTATTCCAACCTAACCTATATAAAATAAGCAAGCTGAACAGCAGAAAGTCCATATAAGCTGAGCAGCCTTGTCTAGTCTTTTCCATTTTCTTCCTTCCTATATCAGGGGTCTTTCATCAGTATTTTTTTCAGTTAAAACCTCTACTCAGAATTCCTAATTATAGAGCTGTGAGCCATATCTCAGTTCATAGAAAACCCACAGAGAATCTAATTAAAGGCAGAATGGCACAATACTTGGATGCCTATAATCCCAGTCAGTACAACAGAGGAACAAGGAACAATGTTTGATGGCAGCCATACTAATTCCATCCTCCTTGTTAATGTGTTTATCATTCTATGCTGGACCAGGTTTTTCTCTCAGCCCTAACAGACAGTAGGTCAATACCGCATTAAGGGTATTCTATTTCTTTGGAGTTCTGCCTCAAGGATGAGGTACAGCACAACGCTTTCATTTAAATATAAGGGGCGGGAATGTATCTCTAAAGTTAATGAAAACCCTGTAGCTTCTTGGTGACCTGCTAAGTAAAAAACACAACAAACCTGAGCTCAGAGATGGGGAAATGAGTCACTGGTGCACAAAATGACTTGCTGTGCTGAATGGCCTCCTCTGCCCATGCAGCTGGACAACATAACCTTTAGAGTTGTATTTAAAGTCAAATTTCTTTTGATTTTCCACCCCTCGTGCACATTTAGACATATTTTATAAGATGGGCTAGCCGATCGGAAGGTTGGCAGTTTGAAAACGGGGTGAGCTTCTGTTGCTCGGTCCCTGCTCCTGCCCACCTAGCAGTTTGAAAGCACATCAAAGTCCAAGTAGATAAATAGGTACTGCTCCGGTGGGAAGGTAAACAGTGTTTCCGTGCACTGCTCTGGTTCGCCAGAAGTGGCTTAGTCATGCTGGCCATATGACCCGGAAGCTGTACGCCGGCTCCTTCGGCCAATAAAGTGAGATGAGTGCCACAACCCCAGAGTCGGCCGTGACTGGACCTAACAGTCAGGGGTCCCTTTACGTTTTTATGCACATTTAGACATATTTAAAAAGATGGATATGCAGAAAATTCCTCATTCCCCAGATCCTGGCATGGGGACACTTTTACTGATTGATAGGATGTCGTTATTAGGCACCTATACATGTATGTATGTGGAAAAGAACATAAAAACTCTGACACTGGCATGAAAGCTTGCTGTTGACTAGGCCATGCCCATGAAACATATTTCTTATACTTGCCAGTTAGCATACCCTTCAACATTTCTCGAATGAAAATAGTGATGTCCTATTCCATAATGGGACACAGGTGGTGCTGTGGTCTAAACCACTGAGCCTCTTGGGTTTGCCGTTCAGAAGGTTGCCGGTTCGAATCTCTATGACAGGGTGAGCTCCCATTGCTCAGTCACACATCCTGCCAACCTAGCAGTTCAAAAGCACACCAAAAAGTGCAAGTAGATAAATAGGTACTTCTCCAGTGGGAAGGTAAACGGCGTTTCCGTGCGCTGCTCTGGTTTCACTGTTCCATTGCACCTGAAGTGGCTTAGTTATGCTAGCCACATGACCCGGAAAAACTGTCTGTGGACTAATGTCGGCTCCCTTGGCCTGTAAAGCAAGATGAGCGCCGCAACCCCAGAGTCGTCTGTGACTGAACTTAACTGCCAGGGGTCTTTTACCTTTACCTTTTATTCCATAATAACATTAACAATGCTATTATTTATACCCTGCCCATCTGACTGTGTTGCTCATGCCATTCTGGGCAGCTTCCAACATGTAGATGTCTTCTAAAGCTTGTATAGATATTTATCTTATGGCTTGGGAGTCTCAGTCAAAATCATGCCATTGACCTCTGACATGTGTAAAACTATGGATTAACTGTGCCATTATCTAGTGTATGAGTGGGGAACCTGTGGCCCTCAAGATATTGTTGGTCTCCATCTTCCATAAGCCCCAGCAAGCATGGCCATTGGTCAGGGCTCAAGACTTTGGTCATGGTGGACTCCAGCAACATCACCAAAGGTTCCCCAACCCTGATCTAGTTCATGCCTTCAGACATCACAAAAAATGTTGCCAGCAGTCCTTGTGTTGGATCTAAAGCCAAAACACTTGCTTTGATGTGTATCTCATGCCTTATTTCGTTTCTATTCTGAGCCTGCACCTCACACTCATGAACATGAACATTTTAACCAAAGATAAGCCCATATGAAATGCAAGCGGGTCAACACAGCTTTGAAAAGTTGTTTCGGCAAAGATCCTGTTATATCTTTGTGGGTTTCTCACAGGCATCTTGGTGACCACTGTCAAAACAGGATGCTGGACAATATTGGCCATTGGCCTGATGCAGCAAGCTCTTCTTATGTTTTTATGTTCTTATTTTGGTTTTAGAAGTTTGGAGCCCAAATCACCAATATGTCTCCCCATTCTTGTCATCCTCTTTTCCATAGACGGGTAATATATTTATAAATACTTATTTGTCATAATGTGCTGAAGCATCCTGACTACATCCTAAACAAATTATTCATCACTGTGGTAGGAACAGTTGAATTTTTTTCAAATATAAAACTTCAGTGACAAAGTCTGTTGAGTTCTACAGTAATCACACATCTGTCTTTACAGCATTTCCCCAGTTGTAGGAACTTCTTTTGTAATGCAAATATAAAGGGGGGCGGGTACAAACATAATGCTCAGCTTAATTGCCTTCTGAAATCTTTATTCATTTTTCAACATACATTTCCTTCACTCAACTGTTCATTAAGTGATAGTTTGCTGTGCTAAGATAATCTTCCTAATATGAAATGCACTCTGTAGAGTTTAAAAGTGCTTACAGTACCGAGTTCTTATATAGGTCGGTGACCTACGTGGAAATTTATGAAGAAAGCTTCATCATGTTTGCATGTCAAAGAAGCTTAAAAGGTGCCATCAATGCAAATCGGTCATGTTGATCAATATAAATGCCTTGCAAGTTTCAAAAGCAAAAGAAAGCCTGATATGCTTATGTAAGCCTGATCTCAATAGGATTGTGAATAAGAATGGACAAATCTGTCCATTTTGGTTTTCTCTGTTTCTCAGTCTTCTAATCTTAAATTCAATTCTGCACATTTCTGCACCAATTTGTTATTTTTTTTTATTTTAAACAACTCATGAAAATTCTTCAGCATTTTAATGAGAATTTCTCCTAATAAACTCGTTTTTATGCATTTTTGAATGAAGTCAATATTTTTGCAAGCTATTTCTCCTAATATAATGCATTTTGTATGTTATTTTCACTAATTCGTTAATCTTTGTGCACAAGTCCCCTACAGAATTTTCTACCATATTGCAGAAACACATTTACATTGTGCAAATGACCCATTGGGACTAGGCCAATGGATAACACTAAGAAGATCTGATGGACCACCTGTTTCAAAGGCTGTTTTAGAGTAGTGTGACTGGTTTGGCCACACTGGAGGCACCACAACAATGCTGTAGAACGGAGCATGAGAGGTGGGGTCACAGGATTTTAGCATCACACAGGGCACCACTGAAATATGAGAGCCCAAACTCCTCTGATGCCTATTTTCATCCATTTTGCTCACTCCCAATTTCTTCCATGAATTATCCAGCCACTATCAGTGGGTTTGCAGTCTGCAGAGGGTCATACTGATTCCCTCCACAGTGCTGCATTGTATCATGTTTGAACTAAAGCCAAAATGCTTGTCAGCGACCAGTGACTGTACATTCTTAAGCGGTTCGCATGAAAAGGAAAGTGTTCAGAGAATGTCATTTTTTCCTCCACATGCTCATTTTCCATTTATTGAGTTGCAGACTAATCGTTGAATCACCAGATCATTAGAATGGCATGTACTCTGTTCAGCCATTCTTGGTCTGTGTTCAGTAAACACATGTTGCCATACTGTCAGGGACGCAGCGGGAGAGCAGGGAGGGGAGGAGATGGAGAGCGAGGGGGAGCAATCCGAGGGCAGCGTAGGAGAAGATGACAGCAGCCCGAAAGATTCCATGAGCCTCTCCAGCGAATCAGAAGATTCACAGAAGGGGGCGCCTATGTCCAGGGCAAGGGGGGACCCAAGGGGGACCCCAGAAGCAAGGGGCCAGCGGGGACTCCCAGAGCAGCAGTTGGAAATCAGGACCAGCTTCCCCACCAGAGCGTAGTGGGGGGGAGGAGTCCCAGGTATCAGGGCCAGTGTATTCACCACCAGCGAGAGAAGATGAGTCAGGGTTGGCCACGCCTCCATCGGAGAGCGAGGGAATGGTCAAGAGGAAGGTTGCCGGCTGGGCGCGTGCGCCAAGTTCAAATGTACAGGCGAGCGGCACAGCAGGTAGCCCGGATAGGGAACCAGGTCCTAAAGCCCACCGGAAGGAGGGGCAAGAATCAGGGGGGTCAGCGTCAGAAGAGTCCAGAAAGGATGAAACCCCAGCGGGCAGGAGGGCCCAGAGGAGGAAGGAGCTAAGGAAGAGGTGGAGCAAGGCTAGAGTCTTAAACTGGTGTGGAAGGGGAGGAGATTCAGACGGAACTTCGCCGGTCTAGGCTCTAAGACGTAGAGTTGCACGCTGCAGCTTTGAAATGGCAATGGAACTTCAATAAAGACTTTTGCACTTAACTACAGCCGGGCGTTGGTCCTTTGTGAGCTGGGACCTAGGGGCGGCTCTGACACATACGTTCAGGAATTCCCAGACATGTCCTCTTTTGGGGGTCCTACATGCCTATCTGGGGGGAATTTTACATTTTAAAGGAAATGTGGATTTTGGGTTTTCTTTTTTAAAAATATGTGCATGGGCAGCTCTGTGTCAGCCTCTGGTGTAGGCGGTCCATGCTCAGGCTCTGGCTCTGGCATGGGTGGCCCAGGCTCTGGCAACGGCTCAGGCATGGGTAACCCAGACTCTGGTTCAGGCTCTGACATGGGCAACCCAGGCTCTGGCATGGGTGGCTCAGGCTCAGGAGCAACAGAGAGACTATAGCAACTACTCTATTCTTAACTTTAAAATGGTAAGCGTAATGCAACAAAAGAGGTTGAAAGACTCTCCCTAGGCAAATCTACAAAAATGTAGCATAAACACTGACAACTTGGAAACACTGGCCTGCGAGCGCTCCAGTTGGAGAACAGCCTTTACCAAAGGTGTCATGGGCTTTGAAGACATTCGAACTCAGGACACAAGGGAGAAACGTGCTAAGAGGAAGGCAAGCTTGGCAAATCCACATCGTGATCAACTCCCACCCAGAAACCTGTGGAAGGACATGTGGATGCTCAAGGAATGAGGCAGTTGAGCAGCTCGGCAGCTCTATCCATGACTGGGCAGCCCTATTTAGGATCCACTCTGCTCACCCCAAAAAGGGGAAAGGGCTAGAAAAACTGCCTTCCTGCAAACCCCACTGTGGAAGGACATGTGGATACAGAATTGGCCTCCACAGTCACTTACAGACCCACTGCTAAAACCGTATTTATGGAAGACAATTGCGCTAAAGAAGCTCAATAACTTTTTGTCTCCAGATTTTTACCTCTTGAAATATGACAACCCTAACAAAGACGTTAGCTCTACCTGCACTTTTGACATTCTGACAAGTTGGAGAGTGAACATCTCAATCAGGAAGACTCCTGTGCTTGGAGTGATTAGGGTTTAAGATACGTGGTTCTAAAATGCACAAAAGACTATACAAATGCAGGATGCTCCATGAATCAGAAGTCCCCTTCCAACTTGTGCAAGGAGATTAGAATGGTGACCAGAGATGGAGCCGGTGCACTTCCAAATGTTCTCCCCTCAGACATTAACCCAACACAGAGCTGAACCAGAATGTCTGAAAAAGGCTAAGTAGCATTTTTCTAGGGCTCTCTACTGAGGCATTTTTCCACATCGCAATGCCACGTTCAAACAGCTGTAGGGACAAGTACATATTCTTTGTGTCTCTTATGGTGAGGACTTCTAAACCTAAGTGGATGAAAAGATCACTCCTGTACCTTCACAAGTTATCCCAAATATGTCAAAGACTTACCCAGACATGAAAGAATGCCAGATTTACCTTTCAGTCATCCTTTGTCAGGTGTGAAATTCAAAATGTTTCCTGACCATTTCAGATGAAGGTGTTATCACCTACTATTTCCAGAAGGAGTAAGTACATTATGTCTCCCGGCAGCTTTGTAAGCAAGGAGGAACTGACTCCGATTGGCCGGATGACTGCTGAATTCATGCATATTTCCTTCGATATCTGCAGTTCCCATTCCTAATGGAAGCTGACAGAATGTAAATGAGTTTCTAAAGGAACCAGCAAAAGTGGCAATTTTTCTCATTTAATCTTCAGATGAGCTGTCTGTCTCCCAGATGCTGAGCTTCATTAGAATTCTGAAACTAATTTCACCTATCAACACATGATTATTGGTTTGAGTGAGGTTTTTGGGAGACTCTGAGTAAAAATCACTATCAAATGCAGCTTGGCTCAATAAAAGGAAAGGGGGGAAACACACTAAAAGGAATGGCAGAGTGCAGCATAATCTGCTTGTGTAGTTACTTAAAACTACTTAACACTTAAACCTCTCTTTTGGTCAGAGATCCTCACTTTAAAGTCAATTTGAAGGTGAAATAAAAGTCTGCGCTGACAGATGCCCCATTTAGGGGCTGGAACCTCAGTGCTAAATGCATTTATTGGGATAAAAGTCCTATTGATTTCAATGAAATTCACTTAAAAGGTAATGACTGACCTGTTTGCAACTTAACTTTTCTTGCCATGAGTCATCCTCATGAAACACAAATAATGATTGTCTCCATACAGAGATACTTTGTCACATGAGGGACCAGATTCCGTTGAGTTTCATTTATTTATTTTTATTGTGAAACAGAAACAATTGACTCTTCCATACACTACTGGTGGATCCAGTGACAGATATCATGCCATCTCATAGCATTTTGTATCGGCCTGTTGGGTTCAGTAGTTTTAATAGGCTGATCTCCTGGTTCTTTTTAGGTTTTTATCTGCTTTACCTGTCTCTCTTCTTTTAGGTTGTGCGGTATTATTAATCATGGTGTCTTATGTGGATAGTTTTTAAGTGTTCTATGTTGTTCTGAACACTGAGACTGCAATAGAAGTGGAGAGGGGCACACATTTTCTAAGAGAATAACAATAAATACAGTGGTACCTCGGGTTAAGAACTTAATTTGTTCTGGAGGTCCGTTCTTAACCTGAAACTGTTCTTAACCTGAGGTACCAGGAGGCTAATGGAGCCTCCCGCTGCAAACGCGCCGCCGCTACACGATTTCTGGTTTCATCCTGAAGCAAAGTTCTAAACCCGAGGTACTATTTCTGGGTTAGCTTCAATTTCCCAAGTTCTCTGGAAATGATATATGGCTGAATGGCAGTGCAGAGGGCACTAGAGGTTGGTTGCAGGTGTGAGGGTATTGGCGGCGAGCCATTTGGGCTTGAGTGGCCATTAGGCATTGGGTAAGCCCGCTGTGGGTTAAACCACAGAGCCTAGGACTTGCTGATCAGAAGGTCGGCGGTTTGAATCCACGTGACGGGGTAAGCTCCCGTTGTTCGGTCCCTGCTCCTGCCAACCTAGCAGTTCGAAAGAACGTCAAAGTGCAAGTAGATAAATAGGTACCGCTCTGGCGGGAAGGTAAACGGCGTTTCCGTGCGCTGCTTAAGTTCGCCAGAAGCGGCTTAGTCATGCTGGCCACATGACCCGAAAGCTGTATGCCAGCTCCCTCGGCCAATAAAGCGAGATGAGTGCCGCAACCCCAGAGTCAGCCACGACTGGACCTAATGGTCAGGGGTCCCTTTACCCTTTACCTTTACCTTAAGCCTTTGTTTAATGGAGGGGAGGTTGTAGCCTCCGCCTTCCCCTCCTCTATAAGGGTATAATGCTGGTGGTCAACAAAAGAGGTTTAAAGACTGTTTCAAAGCAAATCTTTAAAAATGTAGTATAAACACTGACAACTTGGAAACACTGGCCTGTGAGAGCTCCTGTTGGAGAACAGCCTTTACCAAAGGTGTCATGGGCTTTGAAGACACTCAAACTCAAGACTGAAGGGAGAAACGTGCTAAGAGGAAGGCACACTTGGCAAATCCACACCAATATCAACTCCTACCCGGAAACCAATGTCCCCACTGTGGAAGGACGTGTGGATCCAGCATTGGCCTCCACAGTCACTTACGGGCTCATTGTTAAAGCCGTGTTTATGGAAGACAATCTTACTTGGCTATGAGTGATCGCCAAAGAAGAAGAAGATCCTGTTAAAGGTGTCTCAGGGTGTGGATCCTGTCCAAAGCCTGGACATGGGTTAGGGCCATGACACAACCCCAACAGGGACCCCTCGGGGTGTCCCTATTTGATGTAATTATTATTATTATTATTATTATTATTATTATTATTATTATTATTATTATTTATACCCCGCCCTCCCCAGCCAAGGCCAGGCTCAGGGTGGCTAACAAGCAATAATAAAAACAAGTTGAATGAATACAACTTAAAAACAAGATTAAAATACAACAATTAAAATATTGAAACATTAAAATATTAAAATGTAGCATCATCACAGGAGAAGAAAGGAAAAAGAAAGAGGCGGAGGGAATCAAATTGGCTCCAAGCCAAAGGCCAGGCGGAACAACTCTGTCTTACAGGCCCTGCGGAAAGAAATCAGATCCTGCAGGGCCCTGGTCTCATGAGACAGAGCGTTCCACCAGGCTGGAGCCAGTGCTGAAAAGGCCCTGGCTCTGGTTGAAGCTAATCTAACTTCCTTAGGGCCCGGGACCATTAGGGTGTTGTTATTTATGGACCTTGAGGCTCTCCATGGGGCATACCGGGAGAGGCGGTCCTGTAGGTACAGGGGTCCTAGGCCATGAAGGGCTTTAAAGGTCAAAACCAGCACCTTAAAACTGACCCTGTACTCCACTGGGAGCCAGTGCAGCTGGAAAAGCACTGGGTGAATATGCTCCCATGGCAGAGACCCCGTGAGGAGCCTCACTGCTGCATTCTGCACCCGCTGGAGTTTCTGAGACAGCTTCAGGGGCAGCCCCACATAGAGCGAATTACAGTAGGCAAGCCTATAGGTGACTGTCGCATAGATCACTGTAAGTCATAGGGCTCTCCCTATTGGTGGTTTATCCTTGGTTCAACTCCCTGCAGCTGGGCGAGGGTCAAGATAAGCATGGCTTCACCCAATGCCTAAACCAAATTGCTCCCATCTGTAACCAATAAAGTTGTGGCCTGTTTTATCCCATAAACCTAAATACTTGTGTCTGTGTGTTTATTAATCAATAGGGAATGGCGAGGCACAGGGCCTTTGCACGCAGCAGTGTTTGACTGCTAAACCACTCTGGTTATTGCATTTGAAACAATTGAAGTAGCACGTGAAGCGATCCCTTAGCTCTGCTGCGTTGTGTAAAAGGAGCTCAAACAAAACACACAATTGTCATTCAGTGTTGTTTTATCACCAGAGGGTCTTTGCATGTATTAACCTTAACAGCATCATCTTTTAAAATTTTAAATAGTTCAGCTGGAATATCATCACTTCCACTGGCCTTGTTATTTGCAGTGCTTTCTAAGGCCCATTTGACTTCACTCTCCAGGATGTCTGGCTCAAGGTCAGCAACCACACTACCTGGGGTGTACGAGCCATCCATATCTTTCTGGTATAATTCCTCTGTGTATTCTTGCCACCTCTTCTTGATGTCTTCTGCTTCTGTTAGGTCCTTACCACTTTTGTCCTTTATTATGGTAATCTTTGTACGAAATGTTCCTTTCATATCTCCAATTTTCTTGAACAGATCTCTGGTTCTACCCATTCTGTTGTTTTCCTCTATTTCTTTGCATTGCTCATTTAAGAAGGCCTTCTTGTCTCTCCTTGCTATTTTTTGGAAATCTGCATTAAATTTCCTGTATCTTTCACTATCTCCCTCGCATTTTGCTTGCCTTCTCTCCCCTGCTATTTGTAAGGCCTCGTTGGACAGCCACTTGGCTTTCTTGCATTTCCTTTTCATTGGGATGGTTTTCGTTGCTGCCTCCTGTATAATGTTGCGAGCCTCCACCCATAGTTCTTCAGGCACTCTGTCCAGCAAATCTAAATCCTTAAACCTGTTCCTCACTTCCACTGTGTATTCATAAGGGATTTGATTCAGATTGTATCTTACCGGCCCAGTGGTTTTTACTACTTTCTTCAGTTTAAGCTGGAATTTTGCTATAAGAAGCTGATGATCTGAGCCACAGTCAGCTCCAGGTCTTGTTTTTGCTGACTGTATAGAGCTTCTCCATCTTTGGCTGCAGAGAATATAATCAATCTGATTACGATGCTGCCCATCTGGTGATGTCCACGTGTAGAGTCATCTCTTGTGTTGTTGGAAAAGTGTGTTTGTGATGACCAGCTTGTTCTCTTGGCAGAACTCTATTAGCCTTTGCCCTGCTTCGTTTTGATCTCCAAGGCCAAACTTGCCAGTTGTTCCTTTTATCTCTTGATTCCCTACTTTAGCATTCCAATCCCCTATAATGAGAAGAACATCCTTCTTTGGTGTCACTTCTATAAGGTCTTGTAAGTCTTCATAGAATTGGTCAATTTCAGTTTCTTCAGCACCAGTAGTTGGTGCATAAACTTGGATTACTGTGATGTTAAAAGGTCTGCCTTGGATTCGTATCGAGATCATTCTATCATTTTTGGGATTGCATCCCAGTACAGCTTTCGCCACTCTTTTGTTGACTATGAGGGCCACTCCATTTCTTTTACGGGTTTCTTGCCCACAGTAGTAGATATGATGGTCATCCGAACTGAATTCGCCCATTCCCATCCATTTTAGTTCACTGATGCCCAGGATGTCAATATTTATTCTTGCCATCTCATTTTTGGCCACATCCAACTTACCCAGGTTCATGGTTCTTACATTCCAGGTTCCTATGCAATATTTTTCTTCACACCATTGGACTTTCCTTTCGCTTCCAGGCATATCCGCAGATGAGCATCCTTTCGGCTTTGGCCCAGCCGCTTCATCAGCTCTGGATCTACTTGTACTTGTCCTCCGCTCTTCCCCAAGTAGCATGTTGGACGCCTTCCAACCTGAGGGGCTCATCTTCCAGCGTCATAACTTTTATATGCCTGTTGTCTTTGTCCATGGAGTTTTCTTGGCAGGGATACTGGAGTGGCTTGCCGATTCCTCCTCCAGGTGGATCATGTTTGGTCAAAACTCTCCACTATGACCTGTTAATCTTGGGTGCCCTGCTCGGCATAGTTCATAGCTTCTCTGAGTTATTCAAGCCCCTTCGCCACGGCAAGGCAGTGATCCATGAAGGGGAGGTTTTGTATAGATAGTGCTTTCACCTGCTCATTGTCCACCTTCTATTTTGCCCGGTGCTTTCAGAATACAATGGCAAAGACTCTGTGAAAGTACAGTCTGCGTTCAGCTTGATGCCATTAAGGGATTATTCTTAGCGCAAGTGAGTGGGTGATAGTCATTAGCTTCAAGAATGAAAACCTGCTTTTCAGTTTTCTTACATGGTCTACAAATAGAAGTTTCCTTACAGTGCTTTTATTTGGCTGCATTATTGTAGAAACCTGATCTGCATTTGTCTTTCTGTGGATTGCAAGGAAAACAGCACAGTTCTGTTGGGAAAGTGGTTTTGGGGCCGTAGATATAACCCCATCACACCTTTGCGATATGCGGCGATTGTCATCACCTTTTCTTCAAACAAATCAGTTCTGTGTCATTTGTCTGCCCTTGATCGTATAGTCATGACTCACTTCTGGCAAACTCAGCTTCAGCAGTTTATTGCAGATTACAGGAAGAAAGATGAGGAGACACAAATAGGGTTAAAGGCTGCAGCCTACTTTTGTAAAGAAAACCACCAAAAGAAAATCTAGTCAGTGCAGCATCCTAGCCAGCTCCTAAGATTTTTTTTCTGGACCATAGTTTACTGTTATGGAACAAGCCTACTCAAGTCTCTGATAATAGTTTCTGCTCTTGCTTCCTTCACTGCACTGTAAGGATATTAGAATAATGTTTCCTGTTTTAAATTAGCCACAGTTTGTAGTTTGATCTAAGCCAGGTCAAACCATGGCTTGTTTGAACTCTCACCTATTGAAAAAAGCCCAAAATCAAACTTATGGTTTCCGATCTTGGCTTGTTTCAATAAACAATACCACAAACCAGAGAGAAATCTGATGCGTGGTAGAACCAAAACCTGCTTTTGACAGGCATCAGGTGTGCAAAGGAATTCCCTATGGGGAACTTTCTAGCAGACTCAATCCCTTCAGACCAAAAGCTCCTGCCCACATGTAGCAGCCATAAGTAATGCAATCACCAGGGCCGTCTTACCCATAGGCGCTAGGGGTGTGGGGCACCCAGGCACCGGGCTCTCAGGGGCGCCAGGCGGAGAGTCTGGGGCACGAGAATTGAGTCCAGGGAAGTGCCCATCCACCAGTCGGAGCGCCGCAATGGGCTCTTCTGCTGCGGTCTCTTCTTTTCCGTGAGTTCAGGGGTGACCGAGCCAGCAAGACGCTGAGGCTGCTGGCCAGCTATGCCCTCCTGCGCAACTGGGACTGGGCATATGCTTAAGACAGCCCTGGCAATCACTGTTCCAGAAGGTTTTTATTTTATAATGTGGTACAGCTACATTCCAGAGGCAAAACTCCCTCAGGGCTATTGCTGCTGGCATGGACATTTACAACGTCATTTGTAAAACGTAGTTAGGATGTTATTAGCTGGCTTATAATGTACTACTTTGGCTTAACTATTCTGAACTGGTTGCATGATCTCGGTCTGACAGTAATCTATGGACTATACTGAGTAGCACTTTCAAAATAAATGTGGGCGCTACAGATTAAGTGTGATCATGGATTCAGACATAAGGCTGAAACTCTCCCAGTCCTGCAGGGCTGGTAAATGCCATTTGCAATGGTAAGTAATAGTCGTTTATCTTTTTAATTAGTTAATGTATCTAATGGATATGCTCCATCATAGAAAACTCTGAGTAGATGTCTGTCTCGTTTTTCTAGATTGCCCGGAGTCCCTTTTTCTGTGAGGTTTTTCATTTCTTACTGGTAATCAGAATAAACCTTCATGTAGGCATAAGACCATAGATCGGCAATTCCTCAAATTTCACCTATGTGCACAAGAATACAAATAATGTTGATTTTTCACCTATATATAAAAAAGGAGGTTTCTCACTCATGTCTACGTAAACGTTTAAAACACCAGCTTTGTGTTCAACTGGGACTGAGCAGATTTCCTTCCCTCTGTTCCTTATGATCGCAGAAGCATTCATTTTGTGTGGTGTTTTACCAATTTGCACATTTATTCCTGTGCATTGAAACAAAACACCACAGTTGTAATTTTGATGGAATAGGATATATGTGCAATTGCATCATATATATCAATTGTAGTCCTTATTACAGATGTTGATGCTTAGCTGATGCTGATGACAAGGTTTCCTGCTGGAGAATTAATAACAGAGGTCACTGTTCAACACATGAAGATGGTTTCATCTATGTATGTGGACCTGCAACAAAATGTGGCCAAGTGGGATGATCTTGTTCACTGTTCTAGATGACCATGCTACCCTCCACAATATGCTATTTCAGCCCCCCTCCCACCCAGTTTTCCAGCCCTCTCCCATCTGCCAGCATGCCATGGCCACAGAGAGCCTTTCCCCCTGAAATAATTTGGAGGGGAAACCATGGTGTTTCACTGAGTCTGCTGACATAGTGCTGCTTTGGCTACATAAAAACAGCAGTCATTCATGAAGCTCAGAAACAGAAAGAGTGTTTCCACCTCTATCATCCAGCCCAGACACTGAGATACAGCACTGAGGGCCTTCTGGCAGTTCCCTCACTGAGAGAAGTGAGGTTACATGGAACCAAGCAGAGGGCCTTCTTGGTAGTTGTGCCTGCCCTGTGGAACGCCCTCCCATCAAATGTCAAGGAAATAAACAACTATCTGACTTTTAGAAGACATATGAAAGCAGTCATCTATAGGGAAGTTTATAATGTTTGATGGTTTACTATGCTCAATATGCTTCATTTGTTGAAAGCTGTCCAGAGTGACAACCCAGTCAGATGGACGGAATTATTATTATTGTTGTTGTTGTTAACAGAGGAGAGGACATCTGAAGCTGTAACCTCCCAAACTCCACTCATCAATGCTTACTTTTATTTCCACTCAAAATTGTCCTGTCCAAGCCAGTCATAGCCTCACAGCCTAAAAATAAACACATGTATGTTGTGGGGATAAACCACAGAGCCTAGGGATTGCTGATCAGAAGGTCAGCGGTTCGAATCCCTGTGATGGGGTGAGCTCCTGTTGCTCGTTCCCAGCTCCTGCCAACCTGGTAGTTCAAAAGCACGTCAAAGTGCAAGTAGATAAATAGGTACTGCTCCGGCAGGAAGGTAAATGGTACTATATTTTTCGCTCTATAAGACGCACCAGACCATAAGACGCACCTAGTTTTTGGAGGAGGAAAACAAGGAAAAAAATATTCTGAATCTCAGAAGCCAGAACAACAAGAGGAATCACTGCACAGTCAAAGCAGCGATCCCTCTTCCTGTTCTGGCTTCTGGGATAGCTGTGCAGCCTGCATTCGCTCCATAAGACGCACACACATTTCCCCTTACTTTTTAGGAGGGAAAAGGTGAGTCTTATAGAGCAAAAAATACGGTATTTCCTTGCACTGCTCTGGTTCGCCAGAAGTGGCTTAGTCATGCTGGCCACATGACCCAGAAGCAGCACACCGGCTCCCTCAGTCAATAAAGCGAGATGAGCACCGCAACCCCAGAGTTGTCCGCAACTGGACTTAACGATCAGGGGTCCCTTTACCTTTTTATGTTGCCTGTCAATGCTTACTTTTATTTCTACTCAAAATTGTCCAAACCATTCATAGCCTCACAGCCTAAAAATACACACATGTATGTTACTTGTTACTAGCTGCAGAGGCAGATTTACGGCAGCACGACTGGTTCTGCTGCACTGGGTGATGGGCCTATGGGGTGTCATAGAGCATTGCAACTATGTCATAGTGAATTGAGCAGAACAGAAAGCGAGAGGCCAGGGGATGAATGTTGGCTTCACACAGGGTGCCACTAAAATTTGAAAGGCCAAATTCCCCCCCTGCTAGCTGCTGCAGGAACAATGTAAATCAAGAAAATATCACACAATGGGGGAAAGGTTAAACACCAGCCTCTCACTCCAGTTTCATGATTATTTGTAATTAATATAACTGTGGGCCAATCCAGCACACATCTCCCACGCTTTGTGTAGCTTGGCCCTACATATGAACCATGAATGCCAACCATGGATCATTCTTTATTTGAATCTTTGATCACATTTCATTGGAGTACATAAAAGCTGTACTGAGACAGACCATTTGTCCATCTAGCTCACTATTGTCTAAATTGATTGACAGCAGGTTTCTAGGGTTTCTCCCAGTCCTACATATAGATGCCTGAGATTAATCCTGGGACCTTCTGCATGCAAATAATACCCTCTACCACTGAGCCGCAGTCCCTGGCTTATTAGAATTCCATTCAAATGCACTGCAAATATGTACGTAATTTTTTTTTTAAAGATTTTGCATGAGTTGGTGAATTCCTAAAAAGGGAGGTGTGGAAAGAAGCCTTCGTTGTACTTGCAAGCCCTGAGATCATAGCTGCTGTCTCTGGTTCCCAAGTATTGTACTGTAACAGAATCCCTCTGTATATGATCAGAAGCTCTCTGATTTTTATCATTTGTTCTCATGCATCCAATAATTCAAGAAAGGTTTGGGGGCTGAAACATTCAGGATCCAATGAGTGTAGGATCTGGCAAGAGCAGATCAATGAGCACATCAAATAAGAGAGAAATCTGGTGTGGGGGACACCAATGGAAGTGTTGAATGAGGTCATCTAATAAGATTGTTATGCAAATTATTAGACACTGTTACCACCTGCCAAAACTCCCTGCTCCCGAAACTATGGAGTGTCAAGTAAACCACACTGAGATTATTTGACAAATAAACCCCACTGAGATTGTCATATCATGGGGAGTGTATGTATTTCATGTTGGCCTGCCTTCATTGTATTAGAAAATATCTCCCCTTTTCTTAGAGAGCACTTATAAGCAGCTACACTGTGATGCAGTTGTTTCTGAGAGTTCTCTTTGTATTCAAAATGAGTTCTTTTGATTGAAAAGCCATGTTGCATTTATAGCATCACCCTGCATAAATAATATTATCCACAGAAAGCCTAGGAACTACACTGATGAGTCCAATCATGACTCATTCCCAATCCCATATGCTGAAATTTCACACAATCAACGCTGAATAAATGAGGGGAATCAGAATGTATAGTGCAACCCAATTGACTCGGATTTTGTTACTCCAAGGTTGAAGCCATAAAGGGAAAGTAAATCACATCCATTAAGTGTATCTGTATGATAAACATGGCTAACTTGATTTTCAAAAAGCTTCATTTATAGAAGCTACAAATTATTGACACGGAGAGAAATAGCAATATATAGTGTGAGGTGTGATCACAGAGTTTCTAGCCTTTTTAACTCATACCATAGAGAACCAGGATGGCCAGCAGAGAGTCTTCCTTGGCAGGACATCTTTTCAGGCATGGCTTAGGTACAAAGGAGCCCTGATGTGTTTACTAAAGCTTTCTTGCTTTCCCATTCACAATGGAGGAGACTGTGGGAGCCAAGCTATACCTGAAACTGGGGCTGAACTGAAACTCTTTGAATCATTTTCATGGTAAAATGAGTCTTTCAAAGCTAGCTGCATGTTCAGTGGTTTCCTTTCAGCATTATGAATGGACCTGCCCAGTTTTCTCAATGACTTCATAACTCTACATTTGAAGTGATGGTATCATCAATACCCATAAAGCAGCAATGGGGAACCTCCAGCCCATGGGCCAAATGAGGCCCACCAGGCTATTTCCAGCTGGCCCCACCCACCTGTCACTCACTCAACATCATAAGAAGGAACAACTGAAATGCTGAGAGGCACAAAATAACAACTGGAAGCATACTTTAAGCCATGCTCTCTTGGTCGTTCCTTTGCAACCCTGGATTGCACCCAGTGCTGTTTACGTTTGGCACCGAATACAAGCTCTGTTACTTTGGGAAAGGATTGGCTTCACCTGACATCATGTCAGGTGATTGACAGGTGGATAGCCCCTGCCATCTGTCAGATGTTGCCTGTAGAGTGTTGGCCACGTTTTGATCCTGCTTGCTAGACCAAAGTAGTTCCCCAACTCTGCTGTAAAACAAATGGCACGTGTCGCTGTAGTGAAGTGGATTCAGCAGCAGAATGGACAAATCAACCAAGGGCAACAAGGGCAAAGAAAGAGAAGGGAAGGCAAATTGAAAAACCGGCAGGAATAGTGGCTGGGGAACAAAAGGACAACAAACTACTTTGAGGTTGTTGGCTTGTTAAAATCAAGTCGGGCATAATTGTTATGAAACAAAGATATAAGACTGAAGACTTGGGGCTGACTCTGGTGTTATCCCAGACACTTCCAGCATTTCTTGAAGAAAAAGAAGAAGAAAAAGAAAAAGAAGAAGGAGAAGGAGAAGGAGAAGGAGAAGAGTTGGGATTTGATATCCTGTTTTATCACTACCCTAAAGGTAAAGTTAAAGGGACCCCTGACCATTAGGTCCAGTCACAGATGACTCTGGGGTTTCGGCACTCGTCTCGCTTTATTGGCTGAGGGAGCCAGTGTACAGCTTCTGCGTCATGTTGCCAGCATGACTAAGCCACTTCTGGTGAACCAGAGCAGCACATGGAAACACCGTTTACCTTCCCACTGGAGCGGTACCTATTTATCTACTTGCATTTTGACATGCTTTCGAACTGCTAGGTCAGCAGAAACAGGGACCAAGCAATGGGAGCTCACCCCGTCATGGGGATTCGAACTGCCAACCTTCTGATCGGCAAGCCCTAGGCTCTGTGGTTTAACCCACAGCGCCATCCACATCCCTTTATCACTACCCTAAGGAGTCTCAAAGTGGCTAACAATCTCTTGAGAAGTTCTAGTTACAGGTAGGTAGCTGTGTTGGTGTGCCGTAGTCGAAACAAAATTAAAAAATTCCTTCCAGTAGCACCTTAGAGACCAACTTAGTTAGTTATTGGTATGAGCTTTCATGTGTATATGCACACTTCTTCAGGTACACTGAAACAGAAGCCACCAGACCCTTAGATATAGTGAGAGGGTGGGGAGGGGAATTACTCAGAAGGGTGGTGGGAATGGGTGATTGGCTGATACACTGTTTCAGTGTATCTGAAGAAGTGTGCATGCACATGAAAGCTCATACCAAAAACACACTTAGTTGGTCTCTAAGGTACTACTGCAGCGGTTCTCAACCTGTTGGTCCCCAGATGTTGTTGGACTACAACTCCCATCATCCCTAGCTAGCAAAGTCAGAGCTCAGGAATGATGGGAGTTGTAGTCCAACAACATCTGGGGACCCACCGGTTGAGAACCACTGAGCTACTGGAAATAATTTTTTTAATCTCTTGAGGAGCGATGCCAATCCCATGTGCAGCAGAGGACCCAGGAGGACCTCAGAATGAGCTTCCTTATTCATCTGCAGCACATCCTTCACCTGGGGGGAAGGTTGAGTTACCTCCTGGGCCCAGAGAATGCCAGCATCAAGGAGGCAGGACACAAGTCTCAAGGCCCAGAAGAACCAGGGTCTTCAGGTATATGAAGCCTCTTCAGAAACAGTGAACCTTAAAGGCTGGGGCTAACCAGTTGCAGCTGAGTCTTGTTACGTAAGCTTCGAGTTTCTCCCTGTATGTTGCAGGAAGAACACCAGCCCTTGGTTCTGTAGATTCAGCCTTTTGTTACTACCATCTATCCTGACTGACCCTGTGCTACTGACCCCTGGACCCCTGCTAATACCTTGCTCTTGAAAACCTGCTTTGCTGTGTGATCTTGGCTTTGCCTCAGGACCCTGCTGTTGGAAGACATCTCATCATAGGCTGCCTCGCTGTGCTTGGCCTTACGACCCAGTGCTTCTGAGTCGCTCTGATATCCTATCGCTACCAAACTCACGCAGGAGAAGATGCCACTGTCCAGAACTGTCTTATTTTTTTGTGTTCTTGTTGAAGGATAAATATCTTTCATGATCCTTCATTTTACTGTGTGTCATAGATTTTAAATGTTTGATGGGTTGTTTTGCCTTTTAATATTTTGTAAGCCACTCTGACACATTCTATAAAAAGCAATGAAGTAATAATAATAATAATAATAATAATAATAATAATAATAATTTTTAATTTATACCCCACCCTTCCCAGATCAGAAAACCGAGCGCAGGGTGGCTAACAACAAATTTAAAACACTTAATTGATGCAACAACAACAACAAAAATAAACAGCATAAAATACAGTATAAAATGTGAATAACAATAAATTCAGAATTAAAAAATCAATTCGGGGGGGGGGGGGGAACCATCCAATAAACATTAGATGATCACCAGGGCTAGCTGGCTAAATTAGTCCTATTTGGGCCAGCGAGGAGATCAGGGGAGAATTAGCTGTGGGATCCCAGAGCGGGTAATCTTCATAGAAAGGGGAGGGGGAGGGAAGAGAGGGGAATAAAAGATCAGGCTAAGTTCAAATTGAAAGTCAGGCAGAATAGCTCTTATTCCTGAATAAGGAATAGACCTTATTCCTGTATTGCCCCAAATATAAGCCACACTTTTCCCCCAATTCCAACCATGAAAAGTTAAAGTACGGCTTATATTTGCAACATTATGCTGCCGGCAAAGCGGCATGGCTTCCCCCTCCCCTGAAAACAGTCCGGGAGCGCAGGGCAATTACACGCAGCCCGCCTGCTGCTCCCAAACCTCCCCCAAGCCGACAGAAAGAAGGGGGAAGCTGCTGGCAAAGCAGCCCAGGAGCACAGGGCAACGGTGCGTAGCCCACCCGGTGCTCCCAAGGTGCAGCTTATTTTTAGGGGTGGCTTATATTCAGGCCAATACGGTAGTCTCAATATGCTGAATGGGCTATTTTTAGGGCTGCCATGTGTTTGGATATTCCCGGACATTACTGGGATTTCAAAGGTGGAATTGACATCCGGGGAGGATTTCTGAAAGGCGGAGCTTTGTCTTGGATTGGGAGAAGGGTATTTCAGTAATTCGGCTAAGAAGATATGAGAGTTAGCTTTGCTCTCCTAACCTGCATGTTCATTGTTTCCCAAACTTGGGTCTCCAGCTGGTTTTGGACTATGACTCCCATCACCCCTCGCTAGCAAGACCAGTGGTGAGGGATGATGGGAACTGTAGTCCAAAAGCAGCTGGGGACCCAAGTTTGGGAAAGTCTGCTCTAATTCATGGATTGGGGATACTCTCAACATTTTATGTTACCCATTAGGTCATCACTTCTCAACCTTGGGTCTCCAGATGTTGTTAGACTACAATTCCCATCACTCCTAGCTAGCAGCACAAGTGGTCAAGAATGATGGGAGATGTAGTCCATACAACCTGCACATACACATATAAGTGGAAGTGCAAAACATCTTGACAGAGCTGAAGATCCCAAGAGCTCCTTCACAGGGACTTCATACAAAGTCATTGGTATTGCCCACACTGACTTGGCAGTGGCTGTCCAGGATTTCTTAGGCCTACCTAGAGAGATTTGGAGTTGAAACTGGGACTTTTTGCTTGCTAAGCAAATGCTCTATCAGCAAGCAATGGCTGTTCCTTCCACAAGCAACAGAAGTGGACCTCCTCATCTTAGTCTCACGCAAGATATTAAAAATATTTGTACTCTTTCCTCTTGCTTCAAACATTCGGTTTAAATATGAAAACAGTCAAAAGGAAAGTCCTTTTTCTCCTTTCTTCTTCTTCTTCTTCTTTGTCATCTTATTCTTCTTCTTCTCCTTGCATCTTCGTACAGAAAGATCAAACCAGACAGGTTGCCTCCAGGACAGAACTTGTGAACAAGGCAAAAACATCACTAAAGAAAGAACTTTGCCTCCTACCAAGAATGGTGATTTGATTATGAGAGACACCAGAGTCAGTGACAAATCTTTTGGCTCACAGGAAGATTTCTAAAAAAGAAATAATCTCTGTTACAAGTAGGATCAGGGGGTGGGGGGACGACAACAATTTTTGAGGCCAGTAAAAAACATACATATGTCATCACAGTGAAAAGGCAAGTACAGCGAAGGTTGGCTAACCAAATAATTGTTCCCTACTTTTAAGGGGTGGGCGGGTGGAGCATGTTCATATTTACTAGAAATTTCCTCTTCCCAAGCCAATCTGGAGCTCCTATTAATATTCAGCAGAGATGGACTCAGGCACTGGGAGAATATATATGCCTATATTTACATACAGACATTTGTAAATCTTCTCCTTTTCATATCCAGAAGGAGTTTAAGTTTATAAATGTGTAAACAAATCAGTATGAATGGTGTTTGCTATGCATTGTGGTCAGGTTGCAAAATACATCATGCAACTTACACTGGTTTAATCTCTTTGAAAGGGACAAAAATATGCACTCAAATTATCTGGCATAATGAACTATAAATATACCATTTGGGTACATATATTCTAATTATTTTTAAAGGGCATTAGTTATCTGGCTCAGCTTTAATTAACAGGAGCCCCCATAGATCTGCTAACAATGCTGGTTTACATGGCCTAAGTTTTATACTTGGAATATTTGCAGGTGGGGAGCAGCATCAGACATTAGGGGAATTACCATTTCCATAACTCTATACGCGGGTTAATGTATTGTGTGCCTTATTAATACACAGCTCCATTTGCAGGCATGAACTTCAGAACTGACTTTGGATTATGGATTGCACATCAGAAGTTCAGAGTTATTCACTGTAGGACTGAGAAGGAGGTATGGAGCTTGTTTATATGCACATATCACAGGCATATTATACAGGTATAGACAGGGATTTTTCAGGGGGTACACAGTACCGGTACCTCTTTTTGTTGTTGTTGAAAAGTATGGCACTTACTGTAACAACTTCATGATGAGTAAGGTAAAGGTAAAGGGACCCCTGACCGTTAGGTCTTGTTGCGGATGACTCTGGGGTTGCGGCGCTCATCTCGCTTTATTGGCCGAGGGAGCCGGTGTACAGCTTCTGGGTCATATGCCCAGCATGACTAAGCCACCTCTGGCGAACCAGAGCAGTGCACGGAAACGCCGTTTACCTTCCCGCTGGAGTGGTACCTCTTTATCTACTTGCACTTTGACATGCTTTCAAACTGCTAAGTGGGCAGGAGCAGGGACTGAGCAACGGGAGCTCACCACATCTCAAGGATTCGAACCGCCGACCTACTGATCGGCAAATCCTAGGCTCTGTGGTTTAACCCACAGTGCCACCCGCGTCCCTCATGGTGAGTACTGGTACCTATTTTTCTAGGGGGGGGGAAGCACTGGGTATAGAGATAATACAGGCTTAGTAGCATAAAACAATAGCAGTTCTAGAGAGAAGAAGAAGAAGAGCTTGGACTTGATATCCCGCTTTATCACTACCCTAAGGAGTCTCAAAGTGGCTAACATTCTCCTTTCCCTTCCTCCCCCACAACAAACACTCTGTGAGGTGAGTGGGGCTGAGAGACTACAGAGAAGTGTGACTGGCCCAAGGTCACCCAGCAGCTGCATATGGAGGAGCGGAGACGCGAACCCGGTTCCCCAGATTACGGGACTAGCACTCTTAACCACTACACCACACTGGCTGAGCTGGTTTGAGCAAAATAAAGGAAGTACAAGAACTAGGGAAATTCTGAAAGAGGATTTTGGTGGGTAAGAGTCAGACGTATGGCTAGACCAAAAGAACAAAGCTAAACAAATTTGTAGTAATGTTAAGAGCTGAGAAAAGAAGAGAAACTCACATTCACCAAGAGTAGGGACTCTGCAGATGCCCCAAAGGACATCCACAAAGGGTCAGGAGGTAAGTTTGCACAGTGATCCAGTTAAGGACTGGGAGAGGCATCTTAGCCAAATTTGCTGGCTGGGGTGATGTATAGAGCTTTGAATAAAACATCTAAGGTGTGGGAAGACAATGGCCATTGTCACTTCTTGATACCAAGGGACTGGGAGGTTGTGATCAACTTCTGAAGTCCAAAGCAGAAAGCCACAAATTGCTGGATGTTTTGCAATCTATGCAGTAGCGTAGTGTTTTTTTGGGGGGGGCACAGGGACAGTTGTCCCATGCACAAAATTGTTTGGGGTGCAAAATTTCAACACCCGGTGCTGCCTCAGTACAGCTGTACACTTCTTTTGCTGGGCTCCATTGAAAATGGCTTCTCCATGTGAGCCAGGTGCTGACCTCTCCAGAAAATGAAACGACTCTTCTTTTATTATCTCTGTGGCTGTGATCTCCTGGGTGATGCAGACACTGTTAGGCAGTTGAATGCAAATATGTGGTCTGTCTGTTTCCCTCCCACCCACTTCCACGTTGCCCTGGGCACTGGCATTCCATGCTATGTCACTGAATTTATTTAGGAATTTTCTTTCCTTCTTTTTTATCTTGAATAAATGACATGCTTTAATTGCAAACCTGGGCTGTGCTGTTTGCTCTAAGTAATAGAATGGACCACACACAAACTGAGGATTTCCCTGTGGCTGAAGTGTAGAACTCCTTGCCAACAGGGCCTGTGTTCCTTAATGCAGACAAATGCAGCTATCAAGTGACATGCTTATACCATGTATAACATCGAACTGAATGCTGAATCTTCAGCCATATGCCCTGATACAACTACAGGCACATATCCCTAACTGGATCACACATGCAAATGAGCGCAAGATGCTTGATTTGGCAGCCTCATCCAACAGCGAAGGCCCCATGTTATTTCTATCAGCACACTGCAACTAATCTAATAAGTGAAACCTGAGAGGAACTGAGGCGTTAATTGGGCAGGTGAGAATATGAAGATAAGCTAATTCTATAATGCAGCAAACAAGTTGTGCTGACATTTGGGCAGGACCGAAGAGGCGATGTTTGTACTCTGAATATGTTGTAAATCACTTTGGGACTCCATGGGAAGCAATTTCTCCATTCATAAACATAACCTAACCTGTTTTTGGGGTTTTTTTGTCCGCACCAGTCCATTCTTGGCATGAGTTTATCTCCATTCCACATGCATGTTTGTTGAAATCAGGGTCAAGTGTTGACTTGTTAGTTGGTTCTTGATAAATGTGCAGTTTAGTGGGTAGGAATCTAACATACCTGCTCTGTCTACAGAAGGAGCACCAATTCACCAGAAGCATTTTTATTAGTCATTTCAGGTCAAGATCTGCTAAAAGAGAAGAAGAAACTATTGATGCATGTTACAGCCACGGCTAGGATATTGCTAGCCCAAAGAGGGAAAAGTGATGAAATACCAACTAACAAACAATGGCAAAAAAAACCCTGATGGAATATGCTGAAATGGCAAAACTAACTGAAAAACTTAGAGACAAAGACAATAGAGACTTTAAAAAAGATTGGGAACCATTTATGACAGGGGTAGGCAACCTAAGGCCCGGGGGTTGGATGCGGCCCCATTGCCTTCTCAATCTGACCCGCAGCCAGTCCGGGAATCAGCATGTTTTTACATGAGTAGAATGTGTCATTTTATTTAAAATGCATCTCTGGCTTATTTGTGGGGCATAGGAATTCGTTTGTTATTTTTTTCAAAATATAGTCCGGCCCACCACATGGTCTGAAGGATGGTGGACTGGCCCACGGCTGACAAAGGTTGCTGACCCCTGATTTATGAGGGATATACAGAAACAATGCAAAGAAATGGACTCACTAGCAGGGTTTGAGTAAACACTTACAATTAACAAAATAAATTCAGGAATGATGAAGAGGATGTCAAAATGATAAGAGAAGAGCAATATTTGATATAAAGAACTCAATATGAAGATATAATATAGCAAGCAGGGGAAGTTAATATGCTAAAAACCAGAAGAGGGAGTTGAGGAAAGTCGGGGGGGAGGGGGAAATTTGGGGAATGAAACTTTTTTCTATTATATGACATGTTATTATCATGATAAAAATGTAAAAGTCAATGAAAACTATTTTTTTTAAAAAAGGAGCGTCAATTTACGGAAGGAGAACTGAGCTCATGGAAAGATCCCTTCTTTGAGAGCAGATTTTTCTTCTTCCTTCAAACGAAACTGCCTGTTCTGCTCACAGAATGACTACATTGGACCCCACCAATTGCACTGAGATCACAGAAAAGGAACACAAGACACTGTAACAAGCCAGAAATATTTTATTAGTTACTGGGGGAGGGGGGGTCAATAGAACTATCCAGTGTGAAACCATTCACTTGCACTATCAAAAATTCACTTTCTCTGGATGGCTAGTACATCCAGAGTCTCCTTGAGACTGCAAGTCTATCAGGAGTAGCCAACATGGCCAATGAGGGATGCGGGTGGCGCTGCGGTCTAAACCACTGAGCCTCTTGGGCTTGCCGATCACAAGGTTGGTGGTTCGAATCCCCGCGACGGGGTGAGCTCCCGTTGCTCGGTCCCAGCTCCTGTCAACCTAGCAGTTCGAAAGCATGTCAAAGTGCAAGTAGATAAATAGGTACCATTGTGGCTGAAAGGTAAACAGCGTTTCCATGCGCTCCTCTGGTTTCGGTGTTCCGTTGTGCCAGAAACAGCTCAGTCATGCTGGCCACATGACCCAGAAAAATGTCTGCGGACAAATGCCGGCTCCCTTGGCCTGTAAATCGAGATGAGTGCTGCAAACCCAAAGTCGTCTGCGACTGGACTTAACTGTCAGGGGTCCTTTACCTATAACATGGCCAATAGAGAGCAGTAATGGGAGAAAGAGAGAATCTATCTGCTGCAAAGCAGTGTAACTGCTTGAATGTACTGGTATTGGATAGGGCTGCCATACATCCAGATTTTCCAGGACATTGTCAAATTTCCGAAAGGCGGCGCTTTGTCCTGGATCTTAGGCAAGTTTTTGTAAAAAACAACAACAACCCTAGAATTAGAACAAGATTGACATATAAGCTATGGGACAAGGATAACTGTGACTTTAAAGATGAATGGGAACCCTTTACAAAGTATTTGAAGACGCAACAAGGCAAACTGGACTCCTTGGCTGGTTTTGAATAAACATTCACAAACTTTTTATTGATAATTATTACTTAAATAGTTTGAGGATCTATACAACAGTGTAACATGCAGAAAACAGCATTTTTAGAGAAATCAAAGACTGGAACTGAGGGAAGTCAGGGGGTGGGGGTGGGTGGGTTCTGGGAGGGAGGGAGGGAGGGGAAAAGGGTGAAAATAAGGATGATATGTTTCTGGATAAACTGTTTTGTTTTAATTTTGAATAAAAAAGTAATTAAAAAAAATAGAATTAGAACAAGATATACTGCCATTAACTGTCACTGCGGACACACACACATAGAGCCATAGAACTGTAGAGTTGAAATGCCAGAATATGCAGCTGTCTCATATGGGGATTCAACTTGCAACCTTGGTGTTACCACCACCACAACTGAGCTATCCAGGACTCCTCCATATAGACAGCAAAATAAACCAAAGTCAGTCTAGGGTTTTTTTGGGGGGAGGGTCCTCCCCCACCCCCATGTATTGCCCACATGGGATATATCCAGATGCATTGCACTCTTATAGAAGAAATGAATGAAACAGATGTATAAATAAGTGCAAGATTTGCTTTTGGAGAACAGGTGAAAATAAAGTAACTGCTGTGGGAAATTTCAGAGTGAAATGATAATCCCTGGACTGGTCTGTCACATCCACTACAGGTCATTGTCAAAGATAAGATCTTGGTCCAAGATTTTTTAAAAAGAAGAAGTTCTGACTTACATTTTTATCAGTTTTAGAGAAAAGGCAACCATCAAAATTTGTTTAAGGAACAAGCTTGGACCCCATCATCAACCTCACATAGACAATAGTAATGCAGAATGCTTCTCTCCAGGTTGAGGAAGATATGGCAGATTGGTCCAAACCAATGTGTGTACAAGATGAAATGCTTCAATTACACGGTTTCCCCTTTCAGTTTTGCATAATATCGAGAATATTTTTTGCCATCCAAAGTTCAAGTACCTCGACCTTGTTGTTCTGAACAGACATCCATGGCCATGCCAGCAGGTTCACTGGCCATCTGGCTGCTCTAATTGGGTCTTTTGCATGTGCTAAAATGTGATTGCGAATTCCGATTCCCACTGCAGTGACACGTCTGACTATTTTAAAAACAAGACTGGAGGTGTAAGTGTTGACTTGTCGACTTATTAGCTGGTGGCGGGGTGCTAAATGTTTCCATCCTTCTTCATTAGACCTGCAACATTTAGCTAATTAACCACTTAGATTAAACAATTAAAGCTATTTTATAGAACTATTTACAAAAACAATGGGTGGGAAGCACAAAGTTAGAAGATGTCGCCTCCTGCTTTCTGTTACTTGATTCAAATCATCCCTCAAAACCCAGCTTCCCTATGGAGCTCATGGCAGAACCCTCTGTACTAAATTATAATCTTCCCCAGTTCACGCAGCCTCCATTTCCCCTGTTGTATTTCTTGAGTAAGATCATGGGGTGGTAGGCCTTACCATGAGCAATATCTCATTCCATCAGGATCTTAGGCTCCAGAGTTCTCCAATTTTCTTTCACTGTTCTTGGTCCTATTAAGGCTGTCTTCTTCATAGTCTACCCTAGGGGAGCCTCTTCACAATGTCCTCCTCTAATCCCTTCTGTTGAAAATGTGGGGTGTAATCCATTGGAGCAGTCAAATGCAATATTCCCTAGAGTGGACACAGGCAGAGGGATGTATAACTTCCTGTTCCACTGATCTGGAGCGTCCTCCCCCTGCATGTGACCAGGCAGATGCGCGTGACCCTGGCTGAGTCCATAAAAGAGCCGAGTCACGCAGCCATCTTCCTCTTGATGCCATGCTGCTCTCCTGCAGCCATTTTGTTCTCTTGATGCTGTTCCCTTAATGTATTTTGCTGTCTGCTGGTTCTCAGCCAGCAGCACATGGACTCAATCCCCATAAGGGATGAACTCGCACTATGTGCTGTAACTACAAGCTAAAGTCTGCCTTCAGGGATCATACTGTGAACGGAATGTGAGTAAGTAAACTTCTTGTTACTTTTAAGGAAAGACTCTTGTGCCTTTAGTCTTTTAAGAAGGATCAAAGGGGACATCAGGAATAATCCAGTCTGATCAAGCCAGCCTGGATTGCTTAACTAAAGAGATTCAAATGAATCTTCAAACTAGCTTCCTGCTGTATTGAAGGGAATCTGTTCTGCTACATGACTCACTAGTGTGAGTGAAGGAAGGATAATATTTAATCACTGTATCCTCTCCTACTATCCTTAGCATTCCCACAGAAAATACATGCTACGACTGTTTAAACTGTAGAAGTGCCTGTCACATCTTTAGCCTTCTGCAACAAAACTGGCCCTAGAAGCAGGCTGCCAATTAATGTGGGCTTCAAACAATTTTCTTGAATAGTAGCTGCTTGTTCTGTTTTGATCTGTACATTGTTAACAAATGTATGACTTCGGTCTATCTTTAAACTGAGGCTATTCAAAGCCAGCAAAATAAAACTCTCACACACATACACATATCCAAAGGCCAAATGCTGAAATGATAGTTCTCTCCAGATCACGTTAATCAGAAATATTGTGTTCAGCCTAAAAATTCTGAACGTGTCTTTTTTAGGACAATTCAAGGGAGACAAAGCAGAATGTCGGCTGCCACTTGTAAATTGCCTGGATAAACAGAGATTAGCTCTTTTGTGGGCTCGTTCCCTCTTCTTCTGACTTTGAAATAAAGAGATGTTTGGGCTAATTTGAATGGCGTTCCCCCCAATTTAGCAGCCAGAACTCAAGAAACTATACTTTAATTCTTCAGCTTAATTATCAAGACAAAATATTATTTCTGTTCCCTCGCCACACATACAAACACTGACACTAACGCTGCAATTTCCCATTGATTAATCTCTTAGATTAATTTATTAGGTGCATCAGTTGAAATGATTTTATCCACTGAAAAGGTGCTCCCTTCTAATTGGGCAGAAGGTTTTTAATTTTTTAACTTCTAAAACTGAAGCCACACATTATGAGAGATGTTCCATCCTGGATAAGAGAGAAGAAGGAAATGGTTCTTCTAAGATTATGACAAATCTTAAAACAGCAATTCCCAACTCCCTTTTGAACTACTGCTTCTTCTCATGTGCAAACAATGCATATTTTGCCAATTAATGGAATGGAATTCGTATGCTATCTAAAATTTATTTAATCAGGTGGCAGTTCATGTGCACAAAGAGATAGACTGTATTTCTGCATATCATGGACAGAGAAAGCAAGTAGATAGAAGACCACACCTCTGAACAGCTGTTATTTCACTGTGTATGAATATCCAATAACCTGAATCGAGTGACAGCTTTTCTTAACTGAGCTATGCAACAAAGCACGGCCCTGAGCATCTCCTTTTTTTAAAAAAGGTACAACTCAATAAAGGAGCTTCATGGGTCAATTTCTTACAAAGGTTTGCTAAGCTTCTTGAAGTAGGTTTTTTTCCTAATACATATTAGTTGAGAAACATATTAAATACCTTCACTGCAGAGCTATATGAATAATCCTTTGTTGTGTGAATAATCCTTTTGCAATTATATGGCCACTTATTAATAGACCATATCGAATTCTTAATCCGGGTATTGTTTCAGATACTGTGGGCACCTCATTGAAAGAGAATAGCAATCAACAGGCTTGAATAGTTCCAAAAACCCTGAACTTTCACTGAATTGCAGCAGCTTAAAAGGGAATTTATATTGCTTAGAAAGTAAATCAGAGGCGCAGAGGTCTTTGTTGTGACACCAATGGCCTTCTTAAAGCAGGGCAAATTCTGCAAAAGCCAGTAAATGTGTAAGAGTTTTCTGAACAGCCATTTTATTGTTTTTAATTTAGTCTTCAAAGAGCGGTGTAGCAAATTTCCAAGACTTCTATGCGTATCAATAGAAGCATTCAGCTCTCAGCGTAACACTTCCTAAGGCATGCACTAGATTCAGAAGGGCACACCTTTCTAGGACACAACAGTTCACATGCCTGCATGTATTTTATTTATTTCACAAATTCTCCACGCAAATACATTCGGGATAGAAATAAAGCGAGCATATTCTGCAGCATTTCGCAGATTTTAAAAATGAATAAAAGTCATGGGGCTCACTTAGTTGCTTGTAGAGACAGACCAGCACTGAGAAATTGCCTGTGGCCATGACAAGTGGTTCTGATACCTCTATAAACCATTTTTATAAGTTTGTGGGTGCTAGGCACTTCTAAATTCCTGGAACCAGTAAGTGTTAGAATTTAGTTAGGGCTTGGGATGATAAGTTGAGTGCAAGACTACTCTAATACCTGGATCTAACAAGTGTTAAAAGCTAATTATGCCAGGCTTGCTTTCTCTTAAGGTGGTAAACCCTGGATGATGAGTCCTTAAGAGAACAAAGCATCAAAGGGCCTCATTGAGAGACAAAGTAAAATAAAATAAAATAAAATTATTTATTTATACCCCGCCCAGTCACCAATTTAGCTGCCGCATTCTGGATTAATTGCAGTTTCCGAGTCACCTTCAAATGTAGCCCCATGTAGAGCGCATTGCAGTAGTCCAAGCAGGAGATAACTAGAGCATGCACCACTCTGGCGAGACAGTCCACGGGCAGGCTGGATCTCAGCCTGCATAACAGATGGAGCTGGTAGACAGCTGCCCTGGACACATAATTAACCTGCGCCTCCATGGACAGTTGTGAGTCCAAAATGAGTCTCAGGCTGCGCACCTGCTCCTTCAGGGACACAGTTACCCATTCAGGACCAGGGAGTCCTCCACAGCAGCCCGCCCCCCTGTCCCCCAAGAACAGTACTTCTGTCTTGTCAGGATTCAACCACAATTCGTTAGCCTCCATCCCTCTTCAAACCGCCTCCAGGCACTCACACAGGACCTTCACTGCCCTCACTGGTTCCGATTTAAATGAGAGGTAGAGGTGCAAATGGGTTACCCCCCCCCTTCGACAGTTAAAGCCAGAGTTGAGAGTTGAGAGTTTAGGAGTGATGTCACCAAGAATAATGACAGCAAGGTGAGAAACCAGAGAGATAGAGTATGCTGTTTGATGTCTGTCTGAATCCAAGGCTGTCTCTATGGGGAAAACAATACCCTCTTGGGATGATGATGACAGGTGCTGCAAATCTGACCACCACAGGTTCAATATGTGTAAATACATATATGCAAATAAACCATATATCTTAAAGACACCACAGTCTCCACGGTGTCTCCTTCCCAAAAGGAAACATCAACACCTGGAACCACTGGAATGTTGCACTACTCAGAGGTTTGGGGTGGCGTGCAATGCTTCGAATTCTCTATGAATATTCATTGCGTCTGAATTATCAGATTTTCACCACAAATGTGTGCCAAACCCATTCATGCAACGTCCCTCAAATCAGGGGCCTCTTCCTGTGAGTCCCTATCTCCACATATTTACAGTTTCCAGGACAGCATGAGGTCAGCACCGAGCTTTCACTTATTTCTGAACGGCTAGTCTTTGTTTTCTTTTTGAAAGGTGATCATTGAAACTGGAAGAAACCTTGTTCACCGTTCAGAGTCAAAGTTGAAATCAGAGTGGTCGGCTCAGATAGCTCATCAGTATACTGCTATCTTTTAAAACTGCTCTAAAGGTAAAGGTACCTCTGACAGTTAAGTCCAGTCGCGAACGACTCTGGGGTTGCAGCGCTCATCTTGCTTTACAGGCCGAGGGAGCTGGCGTTTGTCTGCTTCTGCAGTTTTTCCGGGTCCGCTTCTGGCGCATGGAAACTGCTCTACTAGAATGTAATTTAACAGGAACCTTTAGCGGTAAGTAAGGACTTGTTTTAAGCATGCTACCAGTACCAGCATTTCAGGTAGAGTGACAGATACCTAGCCTTTATTACCTGCGTGCTGAAAAAGTTATTAAAACCTTCCCAAATCCTCTGTTGAACGGGAATGCAAGTCTTTGATGTGGGGGAAGATGTGTAACTATGAAACCGAGTTAATTTATTCAGGCTATTTAAGATGTTAAATGAACCGTAAAGGCCAGATGACAGAGACAAATAAGCCTCTTCTCTGAAAGTGCCGCGATTTGGGACTTGGGTCTCCCATCCGCGTTGATGCATTGCCTGGTACTCTGTAGGGGCCTGGCTATTGCTTTCTATAAATGGTTTAACCTTCAGCTCCATGTGGTCTGCCTAGTACTGTATGCTGTCAATTAAGGAAAATCAATCTCTGGCACTTTTATGCCGAAAACGTGGAGTCCCCCTTGGGGAGTAAATAATTAGTTCAGAACTGCTTTAGGCAATAATTAACCAAACCAGACTTATTAAGAAAACTGCCTGCAGCATTTTTCCTTCTCAGAGGTGTTTAATATCTATCAAGTTGCTTCTAAATGATTCTGATTTAAGCATTTTAGGACCTGCGCCTTCTCTCTTTTTTAGATATAAAGCAATTATATAATTAATGCGGTTTGACCAGACCCCATCCTAGGCGATAAATTATGCTTAACTGCAAGACCTTGCTGCTCATTTAGGGCCTATCCTTGAGATATCCCAAAGAACAACATAACTAAATGAATTGGTTCAGAGGTTTTTGAATGTGCACTGTTATATAATAATAATACTTTGAGGGAGCGAAATGATTGCACTAGCTATATCTGTTTGCATTATATTTGCATACTTGATTCTGTGATGCGTCTACAAATTTATACTACTCAGACTATTGGCGGTGCGAATATTGTCCTTTTTTTCATAGCCTAATTTTAACACCATGGGTGATTGTTGGCCCCCTTATGCTTGCATGATTAAACTGCAAGAAGTTGGAATTTAGTATTGCTGAGGCTTCCCTTTCCATCTTATCGTCCTGAGGGTGTCAGCTCACAGCAACAAGTAGACTGGAAGCAGCAGATCTCCTCAACATTCCTGGAATTGACCTGCCTCTAAAGGTATGACCTACTCTCTAAAGGAGAGGCAATGGAAGAAAACACCCTAAAGTTTCCAAGGAAGCTGGCAAACAGGAGTGAAACATCCTGCAAATGCCTAGCCCATGACAGAGGAGACAACTGCAACAAACAATGCAGATTCCTAAGTCCTAGACCCTCCACATATTGATGACGCACTTACCGTATTTTTCGCTCCATAAGACACACTTTTTTCTTCCTAAAATGTAAGGGGAAATGTCTGTGCGTCTTATGGAGCAAGTGCATGGTCCCTGGAGCTGAATTGCCCAGGGGCAAAAAGCAGATGGTGCTTTTTTTAAAAAAAGAGGGAAGTGGGTGTTGAAAGAAAGCCACTGATCGTTTGCCAATTGGGGAGCGAGATATGGGACGCTAGAGATAAAGGAGGCTGCCTGGGAGGGGGGAGGTAAAGATAGCAAACTTGCAAAGGGGGGGAAACAGGAAGACTAAAGCAATAAGGAGAGAAATTAGAAGAAAAGGAGGAGCAAAAAACTGCTCCAGCTAAGGAAAAGACATTAAGGCAAACAAGAGGGAAGGGAGTTTTGAAATGAAGCAGCTGATCAGTGGGATCGGGAGAGAGATAAGGGACGCTAGCGGAGGCTGATTGGGAGGGGGGAGGTAATAGCCCATGGATCCTCAAGATTTTTGCATTGGGTCACCCCAAATAAACCATCAGATCACATAGCATGTCCTTGGCTACAGCCTGCACCAAAAAATCACGCACCCACTGTTGCGTGGGGCCGCAATGGCGCAAAAACATGGTTACAAAGCACGGATCTACATGGATTCTCAGGATTTTTGCATTGGGCTACCCCAAACTCACCGTAAAAACACATGTCTGTGGCCACAGCATGAACCACAAAAATCATACCCCACTGTTTCGTTCAGAATATTTTTTTTCTTGATTTCCTCCTCTAAAAACTAGGTGTGTCTTATGGTTGGGTGCGCCTTATGGAGCGAAAAATACGGTAATTTGTGACTTTAACCAAACCTTGAGGAGAACGGAATCCTGGTTATGGGTTGGCTTTTAACCCAACCCCCAACCTGCTGCCCTTTCTCTATCCCGTCCCCCATTTCCTTGACTCACATTCACCCAGCCCCCTCCTCCCATACCCTCTACCATCCCAATCCTTATCTCCCACTTCCACATTCCATTCTCTTCTCTTCTCTTCTCTTCTCTTCTCTTCTCTTCTCTTCTCTTCTCCTCTCCTCTCCTCTCCTCTCCTCTCCTCTCCTCTCCTCTCTTCTCTTCTCCCCTCCCTACCCCCCTTTCCTACCACCCTACCCCCTACTCCCTCTTGCAAAAGAAGGAATTATATTTGTCTATCTTTCAAGCCATTGTTGTTGTTTAGTCGTTTAGTCATGTCCAACTCTTCATGACCCCATGGACCAGAGCATGCCAGGCACTCCTGTCTTCCACTGCCTCCCGCAGTTTGGTCAGACTCATGTTTGTAGCTTCGAGAACACTGTCCAACCATCTTGTCCTCTGTCGTCCCCTTCTCCTTGTGCCCTCCATCTTTCCCAGCATCAGGGTCTTTTCCAGGGAGTCTTCTCTTCTCATGAGGTGGCCAATGTATTGGAGCCTCAGCTTCACAATCTGTCCTTCCAGTGAGGACTCAGGGCTGATTTCCTTAAGAATGGATAGGTTTGATCTTCTTGCAGTCCATAGGACTCTCCAGAGTCTCCTCCAGCACCATAATTCAAAAGCGTCAATTCTTTGGCGATCAGCCTTCTTTATGGTCCAGCTCTCACTTCCATACATCACTACTGGGAAAACCATAGCTTTAACTATACAGAACCATAGTTTCAAGCCATACCATGTGCTAATCATGCCAATACCATTAATTCTGAAATGAGGACATCTCTGCCGGCAGGAATGTGCTTTCTCCATCGAAAACAAAACAAAGTGTAGCATGCTGTGGGCAACAGTGGAGCCCAGAGTACTCTAACTCTTACATTATGCTTCATAACCCCCAAAGTTTTATATTATACATAGAATATTTAAAATGATTGTAAGCCTTTTGCTGATTTTCCCCTGCCGCTGTTGGCAGGGTCAAAGGTCTGCCCAACCACTAGACCAAACATATCAGAGGGGAAATGTGTTACTCAATCTGCATTTATATTTTTTTATTACATATCAGAATTTACTAGTCGTTAGTAGCCCAAAGGGGAAACCCTTAACACTGCCAAGACAGGTTCAAAAACATCTGGAATGAAACCAATTGCTGCCAAGCCAAATCCAGAGTGCAGGGCATGGGAGTGATGCAAACTACATATACATATGCACGGAATGGGTAATTAGTTTTCGTGACAAGTGCTACATTTTCAAAATATTTCCAATTTTTAGAAATACCTGGGACAAGGGAAAAAAACCTTCTAAAAACCATATGGGTTAAGATAACTTTATAGTTCATTAATAGTCAATGATATCACTGGCGCTATCCAATAGGTACTTGTGTGTCAACATTTTCGGTGGCAGAAATGCTGGTTGCTCTCTTGGGAGTTAGTTGCAGCAATTTGTCAGCTGCACATGTCTGTGGAGATGTAAATAACTGATGTTTTCTTTCCCCGAGCAGAACTTAGTTACTTGTATATGGAGTAGCAAACATAAATGCCCCATGATATCAACCCAGGGCTAGTTCCCCCCTTAGCTCAAGTCAAGATCCTTGTCCCAGATGAAAGATCAGAAGTGATCAACTGTTTCTCCTGCCTCTGCCCACTAGGAGAGCTACCAGCCACCATGATGCTCACTGGCCAGTTAACTGGCCACTACACCAGCTGTTGAACTGACCCCTAGCCAGACCTAGCAGCTTCTGTCTCAGACATAATGACCATTCACACCACTGCAGTAAGTGGCTGGCAGCACGCCTAAAGAGCTCTCTGCGTTGCCTGTTCCTGCTCTTAGATCAAAGTGTTGCAATATACTAATACTATTACTAGTATGTATATCCCACCCATCTGCCTGGGTTTCCCCAGCAATGAAGTGGCCACACAGCAGGTGGGCTGGCTTGCCCCCCCAATCGAGGGGGTCAGCACCTCACGACATGCTTATGTCACTCGTGGAGACCGTGTGACATGCTCATGTCCCGCACAGCATGAACAGGTGATGTGAGCACTTCACGTGGCATGCACACATCACTGGGGACTATTGAGGGGAGCCTATCCCCTGCTTGAAAGTTTGGGGGGCTGAGCCCCCCCAGTGGTGCCCCTGCCACACAGAGCCTGTTTAAAGTTTTGCCGTTTACTACAATTAAACTTTAAACAGTTATTGCCTTCCAAAAGTGGCAGCAGAAGAAGAATTTTCCAAGTCCACTCACCTCCAAGGAAGGACCCATACATAACTCCCTCAGGGTGAGGTATGGGGGGAATGAGAGAGCACAGAAGGCCATAGGTGTTTGTGTACTACCACCACTGATGTAAGGGACGTGGGTGACACTGTGGTTTAAACCACTGAGTCTCTTGGGCTTGCTGATCAGAAGGTTGGTGGTTTGAATCCCTACGACAGGGTGAGCTCCCATTGCTCTGTTCCAGCTCCTGCCAACCTAGCAGTTCAAAAGCATGCCAGTGCAAGTAGATAAATAGGTATCACTGTGGCGGGAAAGTAAACAGCGTTTCCGTATGCTCTGGCACTCGTCATGGTCCTTTGTGTGCCAGAAGTGGTTTAGTCATGCTGGCCACATGACACAGAAAACTGTCTGTGGACAAATGCCAGCTCCCTTGGCCTGAAAGCGAGATGAGCACCACAACCCCATAGTTGCCTTTGACTGGACTTAACCATCCAGGGGTCCTTTACCTTTTACCTTACCACTACTGATGCAGCAGTAAAAACTATTGCCCGGTGTGGGTGCGGGAAGAGAGGAGGGAGATGAGATCAGGCCACAAGAAGGCAATTGATGGATGATCCAAACTACTTCATCTCAGTAGCACAATGGCTCATGCCAGCCCTGAGTAAACCCAAAATCAAGTTGCAAACAAGCAAGGAGTTTCTGCGTGGGAAGATGTGCATCTTTATTTCCATATCTGAAATTAATCCAGTGCAGAGACAATCCATTGTTCAGCTGCCTTTTCCAAAGCTAGGTACTCGAGTGTAATTAAATGGAATCTATTCTTTTATGTAGGGATATGGTCTGTCAACAAGTTAATTACTCACAGAAATGAACCTGAGACACGACAGTAGCAATCTATTTTATCCAGGGATAAAAGAAGCCCTTTTGCATTTAGCAATGTCTAGTAAAACATTAATTCATGCTTCCACCCTGGAAGGTGACTGGCATTGGCAATTAATCAGAATTCTGCATTGAGTCACATTTGGATTTTTCACACTTCTGAACCAGCCACGTGGCAGCTTTTAAAATCTAAGCCACAAGGAAGCCGACTTGCATATGTATACCCGCTTGCAGCACTAAATTCTCTGCAAAAGCAAATGAACTTCCTGGCTTGCATCTAAAGCAAGCACAGCACAGCCAGTTTAGTTCCATGACCTGGCTCTTTGACTTCATTTGCATTTTACTCTATATTAATGTTATTCCTGGGGTTAAGGAGTATTTGCTCTTTGACGAGCCCCCGACCTAAGTACTAGAGATATGCAGAACTCCCAGTTTTAAGTCCCATTTGGTAAATGCATTCCCTGGAAATGGTTTGTTAGGCAAGCGTTTGCACAAGAAGTCCACAATTTCCATTGATTCCTATGGGAGCATTTCCAGGCCACGATTTGTCTGATCTCTCCTGTCACTTCATGGCCATCCAGTGACAGAGAGCCAAAGTAAAAACAGATTTGCCTAATCACTCTCGCTCACTGACTTATTTGGTCTCTCCACTGCCTCCTTGCTCCTTGTTCGGTTTCTAACCAAACATGGCTGCCTCTGGCCAGCATAGCACAAACAAGTAAGGAAATAAGGAATTGGGCAAACTGGCTGTTCAGACATCTAAATTTGAAGTGTTTATAGCAAGGTTTGGGCATAATTGCTTATGTTTGGATAACTGAATTTTCGCATAACATGTGTGTAGACAGGAGGACTTGCATGTACATTACCTTGGAAACACCAAGAGTGGATGGGCAAGCCATTCACCAATTTGGCTATTAGCACTTCTCCTAACATGCAAAGCCACACACAGTCACTGTGTGAATAATGAATACAAGGGAAGCTAGTGGCGCTGTGGTCTAAACCACTGAGCCTCTTGGGCTTGCCGATCAGAAGGTCGGCGGTTCAAATCCCTACAACAGGGTGAGCTCCCGTTGCTCTGTCCCAGCTCCTGCCAACCTAGCAGTTCGAAAGCGCACCAGTGCAAGTATATAAATAGGTACCACCGCGGCGGGAAGGTAAACAGCATTTCTGTGTGCTCTGGTTTCCGTCACGGTGTTCTGTTGCACCAGAAGCAGTTTAGTCATGCTGGCCACATGACCCAGAAAACTGTCTGTGGACAAATGCCAGCTCCCTTGGCCTGAAAGCGAGATGAGCGTTGCAACCCCATAGTCGCCTTTGACTGGACTTAACTGTCATGGGGTCCTTTACCTTTTTATAAGGGGAAGATTATATATAAGGGTACAATTCTAGCCACAGTACATTGTTAATTTCAGTCAGCCTGTACTTGATCCCAGCTATGTTAAAACTACTGAGCAACCTACACCCACTGCAGGATTGTTTTAGGAGTACCGTATTTTTCGCTCTATTGGACGCAGGATGCACCTAGTTTTTAGAGGGGGAAATCAAGGGAAAAAATATTATCCCCCGCCCCAGCCCCAAAGAGCAATGGACAGGCTGCGCGCAGCCTGTCTGCTTCTCCCAGAGCTTCTCGGGGCTGCGGGGGAAGGCCCCCCCCCCAGCCCCAAAGACCAAAGAAACCAAGACAGCGAGTGGGATCCATAGCCGTGCAACCTCTCCAGCCAGGAGCTAAACCTCTCCAGCGATCCATCCTGCTCGCTGCCTTGGCCTCCTCTTTAGCCTTGCGCAGCATCTTTAGCCTTGCACAATGGGATGGATCGCGCCCACTGTCCACCGGGGCTAGACTAGATGACTGCTGGGGTTCCCTTCCAACCCTGCAATTCTATGACCTCGGAAAGTGTTGGGGGTCTCCACCACTGGAGGCTTTAAAGCAGAGGTTGGGGGAATATCTGCCTGGCATTCTCTAGCTGTGATTCCTACTTTGTGAGGGGGCTGGGCTAGATGACCCTTGGGTGGCCCTCCCAACTCTTTACAGTCCTACAATTCTGCGGCAGGAGATCGACAGCCACTTCACACAATGCCCACTCCCAATTTTCATCAGAGAGACATGTGGCTTCAGTGTCTAGGTAGGGACCCTCCTACCTGCCACTCTTCCCCCACCCCACTTAAGCCGAGGGAATTCCTGCCCAGAGAAGCTCCCAGGTGAGGCAAGGGTTAAGATCTACCTCTGGTAAATGGCTTTGTATCCCCCCTCTTTCCCTTTTCTCTTCTTCTTCTATGCTATTTCCTTCTTTTGTGTTTTGTTTAATCTGTTTTTATTGTATACTAAAATAAAAGCTGCAAAGTTTCCTTTTTTATAATATCCCCCCCCCCTCCAAACTAAAACGTTAGATAAAAACACTGATCCAGAGGAAAAGAAGGGGATGGAGAAAGGACGAAAAAAGAAAAAGAGGTAGAGATAGAGAGATTTTTAAAAAGTTGGCTTCTTTAGCCTCGCACAGCCTCCCGCGGCTGGAGAGGTTGTGCAAGGCTTTTCTAGAGAAGGGAGAAGAGACTGACTGGCTGCGTCAGTCCCTTCTCCCTCCTGGGGAAAAGCCTGCAAGAGCTTGTGTGTGGCTCTTGGGGGCTTTTCCTGCCTGCCTCCCCCCTGCATTCGCTCCATAGGATGCTCCCCTTAGTTTTTAAGATGGAAAAAGGGTGTCCTATGGAGTGAAAAATACGGTATATGTTAACTTAAGAGCTTTTCAAATTGCTTATGGCATCTGATAAAAATCTGATATACAAATATTACTAATAAGACTGATAGTTGTTATTTTTTTAACGCTAGTAGCATTATAAACAAATAGTGGTGAGGTGAAAAGATGTTGGTGCTCAAAATTAGCAGCAAAAAGATGTTGTGCATTAGAAGGCCACTTCAGTTACTTGTGGAGAGAACACAGAGAGGAAGCTTGCCAAATTTAAATGACAATAACATTCCAGAGCCACAGCACTTCCATAGAAAAGACCATGACTCACGCTCACTCATCAAACCTCTCAAAAGGGCACTGAAACCAAGAGCCTTGAGCATAATCTTAACCCCAAAGCAAGTGGTTCCTAAAATAACCGGGAACTAAGCCTTTTCATGCTTTAAAGGAAATAACCTGCAATCTAAATTGAGACTGGAAGCAAATAGGAAGCCAGTAATGTTGATATAGGTTCCGAGTAATATGGTCACTCTCATGGGCATGAGAGAGAAGTCTGGCCACTACATTTTTGACCAACTGAAGCCTCCACTGAGAGCCAGTGTGGTGTAATAATAATAATAATAATAATAATAATAATAATAATAATAATGATAATGATAATAATTTATTATTTGTACCCCGCCCATCTGGCTGGGTTTCCCCAGCCACTCTGGGCGGCTTCCATAAAAACCAAAAATACACTAAAATATCACAGATTAAAAACTTCCCTGAACAGGGCTGCCTTAAGATGTCTTCTGAATGTCAGGTAGTTATTTATTGCTTTGACATCTAATGGGAGGGCGTTCCACAGGGCAGGCGCCACGACCGAGAAGGCCCTCTGCCTGGTTCCCTGTAGCTTTGCTTCTCGCAATGAAGGAACCGCCAGAAGGCCCTCGGCGCTGGACCTCAGCGTCCAGGCAGAACGATGGGGGTGGAGACGCTCCTTCAGGTATAATGGGCCAAGGCCGTTTAGGGCTTTAAAGGTCAACACCAGCACTTTGAATTGTGCTCGGAAACGTACTGGGAGCCAATGTAGGTCTTTCAAGACCGGTGTTATGTGGTCTCGGCGGCCGCCCCCAGTCACCAGTCTAGCTGCCGCATTCTGGATTAGTTGTAGTTTCCGAGTCACCTTCAAAGGTAGCCCCACGTAGAGCGCATTGCAGTAGTCCAAGCGGGAGATAACTAGAGCATGCACCACTCTGGCGAGACAGTCCGCGGGCAGGTAGGGTCTCAGCCTGCGTACCAGGTGGAGTTGGTAGACAGCTGCCCTGGATACAGAATTGACCTGCGCCTCCATGGACAGCTGTGAGTCCAAAATGACTCCCAGGCTGCGCACCTGGTCCTTTAGGGGCACAGTTACACTATTCAGGACCAGGGAGTCCTCCACACCTGCCCGCCCCCTGTCCCCCAAAAACAGTACTTCTGTCTTGTCAGGATTCATGTAGTGGTTAAGAGCAGTGGATTCGTAATCTGGGGAACTGGGTTCGCGTCTCTGCTCCTCCACATGCAGCTGCTGGGTGACCTTGGGCTAGTCACACTTCTCTGAAGTCCCTCAGCCCCACTCACCCCACAGAGTGTTTGTTGTGGGGGAGGAAGGGAAAGGAGAATGTTAGCCTCTTTGAGACTCCTTAGGGTAGTGATAAAGCGGGATATCAAATCCAAACTCTTCTTCTTCTTCTTCCAAAAATCTTCAAGGGCAGCCCCAAGTAGAGTGCACTGTGGTAGTCCATTTTGGGTGCAACTGAGACCAAGTTGAACTTTTCCAGGAAACATCACAGCTGGCTTATTAGTTGGAGATGATGAAAGGCATTCCTTGCAATTGCCACCATAGTTGAGCATCCAGGAAAAGTGATTGCATTCAGGGAAAATTTAGGATTACCCCCAATCTACACACCTGATTTTTTAGGAGGATGGCTACCCCACCTGCGATAGATTACCAGTATTCTTGACCAACAGTACCTCTGCCTTAGCTGCATTAAGTTTCAGTTGGTTCACTTCCATCTGCTCCTAAATGGGACATCACGTGTTGGCTAATCATTTCCTCTGCCTTGTTGGGATAGGTTGATGGAAAAGAGAAGCAGAGCTGTTTCTCATCTACATACTGATAACACCAGCCAAAAACTCTTCTTAGTTTCTTTTTTTTCTTTTTAAAAAAGATTTTTATTGATACAACAAGAAAAAAAAAGACAAGTATCAAATTACACACAAGAATAACCACAGACACATAATTTTCTTAGCAAACAATAAAACATATATTGGTCTTAAGACTAAAGACCCGACCTCCCGTCTATTCCATATTTCAATTTCATATTACTTATTGCCAATACACACTTTTATCATAATTAAACTTATTCTTAATAAATCTAATTTCTTATATCTACCTTGCAACTATTACTGAAGTTCCTCAAATGTTGCAACAGAATTTAAACTACTATATTTATTCAGATATTCTTTGAAAACCTCCCATTTTGAAACAAATTCCTGGTTTGATTTATTCTTTATTTTTTCTGATGGACCATCTAATTCGGCATATTCTGTCAGCTTTTGGATCCAATCTTGTATAGAGGGGATTTCATTACTCTTCCATTTTGCTGCGATCAAAACTCTTGCTGCCGCCGTCGCATATAAAAAGATACCCTTCCTCTTTTGTGGAATATCCAAATCTGTTATTCCCAGGAGGTAGGCCTCTGGTTATTTATTGAAAGAGATCTTTAGCATTTTTTGCAATTCTGCATGGATACTCTCCCAGAATACCTGTATTTTCCTACATATCCACCACATATGGTAGAAAGTTCCTGAGTCTCCACATCTCCAACAATTGCTTGACACATTTTTATACATTTTTGAAAGTTTCCATAGTGTTAGATACCATCGATGTTGCATTTTTTGAAAGTTCTCTCTAATCGTGTAACAATTTGTGAATTTCCAATTGATCTTCCATAAGTTTTCCCATTGGGCCATGGTTATTGAATGGCCAAAATCCTGGGACCACCTCACCATTGCCACTGTTACCTCCTCCTCCTTGACTGTCCAGTCCGAGAAGTTTTGGAAAGAGTTTTTCTTTTAGAATTTACAAGATCAGATTCGAATCGGGAAATTTCTGTTGAGAACCCCTTTTGTTTGTCAGATTTAAATTTTTCAATAAGTGATGGTATTGGAACCAGTCTGAGATGTGTTCTCTTATTTCTTCAAAGTTTTTTAGTTTTATTTGGTTATCTTCATTTTTTAGAAGTGTTTTATATGTTGGCCAGCTTTCCTGAGTATTTTTCTGTTTTACTGCTATGGCTTCTATTGGAGAAGTCCACCATGGGACTTTAGGCTCCATCAGGTCTTTATATTTTCCCCATACAGCAAAGAGTGACTTTCTTATTATATGGTTGGTAAAGTTTTTATGAATTTTCGCTTTTCCATATATCAGGTAGGTGTGCCATCCCCAACGGTTGTCAAAACCTTCCAGGTCCAGGAGGTCCGGATCCTGCAATGTGCACCAATCTTTTAGCCAGGTTAAACAGGCTGCCTCGTAGTAAAGTTTTAGGTCGGGTAGAGAAAAACTTCCTCTCTCTTTTATGTCTATTAAGATCAGGTGATTAATCCTAGGTTTCTTCCCTTCCCACAGGAATTTGGAAATTTCTCTTTGCCATATCTTGAGACAACCTGCTTCGCCCAGTATTGGAATCATTTGAAATAATTTTTTTTTTTTAATTAACTCTTCTTAGTTTCATATACTTGCTAAGATGCATAGGAGACAGGACGGACCATTGGTACTTCACAACTGACCATGACCTTCTGGGTCCAACCTTCCAGACAGGACTGGAGCCACTGAAGAGAAGTACCAGTTATCTCCATCTCAGCCTGATGACCCAGAGGATACAGTGGTACCTTGGTTCTTGAACAGCTTAGTTGTCGAACAAATCGGCTCCCAAATGTCACAAACCTGGAAGTCACTGCTGTGGTGTGCAAACATTTTTTGGAAGCTGAATGTCCGACGCTCCTGCAGGAAACTCCTGCAGCCAATTGGAAACCGCACCTTGGTTTTTGAATGGTTTTGGGAGTCAAACGGACTCCTAGAATGGATTAAGTTTGAGAACCAAGGTACCATTGTACTGTAGTTGATGGTACTGAAGATCTCTGCAAGATCCAGGAGAATCAACCACACATAGCAGCAATAAATGTAAGTTATTTATACCTCCAACAACACGGATATTTAAAATAGAATAATTGGGTTTTTTTTAAGATTCATGTCATGAGGGACTTTGTTTTGAAAGACATCCCTTTTGTGAAAATAACTCTGAAAAGCAGACAAAAGAATAGGCTGTTTCTCTGACCCTAATCCTGCCCCTGATGCGATACTCCAGCCATCCCAGGATAAGAAAGAATCTGGAAAAGAAACAGCTGCCAGAAATTAACTAATAGTGGCTATTAAAATACTTTGCTGACAACCACATGAGTTGCTAAAGGCAAACCCAAGGTCAAAAGAAAATAAAGTCAAATGGCCCATTTTATTATTTCATATCCATAACAATCTCATGGGTTAATGGTAACCTTAAGATGGAAGTATAACAATTAATTTCCCTTACAGCCATATCCATTTATACCATTTTCACAGATCTTCACCTTAGCTTCTTTCTTTTGCCTTTCATGGACTGTTTACTGCTGAAGCTTGAAATAACAATGTTATGTTTGGAGCACTGGGTGGCTAGAAGGAGAAAACTGTATTGTGTAGTGGTTAAAGTAGTAGCTATTTTCACTGTGTGGGTAGATGCAAAGCTCATCAGATCAGCTCTGTAGGACCCTTTAGAAGGCATGTTAACACCTTCTGCCAAAACATTTGGGACTTTGATGTGGTAGTATTATTTTGAATTCTTGGAGCTTTGTTCGGTTAACACAGTTTGAGAAACCCAATCTGTAGAACCAAAGCGCGCGCGCGCACACACACACACACACACACACACCATATTATAAAACCAGCCTCATCATATGTATATTTCACACTGTAATCAGATTCTATTGAAAACCTGATAACGGTTTTACAGGTAGCATGTTCTTTTATAATTATAAATCAAGAAGAACAATATTGCTATTAATGCTGCCTGTCAAGTATTCACAGGGACCGGCAGTTCTTGATAATCATCTCTCTTAAAAAAATTGTTAAAATTAGAATGATTCCACATACTTCTCTCTTATGGATATTTGCAGAGATGCACATATCTTAACTGGAGGGGATGGGGGAGTTGTGAGGATAGAAGCAAGTAAGATTGCCATTTCATCCACCGACCCTCAAGGGCAGTTGAAAAAAGGTGAAGGCAGACATTTATTTCAAGTGTGAGGGAGAAGGCTGCAACACACATTCTCTTCCCTGAAAACAAATGCCTTCAAACATAGTGCGGTGTGCTTCGGTGCGGCATGGCGGAGGCGGGCGAGGACAGTGAGCTGATGTTGGGAGGCACCACGTCCTGCCTCCGCCTCTTCCCTGGCACCTTCCAGAACTTTGCGTCCTGGCGCCCCACTTCACTAGCCTCTATAGGTAAGATGCCCCTGTCTACTACCCTCAATGCTCGCCTGGTCCTGGGAGAAGGGGGGGGGGGTCAGGAATGCTTTCCAATGACACTGAGTCTGTCAGCTGTCTCTCTCCTGGTGATTCTTCTTCTTTTTCTTCATTTTGTTTTTATTATTATTATTAATTTATTTAACATAATTATTACAAAATATAAGCAAAATATTGCGAATACATACATACATATATATATTTCAGATAAGCACACATATATTAAAAAAGAACAAAAGAGAGAGAAAAGAAGAAAAGAAAGAAAGAAAGAAAGAAAGAAAGAAAGAAAGAAAGAAAGAGGAAGAAATATTAATAATATTTGGTGCTTCTTCTTCCTGCTGTTCATCTCCAAATATTTCCCAGCTTCTCCCCTCTGCAGCCTCTGAACTATGCCCTTCTGCAAACTGCTGTTCTAAATCTATACTGTCCTCCTGTTCTCTGAAAGGTTCAAGAGAAGGGGGGTGGCCCCCACCGTTCCTCCTCAGTCCAGCCCCTGACAGTGTGGTTACTTGATGCGTTTTTTGAAAACCATCCCCTTGATTAGGTTATCCACACCTTTTTCCTTCCTGAAAATGCTTCAGGTGAAGGAAGAAGGCTGTTGATATATGCCCACCCATATATGCCCACCCATTGGGCAAGTGTGGAAACATAGACACACATTGTATTACCAGGACTGCCTGTATCTGTTTTCAAATGGACACACTGTGGAACAATGCAGAAACAATCCCCAAGTGAGCTTTTATTTTCAGAATGAAACCAGTTTCTCAAAGGGTGTTTTTCTGGGACAAAATATAAAAATTTTAAAAGTGCAGCAGATTTGTATTGTGTGTAAATGTCATAGAAAAAGCAAGTGCACAGTCTCCATTGATTGGGGGGGGGGCGTGTGTACATATCCTCAGTCTCTAACTGATTGCCTCTATTGTGCAGTAGGACCCAGCTGAGATGAGAAAAGAGGGAGAGAGTCCAATGTTTTTGGCGTTCCAGGAGACAGCTTTCATCCATATCTTATAATAGATGCCATTTTGGAATGAGAGTTAATGAACATTGAGACATTGTTATAAATATGAATCTTTAGCCAAAGTTTTTAGGCAACCAATGATGCTTTAACATCTAGGGGACATTGGGTAGCTTCCAAAAATATGAGTGCATTTAATGTGCACATGTAAAAGTAGGCTTGTTTATAGTTCAGCCTGACCCGTTGCAACCGGCAAATAAACATGGGCAGAGACTTTGGCTCTTCACCTACATGTGAATGACCTTTGCATAAGTAACACGTGAATGGGATGTATTTCGAAACCTTCCACCACATTGGGAATTTCTGTTTGTGCTCATCTTCAAATAGATGCCCAATTACTGGTCTATGTAGGAAAGAGAACACATGACTACTCCAGCGGTTGCCATCAGGAGCTAGGGTCCCAAACTCAGGAGGTATAAGCCTCATCAAAGCACCCACCATTGAGAAGAGGTTTGAAGGTGCAGCCCAGTCCAAACAAACCCATGTCAAGCATGGAGAAAATGCGGTCCAAAAGCAAGGTTGGGCAATAGTCCAAGATCACAGAGAGGGTCAGGCAAGGTACAAGACAGCAAAAAGAGGGAACTAGAACCAGGAACTAGAGTGAAATCTGGTTCATCCTCAGAGGACTGGGCTGGGACCTCGGGGATATGGGGTGACATGGGCTGGGACCTCGGGGATAGAGTGAATGCTTCAGTTCAGGCTTCTGAAATCCCTTCCCACCTGTTCTTTTTCAGCTGCCCGAAAAGCCACTCCAGAAAGGAGCCCTCTGGAGCAGCAATCAATGGAGCATGAGGAACTGCAGTCAAAAGAGAGACTCATGCCGCTTCCAGATGACCTGCTTATTGAGCATTCATTCTGATTTGTCTGCAGGCAGATTAGACAATGTCAGCTACTTAATGGGCATTCATGCTGATGGGTTTGCTGGGAGATGAGATGATGTTGCACCAAGCAAATGCTATCTCCTACTTTCCAGTGCGTTTGTCCATTTCTTTCCTTCATCACAAGAAGTTTGGGTTTTTTTTGAGGGGGTGCGTTTGTTGTGCAGGAGTTCCAAACCAACTTAAATTGCACGGCCGGAATTTGCCAGTATGTGACTGAATCCCACCCAAAAACGGTGACAGTATGGAAGTAACCTCCTTCACAGAACCTCATTTCCTTCAAGCATGCACATGGAGCTCTCTGGATCCCAGCCACTGGGGAGGTGAAACCGGAGCATAAAATAAGCCATGGAGAAAATACAACCTCTTCCATGGCCAGTTAAGAAAGTTATAAATCCTAAGCATGAAGAGCAGCGAAGATAACGATTGCAATTCTTATTCTCATGCAACCCACCCAACACTTCCCTTGATTTATTATGAGGTCATATTAGCAGAAAATAATTTAGAGAAGTGACAGGTTTTAGATAGGTAATTTATAGGAAAACAAAACAAAAAACCGGGGGGAAATAACTTCTAACAAGCATTTAGCCTGTGAACTGTCAAGCACTTACAGATAATCAGGTGACAGTTCTCTGCTTAAAATCAAAGGGTGGCATTTATACTCAGAGATCCTGCAGTTATCATTTGCTCTGCATTGATATTTGCCTGCAGACTTTGATTGCACTGTCTGATAACCACCTATTAATTGTCGAACATCTTGGGGATTTGCCATGTCTTCCGTCACGACCGACCTTGTCGCTGCCATTGGAAATGCAACAAAGCAAAAGGTACGAGTTCACAATATTGGCATTTGCTCTGCCATGCTAGCCATGATGAGGAAAGCAGCGGGGAAATAAATATTAGATATTGATTTCCTTCTCATTCCCAAATACAACATAATTAGATTTAGACTGTAAACAATGCTAGCGCAGCTGCCAGTAACCGTGGGTCAACCAGGGGATTTAACATGATGTTTGTGCATTTGCAAAAGAGAGATGGAATGACTTGCGGCGGGATCGCTAAAAGTTCCCTGTTTATGTTTAAACTCCTGAACATATGCCATTAACTACAACGGCGGCTTACCAGCTGAGCACACCTAAGGCACAGCTGCAACCTGCCACTCTCTGTTCAGCCTTGGGGACTCCCAAAAGAGACCTGTAGCCCACAGGGAAGAGACAGAACAGCTTAGGGAGATAGCCCTTTCTTGCATTGAAGACACCTGAGGCTGCCCCCTAGCTCCTGCCTGTTGGCTATCACAGACCCTCCAAGTGTCCCTATCTTTCAGAGACAGTCCTGGATTTACAGAAGTCACCCCTGTTTCTGCTTTGATCCTGGAATGTCCCACTTTCCCCTACGATGTCCCTATTCTCATCAGATAAATGTTGGAGAGTATGGTAGAAGGTCCCTATATTCATTGGAGAAATGTTGGAGCGTTTGGAGTTATCCGGCTCCTGAGCCATCTGAAAGACATGTTTTGCTTCCACTCACACCGAAACATCACCTCTGTCTCGACCTAATCCATTTAAGATAATATTTAAATTGTTTCTCAAACTCCAGCAAGAAATATAACACAAGATGAGGAATAAAAGAAGCAGGTTTGCAGACAAACCGGCAATCTCCAAGAGTGATGATTCCCAAGAAAGCAAGCTTTATCAACCAAAATTTCAGTCCGCCAAAAGGGTGCCTAGGGCCCTTAAACTTTAAACTTCACTGGGTTTTATTTCTTTACAGTTAAAATCTCTGCAAACTGTAGATAGCTGAGCACTGTGCAAAATCGTGAACTCCTGAAATATAGTTTCTCACAGGGCTTCAATATAAACTTTAATTTGGTTCTCTTCTGGCAACCGTTTATTGCTGATTACCTTGAAAGGGCGATGCACAAACAACCCTATCTTCTTCTTTAGCACTGAATTGAGGTATGCACAAAATAAATGTGGAATTTAGCAAATGGTACTTTATTGGCTACGTGCTTCTGCATGAAATATGAGATTTGGTACATATATAAGCATATGTAAAGGCCCAGCAGAAGTAGACCAAGGACCCATCTAGCCTAGCAGCCTGTTTTTGCAGTGGCCAAGCAGATGTCCATGGGAAACCTGAACTCAGGACCAGAGTGCTACTTTGTTCTCTGCAGTTCCCAGCAACTGGTATTCAGAGGCCTAGTCCCTCTGACAGTTGAGGTAGAACAAAGGCTAGCAGCTAGTAGCAATTGATGGTCTTATACTGCATGAGAGTGGAAAAACCACTCCATTGAGTGTACCACATATACACTGAGCTTGGCAAAGACTAATGGGTGATGGGGCAGTTCAGAGTGCTTGAACCTTTTTTGTTCCTTTCTTGGTTGGATGTGCAAGAGGGCAGGGTAGTTGCATGTGTTAGACAGAGGCATGTGTGTGCATTGTTAGGGAAATTCCTAGGGATCCTTCCTTGGAGTAGACTGCTGAAAGCTCCCAAGGAAAGAGGGGTCAGGAATGCTAGTGGCCGAAATTGTGGAAACCTTTTGGAAAAAGTGTGTTTTCAAGGTTTGATGGCTCATAACCCCACTTTTTTTGAAGTAATACCATAACATTACATATCAAGGGAAAGATAATGTAATGTGACAAAGTTTGTTCAATTATCTGCATTCTATCAAAGATTATAGCCAAATAACCAGAAAAAGGAAGCACAACTTGTTTAGGTTGCTATGCAGTAACTTTCCTTCATTTGAATGTAGCCAATGAGCATGAGTGTTTAGAGGGCCAATCAGGTGTTATGAGCCATCAAACCTCGGAAATACACTTTCCCCAAAAGGTTTCCACAATTCTGGCCACTAGCGTAGGCTCAACAGACATCTATTAATCATTAAGACTTCACTGAATGGTCAGCCATGAGGCTATTGCCACAAGCGTTGTCTGACCATGGTACATGGCCTTATATACTCTTCTATCAGGTAAATACATGCAATCCTCGTGTCCATATCATTTATGCAATATTATTGGCCAAAGCAATGCGTGAACAGCCCATGGACCCTCTACCTGGTCTTCCAATTGGACACACCATATTTGGAGCTGTTTTCCACTTAGAAACTCTTGTTATCTTATACCGGTGTCATCCTCAATCATTCCATTTCAGCAGGTTTTGGCTTGCATACTCAAGTTACCTTTCCCTCCCAAACTTGTCCTTGGCAATTCTCCTTGTTTGTGCTAACTCTTTTTTCATTACATTCCAATATGTTTTCCTCCTCTTATCTGGCCAGCTATTAATCTCCTGTTAAAGAACATAGTTGCTGAGGGCAAGGTTCTTGCTGCTCACCTACACTGCTTTGGATAAGTGTTCCTGATTCTAAGCATAGACAGCAATTTTGACACACACACACACTGAGGCTGAGGCCTTTCAGTGACCCATCCAGGGTTTGGACTGAAACCAGGATCTCCCATAAGCAAAATCTGTTAAGTACAGTGGTGCCTCGCAAGACGAAAAGAATCCGTTCCGCGAGTCTCTTCGTCTTGCGGTTTTTTCGTCTTGTGAAGCAAGCCCATTAGCGGCTTAGCGGATTAGCGCTATTAGCGGCTTAGCGGCTTAGCGGATCAGCTGATAAGCGGCTTAGCAGATCAGCTGATAAGTGTCTTAGCGGATCAGCTGATAAGCGGCTTAGCAGCTTAGAAAAGGGGGGGGGAGGAAAAAACCCCTACAGGAACTCGCAAGACATTTTCGTCTTGCGAAGCAAGCCCATAGGAAATTCATTTTACGAAGCACCTCCAAAACGGAAAACCCTTTCATCTAGTGGGTTTTCTGTCTTGCGAGGCATTCGTCTTGCGGGGCACCACTGTAATTTCGTTCCCTGAAATGCTTGTATGCATTACTATGTGTTTAAATTTTGTTGGTAACTGATTTCTAGTAGTTCTCATGTGATTGGCTAACGTTGGTCACATGGGAGGTATCTAGCGAAGGAGAGACTCCATTTTTTTGGGAATCAAGATGACTGTGTTTTAGAATTCACTGTGAACACTGCTAAGTTGAATTGAGTGTTGGAGTGCTTCTTTTCTGCTTGAAAGAGAGCAAAGCTGCAGGAAAAGGCAAAAGAAGAAATCTCTCATAGAATCTGCAAGGCATGGCCTAATTGAGATACAGAAGGCTGAGTATTGAGCTTTGGAAAGGGAAGAAAATACAGTTGTTTGGAAGTTAGAAGATGAGACTGTAAAACCATGCTTGGAGAAGCATGTGACTGTAAATATTATGTTTTAATTCATCTATAAGTTTCTGCATGTAAAGTTTTTGAACGTTAAAGTCTGGACATTGGTTTAACTTCCAAAGAAGAGTGTCAGTCATATACACAATTTGAGCTTCCTAGCTGTGTTTTTCCTACCCTTAACTTCACAAAGCATGCCCTCTCTACAATCCTTCCCCATTTTATTCATAGATAACCTGCCTTGGGAGCCAAGGAGGAATCCCTCTTCCTTAAGTCTAAGTGCATCAGGTGGGAAGGAGCAGACTTTAGAAACTGTGGTGAGATCAGTGGGTTCTGCACATGCTCAAAGTCTCCAACCATCCACTCTAGTATTAACAGAAAATTACATGAAAGAGCCTGGATGCAAACTGAATTCAAAGTGGGAGGGAGCGGTTGAGTTTCTGTTAAGCAGGTAAGGATAGTACTTCGGCTAGTACGATCACCTCTTAACATTTGTGTAGGGCTTTTCAAGTGTTTAGTACACTTCACATTCATTATCCAGTTGTAATCCTTAGAACAACCTTATAAGGGAAGCCAGTATAATCCTTTCCCCATAATGCAGAAGGTGGGGGCTGAGCTTAGTGTGTCTTAGTGTGCCATATAGGGAGTTCATGGCAAAGATGTTGTATATTAATAATAATATATTATTTATACTCCGCCCATCTGGCTGGGTTTCCCCAGCCACTCTGGGCGACTTCCAACAAAGTATTAAAATACAGTAGTCTGTTAAACCTTAAAAGCTTCCCTAAAGAGGGCTGCCTTCAGATGTCTTCTAAAAGTCTGGTAGTTGTTCTTCTCTTTGACATCTGGTGGGAGCGTGTTCCACAGGGTAGGTGCCACTACCGAGAAGGCCCTCTACCTGGTTCCCTGTAACTTGGCTTCTCTCAGTGAGGGAACCACCAGAAGGCCCTTGGCGCTAGACTTCAGTGTCCGGGCAGAACGATGGGGGTGGAGATGCTCCTTCTGGTATACTGGATCTTAGATCTGAACCAAATCATTTCTGATTGGTAGCTCAGTCCATTAGACGCACTGCTTTGCAGCATAAACATATCCATGTTTACTTCTCAGTAAAGTACCACTACGTCCGGTGAGGCTTGCTCTCAGATAAGCATGCATAATACTGACGGCTTAATGATAAAGTCTGAATTTCCTTGGTATTGATAGGAACTTTTAAAATATTTTCATTTTTTCTATCTCCAAGGTGGGAAGCTTGGGAAGCTTTATTTACACACACAAATATATCTGTCTGTCTATCCTTGCACTATATGGAAGAACCCCTTGCCTTTTTTGTGCTTTAGGTTCCCTTTAGAAGAATGCGCAAAAAAATCTGTTGTAACTGTAAGTTGAGTGTTAGCATCGCCCCCTTCCCCATTAATTCTCATGCATTTATGCTCTGCTTATCAGATGATTCATTATATTCAAAGAGATCCATTCACCTTCTGATAGCAGCAGAGCAGAACCTTCATTAGCATTAAAACAATGTAGGGACTAGATGCAAGAGGACACTAAATCCCGAAGTCTATTAATACAAAAAGCAGCTTCCACAAACAGTCTCCTAAACAGCAATTTGGGTGCCCTAAACCTCTCAAGTCATTCAAAAGAAATGAGTCCGTCGTCAACACTTGATTCATCCATTCTTCCATAAGTGCTCACTGGAGATATTCAGCAAGACTCTCTCCTGTTATAGTTAGTAGAAACGTCTTCCATGCTCAGGCTGTTAACTTGTGACAATAGAAATAACCAGTGGGACCTACAACAAAAAATTGCGGTGTGAAGTGTTCTTGCATGAAGTGATTGCCTCGCCAGAGTGGTGCATGCTCTGGTTATCTCCAGCTTGGACTACTGCAATGCGCTCTATGTGGGGCTACCTTTGAAGGTGACCTGGAAACTACAACTAATCCAGAATGCAGCAGATAGACTGGTGACTGGGGCCGGCTGCCGAGACCACATAACACCGGTCCTGAAAGACCTACATAGGCTCCCAGTACGTTTCCAGGCACAATTCAAAGTGTTGGTGCTGACCTTTAAAGCCCTAAATGGCCTCGGTCCAGTATATCTGAAGGAGCATCTCCACCCCCACCGTTCTACCCAGACACTGAGGTCCAGCGCGAGGGCCTTCTGGCGGTTCCCTCACTGCGAGAAGCCAAGTTACAGGGAACCAAGCAGAGGGCCTTCTCGGTAGTGGCACCCGCCCTGTGGAATGCCCTCCCACCAGATGTCAAAGAGAAAAAACAACTACCAGACTTTTAGAAGACATCTGAAGGCAGCCCTGTTTAGGGAAGCTTTTAACATGTGATGCATTACTGTATTTTAATATTTTGTTGAAAGCTGCCCAGAGTGGCTGGGGAAGCCCAGCCAGATGGGCAGGGTATAAATAATAAATTATTATTATTATTATTATTATTATTATTATTATTATTATTATTATTATTATTATTATTGCACCAGTCCGTCAGCAGTGCCCTCTATTATGTTTCCCTCCCATCTGGTCTTCTGTTCATCTCCCTAACAAGCCAGGTGACATTTCCACTTTAGTTTGTTTCCCTGAAATATTTTGTTTTGTGCTTTTGCTAACCTCAGAGCTTCAGAGAGTTTGCCGGCACTTTCCCCCTGTGCATGGGTGCTGCTGTTTCGGCTGAATAAAAATCAGCACTCGTGCCTGAACATCAGAAATAGAGGGGAATAATAGCAGCAAAGGCAGGTGCAAAAAGTTTAATTCTTTTCTTCTGAGCTTAGAATTTCAAGAGGTTTTTTTTTAAAAAAAACAAACCTGTGATGAAAAGGATGACATTAAAATTCATGAATGTCCATGTAATGTAATTTTGATCTGCACAGTTTTTCAAAGATTGTTGTCAGCTTCTATTCCACTGTTAGCCATCATTAACAGGATATATGACAGATATACTAATGAAATCGATTTGGTCATGTTATCACTTTAGTCCAGAAATGTAACCCTACTTTATTACTATGTAGGGCTATGAAGTCTTATAGTATAGGCTAAATGACATCCCTCTATATGAGTATGAATTCAGCCAGGAATCTGCAGTAATTAAAGACAGGCAATCCAGGTCATTTCTCCCCCTCCAATATTCAGCTATTAATTTCTAGAACAAAGCCACTAGCATGTTCTTATACCTTCATCGGGCATGAATATAGAGACTGAAATGAATACTGTATTATTTTGCTATATAGTCTCCAAGCTTGTTATAGTATTTGGGCAGTATCCGACTATGTCAGAAGAAGCAGACAGACACACAAGTGAGTCTTCCTTAACTCCATGAATCCCCATTGGTCTACTCTTGAGTATGACTTACTTTTCTAACACCCTGTGTTTTTCTCTAGGACTCTGGTAGTACAAGCCTACGTCTATGTCCGTTCAGAAGCAAGCCCCATTTGGATAATTCCACACTAGGCTTTTACCCCACAATGCAAAATTGAAACTGAAAGAAGCCAATTAACCTCCTTGTGGGTTAGGATGGGAAGCTGCTTTTTTCATATAGCCTCTCGACTGCTGTTCTCTCTGTGTGTGAGAGAGAGAGGGAGGGGAGGGAATTCTGCATGCAACACAATTGCTCCTCCACTGATCTACACCTGTATGCAGGATTTCTGTGATTCAGAGAGGCGTGATCTGCATTTCATATTGAGGGCTGTGGGTGGCATAGAACTACTGGTGAAATTAGTTCTAAGGGTTTCGGTGAGAGTGTCTGAAGTGTTCCCAAATTAGAGCAAAATTGCCAGGGAGGGACTCTTCTTCTGTCTCAGTTTAACCAATTTGCCTTCACACCAAAGTCTCTTTGCAGATGCTCAGCTAATATGGCTGTTATGCTGTGACTAAAGTATTTCCCCCTCTTTGAAACAGACGTCAAGACCCCTAGAGCAAGGTTTCTCAAACTTGAGTTTCTGGCTGTTTTGGGACTACAGTTCCCATCATCCCTGATGGGATGCTAGCGAGGGATGATGGGAGTTGTAGTCTGGAGACATCTGGAGACATAAGTTTGGGGAACCCTGGCCTAGAGGAATAACAATGAGTTCAAGAAAGTACTCAAGTGGATACCAAGAATGCAAAGCCTTGGAAAAAATTGTCATGATCTGTCATGGAACAACCCTACAAGATAACAGTCATAACTGGTGTGAAGGCACCCTCATAACAGTTCAAGCTTCAGGGCCCCCCAAATAGGGGGTAGTTCCACCCCTGCTCTCAATGTTGTGTCTACTCAGGCAGTTGATGTGAGCCTTGGTGGTTATATTGTTCAGCATGTGAGCAACCTGAACCATACTGAGATACAGTACAGTGGTACCTTGGGTTACATACGCTTCAGGTTACATATACTTCATGTTACAGACTCCACTAACCCAGAAATAGTAGATTGGGTTAAGAACTTTGCTTCAGGATGAGAACAGAAATCATGCTCTGGTGGAGTGGCGGCAGCAGGAGGCCCCAGTAGCTAAAGTGGTGCTTCAGGTTAAGAACAGTTTCAGGTTGCATGGCGAGTCCCCCCCCCCCCCCGGGAGAAATAGGCACAAGATATCAAGTATTAGGTTAAATGGGCGAATTAGGCCACAACTTTATTGATTTCAGGAATGAGCAGTATTGGCTTAGGCATTGGTCCTATCAACTAGCCGGTTTCAGCCCGATTGCATGAAGACCGGCAAGGGTTAACACCATTGGAGGGAGTCCTGCTGAGGTACGTCAACTAGGAGCTCCCCCCGGGTCACTGCTCGGGGGCGTGCCTTGGGCCACCACCTCCACAGGCTTCGGACAGGGCCACCCCCCCGGATCCTTTACCGGACTACCCTTAGCTTTGGGGGGAGGTGATGGTGTTTTCTCCCCCCCCCCACAGATTCTATTAACCCCCTCCTTACCAATGCCATGGAGTTGTGACGAGTTGTTACAAGGTAGGCGAAAAACCGATCGGCTGAAAATTGCCAATTGGGAAAAATTCCTACCAGGCCCCTTGCGGCGACCAACCTAAGTCCATAGCAAAGTCAGGAGCCTGCCTAAAGGGAGGGAGGGTGGGAAATAGGACAGCTGGCACAGCAAAAAGAGGGCAAGCCCCGACCGCGCCGGCCCTAAATAGGGCAGGCCATACCTCCCCAGCCAACTGATTGGCTGGCTGGGTAGACGACGCAGCCAGGATTCCCCTGGTCTCGCGGGGGCTGGAACCAGCCCCCGCGCATGTGGGATGGGCGTGAAGCCCGCAACCCCACCTCCTCCTCAGCTCGGGAGTGGCTTTATGAACGGACCTCCAGAACGAATTAAGTACTTCACCCGAGGTACCACTGTATGTAGGGACAACCAGACTGCTAGACATCTCTACCCTGACATCCTTGTGCCCATTGTGGTAGATCCTGGTGGGTTTCTCCAATAGGCTATTCTGTCATAAGTTTGCTCTAACTGGTCCAACAGGAAAGAGAATGATTGGATCGTCATCTGCTTGATGAGCCTCTGAGCAACTTGTAGTTCTTAGATTGAATGAGGTGTGCAGAGTTGATCACGGATCCCTGTAAATTTGAAAGGTGCATCAGGTATTCTGAGGGGGTTGGCAGAAACACTCAGTGGCAACATAAATCTGACCTCACCCACTCTGGAGAAAAAATGATCCCACGTAGAACGGTGTCACCTCCAGGAGTTGGATGGATTGTCCTGAAATGATTAAATCTCTTTCTGTCAACAAGGAAACTGAGAGAATCTAGACTCTGAACCTGGTTGAGTCCCTGATGGGGCATGTATCAGGTAGTTGTGTGGCCATAATCATCACAAGACTCTTTGTGGAGTCCTGAGGAAGGAGACACTAGCTGAACAGAAGCAGCCTGTATTAAAACTGTTGTTTCTTGTTCACTTAACAAGAGGAACATGATGTGCTCTGGATGAATAGGAGGGGGAAAGTGTTTGTTCTTTCTCTTTCTGTGCTAGCAGGGGCTAAAGTTTAGGAACTCATCCAAGTCCTCCTCTTCCTTGAAAAGCAACTGGAATATTTCTGTCTCCAATCAAATAATACATTTGGCTGACCATGCCTAGCTGAGGGAACTAACCCTTTCCTATGGGATTTCCTGCCACTAAAATGAGAATATGGATAGATGCAATCGGTGGATGTGGTTTCAGCTGTATCACAAAATGTACTTTCAAGCCATAGCTAGATGAGACATTAGATTTGTGTGTCGAGGTGCCCAAATAAGAACACAATGACACTTGGTTTTTGGCATAATTTTGGCCACAACTTTAGTAAAAATACAGCAATGTGAGTGGTTGCTTAGGCATTGGTAGCGACTAACTGACCCCGCACGGGGACAGCTCTGACATTTGCACACACACACACACACACCGCAAAGTCAGAAAGCGTAAGTCACCTGGGGAGAGAGATGGGACTGGGAACCAAGCCTCACCTCTCCCCAGAATGCTCCCAGGGGCTCTTGCGTGGCCCTAGCCCCTTGCCGGGGATACGGACAAAAGCATGGTGAGCCCCTGGGTTCCTTTAACGGAAAACCCTTGCAGCAGCAGCATTTTGTAGGGGCAGGCACAGCCAAATCCATACCCCTCCACCAACCAATTCCCAAACCAATGCCTAACTGCAACCTTACAAGTTGTGACGATTTGCTACGCAGTAGGCAAAAACCAAATGGCACCAGCCAATTAGCCAAATGGACAAAATTCCTACTGGGCCCCTGCCCCAAAGCAAATACCCCATGACAGGCATAGCAAGGTCAAGCAAACAGCCTAACATTAGGGAGGGAGGGCAGGTGATCCGAAGCACGCAGCAAAAGAGGAAGCTCCTCACTGCGCGCAGTGTATTTAACAAACAGGGCTGTCAATCAATAAATGGCAACATATAAATCTCCCCAGTCACAGCCCGTCCCTGCTTAAAGATGGCCCAACTCTTTTGCCCAGCAACAGTGAGGTGTCTTGTCAGCCCCCACCGCAACACGTGCTCTCCGTGAGGGAGAACACGCTTTGTCAGGAAAGTATCAGGGTTGGGTTTTTTGTATTAGGAATGTCTTGGTTTCTTCCAGAGTCTACATTTTGCATGTGACCAATTCTCTCTTCTTATGACATGCATCCCTGAAGAAAACCTTATTTTGTAAAGCACTAGAGATAATGCAAAATGTCTTAGGTTTCAAATTGAGCAACAGTCAAACTATCTCACTGGTTTTACACTGGGGGCCAATATCAGATTTGTCTCAAGTAAATCTTGCCCCAGGATTCCTTTACGATTGCTAAAGGGAATTGTTCTGGAGGGTGGAAGCTCTTCTGTTAATCCTAACCTTAAAGTTTACCCAGCTGCTCAACTGAATAATAATAATAATAATAATAATAATAATAATAATAATAAATTATTATTATTATTATTATTATTATTATTATTATTATTATTATTATTATTTATACCCCACCCATCTGGCTGGGTTTCACCAGCCACTCTGGGCGGTTTCCAACAGAATATTAAAATACAATACAGTGGTACCTCGGGTTACATATGCTTTAGGTTACATACGCTTCAGGTTACAGACTCCGCTAACCCAGAAATAGTACCTCAGGTTAAGAACTTTGATTCAGGGTGAGAACAGAAATCGTGCTCCAGCGGCACAGCAGCAGCAGGAGGCCCCATTAGCTAAAGTGGTGCTTCAGGTTAAGAACGGACCTCCGGAATGAATTAAGTAGTTAACCCGAAATACCACTGTAGTCTATTAAACATTAAAAGCTTCTCTAAACAGGGGAGAAGAAGCCCCTTGCCTGCCTCTGTATTTGTGATATGCATCTTGTTTCACAGCCACAAAATTCTTAGCAATGGTAGGGATATACTGACAGAAGCTGCGGACAAAAACACACAAATTGAATAATTAGCTATTGATAGAACAGCTAGAAATAAGAATTATTCAAGGACACACAGTGGTATTGACCTGATCTTTCAACAAACAAGAAAATCTTGGTGACCAAACATTTGAGTTGCATGGCATCCTTAATACAACCACATTCACCATGCACAGGGACACTTCTACAAGTTCTCTGTAAAAATACAATGTACAGTTAGTCTACATGATCCTCATTCTCCCTTTCAATTCTATGATTTTATGTTCTTAAAGCTAACACACATAAACACACAACTTCCCCAAAAGGGGGATGGCTATAGCTCAGAGTCAGGAGTGCTAGCTTGGCCCCATGGCCGCGGGTGCCATGCAGCATGCATGGCCTTTGCGCCAAAATTCGTGGGTGCCCAGCTCCTTCATAGGGAATTTTGTGGGTCCTTGAGCACCCAGGGCCCCAGGGAGCCAGCACCTATGCTCAGCACAGCTTCCATGTTAAATGTCAACACTCAGTTTCCCTAGCTGGGCTGAGAAAGATTTCCTGCTGAAGATCTTGAAGAGCCATTGCTAATCAGTGTAGCCTAGGGGTAGCTAACATAGCACTCTCTGTATGTTGCTGGACTACAACTCCATCATTTGTCAAGCTAACTTGGATTAATGGGAGTTGTAGACTGTGTACGCACATAGTCTTTGAAATGTGCACTGGCCATTTTTGTACTTAGTGGTTTGTAGTTGATCTTGTTTGAGAGGGGCTGGAAAGTGGTGTCTTGATCAATGATATACAGAGGATATATATAGAGGAGGCTAAATTACTGCTCTGATTTCTGTGTTGCCTATTATTATTATTATTATTATTATTATTATTATTATTATTACTGCTCTGATTTCTGTGTTGCCTATTATTATTATTATTATTATTATTATTATCATCATCATCATCATCATCATAGCTTCCAGCATATAAAAAACTTAATGAAACATTAAATATTAAAAACTTCCTTATACACGGCTGCCTTCAGATATCTTCTAAAGGCTGTATAGTCTGATGACATCTGATGGGAATGAGGAGATTTCACCCCTCCCATATCCAAGAATCTCCTGACGAGTCTGCTGATTCTCCAGAGAGGAGGAGCAGTGTTCTGCTTTCTACTTATTCAGCTCCAGCACCAAGTCAGTCAGTCAGTCAGTCGGTGTGTCGGAGAGAGAGAGAGAGAGACTGAGTGTTAGAGATCGTGTGTAGAGATAAGGTTGCTGCTAAGAGCAGCTGCAGACACTCAGTGCAGCATTCATTTGTGCTTAGACCTATTTAGCTCTGTATATAGTTTTGTATTATAGTTATAGTTATAGAATAAAAGAAGATATTCTACAGAGCTGCTCTCCGAGTCGTTTATACACTGCCAGACTCTGCTATACTCTGCTGTGCGACGACTATATTGTGGAAGTGAATCCGGTGCTCACATCTCCAGGCTGTGAGTCCACAGCACTTTCACCTGTTCCTGTGTAAAAGGTGGTCTCTGGAAGTGCTACCCAGCTCGCCTAGCCCAGTCGGGGTTGAAGTGCATGAGTCCAGTTGGTGACACTGGCTCAAGGGCGATGCTGACAGGGAAGGCATTCCACAGGGAGGGTGATTCCACAGGGAGTGGTTCCACCACTGAGAAGGCCCTTTGCCTGGTCCCCTGTAACCTCACTTCTCACAGTGAGGGAACCACCAGAAGGCCCTCGGTGCTGGATCTCAGTGTCTGAGCTGAACGATGGGGGTGGAGACGCTCCTTCAGGGGGAGTGGCAAAGTCCTGCAACACCAGTAAGTTTCAGTTACAGATAGGTAGCCGTGTTGGTCTGCCATAGTCAAAACAAAACAAATTCCTTCCAGTAGCACCTTAAAGACCAACTAAGTCAGTTCTTGGTATGAGCTTTCGTGTGCATGCACACTTCTTCACTCAGAAGGGTGGTGGGAATGGGTGATTGGCAGATAGCTGTGATGAGCCTGTTGACGACTCTTAACGACTGCAATAGGTCTTACAGGAAAAAGCAAGGGGTGAAAAGGTGAAAAATGGCTTTGTCATGTATAATGAGATAAGAATCCAAGGTCTTTGTTCAGACCAGGTTTCTCCATGGTTTTAAGTTTGGTGATAAGTTGTAATTCAGCAGCTTCTCTTTCCAGTCTATTTCTGAAATTCCTTTGTAGTAAAACAGCTACTTTGAGATCTTGTATAGAATCTCCTGGGAGATTGAAGTGTTCTCCTACTGGTTTCTCTGTCTTGTGATTCCTGATGTCCGATTTATGTCCGAACATAATTTACCGAACATTTTTCACCTTTTCACCCCTTGCTTTTTCCTGTAAGACCTATTGCAGTCGTTAAGAGTCGTCAACAGGCTCATCACAGCTATCTGCCAATCACCCATTCCCACCACCCTTCTGAGTAATACCCCTCCCCACCTTCTCACTATATAGAAGGGTCTGGAAACTTCTGTTTCAGTGTATCTGAAGAAGTGTGCATGCACACGAAAGCTCATACCAAGAACTGACTTAGTTGGTCTTTAAGGTGCTACTGGAAGGAATTTGTTTTGTTTTGACCAGTAAGTTTGTTTCAATAGGAGGCAACCCAAGAAAGCACTCTCTGTGTGCACACATTTGCAGGTAGTACAGTGGTACCTCGCAAGACGAATGCCTCGTAAGACGAAAAACTCGCAAAACGAAAGAGTTTTTCGTTTTTTGAGTTGCTTCGCAAGACGGATTTCCCTATGGGCTTGCTTCGCAAGACGAAAACGTCTTGCAAGTTTGTTTCCTTTTTCTTAAAACCATGCATTCACTTCGAGGAGCAACTCATAGCACGCGGTGTGGTAGCCTTTTTTGAGGTTTTTGAAGACTTTGGTGATTTTTGAAGCTTTTCCAAAGTCCATGCTTCGCAAGACGAAAAAAATCGCAAGACGAAAAAACTCGCGGAACGAATTAATTTCGTCTTGCGAGGCACCACTGTATATTCTTAGCACAAAACTGATTCTAACTGTTCCAGCAGATTCAGATAAGTAGCCGTGTTGATCTGATGCAGTCAAATATATATTAAAAATTGTCCAGTAGCACCTTAGAGACCAACTAACTTTGTTCTTGGTGTAAGTTTTTGTGTACATGCACAGTTCTTCAGATACAACTGGAAATTCAGATTCTGCTGGAAATTCTGTTCCAGCAGAATTTGCTTCAGACTGAGAAATAGGGGTGGCATGGGGATGGCATCATGTGTACAACAAGCCCAAAGCTGTGGTTGCATATAGCACTGAATGCACATTATCACGCAGCCTACAGTCCAACAGCAATCACATTGGCTACTCCTGGTGTAGACATTAGCTGAGCTAGCTGAACCAACGGTCTTCGCATAAGGCAGCTATAGACATTCTACCTAAAGGCCATAATCTTTAGTCAGAGTTAGAGACCCACAGAGAACAGGTAGACAGTGAAGCCATTCGTATGCATTAAAAATTTATTCATTGCGTTGCAGCAGGAAAGTAGGAACAGGGAACAGTTCCATGACTGGAATATAGAACATGTGAATTGGCCCGCAGCTTCTTCCTTTTGATGATGACATGTGGACAAAATCCTCTCACAATGAAAAATTAATGAGCAACACTGATTTTATAATACACAGATTAAAATTTAACTCAATAAATACCAGGAAGTTGTGATGCCATAGTTGGCATTGCATCCGAACACGTTTACTCCCAAAATATGGTTCTTTCCTCCATTCTGTGTTTTAAAAAAGGAAAGAAGCTGCACTCCGTACATGAATGAGAACTTATTGAATCCAGTTTCTTCCCTTTTTTCAGAAGGGAGAAGAATAAGAAAAATACTTTTCTTGCAACTTAACAACACAGAAGAATCAGTTTTCTTTATTGGTTCCTCCTACTATGCTGGTCTCCCTGGAATGCGAACTATGTTATTATAACAGGGGGGAAATGTAGCTGGTGTATAAATCTCAAAGTTCAGAAGTTGTGCAGCAATTTCTGAAAGAAATAAAAGGAATAACCAAAGATAGTCCATAGAAGTATAGAAATTAGTGTTTTGTTTTGTTTTAATAATCTGGCATATCTCGAGATTTACATTTTTTTTCCTTGCAAGGAATCATGGCATTTACTTCTGCATAGGGATTGTTAAATATAATTGTTTAATTGTACATTGAAATGGAAAATAACTCTTGAGTGTGTATGGCTGAATGGAACATTGGGGAAATCCCACTGAAGCTAAATAAGAGTGCCTAACCATTGTTAATTAACTAGTAATGTATCTCGAGGACCTTACAGGCAGGGGTGCACATATGAGTATGGCATGTTGAATTTATCGACTTTCAAATTCCAAAAAAATAAGAGGTGCTAAAAAATTGCAACGTGACTTGGGAATTCAAAAGCTATTTTGGTTAAATTAGTATGTGTCAGAGCTGCCCAAGGTCCCAGCTCACAGAGGACCAACGCCAGGTCGTTGTTATATACAAAAGTCTTTATTGAAGTTCAGTCTCTATTTCAAAGCCGTGGCGCGCAGCTCTACGTCTTAAACCCTAGACCGCCGAAGCTCCGTCTGAATCTCCTCCCCTCTGACACCAGTTTAAGACTCTAGCCCTGCTCCACCTCTTCCTCTGCTCTCTCCTCCTCTGGGTCCTCCTGTCCGCTGGGGCATTCCCCTTTCTGGACTCTTCTGACACTGAGTCCCCTGACTCCTCCCCCTGCCTCCGGCGGGCTTTAGGACCTGGTTCCCAATCCGGGTTCTCTGCTGTCCCGCGCGCCTGTACATTTGAACTTGGCTCTCGCGCCCAGCCAGTGACCTTCCTCCTGACCGTTACACTGCTTCTGTCACTGCTTCCCTCTTCCAGGAAGCTAGCTGGACCTGACCTCCCCTCTGTTCCCTGACTCTCCGATGGAGACGTGGTCAGCCCTGACTCATCTTCTCTCCCTGCTGGGGGAGACGCTGCCCCCGATACCTGGGACTCTTCCCCCCCACTACGCTCTGGTGGGGAAGCTGGTCCTGATCTCCAACTGCTGCTCTGGGAGTCCCCGCTGGCCCCTTGCTTCTGGAGTGTCCCCCTTGGGACCCCCCTTGCCCTGGCCACCGGCGCCCCCTTCTGTGAATCTTCTGATTCGCTGGAGAGGCTCATGGAATCTCTCGGGCCACTGTCATCTTCTCCTACGCTGCCCTCAGATTCTTCCCCTTCGCTCTCCATTTCCTCTCTTCCCTGTGCCTCTGCTCCTGAGCCCCTGACAGTATGATTAAATTTTTCTTGGACTTTAGATACCTATTAGGTCCATAAATCACCATATAGCATATATTCAACACAAAAACAGCGACAATTTGTTGTTCACAAAGGACACAAAGGACAGCTGGACATATAAAGGGCCCCATTACCTTCAGTAGCTTAGGGCCTCATCAAACCTAAATCCGGCCCTGCTTAAATGTAATACTTATTTCTATAACATATGTCCTACATTACATTCCTTTATCATTCTCATTCCTTTGCTTATATTTCCAGTCCTGCCAGTGATTTCATTTGACTACAGTGGAACCTCGTGTAACATGCCATCCCCCTTGCGAACACTGCAGGTTATGGGTTCCGCTAACCTGGAAGTAGATGCTCCTGGTTGCGACCTTTGCCCTAGGATGCGAGTGGAAGTTGCGCGCCGGCAGCACGGCAGCAGGCGTCATTAGTGAAAGCGTGCCTCATGCTATGAGAGGTTTCGGGTTACAAAACGGACCTCTGGAATAGATTAAGCTCATAACCAGAGGTGCCACTGTATATTTTCTCAGATAATCCAAAAAGGGTGTCCACTCTTCCATAAACATTTTGGCTTGTTGGTCTCGTATTTCTGCCGTCAAGTTCACCATCTCTGTATAGTCCAATAGTTTAAAAGGCCCCTCCTCTTTTGTTAGAAAGCGGGTTCTCCTTCATGGAGAGCATGTGTTGCGGTGGGGGCAACCATGACATCCCCTGTTGCTGGGTGGGTTAGTATGGATGGCCACGAATCTGATAGGGTACCTCCAATTGTTGCTGGAGAGAATTTAATGTTACAAAGTTGATTGACCGTTTGGGGTGCTTTTTATTCCTTGCATGCAGCATTGAGCTTCTTCTTTTCGCTGCACGCATTGGATCATCCGCCCACCCTCCCTATATTTAGGGTTGTTTGTGCTGACCTTGCTATGCCTGTCATGGGGTCGTTTGCTTTGGAGCAGGGGCCTGGTAGGAATTTTACCATTTGGCTGATTGGCTGGTGCCATTTGATTTTTGCCTACTGTGTAGCAAATCGTCACAACTTGTAAGGTTGTGATTAAAGGTAAAGGGACCCCTGACCATTAGGTCCAGTCGTGACCGAATCTGGGGTTGCAGCGCTCATCTCGCTTTATTGCCCGAGGGAGCCAGCATACAGCTTCCAGGTCATGTGGCTAGCATGACTAAGCTGCTTCTGGCGAACCAGAGCAGCCCACGGAAACGCCATTTACCTTCCCACCAGAGCGGTACCTATTTATCTACTTGCACTTTGATGTGCTTTCGAACTGCTAGCTTGGCAGGAGCAGGGATCCGTAGCGGAGATTCAAACCACGACCTTCTGATCGGCAAGTCCTAGGCTCTGTGGTTTAACCCACAGCGCCACCCGCATCCCTAAGGTTGCGGTTAGGCATTGGTTAATTTTGGTTGGTGGAGGGGGTATGGTTGGCTGTGCCGGCCCTCTCCAACAATGCTGCTGCAAGGGTATTTTTTTAAAGAATCCAGGGGCTCACCATGCTCTTATCCAAACCCCTGGCAAGGGGCTAGGGCCACGCAAGAGCCCCTGGGAGCATTTGGGGAGAGGTGAGAGCCTGGCACCCAGCTCTGTTCTCTCCCCAAAAATGTTAACCCTTACTGACTTTTGCAGGTTTGCGGTTATCAGTTCTGTTCCTACCTCTAAGTGGGAACAGATAGTCGCTAACTAATGCCTAAGCAGCAACTCACATACTGTAATCAATAAAGTTGTGGCCAAAATTACACCAAAAAAACAAAACAAAAATTGTTATATGAACTGTGTCTTTATTTGGGGGTTTCCTGGTGGTCCTCAACATGCAACTTCTTCTTCTTTCCATTTCTGCGCATAAAGAATTCTGGCTATGGTGGTAGCACACATTAACAATTCAACCAACTTTTGGGGGACCAGTTCAAAGCATTTTTCTGTAATGGAAACCTGGTGCAAATGCAATTATGGACAGCTTTGAGAAAGCCTGTAGTCTGATTCTGTGGCATGCTTCCATCCAGCTTCTAGTCTAATTCTAAGTGAGAGGGAACAGCTTTCAGGCAAGCATTTTCTATGTTTCTCTGCCCTTCATGTTTCCTAGTCTCTATGTGCTCCTCTTAAACCCTACTGCTCGAGCTCCAGTCTCTGTGTATGGGGGCTTCTTTTGTTGGGATCTCTTTCCCTCCCTCCAGGGTGGTAGCATCTTCCAAACTACTTTAGCCATCCAGAAGAGAAAGAAACCACGTCCTGAGCTGTGGGGGGGGGGGGGACAAGGGGCTGCAGCCAGAGTTGGGATGGAGGGGCAGGGGGGATGCCGACATTTCTTCTGTATGGTTGTAAATCATGGTGAGCCATTACTCACAAAGCCTGCAGATGTGATAGTGGACATTGTTGAGCAGTTATGCTGCTCTTTCCAGTCACCATGGATGGACTGTCTCTTGACAAGTCATATCAAACTGAGTGAAAGTGATGCAAAACTGCTGTAAGGGGTGTTTTGATCTTCAGCTGGCAGAGTTGCCAAGCAGACAAGTTGATTTGTAAGCTTAGAACTGATGTTGCTGTGAATCTAGCAATGTTTTGTTGGAAGCCAACCAGAGTGTCTGGGGAAACCCAGTAAGATGGGTGGCATATAAACAATAAAACCAATAAAACTATTACAGTGGTACCTCGGGTTAAGAACTTAATTCGTTCTGGAGGTCTGTTCTTAACCTGAGGTATCACTTTAGCTAATAGTGCCTCACGCTGCCATTGCACAATTTCTGTTCTCATCCTGAAGCAAAGTTCTTAACCCAAGGTACTATTTCTGGGTTAGTGGAGTCTGTAACCTGAAGCGTCTGTAACCTGAAGCATCTGTAACCTGAGGTACCACTGTATTATTATTATTATTATTATTATTATTATTATTATTATTAAGCATAGGGAGACCACAAAACACCGGTCTTGAAAGACCTACATTGGCTCCCAGTATGTTTCCAAGCACAATTCAAAGTCTTGGTGCTGACCTTTAAAGCCCTAAATGGCCTGGGCCCAGTATACCTGAAGGAGCATATCCACCCTCATCGTTCAGCCCACACACTGAGGTCCAGCTCCGAGGGCCTTCTGGCGGTTCCTTCATTGCAAGAAGCAAAGTTATAGGGAACCAGGCAGAGGGCCTTCTCAGTAGTGGCGCCTGCCCTGTGGAATGCCCTCCCATCAGATGTCAAAGAAATAAACAACTATCTGACATTTAGAAGACACCTTAGAAGGCAGCCTTGTTTAGGGAAGTTTTTAATAACTGATGTTTTAATGTATTTTTAACCTTCTGTTGGAAGCCACCAAGAGTGCCTGGGGAGACACAGCTGGATGGGCATGGTAGAAATAAATTATTATTATTATTATTATTATTATTATTATTATTATTAGCCTTTGAATGATCAGGAGGCAGCTAGCAACATACAACAAACCTTCCTCCCTTCCCTTCCTTTTCCCTCATCTGTCCTCACACGAAGAAGGAAAGAAGAGGGGTGGCAAGTATCTTTTGCCCTGATAGACAACTGGTTAGTCCGTCTGCAATTTCTGAAGTGTTATGTAGTGAAGTTTCACCCTGGGCCAGCAGGGGGATACTGTATATAGTTTTCACTCAGGTCTGTAGATAGTTTCCCTCAGGTCCGCGTCAGTTATTTTAGGCGGGAACTCTGGGCTGTTGTTGTTACAATGTTGACAGCCGGCTGCCTATAAAAGCAGGCCGGCTGAGCTGTTTGCAGTCAGTTCTATTCCAGCTTACGAAATAAAGAGCTATTTGGAGAAATCGCTGGTTGTTGGCTATGTCAAACCACAACCTAACACTGGCGACGAGGATGGGATTGATGGACATCAGAGCACAGCCAGATGCGGCCAGCCTCTGAACTGAGCTGAATCACAGAGCGAAATCACTGAGTGAAATCACTGGACAGAACCAATTCAGAGCTGACTGTTCTGGCTAGAGCACTGTGTTCCATCCATCACCCTTCACGCCGGCATCGGAATCATGGCTTCACTTGTGCCTCTACCGCCGTTTGCACCAGCCTCTGAATCATGGGACTCCTACCTCGCTCGGTTCGACTGCTACCTCCAAGCCAACGAGCTGACAGCAGTATCAAAGGATCGTAAGGATCGTAAGCGGGGCCTATTCCTCAGCCTCTGTGGGCCTGAGGTGTTTGAGACGGCCCGAGCATTGGTTGCGCCTGAAGCAGTCCAGGCAACACCATGGGACACGATCCAAGAGAAGCTCCGCAACCACTACGCACCAAAGCCGTCCAAGATTGCTGCCCGCCATGCGTTCTACCACCAGAACCAGGCAGAGGGGAGTCAATCAACAACTACACCACCGCCCTGCGACAGGCTGCAATGCACTGTGAGTTCCGAGACTTAGACGATGCCCTGATGGATCGAATCGTCTGCGGGGTCCGGGACATCCATCTGCAACGGCGTCTCCTCGCCAAGCCAGACCTCACGCTGCAGAAAGCCATTGAGGAGGCTGTGGCCTCAGAAGCTGCTGAACGCTCCGCCCAGGAGATCCGCAAGTCCAGCAGCCCGCGTCTTGCTAGGGAGCCAGTTCCGGTGCATCATGAAGAGGCCAGCAGTGATGAGGCATCCTCCAGTGAAGGCGATGACGTGCACCAGACAAAGCGGGAGCGCAGGAAGTTCCAACAGAAGTCCAAGGGCCAACCGGAATGTGCCGGCTGCGGAGGCAACCATTCCCGTGCCAAGTGTCGATTCAGAGACGCCATCTGTAGGAAGTGTTCCAGAAGGGGCCACATTGCTAAGGTCTGCCGATCGGCTCCGTCTGACACCCCCCCTTCATCGACTCGCAAGTCCAAGTCTTCACTCCAGTCTGCCAAGGAAAGTTGTTTCGCTCTCACCAACTGCCGCTGCCCGTCTGGAACCACGATTGGTCAAACCGACTCGCCTACGTCACGGTGCTCATTGAAGGAGCTCCATGTGACATGGAGATCGACACCGGGTCTGCCCTGTCCATCGTGTCGTGAGCACCATCAAAAGACTGGTACCCAGAGTGTCCAGAAGGCAACTCGACTCTCACCGCGTACACCTGAGAGACTACCAGGGAAACGACATTCCCGTGGTAGGCGTTGGCCGGTTCCGGATTGCCTTCAAGGATTTTTCGGGCCTGCTCCGGTTGGTGGTGGTCGAAGGTCAGCGGCCAAGCCTCCTAGGGCTAGACTGGTTTGATGCCCTCGGCCTGGAAGTCACCGGCATCAACTGCATCTCTAACGCAGAGACTGAGGGTCTGGTCAAAGACTTTGCCGAGGTTTTTGACGGCACCTTGGGGCAATATACAGGTACGCCCATCTCCTTTAGCCTTGATCCACAAGTCGCCCCCATCAAGCTAAAGCCACGCCGGGTTCCCTTTGCTCTCAAGGCTAAGGTGGACGAACAACTGGACAAACTGATCGCCCAAGGAGTTTTGGAGCCGGTTGACCACGCCAAGTGGGAAACCCCCATCGTCACGCCTGTCAAGCCAGATGGGTCGGTGAGAATCTGCGCTACTACAAGTGCACGATCAACAAGGCACTTCAGCAGCACGCTTATCCGGTTCCTGTTGTCCAACACCTGCTGCATTCCCTGGGTGAGGGTAAGGTCTTCGCTAAGCTGGACCTTGCCCAAGCCTATCAACAACTGCCAGTCGATGATGCCACTGCTGAAGCCCAGACGATCGTCACCCACCGGGGGGCATTCCGTTGCCGCCGGTTGCAGTTCGGGGTGAGTGTGGCTCCTGGCATCTTCCAAAGCCTTATGGAGCGTCTCCTGCAGGGGCTTCCGGGCATGGTACCATATTTTGATGACGTCTTGGTGTCTGCAGACTCACACCAGCAGCTGTTCGAGCGCCTCCGTGCCGTGCTGACCAGGTTCCAAGAGGCCGGGCTCAAGGTAAAGAGGGAGAAGTGCCAGATCGCCGTTCCACAGGTAGAGTTCCTGGGCTATCTTATCGATGCCTCCGGCCTTCACCCGACCACATCCAAGATCCGCGCTATCCAGCAGGCCCCCATCCCAAAGAACAAGACGGAGTTGCAGGCATTCCTGGGGCTGCTGAACTTTTATAACATGTTCCTGCCCCACAAAGCCACAGTGGCTGAGCCTCTTCACCGACTCCTTAGTACAAAGACGCCTTGGGCCTGGGGTCATCGGGAGATGGCGGCCTTCAACGCGGTCAAGGCTCTCCTTTCATCAGACAGTGTGCTGGTACAGTACAGTGAATCCAGGCCGCTGGTCCTTGCCTGCGACGCCTCACCTTTTGGCATCGGTGCTGTCCTTAGTCACCGTTTTCCAGATGGAAGAGAAGCACCGCTCGCCTACTTTTCCAGGACACTATCTCCGACGGAACGGAATTACAGCCAGCTCAACAAGGAGGCATTGGCACTTGTGGCTGGAGTGAAGAGGTTCCATGAATACCTCTATGGCAGGACTTTTGACCTCATCACTGACCACAAGCCACTCCTGGGCCTCCTCGCCGGTGATCGTCCAACTCCACCGGTCCTCTCGCCACGCATGCTGCGATGGACTGTTTCCCTGGCTGCCTACCACTACCGGCTCATCCATCGCCCGGGGAAATCAATGGGCCATGCCGACGCCCTCAGCCGTTGCCCTCTTCCAGCATTTGTGGAAGACCCGGCTCCAGCTTCATCGCTCCTTCTGATTGAGGATCTTCCGGCAGCGCCTGTATCGGCTGCCACTGTGGCCTCCGCGTCTGCCCAGGATCGCACCATCAGCCGGGTGCTCAACTGGGTGTGGAGGGGGTGGCCACAAGGGCCTTTTGCATCGGAGTTCCAGCCCTTCGCAACCAGACAACATGAACTCTCAGCTCATCGCGGCTGTCTGCTGTGGGGAGACCGCGTCGTGATTCCCCAGGGACTCCGTCAGTGCGTCCTGGAGGCTCTGCACGTTGGCCACCCGGGAATTGTCAAAATGAAGGCGTTGGCTCGGTGTTACGTCTGGTGGCCTAATATGGACGATGCCATCACTGCCTGGGTGTCCGCCTGTCAAGCGTGCCAAGAGTCGAGGCCTGCACCACCGGCAGCTAAGGGACACACCTGGGAGACGCCAAAGACACCCTGGTCGAGGGTGCACATTGATCTGGCTGGTCCCTTTCATGGCCGGACCTTTATGGTAGTGGTGGACGCCTATTCCAAATGGCTGGAGGTCGCCCTGATGCCCTCCACCACTACCGAAGCTGTCATCCGGGTGCTGCGAGGCCTGTTTGCAACGCACGGGTGTCCTGATGTCCTTGTCTCTGACAACGGACCACAGTCACGTCAGGCACGTTTGAGCGGTATCTTTTGGGACTGGGCATCCGCCATGCCCTAACGGCACCCTTTCATCCATCCAGCAACGGGCAAGCGGAAAGAATGGTGCGCTCGGCAAAAGAGGCACTGGCGCGCCTGGACCGGGGAGACTGGCATGAGCGGGTCGCCGAATACTTGTTCGTGCAACACATCACCCCTCATGCGGCCACAGGGAGGAGTCCTGCTGAACTGCTTATGGGCCGCCGCCTCAGGTCACCGCTCGACCGGCTACACCCGGACTTTGCCGTGGCTGAACCCCCAGGCTGTGCCAACGCGCCACGGTCATTTGTCCCAGGAAACCAGGTCTTTGCCCGGAACTATGTGGGGGACATTCCTTGGGTGCCAGCCACAGTAGTGGGAGTCACTGGACCTCGCTCGTACCAGGTGGCACTCGAAGACGGACGCTTGTGGCGACGGCACATAGACCAGCTTAGGCGCAGGGTTGGGGACTTGGACACTACCGAGGTGCCCCCAACTGCGCCTGCGGCTCCAGAAGAGACACGTACAGATGGCGAGGCCCCACCTACACCTCCCTTGCAAACTGCCAGCGTGGAGCCGAACCGAGCCGCTTCAGAGGGTCTGCCAGACTTACCACAGACTCAGACCACTCCACTTGCGGAGGCTCCACCCACAGCAGCGGATCCAGGGGAGTTGGTTCCAATGCCATCTAGGGTCGCACCACAGCCTCAGCAAGAACTGTGTGGCCCTCCGGACTTGGCTACCAGTCCCCGGCGGTCTGGCAGAGTTCCCAAGCGCCCAACTTATTTAAAGGACTATGTTGTTGGACAGGTATCACTGTTGGTCTAAGTATGGGAAATGTAACCGATATGCTTTTGTGCCTAATTGAACCATTACGCGTAGTGCTGTATATAAGGAAACCATTACGATTGTAACTAACGCCTTATCTCGGTGGGGAGGGGTGTTATGTAGTGAAGTTTCACCCTGGGCCAGCAGGGGGATACTGTATATAGTTTTCACTCAGGTCTGTAGATAGTTTTCACTCAGGTCCACGTCAGTTATTTTAGGCGGGAACTCTGGGCTGTTGTTGCTACAATGTTGACAGCCGGCTGCCTATAAAAGCAGGCCGGCTGAGCTGTTTGCAGTCAGTTTTATTCCAGCTTACGAAATAAAGAGCTACTTGGAGAAATCGCTGTGTCGTCTGCTATGTCAACCCACAACTTAACATGAAGCACCTCGTTTGAATTCAGAGTCAAGAAATTCTGCATAATTCCTGCAAGAAGACACCTTTAACCCTGCAGATGTTGCTGAACTACAATTCCCACCATCCCCAGGCCAACTGCCAGGTATGGTGGGAGTTGTAGCTCCACAGCAGGAGGGTCAGCAATTTGCCACATCTGCTTTAACAGATCCTCATAGTGTCTAAATGCAGTTTTCCTGGCATATATATATATATATATATATATAGTCCCCATATCAATGGACTATGTATATATATATAGTCCCTTGATATGGCTAGTTCAGCATGGAGCCTTGTGTGGATTCTGGGTAACATCTTGTCAGATCTCATACATTATTTCAATGCGGCAGAGTAAAAACCTGGGAACTTGTACAATCTGCACCTTCGCCTTTTGGGAGCTCAGGGACCATTCCTCTTTAGAGAGCTGAGTGTGTGAACGGCATCAGCATTTCTAAGTACAAAACACCGAAAAATTATAGATTCAGTCGGGCTTTAAGCTTAGGAAATGTAGGCCTGCTTAGTTTCTATGGCAAACGCACATACATGCATGCCAGATCCTGAGAGTTTATTAAATGTGAAAGAACACTGAACAAAGAAGGAGTACGTCAGTAAGCATTTCAAAATCTCGACAGGGCAATCAATCATTCCAATCAATCTTGTTCAGAGCTTGTTCGGAGGATGGATTTTAGTTGCATGCCTTTGCTTAATTCAACAATGTAACCTTTATTGGGAGAAAAGAAAAGGTTAATTCAGTACCAGAACATTAAACTCGGTCACTTCTTTGGATATTACTCTGTTGTTGACAAAGATGCAAAGAGAGAGAGAGAGAAGAAAGAAAAGTACTAGCAAAATATGTTAGTAATTCACAGTAAGTGGTGTTGCCTTGGCACTCGTAAATGGGTGCACTTCATTCAGGCTGCTGTATAGTAACATACATAAACATAGGTCCTCAGCTTGCTTTTCTAGGTTGGAAATATCCTCCAGTCAGCCTTTAGGTCACTCCTTTTTTTTTCTTCTTGTGCTACTACTAAAAGTCAATATTGTTATGTTTTGGAGCTGAAAGAGACAAGGACAAACAAATGCACACTTAACCTCACTACTTACCTCCATTTTACCTGTTGCTGCTGTTTTTCTGCCTTAAGGGTCTAGGAGAAAGTGAGAATATCCAAATAATGAATAGCAGGGACTATCTTCAACCATCTTTGACTTAACTGTCTGCAAAGTCAGAGCCCAAAGAGCAGGCTGTCTCTGCGAGGAACTGAATAGCTGTGATGAGTCTGTTGACTTTTTCAGCAGGGGGCCGGGCCACTGTCCCTCAGACCTTGTGGAGGGCCGGACTATATTTTGAAAATAAAACTATCTGCCAATCACCCATTCCCACCACCCTTCTGAGTAATACCCCTCCCCACCTTCTCACTATATAGAAGGGTCTGGTGACTTCTGTTTCAGTGTATCTGAAGAAGTGTGCATGCACACGAAAGCTCATACCTAGAACTAACTTAGTTGGTCTTTAAGGTGCTACTGGAAGGAATTTTTTTCTTTTATTTTGTTTTGACTATGGCAGACCAACACGGCTACCTATCTGCAACTTTCATTTCAGGAAACGCTAGGTATTTTATATATAGGAGAGATGGTGTAATGGTTATGCTGTGGCACATCAAACTGTTTTTTTGTTGCTAATATGCATAATACATTGGGCAGAATATGTTCAACATCAATGTGGAGGCATTTGCTGTTCCTGGCCAACTGAATTCCAATAGTTACTATATTCACTTCTTAATGTAGCCTGACACTTTACTTGCATTGCTGCGTGTTTTTGCACACTGAACAAGCACATTGACAGATCTGTCTGTCCTCAGTAATGCCTCAGCTATCTTTTCATTGGGGAGAAAAAATGTAGCCATGCACACAAGATGATTATAAATGTTGCATGCATTCCAGAGAACCTGCCTATTTTGTATGTTGAATTCATTTGCTATCATGGAAGTCTAGTTACTGGAGTTTTTCACAGTCTCCACAAGGCTGTACTAGCTTACAAGAAATATGGGATTTGCAGTTTGATCCAATTAACCAAACTACAGCTCTTTTAAAAAAATCCCTTTACCATATGTGTTGGGGAATCAATTTGCTTTTTTTATAGAAACCTATTGTGTAGAGGCTCTCAGAGGTACACTATCATTTTTTAAAGTATATACCCACAAGTGTTAAGAATGAATATCACCATCTAACATTTGAAAATGTCTACATAACACAGGTATGCTTTTCAAGCCACAGGGACTAAATGAGTCTCATGATTCAATAAACACTTGCACTTACCTTGGAGCTGTTGTTGTGGGATGTGTTTTGAGGTCGCCAACCTTTTTGAGCTTGTGGGCACATTTGCAGACTGAAGAAACTGCCATGGGGGTCACACACCCCAACACACTTCAGTCAAGCTCAAACCACAGTGGACTCTATTTGTTACTGTCAGGGAACTGCCATCGGAGCCAGAGGCGGAGGGAAGGCTCCAGAGGGATGCCGGAGAGGGTCCCAGTAGGGAGAGAGGCAGCCCATCCGTTGGGGAAGGAAATCAGCGTAGCACCAGTGGAGGAGGGGGGCAGATGGGGGAATCGGAGAGAAGGCTCCAGGACTCTTCAACGGAGACCAGCGGGGAGAGCACGGGTCCTCCGCTGCCCACACCCTCCCTGCGCAGAAGACTTCAGCGCAGGGAGAATAGGAGGAGACTGGGCGTCAAAGAACTTCTTTGCTGGAAGAAGTTCAAGAAACGCCCACTGATGGATTCTGCCAGCGATTGAGACAGCCACGAATGGGTGGCTGTCCGGACAGAAAGGGTTCACCCAGGTAACCCAGCCAGGTGTGGTGCCAACTTACGCACGAGCAACCCCCGAGAACCTTTACAGTTACTAAAAAAATTGCTGCTTCCAAGCCTAATTTCAGCAGGTTGGGGGGGTGATCCCTGCAAGAGCCAGGGAACCCTCTGTGGGCACGTGGGGACTTGTGGGCGCCACAATTGTGACTCCTGCCTTAACTGATTAATTCCAGTTCACACTTTCACAGCAAAACCTCCAAGTTTGTAATAAGTATATACTCAACAGGGAAACTCATTCTGTCTTCATGGTGCTTTGATTCAAGTTTGTTGGAGACCATGGCATCAATGGTTGCCAGAGTCTCATTGCCTAAACAATAGTACTCTATGGCGGGGGTCAGAAAAACTTTTTCAGCAGGGGGCCGGGCCACTGTCCCTCGGACCTTGTGGAGGGCCGGACTATATTTTGAAAATAAAAATAAAAATGAACGAATTCCTATGCCCCACAAATAACCCAGAGATGCATTTTAAATAAAAGCACACATTCTACTCATGTAAAAACACCAGGCAGGCTCCACAAATAATCTGGAGATCATTTTAAATCAAAAGGACACATTCTACTCATGTAAAAACATTCCTGGACCGTCTGCAGGCCGGATTTAGAAGGCGATTGGGCTGGATCCTGCCCCCGGGACTTAGTTTTCCTACCCATGCTCTGTGGACTTGATCCAGACTGATAGAGCATTTTTAACTCCAATTGGGAAGCAGCAAAACAGAGAATCCACCACCACATCTCACTCCTCTGTGTGCATTGCCAAAATGCTGACATAAAATTCAGCCATCACTGATTTAACACATCCACTTATTCCTCTGTTGCTAAACCTGCAAAGGACCATGCCACATGACAGGTTCTGTTATGTATTATTAACAAAAATGCAACCAATGTCAGGGACTGGCTGGCTGAAGGGGAATGGTGGGAGGAACCTCCAAGAGAAACCCCAGAGGAGGAAGGCTCAGAGACTGGTGGTGGGACAATGTGGAGAGCTCAGAGGGAGAAGATTGGGGCTGGATACTGAAGGGGCAACAGGGTTTAATGAACAGGTAGAGCCTGTTATAATGATTCGATTCCATTTGTGATAGGTATCTGTTTAATACATACCTGTGAAAGATACTTTTAATCAGCTCTCCTCATGTTGCACCAAATGGTTGGAAGCCTCATAAGAGGGAAGAAACAAATTATGTCTGGATTCGATCAGACATATAATCCTGTCTCACTCCGTCTCTCAAGTTCAGTGAAATAAATCAGTTGAGACTGACAAGTCTTTCAGAATTCATATATTCAGCTATGGTTTCCTTTTGGACTCCATATGATAGATAAAGAATACTTACCACTGTGAGTATAACAAATGCCATTAGTGGGATTGAATTAAACAGCTGTGGTAGTAAATTAATATTTAAAATAATGGTTTTAAAAATCCAGCTTGTTCAGAAAAACTAAGAGCTTCCAAAGCCATCATGTTGGCTGCTATTGAAACACAATACTATATTATATGGATCTTGATCTTATCCAGCAATTCGGTTCTTAAAAGTTGCATTGACTAAGTGCTACATTTACTCACATTCATTTTTGTTTGAACTGCCGTATGATTTCCCATTGCCTGCTGTTTAAAACACAATCATTTCAAAGGCATAATGGCAGATTTAGACACCAATTTCCCAGCCAAGAAAAGGGAGTATGACTAGTAATATGTTTTTTAACTGCCTGTGTGTCTTTGACCATTTTCAAAAGGTAAGGCTATCTAAAGGGACACATTTCTGAAGCAAAAATATGTGCTTCATCGTACAGAATAGGAAATAAATACTTTCATTCCCATTACAACACTAAGTGCACATTTCAGTTCATACAGCCAAGCAAATATTGGCTGAGCATTCAAAATTCTGCATTTTGGAAAGACAGTTTGGAAGGAGCTGCCTCTGGAACTTGCCTGAGGCTGCTGTCATATAAAACTAGGCAGAAATTCATTTCTAATTAGAGCACATTGGGTTGCTTCTTAGCCTATTTTTTGGAGTCAGAGAACATCAGTCTTGCAAGGATGGAAAAATTGTGGTTCAGTGCAAGAATCAGTCAGGATTACCCACATTATAAAGTACAGTGTTACCTCGGGTTAAGTACTTAATTAGTTCCGGAGGTCCGTTCTTAACCTGAAACTGTTCTTAACCTGAAGCACCACTTTAGCTAATGGGGCCTCCTGCTGCCGCCATGCTTCCAGAGCACGATTTCTGTTCTCATCCTGAAGCAAAGTTCTTAACTCGAGGTAATATTTCTGGCTTAGCGGAGTCTGTAACCTGAAGTGCATGTAACCTGAAGCGTATGTAACCCGAGGTAACAGTGTACAAGAGCAAGGAGAAACAGATAGTACCAAGGAAGAGCTCCATTCAGCTCAATGAACGAATTCAGCCAATTACAAAAATTAAGCCAATTACAACAGGTACTACATACACAGCGGGTGGCACTGTTGTCTAAACCACTGAGCCTAGGGCTTGCCAATCGGAAGGTTGGCGGTTCGAATCCTCGTAACTGGTGAGCTCCCGTTGTTCGGTCTCTGCTCCTGCCAACTTAGCAGTTCGAAAGCACGTCAAAGGGCAAGTAGATAAATAGGTACTGCTCTGGTGGTAAGGTAAACAGCGTTTCCATACGTTGGTCTGATTTCGCCAGAGGCGGCCTAGTCATGCTGGTCACATGACCTGGAAAAACTGTCTGCGGACAAATGTCGGCTCCCTTGGCCAGTAAAGCGAGATGAGCGCCGCAACCCCAGAGTCATTCGCGACTGGACATAACTGTCAGGGGTCCTTTACCTTTACTACATAAAAAAGTAATATTGAGTTCAAATGATAAAGTAAAGAAATATTGCTAACTAACAATGCAATCATATGCACTTTTACTCTCAGGTAATGCTTACTCTCAGGTAAAGTATGCATAGATTTGCAACCTAAATTAACCCTTCTATGGGCAGGGTCCATGTAAACTAAATTTTTATTTTCAGAGCCTACAAGGTAAGTAAAGTAAGTAAGTAAGTAAGTAAGTAAAGCCCCTAATCCATCCTGTTCGCACACTGAAATGACTAGCTGGCTCTACTAAGGCATTCCCACAAGCCAAAGAATGGTACACACCTTGATTCATACAGTCATGTTTTTCATTCAAATCCTTGGGACTTTCATGGGATGTGCAGGAAAAAAAATTTCCCCATAGATAAGTGTGAGAAAACCATGCATTTGAATGCCTGAAACTATAGTCATTAGGTAAAAAAGGTAAAGGACCCCTGACTGTTAAGCCCAGTCACAGACGACTCTGGGATTGCGGTACTCATCTCGCTTTACAGGCCGAGGGAGCTGGCATTTGTCCACAGACAGTTTTTCTGGGTCATGTGACCAGCATGACTAAGCCACTTCTGGCACAATGGAACACCGTGACGGAAAACAGAGCACATGGAAACACCGTTTACCTTCCCACCAGATTGGTACCTATTTATCTACTTGCACTTTTTGGGGGCGTGCTTTTGAACTGCTAGGTTGGCAGGAGCTGGAACTGAGCAATGGGAGCTCACCCCGTCGCAGGGATTCGAACCGCCAACCTTCTGATCAGCAAGCCCAAAAGGCTCAGTGGTTTAGACCACAGCGCCACCCACATCCCTAGTCATTAGGTAATGCATAGCAATTTTCCCCTTCTCCAACATCCCCCATCCTACATTGTCCAGAAAGGTCCCCATGCCTCCTGGAGAGGCTTCAGTGAGTTTCTTTGATCTCATGTAGCCAACGATTTCTAATCACCATTATAATCAAAGTTAACTTTCATGCACCTAATTGTCAGTTTGATTAGAACCTAATCAGCTGGTAGTTCACTTTAGAAAGCAGAAAACTAGTTATCTTCCTGTGTTTTCCAAATCCTTCTGTCTTGAGAGCCATTTCAAGGAGATGGTTACAGTCTCCACTTCAGCACAGTCCAGAAATGGTCCTGACCCAACTACCATTTTCCAAATAAAATAATGATTCGTTCGCCTCACATACCCACCTCCTCCCTCCCTCCTGAGAAAGTTGTCTCATGTCATAAGCAGTGAACAAAAGTCTCACTTATAAAAGGGTTTTCTTTATTTTTTTCATAATTTAGCTGAACCAACACAAAACTGAATACTGTAAAGCAACAAAAATGTTGAAACATTTTAATTTTTTGTTCAGTATTTACTAAATAAGGCTGCTACACTCCCTTGAAAAATAAAAATGAAACCATAACAGAAGAGAAAATCAGCGGAGTGGGGGATCTGGCTCTCCAGTTCTTGTAATACAGGTGAAGTATCTGCGATCATTTATTGCATGACACTTTGAATCAGACATTGGTCATTTATAGTGCAGTCAGTTCATAATGCTTTTCAAGTGGCTGGGCTTTAATTGCTACTTGGACACTGATCAAAACCCTTAGGATGAAATAAGACCGTCCATGTACATGTTTTATTCATAGACACTATCACCTACAATTCATGGTTTCTTCAACCTGTGCATTAAAATAATCCTGAAAATTGGAAGAGGTCTTAAATAAACGAACTTCTTTTTCATACCTCTCATCTATGGTTGCTTGAACAATCCCTATATATTTTTTTTCTTTAGTAGCATAGAACTAGCATAACACTAAAAGTTAATTGGAGTATTTAGGTAGTATACTACAGTGGACACTGGGGGGAAAGTTTAATATCGGCAAATATTTGGGGGGAAGGAGGAAAGCTCATTTGTTGACCTTGTCATATCACTGTGATCAATACTTGTAGTAGACAAAAAGGTACCATGTTTGGAGGTTATTGGTCTAGACTCTATCTTCTTTCCTTCTCTCGTTTCTTAAATAGCACTCTTCACTGCCCTATATAATATTGGACAAGGGGACTTTCTAAAGTATGAGATAAAACAAACAGACCACCTATATCTTGTCAAGGAGCAAGCTGACCCTTATACCAAATTGGAAAGGAGGGGGAGAGAAGAGAGAGAGGAAAAACTTAACTCAGTATGGGAAGTAAATGATTAAAATATTTTACACTGTTTTTGATTGGTATACAAAAGACCACCCCCCTCAAAGAAAAAAGGGAGAAAATGAAAGGGGGGGAGAGAGAAAGCCTTCTAACAGTGCAATGGTTGAATGTATTTATGTAATATAAACAACATTATTCTTTGCTTTTTCTACAGAGTCCTCTCTGGTCATGCTTTACATCCAGAATGTCCCAATGGAAGAAAGCAAACTACACCAGTCACTTCAGAGACAACTGAAGTAATAAAACAACAACTCAACTCTGATCCATATTTTTTTTCTTTTTTGTCATGACTGTCAGAGTTACCACGTTAATTGTTAAATAGGATTTTCTACAAATATACAACATATAAAAACTGTTAAATATATAACTTTAGGCTTTTCAAAATACATTTAATGATCTCTTTCAAACAAGTGTTACTTCCCCCCCACCCGACCCCTTGGATTTTGCTTTCTGGTGCTAAATGGTGTATCAGATGAGACATAGGCCACAGATGACCAAACATGCTCTTTGCAAATACTGTATTATCCAACTTTTAACGATCAAAAAATGGAACCATAGAAGAGGCATGTTGAACTGGTTAAACTCAAAATGATTTTTAGTACGAGAAGTCAATCTAAGCACAGAGGAGTAAAGGTGGTGCGTTGACAGTTTGTGTTGTTTTTGATCAAAGTTCTGTTTTCTTGTTGAAGAACGGCCGTTTCCCCTCCTTGTTCCCTCGTGTTTTTCCGTGTACCTTTCCCCAAGAGCAGTTCCAGCCTTTTCTGCAGTGTTCCACAAGGACTTTGGCTGGACGGCAATATTGCAGCACTGGGCGAGTTGAATCCGTGCAAGGTGTTCCCCATACTACTGAACCCAAATAACCTTGTTAACAGTAACATCGTGTCCACTTTAAAATAGATTTTGCTCTTTGGTCTATTGTATATACTGAAACATAAGAAAATAAAAGCAATTAGGCAGTCTAGGGCACAAGAAGAAATTGCCTTCTGCACCTTAGTGTCCTCCCGTAGACAAAACAGTCTTCTCTAAGGCTGATTGGGATGAATACTCTCCAGTGTAGTTGACTTGTCCCGTTGAAACATGACCACAGATCAAGTTCAGCAGTGGCGCAAAACGCAGATGAGACGTTAACTGTGAACTGGTGTTTTGTTTTGTTTTCGTATTGCTAATGCCCAAGCATTTCTCTCTCTCTCTTCCTTAGTCCAGTGCTCTTTAGTATGGTAGAACAGACTTTAGCTCATAACGTAGAATTATGCTGTCTTTGATGAAATACAGAGAAACAGACAGTTGAGTTGATGACATATAATGGATGATCCACAGCCGTGAAACTTGACTAGGGAATGTAGCCCACGCAGAGCTTAAAAACTCCTACAAGGCTTCTCTGTTGCTGCATCTGTCAGGAGACCTGCAAGTCAATAAGAACAAATGAGTACGTATCTTAACTGCAAACTTGATCGACAGACGTTTTAGACTAGCGCCGGCTATTTACTGATCCCCACTGCCATCACCTCCAAAAATATAAAATATTTGTCTTGGCCTTAACTGGGTAAAGGAAGTTCAATAAACATTTTCAGAAAAAAAGAATGGAATCTCTTAACATATTGTACACACAACACTCTGAAATGCAGCCTCATTTGGACACAGTATAGTACAGCGCAGTGAAAAAATATGATTTATAACAGGTGTTTTCTGCTTAAGATGTAAGGTCATGTTCTGATTATTCAGTAGACTAATTTAATCAATACTGCCCTCTAGTGATACCATCACTAAACAGGTATTTATGATCAATATAATTAGATATCGATTTTTTAAAAGGAGGAAGCTAATAAATAAAAAAATAACAATAGAAATTACTGTAAAATAAGGGCAAAATATAACCTATTTTATTAAAAATGGATAAAAGATTGTAGAGAAGCAGACAAAAAAAATTATAGGAAGAAACATTTTAAAATGCATATACACAAGGTAGAACCAAAAAAACACCATATAAGTTAAAAGAACTGATTTCTGGAATATTAATGAAGCAAGCCTTGCTTTTTTAAAAAAGCATTCCCCTCAGTTTATAGAATCTACCTCAGCATAATGGTATATTACAGCTGTGTCATGCAAACCCGAATTCTAAACAGTAAAGCAATAATTCCTTTGGTATTATCGCGTTTCCTCAATATTTAGAATGTTTACTATTGACGGACAAGAAAATATAAAGCAGCAAACACTAGCAAGCAAAACAGAGAACAACAGGATTACTTTCACTTCACTCAAGCAGACCATGAAATTTATATGCTTTTTAACCTACCAATTTGAGAGGTAAATGAAAAGAACATCTGCCTCCAGCAGCTAAACAAAAGGCATAGCTGTCAACTTACAGATTTGAAAATAAGGGACCAGCAGCCTTGAAAATAAGGGACCAGGAGCCAAAATAAGGGACCTGCAGCCTCACCTGTTCCAGGCACTCCAGTCTTCCTGTCCTCCTGCTGTCTGGTCAAACTCATGCTGGTAGCTTCGAGAACACTGTCCAACCAACTTTGTAACCAAGGTTCAACTGAATAGAATCTGAATCACATGCACCACAAGGCCTATGCAGCCTCAACTTAAGATGGCTCCCCGGTATGGATTTGCACTGCAAAGTTTGCAGCAGCACGTGCAACAAAATGGCGTCCAGCATTCAAAAACCCCCTCAGCTTGCATTAACTAGCCACACACAAGGCATGCAAGCTCCACACCCCAGTCATTCTTAAACTTCTTATTGGGTGAGCAACACAACCAAGCAACACAGTTGGAGCCTCCCTCCTCCCTGGCCGGCAGGGAGGGAGGGAGAGGAGCTGCTTCCTTTGAAATTTAAGGGACATCATTTAAGGGACATTTATCAATAAGGGACAGCAGCGGGACATGGCACTGGAATAAGGGACTGACCCTTCAAATAAGGGATACTTGACAGCTATGCAAAAGGTCTGTGTATAAAGTCTCACATAAGGCACAAGGTTTATTTGAGAGTTCTGCTTTTATCCTCTCACCTTTTCCAGGAAAACACACCCCAGAACTCTTGCAAACAGCCTTTCCTTTTCGGACTAGTGGTCAGACTCCAACCCACATGACCTCAGATAGGCTGAAGGCAAAAAACTGGGTTGGTTATTGTGATATTTTCCTGTTTGACGTATATACATTTAGCAAGAAAACATCATTTGTAGCTGCCCCCTCCCCAACCTTTCTATTTCGGCTTCTCTCGCTTGATCTTTTGAATCAGTATAACATTACAGCAACACTACACAAATCCTGTAGCTTACAATCAAAGGGTTGCTAGATTTAGAAACCTTAAGCTGCTGGGATTGCAAGATCATTGTTTATATGGAAAAAATAATATCTGCACTAACAAGTGCATAAAAATCTGTATTTTTGTACTGTCTCTGCTTGTACAGCAAACCAATACTGCAAAAGAATCGTCAACGTTAATAGTTTTTGTCTCGAGTTACCAGAAGGTTCACCCATTTCCCCTTTTTAGAAAACAAAGAACTTATCCATGAAGAATTGTCTAAATATTTTATGGTGCCCATGCCAGATGGATAAGATCTTTCTATGCAGACTGGGGTATTGTTTAGGAGGGACAGGTGTTGCTGTTCCTTTTTTTATCTTTATTTTAGATTTTGTTGTGATTCATGTGGAAATTGTCCAGCATAGTTTTGTACTTTTTTAATGTTTAATTTACTGTCTGTGTCCACTTTTGCTATGTTGTAGTTATGTATTCTTTTTACGCTGTCAGCTGCCTTGAGAAGTGTTTGAACTGTGGAGAGGCAAATAAATTGAAGTATGTATGTATGTATGTATGTATGTATGTATGTGTTTTGTTAAGATTACAAACCCACTGAAATAAATAAACTGCTACCACTATATTCTTCTCACATGACGCTGGTGGCTTCATGTTTAACAACTGCTGAAACGATCCATTTATTGTGACCCTCTCTGTTAAGTTGTGGGTGAACATATCAGACAACACAGCGATTCTTCAAACAGCTCTTGTTTATTCACAGGCCAGAACAGAGCAGAACTGAAGGGTTCAGCCAGCCTGCTTATATAGAGCTCCACTAGAACGCAACAGTAACCATTTTCTGTAACTATCCAATCACTGAACGTCACTTTCAATCCCTTATTTGCATATGTGAACCTGAGTGAAAACTATCTACAGTATTCCCCTGCTGGCCCAGGGTGAGAACTTCAGTACATAACACTCCCCTTCCTCTTTCTGTCCAGGATAAGAGCTGTCTTCTTGAGCAATTACAGCATTCCATTTTTATTTTATTATTATTATTTTTTGGTGATCCCCCACATCTCTAAATCTGGTTTGGAGAATTGAGGGACTGCTTTGAGATGGAGCTGCAAGATGCTGTAGGAGGGATGGGGTGTGTGTGTGTGTGTGTGTGTGTGTGTGTGGCAATAATTACCTCCTTCCCTGTTCCTCTGACAGATTCCCTTCTGTCAGCAGTCAGTCAGCACCAGATACCTTCAAAAGCCAACAGCATCCCTCAGGAAATATCAAATTCCCCAGGTGCTGAGCTTTACACCCCAAACATTAGACAATAAAACCTCTGAGGGACCCATGTAAAGAGAGGAATGACGGCTACACCACTATCTGCAGTGAAGCTAGATATCCCACGAAAACATCATCAGCAGCTTTCCCTAAAACTAACCATGTATTTTAAAGCAGCAAATCAGTTATTTGTTGTACTGCAGTATTTACACCATGATCTTGAATGGAAGAAAGACCCGATGCAATTCAGTAAACTTATTTCCAAGCAATGGATATAGGTTTGGTAGCTAGGATTTTTCACTCAGACACCCTTCACATACCACACAGTAGGAAACTGAACAGCACTGCACACACACACACACACACACACACACGCTCCACATCCTTGGCCCAGGTATTATATCAGGTATGTATTGGAACCAATTTTGGGGCAGCTTTGTAAGTCAAACCTGCAGGTTTTCATTTCTCTTTAATGGTTAAAAAGAATCTCAAAAAATAAATATTTTACGACATGTGCTAGCATTTGTTTAAAGGTATGTTGGCACTTTCAAAAGATAAGGTACACATGTTCATTGGATGGTTGTTGTTTTTTCATTTTAAAACTTGCTATTATAGCAAGTCATGCAATAACTAACCCCTGCTAAACAAGTTACCATGCCCCCCTTTTAAAATAGAGCTAAAAAGCATAAATATTAATGCAAATTCTGATGCACACAAACATGCCCATATGATAAAGCATTTCTCGTATACTGAGGGCAAGACAACAGCAAAGCGAGATTCTTGTTTATCTGTAGATTTTCTTAAATGCTTGCTAAATAACACTCCTCTCTCTCTTGATTAAAACCTTTCAAATTAAACTTGCGTTGTACTGCATTTTGTTTCAGATTATAATAACCCAAAGAAATGAAGAATGCAATTTTGACGAAGCCCCACTTTGTACTACACAAACAGTAATGTATTTCCGCAATACAAAAATAGGGTTTTCAAAAGAACGAATTTGTTTTCAAAACCAGCTGCATACCAATTGGTGATTTTGAAGCCACCGGGGGATCTCATAGCTATTTCTGAAACCTGCTAGGAACATTTTTATTAAAATCAAAGTATTTAATTGAAGCAATTTTCACAGGGTTGCTAGAACATGTGTAGGTGGTTCTAAGGTGTCTCTTTTACAGGGTATTCTCTATTGTATGGTGCCTGTACAGAATATTTGTATATAGGGAGTTCACACTAATATTCTCAGTTATATTCACTGTTTGAACTGTTAAATATATATTCCATAGAATCTTACATTGTGATTCGAGGACCCCATCCCCGCTTGGGGGAATGAAGACACGTGGACACAGTATATAAGGTTAATGGGCAAGAAAAGGCCACAATTTTATTGATTACAGCATGTGAGAAGGTATTGGCTTAGGCACTGGACCACTGACAATTTGACTCCACCCACTCGGTGAGGGGTGAGTCTGATGAGGGGTTAACCACCAGTAGGGGGAGCCTGTTGAGGCAAATACAACTATAAGCTCTCCCCTGACGTCACCGAGGGTCGTGCCATGGCCCCCTGCCCCACAGGGCATCGGACAGGATCCACGACTGCTGGATTCCTTTAATGGAATACCCTTAAGTGAAGGGGTAGGCGATGGCCACACCTTGCCCTTCCATACACCGACAACACATTCCAATGCCTAACCGCCAAATACCAAGAAAGTTGTGACGATTGCTACGAGGTAGGTGGAAAAAACCAAGAGGCCGGTGCCAATATGCCAATTGGAAAAAACTCCTACCAGGCCCCTGGGCAACCAGGGTGACCAACCATGGGTCCATAGCAAGGTCAAGCGAGAAGCTATGCCCTAAAGGGAGTGGTGGGTGGGTGACTCGTGGAAAATCTGAAGAGCAATGGGGGGGGGAGAGCTGGCACGGCCACATTTGAGTGGCTAAACCATGCCCCCCGCGGTGGCACCCGACTGGGTGCCCAACTGGGAGGTGTGGTGCGCCACCGATGATGAGAGGGCAGGGGGCAGAATGCCCCCTGCATGACGCGGGAATTGTCTCCTGCTCACAATCCCTCCCCTCCGGAAGGAGGAGAGGCTTAAGCAACCATTTTGGGGGCGCAAAGGTCATAAAAGAGTCATGCAAGTTTAGATAATGACTGAGAAGAACTCAACCTCCTTTGGCTCACCCATCAGCCTCTAAGCCCCTTTTCTCCAACCTGCTTATCCAGCCAACCACTATTTCATGGACTAGGCTGATGGAGAGCAGCAATGGGGAGATGGATCAGACCCTATCAAGTACCCAATGTCAACAAGGCAAAATATGTTTCCATTTGGTTCATAGCTAGGCTTGGAATAATTCCTGCTGTTTCTCTGTTATGGATTAAACTCCTGTTGCGAATTACAATACAGTGGTACCTCTGGTTACATACTTAATTCGTTCCGGAGGTCTGTTCTTAACCTGAAACTGTTCTTAACCTGAAACTGTTCTTAACCTGAAGCACCACTTTAGCTAATGGGGCCTCCCGCTGCTGCCACGCAATTTCTGTTCTCATCCTGAAGCAAAGTTCTTAACTCGAGGTATCCTTTATGCTTTGTTGGCTGTTGCTATCTGCAGTACATTTGCAAAACAATTACTGACAGGAATGTTAATCTCAAAAGGGAGTGCTGGACAAACAAAAATTAATTCTGCTCTGTTTAGATTTCAGCACAGAGGGACTAAGGGCAGGACTAGACACACACACACACACACACACAAACATACTGAACTTTGATTTCTTATGAGGAATCTCGCAAGGAGCAGCTCAGAAATGTTCTAAACAAATATGACAATGATAAAATGCCTCTACCCTTTCTTATATAATGGGACCAATGCAAAACCAAGTTGCCTATGGAAATTTCACTACCACCTCACAGCATGGCTTCTTGCTCTCCTCAGTTGTTGCCACTGGATCTCAGGTCCTCTCCCAGCAGGGTTCTTTCACTCTCTAAGTCCAATTTACTTCCTCGCCCCTACGGGACCTCCTGGTATGTCCCACGGAGGACCTTACGGTCTTCAAACAAAAACATCTTGAGGTTAGGCTGGCCTCAACCAGAGTCATAGCTTTTTTGGCTGTGGCCCCAATCTGGTGGAACGCTCAGTCACAAGAGACTAGGACCCTGTGGGACTTGACATCTTTCCGCAGGGCCTGCAAAACAGAGCTGTTCCACCAGGCCTTTGGCCAGGGCACAGCCTGACCCCCTTCTTTGGCAATCCGCACAAAACTCTAGCCCAATGGTTGCCATTAATCTGATTTGAACTGATTTTATAATGAAATGATTTTAGAATGTTGTATCATTTTAGTGTTGTTAGCCGCTCTGTGCCCAGCTTTGTCTGGGGAGGGCAGGATATAAATATTTTTTTTAAAAAAATATTATTATTATTATTATTATTATTATTATTATTATTATTATTTGCCTCCTGGTCAGAACATTTGACCAATCATGCTTTTACTCCTTGTAGGACTCTTACCTTTGGTTTTCTTCTAGCAACCAATCACTGGTTTTATAAAGATAGTCAACCTACCAATCATCAACAACAATTCGTTTAACTCTTGATGAATCCAAATTACCTCTGGTCCATTTTAAAAAAATAATCAAAAAAATCAGGCTGTTTATTTGTCCCAGTTGCCTGGAATTTGTATTCTTTGTAGTAAACATAGTTGTTTGGGCAAAGATCTTTTGACTGGATGTGTGTCCATACTCCGCAGTAAAGTTAAATCCCCTTCAAGTTGTTCGACTACTAATAGTGTATGAACCAAGGCTAGATCTACACAGCTATAAAGAACGCTCTGAAAACAATTTGCAAAAAAAGGTGTAAAGCTGACAACTGAAAGCTGGCAGTTGCGATTTCAACTCTACAGCGCCATCTGATGTCACAGTGTTATAACACATTTATAACGCTGTCTTTTGACTAATGTAGCAGAGTCCCATGAATGCACAACTCGGCAATCACTTTATATTCCCCCCTCCCAAATAGTTAATCTCAGCATTAGTAAATACTGAAATCAAAATGGACTTCCAGCTTAAATTAACACTATAGTTTGCATTCTCTTCTTTACTCCTTCTAATAACAGGTATCACACTGACCTTAGGGGGTCATAAAACTGCTACACAGAAGAAATGTAATGAACTGGAAAAGCAAACAAGCCTGATGTGAAGAGAGAAGCCAGGGTACTGCAGTGGCAATGTCATTAGTCAAATCCAGTGAGATACACGATCTGCTATTTATCATTGTGCCATTTCTGAACTGATAATCACATGCAGCAGTTCAACAAGAACCCATTAGCATTAAACTTGTCCTCCGCTTCAGAACTTTGCTTTCTAAAAGCAAAGCTCTGTTTCTTGGTCAGGGGTTCACAGTTGTGTTTGTGAGTACAGTGGTGCCCCGCAAGACGAATGCCTCGCAAGACGGAAAACTCGCTAGACGAAAGAGTTTTCCGTTTTGGAGGCGCTTCGCAAAACGAATTTCCTATGGGCTTGCTTTGCAAGACGAAAATGTCTTGCGAGTTCCTGCAGGTTTTTTTTCCTCCCCCCCCCCTTTTTCTAAGCCGCTAAGCTGCTTATCAGCTGATCCGCTAAGCCGCTTATCAGCTGATCCGCTAAGCCGCTAATAGCGCTAATCCACTAAACCGCTAATGGGCTTGTTTCGCAAGACGAAAAAACCGCAAGACGAAGAGACTCGCAGAACGGATTCTTTTCATCTTGCGAGGCACCACTGTACAGTGTTTACTCTCCCGACAACATTTCAACTTGAGAGAGTCCCATTTTCTGGAGCCTAGAGAAGGATTGGGCTTTACTTGACACTGTACCAGGTTTTGAAATCAATCAGAGCGCAGTGAGATTTCTAGCCATCAGGCCATTCCGAAACAAAGTTTAACAGCGTAAAAGTGAAATAAGGTAGCATAGATAGAAAATAATGCAGACATAAATAAACTGTAGCAGAGAGAAACCGAGCCATGCTTAATTTCCTTGGCAAATCACAACTTGTGCTTAAAAAGAGAATGCAATATTTCACTGCCTTCTGAGTGTCTCAGAATAGCATGACAAGGATGAAGACAGTCATAACTGAACTGGAGACATCTCAAGAACTTCTAAAGGTTGTATAACGGGGCTAGGAGAGTGACAAGTCTACATTCCCCACATTTGTGCTAGGACTCAAAGTACAGTGTGATATGTCAGAGACAAAACCCTTGTCCTTTGAAGGGGCAGAGATTTTGGCAAACACAAATGTTAGCCTGGCTACCAAGGTTACCTGAAGATTTTGGAATCCTGTTCTTAGTGCTAAGTGCATACAAGGTTTTCCTTTTCCTTTTTCCAGCTTTGGCCATACTTAAGAAAACTAGAATAAATTTAATGTTTAAAGTTGTTGAGAAACTACAAGGCATTTAATCTTCTCCCCCCCCCTTTTTGAGGCTATGAGCAAAGAGAGAATCTCTTGGGAACTATAGAAGCACCGAGTATTAGCAGTTATAAAATACACTACCAAATTAAATGGCTAGGGTCTGAAGAAATAATTGCAGTCCAGATGGCATGGGAAGGTGAAAACCCAGATCTCTCTGTACACATGGCAGTGACAAAGATTTCCCTCAAGAAAAGACACATGCTTGGAATGCCTGAAGTTTTGGCTACAGAAACGAATGCACACAGAGACACGCACCCACACCCCAGAAGCAGAAAATAGCCACACCCAATGTCTGTGTTCCATGATAAAAGAACAGACACACTATTCTGATGCTATGAGAAAACTGAAGAAGGCACCTGATTGGGGGCTGTATTCTACTGTGCTGTTTTTTCAAAAACATTTTGCAAGAAATAACATTATCAACAGTACCTTTCAGGAAAATATTTACAGTAATACAGCGGTACCTTAGTTCTCAAACACCTTGGTACTCAAACAACTTGGAACCCAAACACTGCAAACCTGGAAGTAAGTGTTCTGGTTTGTGAACTTTTTTCAGAAGTCAAACGTGCTCTGTTTTGAGTGTTACACTTTTCATTTGAGTGCCACCCTTCTGTTTTGAGTGTTACGCTGAGGTCTGTCTGTTTTTGCTATTTATTTTGCGTTTTTGTTTTTGTGTATCTTTTCGTTTGTTTTTGTGACTATGTGGAACCCAGTTCAGCTACTGATTGGTCGACTGTGTGACTGAAGTACATTGTTTTTTGCTTTCATTTTGTGGATCGCTGGTCTCGTTAGATAGTAAAATTCATGTTAAATTGCTGTTTTAGGGGTTGTTTTTGAAAGTCTGTAATGGATTAATCCATATTGCATTACTTTCTGTGACCAAGTGCGCCTTGGTTTTGGAACGCTTTGGTTTTGGAACGCTTTGGTTTTGGAATGGATTAAGTTTGAGAACCAAGGTACCACTGTACAAGCAATGTGTCATGATGCAATGCAAGAAAGATAATATAATTGTTCTCAACATACATGGTTACAACAGTGGGGTGGACTACTGTATGACATAAACCACCCTGGGATCTTTGGATGAAGAGTGGTATATAAATGTAATGAGTAATGATAACAACAAGAACACCACGACATTAGAATGCTTTGAAGGGTCTGCCACCTTTCTTTTCCTTCTCATCTAATTAAATCATCCCAGAGTCTTCCATGTATATTCGGTGTGCGTATTCAGTTTCTGGCTCATTCGTGTATTCAATACATTTATACCAGATTGCATGAAAATGGTCTAGATTTCTAATTGCTCTGGCTACATATAACAGAACAAGAAAGTTTCTCAGCCACTTGGGATGGAGACACTCCTTCAGGTTTACAGGGCCAGACCCATTAAGGGTTCGAACCTGCACCAATTTGGACAGGTCTGAAGATGTTCCCCAGTTTGGTGGGGGTAGTTCCAACCTGCTCCAATTTGGATGCCTCTCAAGAAATGGTTGCCAAACTTGACACAAATGTTCCTGAAGAAGAGGTGATGGACTTCATCTATGTTTGGATGCTGGGCATCATTTTGAATAAAGATGGCGGACCAAATTTTCCCTAATTAAACATTAGCTCTCTCTTCGCAGATTGATTTGGAGCTGGGTCAGGTCAGAGTCCTGGGTTGGTGTGTACATGCATATACAACAGGCACATGGCCCTAAAACTCATAAATTACACTATCATTCATATATATATATATATATATATATATGCTTTCGTAGATTTTCACGGGTACAGGAATGCAGGTTTTGGTGTCCTCGGGTGTCTTCCCGTGTAAAAGTTGGGGTGTCTAGGCGACGTTTCGACGAGGTCTCACTCGTCATCTTCAGGCTGGTGCTTTCGGCTTCTTGTTACTGGAACAGAGCAGGATCTCAGTGTTTGAGTTCCTATAAATACTGTAGAGGGGGTGTGGTGTATAGCCTCCAATGTTCTGGGCAGAGAGGAAGTTCCCAGGCTAGTGTGCCTTTTCTTCTTTTGTTCCTTAATTACTTGAGAGATATCTTGAGTGATTTCTTGAGTGATATCCTGAGTACCACTTAGGTGGGTCATTAGGTGTGGATTAGTTGTTAAAGTCTTTGTGTCTTGACCTCTTGAACTTTGTGAAGAGTTTTCCTGAGAAGATGGCTGTACTGTACTTAGTTGTGCTCTGGCTTGGCTTCGTGTATAGGGGCGAGCTGTGGTTTTGTGGCTTGTGTCAGCCAGATCTGTGTAGGGATTGCAGGGGGGTGCAGCATCCGGAGGTGCCACCATGGATTGGCTACTGGATGGTGTCTGTAATTCATCTGTGGAGAGGGTCTGGGTTTGGGTCTGGTGTGGTTGATTGGTGTTGGCGTTCTGTGTGCCTCTGGATCTGGTGTCAGTTTTTGTGGGGAGGGCTAATTTCCAGATGTCTGGCAAGCGGGATGTGTCGTCACGCTTGTTCATGTTGTGAGGGTGTTTCTCTATCTCGATGGCTTCCATGATTATTCTCTTGTGGTGATGTTCCGTGTTAAAGAGCAATTTGGAATCTGCAAAATTAATTTCGTGTCCTGTTTCTTTCATGTGTTGGAACTTCCTCTCTTTCACCACAAGAGAATAATCATGGAAGCCATCGAGATAGAGAAACACCCTCACAACATGAACAAGCGTGACGACACATCCCGCTTGCCAGACATCTGGAAATTAGCCCTCCCCACAAAAACTGACACCAGATCCAGAGGCACACAGAACGCCAACACCAATCAACCACACCAGACCCAAACCCAGACCCTCTCCACAGATGAATTACAGACACCATCCAGTAGCCAATCCATGGTGGCACCTCCGGATGCTGCACCCCCCTGCAATCCCTACACAGATCTGGCTGACACAAGCCACAAAACCACAGCTCGCCCCTATACACGAAGCCAAGCCAGAGCACAACTAAGTACAGTACAGCCATCTTCTCAGGAAAACTCTTCACAAAGTTCAAGAGGTCAAGACACAAAGACTTTAACAACTAATCCACACCTAATGACCCACCTAAGTGGTACTCAGGATATCACTCAAGAAATCACTCAAGATATCTCTCAAGTAATTAAGGAACAAAAGAAGAAAAGGCACACTAGCCTGGGAACTTCCTCTCTGCCCAGAACATTGGAGGCTATACACCACACCCCCTCTACAGTATTTATAGGAACTCAAACACTGAGATCCTGCTCTGTTCCAGTAACAAGAAGCCGAAAGCACCAGCCTGAAGATGACGAGTGAGACCTCGTCGAAACGTCGCCTAGACACCCCAACTTTTACACGGGAAGACACCCGAGGACACCAAAACCTGCATATATATATATATATATATATATATATATATATATATATATGGCCAACGACATACTTTTTTGTTTCTTCAAATTCTCAGCACTGAAAAATTCCTGCTGATAAAAGGCTAAAACCACAGTAATTGTAAGCTATTAACAGTAATTATGCCTGAATGCAATAGTTAACAGATCATGCTAAGTGTAAGCGTGTGGTTTCTTGGATATGAGATCATGGTCACTTTGCTCCTTCTCATTCATCCTGCAGCAGTACTGATCTAAGAAATTGTTTGGTTTAACTGTAGCTCATGGTTTAACTTTCCCCAGACTAATAATAATAATAATAATAATAATAATAATAATAATAATAATAATAAATTATTTATACCTCGCCCATCTGGTTGAGTTTCCCCAGCCACTCTGGGCGGCTCCCAACAGAATATTAAAAACACAGTACAGCATCAAACATTAAAAACTTCCCTAAACAGGGCTGCCTTCAGATGTCTTCTAAAAGTCTGGTAGTTATTGTTCTCTTTGACATCTGATGGGAGGGTGTTCCACAGGGCGGGCGCCACTACCGAGAAGGCCTGGTTCCCTGTAACCACACTTTTCGCAGTGAGGGAACCACCAGAAGGCCCTCAGCACTGGACCCCAGTGTCTGGGTAGAACAATGGAGGTGGAGACGCTCCTTCAGGTATACTGGGCCGAGGTCATTTAGGACTTTAAAGGTCAGCACCAACACTTTGAATTGTGCTTGGATACGTACTGGGAGCCAATGTAGGTCTTTCAAGTGTGGTGTTATGTGGTCTTGGCGGCCGCTCCCAGTCACCAGTCTAGCTGCCGCATTCTGGATTAGTTGCAACCAAGGTTTAGTTTATGGTTTATGGCTTGTGGTTGTCTGGTAGACCCTAAACCATGACCCTGGGTTCAGACAACAAACTAACTCAGGCCATCCCTTGGCACTGTGTGACAGTGGGAAGGCCAGGGAGCAGCCACGCAGCTGCAACATTCTCTCCTAGAGCCTGTGGGTTCACACTAAACAATGGTTTGGCAAGTATGCAGCGCAAACCAGACTACTGTCTTAAAGTCCCAAACACAATGTATTAGCAGCACCTGATTCCTACAAGTTAACTGCTCTTATCTAGTAAACAGTTTCGGCCTTCTTCTTTCAAAAAACCAATTTCCACACCTAGACTAGGTCTATGTGCATAAATGCTATGATTTCAGGGCTATAGTCAAAATAACTATCTTACTCATTGCCATGGACTTACAGAATGAAGACAATCAACAGGGGAGATCATATCTTGAGAGACACTTTCATGTGATAATAAACTTGATTCCTAGCTTGCAAATCCAGATTAAAGGCAATCCTGGATAACACTAGCTATGATTAGCATCAGTGCAGATGTTATGCTACACTATGATATCCTGAAAAGGAGGGGAGATTTTCATGGGATGGAGAATGCAAGAGATGGGGTTATGCCTACAATATTGCAGCAGTGATGCCAATTTTCATATTTTATAATCCAACTGCATACCTTCTTCTCTCCATTCAATCCAGTATTCTTACACAATATTTATACACAAATAGTAACCGGATAATAACAAGAGTCTCTCTCTTTTATAACATTTTTTAAAAAGTTCATAAAGGTGCATACACACACACACACACACACACACACACACAATTTGTTAATTTCTTGAACAGCAACATTCTGCCCATTCTACTCTTGGGACTTTTGTTAAAACCTGGCAGCGCAATGAGCCAAAAATTCTGACACCCGGAATTTCCTGGGCTGTCTCCAAAGGGAAGGTGGGGGGAAATCTTCCAACAAACCCAATGCTTTGCCAGAGGTCATCTTTTCTCTGTGCTGGGAGTGGCATTTATGGCAAATAACCCAGACTGCAGCGAAACATTCAGCTATTCAGATTCAGCAGCACCTTCAGAAAGCAATGCTATCACAAACTGTTACAATGTCATCTGTCCTTATAGAACATATCGAGCTTTAGAAACAAGTTCACAATAGCTACTATGTCTGTAATAAAAAGAAAAGAACAGGAGACTATTCATACTAATACATAAGCTAAATCATTTCGCTCCCTCTTCTAGCCATTAAGTCCAATTCTCCTTAGAAAAATGAGTCATAATGCAAAGTTAAATTAAAGCAAGACAAAGAAAACTCAGCAGCAAAAAAAATCTGAGGAGGTTGTTTTTATTTGTTTATCTTGCAGTAACTTCAAAGGAACATGTAAAAACAGGACTACACTTGTAATAAACTGATGTTTCCCTTCATATACAGAGGATGTGGGAGTTTCTTCACGGGAATTCCTTAAGTCTTTTTATTTAACTTTTGCAAGGAAATAAACACAATTTTCTTCAAAACCTGGGATGCATCACATTAACGAAAAATGTATAATACAATTGCAACGGTAATTTTCATGCATGCTGGATGCAGGTGCAAACACAGATATATGTATACCTGATTCAATACTACTAAGTCCCTTTGAAATCTCCTTCTTAACACATGTCCAAAGTGTCAGGAGATCATGTTCAAGGGCTAGCAAATACCTGGGGCAAACAGGGAGCTCACATTGTCTGGCAACTCAGGAATAGCCTGCTAGCTCAGCAATTCATTGCCCAGAGTAAGTGCTTATGAACACTTACCTTTCCTCTGTAATTTCTAGAATCACTGAAAACCCAAAGTGCTGTTTGCTCTGATTCAGCTTTAAGAACTGGGTTTTGCGAGGAAAACTCCAGAGGGGAAAAAGGCACTCAGGGATGGAGCTTTAAAGTGTGGACCTGTGTCTGCAAACAGCGGAGCAAAAGGTATGTGTGGGTAAGCCCTACAGGAAAGCAGTATACTGTATTTTTTGCTCTATAAGACTCGCATTTTCCCTGCTAAAAAGTAAGGGGAAATGTGTGTGCATCTTATGGAGCGAATGCAGGCTGCGCAGCTATCCCAGAAGCCAGAACAGCAAGAGGGATCGCTGCTTTCACTGCGCAGTGATCCCTCTTACTGTTCTGGCTTCTGGGATTCATAATATTTTTTTTTTCTTGTTTTCTTCCTCCAAAAACTAGGGGCGTCTTATGGTCTGGTGCGTCTTATAGAGCGAAAAATACGGTATATTGCAGCCTGCAAGAACATGGTACAGAATGCCAGTTATGCATTACCAAAAGAGAGGAAATGAGTCAACACAGAGGAGGGCAAAAGAGGGCACAAACTTGCATAAAAATTCTATGTGTTGATTTTTATGTATAGACACTTATTTGGAAATAACTACTAAAACTTAAATAGAAATACAGGGCATCTCACCATAGCAGCGGAGACTGTGACCGGGTGACCTGTGTTTCTGTTCATTCTGCTGTCCGGGTGCTAACTGTTGATGAGTAGCTTCAAGGCCCCTCCTGCTCTCCCTTCTTAGGATTCTTTATCTTTAATTCAGACTTGGACCAGACACCTCTTCAGACAGTGAACACCTTTAAACAGAAGACTAACCTATAATATCCCTTCAAAAGGAGGACTGTCGTCTGTAAAGTAGGACACCTGGCTATGCAGCAGGGATGGGTAAATGTGTCCATTTCAGTTTTGCTTCATTTCTCTCTCCCCCCCCCTCCCAGTTTTAAGTTAACCGTATTTCCACATTAGTTTGCATTTTTTTAAAAAAGATGGTCTCATGTAAATTCATTACCATTTTCTTGCAGATTTCTCCTAATACAGTCGTACCTCGGAAGTCGAACGGAATCCGTTCTGAAGGTCCATTTGACTTCCAAAATGTTCAAAACCAAGGTGCGGCTTCCGATTAGCTGCAGGAAGCTCCTGCAGCCAATCGGAAGCCGCAAAACCCACGTTGGACATTCGAGTTCCAAAGAACATTCAGAAACCGGAACACTCACTTCCAGGGTTTGCAGCGTTCGGGAGCCAAAACGTTCGACTTGCAAGGCGTTTGACTTCCAAGATACGACTCTACAAACATTCGTATGCAATATTGTCTAACATACACACTTTCCCCAAGCAATTTCCCCCAAACAATGCATTTTGTATGTTTTCCCCCCACTTATATGTGCACACTGTACCCCGTGTGTGCATATTCATACACACTGGTGGGCTGGCATACCTCACTGCAAAATTTGAAGAAGGATGGCTGTGTTTCAGTTCTCGTATTGTTATGAAAAGTGCAAATTAAATAGGCTTGACTGTAAATGTGAACTGAATTTCTCCCTCCTCCCTACTTGTCAGGATGGGATCTGGTTTTGTTATCAACTGATGACCAGCAGGAGCAAGAGTTAGTGGGAATGTGGGAATAGAGTTCTGCCTGGTATTGCCTTTACTTCTATCCCCTGGTCATCAACCTCAGTGGCACAAGAATTGAGGGCTAAAGCACAATGCTCCCAGTTCAAACCCCACAGTAGAGGGCAACTTGTTACCAAACCTTCATCCAAATAAATATCCATAAATAGGTACAATCTAGTTAACAAGTATTAACATAGATGGGTCCCAAAAGCACTTTTATTCATGAGCTGGGAGTGAGATAAAAGCCATATGGAGGAGGAATGGAGTCTCTAGAAGTAGGGATAAACATAAGGAAATACTGTATTTTTCGCTCTATAGGACGCACCGGACCATAGGACGCACCAGACCATAGGAGGGGGAGAACGGGGGGGGGGGGGAATTCTCCCCCTCTCTGCTCAGCGCCCCTTCAGTGAAGCGGCAGGAGAAACGGAGCCCCTTCCATTTCTCCTCCTGTTTCGCTGAAGGGGCGCTGCGCAGCTCTCCCTCTCTGCTGAAGCCAGAACAGTCTTGCTCTCCCGGCTTCAGCAAAAGGAACCAAAAGCCTTCGGAGCGCAGTGCGAGGTCCCGCTGCACTCCAAAGCCTTCAGGCGGCTATCCCTGAAGCCTGGAGAGCGAGAGGGGTCGGTGTGCACCGACCACTCTCGCTCTCCAGGCTTCAGTGAAATCAACGCGAAGCCTCCGGAGGGCGGAGGGAGCGCTCCCTCTGCCTTCGGAGGCTTCGTGTTGCTATCGCTGAAGCCAAGGAGCCTGCATTTGCTCCATAGGACACACACACATTTCCCCTTAATATTTGGAGGGGGGTGCGTCCTATAGAGCGAAAAATACGGTAACCTTTCATTTCCCCTACAATTTCATCTGTTTTCTTGAGCAGAATATTATTTCCCCTGAACATTTATTGAAGCAGGCTGTGGAACTATGGAAGCATACCTCCTTGTTTAACTATAGGCTGTCTACAAGTTAACAGCTAGTAAGAATACTGATGTCTCATACAGAAGTAGTCTACAGGGTAAGCTGAAATCTTGTTGGGGGAAATTCAAGCATTTTCATTATTTGGGCTTTAAGAAACACACACACTGGGTCAAAGCATATCAACATGTTATAGTTAACTGAGGAGGTAAAACTCTGGTCAAGCCATATTCCCAGACAAGTTCATTTTATTATATGGGTGGATTGCCCCCACTCCATGTATGGAAAATATCCAATCCTTTAAAGACTCAAGTGCAGTCTGAAGTAGTAAAACCTCGCACAGAGTTATCAACTAACAAGAAGCATAAACCATGAACCAGGGTGGATAAAAATCAATGCTTTTTTAAAAATAATAATTTTTAAAATAATATTTTTTTTTTATTTAAATCAGATTTTTTTTAAAAAAAATTTAAATTGGATTTTTAAAATAAAATGCTTTTGGAGGAAAAACCTTTCTAAAGATAGTTTTCTATTTAAGTTACATTATAGTCCAAAGGCTATTCATCAGAATTCATGTGTGCTAAAACTAAGGTGTTTTTTTTTTTTTTTAAACCGTTTAAACACATCAGTTAGCAAAAATGGATACATATGCTATAATGTTATTGTTTTAGTTAAATAAATTGTTTAAATTGTCATTAAGCAAATGATTATTTTTCACCTTCCAATAAAGTACAGCAGAAAAGAAAATATAAACAGTTAACTTATTAAACCTCACAATAATTTCATCATTATCTGTCTATGTATTTCTAATAGTAGAACCAAATCAGTAATTTTTGATATAACTGTAAAAACTACTCTGAAAATGTATTATTCCAAAAATGAAACCTTCATCTGGTTGTAAATATTAAGATTATATCAGCAAGAATTAGTCTTTCTGTTAAAAAAAAAATTGATTTAAATCAAGTCTTACTGACAAGTGATTTAAATTGTGATTTAAATCATGATTTAAATCAATTTGATTTTAATCAAATCCACCCTGCCATGAACAAATAAAATGCTGAAAAGTTACGAATATATATTAATATCAGGACTATCAAGCACCATCTTTCCATCCATACAACATTTGTTCTATCTATAAATCCATATGAGAGTTTTAAGTTTTGAGCGACAGAAGGAAATGAAACTAATCAGCATTAAATAAACTCAGTTAGAAATCATGATTGCTGGAAAGGTGATAGAAACTATCATCACAGTGTAGGCTATTATTGGCTTTGTGAAATTAATTGTGAACTTGGGGTAGGGCAATACAAATTAAATTCTTTACTGTTCTAAATAGGATTGACAGTTAATTTCAGCCATGAAGAATGCAAATGAGAATAATTTGGAAATCACCATGTTCAAAACAGAATCGGAGTTTTGCTCAGACGTTCTGCTTCCCTGTACCTTACAATATGCAAAATGGCACAGATGCCTGGACAACCATTCTGTGAGGCACAGCAAAGTAACCTGGGTGTGCTTTACAAAGTGCATTCTAGTTCAATGACCTGGTGTGTTGCATGTTAATTCACAGTGGGCACAAATATCATCTTCGGATGCAAGATCTGGAACCCAGGATGTTGTACGCATGCCACTTTACAGTGTTTCAATGATATATCTCAGGGATGTCCAATGGATAGATCGTGATCTATGGGTAGATCACTGGGCCGTCGCAGGTAGATCACCGGGGTGCCGCAGGTAGATCGCAGGATGACAGAAAGTGATCACTTCCCCCCAAGAAATATAAAAAATTGTGGCCTCTCCCCCCCCCACAAATATCAACATTTTGGGCAGCTAGCCACCATCTTGGGTAGATCACTGCCAGATTTTTTTTTTTAGTGGGAGTAGATAGCAGTCAAGGGACTTGCCGATCAGAAGGTTGGCGGTTTGAATCCCTGCGACAGGGTGAGCTCCCATTGCTTGGTCCCTGCTCCTGCCAACCTAGCAGTTTGAAAGCACATCAAAGTGCAAGTAGATAAATAGGTACTGCTCCAGTGGGAAGGTAAACAGCGTTTCCGTGCACTGCAGCTTAGTCATGCTGGCCACGTGACCCGGGAGCTGCAAACCGGCTCCCTCGGCCAATAAAACGAGATGAGCGCCGCAACCCCAGAGTCAGCCACGACTGGACCTAATGGTTAGGGGTCCCTTTACCTTTACCTTTTAGATCGCAGTCTATTGGGAGTTGGACGTGCCTGATATATCTAAAATGAATATCTCACTGTAGCTTTTGCATTTATGGAAGACAAACATTAAAAGCCATGCTTCATCAATCATACACACTTTTGCTAAATTAAAAAGATGAGCTCTTCAAAGGCAAACATGCACTTGACTGGTAATGCCAGTGTGGAAAAATGACATCTTTTGCAAGTGTTTAGCAGCATCAAATGCACTGTGCCCACCAAAAAGCAAACTATGCATGGTATAGAATCACAGAATCATGGATCTGGAAGGGGCCCTGAAGGACATCTAGTCCAACCCACTGCTATGCATCTCTACTAGATCGTACATGACAGATGACTACCTAATCTCTGCTTATAAACCTTCAAGGAAGGAGAGTCTACCACCTCTCATGGGAGTCTGTTCCACTGTCGAACAGCTCTTCCTGTCAAAAGGTTCTTCCTGATGTTTTGTTGGAATCTCCTTTCTTCTAGCTTGAAGCAATTGGCTTGGGTCCTACCCTCCAGAGCAGGAGAAAACAAGCTTGCTCCACTCTCCATGTGACAGCCCTTTAGTTACTTCAAGATGGTTATCATATTACCTCTCAGTCTTCTCTTTACCAGGCTAAACATTCCCAATTCCCTCAACCATTCCTCATAAGGCTTGGCTTCCAGACCCTTGATCATCTTGGTCGCCCTCCTTGGCACACATTCCAGCTTGTTAATATCCTTCTTAAACTGTGGTGCCCACACAGTACTCCAGGTGTGCTCTGATCAAGGCAGAATAGAGTGCGACTATTACTGGAGGAGACTCTTGAGAGTCCCATGGACTGCAAGAAGATCAAACGTATCCATTCTTAAGGAAATCAGCCCTGAGTGCTCACTGGAAGAACAGAACGTGAAGCTGAGGCTCCAGTACTTTGGCCACCTCATGAGAAGAGAAGGCTCCCTGGAAAAAACCCTGATGTTGGGAAAGATGGAGGGCACAAGGAGAAGGGGACGACAGAGGACGAGATGGTTGGACAGTGTTCTCAAAGCTACCAGCATGAGTTTGACCAAACTGCGGAAGGCAGTGGAAGACAGGAGTGCCTGGCGTGCTCTGGTCCATGGGGTCACGAAGAGTCGGACACGACTAAACGACTAAACAACAACAACAACAACAACATTACTTCCCTTGACCTGGAAACTATACTTCTGTTGATGCTGCCTAGAATAGTGTTAGCCCCCCCCCCCCGCACTCTTGATGACTCATATTAAGCTTGTGGTCTACTAAGACCCCTAGGTGCTTTTCACATGTACTATGGCAAGCCCGATATCCCCATCTTATATTGATGCAGCTGGTTCTTCCTGCCTAAGTGTAGAACCTTACATTTGTTCCTAATGAAATTCATTTTCTTAGTATGGACCCAGTTCTCCAATCTATTAAGATCATCTTGAATCTCAATTCTGTCTTAAGCAACATTGGCTACCCCTCCCTCCCTCTCTCCTCCTTCCTTCCTTCCTTCCTTCCTTCCTTCCTTCCTTCCTTCCTCTATTTTTGGTGCCTTTGATCTTTGAACTAAAGGCAACATGTGACTGGGTTAAAGCACCTCTTCAGTAGCGGTGGCACTACCCAGAGACCATATGGTACCCATAGCCTGCTTATGCAAGGTGCCTGCAGCTGATGTTTGCCAGTTCTCTTCTCCCACTTAATGGCACTCCTCTCTCTTCATGACATTCCCCACACCATTCAGAAGGGTCACCCAGGCTTTTCATTTTGCACAGGGAGCTTAAGTGGAAAATCTAACTTCGTACTGAACATCTGGATAGAATGACCCCCTCATGTCTCCACATCTACCCTCACCATTCCTCCCAAAGCAAAAAGGATGGTCTTTAGAAAGAGAGAGAGAGAGCACACTGAAAATTCAGGTAGGCGTCTGGTATATCTCTGATGGGCTAGGCTCTGAAGAGGACCTCCAATGGCTACAGCCATACCCACCAAGCATTGCTTTTTGTTCTACATCCACTCTTCCGCCTGCTTCAAACATATTTTCCCCATCTCATTTCTCTCAGCATACTGTGAAATCCACTCCTATTTTAGTAGTTCACACATCTCTCATCCTACCTTTTGAAAGTACAATTTAGAAGGCTTACCGCCCCAAGTCTTCTACTTCTTGTAATTCCCAAAGTATTTCTGTGATATGTTTCCAAGAGACGGGCGAGTATGGGTAATACGCTTGCCAAGTATAGCTAAATGCTTTTTTTTATTTTTTACCATACTCCAGTGAATTTATCTTGATCAACAATGAAATACTCACATGAATTCTATACTTTGAAGTCTAACATCTCACGAAGGCAACTTCACAAATTTACACCTTATTTATTTCCTTACATATATTGTTATTGCTAGACAACAGAACCTGTACGTGTGTGTGTGTGTGTTTGAGGGTGCACAAGTGATAGAAAGCATCGTTAATAGTTATAATAATAATTTTATTTTTACGGCTATTAGTCCATAGTCAAAGGATGAGCAAGCTAGTAGCTGAGTGGTCAAAGAAGAAAGAGGCCAACAACAAGCTCTAATAAATTAATCAGCATGGATAATCATGGATAAAACTAAGATTTTTAATCAGCTATCCTACGAACATGTGCTGCCGATTTAAGCTTTTGCACATCTGTTAATTTGAAAATTTTGAGTAATAATTCTTCCAAAGACTAAAATCTTGATCACACAACAGTTTTTAATTAATATCCTCAATGTTTTTACCTGGCGTAGGATTTCTTTTAATCAGTTGACTAAATTATTCCTACTCCGCTAACCCATTTACTTTCAGATGACAGTCCTAACAATCAATCCTTCAGCTTTAACAGTAACACTATCTTATCTCATGCAGTCGCAACAATGTTGTCAGGTAGCTGGCAGATGGTTGCCCCGAGGGGCACACAAAACTTCACTTGCTGGGAATCTCCACTGTACCTTACAAATCCTGGTGATTTAGCTATACATTTGCCATCCGCACAAGTTTTATTAGCTGGGAGCTGGGAGATAATGCATGAGAGGCACTTTGAACACCTGAATATGATGATGAGGATAAAAAACAACTCTAGTGTAATAATGAAACTTCAAACTGTCTGTAACAAATTAATCCTAGTGTCAGGAGCAACCACAACAATGCCTAGGAACTCTTAATTTTGTGTGCAGTTGCCACTGGAACTGTAGTTTGGAGCATTTTCCCAGACGCTTGTTGTTGTTTAGTTGTTTAGTCGTGTCCGACTCTTCGTGATCCCATGGACCAGAGCACGCCTGACACTCCCGTCTTCCACTGCCTCCAGCAGTTTGGTCAAACTCATGCTGGTAGCTTCGAGAACACTATCCAACCATCTCGTCCTCTGTCGTCCCCTTCTCCTTGTGCCCTCCATCTTTCCAACATCAGGGTCTTTTCCAGGGAGTCTTCTCTTCTCATGAGGTGGCCAAAGTATTGGAGCCTCAGCTTCATATTCTGTCCTTCCAGTGAGCACTCAGGGCTGATTTCTTTCAAAATGGATAGGTTTGTTCTTCTTGCAGTCCACGGGACTCTCAAGAGTCTCCTCCAGCACCATAATTCAAAAGTGCCAATTCTTCGGCGATCAGCCTTCTTTATGGTCCAGCTCTCACTTCCATACATCACTACTGGGAAAACCCAGATGCTAAAGTGTTCTAAATTTTGGATTGGTCCTGCCCACCTGGGCTGATCAGTGGGTCACCCTAGGCAAGAAGAGCTATAAAAGCTTCATATTTGGAATAGGATTTTAGGGCTAGCCATAACAATCTGGGTTATCAAACCGTTTTTGATACAGTATAAACCAGAAGCAGTTGCATTTATCATGTTACCTTCTTTCACACAAAAAAAAGGCAGGTGCGATTTAAAACTGTTTGGATATGGCTGAATAGCTATCAAGAGCTGCAGCTGGCCTGACAAATTATCTATAGCTTTCAAGAAATGCTCTCCACCTACAGCCATGCTGTTTTTACTTTTAAGGCTGTAATAAAAAGCAGCTTGTTCCTGTGAAAATGTCGTTTTCCTTATGTATCTTTCTTAATAGAAGAAGAATGTTAAAAGCATTTCACCTGCCAGTAACTTAAAAGTGTGGACACATAGAATGGAAGCAGAAGTAAATAGTTTTATGAGTAGTATTTTAAACTACATCCAGGTTGATAAATAGTAAAAACACGCTCCCTCCCCCTTTGTTATGAAGAGATGCCTTATTTATCAACCCTGAACATAGGTCATTATACTGACTGAGACCATGAGTTCTTCTATTCTAGTAGCAACAGTTCATTCTCAACTGGCAACAGTTTTCAATGGTCTGTTCCTGTTCTGCTTAAGGACATATGTTTACCGTTTCCTTAAGCAGAGCTCTTTGCTTCGTCTTTCGTGAATGTTCCAATTGAACAGTTGAAAAAAGGCTAACATCTGCAAACGCCTGCCTCCATCATCTAATAACATCTCCTACCAGCAAACCTAACACCTTACTTCATTATGTGTGATGGCTGCACAGTAAACACAATAAACTGAACTGAACTCCTAGGATTCTGGAGGGCAGCAGAGCGTTCTCTGGCAAAAGAGAGTCAGGGTAGCGGTAGGAAATGGTTCCCCTAGCATCTGGAACCGAATTCTCTCCAATTATTTCTTTTCCTTGGACATGAAGACATGCATAAAGGCACATGCCCCAAACAAGCCTGCTGATAATTTCTTTAAACATCATAGAAGGTGAAAAAAATATACTATGCTCCTATGAACAGCAACAGAAAGCTGGAATTTGCAGATCAGAACCCCTGGTTTGCAGGTAATCAAAATTTGCAATGAGCCTGGTATTATTTATTTATTTATTTATATTAAGTACATGTATAGTATTCACTATACATAGCCGTTTCCCATCTATATTTATATTCAATTGTATAATCTCAACTTGTCCTTATCTACCTTAAAAAGTGTTTTTTTTTTTTTAAAAAAAAGACTTCCACCATTTGCCTCACACATTTTTAATAATCCATTTGTCAGATCCTCTCTTCTTCATATTTTCCCTTTGGATTTCCTTAATGTCTCACTTTGTATTTTTTATATTACGCACAAGATTATTCTAAACCTGGTATTATTATTATTATTAATAATAATAATAGTAATTTTATTATGTGTGTACATAACACTGTGTCCATGGTGTTCTACATAATGCAATCAAAAGAAGACAAAAGGAATGTAAATTATATACCTTTGGCGAACAGATTTTATCTCAATTTTGACGTGGAAATGCAGGCTGACTTGTGAAACGTGATCTGGATAGGGTGAAAGCTACAGTACATTTACAAGGATAGCTGGTATCAAGAGCAAGCACTGAAAGAAATGCCACTCTGTGACACAAGGTGATATGTTAATAGTAGGGCACAAATAATGGGGTTTCTGTGCAAACCTCCACCATAGAACATGACCTATATAGGGTATGATTGGAATTCCATTTATACAGTCAAATGTGAAATATTCCATCTTGGTTACAAGCTGGGGAGCTGCGTCAGTACTAATGTCCAATCTCACTTGCATAATGACACACAAATATATACTGAATCCAACAATATTCTGAACTTCTGAATACAGATGGTTTGCCATGAAAAAACAAACATAGCATCTCAGGTAAAGGAAATGGAAAACTGTGCAAACTATGAGTCGCACTGAGAGAGAGAGAGAGAGAGAGAGAGAGAGAGAGAGAGAGAGAGAGAGAGAGATGTGTCTGAAAACACATTTTTGTCAGAATGGCTGGACCACTCTCTCTTTTAACATTCAAAGATTCAGCTGATGTATGGAAGTGAGAGCTGGACCATAAAGAAGGCTGATCGCTGAAGAATTGATGCTTTTGAATTATGGTGCTGGAGGAGACTCTTGAGAGTCACATGGACTGCAAGAAGAACAAACCTATCCATTCTGAAGGAAATCAGCCCTGAGTGCTCACTGGAAGGACAGAATGTGAAGCTGAGGCTCCAATACTGTGGCCACCTCATGAGAAGAGAAGACTCCCTGGAAAAGACCCTGATGTTGGGAAAGATGGAGGGCACAAGGAGAAGGGGACAACAGAGAATGAAATGGTGGGACACTGTTCTCAAAGCTACCAGCATGAGTTTGACCAAACTGCTGGAGGCAGTGGAAGTCAGGAGTGCCTGGTGTGCTCTGGTCCATAGGGTCACGAAGAGTTGGACACAACTAAACGACTAAACAACAACAACAAATCCCCCTCAGATGTTATTAGACACAATGGAAAATGGGCAAGCAAACAGATGACAGACAGCGCTCTCCAACTTTCTTAGGCTGCAGTGACTTGAACTTATCCAAGCAATAGTGGCGAGGGGAATTTAAATAGTAAGTACTGTGCTCAGAGTTGGAGAGAATGTGTATTACTGTTCAGGTGCTGGGCCTTTGCTTGTCTTTAGAAAATGCTGAGCCAGAACTCAACCTGGAACCAGCCCTTCTAGGCTAGGCAAGATAAAAAAATAAACCTGAGATTTTTGAGACTAGAACTCTGGCAAAGTTACTGTTAAGATACATTTATTTGTTTTAATGTACTTTTATCCCTCATTTCTTCCAAAAAGCACAAGGTAGTGTACATGGCTCTCTCTCTTGCCATTTATTTCTCATAACAACCCTGTGAGATAGTTCAGGCTAAGCGAAAATGACTGGCCCTCAGCCACCCAGTGAGTTTCATGGCCAAGTGAAGTTTGAACTCCTAGATCTCCCAGGCTGGCACTCTAACCATTATGACAACTGCTTAAATATGTTCCCACTGTAGTTATTTATTTAAAGATTTATAAACTGAACTTCCTTATAAGATACGAACCAGTCAACAGGTATACTGCTTAAAATATGTAACCTCCAACTGCTATTTACTTGTGATTTGATTTCCCACCACAATTTAGTACAGTGGTACCTTGGTTTACACTCATAATCCATTCCGGAGGTCCGTTTGTAAACGAAAACAGGTTGTAACCCAAGGCGCACTTTTGCCAATGGGGCCTCCCCCCAAAAATTGTTTGTAATAAAAAAAAAAGGGTTGTAATCCAAAAAAAGGTTGCAAACCGGTTCACGCACTTCCGGGTTAAACGTGTTTGTAATCCAAAACATATGCAAACCAAGACATATGCAAACCAAGGTACTACTGTAATTCTCTTTTCATTACAGGGTTGTTCATTTTAACATATAACATGAACTGGTTTTCTTTTCTTTAAATTTTGCTTACCTCCAAATGCAATTATATTCAGAGAAGTTTTTGTCATCATAGTTACGCTGGAAAAAAGGAGAAACATTGCGAGTGTATGGAAGAAGCAGCTAATTTTTATTGAGCGTCCATCTAGTTCAAACAAACTTTTACAGAAGATTCAGTGTGGCAGCCTAAATCTCCATCAAATCGCCAACAGGCACAACCCCTATCCTGAGAACTCTGAAAAGTGGAAATTTGCCTGCTCCTTTTCTCAGTATTGTGGGGTATCAGGCCACCTTTATTCCTGCGTCAGGGCCGGCTGAAACCTTGCTTCAAAAGATACCCATTCTCGTCAAAGGAAGCAATTTCCATTTCCTTTTTGAACTTATTCTGCAGGAGGAGCTGTGCCCCCTGGGCACTACTGGGCAAAATGCCCATTGCAGTTATCTCTAAAGCTTCTCCCAGGGCTCCTTGTACCTCTTTTAAACATTATTAAAGAACGGCTCTATCAGGAACTCTGCGCTCCATTATTAATTGAAGTGCCCTGCCTCCTCCCTTGCTGTTATTGTACTAAAACCTCATGTCACACTTATTTATTTAGCTTTCCCTGCTCTGTTGTGCTGCGTATTGACATATGCTCAGGGAGAAAAGAGAATGATCCGGTTGGAATTTGTGGGCTGGAATTCTACTTTCTGTTTGCGCGGCGTGACAGCATTTACAGTCCCCTCCCCTCCTTGTCCTACTTCAAATGAGATGGTCAGGTCAACATTGGAGGAGACAGCCACAGTTCTGTGCAGTTCAACAGGGAGCTGCCCTAATCGCTTACGGAGAGAAGTGTGGGAAACACAAGATCTTAAAAGCAAGACTGTAATTGAGGGGAGCCAGGGGCAGAGCAAGGGGTGTGTGGTGGGTGTGGTCTGCCCTGGGTGTCACCACTGAGGGGGGTGACAAAATGCCAGCGGCACTCACCGCGGGGCCTGCGGCGTGCCCTAGCCACATGTCTCTCCTGTGAGAGACGCAGTGGCTTAGATAATAGTAATAATGTCTATGACAGCAGTGTCTCACGCTGAATGTAACTGACCCATAGAAAGCACTCTGAATTGAAAACAGAGACGTTCTGTGCACCTTTGTTAGCCATGAAAATCTTTCAATAAAAACAAATTGACGAGAAGAAAAGAAATTAAAATTGACATGAAAATTATAACAGTTTGAACCAATCACTTAGAGTCTGAATCTACTAACATTAATCGGCCAGTCCCCTTTGCGGCTCACATCTGCCCAGCAAGTGACAAACCACTCAGGATACATCATATCAATTAAGCAGAAGAAGAAGAGTTTGGATTTGATATCCTGCCTTTCACTCCCCTTAAGGAGTCTCAAAGCAGCTAACAATCTCCTTTCCCTTCCTCCCCCACAACAAACACTCTGTGATGTAAGTGGGACTGAGAGACTTCAGAGAAGTGTGACTAGCCCAAGGTCACCCAGCAGCTGCATGTGGAGGAACGGGGAAGCGAACCCGGTTCACCAGATTACGAGTCCACTGCTCTTAACCACTACACCACACTGGCTCTCAGTGTGTGTGATTATTAGTTATCTTCATGTCTTAATATACTGGTACTTTATAACTGAGGCTTTTGGTTTAAAATGATTGTTAGCTGAGCATCTTATATATAGTAATTACTCCTGACACTGGGTAATTTGAACTTTACATTTCATAATAATCTGCATACCAAGAATATATGGAGTAATTTGTTTCCTCATAAGTGTATAGATGGAGACAAGTGGCTTCTATGTTTCACAATCATTTGGCTGAGCATGGTTGTATTTTAATCACCGGGTAAGCTTTCAACAATTCAGATTTGTTGTTGTTGGAGGTTACCCTAACATTTTTCTTCAAATATGGAGTATCTGTAGATGATTTACTACTCTGTGCATTCTATTAAACTGTATAAATGTTACAGGTATACCATATATGGAGTTGAAGCCTCACACAACTCTGAGAGGATGGGAATGAGGGTTTCATTATGTGGCCATTGGTGGAGCGAGCTGTAGGAAGTTTTAGGGTACATTTTTTACATGCCCAATTTTGCCTTAATATTCTACTGCTCTTAATTTGATGGGCTTGTGGTGACATGGGTTGCTGGTTGGCATTCAGCTCAGACAGGTAGATGGGCAGTGCCTAGAGGCAAGCTGGGAAGAAGGAACTTAATCCAGTGCTTTACACCAACTGCACTGGCTCCCGGTGGAGTACAGGGTCAGGTTTAAGGTGCTGGTTTCTACCTTTAAAGCCCTATGCGGCCTAGGACCCACATACCTACGGGACCGCCTCTCCTGGTATGGCCCACGGAGGACCTTAAGGTCCACAAATGACAACATTTTGGAGGTCCCAAGTCACAAGGTGGTTAGATTGGTCTCAACTAGGGCCAGGGTCTTTTCAGTACTGGCCCCGACTTGGTGGAACGCTTTGTCACAAGAGACCAGGGCCCTGTGGGATTTGACATCTTTCCGCAGGGTCTGCAAGACAGAGCTGTTCCGCCTGGCCTTTGGTTTGGACTCAGTCTGACCCCTATGCTTCCCTCCCCTTATGGTTTTGAGATATGGGCTACTTTTAAAATGAGGCTGCATTTTAAATTGCATTTAAACCTGTATTTTAAATTGTGTTTTTTTCCCTATTACGTTTTTACTGTAATTTTACTGGTGTTAGCCGCCCTGAGCCCGGCTCTGGCCGGGGAGGGCAGGGTATAAATAAAAATTATTATTATTATTATTCACCAACCACCTCCTTTCGTCATCAGACTTGGTGGGCTGCTTGGTTTCCTGTGCTTGGGGCCTGGTAAGTGCCACCTGCTGAACATTGGGCAGGATACTTTGCTGGCATCTGCTATATGGCACCCGCATGGTTTCCCATTATGGTTTGACTTCCATCGCACTAGCTTGGGTGATGGCATTCATCTAGTGTGGTTTGGCCCACAGCCTCAGGCAGGATATTTTATAACTGCCTGTTAAGTTTTACCTGCCCACACATGTGTTTGAGACTTTTACACATTTCACTTGTTATGTTTGAATAAATATAGCCTTCCTACCAGTACCCGTTGCTGAGTCTTCATCTTGGGTTTCGGGCAAAGTTGGTTGGTAAAAACAATTACTGAGCTGTAGAGACCAATGGACTAACTTTGTGTGAGGCAGTCTTCTCCAACCAGCTTGTCCTCCTTATGATTTGGACCAGAACTCTAGAGGGCACCAGAAATGTACTGGAGAAAAGGCTAGTAAAATGTATATGTTCCTGTGTATGATGATCTAGCCATAAAAATAAAGTTTTATTAAAAAGACATACTTAATTTAAGGTAGATAAGGACAAGATGAAATTATACAATTGACTATAAATATAGTTGGCAAATGGCTATGTATACTGAATATTTATCTACTTTTAAAAATTTCCACCTATGATCTTTTTCTTTTACTTCTTTATTTTTTCTTTATTCTTTTTTCCTTTTTTCTGATATCTTATCTTTCATTTCACTCCTTCATTGTGAATAGCATTTTATAGAGGTATAAATAACTGTAAATATGAAAAGAGACAAAGTATTCTCTAATTTCTTTTCTTGGTTATATGTATTTTCTTTTTCTTTTGTATTTTCTTTTGTTGTAAATATGTATGCTTTCTAATTTGTACTTAATGTATATATATATATGGGTGATATCCAATGTTAGGCATACTCAGTTGATATCAATGAATGTAAGCAACTTGTCAATTGTTTTCAGTGGGCCTACTCTTGAGTTTGACTTAATCGGATACCACCCTAAGGATTTGTTTTTTCCCATAAATTTATAGGAACCTGCAGCCTCTAATAAGCAGTAATTGCCATTTGTACTTCAAAGAAAATCTATTTTGTGAGTGAACCTGCAGATTTAAAAAGCTTCAGTTTCGCATAGAAAAAAAGGATGAGGTTAAGGAGCAAATAGGAATACAATAAGAAGCTATTGTACAAAACATTATGACTGAGGTACAAAAACCATGTGATTCATTTTGCATGCCCAAGGGGCTTGTAGGAACAGCTGTCTTTTATTCCAAAATGCAAAGCACATTTAAAACTGAAAGCAGCATCCAAATGCAGCAGCTCTTCTGATCCCAGGCAATGAGATCAGATAACCCAAATTCTGAAGCACATTAGATTACCAGAGCTCATTAGTTTACCTCTTCTCTACCCTGGCATGGCAGGAAAAGGCAAAAAAGTAAGTGAAATGGACACTCAGCTCCATTGCTATTGATTCACTCAGCTGCCTTGGAGGAAATGGAGCCTGTGCCCTTTTCACTTCTTTTCCTTTCCTGTTATTCCAAGCAAGGCAGAATTCTAAAAACTCCACTTTCCCTCCCTCAGGGCAAAAGAAGACAGAGCAAGTTAAATGGCAAGTGCACAATCCCTTTATCAGCAGGATTTGGGAGTCTTTAACATCTATGAGTGATCCAGTTTCAATTGGTCTGGTTTAAATTTAATCGATAGCTCATAAAAAAGTGAACTTTTTTTATGTACGCCACAACAGCAGCAAGAATACTCATTGCAAAGTATTGGAAGACACAAGATCTGCCCACCCGGGAAGAATGGCAGATGAAGGTGATGGAATACATGGAACTGGCTGAGATGACTGGCAGAATCCGGGACCAAGGAGAAGAGTCGGTGGAAGAAGATTGGAAAAAAATTAAAGTTTATCTTCAAAAATATTGCAAAATTAAGGATTGTTAGAAAGATGTTGGGAAAGAAAATTACGTGGTTTTAGTAGAAATGATATAAAGGATTAAGTAAAAATGAGTTGGTGAAAGAGAGAATGTAAAATTATAGTATATTAAGACAAATTATTAAGATAAAAACAAGGTTGGAAGGATTTGCTGAAATAACAATTTGAATTAGAATACAAAAATGGGAGGTGTGAGGAGGTCAAGGAAATAAGTAAAGGAAAGAAAGCTATGTAAAGGTTCGATTTGTTCTTTTTTTTAATTGATTGTATTTTTTCTGTCTTTTTTATTTTTATTTTTTCTCTTTTTTCTTTTTGTAACCTTTAAAATTTTGAATAAATATTATTTTTAAAAAATATTAATCGATAGCTCGAAGTTAGGTATAAATGCTGCTTTTATCAGTAAGATGATGACAAAAACAGTTGATGGCAGTATTCTCCAAACCACTACAGGATGCAGTAAAGTATATGTATATTAAACCACAAAGGCATTGCCTTCTAGCTATCCCCATTGGTCTGATGGAAGAGGAAAACACTTCTAAATAAAAAGCAAAATCTCATCTACATATGTAGCAATGCGGTTCTCAACCTGTGGGTCCCCAGATGTTGTTGGACTACAACTCTCATCATCCCAGAGCTCTGGCCTTGCTAGCTAGGGGTGATGGGAGTTGTAGTTCAACAACATCTGGGGACCCACAGGTTGAGAAAGACTGAAATAAGTGCTTGTGCTTGATGATGAAAACAGAGAGGAAGGCAATGGGTGAATGAAGAGTATACATCAACAGTCGCTTTGTGAATGTTTTATTAGTCATATTAGGTAATCTGGTGTCCCTGTTGAACTTCTTCATCAACACAGAGTGTGCGTACTGAATGGAGCGTAAAAATTAAAAGCTGTCCACAATATCTTTTCTTAAGTTTTATTTTTGAAAACATAACCACCAAACGCTGCAAGCCAACACTCCTCCTCACCAGCAACTTACAAGACATTTGATCAAACTAAATATAGTTTCAATTAACCAATTATCACATCACATCCCTTCCCGCACCCAGTGCAGAAAGTAACTTCCCTTTTAATTAGGCAAAAAGTCGAGAGACCACGGATGTGCAGCTAAGCAGGTCAAACTGCAAGCATACACCTCTGAAACCAACCTGGGTTCTGAGTAGCATTATTGACCACTTTAAGATAAAGAAAAACCAGCAACCCCCTGCTGGTCAGTGATGCGTAGCAGAAACATCTAGCATTTCCCGTGTATGTTTAAGATGCATACCTGTTGGCAAAGCCTTTTGAAGATATCAGCAATTTGCTCTAGTCTAGCTATGTATTAGGACGTGGCTGGCGCTGTGGGTTAAACCACAGAGCCTAGGACTTGTTGATCAGAAGGTCGGCGGTTCGAATCCCCGCGACGGAGTGAGCTCCCATTGCTTGGTCCCTGCTCCTGCCAACCTAGCAGTTCGAAAGCACATCCATGTGCAAGTAGATAAACAGGTACCATTCCAGCGGGAAGGTAAATGGCGTTTCTGTGCGCTGCTCTGGTTTGCCAGAAGCGGCTTAGTCATGCTGGCCACATGACCCGGAAGCTGTACTCGGGCTCCCTCGGCCAATAAAGCGAGATGAGCACCGCAACCCCAGAGTCGTCTGCGACTGGACCTAACGGTCAGGGGTCCCTTTACCTTTACCTAGCTATGTATTCAAAATTAACTATTTTATGGTTAAACATTTGTTTTGCAAACTCCAAACGTAACCGTAATGTTCTAGTACGTCGTGTATTGCTCTCCAATGTCAAAATGGCTGTCCCACTCTGGGAATCAATGGGCATGGGTACTGGGAATTTTACTTTTATTTTTAGGTCCACAAACAACTGCAAAAACCATTCTATGTCTCCGATAGCTTGAGAGCATGCACAAAGCTCGCTTTCCGTGTCTGACAGACAAATTATGTTCTGTCTGCACGATTTCCATGTGGAATGTGAAACACAAGAGCAGTCAAGTACAATATTCCTAGAGTGAACATGTTTACACATGGGGAGGGATGTTTGTCCAGCCAGCAGGTAAACTTCCTGTTTCCTTCTGGCCTGGGACAGACTTCCTCTGCATGTGACTAGAGGTGGGTGTGGCCTCACCTGTGCAGGTAATGACAAAAGCACAAGGCAGGGCAGCCATCTCTCTCTCTTTCACCACATGCATTGAAGAAACAATATCTACTGAGCCAAAGATGCCCTGTTGGCTTGCAGCCAAGAGAGGACAAAGGGATAGATTCGAAGTCTATGTTACTTCATTAAGCTAAGTCTGCCTTCTGGGATCTGATTGTGAACAGAATGTGAGTAAACTCTTTTTATACTTTTGTAAAAAACTGTGTCGTCTCTTCTATTTTATGAGGGAATAAAGGGAAAATACCAGAACAGTTATTATAGAGGCTTTAGCGAGCCTGAGCAAACACAGCCGTTGCAAACTTAAAATAAAGGGGAATGTTACTCTGCTGATATTGTGGAACTTGTTAACACAAGTTGAATAAGGATATAATCAGACAATATATCCTCTCCTGCATCCCTGAACATTCCCACATTCCACTCAAATGGGCCTTCATTGTATCTGTAAACAAAACCGGACACACCTTTATATTTGAATTGCTAAGACACATGAGATGCGGCACAAAAGATATCAAAACCCGTGTCATTGTGCTCCCTAAAATGTAACCTGTAATGCAGTGTGTGCTTCAGGTAAAACACCACTCTTTTTAAGGCTCAAAAACACTGCTTGGTTGGGCTCTCATCAAATTTGGAAATAAAATTAAAACTAAATGATATGTCTGGTCCTATGTTCTACTGACATCTAAAACAGCAAAAGGCAGTACCATCTTTCTTCAGAAATAAATGTGTCAAGAAAGAACAACTGTAGAGTTTCACTTTATCAGCTGTGGCTCATGTTCAGTTATGGTTCCTGCACTATTTGGAATAAATGGAATCTGCACCAAAATTTCTCAGTGCACCATCAAATGCCAATAAAGTGCCTCTGTTCAGATTCAGAGCAAGCTAACCATGCTTTTCTCCAGCATACTATAAATTCTAAGGGGTTCAAGCTGGAAAGTTTAAGCTTCTCCATTTCTGATTTCCTTTTCCAGCTGACACTTAGTAATTCATGGCTTCTAAGTGCTGCTAAGAATGTTCGGTCCTAATTGGGTATCTGGGTTTTAAAAAATGTTTTGTACTTCTGCATGTCATTATCCAAACTTTCTAATTACTCCCCTCTTATTTCTCACTGGCCCTTCCTAACCTATCAGGATTCAGCCACCTCAATTTTCTGTTAGATGGAAATATAGTATAACATATTGTTCACCTATTTCAGAAGATGTCTTAAGAAGAAAAAACTACACGGGCTTTTGTGTTGCTGAAGGTTTTAACCAAACGTAGCAGCAAATTTATTATATTATGACACTTCCCTATTTTTCAGAAGTGTTTTGAGGCTTTGTTGTTTTTTGCTTTCTACTTAAGATTTCTGAGAGAGTTACAGTCAGTCAAAAGCATTGCTCTCTTTTTTTCCCCTTCTTCACTTTACACTTTAATAAAATCCACAGCACAGCAGACTAGAACTGCTACTTTTCCAAAATCAAGAAATGGGTTTCATAATCGAGCCTTATATAAGAAATATGTTCCTAGCTAATCAGAAATGTTTCAGTATTTAATGTATTTTATGTCGTTACAATAGTTGCCTGTCTTGGACATAACACATGCTTTCTGGATGACACCAAACCCTGTTTCATCAAGCACCCTCCTTCTTACATGGATAATAATAATAATAATAATAATAATAATAATAATTTATTTATACCCTGCCCTTCTGGCTGGGCTTCCCCAGCCACTCTGGGCAGCTTCCAACAGAAGGTTAAAAATACATTAAAACATCAGTCATTTAAAACTTCCCTAAACAGGGCTGTCTTCAGATGTCTTCTAAAAGTCAGATAATTGTTTATTTTCTTCACATCTGATGGGAAGGTGTTCCACAGGGCGGGCACCACAACCAAGAAGGCCCTCTGCCTGGTTCCCTGTAACCTCACTTTTCGCAGTAAGGGAATCACCAGAAGGCCCTCGGAGCTGGACCTCAGTGTCTGGGTTGAACAATGGGGGTGGAGACGCTCCTTCAGGTATACTGGACCGAGGCCGTTTAGGGCTTTAAAGGTCAGCACCAACACTTTGAATTGTGCTCGGAAACGTACTGGGAGCCAATGTAGGTCTTTCAAGACCGGTGTTATGTCATCTCGGTGGCCGCTCCCAGTCACCAGTCTAGCTGCCGCATTCTGGATTAGTTGTAGTTTCTGGGTCACCTTTTAAGGTAGCCCCACATAGAGCGCATTGCAATAGTCCAAGAGGGAGATAACGAGAGCATGCAGCACTCTGGCGAGACAGTCTGTGGGCAGGTAGGGTCTCAGCCTGAGTACCAGATGGAGCTGGTAAACAGCTGCCCTGGACACAGAATTGACCTGCCCCTCCATGGACAGCTGTGAGTCCAAAATGACTCCCAGGCTTCGCACCTGGTCCTTCAGGAGCACAGTTGCCCCATTCAGGACCAGGGAGTCCTCCACACCAGCCCGCCCCCTGTCCCCCCAGTACTTCTGTCTTGTCAGGATTCAACCTCAATCCGTTAGCCGCCATCCATCCTCCAACAGTGGCTAACCAAGCTGTATCTAAGGAAGCCAAGAAGGGTACTAGCCCTCTCCAACTCTTCTTTCCCAGAGGTAGTATATAGCTACCATGACTAGCAGCTGTTGATAGATGTATCTTTCACTTATTACTCTAATACCCCCTTTTAAAAGTTATCTTTAAATGCCATCACATCACCTTGTGATTGCAAATTCCATAGTTTAATGACATGGCGTTAAATTGTTCAAAGATCTCTTTGAGCAAGTCAGTGACCATCCACTTTGGCTAAGTCCATTTACAGTTGAGGCTTGGTATAGACTCATTGTTTGGTTAAGTTGGTACTCGACTTAAAATAACAGCTTAAAAGCATTGAGTATTGATGACTAATGGAAATGGGCTCACTGCCAATGGCTATAGCAGTAAGTAATAAATAGGAGCACTACTGCCATGTGTCCCCTTGACCATGCAAGAACAATCGCTAAGAATTAAAACACAGTGATTCAGCCTTACAATTTCTCCCCATGGGACAATGTCTTACACACCAACTAACTCTTCAGTGCTCTGGGAACCCTGCCAAAATACTTTCTCACTCCCTGAATGAACATGACTTCAAAGATAGTTATTGCTATATTTTTAAAGTATCCTTGATGTTCATAATGAGCAAATGTTTTAAAAATAACCACAAACGGTCTTGTAAATGTAGTTATGATTTAATGGACTGCTGATGGAAATGCGCTGTGGTGATCAATTTATGGTGGTTTCATGTACACATTCATTTACCTTTGCAATGGCTCTCTGTGGCTCGCTTTAGATTATAATATCTCAACGAGCCAATGTACGAATGATCATTTTGTCGGAGCAAAGGAACAGGATACAGCTCGGTTCACATGAGCCATGATTAAATCATGACATCCCTAACAAACCAAAGTCTTACCAGAAAACCATTGTTACCAGCTTTGGAACTAGTCTTTCTGATGAAAGAAGAAACTAGAGTTAATTAGGCTGTGGAGGGAGGAGCAAAAGGATAAGAGCAGGTGGCGCTGTGGTTTAAATCACCAAGCCGATCGGAAGGTCAGCAGTTTGAGTCTGAATGATGGGGTGAGCTCCCATTGCTCTGTCCCAGCTTCTGCCAACCTAGCAGTTCAAAAGCACACCAGCGCAAGTAGATAAATAGGTACCACTGTGGCAGGAAGGTAAACGGTGTTTCCATGCACTCTGGCACTTGTCACGGTGTCCTGTTGCACCAGAAGCAATTTAGTCATGCTGGCCACATGACCCGGAAGTTGTCCGAAGGACAAATGTCGGCTCCCTCGGCCTGAAGCGAGATGAATGCCACAACCCCATAGTCGATTTCGACTGAACTTAACTGCCATGGGGTCCTCTACCTTTACCTTACCTCCTCTTGGCTTTTAAAAAATGAGTTATCATTGCCTGAAGTGGGCCACTGAATCAAATGGGTCACACTATTGAGGTCAGAGTAATGGCAAGGTGTTAAAGAGAGTATTTCCCCTGACACTGCAAGAGTTAATATGGTTGAGAGGCCCTGTTCTCTATATTAATATTATTGGAGAACTTGCTCTAGCAACCACCAGCTTTTCAGAGCAAGATGTAAAGAGATTACCCTAGATTGTTTTCTAAAAGCATGCCAAAATATACTTTATGTGAAAATAATGAGGCATCTTAAACCAATTAATACGGTGTGGGTTGGCTTCATGGTGTTGTTGCTTTTTGCCTGTGGAATGCTAGCTAAATATATGTATTCCATATTACATCAATGTAACTGAGAGAAGAACTTCTTAATGTTTAGACTGAAGGGAGAATGCCACAAAAAAATCCATCATCTTTACTTGCTTCCTTAGTTAAATTACTCAATTTAGCACTGGTAGTCTGCAACAATGTACATTTTAATTACATTCCGAATTACATTTTAATAGTTTTATTTTCCTCCCTGCCTGCAATAATTTATCAGATGCTTTAAAATGCATTTGTTTTTCCATTTGGCAAGCATTTAGTTTTCATTGGAGTCTGTTTCTAATGATGCTGGACATTATTGTTGCTTATATATATTTATCCTCTTGTTTTTGCACCTGCATAGATCCCTATGTCAGCACAGCTCTGGAGCTGCGCTTGGTTAGCTAAATAAATTCCCTCTGCTAGCTGTGTAACTGCAGAGGATAGAAAAGAGCTTTTGTCTATACTCTGCAAATGCAGCAACTATCTATATTGTTTTAATTGTCTACGGGAGAGTTTGTGCCACAAACAAACCTAATGTAATGCAGTTGAGTTACATTAAAAATTTAATTGCACCAATATGCACAAACTTTTTGGGAAAGAAGCAGAAATTTCAAATTATGGACAACTTGAAGCAGGATAAACAAGGATGTACAGAAAAGGCCTAAAGGTGAATAAACCTGTCCTGGAAAAATGGCTGCCTCTGGCTTTCCTCCCTGACTCTTCCCAACCTCTCACTTTTTCTCGTGTAGTCAGAGCAGACCAGAAGCTTTCACATTTGTTTTACATTTACCACTGTTTAGCATCAGGCCCAAACCCTAAACTACTGTCAGTCTTAACCATGGTTAGCAAAAACAAGCTCTCTGCTCATAGCCATGGTTTGAAGCAAGTTTGTTTCCACTAACCTATCTGATACAAATTATGGTTTGGTAAAGGGATGTGGGTGGCACTGTGGGTTAAACCACAGAGCCTAGGACTTGCCGATCAGAAGGTCAGCGGTTTGAATCCCCGCAACGGGATGAGCTCCCGTTGCTCTGTCCCAGCTCCTGCCCACCTAGCAGTTCGAAAGCATGTCAAAGTGCAAGTAGATAAATATGTACCGCTCCGGCAGGAAGGTAAACGGCATTTCTGTGTGCTGCTCTGGTTCGCCAGAGTCATGATGGCCACATGACCTGGAAGCTGTCTGCGGACAAACGTCGGCTTCCTCGACCAATAAAGCAAAATGAACGCTGCAACCCCAGAGTCGGTCAGGACTGGAGCTAATGGTCAGGGGTCCCTTTACCTTTACCTTTATGGTTTGGGAAGGTTTGGCATTCAAAACTAGGTGCTTCTTGCTGAGAAGCGGCAGCAGTTGGAGGGGGGCATGTAAGAACAAGGCTTGCTTTAGTTCATCCCTGTAAACACTTAGCCATGGTTTAACAGGGCAATAATCTCCATACAATCATTACAATTTTAAAAATATATACCGGTAATTGGAGTAAGAAAATTTCTCAGATTTGTAAAGTCATTCATGTTCAGAGAAAAGGATCTTCATTTTTTTTTTTAGCGCCATGTTGACACATTTCTCTGTTTTTAATCGCTTTTCCTTCAACTAACCTTCCTAAGAGTTTCTACTTAGTAAATTAATTTCCATTTAAGAGTAATCTTACAAAACGTATGGAGTCACCTTGTGCCAATAGTTGTGTTGCTTTGAGAATGTGGGTTATTATTTTGTAGGGCACTTACTTGAAACCTTGAACCGCAGGGCTTAAATAGAATAACCTAATAAAGGTTAGGAAATAATTATGCCCACTCAAATTTTCTCTCTAGGACTGTGCTTCTGCATACTGGAATTTTCAAAGATTGTCAGAGAATGATATCCTGTATGGGTTCCTGGACCATTTGAACCAATAGGAAGAGAAGAGAAAATGCATATTGGTATTGCAAGTATTCTCTGTTGGCAATTCTGAATGTTGGAAGGAGACAGCACTGAGAGGTGCAACACTGTGAGCTACAGGAATTGGTAGCTTGTTAATTAAATGTAATTGAAATGTGTAGATCACCTATGGAATCCAGTGATGGTTCATCGAGGTCCTACACCACTTCTACACCAGCAATTAGATCCTTGGGCCCCAGCTATAGATCAGTTTTAAGGTGTTCTACTGCCGCTATCAGTGCTGAACAAATGGTCTACAACCAACAGTAAAATCAGCAGCAACTAGGCCCCTGACAACCTTTGAAAACCTCCTCCTAACAACAAAGGGAAATGGTAAAGGGACGGTATCCGCAATATACAAAATACTACTCCAAAATCCCGCAAATCCCCTAGACGCAATCAAAAAACAATGGGAGAATGACATAGGCTATGAGATTAACCCCACTCAATGGACCAGAATGTGGTCTAAACCCCCTTTAAATCCATATCAACGAAAAGAAAAGAACTCACACTGAAACTCACCTACAGGTGGTACCTAACACCAAGGAAACTAGCGCTAATACACCCAGGAACCTCACCAAAATGCTGGAGAGGGTGCACCTCCACAGGCACATACCTCCACATGTGGTGGGAGTGTCCCAAAATCCAACTATTCTGGACAACAGCCATACAAGAAATATGTAAAATAACAAAGCAAGTATTAGACTTCACCCCAGAATTGGCCCTACTAAACATCTTCCAAGACAACAATGCCCATTTACTCCACAAAGAACTCATAACCCACCTACTTTCAGCAGCCAGAAACACCATAACCAGACACTGGAGAGACCTGTCAGGAGTAAGCATGGACCAATGGTACCAAATAGTATGGGAAACAGCCCTACTAGAAAAATTAACTAACAAACTGAAACTGACACGGGGACAAACAGAAGAAGACACCTTCACCCCGGTATGGCTCCCCTTTATCACATACACAGCCCAACAGGACAATGACAATAATCCACCAACAGCATACAAATCAATATGGCTAACTTGATCCAAAACACCCACCCACCTCACTCACACACGAAAACAAAGATCACCACAGCCAATCACAAACAAACAATCACATCCTAGGCCAACCCCAGCCTCTCTCACCACCAAAGGAACACAAGTGAACAACACAAGCACGCTGACACCAAACTACATACATTAAGCATAATAGAAACACCGCTACCCCACCCCACCCCCATCCATCTCCCCTCCTTCCACCCTCCTTTCTTCTTTTTTTTTTTTTTTCTTTTTTCTTCTCCCCCTAATGCCTCAACAAATGAAATGGATTTGTAAAAATGTTACACGGGGGAAAAAAATACACGAGGCATTACACTTACACTGTAAAACAAGAAAACCCTTAATAAAATATATTTTTTAAAAAAAATGGTCTACAACCAAGTTAATATTCAAAAAGCTTTCTGTCAGTAGCTAAGTGAATGTTTGGAAGGATCAAAGTGGATTTTTGTGTCAAAGGTGATCACACTTAATAAAATATTCAGATTGCAGAAGATCATGCCGAACATTGGATCTAAAATCTGAAATAGCTTGCAGAGGTCTTGCACCACAGAATTTCAAAGACTGTTCTTTGTTTTTGTTTTCAAGGCTTGGACAGCTTGGCTTTCGTTCACAGTTTATTTTCTGAAATGACTTCATTCTATTCTCCCTTCTCATTTTCTTGCTAAAGATATTATTTTCTTGCTAAAGACATACACTGAATTATTACATGCTGTCATTGTTAATTGTAGTTTATGCTTTTTTTGGGGGGGAAGGACTTCACTCCTGAATTTTTTTGTTCTCTCTGCTCTGCTTGATGAATGCAGATATTACATATGTTCAGGAAAAAAAGTATTAACAAATGAGGACATTTAATGCATGACCACAAGACACTATTTGACCCCCCCACCCCACTCCTCCTCTGCAAAGCAAAGTTCGGACCTGCTTATGTGGATCCCAGGGATGTTGTAGTACCAGCCAGTACTGGTACTTCACTGGTACTGCAGTATTAAAGGGTCCCTAGGCTCCCAGTTATACAACTCTTGAGAGCAGACTGATTTAAATAAACTGACATTACCAGCACCAGAGCTACAACTACTTCAGAGTAGCAAACAGAATACTCTTAACTATATTTAGTTGAGTTGGGGAAATCCTTGTAACATAAGAAAAAGGAAGACTTGACTCTTCCTGGAATTAAAGATGGGGGCAAGTGCACCAATCAATCGGGCTGTTGCACATTTAAAATTTTGTCAGGTAGCCAAAAGCTGCTGTTATCCTATTATTTTAATCCAGAAATGAAAGAGCATTTTGAAGTGCCACATCAAATAAAACAGTGGTGAATACTAAGCTGGAAAATATGCTTAAGAAATCATTTTATTATTGCTATAATTTACAGATTTTGCAAGAAGAGCTGACAAGTGTTTTTCACTTTACATCCCTTTGCTGCAAGCTTTAGAATTACTCATGTTCACATGCAGCTGGTTCGGTATTTAAGTCAGTCAGTCAGGCATAACCCAAAGAAAAGAAAACCTTTCTGTTTCCATACATAGCTAGGCAATCCCTAAAATGTTTCAAAACATGACTTATTAAGGGTTGATATAATGCAGCCCGTATTTCTAAAATAATCAGACTGCCTTCTCATCATATATATTTGCTGATGCCTATATGACTTCAGTCCATGAAACACCACTTACTTGTCTGTTTGTAGGGACCCTGCTATCTTTAAAAAATGTGAGGCTACTGCCATATAATGCCTCATTGGTTTTTCACCTCTCTTCTTTTCTTTGACTTTGCGCTGACAATTATATTCTGGAAGGTGTCTCATAGAAATATATGCATGCGCCTTCAATCCCTGGCACCTCTAACCACACAGACTGTTTACAAGATATCTGAAGACCCTTTAAGAAGAAGAGTTTGGATTTGATACCCCGCTTTATCACTACCCGAAGGAGTCTCAAAGCGGCTAACATTCTCCTTTCCTTTCCTCCCCCACAACAAACACTCTGTGAGGTGAGTGGGGCAGAGAGACTTCAAAGAAGTGTGACTAGCCCAAGGTCACCCAGCAGCTGCATGTGGAGGAGTGGAGACGCAAACCCGGTTCACCAGATTATGAGTCCACCACTCTTAACCACTACTCCACACTGGCTCAGAGATCTTAAGAGATCTTAACATTCCCACGATTCTTTCTTGTGGGGTAGTGCATTGCAATCAAGGTTATAAAAATTAAGTGGTGTATTTTTTCACCCCTCCAACCACTTACTTAGAAGCATGGAATAGGAAAAGGGAAACTGTGGGTCAGTTTAGATAGAATTACAATTTCAGATGTTCTTGGATGCTAAAAATGATGGAAACAAGTAATTAATAAAACTAGCACCTTTCCACGAAGAAGTGGGATTGGGAAGATAGCTTTGAGTTAACTACTCTTTTCTCCTTCTCCCTCACTTCATTTGAATTGCTCCTTCTTTTCCCATGATCTGTTCTGACCCTTGGTTTCCATGGAGTTGTCATTACCTGCATCTTCCTTTAGGACATTGGTCCTTTTGAGACACAAGAGCTAGAGAGGTTATGGTGCTGCCATGCTAAAAGGTTGATAAGACACAGATGCATGTGACTGGCATTGCTGCACCTCACCTGGGTGACCACAAGTGGCGCTCATGAGCACAGTGCTTCCCAGCTAGAGGGAGCAGAATAGGCTTACCAAACAAACTGCATGTATTGTTTTCATATCCTATCTGTTCCAAGAAGCTTGGCACTCGTTTTATGCTTGAAAAATATCCCTGAGATGCAGGATAGACTCAGAATTGGTGATTTGCCTAAGACCACCCATTGTGTTTTGTGACTGAGCAGGGATTCCAAAGCAAATCTCCCTAGTATCTCAAACTACAGTGTGGTGTAGTGGCTAAGAGTGGTGGACTCGTAATCTGGTGAACTGGGTTCGCTTCCCCGCTCCTCCACATGCAGCTGCTGGGTGACCTTGGGCTAGTCACACTTCTCTGAAGTCTCTCAGCCTCACTCACCTCACAGAGTGTTTGTTGTGGGGGAGGAAGGGAAAGGATAATGTTAGCCGCTTTGAGACTCCTTAGGGTAGTGATAAAGTGGGATATCAAATCCAAACTCTTCTTCTTCTTCCAAAAATCTTCAAGGGCAGCCCCAATAATTAATAATCTAACTAATAATCACACACACTGAGAGCCAGTGTGGTGTAGTGGTTAAGAGCAGTGGACTCGTAATCTGGTGAACCGGGGTCGCTTCCCCGCTCCTCCACATGCAGCTGCTGGGTGACCTTGGGCTAGTCACACTTCTCTGAAGTCTCTCAGCCTCACTCACCTCACAGAGTGTTTGTTGTGGGGGAGGAAGGGAAAGGATAATGTTAGCCGCTTTGAGACTCCTTAGGGTAGTGATAAAGTGGGATATCAAATCCAAACTCTTCTTCTTCTTCCAAAAATCTTCAAGGGCAGCCCCAAGTAGAGTGCACTGTGGTAGTCCATCTTGGGTGCAACTTATTCTACTACTGGGGCGGGGCATCTCTTGCACTCAAAAGGATGTCGTTTGTATCTCTACAGCCATAGCAGGCACTGTAACTCTCCAACAGTTTGACTTTATCGCTGAAGGTGTACTCATCCAATGTCTCCCAAGACAGGCAGTGGCATAGCAATGGGGGGTGGGAGGCGGTACGCCCCGGGTTCCATGTCTGCGGGGGTGACAAGAAGTCACCCCCGCAGGGGCGCGCGGCAGTGTGAGCAGCCATTGTGCTGGCGCAGCCGCATGTGGAGAATCCTCCGTTCGCAGCTGCAACCATGAGCAGAGGATCTGGGCGCCGGCAGCAAACTGCTGTATGCGTGGCATGCGCTGTATATAGCAAAGACTCACATGCACTATATAGTGGTTTGCTGCTGGCACCACTCCAGCACTGTACGGACGGTGCTGGGATCCCTCCATTGCTGCTACAGCCATGAATGGAGGATCATCCATTCGTGGCTGCAGCCGCGAGCAGAGGATCCCGGAACCGTCCGTACAGCGTTGGAGCGGCGCTGGTTGCAAACTGCTATACAGCGCATGTGCGGTGTTGCTATGTACGACACATGCATCATAAGTAGCAACGCCGCACATGCGCCCTACGTAGTGACGCCCACCCTGAATGTCACAATGCCTTCCTTTGCCCCTGAAGACAGGCAAATTTCCACGAAGCAAATTCCTCCCAGTCAGAGGAATTCCGCCACTGCTGATGGCGCTAACCCGGAAGTCCTGCTCATAATTTGGGTTGGCTCAATGGGACGTGGGTGGTGCTATGGGTTAAACCACAAAGCCTAGGACTTACGAATCAGAAGGTCAGCGGTTCGAATCCCTGAGACGGGGTGAGCTCCCATTGCTCGGTCCTAGCTCCTGCCAACCTAGCAGTTCAAAAGCACGTCAAAGTGCAAGTAGATAAATAGGTACCCCTCCGGTGGGAAGGTAAACAGCATTTCCGGGTGCTGCTCTGGTTCACCAGAAGCGGCTTAGTCATGCTGGCCACATGACCCAGAAGCTGTACGCCGGCTCCCTTGGCCATTAAAGCAAGATGAGCGCCGCAACCCCAGAGTCGGCCACGACTGGACCTAATGGTCAGAGGTCCCTTTACCTTTACTATAAGTGGTGAGAGTTGAGAATATATTGCCAATAAGAATAATTCTCAGACCAAAGGCGGCACAATTTTACAGCACTGCAAGAAGACGTATTTCCTCCGCTATCCTTGTTGCTAGTTTATGCCATTTTGTTGGTGGCAAAGGTGTGGGCTGAACTACTTCAGCATTCAAGTGGCATTTGTACCTCAGAATATTGATCCACAATGGAAGTGTGAAAGTAAATCCGGTGCTTTTTTCTGTAAAGATGGTCATAACAGTCCATTTTGATCTGAGGAGAAGTGGTGTGCTGCAGATTCCACCCCCTCCCCTCATCAAAGCATTGTTTCAGTAGTAAATGTCAAGGACCTTTCTTGCATTCGAAATTTAATTTGTATTACTTGCAAAGACACATAAAGTGAACAGGGTGTACCAAGATTACATTAAAATGCACATACTGTCATTTTGAAGCAGATATAAATATAGTGTACAAGGCTGTGTCTTACTCTCAGAGGCACACTGTTGAGTGTATGACCCTGCGAAGAACCCAAGATACGACTTTTGAGAAAAATGCTCTGTGGTGTAAAGACTGAGATTGTTGATACGTACTATGATACACTGTCAAATATATATGGATCCAAATAGCCTGGTTTTGATCCATTTTATTTCTTTGCATCCATTTTTCTTAATCTTGATTATTGCAAAATGCTTTCTACATGCACACAGACAAAAGGAGCTATGCCTTTTCTTTTATCTATCTGCAAGGCTGAACCAAACAAGCTTAACTACCTAGCTTGGTGGTCCAGATAGGGCCCAGTGGTTTACTACTGCTGCTGCTACTACATCATTAAGACACTTGGGAAGACAGGTGAACTAATACCAGTGTACTGGAAGAAGCAAAGATCACCAGTCTTGAAGCAATGATTCTTCAACATCAACTTGGTTGGACTGGTCATGTTGTGTGGATGCCTGATGATCGTCTTCCAAAGCAACTACTCTATTCCAAACTTAAGAATGGAAAGCGTAATGCTGGTGGTCAACAAAAGAGGTTTAAAAACCATCTCAAGGCAAATCTAAAAAAATGTAGTATATACACTGACAACTGGGAAACACTGGCCTGCGAGCGCTCCAGTTGGAGAACAGCCTTCACCAAAGGTGTCATGGGCTTTGAAGATACTCAAATTTGGGACACAAGGGAGAAACATGCTAAGAGGAAGGCACACTTGGCAAATCCACACTATGATCAACTCCTGCCTGGAAACCAATGTCTCCACTGTGGAAGGATGTGTGGATCCAGAATTGGCCTCCACAGTCACTTATAGACTCATTGTTAAAACCACAGCACCACCCACATCCCAATGGTACCAACCACATATTTAATTTAAACAAGTACACACCTGCCATTTCTGAGACACTCAAGCAGGTTGTGTTTATTTCCACCACTGAAAACAGTATATCTATATGTATATAGATATATCAATATACATATTGACAGTATATCAACAGACTCCATTGATTCATATTTTGAATCCATTAATCCGTATATTTCTGTATGTAAGCTGGGGTATGTACGAATAGTACAGTGCTGATTATGGTATAACTTCAAACAAGAGTTACTTTCCTGCGAAAGATCATCCCTCTTCATTTAGAGAGCTAAGTACCATATATGCACACGGCTTTCTCCAGAAGCTTTTCTTCTTCTTAAGCCTACTGGTGAATAAGCAGTTATGCAAAGTCCTCGTTTATTTCAATTATTTACCATTTACGTATTTAAAACAGTCCTCTGAAATACTGCTTTAAGGAGAATTGAGAGTAATGTTGTGCAATTACTGTAAATAGCCATTGGGAGGGTAATGACAATGTTCTTCTAGGACTGCATTATTGCTGATTGCTGTCAGAAACAATGTGAATTTGGTCTATCCAATTTTTGGTTTTCATTTTAGACCAAAAAGTAAACACGTCATTTTCATACTGCTCAATTATCCAACACATACATTTTATTGAAATATAGGACCAATTAACAGATACTGTGCTTGCATTCATGTACGGCCTATTTTCTGCCCAAAGGAATAAATAATAGTGTTTTTGTATTCCACAAGACTCCTATTGAAGAAGTAAATCAGTTTACTGACGACGTCTTGTTTTGTCAGGGCTCTTCACTGAAATCTGCGGGTCAATTCTGTTAGACCAAGTGGTTCCCAACTGGTGGTCTGTGAACCCCAGGGGCTCAGAATAACCCTCCTGGGGGTTCCATGGCACCATTCATATGGCAAAAAAACTACCATAAAGATATCAAAAAATTCAAAAGTAGAGGGTCCATGGCTTGGCTTTTGAAAAACAGGTGGGGCCATAGTACTTAGCTCAGGCTTCCTCAACCTTGGCCCTCCAGATGTTTTTGGCCTACAACTCCCATGATCCCTAGCTAGCAGGACCAGTGGTCAGGGATGATGGGGATTGTAGTCTCAAAACACCTGGAGGGCCAAGGTTGAGGAAGCTTGGCTTAGCTAATTGGGAACCACTGTGTTAGACAATTTGATTCAATAGTATGCAGTCAAAGGCTATTAGCTGCAAGATTAAGGAAGGTGACATGGTGATTCAGACCAGTGGTTCATGAGGATTGTTGGCAGTGACTGGCAGAGGCATCCCTATCTGAAATCATTATGATTTTCTTGTATTTCTTGTTTTTAATCATTTTGTTACAGTTTTTACTGAAGGATGGCGAAGAAATACAGCCATACTTTGGATGCCGAACACCCTTGAACTCAGACTTTTTGGCTCCCGTACACCACAAACAAACCCAGAAGTGACTGTTTCGGTTGGTGAACTTTATTTTGGGACCCGAATGTCCGACGGGGCTTCCACGGCTTGATTGGCTGCAGGAACTTCCTGCAGCCAATCAGAAGCCACAATTTGGTTTTCGAATGTTTTGGAAGTTGAAAAGACTTCCGGAATGGATTCTGTTCGACTTCCAATGTACGACTGTATTCCACATAAACAGTTTCAACTGCCCAATAGTGATGTTGTTGGCATCCATCTGCCTTGAGAGACAATGGAGTGTGCCTCCGGGGGTGAAGGCAAACCACTGTGTTAGCAGACCCAAAGTGACTTCCCTAGGCTCTGTGTATGGAGGTCCTGGGCTGCCCAAGTGACATGACACTCTTCTCAGACTTGCAGGTGTGTTCTAAAGGAAAGCAGTGCTTTTCTTAGAATCTCATAGAATCATAGAATCATAGAGTTGGAAGAGACCACAAGGGCCATCGAGTCCAACCCCCTGCCAAGCAGGAAACACCATCAGAGCACTCCTGACATATGGCTGTCTAGCCTCTGCTTAAAGACCTCCAAAGAAGGAGACTCCACCACACTCCTTGGCAGCAAATTCCACTGTCGAACAGCTCTTACTGTCAGGAAGTTCTTCCTAGTGTTTAGGTGGAATCTTCTTTCTTGTAGTTTGGATCCATTGCTCCGTGTCCGCTTCTCTGGAGCAGCAGAAAACAACCTTTCTCCCTCCTCTATGGGACATCCTTTTATATATTTGAACATGGCTATCATATCACCCCTTAACCTCCTCTTCTCCAGGCTAAACATGCCCAGCTCCCTTAGCCATTCTTCATAAGGCATCGTTTCCAGGCCTTTGACCATTTTGGTTGCCCTCCTCTGGACACGTTCCAGTTTGTCAGTGTCCTTCTTGAACTGTGGTGCTCAGAACTGGACACAGTACTCCAGGTGAGGTCTGACCAGAGCAGAATACAGTGGCACTATTACTTCCCTTGATCTAGATGCTATACTCCTATTGATGCAGCCCAGAATTGCATTGGCTTTTTTAGCTGCCGCGTCACACTGTTGGCTCATATCAAGTTTGTGGTCAACCAAGACTCCTAGATGAGCTACCTTCCCAGGTTGACAAGCCTCAACTACCCCTCACTTCCCTCTGCACCACTTGCAAAAACTGCCTTCTTGACCACTGGACTCACCATTGGTCTTGTCTGCTCAATCTGCCAGAGCCTGCCTTCAAATGCAGGTGAAGTCAATAGTGTTCACCGTTATTCTCTTTTATGAACAGGTAACTGTGAGAGAAAATTATCTTGTACAGTGGTACCTTGGGTTAAGAACTTAATTCGTTCCGGAGGTCCGTTCTTAACCTGAAATTGTTCTTAACCTGAGGTACCACTTTAGCTAATGGGGCCTCCCACTACCGCCGCCACCAAACGATTTCTGTTCTCATCCTGAGGTAAAGTTCTTAACCCGAGGTACTATTTCTGGAGTCTGTAATTTGAAGTGTCTGTAACCTGAAGCGTCTGTAACCCAAGGTACCAATGTACAAAGTCACAAAATGAGTCAGGATGCAATTCCTCTATGCAATATTTTCTAGATTATTTTATTTTTTTATAATGACTTTTAGCCCTGGTGGAACTTTACAACTCTTATTATCGCTGGAATGATTTGGATTAACATGTAAAACTAGGAGCTCCACTTGCCACCTTTACAGCTCACCCCCCAAACCACATAGTTTCTTCCACCCCATAGCTCCCAACACACAGCTCCTTCCAAACCTCAGTCCCACCCCCAGCTCTTCCAACTCCAGCCACCCCAGCTTCTCTACAGCCCCAGCCATCTTTGCACAATGCCTTCAACATACCCCTTCCACAGCTTCCTCCACTCCCACAATGCCCTTTGAAGTTTGAATCTGGACCAATTGATCTGAATGGGGAAAGTAAACATTATTAACATTAAACTGTGTAATTGGTAGCTTCATTCGATGCCAGAAGTCAGTGCTGGTGTAGGTGTGAGTTTAAATGTATAGCTGCGATATAAGTAAGTAAACTGAAGCTCAAGAGTAGCAATCACAGAATGAAATCTGCTAATTTTACAAATCAAGCTACTAATTTTACAAATCAGGCTACTGTATTGTGCAACACAAATGGTAATTTAAAGAACAGAAGCTGTCAGTCATTGTCAACTCAAATTTAAAGTGCTAGCAGTAACCTTTAAAACTCCAAATGTTTGTGTTTAAGTTATCTGAAGGATAATTTAAACAACGGATGGCTATATCGACGTGCTCTAAATGCTTATTTCCATTTATATTCTGCCTTTTCTTTTCTATCATGGAATTTAAGTACATGTGGCTCCCACACAGTCAAACATCCAGGCACTGACCAGACCCAGATCTGCTTTGCGTCAGCAAAGTGAAGACCCCATTGCCAGGCGTGATGTCCAACAACATTTGGGTTCCCCATGCTGACTTAAACCATTATGAACCTGCCCTGCTTTCTAGACCACCACTAAAGTCAATCCAGTAGGCTGCTTCCAGGCAGTGCCAGTCCACCCATGAAGCAAGGTGAGACAACTGCCTCAGGTGGCAGTACCCACAGGGACAGCAGATCCTGCCTCCAAGGAAAGCATCATCATCCCTTGGGAGGCTGGATCTGCTGTCTCCTCAACAGTAGCTTCTTGAGTCTTGACAAATAGGAGGCGCTGCTGGGGAATGGAAATGGAAATGGAAGGGTCTGCCCTCTGGGGGTCTCCTGGGCTCTACATTTGCCTGGTGTGATTCAAAACAGAACAACAGCCTTTGATTCCTACTTCAACACACTCCAGGTAAGCTTTATTTGATTAACCCCTTTGTTCCTGATGTAGATCTTTATTCTTCTCTTATTCCTGAGGTAGATCTCCACTCAGCTGGTGGTGTGGAGCGCCATTTTGTGGCTCACCTCAGGAGCCAAAGTGTATTTGGCCAACCATGGTACCCAAGACAGGGTTTTTCAATGTTGGTCCCACACTGGTGGAAATCTCCTCCCCTGAGAATTCCCTTTCCGCCTCTCTGTGACCTTTATAATTCTGTCAAGCTTTTTAGAATCATAGAATCATAGAGTTGGAAGAGACCACAAGGGCCATTGAGTCCAACCCCCTGCCAAGCAGGAAACACCATCAGAGCACTCCTGACATGTGGTTGTCAAGCCTCTGCTTAAAGACCTCCAAAGAAGGAGACTCCACCACACTCCTTGGCAGCAAATTCCACTGTCGAACAGCTCTTACTGTCAGGAAGTTCTTCCTAATGCTTAGGTGGAATCTTCTTTTTTGTAGTTTGGATCCATTGCTCCGTGTCCGCTTCTCTGGAGCAGCAGAAAACAACCTTTCTCCCTCCTCTATGTGACGTCCTTTTATATATTTGAACATGGCTATCATATCACCCCTTAACCTCCTCTTCTCCAGGCTAAACATGCCCAGCTCCCAGGCTAAACATGCGCAGGCTAAACATGCGCAGGCTAAACATGCCCAGCTCTTTATTGATCTGTGCCCCCCTAAATATGCTCAAGTAAAACTAGGGAATTTGCTACAAGACATAGTTATGGTCACCCACCTGAATGGCTTTAAAAGAAGATTAGACAAATCCATGAAGGACAAGGCTAGTAATGGCTACTAGTCATGATGACAGAGTATTACCTCCAGTATCAAGGATGCTATTCCTCTGAATACCAGCTGCTGGGGGTCATAAGCAGGAGGGTTCAATTGCATTCAAGTCCTTCTTGTGGGTTTCCCATGGGCAATTTTTTGGTTGGCCACTGTGAGAACTCCTGGATGGGACTGACCTTTGGCCTGATCCGGCCAGGATATTCTTAGATACTTACATTTTTAATCTGTTCCTTGTCAAATTAGTCTGTTTTCAACATTTTTCTGGTAAAAAGTATACAGCTTCATAGTTTTCGTAAGCACCTTGTGGAGACTTCTATTAAAATGCAGGGTGGAAGTATATTGTTGAATAAATTGTTCACAGGAAATATCATCTGAAATATTTTAGTATTTATTCTTTTTTATGGTGTCAAACTAAAACAACTTGAAAAACAGGCAAGAGCTATTTTATGAAGGCCTACTGAATAAATGGGACGCGGGTGGCGTTGTGGTCTAAACCACAGAGTCTAGGGCTTCCTGGTCAGAAGGTCGGCAGTTCGAATCCCTGTGACAGGGTGAGCTCCCATTGTTCAGTCCCTGCTCCTGCCAACCTAGCAGTTCAAAAGCACGTCAAAGTGCAAGTAGATAAATAGGTACCGCTCCGGCAGGAAGGTAAACGGCATTTCCGTGTGCTGCTCTGGTTTCACCAGAAGCGGCTTGGTCATGCCAGCAACATGACCTGGAAAAACTGTCTGCGGACAAACGTCAGCTCCCTCGGCCCATAAAGCGAGATGAGCTCCGCAACACCAGAGTCATTCGCGACTGGACTTAATGGTCAGGGGTCCCTTTACCTTTACCTTACTGAATAAATACCCCCTCTAGATTAATCAATCAATATTTCTGTAGATGACTAGTTTACTTATTAACATGCTCAACCTGGGTTGACACTATACTATACACACGTAGATATGTATGGAATAAGGATTTGACCTTTCCTCCTGCTGCCTAGCAAACTGCTGGTAGATGAATCTGCATCTATTCTATAGTTAATTAAATATCATTATGATGACTGTTTCCCTTCAAGAAAAGGCAGGATTCTGTTCTTCAAATACATTAATATCTGCAATCTATAATTTCAGATAGGATAATAGCTGTCATGTTCAAGTTAGGTAAACATCAGATCAGGGAGTAAAAATACCTGCACAAACACTTGCTTCATTGTATTTGGATTTTGAATTTGAGAACTAGAGACAATTTAACAGCCACATAAAGAAGTAATCCAAAAACCTCATCTGGACATCCATTATGTCACCTGCTCTTCTTAGATGAGAAGACACCATCATTAGCTAGCTACCTTTTCTGCTGTTCTAGCAGAATGAGTTAATTAAAACAACGCCGAGAAAACAGTAACAAAAGGCAGCTGTCATGGCAACTTAATGTTACACTAGAAATATCTGAAGCAGAAACCTTTTGGTAATGCACAAGTCTGTGATTTAGAGTCATGGCTTGCAGGAGCCCATGACTGAAGATTTCTATTTAGCAGACAGCTTATTATTTCCTTGTTCCTTATTTATACACATGAATGCATAATTGCTTAAAGACAGTGGTACTATTTATCTTCTGGGGAAAACAACATTTTGGAGACCTCATGCGAGAGATATGGCAAGGAAGGGTGCTGCACTGCTATCTTCTTAGGCAAGTATTATTTTAGGATAATAAGCAGTGTGGGATGGTTGTCTTAGATAGCATAACCTTGGGAACAAATTCCCCTGTAAGCAGTAGGTCAACTTTTCAACACTCCTTCCTCCAAATGCATCTGATTCTGCTTCATGACTAGATCGTCGACTCAATTTCCCTTGAAAGATCAAAACTGGGATGGGGGGGGGCTCTTAAAAATCCTGTGGGAAGATCTACACAAATGGTAGAACAATAAAAACCCTAGTGGGGGCTTAACAAGCAACTGCTGTTTGCATATGGCGATTGATCAGTCTGTCTGTGCAGCAAACTCACATGCCAGCAGCTGGACTACAAAGAAGACAGAGATTAAAAACAGTCAATTTCTTATAGACTGAAGTAACAAAATGATAACACGCATTGAACACCAATACTTGAATGGTTTTAATTCCCTAGAGAACTGACCAACTGTCTGCCAGATGCATAGAAAAATGGGTTGCAAATATGCAAACTAGAGCTTAGCACACACTGTGGTCTGGTTTGCATGCAATGTTAAGCATGGTTTAGTGTGAATGAGCAAACATATGTGGCCTTCTGGCAAGAGGGTTGTTGCCACTTTGCTTCTTGAATATTTGCTTTCAGGAGACGGAATGTTAAAACAATCTATCAAGAAAACGAATGAACTAGAATTAGTACAAGAAATCCACTACCAGACAATCCAACACCAGGCAAATCCGTAAGCCTGGGGAAATAAATGTGTCTGGAGCAGACACCAAAAACTAGGTAGTGTAGGGGGAAAAACAAGCTCTTTATGGAGAGGTAGTTCTGGAGTGCCACAGCAGAGAATGCTCTGCAATTGGAAAGGGATGCATAGAGTCTGCCATTTTTCACTTCTCTTTAACTCCCTGTTGCCTTGTTTTTGTGTATTCTTGGACAAAAATCAGAACAGTTCCTATGTCGTTCTTGAGTGACTGCATGCTTTATCCAAGCAACAGTTTAAGACACACCAGAGGGACTGAAGTAAACAGGTAAAGGTAAAGGGTAAAGGGACCCCTGAACATTAGGTCCAGTCATGTATTACTCGGGTTGCGGTGCTTATCTCGCTTTACTGGCCAAGGGAGCCGGTGTACAGCTTCCGGGTCATGTGGCCAGTATGACTAAGGCACTTCTGGCGAACCAGAGCAGCACACGAAATCACCGTTTACCTTCCCACCGGAGCAGTACCTATTTATTTACTTGCACTTCGTGCTTTCGAACTGCTAGGTTGGCAGGAGCAGGGACCGAGCAATGGGAGCTCACCCCGTCGCGGGGATTTGAACCGCTGACCTTCTGATTGGCGAGCCCTAGGCTCAGTGGTTTAACCCACAGTGCCACCCCCTTCCCTTGAAGTAAACAGGTAGTAGAGAGCAAAACATATGTAAATAGAGGGTGGCATTTTTCTTCACTTGGATACAAAAAACATTATGGCTCCACTCAACACAGGTGACTTACTATACACTATGCTGTCACACTTTCCTAGTGTCTACTGCATTGACAAAATTGTTCAATAACTGATCACCTTGTAAAGTTACAGTTTCTAAAATACCACAATCTGTATCAGTACAAATAATCAAGCAGACCTTGGAAAGTTCATTTACAAAAAGAAAAAAGGAAAAAAGTTCTAGTTCAAAACATGTCCCAAAAGGAACTCATTCGAGTTCACATTTGTCCCTCTGTTAAATGAACTGGTTCAGTTCATGCTTACTTCACAGTTCATTTCAAGATCATTCAAATAATCTTTGGCAAAAGCAAACAAACAAAAACAAACAGAAACACACACCCACACCCAGCAATTGGAATGTTGCAACCTACTATGCTAAATTATCAAAGCACACACACAGAGGAATATGAATTGCTTATTTTTCTCAACTTTAAGCTTAAATGCCAAGATTATCTACAGGCTAAAAATGCATGTAAGAAAATGAATTTGCATATGAACTAGAAAAGTCCTACACCAAAAAGTCCAAAATAAACTTAATTTATGTTTAGTTGAACTGGCAATTTTGGGAAAACAACATGAGAAGAGGGAAACAACTGGCTCTCTCTTCAAAGGCTGCAGATATAATCCAAATTGGACTTCCCCTTCCCAGAAAATTAAGCACATGAGAAATCTTCACAGATCTCCCACATCATGTGTAGTTTGGCAGAATCCACTGCAGTTTAAGATCTCACTTGTTTTTATTTGCGTGGACAGGCGGAGTCCCCAGATCCCGAGCGGTCCCCCCCGTCATGTGGAATAACGACTCAAGACAATGTGCTATGGGATTAAATTGGCCACAACTTTATTAAATTTCAAATGTGGGTAGACCTTGGCTCAGGCATTGGGCGTTCTCCCTCCCCAGTCCCCAGCTGGGGACCTAGGGAGCATCAGGGTTATCCAGAGTGTGTGTGTGGGGGGGATGGGCCGGCTCTGGAGAACATATGTTACGCCGCCGCCGCAGGGGAGAGCAATGACGACCTTTCGGCGTACGGTCAAAGCCTCCCTTCAGAAACCCCTTTAACGGGGAACCCTGGTATCACCGCTGCAAAGAGGAAGATGGACTAAAGGATTCCGCCCAAGGCCTGATACCGCCAAAGTTGTGACGTTTTGCTACGGGAAAGGAGAAACCTGCCAATGCAGGGAAATTCCTTTCCGGCCCTTTAAGAGTGACCTTAACGTAGCAGCGCCCGCATACCTGTGAAGAAAAGTTAACCTGCAAAACCTGTGAAGAAAAGTTAACCTGCAAAATAAGACATTAACTGAGGGTGGGTAGGGTGGGAGAAGCTCTGGAGCCAAGTGAGGATTCCAGGTAAGATCCTCCCTCTATTGTCTGGGCAGGTAATCCCTCCCCTACCTGGCCTGGTCTCCTTGGCAACGCTTCCCCCAGGTGGGATTGGACAACTGAGTGAGGTAGGCGGAGACCTCCAGGTATCCCACCTGAGGGAAGGCAAAGCCAAGCCTATGCTGTTGGAGCCGCTCCAGATCTAGGGGCTGCACGCGTCCACGCAAAGGGCGCTCCCCGTTTTAGGCGGGGAGCGGTCATTCCATTTTCCATGTCAGAGGTTCACCTTTGATACAACTGTAAAATCTTGTATGTGAGCAAGCCATTTTTTCTGTAAGATGGAAGGAAAACAGACTAAATCTATTTCATTACCAGATTAAAGCACGTCCGGAAACAGAAAGTGAATAGGTGTGACACCAGTGAATGGATAAAAAAAAATTTAAAAATGGTCCAGTAGCACCTTAGAGACCAACTAAGTGCTACTGGGCATATATATATATATATATATGCAGGTTTTGGTGTCCTCGGGTGTCTTCCCGTGTAAAAGTTGGGGTGTCTAGGCGACGTTTCGACGAGGTCTCACTCGTCATCTTCAGGCTGGTGCTTTCGGCTTCTTGTTACTGGAACAGAGCAGGATCTCAGTGTTTGAGTTCCTATAAATACTGTAGAGGGGGTGTGGTGTATAGCCTCCAATGTTCTGGGCAGAGAGGAAGTTCCCAGGCTAGTGTGCCTTTTCTTCTTTTGTTCCTTAATTACTTGAGAGATATCTTGAGTGATTTCTTGAGTGATATCCTGAGTACCACTTAGGTGGGTCATTAGGTGTGGATTAGTTGTTAAAGTCTTTGTGTCTTGACCTCTTGAACTTTGTGAAGAGTTTTCCTGAGAAGATGGCTGTACTGTACTTAGTTGTGCTCTGGCTTGGCTTCGTGTATAGGGGCGAGCTGTGGTTTTGTGGCTTGTGTCAGCCAGATCTGTGTAGGGATTGCAGGGGGGTGCAGCATCCGGAGGTGCCACCATGGATTGGCTACTGGATGGTGTCTGTAATTCATCTGTGGAGAGGGTCTGGGTTTGGGTCTGGTGTGGTTGATTGGTGTTGGCGTTCTGTGTGCCTCTGGATCTGGTGTCAGTTTTTGTGGGGAGGGCTAATTTCCAGATGTCTGGCAAGCGGGATGTGTCGTCACGCTTGTTCATGTTGTGAGGGTGTTTCTCTATCTCAATGGCTTCCATGATTATTCTCTTGTGGTGATGTTCCGTGTTAAAGAGCAATTTGGAATCTGCAAAATTAATTTCGTGTCCTGTTTCTTTCATGTGTTGGAAAAGAGAGGAAGTTTTTTCTTCTTTTTTGACGGCATTCTTGTGTTCTGCGATACGTGCATTTATTCGTCTGTTTGTTTGTCCAATGTACGTGGCTGGGCAGACTTTGCAGGGTATTTCATAGATCCCTTGGTTTTCCAACTGGACACCCGAGGACACCAAAACCTGCATTCCTGTACCCGTGAAAATCTACGAAAGCATATATATATATATATATATATATATATATATATATATATATGCAGGTTTTGGTGTCCTCGGGTGTCTTCCCGTGTAAAAGTTGGGGTGTCTAGGCGACGTTTCGACGAGGTCTCACTCGTCATCTTCAGGCTGGTGCTTTCGGCTTCTTGTTACTGGAACAGAGCAGGATCTCAGTGTTTGAGTTCCTATAAATACTGTAGAGGGGGTGTGGTGTATAGCCTCCAATGTTCTGGGCAGAGAGGAAGTTCCCAGGCTAGTGTGCCTTTTCTTCTTTTGTTCCTTAATTACTTGAGAGATATCTTGAGTGATTTCTTGAGTGATATCCTGAGTACCACTTAGGTGGGTCATTAGGTGTGGATTGAGATCCTGCTCTGTTCCAGTAACAAGAAGCCGAAAGCACCAGCCTGAAGATGACGAGTGAGACCTCGTCGAAACGTCGCCTAGACACCCCAACTTTTACACGGGAAGACACCCGAGGACACCAAAACCTGCATTCCTGTACCCGTGAAAATCTACGAAAGCATATATATATATATATATATATATGATCGATTTTATTGCATTAGCCATGCGGCCATAGCATAATATACATAGAAATAACAACATAAAATGGGGGTGGGGAGATAAAAGTGGATGTCGTCCTGGGCGAATACTTTGAGAAAATGGGGATGACAAAAGTAACAGGGGATTTAAAACATCGAGTGACAGAGAATACAAAAACAGGTTCGATTGTGCGGCGTATCGACTACATCTGTGGTATTAAAGAAGGAGTTGGTGCCGCTTTCCTCTTCATCACACTAAGCAGGAAATTAGCTGTCATCTCAGTAATCCAACAGTCAGAATCCTGCAGAAGAAGGGACACTATCCAAGGCTGGATTGGGAGATGAAGCTTGTTCACGAGAGGAGTTAGAAACCGAGATCTTTCATCCGTCCAGTTGGGACAGAAGAGCATTACATGTTCCATAGTCTCCAGGGCCGTGTCATTGCAGGAGCATGTTCTATTTGCGATGGAAACTCTGGAGTAACGACCTGACAGAACTGCTGTAGGAAAACAGTTGAGACGGGCACAGGTAAAGGCCCTTCGCTTAGCCTCCGAAGGAATTGTGAGGCAGTATAGAGGGATCCCTTCAGGGGGTGGAATAGCTAGGGCTAAGCCTGAACACGGCCCTCTTGCATGGGAAGCTGTGCTAGAGAAGTCAAGTTGCTGTAGCTTCTTTTTGATTAGAGGTAGGGCCGCCGGGCTAATACACTCTAAGTTAAAAACAGTTTTGCGGTTCACATTAAGAAGAGAGCGGAATTTGAGATTAATTGTAGTTTTCCAAGGAGAATTATGAATATCTCTTGGGATCAGATTGGAGAAACCACCTCTAATTCGAGCATCCAATGCTAGTAGGTGGGAGCTATAGGAAATGGCTCGACTCCATGCTCGTTTTACAATTGAGGGCTGAGCGAACTCAAGTCGTAGGGCTGCACCTGAGACACATCTCGGGACGCCGGAGAGAGATCTCAGAAACATGTGAAGTGGGCGATCCAAGTTACCTGATATTGCTGTAGCCCATACTTCGTAGCCATATAATAATTTAGGGACAACTTTGGCATTAAATATTTGAATTGCTGCTGGGAGGTGTTTGCCGCCCTTCTGGTGATAAAATCGGACAATGGCATTAGAGGTCGTGGTTGCAGCAAGAGAGGCAGATTGTAGATGGGTGGTCCAGGAGAGATTATAAGTAAATATTAGGCCTAGATATTTAAAGGCTTTTACCTTTTCTAAGTAGCCACCTGTGATCTTAAGCGGCTCCAGCTTGAGTTTGCGGGAACGAGTGAAGTGGAGGACTTTCGATTTTTTATAATTAATATTAAGAGCTTCCGCCTTACAATAGGCGATAAATGCATTAACTGCATTTGCTAGGTCTGCACCTTAGAAACCAACTAAGTGCTACTGCTACTGGGCATACACACACACACACACACACACACACACACACACACACACACATATACACTGCGTCAGACCAAGACGGGTACCTACCTGAATCTAGAACCAGTGAATGGGTTTGTTTCCTTTTGGGCCTGTGTGTCGAACACCTCAGCAATTAAAATTATATTGTGTAATAAATGGAAAGAGATATTCAGAACATCACGGTTATGTACACATATATGGATACATAGAATGTGTACCTTTCCCATTCAAATATTCTAGCCAGAATATTGTTTATGTAGTGATAGGTGTCAGGATAGCATTACAGAAGTGGAGAAAGGGAGGACTTTGTGGGTGGTGGTAATTCTGAATCTGAGATTGAGGCAAGACAAAACTTTTTAGGCCAAGTGTTGAACTAGAATGGCGTTTGGTGGACCATAAACAGACAGATTGGGTCAATATCGGGGGAAGGCGGAGCTCTATCAAGCTGGCTCCATTGCTCCCTGGCTTTCTATTACCTGCCATAACCAGATTTTATTAATTGAACTAGCAAAATAATAGACAGTTGGCAAATCTGAGAACACATATTCCACATGCAATGGGTGGAGTTTTCAACAACCCTCCAAGGAATTTATAGTGTGTAGCTGTATTTTTAAAGCCACAACACTATACTTTGGGGACCATGTCAATTTAATTAATCCAGAATTAAATACAAACACTAACATATTATTTCAAATGCATTCTTGTAAGCGTGCCCTTAAGGAGTGTTTTCTGGGGAAGCGAGAAACAACCAATTAACTGCATTGCGTGGGTAAGCAAAAAGAAGAAAAGCTAAAAGGTTCCTTGCTTGTTGTTTGGGGGCAGCAAATTACAACAGAAACTTAAATGGCGGGATGTTATATTGGGTGTGGATTACTGTGAAAAAGTACAACTCTGCCTCCAGTTTGACAGTTGTCATGGTATTTCCACGACTTTGAAGATCTGTTGTCAAGATGGAGGCATGAAAAAGTTTACAATGTTATCTAAGCAGGCCCGAGGTGAAATTTCCCAACCATTCTTGCCTTTCCAAATTTACTGTAGAATGTGCTTCTGTTGTCAAATAAAATGGAACTCTTTAACACAGAGACTTGGTTAAGCAACTTTCCATAAACTGGCAGTGATTTTATCACAATTTTTTTCAAATTATAGGCATTTTGTCATTTATTTTTATCTAGCTGCTTCATTACACTTTCAGAGATTTCTGCATCCAGCTTGCCTTCAAACACAAACAAAAATAAAATGTGGCAGAATAAACACAGATTAGAATATTTTGGAATATCATTACCATGAGCAATTCTCATGCCACAGATCTGCAAACATCTGCAATGGTGGAAAAAAAAGAAAGAGAGGAAAGGAAAGGAAAAGAAAAGGAAGTGTGCGTTCTGCTTAAAAAGAAGAAACCTGTTTTCTTCTGCAGCACAACAAATATATCAGCGGATTTTCTTCTATTTTCCATCCAGCTACAATTCATTGAATCCCATTAGAGTTTGCTAATAGAAAACTAATAGAAAACATTAAAAAACAAACAGTTTGGGAAATATGAAACTGAAAAGTCTTTGCGAAGAGCACAGGAGATGAAATTGCTTTCTATCAGGTGAAAAGTCTGTCTTATGTACAGGGCTGGCCCAAGACATTTTGGTCCCCAAAGTACCTCAAAATGGCGCCTTCCTCCCCACCAGGGAAGAATGTTGAGTCAAAATCTACACCAGGAAAAAAAATGGGGAATAAAGATCTACACTGGGATCTGCTGCCCCTGTGCATCCTGCCGCCCGAGGCAGTCACTTCACCTTGCCACATAGGTGGGCTGGCTTTGCTAATATAGAGAGGCAGTATGCCTTGAATACCGGCTCAGGGTAGGAATAAAGAACACAAGATGATTTTCACTTTCATGCCTTGCTTAAGAGCTTCCCAGAGTTGTGTGAGTAGCCATAAGTGGTGCTGCACGGGGCCAAGCAGCTCTGACAAAAACGCTCACCCTCCCAGGCTGGCCACGAGCACTGTCCATGTACAGCGAGGGGAGTGGCGATGCCGCCTGCGTTGTTGGGAATCCTGGCTGTGTCATTCCCCATGGCCGACCAATCTGGTTGACCGGGGCCATTCCTTACCTGGTTCAAACATCCGTGCGGCTAGGGGCTCCGTCTCCTTTTTTCCTCCTGCGTCGGATCTCCCGCCCTCCCGCTCTATTTTCATGTGTTCGCCATCTTGGCCTTAGTATGCACCACGGTTGGTCGCCTGTTGAGGGGGCCAGGTAGGAATTTTCCCACTTGGCAAGCTGGCACCAGCCATGTGGTTTTTGCCTGCCTCGTAGCAATCATCACAACTTTGTAAGGTTTGGCAGTTAGACATTGGTAAAACCTGGTTTTGGGATTGTGGCCTTCACCTGCTCCTCCTCTTTAAGGGTATTCCATTAAAGCAGTGGTGTCCAAACTTTTTTCAAAGAGGGCCAGATGTGATGAATTGAAGGGCTGTGGAGGCCGACCAAAGGACCAACCAAGGTTGTTGACCTTCTACCCCAAAGTTGTTGAGGATTGAAGTTGTTGAGGTTTCTTTAGGATTTTGCCCCAGGAAATAAACTGCCACAGGGGCTGAATTAAACTGACCAGTGGGCCAGATTAGGCCCCTGAAACGGAATTTGGACATGCCTGTGTTAAAGGGATCCAGGGATGTGGATCTTGTCCAAAGCCTGGGTATGGGCTAGGGCCATGCCACGACCCCATCAGTGATCCTGGGAGAGCTCGCAGTTGATGTACATCAACAGGGCTCCCCCTATTGGTGGTTGACCCTCACTAGACTACCTGCATGATGGGCAGGAGTCAGATATAGTTGGTTCAGTTCCAGTACCTAAGCGAATACTGCTCACATCTATAACCAATCAAGTTGTGGCCTTATTTGCCCCATTAACCCAAAGTATTGGTGTCTGTGTGTTTCATTATCTAAGAGATGGGATGGGCCTTGGGGCCCCGCCATGGAAATACCGTATTTTTCACTCTATATTTTTCGCTCCAAAAATGAAGGGGAAATGATGTGTGTGCGTCCTATGGAAGCGAATGCAGTCTCCTTGGCTTCAGCGATAGCAATGCGAAGCCTCCAAAGCGCAGAGGGAGCACTCCCTCTGTGCTCCGGAGGCTTCGCATTACTTTCACTGAAGCCTGGAGAGCGAGAGGGGTCGGTGTTCCTCCTCCGGTTTCGCAGTGTCCTGGAAGCCAGAGGAGGAACAGAAGGGTCTCCTTCTGTTCCCTATCCAGCTTCGCTGAAGGGGCGCTGTGCAGTTCTCCCTCTCAGAGAGGGAGAACTGCGCTGCGCCCCTTCAGCGATGCGCCTGTCCTGGCTTCTGCCTTAGCCCTGCGCAGCCTCTTCGGGCAGGGGGAGCCTTCATCCCACTGCCTTGAAGAGGCCTGGTGTGGTTATCCCAGAAGCCAGAACAGCCAGACGGTATCCCAGAAGCCAGATCCCTCTTGCTGTTCTGGCTTCTGGGATTCAGAATAATGTTTTCTTGTTTTCCTCCTCCCAAAACTAGGTGCGCCCTATGGTACGGTGCGCCCTATGGAGCGAAAAATATGGTAGCTCATCAACAACAACCAATACTTGGGCCTCCCTTTATAGGGAAGGCACTTTTCACATGTTTCTCCCGCCCTTTCCCAAAATGGAGTTTGTTCCTTTTGTGTTCTCCTCAGCATGTATTTTATTTTTCTGGCGGCACCACTGCCACTTTTGGATATAGTATTAGACCATTGGTTTCATCTAGTAAAAGAAACCTCCAGGTTTCTTGCTTTAAAAAATACCTCTTTCACATTGTAACCGTTTCCTCCCACCTGTCCCAGTTTTGGTCACATACATAAGACAGCAGAAATTCAAACGAAGTACCATACAATCAAACTTCAAAACCAAAGCTTCACAGAGATATGGAATAGCAGCTAGAAAAAGAAATCTCTTTGTGCAACCTCGCTACTGCAAAATATGCTTATTTTAAAGTCTGCTTTAAAAAAAAGTTCACATCATTTGTAAGGGGAGAAATTAAACTTCCAAGTATGTTAGGCATGTCCTGGTAGTTTCTTTAGAAGTGTTAACACTATCCACTCTATAAAATAATAATAATTTTGGTAGATTTACAGTAGTACCTCGGGTTACATACACTTCAGGTTACGTACACATCAGGTTACAGACTCCGCTAACCCAGAAATAGTGCTTCAGGTTAAGAGCTTTGCTTCAGGATGAGAACAGAAATCGTGCTCCGGTGGCGTGGCGACAGCAGGAGGCTCCATTAGCTAAAGTGGTGCTTCAGGTTAAGAACAGTTTCAGGTTAAGAATGGACCTCCGGAACGAATTAAGTACTTAACCTGAGGTACCGCTGTATATTTAATAGCAGCCTTGTAAAATCATTGGCTCCATCATCTCTCGTACATTTTACTTTTGCAACGAGATACTTGAATTCTCTCTGGAAACTCCTGAAATTATTATTTACGACTAAGTGAAAACAAAAAACGAAACAAGAGTAAGTGTTCCCTGATTGATAATATATGAATACAAAGGAGACAAGGTAGCCTGTGAATGTAAGTACAGTACTACAAAACTATTCCATAGATACAATATACAACTTAAAATGATAGCTGTATAAAATGGATACTATAGCCACAATGACCAAAAAAATTATAAATGTCTCTATATAACAATGCACACTGGCAAACTGGATACATGAAATGTATCAATCATGATTTGGTGACATGTACAATATACACGAATCAGATATCTTCCATTGCCAATGGACAGACACATATGGAAACAAGCTGAGTAAGGACCTTCATTCATTCCCTCTTGAATGGGTCTGTCTCCAGGGCACTTTTACTCAACATGCAAGGAGTTGCTGGTTCTGGTATTGGTCCAACTAAAAGGCTGTGGCATGGGGATGGGACAGCCAAGTGAGGAATTACTGGGGGCTACAGCATTGAGGTCTACTAAAAAATGGCCCAAGACTCCCAAACGATTGTAATATATCATATGCAGGATTGTGTACATAAGTCCATTTGTATATAGGCACTGTGATACCAAAATGATGGATCAATCATGCACAGTGGTACCTCAGTTTTCGAACAGCTTAGTTCATGAACAACCTGGAACCCGAATGCTACAAAACCGGAAGTAGGTGTTCCAGTTTTCGAACTTTTTTTCCTGGAAGCCAAACGTGCTCCGTTTTGAGTCCCCCTGTGTTTCCTGTTGCGCTGCTCATTTGCGCCCCCCCCCCATTGTAATTCAAGCCTTCCGTTTCCCATTGCAGTGTTCTGAAGTTCGATTTATTTTGCTTTTTTTTGTTTTGAGGCTTTTTCAGTTAATTTGTTTTTGTGACTGTGTGGACCCCAGTTCAGCTATTGATTGATTGACTCATTGATTGTGTGACTGCGGAAATGGATAAAAACCCCCCATCCAAACAATGACTATCATCAGTGCAGGTAAGAAAAATTTTTAATTTTAATTTTTATCATCTACAATACTGTTTTATTTAGTTCATAGTACAGTACATTGATTATTGCTTTCATTTCATGGATCAATAGTCTGGTTAGATAGTAAAATTCATGTTAAATTGCTGTTTTACGGGTTGTTTTTAAAAGTCTGGAATGGATTAATCTGTTTTGCATTACTTTCTATGGGAAAGCGTGCCTTGGTTTTGGAACGCTTTGGTTTTGGAACGGACTTCCAGAACAGATTAAGTTTGAGAACCAAAGTATCACTATACAGGGTATTTAAAGTTTTTCACCAACAATAGATTGTGTGATTGTTCAGGTATTACAGATTTTAAACCCCCATACATGAATTCAAGGTGAAAATATACAAATTCAAGGATATATGTATAAGAATTCCATGAGGAAAATCACATGTACGGTGTGATTTCACAGTAGGGATTCTGGGATCGTTGGGAATCATTTGCATTATAAACATATCCAAAGTCAATTCAGAACTGATGACTTATATACAGAAGTAATGAAAACGTATTTAGTCAAAACACACCACTCAGCATTTTTCATGCTAATGAAATAGCATGAACCATGTAAAAAATATACATCACATATTTCTCTAGACAGAACCGAAAGAACCTCTGATGTTATATTCATTTCAGGAAAGGGTGTGTGTGTGCTTATCCTATATCTTTGAGTAAGCACAAAATGAAGTTTAGGGTTTTTTATTTAAAAAAATAACAGGTCTTTGGGGAGATGCTTGTTAGTAATAAGCATTTATTTCTAGACACAGATTTATGAGGCTATTCATGGACTAATGCATAACAGAATCTGCACTGCAATTTTGCTAATGTAATGTGTTGGCTATTTGGAAACGTCCATATTGTGCATAATTTGTACTTTATTGACTACATTTGAAAACTTCCCTAACCTTGCAATCTCTTCTCATTTGCATTTCTGAGCAAATTAAAGTTGGGGGGGGGGCATATATACCAATATCCAAGCAAAATCGTATAGATAATTTGAAAATGTTCCTTTGACCTCTAATATAGTTAGGAGTCAATAAATTAGTGAGGGTTGCAAGGGGCATGTTTGGTACGTTTGTACCAGTGTACTGGGATTTATTTATTTTCTTCATTTATTTTATACCCCTCTTTAAAAGTCGTCTCTCAAAGTGGATTAAAATGCCAAACCTACTGGAAATCCAGTAGCAGTGACAACATTTCCCATTGCTCCCCGTGCGTAGAGCTGGGAAAACCTTCCCCATGGACTGACCAGCAGTTTCTAAGAAAGTGAAATATTTCCTTGAACCTGCTTTGAGCAAAGAAAGTGGCAGAATCAGCAATGGGGGAAATGGAAGGAACAATAAGTGGCCTGTAAATAGATGCTTCAAGAAGAAGAAGAAGAAGAAGAAGAAGAAGAAGAAGAAGAAGAGTAGCAGTAGTAGTAGTTTGGATTTGATAGCCCGCTTTATCACTACCCGAAGGAGTCTCAAAGCGCCTAACAATCTCCTTTCCCTTCCTCCCCCACAACAAACACTCTGTGAGGTGAGTGAGGCTGAGAGACTTCAAAGAAGTGTGACTAGCCCAAGGTCACCCAGCAGCTGCATGTGGAGGAGTGGGGAAGCGAACCCGGTTCACCAGATTATGAGTCCACCACTCTTAACCACTACACCACACTTGCTCTCAAGCAATGTAACCTCCCAGTGATTCCACTGGCCCACTGCTGGGAGTTGCCAAGACCACTGAATGTACCATACATCTTCCAGGATGGGTATATCTCGCTGAGCTTGTTGTGGCCATGCCTACTTGCCTTAGTCCGTTGCTTGGTTTCTAAAATGCTTTCAAACATAGCCCCAAAGAAGTTACTTTTGCAATACCATCGACTGCCCCAAGAGGGTCAAAATGAGTTACCTAAGGGTCAAACTGAATGTTGCGGGTAATCTCACACTTTTAAGCTTGAAAGGGGGGGGGGATGTGGTGGCGGCCCAAAGGGCCACAAGAAATGTGAAAATGTGTGCCCCTGGAAATCCTTGAGTGAACTTCTAATAGAGAAAATTATGGTAACCTGCTGCTTTATGAAACTGATGATTTTGCAAGTTGCCCCCCCCCCCCAGCATTGGGGCAGGAATACAGCTAATATATGAATCACAATGATATAGCCGAAAGCTGGAACATGCCGTATTTTTTGCTCTATAAGACGCACCAGACCACAAGACGCACCTAGTTTTTGGAGGAGGAAAACAAGAAAAAAAATATTCTGAATCTCAGAAGCCAGAACAGCAAGCAGGATCGCTGTGCAGTGAAAGCAGCAATCCCTCTTGCTGTACTGGCTTCTGGGATAGCTGCGCAGCCTGCATTCGCTCCATAAGACGCACACACATTTCCCCTTACTTTTTAGGAGGGAAAAAGTGAGTCTTATGGAGCAAAAAATACGGTAAGTTGCTACAAGGTGCAAATGGCTACACGTAACGCAGGTTCCCAACATTTATATTAACACAGTGTAACAGAATACGGTGGGAACCACGCTGAATCAGCAAAATTGCCAGTGCTTATTGAGCATGTGTGTTAAACATGAAATGTGGTGATGATGTATATGATTGGTGAAAACTGAAATGCTTTGTTAGAAACTTTATAAATACCACTGCCTGAACCACTGGGCAGGGTTGCAGGTTTCACGGAATGATCCGACTCTAACCTATTGGGAGCTGGGACCGAGCAACGGGAGCTCACCCCATCATGGGGATTCGAACCGCCGACCTTCTGATCGGCAAGCCCTAGGCTCTGTGGTTTAGACCACAGCGCCACCCACGCCCCTATGCCAACATAAATACTACTTCATAAAATAATACTGATGGTTATTTATTTATGCATTCTTTACATCTATAAACTGCTTCTTATTATATATTATTTACTAACATCCTAAAACACTGTATACAGCCAATGTATTATATAACCGAGTAGTCTATGAAGATAGCAGAGCATTTTTCTGATGGAAGTTTTCTATGCTGCATTGTACTATAATATTATGTTTCATACATATGATATTATGTATGTAGAAAAATTCTTCATCGTGGGCAACTTGATTTTTTCCCTAATACCTGCAAAGAGAAACCTTGGCTTCTCCTTCACTGATTGCTACTAAAAGCACACACTTGATGTTCATCCAGACCAAAAACTACAATTATTAAGGCATAAGCCAAGAACAGAATCCTATACATGTCTACTCAGAAGTATCTTGCATTCAGTATTCCCAGGTAAATTGGTATATGACTGGATCACAGTAGGCTCTCCATTGCCAGCTGTTTTAAGTGCCCTGGTCCAGCCACACTGCCAGATTAAAAGCCTGACAAGCTAAATGTTTAAACTGCCCTATCAGGGGCAGCCAAGTGAAAGGGGTTTGGAAGATGGACCAGAGTGACAAAGTTTCCTCTGGTCCACTGGCCAGGGTTAAAAAGCTGGCTGTGCTGCAACTGGGCCCATGATAGCTGAAAAGCTAAATTAAAGAACTGTTCATAAGGATCAAGTGTTATTAAGCATTACTCTCATGGGCATAACATCATTTTTTTTATTTATTTAGTCATTTTGTTACAATCTGATCAGGCCACATTTGTTAGAGCTTCTGCAGATAGCCCTGACCATGCTGGTTATGGGTGATCTAAATTGGGGGATTTTCAAACATCTGGACACATGCAGGATTCACATGCCCAATCCTTTACAACTTTGGCTCTAAGGTTATGAAATGATCTTTGAGAAGATGTGGGCCTATGTAGTTCTCCTCCAGCTTTCAGGAAGAAATTTAAACCTTAAAAGGCTTTTAGCTCATAGATTAGCAGTAGGAGGGATTAAATGTGTTATTGGTAGGTCATGCTTTCAACTGTGGTATTTAAAATGCATATATCTATATCATCTATCTATCATCTATCTATCATCTATCTATCTATCTATCTATCTATCTATCTATCTATCTATCATCTATCTATCTATCTATCATCTATCTATCTATCATCTATCTATCTATCTATCTATCTATCTATCTATCTATCTATCTATCATCATCATCTATCTATCATCTATCTATCTATCTATCTATCTATCTATCATCATCATCTATCTATCATCTATCTATCATCTATCTACAGTGGTGCCTCGCAAGACGAAAAGAATCCGTTCTGCGAGTGTCTTCGTCTTGCGGTTTTTCGTCTTGCGAAGCAAGCCCATTAGCGGCTTAGCGCTATTAGCGGCTTAGCGGATCAGCTGATAAGCGGCTTAGCGGATCAGCTGATAAGCGGCTTAGCGGCTTAGCGGATCAACTGATAAGCGGCCTAGCGGCTTATTGGATCAGCTGATAAGCGGCTCAGCGGCTTAGCGGATCAGCTGATAAGCGGCTTAGCGGCTTAGAAAAAGGGGGGGGGGAAACCCCACAGGAACTCGCAAGACATTTTCGTCTTGCAAAGCAAGCCCATAGGAAATTCGTTTTGCGAAGGGCCTCCCAAACGGAAAACTCTTTCGTCTAGCGAGTTTTCCGTCTTGCGAGGCATTCGTCTTGCGGGGCACCACTGTATCTATCTATCTATCTATCTATCTAATTTTTGTGACTTTGAAAGTCACAATTCAGCAGCAACAGATGAAGAATATTCTTATGATGACTCAGACAGTGGCCTGGCATTCAGAAGCCTAGACCATATTGTGTTTTACAACATCTACGTGTGTACATCCACACAGGAGTAGTCCCCAGCCCCACCAACACAATCCATCTGCCGCATAAAAAGGTGTGGGTAGACTGCATGTTCTCAGTATATTTTAATTGCTTATTATAAGCAATATTCAGGAGAAGCTTTTTGGGGAAGCACAGCAAACTACATTTGAAGCTTCCATAAGCTCCCTTGGGTAGACAGAAGCATGAGATACAACCCCCTGACCAGAGCTCACCTTGAAGCACATAAAGGTAAAAAAAAGATGAAGGAACACCATGGCCAAACTTGAATCAGATACGTCAATTGCTACTTCCATAAAAGTAGCAAAACAACATAATACTTCCCACCCTCCAGGGCTAAATTTGAGGCAAGACTTGCCAGTTTCACTTCCGTGAATGCCAGGCCTTACTCCAAGAACTTGTCAAGGACCATAAGGCCTCTGAGCATGTGCAGAGTATCTTTCTTTTGTTTAACAAGATTTAGGCAGGAGTCAGATGTAGTCGATTCAATTTCAATGCCTAAGCCAATACCACTCACATTCTGTAACCAAGAAAAGTGGTGGCCTTTATTTGCCCATTAACCTAAAATACCGTGTCCAAGTGTTATTATTCAACATATGCGGGAGGCCTCAGGGCCTTGATGCGCAAGATTTATATAATGCTTAATAATAATAATAATAAATTTTAAAGTGGTTTACATAACATTCATTTAGCATCACAATGTTAAAGCAGATTTTAGTAATAGTAGAGAGGATAAAATTAACCAAAATGATATAAAACCAACAACTTAAAAAACAAATACATGCGACAAAATTGCTTGCCTGGTTAGGTTTAGCAACAATAAATATTTTCCACAGGTGTGACAGACCTTGCATCAAAGGCATGTACTTCATATTAAAGACAGGGAGTTTCAAAGAAACAGATACTTAGAAACCGAATAAACTTTAGAATAAACTATACAGGAAGCTTATATCTAGACTCATCTTCAATGCCCTCCTTTTTCATTTAGCATAAGTAGCATATACCAGCTACTAGATAATTAACAGTTAATGACTAATCCTGAGAATTATACTGATCACCCACTGACAACCTCTGGGCAAGAAGGGGAAAGCTTTAAAATAAAATGATTCAAGAGCATAATATTAAACAGAAGCTTGGAGCAAAAAGTTTGCTCTGGCATTATTGATTGGCTCTGTAATCTACCCATGTGCAATGAAAACTGACTTAATCCTATAAGGGATGAAGAACAGATGTAAATCAGAAGTCCGTGGCCAGAACCCTTTTCCTGCAGGACATCTGTACTCAGAAAAGGTAACGGGAAATATTAATATTTTCAAACTTAGTATTAATAGCTCATCACTTTTACATACTTTGACTTGGGTGAACCCTTTGCTGATCATTAAAGTAATATTACATAAAGAGGTAGCTTTATTTTATAGAGCATCGGGGATTTGAAAGAATATATAGGATTAGCAAGAGGTTCAAGTTAATACTGCAACTATCCCAGCAACTGGAAGTGTCTTTTTGACCTTTTAATCTCAACAATTCAACAGATCGCTCTGCAGATTTGTTTCTGTAATAGCTGATCTTTGGTGTGTTTTTTTCTTTTTGAACTGGTTGATGGATTGTGTTAATGCCACTTTATAAACTAATCTCCACCCAAAACACACACACGAAAAGAGTGAAGAACTGAAGATAATTTGGCATGATAAGAGACCATATGCAGTGGTATACAGTGGTACCTTGGTGCTTTGACTTAATCTGTTCCAGGAGTCCGTTGGACTCCCAAAACTATTTGAAAACCAAGGTGTGGCTTCCGATTGGCTGCAGGGGCTTCCTGCACTCAAGCAGAAGCTGAGTCAGACGTCCGGCTTCCGAAAAACGCTCACAAACTGGAACACTTACTTGCGAGTTTGCGATGTTTGGGAGCCGATTTGTTTGGCCATTTGGGAACCAAGGTTTGCCGTATATAAAAAAAGCTCAAGGTACTAGGGATCGGGGCGTTGGAAGGGAGGCGGGAGGTCCGCCCCGGGTGCCATCATGAAGGGGGGTGACAAACTATCAAGGAACAATTCCTGCCCTACTAGGGAGGTTCATAAAAAAAACTTTTTTAAAAAAAATGTCTGCTCCAAAGGTCTTACCTTATTACACTAGGGTTTATATACCTATATCTGAAATTTCATGCATATCAGTTAATATCTTGACCCTCCTCCACGAAAATAACTGTTTACTTGGCCGTTTTCATATGTCGTGAAGGCTGAACTTTCAATTCAGTGGAGCCAAAACACAATCCATCCTGTAGATTTAAGTATCTGTCCACAGTCGCCTACTTGTTATCAGGGGCCCAGAATCCACATTCCTATGTAAGAAAATTTGAAATAACGTACAATGGTACCTCGAGTTAAGTACTTAATTCGTTCCGGAGGTCCGTTCTTAACCTGAAACTGTTCTTAACCTGAAGCACCACTTTAGCTAATGGGGCTTCTTGCTGCCCCTGCGCCACCAGAGCACTATTTCTGTTCTCATCCTGAAGTAAAGTTCTTAACCTGAGGTACTATTTCTGGGTTAGCGGAGTTTGTAACCTGAAGTGTATGTAACCTGAAGCGTATGTAACCCGAGGTACCACTGTAAAACCGTTTTTGCGGGGGGGTGACAAGAAATTTTCTGCACCGGGTATCACCTGTCTTTTCTACTCTTCTGCTAGGGATTAAACCTGAGAAATGCAAAGCATCCCAATTATAACTGAGCTGAAGGATTTTCTCTCTTTCTCTCTCTCTCCCCCTCTCTCTCAAACACACACACCAGTAGTAATTGAACCATTGTCCCAGGGAGAGCTATGTGATCTTAGTTCTGATTGGATCCTGGAATGTCCCATTTTTTGGCCAGTGCTGTGGCACGAATCATCTAGCTCCCATGAGAGCTCAGGACCAAAAAAACGAGTGTCTTGGTTTTGATCAGTATGGGAGGGTATGGGATACCAATGCAAATATTTGTGTGATCAGACTGAGATTTCTTCCAGGATTGTAACAGCTATCCATTTGGGCCTTATATCACATACATTTTTCTTTCTTTCTCCCTTTCCATTATTTCATGGAGATAATTATTGCTCCTTTATAGTAATTGGCATTGAAAAAGAAACGTTTTACAGGTGAAGTCACTGCTTGAAGTAGGATTATAGTTCTGGCAGATTTGCTGACACCCACCCTCCATGTTCAGATAACTGGTTACTGATATAAAATGGTAAGAAAAACCTGTTTATTTCCAAATCTGCCACCATTTAGGATGGAGGTAAGTATGGAGGCAGCTCCCTTTGTTTGATCTAACTGAGCCCATAGATTTATTTATTTGGGGCTGGGCTTGTACGGAATAGTAGCAAAAGAAAATTCACTTGGATTTCAGTAAGTAGAAACGAACTACAGTATAATAAAGCTGATGGTAAGGAACAAATTACCTTTCCCACCCAACCAGCATGTCATATATATTAATAGTGGGGGATGCTAAGTTGCTCTGTGTGTAAGTAAACTCTATTAAGAAAGTCACATCCCTTGGTGAAGCTGGATCCTTAGTAAATTTTACTAGCCAAGCACTGAGCTCTGTGTCAGAGTAATTACAGCCTTTATCTACTGTGAGCTCTCTTTTAGCTTCTTCATACTCCTTAATTTCCCACTTCAGCCAATTTAGCAGTAAAATCGCAGAAGTTGAAAAAGGTTAGCTGCTGAGGAACTGGAGCATGAATGTTCTGTTAAGCTCCATGCCTTATAATCGCATCATGTAAAAGAAGGAATTAATTAAGTAACAATTAAGTAGTGATGGATCATTGACAATATATATACACTTTGGTGCTAAAATTAATCTCCCCTATAACACCAACAGAATAGTGCATTTTTTGCTTTGAAAACACTGCCAAGTTATATCCCTGAAACATGAAAAGGAGAAGCTGCTCTCCCTTTTACCCTAAACTAAACAACCCCAAATGTTGGAACCAACTCCTTGATCATTTTGGTCGCCCTTTTCTGTACCTTTCCCCAACATATACTGTATTTTTCTCCCTATAACACTCACATTTTTTCTCCTAAAAAGGAAGGGGAAATGTCTGTGCGTGTTATTGAGCGAATGTGTGGTCCCTGGAGCTGACTGGCCCGAGTGCAGGGGCAAAAATCAGATCGCACTGCTGCTTTCCTGCATTCTGCCTCAGGGTCTTATTGCCCACCCTCTTCTGTTTTCAGTTGCTTTGTTTACAAAGTTGTAAAAGCTGTTTTCGGTTGCTGTGGTTACAAAGCACAGATCCACATGGATTCTCAGGATTTTTGCATTGGCCTACCCCAAACTCACCGTCAAATCACATGTCTGTGGCCACAGCATGAAGCACCAAAATGATACATCCACTGTTTCATTCAGAATTTTTTTTTCTTGTTTCCCTCCTCTAAAAACTATGTGCGTGTTATGATCAGGTGCGTGTTATAGAGCGAAAAATACGGTAAATATCCTTTCTGAGGTGAGGAGAGAAGAACTGTACACAGTATTCCAAGTGTAGTCACACAATAGATTTGTATAACACCATTATGATAAATAAAAGTTTAGTTGTTAAGACCCTTTCTGAATGATCCATTGAATGGCATTTGCCTTTTTCACAGATATCACACACCAGGTTGATGTCTTAATCAAGTTATACACTATGACCCCAATGTTTCTCTCATTCTTGGTCAGCCAGCACAAATTCAGACCCCAGTAGCATACAGTACATGTAAAATTGGGTGTGTTTTTTTTAACCCCAGTGTACATCAGTTTATACTTGCTTATGTTGAGCTGCCTTTGCCCATTTTACTGCCCATTCACCCAGTTTGGAGCTATCCTTATGGAGCTCCTTGCAATTCCTTTTTGCTTTAGCTACCCTGAACAATTTTACATCATCAGGAAACTTTGCTTCTCATCCCTTACTCTAGACCATTTATGATACAGTTAACAAGCACAGCTCACAATACTTGCGGGACAATCTTTGTGGAACTCAGCCTTAATAAAGACGAATGAGTGAAACCACAATATATAATTAATAGTCCATTGGGGGGAAAAGATACTGCACATAATATTCTCTGGGAACAAGCAGTAGAGTTTTCCTGGTGGTATTGGTACACTCACGAGGAAGACGAAGGGGCATGACAGTGGTGAGATTAGGTTTGTTAGTGGTCAGATTAGGTGAGATTTAAGGCCTCTCCCCATGCCACTTTTCGAAATCCAGATCACCCATTATTTGTGAAAAACAAAAAGGAATAAAACAGAAGGCCAAACAACATGGGTTAATGCCCATGTCTAGTTTGACCTTAAAAAGGGGGCACACTGACTTACTTTAAAGTCACTGCAACATCCCTGGGGGGTTACACACTTGCAAATTTGCAAATTACAGTCATCTTGTTATTTTTAGACTCTAATGCTGGTTTCTCTTCACATATTATGATGATTCAGTTTTCACTGATTAGTTCTGCAACAAAATGTGGCATAGAACCAGTGGGATCAGGAATAGAAAGATGAGTGAACGACAGTCAAAGGAAGTACATCTCAAGTAAATTTCCTGGGGAAGGGGGAGCAGGTTGCCAATGAATATTGTCCTAGCCTAGTGAAACTAAGCTGTGTAAGCTGCTTAGGATGATTAGGCATCTGATGGACAGCCAGGATCAGGTGGGAAGTGAGGTGTAAAGACAGCAATAGGGTCTTGCCAAATGCATAACTCAGAGAATGATTTCAGCCACATATTTGATACGGTGACATTTCCCTTAAACTTTCCTGGTCTGAATTATTTGCATTAATTGATTTATATTTCAGTTTCCCACCTGAAGGTGCTCAAAACAGCTTACAGTCAAAATAAAAAAAGAGATCAAAATCATCATAAAACCGTATTAAAAGTTTCATCGAACACATCAAGAATGCTCAAAAAGCAACTCAAATTTTCATCTAAAAGTTTCTTACGTAAAAAGCCAGCTACCGGTTTGACTTCCCTGAATGCCTAGAAATCTAACAGCGTAGACCTTGTAAGGCTTTCTAGGCTCAGACTTTCATAATCCAGATTCTAGCACCCAAACCGACAGATTTCCAGTAACAGAAAACCTTATTTCAAACAGTGGTGATGCCTTAGGCAACATCTCAAAGGGACATATATAGGAGAAGGTGCTTCAGATCCCGATATTTAAGTATAAGAGGAAAAGCACCACTCTGAATTTAGCCACTTACATGGTGTCACATGCTTCTAGAGTCTTATATTCAACAGAAGCTCTGGTGCCATCCTATGGACCATCTGAAGTATCTGAGCTGTCTTCAAAGGCCACCCCACATGCAGCAGGCAAGGCGACAAGTTCCAGAGTCCATATGGCAATGGCCAAGCATAACTTATAAATGCTGACAGATACCTAAGCATATTGGATTCCACACACATCTTAATGGTGTGTTTGTGTGTGGGATTTATGGCTGAACACCTGTTTGATGAGTGAAAAGTTATAGTTTAGGTGGAACGCAAAGGTATACAAAGAAGAGAAAAGGCTTACCGTAGTTGTCTTTATTCTCCCACCTGGTTGTGTACAGGTCCAGCCTGATTTATTGATTAGCAAATCACAGCCTTCTCCTTCTAAACATGGAAGCATTTCACACCACTGTTTTGTTTTTATAATGCGTGCTGTGGACAACAAAAGAGAGAAAAAATCAGCTTATAGTTCACGTTTTCCTGTCCACAAGATTTGTTTGCGTGTGGAGGTCCCCAAGCCATCCCTCAAAATAATTCACAAATCACACATAATTTTTGTTTAAGGTTTTTGGCATAATTTTGGCCACAACTTTATTAAAATACATAATCTGTGAGTGGTTGCTTAGGCATTGGTTATGACTATCTGTCCCCCCACCTGGGACAGAACTGACTTTCCGAACTCCCTCGGAAGCCAGTGAAAGGAAAACAATATTAGGGATCAGTTGAGCTGAGTGACAGTGCCTCACCGCTCACCCAACCTGCTCCCTAAGGCTTGCCGGCCCTGGTCCCATTTCAGGGATTGGACGAAATCGTGGCAAGCCCCAGGATTCCTTTAACGGAATTCCCTTCCACACCACCATTGGAGGGGCAGGCCCAGCCTATCCTGACCCCTCCTCCACCAATTTTTATAACCAATGTGTAACTGCAACCTTACAAGTTGTGACGAATTGCTAAGTAGTAGGCAAAAACCAAATGGCACCAGCCAATCAGGCAAATGGACAAAATTCCTACTAGGCCCCTGCCCCAATGGAAGACGACCCCAGGACAGGCATAGCAAGGTCAACCGGAACTCGGGGGGGTGGGCGGGTGATCCGATGCACTCAGTGAAAGAGAAAGCAAAAGCTGAGTGCCCCACAATTTAAAGCCTTTGGTCCCACCCCCCAAATTGCTACATGCAATTTGTCCCAGCAACCCGGCCATCCAATTGTTGCCCCAGGCCATCACAATTTTACCTGCCTGGCAACAGAGGGTTGGCCTGGCAGACCCTACCACAACACGTGCTCTCATTTCAGGGAGAACACGCTTTATTTTGACAATACATCAGTGCTCCATTTCTGTAAAATGCTTAACCAACGTATAGCATGACCCTTCTCCTTGGGCACAACTATAAGGAGATTGAATGATGTTGCTTCCATTTCAGATTAACCACACTCTCATGTCATTTCTGAACCCTAAATTGTGGTTGATCTTAACTATGGTTGCTGAAACAGGTCAGTTCATCAAATGCGGTATGAAGTTGGCTTGTTTCGACAAACCATAGGTCAGATTAATCACAGTTTATCCAGATATGGATGAAAAGGCAAGCTCTGGTTAATCCAAAATGGAAGCAAAAGCTTTGAAATTCTTCCTTGCAGTTGTGTTAGACGAAGGATATGCGTGTAGGTTGGAGCCTGAGGTGTTCCTTGCAAGCACAGCCAATGTGACCATAATTAAATTCCACCACAACAATACAAAAAAGTCTTTATGACACTCCAGGTCAGAGACCTTGAAATGACAGATGAGTAATCATATGGTCCTCGCTCAACATAAGCTGCCCCAAGTTCAAGGGAGAAAGGGGCCAGTAGAGCCAGCACACAAGATCCATCTCTGAAGAGGTGCAATCAATGAAGATGGATCTTTTGCTGGCTTAACCTCCACGCTGACCTCTCCTGTAAAGGCTGTGAAACTGATATGGGCTCATAAGTGCTGGAAGCAGCTGACATGCACCAATTGCACCAGGGTGTGGATTTTCTTCCATGGAACCTATTTGGCTCCGGTTCATGGATTTTACAGATCTAGTGAATGCATTCATCCATATTCGTTAGATTTTTTTTTAAAATTGAATTATTATACAGATACAAATGAAACAAAGAATACAGACATTTCTACTGAATACACAAGGAAAGGAAAAATAAAAGAAAAATAAAAGAAAAAATGGGGGGGGGGGAACAGAACAAACACCAACAGTAAAAAATTAAGTATAATACAAGGTAACTATAAGAGTCATCCCAGACTATTCTTTACCTGAATACTGACCCTTCTGGGGTGAATCTCTTTCTATTATACTTTTGGTTATTGATTTCGACTTCTGTCGACCTCATGGTGGTTCATTTCCTATAACTAGTACCATTTCTCTGTGTTTCAATATATTCCTTATCTTGGTATAAGGAGACATTTTCCCACTTATGGGTTTATTCTAAACACAGCCAAACATTGGTTGTTGAACCTTGACTCGATAGCTAGGTATTTAAACAATCCCATTCCTTCTGGACTATTTTATTTGACTTGTTCCTTAAGGCTTCCATCAACTTAGTGAGTTTGAAGTGCTCGCTCAATTTTTGTAGCCATTCTTCTTTATTTGGTATATGGCCTCCCTTCCAATACTTGGCTATTGATACGACGTCACTGCATAGAAAAATAATTTTAATCTTTCTTTTTGAATATTATCAGTTAGAATTCCAAGAAGGAATGATTCCGTTTTTTTATGAAATGTAATTTTTAGTAATTTTTTCATTTCCTCGTAGATTGTGTCCCAGAATTTTTTTTATTTCTGGGCACGACCAGCATTCGTCCATATTCTTGTCTGTTTGTTTGAAGCAAGCAACCCTGACAACTTCCTCTCTTTCTTCATCATGTGTTGGGTATGAGTTATTCCTTTGCAAACAAGGCGTTTTTCTTTATGTGTGTGTTGAGAACTTTGAAGTCAACATTATCATAGTGATAGATCTATGCCACAGCAAGATATGATGGCTGGGGTTTTAAGCATAGCCGTGTGGCTATCTGCTCTAGCAAGGCTTTTCTCTCCCCATATGGTACAGGCAAGCCCTGTCTACACACGTTCAATATGTGCATGGTCATGTATATGCACATTGTGCCAAACCCGGAAATGGTCCAGAAATGTCATAAAGATGTCACTGAAACATCACTAAAGGGGCAGAACAGGGATGGGGGTGGGATGGAATGGGGTGTTTACAGTCTTTTTCAATGGGTTTCAATTATACATGACGTCACCAATGTGCACAGTGCCTTGGAACATAACCCCTGGGTAAACCGAGGACTGCCTGTATCATTTTCCCCAGATGGAAATACTGACAGAAATAATGCCACAAACTGTCATTATACACCACAGGTCTATACTCTAAGTAAGAACAACAGTAACTGGAAATGCCCTGTGAACATTCGTGGGTGGGGAATCCAAATATATAGTAGGATCACATCATACACTAGGGTGGCGCTGTAGTCTAAACCACTGAGCCTCTTAGGCTTGCTGATCAGAAGGTCGGTGGTTTGAATCCCCACGACGGGGTGAGCTCCCATTGCTCTGCCCCAGCTCCTGTCAACCTAGCAGTTTGAAAGCACACCAGTGCAAGTAGATAAATAGGTACCACTGCGGTGGGATGGTAAACAGTGTTTCCATGCACTCTGGCACTCAAAAGGGAAGTGTAGCACTCAAAAGGGAAGCATAACACTCAAAATGCAGCAGGTTCAGCTTCTAAAAAATAAATAAATCACAAACCAGAACACTTACTTCCAGGTTTGCATTGTTTGGATTCAAAGTTGTTTGAGTACCAAGGTGTTTGAGAACCAAGATACCACTGTACTTAATTCCTTGTACTGAACCATGATATTTAGCTTTGACTAATGAGGACTTTTTGCACTTACTGTTTACATGTAAAGTATGAATAGCAAGGATATTAATACAGGGTTGATAGCGATTTGATCCTTTATTTATTTATTTATTTATTTATTTATTTATTTATGAGAGTGAAATCCCCTTCCTCTGAAGATCTGAACAAAGCAAAACACCCAGCTCTGTTTTGAAAATACTATGACACTTAAACTGGGCACGATTAGGAAAACAGGATTAAGACAGAACATGTGAACATGCGCACACACATATTTATCAGGTTTTTGTACTTTTCTGTACCTTTGATATGAATTTATACACTAAAATGTGTCAGCAACCATGAGAACTCCATTTGCAAAATCTCCTGAATATTGATAAAACCACCAGCCTGCTTCAGATATTTCTCTCTGTAAAGTTTCCCGAAGGCACAAAGTTTATGAAACCACTGGCCTCTTTCAAATTAACACTTCCAATTTATATCTAAATCAGCTGACCACCTAGCATGGATAAGCTAGGCCACAAGGGCTTGCATGAGATTTTGAAACTCTGAAGAGAATATCTCCCAAACTGTTGAAATCCTAGTTTTCGGGGAAAGAACAAATAAGAGTCAGATAGCTTCAGGGTAGTTAGTTTTTGCTGTCTAACAAGGGATGTTAATTGAATGCTTGCCTCTAGAGAGAAATCTTTGTCAGGAATCACTGTGCTCTGTTTCCATCCCCTGCTGTTCCGCTCTGCTGTATTCAATTAGTGTACTGGAAGGAAAGTAAAATTTAAACTGATCTCTGACATGCCAGCAGAAACCACTACAGGGATCAGGTTTTTTGGGACATCTTGCCTTGTTGCCAATATGCTGAGCATGTCAGAGTTAATGGGAGCCAGAGGAAACAGCTAGTGGAGGTATCGCAGGAGCATGGGAGAGAAGAGGCAAAGTACTAGGAGTCAAAGTAGCAAGAAATATTGCGAGGTTTAAGCTGTGGCTCTCTTAAGGCAGCTCCCTGTTTCACATAGCATTTGGGAGGAGCAAGAGCTCAGGGGCAGAGCGTTCCTCCCGTGCAGAAGGTCCCAGGCTTGATCTCTGGCATCTCCCGTTCAAAAGATGAGGAAGCGGGAACAGATCTCTGCCTAAAACCCCAGGAGAGCCACTGTTGACATTTCCATTCCACCTTAAGGAACAGGCATGAGATTGTTGCGTGTCACATGTCTGTTTACATTCCAGCACAGTATGCTAAGAACTTCTGTTTGTGTATAGCTTTTGCTGTTCTCTCCGAGACGACATGAGAGAAGACATGTTTCTTTGTTCTGATTTATGTTTAATAAATCTGTAGTTGCGTGTCGAGGCCCCCAAGCCTCCTCCCAATAACTCACACATTACACATCAATTTTGGTTTGGGTTTTTGGCACGATTTTGACCACAAATTTATTTAATTACACCCAAGTGAGTGGTTGCTTAGGCATTGGTTCCGACTATCTGTCCTTGCCCAGGGGGACAGAACTGACTTCCGGATACCAGCGAAAGCCAGTGCGGGAAACAACTTTTGGGGAGAAAATGAGGCTGGGGTTCAGTCCCTCACTTCTCACCCTCATGCTCCTGGTGGCTTGCACGGCCCAAGTCCGATGCCAGGGACAAGGACAAAAAGAATGGCAAGCTCCTGGATTCCTTTAACGGAATTCCCTTTCCGCACCACCATTGGAGGGGTAGGCACTTACCCCTCCACCAACCAATTCCAAAACCAATGCCTAACCGCCAACCTTACAAGTTGTGATGATTTGCTACGCAGTAGGCAAAACCAAATGGCACCAGCCAATCAGCCAAATGGACAAAATTCCTACCAGGCCCCTGCCTCAAAGCAGATGACCCCATGACAGGCATAGCAAGGTCAAGCGAACAACCCCCCCCCCAATACAGGGAGGGTGGGCGGGTGATCCAGTGCAAGCAGCCAAGAGGACGTTCAAAGTTGGGCGACCAGTATTTAAAACCTCTGACCCCTCCTTCAAAATTGGCAACAAGCAATTCTCCGCAGAGACCTGATTAACCAATTCACTGCCTGGGTCCCTTCCCAAATCCGCCCAGCAACAATGGGGTGGCTTGTATCCCCCACCAGAACACGCGCTCTCTGCTAGGGAGAACACGTTCTGTAGCATGACTTCACAAGCCTCACACCTATTCTGTGCATGCGGTACACTCTGCTAACAGCATGCCCTGGCTTTTGAAATCCGGGTCGCTGATTTATGTCGGAGCACGGGTCGATGAAAGGAGAAGTCCGAGTTGGGGCATGCAAGCTGGCCTTCTGGCCCTCTGCATGTCGACAGCCACTGCCCATCAGAGGACAAAATACTGGGTAGTCATGTACGAAAGCAGCTTGCTGCTATTCCCTCACTCTAAGCTCAGTGTTTCGCATCCTTGTCCCTGGTGTTTGGAAAGGAAGGGAATAGAGATCCTAACCAGTCGCTTGGATATGTCAGACTAGCCACCTCACCACTCTGGTATTAGGTAAAGGTAAAGGGACCCCTGACCATTAGGTCCAGTTGTGACCGACTCTAGGGTTGCAGTGCTCATCTCACTTTATTGGCCGAGGGAGCCGGCGTACAGCTTCCAGGTCATGTGGCCAGCATGACTAAGCCGCTTCTGGCGAACCAGAGCAGCACACGGAAATGCCGTTTACCTTCCCACTGGAGCGGTACCCATATATTTACTTGCACTTTGATGTGCTTTCGAACTGCTAGGTTGGCAGGAGCAGGGACCGAGCAATGGGAGCTCACCCCATCACGGGGATTCGAACCACCGACCTTCTGATCATAGGCTCCGTGGTTTAACCCACAGTGCCACCCGTGTCCCTGGTATTAAGAGCAAGCTCCAATTATGAGTCATTCTTGGAACCTCTCCTCTCTCTTATCAGTCTTTTTGTCTTAATCCTCTAGACACACCTCTTCTTCTGGAATCTTCCAAGAAGTCTATATACTATTGAACAACTCTGAAAAAAGGTTCTAGTGCTATTACCTCATTTTCACACCCAAGGCAGCATAGGGGTAGTCAACGAACCAGCTCATTTATGGTATTTATATCTCGTCTTTCTCCCAAAATGGAATTCAAGGTGGGAGGACACAGGGGTACCCAGGCAATCTCGAAACGCTCACCAGAGAAAATTAACTTAGCGTTAGCAAGATTCTAAAAGAATATTCATACATCGACAGGTCATAAAAATGCCAATGCAGTGTACAATGAAATCATTAAAATGTCATAAAGCTATAAAATGGTAAAATAAAGTGACGGGGGGGGAAACGATGGCATCCGTATCATATTCCTTCTATGGTACACCCTGTGGATGAGCCAGAATCCTTGATAAATGTTCTTGTCCCAACCCAACTTGTTAGAGTGAACAGGAAGCAGAAAATGCAAACTGATATGCAAAGGGACATAAAAGGTATTTGTTGTGGCTATCATTGAAATAATTATTGCTCCCCCCGCCCCCAAGAAAACCAAAGGGCATCAACGCAGTTCGTGATATCGTACTGCTGGCACTAAGCTAAAACAAATTCCTGCTGCTAGATACAGCAAAGAACAAGTTTATTTATTTATTTCATAAAACGCATACACTGATTGTAAATGAAACCTCAAAGTGATTTTTAAAGATAAAACAGTGAAATCAAGGGGGGGGGAATAGAACCCTACTTTAAAGCATGCAAAAGTTAGATTACTGAAACAGATTAAAATTACTTCTACTTTCCAAGCATCTGAGGAGGCTTCTCTAAGCAGGAATGTTTTTAGCAGTACAGTGGTACCTTGGTTCTCAAACACCTTGGTACTCAAACAACTTGGAACCCAAACACTGCAAACCCGGAAGTAAGTGTTCTGGTTTGGGGAAAAACCAGAAGCCAAACATGCTCTATTTTGAGTGCTATGCTTCTGTTTGGAGTGTTACGCTGAGGTCTGCCTGCTTTTGCGATTTATTTTGCATTTTTGTGGCTCTTTTTTGTGTGTGACTGTATGGAACCCAGTTCAGCTACTGATTGATTGATTGATTGATTGATTGATTGATTGATTGTGTGACTGCAGTACATTGTTTATTGCTTTCATTTATCCATCAAATGTGTTGTATTAAAAGAACTGTACGTAATCCCTTCCCACAAGAATAACACACGCATCCCCCACCCCACAGAGCTAGCAAAACTACAGTGGTGCCTCGCAAGATGAAAAGAATCCGTTCCGCGAGTCTCTTCGTCTAGCGGTTTTTTCGTCTTGCGAAGCAAGCCCATTGACGGCTTAGCGGATTAGCGCCATTAGTGGTTTAGCAGCTTTTAGCGGCTTTTAGCGGCTTAGCGGCTTAGCGGATAAGCGGCTTAGCGGCTTAGAAAAAGGGGGGAAACGGGGGGAAACCTGCAGGAACTCGCAAGACATTTTTGTCTTGTGAAGCAAGCACATAGGAAATTCGTTTTGCGAAGCACCTCCAAAACGGAAAACTCTTTCGTCTAGCGAGTTTTCCGTCTGGCGAGGCATTCGTCTTGCAGGGCACCACTATATTTTGTTTCTGGAAGTTTACAATGTTGCAACAGATTTATGAGGGGGAAAGCAGATCTAGGATGAAAGCTTCATCTGTCTATACATCCATTCATCCACCCATCTACCCTTGACAAGCAATCAAATTTTAACAATTTAAAATAAAAATACCTGGCTGATAAATAAAATCCATGTGTTGGAATATCAGTTACTGATAGACATGGACGTGATATAAATTGATTATTTCTCCTGCCAATCAAAGCTCTTGTTAGATATGCATCTGATGTCATAGACGCACATAATGAAATTCCTGATTGACAGCTAAAGCCTGTCACATTGTTCACACATTTTGATGTGTGTTATAAAGGGACAGAAATCAATGGGAAACACAGAGCGCTGATTTCCTAGTTTTTCCTAAAAAAAATCCAAGGTGGTTTCACATTTGGCAAAAGCAAAAAACAAAAAACAAAAAAGGAAGCAAAACTATAACAACAACAACAACAACATTATTTATACCCCGCCCATCTGGCTGGGTTTCCCCAGCCTCTCTGGGTGGCTTCCAACAAAATATTAAAAATACAATAAAACATCAAACACTAAAAACTTCCCTAAACATGGCTGCCTTCAGATGTCTTCTAAAAGTCTGGTAGTTGTTCACTTTGACATCTGATGGGAGGGTGTTCCACAGGGTGGGTGCCACAACCAAGAAGGCCCTCTGTCTGGTTCCCTGTAATTTTGCTTCTCACAGTTAGGGAACCACCAGAAGGCCCCCGGAACTGGACCTTAGTGTCTGGGCTGAATGATGGGGGTGGAGATGCTCCTTCAGGTATACTGGGCCAAGGCCATTTAGGGCTTTAAAGGTCAGCACCAACACTTTGAATTTTGCTTGGAAACATACTGGGAACCAATGTAGGTCTTTCAAGACCGGTGTTATGTGATCTTGGCGGCCGCTCCCAGTCACCAGTCTAGCTGCCACAATCTGGATTAGTTGTAGTTTCCGGGTCACCTTCAAAGTTAGCCCCACGTAGAGCGCGTTGCAGTAGTCCAAGCGGGAGATAACCAGAGCATGCACCACTCTGGCGAGACAGTCTGCGGGCAGATAGGGTCTCAGTTTGCGTATCAGATGGAGCTGGTAGATAGCTGCCTTGGACACGGAATGGATCTGCGCCTCCATGGACAGCTGTGAGTCCAAAATGACTCCCAGGCTGCACACCTGGTCCTTCAGGGGCACCATTACCCCATTCAGGACCAGAGAGTCCTCCACACCCGCCCACCCCCTGTCCCCCCAAAACAGGACTTCTGTCTTGTCAGGATTCAACCTCAATCTGTGGAAACACTTTATGGATATATAAAGCAGAAATTAAATTAATGCAAAAGTGCATTCCTATTTAAGGTACTCCTTGTTTGAAAAATAATACTGATACTTTGTTCATGCTAGATGTTAAAAACAAAAATAGAACAATTATTTTATAATATGAGTTTTATTATAATAATTATTTCATACTATGCATGATTGTGTATGGTTTCAAAAATTTATCAGGCTTACTACAGTGGTGCCCCGCAAGACGAATGTCTCGCAAGATGAAAAGCTCGCTAGACGAAAGAGTTTTCCGTCTTTTGAGGTGCTTTGCAAGACGAATTTCCCTATGGGCTTGCTTCGCAAGACAAAACATCTTGCGAGTTCTTGCGAGTTTTTTCCCTCCCCCCCCATTTTCTAAGCCGCTAAGCCGCTAATAGCCGCTAATAGCCGCTAAGCCGCTAATAGCGCTAAGCCGCTAATAGCCGTGCTTCGCAAGACGAAAAAAACCGCAAGACGAAGAGACTCGCGGAACAGATTAATTTCGTCTTGCGAGGCACCACTGTACTTACACACTCCTCAATCAAAACTTAGAAATAGTTATTGCATGGGTCTCTCTCACTAGAAGGGACGCGAGTGACACTGTGGGTTAAACCACAGAGCCTAGGACTTGCCAATCAGAAGGTCGGCGGTTTGAATCCCCGCAACGGGGTGAGCTCCTGTTGCTCGGTCCCTGCTCCTGCCAACCTAGCAGTTCGAAAGCACGTCAAAGTGCAAGCAGATAAATAGGTACTGCTCCAGTGGGAAGGTAAACGGCATTTCCGTGCACTGCTCTGGTTCGCCAGAAGTGGCTTAGTCATGCTGGCCACATGACCTGGAAGCTGTACGCCGGCTCCCTCGGCCAATAAAGTGAGATGAGTGCCGCAACCCCAGAGTCGGCCACGACTGGACCTAATGGTCAGGGGTCCCTTTACCTTTACCTTACTCTCACTAGAAGACCAATAATAGACAGGGAGTGTACAGTTTTATAAACTGGTATAGCAAAGATTGGGGCATCAATTTCTGCACTGCCATAACAGCTGCAGAGGGAAGAAGGGGAAAAGAAAGATTTATTCTATGAACTTGCCTTCTGCTCATGTAATACTGACTGCAACCCATAGCAAATTTTAATATTTAACCCCAGCTCACTCTGTTCTTTCATTCTCAAAATTTGCCCTTTTGATCATTCCAGTCCACATGATTACATTGATAAAGTATTGGTTAAACAGAAGTTAATATTTGCCATTGTTTCTGTGACTCCAGGGACTCCAGAAAGCATTAATCTTGTATGAAAAATTCAGCTTTAAAAATGAATCAATCTTTCCAGTGCAAATATGCGGCTGTTATCCATATTTGCTTCTGCAGAATATTGAGATAAACAACATGCAAAGATGTACAATAGCATTTCAATGCATTGCCTTTCCCAGAGAGGCAATGTGTAGTATTTAATGCATTACTGAATAGGGAGGTCAAGAGAAATCTCTGCGGTTCTATAAAATGTTGTGGTATGGCATAACAAACATCAAGAAGTTTCTGTGGTAAGCCTGTGACTTATGGTTGAGTTAAACCACATTTTAGAATGGTGCGCACACACAAAAAAATCTAGCAATATATCATGTTCCTAAGTACCTTAAAATGAGAGGCCTGAAATCAATAAGAAAATTGTGTTTAATGCCTATAGAAAGGAAACAGAAGAATACTGGGATGCATGAAGCTGTGAAACAGCTTGTAAACTGATGCTGTGATTCTTGAGAGCTGCTGTAGGAGCTAAGAATGCAATCTGTGAAATCCACAGTATAATCTTAGGCTAGCCACAAAAATCCCTGCCCATTTTCACTAGCCACAATCAGATAACCAGATTGCACTGCTTGACAGGTCTGTAAATTACTTTATAGACAGTAAGGATTTCTGAGATGAAGTATGCCATACACAAAGAATGTTTAATATATATATAGCAATCAATGTGCATGTCACTGTACAGAACAACATGAACAAACAGGCTAGTCTCTTCCGTGATGAATCTCCAATCTAGAATTTGAATTAGTGAGTGGTTATTATTATTTTTTAAAATTTCTATACCGCCCTTCACCTGATGATCACAGGGTAGTTTACAATATGAAACACAAAAATACACAACAGAGTAAGAAACAAAATCAGTACTTCCTTCCCTCCCCGCAGCTTGAAAGGCCATAGATTGTTTAATTAGTGTTTTTTATATTTTTTTATTGGGTTTTATAAACAAGAATAATGTCATACAAATAAGCATACCAATTTTTCTCATGTCATTTGTATATCACAAAAATAGCATAATAAATGTGGAGTAATATCTACAAAATATGGTTCATCATTAGTGGTCAGTGTATACGTTCTTGGTTCATGAATTGGTTTAAACAAAGGGGAAACAGGATAGAACAGTGTTTTTCTGGGGGGGGTTTGTTAATTTATCAAGCATTTATTTTTATTTTTTTGTTAGGAAGAAAAGAGGGGGAAAGAAGGGGAAGGGGTGGTAAGTGGTGTGGGGTGGGGTGGGGTGGTTACACTTTTATTCTTCTATTTAGTGTTAAGTGTGGGGTTCTGTGTTGGTATTACTTGTATGGGTTTAATTAAGTAGGAGGCCCAGGGTTCGCTCTGATTGTTTAGAAATACACAATCGCTTTGAGGTCCTCTCCCCTAGCATGGAAGACGAAGAGCAGACTCCATTTGAGGATCTCTCCCTCGTTACAGTCGATCAGGTATATGAAGACGAGCAGCAAAGTCAGTCCTCAGGGAATGTGCAGGCGACCTTGGAACGGACAGATCACGGAAGAACCCCGACCAAACCTAAGAGGAGGCGTGTAGTGGTGATAGGGGATTCCCTACTGAGGGGAACAGAAGCAGTGATCTGTGGGCCTGACAAGATGTCTCGGGAAGTGTGCTGTCTCCCCGGGGCTAAGATCCAAGATGTAACTGAACGACTGCAAGGAATCATAAAACCCACTGACAAATACCCCTTCCTCTTGGTTCATGTGGGAACCAATGACACTGCAAGCAATAGCCTCCAGAAGATCAAAAGAGACTATGAGGCTCTGGGCAGGAAATTGAAGCAATTAAATGCACAAATTGTCATCTCATCTGTCCTCCCAGTTGAACGACGTGGCCCAGGGAGAGAGGGAAAAATAGTGGAAGTGAACAGCTGGCTTCGCAAATGGTGTAAACAGGAACGGTTTGGATTCTTAGATCACGGACTGCAGTTTCTTGAAGATGGACTTCTGGCAAGAGATGGGCTGCACCTCACAACGGTTGGGAGGAATGTTTTTGCCAAAAATCTCAGAAACCTCATCAGGAGGGCTTTAAACTGACTAATGTGGGGGAGGAAGACAGTGCTCCTGAAGGTAGGAGTCTATCAATTGATGAAGATGATCATCCAAATGTCATAGACCAAATGGAGCAAACAGCACGCAGACCTAGTGGTGGGAGGAAAAAATCCTTAAATAAGAGACACGGGGGGGTGATTAATGGACTTCAATGTCTGTACACTAATGCGCAAAGCATGGGTAATAAACAAGATGAGCTTGAGCTCTTGGTACAGCAAACTAAATATGACATAATAGGCATCACTGAGACCTGGTGGGATAAGTCCCACGACTGGAATGTAATAATGGAGGGTTACAATCTATTTCAGAGAAACAGACCAGACAAGAAAGGAGGAGGAGTGGCGTTATATGTCAGGGATGTGTATACCTGTGAAGAGATCCAAGATTTAGAACCTCAAAGCCAAAGTGAGAGCATTTGGGTCAAAATTAAGGGAGAGATGAATAACAGGGACCTCATTGTGGGAGTTTACTATAGATCCCCAAGCCAAACGGAGGACATAGATGATGCCTTCCTGGAACAGATGGCCAAGCATGCAAAAGGAAGGGAGATAGTAGTAATGGGGGACTTCAATTATCCGGATATTTGCTGGATGTCAAACTCAGCCAAGAGCATAAGGTCAAACAGATTCCTCACTGGCCTTGCAGACAACTTCGTTGTCCAGAAAGTGGGAGAAGCAACAAGAGGAACAGCCATTTTAGATCTGGTCCTAACCAATGTTGATGACCTGGTTAGTGGGGTAGAAGTGGAAGGATCATTAGGCGCGAGTGATCATGCTCTTCTGAAGTTTACTATAAAGCGGAAAGGAGCAGCCAAGCATACTAGGACTCAATTTCTTGACTTTAAGAAAGCCGACTTCATAAAACTTAGGGAAGTGCTGGGTGAGATCCCATGGACAGTAATATTAAAAGGAAAGGGAGTTCATGATGGCTGGGAGTTTGTTAAGAGGGAGATAGTAAAAGCACAACTTCAGGCAATACCAATGAGACGGAAACATGGAAGGTGCCTAAAGAAGCCAGGGTGGCTATCTAAAGAACTTTTAACTGAGTTAACATTAAAAAAGGATGTGTACAAAAAATGGAAAAGGGGGGAAACCACCAAAGAGGAATTCAAACAAATAGCCAGCACGTGTAGACACAAAGTCAGAAAAGCTAAAGCACAGAATGAACTCAGGCTTGCTAGAGAGGTTAAAAGCAACAAAAAAGGCTTTTATGGGTATGTTCGTAGCAAAAGGAAGAAGAAACAGTGGGGTCACTCAGAGGAGAAGATGGTGAAATGCAAACAGGGGACACAGAAAGGGCTGAACTCCTCAATGCCTTCTTTGCCTCAGTCTTCTCCGATAAAGAAAACAATGCCCGACCTGAAGAATTTGGAGCAAATGATTCAGCCGAGGAAAAACAGTCCAGAATAACTAAGGAGATAGTACAAGAATACTTGGCTAGTTTAGATGTATTCAAGTCTCCAGGGCCAGATGAACTGCATCCAAGAGTATTAAAAGAACTGGCAGATGTGATCTCAGAACCACTGGCAGTCATCTTTGAGAATTCCTGGAGAACAGGCGAAGTCCCAGCAGACTGGAGGAGGCAAATGTTGTCCCTATTTTCAAAAAAGGGAAAGAGAGGACCCAAATAATTACCGCCCAGTCAGTCTGACATCAATACCAGGGAAGATTCTGGAGCAGATCATTAAGCAAACAGTCTGTGAGCACCTAGAAAGGAATACTGTGATCACCAATAGTCAGCATGGATTTCTGAAAAATAAGTCATGTCAGACTAACCTGATCTCGTTTTTTGACAGAATTACAAGCCTGGTAGATGAAGGGAACACAGTGGATGTAGCCTACCTTGATTTCAGCAAGGCATTTGACAAGGTGCCCCATGATATTCTTGTAAAGAAGCTGGTAAAATGCGGACTTCACTATGCTACCACTCAGTGGATTTGTAACTGGCTGTCTGACTGAACCCAAAGGGTCTCATCAATGGTTCCTCTTCATCCTGGAGAAGAGTGACTAGTGGGGTGCCACAGGGTTCTGTCTTGGGCCCGGTCTTATTCAACATCTTTATCAACAACTTGGATGATGGACTCAAGAGCATCCTGATCAAATTTGCAGATGACACCAAACTGGGAGGGGTGGCTAACACCCCAGAGGACAGGATCACACTTCAAAACGACCTGACAGATTAGAGAACTGGGCCAAAACAAACAAGATGAATTTTAATAGGGAGAAATGTAAAGTATTGCACTTGGGCAAAAAAAAAATGAGAGGCACAAATACAAGATGGGTGACACCTGGCTTGAGAGCAGTACATGTGAAAAGGATCTAGGAGTCTTGGTTGACCACAAACTTGACATGAGCCAAAAGTGTGACGCGGCAGCTAAAAAAGCCAATGCAATTTTGGGCTGCATCAATAGGAGTATTGCATCTAGATCAAGGGAAGTAATAGTGCCACTGTATTCTGCTCTGGTCAGACCTCACCTGGAGTACTGTGTCCAGTTCTGAGCACCACAGTTCAAGAAGGACACTGACAAACTGGAACGTGTCCAGAGGAGGGCAACCAAAATGGTCAAAGGCCTGGAAACGATGCCTTATGAAGAATGGCTAAGGGAGCTGGGCATGTTTAGCCTGGAGAAGAGGAGGTTAAGGGGTGATATGATAGCCATGTTCAAATATATAAAATGATGTCCCATAGAGGAGGGAGAAAGGTTGTTTTCTGCTGCTCCAGAGAAGCGGACACGGAGCAATGGTTCCAAACTACAAGAAAAAAGATTCCACCTAAACATCAGGAAGAACTTCCTGACAGTAAGAGCTGTTCGACAGTGGAATTTGCTGCCAAGGAGTGTGGTGGAGTCTCCTTCTTTGGCGGTCTTTAAGCAGAGGCTTGACAACCATATGTCAGGAGTGCTCTGATGGTGTTTCCTGCTTGGCAGGGGGTTGGACTCGATGGCCCTTGTGGTCTCTTTCAACTCTATGATTCTATGAATTAGCCATGGCCACTGGGCCCATCACCTCCTGGCAAATAGAAGGGGAAGAAATGGAGGCAGTGAGACATTTTACTTTCTTGGGCTCCATGATCACTGCAGATGGTGACAGCAGCCATGAAATTAAAAGACACCTGCTTCTTGGGAGAAAAGCAATGACAAACCTAGACAGCATCTTAAAAAGCAGAGACATCACCTTGCCAACAAAGGTCCGTATAGTTAAAGCCATGGTTTTCCCAGTAGTGATGTATGGAAGTGAGAGCTGGACTATAAAAAAGGCTGATCGCTGAAGAATTGATGCTTTTGAATTATGGTGCTGGAGGAGGCTCAAGAGTCCCATGGACTGCAAGAAGATCAAACCTATCCATTCTTAAGGAAATCAGCCCTGAGTGCTCACTGGAAGGACAGATCGTGAAGCTGAGGCTCCAATACTTTGGCCACCTCATGAGAAGAGAAGACTCCCTGGAAAAGACCCTGATGTTGGGAAAGATGGAGGGCACAAGGAGAAGGGGACGACAGAGGACGAGATGATTGGATATTGTTCTCGGAGCTACTAACATGAGTTTGACCAAACTGTGGGAGGCAGTGGAAGACAGGAGTGCCTGGCATGCTCTGGTCCATGGGGTCACGAAGAGTCGGACACGACTAAACGACTAAACAACAAAAAAATTTTTGTCTGGCACCAAAAGATATTTATCGAAGGTGCCAGGCGAGGCTCCCAGGGGAGAGAATTCCACAAGTTCTTGTGTTGCTGCCTTCCAGACATCTTGCAGAGGAGCCACACAAAGAAGGGCCACGGTTGATGGCTGCAGGGTCCAGGTCAGTTCATATGAGGAGAGATGGTCTTTGCTTGAGCGTATGGAAGATGACAAGGTATCAGGAAGGAACATTTTCAGGTGTTTTTACACATACTGTGGCTGCAATTCAGCTAAAGAGGAATATATACAATTTGGCCTGCTACTGGGTCAGGGGTGGTTCATATCCCAGCATGCTTGACTATTAGCCATGCTGGCAGAGTACGGTAACATTTGCAGGGTCACAGGTTAGCTGCCCCTAGAGTAAGGCTTTAAGACAAATGTTTAATAAAGTATTTGGCTTGGAGCATATAAATGCTAATAACTTATGTGAATAAAGTGTTGGTGCTGACCTTTAAAGCACTAAACGGCCTTGGTCCAGTATATCTGAAGGAGCGTCTCCACCCTCATCATTCTACCTGGACACTGAGGTCCAGTGCCAAGCGCCTTCTGGTGGTTCCCTCACTGAGAGAAGCCAAGTTACAGGGAACCAGGCAGAGGGCCTTCTCGGTAGTGGCACCCGCTCTGTGGAATGCCCTCCCACCAGATGTCAAAGAGAACAACAACTACCAGACTTTTAGAAGACATTTGAAGGCAGCCCTGTTTAGGGAAGCTTTTAATGTTTGATGCATTACTGTATATTAATATTTTGTTGGAAGCTGCCCAGAGTGGCTGTGGAAGCCCAGCCAGATGGGCGGGGTATAAATAATAAATTATTATTATTATATTACAGTGGTGCCCTGTAAGACGAATGCCTCGCAAGACGGAAAACTCGCTAGACGAAAGAGTTTTCCGTTTTGGAGGTGCTTTGCAAAATGAATTTCCTATGGGCTTGCTTCGCAAGACGAAAATGTCTTGCGAGTTCCTGCGGGGTTTTTTTCCTCCCCCCCCCCCTTTTTCTAAGCCGCTAAGCTGCTAAAAGCCGCTAATAGCGCTAATCTGCTAAGCCGTCAATGGGCTTGCTTCGCAAGACGAAAAAACCGCTAGACGAAGAGACTCGCAGAACGGATTCTTTTCATCTTGTGAAGCACCACTGTATTATGAATTATCACTATAAGCACTATATTTTCATTGATTATTCTTCACTTTTAATGTTTTATAGAATGCTGGAATTGTGAGCCCCATTTAATTGTATGTAGAGACTGCAGTGAATTAGCCCCTTTGTTGCAGGACTGCATTACTCACTCTTTTTGGGGCAAAAAATAACTTTCTTTCAAAATGATCCCAACGTATCGAGGATGTTACAAAACACACATCCTTCCTTTTGACAATGAAGCAACTATTTCACTACCAATCCTAATATAATAGCCCTGTATAGGTAAGCTTTTTAAGGTTTAATGTTTTGCTATGTTTTTACATATGCTGGAAGCCTTCAGTCAGATGGGCAGGGTACAAAGAATAAATGATTACAGTGGTGCCCCGCAAGACGAACGCCTCGCAAGACGGAAAACCCGCTAGACGAAAGGGTTTTCCATTTTGGAGGCGCTTCGCAAAACGAATTTCCCTATGGGCTTGCTTCGCAAGACGAAAATGTCCTGCGGGGTTTTTTCCCCTCCCCCCCTTTTCCTAAGCCCTAAGTCGCTTATCAGCTGATCCGCTAAAAGCCGCTAAACCGCTAATAGCGCTAATCCGCTAAGCTGTCAATGGGCTTGCTTCGCAAGACGAAAAAACCGCTATACGAAGAGCCTCATGGAACGGATTAATTTCGTCTTGCGAGGCACCACTGTATTAAAAGGCTACCATATGTGCGGGTTTTTCTTCTTCTTCTTCTTTTTACTATACCGATGACCTTTAAAACTAAATTTAATCAATTAAGGGCTACTACTTCCGAAGAGTTCTTGTCTCTTGTTTGCAGTTCTTACCGAAAGGAATGCTGACAGGACAGATCTGCCGGCATCAAAACAGCATGAATATTCCATTGGCAGAATATGCATCACTTCATCTCAGTAATCACTACTGTGAGACTACCTATGGAATGTGCTTGAAAGAGCTGCCCTCCGCCCCACAAACCAATCTATGCTTCAGTGAAACCAAGGCAGGTTTATCTAATTAAAGGTTGTAGAAATTTCTAAGGCAAAGTGATAGAAGTTTATAAACAACCACTGCAGTTCCAATACAATCATACATCATGTTACGTTTGCTTCATGTTACATTCTTTCAGGTTACGTCCCGCGGCGATCCGGAAGTACCGGAAAGGGTTACTTCCGGGTTTCGCCACTCACGCATGCACAGAAGCACAAAATGACGTCAGAAGCAGCAAATCGCAACCCACACATGCGCAGACATGCCGCTGTGGGTTGCACTCTTTTCATGTTGTGAACGGGCCTCCGGAACGGATCCCGTTCGCAACCAGAGGTATCACTGTACTATGCTCACTGTCATACTGGAAAATTGAGGGATGCCGTATATATCAGACACCCAACAACCGAAAATGGGTACCAAGCACTGGAATTCATGAAGCTGGAATATTAGCCCTTCAGGTTTGTAGACAGATGTTTATACAGTCGGACCTCGGAAGTTGAACGGAATCCATTCAGGAAGTCTAATCGACTTCCAAAACGTTCGGAAACCAAAGCATGGCTTCTGATTGGCTGCAGGAAGCTCCTGCAGCCAATCGGAAGCCCTGTCAGACATTTGGGTTCTAAAGAACGTTTGCAAACCGGAACAATCACTTCTGGATTTGCGGCATTCGGGAGCCAAAACGTTCGAGTACCAAGGCGTTCAGAATCCAAGGTAGGACTGTATGACACTTAAAAAGAACAAGAAGCTTATACGAGCAAACATACTGAGGTGCTTCATGCTATGTGTTCTGAGTCTGCTTTCTGACTCAGAGTCAAGAGATATCAGTCAGGAAGCAACTGTCTCCCACCTTGGGATCTTTCAAGCAAGAGTACATGGCTTTATTCACCTCTTCCAGATTTGGAGAGTACTATTTAGAAAATGAGAGTCATTCACAATGAAGAGGATGTTCATAAAAGGTTCATCAAAATGTTTACATTTATATATATATAAAAAAACCAGCATGACTTCTTTCTACTGTGAGCGCGCACACACATACACATCTGGTATGAATGAGTTTTCATCATTTCAAATCAACATAAAAGCACTTCACTAAAAGGTCAAAGTGTTTATCATTCTAGCTTCTTAGCACCATTTAAGCAAACACAACTAATATAAAAAGTAGTTATTATTCCAGAGTGAACCCGATCTGTACATGGAAATCTTTCTTGAAATCTAAACGCTCAGGCTTTTCAAAAAACACACACAAGTGCTTTTTAAGAAAACGTCCCTGGCCTTGAATAAACTAATCCTCATGAACACAGCATGCACGTTTTTCATGGGAGTGTTAGAGGGCACAAGGCAACTAGATAAGAAGGCTCTTTAAAAAGTGTCTGTTATCTGCAATGAAAGCATGCCTCTGTTACGTTTAACGTGCAGCATTTGATTCTTTCCGGGACAGTTTGTGTGAAACTATGTATTTGGCTCTTTCATTTGACAGAAGGGGTAAGAACTATCGCACAGATCTCCAACTGACCATAACCTAGCTTTGAGAGTATGGTATTTTTTGCTTTATAAGACTCACTTTTTTCCTCCTAAAAAGTAAGGGGAAATGTGTGTGTGTCTTATGGAGCAAATGCAGGCTGCGCAGCTATCCCAGAAGCCAGAACAGCAAGAGGGATTGCTGCTTTCACTGTGCAGCGATACCTCTTGCTGTTCTGGCTTCTGAGATTCAGAATATTTTTTTTTCTTGTTTTCCTCCTCCAAAAACTAGGTGCGTCTTGTGGTCTGGTGCGTATTATAGAGTGAAAAATACGGTATGTGATCCAATATCTTACACATAAAAAATAGGCACCTGGATGGCTGGAAGTCCAGGTGGGATAAACATGGTCCTTATTGTTTTATATATAGGCAATAGGACTGGGCGATATATTGCCCAGGACCCTTATGAGGAGCAGACCGCAATGTCAGTGGTATATCGCTGGTGAAACCACCACCAATCCTGACTCCCTCTGCTAGCAGCGAGTCAAGAGTTCCTATCTCCTGCTCCTCATACGACGGAGAGGAAGAAACAAGCTGTATCAGCGAGACACCGATACAGCTTGTTCCTCCCTCTGGATCTTTGAACTGCTCAACCGAGGAGTGTGCAGTTGCCCTTGCTTCAGTCAGACAGATAAAGGAGCCCCCACCTGGCACTTTGTTCTGCAAGCCAGCAGCAGGATGGGGGCTCTATGAAACTGCTTAGCTGAGGGGAGCACGGTTGCCTCTCCCTGCAGCCAGCAGTTAAAGGAGCCCCTATGCTTCGCCTGCTTGCAAGCGACGAGAGCACCAAGGCTGTCTCAGCTGGGGAGGGGAACATTCCCTCCCCGTGACTGAGAGGCACAAACAAGCTGCAATCTCCCAGCCCGTGAGCCTGGGTGAAACCACCTCAGTTCTCGAGGTGAGAGCTGGGGCAGTTTCACCTGGTGTCTCACAGGCAGAGGCCGATGCATCTTGTTTTTCCGACATCATAGTATATCGCCAAACCATGATGTTTGGCTGGTGATACACCGCAACGTTGAAAAGCTGATATCGCCCAGCCCTAATAGGCAATGCTCTGAAAGCTTTGCAAAAGCCCCATTCACACTTCAGCAGCGAAGAGACATCACACATACAGCTCAGCAGCACTTCGTAGAACACCCATATGATCAAAAATGTGTGAGCATGCATTCAGATCCTTACACCAGTGTTTCCCAAACTTGAGTCTCCAGCTGTTTTTGGCCTACAATTCCCATCACCCCTAGCTGACAGGACCAGTGGTCAGGGATGATGGGAACTGTGGTCCATCAACAGCTGGAGACCCAAGTTTTGGAAACACTGCTTTGCACTTCCACAAAGCCCTGCTGAATGAGTAAATGATCCATCAAGCCCAGCATTCTGGTCTCACAGTCGCCAACCAGATGCCTATGGATGCCTGCAAATAGAACCTGCCTACAACAGCACTCTCATCACTTGTGACTAAGACCATGAATGCATGGACCTCTCTAATCTCATATTCCAAATCTTAAACAGAGTCCTCCCCATTTCCCCACCAGTTTGCGAATTTTATTTTTTAGAAAAGAAGCTTCATGAAACTTCATCAGCCTTGTAGTGCAAATTTGTCCTGATATATACAAAATTCCCTCCAATACGTACATTTTTGCAAGCATTTCTCCCAGTGTAATCCGTTTTTGATTCTTATTTTATGTTGTAGTAGACTTTTTATGCAAACTTAAGTACACATGTATTTGCGCAAATTATCGGAGAACTGTATTGCAACATTCAGGGAAGTGTGAATTTTGAAGTGCAACTGTGTTTCAGTTTGTGTATTGTTTCAAGAAGTGCAAATTAAGGAACGGCATGTTGAAGTGTGAACCAAACTTTCCCCCTGGGCCAAGCAATTGGCATACTGCCTCTGATGGTGAAGGCAGAACATATGCTGTAACTTTAGTTTAGAAGTGTATTTCAATATTAGGCAATCTAAATCTACTAAAAACAACAATATAGCAGTTCTCTTTTATCATATAAAGAGACACATGAATGATTTAGAATAAATCTAATAGTGAGATTGGGGGATGCGGGTGACGCTGTGGGTAAAACCTCAGCGCCTAGGACTTGCCGATCGCATGGTCGGCGGATCAAATCCCCGCGGCTGGGTGCGCTCCCGTCGTTCGGTCCCAGCGCCTGCCAACCTAGCAGTTCGAAAGCACCCCCGGGTGCAAGTAGATAAATAGGGACCGCTTACCAACGGGAAGGTAAACGGCGTTCCGTGTGCTGCGCTGGCTCACCAGATGCAGCTTTGTCACGCTGGCCACGTGACCCGGAAGTGTCTCCGGACAGCGCTGGCCCCCGGCCTATAGAGTAAGATTAGCGCACAACCCTAGAGTCTGGCAAGACTGGCACGTACGGGCAGGGGTACCTTTACCTTAATAGTGAGATAGTTACTAGCCTAGTTGGCATGATACACAAGTCAATCAATCAATCAATCAATTGTGTATAGCCCGAGGCTTTTACAATGTACAGCAGGGGATAAGAACAAGGCTTTCCTCTGAAATCACACAACATGATCCGTAAAAGTTTACAGCATAATAATTTACAGCATAAGGTTTTAAAATTACAAAGCCTTAATGTAGATCAGAGCTTCTTAGCTGCCAGAGCAATTTGGTTACTAAACGTGTACAGTGGTACCTCCGGTTGTGGACGGGATCTGTTCCAGAGCTGCAGTCAGATCCCAAGGTTTCTGCAACTGGAGGTGCCTGTTCTGCGCATGCAAGTGGCTTGATAGAGCACTTCTGTGCCTGTGTGCGGTGTGATAGAGTCAGTGTGGTGTAGTGGTTAAGAGCAGTGGATTCGTAATCTGGTCAACCAGGTTCGTGTCTCCGCTCCTCCACATGCAGCTGCTGGGTGACCTTGGGCCAGTCACACTTCTCTGAAGTCTCTCAGCACCACTCACCTCACAGAGTGTTTGTTGTGGGGGAGGAAGGGAAAGGAGAATGTTAGCCGCTTTGAGACTCCTTAAAGGGAGTGAAAGGCGGGATATCAAACCCAAACTCTTCTACTGTACATGCGCGCAGAGAAACCCCCAGAAGTATACTTCCAGGTTTGCTGGAATACGTAACAGGAGGGCCATGTAAGTAGAGGTACCACTGTAATTTGAAGATCTTTATCAGCTAAGAGTTTGACTATCACTTCCTGGGGGGGATCAGTCTTAGAAACAGTTAGGAAGAGATGATGGAAAATTTTCTCTAGGCATTTTATATCAGCAGGTAATGCATGATATCTTTGACCTGATTGCATCCATAAATACATTTACATTCCATATGGGAAATTCCCAGGTATCTACCCTCTAAATATGCTGAGGGCATCTGTTGAAACCTGAGGTCAACAAATGACCTGTTTAGTTATGGGAAAGTCAGTGTCTCAAGGTAATGGGACCCTTAGTGGGTGATCTTGATTTGGGGGTACCAAAGATAATAACAGGCATCTTTAATAGATTTTCTATCTTGATTGGTGTGTCCTGGCCGAAGATTCAATTTCTGTGGTCATGCGAACTGAGGTCTAAATATTTCTCCTTTTGGAGATTGTGAGCCCTAAGCTTATCATGACGCTTTTGCACCCAGCTCCCTGTCCTTAGTTGCTCTAACTAGCAGAGCTTGGTAAGAATATAGTCCTCAAAGGCATTTAGCCTGCGCCAGTTCTGTACAATCAAAACAAAGTAACATAATGCACCCAGCTATCCTATTAAAGGGGGAAATACTGATGAATGTAATTAACAGCTCTTAAACATAGATTTAATCATATATATATATATATATATATATATATATATATATATATAATTTTCTAACATTCCAATAGCAGCCTCATTATAACAATACCAATTTTACCCAATGAATACAATTATTGATGCCAATTATTAAAATGTCAAATTATACAATTTAATTAAACTGGAACCCTCACATGCCAGTGTTAATGAGTTCATTCTTCTACATTTTTTTTGTGTTCCAAAAATTTAATAATTTCCATTCCATTCCATTCAGATACGAATCACTTATATAACAGCTGCAATATTGTGATTTCCATTCCTGTTGCTATAATACAGGCATAGGCAAACTCCGGCCCTCCAGATGTTTGGGACTACAATTCCCATCATCCCTGACCACTGGTCCTGTTAGCTAGGAATGATGGGAATTGTAGTTCCAAACATCAGGAGGGCCAGAGTTTGCCTATGTCTGGTATAATAGGTAATATGTAAAGTTTTAAGTGAGGAACTTTAGCTATAATCCTTATTCTTTCCTGTGTGTGACAGTTTACCCCATGATGTTTTCCCATTCATATATGGTGTTGTATCCTTCATTCCTGCAACTGTTCATGGTTCCCATCATGTCCCGGAATGAGCTGTAGCTCACAGTTTCCAAAAGTCACTGCATCGCTTCATCCCATTATTCGGCTTCCAGTAAACAAACCATCTTCTCCATTTTTCCAGCCAAGGAAGAACGGTCTGAATCCAGACTGCAGATAGTTAATCCAAAAACTTCAATTTCTGCAGCTGGTATATTTCTTTCCTCCCTGCCATTGTTTTATGGCCATTTATCCTTATCTTGAACACATTCCTTTGTGGATAACAGGGGTTAGGGATGATTTTGCTCTATATTTTCAAAGCATAGTGTTTCCTGCCCTTCCCTCTCAGTTCCTTTCTCTCTCATGCACAGTTCCAATTTGGTTAAATTCCAAATTATATTCCAGTTTCTTCCATCCTCACTTGTGTAGATTTGTTCAAATAAAACTTGCATTCCGGGGAGGGTTGCTGCATCATAAATGCAGAGAAAAAGTTTAAGTAAGCAAACCGTGGGCTCCCCTCACCCCATCATCTCTTTCACTGAATGAAATCCGCGCTCAGTCCAAACCTTTTACATCCTTGTAGCTGGGTTGTTTTCGCAGTTTCTTATCTCATCATCTCTGGCACATGCCTGTAGTTTACTCCAATTATAATCCAATTAACAGGATAACCTGTGCTTCCAGGAATAGGATCAGGATCGGGGGTCACGGCAGCCAGAGTGCTCCGTGTGTCAGGGATGTTCCTGCCCAAACAGACAGCGAAGAATCCGAAGTAGAGGGAGGGCGGACTGAGGGGAGTAGAAACTTGATTCCTTCTCACATTCCCTCTCTGGAATGCTGGCTGTCAGTTCTCAAAGCAGCACAGATCCGACAGAACAGGCTGCAGGAGAACGGCTGCGTTTAGACTCTGCTCAAGAGGAGGAGAAAGGGCTGGCTGCCCCTGAATCTCCTTGGAGCGGGAGAAGAAGCCAACTATTGGAGCAACGTAAGCCCGACAGGGGCAAAAAGTGGGAAATATCCTGTTGGCGCAGAACATGTCATCTAGTAGAACCAACTGGCTCAAGCAGTGAAGGCTGAACTAAAAGAGCTTGGAATACCAAGACCTTGTAATTACTTAATAAATCTAAAAGTAACAAACCTGCCAGCTTGCTTTGTCTTGTGTGGGAGAGACATCGTAAACCTGACAGAGTCCACCCAGTGCCTTTGCCTGCCCTCGCATTCCATGGGGAAGCAAGTGCCAGACCCCTAGGCAAACTGCAGGTGAGAACCTGGTTCCTTATCCAACCAAAGAGGAATGCAGAAAATGAAATTCCTCCTTCATTATCTGTTTATCTCCATCTGTCTCTCTCTCTCCCGTGGTGTTGGGAGAGACCCCATTCCTGGCGCACCAGAAGCAGGAAGCCAACATAGGTTTAATTTCTGCACTTAGATTTAGCACTGTGGGATATGATATTCATCAGATATGAATATCTGCGCTCTCAAAAGAGCTATGAAACACAGGATATCCACTGAGTGCTCTGAATCTACAGAGTTAAAAAGCTAGATAATAAGTTCCAACAGGCTTTCTCCCAGGTAACTGGATATAGGATTATAGCCTATATTTAAAACTGCTGGTTTAAGTAGCAGATAATTTTCTGCTACTCTTGAAATATATATGTTTGATTTGAAGTACAGAACTGGATTTTAATTAGCATACATATCTGCTCCTGTAATATCTTGGGGAATGGCCAATGAAGTATTTATCTGATGGGATTCTTTGGTAACATTCCATCTTCTCTTTTCAAAATCCATACATTCATGTAGGTTATAAACTACAAGTATTCTCATCAAAGATTTGCAATTTATTTAGGGCTCTGAAAGCTGCTGTGTTTTGGGGAGCAGGGTGGATTTTTGCTGAGCTACCACCACTAATGTTCGAATGAATAACAGTTGAATAAGAAATTAATGGGACAAGGGTGGCGCTGTGGGTTAAACCACAGAGCCTAGGACTTGCCAATCAGAAGGTCGGCGGTTCGAATCCCCGTGACGGGGTGAGCTCCCGTTGCTCGGTCCCTGCTCCTGCCAACCTAGCAGTTCAAAAGCACGTCAAAGTGCAAGTAGATAAATAGGTACCACTCTGGCAGGGAGGTAAACAGCATTTCCGTGCACTGCTCTGGTTCGCCAGAAGTGGCTTAGTCATGCTGGCCACATGACCCGGAAGCTGTACACCGGCTCCCTCAGCCAATAAAGCGAGATGAGCTCCGCAACCCCAGAGTCAGCCACGACTGGACCTAATGGTCAGGGGTCCCTTTACCTTTACCTTAAATAAGAAATTAAAAGTGAGTCCTAGTGTTTTGAGCCAAAAAGGAAAAGTACTTTTTTCCAGATTTGCATATTTTAAAAAAATAATCATTAAGAGGCAGTAAAAAATTACCACTATTCCCAACTCATCACACTTCATTTCTCAACCCACCCATTCTCTGTTAAGAGTTCTTTTCCATGCAAATGAAGGCCTTTTAAGAAAAACACAGCCGCCTGTCATTTCCATTAATAATATAGAGAGAACTGGCTGGTGTAGAACCTATGCAGTGGGCTCCTTTACTAACACTGTTGCAACAATAAAAAAATAACTTTCACTATACACCCGTATAGCTTTTGTTTCCTTGGCTTAAATTACAAACTACGTTAACAACCTGTCAGAGTGTTAAGATGGTTTGGTCCTCTTCTGAGAGCTGTTAGATTAGTGAATACAAGGTATAAGACCTTCTCATCGGTGCTTTCATACTTCTGGAAGTCCTTACTCAGGGAAATATTGAATGAAGTTGCTAGTAAACTCTGACAATGTTATTATTGTTGTTGCTGCTGCTATATTCCAATGCTTGGTCAATGCACTGTGCTTGAATTTTTTAAGCTATTGTTTCTGGGTTTAATTTAATGATTATAACTCAATGGCATATTGTGATTTATTTATTTTTAGCAACCTAAAAATACAAAGTAGCTTGTGTTGCAGTGTGCCCTGAAAGGTGGCTTGAAAAAACTAAATAAAATAATCAAAAATACAAAGGAAGCCAGCAAAAAAATATGTTTTGTGGATCCAACCTTCTCTGTCGGAAAATTGAACATCAAGATTGCCCTCTTTCTTCTTAAGTCTAAAACTTGCGAAGATGAAAGTGACCTACATCAGTCCCACTACAGTACATCAAATAATCCATTATTTAACAAATCAGTGAAGCACCTCTACAGAATGAAAGCAATGTATAGCCTTAATCCTGCTTCGATTAATTTTCTTCTTCACAGAAAGTAGACCTTAATCTATATCCATTTGCAGTAATCTTTGCAAGAAAACACTACTTGACTTACACATGCTGCTTGATGGAAAAATGAATTTCTCAGGCATGTGGGTACCCTGTGATAGGACCTAATAAAAATTGCCCCTGCAAACAGCGAACAAACTAAATACATTCTGTATGCTCAAGTGAGCTCCACAGTTAGAGAGATGATGAGGGTTAATGATGTATATTCTGAATTCTCTCCACTAACACACCCAAGCAACACTCTTGATTACTGAAAAGACCTCAAGGACACTTGCCACATCCATTTAGGAGTTCTCTCTCTGTTTAGGGACATTTTGCTGTTGTTTTCAAAATGATTTTGTTGAGGGGGGGGGGCTGTCTTTCAGCATAGTAACACAAATTGTTCTGCTATTACATATTGCACCAGAATTTTCAGTGCCTCGGGAAACCTCTATGAAGAAAAACAAATACAAACATCTCCCTTCCACAAAGAGGAAGATGCACTGAAAACCCATGGTGATATTTGACCATAAACACACAGATAAACTAAACCCAAATGAATCGGAATTAAGTTGTTCCTTCATACATTGACATATAAGAGATCTTCTGTGCTTTGGAAACACCGCTACAAGAATCGGTGGGAAGGAATGTTTTTCAGACGGCACTTCCCTGAGGTTACTGAATAACTCTGAACCAGAATTGTAGAAAAAGTCCTGAAGAAAAGATGAGTCACAATGTGCCCCTACATTTAGAACAAGAGTCCCGTCATACGATATTGAACAAGCATTAAAAAGGAAGAAGAATTTAGAGAATTTAGCTTGTAGAAAGAATTTTCTTACTGTTTGGGGAATGTTGTTAATTATATTCTTAATAGGTTTGCTAGTCTGGGGTCCTTCTGAATGCAGGATGGGAAAGAAATCAAACATCTAATAAATAAATAGTTTATATATTTTGTACGTTCTGTTTCGGTTATAGGCTTTGCAGAATTCTCTGAGCTGTGGTTGGTGTATTGGATTTGAACCAAAACCAACCACAGAAACCTACACAACAAAAACAACATTTTGAAGGGCAACCGAAAACTCACTGATAATCCATCTACTCATTTTATATTTTGTATATTTTGAATATATTTATATTATCTATTTTGAACTCAAAGATCAAGGTTTTTTGATTTTGGAAGTGGGGGAAATGGCACCTGATTTGTAATGCAGGCTGCACATTATGAGGCAGACAAGACCATATTCCTAAAAAGGTCTTTAAAAACAAGGAGTGTGTGCTTATGACCAGCAACAACCCCGATACCTAGAAACAAGAAGGTTGTGACAGCAGGTCCATGGTTGTTGTTGTTGTTTAGTTGTTTAGTCGCATCTGACTCTTTGTGACCCCATGACCAGAGCACGCCAGGCACTCCTGTCTTCCACTGCCTCCCGCAATTTGGTCAAACTCATGTTAGCAGCTTTGAGAACACTGTCCAACCATCTCGTCCTCTGTCGTCCCCTTCTCCTTGTGCCCTCCATCTTTCCCAACATCAGGGTCTTTTCCAGGGAGTCTTCTCTTCTCATGAGGTGGCCAAAGTATTGGAGCCTCAGCTTCAGGATCTGTCCTTCCAGTGAGCACTCAGGGCTGATTTCCTTCAGAATGGATAGGTTTGATCTTCTTGCAGTCCATGGGACTCTCAAGAGTCTCCTCCAGCACCATAATTCAAAAGCATCAATACTTTGGCGATCAGCCTTCTTTATGGTTCAGCTCTCACTTCCATACATCACTACTGGGAAAACCATAACTTTCACTATACGGACCTTTGTCAGCAAAGTGATGTCTCTGCTTTTTAAGATGCTGTCTAGGTTTGTCATTGCTTTTCTCCCAAGAAGCAGATCCTTCATGGATCACTGCCTTGTCGTGGCGAAGGGGCTTGAATAACTCAGAGAAGCTATGAGCTATGCTGTGCAGGGCCACCCAAGACGGACAGGTCATATAGTGGAGAGTTTTGACTAAATGTGATCCACCTAGAGCAGGAACCGGCAAGCCACTCCAGTATCCCTGCCAAGAAAACTCCATGGACAAAAACAGGTCCATGGTACAGTTCTGCTTTGCAAAATGTTTCCCTAATTCTTTTTAATTACACAATGACAATCCTCTGCATGGGGACAGCAGCCGCGTGTGGATGTGCTTGGTCAACTATTACACAAAACAGAAACACATGCCATAAGGCTTCAGTCTCACCAGACAAACCATGTCTGGATGAAGCACCAGCTCCAGTTTTTAGCTATTTGCCCCATTTCCTGTGAAGGAGCGGGGTGGGAAGAGGCAGCAATTTCCATGTTCAAAGTCTACTCTAGGGCTGAAGTGTGTTGGCAGCTAAATTAGAGATGCACCCAAGCAAATTAAAGCTTTTCTGGAGAGAAAAAAGGGGGTGAAGCAGCAGTGTTTAAAATTAGAAACCCTTTTCAAAGCTGATAACAGTTAAATATAAATGAGGAAATCTAGCATATGACTTCCCAGCAGTGCTTTTAAGCCCTGAAATCCTTTTCTTGCTTGCACACAGCCCACTGCAAATTATAAGAGTTGATGTTCATGCAACTTAGAATCACCAGAAGACTGGGATGGAGAAGCTGAAAGAGTAAGGAATAGTGCTCACTAAGTGTGCAAAGACATTAGAACTAAATGACTTGATATAATATTCTTTATGTAATGTGGAATTAGTTTGGTTGATTTCAGCGGAAGGCCCCAAGGAGCTATTCCACAGTCATTGCTCATGTGGCTTTGATAACTGTCAATTTTTTCCCTTAAATGAACCTGACTAAGTGAGTTTTCCCATTCAGTTTTAAAGTCCGATATTTTCCATGAAATATAAAGTTGAATTATAGGGTATTCCACCAGAAGCCTTATCATTTTAGTTGTTGTTAATCAAAGAACACCTCCTCTAATTTTAGACACATTATAATATATGAAATAATTAACATAATTGAATTGTATCTGATGGTCTCAATATTCTTGTGAAGATATAGCCATGTTCTGATTGTTGGAGACCTAGTTTGAAATATATAAGCAGCATTCCTATTCATCATAGCTGTGTGGAAGTTATGCCAATTGTTCGGTGAGGAAGCCTGGTTACTCAATGTAGCACAGAAATGAAATTGTAGTGGACTGCCCCAGCACAGCACAAATACCAGCAAAAAAATTTGGGTCAGCTGTGGCACAATTGCCCTATGTAGGAGTAGTAATTATATAGCATAGCTGCCCACTACTACATTAACGCACCCATACCCTTGCAAAAATTCTGTTTAAATCTACTTGAAGCAATTGTTTCAATAATTTAAGGACATTGTTTTCAAATTCAAACAAGATATATTATTTAATTTCTTGGTTCTTGACAGGGATATCACCCCTCCTCTCTTATAGGCATGATCTGAGTATGATGGGATGTGTGACAAAGCTCATGTCTATGACCTCAAAGCTATATTTCCCTAGATGTGTTGTGTGTGTGTGTGTGTGTTTAAGGGAACCTCTGTCAGCAACTGTTCCTATCCAGAAAACCAGAATATTTTTCAGTGCGTCTGCAACACCTGCAAATAGGTAAATACTAGTTGCATATTCACATCTATGGTATTTGGCTCTTGGCTAAACCATAATGAACCTGTTAGAATTGGGGGGGGGGGTGTATGTCTCTGTGTGTAGCAGTGGCGTCCAAAATTTTTTCAAAGAGATTTGATGAAGTGAAGGGCCGTAAGGGCCTATCAAAGGGCCAACCAAAGTTGTTGACTTGGCCAACCAAAGTTGTTGACTTTATGTTGTTTAAAGGATTTATGTTGTTGAGCTTTTTTTAGGATTTTACCCCAAAGTTGTTGAGGATTGACATTTTTGAGCTTTTTTTAGGGTTGAAGTTGTTGAGGTTTATTTAGGATTTTACCCTAGGAAAGGAACTGCCACAGGGGCCAGATTAAACTGACTGCGGGGTTGGATTAGACCCCCAAAACAGATTTTGGACGTGCCTGAGGGTTGTACCAAAACAGTCCAGTTCTTTGGCAGATTTTGTCCTAAGAAGAATAAATGTTACACTGAAGAGATGCTGCATGAATAAGGAAGACAGTTAAGGTTGCATGCAATTTATATGATTTGACAGTCATATTTATCAGGCTTTTAGATACTAGATTACAGTCATGGAATGCATATTGATACAAACACTCAAGCAATAAGAAAAGAAAGGGGGTGAAGGGAAATTGGCTTGGGGTTTTCTTCACAAATCTTTTTGTGTCTAAAACTTTTGTCACTTTTGTCAAGCATAAGAGCCAGAAATTCATACTCAAAGTATACCGAGTGTCCCAGCTGAAGCACATAAGCTGCACGAAGCCATATTGCATCCTACAGAACGGTAGTTATATTTAACTGCTAAAAACCGTAGCACACAAGCACTGCACATCTGCTAACTGGAACAATTTGCATCAGGAGATTCAGATGGCAAGCAGAAATATTTTGTAAAGCGAGCTAATGAAGAAGCATCACTTTAATGCCAGTTGCAAGCTTTTACTTTCAACTGCACTGCTTATTCTCTCACATTTTAAAAGTGTCAGGACATGAAATGAAATTTTCCAGCAACAGAATTAATATATGAAAGCAACATGACTACTCTGGCACAACAGCAGCCACTTTTGTTACAATGCTATCATGAGAAGCTTCAATCCCAGGAAAAGTCACACACACCTTAGCATAAATGAATTTCTGCAGTGCCAAATCCTTAAATTGTATTTGTGGCTTTTTCCTCCAGAGGAACCAACCAGAAAAGGCTATATGTTTTTACTTCATCTGCCATCTCTCATTGCCCCAAGAATACAGTAATTATTTGGATGGTTTTTGTTTTGTTTTCAAAGATACATATATATTGCAGATCATATTTGTTTAAATATATAAATATATATATAGAGAGAGAGTGCATGAATTCATGAAAGGACAAACCAGGAAAGTGAAGGCAGCAGAAATGTCATAATCGTATGCTTATTTTTAGTTAATATGCCAATTTTGAACTTGGTGCTAGGTCTGCCTTGGTGAAATTTCTACCAAAAAAGGAAATCTGTTTGATTATCTGTTTTAGTTTTTAATACACTAATTAAACAGCAGGTGAGCTATTTAAATCAGTGCAGTAAGGTCTATGTTTCTCATGCCGAGGTAACAACAGAGCTATTAGCAATATGAAATTTAGTCAAAAAACAAACAAACATGCAGGCATACACAATGTCTTCTAAATACAAAGATCAGACCGAAAGCTAGCACAATGGACAAATAGGAAAACATTCTGAAACTTAGGAGCCAGTACTTAACCCAGCCTAGAAGCTGAACTAATCACTTTTACTGTTGTTGTCAAGGAGAATGAATCCTCTACCAGAATATCAGATATCTCAATGACCAACCACCCACAGAGCCAAAATTAGCCCAGAATGGCAAAAGTTTCATCAGGCCCCACACAATGCAATGCTCATTTGCACGTGGAAGGATGTGATAAATGAAAGCAATCAGGTCAACAGTGTGTCCCACTCAGCCTGTCACAACCACACACACAAACCTTTTCTACCTTCCATTACCTTCATTCTGACATAAACAGAATCAGCTTAATTAGCTGCCTAATAAGTACTAACAGACTATCATGTGAAATAGATGGTTGCTTGGTGGAAGTGTGTGGGAAGACAACAGGGAGCCTATTAAAGGTAAACTTGCTTAATTCTTTAATTCTCTCTCTTTTTATCAAAAGCAGATCACTTGTAAAGAAATTGGGAGAAATTGGTGTGTGTGTGTAAGTAATGAGCCCTTTACTTTTCGCAAAATACACTGACTGCATGACATAAATTAAAGAAATTGGTGATGAGGTATGAGAAATGATAGCCCTGATTGGATGCATGCCACTAAAAGGACACAATAAAGGATACCCACCACCACAACTATTCTGCACATTCAGTTCCTACTGCTCCATGTTCAAAATCTTACAGAAATGACCAAGACAAACATTTGTGGTTAACCAGCAAAAAAAGAAAGAAAGAGCAGAGACATCACCTTGCCAACAAAGGTCCGCATAGTTAAAGCTATGGTTTTCCTAGTAGTGATGTATGGAAGTGAGAGCTGGATCATAAAGAAGGCTGATCACCGAAGAATTGATGCTTTTGAATTAAGGTGCTGCAGGAGACTCGTGAGAGTCCCATGGACTGCAAGAAGATCAAATCTATCCATTCTGAAGGAAATCAGCCCTGAGTGCTCACTGGAAGGACAGATCCTGACTCTGAGGCTCCAATACTTTGGCCACCTCATGAGAAGAGAAGACTCCCTGGAAAAGACCCTGATGCTGGAAAAGAGTGAGGGCACAAGGAGAAGGGGATGACAGAGGACGAGATGGTTGGACAGTGTCCATGGGGTCAAGAAGAGTCGGACACGACTAAACAACTAAACAACAACAAAGCAAGGTATTTGTCTTTGTTCCACATTCCTAGTCTTTGCATTAGAAAAACTCACTAAAGACTCCTTTGAACCTTAAAAATGTATCCCCACACTTAATTTCATATACTCCCTGCCACCTCTATTTCTTCACTCATTCGCCACCTTTTTCACAATATCCATTCTAATATACTTCAAATTTCTGACTCATAACAGGCCTTTTCATTGCAATAGCATTGTCATGCATCTGTCTCAAGAGACAGTGTGGCTCTGGGGGTGAAGTCAAACCATTGCATTAGTAACACCAAAGTAACCTCTCTGGGTTGCTAGTCTGGGAGTGTGTCTGGAGGTCCTGGGCTGCAGAGGCATAGGAAGGTCAGGTGGTACCAGGTGTGGAAAATTTATTGCCCCCCCCCATTGATGCAAAAAATGGTTTTATGTTATTTCATATTTTCTTAAAAAGGAATGTGGATTCTGAGCCTCTGATAACAAGTAGATGACTATGGACAGATACTTAAATCTACAGGATGGATTGTGTTTTGGCTTGTGTTATTTTATTTATATTTATTGTTTATTTTTTTAAAAAAACCTGCAAAGTGGTTTACCAAAACTAAAAAAAACACCATAGCAGTAAAATCAAGAAAAATTAACAATCCTACTTTAAAAACATACAAAAGCTAAAATATGAAGATAAAAATTACTTCAACTTCCTAAGCAACTAGGTATGCTTGCCTAAAGAAGAATGCTTTTAGCAGGTTCCCGAAAGGAGTCTAGCAAAGGTACGTGCTTTGTTGAAATTTCAGCCTTCATGACATAGGAAAACGGCCAACTAAACAGCTGTTTTCATGGAGGAGGGTCAAGATATTAACTGATATGCATGAAATTTCATATGCAGCTATATAATCCCTAGTGTAGTAGGATAAGACTTTTGGAACAGGCATTTTTTTTTAAAAAAAAGGTTTTTATGAATCGCCCTAGTTGGGCAGCAATTGTTCCTTGATAATTTGTCACCCCCCTCCATGATTGCACCTCAGTCCAGTATACCTGAAGGAGCGTCTCCACCCCCATCATTCTGCCCGGACGCTGAGGTCCAGCGCCGAGGGCCTTCTGGCGGTTCCCTCATTGCGAGAAGCAAAGCTACAGGGAACCAGGCAGCGGGCCTTCTCGGTAGTGGCGCCCGCCCTGTGGAACGCCCTTCCAGCAGATGTCAAAGCGATAAACAACTACCTGACATTCAGAAGACATCTCAAGGCAGCCCTGTTCAGGGAAGTTTTTAACGTGTGATATTTTACTGTATTTTTGCTTTCTATGGAGGCCGCCCAGAGTGGCTGGGGAGGCCCAGCCAGATGGGCGGGGTATAAATAATAAATTATATTATTATTATTATTATTATTATTATTATTATTATTATTATTGCACCTGGGGCCACCCATCCCCGCCCCCTTTTCCTACGCCTCTGCTGGGCTGCCCAGACAACAAGACCCAGCTCCTCTCTGCCTGGCTGATATGCTGTAATGGAAAGCAGAGCAATACATTTGGCCCCAGGAATTGCTGAAAGGAGGTCACAAGGCACCATCCAACCTAGCCATAGCTGTCAATCGTCCCTTATTTGGTGGGACAGTCCCTTATCCCAGCGCCATGTCCCGCTGCTGTCCCTTATTGATGATGTCCCTTAAATAAGCTACTGAAGGTAATGGGGCCCTTTCTATGTCCAGCTGTCCTTTGTCAACAACAAATTGTTGCTGTTTTTTTTTGTTGTTGAATATATGCTATATGGTAATTTATGGATCTAATAGGTATCTAAAGCCATTTGCACACAACAAAATATGTATTTTATCAAAGTAATTGTTGATCCCATATTTTGGCTGCTGATCCCTTATTTTCGAGGCTGTTGGTCCCTAATTTTCAAATCTGTAAGTTGGCAGCTATGAACCTAGCAAATACCACATGGATGTCTGCCAACGTATAAGTAATGAGTACATTATATACCTAGAGATGGGAAGGTCTGGGGGAAAATCAGAAAAATTGGGGAGGAAACCCCATTTCCCCCCCAAAGCTGTTTTTTCCGGGGCGGGGGACACAGTTTGATATAGTTTGAATATTCCACACTTTCTCCTCAATTTTTCCAGTTTTTTCCCAGGCCTTCCCATCTCTGTATGCACCACAGTAGAATTAGATTAGTGTCACAAAAGTTTGATGATCTGATTGCACATTTTTAAAAAACCAAACCCAAAAACCCAAAAATCTTACTCCAACAATAATTTCCATTCAGTCATCATCACTCATCACTTTTAATTTCTATATTGCCTTTCTATCTTACAATACTCAAGGCGGTTTACAAGCTGAAGAGACAAAGAATGTACAGCTTATAACAATCTAACGTAATACAAAAATGTGATAATAAAACATAGCTTTAAAATAAGCAATCTACAACAAATAAAGTAACATTCAACAATCATTAGAATAGTATAAAAGAATAATATCAGCATATAAAAATTGAACAGAAACCCACTCTTAACAATTACAATAAATAATTTCGAAACTACAATCAACAAAACAACAGCAAGCCACAGTGCATAAAATAATACAATACAAATTGAGAAGCGGCGACTGGAGGGTGGGGCAAGGCAGGTGGGAAAAGGCCTTGCCTGATGGAGTATCCCCTCAAATCAGGTATAAAGAATTCTAGAAATTAAAATAATCTGAGTAGCTTCTACTAAATAAAAAAATCAAAGAACTAAGATGAGAGCAGATTCTGCCTATACTATGGATATAATACGAAGTAATTTGCAAATAAAAGATACTCATGTGAATAAATTAGCACCACTAGTCTGGGGTAAGCACCACTGAGGAAAAGGAATTTTACATAAGAGATTGTACAGAAAAGAACTTCTAGTTAGAAACTCAGAGTGAGATTACAGAAACTAAATATAGGAAAACAACATTTTAATTGTTGACCAAGCATGCTGAATCTATATTCTAATTCTATTTCTGTGAGATAAGCAAACCTAATTGGATATTAAATGGCTACATTACTTATAAACTATTCAGCATTCCACTCTGGGAGGAAAAACATATCTGGAAATAGCAATGTGAAAGTGCAGAAATGTGTTGCTGAAGCATAAAAAAAGATATCTGTGCAACACATTATCTATTTACTGTATTTTACCTAGATCTAAACTAAAACACTTAATAATTTTTTCAGCCCTAGGGAATTTTTTTAGTTGACTTCTGCATATACTTATAATAAAACTGCTTTTTAAAAATTCCTCCTGTTAACTACTTGTAGGAAGGGAGCAAACTCAAAAAAGGCATTTAATCCAGTTCGCCCTGGAATTTGCTCACAGTAAGGCAAATGATATACAGATGCAGAAGGAAAACACCTATGTGTGAACTTGTCATATTTATCCAACTGCTAATCATGTACGGATGGATAACTGTGGTAACTGGTCAAGATTAAAAAAGGAAAATTATTCAGATAGTTCCCTGTGCCAAAGGGAGCTTCAGAATTATAAATTCTCTCTGGGCAGGTCTTCCTCAAGATTGAAGGTTTTCACACCCCATGTCAGGATTGTCAAATGCACAGCCTCAACCATCACCTGTGGTCCTCAAGGTCTTCTTTGGTGGCCCTCAGCAATACATTGGACGCCCCATTCCCGGTCCTCATGCTGCCTTCCAAAAGCCAGGTAAGTGAGGTGCTGGGCTTTGATAAGGAGTCATGAGGGCACTCACAGGGTCCTCGAATCATCCCGTCTCCTTGCATGTCAAGGCCCCAAGCCCTCCCCCATTTCATGGTTAATAAAACACAGAGACACCAGAATTTGGGTTAATGGGATAATTAAGGCCACAAATTTATTGGTTACAAATGTGAGCAGTATTGGCTTAGGCATTGGAATTGAACCGACTATACCTGACTCCTGCCCGCCATGCAGGAGCAACCTCAGGGTCCCCAATGGGGTTGTGGCATGGCTCTAGTCCTTATCCAGGCTTTGGACAAGATCCACACCCCCGGGTCCCTTTAACGGAATCCCCTTAAAGAGGAGGAGCAGGTGAAGGCAACAACCTCCAAATGGGCACTTATTTTTTGGAAATTGCAGTTTGGAGCTCTACAGTGGTCACTCCCAAGCCTAGAAACTTGCTATTTCAGTGTGAAACACTCTCTCTCTCTCTCTCTCTCTCTCTCACACACACACACACACACACACAGAGAGAGAGAGAGAGAGAGATTCCTTCTTAAAAATTATAAACTATGAGAACAGTGTAGAGAAACCAAAATACACCCTAAACGTGATACTGTTTTTTGTTTTATTTTGTTTTGTTTTAAACTAGTACAAAGATAATCATATGCTATACCTTCCACGTGTAAAAGAAATAAAGGTTTGAAATAACTTTTTAAAAGCAGTTAAGAGAAAGCTGTTGGTTTTCCAACAGAATGGAAAAGATTCATCAAAATGCCTGAACACTGGTAACATACAGGAAAAGAAGTCACTGGGGCGTGAAAGACTAGCTTATTGACAACCCAACATACAGCTTGCAGAAACAGAAAAATACCCTTTGTAACATCAGCGACAACTAAGGCCTTTGGAAGTACAGTGGTACCTCGCAAGACGAATGCCTCGTAAGACGAAAAACTCGCAAGACGAAAGAGTTTTTCATTTTTTGAGTTGCTTTGCAAGACAAATTTCCCTATGGGCTTGCTTCGCAAGACGAAAATGTCTTGCAAGTTTGTTTCCTTTTTCTTAAAACCGTTAATACCCAGGGTGCATTCAGGGGGTGCAGTTGCGACTTGACTTCAAGGAGCAACTCATAGCACGCGGTGTGGTAGCCTTTTTTGAGGTTTTTGAAGACTTTGGTATTTTTGAAGCTTTTCCAAAATCCGTGCTTCACAAGACGAAAAATTCACAAGACGGAAAAACTTGCAGAACGAATTAATTTCGTCTTGCGAGGTACCACTGTATGGGTGTGAAATAAATGAGATACCCTAGTGCTGGCTCTCTTTAATAATTCTAAAAGACATATTTACTGTTTATTATTTGTGTTTTCTTTAGCAGGGTGCTTTGTTTGTCTGAAATGCAGGGCCAAAATACAAGTAAAAGTGTAAAAAACAGCAGAGTGCATACTTCCCCCCCCCCCAGGTGACTAAAATTTCAGAAAGTGAATCATTTTAGCCAGAAAGTTGATAAGAACTAATTAATTTCATATTGCCTAACTCAAGCGACTCACAAGTGATTAAATGCCAACTTTCCTGTTTTTAAAATGGAATACAAGACAGCATATAACCCAGAAAGGAGGTTTCTAATTTTGCATCACAGCATCCATAGGTGAAAGAAGCCAAAAATCAAAACACCAACTGTTAATGATTTTGAATTTCCAATTAGTAATTAAATAGAAGAACAGCTGCAACATACAAGATAGAAGACTTAAAATGTTAATGGAACTAATAAAGAGGAAGAATTAACTATTCCAGATAGAGAGGTTGTTTAAGCCTATTGGTAATTAACCAATTGTTTGAGCATGCACAGGAACAGCTGTAGCTCAGAGGTAAAGCACAGCCTTTACAATTTTACTTCTCTGAATTAAAAATGCCGGCCCTTCTTGCACCCCTGAATCACTTTGGGTGATTTGCAACAGTTAAAAATCACTACACAAGCAAGGAAGCATATTAAAATACGCAAAATGCACGATGAATAAAATGCATGGCATTAAAATCCATTTAAAGGCATCAGCAGCAGAGATCTAAGCAGTCTAAATAGTCTAAGCAGGCAAAAGCTATTTGGAATGTTTTACCAGTGAAAGACAGATGAACAGGGGCATGGTCTGGTACAGCCACTGGAAGGGTCTTAACCCTTGCTGTCATCAACTAGGTCAGAGGAGTCTCTCCTTCTGATCTTATAGAGTGGGGTGGCTGGTATGGAAGGAGATGACCTATTGGGGTATCCTGCGTCCGAGACAATTGGGGCCTTAAAGGCCATCAACAACATTCTGAATTACTCTTGGAAGCCATTTGGCAACCAGAATAGATGTTAGTGCAACACGGTGGAATTGGCAGGTGACCACTAACATCCTTTCGGGTGGAAACACGTAAACATAATAGGCTGTACAATAACAATTGTAAAGTTATTTACTAGAAATGACTTCTCAAAATTAGATACAGCTTCTCATAACATCAAAATCAACATCGTAACATAACATACAGTGGTACCTCGGGTTACAGACGCTTCAGGTTACAGACTCCGCTAACCCAGAAATAGTACCTCGGGTTAAGAACTTTGCTTCAGGATGAGAACAGAAATCACACAGCGGCGGCGCGGCTGCAGTGGGAGGCCCCATTAGCTAAAGTGGTACCTCAGATTAAGAACAGTTTCAGGTTAAGAATGGACTTCCAGAACGACTTAAGTTCTTGACCTGAGGTAGGTAAAGGGACCCCGGACCATTAGGTCCAGTCGTGACCGACTCTGGGGTTGCGGCGCTCATCTCGCTTTATTGGCCGAGGGAGCCAGCGTACAGCTTCTGGGTCATGTTGCCAGCATGACTAAGCCACTTCTGGCGAACCAGAGCAGTGCATGGAAACGCCATTTACCTTCCCGCCAGAGTGGTACCTATCTATCTACTTGCACTTTAACGTCCTTTTGAACTGCTAGGTTGGCAGGAACAGGGACCAAGCAACAGGAGCTCACCCCGTCACGGGGATTCGAACCACCGACCATCTGATCAGCAAGTCCTAGGCTCTGTGGTTTAACCCACAGCGCCACCCCCGTCCCTAACCCAAAGTACTACTGTATTAAAATGTAGCTTCTTCAGTTAACCACCAAGTCCAGTATGTACAAAATGGGATTCTTATTTTGTCAGTCCCATGGTACATTCATTTCTGATTTCTTCATCTTTTCTTTTGTTTTTCTATCTGAGAATTTATCACGAATAAGATCCATGTAGCTGTTATATACAGTAACGAACCACGCACAGCAAACCAGTCCGTTGGGGCGAAACAAGGGAATATCCAGGAACCCTTGTCTTGTCTGCCTGTTGCCAGCATCTACCAGTGCCAGTTTCTTATGTCTACCAACCTTATCATCTTCATTAGACACTTACAAGACTATTTCATGGTACTCTTCTAAGGAATACGTCAGATACGTTTACATGTTTTTTCAAGTGGATTTACGTAACACAGGCATTCTAGTGGTTTTCACTAACATCCTTTCTGCAGCCTTCTAGACCAACTGCAGCTTCCAATGGCTGTTCGAAAGGAGCGTTGTGTAAAATGCATTGAAGTGATGCAAGCCTGATGTAACCGAGGGTTGTGTGGTCATAGCAGGTCTGATTTACCCAGCAATGGCTGCAGCTACTAGACTGACTGAAGCTGAGCACAGCTACTCCTAACCACAGCCTCTACCTGGCCACCCAGAAGGTAAAGGTGCATCCAGAAAGACTACCAGACTATAATTTATTTATTTTTAAGGGAAATGTAACCTAATCCAAAACATGTTGAATCTCTGTTACATAATCTGCCTCTACTGACCAGAAGCACATCTGTCTTGCTTTGGTTGAGATTTGGTTTCAGTACTCATCCAGCCCATTGCTGTGTCCAACGTCCTTAGTGTTGGACAAAAATATATACAGCGGTACCTTGGTTCTCAAACCCCTTGGTACTCAAACAACTTGGAACCTGAACACTGCAAACCCAGAAGTGTTCCGGTTTGCGAACTTCTTTCAGAAGCTGAACATGCTCTGTTTTGGTTCTTATGCTTCCGTTTTGAGTGCCAGACTTCCGTTTTGAGTGTTATGCTGAGGTCTGTCTGTTTTTGCTATTTATTTTGTGTGTTTGTGGCTTTTTGGTGTTTTTTGTGTGTGACTGTGTGGAACCCAGTTCAGCTACTGATTGATTGATTGATTGATTGATTGTGTGACTGCAGTACACTGTTTATTGCTTTCATTTTATGGATCAGTGGTCTCGTTAGATAGTAAAATTCATGTTAAATTGCCGCTTTAGGGGTTGTTTATAAGAGTCTGGAACGGATTAATCCATTTTGCATTACTTTCTATAGGAAAGCACGCCTTGGTTTTGGAACGCTTTGGTTTTGGAACCGACTTCCGGAATGGATTAAGTTTGAGAACCAAGGTACCACTATATATGTGTATATATATATATATATATATATATATATATATATATATATATATCAGTGTGTCTTCCATACATCCCTCAAACAGTCTCTCCTAGCTTCTCCATGCTGAATGACATGGAGGGAGCAGAACCATGGAAGATACAGAACTCTCTATCCCATCTCCACCAAGTGGTCTAGAACTATGTGGTTTTATCAAATGCTGCTGAGAGATCCAGCAAAACCGACAGGAGTGTATGCATGTAAAATGACCCAGGTTCAATCGCTGGCATGCCCAAGTAGGATTGCGGTATATTCCTATCTGAAAACAGTACCATGGACAATACTGACATAGAATGGACCAATGGTCTGGTTCAGCACGTTCTTAAGTTTCAGGACTGTCTCAGTCACCAACTCTGGACTCAGCTAGATTGGTATGGATTGTATATGTGATATTACATTGTGCCACCAGATGGTGCTGTGGAGTCCCAGTTTTCTCTACCTGTTTTCCCCTGTTTAAATTTACAACGTGTTTATAAGTGAAATGCTTCTTTGATGTGTCTAGATCCTGCCCTACTCAGAAACTGTTTGTGGTGACAATTGGGAGGGTGAATTCCAGTAGCACATGCGGTTTCATTTATGTGTGTTTTGGGCAGCAATAGGGTCTCTTTTCTAAGTCTGCATATCGCGATAGGGTTTTTTTTGTAGGAAAATAAAACTCTCTTTTTTTTTTGTTACTCTCCATCACTAGTGGTGTGTGTTATATATAAATGCATTGTTAAAATCTGCTTCAGCTACAGGCTACTCAGCATAAAACCCAGCCTGATAATAGGCATTCTTCCAGAGCAATATAAGGAAATTATCCCTCCATATTATCAACTCTAAACACTAGGGTTGTAATTGCCCATATGTATTGTCACTGAAAATGACAAATGCCGTGTATATTAGCAAATCACCTTGCTAAGTACACATTCCAAGCTGGCCCTTTTCCTCTTTAAAAATGAAATAAAAAACCAAAATAGCTTCCATCAATATTTTTCAGTGTTAATACTTTTCAAAAACACCTTTATCTGTCAATGTAGATGGCACAGGAGATTCCAAATGCCATTCTTACTCATTAAACTGACACAAAATTATTAGTACTTGAGTCTGCCCACCAAAATTCTCCAGAATTAAATATAACTATTAATAAAGAGAGGAGCATTTGGATAATGCCGCTCCATTTCATCTAATTTCCTTGGGACCTACCTAATTGGACCTAGCATCTTGAGAGAATTGAAATTAATCAGCACCCAAGAGACTCCTAGCTAATGAAGAGTTATTGACAGGGGAAATGAAAGTGGTAAAAGGAACTGTCAGAGGTAACCCTCCTCTCCCAAAAAGTCGTTTTGCATATGTCAGAGAAAAGGTGAAAAAGGAATATCTTCTCCTAGTTCACAACGAATAAGCCATTGCAAAAGTGTAACAATGCACAACTTTTTTTTGACAACTACAGATACATTCACTTCACAACTTGATATTGGCAGTTGTGCACCATACAAATTTCCATTAATGTTTGGTGGCCCTTGCTTGTTTTACAATATTTCCTCATGAGAGACAAAGCAGCTTAGGCACACCAGTTAGTATATTCAAATCTCAATGCGCAACACTTTTGATGGTCACTGAAGTATTAATAATTCCATACCAAGATAATCATTTAACTTTACTTTGGGTACAAAGTCTGTGCTTTCTCGTTTTCTGTTAATTGACCTAATCTAGTCAAGTTCATTAATTTCAATGAGTCTACTCTGTGTAAAACCTAATTTATACACAAATCCCTGTGTGTACAAGTCATTATTGCACCAAAACACACTGGAATCTTGTCTATATACCAATAAAGGTTTGAGAATTGAGATTGAGTTTTGGTGTTTAAACGTTCATTACACAATAGTGTGTGCAGGGCCCTAAAAGGTAAAGGTAAAGGACCCCTGACAGTTAAGTCCAGTCGTGGACGACTCTGGGGTTGCGGCGCTCATCTCGCTTTACTGGTTGAGGGAGCCGGCGTTTGTCTGCAGACAGTTTTTCCGGGTCATGTGGCCAGCATGACTAAGCTGCTTCTGGCAAAACCAGAGCAGCACACAGAAATGCTGTTTACCTTCCTGCCAGAGTGGTACCTATTTATCTACTTGCACTTTGACCTGCTTTCGAGCTGCTAGGTTGGCAGAAGCAGGGACCGAGCAACGGGAGCTCACCCCTACAGTGCTATAAATCTTGAGTTCCGAACCAGCACACAAACATTACACTTGCTGTGTGCTGCACACATTTCAGGAACTTTAAAACGTTATACTTCTTACATTTAGCTTTTTCACTAATGAAGACTTGACTGAGGCTTTCAGTTGGGGTAAAAGATGCCCAAATCAGTCCTCATATAAGAAAGTGATCAAATGTAGCAGTCTCCCTCCCCAACTTCTAAGTGCTTTCCAAGTGTGTAGGCAGTTGAGGACACTTTCCATATTAGGAAGGTGAAAACCAACTGAGATTAAGTTTGCTTAAGGTCAACCGAAGAGTTTACATGTGAAGCAAGCAGTGGCAGCTGGTGTCTGCTGTGGCGGAAAGCAAGGCAGAGGGCAGGGTAGGTAATGGCAGATGGAGGTAGGAGTGGGCAAGGCCAGGAACGGCAACAGACATAGCATACTTGATACAGGCACATGGAGGAGGGGGAGAGATTAGGCACAATATGTGACACAAACACACAGGTTAAGGTTGGGGAGAAGGGAAACAAGACTAGGGACTGGGAGAGCAAGAAAAAAGAGCAAGGTTAAGATGTGGGGGTGGGGGGCACAGAGCTTTTCAGTGCTGCGAAAATAAAATGATCATCTCACGGCCCCCAGTTTCTGTTTTCAACCAAAGCAAGCAGCACAACATACCTGCTGCTCTGCTGCTGCTTCTGCCCTCCCAGTTCTCCAGAGATGGCTTCACCTCTCTTTCAGAGCAGCAGACACACATTTGGTCAAAAACATGCCGATTCATCTATCATAGCAAATTCAGGGGTGGGGGTAGGAGTTGTACGTTGAAGTGCTTTCAGTTTTTTGCTTGTGGGTGCCTCTCACTGCAGAGTTGGAAGGGACCCTGAGGAATGCAGGAATATGCAACTGTCCGATACAGGGTTTAAAGCTGCAAAGCTTGGCATTATCAGCACAACGCTCTAACCCAACTGCAGCTCTAACCTAACAGCAGCCCAACTGTCTCTCCTTTCATTAACGTGTCATAAGGAACAGTGACTATATGGAGGGTCAGTGGGTCTTGTCATCCTCTCTGAAGGCTGGTTTTTCTAGGGCAACTGGTTGAAAGATACGTTGTCACTCCCAGAGAGTTACAGTGGTGGGGTAGGGCAACAGGGAGGTGTGTACAGTTGCTGTTGCCCGTTGGCCAAAACAGACACCGTAGACAGAGGCAGCGCAATGATAGCATGGGCAAAAGGAGAGAGAGTGGAACCTGTCTCTGGGGGCCAGCAGGTCGAAGGGCCATCTTTAGCACATGTGCTGCCAGGGTACAAAAATCTGCCAGATCAAAGAAGTTGTTGAGCTTTTGTTTAGCGGTAAGGTTACCAGATTTTTTTTTCAATGACACTTTTCAACTTCATTGGATTCTGTATGGGGACTGAGGTGCAAATCCGGGGACTATCCCCGGGAAACGGGGATGTCTGGTAACCTTACACTATGGGGCACCGCCAGATACATTGATCCTGCAGCTCTTCCACAAAAGAGAATGGAAATGACCCAGGGATCGTGGCCGACCGCTTGGACATCGGGGAGGTAGATACTGGATCCCTTGAACCCCTGGGTAAAGATGGCCCTAGCAGGGCAGCTGCATGTTTCCCATTCTACTTGTCAATACCCCCCCCAACATCCCATGGAAACAAATTTACAGAGCTGCAATACTAATACTAAGCTTTTCCTTTAGGATTGCTCTTGTTTTCAATCAGAACTTGGTGAACTATAGCTGTGCTTTGGTTTCTTTAAAAAAACATATTTCACAATAAAACAACATTCTAATTAGTTTGGTTGTTTCTTTATCAATAATTCCCAAAACCACAGAATTTTGTTTTGAGCACAAAGGAATGCATTAAAATATATTCTGTTGTTATTTCTAATTCAACAGTCAACGTATGTGTCTGATCCAGTGTTTCGGTTTTTCACATGATTCCAGGTGAGCACTTAACTTGGCAAAGAACATCTCAAGGATAGGGGCAATTATGGTTGTCAATCATTTTATCACTGCTGGACTGCTACTGTTTTGAACATTAAATCCAGGTGTGTGGTTTTTTTGCAGCAGTAAAGAATAATCAAGCACAGAAAACTGCAATGAAAGAATGAAATTACATACAATATATGTGGTGTCCGGCTTTGTTTACTCAATGGGCACCCAGTGATATGGTCATCTAAGGACTGCTGTAACTATTACAGTACCACATGAGAACCAGTGTAAAATGCTTCCCTGTATGTCCCCATTTGGTGGACATAACTCGCAACTAAAGATGTTGCACTTAGCTCCCACTGAAAATTGGATAAGCAAGTCACAACTTAAATTCCACTGATTTAAACAGCGGATTAAGTACAACCAACAGTCTGGATACAATCCACTGTTAAAGTCTTTTATGCCATGCAACTGTTCACAAACATGCCGTGCAGTTCTTTCATAGAGACACGTTAGCATGTGACTAAACAGCAAACAAATGTGTACGGTCAACTGGGGGGAAAATTAAATCCAAAATCCACAGCTGGATACTACCTTGTCACAAAACAGTAAGCAAGTTTTCATAATCTCCAGAACTTTTCATCATGTTTAAAGGTAAAGGTAAAGGGACCCCTGACCATTAGGTCAAGTCGTGACCAACTCTGGGGTTGCTTTGTTCATCTCGCTTTATTGGCCGAGGGAGCCGGCGTACAGCTTCCGGGTCATGTGGCCAGCATGACTAAGCCGCTTCTGGCAAACCAGAGCAGCGCACGGAAACGCCGTTTACCTTCCCGCCGGAGCGGTACCTATTTATCTACTTGCACTTTGATGTGCTTTCGAACTGCTAGGTTGGCAGGAGCAGGGACCGAGCAACGGGAACTCACCCCGTGAAAAGAAAAAGAAAAAGAGAGTTCAGTGGATATGAAAAAATCAGCAGACAAAGTTAAAGACACCAAGTATGAATTTAGTTACGGTCTTAATTAAGGAAGAGGGATTTGCTTTTTGTCCCAGGAGTCCTAGATGCCATCTTGAAACCAGCACAGCATCTAGAGCCTAATCCAATTAAACCCACAGTCTCCTCGTACCTTTATTTTAAGATTGTGACTAAACTGCAGTCTTCATGGCTTCTACGTCTTTTTTCTCTCCTCCCCACTTTGTTTAACAGACTGAAAAAGAATTATGGAGAATTCGACACCTTGTTTGCAAGCCAGTGTACTGCAGCATGTGTTTATGAGACAAGAGGGATAACATTATGACAGTCATGTGCAGTGACAGACATGATGAAGCACTTTCTGGAGGTCTCCACACAAGGGGCAACAAATTTTATATATCACCGCTGTAAAGTTAAGCTCAGTCTTTCTCTAATTCAGTTAAATATAAAAAGGAGGGACTCTGTTGTGCATCAAAAAGTCTTAACTGGCTGCACATTTCTGATGGTAACCCAATCCAAATGTCAGTGATAGATGTGAAAATTCACACATACATGTTGTACCTCAGCTCCCAAATGCCTTGGGAGTCAAACGTTCCAGTTTTTGAAAGTTCGGAGTGAGTGTTCCAGTTTTTGAATCTTCTTTTGAAAGCTGAACATCCTACGGGGCTTCAGTGGCTTCTGATTGGCTGTAGGAGCTTCCTGCGGCCAATTGGAAGCCGTGTCTTGGTTTCTGAACGTTTTGGAAGTTGAATGGACTTCCAGAACTGATTCCATTTGACTTCCGAGGTATGACTGTATATGGATGAGGCATATGCAACCCCTGATTTGCACAGGGGTTGTGTCCTGGGTCATCAGGTGCTTTTGTGAAATTGTGTGTTAATTGAAAAAGCCTGCAAACACCCCTTTCTGCCCCACCCCTGCTCCTCCCTTTTGGTGACGTTCTTTATGTTTCCAGGTCACCTCTGGGTTCAGCGCAATGCAAGTATACATGGTCATGCCCAGATTGAACATGCATAATTGGGGAGTTGCTTGTAGTTTATAAGGGAGTGAATATAAAGGTAACAAACATTCATACAGAAACCCCTTCAATCCAATTCGTAAAAAGGATACAATATACTACACACGGCCACCTTCTATCTCTCAAGTTTCTAGCCGCTATTATTTAAATAGTTTCTGCACTTGGAGATGTTTGTTTTTAATTCAAGTATCACAATAATTATATTTTCTTATCGAGTAATTACAAAGAAAAGTGTATGTATTCTCAAGAAGCACTTGAATGATATTATTGAGTTGCGAGCTGATTAGTTGAAACCCTACAATACTGTTATTAAAAATGTGTTAACTTTGCATATATAAGATTTATAATTATGTTATTGTAGATCCAGATAAAATACTGGACAATGCTGTCATGATATTAACATATTTCTTATCTGCAGACACCTCATTCTTTACACAGAAGTACAATGAATGTGTAAGAAAACATAAGCAATGTAAAAATAAAGACAGGAAAATTATTTTCATAAGTGAATGGTACACATTACAACCAGCAGCATCTACTGCATGTTTTGTGTTTATTTGACATGGATTTTTTAAATAACAACCACCAGTTGGAAGCTTGCAGATTTCCCATGGGCATTTGGTGGGTCACTGCAAAAACAGGGTGCTGGACTAGATAGACCTTGGATTATTCAGTTAGGCTCTTATGTTCTTATAAATTATCACAACCAACATCACTAGGCACATAGCATAATCCTATGCATGTGTACTCAGAAGTAGATACTACTGAGTTCATATCACCTTACTCCCTGGTAGCTGTGTCTAGAATTGCAGCCTCCAACTGTCTTGCACTCTGGCTCCTTAACCTCTTAAGTGACAAAGCAGGTGAATGAGGGCTTATGCAATTCCCCATTCAAATGACAGCCATGATCCTTTCCTGCTAATAATAATAATTTATTATTTATACCCTGCCCATCTGGCTGGGCTTCCCCAGCCACTCTGGGCAGCTTCCAACAAAATATTAAAATACAATAATGCATCAAGCATTAAAAGCTTCCCTAAACAGGGCTGCCTTCAGATGTCTTCTAAAAGTCTGGTAGTTGTTGTTCTCTTTGACATCTGGTGGGAGGGCGTTCCACAGGGCGGGTGCCACTATCGAGAAGGCCCTCTGCCTGGTTCCCTGTAACTTGGCTTCTCGCAGTGAGGGAACTGCCAGAAGGCCCTTGGGGCTGGACCTCAGTGTCCAGGTAGAACGATGGGGGTGGAGACGCTCCTTCAGGTATACTGGACCGAGACCATTTAGGGCTTTAAAGGTCAGCACCAACACTTTGAATTGTGCTTGGAAACGTACTGGGAGCCAATGTAGGGAACCAGTGTTATGTGGTCTCGGTGGCCACTCCCAGTCACCAGTCTAGCTGCCGCATTCTGGATTAATTGCAGTTTCCGGGTCACCTTCAAAGGTAGCCCCACGTAGAGTCCAAGCGAGATATAACTTGCAGTAGTCCAAGCGGGATATAACTAGAGCATGCACCACTCTGGCAAGACAGTCCGTGGGCAGATAGCGTCTCAGCCTGCATACCAGATGGAGCTAGTAAACAGCTGCCCTGGACACATAATTGACCTCTGCCTCCATGGACAGCTGTGAGTCCAAAATGACTCCCAGGCTGCACACCTGGTCCTTTAGGGGCACCGTTACCCCATTCAGGACCAGGGAGTCCTCCACACCCGCCCACCTCCTGTCCCCCCAAAATAGTACTTCTGTTTTGTCAGGATTCGACCTCAACCTGTTAGCTGCCATCCATTCTCCAATTGCCTCCTGACACTCACACAGGACCTTCACCGCCTTCACTGGTTCTGATTTGAAAGAGAGGTAGAGCTGGGTATCATCCACATACTGATGAACACCCAGTCCAAACCCCCTGATGATCTCTCCCAGCGGCTGCATGTACATGTTGAAAAGCATGTGGGAGTGGACAGAAACCTGAGGCACCCCACAAGTGAGAGCCCAGGGGTCTGAACACTCATCCCCCCCCCCACTTTCTGAACACGGCCCAGGAGGAAGGAGCGGAACCACTGTATAACAGTGCCCCCAGCTCCCAGCTCCTCTAGATGGTCCAGAAGGATGTTATGGTCGATGGTATCAAACGCCGCTGAGAGATCCAACAGAACTAGGAAACAGCTCTCACCTTTGTCCCTAGCCCACCAGAGATCATCGACCAGTGCAACCAAGGCAGTTTCAGGCCCAAAGGGAAAGGATCCTCAAAAGTAACATTTCAAAGTTTAGGCTCAATCCCAGCATAGGCTACCTTATCATTGGAGGCAACCTAAGAAGCAAGAAAAAATGCTGACTTATTTGAAGGAAATATGTACAACCTCAAGAGCTGATGAAGTTGGTTTGATAGAAGAGTACACCCAGGATAGCAATATTTTGTAGACCTTCTTGAGAAATTACTTACGGCTCTTATAATTTGTGGCGTCTCCTTGTGCCTTGTTAATCAGGATAATTCAGGACTCCACTTGGGTTCTTGCAAAGACATCACATTGGCCATGTCCATCAATTTTCCTATGATAACTTTAATTAGCACTTGTTCTGGGACAAGCGATTAAAGTTAATCAGTCCCAATATTCATTTTTGAGGCTTTTTAATTAAAACTGGTCAGAGCTGCAGTATTACTTTTTGTTGGCTACTTCTACCAACTCTGCAGGCCTTGGCTGATTGCATTTTCATAGATTTAATGCAGAGGCTCTCTTTTCCCCTGCACTTTGATCCATTTCATTTTCAGTGGGTTGGCAAGGGTGCTAAGATATAACAAGGAAGTGGAGATGTTAAGATCCTAGCTCATCATATTCCATAAAATGTCGCTTCTTATTTCTATGTATTTCATTCCATAACTGTTATGTGTGCTGCCAATAATCAGATGCATATTGCCGCATGGAACTCATCAAGATTTCTTTCTTTTCTTTTTTACCAAAATGTTATATTTAAAGTGCATAATTACAAAAAACACATTTCAACAAGCAGTAGTGATAAAAACACATTCTTACCTATCCAAGAAAGAATTATCTTCAGAAGCCAATCTTTTAAATTAGATATTTGGTTGAGCACTAGATAGAAGGTGCATGTAATCAGAATCAATTTAGCCGGCAAAGCAGATTTTTAAACAGGGAGTCTTCAAATGGAGAACACAATTTAAAGGAGTCAGTGACAATCAGGGCTTTTTTTCAACTCTTGCACCTCTCAAATGGGCACCACTGCCATTATAAGAGAATAGGGGAGGCATTTATGGTGAGTTCCAGCACCTCTTTTTCGAGAAAAATAGCACTGAGGAAAATCATAATTGATCAACAATGTCTTAAGAGACCTTCACCACAGAGACACAGTTTTGTATCTATAGAACTGGGGGATGTGAGATTCAGTTTCAATTATTTATTCCATTCTTGGGTTCTGCCTGCAGATTTCTCACAGTTATCTGGCTCGCCACTGTGAGAACAGAATGCTAATTTCTCTGATTCATTTGTCTGATCCAGACAAATTTTCTCACAAACAGCAGCTATAGCATCAGCAGAACTAACTGCCTGGACACATTTTGCCAAGTCTGAGCAAATATTTTCAAATATAAAACAACACCTTTATCGTGCAATCTACGCCCGCACCTGTAAAAATCACAAAATTCTTGTTCCTATCCTGACAATTCTGGGTAGCATTGCTTGATTCTAGACAGAAGGCAAAACAGTCCTGGATTATTCAAGATGGGAATGTGTGCAATGTGTATTCTTGTCTGAAGATGCTCTGTTTGACAAATGAGGAATTCAAGTCATCTCTGGCACCCAGCTCCTGGTCTCCTGAGATGTAGGTGAGCACAAAGCGCTTTACGTCTTGCCAATGTTTTGTGTTTCCTCCATGGAATGGAGGGATATAACCTATCCAACTGTCGTACTTTTCTTCTTGTAGCCCTTCTGTGCAAAGACAGAAGCAAACTGGTTGCACAGGGAAACAGAGTTGCAAGGAACTGTTTCAAGGCAGAGAAAGGACTGTTTCTTCAAATCTCATTCTCGTAATGAAAGAGAAGCTGTAGTCAGGTTCCAGATGTAGCCTTTTGAAAAGGCTTGGTGAAGTTTAAATTCTGAGCAGTGTTGTTGTTGTTGTTATTTGTGGGGGCAGGCAGGTGAAGAAGCACATTTCCTAGGTGGAAGTGCATCCTTAGCTTTGTAAACAAATTAGCAGAAAAACCAGATTGCAAGATGGACAGCCTGCTTCTAATTCAGACTATACTTTGCTTTCTAGATTAGGGTGCCCTTTTCTGTCTCAGAACAGGAGTACGGAATATGTATTCATAGCTATTCACACAGATGATAGCGTATAGGATAAGGCAACGGCAACAATAAAGAAATTATAAGGGCAATGGGTGAATCATTTCCACCTTTCACACCACGTGACATTATTTCCCTGATACATCTACATCTCAAAATGGATTATGTACTAGATGTACACTACAAGCCCAAAGGCACAACCCTATTTGGTGTAGTTATTACTGCTGCTGTCTTTGGTTGATAACCCCAAGAAAATACACCACGACTTACAATGCACCTTTTTAGACCTTGGATGTGTTTGATCCTAGATATATGAATGTCCCCCCTCCTGTTATTTTCATATGATCCAGTCTAAAATTGCATTCCTGGCAAAAGTTCTTTGTTGATCTTGGTAGAATGGGCAAGTTGGCAGTACAGGGTTGTATCCTCTCACTGGTAGATAATGCTTGAGTGTCTGAGCACAAGTGAAAGAAAGAAAGAAAGAAAGAAAGAAAGAAAGAAAGAAAGAAAGAAAGAAAGAAAGAAAATCCCTGGATTAGATAATAAGTAGTATTTTTTTCTAAAGGAGAGAAGGGAATATGAAAGGTCATCGTGACATTTCATGTACACATTTAAATCTAATTGCATTGCAATGCAAAGATACAATCCATATTTTTTTTAAAAAAATCTTACTCAAGTTTTCTTTGACATTTGCTTTAAGCTGGAAAAAACAATGTGCTACAGTTTGTGTATATATAAACAAAATATTAACATTTTATTAGGAGCTATGCAAAACCTCTCCTACATAAATTTTGCTTGTTCAAATTGGGACTATCGACCTTTGTTTTTTGTTCAGTTTATCAATTTATCTCCCTACCTGCTTTTTTTATAATGCAGAGATTTTGAAGTATTAAACTATAACATCGAGTCAATAACCTTGTATTAACAAATCTTAATGTTTGTTGTATTAAACTCAATATTGAAAATATTTTATGCACATAAGGTCAAATTTAAAACCCAGAAATTAAGGTAGAATGCTTATTCAAAGGCCTTTGGGATGTGTTATAACAACCTGTTCTGATTTCAGATTCCTCTTCTGTTCTGTCCTCTCTCTGTTGACCTTCCTCCCACACCTCTCTTCCATGCTTTCTTGTCCCCCCGCCCCATTTTACTTGAGTTGCCTCCTGTTTTCTTCATCTAACCTTTTCGTATGCCCCCTTGATTTCACTTCCTCCTGCTTCTGAACCATTTCTGCTTCCTGCTCCTGTGAAGGAACACTCAGTCATTCCACAGTATGCCCTTTCCCCATAAAATCATTTATTATCCCATGTGTTCACTCCAACTTCTGTCAAAACCCCTTGCTGACATTGACAGGGCTTGATAGGGTAGTATGGCCACTCCTGCTTTCAGAACCCCACCTCTCATGTCAGCTAGGAAAGGTGGGGCAGGGGAAATAACCTTTCACTGAACAACCCACAGGCTGACCTCCCCTGTGCCCCCCAAATGCCCTGTTTATGGAATTTCTGCTGACTACCTCAAATGGGGGTGCTGCTGCTGGTAGTTTCTGACCACAGTCTGGGCAGGTGTCCGGCAGCACTCAAACTGGTGGTGTTTTCCAATGACACAGCCTGGAGCAGTTCTGGAGAGAGACACCTCCTCTTCACCCAAACCAGTGCAGCAGGTTGTGGGTTTCAATTGCTCAGCCTGCCGCCTTGATTACAACTTGTATTCCAGTTTAGCGAAATGACATTTAAAACAACTGGATAAAAATGTCAAGAGAACAAAACTAACAGCAACATTTCCTGGTATGTCCAACTGTTGCAAACAGAGATTCTCAATAAATTCATACGGATCTATACAGCAAGTTTTGATGTTAGTGGAGTTTATCATTAGGAAATTCCCCCATCTGCAACTATATTTTAACTGGCACAATTCTTGCAATTCGTAGATTCTAAAATACAGTGGTACCTCTCGTTGCGGACAGGATCCGTTCCAGAGCTCTGATCAGATGCTGAGGTTTCCGCAACTGGGGGGACCGCTTCTGCGCATACGGTGAAACACTTCTGGGTTTGCCACTTTTCCAACCCGAAGTTTACGTTAGAGGGTAACATAAGCTGAGGTGCTACTGTAGTGAAACAAAGCACCATAGGAACACACATCCAAAATGTAAACTACTTCTAGTCCTTAAAGGACTTGATACAAAGACAAATTATTTCAATTTATAGACATCTAAGGCATCTAAAGAACTAAAATTGCTACCCACCCACCAACAAGGCCATCTATATGGAGCTTACAATATGCATAAATAAATTTCTCACGGTACACAGAGTCATCAGCCAAGGCTGCCTGTACAGATTTGTATTTATTCTATTATGTATTAGCATTCCCTTAATTAAATTATATTTGATAGTCATTAAGCAGAAATTGAATACATTAACTTGAACACAGTAGTTCATAATGAGAAGTGCTCTAATATGTCAGGGAGAGAAGTGCCATAAAAAGAGTACCCATGGTGGTGGCATGTTGAATGAAAGTTGACAGTTAAGTTAATAAGTTAAATGCTATTTGTGGGAGAGCTGCTAGCCTGAGTGTTATCTACAACAGCACGGCAATGAGAGGTCCATGGGAAACAATCTTACATAGTTACCAAATGTTTTGAAAGAAGCAGAGCACTCTATTAGCCTAAGCTGAAGTGGAGTGGTTCTGAATGCTCAATTCTGCCACGGAAAACTGTTGTCTACGTTGCTCTCCAAATACTTGTTGCATCAAGTGTCCTGAAACATAATGGCAGCCGCTCTGCTAACTCTACTGGGATGAGAGAAGAGGAATACAGACCCATCCCAACAACAGACTAGATCTGGAACTGATAGCTGCAGCAAGTGCCCATTCTGTGTTCAGCATATCATTTTCCTATTGTTCCTACCACAGTATTTTGAGCAGCCCCACAGTCTTTTAGGCAATTGCTTTAACTGGTCCTATTTTTTCACTCATGGAACCAAGCATGGTTGTAGTTTTGCCCATCGCAGAGGGCACCAGAGGTAGAGGAGCATAGTTTTTAATAGGACAGACATTATCTCTGTGTGGCAAGCATTGTTTGTTCATCTGTTTCATGCCCCAACTCTACCTAGTCGAAGACCTCATGATAGTTGTGGTTTTTGTTTTTTAAAAAATCTGCTAAGGTACACATGTTTTAGTCATTGCAACTGATGGGATTTTTCACATGCGCAAAAGACACACTAATCGAAGAACAACTCGCATGCGTATGATTCTTGTATACACATGCAAAAATGCATCTGTGGCAATTGGTGGATCCAGTGCTTTGATCCAATTGTTTTGATCCAGTGCAGTCATTATGCTAGACACTTCCACTTGTACTAGGGGAATTTGATTTCCACTAACCAACTCTCTCTCTCTCTCTCTCTCTCTCTCTCTCTCTCTCTCTCTCTCCCCCTTTCCCTCACTCTCTCCCTCTCCCCTTCCTTCCTTCCTTCCTTCCTCCCTCACTCCCTCTCCCACACACACACACACACACACACACACACACACTGCTCTATTCTCCCTACCCCCTAGGCAAGTAAACTGTGGTTTTGGAGTGTTTGCCAACACTCAGCAATGGCTCCTTGAAAAAGGAGATTTGCTGGGAAGCGATGGAAGAAGGTCCCATAGGCAAAATGTAATTCATGGTTCACAGGATTTAAGTCCTTCAGTAGTAGGCAAAAATAATCACAGACTCTTCCTCTAACATAGATTAATGCATGATCAACTGATGATAAGAGTTCAATGGGACCGACCGTAGAGTTGACTTAAATGCAACTGCTGTGTACATATTATCCATTAACTCCCACACTAGGGACTCCTGGCATATTCTGATTTTAACATCACAGACAGGGTTGCAGAATGAATTCTAAAGTACAAGAAGACTTCGGTACAACTGCAGTCCACACCTGAAACATCACAGTTTAGCCTAGTTTAAACATCTACTTATACATTTTTTTGGTATATAAGGGCAATATTGTAGCATTAGACAGCACCCACAAAATTCCAACTATTTAAATAATTATTTGCAAGATGGTTGTAAGATTTTAAATGAATAAATAACTCCCGTTTGTACAAAAAAAGGAGAGGGAGGGGAACGGGGGATAAGGGGAAACCAATATTTTTTCTCTGTCTACAATTATTTCCAACATTTACTAGTCAATAACTATTCCTAGCTCCAGAGCACATTTTGCCCCCAAATATATGCTGCTGGTTATTGCAGTGTTGTTGTTGTTTAAATGCTAACCACTACTAACACAACGACAGCTAATTTACAGATGCTACAAGTAATATCTGAGACCCAGGCGAATGCATTAGGATGATTTTGCAAAGCATGACTCCTCCTTTCACCATAATTAAGTTACCGTTTGCAGCATATAATTTCATTAATATGGATTAGTACAAATATCAATGGCTCAAGCAAATGCAGAGTTGCAAAATGTGTGTGTCAATAAAATAAACACACCGTTCAGGTAATGGGATGTAAGATTAAAACGAGAAGTCACTGCGTTCTGCTCAGTCGTCAAACACATACAAAAGCAATCAAAATTGCTCTCATAATCAGGCAGAGGTGTCATGTGGTGTTCACCTGTGGTAAATCCTGTTTTGTTTGCACACAATCTCTCTCTTCAACAGCTTCCCTATCTGCAGTTAAATTTCCCCATGTAAATACATTCATTCCTTAAGATGACATATAACATAAAGGCAAAATGGAGCACTATGCAAGCTGAATTAAGTGAGGTGAAGTAACTTACAAATGGGCCAGCAGTCCATCACAACAAACCAAAGAATCAGCAAAGAAGCTGTCGTATCTATAGTGAGGAAGAAAATGAGATTTGAGTGGAAGGTAGAAGAAACCTATATTGTGTACCTGGTGAGAAAGGAAGCATCTAAAATTAGTGCCGGTTTTTTTTTTGCAGGACTTCAGCATGGTGTGCTCAATACTAAAGTGTTGGTTTCATGCCAAAGCATTAATTTTTTTCTGAATTTTATTAAAGCCTTATTTATAATTCCTTAACCGTCTTTTGACAGAAATTCCCTTGGCTTCCAAAACAGGACATTTTCTTTCATTAAAAAGCTCGCAGGGGGATTGTCCGTTCCTTATTTTGCGGGAAATAAAGGCTTACCATGCAGAGATAACTTTCTTTGTTTTCCATAGCAACCTTGATAGAATGCAATGAAAGAAATAAGAATGAAAACCAACTGTTGACTCCATTCACACCATATTGTGGCAGCCTTTGGGGTAGCAGGATTGCCATAAACTAATCAAGCATAGGCAACCTTTTTTTTATTTTGTGACCTTTAGTTTGCGTGGACAGGCGGAGTCCCCAGATCCCGAGTGGTCCCCCCCGTCACGTGGAATAACGACTCTAGACAACGTGCTATGGGATTAAATTGGCCACAACTTTATTAAATTTCAAATGTGGGTAGACCTTGGCTCAGGCATTGGGCGTTCTCCCTCCCTAGTCCCCAGCCGGGGACCTAGGGAGCATCAGGGTTATCCAGTGTGTGGGGGGGGGATGGGCCGGCTCTGGAGAACATATGTTCAAGCAGAGATAGCCGCCCCCGTTATGCCGCCGCAGGGGAGAGCAATGACGACCTTTCGGCGTACGGCCAAAGCCTCCCTTCAAAAACCCCTTTAACGGGGAACCCTGGTATCACCGCCGCAAAGAGGAAGATGGACTAAAGGATTCCGCCCAAGGCCTGATACTGCCAAAGTTGTGACGTTTTGCTACGGGAAAGGCGAAACCTGCCAATGCAGGGAAATTCCTTTCCAGCCCTTTAACAGCGACCTTATCGTAGCAGCGCCCGCATACCTGTGGAGACAGGTTAACCTGCAAAACCTATGAAGAAAAGTTAACCTGCAAAAGAAGACATTAACAGAGGGTGGGTAGGGTGGGAGAAGCTCTGGAGCCAAGTGAGGATTACCAATTAAGATCCACCCTCTATTGTGTGGGCAGGTAATCCCTCCCCTTACCTGGCCTGGTTTCCCTGGCAACGCTTCCCCCAGGTGGGATTGGACAACTCACTGGGGTAGGCGGGGACCTCCAGGTATCCCACCTGAGGGAAGGCAAAGCCTATGCTGATGGGGCCACTCCAGATCCAGGGCTGCACGCGTCCACGCAAAGGGCGCCCCCCGTTTTAAGTGGGGAGCGGTCATTACCATCACAGCTCTCTCTCACACACAAAGAACTTATAAAGCCACACAATATAAGAAAACAAAACCTTGTCTTCATTACATATTAATGTTCATTTATTGTCAGCCACCTTGGGGCCTGTGTCAGGCAAAATGGGGTTATATAAGCATTTAAAAATAGAATAAATGCACATTTATTTCTAATTTCAACACTGCATTCTTGCAAACTTCCATTTTATTCCTTTCACAAAGATTTCAGGTAAGAATATATCTAGCGCAACATCCTATTTTCCCATAGCCTAAGCCAACCACGTGCCTATGGCAATACCACAAAGAAGGATTTGGACACAACAACACTCTCAAAAACCTGCAGTTTCCAACAACTGGTATGCAAAAGCCTATTGGGGTCTCAAATTTCAGCAGCTCCCTGTGCAATGCCAAAATTCAGCACATACACTCTGCCTTTTGTGCGCCATTGTAAGTAATAGGTGGGTCATTCCACACCACATCACCTGATTTTAATACTCAACCGTGCTTTCACATCTCAGATTTTGTTCAATTTTTTTGTGTGAGATAGGGGATAATAATAATAATAATAATAATAATAATAATAATAATAATAATAATTTTTATTTGTACCCTGCCCTCCCCGGCCAGAGCCGGACCCAGGGCAGCTAACACCAGTAAAATTACAGTAAAAACCTAATAGGGGGAAAAACCCCACCAATTTTAAATACAGGTTAAAATGAAATTTAAAATGCAGCCTCATTTTAAAAGTAGCCCATAGATCAAAACCATAAGGGGAGGGAAACATAAGGGTCAGAATGAGTCCAAATCAAAGGCCAGGTGGGACAGCTCTGTCTTGCAGACCCTGCGGAAAGATGTCAAGTCCCGCATTTACCTCTTCCTCAAAGTCTTGCTGTCCTTCTTAAAGAATCCTACTCTCCAAGAAATGGCGCAGCTATAATCCCGGGAACAGGATGTGGCTATAATGTCCCTGAAGGTCTTGTCTACCAACTTCTCCGCCGCCCTCAGTTTGATTTGTTTTTTTAAAAAATGTTGGCAACTTTAATAAATACTGCTTTCAATTAATATTTATTTACTTATTCACGGCCTTAAGAGCCTCTTAATAGATGGGAAAGGATATGTAAAACAAAAAGAACTCAAAAACAAAACATACAAGAAGTAATAAAACATAATTAAACCACTTCCAGAAAAGAACAGTTAAAAGAACTTCAACAGCATTATTTACAGAGTCCTCTTTTCCAATGATAATTAATTGTCCTTAGATATCCTGTTTGGCAACTCTTGCTTCATTATTTGGGTATACATCATCTTCTTTAAAAGATTATTGCTATAAATGCAGTACTATGGTATTCAGCAAAACTAATTAAGTGCTGTATAAGCAATGCAGATCAATATTTGTAGAGCAACCAATCCATATTTTATGTATTATCAAAGGTGAGGAGGGGAGGGAAGAGGGAGACTTGCTGATCTATCAATGCAGTATCCAGACTTTTTTCTTTAATGCCCACCCTACAGAATCTATTTAGCTAAACAGATGGGTTCCCACTCTACACCAAAGACTACAGTACCTGGAAGTAGCTTTAAAATGCAACATATGGAAAGATCCTAAGTAGTAGTTCTACAATTACAAATATCTGCAGCTGCTGCTACTACTACTATTCCTACTCTACAAAACCACTTTTAAATCAACAGTTCACATTTTTGTAAGTTCTTTGTTATGTACTGAGTTGAATAGGATCCAACATGCAGCAGTCTGATTGGTCCTAGAACAATAGGATTCAGAATGCAGCAGTCTGATTGGTCCTAGAACAATGCAGCAGTATGATTGGACTGCAGGAGCCACCCAATCCGGCTCCAGATGGAAGTAAATCCACAACCTGATTGGCCTACAGGAGAATTCCGGAATTGGCCAATCACGTGCAGCCCATTGTGTAAATAATGTATATAAAGCAGATACTTTGAGGGGACTTTCATTCCTCCTCACCAATATGAGCTGAATAAAGAGTATGAAATCCACTCTCGACTCTGAGTATATTTCATTCTTAACTTGAACAATTTAACTGTGGGTGTTAGGCTGGAACTAGAATACACAAAAAACAATCAGAGGGCAGTGAAAATAGTGCTGAGAATCTTTGGTTCATGAAACAATTAGGTCTACTAAGCCTCTGAAACTGTTTTGGGCAACCGACACCCACCTTTCCCTTGGCCAACACACCACCAGGTGCAGAAAACCTTTCAGCTGCAATTACAAAATATTAATAATAATTGAGAGAGAACTCTTACGCACACACCCTTCCCCCGTTCCCGAACAGCTTGATTTTTTTTTTAAGTGCTGAATTCAAGCCACAGCTGCAAAATAAGGACTAGGAGTACACCTAGAACTCAACTAAGTTACACTTAGAGTAAGTCCATTGATTTCAGTGGGTCTCCTCTGAGTATGAATAAATTTAGATATTGCCCAAAATGTGTTTGGAAGTGATAGGTAAAGGTAAAGGTACCCCTGCCCGTACGGGCCAGTCGTGTCCGACTCTAGGGTTGTGCGCCCATCTCACTTAAGAGGCCGGGGGCGAGCGCTGTCTGGAGACACTTCCGGGTCACGTGGCCAGTGTGACAAAGCTGCATCTGGCGAGCCAGCGCAGCACACGGAAACGCCGTTTACCTTCCCGCCAGTAAGCGGTCCCTATTTATCTACTTGCACCCGGGGGTGCTTTCGAACTGCTAGGTTGGCAGGCGCTGGGACCGAACGAAGGGAGCACACCCCGCCACGGGGATTCGAACCACCAACCATGCGATCAGCAAGTCCTAGGCACTGAGGCTTTTACCCACAGTGCCACCCGCATCCACCCGCATGGAAGTGATGATAAAGGAGAAATAGAATGAAAATAATGCTTGAAAACCAACAGATTCATGTGGGAGAAGACAGTCCTTGAAATAGTCTGGTGTCAAACCATTTAGGACTTTATGAGTAATCATCAGCACCCTAAATTGTGCCCTGAAACAATTTAGAAACCAGTGCAATTCATTTAAGCCGGTGCATTTTGAAGGAGCTTAAGTTTCCAAACACATTTCAAGGGCAGCCCCATGGCAAACATGCAATAAACCAAGCTGGATGTGGCAAAGAATGTGTAACTGGGACAGACCTACTTTTCCCCAGGAAAAGGAGCAGCTGACACATTAGCTGAAGCTGTGCAAAATCAGTCCCTGGCATTGCCACAAACTGTATACCCAATCAAATGCATGACAAGAATAACTCCCATACTATAAACCCTATCCTTCAACAGGAGCAAAAACCTGTTCAGCCCCAGCTGTATACCTAGCCCTGTCATATAGTTTCCGCAGACTATCAACAATTATAGATATTGTTGTTATACAAATCCATTCACCATATAGATGGGGTATGTACTTTTGGTTTTATTTCATATTGATTTGTCATTATAGTTCATGCGTATAGTTTGGAATAATTTGAGTTATTGTATGTTACCATGTATATGCAGGTCATCGTTTCAATTCATTTGCAGTTTATGAAGCATTTCTGTATCCTTCTGCTGTGCTGAAGAAGAATTCTACAAAACAGTGGGTATAACCAGAATCACTGATCACTACGTCTGTTTGTGGACAACTTTGGCAGCGTTGGACGTCATAAAACAAAGCTTTGTGGCTTGTTTTCATCAGATAAGAATCTGACCCATTGCTTCTTTCAGAGACTTGCACAGTTTACAAAGACTTTCAGAGACTTATAAGACTTACGTTTTTTTGGTTCTATGTTTTCAAGAGAATCCATCAAGAGTGCACATTTAGTGACTTTCAGAGATTTATAAGATTTCTGTTTATTTGGTTTCTCATATTGTTCAATGTTCCGTATAGATTATATAAAGAGTTTATATTGATATTGCATTGTCATGCTTGGTCACTGTGTTGCCTTGCACACCCAATATATAACTGGGCTCAGGAAACAATTCAGAACCTTCATAGCCTCCTAAAGATAGAATGTATGCCATCTATATGATACTAACACCCAACCCCACATTTCCAGGCAACCACCACCAGCAGTTCCATGTAGATGTTAAAGATGTATAAAGTACTATTAGGTGTACAGGACAGGACATGTCAATGGTCTGTGACTGTGCAATGTCATCCTCGTCCTCAAGTTACATGAGAGTGACCTGGGGAGTAGGAGCGACATTCAGTTTAGCTGTGTGATAGTGTCCGACCTTGTGCTACACATAAGAACTGCAGCAATTCCTGAGGAGCACGCTCTATGATGTTTGCCTTGTTTGATACAGTGCAGACATGTTGTCAATGTGATAAGCCCATTTAACACTTGTACTCTATTGAGAAGAACTTGATAAAAATCTTCCCAGAGAGAAATGACTTTCTGCATGTTTCAGCAACGCATCTAATCGAGTTTGAAAATGGTGCTCGATTCTGTAATCTATCAGCCTATTTTAAGAATCAATTTGTCTCGGATTTTACATGCTGATAAACCTACAAGTGCTCAGCACTTTGTGGGATTCTAATTTCCAAATGTTCTGGAAATGAATCAACACACATTTGGACAGATCAGTTTATCTTTAATCTTATCCATTATAGTGAACATTTTAGACCTCCTTGACAGCAGAATTTCCATGAAAACCAGGAAAGGTAAGTTAATCATAGTACCTTGCAGATATAACTCACAGTGTAGTTTGCTAAAAAGGTTAATAAATTGTTGCCATATTGCCTATCACAAATTTGTGTTACAGTGTGCAATGAACTGGTTACTTTAAATATCAGGATACAAAAGAAACTGAATGAAGTAAGTCACAAGAGCTGCTAAGATAACGTATCAATGCAATTAAGTGTTAACACTGAAGAATCTTGTTATGTTCATTGTATGTACAGTTAAGTTTGAAATCAGTCAGGGACAGATTTTTGCATTCTGGAAATGTAAGTTTGCTAGGAACTTTTTCTTTATACATATTTATGAAGATAGAAAGCATATGGAAAATCCAGAGTAATATGTGAAAGAACTGAACCTATAAATTTATTTCTTATGATAAGCAAATGAAAATGTGGTGGTTTTTTTAATTCCCCATTGTTGAAGAACTACAAGGACTTGGGGTGCACATCACAGTAAACCAAACTATGGCTTGCTAAAACCACACAAGTGTCCTGACTTCCTGAAATGAGCTCACACCTTCTTTGTTCCTCCTCGCTCATTTTCTGCATGAAAGCTAAGCAAAGGGATGGCTTACTGAGTCATCTGAACCAGGGCTTGTGGTTAAGCTCTCACCTGTAACCAAGAACAAACCTTAGTTTGCTCAGTGTTGTAACATGTGAACAAGGGCCATAGGTTTACTGCAACATCTGCATCATATAGAAATGTTGTGCCTACTTGTTCCAACAAAGGACACAATCAATGAATTGCAAAATAAGTTACATGGAATTCTAGCCTGTAAAATATTTGTTTATGTTTGGAAGACAGTTTTGATTTACACTTTGATCTAACATTCTGTTGAAAACGACTACTGCTAGTTGTTTGATATACAGTGGTACCTCGGGTTAAGCATTTAATTCGTTCCAGAGGTCCGTTCTTAACCTGAAACTGTTCTTAACCTGAAGCACCACTTTAGCTAATGGGGCCTCCTGCTGCCGCCAGGCCGCCAGAGCACGATTTCTGTTCCCATCCAAAGCAAAGTTCTTAACCTGAAGCACTATTTCTGGGCTAGCGGAGTCTGTAACCTGAAGTGTATGTAACCTGAAGTGTATGTAACCTGAGGTACCACTGTAATCTAGCCCACCTGGTTGCAGAGAAAAACTTTTAAAAACATAATTGCCCTGCGTTTTTAAGCAGACCGTCTTCTGTAACCACTGCAGTTGCATTTTATTGTCACAGTAGCAACAACTTCAGGCTTGGTTTTTTTTTTTTTTAAGTTTGAGCATCTCCCAAATACTGCCTCATTCCTCCTACCCACACTTTCTAAACATAAACACATGAAGAAAAAGAAAAGGAAAACCTTTCATGCTCATGCATGAAAACCTAAGATAAACAGTCAGCTGGAATGTGTGTAGAAACGGTAGCCAAATTTAGGCTAATTTCCCTGTATTGCCCTACCTGTTGCTAAGCAATTTGCTTAGGAATGAATAAGTTTACATGATCTTCAGTCTGCACACAAATTCTCTGCTACATAAACAGCAGAAAGGAACAGTGTGATCAGAAGGAGAGCTTTTGCAACAGCAGCCCTTGCTTTCCCCTGATATTTACCAATCTCCTGAGAACTAGCAAACTGAAGCAGCCAGGAGGAATGCAGCAGAGCAGTGGCCATTGGGAAACAGCAGCAATTTCAGTGAACGATCAGGAACAAGGTGCTACCTTTTTGCAAGGAAGGACCCCACTCATGCCAGTCCTGGTCCCACAGTTTCTTTAGCAAAGTAGTTGCAGGAATTGATGAAGCACAGTGCTGTTAAGTTCCCCCCTAGACCCTTCGGTGGTTCTTGATACCATCAACCATGACATCCTGCTAGACCATTTTCCTGGGCTGGAGCTGGGAAAAAGTGTTACAGTGGCTAAGTTCCTTACAGGACACATAGCCGCAGAAGGTAGGTGTGGCATTCATACAGAGCTCCAGGTCATTTCACAGACTATTGACCTGTGTAAAAGTAAGGAGACCCCTGACCATTAGGTCCAGTCATGGCTGACTCTGGGATTGCAGTGCTCATCTCGCTATATTGGCCGAGAGAGCCAGCGTACAGCTTCTGGTCATGTGGCCAGCATGACTAAGCTGCTTCTGGTGAACCAGAGCTGCGCACGGAAATGCTGTTTACCTTCCCACCGGAGCGGTACCTATTTATCTGCTTGCACTTTGACGTGCTTTCAAAATGCTAGGTTGGCAGGAGCAGGGACTGAGCAACGGGAGCTCACCCCGTCGCGGGATTCGAACCGCCGACCTTCTGATCGGCAAGCCCTAGGCTCTGTGGTTTAGACGACAGCACCACCCACAATCCCTATGCAGAACATAGTCACTTACAATACCTATAAGGGTTGGATGTTCAGAGAATGTAGTGCCGTTACTATACAATATGCCCTGGCTGCCTAATTGTTTTCAGGTTCAAGCTGAAAGAGCCAGGTTATTTGAAGAATTTCCTAAAACAATATGAACATCCTCAGGCCTCTGAGGCCCCTGTCAAAGAAGAACTATTAAGAATCACCTGCAATTGAGGCAGGGTCTTGTCAGAGAGGGCCCCATTTCTTTGGAACTGTTGCCTGACAGAATCCAGCATGGTCCCTGTCTTTGTTAGTTTTTAAATGAGCTTTAAAATTTTAGTAATAAGTTTGGGTGTTAAGCAGCTGCTGTTTTGTTTATCTGCTCATTTTTGTATGTGGCATATGATGCTTTAAATAAATAAATACTGACCAAGGGAGGTTCTTTCACACTGAAGACAATGTTCTTTAAACCTTCTGCCAACAGTCTATTTTCAGAGTGTTCTGATTTGCAACACAGGGGATTTTCTTCGGTGTATAGCAGTCTATTTAAAATGGTTACCTTTAAGAACAAACATGTGGGGGCAGGAAAATATCTATATATTTAGTAATTGCTAATAAATATTTGAAAATTAAAGCATCCCTTGGTGTTTAAGTAGTGGAATGGTTATGGTCATAAACCTTTTGCTTAAGTTTAGTCACATGGGTGAATTAATATTAATGGAATTTATGCATAACAATAAACTGGATTGTGATCCTAATATCTAGATCTAGAAGCAAGCTTCATGAAAAAATGCATCAGTCTCAAAGTATGCAACATACCTCAGAAAAAGCCTTGGGACTGTGGTTCATAAATTATACAAAGAAGTAAAAGCTGCCATTTTCAAAACTGAATTTAACATAAACTATAGACATTCTCCTCTCTCCCCTCAGGGATATATAGAGTCACTAGGAAGTCAAAGAATTAGTTGGCATCCATCTGTCTCGAGAGACAATGGAAGAGTGCTTCATCCGGAGTAAAGTCAAACAGTTGGACAGTTACAGCACCTGTTGTGGCTGTAGAGACCAATGTGGGACCATTAGTCCTTTACTTAAGGCCCCTTGACTTCAACTGGAACTAAGCACAACTACTCTAAATCTTGATGCAACCCAATGTACCACTGTTCAATAATCACAAAATCTTCATCGGTCCTGAATTATGGAATAATGCTGAATTTACTTGTACAGTTGATACAGTTTCCTGTTGCAGATTCCTCCTCCCCATATCAACCTTAAAGTTGCACTCTGCACTATGCAAACATTATAAAATATGATTCAAACATTATAAAATATGATTCAAATGCAGATAAGCATTTCCTACAAAGAATGTTTCCCATAGGATATATAAGAAGTTGCCAGCTATTCTGCTCCTATGGCACATTTACAAACCAGAGAAACTGTGATGGGTGCAATACACCCACACCCCACAACCAAGAACACACAATAAGTATTCTATTTGATATAACAGGCTGCTTTCAAGCCTAAATTCAAAGAGAGGAACATGGCACAATGTTGGCAATCTCTGGGGTATGTTGTTGATACCGCAGAACAAATTATGCTCTAAGAAACAGTCAGAACTGTATTTCTTTAGTATACACACACACACACACACACACACACACACACACCAGCTAATTTTAAACTCAAAGCAGTTTATAATTCACCACACAAAACAATACAGTGGTACCTCTGGTTACGGACGGGACCTGTTCCGGAGGTCCGGTCAGATCCCGAGGTTTCCGCAACCTGAGGACTGCTTCTGCGCATGTGGTGAAACCCAGTCAAATACTTCCGGGTTTGCTGTTTCGCATCCTGAAGTTTATGTAACCAGAGGGTTACGTAACCAGAGGTACTACCGTACAGTGGTACCTCGGGTTACATATGCTTCAGGTTACATACGCTTCAGGTTACAGATTTCGCTAACCCAGAAATATTACCTTGGGTTAAGAACTTCCCTTCAGGATGAGAACAGAAATCGTGCGGCGGCAGCAGGAGGCCCCATTAGCTAAAGTGGTGCTTCAGGTTAAGAACAGTTTCAGGTTAAGAACAGACCTCCAGAACAAATTAAGTTCTTAACCCAAGGTACCACTGTAATATAAAAAAGAAAATCCCTAGTAAAATAGCAAATATTTAACATCGAAGCCAAAACTTCATAACAAAATGCAAAGCAGTCATCAAAACTAATTTTGCGATCCTAACACCCAATCTTTGCTGTATGGGCTGGTTGGGATGTATGGGCTGGTTGGGCTGTATGGGCTGGTTGTCTGCTGGCCTCCAACAGTGGGGAGGCCTTGCCACCACAGAAACCCCCACCCTGCAGAAAGTGTGGCAGATTAAACGCTCCTGCAGGCCATTTTGCTCCCTGTAGTAGGCAATGTATTATCCTGAAATGGGATATTACAGGACAGGGCAGGTACAGAACAGATGACATCATGGATACACTGGATCTTAAGGGAGTGGCATACAACAGAGAGGGTCACAGTCAGTGTTGTTTCTTTCTAGAAAAATGGGTGCCGGTACTCACTATGAATTTGTTACAGTGAGTGTCACACTTTTCAACCAAAAAGAAAGAGGTGTCGGTACTGCGTGCCCTTGAGTACCCCATGAGAAAACAACAACAGCACTGTTCACAACCCCCATCTGCAACAATGCTAGCCTAGAGCTGGCAATGTGAATGAAATAATGTCTGCACCCTGACTGGTATGATGGGCAGGTCTTTAGGGACTTGGGTGGCGCTTTGGACTAAACCACTGAGCCTCTTGGGCTTGCCGATCAGAAGGTTGGCGGTTCAAATCCGCACAACGGGGTAAGCTCCTGTTGCTCTGTCCCAGCTTCTGCCAACCTAGCAGTTTGAAAGCACACCAGCACAAGTAGACAAATAGGTACCACTGTGGTGGGAAGGTAAACGGTGTTTCAATGAGCTCTGATTTCTGTCACGGTGTCCCATTGCAGCAGAAGCGGTTTAGTCCTGCTGGCCACATGACCCGGAAAGCTGTGTGTGGACAAACGCCTGCTCCCTTAGCCTGAAAGCGAGATGAGCGCTGCAACCCCATAGTCGCCTTTGACTGGACTTAACCATCCAGGGGTCCTTTACCCTTTACCTTTACCTTACCCCATGGAAAACAACAACAACAACACTGTTCACAGTCCAAGTCTGCAACAGTGATAGCCTGGAGCTGGCAATGTGAATGAAATAATGTCTACCTCCCATATTGAACCCTGACCGGTATGAGTGGCACCCTACTTCAATTTAGGATGGCTCTGAAAGATACCAAAGATAAACCAACAGAAAGAGAACAATCATGTAAAAGCCTTTACCTGAAGGAGTATACCTGAAGGAGCGTCTCCACCTCCATCGTTTTGCCCGGACACTGAGGTTCCAGCGGCGAGGGCCTTCTGGCGGTTCCCTTGCTGCGAGAAGCCAAGTTATAGGGAACCAGGCAGAGGGCCTTATCGGTAGTGGCACCCGCCCTACGGAACGCCCTCCCACCAGATGTCAAAGAGAAAAAGAACTACCAAACTTTTAGAAGACATCTGAAGGCAGCCCTGTTTAGGGAAGCTTTTAATGTTTAATAGATTATTGTATTTTAGTGTTTTACTGGAAGCCGCCCAGAGTGGCTGGGGAAGCCCAACCAGATGGGCGGGGTATTAATAATTATTATTATTATTATTATTATTATTATTATTATTATTATTATTATTATTATTTTGAATCTGCCAGGTTTTACAAGAAGTCTTTCAGAAGATCCTTATACAATCTGTGTAATCTTCTTACAATTATCTAAATAAAAATACTAGTTGTGGTAAATGTTGATGCTTCAGCAGGCAAGTTCCACTAACGCAGCTCAGATAATAAATGCTTCATTATTTCCAGACCCACCAATATAGACGGAACAAAGAAAATCATATCTGATTTACATCTCAACGCAAAATGAAAATTGCCACTCACTGCCTGATATCACACAGCACTTATTTCAAACCCTAATCACAGGAATTGCTATTTTCAAAGCACAGTCAAGGAAACCAACACAGTGGCTATATTACAGATTACAGCGTTAGATGAAAAATAATTCAGATTGCACTTCTTGATTTTAAATTAAACAGATAGGAGACATCTACAATGAACTAAACTTAACTTAAACATTTTTATTTTAGTCCAATGACATTACTTTCCCCTCCTTGCAATGCACATTTCCAACCTTAACAGAGGGGTAAATAATACCCAAAGTGCTTTAACATCCAGGCCTTGTGGCAAAAACCATCAATGCAGTGGTAACTATTTCAGCAGACTTCAGAAATAAATAGTTTATATGGGATTTTGCCTCCTTCACAACACAGCTTTGATCATGTGGCCCCCTCTGGCAAAGGCTAAATGAGGCAGAGATTTGATTAAATGGCTGCAAATGTCTTGCTAGCTGTGTTTGCATTACCGTTCTTTAAACTAAAACAGTGCACTGCGATAAAGAACAGTCAGCGCCTTCAGGATCTTTGAACTGGGCGATGCAAGACTTTTTATACTTGATTTAATCTCTACTCGCAGTCATCTGACTCCCCTACAGCCTTTCCTGAATGCACTTGATTGGCAATACTGTAAAAATAAAACTAGATCAATAATTTTTAGAAGTATATTTCAACCTGACTGAAGACTCACGTGACTTAAATAAGACCAGGTGAACAAGACAACAAGATACAGAGACATTTCCAATGCAAGCTAATGGTTTACATTTCTTTCACCTCTAGCTGGAAATTCTTGATACTATGGTTTATTTAAGGCTCCAATGACACATTCAATAACTGGATATTTTAAACATTGCTGCAACAGTAGCAATATAGCAGTTACTAAGCTGTCTTAGGGCATGCATCAAAATAAATAAAATGTAAATAAAATTGCATGCACATTGTTAATAACTCTAATTTAAGTATGAATCCATTACTGTGACAATAAAGTTGGGTTTGGTCACCAAAACAGGACCTCATTGTCATGATACTCCTTCTCCTTTTGCAATGTATAGTTGCGTGGCAAGACCCTCAAGCCGACCCCACATTAGGGTAAATAAATTCACACAGACACGAATATTTTGTTTAAAGTTTTGGGGCAAAAATTTGGCCACAGTTTTATTGATTACAGGAATGAGAGCAGTATTGGCTTAGGCATTGGCAAGACTATATCTGACTCCTGCCCGCTTTGCAGGAAGTCTGTAAGGGTAAACCACCCAAAGGGAAACTGCTTCGGGGGAACCCGCCTGCATCTCCCCTGGTGTTCCCAGAGGCCTGGCATGGCCCTCACCCTCAAGCGGACCTCGGACAGACCCCGGCATCCTTTAACGGAATACCCTTGACCCTGGAGGGGCAGGCGATGGCCGACCTCCCCTCCCCCATTCGCAATAAGCCAATGCCTAACCGCCAAACCTTACAAAGTTGTGGCGATTGCTAAGAGGGAGGCAAAAACCAAGTGGCCCGTGCCAATTTGCCAAAAGGAAAAAATTCCTACCCGGTGCCCGACTCAAGACGGGCAACCAACCGAAGTCCAAAGCAAGGCCAAAGGATCTAAATTAAAGGGAGGGTGGGTGGGTGTTCAGCAGTGCAAAGAAGGAGCCAAACACACGTCGCACAGCCGCTTTTATACTTTCCCCCACTACCACCCTTTGACACGATTGGGCAATAGCCCTGGGTGATTGTGGTGCCACCCCGGCGTGCGTGCGATAGCTCCACCCACACCAGATTTGGGGGAACCAGGTTGAGAGCAACCAGGACCATCTATTAAGATGATCCCATTTATGGAAATGATATTATTACTTCATGTTTTTGGCATGTGGGTGCCACCATTGGCAACAACACCTTGATTGTTGCCACATCTAGTTCTGATGCAAGAAGCTGAACAACAATTCAATTAAGTGAACAGGAAGGTGTGAATGCATTCTTCAAGTTTACTGTTCTGGAGTATTCAATAATTACATTAAGAAACCATCAGTAGAAATGCAATAGAGGTGAGAATAGCACTGTTATCCCCACCCTCATGAATTCATTACTATTTTTGAGATGGGATGCTTGAAAATACATTTTTGGTGCTACATCATGCAGAGCAAAATACTTTTTTTCCCCATTCTAGAAAAGGGAAATTATGACAAATATAACATTGTAAAATACAAAATATGGTTATTTCTTTATTATGTTTCAGAAGGACTGTTTTGGCAAAGCTGCCCTGGAAAAACATAAATGCACACAGAAATTTCATTGACACCATAGAAACTTTCAGCTGAATAATTGTGAAAAGCCATTAGGAATATGCTGTATTAGTTTGCTTGATTTTGTAGCAATAATATCTCTATTGATTTTGTTTTCAAATACATGAAAATGATTACTTTTTGTCATTTTATGACCTGTGTTACTTTGAGCAGTAAGCTTTGGTTAGCTCTAATCGGACGACATTTTATTGGTCTCTGTGTCATAATTATTCATGTAGACTGCTTTGAGGTTTTAGTGGTGCATCAATATTGTGAGATTATTTATTTATTTACTTACATCTCTCATGTTCCTACACAGGGGTGAGTCCCAAAACAACTTGTAGCACAAAAGACCCTATCAGTCATAAAACACAATACCTTAATATGCTCATACTATAATATTTATAAAAAGGCAAATCTGATCCACACCACTAAAATATTCCAGTCAAAAGGGCAACCAAAGTGTGCCATAGTTGGTATATGTGTGGATGAGAGGACTGGAAAATAATTCAGGAATAATAATAATAATAATAATAATAATAATAATAATAATAATTTATTATTTATACCCCACCCAACTGACTGGGTTTCTCCAGCCACTCTGGGCGGCTTCCAACCGAATATTAAAAACAATACAGCATCAAACGTTAAAAACTTCCCTAAACAGGGCCGCCTTCAGTTGTCTTTTAAAAGTAAAATAGTTGCTTATTGCTTTGACATCTGCTGGGAGGGTGTTCCACAGGGCAGGCGCCACTACCGAGAAGGCCCTCTGCCTGGTTTGCTGTAACCTCACTTCTTGCAGTGAGGGAACCACCAGAAGACGCTCGGCACTGGACCTCAGTGTTCGGGCTGAACGATGGGGGGTGGAGACGCTCCTTCAGGTATACAGGTAGCCGTGTTGGTCTGACGCAGTTGAAATAAATAAATAAATAAGTCCAGTAGAACCTTAGAGACCAAAACAAACTTAGTTGGTCTCTAAGGTGCTACTGGACAATTTTTTTGTATTTATTTATTTTGGAAAATAATTGCCTGTCCTTCTAGAGACTCAGGTGAGAAGGTTTCTCTAAAGTGCCTGGCAGGACCTTGTCATGCTTTCCTTAGGAACTGATGTCTACCATGCTTATATATGTGGGATTTGGCTGACTGGCTCCATGGTAGAGTCCACTTTCTTAGCAGAAAGGCTCTTGTAAGAATTTAAACAAAATGTGGTTGAACAGTACAGAAATGCAAAGTGGTTAGTCTGGAGAAGCTCAAAACCCTCAGCTTATTTTGGAGGAGCGAAAGGATTTCTAGCACTTCACCAACAGAAAGTCATTCTTATGGAACCAATATAGACAGACATTCATTAACATTCTTTGTCAAGAAAATAACACTTGGAGCACATCTATATCCTATCAAATACATGTCTGTCTTCACTCTTAACCACTTTGCAGAAAGGGGAAACCAGTATTCCGGGAACAGCAAACCTCCCATAGATAATAATTGCACTTATTGTCTGTGAAGGCACAAGATATCCAAACAAATTTCAATCTATGCTGCCTTATTTTATTTTTTAAGTATGTTTCTGAGAAAAGAGTTTGTGCATCAATAACAATTTGGTAAATCATTTTGTAGAAATATCATGAATACTATTGATTTGTTCTTCAACCCTACTCTAGAAACTGAAATTGCTCTTCACTAGTCAACTCTTTTCCAACTCTATTCGGGACCATTTACACAGAACTTTATGCTGTATAAATCAAGTATTACTACATCAATGTGATTATATCTTAGGCACAATAAACCGCTGCAGCTGAAGAGGCTGGAGGAAACAGAATGGATTTTAAAAGCTTCCTCCAGGAAACTGTGTCCCGTGGCAAGAAAAAGTCTTTTTCTTTTTTCCACAGAAAGAATTTTTCATTCCAAGTGCTAGAAGAAGCTCTTTGAATACCAACCACTTTCTCTGGAGAGGGAAAACTGTTCTAATTTTAAGAGCATTTTCTGCTCTGCAGAGGCTTCAAAGGGGCTTCTGGTAACCGAAGATCATCTGATCATCTGCTACAGGGAGCCACTTTGAAGGGACGCTCTCAACATCTACAAAGGACATTGCTGTAACCACCAATCTGCTGGTTGGAAGTTACAACAATCTCCTTGAACTTTGACTTGTGGCTGGTCCCACACACCTGCCAAACCTGGCTTGCAGGGTATGGGGATGATAAGGATCTTGTCTGCACCCATTTTCATAGAATCATAGAGTTGGTCATCTGGTCCAATCCTCCGCAATGCAGGAATCCTTTGCTAGATGTATTTACCTTGCTTTATTTTCATTGCTCAGGTTATTTAGGGATGTTTGTGAGCAAGTAACCTTTCAGATGTTAAAACCTTTCCCCTAAGAACACATTCATGATTTCTGTTCTCATCCTGAAACAAAGTTCTTAACCCGAGGTAATATTTCTGGGTTAGCAGAGTCTGTAACCTGAAGCGTATGTAACCCGAAGTACCTCTGTAGTGGACCTTATTCTGATTGCCCCAGTTAAAAACCTTGCAACCTTTGTTGTCATCTGCTCATCTTGATCTGCCAAGAGAAAAGACACTGTGGCAGTGGTTGGGCAACCCAGAATGGACAATAAAAGAGGGGTGATAGCCTCATTCCTCAAGGCTTTATAAAGAGTGCAAGCCAGAAAGGAATGTGCCACTGATTTGGTACTGCCATCTCCACAGGGACATAAACATTTTTCTCTTGGATGCTGTTGGAATCGTCCCTCAAGTACAGCCGAGGGCAGTATGTTCAATCTTGCGAGGGTAAATGCATGTCTATATTTTAGAATTGCTAGGTTATGCAGATAGGGTGCCAGAGAGTCAAAAAGGGAAGGTGCAAAATAATCATACCATGGGCAAAATTTCCTTACTGTGGCCAAGTTGTTCTGATGCTCAGTATCATTTAGGCACTGACAAATTAGACTGTTTGCTTTACTAAAACCCAAGGTGAGTAGCTGTTGTGGTGATAAACCACAAGAGTGAAGTTTCTGATAGACAATTTTAGACCAGGCACTCTTGTGACCTAATAGAGTATTGCCTAAAGTCACCTTGTGAAATTAAAACAAGGGACTTTGTCGCCCCAGTGCTACATCAATATATTACTTTTGTCAATATATAACCTGATTGTATGGTCTGGACTGGGGAAGGGGCTCTGATTGTGTGGCCTAGTCTTAGTCACTTTACTATTGTTGGATTGCTAGTATGAAGGATATGGGACTGCTTTACTGAAATATTTTGGAGACGTACGTATTTCATTCTGTTGTTGCATTTTATGTGGCCTGCCATGAAATAATTTTATTCTTGAAAACTGGTATAGAAATTAATTAACATGAATAAAATAAAATAGCTATTTCCCAGGTAGAGAAACCACAGACAATGGAAACTTTAATTTTTCATTATTTTAAATTTATGACACTGGATTCTGACAGAAAGTCACTTACTAAAAATGTTCTGAGCCCCAGGCATTTCCTAAAGGCAGAGACACTACGTGTGTTGTAGAAGTCAACTATGTCAAATATTATTGGCAATCGTTGCTGTAAAAAGTGTCACATTCAGAGTAAAACCTGAAAATAAATTTTATAAGAATGGTATTTGATGTGCATTTGACCACTCTTCTGTTTCATCTGATTTGATTCTTACTTAAAATGAAGTTTAAATTCATCTTAGTCTCTGTTAATCAGAAGCAGTGACTGTGGATCATAGCAAAATGTAGCGGCTCTCATATTATCTTTCAGAGAATTTGTGATGAATAGCTTTATTGGACCACTAATTCAATGGTAAAAGCCCTCAGGCACACAAATAATATGAAAAGCAAGAATGCCACAAAAGATCTAGTACTAATAGGATATGGCACAATCCTAGTGCATGCATACTATTTTTGGGGGGAAGGGTCCATTTTGTAATCAGGAACGACTGACTTTCAGTACTGCTGAAAAACACCTAGCATTAAATAATAGAAAGGTCTTCAAATATTTTTATGTTACTAGCTTTACCAGCAGCACAAATATTCATTCGCTTGCTCACAGGGGCAAGAGTAGCAAATTGTCCTTGGGCTAACAAGGAAATAGTAGACTCTTTCCTTTCTTGCCTGGCTCCAACACTTCCTCCAGCCAATTGCAAGAATGATGCACTGCTCTGCAGAGTGTTTTGTCAGCTGAATAGAAAGATAAGAGATGAGGGGAAGAAAGAGGAGTAGAGTGGCAAGGAAAGGGCAGAAAAATCTGAGGCAGGAGCATTTTTGAAAACCTATAGCATCCCGCTAATGCTGTTATAAGAATTTAAGGTCTCAAATATATAAATTAAATTTTCATAAATTTACAAGGCAAACACATACATAATTATGTAAATCACGTGTCTGAAATAGTACAGGAGAACAATCCTGAAACCATTTTGACTCTCCCAAACTGACTTCAAATGTTTCTCTGTGAGGAGGAAGGAAATGGGAAAGCTTCTCCATTGTCTTTTGCTTACCTGTCTTTAGGGCATATTTGTGTATGAATAGGGTGAGCCTGTGACCTGGATTCAGGAATTAAAGTATTTACCATCACAAAAGAACGGCCAGGCTGCCCAAATTAGCAATCACTGGCCATTGTCAGGTATTCTGGCAGACAGGATTTCTGTTGTAGACCGCCTCCTTCTGTGATGTATGCATGTTTTGGCGGGTGGTCGAGCTACAGGGTGGGCAATTTCAAAAGTCTATATAAGGTCTTGCACACCATTGTTCAGGGTTCCTCCTCCCTCCTGCATGTGGTGAGTGAGGACCCTGTTGCAACAGTTTAATAAAGATCAGGCTTACTAGCTGCTTTGCTTCTCAATATTCTCTGGTTGGCCTCTGTTATTTTTTCCTACCAATAGGGAACCCACTTAAGGACTCTATAGGGGCTCTTGGATAAGGGAAAAGCAGCAGATTTTGTTGACACCAATATGCATAGATTCTAAGCCACAGAAAATAAGAGGCATATCTCTGCACCATTGGTGTTCCCCGCTGCAGGGTATGTGTGGCACAACAACAACAAACCTATGGTTACGTGAAACATACTCAATAAACACACAAGACGTAACCGCCTGTACTTTTGAATAAATAAGGTATACTGTTCATTGTATCAAATGGTAGATTTCAACGGAAGTCTCATAAAGTTCAATGAAAAAAGCAGAAGACCTAGTGGATCAGTTCGTTCTCTAGTCAGTCCATAGCATAAGGTCCATTCATGTATAAGTGTCTATTCCAGTGTTTCCCAACCTTGTGCCTCCAGCTGTTTTTGAACTACAACTCACATCATCCCTGACTAGCAAGACCAGTGGCAAGGGATGGTGGGAATTGTAGTCCAAAAACAGCTGGAGGCACAAGGTTGGGAAACACTGGTCTATTCCACCTGTCTGTTCACAGAGTCCAATAATCCACAAGAAGGGTTGTTACAGTTCCACAGAAGCCTTTCACAGAGTCTAAGACAGACATATGTAATATTACAGGATAGTGGATCTTATAGCATAGTAGTGGTTGCCTGTTCTACTGACGAAGCCTAGGATGGCAAAACAAGGCTAATATTCTGGAAATCTGAAAGGAACTCTGACCCTATAAATATGCCGTATAAAAAGTATCATTATTACATCACATAGAAAATAGTTGTTGGCTCCTCCATACCAACAAGTAGATAAGAAACATAATCATTTTCTCTTTAGTTTATGCATACATGTTAAACGTTGGAATGCTCATTGTGTCCAATTGTTGTTTTTTTGTGAATATTGACGTGTATTAAAAGGATGGCTGTGAACTAACTGAGAAACCAATAAAGATGTCTATAAAAAAAGAAAGAAAATAGTTGTTGCCTAATAGTTTGTGTGACCACATTCATGGAAGACAATCTTATTCGGCTACAAAGAAGCCCATCTAGTGAATGGAGATAGACTTGAAATAACTGCTAAATGACTCTAAGCAGTAACAGTAACAGCAAAAGCAGCAACTCACAAACATCCAACATTCAGGATCGGAGCTAGCCATGAAAATAACAGATTATATTCCCTTCCTGCTCTGCTTGCCTGCCTATTTCCCTGTCTTAGAACAACCACCTGCCTTCTCCATGTCTCAGCTCTGCATTTTTACCTTTTCATCTGAGTTAAGAAGTGGAAATAATCTCTTCTCAGAATTAGTAAATGTGCCAATAGTTCCATTTTTACTAAATTGTGGGTGAAATAAAACAGAAGTCAACACCGGGCACAAATAATTTTTACGTCTATCTATTTCACATGGCTAGAAAAATACAACTTGCTCCCTTTTTCTGACTTTCTATCCTTGCTTTTATACATCGTAAGGCACTTGGTAGGATCTGTGCAAAAACTTTTTGATGTCATTCATATAGTCTCATCCAAAGCCTTGATGCTAACTATTCAGATATCAATACTAATCCATTAGCCTGCTAGTGTGATTTTAAATTAGAGAATGACAGGCTTCCTTATTTCTGTTAATGTAGATTATTTTATCTTTTATTCCAGGCTTATTATTCAATATGAAATTGTTTTAAAGGTGTTGCCAATTTAATATATTTTTTACTCTGCTGCCGCTAATAGAAAGTACTTCGGCATTTCCCCCTCCCCCCCTAAAGAACTTTTTTATTGAATATATTTGTGGTGAAGCTGATAATTGGAATACCCATTTTCCTAGTCAGCTTTCCATTTTTTGTCAGATAAAGAAGTTATAGATACTATAATTGTTAAAAGCTGTTTCCAACACTGCCTGAAACAGACTTCTGTTTCTGCAGCATCAATTACCCCTCCTCTCCTCTACAACCCCTATGCACCCTCAAAATTTGGTCAAGAGTTTGGGGAATTTCTGGAGATTTTCTGCAGGGAAGGGGAAAGGAAACAGAAGTCCTCTTGAATGGAATACTGCCTGCGTAGCACTGGATACAATCCTAAATATTTTACCATTGTCTTATGAACCTGGAATTAATTTATTTTTCAATCAAAGTAAGCAATTGCTTTCGGATTAGTAAAGAGCAAATAACTCTGTTTAATCTATATCGACTTTGCAAAAACAGGTGCCACATAATATCCATTCCGCATTTGTAAGAACTTGATTGTTTAATGCACTTTGAAACACCCTGCCTATTGATATCAAGCACTGTACACTTTTTGGTGCCTGCTAAAAACATTCTTGTTTAGACAAACCTACCCAGATGCTTAGAATGTAGAGGTCACTTGAATCTGTTTTAGCATTTTAATCCTTTTAGTATTTTAACGTTTGTATATTTTAAAGTATGGTTGTTACTTTTTATTGATTTTATTGTATTGTTTTTGTAAACCACTTTTTTTGTGTGGTTTTTTTTAAAAAAAAAACTAGCAGTGTATAAATTTTATGAAATATATATTTCTTATAGTGCTCATGATTTCAGATAAATAATCACCTGGGCCTATACTTATCAGAACTATGATCTGAATAAGATGGTTCTTATAATATATTTAATTTTAAAAAATGTATTAAATGCATTTAATAAATATCCTCTTTGTAGGGGAATTATCTAAAAGCCATGCCTGAGTTGAATGGTAAATCAGATGCATTCAATTTTTAAACTTGGGGCTAAAATTAAATTTGACTAAAACCTGAAACAGGGTGATTCAATCCTATCAAAGGACTTGTATTCATCTATCTGTATGATCATTTTTGGGGTCCCCCCCTCTGATCTCCATAGTTTATGATAGTAGTCACTTTATGAATATTGTGAACAAATATTCAGTTCTTGAGAAAATTTTCTTGATCTGAGTAAATTAATTTAGACATGTCTGAATCCAGTTGTCTTGCCAAGATTAAGGTGAAGATCTTGTAATCACAATTAAGTACAGAAAGAAAGCTGTAAATTGTCAGTAGCAATATAGTTTTTTCTTGTTTTGGGGGGGGGGGAAACAATCTGGGCCTCATTCCAAGACTGGGATTTGTCACTCACTTAAATCTTGCTAATAACTTTAGTACTTCTTTTGGTAAAAGTTTATCCCATTCATTTGGAAATCCATCTGGTCCTGGAGATTTCTGTAACATGTGCTAAGATGGGCTACTGCATCCCTTAATTACTGTTCTCGAATAAATATTTCCCAAAAAATCTCTGACTATACTGTTGTTTTTTATTGTTCCAAGCACAGCTTTGTACAGAACTATCTAAATTATTCCAGGCGTTCTTGTTTACTTGAAGCAAATTGTCCATCATCTTTCTTTATAAGTGGAATTATGCCTGTGTAGAAAAAAAAATTAATATATAATCTGATTTATCACCTTTTCTAAAAAAAAAACAACAACTTTGGTATCTCCTAAGTACTTTGGCAATTTAACAATTTGTTTTAATTGTGAGTTGTTGTTTTTCAATTCCAATAATTATTTGCAAACCAATTTATATTAATATTCCAATCTTCTTTTTAAAATAGCTGAATTCTTTCTAAAATACTCCCTCATATGAGCTTTTAATATTTCCCATACAGCAGTGTATTTGACAGCAACAGTATTTTTAATTTCCAAAAAATCTTTTAAAATCTTTAAAATATTTTACAAAAAATACCAAGAAACTCAACTTCTAAAACCAAAGTATTGAATCTCCAAGTCTGAACTTTTTTTCTCCTTCTTAAGCCTAATGGTTATCATAATTAGTTATTTATTTGCAAAACTGGACTTTTTATTAACTAAGGAGATAGCAAATAAAAATCAATACATGAAAATGAATTGTATACTTTGAAAAGCCTTTCTTAAACTTGAGTCCACATACGTCCTTGAACTACAACTCCCATTATCCCTGATCACTGACCAGGCTGCTTAGGAATGATGGGAGTTGTGGTCCAACAACATCTAGGAACCCAAGGTTGAGAAAGGCTATTTTAGAGTAATGTGTAATCTCTCTCAAAAGGACATTTATGTTGCCATATATATGTTAAACATAAAGCATGGAGTACCTTTTTTTACTTTTTTAAATACGTGATGATGATGATGATGATGATGATAGACTATTGTGGGATCACCCCAAAGCTCCCCTTTCAGATAAATATTGGTGCATTAAAATCTCCAGTGAGCATAATGTGGCCATATGAAAACTTAGTTATTAAATCAGAAAAACCATTTATAGAAAATACATCACATTGCCTTGGGGGCATGTATACTGTATTTAGTGTATTTAGTTCCTGTCATCGTCCCCAAAAGGATGGCATAATGGCCTTGTACATCACGCTCTACTTTTTCCATTTCAAATTTGTATATGCTATATATGCTGTATTACACACACACACACACACACACAACCTTTTAGTTTCAGAAGATAACATTAGAGGCAACAATGAAAAATCATCCCCCAATTTCTTAACAGATAACAGTGCTTTTGTTTTATATGAGTTTCTTGTATATTATTTGCCTAGTATAGTAAACCTCCTTTTCATTTCACCGGGTTATTTAATCCATTGAAGTTAAAAAAAAAGCGAATAATACATTCGCTATTATTATTTGTTTCATTTATAACAACATTTCTGAAACCATTTATAAAGAGCTCCTTTAACACAACCTAGCTATAAATTGGTTGATTTCATCCTGAATATCTCCATAGTCCTTACAAACTTCATTCTTTTGATCCTGGCCCTTTTCTATAGTAGATTCTGTTGCTCTTGCTGCTTCCTGTTCATGATTTTCTGGTGGCTGTTTATAAAAAAATCTCACTATCTCTCACACCATGTCTAGAAGTTCTTTCTAAATCTTGTTGCATATGATCCTTCCCCCCCCCCCATCAAGAGCATTAAAATTCACAATTTCCCTTTATAGAAAATGAATAATTCCACTGAGGGATCTAACATTTGACTTCCTTAATTCATTGCTCAGTATTCTAACCTCTCGTTGCTTAATTCATGTTCTTGGGCATATGCTAGAGTAAGCTTGAATTTCTGATCCCCCGATTTTGGGGTTCCTTCCCGAAATCTTTTCATTATCAATTGCATTGCTCTAAAGCAAAAAAAAACAAAAACAAAAAAAAAAACCATGTACTATCACATCTACCATGAGTCAGGGTGTCGTAACTGAAAAACTTCAATAGCTTGTACTCAATGTAATCTACAAACAGTAGGGCCTCCTGAAAAATAACATTAAATGATGTTCTTCAGGGACCCTAGTTGGTCCCAAACTGTGAAAAGCTTTAAAGGAAGGCGCCAGGCATTTCAATTGACCTAGAAATGGACTAGGGACATGTACGGTTGTTTAAGCAGAAAGGGACACAGGTGATTCATGCTGGGCTGAATACACACATCTCTTTCTCCCTATTACCTATTAAAGAGCCCCTAGTGGAAAAACAGGGAAAAAAACTTTGTGGTATCAATTCACTGAGGGATAATACTGGTGAAACAGTTGCTATAATTGTAATGACAATGACAATAACAATAATTCCACTTTCTAAACTACAATAGAGTTGTCACCTATTGGCAACTCTCCACCTATACGATTGAGTCATTTAAACGCAACCTCCGACTTACAGATAAGCAGATCTCGTAAAGAAGAACGCTTAAAAATGTGCCAGTGAGTTTAGCAAGCTTGAAATTGCATTTCATCACAGAACAGCTATTAAAAGTGTCAGTGTTAATAATCCCACCCTCAAATCCTCACACATACCCCAATCCCACTCACAACCTTTGTTCTTTTTTCCTAGCACTAAAATGGAAAAATAAAAGCATGTTTAGGCCCTGTGGAACAGTTGCAGAATTAAATACAGTGCAAAGCTATGGCAAACTCCATATGCAGCTCCATTGCCAAAGAAGAGAACAAACAGCAGTTGCTGTGTATCAGAAGTGAGCAAATTATAAGGGTGATTTGAGAATGCTTAAACTGATGGTTGTAGATTATATACTCTTTTTTTAAAAAAACAACAACGCTATATTTATTAAATTTTCCATTTTAACAATCCAATCAAACCACATCATACATTCCGAATTATACATATTATTCAATAACCAAACAGTCCAAATATTATGCCAAATTATAACAAAAAATCGAGAAGACTTCACCACGCTCCATACTTCTTGACCTATATTTGTGTGATATTATTGAGATTTCAATTGTGATCTGAAATTTTCAATTAATGGGTGAAATGTTTGTTTCCAAATTGTCCTGTGGGGTTGGATGATACTAGAAAATGGAATGACAGAGAAGCCAGTAGGAGAACATTTCAGTCTCCCAGGACGTTCTATACAAGATCTCAAAGTAGCTGTCATATTACAAAAGAATTTCAGAAATAGACTGGAAAGAGAAGTTGCTGAATTACAACTTATTACCAAACTTAAAACCATGGAGAGACCTGGTCGGAATAGAGACACTGGATTCATTATACAGTGATACCTCTGGTTGCAAACGGAATCCGTTCCAGAGGCCCATTCACAACATGAAAAGGCTGCAACCTGAAGCGCCCTATCTGCGCAGGTGCGCAGCATGTTTTGACACTTGTGTGCATGCGCAAAGCGCAATTTAGCACTACTGCGCATACACGAGCAGCAAAACCCGGAAGCAACTCTTTCCGGTACTTCCAGGTCACCACAGGACACAACCTGAAAAAATGTAACATGAAGCAAACGTAACATGAGGTACGTGATAAAGCTATTTTTAGCCATCTCACTCCTTGCTTTTTCCTGTAAGGCCAATTGCAATTGTTAACAGTCATCAACAGCTTTACCACACCTATCAGCCAATCACCCATTCCCACCACCCTTCTGAGTAATACCCCTCCCCACCCCCCTCACTATGTATAAGGGTCTGGTGACTTGTGTTTCAGTGTATCTGAAGAAGTGTGCATGCACACAAAAGCTCATACCAATAACAAACTTAGTTGGTCTCTAAGGTGCTACTGGAAGGATTTTTTTTATTTTGCTTTGACTACGGCAGACCAACACGGCTACCTCCCTGTAACCAAAATAAAAGTGTTTGTTAGAAACCCCTGTCTAGGGCACTGAAAATGAATTTATTGGCCAAATACAAACACAGATACGGTGTTTGCTTGCTTGTTTGTTTGTTACCAAGTGAATAGGTAAAGGGACCCCTGACCATTAGGTCCAGTCATGGCCGACTCTGGGGTTGCAGCGTTCATCTCGCTTTTTGGCCGAGGGGGCTGGCGTACAGCTTCCGGGTCATGTGGCCAGCATGACTAAGCCGCTTCTGGCGAACCAGAGCAGCACATAGAAACACCGTTTACCTTCCTGCCGGAGCGATACCTATTTATCTACTTGCACTTTGATGTGCTTTCGAACTGCTAGGTTGACAGGAGCAGGGACTGAGGACTAAGGGGAGCTCACCCTGTCGTGGGGATTCGAACCGCCAACCTTCTGATCGTCAAGCCCTAGGCTCTGTGGTTTAACCCACAGCACCACCCATGTCCAAGTGACACCAAGTGAATACTTTGTAGCTTAATGCAATGGAAAAGGTACCTTGCCGGGAAGTGTAGTAGCTACTTTGTTAACAGAGTGCAAATGGAAGAATGTTTATTTTGCTATATATTCTCACAACCACTTTTTATTCAGAGTTAAAGCTTTTATTCAGTTAAAGCATCAGTGAAGGTGACCATGTAATGTCAACAATGCTTCAAGACAACCTGAAAAAAGAAATCATTATTACTGCATTGTAGGACTACAATTGGGGTTAATAAGCTCTAGGGGATAAAGAACTCTTATGAAAGCTGTAAAGAACTGGATTCAATAGTTACTGAAACTCTCACAGAAAGTAGTAAAGGTTTTTGAAGATAGGCTTTCCTTATTTTTCTTGACATGAGTATGGATGGCTATTGTTGATACAGCCATTATAAGCTTCTAGTTATCTACACTCATTCTATTTATTCTTTCCCAGTGGGATAATGAAATTCTGCAATGACTAAAGAAAAGACAGAAAGTCTCACTAATAGAGGCCTTCAGGAACAGTTGAATGCTAGGGTTCACTTTCTCATTATTATCATTTTACAGAATATAGACAGGAAATATGGTTGTGTACTGGAAAATATGGATCGAGTACAGTGGGACCTCAGGTTAAGTACTTAATTCGTTCTGGAGGTCTGTTCTTAACTTGAAACTGTTCTTAACCTGAAGCATCACTTTAGCTAATGGGGCCTCCTGCTGCTGCCACGCCGCCGGAGCACGATTTCTGTTCTCAACCTGAAGCAAAGTTCTTAACCCGGGGTACTATTTCTGGGTTAGTGGAGTATGTAACCTGAAGTGTATGTAACTCGAGGTACCACTGTACTTCCATACATTAGTGAAACACTACAAAGAATGTAGACTCAAAGCACATATACAGCCACATGCAAGCCTTTGCTGGGTAGCTCAGAGTGTCACTTTGTGCATTCAAAATGTGTAAAGGTAAAGGTAATGGGACCCCTGACCATTAGGTACAGTCGTGACCGGCTCTGGGGTTGCGGCACTCATCTCACTTTATTGGCTGAGGGAGCCGGCTTACAGCTTCCAGGTCATGTGGCCAGCATGACTAAGCCGCTTCTAGCGAACCAGAGCAGCACACGGAAACGCCGTTTACCTTCCCGCCGGAGCAGTACCTATTTATCTACTTGCACTTTGACATACTTTTGAACTGCTAGGTTGGCAGGAGCAGGGGCCGAGCAACGGGAGCTCAACCCCATCACGGGGATTCGAACTGCCGACCTTCTGATCAGCAAGCACTAGGCTCTGTTGTTTAACCTACAGCGCCACCTGCGTCAAAATATGTATGTATGATGTAAATACGCATGTAGAAGCCTGCTTCACTTTGTGCCAATTAGTGTGTGTGTGTGTGTTTAAGTGGCAATGGGACAAGAACCCTGCATGCTAAGACTCAGAAAAGCCAGACTATCTGAACTTTGAACCTGGGGCTACCAGAAAGCTTAGGGAAGCCAAGCAGAAAATTCAATAGAAATAAGGAAACAGGTTTGGCACATCCCTAGCGATCACTAAGGCAAAATTACCTGGGAACTACACAGAATGCAAATGGCAGAATTATGTATGCAATGAACAAACATCCCCTTCTGATGAACTATGTTTTTTGAACATGTCATTTCCCCAGTAAAATAAAGCATGCATTTGATGTAATTAAAGATCCCATGGCAGCGTCTGTATGCATGAGGGAGTTAAACCTTGCATCCTGGCGACGTTCCAGTTTAAATAATTAAATCTTAAAATTTCCCAGCACTCTCAGTTTTCATTTCCCAGCCTCAGCTGCCATGTTGTTGCCAGGTTAGACCCCAAAGGAGACCACATTAAAGTGAGAGATGAAGTAATTTGTGCTTATAGTTAAATCTCCATGTCTTTGGGGATACTACAGATGAAATATAATTTCCAGGGAAGCAAGAGAAGCAAACTATAACATGGATAGCTATTCATCACCTATAATTCTTTCTTCATGCTTTGGCGACACCTATTTTCATCCCTAGATGCTTTCTAGGACATAATAGAGATCACCTCCACAGCCAAATGGTATTCAGGGAGCAACAGAAATAGGACGGAATAGAAAGATGAGATTATTGGTGATGGAAGAAGCAAAATGATGAGGAAGGGGAAGGAAGGGACCATGCATATCAAGGACAGGCAAATTTAAAAGGGACAAACATTGGGGAAATCCCTTATGAGCGACGCAAGATGAGGTGTGGTGCATACAAGCTATAAGATGGCGCCATCAGTAATTAAGGAGTTTGAATAAAGAACAATATCGATCAGGGTAAGGTGGGGAGACCGTAGCTGTCAATCAAGTGCTTTAGGTAAAGATAAAGGGACCCCTGACCATTAGGTCTAGTTGTGGACGACTCTGGGGTTGTGGCACTCATCTCGCTTTATTGGCCGAGGGAGCCAGCATACAGCTTCCGGGTCATGTGGCCAGCATGACTAAGCCACTTCTGGCGAACCAGAGCAGCGCATGGAAACGCCGTTTACCTTCCCGCCAGAGCGGTACCTATTTATCTACTTGCACTTTGACGTGCTTTCCAACTGCTAGGTGGGCAGGAGAAGGGACCAAGCAATGGGAGCTCACCCCGTCGCGGGGATTCAAACCACCAACCTTCCAATCGGCACATTCAGAGGCTCACAGCCATTTCCCAACAACCATAGTAGCACTTTCATAGGAGATAAGCAAACGAACCCAGTTGCACCAGCAGTCATTTCAATTCCTTATAGCGCAAAACACATTAGTCAGATGGATGATGAGCAACCGCTGCATAAAACCAACAGTGTTAATTTCAAAGTCCATATGATAACTGGTATATCATCTGTAAGGTACTTCTTTTTTTCCCTTTTACCATCAGTGTCCACACCACACAGGAAGTGCACTCAGATTTTCCAACCTTTGAAAGCAGCCGGTCCACATACATGTTGGTGTTTTAGCCTTAACATTAAATTATGGACAGTGCTTGCCAAGTGTGCCTTTGATGTACAGTGGTTTACGAACTTAATCCGTTCCGGAAGTCCGTTCTTAAACCAAAGCGCTCTTAAACCAGGGTGTGCTTTCCTATAGCAGTGGGGGACTCAATTTACAAATGAAACACACTCAACAGGAAGTGAAACCTGTCCTTATTCCAAGGCAAAGTTCACAAACCAAAACACCTACTTCTGGGTTTGCAGCGTTCTTAATCCAAGTTGTTCATAAACTAAGCTGTTCTAAAACCAAGTTACCACTGTTATTAATTCTTCTCATGAGGGAGAGATGGTGAAAGCTGTTTTGGACGTCATCAACACCACTGAAACTCCTGATGTAACACTTGATGGCTGACTATCCCAAGGCCATAATCTCTGGAACTAGTAGAAGAAGCCTGCTTCACATACATTATCATTATTGTGTTATATTGGTACAACGGCTCTCCACGTGATACAAGCTAATTAGTTGTATCCATTTAAGTCAACCCAACGCAAGTACAGTTGGACCTCCACTCCCTAATCTCTCCTTGGAAACCCTGGAGCAGACTGTAGGGACACAGGGAGATAAGGCTGTAAAGTTCCATTGTGCAAGTAAAACAGGGTGGCTTAATTAAATAAATTTATAACCACTGCATAGCTGTCACACTGGTGTTGTCATGTCCTCCTTACAGGTTTTACCATGTAGATCAGCATACAGTGACATTCCAAAAAAGTCTACTATCTCTTCTGCGTTCGGGTACATTGGGTGTCAGACTAACTTGTCTGAAACACAATAAAAAAACTTAAAAGCTTGGATCCAGCCGGTACCTCTGTCTTTACCTCATGGCTGAGGAACTTCATTGTGCTCCAAGATAATTTGGACTGTTTCATTTGAAACATTAAATACTTGTGGTATCCAAGTAACGTTCTCCATTCAACTAGAATAAATCTTCACTAGTCACAGGTTGCCAAGCTGCATTAGCATCCAAATTACTATGGTATTATTAGAATTTCTTTCTGCAATTATGATGCATGGCTGATCTTTCTGTGTACACAGATGTGGAAGGGACCTATGAAGTTATTGTATCCTTATGTCTATCTGTATTCATATTACGTGAAAAGAAAGAGTTGAATTAACGATAAGCCTTTAAAAAGCATAAAGTTAGACTTTGACCAGTGTCTCACCCCCTCAGTAGTGATAATTGTGACCATAGTACTTTTATTTTTCCTGAATGAAAGAAAAAAAGGTGTACTGGTTTAGCAACTTGACAAATCGTGTCCTCCTCACAGAGGGCACGTGTTGTGGTGAGATCAACGTGACTGACCCAAGGTTGTGGGTGGGGTCGTTTGGATAGCCACAACGCCCAATTGGTGGTCCCTCGTTGCTGGGTTCAATTTGGCTAATGGGAAAGAAGGCAAATGGTTCGAGGGACCTATTTATACCCATGCAGGTGGAGCTGTGGGTTAAATCACAGAGCCTAGGACTTGCCGATCAGAAGGTCGGTGGTTAATCCCCGCGACGGGGTGAGCTCTCGTTGCTTGGTCCCTGCTCCTGCCAACCTAGCAGTTTGAAAGCACGTCAAAGTGCAAGTAGATAAATAGGTACCGCTCTGGCGGGAAGGTAAACAGCGTTTCCGTGCACTGCTCTGGTTTGCCAGAAGTGGCTTAGTCATGCTGGCCACATGACCCGGAAGCTGTACGCCGGCTCCCTCGGCCAATAAAGCGAGATGAGCACTGCAACCCCAGAGTCGGTCACGACTCGACCTAATGGTCAGGGGTCCCTTTACCTTTACCTTTTACGTGTTGTAGAGCTTCCTCTTTTCGCTCGTGCATCAGAACACCCACCCACCTCTCCCTATATTTAGGGTTTTTTCAGCAATTGACCTTGCTATGCCGTCGTGTGTTGTCTGTTGTTGGGACAGGGGCACGGCAGGAATTTCTCCACTTGACTGATTGGCTGTTGCCATTTGGGTTTCACCTGCCATGTAGCAAATCATCACAACCTGTAAGGTTGCAGATAGGCACTGGTTCAAGGTGGATAGGGATGCGGAGCTGTGCCAATCCCTATGTGAAGAGTATTCTGTTAAAGGAATCCAAGGACTCAAATTGGTTTGGTCAACCCCCGGTAGGAGGTTGTGCCCATGCCTGAGTCCCAGGGAGCATATGGGGAGTGGACAGAGTCTGCTCCCAGACTCTTGACCTTCCTCAGGTGTTTACCATTAGCTGTCCTATGATGCACCCTAGGTCAGTGCTACCTACCATGGGCGTAGGGAGCTAGTCGAACCAGAGCCTATGCAACCACTCACTTATCTGTAATCAATAAAGTTGTGGCCTAAATTCTGCCAAAAACCAGAACAAAAATTTGAGTCGAATGTGTCTTTATTTATTGGGGAGGTCTCGGGATCTGAACACGCAATACCTAATTAGTTTCCTAATTAACAGTTATATGATAAGGCCAATAACTACTGAAACTAGTTAGCTCTTCTGTCTTGAAATAAATTATCCAAGCCTATTCGTCTGAATACGGATATGGAATAATCCCAAGGTTTTAGCAACAAACACCTGTCTCCTAAAGTTTCCCCCACCAGCCAACACCATGCTAGTAACAAATCCATCAGATCTTTCCTTTTTTGTTTTATTTGTGCTAGATTTATATCCAGTGAAAGCAGTAACACACACTATAAATTCGGTATTTATAATCTTAAGAAGCCTTATATCTTAAGTAGGATGACATTTAAAGGCTGAGATCTCCTACAGTACATTCAGAGTATTTTCAGGAATTTAACGGATACCAATCCATAAAACTTCTTATAGTCATAAGAACTGTACTTATTCAGCTCAGCTCATGAATACACTAAGACAGGGTATTTGGAGTGCAGCCATTTTAGTCTCACTGAAGATAAGCTATTTAAGCCACGGTGCTTTAATTTAAAACAATTTGCACCCATTGAAGTCAATGCAATTAGAATGGCTAAAATCCAAGTGTCAACTGTAACTATTTCATGGATCACAGTTGCAGTGCATTAATTTAATTATGTATTGCTCTTATTTTCTATATTTAGAGTGCAACATATTTTACATTCTCCCTTTCAAGGACACAACGAAAAGCACACACACCATAATTTTGTAAGAGTCTGGTGAACTAGGATTCATTCACAATCAGTTTTGACCCCAACTATTCTCTGTAAGTTTTCAAAGATAACTGGGTGTGGGAGGAGGGGAGAGAAAATAATATTAGCTGAAGGTAATGTGATTAACATTCTGGTCTAAAAAAATAAAAATTGGTGTCAAGTGAAAATGTGCTAGTCATCAGATGTGAACACTAACATATGTGAATATTAAACCAGAGATTCAACAGGGAATCAAACCTATAAAAGTCCTGTATTTAAGAGGTTGTTGTATAACACTGAGGTAAACCATGATTTGAAACAGTGGCGTAACGTGGGTTGTCAGCACCCGGGGCAAGGCAAGTAATTTGCGCCCCCTAACCCATGGATTTGCGCCCCCAACCCTACCCCCCAGATGTTGCGCCCAGTGAGGCCGCCCCCCCCTGCACCCCCCACGCTACGCCACTGATTTGAAATGAACTATGAAGTGTTATGAATACAAATCTAGGTTGGGAATGCTAGTCAACTGAAAAGGCATTGTCCACACATGTTGTCAAATATCCCATGACACTAAGAATGACACTCTGAAGATGGCAGGTTACTTTTACATGTTTGCCTTTGACATGTTAATAACAACTATTTGTTACTTTGCTTTATTTCTGATTTTATTTATTTTGTTAACAGTATGCTGCTCTAGCAAGAATGACCGCTTAGTGAATTGACTATAGTTACAGAAACCTTATCTAATTTTATTAAGTTATACCAATTCACTATGGTTTTTAAACCTTATCTAATTTTATTAAGTTATACCAATTCACTATGGTTTTTAAACCTTATCTAATTTTATTAAGTTATACCAATTCACTATGGTTTTAAAAATGTTACGTTCATTATTTCATCTTAATTTAATATATATTTAAAAACATTTCAGTTTAATTTGTTCTTGTAATTAACATATGCATTGACATTCTCTGTCTCAATTGCTCTCAATCAGACTTAATGGCTAGATTATTGTCTTTCTGACTTCAAGTACCTTTACAGCCCTTCTTCCTGTGGCAGAAGCAAAAACAGTACAAAGGGAGGGAAAAAAGTCTAAATTCAGAATTTATGGTAGCTGTGAGGTGCAGCAGTGGGTTTCTCCCTCTGCCTAAATAAAATGTAACAATAAAGGCAGAAGTCCCTGCCTTTGGCATGCAGTCTGAAGCTCTATCAAACAAGTTCAGTTGCTCTAGAATTTATCATTGCTACAGGCTCAACTGTTTATAGCATCAACAACCCCTAAATTCTTCAGATTCGTAAGTCCTTATCAGGTCATTTCAGGGTTACTTATACATACTTACATCCTTCTAAATAACTAGGGAGTTCCCTGACTATGCACTAATCAATATTCTGATTTGAGGTAGTCTCTTTACTACCAACCTGATAGACACTAAGCCGCTTGAGTTCACTATTTGAATTATTTAAGAAAATGATGCTGATAAATATTTTATAATGACAACTTACACAGAATCTGATACACATTTTTGGTTATAAATTATATTGGTTGTAATAAAGTTTACTTCCAAATAGGGTATTAATAAATAACATGCACGATGGGAATAAAAGAACAGAATTCATAACAAAATCTATCCTAAATCAAAATAGGTCGGCCAATTGGTGCCAAAGAAGGATAGAACTTTCTTTATGTATGCAACAATGGCAGCAAGAATACTTATTGCAAAATATTGGAAGACACAAGATCTACCCACCCTGGAAGAGTGGCAGATGAAGGTGATGGACTATATGGAATTAGCGGAAATGACTGGCAGAATCCGAGACCTGGGAGAAGAGTTGGTGGAAGAAGAATGGAAGAAATTTAAAGACTACCTGCAGAAACACTGTAAAATTAATGAATGTTAAAATGATGTTGGATTGAAAATAAGTGGCATTAGCAACAAAGTTAAAAAGAGTATGCAAAAATGAATTGATAATGGGTGAAAATATAGAGTTATAATATGTTAAGATATAGAGCTAAGATTAATGAAAGAGGGTAAGGATTTGCTGATTTGATTATATTAATGGGAATACAAAAAGAGGAGGTGTGAGGAGGTCAAAGAAACAAGCTAATGAGATTAAAGTTATAAAAAATGGATTTGTTTTAACTTCTTTTTTTCTATTTTTCTTGTTTTCTGTATTTTGTATTTTTGTCTGAGAGTTTTTTCTTTTTTCTTTTACTATGTATTTTTGTATTTATGACTTTGTAAAATCTTAATAAATATTCTTAATATATATATATATATATAAAATTTCATTGGTACAGAATAAATGAGTCTGAAAATGTAGAACATGGGTCCACTCAACACTAATACATATCTAAATCTTAAGCACATAATGACTTTGGTTGAACCAAAGCTGCATCTATATCTTCAGGTAGAAGAACTCAAATATATCATAAACTGAGTATACTAGAGGAAAAGTTGGATAGGAATCTTTAAACTATGCAAAAATAAATCAAGTTAACATGCCAGACAAATCAAATGCAATTCTAAAATTAGTAGACCTATTAAGATCTTTGACTTAGAACTGCATTATTTAAATCTAAAGGGAAGGGGGGAAACAACTAAACATACCATCGCAAAATATGATGGAGCAAACAGAAAGAACAAGCAGATTTTAGAGTACCAACAAGAATGAAGGCAAAACACAAAAATAGAATGGATGTGATGTTTTATATTTAGCTTGGTGGGCAGGCAATGAAATCCCCTTTGTGCTGTCTTCTTTGATAGTCAGTGGGGGAGTCAAATTCTGATGAAATGGTACTGAAGTCTCAGCATTTTTTATTTTTTTTAAGGGGCTCAAGTGTGAGTCATTTTTCAAAGCAGACCTGAATTTATTATCTTTTTTTACAGAAGCATCCATTTGTATTTTCCCCTGCAAAACCTAAATCAAAACATGCTATTTTTAATGCTGTCTATTTATAACAGGAGTCCTGTTTTATCTCAGTTTAATTGCAACCTGAACGTTTGTGGGTAAGTTTTCATCAGCAGGCTTACACTGCTGACTGCACCACTGGTGTCTTAGTTGGAATACAGCAGCTCATTTGAGACATAAAAATGATCTCAAAGTGAAATATTTTCATCCTCCCTCTACATCAGCATTTTTGCAAGCTGCAGGCAACACACTGCATCTGCAGTGAATCATACAGAATGACGTTTTTAATGAGGTAAGGGGCAGCAGAAATATAAGGTATAATACAACAGTTCCATTCTAATGTCATATTCACCAGCACTTCCACCTCTCCCCAACCACATTAACTTTCATGCAGGAGTGGTCACGTTGGCTACGATTCAAATTAAGATGTAGAGTATTAAACTAGCAACGTCAGTTAGGCTGGCTGTGAACCCAGCTCTTGATGCTCGGAGGAAGCAATAGAAAGGTTTTCGAGAAGCAATCTCTCTCTTAACACAATAGTACTGCAATGCAGGACATCCATTTCCTACACCATTACAAAACCAATTCTAAGTCTGTGGATTCTGGCAGAGAAAACATACAGCGCTTGTTCCAATACGCCATCTGGACAGCATGGCTTGGTTGCCCATTGGTATGGAACTGACGCACAACCATCCCACAGATACAGATCCATGGAGAAATGACCGGACATTTCTCAACTTCATCAGCTAACAGAAAACAAAGGCTCCAGACCAGAAGAGAAAGCGAGTCAATTGCCTGTTAGAGGCACACAGTTAATGTGTACAAGAATTTCCAGAGTAATCCTCGGGTCAACATGTTCACTTGGCTGGTGATTGCACAAATATTTGACAAGACACTTTTTCAATCTGAACAAATAAAGTGCTTGATAACCAATTCCGTGTTGGGCGGATATTAAGTTAAATGATCTTTTGTCTCTTACCATCGACGCAGGCTGGCCTTGCTCTCGTTGTACCGGCAATCTGTCCTTTTTTACATGCACAACGAGCTGTTTGTCGGGCTATAGTCCTTCGGGGCTGACTGCTATCTCTGTCCAGCGTAACAATCTCACATGTACCTGCAGCCAATTGACCTGGAAAAAGAACCAGCAACAGGTACCATAGTCACTGAATGAACCATAGCCACTCTATTACAGAAAAAAAAAGTCACAATCCATTGTTGTAGCAGGCACACAGGCACTCCACAACAAATGGAAAACGAGCTTATGGATACAATAAGAAGAGAGGTAACTAGAATATTCTCCTTGTGCTAGCCAAATGAAAACTTTAAGTCTGGACCAGTCAGAAAACTATTTTCTATAAATGGTTTCATGGAACAAATCACTTTTACTTTGTTGAAAGAACTACTTTAGCAGTGATTAAAATAAAAGATGTATTTCAAGTACACTTGTGCAAGAAGCACAAAAATATTCAAAGGGAAAAGAGGTATGTTAAGAATTACCTATCCTTTATCCAGAGTACCTGGAATTATGGATCCATACCTCCACAACTTTGGTGAAACACAGTACAGTTTAAAAATAACAAACTGCAGCCAGTTAAAAGCTTCATCATTACTCTGCTTCAATCTTATTTCTGTTACAAAACATCAGCATAAAATATGTAATTGCTTTAAACAATTCTAAGCAATAGGAATTACTCAGGAAATAAAATATTGCCCCATTCAACTTGTGATCTTTTCCATAATATTTCTATATTACTACTACTTAGAAAAGCAATAGGATTACTACTCTGAAAAAATTTTAAGGCAAAAAAATATATCGACAGAAAACCTTGTACAGGCAAACCCCGTTTTAGGCGCAAAGGATATGTGTGCGATTGTGCACATGTGCACAGCACTGAACACAGAAGCCACCTGGAAACAGATGTTACTAAAAGATGTTACTAAAAGAGTGGCGCAAGGAGGGATGGAAGCTGAATGAGGCAGGATATTTCAATTGCACACAATTTTGTGCAGGCACGCAATGACCCAGAACACAACTCCAACACAAATCTGGGGTTGCCTGTAGCGGCCACAGCAATGAAATAAAAAGGCGTGACACAAGAAAAGTTTGGGTAAAACATGAGGGCATGCTTATTTAAATTTATACAAATTTATACAAATTATCTGCAGTGTGACTGTGTGGGAACCTCGCTTTTGGGTGAAGCCTGCCTTGCTACATGAAAAGGGGAATTGCCTTCAGTTCCACTACCACCCCCCTTTTATCATGCCTGAGGGTAGATAGGGAGGCCTTCCTGACCCACCCACTCTCAGGGGGGTAGGCCCCCAAGGTAATCCTTACCAAGCCAAGAAGGTTAGTTCCTGGTCTCGCCATTCACCATAAAGGTATCCAAGGATGCTCGCCCAAACTCTGCCCTGTGAAAGTCCAACACATTGCTGCCCAAAGTGGCCAAGTAAACAGGGATAATGACAGGAACAGTGAAGTTTTGGTAGACCCCTTTCTTTCCCCAGGGCTACAACAGTTTAACAAGAAGGTACAGCAACTGAGGCGGTCAGTGGAACTTTTGTGACCGATGTCCCTACCATCTGCCAATGCTATAATATGAACTAGAATACTGAGTGCCAGGAACTAACAGTAGCAGCAGAGAAAACATGCTCCCCACTTTGTTTTCAACTTTCTTGGGCACATGAAACTAACCACAATTACCTTGAGTTTCTGCTTAACCCTCAAGAAAGAAGGTCATTTTCACTGGACAGGTTTAATTCAAATCCATCAAACCTCCTTTGGGGAAGGTTCTCAGGCAGGGTGGAAGGAGAAAGAACTTGCCCATGTGAAGACCACCTGGTGGAAACCCTTACACGTATGGTTCTTAATTGTGAACTATATGCTGATCTCCGTCAGCAATTTCTAGATCAACTCTGCATCCCCACATGGAAACCAGAGTTGGAGGTCATACATTTTCTATTACCGGGGAATGATCAGGAGCTCACCAAGTTAGTGGCTAAATATCTCCATTTGGTTTTTTGTTGTCAAAATACACTGCAGACATCTGATCTCCTTGGAGACCTAGAGATGTGACAATAGATTGTCCTGCCTCCTTTCTTTGAGCAAATGTTTTGTGCCACTGGGGAAGTGGTAATTCTGTATTGATTTGTTTTGGATGTTTGGATGTGATGCCAATAAAAGGTTTGATGATGATGATGATGATGATAGGAACAGCCAACCAACAGAACAACCCAATCAACCTAGTTCAGAAAGGCAAAGAATCAAAACAACACTGTAAGAGAAGGTGATGGCCAAACTTGGCCCTCCACCTGTTTTGGGACTAAACTCCCATCATCCCTAGCTAACAGGACCAGTGGTCAGGGATGATGGGAACTGTAGTCCCAAAACAGCTTGAGGGCCGTGTTTGGCCATCACTGGCTTCCATAGTCTGTTTGCTCAGCTCCGCCCACCCTACACCAACACAATGTGTGGCTCCATGCTTCCTGGGTAACACTGGGCTCAGTTCCTAGTGTGCGCACAAAGTCCCACTGCTGCTGGAGCTCTCTAACCATGGTGGCTAAGCAGGGATTGTTTAACTAGGTTAATTTATTTTTAAAGTAACTCCCCTCCCACCGATAAGCTTTAAAAAAAACAAAAAATGGAGGATGGTACTGTTTGCTTTGTTGCAGCTGTTAGATTGTAGTTTATGTCCTGGTTCTTAATGTAGAGCCGATAAAAACATAACTTTCCCCCTAAACAGGTGTTTTATGTTTGCCTCCTGCAAGACAGAACAGAGCCCCCAGTTATTGGCTCATGATTGAATATATAATGTTAACTTTATTTATGTGAACCTGCACAGGCAGAATGCATTTAATCGTCAGGAAATCTGAAAATAGGAATGAAGTGCAGGTGCAGATACAGAAGTAGACCGGATCGCACAGTTATGCTAATATCTGCAATATGCTGAAAGTTATATAGCAGCAGAAATTTGAATTTGCACAAGAACGTGGCAGAGCAGATACCACCTTTCTGGCATTTATAAGAACCCTCCATACTTGGGCAGGAGTGTGTGTGTGTGTGTGTGTGTGTGCGCGTGCGCGCGCGCATGCACACATTAAATACATAAAATGACAATAGTAGATGCTTCACTAACCTTTCAGAGCAATCTGGAAGGGACATTGGGGAAGTGAGAGAGAGGGTGTTCCATTGTGCAAACAGATGCCCATTCTGATAGTTCATGGACACTATTGGCTGTAACCCAATAAATGTATTCTAATATGGTTTCCATTTAGGGTACAGTGGTACCTTGGGTTAAGTACTTAATTCATTCCGGAGGTCCGTACTTAACCTGAAACTGTTCTTAACCTGAAGCACCACTTTAGCTAATGAGGCCTCTTGCTGCTGCCGCGTCGCCGGAGCACGATTTCTGTTCTCATCCTGAAGCAAAGTTCTTAACCTGAAGCACTATTTCTGGGTTAGCGGAGTCTGTAACCTGAAGCATATGTAACCTGAAGTGTATGTAACCTGAGGTACCACTGTAATCAGAACTTTCTCAGTGATGCACTTCTGTGGCAAATATAACGCTTTTTTAGATCATCAGGAATATGCTGTATTCTGTACCTGTGAAAATGTGAATCCCAGGCACCTATTGGCAATTGGCTGGAGGTGGCACTGGGGTCTAAACCACAGAGCCTAGGACCGAACATTCTTTATGTATGCAACAATGGCAGCAAGGATACTTATCGCAAAAAACTGGAAAACTCAAGATCTACCCACACTGGAAGAGTGGCAGATGCAGCTGATGGACTATATGCAACTGGCCGAGATGACTGGCAGAATCCGAGACCTGGGAGAAGAGAAAATGGAGGAAGACTGGAAGAAATTTAAGATGTATCTACAAAAACATTGTAATTTGGTTGAATGTTAAGAAGGATGCTAGATTATAAAAAATTGGCCACCACTAAATTAGATTTAAATTTTGATGATAAGAGAGACTAAAGAAAATATAAATTTTTTTTGGAAGAATTGCTAGATTATATTCGAATGAGTGGATATGAGATTGTAAACAAGTTGATAATTTGTTTGGAAAAAACTTTTAATGATGTAAATGGGAGCGGGAGACGTGAGGGAGTCCAAAGAAGTGATGAAACTATGTTTGTGACAGAAGTAAGATTGTTTATTATTTGTGCATTTATATTTAAAAATTTTAATAAATATTTATATATAAAAAAATAAACCACAGAGCCTAGGGCCTGCCGATCAGAAGGTCGGCGGTTCGAATCCCCACAATGGGGTGAGCTCCCGTTGCTCAGTCCCTGCTCCTGCCAACCTAGCAGTTTGAAAGCACGTCAAAGTGCAAGTAGATAAATAGTTACCACTCCGGTGGGAAGGTAAACGGCATTTCCGTGTGCTGCTCTGGTTTTGCCAGAAGCGGCTTAGTCATGCTGGCCACATGACCCAGAAAAACTGTCTGCGGACAAACGCCAGCTCCCTCGGCCAGTAAAGCGAGATGAGTGCCGCAACCCCAGAGTCGTCCATGACTGGACTTAACTGTCAGGGTCCTTTACCTTTACCTTTACCTTTTGAGGTACTATCAGGACAATCCTGGATGGCTGAAAGCAGTTTTGTCCTGTTGCGGGGAGGGGTACCTTTGTTTAGTCATAGAAGGCACAATGAACATTGAAACATTTTCTTACAGGATCCTATGCCAGCAAGAGGCTCTGTTCTGTTTGAACTTAGCATTCTAGAGACCTTTAAAAAACAACTTTGTTTTATATTAATCTAGAAATGTATTTCTCTGAATTGCACATGCAGCCTTATGTTACACTCTCACACAGTAATTTTTCTCCATGTGCCGTCATTTGGATGCCTAGCAACACAAGCTCTTTTTATAACTCAAAATGTACAAAGGTTCATTTGACTAATTCTCTGCTAACAAATTTTACCTGCAGATATCACATCTGCTATGAAGAAGTGAATCCCAGTAGCCACTGTATAAAGGTTTTTTGCAGATTTCCTAAGGAAGACTAAGAAGCATGCCTATATCATATATGCATGGACAACATATACACTCCAGAGCAGAGGCCGCCAACTTGGGCTGGGCGATATCTGGTTTTCAGCATCATGATTTATCACCAGCTATACATCACGATATTCTGATATATCATCATGTCTGATATAAGGATGGATTTATGTAGAGGCAAGTGGTAACTTCACAGTTTTTCCCTGCATCGTGATTTTTGCTGACGCCTGCTCTTGTGATTCGATGCCGCCTGGGGAGAGCTTAGCCAGCAGAGATAACAGGGGCTGCAGGAATCGAGAGAAGCATTGGCTGGCTTCACAGTTTTTCCCACATTGTGATTTTTTCACAGCACACACATACACACACATCATGATTCACCATACATTGCCAGGTCAAAAATTATGAAACCGGTATCACAATATGGACTTCAATCTGGTTTGGGATGATATATTGATATATTGCCCAGCCTTTTTGCCAACTTGAGGTGTGGAGGCTGTGGACACATCTGCAAACTGGACAAACTGTTGTGAGAGTCCCACACATCCCACAATTGTCTACCAAACGATGCTTCAAGCTGAATGTCAGTGGCTGTGGGCAGGACCTCATGAGCACCAAAGAAGGCTTCTGCAAGGCTTTACCAATGCGATATCGCCATCATAAGATGAAGGATCCTCTAGGCTCCCAAATATGGACCGAAAGAAAATTCAACTCACAGACCCCTGGCTACCAGTTGAGAATTTTGCTGTGACCAAACTGATTAATTAATTAATTGATTGATTAATGCATAAACAAACAGCACAACAGGTATGAAAAATGGGGGTACGCAAGAGCTAAGAAACTACAAATCAGAAAGTTCTGGTCCGCATCTCGTAGACCAATTCTGCTCACTGATCTCTTTCAAGCAAAACCACTTAGCCACTTCCATTCCATTAGTAACCCTGACTCAGGCCTTTATGAACACCTGGTAAGAAATTTTGACATATGAAAGTTAAATTTTTATAGTTACTTTCTTTTTGTGCTCACTGCTCTGGTAGGGTAGCCAGGTACCAGACACTCTGATATTTTGAATTCTATATGTTCTGGTGACATCTTTCGCTATTTGCACAGTACTGAAAGATAGCCAGTTGGTGGTAGTCTTGCCTATCTTTTTAAGTTAGGCCTTTGACTAATTAAATAATCTATGGCCTTTTAAACTGTTCGGTGGGTTGGGATTGTTTTTGTTTGTTGCTATGCTATGTTTTTCTGTGTTTTTACATTGTAAACCACCCTGTGATCCTAGGGTGAAGGGTACTATTAAAATAATAATAATAATAAGCCAGTGTGTCACCCAGGCAGCAGAAATTCTATACACACAAACAGTTGCATGCACATAGCTGTCCCTCTGTGGACATATCTACATGTAAGGTAGGGCCCATGAGAACATTATGTCAGGGATGAGCTAGTAGCTATGGCCCTGTTGCTCTCCCACTGTGCAAAAGTAAGTGTGTGGAGATAATGAATAAGTAGGATGGTACTGGAGGAGACTCTTGAGAGTCCTGTGGACTGCAAGAAGATCAAATGTATCCATTCTGAAGGAAATCAGCCCTGAGTGCTCACTGGAAGGACAGGTCATGAAGCTGAGGCTCCAATACTTTGGCCACCTCATGAGAAGAGAAGACTCCCTGGAAAAGACCCTGATGTTGGGAAAGATGGAGGCCACAAGGAGAAAGGGACGACAGAGGACGAGATGGTTGGACGTTGTTCTTTAAGCTACCAGCATGAGTTTGACCAAACTACGGGAGGCAGTGGAAGACAGGAGTGCCTGGCGTGCTCTGGTTCATGGGGTCATGAAGAGTCGGACACAACTAAATGACTAAACAACAACAACAAGGACTTCTAATGCTTGAACATTCTGAGTGCAGTACAAGTAACATGAAAATTTGACAAAATATTCCATTCTTCTTCAACATTTAGATATTTCCTCATCCATACACAGACCCTCCAAGTGTTCCTATTTTCCAAGGATAGTCCTGGATTTACAGAAGCCACCCCGGTTTTTTATTTGATCCAAGAATGTCCCTCTTTTCGTTGGGAAAAATTCACTGGAGAAATGCTGGAGGGTATGGAGTTATGCAACTCCCGAGCCAAGGAGATAAGTAACTATAAAACCTTTAGAATACATTGGAAGGCAGACCTGTGTAGGGAAGTTGTTCAATGTTTAATGTTTTATTATGCTTTTATATATGTTGGACGCCATAGTGGCTGGGGCAACCCAGTCAGATGGATGTGATATACATAATAAAATTGTTATTGCTGTTGTCCCAACTTTCATCAGAGAAATGTTGAGGGGTATGTCGTACCCCACATATCACATACTTGGCATTAACAATGTGACTATTTGCAAGAATAAGGATTGTTACATTAAGCACAATCTACTGGCAGTCAATCTATTGGCAGTGTCCAGTACAGTATTTATAAACGTTTGCTTTCCGATCTGAGGCCCAGTTCTAAAATGTGTAGTTTCTTGTTTACTGCTCCAGATGAAAAATTTCCCAGCTCATTAATGCCTGCTTCTCCATCGCTTCCTTTGCAATTTTGAGCTAGACAGCTTCAGTTTACTACTGTCATCAGATTTCATAAATTTATGTCAGTTTGGCCCAACAAAACTGCACAGCTGATATGAGATAAGCTTATTCTATTACCATTCCATTTTAAAACTGAATGCAGCTATCTCTAATCAAATGAGTCCGATGACTGCTGGAATCATAGGAAGCAAAAGCAGGCCTACAGGCTCCCTAGAATTTAGCAACAGCAAAGAAAGGTAGGTTTGCACTGCTCAAATACATGCATTACAAATTCTGCTCAGGGATTTTCATACCTCGTACAGGTTTCAGCATAAATGAGGTATTGCAATATACTTGTATGGTTGCACCTAATCAAAGCAGTATATGAAAACTGAAGAAAATAAAGGAAGATACACTCCAGACACAAAAGGAAAGAATATTATACCTAAAGTACTGAGAGTTTTTAAAACTAAGGTGTAATTTTAACACCAAAGTAGCATTATTCAAAGAAAGCAGTCAGAAAGCATTTACAGAAATCTTCCACAGGGTAAATGGAAAGGAAGAACATACTTCTAGTTTTCCAAAAGGGTTTTCAGTTATATTTTTTTACCAATATTCCACTTTATCAGTGGAATTACAATCATATTAGACCAAATTAAATAACTTAACTGTCATATTTTGAGAGGCCCTGCACATACTAGTTGGAAACATGCTCAAGGACTTACAAACACCCTTGGCGGGAGCTGCATTCAAATGTACACAATCTTTATCATTCACACACCTTTGCCAATGGCTACCTGCAAAAATGGGACGTGGGTGGTGCTGTGAGTTAAACCACAGAGACTAGGACTTGCTGATCAGAAAGTCGGCGGTTCGAATCCCCACAACGGGGAGACCTCCCGTTGCTCGGTCCCTGCTCCTGCCAACCTAGCAGTTTGAAAGCATGTCAAAGTGCAAGTAGATAAATAGGTACCGCTCTGGCGGGAAGGTAAACGGCATTTCCATGCGCTGCTCTGGTTCGCCAGAAGCGGCTTAGTCATGCTGGCCACATGACCTGGAAGCCGGCTCCCTTGGCCAATAAAGCGAGATGAGCGCCGCAACCCCAGAGTCGGTCACGACTGGACCTAATGGTCAGGGGTTCCTTTACCCTTTACCTTTACTTTACCTGCAAAAATACATTCAGGGCAAGCAACAGAACAATATCCTCCTGTTGCTAACATCCACAAACACTAACCCATACCAGATAAGGTAAAAAGGTAAAGGACCCTTGGACAGTTAAGTCCAGTCAAAGGTGATTATGGGGTTGCGGTGCTCATCTCGCTTTCAGGTCGTCCACAGACAGCTTTCTGGGTCATGTGGCCAGCAGAACTAAACTGCTTCTGGCACAACAGGACACCGCGATGGAAACCAGAGCACACAGAAACGCCGTTTACCTTCCCGCTGCAGCAGCACCTATTTATCTACTTGCACTTTGACATGCTTTCAAACTGCTAGGTTGGCAGGAGCTGGGACAGAGCAGTGGGAGCTCACCCCACCGCAGGGATTCGAACCGCTGACCTTCTGATCGGCAAGCCCAAGAGGCTCAGTGGTTTAGACCACAGCGCCATCCGCGTCCCTATACCAGATATATTACATGTGATGGCATACCCAAATGTACATCAGGAATAATGGTCCATTTCAAATAAAAGTTGAAAACAGTGGAATTAAAAGGAAGGATACAGTCATATAGAACTAAAAAGGAGAAGAAGAATGTTGGCTTCTTTCACCTCTTTGATAAAGTTCATAGACACTGAAAATGGAAATCCAGCAGGGTGATAAATGTGGTGGCAGTTCAACAACACCATTCAAAAAGACTGAGCACAAGTCCTGTGCATATTTGGTTTTAAAGACCCATTCTGACAGCCAAAATCAGAAACTGTTGAGAGAATGTCTACCTGTTTCACGTATCACTCACTGGTTGGTTAAACCACATTTGAATCATAGAGATGAAAGTTAACACACAGATGCAGTAAACAACTAAAAACTTTGTCAGGATTTGAGTAATGTTTATAATGGACGAAAAACTATGGTAAAAATGGATTATTAAAAATGAAAATAGAGAAAATAAGGGAAGCAGTTGGGAGGGAAAAGATTGATAATGGTAATCATGGAAGCACAGAGGGGAGTCAAAAGATTCAGGGAATCCTAAATGATGGTGTTGATGTTTAATGTTTGAATTTAAACTTGTTGTGTAAAACTTAATAAAAATATATTTTTAAAAAGGAAGGAAGTTAACATACAGATTAGCAATCCTCTAAAGAGAGAGGGGGAAACATGCTGTGGGAAATGAAGCAAATGATCTAAGCCAGACCTTATTTAAGCAGTAGCCATAGGCAACAAGAACATAGGCAACTTGCTCACTCATCTCCATGCAGGTGAGTGAGCAAGTCCCACAAATGCTATCTCCCTTCTTTGCTCTCAGTGCAGAGATGAAGTGGGTTGTCAGAAGGAAACTCCTTCTTCCAGGACCAGCACAGAAATGAAGTAGGTTGCTGCAAAAGGGGAAGAGCTCTTCACCCATTTTCTGCCAGCTAGCTTCTGCAGGCTAGATGCTCCTTCTCACCTTTCTCTAGACCAACGACTTTTGTGGACTTATTTGCAAAGCTGACCTAAGCAGGAACTTAAAGGCCAACTTTCCCATGTTGTTGCTATGGTGATAGGACTATATATAGGTAAAGATAAAGGTAGGGGAGCAGGTGGTGCTGTGGTTTAAACCATGGAGCCTCTTGGGCTTGCCGATCGGAAGGTCAGCGGTTCAAATCCCTACGACGGAGTGAGCTCCCGTTGCTCTGTCCCCCAGCTTGTGCCAACCTAGCAGTTTGAAAGCACACCAGTGCAAGTAGATAAATAGGCACCGCTACGGTGGGAAAGTAAATGGTGTTTCTGTGTGCTCTGGCACTCGTCACAGTGTCCCGTTGCACCAAAAGCGGTTAAGTCATGTTGACCACATGACCCGGAAAACTCTCTGTGGACAAATGCCGGCTTCCTTGGCCTAAATCGAGATGAGCACAGTACCTCATAGTCACCTTTGACTGGACCTAACCATCCAGGGGTCCTTTACCTTAAAACACACACACCTATGATTATATATAACCCTCCAGGATATCCTTTGTGATTGTATAAGAGACGATGGCCCAAACCAGTATTTCCTTCATTTCTAGCATGCCTCTTTCCAAGCATAATCAAAGTAGGTTAAAGGTAAAGGTAAAGGACCCCTGACAGTTAAGTCCAGTCGCTGACTCTGGGGTTGCAGCACTCATCTTGCTTTACAGGCCGAGGTAGCAACGGAACACCAAAACCAGAGCAGCACACAGAAACGCCGTTTACTTTGCCGATGGAGTGGTACCTATTTATCTACTTACACTTTTTTGGTGTGCTTTTGAACTGCTAGGTTGGCAGGAACTGGGACCAAGCAACAGGAGCTCACCTCGTCGCGGGGATTTGAACCGCTGACCTTCTGATCAGCAAGCCCAAGAGGCTTAGTGATTTAGACCACATAGCCACCTGCTTCCCTTCAAAGTGGGTTACTGACACTAAAAGCAAACAAGAGAACAGATAAACACAGCAATGTCATCTAAATAAAACAACAGTGCTATTTTTCTAGAAAAATAGGTGCTGGAACTCACCATGAAAACCTCTTAGAATGGGAATGGTGCCCACCTGAGAAGTGTCAAAACTGAGTTGCGGCTGGGAAAAAAAAACCCCTGTATAAAACAGCTTAAATTACTGCATTGAAGATTTCTTTTTATCAAGTAAGAAGGAGAGCTACTCAAGCTTCTTCACACTGAACTTCACCCTTCAAGCAGCAAAGGCTCATCTGTCCACCTTGCTGAGCTTGCTATCCTTATAATAATATTGCCTCCACTTGAATCTCTAAATTTTTTAACCACAACAGGCTCTTAGAAGCAATAAACATCTGCTTCATCATATGGGAAAGTCAACATGGCATTATCCTCCTTTCACTGAATGGATCTTGTAGCCACTCATCACTCAAGAATCCTACACACACACCTGCAGCTTTCAAGATTACATATTTGCTTTTCCCACTCACCCAAGTAGTAAATGCTTGCAAGCATAACACATGAGGGGCAGGATATAAACTAGGGGGGCAGGGAAACAGGATTCCTATACTTTTTTTTCCCCACCGTACACGTCATGAAGCAAAGACTGTTCACTAGTTCCTGCAGAGATTTAGCCCCTTGTCAAGGAAATACTTGTTTGAATCCTTAGAGCATTAAACAAATAAGCATCAAAAAATAGGTATTGTAATCTAATAATCTGAACCCTTTGCCTATTTTTTATTTGGTACGCAGGCTGAGACCCTATCTGCTGATCTTTAAAGCCCTAAACAGCCTCAGTCTAGTATACCTGAAGGAGTGTCTCCACCCCCATCATTCTGCCCAGACACTGAGGTCCAGTGCTGAGGGCCTTCTGGCGGTTCCCTCACTGTGAGAAGCCAAGTTACAGGGAACCAGGCAGAGGGCCTTCTTGGTAGTGGCACCCACCCTGTGGAATGCCCTCCCAGCAGATGTCAAAGAGAAGAACAACTACCAGACTTTTAGAAGACATCTGAAGGCAGCCCTCTTTAGGGGAAGCTTTTAATGTTTAACAGACCACTGTATTTTAATACTCTGTTGGAAGCCGCCCAGAGTGGCTGGGGAAACCCAGCCAGATGGGTGGGGTATAAATAATAAATTCTATTCTATTCTATTTACTCAGTGGAATTTTGCTCAGTCAGTGTAAACATTTTACTCTATCTAATGCAAAAGTCACAGGTTTGTTTGTTTATTAAAAGTGTGCAATTAGCCCTGGAAAGCCATTATTGCGGAAGTTTGTTTGATTTTGAGAGACTGAGTGATTTTCACCCCTGACGTGCCTGGGCTCTGTTTTGATGTACATGAAGTGGGAATGCATAGTACATTATTACTGAACCCATACTCTGCCTATCTCCCTCTTGTGGAGATAGAAAACAGAAACCAAAAAAGAGGCTTCTAATTTGCACTAAAAATACAATGAAATAACAGTGTTCCAGTTATATTGCTGAGGACCTGCAATCCAAGTTGTGTAGCTATGTCTTTTTATCTCCTACTCCCATGTGTTGTTTTAGCATTGTTCACCTATTTGATTTACAAATATTTAAATTTTGGTAGGTGCAAGCAGGTAAAACAAGCATACAAGCAAAATAATGTAACGTTTTAAGATTGTGGAACTTTTTGCAGTTAAAAAATACAAGCCATTATGTAGCACTGAGGGGGAAAACAAAGCATGGAGGGTTGTGTATACGTACGATCCTAACACAAACATCACACTGAAACAATTTTAGTGCTAAGGTGTTTTTTTTTTTTTAAAGTACAGTTGTTTATTGAATGATAAATTGGTGTTTGGCTGGGCTACATTAGCAAAGAGAGAAATTATTTGTACACGTAAACCTGTTGAACTGCAGAGATTCATGTTGCTGTTGGCTGTTTCAAATCTTCGTGGAAAGCAAAGAGCCTATGGCATCTTTCCTCCGTCAGTTTTACTTCTATACGAAGTGCCACATCCTTAAGTTTGCAATCCTATGAGAGATAAGAGGAAGCCTTCTGTTGCTAAGCAAGGCTTTGCCATTTATCTCGAGCTTTAGCCGAGTACAAGCAATAATCACTACTGCCTGAAATATATTGGAATGAGAGTACATGGGACCATTCATGACACTTCATCAGCATTCAGGAGGCAAACAGCACGACTGCAGTGATTGAATACAGGTTCAGACTACTGGCTTTAATCTCCATCTCATTCATTCAGCCTTTACTTTTGGCACAGCTGTATGATAAACACACAGCAGTCATGAGATTCCATAGGAGGGTGAGCAAGCAGGAATGTGTGTGAGAGAGACGAAGCAGGGAGGTAAAAGAAATATGTCAAAGATTACCGCATACAAATATTTAGAAGCAGCAGAAGGTTCTGATGTGGTCATACTTGGAATAAATAAGAGGAAACATTCCATTTATATAAAAATGTAGTACCAGGGCACTTTTCACTTTCCAAAAATCTTAGTACTGAACAGGTAAATATAAAGCCAACACGAAGACTTGTTTTACATTCATCAGATGCCAGATTCTTTTTAGAAAACGATTATCGAGTTATAAATCATACTACCCAATTTTTGTCTAAAATCTGACTTCATATTTAAATGAATGTGGGAAAACTATTCTTAAACCCAAGACTGTATTGAAATGAAGGTGGAAAAATTATTCTTAAACCCAGTATTGCAATCTTACAATGGTTTTGTGGGCAGAATAATGTGAAAGCCTGTCCCACAACATGTTTACATCTGCTCATAAAGAACCAATCAATAATATACAGAAGTAGGTTAAATGTTCTATATACAAAAAGAAAAAGAAAATAAATGCTCTAGAAAGCACTTTATGTATTGTTACAAAGGTTGGATGCCAATCCCCCAATCTCTGCCGAGAAATAGCAAGAATCCAAGGGGTTCCAAGCGTTCACCCAGGATATATGATTTATTTTACACATGTATGCAATCTTTAGTCCTCTGTTGAGGAGCACATCAGTATCCCAAAACACACCAGTTTATCCTTACACCAGTTTATCCTTTTTGCTCTACAGCCAATCTTAGTCTCCAGGGAACATTCTCTGCTTCCTGCTTCCTGGTCCCATCTCTCCAAATTCTGCTGTTTCTAAAGCCCCCTTTAACCATTTACATTCTAACAGCCAGTTCTGTTGATACTTTGGAGTACAGTACTAATGTTTTCTCTCCCCCCCCCCCCAGGCATCACCTAACAAAGGAGTTCACCTGATTTCATCAACACTTTTTTACTGACTAGGATTAAAGGCTGGTACACACTTAGGACATTTAGGTTAATTAACTCTTCGGATGCTAATTGCTGGTGCTCAGAAGTAGGTCCACACACATATCTCAATCAACATGGATCTTGAGAACATTCTTGGTCTTTACACATAACCACTAACTGAACACCTAAAACTGTAACAATTACCCCATATTAATACACATTGAGGCCTCCTTATATCCCAGTTACAACATGCAAGTTCTAATTAAATCATAAGATTTACCAAACCTAAACATTTAGCACCATAGATATATTCCATTATGGTGTATTTTTAGGGGCCACTGCAAAAAATCAACCTGTTGACCAGAAAGTCTGTTAAATGATTATGTATTTAAATAAGAGTATACAAACTATGTCACCTGATCCACATTCTCTCTCTGATCCTATGATCAATTTTTGAGTAACCCAACAACAACTTGTGCTTATAAGCTACTCTTCAACAAATGGCTACAAAAATGTTACAATTAAGAAAAAAATATGCAAGCATTAAATAATTAAATTACATACCACAAAGTCAACTAATAACAAAATATTCATAATAGCAGTACAGAGGAACAATACAGGAAGATGGAAAACATCCATTCATCCAAAAGCCTGGACAAAGCGTGATCAGATGTTACAAAATGAATCACACGTCAATGTTGCCTTGTTAGTGCATACCATAAACTAGGAGACAGTATGAGCTGAATGAGATTCATACATTATTAGAATAAAAGGATTGTATAAATCAAGGTCAAAACCAGAAGCTTAGTGGCCCCACATTTTATAACACACTACTTGATGATGACACAGAAATGAATCTTCTCCATAGTACAGTGGTGCCTCGCAAGACGAAATTAATCCGTTCCGTGAGGCTCTTCGTCTAGCGGTTTTTTCGTCTTGCGAAGCAAGCCCATTGACAGCTTAGTGGATTAGTGCTATTAGCGGTTTAGCGGCTTTTAGCGGATCAGCTGATAAGCGGCTTAGGAAAAGGGGGGGGAGGGAAAAAAACCCGCAGGAACTCGCAAGACATTTTTGTCTTGCAAAGCAAGCCCATAGGGAAATTCGTTTTGCGAAGCGCCTCCAAAACGGAAAACCCTTTCGTCTAGCGGGTTTTCCGTCTTGCGAGGCGTTCGTCTTGCGGGGCACCACTGTAGCTCTAAGAAGAATAAGGTAAGGAGTAAAGACACGACAAATCCAGAGTCCCTAAAACAGTTGGAAGAAGAAGAAGAAGAAGAAGAAGAAGAAGAAGAAGAAGAAGAAGAAGAAGTAGTAGTAGTAGTAGTAGTAGTAGTTTGGATTTGATATCCCGCTTTATCACTACCCGAAGGAGTCTCAAAGTGCCTAACAATCTCCTTTCCCTTCCTCCCCCACTACAAACACTCTGTGAGGTGAGTGGGGCTGAGAGACTTCAAAGAAGTGTGACTAGCCCATGGTCACCCAGCAGCTGCATGTGGAGGAGCAGGGAATCGAACCCGGTTCACCAGATTACGAGTCTACCACTCTTAACCACTACACCACACTGCATGGCTTCTTGTACACCTTCTGGCAACTCCTGCAGCCAAGCTGGTGCCAAATTATTATTATTATTATTATTATTATTATTATTATTATTATTATTATATTATTATTATTATTATTATTATTATTATTATTATTATTATTAATACCCCGCCCATCTGGCTGAGTTCCCCCAGCCACTCCGGGTGGCTTCCAATCGCGTGCTAAAAACAATACAGCATTAAATATTAAAAACTTCCCTAAATAGGGCTGCCTTCAGATGTCTTTTATAGATAAGATAGCTGCTTATTTCCTTCATATCTGAAGGGAGGGCATTCCACAGGGTGGGCGCCACTACCGAGAAGGCCCTCTGTCTGGTTCCCTGTAACCTTACTTCTCGCAATGAGGAAACCGCCAGGAGGCCCTCAGCACTGGATCTCAGTGTTCGGGCTGAACGATGGGGGTGGAGACGCTCATTCAGGTATACTGGACCGAGGCCATTTAGGGCTTTAAAGGTCAGCACCAACACTTTGAATTGTGCTCGGAAACATACTGGGAGCCAAATGTATTGCACTGTTTTCTTCTGGACCACATCAGCAAGGTGGGTGGCTGCATCTTGTCGTCTGGTCAGGACCAGGACCTCCAAACACACCAGGTTTATGCCTCGAAGAGGTAACGCAGCAAAAACAATGCAGGAGGCAGCATTTACGAGCTAGAGGTCTCTGCAGCCACAGTGGCACTGTGATTCTCAAGCATTTTGAATTCCCCCCTGGAGGCACATTCCATTGTTTCTTGAGATGCCAACAGCAACATGCATTCTGGCATTTTGTACATTAATGAATTGCAATACAAAATGATTGCATATAAAGGTTATTGTGAGAAACAAGAGAAATATTCTGTGCACAATGCACCTCAGGAGTTGTTTAGGTATGCGGGATCACATTTACCCAGTGCTATACCAGCTGCACTGGCTCCCGGTGGAGTACAGGATCAGGTTTAAGGTGCTGGTTTTAACCTTTAAAGCCCTATACGGCCTAGGACCCTCGTACCTACGGGACCACCTCTCCTGGTATGTCCCACGGAGGACCTTATGGTCTTCAAACAAAAACATCTTGGAGATCCCAGGCCACAGGGAGGTTAGGCTGGCCTCAAATAGAGCCAGGGCTTTTTCGGCTGTGGCTCCGATCTGTTCCACCAGGCCTTTGGCCAAGGCACAGCCTGACCCCCTCCTTTGGCACTCTAGCCCAATGGTTGCCATCAATTTGATTTGAACTGATTTTAGAATGAAGTATTATTTTACTGTTGTTAGCCGCTCTGTGCCCGGCTTCGGCTGGGGAGGGTGGGATATAAATAATTGATAATTGATAATTGATAATTGATAATTGATTTATTGTTGTTGTTGTTGTTGTTGTTGTTGTTGTTGTTGTTGTTGTTGTTATACTTCAGTGTTTAGATCATTCATCTGGCAAAGGAAATCCATGTATATAAAGCAGGCATCTTGTTAGAGAGGAAACCATAGCTGGAAATCTACTGTTATAAATACAATGGGTTTTGGAGGTGCACTTCAAACTTGCATTGTGTCAGAACTAATTAGGCATGAGTACTTTTTAAGGCATGACTAGAGCTTGTTCAGGTCATATATTTTAACATATATTTATGAGAAGCTGACTAAAATATTATACGAAAAAACTCAGCTCTAAGAAGATATACACCATCAAAAAAGACACTTAGAGGGTTTATTTTAAGAACAATTCGCAACTGAACAAAAGGTTATAAAATTTTCTATAAAATGTCTAATCCTTTATTTATTTAAGTAGCTATTACATGTACTCAAGATTTCAAGAACTCATCAAGAGTTACCTTGCTTCCAATACAAAGATTTTTGAATTCTCATTCAATAGGATGAGAGATTTGCAAGGCAACCACAATGACCTTCACCTTATTTAAAGAAAACCATTTTGGAAAGAATTTAATGAGGATCTATAGAAATAGCCCTGGAGGTATACTCTGAATGAAAATATAACAGCATCTATATTTGGCCTTCTAATTTGTAAGGGACTATGAAGGAGCAATTGCTTTCACAATTTTACATTAACCAGACGATCTGCTCATACAATCTGCTCATTTAGAATCACTGAAAACTGTTACTTAAATAATATGAGGGTAGCTTTTGTCCATCATATTTCATTCAATTTAATTTTGTAGACAACCCCTTCATAGATCACTGCCTTGTTGTGGCGAAGGGGCTTGAATAACTCAAAGGAACTATGAGCTATGCCGTGCAGCGCCACCCAAGACGGACAGGTCATAGCCGAGAGTTTAGACCGAATGTGATGCACCTGCAGAAGGAACTGGCAAACCACTCCAGTATTTTGCCAAGACAACTCCATAGACAAAAAAGGGAGAAGCTTTGAGAAGACAGTGAGAGCTTCCAAGGCATGCTCTGGTTCATAGGGTCACAGAGAGTTGAACACGACTAAGACGACTAAACAACAACGATAGCCAAAAAAGAGGGAAATACATTTGGTGACAAGGCACTCTTGTTCCAATTAAATCTGGGGGTAGATATGTTGAACAAAAATAAATATTGGCACTGTAAAATAAATGTGTAAGTTACAATGAAGTATATTTATACCAGTGGGTTTCAAGTTTGTCTCACATAGAATATTAGGTGTTTTAGGATTGGAGGAAGGGAGAGGTAAAAATCTAACTTGACCTAAAGTTAAGGCTATCTCATTTAACAAAGATGCTCCTTCACATCATTTTTGAAGTTAAGAAATGATGGTAAATGATGCAGTTTTCTGTGCAACCCTGAGCAACCAACACATGGGTTGTATATATGATTGCATCGTAACTTAGATAATTTGGAAAGTTGTTTGTTTGCTATGCATTTGGACACCTCTTAAGATGGCATAACGAAATTCTGCATGATAGTTCCTGAGATCAAGTGGCAGGTTTTTAGTCTATGCTTGGATACAATTGGACACCATTTTTAATAAATATGGGAGGCTGAACTTTTCAAAACAGCATGGATATCTTTGGTTTCTTAGAATTCCTGAGCAGTGACAGATACAAGCTTACTAGTCATATATCAAGCTTCAGCCAAGACTACTTTGTTTGCATTTATTATTATTCACATCCCCTCTCAATAATGCCTGTAACAAACTATGAGATCTAATTCCTACTTGTAGCAGTCCCAAATTTAATGTATTTCTTTTCATGCATGCCATTTTAGCAATTGCCTCAGCTCACAGGTATTCATGCTGCTGGTGACACCAGAATACCACTCACCACAATAACTCTTTATAATAAGGTTTATAATCAGAACTAATGAACAACCATTGTTCTTTCTCAGCAGAATATTTTTCTCTGCTTCCGCTATTTTAATGAGGCCCACCCTAAATATAGAAGCTGTCAGCAAGCTTCTTTTTTGACATGATGCGAAGGAATAGGAATTACAGCCATTTTTGCTGGGTTTTTGGTTGCAGAACATGGCTAGTAAAATGGTTGCTTTTTGATGGCTTAGTGCACAGCAGGGTCAAAGGTGGTTAATCCTAGGAACCTGGCAATTAAGGGGAAACAGAAATTTAACCAGGTCTTTCCTCTTCTTCTGATTGACTAGACGGTTGAGAATGGGACTGAAAATACTGAATATGAGTTAGAAAATAGGGTATTTAGTACTTTAAAAATACGGAAAAGTCAAGGAAACTGTGGAGAGAGAAAACTGAAAAAGTGGAGAGCTGCATCAGAATTATAGGGCTAAAACACTTTTACGAGAGCTGCAATACTGGAAATTTAAGAGTATAGATGAGCACTGCAGTAGAAGCCAAAATATCAAAAGGAATTCAGATGCTTTCTTAGGCAAACAGTCTAGAATATACGTAGGTAGCCGTGTTGGTCTGATGCAGTCAAAATAAAAATTAAAAAATTGTCCAGTAACACCTTATAGACTAACTAAGTTTGTTCTGGTGTAAGCTTTCGTGTACATGCTTATACCAGAACAAATTTAGTTGGTCTATAAGGTACTACTGGACAATTTTTTTTATTTTTTTCATTTTTATTTAGTCTAGAATACGTATAACTGGAAGCTTTTATCCCTATGTTATTTTCTTAATTGGCTCTAATACCTAACCATTGAACCTGTAAAATTATTATTCCCCCCCCTAAAATAAATTTCTCAAAAACTGGTTAGCTTTTTGCCTTACTTATATCAAAAACCTAGTTTTGCTTGAGATCACTCCTAAGTGTCATACTGCTCCATCCAGTATGGGAAGCAGGTTGGGCCAATTACAGTGGAAGCTTTCAGGTGAGGCTGATTACAAGAAAGCAGGAGTAGAACAGAGTACCCAGCTTCACACATGCCCTTAGTTTTTGTTTTTTTCTCAAGGCATACTACCTCTTCTCTCACAGAATGCTAGCATACACTGACATATTGCAGATATTAATATTGTGCAGTTTGAAGTGACTGGGTGCATAAAAACTCATTTTGGAATGAAGCATCGTCCAGACCCATTAGATATTATTCAAAACTTTACTTGCAGTACTTTCTTCATAACAAAACAAAAACGTCAAATATATATCCAAGTAATTCCATGCAATATCCTGCGCTGTCCAGCACAGGCTGAGCATCTTAAAAATAAAATAAACTTATCGTGATCCATGTGAGCAACTGCAGGTTTGTCCCCTTTGGGCCTTTTTTCTCTTCTCCAGAGTAAGCTATAATTATATTTTAATTATTTCTTTCTTAAAATATAACTGAAACTCATGTATTAGTTCTTGTTGTTGTTTAGTTGTTTAGTCGTGCCCGACTCTTCGTGACCCCATGGACCAGAGCACGCCAGGCACTCCTGTCTTCCACTGCCTCCCGCAGTTTGGTCAAACTCATGCTGGTAGCTTCGAGAACACTGTCCAACCATCTCATCCTCTGTCCTCCCCTTCTCCTTGTGCCCTCAATCTTTCCCAACATCAGGGTCTTTTCTGGGGAGTCTTCTCTTCTCATGAGGTAGCCAAAGTATTGGAGCCTCAGCTTCAGGATCTGGCCTTCCAGTGAGCACTCAGGGCTGATTTCCTTCATAATGGCTAGGTTTGATCTTCTTGCAGTCCATGGGACTCTCAAGAGTCTCCTCCTGCACCATAATTCAAAAGCATCAATTCTTTGGCAATCAGCCTTCTTTATGGTCCAGTATTAGTTCTACACAATGATTAATAAAATCCCTTATTATAGGTCTAAGCAGCCTACTTACCCGGGTAGACTATGGTAACATGGTGTCCTGAGGACAAAATATGGGGTGCACCCACCCAATTCTTTTTTTTTTTTTTATTTCCACTATAATGCCTTTTGCCTTTTTATGGATCTTCTCAATGTAATTATTTTGCAGCCCCTTGGCTCAACACCCTGTACAAGGGAACCACCCTCACTGGGCTAAATCCAGCACTGCACTTACTTATAAATATCAGAAACACTGAACGACAAAGGTTGCTGTCTGCTATTAAATGATGACCTAAAGACTAAAGAGCCTCTTTACTGAAGTCAATATTTGACCTAGATATCTTTGTTGCTTTTATCAATTGTGTTCAAATCAGTACTTTTCCACAAAAAAGGATGAGGCATTTGCCACTTCAAAGAATTTCAAAGTGCCATAAAGCTTTTCCCTCCCCAACAATTCATCTCTCCCTATGAACTGCTCATTTCCACACTATTTCCACTTTTTTCTCTCCCCATGGTGGCTTCTCTCCTGGTCAAGTTCTGCTTTTTTGAGAAGTTCAAGCTAACAGTGCAATCAATCTTTCACTCACCAACTGCTGCCATATCTAGACGCCTTAAAATTCTCTAGAGGGGGGGAAATGAAGACTTCTGTAGTCTGTTTCAGTTTGTACCATCTTTAGAATCATGATTTTGGATGTAAAAAAATGTTAAAATATATACAATATATTTTATGTTTTGTTTGGCGTCCTCCTTGTCTATTGTAGTCTTGCTAGTACAGTGGTACCTTGGGTTAAGTAGTTAATTCATTCCGGAGGTCCGTACTTAACCTGAAACTGTTCTTAACCTGAAGCACCACTTTAGCTAATGAGGCCTCTTGCTGCTGCCGCGCCGCCGGAGCACAATTTCTGTTCTCATCCTGAAGCAAAGTTCTTAACCTGAAGCACTATTTCTGGTTTAGCGGAGTCTGTAACCTGAAGCGTATGTAACCCGAGGTACCACTGTACTGCTTCAACTGCCTATTTTTCACTACCCTCCAACATAGTTTGAAATATGACTGCAAAGTTTTTGTTTTTTTTCTGGCTAGGTACTTTAACCAGTGTATGTGTGTGTGTGAGAGAGAGAGAGAAAGAGAGCGCGCGCGCCAAGGATAGAGAAATATTTGAAATATTTTAAACAGATTCAAATACAGATATGAGGTGAAAAATCTCATTTGCAGCAAAGATATGATCTGTGATAATCCACACAGTGGAAATGACCTCACTTGGATTTTTTAACTGGTCTACAGAACTTTATTTAATCTCTGGGAGCTACAGCATAATTAGGGCAAATGTAGTGGTCTTGTGGCTTGTCAAGGAGATGAGTAGAAGCATCCAAGAAAAGAGAAAATGAAACTAAAATTGACAGGCAGTATAGTTTTTGTGCACTCTCTTCAGCGCTACAGAAAATTGCCAAGAATCTTAGTTTCAACAGTTTTCTCAAGAGGTTGCTTGTGACTATGCAAGTCATTATGGTATAAAACGAGCAAGTCCCAATCAAAAGAGAATTCTTCACTAATTTTATAGCAGAAACAGGAAAGTAAACATGCAGCTACAAAATATATTTGATGCTGCCATGTGTATGGGACCATAAAGACCATGACCCTATCCATGCCCCCCCTAACAGCACTCTGAAAGCAAGGCTGTTAAAATCCAACAGACAATCCAACACTATTTTGCGGCCCTTTACATACACTTCTTGTTAGTACTACAGTAAACTAGCATCAACTGCACACAAAAAAAATTGCTGAATTGTACTTGAAAAATGGGATACGGGTGGCACTGTGGGTTAAACCACAGAGCCTAGGACTTGCTGATCAGAAGGTCGGCGGTTCGAATCCCCATGATGGGGTGAGCTCCCATTGCTCGGTCCCAGCTCCTGCCAACCTAGCAGTTCGAAAGCACATCAAAGTGCAAGTAGATAAATAGGTACCGCTCCGGCGGGAAGGTAAACAACGTTTCCGTGCGCTGCTCTGGTTCACCAGAAGTGGCTTAGTCATGCTGGCCACATGACCCGGAAAAAATGTCTGCAGACAAATGCCGGCTCCCTCGGCCAGTAAAGTGAGATGAGCGCCGCAATCCCAGAGTCGTCCGCGACTGGACTTAACGGTCAGGGGTCCCTTTACCTTTACATGAAAAATTATCCCGGGCTGTAGCAGCGACGGAGGGATCCCACCACCGTCCGTACAGCCCTCTAGCGGTGCTGGCAGCAAACCGCTATGTACAGCACATGTGTGGCGTCGTTACATACAGCGCATGCATGTGACGCCGCACATGCGCTGTACATAGCAGTTTGCTGCCAGCACTGGGATTCTCTGCGCGCGGCTACAGCTGTGATCGGACGATCCTCCACATGCGGCTGCAGCAGTGAGATGGCTGCTCGCGCCACCGCGAGCCACCACGGGGTGCCTTCTTGTCACCCCCCCAGACATGGCGCCCGGGGCACACAGCCCCCCTGCCCCCATTGCGACACCACTGGGTCCAAGGCGCATTTGCTAAAGTTACATCTGAAATAACCATGCTGATTGCAAGCCGGATTCTCTAGTTACCACATTCTGTAAACTCAATCCTAAATAGTGGTAACAACAGCCAGTACCAATGCAAAAGTGAAACTATCTATTTATTTCATTTAACAAAATTTATATCTTGCTGAAACAACCACCGCCATGAAATGGTTCACGCTGTTGCAAGGATAAAATAAGCGATGGAAGGAACAGTTGAAATCAAGGAGAAGTGAGAGGAACCTGCTGCACAACCCTCTGTGTGCCTTCCTAAAGCAAGCACAGAATGATAAATCAATGTACAATATCCTCTTTCGACACATTCTAAAATTATCTAATGCAGTTAATTATTAAAATACGTATGCCCATCTGTCTCTCAAGACACTCCAAAACAGCAATAAATCAATGGAATAAAGACAATCATAAAAACAGCAGTAGTAAAAAGCCAAGTCATAAGGTCAGTAAATTACAAAGGCAATCGTTGAAATGCACATCTAATCAGAAATGTCTTTACTGTACCTAAAAGCACAGAGAAAAGGTGCCAACCAATTCGCAAGCATATTTTGTTGGCATCCGTCTGTCTTGAGAGACAACAGAGTGCACTTCTGGGGGTGAAGGCAAACCACTGTGTTAGGAACATCAAAGTGGGGGGGCGGTTATACACAGAAAAATACGGTAAATCCTTGTAGGAAATTTGACACTACTATTTCAGATTTTGTGTTTGTGGGACTTTTTTAAAAAAAACTATTGTCCTTCCAAAACTCTTCATTCTTTTTTTCCCCTTCACGTTTGGCAGGATTCAAGACATCTGCTATAAGAGCTTGGAGATAAAGCCTAGTACTAATACTGTTCTTCTGGAGGATTTTGATGCAAGTTTGGGTCCTGATAGTGTACTTATTATTGGAGATATAGACTAACTTGGAAATGAAAATTTGTTACTATCTCCCAAGAAACCAAAGGTTAATGCACAAACCTGGCAGGGACAATATTTTACAAGCTGGTAATTGAATTTTAATTGAGGGTTTTAAATGGCAGCTTATTTAGACACAGTCAAATACTTGTGTGTAAACATGTTTTTCAAAGTTTCTCCTGCCAAGTTTCCAAAGGAAGGGGGGGGGGACGTACCAAGGAATTCTGAACAAGTAAATGGCCACTGACTCCATTTATAAGCAAAACAGAAATAGATGTTTCTCACTGAACTGACAAAAAATAATATAGGCGTGCAGATGGGATGATTAATGGACTGTAAGTGAATAGATTGACTATATCTGATGACACTCTCTTAAATCCAATGACTAATTTGTGATCTTCTAAATATCATGGAGTAGGAGGGTTACACACAAAAATGCATTGCTATCTGCATGGTTCGTGTTTTTTTTAAAAAAGATAACTCAATGTGTGCCTTAATATATATCAAAACAATTCAATGAGAGCAATGCTCCACTTAAACAATAACTGTTAATTTTTATGGCTAGAATGGACAGTTACACTTTTCCTGAGTGGGCAGCGGCAGCCAGAACACCTGTGTTCAGCCGGCCATTGGATAATTTTCCTGGCTGGACGGGCCTCCAAAAATGCAAATTTAAACATGCCAAAGACTCTCCTCCCTGAAAGAGAGGGGAGTGGTTGTGGGCGGGAGCCTGAACACCGCCCCTAGCAGGGGGCGTAGCCCCCTGCCTCCAGCTCACCTGGCTGGCGCTCACGCCCCCCCCCGGTGGCCGTCCAACCAGGTGCCGTGGGGGAGGCGTGTCCAGCAGCCTTGATGCTGCAGCGTCAGCCTCTCCCCGGCCTCATTTCTCTTCGTCGTCCTGTTCCCTCTCCTATCAATGACCTTTTGTAATCCTAGTCATCAGAAGTTGGGTGAATTGGTGTATCACCCTGAGCGGAACCTGTGGCATATTCAGCGTACCCTGTTAAATGGATCATGGTGGAAGTCCCTGCCCAGATGGGTCAGTGTTATGTACTGAGTTGAATAGGATCCAAAATGCAGCAGTCTGATTGGTCCTAGAACAATAGGATCCAAAATGCAGCAGTCTGATTGGTCCTAGAACAATAGGATTCAGAATGCAGCAATCTGATTGTCCTAGAACAATGCAGCAGTACGATAGGTCTGCAGGAGCCACCCAATCCAGCTCCAGATGGAAGTGAATCCACAACCTGATTGGCCTTCAGGAGAATTCTGGAATTAGCCAATCATGTGCAGCCAGTTGTGTAAATAATGTATATAAGCAGATACTTTGGGGAAACTTTCATTCCTCCTCACCACTATGAGCTGAATAAAGAGCATGAAATCCACTCTCGACTCTGAGTATATTTCAGTCAGAGAGTTTGCAGCGATGGCCTGTGGGTAGCCTTCACGGTAGACAGGCATCTTGCGGAGGCCATAATCGCTGGTACAACCCTGAAATGTCTCTGCCCTCCAGCAGAAGGCTGAGGCAAAATCCACCTGCATCTGGAACCAATAAAGTTGCAGCCTATTTTATCCCAGACCATTGATTGACTTACTTTATTTATCACACACTTGACGTAGTCACTGCACTGTGACAGAAACCGCAATGTGTTGCTCCTAACCTAGCCCTTTTATGCACATATGGTGGTAGGGCAATGAAAATCCTGCCATATCAGAATGTTTGTTCTCACAAGGGTACAATCCCAGTTGGGCATGTAAGCCCTTAATACACACTTAAATTAAGTGGGAATGAATCAGTCTCACAAGACTTAAATCACAGGAGTTGAAAATTTTGCCCATGGGGGATAGTGCACAATTTTATACACTTTGTAGTTAGTCACCACAATAATACACCCCCAGTACCACACAAAAGCACACTGAATTGGTTTGCATCAACCCAGGAATGCAACTTGATTATGCCCTCAGTTATCTGGCATGAGTCCTCCTAATCCAGATAAAATTATTAAGGCACAAGGTCCTGCCTTCTTCGGTGGCGCAAGGTGGCACAAACTCACTACATGGAGCTAGCCAGGCATAGCAAGGCCAAAAGAACAGCCCTAAATATAAGGAGGGAGGGAGGGAATGTGGTGCACGTCGCAAGAAAGAGAAAGTTCCCAGTGATATGCAGCAGCTTAAATAGTCCCTCGGCAGCCAATAAACAACCCAACCGGCCAAATTTATTCCCCAGCAACCGAGGGGCATCCAACAGGGTGATGTGGCTATTCAAAGGGTCCCACCCCACAATAAGGAGGCAGTTCTGATGATCTCACCGCAATGCATGCTCTCCATGATGGAGGATACGGTTTATCAGGAATACCAGCTCGGGCTTCCTATCAGGTTACTCCATAGTTACGGCAGTAAGCCCACAACTTATGTGCATTCAACTTGCACTCATTCAGCTTCATACATGTGGCCAAAAAATAAAATAAATTCAAAAGAGGGTGGGAAGGGGCGGGGTTCTGGGGGAAATGACTTTGGCAATTCCGTGCACTATTGAACCCAATGGGCTTTGACTAAACCTGATTTTGGCTTTAGGTGCGATTCCAGAACGCAGTCTCCACATAGCTTGTTGGCATACTACTTAATGCAATGCGCCCCTACGTGGAGCTACCTTTGATGGTGACTCAGACACTACAGCTAATCCAGAATGCAGTAGCTAGACTGGTGACTGGGAGCTCTGCTGGGACCATATAACACTGGTCCTAAGGTATATACATTGGCTCCCAGTACGTTTATGGGCCCAATTCAAAGTATTTCTGTTGACCTTGAAAGCCCTAAAAGGCCTCGGCCCTGTATACCTGAAGGAACATCTCCACTCCATCACCCAGCCCAGACACAGAGATCCAGCTCTGAGGGCCTTTGGGCATTTCCCTCACTGTGAGATGTGAAACTACAGGGAACCAAGCAAAGGGCCTTCTCAATAGTGGCACCCTCCTTGTGGAATATCCTCCCATTAGATGTCAGGAAGATGAGTAACTACATAATCTTTAGAAGACATCTGAAGGCAGGGAAGTTTTTAACGGTTGATGTTTCACTGTGTTTTTAATACAGTGGTACCTCGGGTTACATACGCTTCAGGTTACATACGCTTCAGGTTACAGACTCCGCTAACCCAGAAATAGTGCTTCAGGTTAAGAACTTTGCTTCAGGATGAGAACAGAAATCGTGCTCCGGCGGCGCAGCGGCAGCGGGAGGCCCCATTAGCTAAAGTGGTGCTTCAGGTTAAGAACAGTTTCAGGTTAAGTACCGCCCTCCAGAACAAATTAAGTACTTAACCCAAGGTACCACTGTATTTTGTTGGGAGCTGCCTAGTCAGATGAGCGGTATATAAATAATAATAATAATAATAATAATAATAATAATAATAATAATAATAATAATAATAGTAGTAGTAGTAGTAGTTGTTGTTGTTGTTGTTGTTGTTGTTGTTGTTATCCTATGCTAACATTTACTATGCACTCTAGCAGTAAAGGTCATAAATTGAAAGCTGAAAACAATTATATACTTCTCAAAGTGTAAAAAAGCTTTATCCCAATACTAACGGGATTGGCATTAGAGTTTATACTGTTCTAATGTATTCACACACACCCCAACACACCCGAGATAATGGGTTGAGTACTAAGAGTAGCTGATTCCTGACATGCTGCTTATGAGCTAGGCCCAAACTCAGAGACCGTTGGGTTCAGCTCATAATGACTTGTTATTTTCCTAGCTGAAGAAATTATTTCCTTATCCTCTCACATTGCCATCTGCAGTACTAATTGTTTCTCTTTTTTTTAAAAAAAAATGAATAAATATATGCAACAGTCATAAGACACAGATACGTTTCTCTGCTCTCTCTTGGTAAACTCTTGCACTCCAGCAATTTATGGCTTAATGGATTTCACTTCGCCAAATCTTTAAAGACCTTGCACAACACGATCATTTTGCTTGCTAATATGCCAGCATTTTATTGAATGACATTAAAGGAAATGTGGATGCTTTTATTGTTCTCCTTGAGGCAGCAAATACTGCATTGAAGAGGTTCATTATTAAGTATTTTACCACTGTCCATCTGGCTTACAGTCAATTATGCTCCATTAATGTGCATATTAATGAAGATCTTGACATGCATTAGAAATCACAAACTGCAGGCTTCAATGTCACTCTTTAGCACATGATTAGTACTTTGCTGGAATAATATAGTAAACACTTTGTCATTCTATTGGCACTCAGCGCTATTCGAGATGACTTCCGTAAAATTAACGTCTTACATTTTCTTGACAAACCCAAACATAAACATATTTGACGAACACCCTTATAAGCTTTCAAGGAACCTCAGGGTCCCTCAGAACACAGTTCAAAAATTCCATAGTCAATTCCACAATCAATTAAACTCCTCTTTCTCTGGAAATACTTCCATTTAATAGTAAGAGCCCACAAAACTTTTTCCAAGATCGTTTGCCGATGCATACCAATGCAAGGGAACATTTTTTGGTATGGCAACCACCAGGAAACCCCCCCCCCCCATTTCCTCATTTTTTTTATACATTAAATTGTAATGTTTCACTACTTTGGTATTTGTTGCCCTCAGCTCTTTTGAGGCCGGTTACAATTTAAAGGGACACGGGTGGCGCTGTGGGTTAAACCACAGAGCCTAGGACTTGCCGATCAGAAGGTCGGCGGTTCGAATCCCCGCGACGGGGTGAGCTCCCGTTGCTTGGTCCCTGCTCCTGCCAACCTAGCAGTTCGAAAGCACATCAAAGTGCCAGTAGATAAATAGGTACCGCTCTGGCGGGAAGGTAAACGGCATTTCTGTGTGCTGCTCTGATTCGCCAGAAGTGGCTTAGTCATGCTGGCCACATGACCCGGAAGCTGTACGCCGGCTCCCTCAGCCACTAAAGCGAGATGAGCGCAACCCCAGAGTCGGTCACGACTGGACCTAATGGTCAGGGGTCCCTTTACCTTTACTACAATTTAATAAATAATAATAATAAATAAATAAATAATGTTTTCTGCCAATAAGTTTCTATTTAGAAGTCTGCCGTATACACACATGTAGGCATAAACTAGCAAAATGCCACTTCTTATGATGGTTGATGCAATGAAGCCTAGGTAGCAGGGCATTTTCCCGTGTGATTACATGTTGTCACTATTGGGAAAGCTTTTCTACATAGTGTCTGGATATTCAACTTCAGCCTTTTACTTTTCCCTATAGGAGTGCCTGGCAGCCCCTAATGTACAGTGGTACCTCGGGTTACAGATGCTTCAGGTTACAGACACTTCAGGTTACAGACTCCGCTAACCCAGAAATAGTACCACGGGTTAATAACTTTGCTTCGGGGTGAGAACAGAAATTGCACGGCGGCGGCACAGCAGCAGTGGGAGGCCCCATTAGCTAAAGTGGTACCTCTGGTTAAGAACAGTTTCAGGTTAAGAACCAACCTCCAGAACGTATTAAGTTCTTAACCTGAGGTACCACTGTGTATGAGAGGGGCCCTCGCTGGAAAACAGAGAGTGAGCAAAACGTTTACTTGGCCTGTGACAGTCTTAGTGTACAGCAGGGGTCAGCAAACGTTTACAGCAGAGGTCCACTGTCCCTCAGACCTTGTGGGGGGCTGGACTATATTTGAGGGGGAAGGAAATGAACAAATTCCTATGCCCCACAAATAACCCAGAGATGCATTTTAAATACAGTGGTACCTCTGGTTACGAACTTAATTCGTTCCAGAGGTTGGTTCTTAACCTGAAACCGTTCTTAACCTGAGGCACCACTTTAGCTAATGGGGCCTCCCGCTGCCACCAGCGTGCGATTTCTGTTCTCATCCTGAGGCAAAGTTCTTAACCCGAGGTACTACTTCCGGGTTAGCGGAGTCTGTAACCCGCAGTGTTTGTAACCTGAGGTTTGTAACTTGAGGTACCACTGTAAAAGGACACATTCTACTCATGTAAAAACACGCTGATTCCCAGACCATCCGCGGGCCGAAATTTAGAAGGCTTCAAGAGCAGCTTTAGAGGAGGACAGGAGGCTTAAGTGAGTAGAAGAAAATAATCGATGGGAACACGAGGGTCATCTAGTCCAACCGCCTGCAGTGCAGGAATCTTTTGCCCAATGTGGGGCTTGAACCCACAACTCTGAGATTAAGAGTCTCATGCTCTATAGACTGAGCCATCTCAAAGCCATCCCACAAAGGCAAGGCCACCACTGGATGAAACCCCTTGACTGGACCACTGAGCAAGAGGTTGTTCCTCTCTTTCCTTAAATTAAAACATGAAAAATGTGCAAATTATGAGCCTCTCCTCCAAGCTTTATTCTAAAGAGTAATTATTCCATATTATTTTTTTAAATGATATTGTACCAGTAAGTATCTGATGCTAATGTGAATTATCTTCTTTTGATGTTAGAAAAAAATGTATGAAGGATGTGAATGGAAATTGGAATCAACTTTGGTCTCAATGCCTAAAGAACACTAAGGCATTGTTCTTAAAGCATAGCTTTTAAGATCTTTAAAAAAATAGGTCAAATATGAAAAGCTATTTGATAATTATTACAAAGCTTGAAAAATATACTGTGAGCCTGCATGAGAATCTATTGCATTAGCACAATTAAGATAATGCTTCATTAGCGTGCTCTCGCTCAGCACACACCAAAATGTGAAGGCACAAGAAATCTGATCTTGTGAATATTTGAAACTGACTGTTCTACCTAATGATCAAATGTGTTAAGTGTGCATTAGGCAAATCTGCTGCTGATTTGCATGTGCATTTAGTTTAGTTTAAAAATAGAAAGGATAATATCTCTCCAAAGAATCTGAAACAGAACAATCATGAAGTAGAAATACTTCACTAGCTCATCAGAGAGAAAATCCTGGTTTCCTATACATCTTTAAAATCTTTAACCTCCTCTAATATTTGTATTTAAATCCTTTCAATGCTCTGACTGGTCAAACGATCATCAGAGTGATTCAAAAGACAAGGCAAGATGGGGGGGGACGGGACCTGAACAATTAAGGGTTTTTTTCTCATGTATTTTCTTCCACGCAGATCTCAAGGCATGGAAGAAGCTGTCTTTATTCCAAATGGAGCAAGATTTATCAATGCTTTTATAACTAAGGTACCCCAGATGGTTTAGCCAAGAGTCATTGAGTACCCCCAGTAAATTTCAAACTCAAATGTCCAAAAGCTTATTTAGTACAGTTTCATGTTGTCTTGACCCCCGCCTATCCTTGCCGATGAAAGCTTCTCAGGGGACCTGACAGATGGGTTCAGGTGTGGTCTCTACATGGTGGAGTGGTGCCTGCAGCCCTTAAACCAGGCATGGCCAAACTTGGCCCTCCAGATGTTTTGGGACTACAACTCCCATCATCCCTAGCTAACAGAACCAGCGGTCGGGGTGATGGGAATTGTAGTCCCAAAACATCTGGAGGGCCAAGTTTGGCCATGCCTGCCTTAAACAAACAGTAAGATGGCAACTCTTGAAGACGCTTGCCATGGACACAACATTTGGTTTCTTTTTCTGCAAAAAAACCAAACACAAACAAACCTTCAGTAAACATTTACATTGAAAATGTTGTTTGTTCTGGTTTGTTTGTTTGTTTGTTTGTTTGTTTGTTTTAGTAAGAAAGATTTGTGGCCAACTTCTTATCCATCTTTGATTTCCGAATCTTTTAGTCACACACACAGTTTATGCTTGACAGGGATGAAATCAAGGATGACACTGCCCTTTTAAGACTTGGTTATTAATTACGACTCAAAATGATATCTGCTCAAAATAGAAAGCACACCCTCAAGTGTCTAAAGATAGAAACATTCTCTGTTTTCAACAGCCAAAGAGATACTCAGCAGTTATATCTCCTAGCTTAGTTTAACATGAATAATTTTCAGCAGACACAGAAATAATGTTGCATTCTGTATTGTGGAATAATTGAATAATATTTTTCTCCAACTATATTAGCTGGAGATAACCTAATGCTTAGTGATAAAGATGGTGTTTAAACCTTGAGCTATGTGTATAATAGTATCAAATTGAGAAAATATTTCCAATACACAAAGCATGTGCTTCCTCCCTCCAAGAATAGAATATTACATTATCATTTCCTGATAGAAGTTACTCTCTCCTCAAATCCTGCAGTTCTATATGACTTGGAAGAAAGGTAAAAATTGATAATCAGAAAAGGCGACGCAATGCTTCTAGATGCAATTATTCAAAGCTGAATGCATGGGACTATCAAGGAATGAATAGTATACATGAACAATGCACAATGAACAATGCACACGAATTTTAACAATCAGGTAGTTAGAAATCAATATGCAATAAACAACATAAACATTCAGATCACTAAGCGCTTTAGGGAATTTCACAATTTATAGTTCATAAAGACTAATAAATTGACTGAAAAGATTGTAAAAGCTGTCTCTTTGGTATATTCATCCTATTCCTGTTAAGTATTATTATTGATTCATTTTGATGAAACGGAAAAATGAGTTTATGAAATTCAAGAAAATGTCTGTTGGCTTGTTGATGCTGCTATTTCAACAGTCATGGCTTGATTATGTACATTGAAATTCCCTATGTTCAGGAAAATAGTCATTATTTCCAATTATGGCAATATGATAAGGCAACTTGCAAATTATAAAGATAAACACATGTACATTTAATGAAGTGTAAGAATGTTAAATGATGTTTGAATGTCATACACGATTGCTTTTCAAGCCAATTCACAGCTATGATTTGCCAGTTATAAAGTATGGTTATCATAGGTGATCTGTAATTTTCAAAACAGTTGTTAAGTAGTTTTTAAAACCAAAATTAATTCTCTTCTCTGTACCTAAAACAATCTCTTTAACAAACAGAATGCATAATGTACAAGAAAAGTAATTTATTTCAAGAAAAATCACACCCCAAGCATCTTCTGTACACTGCAGATAAGGAACAGACTATATTATGTGGAATAAAGTTTATTAAGGCAGGGCTTGAACTGAAATTAATAATAAGTTTTTATTAGCATGTTGCATTATTTTATGCACTGTGGTAACTTTTCCTCGCCTGAGTGCCTGTTTTCAAATTAAGCACTTCAAGGCAAGTCTGAACACTAAAACATTTCTTTCAAAGTCAATGAGAATCCAATCTCCACTATCAGCTAAAGGACACAATGTTTCCTTGCCAGCTACCAAAATAAAACTCCCACTTTCAGCAAAAAGTACACTAAAAACCCAGCGCTGGGTACAAAATCTGATCTTCAATATAAGCTTGAAGGCAAATAATGTTTTGCCAGTGAGGAAACCAGATCTTTGCATTTTACTTTATTGTAGAGGACACAGGAAAATTCTAGCAGCCAGGAAACTATATATCCACTTTGCTAGGGGAGGAAGAAAATACTTGCCAGTGAATCAAACAACATATTTTCTGCCAACTAAGGACCCACAATCCTTTGAGAAAACAGAGGATATAATGAAGCTATGTCAGCATTCAAATAAAGTTTGCTGCCTGTAGATTTCAGCTTCCTGTACATTTGTGACCGAGTGGCAAAGTTCTGGCATGGACTTGTTGATGGTTTGTAGCTGAGAGGATAATTCAGAGTAAGATAAGTCATTTTAAAATTGTATCACAAGAGAATTGCAGGTATGGCCTGGGAAATAAATGAAAGAAAGACTCCTGTAAAATCAAGTATCTGTGGGAATGTTCAGGGTGGCAGGGGATATATTGTTTATTAATATCATTCCTACCTTGCGCTAGCAAGTTCCTTTATGTAGCAGAATTACATTCCTCCCCTTTTATATGCACAGCAAACAGCTGGTTGCAGGCTCGTGTGAGCCTTGCACTATTATACAATTCAGTCTGTATCAGATTGAATAGTACGTTCCTGGTAAGCTCCCTTGAATCCCTCTTAAAAGAACAAAGACACGGCAATCTTATTCAAAGTCAATAAAATAAGTTTACTCACATCAGTTCAAAGTTAGATTCCTGAAGGCAGGCTTAGTTACAAATATGTACATGTGGATCTACCCCATATGGGGGAATAATCTCAGTGCTCCTGCTAGCTGAGAGCTAGCAGAGCAGTCCTTGTTAGAAGCTGATTGAACGAAGAAGGGAGTCAAAAAGAGGAAGGTGTGCTGCATGACTTGTCCTTTTGTTACCTGGACAGCTTAGGTCACGCCCACCTTCTACCACATGGAAAAGGAAGGATGCTCCAGCCAGGAGGAACAGGAAGTTTTGACTGGCTGGACCAAACATTTCCTCGCATGTCTTCTCTAGCATTACAAGGAATGTTGTACTTGACTGCCTCTCATGGATCACATCCCACAGTATGCACATAAGAAGAGTTTGGATTTGATATCCCACGTTATCACTACCGGAAGGAGTCTCAAAGTGGATACCATTTTCCATTCCCTTCCTCCCCCACAACAAACACTCTGTGAGGTGAGTGAGGCTGAGAGACTTCAAAGAAGTGTGACTAGCCCAAGGTCACCCAGCAGATGCATGTGGAGGAGTGGAGAAGCGAACCCGGTTCACCAGATTACGAGTCTACTGCTCTTAACCACTACAGTACACTGGCTCCACACCACATAGAGAGGCAGCTGCCCTTTCCACTACTGCACGAATTATGCCTGTGTCTACATTAGTGTGAGTGGATCCTTTAAACCTGAGGGAAAGAGGGGCACAATGTGTCACCCCCAGAAGAGGCAAATGGAGCAGGTCTGCATGAATCACTGCTTCGAGGTTGCAACCTTGCAAGCAGCAGGAACGCCCAGACAAGTGATACACACAGAAACACGGGGCCTGGGCTTCCGTGAGGAGGCAACTAACAAAACAAACACAGAAACTGAATAGGGACAGATTTTGTGACTGGATGGGTGCAGTGAGACCTATGGGGTGAGGAAGCAGATTACTAAAAACTGTGGCACAAGGAGAACTGATCTGTGGGAAAACACAGAAAGGGGAGTGACAGATAGTGAATATTTGGAGACCGTCTTCTTGGTAGTGGAGAAAACAACACACACCCTATTCCATCAGTTGAAAGGCAAAAGGAGGAAACGTTACCAAATAGACTCAGAAAGACCTACAGTAACACAGAGAAAGGAGGAAGGGTGTGCACAAAAGAAGAATAATGTTGGCTGTCATTGTTGTGTGATTAGTGCACACAGTCCCCTTGAGTAAGTATCTCCTCAATGATTTGGGCTGGGGTTCCCCAGAAATAAAAACTGCAGCATGTTCAGCATCATCTTGATGGGCAAATTGTACTACCAACCTTATTGTATGCTTGTGAAACACAGAACACTTATAAACACCATCTCCAACTCCTCGAAAGATTCCATCAACGGTGTCTCCGAAAAATTTTACACATCACTTGGGAAGACAGGTGAACTAATATCAGTGTACTGGAAGAAGCAAAGATCACCAGTGTTGAAGCAATGATTCTTCAACATCAACTTCGTTGGACTGGTCATGTTGTGCGGATGCCTGATTATCGTTTTCCAAAGCAACTACTCTATTCCGAACTTAAAAATGGAAAGCGTAATGCTGGTGGTCAACAAAAGAGGTTTAAAGACTCTCTCAAGGCAAATCTAAATATATATATAGTATAAACACCAACAACCGGAAAACAATGGCCTGCGAGTGCTCCAATTGGAGAACAGCCTTTACCAAAGGTGTCATGGGCTTTGAAGACACTCAAACACAGGACAAAAGGGAGAAACGAGCTAAGAGGAAGGCAAACTTGGCAAATCCACACTGTGATCAACTCCCACCCAGAAACCAACGTCCCCACTCTGGAAGGACATGTGGATCCAGAATTGGCCCCCACAGTCACTTACAGTTTTTGTTGTTTAGTCGTTTAGTCATGTCCGTCTCTTCGTGACCCCATGGACCAGAGCACACCAGGCACTCCTGTCTTCCACTGCCTCCCGCAGGTTGGTCAGACTCATGTTGGTAGCTTCGAGAACACTGTCCAACCATCTCGTCCTCTGTCGTCCCCTTCTTCTTCTGCCCTCCATCTTTCCCAACATCGGGGTCTTTTCCAGGGAGTCTTCTCTTCTCATGAGGTGGCCCAAGTATTGGAGCCTCAGCTTCACGATCTGTCCTTCCAGTGAGCAGTCACTTACAGACTCACTGTTAAAACCGTGTTTGTGGAAGTCAATCTTACTCAGCTACGAGTGATCGCCAAAGAAGAAGATGGACAAATAGTAGGGCAAATGGCAAGAGCCTTATGTGCACGCTGCTTTGGCCCTCTTGTCCAAATTACAGATATGCAAGTGTGGCCACAATATACACTTAATAGTCATGGCCGTTATCAGTATCCTTCATTCTAAACATTCAGTGTCTCTTTTTCTTATATTACTATACAGCCAATTTTCTCAAAGTGTTACTCTTAGTCTCCTTATGGAGAAATGAGCAGCTGGTAGCCAAGAAGAGGAGAAATCTTCTTTAAAAGTGGGGCTGGGAGGGAATTAGATTGTATAGATCACCCATGTGGGGTGATCAATAAAAGAATTGGCTGGATCTCCAGATCCAAAGCACAAGGCTAAATACACTCTCCAGCAAGAGAGAGCTCCCATTTATGTATTTATTACACCCCACCTTTCTTCCATCATGAAACTTGAAGCAGCAAGCATTGAATTACTAAATGATCTCCAATCTAGACAGACCTGCTTAACTTCAACAAGGTATGCCCTCAGTACATACCATGACATGCACTATACTAGTATTATTTTAGTGTAGCTCTGTCCTCCTCACAAACAATCTAAGAAACTGAAGTTTGGTAAGTGTGCTCATAATTCTGTTAGAGATCAAAAAACAGCACCCCACCTAACTGTTAAAAATGTATGCTTTTAAATATCTAGGTTATTTTGTGCTGTAGGGTTCAAATGCTCTATGGAAGATAAAAAGAAAATTATTTCAGATTCTGGTTTAATCATCAACTGCTGCCCTTTAACATGCAATGCTGTCAAGGGCCTACAAATGAGAGAGGGATTTTGTTGGCTAAGTGGTTTGATACTCTAAGATCTATCTATTTTCACAGGGTACAGACCTAGCAATTGAATGATGATAACCTGTAATTGTTAGTTGTGGCGGTAATCCTATAATCAAATGTTACTGCCTTTGCTTGTGTTAAATGTGCCTTATCACATACTAAATTTTACCTAACATGAATGATGTTGCCCTTTTTTTTTATTGCAATGGAATCTGCATTCCACTGGGGATACCACCTGACAGTTTGAACGTTGTCTGTGCAAGTTGTGGACCTCCCCTTTCAATTGTCAGGGGTCTACAAACCAGCTATTTGCAGTCACCACTGATTATTATTTTGATTGATATACTGATAAGACTGTTTCACTTGATGTTCAGTGTTGGTTTCTTTCAACTACTACACTTGAAAATGAGCTGACAGCAAGCACCTCCAGTGATTCACTACTTAAAAGGAGTTTCTGCTAGGAGGAACAGGTCCTAAACACTATTGAGCATTCCACATTTTTGCAGAGGCTTTAGATGTGCCACTTGGTACAGCACAAACTAGAGAGGGACCAGCCACCACCTGAAATTCTTGGAAATCAATCAGGATGTTCAGGTTTGGATTTCTAGTCGGCACAGCTATAATCTCTGCCCTTAACTAGAGTTTGTAATCTGTGGTTGAACAGATGAGGTTGAACAGACTAAAACAAAATCCATTTTAAAAATAAAAATAAAAATGGAGGCAGTGTTGCTGAGAAATCTGTGTACCCTGGATCAGTTAACTTTGCTAATTATCAGTGGGGTGCTTGTCACCACATCAATACAGGTTTCACAGTCTTGAGTGTCATTCTGAATCTTATATGTTTTTAATATGCACGTTGCTGTGGTTTCTTGATCAACTTTCTCTCAATTACCTCCATTATGTAAATTCCTTTTATGTTATGTAAATCGAGAGAGCCAGTGTGGTGTAGTGGTTAAGAGCGATGGACTCGTAATCTGGTGAACTGGGTTCACATCCCCACTCCTTCACATGCAGCTGCTGGGTGACCTTGGGCTAGCCACACTTCTTTGAAGTCTCTCAGCCCCACTCACCTCACAGAGTGTTTGTTGTGGGGGACAAAGGGAAAGGAGAATGTTAGCCACTTTGAAACTCCTTCGGGTAGTGATAAAGTGGGATACCAAATCCAAACTCTTCTTCTTCTTCCTTCTTGGAGGGCAGAGATCTTATCATGCTGATTCATGTTTTTGCGACTTTGCTCCTTGATTATTGTCATCTTCACTAAACTTTGCTGAGTTAGGCCAATTAGAGATCCGTCTCCAACCTGATTTTGTGGTGAAGAACTGCAAGTGCATGGTGGAACAACTTGTGACATTTTCAGTTTAACTCAGGACCTTGCTTTTCAAGTCTTTACTTTTGCTGACTGATGAGTCAGGCATGGTGAATTGGGAGACAGCCTAAAGACAACTCTATACAGGTATACATTGACATGATTTAACATCTTTCTCACAGCAAAGCATATTAATGAGGTGCAATGAAATAGTAGGTGTCCTGTCCAAGTCTGATTGATAAATTCTGGGTCTTTGATCCTCAACATCAGAAGTCCGATTTGAAAAGATACAGCCTTTGAGAGGAGAGACAAAGTGATCCAGCAACCCCTAATTTACTCCAAGAATTTGCAAGCCAGCTTGTACACACGACATCAAGCGTATGAAGAGTGGGAATGTGGCATACAGGAGAAGCAGCTTTCTTATGAAATGTGAGAAGCAGAAGGAAACTGACAGAGCTAGGGTGGATCAGAGTAGGCTCTTCCCTTTGATACTGAGAACAGGAATAAATCAACAGGGGTTGTAGGTAGCTTCTAAAAAGACTCACACTCTCTTCTTCAGAAGAAACAGGCAGATGGATGGGCTGATACAGGTGGGGAGCATAGTCAGGGGACTTACTTAGAGATTACCTTAAGGGTTGTTCTCTACACTTACTGTAGCCTCATATGACATGCTCAACTTTAGCAGACTGCTTTGCTTATTTATAGATTCAGTGCTAGCGCTCTTCTTAGTATCTCCTTCTACACGCCACATGGAATTTTACTTCACCAAATGCCATTCTTGAAACTTGACATCCATTGCCGCTGTGTGTTATAGCTAAGGGAGATTGGATTTTTCTGCTATTGTCTTGCCCATTGTGTAGAAACATAGTGTATCCCGTAACCTTATGACTATAGGCTCGTTGTAATGCAGTTCATATACAGTGTTAACATAGAAACAATAGGAGAAACTTAGCACAGTGATTCATTGTCCCTTATGATGCCCTTTAATAGTTAGCAAAGAAAGAGACACTTGCATTGATTACATTAATTGGCCACAATCAATTACTTACACTTGCCTTCCTCTTGTTTATAAATCTTCTTCTAATTAATAACACAATGTAGAAAGCGGAAGTGAAGGAAAAAAGCAAGAAGGGCCTGAAGTACAGCTCATCCAGTAAGAAAAGGAAATAAAACAGTAGAGGGTGGTATTTGGAAAATTATTGAGAATGTGACAGAAAAGTAAAATGATTGTGTTTGTAATTTGAATTATTTTGAATGATTGTGGTTGTAAGTTTTTCCTCCCAGTTTTTGCTTCTTTTTCTGTCACAAAAACTTTAAAAAAATTTTTTGAAAATGCAAAAAAAAAGAAAGAAAAGGAAATAAAACAGAACTTCCCTGCACTAAGCCAGGAAATCCCACTAATCACACATCATTGTTTGTAAATATCAGCATTAGCTATCTCAATGCACTGAAACCTTTAATGGTAATCTTCCACTAGCAAACAGAATGATCTAGCTCATTCTTAAGGAACTGTATCCCACTTCCTTTGCAAACTCTCGTTTTAAGCAAGCAGGAATTGTGTATACATTTATCCTACATCTGAATGTTGAATTAAAGGTAATTTCCTATCCAAGGGCCAACATGCCTCCCAATAAGGTGCTAATTACCTTTAGCACATTAAAACCTTAGTACCTCATTCTACTTTTCTTCCCAAAGCATTATTGTGAGTGGCAGTGACAACATATTTGATTATTACTAGGGCACAGCTTGAGATGCAGGTGTCTTCCTTTTCACCAGGAGAAAAAGATGGAACCTGCAGGCTGTCAGCCTGACAATGTTCATTACAATTTACCTCCTAAAATTCCACCTAGCCTTTGAAGAGCTTCAGGCAAGCACGTCATTCGAATCACTTCCGTGCGCTTCATTTTATTTTGCCTGCATTTTATCTTCACACCATTTTCCTCCCACAACAGAGTCCTACCCCAGAAAAAAGTCACTGAACAAAGGATATATATTGGGGAAGGAGCAGGAGAAGAAAAACATGTATACTATATGAGACTGAATCTGGGAAAAAAATTAAAAGAAGCAATGGGAGAATAAGCTTTATATTATCTGAAATGGAAACAACTTTGCACTTTTAAGTAAGAGACAAAAGAAGGACTGAAGGATTAAGATCCGCATTGAGTCGAGTATTTTCAAATCAGATCATTAATTTGTACAATAATATTAGAGGCAATCAATGATGAAGAGTTCTAACGGATTTGAAAACCTATGGAAACATAGACATCTACCATGTACAAACTATTTATACTGTACACTATTTTCTGTCTTTAAATGTAAATGTCATATGTGTTGGGAGTGGTTAACCAAAGTTTTGACAGAGATCACTAAAATGCCAATATGATTCCCCCTCAGCCAGGAGATGATAGATGACCAAGTTTATTCTGATCACTTCCAGACAATATGAATTAAATGCATATTTCCTCAAAACATGCAGTTGAAAAATAGGGAGGCTTCACCAGCTTTACGTACACATGATGCAACATTCTTTGACTTGTGCATTAAATCTGTAGGAATTAAACTGTGAGAATTGGTGCCAGCTAAAGAGTTTAATATGCAAATGTCCATATCACAGCAAAGCACTATTTTGGTAATGCCTCATATTCAAAAAGGAAAGAGAAGCAAACAAGTCTATGAATTAACATCATACTACCATTTCCAAAATTGAGAAAGCATTGTCTTTATTTAGAAATATCTCATCATTACATTTCAGGAGTTCTCCCTCCAGATTTATTTTGTAGAAAACGATTCACCAACAGACTGTGTAAACGGCAGACATTGAAATATTTGATTCACCGTAAATTACCTAATTACCTCGAAAACTTAAGAAGTTGTTCCAGGTTTTTATCAATTAGGACACGGCCCTTTGAAGACTAAACATGAGATTTGAAATGGCAATACAGCCTGGCGGCAAAGCCAGCTCACCAGCAAACATGGGAGGGCCAGAGAGGTGATTATGATGCACTGGTGGAAGCACCAGACTGGTACCACCAGAGCATCTTCTCCCTTGTCATGTCCTTCCCCTTCTCCCTCCTGGTAAGAAGCAGCCGCACATCTACCTGGAAGCTACTGGCTTAGTTCTGTTCCACCAGGTGAGTCACTTCTGCCCATGCCCTCACACTCACGGCTTGGAATCATTTATCATTTGTTAAAGGGCTCTTTCACAAAACCTTTTGTCCCTACACTTTCTTGATTTTGAGCAGACTGAACTGATGCTTCACTGCCACTGTTGCGGGCTTACGCAGAGCCTCTCAGTGAACAGCAGTTTGTGACTACAGTGGTACCTCGGGTTAAGTACTTAATTCATTCTGGAGGTCCGTTCTTAACCTGAAACTGTTCTTAACCTGAAGCACCACTTTAGCTAATGGGGCCTCCTGCTGCCGCCGCACCGCCGGAGCACGATTTCTGTTCTTATCCTGAAGCAAAGTTCTTAACCTGAAGCACTATTTCCGGGTTAGCCAAGTCTGTAACCTGAAGCGTATGTAACCTGAAGCGTATGTAACCCGAGGTACCACTGTATTAGTACCGCTCAGTTCCGGATTTACGTATAAGCTAAACAAGCTATAGCTTAGGGCCCCACTCTCTTGGGGCCCCCAAAAAAATTAAAGGGGGAAAACTGGATGTACATTTCCAAAATATAAGATAAAAACCAAATAAAATAAAACCTACATACAGCAACAGTGTTTTGTGTTGTGTAGGCTCCTATGATGTAAGTAATGGGCCCCGCCTGCTAGCCTGCTCCCTAAAATATCACTGGTTTGCTCATTTCTATATATAGGGTGCCTACATTCTGCATGTGCAAATGGCTTTAGATACCTATTAGGTCCATAAATTACCATATAGCATATATTCAGCAAAACAACAACAACAAAAACAGCAACAGTTTGTTGTTGACAAAGGACAGCTGGACATACAAAGGGCCCCATTACCTTATGTAGCTTAGGGCCTCATCAAACTTAAATCTGGCCCTGCCTGTCCCATATTCCTCAAGAGCTGATAATTCAAAACAGCAAACATAGAACTCAGCTCCGGTGAAATCTCTCTCTCTCTCTCTCTCTCTCTCTCTCTCTCTGTGTGTGTGTGTGTGTGTGTGTGTCTGTCTGTCTGTCTCTCTCTCTCTCTCTCAAATGTAGCATACTGTTAGAGAACTTGCCATCTCACAGATAATCTAGAAAATATTCATCCCATATTACAGATAGGAAATGCTGAGGAAATGTCCAAGACGAATCTATGGCACAGAATTCTCAAGCATAAACGGAGCCTTATTTATGCACATTTAGCACTGTGAAAATGGGCTAGTCCCTTCCAGCCACAGTGAATCACAAATGGCATACCAGAAAGAAGGCAGAAACATTCAGAGCTGGTGTATGAAACAAGACAGAGAGCACAGGGCATGAACCATCAACCAGTGAAATGCATTTGCAGCCTAAAAACACAACACAAATCCATGTTCATCCTACATGCTATCATGCAAATCTTAGATTTCCATACGGTACTTGTATAAAGATACATTTTCATTTTCCTGCAGAGGAAAATTGGACAATTTTAATAACTAATATATGTGTTTAGAAAGCTTCAATCACGACTATTCTATTCATCACCACAAAACATTTGCATTATTTTATTGGTGTCCAGTTCTGCAATCCACTTATATTTAGCATTATTCAATACAACTGGAAGAGCTGCTCCTTGCCTCGAAAGTATCGCAAGAAGAAATGGAATCAGGGTAATACTCAATGAATATGTAACAAACAACCTCAGAGAAGAGGGGACGAGAAAACAAACTGATGAGTTGCATTCATGACTGTTAGCAGCGACTGAAATAAGCTCTTATTCGCTATCTTAGTTTCTCAAGAGAAGCATGTCATAGTATTAGTAATAGTGAATAGTGGTTATGTAGCACTTTGAACACATCAAAGTGCTTCACATACGTAAACATTAAGAAATCCTTACTACAACCATATAATTCAGGTCAGAATTTTATCGACTTATTACTGATGTGAGGCTAAGGCAATCGGAGTAAGACTTTCTAAGTCCACTCACTGACTCCATGACAGATAAAATCCGAACTTGTTGATTCCCAACTCAGTATTTTTTTGCTGTGCTACACTAACTCACATAGGAAATGAAACATAGAAAATGTTTGGGTCTCAGTTGAACTATAACCCTGATATATTGGCTATATAAAATGGGAGGTGCAGGGGGCGGGGGGAGTCTAAGAAAGAAATGTGGTTGTTTTATCATTGGAAGCAGAGTTCTAAATACCACTTCCACATTGCTTTCCATGTTTTTCATCACCATGCTCAATAGTTTCCATTAAGGTTTAAAAATAGCTTCTCAGAGTGTGGACAGAGTGGCTTAAAAGCCAGCTTTAAGGGACTTGCTGAGATGTGTTTAAAGCCTGCCCCCCCCCACACACACAGTGTGTGAGAGAGTGCTCTCCGTAGCTGCTTGCGAGACTGACTGTTCAAAGATGCATGCTAGCAGAATTTAGAATCATTCAAGGGACCCATCGCCTGCAACTTACATTTATTTCAGATCAGATCAAAATTGTACAACATAGTGCACCGGAGCAGAAGTCTGTTCTTAAACCGAAACCGTTCTTAAACTGAGGCGTGCTTTCCCTAATGAGGTCTCCCGCCACTGGTGCCCTTCCACTGTTTGGCTTCCATTCTTAGACCGAGGTAAAGTTCGCAAACCAGGACACTACTTCTGGTTTTGCGGAGTTCGTAAACCGAATAGTTCATAAACAGGGCTGTTCTTAAACCGAGGTACAACTGCACAAGGAGCAGGGAAGAGGTTCTTAAAGAAACAAACAAGGCAAAAGTCAACGTAAATAAGTTATGAATAAAGAATATTTTCCACCCGTTTATAAAGCCAACCTAAAGACTACAGTGGCAAAATGCATTTTTGCTATGTATGCCGTACAAGCATGTCATCAGAATAGAATCTGAACTTAACATGTTTTTGAATTGTATAGATTCTGTGCAAAGCTGTACTTTCTAGCTTTCAGATGTTTGCAACCTTCTTTTTAATATTTAGATTCATTATAAGCTGATTCCCTCGTTATCACATGTTTGTATAAATATTGCAACAGGCATTAGGCTGACTTTATTTTGTAAAGGCAAAACACAGTTTATTCTTTATTTACAGCCTTTCCCCACCTTGACTTTTATGTTATTTGCTTCTGGCGGAGAGTCAGCAATGTTTTCTCTGCATTCAGGAGTTCTTAAAGAAACAGGAATTCCTTGCAGCAGTAGCAGTTGGCACAGATGGGCAGAATCATGAATCAAGCCTCTTGGCAATGGCATTGCTGCCATGTACTGCGGCAATGGGGACGTGGGTGGTGCTGTGGGTTAAACTACAGAGCCTAGGACTTGCCGATCAGAAGGTCGGTGGTTCAAATCCCCACAACGTGGTGAGCTCCCGTTGCTCGGTCCCTGCTCCTGCCAACCTAGCAGTTCGAAAGCACGTCAGTGCAAGTAGATAAATAGGTACCGCTCCAGCGGGAAGGTAAACGGTGTTTCCGTGCGCTCCTCTGGTTCGCCAGAAGCGACTTAGTCATGCTGGCCACATGACCCGGAAGCTCTACGCCGGCTCCCTCGGCCAATAAAGCGAGATGAGAGCCGCAACCCCAGAGTCGGTCACGACTGGACCTAATGGTCAGGAGTCCCTTTACCTTTACTTTACTGCGACAATGAGCAGGAATGACAAGATTGGCTTCTCTGGTGTGCCCAAACCACCCCAGTCTCACTATTGCCCTGCCCCCCTCCTAATAATACCCCACCACCTGCTTCTGCCTCCCCAAAGGAAATTACCATGGCAAAGCTTTTGGGAAATTCTACAGAGGGTTTAGAGAGCAATAGAGGACTGTCATACTCAGCTGGGAATTACTGAAATAAACACCACCACCACCCACCACCATTTTGTGATGGCTGAGTAATATTTAGCCCTCTCCAATGGTTTTACTGAGAGTTATCTAATAAAAATATTACCTGTTTACCGGAGACCTCCTTCTATATTATGAAAAGTGAGCAAATATATTAACATAAAGCTTTATTCAGTGGAAGTATGATATTCAGAAAGCAGTATGAAGATGGATCAAAATTACCATTTTATAACTTAATGGAAGGGAAGAAACGTTGGAGATAAAACAAGTTTAAAAAGTGGGGAAGACTCAAAAGTGAAGCCAGACTCAAATTGATTTAGATGATCAATTTTATCTCAGAGAGTCTGGTGTTTCATAGCAACTACATATTCAAGGATCCTCTTCAAAAAGAGGTTATTCACAAGCAGCTGATAATTATTAAAGTCCTCAGGATCTATGGAGGATTTCTTCAGTGGAACCATCTCTATCAAGGTGTCTAGGACCATACAAAATGAGGCATTTAGCACTTCCTGGACACAGGCATCTTTTCCTGCTGGGTGTTAGCAGCAAAATTGGGAATGGGTTCAACAGAAGTGTGGTAGCCACATTCCTCCAAGCTTGCTGTTTACATTTGTTTACATTTGTAAACAAGTAAAATTCATCCCACAAAAAGGAATACGGGGTGCTCTCTATATAAATGACCTTTGGTTGAACTTCACCAACTCTAGTGTCCAGATAACAGTGGATCAAAGTGATCGGTGGTTAAGCATTCCTCATGGTGCTTTTAGGTATTGTATATTGTGTTTTAGAACAGGGGACAGATTAGATGTCCAGCACATTTGCCACAGCAGCACATGAAATCATGTTCTGTGTTTCTGTTTTTTAGCTATTGCTTTAGTTATCAATTTCATGTGAATTCTGAAGACTACATAATGAGGTTTCTGGCTTTGTCCCTAGTTAAAACTGCTTAATCCACAAAACATTTTCAAAGTACTACACAAGCTGCAAAACACGCTTTTACTATAAAGCGTTACATATAAAGCATTGTAAAATTACACAACTTTATATGTATAAAAATGCAAACTGATACATTTAAGAAGTTATACAAACCCTTTTTCACACTCGTTTTTAGTTTAATCAGGCAATATAAAAGAAAAGATTTGAGAACATTTTGATTTAATGCAATATATGATTTAAATACACTCTGACAAAAATTCTTGAAGGATTAGTGCGCAGTTGTACTTCAATTAAATATCCATGACACAGTTTTTAACATAGATGCTAGAGTGCACATATTTGCAATTTCAGCCAAGTGGGTATACTGCAGTAGAATAATAGAGCATAGTAACCTGTAAATTAAAAGACGCCTGCTTCTTGGGAGAAAAGCAATGACAAACCTAGACAGCATCTTAAAAAGCAGAGACATCACCTTGCCAACAAAGGTCCATATAGTGAAAGCTATGGTTTTCCCAGTAGTGATGTATGGAAGTGAGAGCTGGACCATAAAGAAGGCTGATCGCCGAAGAATTGATGCTTTTGAATTATGGTGCTGGAGGAGACTCTTGAGAGTCCCATGGACTGCAAGAAGATCAAACCTATCCATTCTTAAGGAAATCAGCCCTGAGTGCTCACTAGAAGGACAGATCCTGAAGCTGAGGCTCCAATACTTTGGCCACCTCATGAGAAGAGAAGACTCCCTGGAAAAGACGCTGATGTTGGGAAAGATTGAGGGCAAAAGGAGAAGGAGACGACAGAAGACAAGATGGCTGTACAGTGTTCTCAAAGCTACCAACATGAGTTTCATCAAACTGCAGGAGGCAGTGGAAGACAGGAGTGCCTGGCGTGCTCTGGTCCATGGGGTCACAAAGAGTCGGACATGACTAAACGACTAAACAACAACAACCTGTAAATTAGACATACATGTGCATGTCCATTTCAAGTGCACAATTCTTCTAGAAAAGAAATAAAAAGAGAATACGAGGCCTGCTGGATAAGATCATAGGGCTATCTGTTCCAGAATTCCAGTACCACAGTGTCCAAACAGATGCATATGAGCATTACCTGGCCATGTGGAAAATAGTCTCTGTTGATCTCCAGCAACTGGTTTGCCTCTGAACCCGAAGGCAGCATATAGATGACAAGACTAGCAGCCAACGATAATATCTTTATTCTACATGAATTTCTCTAATCTCATTTCAGGAGCAGTAGTTTAACTGAATTCAGACCTCAGCCAAATACAAACCTCTTAAGGTAGTAAGAAATTAATGTAATGTAGCATATTTGTATAGGGATCATGTTTTCAGTATTTTAATACATTCATTTTTTTCTCTCCATAAAAGAACTACAGAACAGTGACCTGCAGTTAGAAAGCACAAAAGCAACAGCAGCTCTCATATTCTTACTCTTGTGTTGGTGAAGTATACATTATGATTAAAGCATCAGTGTAGCAGCAGCCTTTCACCACCTATTATTGTACATCAATGCAAACACATAAAGGGATAGAAAGGTGTCTCAGCTCAAACACAAACCCTTAAAAAAAATCAGACAATGGTGTTTACCTACAGTCTGAAAATTTCATTGAACTGAGAACAAGATTATAAGATGTGGGGTGCAAAAAAACATATGCAGTGAAATGTATATTTTCTTGTAAATTGTATTTACAGTTTGATCTACACCATGTGTTAAGACTGTTAAAATACATATTAATTTCAGGAGGAGTGCTATATTTTACACACAGAGTACGTTGCTGTATATTAATTGTGGCACCAATAGAGAAGGGAAGCCTCTACTGATGCTATTTTCATATATATATATATATATATATATATATATATATATATGTGTGTGTGTGTGTGTGTGTGTGTATGTGTATATATATGTATGTATATATTAGCTGTTAAGTTGTGGGTGAACATATCAGACGACACAGCGATTCTTCAAACAGCTCTTGTTTATTCACAGGCCAGAACAGAACTGAACTGAAGGGTTCAGTCAGCCTGCTTATATAGAGCTCCAGTACAACGTAACTGTAACAATTTTCTAAAACTATCCAATCACTGAACGTCACTTTCGATCCCTTATTTGCTTAACTATCTACAGTATCCCCCTGCTGGCCCAGGGTGAGAACTTCAGTACATAACATTAGCCATTAACAGATAGACCAGTGTACAACAGTAAATAAAATAATAATCTGCCCAACAAGTAAGTCACAAAGTCCATTTCCTTATGTCATCTCACAGTGTTTGCTGTTCTGGAATGAATTAAGAGTTTAGGTCCAGGCTACTTCCATCCCATTCTGCTCCTCTCTCAGCTTGGATCAAGACTAAACGTTAATGGTGTGTTGCAGGTGGGAATGTTAAATTTAACTACACATAAGTGAGACCTTGGGACGCTTCGGTTTAGGGGCCAAATGGGTTTCTTTATCTGGTACGTGGAACTCTCCCCAGAGCAGCCTCCCGCCTGCTGGTCTGTGATCTCAACTGCTTTTGCATGGCTGAGGTGTGTCCTTTAACTCAGTGTTTCCCAACCTTGGGCCTCCAGCTGTTTTTGGACTACAACTCCCATCATCCCTAGCTAGCAAGACCAGTGGCCAGGGATGATGGGAATTGTAGTTCAAAAACAGCTGGAGGCCCAAGGTTGGGAAACACTGCTTTAACTGTTAATGCCTCTTGTTTACCTCAATGGACATGCATGGATGAGGAAGGACAAGGTGGGGGAGAGAGAACTAACCTCTGGGTGGAACATATCCTATTGCTCAAAAAAATCATACCCATTGCACCTACCACCAGAGAGTTATCCATGAAGTAATAGAGTCAGGGGAAACTTGCAATGGGCACCATTGTCATTCTAAGAGAACAATGGAGGTGTTTGTGGTGAGTTCTGGCACTTCTTTTTTTAGAAAAATAGCACTGAATATAACAACAACAACAACAACAACAACAACAACAACAACAACAACATTTATATCCCGCCCTCCCCAGCCGAAGCCGGGCTCAGAGCGACTAACAACAGTAAAATAATACAGCATTCTAAAATCAACTCATTCTAAAATCAGTTCAAATCAAATTAATGGCAACCATTGGGCTAGAGTTCTGGGAGGATTACCAAAGGAGGGGGTCAGGCTGTGCCTTGGCCAAAGGCCTGGTGGAACAGCTCTGTCTTCCAGGCCCTGCGGAAAGATGTCAAGTCCCGCAGGGCCCTAGTCTCTTGTGACAGAGCGTTCCACCAGAACGGGGCCACGGCCGAAAAAGCCCTGGCTCTGGTTGAGGCCAGCCTAACCTCTCTGTGGTCCGGGACCTCCAATATGTTTTTGTTTGAAGACTGTAAGGTCCTCCATGGGACATACCAGGAGAGGCGGTCCCGTAGATATGAGGGTCCTAGGCCATATAGGGCTTTAAAGGTTAAAACCAGCACTTTAAACCTGATCCTGTACTCTACCAGGAGCCAGTGCAGACCTGAAACAAGTTCCACACCCCAACCTAAGGAACCGGGCTAAAATGATATAGCAGATTATTGCTATAGTTGAATAGTTGCAAACAAAATGGGGGATTGTCTATTCCTAATTCTAAACATGTTGGACCTTATATAGAGACAGTCCTGCAGAAGCGGGTTTCCTGCCTTTTCCTTCATTAGGTAAAGGTAAAGGGACCCCTGACCTTTAGGTCCAGTCGTGGCCGACTCTGGGGTTGCGGCGCTCATCTTGCTTTATTGGCCGAGGGAGCCAGCCTACAGCTCCTGGGTCATGTGGCCAGCATGACTTAGCCGCTTCTGGCGAACCAGAGCAGCGCACAGAAACGCCGTTTACCTTCCCGCCGGAGCGGTACCTATTTATCTACTTGCACTGGTGTGCTTTCGAACTGCTAGGTTGGCAGGAGCAGGGACCGAGCAACGGGAGCTCACCCTGTCGCGGGGATTCAAACCGCCGACCTTCTGATCGGCAAGTCCTAGGCTCTGTGGTTTAACCCACAGCACCACCTGCGTTCCCTTCATTAGCCACAATATATTCAGGGCTTTTTTCCAGGTGGAACTCACCAGAACTCAGTTCCGGCACCTCTCAGGTGGGTGCCACTGCCTTCTAAGAGAACGGGGAACATAGCTGTCAACTTTTCCCTTTTTTTAAGGGAAAATCCTATTTGGAATAAGGGAATTTCCCTTAAAAAAAGGAAAATGTTGACAGCTATGCGGGGGAAGCATCCATGTTGAGTTCTCTCCCCCCCCCTAAAATTAGCAGTGCATATGTTATACTGCAAGAGGAAACTTCCCCATATTTCAAAATGCCTTGTAATTCAACACAGTTTGAGCAAAGAGCAGTGTGCAAGCGTTACTGGATTAAGACCATAAAAGACAGGAGGCACGCCCATCTCCCTTCCCTTACCCTATTTCATTCCAACCTTGTTCTTTTCAGCAAAACAATCCTCATAAGATGGGGAAAGGCCAGCAATTCTGCTCAGTCTTGCACAGGAGAAGATATTATTCATCTCAAAGCGATTTAAATCCAAGCAAGTGCACGGGAGATGGCAGATAGGGCTAAAAATATTCCACTCAGCAATTGTGAGCTCAAAGCTTTTTCGAGGGGGGGGGGGAGATACTAAGAACTTCGAAGAACCAATGCTTTCTTTGACAAAAGAAAGTAGCATCCCTGTGGGCATAACCAGAAGCTTCGAAACATCAAAAGGTTATAACCATGACAGGGTTGCTTTCCTGAACCTCTATAAACAAATTGTTTGAACGACGAATGTGGCTCGCTGTGTTCTTTACAAGAGGAGCAAAAAACTCTGACCAATTCACGGGGCGCTTTGGCTCTGGAGTCACAGAACCCTTCATCCCGAATGTTTATCTTTTGCACTGTCTAAGGGCATCCTGCAGGATTCTAAAGAAATCGGCAGATCAGACACAGCATACACAGAGTTTGCATAAATCATTAACTATTTAGTGAGTATCTTTGTGGCAATGTTTGATTTTTCATTACATATCATTTCTGATCTCAGAACAGTTTAGGAAATTAGTTTATTCCTCAGCAAGTGGGGGGGATGTTAAATCAGTTCTCAACAGGATGCTGCAAAATGCATGTAGCAGTACTTAAGGAGGAAATACTTGCACAGGGAAAATGGGATCTCTGCTGCTTATGGAGGCAGACATTTTTGTCTATAACTAGGCTCATGTTCAGTCCCTAGCTTACTGCCCATAACTGGCAAATGCTTGCATCGCTACACACAGAGTTTTCCTCTGGCACAAGAAAGGGTCCATCTGCCTTTGTGTTTTAATATTGCTTGACAGTTATACAATCCCATTTCTTCACATATTGCCAGTTTAAAATATCCTTAGGAAGAGACAGAAAGCAAAATATAAATTATGTTATAGGTGAATTAATGCTGACCTGGTTTGAGTATTAATGTGGAGTTATTGTGCATTTAAGAACAGTGCTAAGATACATATTACTAAAATACCGTTTCGCATAAATTTGCATTCTCCAAATGGGTCCCTGCCCCCCAAGATATTAAAGTGTAATATTTTTTCCATTATTATTGTTTTGGGAAACTAACTAGGGATTCTCAGTATGTGAACTAATATGATCTATGAGCAGAGTTGAGAATCTAGATATCCAAACTATTTTGCACTCCAGTACATGACAAAAATAGTGACAAATGTGTAATCTTGACTTTCAAAGGATACAATATTAACTGGATATTTTTTTCCTCATAAAGAAAACAGGAAACATTTCAGCAGCAAAATAGGAATATATCATTTATCATTTAATTTAGTCTCAGTTATACAGTACAGCTTCAAAAGTCAAAATACCATTCCAAGTCCTGAGGTGTAAATGAGAAGACATGCAAGCCTCTTTCCCTTCTATAATATATCCCAAAAATTGTTACTGGTGACAGCTTGTTTTGACAATATCTAAATTCAGGCTGTCTACAAGTCTTTGATGTGCACTGTTAAGGTTCAAACTTATATATAAACTTGGAGAATCTTTCATACACTTGGGACTATAAAAAAACAATGTGGGAACTGGCCATTAGAGCCAAGCTAGCAAATGGGGTGAGTTTGAGCATCTCATTAAACCATGGATAATGATTTATTGTGATCATGTCTATCAGAGCTGGTTTTCTCCTTCTGACTAGTGTGTCGAGGAAACAAACCATGAGGCCTGGCTAAGTGTTAGGACTGTGATTTATTTCACACCAATGAACTACAGTATGTAGGAAACCTGGACCAGGGTTTGTGGGTTTGTGGGAGTGAAATGTAAAGCAACTAATTGTTTGGCGTTAACACTAAACCAGGGAACCTGGCTTGTTTCTTCCCAGCACTGATAGGAGGAATGGAACATGCTTTGTGGCATGTGTGAATGACAAGAGAGAGAAAGGAAGACGAGATAGTGTGAAGTTCATTCAAATCCTTTCACTGAATGCTGCGAAAATACTTCTAATTTATGCAACTGCAGAGTGTTATTTTTCATTATGTAGAATAAGTGTTATGTACTGGAGTTCTCACCCTGGGCCAGCAGGGGTATACTGTAGATAGTTTTCACTCAGGTCCACATATGCAAATAAGGAATTGAAAGTGACATTCAGTGATTGGATAGTTACAAAAAGTAGTTACTGTTGCTTTGTAGTCGAGCTCTATATAAGCAGGTTGGCTGAACCCTTCAGTTCAGTTCTGTTCTGGGCCTGTGAATAGACAAGAGCTGTTTGAAGAATCGCTGCGGCGTCTGATATGTTCACCCACAACATAACAATAAGCTTGATGATCTGCTGGCATGTTAACGCAAAAAGCAGTTAAAGCTGGTTTTGATAGTCTGAATAAGAATATGTCTGACTTAGAAATATTTTCTGGTTACTGTTTACATAATTGTATTAAAATAAATAACTATATCACTGGTTGCTGGGTGGTTAAGTTTTAGTGCTTGGCCTTTTGTGTTAACTCCAGAGGATAAAACCATGGGTGCCATTTTCCAAGTAGCAAACTATGCTTTTAGGAGTCTGTCTAATGTTGGATAACTTAATTTTCCAAATGGGTATTTCTATCTTCTTACAAATGTATGCATGCCTGCAACTCCCATTACGGCTAATAGACATTATGTGGGCATGGGAGTGACAGAACAGACACCTTAGGCAGAATGTTAGTAAGTAATAGTATTGGAATTAATCTTAGAGAGATGCTGCATTTATAATTTGACTTTCATCATCTCCATAAGTACAAGAGAAGCCTACAAACCTCATCCATTCGTGAAGCAAAATTCATTTTTCAAATTACTTGTTAATGTAACTGTACAGAGTACTGATTTCTTCATTATTCTACACATCACATTCAAATTATTAAGTGTACATAGTGCTTGGGCGGTATAATTAATACTGTGAATTATGATCAGTCAAGACTTTTTGTGTCTCTCAAATAATAGAATTCAATAAAGCCGGTGGAGGCTATACAATAAAAAGAAAACATAATGAAATTAAATGGAAACTAAGACGCATTAAGAACCAGGACTTCATTTAGATCAATAAAGAAAACAAAGGAGATGAAAGGAGCAAAAGAACCATTCCTACAAGGTCAAAAAAGACAACAAGCCTGTGCCTTGCTTTTCTAAAACAAAATTATGGGGTTTTTTCCAGTTAAATTTATAGCAGAGGGGAGACAAGACTAGTTGTTACCCCAATAAATAAAATGTATTTCCCCCCCACACACATCCACCACAAACCTGCCCATGCATGATTATTGGTTGTCTCTGCACTGGTCTTCTACCCACCCCGTTAATGAAATTTGAGGGAGAACCAGCTTCTTAATATGAATTTAACTTTCTTTTAAACCACAGTGCACAATACTAGCTTTATATATTGTTTTAAGCATTTGAGTCACAGGCAGTCATGGCATCGTATGAACAAGGCATGGCACAAGCCATGGTCCACATAGTTCCCTCACCTCCAGTGCTATTTTTCTAGGAAAATGCTTCCCTCAACAATGAATGGTTCCCTTGGCAATGGCGCCCACCAGAGAGGTGCCAGAACTGAGTTTCGGTTACTTCTGGCTGAAAAGAAAGCCCTGCTCATCTCTTAGACCATTGCCAAACTCCATACTCCTTTGATTATTCATCAAATAAACATCAAGTGAGGCAAAAAGACAAATGTATAGTGTAGTCATGAACTAAACATTCAAGGTCTGGAAGTGGAATGTCTTAACTTCCCACAACAGCGTGAAAAATGTGACTTTAATACTCTGTGTCGATGTAGCGGTTAAGCAGCTGAATGTTAGTAATTCCACATTGCTTTTTATTCATACTTCTAATCTGCATCGGGCTGAAGTGGGGCAGGGGATTGTACAAGTGAAGCATTAGATCTGCAGTACCTCACAGGGACGCGGGTGGCGCTGTGGGTTAAACCACAGAGCCTAGGACTTGCTGTTCGGAAGGTCGGCGGTTCGAATCCCCGTAACGGAGTGAGCTCCCATTGCTCGGTCCCTGCTCCTGCCAACCTAGCAGTTTGAAAGGACATCAAAGTGCAAGTAGATAAATAGATACCGCTTCGGCGGGAAGGTAAACGGCGTTTCCGTGCGCTGCTCTGGTTCGCCAGAAGCGGCTTAGTCATGCTGGCCACATGACCCAGAAGCTGTCTGCGGACAAACGCCGGCTCCCTCGGCCAATAAAGCGAGATGAGCACCGCAACCCCAGAGTCGGTCACGACTAGACCTAACGGTCAGGGGTCCCTTTACCTTTACCTTTACCTCACAGGAATCATTGTGAGGGAGCAGAAGTTATTACTGATGTCAGAAAGAGATACCATCCTTTTATTAAACAACAATACTTCACACAATCTAATGCTTTTACATAGAACTGATAAGTACCATTGTAAAATACATCTTAAAACAAAAACCAAAAACACCAGACCGGGGGCTTTTCACTTCATATCTTCGATTAGTAAAGTGCTTTTTTTTTTTTTTTTTTTTTTTGGTTACAAGCATAGGAGGAGTAGAAACAAAAGCTTCTTGCAGTTTATCATCTAGTTGCCAAACCAAAACCGGCAAGCACAGCAAAACATGAGAATATGAATAAATAAATAAAATCAGGAACAATGTGATTGCTGTTATCTCGGAACTTAAGACACTCATAATTATCTTTTATAAAACAAGGGACATTTAGTGCAATAATAAGTACTCACATACAAAAGAGGCAAAATGTATATTTACAAAAAAATGCAACATTTTCACACTCAAAGGCACTCAAAAAAAGGCCTTCATTTTTGCTACCACCCTCTACTAAAAATGTTGATCATGTGCCATAAGTTTCCTAGTTTTAATTAGAAAGAGTCTGGTCTGGTTCTGAGTCAAGGAGTCTTGTTCCTGCATATATTGCCGTTATTGGCTTAGGGAAAAGGTTAAACAATTCTATACCAGTAGAAACTGGACCCACTACAAGCTTCTCAATTTTTAAGGCAATTCATTGGGTTTTGTTGTGGTTTTGAGGAACTTCTTCTAGGCTTCATCATTGCTGCTTTGCATTCTACTGCCCCAAGACCACAGTAATGCTCAAAACCAGGCATAGGCAAAGTCAGCCCTCCAAATGTTTTGGAACTACAACTCCCATCATCCCTGACCACTGGTCCTGTTAGCTAGGGATGATGGGAATTGTAGTCCTAAAAAGATCTGGAGGGCTGAGTTTGCCTATGTCTGGTCAAAATACACCGGGCTTCTTTGACAAAATGAAGGACCAAACTACCGTAGATGTTTACTGTTTCTACGCTTGCCATGTCAACATATTAAGCAGCTGAGTGGGGTCCAATTTCAATTCCAAATGGTAAGTGTGGGTGAAGCAGAGTGGGGGAGGGGGGTGAACCATCCTCATATGTCTAAGAGCAGTCATTCCAGGCACTGTTCTCTCAGTCCAGCTCACTTTATCACAGCAACGTCGTTGGGCTAGAGGGGGCATATTGGGAGGACTTCCGGGTTAGCGCGAACGGCTAATGGCGGATTCCCTCCGAGCTCCGGAGGGAATCGGCTCTACTGAGGACGGGTCTTGCCGTGCCGGCGACACGGGGACCCTCAGAAACCGCAGGCGCGGAAGCCTGCGGACTTGGTGACTCGGTGGGCACCTTAAGCGCCCTCCCCGACCCACGAAGAGCCTTTTTAAAGGCTGCGGAGAGGGTACGGAGAGTGGCGTGGTGCTGAGAGTAGACCGCTACCTCAGTGGAGTGAAGCCGCAAGCCATGGCCGGAGAGCGCTGACTTTCTTCCCAAAATTTGGACTGGATAACAAAGGACCCGTGAGTAGTGGAATTTGGACTTTAAAATTTTATCCTGTGAATTCGGCACGATCGGGGGATGTGTTAAAGGGAAGTCCGCACCCCCTCTACTTATAGACGATTTAAAGCAAGGAACGGAGAATTAAGGTGGAATGAATACTGTTTTGATGATTTAAAAGTTTTTCACAAATTTGATAGAAGAAGATTTTGTGCTGGAGAGAAAGGGAATTTTGGAACTTTGTGTGTAATCCCCCCCAAAAACCCGGGAGTGTCCTATTTGGGTGCCGGAGGAAGAAGTGAAAGGAGTTTGACAGCTGTCAAAGAAGCTGTCAAACGGGCGGACAAAGTAAAAAATTTTGTTATTTAACAACTCTTGGAACTAAAGTTGATACATTTGGACTGAGGCGATTGGAAACAAAGTATTGATAATAACAAAGTAACAGATTATTGGAAAAGGACTACTAAATAACTGAAAGCCCCCTAGGGGGAATTAGTGACATTACAATGGCTGCAGAGGGAAAATTACTGGCGGAGATAGAAAAAATGTTCTTTCTCGTGGGAATCCTGCAGGAGCAGAGTATGGCTCTGAGTAAAGTTTTTATGACCTTGAATTCTGAAACAAACAACTCTGCTGAATGCACAAAGGAGACGCATGATAAAAACTCTGCAGCTGAGCAGGAAGAGATGCCTTTGGAATTGACAGAGAAGAAAGAAGGAGTTCAGACACTACAAGTGGAAAATATCAACCAGGAATCTGCATTGTTAGAGTATGAGCAAGAAGACCTTTGGATTACAAACCTGCGAAAGATGAGAAAGAAGAAGAGAGAAGTCCCTGGAGTACTTGGAATATTAAAACTAAAAAGAATAAAGCAACATGATTGGGACTTTTCTCTTGAGTATGGAAAACTAGATGGTCTTTCGCAGCAAACACTCTTTAACATTCTGGATGAAAGAAAATATGATGTGACTCTGACTGAACTCCTTCAGGGTCTTAGGACCAACAAAGAGGACTACCAACATAGTTGGCAGAGAGGGACTGATAGAGAATCAGATGCCTCGGACGTGAGGAATCCGGGCTAAGAACTATTTTTGTTTGTTTGTTTGTTTTTTAGACATTTGTCTGGGAAGGGACAGAAACCGGGGCAGGGGGGGAGAGAATAGAACTATAAAATGTTTTGTTTTGTTTTACTTGGTCAATGTGACCTATAATTAATATAATAAAGGGAAAATTTGTGGAGGGGAAGTTAGATCGACCTTAAAAAAAAAGAAATTAATGATTATAAGAGAATTGGATAAGTTGAATATAGATAAACAAAAAGAATTTAATTTTTTAAAAAACAATATGAATATCTTTAAGAGGTTAGGTAAGAGCTTGCTGAATTAATTTTGGAACTGGGATGTAAGAGGAGGGGGTGGGGGGAAGTCAATGAAAGTGGGTAAAGAAAATTAGGGTATGTAATTGTATTTGTGTGTTTGTGTGTTCTTGTCTTTGTGTGTGTGTTTGTTGTTATAAAATGTAAAAACCCAATAAAAATTATTAAAAAAAAAAAATAGAGGGGGCATATTGGGATATGAAAGGCAAGTGGGGGAGAAAGGTTCCCCCAGACATTTCTTTGGTATTAAGCGTGGCTTCCCATGATTCCCTCATTTACACTTCAGCAGGGCAAGCACATGAATAAACATGGCTACCATATAGTTAAAGCTGTGGTTTTCCCAGTAGTGATGTATGGAAGTGAGAGCCGGACCATAAAGAAGGCTGATCGCCGAAGAATTGATGCTTTTGAATTATGGTGCTGGAGGAGACTCTTGAGAGTCTCATGGACTGCAAGAAGATCAAACCTATCCATTCTGAAGGAAATCAGGCCTGAGTGCTCACTGGAAGGACAGATCCTGAAGCTGAGGCTACAATACTTTGGCCACTTCATGAGAAGAGAAGACTCCCTGGAAAAGACCTTGGTGTTGGGAAAGATGGAGGGCACAAGGAGAAGGGGACGACAGAGGACGAGATGGTTGGACAGTGTTCTCGAAGCTACCAACATGAGTTTGACCAAACTGCGTTAGGCAGTGGAAGACAGGAGTGCATGGCATGCTCTGGTCCATGGAGTCATGAAGAGCTGGACACGACTACACAATTAAACAACTGCCCTCACCTCCAGTTTGGTCTTAAAGAGAACTTGTAAAGAAGCCAAGCTAGTTTCTCCTTCACTCATCCCTGATGTTCTCTTGCATTTTAGCTCCATAAATACCTGTACGTATCACAAATGTGCTATGCAACTTAAGTGCTTTGAGGACTGACTTCCCATATGGGAGTGATTTCTGAAGACCCAATGCAAGTATTTAGGACTGGAGGCAGAGCATCCTGAACTCTTTCTTGAGCCCAACACATTTTGCTTTAATCTGTTGACCACTAGTCATACACACACATAGCATGAACCAAGTGCTTAAGCGTATGCAAGGTTGATATAACCCTTTGCATTTTGGCACAATTACAGCCACGACCACAGCAGCCAAATTTTATAAAGTTTATTAGGATTTTTTACAAAGCAAATCAGGAAGACAAAGCAAAAGCAAAATGGTACTTTAGAAAGAAAGCAGATGTTTCAGTTCAAGTACTTAAAGGAACAGGTTGGAGACTGTGGAACATCACATGCAGAGGTGCTCTGATTGCACTATTGGAAACTAATTCCAGTTACTGCTTTAGAAAATTGCCAAACAAACTGTAGTAGTAGACATGGGCGTAGCCAAGGGGGAATAGATCAACAAATATTATTGAAAAGCATTGAAAGTACTCACTTATCTGAAGTTCTGCCCCCCGCCCCGTCTTTCCCAAGAAACTTTTATTTCCTTTAAAAAAAAGCTTACTGGAAGTGTTTTTAATACTGTTACACCAGTTAAGTTGGTGTGGTATAACTGAACAGAGTATTTGACTCCCAATGAGGAAATGTCAGTTTGGTTCTCTGCACAGTGTAAGCCAAGGAATGCTTACTCAGAAGTACCTTCAATAATGAATGTCTGTCAAATGCAATGAAACCACCTTAACAGGTCCATCCTGTTTATGTTGTTGGTATTAAAAACTATAGGACAAAAAGCTCCTTCCAACATTACTATGATTAAGTAAGAAGGTAAAGGACCCCTGGATGGTGAAGTCCAGTCAAAGGTGACTATGGAGTGTGGTGTTCATCTCACCTTCCGAGGGAGCTGGCGTTTGTCCACAGACAGCTTTCCAGGTCATGTGGCCAGCGTGACTAAACCGCTTCTGGTGCAACGGGACACCATGAAGGAAACCAGAGCACACAGAAATGCCATTTACCTTCCCGCTGCAGCTGTACCTATTTATCTACTCATGTTGGTGTGCTTTCGAACTGCTAGGTAGGCAGCAGCAGGGACAGAGCAACGGGAGCTCACCCCGTTATGCGGATTCGAACCGCCAACCTTCTGACTGGCAAGCACGAGAGGCTCAGTGGTTTAAACCACAGCACCACCTGTTCCCTACACTAGGATAAAGTGAGAAGTCTTTGGCTACACAGAGGTAGCCTTTTCCAGCTCCTCCCTATGCCAGCATGATGAGCAACAGTAAAATGTGCTCTTTCCACATGCCACTAGCAAAGCGAAGCATTTTGCATACAGCTTTAGAATATCAACTAATATACAGCAGGTGCTCACAAATATTGGCTAGGTGTACCAGTTTATACCCACCAGAAACACTTCTTCAATGCCTTCCATATGTGCTGCACCAGGAAGATTTTGGGCATCAAATGGCAGGACAGAGTCTCAAAGAAAGATGTGCCCTTCCAAACCCACATTCCCAGTATGTTCACACTTCCGTCTCAGGCTTGAGACATGACTTTACGCTGGCTTGGCCATGTACCCAGAATAGAGGATGGCAGGATCTCAAGGACATTGCTCTATGAGGAGCTAGCTTCAGGCACTAGGCCTGTCCGCCAGACCAAAGATGTCTGCAAATGAGACGTGAAGAATGGCAACATTAACTCCACCACATAGGCATCTCTTGCAGATGATTGTGGTGCCTCGAGACAGACAAGACAGGTTGTGTATACACAGCACTGACCAGAGGAGGAACGACTGCTGGGAGGAACACAGAGAGAAGGAGCACCACAGTGCACCTGCAACAAAAACGGATGCCTTCATCTGACCCATCTGCAACAAAACATGTCTCTCCCATATCAGTCCCTACAACCAGAGCAGGTGCTACAACTCTCCAATGGTTTTGCTTTACTCCCAAAGGGGGGTTACAGATAGGTCTGCCATAGTCAAAACAAAACAAATTCCTTCCAGTAGCACCTTAAAGACCAACTAAGTCAGTTCTTGGTATGAGCTTTCGTGTGCATGCACACTTCTTCAGATACACAGTGTATCTGAAGAAGTGTGCATGCACACGAAAGCTCATACCAAGAACTGACTTAGTTGGTCTTTAAGGTGCTACTGGAAGGAATTTGTTTTTTTTTTTTCCCAAAGGGGGATTCATCCAATGTTTCCAGAGTCAGACAGATTCCAACTAGCAAGCTTCTATTTGTTTTTACTACCAATCTCTCCCAACTTCTCTGGTATGTGCAGAGATTTTGAGGAAGGGCAAGAATTTCTCTTCATAAGCTGATATATGAAGGAACTAAGGAGCACCAGGAGAAAGCGCTGGCATTTTAAACAAACATTCGTCAATCCAAATGACAATTATTTCCAATGGTAGCAGCAACCCCAACTGATGTTCTGCTGCAACACATATCTCATGCTTCGCAATGTAAGAGGTGGCTTTGACGTGATGGAACACAAGAGGAACTAGAAATAAAAGTGGTTTCTTCTTTCTGGATTGTCCTACATAAAACTATGCATCTGTTCCATAGAAGGATGTGTAAGCCATTCACACAAAACCCCGAATGCTCAAAGCTGCTGACAAGAATGTTAAATTTCTAACTCAGATTTTATCGCAACCTCAACTTCTATTAATTCTTTTTTTTATCTTGCACCTTCAACTTCACAATAGCTGGCCAAGAATTAATATGATTATTTATTAAATTTGTATGCCAATCTTCATCTGCAGATCTCAGGGCAATTTATTTATTTTTTTAAAAAAAAAACAATATAAAAACCGCAAAATACATAGTAAAAATAAGAACAATAAACTAATTACCCCCCCCACGACATATTTAAAAGGGAATTGGATGTCAAAACATTTTTGCCTGGCACCTAAAGGCGCCAGCTTAACCTCCTTGGGGAGAGCATTCCACAAATGGGGAGCACTGCAGAAAAGGCCTGCACTCGTGTTGCCACCCTCTGGACCTCTCAAGGAGCATAGCTGTCAACTTACAGATTTGAAAATAAGGGACCAGCAGCCTTGAAAATAAGGGACCAGCAGCCAAAATAAGGGACCTGCAGCCTCATGTGTTCCAGGCACTCCAGTCTTCCTGTCCTCCTGCAGTCTGGTCAAACTCATCCTGGTAGCTTCGAGAACACTGTCCAACCAACTTTGTAACCAGAGGTTCAACTGAATAGAATCTGAATCACATGCACCACAAGGCCTATGCAGCCTCAACTTAAGATGGCTCCCCGGCCTGGCTTTGCACAGTAAAGTTTGCAGCAGCACGTGCAACAAAATGGCGTCCAGCATTCAAAAAACCCCTCAGCTTGCATTAACTAGCCACACACAAAGCATGCTGTGCTGGTCCAGGGGGGAGGTTACCGTGGGGCGAGGTCCAGGACCTGAGTCAAGGGTCGGCAGACAGTCCTCCACGGGCGAAGTGGGGTCCACAGCGAGGAGACGGGCAAGGACAGGAACTCTGGGGGAACTCTGGGGTGCTGGCCGAAACAGCTCTTCAACGACGTTGCTCCCACAACCTGGGACCGGGCTGACTGGCCTTTATCTTCTCTGAGGCCAGGGGCGGTCCCGGCCCCCAGGAGACCCGCCTCTCCTGGCCTTAAGGCAAGCACTCCTCCTGGGAGAAACCAGTTCCCTCCACCTCTCTGCCCTGAGCCTCTGCAGTTCAGGAGAGGCTGAAGGGTTACTGGACCCAGGGGGAGACTCACCTGTAGGCACTGAGTCCTCAACCACCTCCGGAGCCAGAGTGGATTCACCTGGTGCCTGCTCCTGAGGATCCGGCACAGGTGCAGGCGCTTCAGAATCTAGGCCCTGCCCCAGTTCAGCCGGCCCTGGAGGCGGGGACTCCTGTGCAGGCTGGGATTTCTCCGGTTCAGCCTCTGAATCGGATTCCCAGGCCATCACACATGCAAGCTCCACCCCCCAGTCGTTCTTCGACTTCTTATTGGGTGAGCAACACAGCCAAGCAACACAGTTGGAGCCTCCCTCCTCCCTGGCCAGCAGGGAGAGGAGCTGTTTCCTTTGAAATTTAAGGGACATCATTTAAGGGGCATTTAAGGGACATCCATCAATAAGGGACAGCAGCGGGACATGGCGGTGGAATAAGGGACTGTCCCTTCAAATAAGGGACACTTGACAGCTATGTCAAGGAGGGGGCACACAAGGGGCGGGGGCTCAGAAGACGATCTCACAGTTGGGGTAGGTTCATATTGAGAAAAGCAGTCCTTGAGATATACAGTGGTACCTCGGGTTACATACGCTTCAGGTTACAGACACTTCAGGTTACAGACTCCGCTAACTCAGAAACAGTACCTTGGGTTAAGAACTTTGCTTCGGGATGAGAACAGAAATCATGCTCCAGCGGCGCAGCAGCAACAGGAGGCCCCATTAGCTAAAATGGTACCTCAGGTTAAGAACAGTTTCAGGTTAAGAACTTAACCCGAGGTACCACTGTAACAGTTTCAATGAAAACTATCCTATTTTTAATAATAAAAACCCAATATATAAAATCTGAGCACCAACAACTTCCCCCTACAAAAAAATTAACCTAAACAAACCATAAGCATTACAGCCACAGATACATTTTGTTGTATTTATCACTGGAGCTATGTCTGAGGAAGAAATGTTTTTGACTGGAGTCTGAAGACATAGAGAGGGTCAGCAAACTCCTCATGAAAACTTTCCATTGCTAAGAAGCCCTGTCACTTGTGACCAATGGCCACATCCCTGATGGAAGTGGACAATACAGTAGAGTCTCCCCACTACATTAAAGTATGGAGGAAAATTCCTTTTGGGAGGAAGATAGTCCTACAAACATCCAGTCTCCCTAACTGTTTAGAGCTTTAAAAGGGTCAAAACGACCCAATATGACCTAAGAATGAACCATATGTCACACAATAACAAAGATGGACTTCTGACATCAGTCTAGCTGCTCCATTTTGCATCAACATACTTAAGCCCATCCACGGCACATGAATTTATTATTATAATTTATTATTTATTCAACTTATACACCGCCCTATACCCAGTGGTCTCAGGGCAGTTCACAACAAGACCACAACATATAAAAACAAACCCAAGCAATAACCCAATAAACAACCCCCAAAAAGAACCACTTTCTAAAAGGGTGTTGGATGTCAATAAGATCCACCAAAGGCCTGGGTAAAAAGGAATGTTTTTGCCTGGTGCCTAAAGTTGTATAATGAAGGCGCCAGGTGAACTTCACTTATGGGGAGAGCATTCCACAGATGGGGAGCCACTGCAGAGAAGGCCCCGTTCTCATGTTGCCACCCTCCGGACCTCTTGATGAAAGTGGAAGTAGCTTGTGGCAAGGTCATAGAATCATAGAATTATAGAATCATAGAATCATAGAGTTGGAAGAGACCACAAGGGCCATCGAGTCCAACCCCCTGCCAAGCAGGAAACACCATCAGAGCACTCCTGACATATGGTTGTCAAGCCTCTGCTTAAAGACCTCCAAAGAAGGAGACTCCACCACACTCCTTGGCAGCAAATTCCACTGTCGAACAGCTCTTACTGTCAGGAAGTTCTTCCTAATGTTTAGGTGGAATCTTCTTTCTTGTAGTTTGGAACCATTGCTCCGTGTCCGCTTCTCTGGAGCAGCAGAAAACAACCTTTCTCCCTCCTCTATGTGACATCCTTATATATATTTGAACATGGCTATCATATCACCCCTTAACTTCCTCTTCTCCAGGCTCAACATGCCCAGCTCCCTTAGCCGTTCCTCATAAGGCATCGTTTCCAGGCCTTTGACCATTTTGGTTGCCCTCCTCTGGACACGTTCCAGTTTGTCAGTGTCCTTCTTGAACTGTGGTGCCCAGAACTGGACACCGTACTCCAGGTGAGGTCTGACCAGAGCAGAATACAGTGGCACTATTACTTCCCTTGATCTAGATGCAATACTCCTATTGATGCAGCCCAGAATTGCATTGGCTTTTTTAGCTGCCGCGTCACACTGTTGGCTCATGTCAAGTTTGTGGTCAACCAAGACTCCTAGATCCTTTTCACATGTACTGCTCTCAAGCCAGGTGTCACCCATCTTGTATTTGTGCCTCTCATTTTTTTTGCCCAAGTGCAATACTTTACATTTCTCCCTGTTAAAATTCATCTTGTTTGTTTTGGCCCAGTTCTCACAGTTGGTGCACCAGTCAGAATCACTGCCACAACTGCCATCTGGTTGTCTTTAAAAAAACAACCAAGACCAGATCCAGAAGTACTGTACTTCAAAACTACAATCCTGTTCCTACAAGGAAGTTTAACTCCACCCAAACCTGTTGGACACATCCTCCCAGATTTGCTACATTTCCAACCAACAGAACGTATATATTCAGGATGAAGTCTGCTTAGCCATATCCTGTCCCTAAATGATTCATAGGTAGCACCTTAGAGATAGTTGCAACCTATTCATAGTATGGGTGGGACATGGGTGGTGCTGTGGCCTAAACCACTGAGCCGCTTCGGCTTGCCAATAAGAAGGTCAGCGGTTCGAATCCCCGTGATAGGGTGAGCCCCCATTGCTCTGTCCCAGCTCCTGCCCACCTAGCAGTTTGAAAGCAGGCCAAAAAGTGCAAGTAGATAAATAGGTACCGCTGCAGCGGGAAGGTAAACGCCGTGTCCATGCACTGCTCTGGTTTTGGTGTTCTGTTGCGCCAGAAGCGGCTTAGTCATACTGGCCACATGACCTGGAAAAACTGTCTGCGGACAAATGCCAACTCCCTCGGCCTGTAAAGCGAGATGAGTGCTGCAACCCCAGAGTTTTCTGCAACTGGACTTAACAGTCAGGGGGCCTTATTCATAGTATGCAACCTTCATCATATGCAACCCTCTTTCCTGCCAATTTTTACTTATTATTCAAATCCAAACCTCTCTGCTTCTGTCTCTTAGATAGTCTCTGTGATTAAACAAACATTAACAAACAAGAAATTTCTTTTTGCAGACATCTCAACAATGGAAGAACAGTTTTTAATCCACTCTTGTCTTTTCAACTTCTGGCTCTGCCAACTGATGCATTCATGCATGTAGCTTCTTGCTTATGTTCTACAGTCTTTTGTAATTGAAACAAATTACCTTAAAACATTGAATTTGTTAAGTAGGTAATTTTAAAAACATTCAAAAAGCATTTTAAGCAACCATTCTAACTAAATGGGTATGTTAACAAGCATTAAGAGACAGCTTTGAGATTGACATGGTCAGTAATCTGAAGTTATTTTTAACTGGTTGTTTCACTGATCAGCTAAGAATTATTAAGGAATTACTACTTGGAATGCTAAATACCAGATATTTTTAGTTAAACATTTAGCATAATGATGAAGATACAAGTTAGATTTTATTTTTGCCTAGTTTTATAACTGTGATTGTTACAGCAATAAATAAATACATAATTGGGTGTTCAGCACCACAGAAAGCCTAGGTGAGAAAAATATGGTTACTTGTGTCAGTGCATAATCTAAAAACTGATTCATCTGTCATTAACTGCATGCAATGTACATTTTCCTATGCTATGCAGACCAAGCAACAAAATCCAAGGTACTGTATCAACAATTGACTTGACTTCTCCAAAGAGTAACAGAAATAGCACGATATGCTTCACACTGGGCATGCGTTGTCAAACACTCTTGTTCATATTTTAAGTCAGGGATCAGCAAACTTTTTCAGCATGGGGCCAGTCCACTGTCCCTCCGACCTCCTAAATTCCTATGGCCCACAAATAACCCAGAGATGCATTTTAAATAAAAGTGCACATTCTACTCATGTAAAAACATACTGTTTTGTAAGAGTCAGCAGTTAAGATTTCACATGACTGATAACCATAAATAACAATAAATGTTTAGGGAACATACATGTTAAATTAAATGCCAGGTTATGTTCATTTTTATGATGGATTTTAATCGTTTTATTCTCTGTATGGTTTACTTTTAAGTATGCTACTTAGAAACACTAATGATTTCATGTCTTAAATAAAGTGAGGGGGGAACCTTGCCACTTCTAAGTGGTTCAAAAGAAACTTCTAATCATCGAATGATGTCCCTGCTCGTAATGCCTTGAACCTCTGAGTTTACTGAAGAACCAGCAATATGTTTGTCTCTAGATAAGGATGGAGATATAAAGCTCCTGATTGTTGAAATTGATAAGTTATGCCTTAACTATTTGGCGACCCTGAACATGCACTTTTGCTTAGTAAATTTAACACCCAATGGGCAATTATGGAAAACCAAGTTCAAGAAAGTAGGTTGTGCAAGAATAAAGCTGTCCAGACACAGTGCATAATAGTTCTCTGCTTCCAAATAAGACTGTGGTCTGAACTTAATAGCTAAATTGGGTGAAAGGAGTGATGATGGCAGCACATCAGGGCTTATGGCTGAATTTAAAAAATGGTCTTTTGATGTGGCTTCACCTCGGACATCAGACTGCAGGCTTTCCCCTGCACAATTTTCTCCAGCTTCAGCTACTGAGTTCTCCTATTCCTCTAGCACAGATCCATACTTAGTTGTTACCATAACAACAATTGCTGCATGACAATTAATAAACCACACAGTAGACAACATTCTCTTAATGAAAGAGTTTTTATGCAGTGTACGTCTTGTTTTTATGCAGTATACTTCTTCCCATTCCCAAGTTATAATCGAGACATACTGGAATTTTCATCCAAATTTCTCATGCTTCAGTCCAACCTGAGTAAGAGTTGATTTCACCACTGCACCTGAAAGAACAGTGATGCTTTCCGGGAAAATTTAGCAAAAGCAGACTGTTTGGTTTAAAAAAGTTTTCCAAAACATTTTACCAAAAATGAAAACAAAGAACAGCATACTTTTTTGTGTAAAAATCCTCTCACTGGATTACAAACAGCACAGAACTATTTGTAGTTAGACACTTTCTATTTATTTTTAAGTATATTCAAAATCTCGACAGTCTGGTAGAAAACTGGAGTGCGGTACTGATAACACCAAGGGATCCGGGTGGCACTGTGGTCTAAACCACAGAGCCTTGGGCTTGCCGATCAGAAGGTTGGCAGTTCAAATCCCTGCAACGGGGTGTGCTCCCGTTGTTTGGTCCCAGCTCCTGCCCACCTAGGAGTTCAAAAGCACGTCAAAGTGCAAGTAGATAAATAGGTACCACTCTGGTGGGAAGGTAAACGGCGTTTCCGTGCACTGCTCTGGTTCGCCAGAAGCGGCTTAGTCATGCTGGCCACATGACCCAGAAGCTGTACGCCGGCTCCCTCGGCCAGTAAAGTGAGATGAGCGCCACAACCCCAGAGTCGTCCGTTAATGGACCATACGGTCAGGGGTACCTTTACCTTTTTACTGATAACCTCAAGGTCACAGGTTCAATCCCTGTACAGGACAACTGCATATTTCGGCATTGCAGGGGGTTGAACTGGATGCTCCTCAGGGTCCCTTCCAACTCTACAATTCTATTACAGTTTTTATGCTGATTAAAAGATGGAAGCCAATGAGTGGTCAGTGAAATATGGGGACCGGGAGCTCAAATGCAGTGTCTTTCAGGGCACAAGACAGGTCAGGATAGCCACAAACATTTGCCACAATCCAGACCTGGTATACTATTGGTATTTAGTAAGGGCCAAATTACAAATGAGTTTTTTAAAAACTTGAAATAGGCAAAAACCACTCCTTTCCAGAAAGCAAAATGTTCTGGACTTACGAAACTTAAGGATAAAGAAAGAGACTTGTTAGTCTGCTCAGAAATACATGCATTGCACTCCAAAGATAGCACATATTTATCAATCTATAAAGATATGTTGTTCTTTATTCCATTAAGGAAGTTCCATGATGCAATCTATCTTCTAAAAACCACAGGGGCAGCCTCATACGAGCAGGAAGGATCTGCTCCAACAGATTTTGAAGCCTCATATAACTCACAGTTGGTTAATAGCTGGCACATATATCATGTTCCTAAATGTGTATCCGTCATTTATAAGCCTCAATCCGAGGAACAGTGGTTCAAGTGTCAGACTAGAAGTGAGGAAGCAAAAGGTTCAAATCTCCATTCAGCCACGGAACTCACTGGGTGACCTTGAGCCAGTTACTATCTGTCAATCTGAACTTACCCTACAAAGCTATTGTGAAGATAAAACAGGTGATAAAACAGTGCATACCAACTTCAGCTCCATAGAGGAAATTGTAATACAAAAAAAATTAATATCAATGATGCCCCCTGTCTCAATTGAGCATTAGCTAAATTTGTGGGGAGAAATACACACACACACACACACACACACACATATCATCATGTACTTTAAGGTTGCAACTGAAAAAGACCAACTCTGGAATTAGCCGAATTGAAATATGCAAAACTGAGTTGTTGAATATTTTAAACCAGCTTTAAGGATTTGATGTACTGCAGCAAAAGCAGTCTTTGTGAGCTTGACTTGTCAAGTAAAAGGCTGCTCAACAGCCCAAGGGAACAGCAGCCCTCATCTCCATCCCTTGCCGTTTGTCACCTTGCACACATTACACTGCAACAGCAAACAAGTGAAGGTTACAACAGTGCAGTGCCAAGACCACACCCATGTTCCTTATCTGTATCGTCTCTTAGATTCGGGAGTCCTTATTGCCAGTTCCACATGCTCCAGCAATACAGTACCACAGCGTAGAGTCGGAACTGAAGTAGGTCACATAAATACTGTAATATTAGCATAAAACCTTTTGCTATGTCGTCATATTGGACAGTTGTGATAATCTCCTCATAAGAACGTAACAGGTCAAAAATCCATCAGGCCTAGCAATCTGTTCTCACAGTGGCCAATCATTTGCCTATGGGAAGCCCAGAGCAGGACAAATTCTCAAGGGAAACAACACTTGTTTTACCTGTGACTATGTGCAGTTCTAACCTTTGTGGTCCTGTGAGAGTCTCCATAAAGACAGTGATTTGATGAAGCAAACTACCGTCTGATACAGTAGGAAAGTTTCAGGCCTGGTTTTCATATACTTTGAAATATTTGTCAAATGGCACTTGGTCACAAAATAAAAACTAATCTTCTCAACAAGTTCTAACATAAGCCGCTAACAAGACTGTATCCACAATGATAATTAACCCAAAGCCTTGTGTCCTTTTTTGAACCAACGCTGGTGCTTATAACTGCATTGAAACATCACTGCAATGTTGAGCTATGCTATGCATTGAGAAATGTTGCAGGAATAGCTTTGGTGTACCCCATCTGTACTATAGTTTTCATGGTAATACAGCAAGTTTCAAGATTAAGACACTTAGGTAAATTTTGGGTTCTTCGGCCTTAATGGATCAAAATCTATGATGAATAAAAAATAACTATTAAATAAGGTTGAAATTGGTGGTGGGAGATTCATTGCCCAGAAACTGGGCTGCATTATACCATTATACAATTATACCTATATGAAACAACAAAAACAATTTTAAAAATATCCATCGCCTTACTCCTTTCATTCTAAAACCCGCAGGCCAATAAGAGTTGGCGGTAGTTCTTAACTTCATTTGGTTTTGGGTATGTTCCAATTAACTAAGCAAGTGTTCTCTTTTCGCAGTTTAACTTTTACAGAGGCATATCATTCTATTCTGACCCAACACTGCATTCAAAATCCTAATTATTATATATAAAAATGTCTGCTTCATATTTACATAACAAGGATTCATAAGGATGTACTACAACATCTACATCCATATTATGAAACAGTCATTCCAAAGCTGTACAACATTCTCTGAGATAAAGAAAAGAGTGGTTATATACTGCTCCTTGTATACAGCGGTGAAGTTTTCCATCTAATTAAGCTGCTTTAAAGTCTTTACACAGCCACCTATTCAAGATGCCCTTTCATCATTGACACACTATTCAGTGATTGCAATGGGGGAACTATTTGATTTTCTGTTTTGCTGGGAAAGGTTTGTAGCACCCTATAATATTTATACAGCTCTGCTTTCCACTGAAGATAATATTAAAAAGGTGATAGAACATTTTGAATGAGCAAGAGCTAATCAATATCCCATGTCTACTTCTAATCTTCTGTAGCAATTGCTAAGTGTTTTAATTTTTAGCAGCTCTTCAAACTGACAGAAACCTACCAGAATATGTTAAATTGCTTTGTATGAAGATCAGACAGGCATGGGACAGCAATTATATATCACAATAGCCTTTTCTTGGTTCACAGCTCTATTCATCTTTTTGAAACAATGAAAGACAGATTGGACGTAGGGGAATGGATTAGCCACAGGACGACCTGTATTTCCACACAAAAGCCAAAGTGTGGAAAAATGGCACTCTTGTGTCAGCCATTCTTCACTTCTTGGGTGGAAAAAAAAACGTATTAATGGAAACAGCCATTTAAACAGCTCTTTCTCACTCATCTCAGAACAAGTGTTGCCTGTTTTCTTACCACTTATGAGTTGTACAGTAATGCAGTACTACTGTTAATGTGAATTGATTCTGTACATTTTCCAAGAGTAGCCCACTGCCACAACAAAATAGTTATTCTGTATGTTTTTCAAGAGTAGCCCATTGCCACAGCAACAAAATAGTTATTCTGTACTTAACTGGACAGCTTTGAGAGCCAACACAGGAAACTGACCTTGCTAGATTTTTTTTTCAGTATTCCAGTCAGTCTTACCTGCTTTATTTTCTAGGATCACAAAAATCTGAGACTGCACAAATATTATGTTTATGCTGCAGTTAATATAGGCAGTGTACACACGATATATTTAAAGCACACCCACACACCAGGAATTCTGGTGGTGGAAATGATAGCTCTGGGAGGGGTTAACAGCTACAACAAACTGAACAGTTGCTACATTTAGTTAATAAATAGATCTAGCAAACCAACATGCATGATAATCTGGATTTAAGCAAAGGCCTTGCTACCTCTTAGCATGACTAAGACCATTTCAGAGTAAGTGCCTTAAAACTTAGCCAAAGATTACACCCAACTGGGCACAATATTTTCCAGCAGTTCTTAGCTAAAGAACATTGAAGCAGGTGATATTTGAACAGATCATCATATCTTAGTTCTGGCAATTAAGTCTGATCAAGATAAACAAATTGTAAGGTACTTGCTTGATATTATGGGTCCGTCTAATAGATCTTCCTGAAAAAAAGATTATTAAATGGAGATTTTTGGTTTTTATCATGAAATAAGGCTATACAATGGGGCCACCAAAAATGAAGGCAAGGTGTACTAACTTCAACCGTACTCTGAAACAACTGAGTTTATCCACCAACCAACGAACTAACATCCTCAAGATAACAAATTATGAGGTCCAAACATATGACAATAAGAAATGGCTGCTTGCCACATTTATGCTGATGATGTAAGTCTAATATACAAGCAAGTGGACTTATCCAGGGATTTACAAGTGGGAACACATGCAACCCCATCATCTAATACTGAACTAAAGAAAAAGTAAAATTCAGTTCCCCACTGTTTAAAAATGAGTGCATCATAGATATATTTTACCTCCCCAAAAAATCTTAGAACAGTATATGAAAATCAGTATATAAAAACAGATCCAGCCATGCAGGCGAGAAAAATGTGTTTTGAAGCACATGGAGGAATAAACAATATGGAATTCCTTCCAAACCTATTTGATTGTGTGATGTTTTTGTAGAAGCTAAAGTACAACAATCACTGTGAATGATGGCCTTAAAAAAAAAATCAGTCAAAATGCTAAAATAGACTAAGCTTCAAGTTGCCTAGCTACACAGGAAACTTAGGACAAATTCTCTCAGCCAACTTCCAGAGTAACCACACTCTAGACATAAAATAATAAATGGATAGGCATTATTCTCTTGTTCTCAAAAAAAAGTAAACAGCTGAGATTTAATTCCTCTTCTTGTAAAACCAGATTGCTAATCCCTATAGTGTTTTAAGAGGACTAGTTCCTGGATGCATTAGGGAAGTCTATAAATTTGAAAATTCTTATTAAGGGGAAAGCCATATTTTTTTCCTCATGTTAATATATCTACTTATATACAATTCTTAAAACTGGAAAGGCACTAAGAATGTTTCTACACTGCATTGTTCTTAGCAGTATCTTCATTAACAACAATCTTAAAATCACTGAGCAGGAGCTCAGGAAACACTAGCAAGGCATTCCATGTATCTGGTGCACAAAGGGGATTTTTTTAAAAAAATAATAATTCCTAAATACTTATAGATACATAACAATATATTTGCTAGATGACTTACATATTTAAAGTTCATGAGCAACTGACATGTGTAAAGACTACAGTGGCCAATTGGGGAGAGCACTTTGCCAATGAGGCACTGAAAGTTCTTGCATATTTCCAAGAGCCAATATCATACTAAGTGATTACTTTGAATAAATATGGATTCTGAGACATCTGAACACTTATTCTTTTCTTTTCTTTTCTTTTTTGCTAGTATTAGGTGAGGTCCAGATGAAGTTAGTTGCACTTCATTCCCACTGAAATCAATGCGACCTGACTTAAACCACGACTCATTTTTTCCATTGATTTCAATCGGACCTTAGTGCAATTAAGTTACCATCTGCATTTAATCTACTGGTAGCAAAAAAACCTACTATAAAACCTTTGCTGCATTTCTTTTTTTTAAAAAATAGCTACACCTTTTCTCACACCTGAACACACACATATTCAATCAACAACAAGCTAAACTTTCACCTTGGGCAGTGGCTTGTAAAGGATTCAATTAATTAAATCAACCTTCTTGAAGGACTAACCCCTAATATTCTCAGTAAGGCGGCAAAAAAACCCCTGAAAGGCTTAAGAAAAAATAATAACAATAACAATCTTATGTTCAACTACAAAATACATCAGATTCTTCTTGTTTTTTCCCACTTGAAATTGAATCATTACATTTGCTTTGCTTTGGCTGTATTGCTTATTTGTTTGCTTGTTCTGAGACAAAATTTATTTGAACACTTAATGAAAAAACCCCTAAAAATCAGGCAGAAAGGCCTCTTCCACTCTTAGGAAAGAAGGATGGAGGAATGAGCCTCCTGCCCAATCTCTACTCTTCCTTGCCCTGATCATAGAACTTTAGTGCCATCTATTGAAAATGTATTGAATTTGCTTTTTTAAAAAAAGAAGAAAAAGAAGAGGATGACTGGTGAGTCTATATATATATATATATATATATATATATATATATATATGAATGATACATATTTTTACTTATTGGGATTTATAGTGTATTAATACACTTACCAGTGGCTTAGTGTTATTTCAAGTTCTAAATAGCAGCAGAGCAGGTCATTCATCCAGAAGAAAACAACAGTTTTCAGCTTATAAATGTATGAACTAAGGCTAGAGATTTCAACACTGCCCACATAGAATGCACTCAGCTGGAATATAAACCCTGTGTCTTCGTTGCATATAAAATAAAGTTAAAAAAGAAAAAAAAGCCTCTTTTGGTAATAACGTACCAATGTACTAGATAAGAGAGATCTGTGGAACTAGGACACACTGCAAATAAATGGAAAGAAATAAGGAATATCTCAGCATTCGGAATCAGGAAGGGGGGGAAACACCAGTGTATGCAGGCATGCAGATATAATTACCTTCTTTAAGGAACTGGGAGTGGATGACAAATATAAGAAAACAGCAGATAGCTGCTCCTGCTATTGCCCATAAAGCTTTCAAGAGCTGCATCTCGGGTTGGAACTCAGCAAATACCCAGAAAGTCACACAATGAATTTCCAGAGCGATGCATCAATGTTTCCCAGGTTTGAGCCAGCCAGTAACCACACTTCCAAAACAGAGAAAAGGCTAGAGATCGCAGGGAGCCTTTTTCCTCCCCCTCGCTCCCCTCGGCTTGGGGGAGGGGAGAGCAAGGGGGTTAACACAAAGTCTCAAGCAGTAGGAGCAAGCATCCTGATCTTCAAAAGGAGAGCAGCACAGAGTAAGCTGGGTCTGGGCTCCATGAATCAGCTTTCTGTTTCCTCGGGAGTTGAGCAGCATTGGGGGTTGGGGTGGAGTGGGGGGGGGAGTTGAGAGGAAGGGGAGGGAAGACAATCTGGGCAGAATTGCGCAATCGCTCCCCCTGCTCTGATGAGCTTGTTTTTTCGCTGCTGCTGCTGCTCAGCGACGGCTTCGGTTCAGCAGGGAGAGCAATGCGGGAGACAAGCCGGTCCTCTCAGCGCTGATGCTGCCCTGTGGGCACGAAGCTCCTGCAGATGCCGCTCGCTGGGTTCGCTTGGCACGACCCTGTAAAAAAAGAAGAAGAGGGGAAGGATGGCCTGCGAAGGAGGGAGGGTGCAAAGGAGGCTGCCTCGCTGTCCAACTTCCCTCCGACGGCTTCCCTTGCTCGGTCCCCAGAGCCGGCCGCTTCCCCTCCGCGGTTCAAAGCAACTCAATTAATCCTTTCATCGCAGGGCAGCGCAGGTGCCAGCTGGCGGCGGCTGGGGCATCTCTTGCGCGCTTGCTGCTGCGCGAAGCCGGGAAGGGCGCGGGGACTTCCCGCCTCCCCTCTGCTCGCCGCCACCTTCCCGTCGCCTCCCAACCTGGCCGGGGAAAGGCTGGCTCGCTCTTCTTCCCTGGCGCGCCCCGTGCGCCTTCGCCTCGCCTTCTCCACCGCGCACACACGCGCGCACCCGAGCACCCCCCGCCGCGGCACCCGCAGAGCGTCTTGGGGCAAACGGGCAAGCGGTTTAGGAGACGGGTCGCAGCAGCAGCAGCCCACAGGTTGACACCTCCATCGCAGCGTTGCCCCCCCCTCTCCACGGAAATCGGTGCCCAGGCTGCGACGCCGCCGCCGCTGCTGCGGGAGGGATCGGGCGGAGAGACGAGGCTGCTCCTCGGTTCTGGTGGCGGGAGGAAGGTAGCTTCTGCAGGGAGCCCCAGCCCCGCTCGCTGGCTGTAGGCAGCGAGGGGGTTTTGGTGATGCTTTGCTCGAGGTGCGCTGGTACAGGGCGGGGACGGCCGCCTCGGCTTCCCCCGGAGCTTTCCCCTTCTCCTCTTCTGGCGGGTGCTGGTGGGTGTAATCTTCCCTTCTCGGCTGCAGGCTGACGAAGGCAGCTCGGGCTCCGAAGTGCCTCCTCGTCTGCCAAGGCGGCGGAGCCAATTCTGCACGGACTCCAGGGACCCAGCCTCCCTCGGGGCTGCTGCTTCTCTCTCTCCCCCCCCCCACCGCCCCCCTTCGCAGCGCGGAGAGGCAGGAAGGCTGGCCGGCTGCGCGCGTTCGTTGGATGGCGGCGAAAGCAGCGCCTCGGGCGCGCTCTCCGCCAGCAGCGTCTTATTGCAAGACTCCTAGCGCCGTGGAGCAACTTTCGCGGCGCCTCGGTCCCCAGCAGGCTGGGCTGACTCGCTTGTTAAGGAGCATGCCCGAGAGGCGAGCGTGCGCGCTGGGCGCAAGAGCGAAGCCACTCCGGCAAGCTGCTCGGGCTCCGACAGGCAGCTCCCTACGACAAACAAGCAGAGCGGGGAGGTAGGCAGTCTGGCAGCGCCGAGCTGGAACTGCGCCGCTGGAAGCTTGGCGGCAGGAAAGGGGTGGAGAGGGAGACACCAAAGCGCAAGGCAGGAGCAGAGGAGGAAAGGTGGCCAGAGCCGGGCAGGAGCCTCTGCGAATGCCAGAGCTACCTTTCCCACCCCGCCTCGAAATGCGGGCTTTGATGTGGGTGATATTTATTAAAATCAGAGTGACAGACTGGAGGCTTCTGCTCAGCCACCCAGCAGAATGCCAGCGGAGCCGCTTGAATGTCAGTAGGTTGTAGCGATTTACAGAAAGGCAAGTAAGCTGCAGGGGCGCACGGGCGTAGGGAGAGGAGGCGGCGGTGTGATTTACAGTACCAGAGGGACCGACAAGAGATCCCAGACAGTGCGCTTGCTGTGTGCTGAGAAGTGTGATGTAAGGGATGCCACGGGGAAGAAGGACCATTTCGGAAGCAACGTGGGCCACATGGAACGGTGCGGGAAATACAGAAGAGCAGCTTAGAGGCATGCGAAGCGCAGGCTGCTTTTTGCTATTTAGCACTCCCTTTCGTTTACTTCTCTGCAGATCACACTTCCATTACTTTTCTTTTCTGCCGATAAAGTCACTATGCCATCTGCAGCTTGCTGGTAGTTCCCCTCTCAAGGCATACCACCTGTTTCTGATAACTACCTATTGACATCCAGCGGCTCCCCGGGGGTGTTACTATTGGCATTGCATCTCCTTATCATAATTTCTTACACTGCAAGCTATCTACCTGGCAGCAAGTGTCACTAAAATCAATAGGGCTTACTTCATTGAAATTAATGGGACTTGCCTAACCATTTTCGTCAATTCCATTGCCTAAGCAAATATTGCGAAAAATCATTGTGTTCTCTTATTTTATATGCATACATGCATTTTTTTTATGTACTCTTGACCCATCTTCCAAAATAGACTTAGTGCCTGCCCAGTACTAGTACCATCCCTACAACAAACAGTAAATGAAGGTTCAGTGGTATCCACGCAGTCAGTATTCAATCTGTTTAGATATAATTAAGATCTTATTTCAGTGGGTGCCGCTATGCCCAGCAAGACTGCAGAACCGTTTTGGTGCAGAAAGAGTCAGAAAATGTGAATTGCATTTCAAGGCTAGAAAAAGAGTATATAGTTTCTTCAGTGTTGCAAAAACATACAAAGAGAGCCCCACTGAACTTATGTAGGTATACATAGTGCTGTAAGGCTGGAATCCTATACAACTTATTTGAAAGTCCATTTTTGCTTAACAGAATGAATTTCCTTCCGAATATGTAGGATCTGAGTGGAAGGCTGGTTGTTTATGATACTCAGAACAAATCTTCACCACAGATTTACTCTAGTTTTAAAGTTTCTGGCTGTGGTGCAATGAAACAAGATTGGGATCGCTAGCCGAATTCAACAGGTGAACCATAGCAGGTGAACCATGCTCCCATAAAATCGATGTGCTTGTAGCATAGACATGTAGCTGAAGTGTGAAGTTGATGCAGGGCACTCAAATAGTGTCTCAAGCAACCTCCATGTCTGTCTAATTTGTACAGGCCCTATAAATCAGTAGCTCTGGGGTTGATGGAACAGATTTCTAGTTGGCACAGAATTTTTCCTGGTCAGAATGGTTCAACTTTTGTTGTTGTTGTTTTAGCTAAGCAATTCCTCCAAAAACAAAACATAATAACTGCTCCAGTTTCCTCAAGGTTAGCCAAGAATAGAACTGCTACATCAAGCTCATCTCATGGTCTTTGCTTCCACCCCCACATTGTGAAGAAACACCCTAAGAATGTATTAGCTGACGTAAGGAATAGGGTAGAATCCATAATTTTAAAAACCAGGTGTTCTGTGAAGGGGGAAAAGGAGGGCAGAGTAGACGGCAATATTTTTATTTATTTTTTGTAACTGCCCCAATGCTAATCACTGAATGAAGCACAAACCCCAGAAAACAGTGAAAAACGTGAATACTTGGAAACCTTGAAATCTGACAAAATCAAACAAAGAGTTAAGTATTTATTCAAAGCCAATTTGAGGTATAGTATGAAAGGATGAAAAATCAAAATTACAACATAGTTCCTATACAACTGAATAAGTTGGTACACACAGAGCTTCTTGGAGGTGAACTTAAGTCACATATTGTTTTTCTAGTTCCAACCTCAGTTGGTTGTTGGAGGAAACATGAGAACGATAGTAAGAAAAATCTGTAACATGCAATATAAAAATAGTGCAGCAGAAACCTTCTTAGATGAAGGACAGGTATGAAGGAAAGGTACAGTAGCAATTTTTAAGCATATGAAAGAAATGACCATAACCTCCTCTTCTCTGTCCTGAGAAGAAACAGCTTTAGCCTGGCTATCAAATATTGCTTCTTAACCAAAAAACAGATTAAAGAAGAAGAAAATTGAACTGAACTGGTTCAGTCTAGATACAGGGACCTCTACTGGTACAAATGGGCTGTCCTAGATTGCTCATCAGTTCTCTTCTAACATTACTGCATAAATGACATACAGTGGTACCTCGGTTTAAGAACAGCCCTATTTATGAACGATTCGGTTTACGAACTCTGCAAAAACCAGAAGTAGTGTCCTGGTTTGCAAACTTTACCTTGGTCTAAGAATGGAATCCAAATGGTGGAAGGGCACCGGTGGTGGGAGGCCTCATTAGGGAAAGCGTGCCTTGGTTTAAGAACGGTTTTGGTTTAAGAACAGACTTCTGGAATGGATTAAGTTCGTAAACCGAGGTACCACTGTATTTAATATAGTCACATAACTGTCAGATCTAGCTTATATCCTTCTTAATATTGTCATTGTACACAGTTGTTGTTTTTTAAATAGGTAAAATTATTCAGAGATTTCTGTTATTCTTACTAGAAAAATCAATATGATCAATTGCAACCCCCCATTATGCAGTAATGGCCATGATGGTGTCAGGGCGAAATTTCCCTTGACCAGAGGAACACAAAAGGAAATTAAGAACAGAATATTTTACTCTGCATGACTTTAATAGCACCAGAATTACATCACTTGTAACAAATGAATCAGCTATCACGTGCAGGTGCGATATCCATTCCTATTATCAGAAACATAAGTCATCAGCAGGGAACTCAGGCTGCAATTCAAACTCTGCTTAATCTGGGAGTTAGCCCCAGAGAGTTCAATAAAACTAACTTCTGAGTAGACATAGACAAACCCCCTTTGGGGATTTGGTACTCTGTGCTCCATCTGGATTTTTGTATAGCTATAGATTGTTTTTACTTACATCGATTTGTAAAAGTAACAATAAGGGCGGGGGGAAATGGCTGTCTACCATTTTACTAGGATGATTCTCTGTCACATACTAAATTAAGAACATGCATTTCTGCCCAATTTTGGTCGTGTGATTTAAGTTTCATTATTTTGTGAGTAAAATTAACTCATTCATAACCAAATATAAATCTGTTGTGTGATCTATGTTACAAGCAATAAAAGATTTGCAATGCACATACATACTTTCCAACATCACTTCCTTGTTGATCTGGAACATAGCTGTCAACTTTTCCCTTTTCTTGTGAGGAATCCTATTCGGAATAAGGGAATTTCCCTTAAAAAAAGGGAAACATTGGACAACTATGATCTGGAATATATCTATCTAACATGCTGACATCTCCTTAAATAGAGTTAAGTAATAATTGCAGGAGTGCAGAAGCATTCATCATTAATCACATCCTCTGGGGGGAAAAAGTCAGAATTGAAGACAGGAGTCCCTAGAAACAACCATGCATAAACAAAACTGAAGCCATTTGCTCTTTGTAATAACCAAGTCTAGTGGTATCAAGGACCTAGAAGGCAGTCAGCATAACAAAGCCAAAACCATGTAGGAAAAAAGGGTGGATGGGAGGGGGGACAATATGCATTTACATTAACTATCTCCATTACAAATATTTTATCCTCAATGTAACACCTACCATTCCCTTATGGCTGGATGATATAGTGCATGAACCCATCATAGGATTTCAGTGCAGCACTAATGTGGATTTAGGTCAACTAAGAATGATTGTTCAATGCATCTGAATGCTAGATTGTGAGCTACAGCTGTGCATCCAGTCCTGTCGCCGAACTAGCCATACTTCATACCAACTACATTTCAAACCTTCTTGTTTCAGGCTCTACTAAGTGGCAATAAACCACTGCTATGATGAGAGGGTGCAGGTCAGAAGTGTGGTGGGGGGGGGGATGCCTAGCCAAATCATTTACAAAGTATATAGTAGTTTCAGGCAATAATGTAAATGTGAAATTCCAAAACAAACATCTAAATTCTGATTCTGTTCAGAAACATTTGCTGACTGGCAGTGATCATTTGGCGCTATATATATATATATATATATATATATATATATATATATATATATATACCAATTCTGCTTGGAAGTCCATACCAGGCAAAATATTTTGCCTTAATAATAAATTAGAAGAAGAAGAGTTTGGACTTGATATCCTGCCTTTCACTCCCCTTAAGGAGTCTCAAAGCGGCTAACAATCTCCTTTCCCTTCCTCTCCCACAACAAACACTCTGTGAGGTGAGTGAGGCTGAGAGACTTCAAAGAAGTGTGACTAGCCCAAGTTCACCCAGCAGCTGCTTGTGGAGGAATGGGGAAGTGAACCCGGTTCACCAGATTACAAGTCCACCGCTCTTAGCCACTACACCATGCTGTGCAGTAGTCTTATCTGATGAGACTATTGGATGGCAAAAGATCAGGGTTTGCAGGAAATAGTATGAGAAAGTTCTTCCTGCTATTTTCAAGAAATTGTAGGAGGAAGCTAATGCATGTATGGAGTCCAGGTTCTGCAGTTTGTGACATCATTACAGCCATACAGTGATCTAATATTATGGACACACTGGGTGACGCAGAAGGAAATGAACAGGCAGCTCTTCGTACTTCTATGAAAAAACAGAATAGATGAAGACCCCACATCTTTAAGAGATGATATTGCTTGATAAAAAGGATGCATAACACAGATAAAATCCTGACCATGTGAATTGAAAATTATTTTTTGAAAATTATTTCAATCTAAGCATGCTGTTCTAATCCATCAGTCTGATGAAACAGAATTGTAATGCAAAGATCTTCCTTCCCACAATGCAAACAAAAAAAGCAACTACACTTCAAATACTTTAGTAACTGCATGCGCAATTCTGAATGGCAATGTGCTAAAGTTTACAAGCAAGCTATATGGAATATAGTTTAGAAGCTTTGGGTTGTTCTTTTTATGAATAAAACCCAAAGTTTCATTGACTAGGCATTACGGTGAATTACAGCTTCTTCTGTCCAACAGGATGAAATGGATTACCAGCCGATAATCTAGGGATCATTTCAGTCCTCTGTGCTCTAAGGAATTATTTTAATGCTCTTAAGAACTCTCTTCTGGTAGAGTAATATGAAGATTAGGAATCATTACCTTCTCTCTACTGCTGACCCTCCAATACGTATTTTGCCCCCTCTATGTTGTATGTGGACCACCATTCTGTAATTGCAGACATCACTTGCAATAAAAGCCCCAGTTAGTACATTGTTACATAAGACTACTTTGCTAAATTTGCCACCTTTCATTTCTCACAATATAGTATTAACAGTATGACTTAATATATACATTCATCTCCCTGAAATCTAAGATTTTGAAGTTCAGAAAAATATAACTGCAAACACATTAACTAAGATCTCCATATTACTTAGAAATAAATCCCTTTGATATGCCAGGTTAGAATATTCTTTTAATAAACGGTTAGAATATTTTAAAAGAAATGAATGTTTCAAAATGCCAGTCATGTTCACATAGGATGGTATAATACAATTAAGCTTCAACTTGCAAAGATAGTATAGTAGATATAGGGACATATGACATATTCTACAACAGCACATTCTTAAAGTTAGCTAGAACCTTTTCTAGCTGTGTAAGGTATCTTGAACTTGATTTTCCGTTCTTATTTTTGCTGCTGTGAGTTGAATCAGGATTTAGTCATGCACAGACAGTGGCGTAGTGTGGGGGGTGCAGGGGGGGGGCCCCGGCCGCACCGGGTGCAACATCTGGGGGTTAGGGTTAGGGGGCGCAAATCCATGGGTTAGGGGGCGCAAATTACTTGCCTTGCCCCGGGTGCTGACAACCCACGCTACGCCACTGTGCACAGAACAGACACAATAATTTCAATGGGTCTTTTCTAAGCAAGACTAAGTTTGGCTCCATCCTGTAAGTTTTACTTAACTCAGTTTATTGCACGACATCCTGATTCTTATCTACTTTTGAGTTACAATAACAAAGATTTGGCTCAGAGTTGCTATAACTGGAGAAGCCCAAAGGATCAACTCATCGCTCGGTAATCCCTGAATTAAAGCACTAGTGAAAATTATCCCAAAAGCAATCAATTTCTAAGCAAGTGCACATAGTTGCCAATAACTAGTCAGCCCTGATTTTTTAAAAGGAAAAAAAACAACAACACCCCAAGACTTCATATTATGGTAACTCAACTCACACTTGACACTTTGTATACATAAATCAAAAATATATATACATAATTATATGACCCCTAGAATTTGGGCTTCAATGAAGTTTCTAGTTTTCTAAAAGGATTCCTTTTAAATTAATGGTATGGCTAAAATGGGAGGCGTAGGCATCTGTTTCTGAGGTTGAAAGACTTAGTGTCCCCAATCCCTCCCACTTTATTTTTGAGGGGAAGTTCAAATCAGATCAATCAGATTTCAGTAAACCAAATACTCGTTGTAGGTTCCTTCCTTCCTACAGTATTCTGTATTCATGTTTTGATGCAATTCACCAATTTTTATTTTTAAATACTTAAGGGCAATTCAAATCACAGTCCATGGCTTTTATTATTGAATTTTATACAAAGACCAACAATCCCTTTTGATTTATTTCCATAATTCCATTTTCCTCTGACACAAGGTCTGCATTTGGTCCATAAGATAAACGCCCTGAGTACAAGCTCGTTTTACACCACCAGTTGACCTGTTGTGTCAATGATCCTGAAATAATGGAACACTGGGAGATTTCGAACAGGTTTTGTGAAATTTAAATTCACAGCACAAAATTGTGCGTATATGTCAAGGCTCAGTGTAGTTCTTAACCCATCCAAAAACACCTCAGGCAACCTAAAAACAGCCTAACTACTGGGAGTTATCTATTTCAAAATTGTTATTATATCCTGAATACATGATTCAATCAGAATCACTTTTGAAAATGCACAAGGAAATGAAAACATAAGAGAACCAAGTGCCCTGTTGTGGGTCTGACACATCTGAAGACACAGGTCATATGAAGATACAGGATTGAAACATTTCACAGAGTCAGTGTTTATCACTCTTCCCGGTTAAGACAGAAATACAGCAGTGGACCAGAATAGTATGCATACATTTGATTCTCACTGTCTTAAAAAAAAAACTGGCAAGTGCTGTCATTGCACAATCTCAGTTAACCACAGCCAGGCAATGACAGTAGCCTCTATACTGAGAATGGTGGTTTGCATAAAAGGATTTGGTGAATTTCTCTCTTTTTTTTGGGGGGGGGGGGATGAAAATTTAGAGAGGCATAAATATGCAAGTGGAACTAACAGCAAAATATTGCAGTGTGGAACACTCCTACCCAAGTTAAGAGCCAACCAGCCATGCTTTGTTCCTGGACACTCCATTCCATTTCTCCTCCTCTTCCAAATACTCAACATTTCATGGCCACTGAGAATGGACAATCCTTAATGGATATTTGGGATGTTGCCTTCCTTTTTTTATGCTATAGATAGATGGTGATGGATGGATGAATAGATGATAGATAGACAGATAGATAGATGATATATAGATAGATAGATAGATCTCAAGAATGCTCAGGGAAATGTCTTTTTTGTTGTTCCTGAAATGAAAGTACTATATTTGCATTCCTTCTTATGCCTCTCAAAATACAAAACAAACTGGTAGACAGTTCTGCAAAATGCTTAACTGCTCACAGTGTGTACTTTTCTAGGCAAACTCAAGGTTATGCTGCTGCCAGAGATTGAAATCATGAATTCTTCTTTCTTTGCTAAAAATGACATCAAAAAGAAGTGCCGGATTTATGTATAAGCTAAACAAACTATAGCTTAGGGCCCTACTCTCTTGGAGCCCCCCAAAAAATTAAAGGAAAAAAACCACTGGATGTACATTTCCAAAATATAAGTTAAAAAACAAATAAAACAAAACCTACATACAGCAACAGTGCTTTGTGTTGTGTAGGCTCCTATTTTTTATGTGCAAATGGCTTTTGATACCTATTAGGTCCATAAATTACCATATAGCATATATTCAACACAAAAAACATTCACAATTTGTTGTTGACAAAGGACAGCTGGACATATAAAGGGCCCCATTACCTTCAGCAGCTTGGGGCCTCATCAAACCTAAATCTGGCCCTGTCAAAAAGTGTTAGGACAATTGAAAGGTTAAATTTCTGTCTTCGGTGGGCCTCATGCTGCAATCCTATAGCTTCTAAACTTCAACTGGTCTAAGAGGTAGCAGCCAGGTTACTGACTGGAGTAATTATAGAGTCATAGAATTATAGAGTTGGAAGGGATCCTGGGGCTGATCTAGCTCAACTTCCTGCAATGAAGGAAACTCAACTAAAGCATCTATCACAGGTAGCCATCCACCCTCTGCTTAGAAACCTCCAGCGAAGGAGAATCCACCACCTTCTGAGTCCGTTGCACTGTTGAAAAGCTCTTACCATTAGAAAGTTCTTCCCGATATTTAGGCAGGATCTCCTTTCTTGTTGCTTTTAGAAATCATATGATACCGGTTCCAAGCAGCTGCGTTTGTTTCTAGTTTATTTTGGGGCTGAACTTTGGTACCCCTGACCATTAGGTCCAGTCGCGGATGACTCTGGGGTTGCATGCTCATCTCACTCTATAGGCCAAGGGAGCCGGCATTTGTCCGCAGACAGCTTCCAGGTCATGTGGCCAGCATGACCAAGCTGCTTCTGGCGAACCAAAGCAGCGGACAGAAACACCGTTTACCTTCCTGCCGGAGCAGTACCTATTTATCTACTTGCACTTGATGTGCTTTTGAACTGCTAGGTGGGCAGGAGCTGGGACCGAACAACGGGCGCTCACCCCATCACAGGGATTTGAACCGCCGACCTTCCGATCGGCAAGCCCTAGGCCCTGTGGTTTAGACCACAGCACCACCCACATTTGTTTCTATTTCATTTTGGGGCTAAACTTAAATCCCTAAAAACCTCTGGGTGCAAATATGAGAAAGATCACCTCTTTCCCTACAGATCCCCGTAGGTGTTAAGATCAACAGAATAAGTCCTCTTTTAGTTCCATAACCCTCAGAAGCTCTGGGTGGTGGTGACCATGTGGGAAAGGGCATTTTCTGTGGCAGCCCCAAAATTGTGGCCCTCCTTCCCAAAGAAGGATATACAGTTTTCAGTGCATGCTGAAGACACACCTTCTTAACTCTGGCCATCTGCCATGTCTGTTTTCAAGGACCACCTTAGTCCTGTGACTTTAATTTATTTTAACGGCTTTCAACACTGTATTTTAAATGGTTGTAATCTACCCTATGGGACGCGCGTGGCACTGTGGGTTAAACCACAGAGCCTAGGACTTGCCAATCAGAAGGTCGGCGGTTTGAATGGGGTGAGCTCCCGTTGTTTGGCCCCAGCTCCTGCCAACCTAGCAGCTTGAAAGCACATCAAAGTGCAAGTAGATAAATAGGTACCGCTCCGGCAGGAAGCTAAACGGCATTTCCATGCGCTGCTCTGGTTCGCCAGAAGCAGCTTAGTCATGCTGGCCACATGACCCGGAAGCTGTACGCCGGCTCCCATAGCCAGTACAGCGAGATAAGCGCCGCAACCCCAGAGTCAGTCATGACTGGACCTAATGGTCAGGGGTCCCTTTACCTTTAATCTACCCTATGACCTGCTTGCTTATAATTATTATTATGAACCCGGGAGGAAATTTCATAGAACTCAAAGTGGAACTTTGTTAGTATAGGAGATTAGGGTTCTTTTTTTGTTTCACAATATGCCTTGCAGATCAGAACAATGACTGTTCATTTTTAATTTGCCATTGAAGTTATGCAAGCCTCACTTAAATGGAAACTTACTTTTATTTTGTTCTGAGTCTGCCTTTCTAGAATAAAAGAAAATGTCAGGTAGTAAATTGAAGTATCAGATGGTATTGGCAAAACTGTGATTAATTCGATATTGAAGAGTATTGCTTGAGGTATAAAGGTTAGCGAGGAGATTAGCAAGAAAGAGGCTGTTCTGTTGATGTAAGCATGGAGGACTGGCATCAATTCTCAGCAGACACCGCAAGTACCAAGGTGTTTATCAATAACGTTGTCCTATCTGAGTAAGTGGATGAGATCAGTATCTGAGCTCCTGACCCTCTGACTATGAGAAATTACAGCAATTTACCTTGCAATAAGAAACTCTTTTCACCTTCTCACTAAGGCATCTGATGTTTACTTATACTTTCAAATATAATGTGCAGTATGATCTCAGAATACAAAGCCATGTGTACAAACTGAAATTATGGCTGATAGTAACTCCCCCCCCCCCCCGCAATAGTTTACATTAGTACTAAGAATATTCAGGTTTTATTTGCATCCATTTCTGACTGTTTTCTTTCCCGATAGGCTGGTTAACAGAACATTGAGGGGGGTTTTTGTGGAGAGGTGTGCCGAGTTTTGTAAATGGCTTTTTCAAATGCATTAATATTCTGTTTATATTACCATCTATAGCTATGTGAATGAATATAGCACATTCAAGGAGCCTGACCTAAAATGTTAAATAGCTTTCTTTGAAGATAAGAAGCGATATCCCAGAAGGTACATTTTTCCATTGAATGTTTGTGTGTGTGTGTGTGTGTGTGTGTGTGTGTGTGTGTGTGTGTGTGTTTTGTTTTATTCATACTACAAAAGTCTTTCCTCCACACATTGTTTTCCCCTTTGGAATAGAGGAGTTGTTTACGGTGCAGGTAGATTAAAAATTGCTTAGCAAAATGACTGGCATGATCGTCGCAGGAGGACAACAGAGCTTGATTTCTGTAACTTATTTGTTAAAGTGCTTCTTACAACTGCCACTTATATCCAAGTTTTTAAGGAGCAAGAGTTAAGCTGAATTCTGATGTTGGCCATAGACATGTGAATATGTGCCTGGAAACTATCCACCGGCATAACAGAAGAACAAGCTATAATTACCATAATTAAGAGTGTCCTAAATAACTGAAATTAATAATGTTAAGAAACATTTCTGCATTGAGGCCAGTAGACTTTTCAACCTAAAATGGATTCAAAAGACAACTTACAAATTAAAAGCAGAACAACTGCACAAAGTTAGGAGCCCATCATGGAGGAGGGAGTGCCACTGTATTTTAAGATCATGTTGCACATTATATTTCAAAACATAAGTAACCAAGGAAGTCTGTCAGAAGCCTTAGTGAGAAGGTGAAAAGAGAAGGAGGCTTTTGACAGTTTCTACTGCGCCACTAGTCCACTGAAAGCTGTGTGTGCATGTGTGCAGGCACACAAACAAACACACGCACACAAAACAAAAATGCAACATTCTTCTCATGTTGCACTTCTGATGCACATTTATTTTATTTGAGACATTTATAGAACACCCTTCATAAAAATGTATTAGAATTTGAAAACCCAGAATAATTATTCTAGCCATAGGAGTGAAAGATGCGGGTGACATACCAACTAACCTGGTTCTAAAAAATAAGAAAGGCTAGCTCTCCTTAAACTAATTCCACAACCTCGAATTTAGGAAGGTGAGAATCTGTACGTAAAAGCACTAGGTGCAATGCCATTGGGCAAGTGTTGTAAACCAGTGTCCCTCCCCAAACACAGCATTTACATGTGGTGGGAGTGCCCCAAAATCCAACTATTCTGGACAACAGCCATACAAGAAATATGTAAAATAACTAAGCAAGTATTAGAAATCACCCCAGAATTGGCCCTACTAAACATCTTCCAAGACAATAATGCCCATTTACACCACAAATAACTCAGCAGCCAGAAACACCATAGCCAGACACTGGAGAGACCCTTCAGGAGTAAGCATGGACCAACGGTACCAAATAGTATGGAAAACAGCCTTACTAGAAAAATTAACCAATAAACTGAAACTGACATGGGGACAAAGAGAAGAAGATGCCTTCACCCCGGTATGGCTTCCCTTTATCAGATACACAGCCCAAGAAGACAATGACAAAAATCCACCAACAGCATACAAATCAATATGGCTAACCTGATCCAAAACACATACACACCCCACTCACACATGAAAACAAAGATCCCCACAGCCAATCACAAACGAACAACCACACCCTAGGCCAACCCCAACCTCTCTCACCACCAAAGGAACACAAGTGAACAGCAGAGAACCTGCACAAGCGATACTGACACAAAACCCCACATACCGGTATATTATGTAAAATAGAAACATCGCCACCCGACCCCACCCCGTCACCTTTCCCCCCTCCACCTCTTTACCCCTTTTCTTCCTAATGTCTCAACAAATGAAACTGATCTGAAAAAAAATGTTCCTTGAAAAAGAGAGAGAGAGACATTGCACATACTTTTGTAAACCAAGAAAATATTTAATAAAAAATACATTTTAAAAAATAAAATAAATAAATGGCAGTTCCCAATTCTCATCCAAAGGAAACTGAACCTGAACTTATGAAAATTTCCTGAGCAGTGGGCAGAGAGAGAGAGAGAGAGAAGAAAGGTTGCTGAAAAATTAAGCTATGTTTATCATACCCCAATCTGTGCCCCATCAGTAAGGCTGGAGTAGAGAATGTATGGCTCTGCAGATCTTTTGGAACTCCCACTGAGCCTAACCAGCACGACCAATAGTCAGGGATGATGGCATTTATAGTCCAGCAACTGATGAAGAGCTCACCATCCCTGGGTTCTTGAGTTTAGATTGCCATTGACCAAGATCTGTCTTTTTTTCAGTGATTGGCCTCCCTTTATTGGAAGTCTGGCAACATGGAGGGAAAGGGCCTCTGGAAATCCATGTGATGCCCTTTCCCTCGCATGTCCACTCTAGGAAAACATGGAATGTTGTACTTGACTGCTCCTTATGTATCACATTCCACAGCTGTTTGGAGGACACTGGCAGTTTTTCCAAGGCACATCTATAATCCCCCCCCCCTGTTGGGTGTTTTCCCCTCACTTCCCAGGCTGAGCATGTATGGAATAGGGTAGCTATTATATCAGCATAATGGCAGCATATATCCTCCACCTCCCAACCCCAAATGTAATGCAAGAATAGTATTGCTCTGTAAGTGAGTCTTCTAAATAAAGAGGTAAACCCTTCTCCATGGAAACATTTGAACTAAAAATGACCCAGGTGGCCTCTCTCATTCCAACATGTGAAACTGTGGAAATCCATTTCCAATTGATTTTGGAAATGCTATTCTACATCATTCTGAGGAGACATACCAAACAGCATTCTAAAAATAAACTTAACCTCACCCTATCACTAGCAAATCTATTTAAGCACAAACATTCTGCTATGAAAAACCTTCAATCTCAAAGGCTTCACCAAAGGCAATACAATCAGTCCTTAGCAGGACATGTTTATTTCTAAGTGCTTTGTCGTTAGATTGCTTGAACGGTATAACAAATACATGGTGTCACTAAGGAAATTAATAAAGTTAAATTGGTATTTGGTGCACAGCACACTTATTCCAGAATATTCTCACTGACATCTATAGATCATGGTAAATCAGATTTGGTAGATAGTTTCTGTGTCAAGGGATGTAATTCCTCGAAAAAGTGGTTTCACCTGTTCCAGACGCGGTTGCACTCCCCAGAAGAGCAGATCTGTGGCTTCAGGGAATTGCTATAGTATCCAGCTTGTCACTACAGACCTGGTTTGCCAGTTGTATTCATTACTTGGACTGGGGTACAGTGGTGCCCCACAAGACGAACGCCTCGCAAGACGGAAAACCCGCTAGATGAAAGGGTTTTCCGTTTTGGAGGCGCTTCGCAAAACGAATTTCCCTATGGGCTTGCTTCGCAAGACGAAAATGTCTTGCGAGTTCCTGCGGGGTTTTTTCCCCCTTCCCCCCCCCTTTTCCTAAGCCCTAAGCCGCTTATCAGCTGATCCGCTGATAAGCCGCTTATCAGCTGATCCGCTAAAAGCCGCTAAACCGCTAATAGTGCTAATCCGCTAAGCTGTCAATGGGCTTGCTTCCCAAGACGAAGAAACCGCTATACGAAGAGCCTCACGGAACGGATTAATTTCGTCTTGCGAGGCACCACTGTACTGCTAATAGGAGTTTTGTCAGACAGGGTTGTTGTTGTTATTGCTGTTGATATTTTGTATGTTTGTTTTGTATCTCGTTCAATTTGGTTGTGTACTTTCTGATGTTTTATTTACTGTTGATAACTACTTTTGTTATATTTGCAATTATGTAAATGTTTTCATGCTGTAAGCCGCCTTGGGCATGGTTTTGGCTATGAAAAGATAGCATACAAATCAAATGATATATGTATGTATGTTTTCCTGGTCACAATCACAATCACCACCTCTCTTCAGACCATACTTCGTATTGGTTCTGCTCTATGCCTTCCTCAAGTTCTTGTGCCTGTTTTTGAACTGTGTTAACTGTATTGCTTGACTGGGTACAGAGCCTTTTCCTTTTTGTGGCTAAAATTAAGCCTACAGTACAGTACAGAGCCAGCGTGGTGTAGTGGTTTGGAACGGTGGACTTGTAATCTGGTGAACCGGGTTCACTTCCCCGCTCCTCCACAGATTGTTAGCTGCTTTGAGACTCCTTAAGGGGAGCGAAAGGTGGGATATCAAGTCCAAACTCTTCTTCTTCTTCTTGTCCCGCCCAATTTTGCTTCTGACCGCACCCACTACTGGCATGTGGCCACTGGAAAATTACCCCTGGGGAAATCCAGCTGTACCCTATGAAAATCTATGTCACAGCCTTTCAAATATTTGAAGAATGCCATTCCAAATATGGTCGGCTAAACCAGGTGAGGGGAGCCAAGGGGTCTCAAATCCTCAGTGAGTTAGGGACTTCCGCTGCAGGAGAAGACAGGCTCCAGTGGGATGAGACCAATAGTGGGTTCAACGGTCAAGAAGGCGGTTTCTCCACGTGCTGCAGAGGAAAGTGAGGGGCATTTGGGGCTCGTCCACCTGGGAAGGTAACCCATCTGGAAGAAGAAAAGCTCTGATCTTAAACCTCCCCTCTTTGGGAAAAGAAAAGTCTAAGGAGTAAATGCTACACAAATTCAGAGTGTAGTCCAGGGGTCAGCAAACTTTTCAGCAGGGGGCCAGTCCACTATACCTCAGACCTTGTGGGGGGCCGGACTATATTTTGAGAGGGGAAATGAACAAATTCCTATGCCCCACAAATTTTAAATAAAAGCAAACATTCTACTCATATAAAAACACCAGGCAGGCCCCACAAATAACCCAGAGATGCATTTTAAATAAAAGGACACATTCTACTCATGTAAAAACACACTGATTCCCAGACCATCCGCAGGCTGGATTTAGAAGGCTATTGGGCTGGATCTGGCCTCCGGGTCTCAGTTTGCATGGTGTAGTCCAGGCATGTCCAAAGTCTGTTTCAGGGGCCTAATCCAGCCCGGTTGGTTTAATCCAACCCCAGTTTATTTTCTGGTGTAAAATCCTCAAAAAAGCTCAACCAATTCAATCCTAAAAAAAGGATCAACAACTTTAGTCGGCCCTTTGGTCGGCCTTCATGCATGTTCACTTCATCAAATCTGGCCCTCTTTGGAAAAAGTTTGGACACCACTGGTGTAGTCCATAAGACAGTTGGATGGTGTCTTACATGCCTCCTTCTGGCAACTTCTGCAGCCAAGCTGGTGCCAAATGTATTGCTCTGCTTTCCTTTGGACCACATCAGCTAGGAGGGTCTTGTCTTCTGGGCAGCCTAGGACCTCCATACACACTGTCCAGGCTTGTTCCCTGGGAAGGTCATTTCAGTGCTGCTCATCTAGCAGTCTGACTTCACCTGAAGAGGTGTACTCCATTGTCTCTCAAGACAGATGGATGCCAACAGCTATTCCACTGCTGCATAATAAAATATTCTCCAAGCTACATATATCTAGGAAGGACGCGGGTAGCGCTGTGGGTAAAACCACAGTGCCTAGGACTTGCCGATTGTATGGCCGGCGGTTCGAATCCCCGCGGCGGGGTAAGCTCCCGTTGCTCGGTCCCTGCCCCTGCCAACCTAGCAGTTCGAAAGCACCCTTAAGTGCAAGTAGATAAATAGGTACCGCTTTATAGCGGGAAGGTAAACGGCGTTCCGTGTGCTGCGCTGGTGCCGGCTCTCCAGAGCAGCAATGTCACACTGGCCACGTGACCCAGAAGTGACTGCGGATGGCGCCGGCTCCCAGCCTCTAGAGTGAGATGAGTGCACAACCCTAGAGTCTGACAAGACTGGCCCGTACGGGCAGGGGTACCTTTACCTTTTTACATATATCTAACGTTTCATCAGAGGACTGCAGTGTCACAGTACTCCTGATAAGGTCTGGTCAAAGCAGAATAGAGCAGCGCTCTTACCTCTTGCAATCTGGACACTATGCATCTGTTGATGTGACTTAGAACTGCAGCTACCATTTTAGATGCTGCATTGCGCTGGTGATATACCTTTAGCTTCTGGTTACTAAAACCTCTGGATCCTTTTCACCGGCACTGCTTTCTGCTAAGGTATCTTGTCACCCATCCTGTATTTGGGCATCTGATTCTTCCTACCCAAAAGAGAACTGTACACTTCTCTCCTGAAACTCATTTTAAGGTTCATTTTAATGTTTTGCACAGTTCTCCATCACGGCATGATCATCTTGGATAGCCTTAAGAAATCAATGCTGGATATTTGTGATATCTATGGTTTGTTTGATTTCCTAACTGTGTGCAGACTGAATGATTAATTATCCGTTCTAGATGTTGTTTTTAGGCAGTGATGCCAATCTGTCCATTCAGTAGTTGCCTGGATTCTTTTCTTCCCTTTTTTGAAGAATAATGGATATAAGATTGTACAGCAGGATGGCTAGAGAAATGGGAACTTGCAGTACTTCATGTGGCTTTGACAAATGAATATATCTGATTTGGCAAATGAAGAGAACTTGAACAAATTAGTTTAGTATGCTTTAGCTGAATGAGAAGACCACCTCCCAGTATTCAGTTTGTACACTAAGGATAACTATGCTTTTAAAGGCAATTATTTCATATAATATATATTTGATTTCACAAGAGGCAAAAAACAAAAAACAAAAAACAGAACAAGAACAGAACAAAAGCACAGGGGTAGATAACTGCTCCATTTAAAGAGATTTGTGTTTCATATGTTTACATATACCAATAACAAGTATTAAGATTTATAACTTTGCTTCAAGCTTTCAACTAGTTATTAATTGAATAGAAACAGCCTTGTGTCTCTGGTGAGACAATGCCTCCATAAGATAGCATGGGTGTCAAGAATAGTAAGAAATACATTGTTATTAAAAGAAAATGCTATGGCCGTCACATTATATAAGTACCAGAACAGTGTTCCTGTTTTCCATATTAGCAGCTACAGTTTATAAAGTTGGAACAGCCATTTGAACATTTAATATGGATTAATTCTAACCTCTTGTATTATCTGATCAGTTTGCTTCCTGTCAGGTGGAACAAGGAACATTCTGAACAGAGACTACAGTCTAGCTGCCTTGTCTCAATATTTTATCATGTGCTCTCTGTGTTGTACTTGTATGCTGTCATTCCAGCATCACAATGATGCCATACTAGACCTGCAGCAGTGAGCAGTGTGATTCCTAGCATGCTGAGCCAGAACACATTCATCTGGAGGCATGCTCGATTGACTTCAGTGGAACCTATTTCCAGGAATCATGCTTAACCCTACAAGCAGAAGAAAATGAGGGTCAACACCTCCTGTTCCTGTCTCCTGGGTTGCTTGTTTTATATTGTTGTCTTTATGAAAGTGTAACTTTAAATGTTATAAGCTGCCCTGTGCGGTGCTTATGCAAGAAGAGGGTGGGATATGCATGTATTAATTAACTCAATATTTAATATGCACAACGTATTTAAAAATCATCTTCAGGGGATGCTGTGAATAAGTGACATAAAAGCAAAAGTAAAATGGAAACTTTATGCTGGAAGTAAATCAATATACAGTGGTACCTCAGGTTACAGACACTTCAGGTTACAGACTCCACTAATAGTACCTCAGGTTAAGAACTTTGCTTCAGGATGAGAACAGAAATTGCGTGGCGGTGGCATGGCGGCAGTGGGAGGCCCCATTAGCTAAAGTGGTACTTCAGGTTAAGAACAGTTTCAGGTTAAGAACGGACCTCCAGAACGACTTAAGTTCTTAACTCGAGGTACCACTGTAGACTGCACAATGAAAAGTGCAGTCTACGTGATCTACTCAGGTACGTGATCTACTCAGAATGTTAACCATACCAACACGTTTATTTTTAGTATCTGTGTTTCCAAAGCAATAAGGAAGACACTAATAAAAACAATTCCAGCCAAATGTGTATCATCTTAATCATGGCAGTATCTACTGCAACCTTCTTTGCTAGAAATAATATGGTTAAGAACTTTAAGAGAGCCTTAAACTGAAAAACCAGCAGACAGAGACTGCAATTCTAATCCAATATACCTGGGAATAAGGCCCTGGGAATTCAATAGGACTTACTTTTGAGTACACATGGTTAGGATTGTGCTGTTAGATAATGAATTCATTGAAATCCTTCCCAATGCATGTCTAAAAAGAGCTTAATACAAAATCTAATAAGATACAGGGCACTGAAAACCAATATAATATCATGGGCCAAAGGAATCTTAAAGGAAAAAAAGTTTCTGCATTATGCAACAGTCCTAATAAAAAAGGCTAAGAAAAAAATAAGATATATATTCAAAACAGTACTTCCTTTCTTAATGCATTTGTAACCCACCCTTTAAGGGACACGGGTGGCGCTGTGGGTAAAACCTCAGTGCCTAGGACTTGCTGATCGTAAGGTCGGCGGTTCGAATCCCCGCAGCGGGGTGAGCTCCTGTCTTTCGGTCCCAGCTCCTGTCCACCTAGCAGTTCGAAAGCATCCCTAAGTGCAAGTAGATAAATAGGTACCGCTTTATAGCGGGAAGGTAAACGGCGTTTCCGTGTGCGGCGCTGGTGCTGGCTCACCAGCTGCAGCTTCGTCACGCTGGCCATGTGACCCGGAAGTGTCTTCGGACGGCGCCGGCTCATGGCCTCTTGAGCGAGATGAGCACACAACCCTAGAGTTGATCACAACTGGCCCATACAGGCAGGGGTACCTTTACCTTTAACCCATCCTTCATCTAAGGTTCTCCCTCCTCATTTCAGCCGCACAACATCCCTGTGCGGTAGTTTAGGCTGAGAGCCAGTGACTAGCCCAAGGTCTCCCAGTGAACTACATGGCTGAGTGGGAATTTGAACCCTGGTCTCCTTAGTGTAATACTCTAACCACTGTACCACACTCTCAGTAGTAGTCAGTCATCAAAGGCTGAAATGAATAGGTTGTGGTGGAGGAGAGATTCAAGCTGTATCCACTGGCCCCTCCATGAATTAAAGGTGCCACCAAGAACCTACACACAACACATACGCTTCATTTCCCCATATTTCTGTGCATAGGAAACCCTGAACCAATGGAAGTGGGAGGCGGGTATGGGGCAAACTAGCCCAAACCCAATTCTCCATACTATGCTCTCACTTCTACCAGATATAAACGGCTGATATAGGCATACTGCATTGCGTTCAGACTCTGCAGTTTATCACCAGATGCTTCAAGCTGAGCAGAAAAATAGCACTCTTAACTCGCAGGTAGAAAACCAAGCATCTGCCTTGTTTGTATATTATCTTGTTTCTAGATTTTCAATTAGAATTTCAGCCAAGATTAAAGAACCTGCACATGTTAGCCAGAATAAAGTTTTGTGCTTTAGTATGCCTATCAAGCCCCACAACTTTGCTGTTTTTGTTAACACCTGGAAAGTTAGGCCCCTCCATGGCATTCCAGTAACTGGGGAACTATGCAGCATCTAGGAACAGAGAGCAAAGCTAAATCAAAATCTGTCCTGGGCTTCAGAGCTTCACTAGGTTTGTATCTGACAAGTAAGAGATGAAAAGTCCAGGCTTAATGCCAAGTCTAAATACGTGTTAAGATGCTAGCTTGACCTTCTAACAAGAGCTCTGAAGATTTAGCCTGCTTGCCTTAGATGCTAATATTTCATGCTGAACTGCATCCCTGATAAGTTCATGGCACAACTGAAAGAGGAGAGCTTAAAAATACTTGGGTTTTATCTACTTAAAGGGATGTCCATCAACAACCTGAATCCAAACCTTTAGATTCTAAACAAATTGTTCCAGAACTCCACCTTGTGGTGACATTTTAACCATAAGAAAGCAAAGAAGTTGGGAATGGGAGCAGAGACATAAATTAAAACCCAGGATGTGATCTTACACAAATTTTCTAAATTCAGAGTTTAGGGTGCAGCCAAATATTGTCAGTCCCTAGCGCTAAATATAAATTGATTCTGATATCACAGGAGGGCGTATCGTAATAGACACCAAGCCTGTTCTTCTTGCGTATTTTATGCTATAGTTTTAACTCTGTTGAATTAAAGCTCTGTGGGTTTTCCATTTTTCTCCTCTCTTTTCTAACTATTAGAATATCTGCATCATATTCCAGGCTACTAATAATGGTTAACACATTTTGCAATTACAAAATTAAGAATATATTAAAATGCAATTTACTGTATAGGGTTTTTTTTACCATATAAAATAAACAGTTCCATCAGCAATTAAAACTTCTCTGTCCCAAAGTCTCCCAGAACACAGATGCACTGCATTCCTAAAACTCAACAGGGAAAATAACTTATATACCCCCCCCCAAGTAATTCCTTTCTTGGATGACAGATATAGACCCTTTTTGCTCAGTCATACTGTCAGAGCCGCCCCTAGGTCCCAGCTCACAAAGGACCAACGCCCGGCTGTAGTTATGTACAAAAGTCTTTATTGAAGTTCAGTTTCCATTTCAAAGCCGCAGCGTGCAACTCTACGTCTTAAAGCCTAGACCGGCGAAGTTCCGTCTGACTCTCCTGCCCTTCCACACCAGTTTAAGACTCTAGCCTTGCTCCACCTCTTCCTTAGCTCCTTCCTCCTCTGGGCCCTCCTGCCCGCTGGGGTTTCATCCTTTCTGGACTCTTCTGACGCTGACCCCCCTGATTCTTGCCCCTCCTTCCGGCGGGCTTTAGGACCTGGTTCCCTATCCGGGCTACCTGCTGTGCCGCTCGCCTGTACATTTGAACTTGGCGCGCGCGCCCAGCCGGCAACCTTCCTTTTGACCGTTCCCTCGCTCTCCGATGGAGGCGTGGCCAACCCTGACTCATCTTCTCTCGCTGGTGGTGAATACACTAGCCCTGATACCTGGGACTCCTCCCCCCCACTACGCTTTGGTGGGGAAGCTGGTCCTGATTTCCAACTGCTGCTCTGGGAGTCCCCGCTGGCCCCTTGCTTCTGGGGTGTCCCCCTTGGGGCCCCCCTTGCCCTGACCATCGGCGCCCCCTTCTGTGAATCTTCCGATTCGCTGGAGAGGCTCATGGAATCTCTCGGGCTACTGTCATCTTCTCCTACGCTGCCCTCGGATTGCTCCCCCTCGCTCTCCATCTCCTCCCCTCCCTGCGCTCTCGCTGCGTCCCTGACACATACTTATTACTCAGGGTATGTCAGAACACCATTTATGCCTAGTTGAGATCTTGCTTAGAAGAGGTGGGCAATCTATATGGTCAGTAACTAGGGAAATACAAAATATGTTCCTTTATTTCTACAGTTTTCTACTTTTCCCTCCCATGGAACAGGATGGAACTTCTTGTTGATAGGAGCTGCAAGTGAAAATCGGATACAAAACCCATAAACATACACTGTCCATTGCTTTCAATAGGATACACATTCAAATGTGCATTCTTATTCCTTAGGCACCAGGAAGCAGAAAAAGCAAACATACTCCCAAACCCTGCAGTCCTGATTTTCTTCTTTCGAAATGAAGCAGATAGACACTGTCAGAAGGCAAAATGGTACACATCACAGAACCACAAAATCTGCCTCAAAAATAAAACCTGCTTATCAAAAATATTTCTTTAAGCATATTTTTTTTATTTATTACATTAATATCCTGTCAGGTGTCTAAAATTCTCTGCTTTCTTTCCTTTTTTAAAATCTTTCTTTGTATAGTCTCAATTTTATTTTTAATTTCAGGAAGACCTCTGTCCTGGGTCAATGAGGATATGCACAGAAAGGGGACAGGTGGATGATGATGATGGGCTCTGTGTGCGAGACAAGGCAGGAAGGATCCCTTGAGAGTTGGAGGCTGGGGGGAGAAACAGAAGTTCCCAGGGGAGAACTGGGAAGATCGACTTTTCTGTATATGGATAAAGGATATGATACAGCTGAGATAGACAGTGTTTATATCTACTTCTCTTTCTTATTTTTGCTTTCTCTTTTTTAGATGGGTTTTTATTGTATCTTATACTGAAAACTTATAAATAGATAGAGAGATAGATGATAGATGATAGATGATAGAAGATAGATGATAGATATAGGTAAAGGTAAAGGGACCCCTGACCATTAGGTCCAGTTGTGACCGACACTGGGGTTGCGGTGCTCATCTCGCTTTACAGCTTCCGGGTCATGTGGCCAGCATGACTAAGCTGCTTCTGGCAAACCAGAGCAGCGCACGGAAACGCCGTTTACCTTCCCGCCGGAGCGGTACCTATTTATCTACTTGCACTTTGACGTGCTTTCAAACTGCTAGGTTGGCAGGAGCTGGGACCGAGCAACGGGAGCTCACCCCGTCACAGGGATTCAAACTGCCAACCTTCTGATCAGCAAGTCCTAGGCTCTGTGGTTTAACCCACAGCGCCACCCGCGTCCCATAGATATAGATATAGATTTTAAAAAACAAAACAATTCTCAAATGCATCTCCTACTTTATTTAGCATCACAGAAACCCAGTAAGAGTGTAGGCCAGGACACAGAAATTATCCCAAGGTCACCCTTGCATGACTGAGTGGGAATTTGAAACTGGGTTTCCCCACACGGAGTCTTACACTGATACGACATTGGTTCCCATTTGTATACTGTGGTACCTCAGGTTACATACACTACAGGTTACAGACGCTTCAGGTTACAAACTCCGCTAACCCAGAAATAGTGCTTCAGGTTAAGAAATTTGCTTCAGGGTGAGAACAGAAATCGTGCTCCGGCAGCACGGCGGCAGCAGGAGGCCCCATTAGCTAAAGTGGTGCTTCAGGTTAAGAACAGTTTCAGGTTAAGTACGGACCTCCAGAATGAATTAAGTCCTTAACCTGAGGTACCACTGTACCATCAATGTCAGTGTGCCTCTGAAGGCTACAATGTCACAGTTCTATTGGGCTAAACTTAGCAACCATGTACGGCGCTCTTTTCTAGTCTAATTTTCTTATTGCTGGTGACATATGGTCAAGTACAGGGGTTACAATCTCCTTAAAGATGTCCGTTTGCTTCATTTTTAAAAATGCTGCTTCGTGCTGCTCTCTGCGCATGCAAGTTTAGAAGCATGAAAAATGTCACGGCCAATTTCTAGAAAGGCACTAAACGAAGCACCTAAATGGCTTCTCTGCCAACAGAATCACTAACCATCCTGTTCTTCCTAAGGCAATGTGTTTAGATTGGGCACAAATTGGGTACACAGAACTGCTAATGAGAAATCCATGCTTTGGTGACCAAAGTACTGAATCCTGAAACTGCAGATCACTAGAACCTTGCATTCCTTGCGTCTGAATTACCAAGTAACACACACACACACAACTGTCAAAATGAACATTTATGCATCCTATCTAGTAGTGCTTCTAGATACACACTCCCCTCATAATTGTATATACTAAACCTTTATTTTACACATGCTTTTGCCATCTTTGCAGCTTTTGTTTTAGTAAAGGGACATGGGTGGTGCTGTAGGTTAAACCACAGAGCCTAGGACTTGCCGATCAGAAGGTTGGCGGTTCGAATCCCCGTGATGGGGTGAGCTTCCGTTGCTTGGTCAAAGTGCAAGTAGATAAATAGGTACTGCTCTGGCAGGAAGCTAAACGGCATTTCCGTGTGCTGCTCTGGTTCGCCAAAAGTGGCTTAGTCATGCTGGCCACATGACCTGGAAGCTGTACGCTGGCTCCCTCGGCCAATAAAGCGAGATGAGTGCCACAACCCCAGAGTCGGTTATGACTGGACCTAATGGTCAGGTGTCCCTTTATCTTTACCTTTATTCTTGGTAAATTCATCACTACTTCATCCATAATGGCTTAAGCATAAAGTATACACACAAAGTATATCTAAAACTGCAAAAAAAGGAGGCATGAATGGGGCACAGCACTACCCACGTCTTTTTGTTTAGAGAGTGATGCTGTTTAACATGATTTCCTGCCAATTGTTCCCACGGAAAGATTTCTGCATTGCAGGGGGTTCGACTAGATGGTCCTCATTGTCCCTTCCAACTTCACAGTTTTATGATTCTATCACAATATTGGGTTCCTTGTCAACTTTCTCCATCTTAGGAGGCACTACAATTTTTCGCTTAAAAGAAACGTAATGGAGGAGAAATGGAACCAAGCTGAAAACGGCTGACTGCCCTCAAACATATTTTCTCTCTCTCTAGATATATACAGTCATACCTTGGATCCCAAAGGTCACAAACCTGGAAGCAAGAGAATAAGCCACATAGTATTGGTTCCTACCTAGATTAAGGTTACCAGACATCCCCGTTTCCCACCTGCTAAGATGAAAAGTGTCCCCGGATTCATTGAAAAAAATCTGGTAACCTTAGCCCAGAGTGGCTGGTGAAGCCCAGCCAGATGGGTGGGGTATAAATAATAAATTATTATTATTATTATTATTATTATTATTATTATTATTATTACCTGTGTAAACACCTCTAGTGAGGCTGTTTGACCTGACTGATGACAAAGGAGAAGAACCAAAATGCTCAGTCATAAGGAAGAAAAAACTGTACCTAAAAAAGCATTCTTGTCCTTATACTATGTTTTGGCAGACCAGCTTCTACCTATGCAACATTTTGAAATTACTACAGAGAAGGAAAGATATAAATTTGCTGGCCACCTTCCTTCCCAGTTCTCTTAAAGGCTGGCAGACATACCATGATATGAATAGAAATAGGCTGCCAGCCACAAAGAATGGGAGGGATAAGTACCAAGAGTGAATGTTAAACATTTTCTTTTTCCTTTCCTTGGAATGAGCAAGCTACACAGAACCAGCCAATCTAATTTTCACTTTAGCTTTTAAAATCCCCAAACTTTCAGTGAAAATATATCCTTTGGTCATTTCATATTATTGGATTGCATCGACAAAGCCTGAAATCTTATATACATTATCTGGAAATCTAACATTCTCAATTCAAACTTGTTTCCCAAGCCCAAAACCACAATTCTCTCTCTCTCCCTCCCTCCGTCTCCATTTAATGCATATTCATCTTCAATGTTGTAGTTGTTTAGTCGTGCCCGACTCTTCTTGACCCCATGGACCAGAGCACGCCAGGCACTCCTGTCTTCCACTGCCTCCCGCAGTTTGGTCAAACTCACGTTGGTAGCTTTGAGAATACTGTCCAACTATCTCATCCTCTGTTGTCCCCTTCTCCTTGTGCCCTCAATCTTTCCCAACATCAGGGTCTTTTCCAGGGAGTCTTTTCTTCTCATGAGGTGGCCAAAGTACTGGAGCCTCAGTTTCACGATCTGTCCTTCCAGTGAGCACTCAGGGCTGATTTCCTTCAGAATGGATAGATTTGATCTTCTTGCAGTCCATGGGACTCTCAAGAGTCTCCTCCAGCACCATAATTCAAAAGCATCAATTCTTCGGCGATCAGCCTTCTTTATGGTCCAGCTCTCACTTCCTTCCATACATCACTACTGGGAAAACCATAGCTTTTACTATACGGACCTTTGTTGGCAAGGTGATGTCTCTGCTTTTTAAGATGCTGTCTAGGTTTGTCATTGCTTTTCTCCCAAGAAGCAGGCATCTTTTAATTTCGTGACTGCTGTCACCATCTGCAGTGATCATGGAACCCAAGAAAGTAAAATCTCTCACTGCCTCCATTTCTTCCCCTTCTATTTGCCAGGAGGTGATGGGCCCAGTGGCCATGATCTTCGTTTTTTTGATGTTGAGTTTCAGACCATATTTTGCGCTCTCCTCTTTCACCCTCATTAAAAGGTTCTTTAATTCCTCCTCACTTTTGGCCATCAAGGTTGTGTCATCTTCTATGTACAGTAAGGGAAATTTTATGCGGAAAAGGAGATGGAGGGATGAGTGAGAGATCAATGAGCACAGTCACTGGAAAGTGAAGAACCAATTACTGCATGTGTAGCCATTACATGAACAACAGGAACTATGGATCAGTGTAAAAATGTATTTTATGCAGTACAATGGTTAGAAAATATGTAACAAATATTAACATTTCTCTACATTTCAAAGTGGGACAAATTCCTGTAATTTCTTAAAGGTGTTTTTCAAACATTTTTATCATTTTCTAAAACTAGTTAAAATTGCTCAAAAGCTCCTAGGCATTTTCCTTGATTTGCAATAACTTACAGATTTGAAAGGCAGCTACTGAAAGGATAATCAGAAGGAAATATATGAGGGGGAGGCCAGAAAAAAACAGGATGCAAATGCAGATGTTTATTTCATTTATGAATTGCTTCCCTTAAGGCACCCCAAAGCAATTTACAATGCAGGAACACATACAAAAGTACATATATAAACAATTAAAACAACTGCATATACAAAAACTATTTAAAAAAAGTTATACAGTCATACCTCGGAAGTCAAACAGAATCAGTTCCAGAAGTCCGTTCAACTTCCAAAATGTTCAGAAACCATGGCACAGCTTCCGGTTGGTTTCCAATTGCGCAGGTGCGCCGGAAACAATAGCGGAAGCTGTGCCAGACATTCGGCTTCCAAAAGAACGTTCGGAAACTGGAACACTCACTTCCAGTTTTCGATCGTTCGGGATCTGGAACGTTCAACTCCCAAGGCGTTTGGGAGCCAAGGTATGACTGTAAATATAAGAGTTTAAAACAACAGCACAACAACAAAATAGTAATCTAAATAATGTACACCTGTTAGCATAATTAATTGAACAGTTGCTAAATTAGTGGAGTCCCACTGAAAATAAGTAGAACTGCTTTAAGAACACTGCGTGTTGCAGAATAATCTGGCATTCCAGTTAAAGGTATTAGCACATACTTTGAATATACTGTTGTATCATCATCTCAGATAAGTAAAAATTGCATTCTCATCACTGGAGAGCTACAAACCCCTTAAAATATTACATGACCCCATCAGTACAATTTGTCGAGCTGTGTTAAGTAATGTGTGTGGGATTTTCCTTGTTATTTTTATTTTATTTATTTATTTATGTCATGGTTTCAATCATGCTCTTTGTTGCAACAATTCCAGCAATCACAACAAAAACAAACTTTTAAATAATGTCCCCATTGTCAATATTTAGAGGAAATTTTCAATAAATCTTAATACCAAAACAAATATTTAGTAGAAAGTGCATAAAAAATCCATAAAGTTGATGAATTTACAACATAGCATAGCGGTCATTTGAATTGAAAGTGCAATGAGAATTGTTGTGTTTCAGCTTGTAAAAGTGACTTTTAGAGAAGAAAGCCTTCTTTTCAAATCAAAGCTTAGGTTCAAGGTTGTGACTCTTCAAATGTAATGTGCCATTTCCCAAAATCAAGCACCTATGAGGGGATTACAAGATTGCCACCATATGTTTGTAAAATGACAATGATAGTGTGAAGCACTATTTCTATGCTAAATGCTCTACTATATACAAAGGGAGAGTGCTCCCTACAATTAACCCTGTATAAGCTATGGTTTTCCCAGTAGTGATGTATGGAAGTCAGAGCTGGACCATAAAGAAGTCTGATCACTGAAGAATTGATGCTTTTGAATTATGGTGCAGGAGGAGACTCTTGAGAGTCCCAAGGGCTGCAAGAAGATCAAACCTAACTATTCTGAAGGAAATCAGCCCTGAGTGCTCACTGGAAGGACAGATCGTGAAGCTGAGGCTCCAATACTTTGGACACCTCGTGAGAAGAGAAGACTCCCTGGAAAAGACCCTGATGTTGGGAAAGATTGAGGGCACAAGGAGAAGGGGACGAAAGAGAACGAGATGGTTGGACAGTGTTCTCAAAGTTACCAACATGAGTTTGACCAAACTGCGGGAGGCAGTGGAAGACAGGAATGCCTGGCATGCTCTGGTCCATCGGGTCATGAAGAGTCGGACACGACTAAACGACTAAACAACAACAACAACAAGGGCTGAAGTAACAAAAAAAAATGTAGGTGGTATAAGAGAGAAATAATATATCGTTCCCTTTCAGAAAAACTAGTGTTCTTCTAGGTCTTTGGATACCTTCAGCTTCTGCATGAAATCAGTATTAAAGGGAGAGATGTCATGTGACAAGCAACGTTAGTATGAACTGCCAGTGCCCAATCAAATAAAAGTTTTCATTAGGAGCCTTGCTGTCAACTTAAACTAAAATCCCCATTCATTGTGAAGAATATCGAAGGTGATTCTTCAGGGTTCAACTTGCTTGTTGTTACCGAATGATTAACTGGCATAAAACCTATGCATCTCAAGATGCTTGCAATGACCTCTGACCATAATTACGGAGAATGATGCTTCCCCCCGCATTTCACGAAGAGCAGATTGGCCTCTCCTCATGTGATGCCAGAATAGAGATTGTGTGCATGTTGGGGTCCTGATGTTGGGGAGGCTGTATTGGGAGTAGGAGGTGTAAGCGTTGCTATAAAAAAAACACCAGCCACCTCCTCCGTTAATCTCATTCAGCAAGGCAAGAGCTGTTTGAAGAATCGCTGTGACATCTGATATGTTCGCCCACAACTTAACAAATAGCCCTCTCCACAGAGAATTGGCATTGGTAGGATAAAGTCCATATGATCTACACTTGGTATCACAGCAGTGGGACCAACCTGCTTCTCCATTTTCCTTGTTCTTTCTTCAGGCCCTATAATATGTGAGTAACGAATTCCTTTGTAATAGGAGTTATGTTTAAATTTAAGAATTTGTGAAGGCTGTCTTTTTTATATCACTTTGAAAATACAACACACCTAATGAGAAAGGGGGTAATTAAATTTGTTACCTTTTTTTGACGTGTCAGTTCCTGAAATGAATTGAAACGGGGCAAAAATCAATAAGCCAACTAATATCAATTAATCTGCATTGTAACATCCAGCAAATATTTTAAGCATCTTTGGCAAAAATGCTGAGAGTGTTTTAAAATGACTGACTCAATTACGAAGAGATTGCACATATCCAGTAACTCAGTAATCTAGCATAAGATACACGGCTAAAGAGAAAGAAAGTAAAGAGCTATAGTTCCATGCTTGCAGGGGGGACTGCATGTATAAATGATAAGAAGACTGAAATCCAGTAAAATATATATTTTGGTATAGGCAACAAAATAGTTCAGAGGTGGTTATTAAACATTATTAATCTTCTTTATCTGTCTTCTATATCTCATGAAGAAAGACAGAAAAAAATGGGAAATGGATTGGAAGAGAGACCTTGAATGAAGATATACAGAGTTTATACATGCTGTCATTGCACCCTGAAGATGAGAGAGGTTTGTGAGGCCGGCCAAGTTGTGAGACAGGATTTCTGATATTATTGTCCTCTTCCACCCATCCTGGGATAAAATGATTTTATCCATGTAAAGAATTTCACCAAATATTATAGTTGCTGAACTGGATAGGGAGCTCTTGGTTCTATTGAGAAAAAAGGTAAAGGTAAAGGGACCCCTGACCATTAGGTCCAGTTGTGGCCGACTCTGGGGTTGCGGCGCTCATCTCGCTTTATTGGCCGAGGGAGCCGGTGTACAGCTGGTCATGTGGCCAGCATGACTAAGCCACCTCTGGCGAACAAGAGCAGCGCACGGAAATGCTGTTTACCTTCCTGCCGGAGTGGTAACTATTTATCTACTTGCACTTTGACATGCTTTCGAACTGCTAGGTTGGCAGGAGCAGGGATTGAGCAACGGGAGCTCACCCCATCACGGGGATTCGAACCGCCGACCTTCTGATCGGCAAGTCCTAGGCTCTGTGGTTTAACCCACAGCGCCACCCACGTCCCTTTCTATTGAGGAAAGAGACATATAATTCTGGCATGCCTTTCACCCATGGCCAGGGCTGATGAACTTTAAAGCCCTAGACGGTTTTGGCCCTGTACACCTGAAGGAGCATCTCCACCCAAAGTGTTCAGCCCAGAAACTGAGATGCAGGTCCAAGGGCCTTCTGGCAGTTCCCTCGTTGCGGGAAGTGAGGTTACAGGGAACAAGACAGAGGGCCTTCTCAGTAGTCACACCCGCTCTGTGGAACATCCTCCCATTCGATGTCAAGGAAATAAACATGTATCTGACTTTTTAAAAGGTAAAGGTACCCCTGACCATTAAGTCCAGTTGTGGCCGACTATGGGGTTGCAGCGCTCATCTCGCTTTATTGGCCGAGGGAGCCGTCGTACAGCTTCCGGGTCATGTGGCCAGCATGACTAAGCTGCTTCTGGCGAACCAGAGCAGCACACGGAAACACCGTTTACCTTCCCGCCAGAGCGGTACCTATTTATCTACTTGCACTTTGACGTGCTTTCGAACTGCTAGGTTGGCAGGAGCTGGGACAGAACAACAAGAGCTCACCCCATCGCGGGGATTCGAACTGCCGACCTTCTGATCGGCAAGTTCTAGGCTCTGTGGTTTAACCCACAGCGCCGCCCACATCCCATCCGACTTTTACAAGACATCTAATACAGGCATGAGATAATCCTCAAACGATTTGCCTGGCAAAAGGTTGGCGGACATGTTTGCCTTGTACTTTTGAACCACATTCCATTGTTTGATCTACAGATTCCTGTAGGTTACAATACTGGAAGTCATAACCCTGGAAGAGAGGATTAAGTGTCCATTGAGGAGTCTGCCATTGAGTTTTATGCCCTGGCCAATTTTTAAAGGACTTCTAAAGGCGTTTGGCTCCAGGTGGTTAACAATACAGAAAGCATAGGTTCCTGCTCAGAAGGAGGTAAGGGGAGAATGACCGCTCCCCGCTTAAAACGGGGGGCGCCCTTTGCGTGGACGCGCGCAGCCCCTAGATCCGAAGCGGCTCCAACAGCATAGGCTTGGCTTTGCCTCCCTCAGGTGGGATACCTAGAGGTCTCCGCCTACCTCAGTCAATTGTCCAATCCCACCTGGGGGAGGTGTTGCCAAGGAGACCAGGCCAGGTAGGGGAGGGGTTACCTGCCCACACAATAGAGGGAGAATGAGAATTGGAGGTGGGGAGAGAAGAATATATCCTGGTGAATAAGAAATGATAGGGAAAATGGGGAGTAGAGGGGGCATTCTGGTGACTCAGTTTAAAACTTTAGATAAGATGATGCCAACTCCCTTGCTTCTGTTTGTTTACAAGAGGTGATCACGAAAACAGTCATCCCACAAGCCACCAACTCCATAATATTCTATATCATTAAAGATAATTACCACACCCACATATGAGTGTGCAAGCCTATATATAGATTTTGTATGTCACTACATGCAAAGCTGTTTTATCAAAGTTACACATTTTTGTACGCAGGACATCTTCCTAATGTAAGTCTTATTTAATACTAGGACTCCCAAGTCTCCAGATCCTGTATTGGGTCCACCTGAAGCATTCTAGGGCTGTCAAAAGGAGTGATGGTTATTAATAGTAGAAGTAGTAGTAGTAACTACATGTTTAATCATGGTTTTAAACCCTAATTAAGCATGCAGCCGGTGGTGGAGAGCAAGGGAAGAAGATGCAGGCACAGACTGTCTCCTATCCTTCTCCCCCTCTCACTGCCACCCACATATTTTATTAGAGTTTAAAACCATGCTTAATAATGTGGTGGTGGTGGTGGTGGTGGGGAACACAGATGAATTAAACTTACTTAAACTTCACACTGTGCAAGGCCACCAATTCAGTTCAAGGTCCAGGTCAAGCCCAGTCTGAAGTGCTGAATTGGGCCCTACTCTATAGTATCAAATTGTCAGGAGTGCGTGCAGGAGCCAGGCCCTGTGACTGGTAGGACTGGGGCTTGACAGAAGACTCGTAGCACCTGGTGGCAAGGGCCAGGAGGGGTATATAAGACCAGCATTTCCCTCTGGCTCTTTGCCACAGCAACACACTACCCACCTAGCTGTGCTTCGGCTTCCTCACTCCTGGTATCCTAACTCTTGGACCCTTGGCTTCCTGACTTCATGGACTCCTGATTCATGGACTCTTGGCTTCCTGATCCCTGGACTGCTGATTCCTGCTTCCCAACCTCTACCCCGGTCCCAACATACCAAGCCGGGACTCCGACTGCCTGTAACCCAGATTGTGACACAAATCATGCACATGAATATTAAGAAACCTTGTATTGAAAGCTGCCACTTCACACTTCACAGCCAACGAAGTAGGTTTTGATCTATTGATAACTATTCAAGGACAGTTCTGCATTTCTAGCATATCTTGGGGGGGACGGGACCTAAAATAGCAAACACTGCTTTAGCTTTTAAAACTGTGAAAAATAGGCAGCTGCAAATTATTCTATATCGATATACTTATTATAATCTAGCCATGCATAGACTGGAAGTGTATAAGGTTCATACCCAATGATGAAATAGCTGGGTTCCCCCTTTTTCCCTTTTCAGAAATACTATCTCTGACCAGAAGTTCCATGCAGCATGACAGCAGAGACAGCAAATCATGTCATCAAAAGCATCTACCACAAAACCACACACAGAGAAGAGATGTCTCCTCACACACATCTTTTAGAGTTAACACCTTGTTTTGTTCACAGCAGTAAGTTTCACCTTCCATGTGTACATGAACCTAAAAGGTCCAGGATAGTGACCTATCTGACTGGTCACTTGCTCCCGTTCCACTCCAGGTCCTGCTGCTGGAACATAGCATGAAAAATGATTTTGAATATGCTTTTGCCTCCACCCTTATTTGACCTAAGAAAGCTCTGCCTATTTCACTCTTAGGACAAAATCAATGCCCTTGACACGCAGAAGGACGTGCCATGTTTATAGGTGAGTTACTGAAACTAATTTTGGGGTTTATATCAAGCATACGGAATCTGTTAGAGAATACTATTTCATAGAGCTAATACTTTTCTCATTCATTTTGCTCTTTAATCTTTAATATAGCTCTTAAATTAGAAAGCTAGAATTGAGTAATAAGCCTTGACTTAGACAATCTCAACCTGACTGTTGTGACTACAGAAGCTACAGAATTGCTAGGAGGGCTAAGTGTGTCTTTCACCTCTAAGGTACAGCAAATTTGAATCTCCACACATTCAAGCTAAGTTATTAATGGATGGTGGCAATACTGCCCATGTGCAAATTACATGTCAGGCACCTGTCCTTCAAAAGGGGGAGGTAGAAGCTAGACAGCGCATTTGTAACAAACCCACTGGCCTTGCCCCAAGCCTCTGAACCTCTATGGATCCAGCAACAGGTGAACATAGGGTTCTACACACATATAGCTGTAACAACTGTACATAATGAGGGATTCTAGCTTGTGTAAGACTTCCCATGCACTACAGACACGTCTTTAAAAACAAAACAGCTTTGCCATTTCTGTTAACAAGAAAAAGAAAATTTCTTAAAATAAGAATATTACAAGATATACAAATCCAAAGCATAAGTAATAGTTCAAGTATGTGACATTTTTTTAACTAATCAAAATGTGTTATCGAGTTTCGATTTTTTTAATAATGCTTTGTCTTTCTTGCACATACATATAATAAGCTGACATTACACCCATGCAGCTTGCATGTGTAAAGCCCATTTTCTTCTCCTGAATGTGCAGAGGTTGAGAGGAGGGGCAACAGACACAATTCTACTGCCTTCTGCAAGTTCAGTCAATGAAAATTTCACACATCACTTGGGAAGACAGGCGAACTAATACCAGTGTACTGCAAGAAGCAAAGATCACCAGTGTTGAAGCAATGATTCTTCAACATCAACCTCATTGGACTGGTCATGTTGTGCGGATGCCTGATTACCGTCTTCCAAAGCAACTACTCTATTCCGAACTTAAAAATGGAAAGCGTAATGCTGGTGGTCAACAAAAGAGGTTTAAAGATTCTCAAGGCAAATCTAAAAAAAATGTAGTATAAGCACCAACAACTGGGAAACACTGGTCTGCGAGCGCTCCAGTTGGAGAACAGCCTTTACCAAAGGTGTCATGGGCTTTGAAGACACTCGAACACAGGATGAAAGGGAGAAATGAGCTAAGAGGATGGCAAGCTTGGCAAATCCACACCGTGATCACCACCCTGAAGCCAATGTCCCCACTGTGGAAGGACTTGTGGATCCAGAACTGGCCTCTACAGTCACTCAGAGACTCGCTGTGAAAACTGTGTTTATGGAAGACAATCTTACTTGGCTATGAGTGATTGCCAAAGAGAGAGAGAGATAGAACACGAGAGCAGAGCTACTGAAGGTGAACAGAAACAGCATCAATGTGTAATTAATTATGGGGGCTCAGGTAGTGATCCTTGATATAAGGATAATGTGAAAAAAGGATGTGAAAAAAGGATGTGAAAAGGATGTGAAAAAAGGATGTGAAAAAAGGATGCAATGTGAAAAAAGGATGCTAGACTAGATGAGCCAGTGAGTTGATCCAGCAAACTCTTCTAATGTTATTTAGAACTTGGGTCTTATAGGTGCAACCCACTCTGGGGTCATTTAATGAAGAGCAAGTTACAAATATGATTAAAAATAAATAAAATAAAATAAAATAAAACCTATCCAAACTTATTTAAGTCTTTCATCTAAAGAGATATTTTCTCTATAGTAACATGATAAAAGGTTCTATATCTGAAAGCACATCAAAAATGATTTCTTTTGTCCTTTTCACAATAAGTACACATTTTTAATAAAAGGAAAGCAGTTAAATACTGGGAACACGAGGAAAAGACTAATGGACACAAATACTCAGCTGATAATGTTGCTCTTTGATTATAAAAAGTTCTCTTCAGCACTATAAAAGAGAGACACGCTTTTGAGTAGTTAAAACATTCAACTGGCATTAAGTGCTTTGAAATAATATAATTATTATATATGCAAATACTTCTCATTATCAAACATTTATGTTAGGGCCTTGAACTCATCTTTGTATTGTAAGCTCCTTTTTTAAAAAAAGGACAGTGCTGTTGGGCATACTATTAATACCAACGATTTACAGCTGCAATGTAGCTCCTTCCTTCCTTCCTTCCTTCCTTTCTTTCTTTCTTTCTTTCTTTCTTTCTTTCTTTCTAAAAATTTTTCACTTTACAAAATATTCTGAGGGGAAAAAAGTTATCAAAAAAGGCAGTAAGGTTGATTCATTTAATTGAGAAGTACTAAGGGCTACAATATCATATCAGGAACTGTCGATATTCATGAGCTCTGTTCAACTTAATTTTTTGATTTATTAAAAATATGTATCTGTACTCTTTGTGTCACTATATATTGTGTGTGGGTTATTTTGTTTAGACACTGAGAAAGGTTTTGTTAATTTAGAATGTCTTTCTCTCAAGCAAAACTCAGTGAGGGTGCCCTTTATCCCCATTCCTGTTGTAAAAAGAAGAGGAGCTTTAATTACACTGAGTCATCATAATTCTAATACTTGGTATCTATGTCATGCAATATTCAGGCCAACTGAGTTGCTTAAGTTTATATAGAGAAGTGCATATGACACAAGAGAAACCTCATGAGGCTTTAGGCATGCTCTTGAACATCTCCATTGCCCTCCTGTGAACCTATTCCAATTAGTCTACATTTTTCTTAAGGTGTAGCATCCTGAACTGGACACAGGCATGGTGTCCAGTTCATGGTATAAGCATTGGGACAGATGCTCAAATCACTTCAGCATTGGTTTCACTGACATTATTTAGGGTTAATCAAAAAACGTTTATCTTAGTAATAATGTATTGAAAACAAATTCAGAGGAAACTGAGGTGTAAAATGGATCTGATTGGAACTAGTAATCTCCTAAACTCGTTCCCATCCAGTTTCCACTCTACCTTCCACCCACACTCTCTTCATCTGACAAAATTTCCATAACTACCCCAACTGTTATTCAATGCCCCCGTCGGCCTGCCTACTTGCATTAACATTCATACGCCATGCAAACTCCTTCCACTCCACTCCAAACATTAATACAAAGATTATTTGCTGCAGAAGGATATATACAACTAACAGGGGACAATATGATTAGGACAATAGAGACTGTCAGTGGGATTGAAACCATATGAGAACAGATAGGGAGGGAAACTCCTAGAGCAGGCTGATAGCTAAAGAACTGTCAAATAAGTGAAGAGCTGCCACACAAAAGCAGGGGAAGACTTGGTCTCTTACTGTAGACTAGACACTTGAACTTTGACCCTTGAGATATATATTTTTATGACCCACTCTAGTTGTGATTGCAATTTGTTTTAAACTGCTTTAATGCAGTATTTTATACTGCTGTAACTTGCCCTGCCACCTTCTGATGAAGAGTGAGTAATAAATCAAATAATCCTTATCCATTATCATCACCTATCGGCTTCAGTTTCCAGAGGGTAGATTTGGTGGAACATTAAGAAGAACAGCAAGAGCTGCTCAACAGCCGTCAAGCCTGAAGACCTCTAGCAAGGAAGAGCTAGCTGTTGTGCAAACTCTAGCTCTGGATTTTTGGCACTCTATTATTCCATGGAGCCTGCTATCACAAGAACATTATTAGAAGTAAAGGTAATGGTCCCTGACAGTTAAGTCCAGTTGTGAACGACTCTGGGGTTGCGGCGCTCATCTCGCTTTACTGGCTGAGGGAGCCGACGTTTGTCCACAGACAGTTTTTCCAGGTCATCTGGCTAGCATGACTAAGCCACTTCTGGTGAAACCAGAGAAGTGCCCGGAAATGCCGATTACCTTCCCGCCGGAGCGGTACGTATTTAACTACTTGCACTTTGACGTGCTTTCGAACTGCTAGGTTGACAGGAGCTGGGACTGAGCAACAGAAGCTCACCCCGTCGCGGGGATTCGAACCGCCAACCTTCCGATCGCCAAGCCTTAGGCTCAGTGGTTTAGACCATAGCGCCACCCGCGTCCCTACACTATTATTATTAGTAGCAGTAGTACTTATTAAATTTGTTAGTCACTTTATCTTGCCCAGAGCAACACAATGCAACTTACAACCAACCAGACAAAACCCCCACATGGATACATTAAAACTAAGGGGAAAGAAAAATACATTAAAAACATCCACCCACTTCTAAAAGGCCACAGATAAAGACCTGGTTATACAGGAAAGAATGTCATCTTTCAAATCCAAATTATCTGAACTGTCAGTTGAGGATCAGCTCAACATCCTCATCAACTCAACTTCTTCATCCTCACCTTCATCTCCCTCTTCAAGCACATGGGCCAGTTCATCATCAGAAGGTGAGAAGTCTTTCTCCAGATCAGCCCCTAGAAGCTGGTCCAGCTCATCAAGGTTAATCCAAAAACAGGAATGCTCTCCCCAGCTGTGGTTTCCAGCAACTAGTTTTCAGAAGCATTGCTGCCCTCCCTACGAATGCACCTCACACTGTGTTCTTGTTTATTCCCTCTCTCCTTGTCTGCTGGCAGTGTCTGTATTATACTGGGGTTGCAGTTTTCTGATTCAACACGCTTTTTAACTCTGAGAATTAGAAATTTAATGTCAGCTTTTTTACTTTGCCCTATGATATTTTTATGAGTTAGATGCAGAGTAAAGTCTACTCGTCAAGAAATTTCAATGCAGGTTGGTGTAAAAGTAAGAAAAAAAGACTTGCCAATGATGATCCACCTGTCAGGAGAGACTATATAGAAACTGACGCTCATGATTAGTGGTTGTCAACAGTGTTTGAATGAAAGAAACAAATCGGCAATTTTCAGCCGAATCCATACTAGGATGTATCTAAAACATAAATGCCAAAATTGCATATCAAATTTTGTACAAAATTACAAGGTGATTGCGAAGCAAGCAGAATGTAATTGAATTTCTGCTGCCAGGTGTATTAAAGCACAGCAAGTCTGAAAGACTGGCTTTGTGTGGATAGCTGGCTGTGTAAACCTCAGGAGAGACTGAATTTACAGTAGCAGTTTCTGCATAGTACTAGAAACAACACTATATGAGAGTTTTAACAACACTATATGAGAGTTTTAAATTTATCAGGCAGTTGGGCAAAATGTTGTTTGTACAGGAGGAAGTTACTTCAGGTGGAAGTGAAAAGCTCATCCAAAGCTACCTATTTTCTGTTATAATTAATTTGGGCACAAAGCATGTTGCATCACTATGTTTGCGGTTTATAAAAATGGGTAGAGGAGAATAAAAGGCATGAGTTAGGAAGCTTCTTTATGCCTATCTCAAACACACAAGCTTAATAACGCTAATTTTGTAGCCCTGTTTCAACTTGAGTAACTTAGTTAGCCAAAATATTTCATGCAATAGGCATTAGAATTATGATGGTAGTGTGTGTTAAGAACTTGCTGCTTACAGGCTGCTTTGATTTCTTCCTGTCTCTTTTACTCACTTAATAAAGGCTACAGGCTAAAAACAGGAAGAAAATGTCTTTTTTTCCTGTTAGCCTGAGAAATCAATGTACAATATAGCTCATGAGCCATGGGTGGTTTACCTTTGGCCCAGCCCTGTTTGGTCCAATTCAACATTAATTCCTTGTCTAATTCAGGTCAAACAGCAATGCATTTTTAAAAATTATTTCTATATTACATCTTTTATTTGAGAAAAGAACTTTGTAATCTCTCTTTTTTTTTTTGCTGTTTTCTCTGTTCTCATTTGAGTATGTCACCCCACTTATAGCTAAAACAACCTCCTCACTAAATTGCAAAAATTTAAGGAGTTTATCCAACTTAACATTGGTCTTACTGAGTGAATCACATAAAAGTTTACACCATTTTTTGCTAGCTGCAAACACTGAAAGTCGTTTTACCAATATACTTCCCATTTTCAGTGCAGATTCTACCATACCTGTATGGCATGACCAGTTGAGGAGCCCATGCTCTTTAACATCCCAACATTAATACCTATTAACCACAAGTGCTGCGAATCCTTTGATTTTAAAGGCTAAATTGGTGATTCTGAAAGAAGTAATCAAGAGTAAGTTGCTGTGATAAAAATGAATTGCATTGATTTTTGTATTCTTCCCAAAGCCCATTAGAATTGTCATAATGGCAATAATAATAATAATAATAATAATAATAATAATTTTTATTTATACCCCGCCCTCCCCAGCCAAGGCCAGGCTCAGAGCGGCTTACAAGGAATAATAAAAACAAGTTGAATGATTACAACTTAAAAACAAAATTAAAATACAACATTAAAATACTGAAACATTAAAATATTAAAATGTAGCCTCCTCGCAGGAGGAGAAGGAAAAGCAAAAAGAAAGAGAGGGAGGGAATCAAATTGGCTCCAAGCCAAAGGCCAGGCGGAACAACTCTGTCTTACAGGCCCTGCGGAAAGAAATCAGATCCTGCAGGGCCCTGGTCTCATGAGGCAGATCGTTCCACCAGGCCAGAGCCAGAGTTGAAAATGCCCTGGCTCTGGTTGAAGCTAATCTAACTTCCAACGCAATGCAAACCAGGTAGGCTTACCCTGGGCAAGAAAGCCACAGAGGTCAAACTGGAAGGCCTGTGGAACAATACTAAGCCTACTGGTTGGAGATTCCCCATAAGTGATTCATATCTGTCAGGGTTTCTGGGAGAAGTGAGGAGATGGCAGAGGAGACGGAAAGCGAGTGGGAGGAGGGAGAGAGAGACGAGGAAGAAGATGACGGAATTCGAAGGGAATCTATGAGCCTAAGCAGTGAGTCAGAGGATTCCCAAAAGGGAGCTAGCATGATCAGGCGAAAAGCAGGAGAAGAGAGAAGCTGTGAAAAGTCAGGGAAGGAGGGGAGAAAGCCCAGTGAAGCACAGACGCTGTCAGAGGGGTCTCAGCCGGAACGGAGTAAAGGGGGTGGAGTTGTCAGCCTCTCGGAGGGAGGAGGAACAGGAGAAAACAGAGAGAGGGGGTTGGAGCAAGGTGTTCAGCCGGAAAGGGTAGAGAGTGGGACAGGGGGCAGTATAGAGGACGAAGGAAAGGTCAAAAGCAACGTACGCGCGCCAAGTTCAAACATAGAGGCGCGCGGAAGTGGGGAAAGCTCAGAGGAGGAGCCCGGCCCCAAAGCCAGAAGGAGGGGGCAGGAGGCGGCAGAGGATTCAGCCTCAGGCGAATCCCGGAAAGAGAGAACCCAGGGGGGCAGAAAGACCCTGCGGAAAAGAAAGGAGAGGAAGAGGTGGTCTAGAGCCAGGCTATTAAGTTGGTGTGGAGGAGGGGAGGAGTCAGAGGGGGACTTCGGCGGTCTAACGTGACAGACGTACAGCCACAATGCTGAACTGTGAAAGAAGCAATTATCTTCAATAAACTTTTCCTGTAAGTAAACTACAACGGAGTAAGGTCTCTTGTGAGCTGGGACCCACCTGGGTGGCTGTGACAGAAAGTCCCCCTCCCTCTGAAAGCAAAATTTTTTTTTTTGCGAAGCTCACGAACGGGGCAGCCATGAGTGCTGAGGAACAGCTGGCTGCACTCCGGGATCAGATTACCACTCTCACAACGGCAGTCATTGCTTCGCAGAAGAAGAATGCTGACTTGGAGAAAGCCTGCCAGGATTTGCAAGCAAGGTGGGAAAATGCGGACAAGGCGGGGACCCCGGGCTCCAGAGCGGAGGGCATTGCGCTTGGAAGGAGGGGGGGTGCCCTAGTTTCGCATTTTAATGGCGACTTGCAAGACTATCCCAACTTCAGGGCAGATGTCGTGTATGCACTGCATTTACTCCGTCATGATTTTAGAGATGAGGAGGAGAGAGTGGGATTTATTGTTTCGCACCTGCATGGGGAGGCCAGGGCTTGGCTACGCAATCTGTGGCGCGAAGATGGACCAGCCCGTCGCAATGCAGATGCGTTTATCAAGGCAATGGATGCTTGTTTTCAATCCTCTGTGGATAAGGACATTGCGCGCCGGCAGATGCACGGGCTGAGGCAGGGGAGAGCCACTGTACGCCAATATCATTCTAAATTTTTTGCATTGCTCACCGCCTTAGATTGGCCGAAGGACAGTCTACCGGTCAGGGATCTTTTTTGGGAGGGATTGAGCCCCTCCGTCAAGGATGAGATCGCAAGGGGGGACAGACCCCAGACCCTGGAAGACGTGGTGCAACGGGCTTTGGCTATAGGAATTCGACATGAGGGACGTCCGTGGCACGAGGAGGGGGGGCCCCAAGCGCGCGCGCAAGCAAAAGCTCTCCCTTTTGTGCACAGGGATTTCAGCCGTGCGCACCCCTCACCAATGGGGAAGGAAGGCGAAGAGCCAATGGAGATTGGTGGTGCTAGGGCTCAAAAGCCATCCCAGAGCCCCATCCCTGCTGCAGCCAAAGCGAAGCCTCCTAGAGGGACCAGGAAGTGTTACATCTGCGACAGTGCACACCATATGGCGAAAGAGTGCCCCCAGAGGCTCCAGAAGCACACTGCAGCACTAGCAACTGTGACAGCAGAGGTGCAATCAGAGGAGCAGCTTCAGGGAAACTGCAGTGCCTGGCTGGAAGCAGAGCTACTGGGGCTCAGCCAGGCGGATCTGTAGAGAAGTCCCCAGCATCCTTGCACCGCATGGACCCTTTACCTCCCAAACCAGCAGTTTTACTCACAGCAACACTCCAGCTGCCTGATGGGCGACTTCTCGAGGTTCCAACAACCATCGATTCGGGAAGCAACGCCGATTTCGTGGGATTACAGTTCGTCAAGCAGCATAACATAGCGCTCCTGCCTGCAACGACGCCTCTGAACGTGGTCACGGTAGACGGCAGGAAGTTGCTGGGGGGGCAAGTGGTGCAGCAAACCCCTCCCATGATGATGCAAATTGGAGACCATCGAGAGCTTATTAGTTTCAATGTCACCCACTTATCGGACACGCCCATCGTGTTGGGCATGAGTTGGCTGGACAGGCACAGTCCCGCGGTTGCTTGGTACCAGAGGCAGATCACCTTTTGTTCATCGTATTGCGCCCAGAATTGCATCCAAACCGATCAAGGAGGAGAAGCCGAACAGCAGCTGCATCTGAGTATGGTGCAAGCGGTTCCTCACAAGTACGCGGAGTTCTTGGAGGTTTTCTGCGAAAAGGAAGCTGACAAATTGCCTCACAGACCTTACGACTGCGCGATTGACTTAGTGCCAGGCGCGCAGTTGCCAACTGCCAAGCTGTACTCCATGTCGGAAGACGAGCTGCAAGAGCTTCGGGAGTTCATAGAACACAACCTCAAGCGCGGATTCATCCAGGAATCTAAAGCAGCGGGAGGCAGTCCTGTTTTCTTTGTGAAAAAGAAAGACACGCCCCAGAAGAGGCTCATTGTGGACTACCGGTTCATAAACAGACTAACTAAGCCCAAGGCCTTCCCCATGCCCAAAATTGACGACCTTTTGGCTACAGTCAGGAGGGGGAAGATTTTTACCAAGCTGGATTTACGTGGAGCTTACAACCTCATCCGCATCAGGAAGGGCGACGAGTGGAAGACGGCCATGTTCACTCCTTTGGGCACGTACGAATACAGAGTTATGCCCTTCGGTCTACAAAATGGCAGCCATGTTTTCCAAGCATTCATGCATCACGTCCTGGCAGGTCTCCTCTACAAGAAGTGTGTCTGTTTTCTCGACGATATCCTGATTTTCTCGGAATCGCCAGAGGATCACGATAAGGACGTGAAGGAAGTTCTGCAGAGGCTGAAGGAACACAGGCTGTACGCCAAGTTGGAGAAGTGCCAGTTTGATGTGAGAGAGGTAGATTTCCTTGGCTACAAGCTGTCCGACGAGGGACTGGCCATGGACAAGACTAAAGTCCAAGCGCTGTTGGACTGGAAAAGCCCTCGAAATCGGAAGGAGGTCCAGAGGTTCATCGGCTTTGCCAATTTTTATCGCAAGTTTATTAAAGGTTTTGCAAACGCGACGGCGGCAATCACTGACACCCTCAGTTCCAAGAAGAAGAAGTTCGTCTGGACCGAACAAGCAGAGCGATCCTTTCGGAAGCTTAAAAGCCTTTTCGCCTCCGAGGAGCAGCTGCTGCACGTGAATCCTGGCAGGCCCATGCGGGTAGAGACAGATGCATCAGACAGAGCAGTTGGGGCCGTCCTCTTGCAAGAGGATTCGCAAGGCAACTGGAGACCGGGTGCATTCTACTCCCGGAAGCTCAGCAAGACGGAGCGCAACTACACCATATGGGACAGGGAGTTGTTGGCCATTCATGCAGCTTTCAAAGCGTGGCGACACTTCTTGATAGGAGCCAAGCACACGGTGCAGGTCCGCACGGATCACAAGAACTTGGAGTATTGGCGGACGGCTAAATTGCAAACCCAACGACACATGCGCTGGGCGGAATTCTTTGCGGATTTCGATTTCAAAATAGAATACATCCCTGGAGACTCCAATGTTATAGCAGACGCGCTGTCCCGAAAGCCTCAATACCTGGAGGAAGTAGCTCCAATCGCAGCGAAGTACATTTTCGCACCGCAGGCGTGGACGTGCGCTACCATCGCAGTCGACCTGGACGCGGTGCGACGCGCGCTGCAAGAGGATCAGTTTGCACAATCCAAGATGGAGGAGCTCCGCAGAGGGTCGCCTGACAACAATGAGTTTCAGTTGCAGGATGGACTTTTGACTCGCAAGGGCGCCCTTTACGTGCCCACCGACGAGCTTCGCGCCACGGTTTTGCAACAATTGCACGATGCCCCGAGTGCGGGCCATTTCGGCAAAGAGAAGACGATGGAGTTGGTGGCAAGGGACTTTTGGTGGCCCCAGATGAGAGGAGAGGTGGCGGACTACGTAGCCAGGTGCGATATCTGCCAGAGGTCCAAACCAGTGCATCAGAAGCAGGCGGGATTGTTAGAACCGCTGGAGACACCGCAGCAACCGTGGGAGAGGGTAGCGTTGGACTTTGTTACAGACCTGCCCAGCTCCAGAGGTAAGACGGCGGTGTTAGTGGTTGTGGACTTGTTCACCAAGATGGCGCACTTCATTCCTTGTGCCAAGGTGGCGACGGCAGAACAGACCGCAAAGCTCTTCATCGATCACGTCTTCAGAGTGCATGGACTACCGCAGTCCGTCTTGTCCGACAGGGGGCGCCAATTTGTTTCCACTTTCTGGCGGAAGCTTCTGGGTATCTTGCACGTCAAGATCAACCTGACGTCGGCGAGGCATCCACAGACCAACGGTCAAGCGGAGAGGGTCAACGCGATCATGCAGCAGTACCTACGGTGTTACGCCAACCAGCGACCCGCGGCGTGGGTGGACTACCTGCCGATGGCTGAGTTCGCCTACAACAACACGAAGCACGCATCCACCGGGGTGACGCCTTTCTTCGCGAACTATGGACGTCATCCCAGAACCTTCCCGAGCTTTACAGCACCTGAAGGGGGGGGACCTCAAAATGCCGACCAGTTTGCAGCAGAGTTGCAAGAGGTGCACGAGGAGCTGCGGAGACATTTGGAGCTGGCAAAGCAGGCGTATAAGGTGCAAGCCGACAAACACAGAAGGGCGGGGGAAGACATTCAGGTTGGGGACTGGGTATGGTTAGCAGCCCACGCGATGCCGGCCAGGTCGTTGGCCAAAAAGAAGTTAGAACACAGGCAGCTAGGACCATATCAAGTTGAGGCTAAGATCAATCCGGTGGCTTTTCGCCTAGCCCTTCCGGAGGGCTCCAGGGTGCACCCGGTCTTTCATAGGTCGGTGCTCACTCCCTACAAAGCCCCACACAGGTTTCAAGAGTCAGGAGCACCTCCAGAGCCACGTAGAAGGGCGCCTGAGAGAGGGGAGTCGCCAAGACCAGAACCTCTTAATGAGGTCACAGAGATACTGGATTCACGATGGGGGGAGGAGGGAGTTGAATATTTTCTCGCCAGGGAAGGCACTCCAGTCTCTGCAAATAGCTGGGTGCCGGGTTACGCTTTGGACGAACCCCTGTTGAAGGAGGAGTTTCATGCAATTTTTCCGCACAAACCCATGCCCGAGGAGTATTTTGATGATTGGCTTTTCACGCCCACTTTGTCGGGCAGCACGTTCGGGGGTTTCTCCTCGCCCGAGGGCTCTACGCCCAAAACAAGCCCGACCAGGGATCCCCGCCTGGGGGGGGGAGAGACAAACCCTTATTGGTGGGTGGATCAGCCAAGGGAGGTATGGAGTCAGAGGTGGATGATAGGTCCTTGGCAGGCAGCGCCAGGAGAAGCAGTGAGGGAGGAAGAGACTGTGATGCCTTCAGGGGGGGAACCCGAGTTCGAACACACGTATACGGAGCTGCCAGAGGAGAAGATTGACGTGGACACCCGGTATCCTGAACCGACCCAGGAAGAACCACATTTCCCTCAACCTGCACCCAGCGACCGGGAGGGGGGAAGGGGGGGCTTCGAGGGGGGGATGGATGTCAGGGTTTCTGGGAGAAGTGAGGAGATGGCAGAGGAGACGGAAAGCGAGTGGGAGGAGGGAGAGAGAGACGAGGAAGAAGATGACGGAATTCGAAGGGAATCTATGAGCCTAAGCAGTGAGTCAGAGGATTCCCAAAAGGGAGCTAGCATGATCAGGCGAAAAGCAGGAGAAGAGAGAAGCTGTGAAAAGTCAGGGAAGGAGGGGAGAAAGCCCAGTGAAGCACAGACGCTGTCAGAGGGGTCTCAGCCGGAACGGAGTAAAGGGGGTGGAGTTGTCAGCCTCTCGGAGGGAGGAGGAACAGGAGAAAACAGAGAGAGGGGGTTGGAGCAAGGTGTTCAGCCGGAAAGGGTAGAGAGTGGGACAGGGGGCAGTATAGAGGACGAAGGAAAGGTCAAAAGCAACGTACGCGCGCCAAGTTCAAACATAGAGGCGCGCGGAAGTGGGGAAAGCTCAGAGGAGGAGCCCGGCCCCAAAGCCAGAAGGAGGGGGCAGGAGGCGGCAGAGGATTCAGCCTCAGGCGAATCCCGGAAAGAGAGAACCCAGGGGGGCAGAAAGACCCTGCGGAAAAGAAAGGAGAGGAAGAGGTGGTCTAGAGCCAGGCTATTAAGTTGGTGTGGAGGAGGGGAGGAGTCAGAGGGGGACTTCGGCGGTCTAACGTGACAGACGTACAGCCACAATGCTGAACTGTGAAAGAAGCAATTATCTTCAATAAACTTTTCCTGTAAGTAAACTACAACGGAGTAAGGTCTCTTGTGAGCTGGGACCCACCTGGGTGGCTGTGACAATATCTTACTTATTTCTCAACCCAACTGGATTCCCCATTTTTTCCCTGATGAAACCGAATACAGTGTATATACATTTATCTGCCATCATTCATATATACACACATATTTATTGAAAATATTTACAAACTACCCTCTCATGTAAAGTATCAAGGTGGTGTACAACAAAACATACCACAAAACAATACAAAATAATAATAAAATGACTTGCTCCTCAATAAATTTAAACTAAGCAGGCCAATTGGCCTAAAAAGTCTGAGCAGGCCTGCCAGCAAGCACAAAGCATAAGTGCTTTCAGAGAAATTTGCAAAAATGAGATACAGTACAAACCCAAACTAAAATATGTGGATTGATTATATTAAAAATGACATTCTAAAGCCCAGAGAAATGGCACCAAACGAACACAATGCTGCAAATCTCTTTGGGGAGGGGCGTCAAAAGTGAGAAGACTTTATTTGGTCATCACCCACTTCAGATAAAATGGTGAGGGCACTGGAGAAGGACCTCCAAAAGTACCTCAATGCATGTTGAGGTTGATATGTGAGAAAATTTAGATAGGGTTCACAGCTGGTTTTCCATTCAAGACTAGACCAATATATGCTTAACTTCTGAAACATTGCTGCATAATGTGCTTTCAGACCATTTTATGACATATACATAAGACCCACTTTGATTATAAAATTGTTCAATACTACCATGTGGGTGTAGGCCACCAAAGGCAGCAAGCCTTACTTATGCCTATCCCACAACTGTGAAATATTATGTCCCTAAAGTCTCAAAACCTTGCACACAAGGTAGTCTTTCACTCTTCTGTCACATTTTGTTTCAGGAGAACATTCGGCCTTTTCAAACTACTCCAAACACATGTTTGGCGCATGCCATTTCCTAACTCACAGCAAACCTGCCAAAGGCGATACCAGAACAAACTGAACTTGAGTGGCCAGAGACAAAATAAAGATAAAATAAAGGCAGACAGTTTGCCTACAAGTGCTAATTCTTGTTCTTAGCCTGAAGGGTAATAAGAAATGGAAGAAGCCTTAAAGTGTTCAAAGAAAGGGACTTTCGGGAAAATAAATAGCTTATAAGAACACTGAGTTACCCAGCTGATCATTATCATTGCCACAATCAGTACAAAAGGAACACCTGTACTTGTTGCTATTTCCATGAGAGAACTGGCATGTCTGTTCCAATAAAACATCCATGCTGGGAAGAGAGGGGAAAGCCATGAATCTGCTCCTTTCTCACTGAAACCCAAAGAAAGACTCCTTTGCATATGGAGAGAATTACTATTCCAATCACAGATCATCTCCAGTCTGGCTATCAGACAGCATAGTTCATTGTAACTGATTTTTCAATTGTCTTCTCCTGGTTGAATTTTGCACTTGCATAGTCTACTTCCACTATCATAGGAATTAGCTAGTTTAGAAACATATATTCTAACCTATGAACCCAGTTCTGACACTATACTTGAATTTGAGCAGTTTTAATATTGCAAACTTCTTCTTCTTTGGCAATCACTCGTAGCCGAGTAAGATTGTCTTCCATAAACACAGTTTTAATAATGAGTCCGTAAGTGACTGTGAAGGCAAATTCTGGATCCACACATCCTTCCACAGTGGGGACATTGGTTTCCGGGTAGGAGCTGATCACAGTGTGGATTTGCCAAACGTGCTTTCCTCTTAGCACGTTTCTCCCTTGCGTCCTGAGTTCGAGTATCTTCAAAGCCCACGACACCTTTGGTAAAGGCTGTTCTGCACCTGGAGCACTCACAAGCCAATTTTTCCCAGTTGTCAGTGTTTATACTACATTTTTTTTAGATTTGCCTTGAGAATCTTTAAACCTATTTTGTTGACCACCAGCATTACACTTTCCATTTTTTTAGTTGGGAATAGAGTAGTTGCTTTGGAAGATGATAATCAGGCATCTGGACAACATGACCAGTCCAACGAAGTTGATGTTGAAGAATCATTGCTTCAACACTGGTGATCTTTGCTTCTTCCAGTACACTGATATTAGTTCGCCTGTCTTCCCAAGTGATGTGTAAAATTTTTCAGAGACACCGTTGATGAATTAACTTGTCAAAATACTAGTACAGTTTCACAATTTTGCGGATTAAAATTTAGGATTTTGATTGTAAAGGCTTAAGATTTCCATGTCTGAAAGTTGTACCGTACGAAAAGCTATCCTCCAATTTCTCAAAACTTGTCTTTCCCTGTGTAAGAAACTTTCTTTCTTCCCCCCCCCCCGTCTTTTTCTGGGGCACACAGGGCAGGATCCATTTCCAGCACACAAATCTTAAAATGTTTCTGGAGATCCTTCGATGTGTACGGTTCGAGTAATATGCTCAGCCCATTGTGAATTTACAGCTGAAATTATGCAGACACAGGCCTCTGCACCAAATTGTTCTCCCACTTGACCCTTAACCTCCCTTTGACACTGCTTAAATATCAGTGAGAAAAATCAACTTTAAATAAGCATCTTATGTATGAAAGGGATTGTTTTGATATTGTATAAAACTACAGAGGTATACATGGTAGTTTACAATGGCACAAATCAGGATTTTCCCCTCTTTCAGACACAGCATTACTGTGGTAGAATAGACTGTTACTTGAGGCTACATTCATATCAAATCAGTTGTGGCTCTTACAGAGGGCAATCCAGAAAAAGGAGGAAGTAGCGCTACTGCTACAACAAAATAGAAAATTCATCTGAAATGACAAAATATGAGAGAGATGTTTGTAACACATCCAAGTCTAAGCCAATAGAGTTCCAAACCAGCAAGTAAACAAAAGAGTCCAATTTGATTTCTAGCTGTATTTCTTTCCCCTCATAACTACTAAAGCTGATTTGTTTCTTCAGCTTGCCTGATTGGACAGCAAGCCTTCCTACAGCAAAATCTTTCACCAGCCCTGTATTAAAGAAACTGGTTGAAATTAGCCCAAAGGTTTTAAAGTCAGGATAGATGAGAGGAAACAATGAGAATCAGCTTTTGTATGTTTAGATATCTTTGTACATTGAAATATTAATAAGAGCAAAAAATTTAAAGAAAGAAGGGGCATCAGGGGTGTGCACAACAATGAATGACTAATTATGTTATACACTAATATTTTGGGGTGCAGACATTTCTATTTTATCATTTTGGTAGATGAAAACAGAACAAACTAATTTTTTTTTTCATTCTGTGTGTTGGTTTTATAAAATGTCTCAGTATAAAAAACACCGAAGAGGAAATGTGTGTATGCGTGAAGTCTGATATTAAACTAAATAAAGACTCCAGAGCTTCAACTTAAGTGATTGTTGGACTTGTGTCCCCTTATTCTTCTTGCTTCAATCTGTTTGTTTTCCCCCCTCCAATAAGCTAACAAAATAACAATACAGTGGTACCTCAGTTTACGAACCTAATCCATTCCGGAAGTCCGTTCTTAAACCAAACTGTTCTTAAACCAAGGTGTGCTTTCCCTAATGAGGCTTCCCGCCGCCAGTGCCCTTCCACCTTTCAGATTCTGTTCTTAGACTGAGGTAAAGTTTGCAAACCGGGACACTACTTCCATTTTTGCGGAGTTCGTAAACTGAATAGTTCTGAATAGTTCTTAATCTGAGATGTTTCAAAGGAAAGAACATCGAGGAATTTTGGATGGGGAAAGCAACAAAAATGGTGTGGTGAGGAAGTAAACGTAGTTAGGAAATATGTTCAGGAGTTTTGCAAACTGTAAAAGGGGGAAATTACTATTTGAGAGACAGGAACCAGCAAGAGTACAAGGGGCTAAAGGTACTTCCCAACTATGTTTGAGAGATCAATAAGTGCTCTGTCTATACAAGACAATGAAGGCTAATGAAGATTGGGAACTTCATTGAGACAGAAGCTAGTCAACCTTGTTACATACAGCCCTTGTTCTTAAAGAGGGCAATCCTGAAGTTGCCATATATGTGTGTGTGTGTGCAGTGGCGTAGCGTGGGGGGTGCAGGGGGGGGGCCAGCCGCACCGGGCGCAACATCTGGGGTTAGGGCAAATCCACGGGTTAGGGGGCGCAAATCCATGGGTTAGGGGGCGCAAATCCACGGGTTAGGGGGCGCAAATTACTTGCCTTGCCCCGGGTGCTGACAACCCACGCTACGCCACTGTGTGTGTGTGTGTGTGTGTGTGTGTGTGTGTAAATTTTTATTGTTTTCCTTACATATTCTTTTCCAACAAATTGTAATAACACCATACATTCCCTTTGACTCTGCCGAGTTGCGACCCCCCTCCCTCCCCACAACTGGTATATTTAACCCCTTTCCATCGCGCACTTCATTCTCATATTAGTACTATTATACATTGGAGGTATTATGTCAATCCTGCTAGTGTCTTAACCCCTTTACAATTCTTCTTTAAATATTCAATAAATTTACTCCAGTTATTTTGGTATCTTTGATCTTCCTGGTCCCGGATCCTCCCTGACAGTTTGGCAAGTTTTGCATATTCTGTCAACTTCACCTGCCACTCCTGGATAGTTGGTATATCTTGTACTTTCCATCTTTGGGCCAGAAGGGTTCTCATGGCAGCTGTAGCATACATGAACAAATTTTTATCTCCCATTTTAATTTCTGTTCCTATTAAACCTAATAGACACGCTTCCGGTCTTTTGGAGAAAGTATATCTAAATATTTTTTTGAGTTCATTATAAATTGATTCCCAAAATTTTTTTACCTTATCACAGGTCCACCACCATATGTGGTGGGCCCTATAAATATATATTAAAAAATTCTGTTGTTTTAATTCTACCACTTTATGTAACTCACAAACTTACCTATTATTATTATTATTATTATTATTATTATTATTATTATTAACTGTTCATATTTCTAATACTCTGGCAAACGTAGAATAACATCTTGGCAACTAGGGATATATCATGTTCAGGTTTTCCATCCTCTTCTTAAGCTACAGCTTGGAAATGTGAACTGCAGAAACAAGATTTATTTAGTACATCCCAGGCATTCACCATCATTACATACAGCTGAAATGCTGGTACCCCAAGGCTCTGCAAAACCTCAGTCACCAACTCTTTGCAACACTGTTGCGCCATGTGCAGCATTGCACAATGAACTTCTGATTCTTCTTAGCCCCAGGCAAGGCTCGTTACAAAGGTTGCTCTTTCTCTGCCCTACTTTCAGTTCGTTTTATCATGCAGAGCTTAAAGCCCTTCTTCTAATTTATTTATTGGTCTGAACACCAAGGAAGCTTTCCATTGTGATCTGCAGCTATAGCAGCTTTTGAAATAGTTCTTAACCTTAATATCCTGCTGAATCTAGCAGACATAATACTTGGGAGTATGTGAAATATACTGACCCAGCCCAAGCAATTTTTAAAAAGCATTGAATAGAAGCAATATGGTAGATGTACTGGGGCAAGCAATTTGTATATTGAAGTCTGCATTTTATTTACTTTAATTGGAATCTTTATTTACTCATTATTTAAAGAACATATATGGAAAGTTATTAAAACCTTAAAAATCCCTGCTACAGCATTTGCCCTGCAGGGGAAATATGGGGGGAAAAACTGGTAGAAGGTTTTGTGTGTGTGTTTTCTAAAAATGAGGCTCGTCATAGCTAGGAGAAAAAGTAGGGAACAAAACCAACTAAATATGATTTCAAATATGTTCCCAGAAAGAAAGTTTTTGTTCAAGGAAAACCAAACATTTCTCTGTTTGAACTATTACTGTTTGCTTACCACCATCAAAGTCCATCCCATCCCATACTATTGGGAACTGTTTGCTACTTGGAACATGGGAACATTAAGCATTCCCAAATTTATATTAATTTCCAAATATACCTAGAACATCATCCTTATAGAGCCAAGGGGAAGTCACAGGCATCTAAAATTTGATGTAACCCACTGGTGGTTTATAACTCTCAGCTATATAGATGGAACTCTATATAGGGAAAATAGTAAAATTAAAATAATGTTACTTCAGCTGGACCATAAAGAAGGCTGATCGCTGAAGAATTGATGCTTTTGAATTATGGTGCTGGAGGAGACTCTTGAGATTCCCATGGACTGCAAGAAGATCAAACCTATCCATTCTGAAGGAAATCAGCCCTGAGTGCTCACTGGAAGGACAGATCATGAAGCTGAGGCTCCAATACTTTGGCCACCTCATGAGAAGAGAAGACTCCCTGGAAAAGACCCTGATGTTGGGAAAGATTGAGGGCACAAGGAGAAGGGAACGACAGAGGACGAGATGGTTGGACAGTGTTCTTGAAGCTACGAACATGAGTTTGACCAAACTGCGGGAGGCAGTGGAAGACAGGAGTGCCTGGCGTGCTCTGGTCCATGGGGTCACAAAGAGTTGGACATGACTAAACGACTAAACAACAACGTTACTTCTTTATTTAGACTGGAATCCTATATCTACTTATCTATGAGTAAGCACAACTGTACACAAATGGACTTAGCTGAAGATAATGCACTCCACTGCTAGAGACAAATCTAGGCTAGTATATTCAGGTATAAATTTCTTTGTCTCAGAATTCCCAACCATTAATTCATTGCAATTCTAATGATTAGCATTAGGCATCACTAAGCAGGCAACACGAAGCAAAAGAAACACAGGAGGAATCTACCAGCTTTGGTCATCCTGGTGGCTAACTGACACCAGGAAGTGAATACAGGAAGTACAACCTATTGCTTCTCCTTTCAACCATGTTATCTTTCTGGTCTGCCTTGCTGGGTTGAACTTAGGTATAGTGGCCCTACTCCTTTCTGGAGAATCAGTTCCAGAAGGTAGTGCTGAGGTAGTTTTATTTTAGTCTAGAGCCTTCTGTTTCCAGGGTGCCTCACTCTGTTTTGAACCACACTATTTCACATCTACATAAAAACACTAGAGAAAATTGCCTGCATGGTTGAGCTGGTGTGCCCACCATTCTTGTTTAATAGTTATTAGGTTTTGATTGAATATTCTGTGGGGGGTTTTTTATATATTTAAAGCTGTTTTGAGAAGGTTTGACCCTGAAAAAAATGACCTAAAAACATTTCAGTTGAATATATAAATAAAATTAATAATACTAAATCTATTCTAATTCTAAAACATCCAAAACAGTAATAAGTTTATTAGGAACTGGGTTACAAAGAAGTGAAGCAGCTTGGGTCTAATGAAGCTACTACTATATTGCTACTTTTGGATTATTATTTTTTATGCCCCAATTATGGCTCCCTTTTTATTCTAAATCCATTACTGTGATGTGCAAAGATGTGATCAAGGCCATTGGCTTTCGATGTACCAGTTTATATAAATGAAGTATGATCCGTCATGGAAAAAGGAGAGGAAGGGAGGGGAGGAGGTGGAATGGAAAATTACCTTTTTAAAATAATCACATTAGTATGCAGATGTGTCCCCATGGCTTTCTCATGTCATCTGCCAGAGACAGGGCACACACGAGGGCTAAGCAGAAACGAGGAGCCCATCTGTGTGCTTTAGAACTCAGTCAACTGCCAGCCACTGTGATCCAATCATGCCATGCTCCTTCCTCCCGGAAAATCTAATTTGAAAAGTAGAAGAACGGTGGTGCTTCATGACTGGCATCTGAGCTAACAATGTGTCAGTTGCAGCATAGCTTACAACCCGAGAGCAGGAAACATTGCCATCCTACTGCCGTGTAAAGCACTGCCAAGAAGAACATGTTTTTTTTTCAGGGTTGACTGTAGTGGGGAACAGAGTTTGACAAGCAAGCGCCAATGCCATCCTCCTGGAGAACATCAGTTGCCAATTATGTGGCATCTATCAGGGGAAATTTTCAGATTATACAAATTAATTGATAAGTGCCTGAAGGGGAAGGGAAAAATCAGGAGTTCACCCACTGCATTCTCATTCTGGCCTGAGCCTTTTATCCACCACACTCTCTTGATTGGGCAACACGCATAAATGAGAGGTGATCAGTATGGGTACAGGGAGCTAAGTACAGTAATTTAGGGTTTACCTTTGTATTCTATCACAGCCATTATTTCCATTGTTCCCAACAGGCCAGCTGAGATGGAAACATGAAACATATGGCCTTACTACAACTGCTTCTGTGTTCCACTGATTCCCAGGCCTGTACAGTGGTGCCTCGCAAGACAAAATTAATCCGTTCCGCGAGTCTCTTCGTCTTGCGGTTTTCTTGTCTTGCGAAGCACGGCTATTAGCGGCTTAGTGGCTTAGCGGCTATTAGCAGCTTAGCGGCTATTAACAGCTTAGCGGCTTAGTGGCTATTAACGGCTTAGCGGCTTTAAGAAAAAGGAAACAAACTCGCAAGAACTCGCAAGACGTTTTGTCTTGCGAAGCAAGCCCATAGGGAAATTCGTCTTGCGGAACGACTCAAAAAACGGAAAACTCTTTCGTCTTGCGCGTTTTTCGTCTTGCGAGGCATTCGTCTTGCGAGGCACCACTGTATAAATTGTTAACATGGTCTCCCCAAATCACTTGCATATCTTAAAATATAGATCAGTAAGGGATGATATACGGGCTGCGAGGAGTATTCCTTGATTAATCTGTGGAATATAATTCACTCACTCCATTGGGGTTTGAAAGGGAGAGAATGAAGTAGCGGGAGTGGGGGGCTGGTTGACAGTAATTCAAATCTCATTGGGTGGAGATTGTCTAGAGGAGGCCACAGAGTTAAAAATGCCTATTGGTTCTTCTCACCTGGCCAAGCCAGGTCCAAAATGCTTTTGATCAGCTGGTTGCTCCTGATCTACTCTTAGTACAGTCGTACCTCGGTTTAAAGACTGTCTCAAGGCAAATCTAAAAACATGTAGTATAAACACCAACAATTGGGAAACACTGGCCTGCGAGCACTCCAGTTGGAGATCAGCCTTTACCAAAGGTGTCATGGGCTTCGAAGACACTCAAACTCAGGATGCAAGGGAGAAACGTGCTAAGAGGAAGGCACGCTTGGCAAATCCACACCTGATCAGCTCCTGCCCAGAAACCAGTGTCCCCACTGTGGAAGGATGTGTGGATCCAGAATTGGCCTCCACAGTCACTTACGGACTCATTGTTAAAACCGTGTTTATGGAAGACAATCTTACTCGGCTACGAGTGATCGCCAAAGAAGAAGAAGAAGACCTCGGTTTATGAACTTAATCTGTTCCTGAAGTCCGCTCTTAAACCAAATCCATTCTTAAACCAAGGCGTGCTTTCTCTAATGAGGTCTCCCGCCACCACTGCCCTTCCACCATTCAGTTTCTGTTCATAGACCGAGGTAAAGTTTGCAAACCCGAACACTACTTCCGGTTTTGCGGCGTTCGTAAACCGAAAAGTTCGTAAACAGGACTGTTCGTAAATGGAGGTACCACTGTAACAGTTTTTGAAAAATCTGAATGACTGTAGCATCCTCAAGGTTACAGACACAAAGTCTTAGACAACAGGAAAAAAATTAAAGCATAATTGCTTAATAACAAATGCTGAGCCTTAATCAGAAGCATTAAATCTTAACTGATCTGCTGTTGACCCAGCAGAATACAAGTAAAAACCTGATTACAAGTTTAATAATGCTTATTACATCAAAATTTGCACTCAAGTCAGCACATACATTATTTTCAGATAGTTTATGTCCAATACAATTTATACAGTTGAGTACTTGTGACTGAGAGGTTTCTACAATGCAGATAAGGGGGGAAATCATTAATAGCTAGCACACAAATGTCAACCTTTTGCTTAACATAGCAAAGACTGGATAAATTGAGAGAAGCAGACTATTGACGAGAAAACTAAATAGTTAAAAAAAATCTACCTGCTGTGTCAAAATGTCAGATTTTGATAACCAGGTTGCTTCTTAGTAAAATGTTTGGAAAAAACAGGCACTGGCATGATTTTTTTTGACAACATCGCATCTTAGATAGCTGAACAGGAACTTACTTTTGGATTGTGCAATAGGCCTTGCTTTTTGCGGGCTCAGAGAAGGAAAGAAACCAGCAAGAGAAGGAAGTGGTGATGATAAAGGAAATTCCTGTCCCATTGGCTGGCTGGTGGCACTTTTCTGGCCAATGAGCATGTGGCAGGGATCAGAGCTGGATTTAGGGGTTCTGGGTGCCGCATCTTGGGGGTGCAACAACTATGATTTAGAACATGGGTAGGCAAACTAAGACCGGGGGCCGGATCTGGCCCAATCGCCTTCTAAATCTGGCCCATGGATGGTCCAGGAATCAGCATGTTTTTACATGAGTAGAATGTGCGCTTTTATTTAAAATGCATCTCTGGGTTATTTGTGGGGCATAGGAATTGGTTCATTATTTTCTTCAAAATATATATTTTTAAATTTTTATTGGAATTTTATTTACAACATAACATAACCTCCACCACCCCCCAATATACAATCCACGCTCACTAAACGTGAACATAACATACAGTGAGCATAACATACGACAATACAAACAACGAAATAAAAGACTTCCTTTATCCTGTATCTGGCCTCCTTATTTACTTCTTATAAGCTGTTTCCTTTATGAATAATGATCAAGATTTTTCTAATTATAATTTAAATATCCACAAAGTCTCCTGCAGACATTCATCGAAACAAGTCCAGCTATGTATTTTAAGGCACTGTTTTGTGAAGTATTCTCTGCATTTTCCCCATGCTTTTTGAAACTCTTCTCTAGTGTGATCTATATTTTTCAAATATAGTCCAGCCCCCCACAAGGTCTGATGAACAGTGGACCGGCCCCCTGCTGAAAAAGTTTGGTGACCCCTGAGTTAGAATGAAGTGCAGAAGTGTGTGTGGGGGGGAATTTTGGCCCTGTACAGGACACTGCTGAAATTTGGGACCCTCAAATTTGGGACCCTACTGCAGGGCCCCAGACCAGAAAAGGTGATGTGTGAGCTTGTCTCTTTGCTATATGGGGATTTGTTTTCTTTTGGTCCACTCCAGCCGCCACCTTATGCAACCCGGAAAACTTCTAGGGTGGCAGGAACTTCTTCCTTATTTTGAACCAGAGGTGCGGGGAGGACAAGATGCCAAAACCAACGGTGCGATGCAGGGGTGGTTGGGTCGAGTGTGAGTGAGGGGTATGGGTGATAGCTATTGAGGAGACAGTCACAGGATTGGGAGGCAGCTCTACAATAATAATAATAATAATAATTTATTATTTATACCCCGCCCATCTGGCTGGGCCTCCCCAGCCACTCTGGGCAGCTTACATAAAAACCAAAAATACAGTAAAATATCACACATTAAAAACTTCCCTGAACAGGGCTGCCTTCAGATGTCTTCTGAATGTCAGGTAGTTGTTTATCGCTTTGACATCTGCTGGAAGGGCGTTCCACAGGGCGGGTGCCACTACCGAGAAGGCCCTCTGCCTGGTTCCCTGTAGCTTTGCTTCTCGCAATGAGGGAACCGCCAGAAGGCCCTCGGCGCTGGACCTCAGTGTCCGGGCTGAATGATGGGGGTGGAGACGCTCCTTCAGGTATACTGGACCGAGGCCGTTTAGGGCTTTAAAGGTCAGCACCAACACTTTGAATTGTGCTCGGAAACATACTCTACAAGGTATGGGATACTTTCCTCTTCCCCACTCCCCTTCGACTTTTCCCTTTACTAGCCTGAAATAGAGAGGAAAAGGGGCAGTGCCAAACCTCTTCTGCCCGGAGGCAGTACAGTGGTACCTCAGGTTACATACACTTCAGGTTACACACAGAGCCAGTGTGGTGTAGTGGTTAAGAGTGGTGGACTCATAATCTGGTGAACTGGGTTCGCGTCTCCGCTCCTCCACATGCAGCTGCTGGGTGACCTTGGGCCAGTCACACTTCTCTGAAGTCTCTCAGCCCCACTCACCTCACAGAGTGTTTGTGGTGGGGGAGGAAGGGAAAGGAGAACGTTAGCCGCTTTGAGACTCCTTCAGGTAGTGATAAAGTGGGGTATCAAATCCAAACTCTTCTTCTCTTCTTCTGCATACGCTTCAGCTTACAGACTCCGCTAACCCAGAAATAGTGCTTCAGGTTAAGAACTTTGCTTCAGGATGGGAACAGAAATCGGGCTCCTGCGGCGCAGCCGCAGCTGGAGGCCCCATTAGCTAAAGTGGTGCTTCAGGTTAAGAACAGTTTCAGGTTAAGTACGGACCTCCGGAACGAATTAAGTATTTAACCTGAGGTACCACTGTACTAACATAAACACAGGGATATACAAGCAACATTTTCCTTGGATATTATCCTAGGAACTCAGCATTAGTTATTACAAACTTGGGGGGGGGTGTGGCTTTTTAAAAAGATAAGAAATGCTCCCCCTGACTTTTTTTTTTTTAGCTGCTCATTTCCTTGGAATGTCAGCACAACTTATACTGAATTCCTGTTTTGCATGCAGAGGAAATAACTGTTATTAACTTTTGGCAATCGAAATATCTTAGCGATAAAACTGCATGCTATGTGCAGTATTTTAACAAGCAGTGATTGCATGTTTTTGAGGCCCTGACTAATTGGAAAGAAACAAAGAATTCAATCACCTACACGTCAGAATGTTCTACCATTTAGGAACTTTCAAAAGAAGAAGAATAGTGGTTATGGGTTATTGGGGTTTTTTTCTTGGCAGAGAACACAAAATAGTTTGTCAGCACTCTTCTTTTGTTCAACTGCTTTGCCTTTTTATTCTCACAAACTAAGTATCTAAATTGCTTGATTATGGCTGCTGTAATATATAAACTACCAAAGGGCACAGACTATCCTGTTGTAAAGGAAGCACAGTACTGAAAGGCTAACTAAAAGCTGTTTCAAAGACAAGATGGTGCCTGCCTGTTTGTGAGAAACCAGAGATACAACAATCGTAAAACCAAGCATCGAAATTCATATCACTTTTGTGCTCTCAGAAAGCCTGGTAAATCTTCTGCACTGCATACCAAATAATGCTTTGAAGGTTAAGTTCCTGGTTCGGATTAGATCATGCACAGCACATGATTCTCATCTAGAGAATGGTCTTGGAAGTTCGAGGAAGAAGCAAATCTTCATATATTCTGGCCCTAAGTTGTAAATCCTCCCTACCAAACATGTATTCATGGACTAGCCAGATGACTGGTCCAAACATAAAATGAGCCTGGTATGTCTGACATCCATATCTATTACAAAAAACACTGATCCACCTCTTGATGTTTTTTGAACATGTGTATGGAATGATATTGTGCAGTGTTCACACATGACTTTGTGAACAGTTTTCCAGTGATATATATAGCACTTTTTGGGTAAGACACTGAATTTGGAAGTAGAGCTTTCTTTTGAAAGAAGCAGTTTATAGGTCAAGTAAAAACACGCTGCATGACTCTCTGAAAGAATAATATTAGAGAAAACATGCATGAAGGAGCTGCATTTATTCTGTACTATTAAGAACTCCTCTAAATATTCAGTCTATGAAGGATTATTCATTCTCATATAGCTCAGCTCCCAGGATGTCATATAATCATTTTTTTATTTGAAACTACTGAATTCTTCGGCTTCCGGGTTGGCGCCATCGCCGAATGGCGGACTCCCTCCGAGCTCCGGAGGGAGCCTGCTCGGCAGGGGCTGGGTCCTGCCGCGCCGGCGACGCGGGGACCCCTAAAAACCATGGGCGCTGAAACCCATGGACATGGTGACTCGGCTGGCACCTTTTGAGCCCCCCCCGACCCGTGAAGGAGCCTTTTTAAAGGCTGCGGAACGGGTGACGGGGGTGGTGGTGCTTTGAGTCCTCCGCTTCCCCTGCCGAGCGAAGCCGCATGCCATTCGACGGAGAGCGCTGACTTCTTCTATTGGAAATTTGGACTTAAAAGTATAACCTGTGAGTAATCGGAACTTAGATTAAAAAAGGCGAGAAATTTTTAAAGAATTCGGAACGAGCGGGGGAGGCGTAAAAAGGAAGTCAGCCCCCCCCCCTGTTGTAGAGCAGCTAAAGTAAAGGACTTAACATCTAAGATTGAGCGCAACCCTATTTTGATAAAGTTATGAAATTTCGCGATGGAAAATTATAAGACTGAGCTGGAGGAGAAAAGTGGAATTTAATCAAAAAGCAACCCCCCCCCCCGGAACCTGGGAGCGCTTTAGTTAGAGCGCCGGGAGAATACAAGGAGAGGTTTTGACAGCTGTCAAAGAGCTGTCAAAGCAGAAGAACAAAAATGAGAACTTTGTTACGAGGACTTTGCCGGTTATATTTGTTACAAATTGGATACAAAATGTTTAAAACAAGGAATATTAAGTTACTTTGACTGGTGGACGGGATCTGGAAGGGAACTGAGTTATTACAATCCACCTAGAGGAGCCGAGGGTTATTACAAGTTGTTGGCATCGAATTTGACTGAACTTTTTATCTCCTGGGAAACTGCAGAAATGGAACACTATTTTGGCTACAGAGGTTTCCACACTAAAGTAGACAATAGACTTATCTATTGAAGAATGGAAGGGACTTGGCATCATGTTTCGTTCCTGAATAACAGAGCCTCTGCAGTGGAATTTAGAAGCTTTTGGAATTAGAACATTTGTGCAGGAAAACAGGAAAAGAAAGAGGAGAGAGATTAACAAGAACAACAAGAATAATAAGAATTGGACAAAGTTGGAAGTGGGAACATTTGGGACATCCAGATTTGAAAGGTTTAAGAAATAAAATTGGAGTTTTTACTCCCAAGTATATAAAAATCTGGATGGAAAAAATGGGCCTTTTTGAGATAGACTCCTTCCAAGATTGGACATTTAAAATTAAAGAAGACTGGTAAAGGACTATGGTTTAAATAAGTGTGGGAGCTCCAGGAAGACATCAGATGTTGATTAATATGGGGAACGCAACCAGGAAAAGGGGGAGGGAAATTTGGAATCCAAAGGGTGTAAAATCATATTTTATTTTATTATATTTTAATCTACTATGTATATTAAAGGGGGGAACGCGTGGAAGGGAATAGGTCGATCTTAGGAGATGGGAAAATATTTTTAAATTGGGTTAATGATAATAAGGTTGAAATTTGGGATAATAAATTGCTGAATTTATTTGTAAGAATTGGAATATAAGAGGGGGAGGGGAGGGGAAGTCCTGGAAAGATGTTACGGAAAATAAGATCTTAAATTTGGATGTTTGTTTTTTTAATATATTGTTATAATTGGAAACTTTTAATAAATATTATTTAAAAAATAAATAAATAAAAATGAAACTACTGAATTCTTCTTTTCTAACACTGCTGGGTTAGCTAATTTTAAAATGTATGTTTCGCAGCATTAAAATGCTTCTTGACTACTCCAGCACTGATTTGCATTTATTTTCTCCCGATAGACTAAGAATATCAACTGGAATGGACTTTTGAAAATGTACGGCAACTGAATACAAAAAGACAACAGGTTTTTGTAAACATCATGTTACCTGAGGTAGGCTTTTGTTTTGTTTTGTTCTTCCAATGTATTTCCCTAATTTGCTTTCCCTTACAGGCTAGCTTGAGAGCAACACGTGTGTCTTAACTGCCTCAGCAGTGCTTGTGTAGCAGCTTAGCTTCCTAAGCTTTTAGTGGAAAAATAAAGTGCAGGAATTAATCTGGAGTGACTGCCTGCAAGAGAGAATATTCAAAAGGCATCCTGTGTTCTCCATGATACCTTTCAACTGCATTGTAAAAAAACACGCAACCCAACAGCAACAGGAAGGTACCATCACCTCTGCAACCCTGTCAACATTCATTTCACAGGGGAAGCACATTCACAGACAAACCTTGCTAAACTCCACACTGCAACTTCTGTAAGTACAGACTCTCTACAAAAGCATTCAGACACTGAGCAAGCATTTCAGAACACCACAGGAAAGGGAGGGGGGAGTGGAAGTACAAATATTAACACAGAGAGTAGATTTAAGAATGTCTCTGCTGAAATCCTCTTTGCCAGGTCAGGAGGCAATAATTTCAATTATGATAAAAAGATAAAAAAACCTCTACCGTGAGAGATGGAAAAACTGGGAAAGCCAAGTATGGATTTGGAACTTTTAGATAGCAAGTGTTCCTGCACAAATTGACTGTCTTGACATTGAAGATTTCTTTATAGGTTACCACCAGGCAACTTTCTACAGGTTAATTTGTATGCCGATGTGAACATGACCTGTACCTCTAGGATGCCTATAAAAAGAATGTTCCATCTATCGGAACCTAAGTGCCATTTTGACAGCATTCAACAAATATTTTTTAAAAAACATTTGGAATGGTTCAAGGCTCACAGCCAATGTTCCTACCATTCTGTTTTGCTTGTTTAAAGTAAAATTATCATTAAAGAATTAGATTTTCAGCAAATGAAAAACATATGTATCAGACTGGTGGGAAGGACTAAAAAGTAAAGGGACCCCTGACCATTAGGTCCAGTCATGGCCGACTCTGGGGTTGCGGTGCTCATCTCGCTACAGCTTCCGGGTCATGTAGCCAGCATGACTAAGCCTCTTCTGGTGAACCAGAGCAGCACACGGAAACACCGTTTCCCGCCGGAGCGGTACCTATTTATCCACTTGCACTTTGATGTGCTTTCAAACTGCTAGGTTGGCAGAAGCAGGGACCGAACAATGGGAGCTCACCCCGTCACGGGGATTCGAACCGCTGACCTTCTGATCGGCAAGTCCTAGGCTCTGTGGTTTAACCCACAGCGCCACCCACGTCCCTTGTGGGAAGGACTAGTGAGGGTTTATTTTTATTTTTTTGTACAGGGCATCTATCCAGCGTTATTTGGATGAAAAATCATATTGTATTCTATGAAAATTAACTGTTCTTTGTAAATTTACACCTATACGTATAATTTGGTTAAGGCACCTTAATGTAATCTTTCCCTCTGTTTGGTAGTAGACTGATATGTAAACAATAAGCCAATGAACACTGGGTTGGAACTGGCTTTCCCTGCTACTGATAGACATGTCATCAACCCTGGCTGCTATTGAAGGCATAGGCACGGGACCGGTAGGAAAAAGTTGTGACTTCTAAGACTGCAATTCAATATATGCTTTCTTGGGAGTAAGTCCTACTAGCATTGGATTATGCAGCCTATGATAAAATAACTATACCTGTCTCCTCCCTACAGGTGATGCATCACTACTACATGTAAAGATTAATTAAAATCAGGAGGGATGCAGCCAGGGCCAAATTTAGGTTTGATGAGGCCCTAAGCTACTGAAGGTAATGGGGCCCTTTCTATGTCCAGCTGTCCTTTGTCAACAACAAATTGTCGCTTGTTTTTTTGTGTTGAATATATGCTATATGGTCATTTATGGACCTCATAGGTATCTAAAGCCATTTGCACCTCACAAAATATGTACATCATAGGAGCCTACACAACACAAAACACTGTTGCTGCATGTTGGTTTTATTTTGTTTGTTTTTTATACAGTGGTACCTCGGGGAACGCGGGTGGCGCTGTAGGTAAAACCTCAGCGCCTAGGACTTGCCGATTGCATGGTCGGTGGTTTGAATCCCCGCGGCGGGGTGCACTCCCGTTGCTCGGTCCCAGCGCCTGCCAACCTAGCAGTTCGAAAGCACCCCCGGGTGCAAGTAGATAAATAGGGACCGCTTACTAGCGGGAAGGTAAACGGCATTTCCGTGTGTGGCTCTGGCATGCCAGAGTAGCTTCGTCACGCTGGCCACGTGACCCGGAAGTGTCTGCGGACAGCGCTGGCTCCCGGCCTCTAGAGTGAGATGAGCGCACAACCCTAGAGTCTGTCAAAACTGGCCCGTACGGGCAGAGGTACCTTTACCTTTACCTTTACCTCGGGTTACAAATGCTTCAGGTTACAGACTCCGCTAACCCAGAAATATTACCTCAGGTTAAGAACTTTGCTTCAGGAGGAGAACAGAAATTGTGCTCTGGCAGCGCAGCAGCAGCGGGAGGCCCCATTAGCTAAAGTGGTGCTTCAGGTTAAGAACGGGCCTCCAGAACGAATTAAGTACTTAACACGCGGTACCACTGTATTATATTTTGGAAATGTACATCCAGTTGTTTTTTTCCTTTACATTTTTTGGGGGCCCTCAAGAGAGTGGGCCCCTAAGCTATAGCATGTTTAGCATATACATAAATCCGGTGCTGGATGCAGCTTTCTATTTTTTTTTTTTTTAATATTTTTATTAGTTTTACAGAATAAGAAAAAGAAAAAAGATAAAGTACAAAAGTTTCATAATTCATATTTTTTTTACAGAATCTTTTGGACTTCCCCACATCTTCCCGAATCTGCATTATTTATAATACCATCTTCAGCATTTTGTTATCTTATTTCATCACTTATTGTATCTTTCATTTTGTCATGTTACCCATTTCAACATATTTATAACCCAATGTTCATAATACAAAATCTTCAGCTATTTATTATCTTATTTCATTACTTATTGTATCTTTCAATTCATCATGTTACCAAAGTCGAAATTATTATAACCCTAATCTTATGTATTTTAATTAAAACATAATGCAATAAAAATTTTTCTTGATTCCACCTCTAACTTCTTGTGCCTTAGTTTTCATTTCACCTAATTACAATTGCTGGGGCTAATATTTCCTAAAAAGTGCATTTTCTTAACATTCATACAACTTGTAATATTTTTGCAAATAGTCCTTGAATTTTTTCCAGTCCTCTTCCATTGTTTCTTCTCCCAAGTCTTGGATTCTGCCAGTCATTTCAGCCAGTTCCATATAGTCCATCAACTGCGTCTGCCATTCCTCCAGTGTGGGTAAATCTTGTGTCTTCCAACACTTTGCGATGAGAATTCTTGCTGCTGTTGTAGCATACATAAAAAAAGTTCTATCCTTCTTTAACACAATCTGGTCTACAATGCCCAGAAGGAAGGCCTCCGGTTTCTTGGGTAAGGTATATCTAAATACCTTTTTTAACTCATTATAGATCATTTCCCAAAAGGCCTTCACTTTCGGACATGTCCACCAGAGGTGAAAGAATGTCCCTTCCGCCTCTTTACACTTCCAACATTTATTATCAGACAGGTGGTATATCTTAGCAAGCTTGACTGGGGTCATGTACCACCGGTATATCATTTTCATAATATTTTCTTTCAGGGCACTGCATGCCGTAAATTTCATTCCGGTGGTCCATAACCTTTCCCAGTCATCAAACATAATGTTATGTCCAATATCCTGTGCCCACTTTATCATGGCGGATTTGACTATCTCATCCTGTGTATTCCATTTAAGCAGCAAGTTATACATTCTTGAAAGTAATTTGTCTTTAGGTTCTAACAATTCTGTCTCTAATTTCGATTTTTCCACCTGGAACCCAACCTTTTTATCTGTTTTAAAAATTTCCCGAATTTGAGCATAATGCAACCAGTCTCGCACCTTGCTTTTTACACTTTCAAAACTCTGCAGCTTCCAATTGTCACCAACTTTTTCAATTAGTTCCCAATATTTTGGCCAGTAGGCCTCCATGTTAAGTCTCTTACGTGCCTTGGCCTTGGATGCAGCTTTCTAAAGCAGTTAGAAAGGGAGAAAAACAGAACAAGTTGCTCCTGCCTCCTGCCTGCTCTAAGTTTGCAATTAGCTGTCCACCCCTCCAGCGAACACTGTAGTCATTTTCCAGTTTTCTGTTACTTATTTCCCCCCTTCCCAGGACAAGCTACAACCCTAGATAATACCTGCAGTAAATGACCCATTTCTATTCCACCCACAATTCACTTCATTGTCTATTATAAGCTTACCTAATACCGCCATACATATTACAAGATAAATAGACAGCAGAAATGTCTTCTAATGGACACATTAACAAAACCTTAGCTGAGGAGTAATGACCAATAGAGGTTTGTAAATTCCACAGTGATATGCCACATATGCATATGTCCATGTTAATTAATGCAGAATTATCACCGGTGTGCATTAACACAGTTTCTTATGCAAAGTGTGGTATTCTGATGTAAGCACAAGTCCAAAATAGTCGTGTAGCACAGTAGTGTTTCGTCCACAGAAAATATTGAAAGGAGGGCTATTATGTTTTCTTGGAAGTTGCTTTTTATAAGGTACAGACAGCAGGTTGTTGTTGTTGTTTAGTTGTTTAGTCGTGTCTGACTCTTCGTGACCCCATGGACCAGAGCATGCCAGGCACTCCTGTCTTCCACTGGCTCCCACAGTGTCAGGGAACTGCCATCAGTGCCGGAGGGAGAGAGCAAAAGCCAGAGGGATTCCAGAGAGCGTCCAGGGATCGGGAGAAGCAGCCCATCTTCTGGGGAAGAGAATCAGCGTAGCACCAGTGGAGAAGGGGGGCAGATGGGGGAAGCGGCGAGGCGGTCTCATGACTCCTTGCCTGGGACCAGCAGGTCTTAGCCTAACACGGTCTCTGACTCCTCTTGTTTATTTCAGATTCATTCATATTTTGCAGCATGTGGGAAAAACTGGTCTATGTTTTGAAATGCACAAAATTAAGAAATAAACTGTGAAAGGGTAGTAGCTTGTTTCAGTCTGGGCTAACCTTCAGTTCTTAGAAATCCGTATTACTATGAAGAAACAGAAACTGGTAGTGAAAGCTTAGAAAATGAAACGGATTAAATTTTACGTAGTGTTCATGAGTTTTGCTTCCACTCGGCTCTTTCTATCTCTCTTTCTATGCTTGAGACTCTGTAGGACTAGTGAAGACATAAGAATTTTCAGAATAAATAAAAAATTTACTGGAATGTTGATGGTTTCTGTTTTTATTGTTTTTTGCCTACTCCTCATAAACTGCCAGACCAAAACAATGCTAGGTTCCTTGCAGTCAGCAGCTTGTGGCTCCATATGTAACAAAAAAGTGTACTCTTAATATGCTGGAAACATATTAGACCAAATTGTACATCATGAATTGTATGCTTCTTAATCATAACAAAGTGACTTCCGATATATAAAGAGCACTTTGAAAAACAAGTATTGCATTCCCCCTCCCCGAATTTTCCCTTCCCCTCTCCCCGCAAAAAAATGCTTTAGAGGCAAAAGCTTCAGAATGGCTTAAAATTTCTGGAAATTTTACATCTCTACACCATTGATAGTTATGGAAAAGAGGACATTTAGGCCAAGAAATACACATCTGCTGACACTCGCTGATCTATACAATCTGTTCTACACAACTATTAAAGGTTCCAGAGCCTTGACATTTCTCCCCTCCCCGCTGGCTACTGTAAATAGAGCTAAGGTAATTCTAACAAATTAGTAATGAAATTTATTAAACATTTCCTTTCTTTAGTTTTCCGAGCACAATTCAAAGTGTTGGTGCTGACCTTTAAAGCTCTAAATGGCCTTGGTCCATTATATCTGAAGGAGTGTCTCCACCCCCATCATTCTACCCAGACACTGAGGTCCAGTGCCGAGGGCCGTCTGGCGGTTCCCTCACTGCGAGAAGCAAAGCTACAGGAAACCAGGCAGAGGGCCTTCTCGGTAGTGGCACCTGCCCTGTGGAACACCCTCCCACCAGATGTCAAAGAGAAAAACAACTACCATAGTTTTAGAAGACATCTGAAGGCAGCCCTGTTTAGGGAAGCTTTTAATGTTTGATGCATTACTGTATTTTAATATTTTGTTGGAAGCCTCCCAGAGTGGTTGGGGAAGCTCAGCCAGATGGGCAGGTTATAAAAAATAAATTATTATTATTATTATTAGGTTCTCATAACCCAAATTAGCTTCTGGGGGCTGCTTTAATCAACTCCCATAAAGCTGAACTAACTTAAGATGCCAACTCTTCCCTCTCTAGGAACCCAGTAAGGGTGTGGGGGGAGGGTGCCTATAGAAAAATGCCAGATTTTGCAATGTCAAGATGGAAATATTAGAAACTTCTGAACCTAGCAACTCCGGTTATTTTAATCAGCTTAACATCATGCCACCCAAGACGTGCTCGTCAGATAAATATTTTTATCTTTTGCCTTCTGTTTCCACATTTGACAGTTTTTTTAGGTTTTTCTCTTTCTGTACAGGCAACTCCCCGTCTGCAAGGGAGTTTGTGGGGGTTGCATTTCAGGTCATTGCACACTTGCGTGAAATCAGAAGCCCACTGAAAAATCCTGCAAACACCCTGTTCCATCCCCGCCCAACCTCTGCCCCACCCCCCAGCCGGCCTTTTAGTGACGTTTCAGTGACATCTTGATTAAACTTCCAGGGGACTTCTGGGTTTGCCACTGTGTGTGTGTGTGCAATTGTGCACATAGCAGCTGCGCCTAAAATGAGAGTTGCTTGTACTTAGCAGTTAAATTTCATGTTTAGATTTAAATGTATACTGGTGTATACTGCAGGTTTAAAACGATCCCATGCGCAAAAATGCTCTAGAAGATCCTTAATGTTAAGTTGCAGACCACCACAGGATACAATATAAAGATAAATTGCATACAAAAAATGTTAAATGTCTCCCACTAAATTAGCAATCATTCGCAATTGATCTATCCTCATGATACTGGATCTGGTTATCGTAGATGAATATTTCAATCAGAATTATCATCATGCTCTAGTTCACAAGCTGAAGTCGGGGGGGGGGGATGTATTAGCCTGTTACTGACAAGCTTAACTACAAAAAATATGCCAAGATGTTCTTAACGAGCTAGATTCCAATATACTATTTGATAAATTTAGCTTTATCCTTTTTTGGGAAAAAGTGTAAATTGGCTTCCAATGTATCATATAAATAATTGCAGTTTGATACAGATTTTCATGAAATTAACTCTATTGTGGATACATCTCTTGGGAACATTTGGGCTTTTTTGTTTACATACAATACATATTTTGTGTTACAATACATCATCTGCAACTTATTGTCTTATGAATGCCTATAAAAATGGTTGCCATAGGCAGCAGGAAAAGAGGTGAGGGTGATCTGTACTGGTGAGTACTGTCTCTCTCACACAAAAATCACTGGGGTTTGTTTTGCAAGGGGTCTATATAAAGAGCCATAGAATCGTAGAATTGTAGAGTTGGAAGGGATCATCTAGTCCAGGCTTCCTCAAACTTGACCCTCCAGGTGTTTTTGGCCTACAACTCCCATGATCTCTAGCTAGCAGGACCAGTGACCAGGGATGATGGGACTTGTAGTCTCAAAACATTTGGAGGGTTGAGTTTGAGGAAGCCTGGTCTAGTCCACCCCCCCCAAAAAAATATGGGAATTGAACTTGAAATCTTGGTATTATCAACACCATGCTCTAACTAACCGAACTATCCAGGCTGACACTCCATAGAAGAAGGGTATATTTTGGCTTTTTTTCTCTCCCTTACAAACAAGAAATCTGACCTTGTTAGTTTCCTCTCACACTCACTCACACATACAGGTTCGTTTGTCCTTTGAGAAAAGGAGTATATCCTAAGATGCAAGCAGGGTAGGACTTTGTCAATATGTCACCCTGAGCGAAGATTTGGCACCCCCTAAATATTATTAATTTATTGATATTGTTATTTTGCACCCTGTATGATGGGATCAGTCATTGACTTGTTGGCCTGTGTTTATGATAAAGGGGTAAAGGCACCCTCCTTTGTTTGTCCCCATGATAGTTTTTCTACTAGAGCAGTTTCCCATACAGTTTGATACCAGTGGTCCATGGACACTCCAGATAAGTCCCTCCAGTGTTTGGTTATGTGTCAGGAGTCCAGGTTCCTGACTTGATAACACATAATTAAAAAGGAGGATTTATTGCAAAAACAAACAGATAGCTTCGGACGGCTCCAACGAAGCCGCAGACATTCTCACTCATGATGACCTTTCTGAAGACTACTTCCGGTTCCTACAGAAGATATTGAACCTTCACCCCTTACATCTCTTGTATTGCTTCCTGTCCAGCAGCCCTCCCATTTGCCGACTCTTTGGACTTATTGGATCAGCTCCAACCTCTTCCTGTTCCGAAAGACTGTCTCTGTTTCTGTTTGTGCCTGTTTGAGCTTCCTGAGAGTTTGGGCTGTGTTCCAGCCTGCTCTTAGTTGTTCCCTTGCCAACCTGCCGTCCAAGGTTAGAGGGAGTCAATGCTAGCAGCTCTGGCCTCTGCTCAGCCTGCGCCAAATCTTAACCTCTCTGTTCCTGCCCGTATTCTGCAGCTGGCTGTAAAGTTCCACTGGGAGATGGCTCATTCCTGACATTATGACACTCCTAGCTGCTGAGAGTAAGTGGCTTATAAGTTCTAGTTTTTAATTAGAAGTCCAATCTATCTTGCAAAGAAATGTTAAACTGCTAGCAAGAAGTAGAAACTCTGTAAAGGAAAAGCTGGTGACTGCTTGATTATTCAACTCATTTTCTAGATGCTCTTATGCTAATCTGTCACAAACAAAACTGAAAGGCTCATTATCACCTTGTTCACTTGCCAAAGCAAGGATCATCTGGCTAGTGGCATTATTGTTCCTTCTCTGAAAAAGTCCAGTAACTGCATTTCTCCTCCACTACACCACTATCATATACAGTCATACCTTGGAAGTCAAACAGCTTAGATCCCAAACATTTTGGCTCCCGAAGGTTGCAAACTCAGAAGTGACTGTTCTGGTTTGTGAACTATTTTTGGAAGCTGGATATCCGACAGGGCTTCTGTGGCTTCCGATTGGCTGCAGGGAGCTCCCTGCAGCCAATCAGAAACCGTGCTTTGGTCTTTGAATGTTTTGGAAGTCAAACGGACTTCTGGAACGGATTCTGTTCAACTTCCAATATAAGACCGTATCTGCTGTTCATTAAAATAACAGAAGTCAACCTGTGCAAGATTCAAAATGGATTTCAATTTCATCTTTGTCAAAGTATTTTCAGGAAAGAAAATTTAACCAAGTCACCTTGAGATATTAACCAACCCCATGGTTAAAACTCCATTAAGATTGAGAGCAAATCTCTAAAGGACCTCAGGGTGAGATTCTATCTTCTTTGTTATTTTATGGCAGGCTTTGATATTTATCATGAAACTTAAAGATGTTTACAGAGAATATAAGACTCAGAGACTGTAAGACTCAATACCACTAGTTGCTTTTGCAAATTATAACTCATCTGCTTAGAAACAGGTAGTGTTGGAAATCTAACAAATGAATCACTGTCCTGACTACTCAGGTACTCCATGCGCAATTATTTATACCTGTTAATTCTCTTGAAAGCATTGTCACATTTGAGACCAACTGGTGGAAAAAGTCATTTAACATCAGCTCTTGGACAGAAGTGACCAAGGAGCTGGTTAGGTAGGATAAGGTATGCTAATGAATTACACCTACCACAAGGGTATGGGATTTTTAGGGTTGCACCGCGCCATAGGCAGTTTTCTGAGGGCACCCATGTCATTGACAGTGTAGCAAAAGTCAAAAGTGCAAGAGGGCTAGAGGCAAATGTGGGTGGAAGAACAGATGTAACTCTTATCTTTGTGCAGTAGGTTACATTTCTGCATACAAAAGTAAGGCGATCTTTACACATACACCTCCATCCTTCATCTAGACAAGCAAGAGCATTATCACTGTACAAGGATAAGGGTGTGGAGCAGGATCAGTGAGGGGCAAAGCTTCAGGAGACAGGTGTACCTGGGGAAAGTCCTAGGGCTGGACAGAGAGGGCTGGAGGACTGCATTCCAAGGCCTAAGGTTATTCACCCTTATCTAAGATACAGTGGTACCTCAGGTTAAGTACTTAATTCGTTCCGGAGGTCTGTTCTTAACCTGAAACTGTTCTTAACCTGAAGCACCACTTTAGCTAATGGGGCCTCCTGCTGCTGCTGTGCCACTGGAGCACGATTTCTGTTCTTATACTGAAGCAAAGTTCTTAACCTGAAGCACTATTTCTCGGTCTGTAACCTGAAGCGTATGTAACCTGAAGCGTATGTTACCTGAGGTATCACTGTATTGGTTGTTTTTTTTGTTTTTTTGTTTTGTTTTTTTTAAAATAATCTTTAAGGTAAAGGACCCCTGACCATTAGGTCTAGTCGTGGCCAACTCTGGGGTTGCGGGGCTCATCTCGCTTTGCTGGCTGAGGGAGCCGGCGTACAGCCTCCAGGTCATGTGGCCAGCATGACTAAGCCGCTTCTGGCGAACCAGAGCAGCGCACGGAAACACCGTTTACCTTCCCACCGGAGCGGTACCTATTTATCTACTTGCACTTTTGTGCTTTTGAACTGCTAGATTGGCAGGAGCAGGGACCGAGCAATGGGAGCTCAACCCGTCGTGGGGATTCGAACCGCCGACCTTCTGTTAAGAGTTTTTTTTAATACAATAGAGAGAAAAAACAGCATAAGCAAAAAACAAACAAAAAAAGAAAAACAAACGTAAAATTTGGCATCGTGTAATAACCAACTTTTCTTCATTTTTGGACTTCCTCACGTCTCTCGCTCCTACCTTCCAAATTTATAAAACTTTAACCAGCAATTTATCACCTTATTTCCATTCTTATTGTACACATTTCCAATATTTTGTCCCTAACTTTGAATATTTTTATCTAGATCTTAAATATCTAATTTTACCATAATATTTATTCAAAATTTATTTTTCTCATAAAATTCACTCATTCTCATAATCTTTTCACCAAATTTTATGGTGCCCTGTTATTTTCAAATCCCTCATCCTTCTTAGCACTCGTATAATTTACAGTGTTTTTGTAGGTAGTCCTTGAATTTCTTCCAATCCTCTTCCACTGCTTCCTCTCCCAGGTCTCGGATTCTGCCAGTCATTTCTGCTAGCTCCATGTAGTCCATCAGTTGCATTTGCCATTCTTCCAGCGTGGGCAAATCTTGAGTTTTCCAATATTTAGCAACAAGTATCCTTGCTGCTGTTGTTGCATACATAAAAAATGTTCGATCATTCTTTAACACCCTCTGGCCAACAATGCCCAAAAGGAAGGCCTCTGGTTTCTTAGGGAAGGTATACTTAAATACCTTTTTCAGCTTGTTATATATCATTTCCCAGAAGGCCTTAACCCTAGGGCAAGTCCACCAGAGGTGAAAGAACGTTCCTTCAGTTTCCTTACATTTCCAACACTTATTGTCTGACAGGTGATATATTTTTGCTAGCTTGACTGGGGTCATGTACCACCTGTATATCATTTTCATAATGTTTTCTTTCAAGGCATTACATGCCGTAAACTTCATACCGGTGGTCCATAACTTTTCCCAGTCAGCAAACATGATATTATACCCAATGTCCTGTGCCCACTTTATCATAGCTGATTTAACCGTTTCATCCTGTGTATTCCACCTCAGCAACAAGTTATACATTCTTGAAAGTACCTTAGTCTTAGGTTCTAACAGTTCTGTTTCCAGTTTCGATTTTTCCACCTGGAATCCTAACTTTTTATCCAATTTAAAAGCCTCTTTAATCTGAGCATAATGTAACCAATCTCACACTTTGTCTTTTAGTTTCTCCAAACTCTGCAATCTCCAATTATCTCCATCTCTTTCTAATATTTCCCAGTATTTCGGCCATTTGACCTCCATATTGGGTCTTTTCACAGCTTTAGTTTCCATAGGTGATAGCCACCTTGGGGTCTTGTTTTCTAATAAGTCTTTATATTTTGTCCAGACATTAAACACTGCTTTCCTTACAATATGGTTCTTGAAATTCTTGTGAATCTTAACCTTGTCATACCACAGATATGCATGCCATCCAAAAGCATTGTTAAATCCTTCCAAGTCTAACACATCAGTGTTTTCAAGAAGCAGCCAGTCTTTCAGCCAGCAAAAAGCTGCTGATTCATAATACAACCTTAAGTCTGGCAGGGCAAACCCCCCTCTTTCTTTAGTATTAGTTAATATTTTAAACTTAATTCTGGGCTTTTTGCCCTGCCAGACAAATTTAGAGATATCTCTTTGCCACCTCCCGAAACACTCCATTTTATCCACAATCTGTAAAGTCTGAAAAAGAAACAGCATCCTTGGCAATACATTCATTTTTATAGCAGCAATTCGGCCCAACAAGGAAAGTTTCAGTCTTGACCAACTTTCTAAATCTCTCTTAATTTCTGACCAGCACTTTTCATAATTGTCCTTGAATAAGCTCAGATTTTTTGCTGTTATGTTCACCCCTAGATATTTTGCTTTTTTAACCACGTTTAACTCTGTCTCCTTCTGAAACCTTTCTGACTCTGAAACTGTCAAATTTTTCTCCAATACCTTAGTTTTTTGCTTGTTTAATTTAAAACCCGCCACCCGACCAAAGTCTTGAATTAATTGTAATGCCCTTTTCGTACTAGATTCTGGCTCCTGTAGGGTCAGAACTAGGTCATCTGCGAAAGCCTTAAGTTTGTACTGTTTCGCTCCGACCTGAATTCCTTCCACCAACCGGTCCCCTCTAATCATATTCAAGAGCACCTCCAGGACCGAAATGAATAGCAGTGGGGAAATAGGGCAACCTTGTCGTGAGCACCGTTTACCTTCCCACCGGAGCGGTACCTATTTATCTACTTGCACTTTTGTGCTTTTGAACTGCTAGATTGGCAGGAGCAGGGACCGAGCAATGGGAGCTCAACCCGTCGCGGGGATTCGAACCGCCGACCTTCTGATCGGCAAGTCCTAGGCTCTGTGGTTTAACTCACAGTGCCACCCGCGTCCCAAAATAATCTTTATTCGTTTCAATTTAAAAAAGGAAGTCTATATATACAACAGTATTCAATACAAAAGCTGGAACGAAGAAAAAGAAAATAAGGAAAAACAAGTACATAATTTTATACAATTTTTCTGTACGAATATAATAACAAATCGTCCTTTATGTTCATACAAATACAATTTCATAAAAAGAAGGGGGAAAGACAAAAAAAATTTCTATAAACTTTAAAAATACTTCCAAAAATTTTCGTTTACTGTGTCTATTCTTTCCTTTATAACGTGCAGTCTCATATTACATTCAGTTATCTTCGTATGTCCTAACATAATATTATTTGCACTTTTTGTTTTAGAAGAATCAGTCCAGTTCTGCCAAGAGAATTTCACTCTTATAATGATTCTTTTAAGTATTCTTTAAATATTCTCCATTCCTTGTAGACTCTCTGTTTCATGTCGTTTCTTACTCTTCCTGATAACTTTGCCAACTGAAGGTATTCTCTCATTGGAGCTTGCCACTCTACTATTGTGGGAACAGTTTCGTTCTTCCAATTCCTTGCCACTAATATTCTGGCTGCCGTTAATGCATAATATAAATAGAGGACTGATATTTTTACTTATCTCTGATGGCAATATGCCTAGAAGGAAGTCTTCTGGTCTCTTTTTAAAATCAATTTTAAATAACTTTTTAAGTTCATCATAGATGTTATTCCAGAAATCTTGGATAGCTCAACAATTCTACCACATATGTAAATAAGACCCAGTCTCTTTCTTATATCTCCAGCAAGTCAGTGATCTGTTTTTATACATTTTTGCAAGTTTTGCTGGGGTATGATGCCATCTGTATAGCATTTTCATAATCTAAAGTATTGTAATAGATCTGTGGTGCTACATGTTTAGGGTCAGTAAATATTAGGATTCAATTAGAACTTGTATATTATAACTGGGATATGACGGTCACAATGTGCATTACAAAGGGGCTTATGCAAAGGCTTTTGAGACAGATGTAAATGAGGAACACATATTACTCAGATTATGTTTCCACATCATTATTCCATACTCATAGCCATGCTAATAAAGTGTTAAAGTACTTACTTTGAAGTACTGTTCTTTCTACCCTTACAGCTTCCTACAAACAATTACAGAAGATGTGCTTTTAAACTACGAAGATGGACAACTGTGAAAATTCTGGTTTCATCATTCTTTCTTGCCATGCCATTTCAAACATAAAAATGATAAGCACATGGAGGAATATAATTAGATATTCCTTAAGTTGTGCAACTCCCATCTTCCATTCAGCTCTTCCCAAACAACCATCTGGTGGTTCAAGCTTGTTGTAAGCTATCCTGTTGTTATAGCGAAACAATTCCATAAGAAGATTAGATATTAGTTTAAGCTGCCTTGGTACAACTGAGTAAGCTTGAGCCTGCAGTTATACAAATGCTAAATCCACTTGCATTATCATTTCATAAGCAATGCGAAACTCAAGAGCTTTCTGGAATTGTTAAAAAGCTTCCGTCTACACATAAGTCTATTTCACAGACATACCAAATCTGTTTATTTTTGAATAGAAGCACCCTTGGTTATTTTTAAATCATAGTGTAATAAATACATTAGGGCATTAGAATTATTAGAAGTGAAAGTGAGAGAAAAGAGGAACAGTGAAGCCTCCTATCTCCAGCAAATATGTAATGAAATTTAAATTCAATCTAATTCAAAATCATTTACCTTTTGTCACTGCGCAAAAGCATACTTTCCATCAGTTCAGAATATAGATGGCCTCTCAAGCTGCATTAAAAATTACTCTGTCTCTTTTGATTTAATGTTAATTTTCCCATTTTAAGAACGTAGCATGTGGTCATTTCATTTAGGGCACTATGGTAAACTGGTTTTTGATGGCATCAAGCTCTGTGTGGATAATTTCAAGTATTTTAAATCTGTACTTTCAGTATTTGAGCCCATATTATTTTTTTCACAGACTCCTTTATGCCTTGAGACACCATTAAGCAAGTGGGCAGAAGTGACACTTTGAATTTACCCTGCATGTTGAAGTTTTCTTCAGCATTGGGGATTTCAACAAAACCTGTTCATCTTTTAAATTCCTTCTGGATACCGTCCAGAGGAAAATTTAAAAGGGTATATTATCCTTTTGTTTCTGTTCCTTTCCAATGAGCAATTCAGGTTTTTTTGTAGTTCCAGGATGATATTTGATATAGCAAGCACTGCAGAATTAAATGTCATTTCCATTAAGAACTATAAACACATAACTACTCGACTAGCCCTGATCCAGTTCTACAGACAGGGCTTTCAGGTTTCATCAACAATGAGGAAACAAACTATATACTGATTAACAATTGCACACATAATATTTTTAAAGCAAAAGAATAATGATGTTCCTATGCATAGACAAAGCGTGTTCTCCGATAAATGAGAGCACGTATTGCGGTGTGAGCCGCCAGGCCAGGCCTCTTGTTGCCAGGCAGGTTAATAGTTGTTGCCTGGCACTATGATTGGGTAACCGGGTTGCTGGGGCAAATTGTGTGTTGCAAATTGGGTGGGTGGGACCATAGTCTTTAAATATTGGTGCACTCTGGTTTCTCTTTCTCTTTGCAGAGTGCATCGGATCGCCCGCCCGCCTGCCCGCCCTCTTTTCCGGTTGACCTTGCTTTGCCTGTCATGGGGTCGTCTGCCTTGGCGCAGGGGCCTAGTGGGAATTTTGCCATTTGGTGATTGGCTGTGCCATTTGGTTTTTGCCTACTACTCAGCAATTCGTCACAACTTGTAAGGTTGCGGTGTGGCATTGGTTATAATATGCTGGTGGTGGAAGGGTCAGGATAGGCTGTGCCTGCCCCTCCTATTGCGCTGAAGGGAATTCCGTTAAAGGAATCCTGGGGCTTGCCACAATTTCGTCCAATCCCTGTCATGGGAATCCCTGTCATGGGACCAGGGCCGGCAAGCTTTCGGGGAGCTGCTGGGGTGAGCGGCGTGGGTCTGACGCTTAGCTCAAATGACCCCCAAGTTTGTCTTTCTCTTCTACTGGCTACCGATCGGACCTCGGGATGTCAGTTCTGTCCCAGGCGGGGGGACAGATAGTCATAACCAATGTCTAAACAACCACTCACTGATTTTGTATTTTAATAAAGTTGTGGCCAAAAAATAGTGCCCCAAAACCAAAACTAAAATTATGTGTTATGTGTGAAGTTATTTGAGGGGTGGCCTGGGGGACCTACACACGCAAATGCTGATACGTAAAGTTACTGTTTTGGGTTTATGAGAACTTGCTTCCCTAAAACCCATCGGTTTGATTAACAATCTAGGAGGATTTTTTTTCTTGTTCCAGACCCCACAGAATACCTTTACTCTAGTTATGCTCCTCTTCCTTTCCCTTCTGGAGAGGCAGCTTAATGAACCTAATGGTCTTCTACTATCTTCTCAGCTGCACCTGTATCAAAGGAGACCGAGCTCAGGGCACCTAGAGGACAGAACGACCAACTCAGCCAAGTTGCATAGTGAACTACAGTAGTACCTCGGGTTACAGACGCTTCAGGTTACAGACTCCGCTAATTCAGAAATAGTACCTCAGGTTAAGTACTTTGCTTCAAGATGAGAACAGAAATTGCGCGGCAGCGGGAGGCCCCATTAGCTAAAGTGGTACCTCAGAACAGTTTCAGGTTAAGAACGGACCTCCAGAACAAATTAAGTTCTTAACCCGAGGTACCACTGTATATAGTCAATGAAAGGGAGCTGAAAAGACCCCTCCAACCAGCTACTATTTTAGCAGGTTACCAGGGAGCAGGGGAAAGACTTGTGGATTTCATCAAAAGCCTCCCTATCTCCCAACCCCATTTGAGAACAGGCAACATGCTTCTCAGCTGAGAGGAATGCATTGGGCCTGGGAAATCTGGGAAATAGAAGTAGCAGGAAAGCCAGTTAGCTGTGAACTGTATCCTTTTCAAAATGCAGGCAGAGAATGGAACAGATGCTTCATTCAAACTCACTCCAGGATGAAAAAAGCATATAAGAGTTTGAGTCTTTTATCCAAATATACTACCTTTCTATCTTCAACGAGTTTAAGGAACTTTCAAAGGTGTTACACACATTCTAAAATGGGGGCATCCCTGAATAATTCCACAGCAAAATTCTTTGTGAACAGGTAGAACAGCCTTTGTATGTTGTTGATGAATTCTGCACCACACTTTAGAACTAGCTTGCAATGTGAAAAGATATCAAGGTAGTCTCGACTTGGTTTATGACACAAAATAAAGCAACAGGCATTCCAAACCAGAGAAAGAGAGCATATGTCATTAAGGGGTCAAAGGGTTATAGGCTTGCTTTTTAGAAAATGTTGTCTACTTCCACTCTTTCATGTTAGACCATCTTTGTACAAATAAAATGTTTTACTGTATCTTAGCCTCTCCTAACTCCATGGGAAACATATGGTCTACTACTGAGCAACATTCCCTCTTTTGCAATCCGGAAGAACTCAAAGTATAATTAGAATTTCAGCATAGCATTATTGTGTGTTATGGCATTAAAAGTGACAGGTCACTACCAATAACAGGAAATAGGATGTTTGTTATTCTCTTCTAAACATCTGTTGCATAAAATATAATTTGCTTGGTTGTGCACGCTGTATCTCCTATGAGTCAATTAAGTATTATTTTGAATGCAAATGAATCCATTGGTTTCTAAAACCTGAATATTGCCTAAAAATAACTGTTCTAAACATTTCCTACCGATTCCTTGAATATCAAGAGAAGAGCAGTTTAGTAACACGTTATGAGAGTGGAAAGATTAGAGAAGGAACCATAGTGTCTCTGATCACCAAGAAGAATATTAAAGAAAGCAGTTAATATGTTGTTAAAGGAACTTGGATGTGTAAGAACATATGTTGTTTTACTTAATTTTTATCAACTTAAAAGTAAAAATGCCTATACACTTTCAGTTGGGTTTAACACGCCATCTGGTTTAATCATTCCTTAGGTACGATGCTATAAAGTTAATAGCAATGATGTTGCTAAGCCATGAGGATGAATGTTTCCATTGCAATATTCAATGAAGGCTATTACTTCTAAAACCATTGACTCTGGGATCAACAACCTTCTGTGTCTGTGTCCCATTGCTGCTATTGCTTAGTAGATGCTGCCTCTGAACTGTCACCTTTAAAAACTTCATTATCTTTACAAGTGAATGTTTTGAAATTTCAATATGTAATGTAGCAATTTTAAACTAGAAGCCAGCAATGCAAGTGGTCTCCAGTCGACTTACAGGTTCTGTCAGTTGTTCCCCTGATGCAAGCCTATGAGATGGAATGAATTATGAATGTTTAATAAAATGGTGAGCTTTTAAAATGGAAGCAAAAAAGCTAAACATTTATAGAGCAATATTTGACTTGATGTCTTAGCTATTAACTGTAGATGTCACCAACCACAGAGGACTGGGGGCGGTGGGGTCCATCTCAAAAGAATTTCAGAAATAGACTGGAAAGAGAAGCTGCTGAATTGCAACTTATTACCAAACTTAAAACCATGGAGAGACCTGGTCTGAATAGAGACATTGGGTTCTTATCTCATTATACATGATAAAGCTTTTTTTAACCATCTCTCCCCCTGCTTTTTCCTGTAAGACCAACTGCAGTCGTTAACAGACATCAACAGGTTTACCACACCTATCGGTCAATCACCCATTCCCACCACCCTTCTGAGTAATACCCCTCCCCACCCTCTCACTATATATAAGGGTCTGGTGACTTCTGTTTCAGTGTATCTGAAGAAGTGTGCATGCACACGAAAGCTCATGCCAATAACAAACTTAGTTGGTCTCAAAGGTCTACTGGAAGGAATCTTTTTATTTTATTTTATTTATTTTATTTTGTTTCTGTATATGCATGTTAGTGCAAATCACTTGGCTGGAGAACAGCACGGCAAAATTCAAAGGACGGCTGTTTTGATTCGTGTGTTGATTCAAAAATATGTGAATTAGGTAGGTTCTCCTTTAAATGAAAACTGAAAGGTGAAATCAGAGCTTTTGTGTGTTGCATTTTGCACAGGGCTTAGTACTGCAGATACGATTGCAATATTCAATGTATTGGATGACAAGCACCTCTGCCCTGCAAACCACTTGCAATTAATTATTAGGTGTTTTGTATTTATTTCCTTTAATTCTCTGTGGCCAACTTTTAGTCAAGGCTTCATTTCTGAAATTTACAGAAGAAAGGCCTTGCTGATTTCCCTCCCATGGAAGGCTGGGAGTGTTGCACACCCCCCAAGAGCAACGAGTGTAGCTTTGGCATGTAGGCAGGGAGATATTTACAAAAGCAAATGCAGATAGCTGAGAAACAAACATACATGTGTTATGTGCCGGCGTGGTTGCTGGAGAGCGAAAAGGCAAGACTCCCACCAGTCTTTTCGAGGCTTTATTATCTGTCCAAAAACATTTACAGTGCAGAGCATCTCAAGTCCATGTCTGCTCATGTCGCTAGCAGAATCTGGAAGAGGGCAGTCCTTAAACATTCCCCAGCATAGCAGTCTTTTGACTCCCATCCTTCTCTGCGCTTTGCTCAGGCTCCGTGTTGCGGCTCTCTCAAGCATCTTCTGGTCCCTGCATCCCTTCCCCACTGGAGGCAGGGCTTCCCTCCTCGCAGGAGGAACAGCTGCTTCGCATGATCTTCGGAGGCTCCCTGTAACCCAACTGCCCTCCCACCTCTCGCCTCTGAGCTGATAGCAGTTCCCTGACATGTTTGACTGTACACTAGTTCCAGAGCATTTGGACACACGCAAAAAAAACCCCCAGTAATGTTTTGTAAGCACTATATCTTGCCAATGCATCTTTTTTCCCCTCCCCCAAGGTTCTTCTTAGGTGTGGTTTTAGTCAGACTCATGTGATGCATGTCTTTATTCTGTGGGTGGATTGTCTCGTCTTGAATCGTGGGGCTGGATGGTTTCCTCCACTTATCTCATCCTCCCAGCATTACATCTGTAGAATGAAAGAATCTTGGGTTGCTGACTAGGTAACACGCTGCCTTCATCATCCCCACAATTAGCCACACTTCCCAAGCAGCAGCACAAAACCCATACATCCCCAAAAATCACATCGAGCAATTTAGAACCTTGGGAAAGAAGAGAACATTTTTGATTAGCCACAAGGTTGGTAGCAATTATGAGATGAACAATTACAAGATCATGCATTGCAGAATTCAGAGAAAATTTGAATTTGTTCCCAACAATTCTATAGGCATTTTACCTGCTAAATAACCAGCAGCTTTGTTTTTATAAATAGAAACAAGCAAAACTTGGATATTTACTAGGCAGTTATAATCCTAGTTTGACAGTATGAAAAGAAAAAGGTATAGAGGGTGATAATTTGCAGCTAACATGTTGCCAGCAGCTACTGATTTTATTTTTTTAAAGAAAACAAACCTTAATTTCTGCAATATTTAGATATTTTAGTTATTAACCTGTATGTAAATGCATATTTGGAATAAAAATAATCAAGACTGTTAAAGCGTTGTCTTCCCAATACTAAACGGTAGAAAATGAATTGAAAAGATGAGAACATTAAGATGCCGGGTTTGACAAACTCAGAAACAAACAACTGATGACAATTGCAGCTCACCTGAGAAATGAATCAGCCATAGTGCTTAGCCCTTTGCCCTCTACAAAGAAGCAGCCTGCTTAGATTTAACATGGAAAGCAGAAGGGATACAGCACCTACTTAGCCAAACATTGGTGCTGAGACAAACAGGGAGAAAACACACATTGTGCTTTGTATAGGAGATAGGAGATTGTCTCTGGACTAATTGCAATCAGGTGAAAATACATACTTGGATTTTTAAAAATGAAGTAAAAATGCAAACATATTGAAGATGAAGAGAGAGAAAAGAACCTGAGAAACAGACAGGATTGGGACCACAAACTCAAGCTGGGTAGCAGACAGGTAAGGAAAGACAGAGCTAAGAAGCCAGGCTGAAATCAAAGAGGTAGTGGTGAAGAAGAAATCAAGAGGGGATGGAGCAAAAGCTGCAGTGGATTTATAAATAAAAATGACAGTGGACCAGCCCCCTGCTGAAAAAGTTTGCTGACCCCTGCTTTAGATGCACATGAGAACAACATTTTGGAAATGAAACTATTCCAGTCACTCAGTGCATACCCTGAACCCATCCCAAACAAACGGAATACCTTGGAACACCAACTTATCTTGTGGTCTGTTTTGATTGAAGATTGTTGTGCTCTGTGTGTGTGTGTGTGTGTGTGTGTGTGTGTGCACGCGCACGCACGCACGCCATGGCAGGCTCACTGTGCCTTAGCACACAAGTGTCACATTTGAAGCCTGCTAGTTACTGCCAACTAAGCTAAAGATTGTTATTCCTCCTCACTTCTCTCTATAATGTATAGCATGGACCTGTTAGTCAGACATGTGGGGAAATCCTGAACTATCAACAAGTCAGTTAACCGCAGACTTCAGTATATTTTATTTAGTTGTTCAAGGTACAGCGAGTGAGAAACAGATAATAATTTACTGCCTTTTCTTTTAGCTAGTCATTGCATTCAGTATAGATCCTATTTTGAGTTTCAGTACCTTAAAAAGCAGAGACATCACCTTGCCGACAGAGGTCCATATAGTTAAAGCTATGGTTTTCCCAGTAGTGATGTATGGAAGTGAGAGCTGGACCATAAAGAATGCTGATCGCCAAAGAATTGATGCTTTTGAATTATGGTGCTGGAGGAGACTCTTGAGAGTCCCATGGACTGCAAGAAGATCAAACCTATCCATTCTGAAGAAAATCAGCCCTGAGTGCTCACTGGAAGGACAGATCATGTAGCTGAGGCTCCAATACTTTGGCCACCTCCTGGGAAGAGAAGACTCCCTGGGAAAGACCCTGATGTTGGGAAAGATGAGGGCACAAGGAGAAGGGGACGACAGAGGACGAGATGGTTGGACAGTGTTCTCGAAGTTACCAGCATGAGTTTGACCAAACTGCGGGAGGCAGTGGAAGACAGGAATGCCTGGCATGCTCTGGTCCATGGGGTCACGAAGAGTCGGACACAACTAAACAACTACAGTAAACAACAACAAAGTTACAAACAAAAACGTAACATTCTTCTACATGCCAATGACCTAAGTTTCATTCTGGGGGGAAAGTTTTCCCAGGCAGAAAGAAAGATTAGCAACAAGCCTTAAGTATGTTCTGACCTATTCATTTTTCTGTTTTGGTCCTGGTGTTGAGCTTCCTCAGGATTTCTCAGATATGTAGGGTAGTGATACTTAGCCCATTGATTTACCTGTGGAAATAATTTTAAACAGTATAAACTGGAGGAGGCATTTTCCCTCCTATGAGATAGGATCAAACCGGGATTTACGAAAAGTTCAGACTACATGATGAAGACGAAGTCCTTAGCAGGTTTAACAAAAAAGAGGGTCGAGGCTTTGAATTCAACTACAACATAAGATTAGTTTTCAAAAATTAACAGTCTGAACATGCATAGCAGTGGTACATAAAATGAAATAGGGTCTACAATAAGCTCAGGATACCATAACCTAAATAGTCATACTAGCTCATAGAGGTAATAGGATACCACGGTGAAATTCAATTTCCAGATTAAATGCACACTTAAGTTGAATGTAATATTATCCTTTATAAAAATTTTAGTTAGACCAACACTCCAGGCTGGTTTAGACATAATGCCCGGTGCTCTGATGGTGCTCTGATGATGAGCCTGCAAGGAGCCTCAGGTTCACGTATTCACAATTTGCTCCTCCTCATCTAGGCTTGAGGCAAAGCATAGCTTGCTGTTTCACCCACAAGAAACTGCTTTGCAGAAGACAATGGAAGAGGAAGAGGAAGAAGAAGAAGAGGAGGAGTAGTAGTAGTAGTTTGGATTTGATATCCCGCTTTATCACTACCCTAAGGAGTCTCACAGGGACACAGGTGGCGCTGTGGGTTAAACCACTGAGCCTAGGACTTGCCAATCAGAAGGTCGGCGGTTCGAATCCCTGTGACGGGGTGAGCTCCTGTTGCTCGGTTCCAGCTCCTGCCAACCTAGCAGTTCCAAAGCACGTCAAAGTGCAAGTAGATAAATAGGAACCGCTCCAGCAGGAAGGTAAACGGCGTTTCCGTGTGCTGCTCTGGTTCACCAGAAGCAGCTTAGTCATGCTGGCCACATGACCCGGAAGCTGTCTGCAGACAAACGCCCGCTCCCTCGGCCCATAGAGCGAGATGAGCGCCGCAACCCCAGAGTCGGTCACGACTGGACCTAATGGTCAGGGGTCCCTTTACCTTTAAGGAGTCTCAAAGCAGCTTTCCCTTCCTCCCCCACAACAAACACTCTGTGAGGTGAGTGGGGCTGAGAGACTTCAGAGAAGTGTGACTAGCCCAAGGTCACCCAGCAGCTGCATGTGGAGGAGCGGGGAAGCGAACCCGGTTCACCAGATTACGAGTCAACTGCTCTTAACCAGTACACCAGGAGTGTGTAATCCCAAGTTTGAGGAGGAGCTATAGCTCAGTAGTAGAGCATCTGCCTTGCATTCAGAAAGTACCAGATACAACCTCGAGCATGTCCAGGTAAGACTGTGGAAAACACTTGTCTGCAACCCTGGAGAACAGCTGCCAGTCACTGTGCTGGGTGGACCAATGGCCTGACTTTCTTTGTACAGTGGTGCCCCGCAAGACGAACGCCTCGCAAGACGGAAAACCCGCTAGACAAAAGGGTTTTCCATTTTGGAGGCGCTTCGCAAAACGAATTTCCCTATGGGCTTGCTTCGCAAGACGAAAATGTCTTGCGAGTTCCTACGGGTTTTTTTCCCTTTCCCCCCACTTTTTCTAAGCCGCTAAGCCGCTTATCAGCTGATCCGCTAAGCCGATAAGCCGCTAAAAGCCGCTAAAAGCCGCTAAAAGCCGCTAAAAGCCGCTAAAGCCACTAAAAGCCGCTAATAGCGCTAATCCGCTAAGCCGTCAATGGGCTTGCTTCGCAAGACGAAAAAACCGCTAGACGAAGAGACTCGCGGAACGGATTAATTTCTTCTTGCGAGGCACCACTGTATTAGGTTCTGTCTACATTTGACCCAACCCTTACTTAGCCACTCAAAAAAAAATTTAAAGTAAGCTTAATCAACCAAGCTGTTGCTCCTGTATACTTCCAAGTGATTTTTATAAAATTTATATTAATTGGTACATGCACGTCTTGCAATAGGATAGTGAGGAATGTCATAAATATAGATAAGAGAAAAGGAATAAAGAGGTATCTCTAAACATGCACACACACACACACACACACACACACACACACACACACAGTGGCATTCTTAGACTTTGGAGCATCAGTTTCCATGGAAGCAAGAATGATCATATAATGAACCAAATTGTCAGTCCTAGGTATTTGGCTCAATATAAATGGGGGTGGAAATGATTAATTCATATATGGTGTCATTCATGCACACACAACCTCAAATGCCATCTGGTATGACTGCTTCGTTTCTCATCACAACCCTAAATAGAAACAGAAATACTATGGCTGGCTATATAATTTTTCCTCTATGTGTCATGAAGGTGTTATTTATAGGCCTATAATAAATATAGCAAAGTTTTAAAAGAGTACTACAGCATGTCTTATCTTTAAAAAAATCATTTTCTCTACTATCATCAGTGTTTACTCTCACACATACACACACACACTCAATATTATAAAGGCGAGATGAACATATATCACTTGATCTTTCTTCACAGGACTACTGAGGTGGCAGCTGAATGTGTGAGCTAAAATGCTCTAAGAAAACACTGAACTGGACACGTGGAATGAAATTAAAGTTATAACATTGGTGTTATAAACTGCACATCTGAATGAGGAATCTCAGATTCAGAAATAGCTGTGAAACGGCTCGTTCATACTTGACACTGTACACATCAAATAACGACCATACATTGTGAACCATTCCTTAATTCCCATTAGCAATGAAATTCTACACAAAATAGAAATATACAAGGTAAGATGTACAGTGACAGTACAATGTAAGGTCAGTTCACACACACACAAAAATGTTTAACTATTATTCAGTGCTGTAGAACAAGTCCTATTCTCATGCAAGGACAGTCTGGAAAATGGTAACAGTACAGTTATCCAGAGACACCAACACACAATCTTCTAGAACAGAAATAGAAAACCCAAGCCCTATAATTTTATACAGGCTACTGCTCAGCTGAAAAGCCCTTGTTTGGAAGGTGCAAAGTTGGAGACATTTCAGTGATTGAAGAGCCTGAACAGAGGTGAAGGCAAGTTTACTTGCAGCAATTGTATTCCCAGCAGCTGTTTGGTGGCATTCTTTTTAAAACACAAAGGATTCCAAAACAAGAGTGGGGGGTGGATTCTCATTTTGATTTGTCTCCATTTTTTTATGCTGCATGGATCACTTCTGAAGCCAAACTGGAGTGAAGGCAAGGCTTCCTAAACCTACTCTAGGTAGGGAAGAAACAATGGGACCATGAAACAAACGGAAGCAAAAAATGATGAGCAGGATACATGGTTTTGCAAGAAATTATCCTCCCACAGAAACTCTGCTTATGAGCAAATGTTCTAAAAGGTATTTATAATGCCACCACTTCTCTCTTTTTAAAAAATAATAATATCATTTTTATTAAATTTTCCACTTTAACAATCCAATCAAAACACATGAAATATTCCAAATTATACATATACAGTGGTACCTTGGGTTACATACGCTTCAGGTTACAGACTCTGCTAACCCAGAAATAGTGCTTCACGTTAAGAAGTTTGCTTCAGGATAAGAACAGAAATCGTGCTCTGGCGGCGTGGCAGCAGCAGGAGGCCCCATTAGCTAAAGTGGTGCTTCAGGTTAAGAACAGTTTCAGGTTAAGAATGGACCTCCAGAACGAATTAAGTACTTAACCCGAGGTACCACTGTACAGATAAAACAATCTGAATATTCTGCCAAATTCTAAGCTTTTAAAAGGACTTCCCATGCTTCAAGTTCGGAGGGTTCTGATCATCTCATACTTCTACTGCTTTTCATAGTCACTTCCGATGGCTCCTCTAATTCTTTCTGTTGTTAACCTTCCTTATTTCACAGCCTCTGAGTTGTTCCCACAAGTGAGTTAAAACAAGCAATGATGTGTTTCTGTGTGGATTTTATGTCTATGATTCCCCCTAATGCCACCATTTCTCAGTGGCCAGTCCGTCCCTGACACCTGGAAACCTTCCTTCTTTAGCCATGTTTGCAAGAACAGTTTTGGTAATTGAGGGGTAAAGAACAAACATTGTGCACCTGTTTAAAGAAAATGCCTCTCTGACTACTGAAGATTTGGTGGATGAGAACTGAGGGCATGTGCAAAAGGAATTCTTCAAATTAAGCTTTGGTTATCATACTATACATTAACACATAATCAACTGCTTTGCCCTTTCTCCCCAGAATATTTTGAATGTCAGTTTGGATGCCGTTCCTGACAGGTGGCATTTTGCAGAGGTCATTAATTTTAAAGTACCTTTTCTAATTCAAAAGTATGCCCTCTTTTTATTTTTATTTTTTAAAAGAGCAGCTGGGATGTCTCATAAAAGATATGGGCATTTTTATGATTTGCTTTTCTAATATGATAAAATGATCATCATCATCATATCTATAATAAGCTTGACTGAGAAACAGACTGAAAAGGAAAAACTGACGTGTATTCAGGCAGGGTAGAGAGAGAGAGAAGAAAAATATGGATATGTATATAGCAAAAGTATTGTCATAGGGTTCCCCTGTAGAAAGGTAGTGGCACAGAAGAAGGCAAAAATGTTACTTAAAAAAAAAAAAAAAAGATTTATATGCCCAATCTTTTATTCCTAGAGCACTTTTTTGTATTTGGCATAAGACAACGGTGACCTTGTATCAAGAAAGCCTTTCAACAAACTACACAAAGGACACTAGTAGTTTCAAGGCAGCTTATTGGAAACGGCAAATGTTCACATTTCATTATATACTATGTCAATGCTATGCCTTTCCCACACCTTGTTCAAAACTAATCCTTGCTTAAATCTAACAAGATATAAAAGTATCCCTTGGCCGTTCATACTGTTCCCCAAAGCAACATCTCAGCGGCATGGGAATTACAGTGGTGCCTCGCAAGATGAAATTAATTCGTTCCGCGAGTTTTTTCGTCTTGCGAAGCACGGACTTTGGAAAAGCTTCAAAAATCACCAAAGTCTTCAAAAACCTCAAAAAAGGCTACCACACCGCGTGCTATGAGTTGCTCCTTGAAGTGAATGCACGGTTTTAAGAAAAAGGAAACAAACTTGCAAGACAAAGGAAACAAACTTGCAAGACGTTTTCGTCTTGCGAAGCAAGCCCATAGGGAAATCCATCTTGCGAAGCAACTCGAAAAACTCTTTCGTTTTGCGAGTTTTTCGTCTTTCGAGGCATTCGTCTTGCAAGGTACCACTGTAGTGCTGCAGACCCCCTTCCAAAGCCAATCTGGCAATATTATACATCTAAGAGCATTGCTTGTCGAGGTCCCCAAGCCACCCCAAATAAAGACACAATTCACTCAGAATTTTTGTTTAAGGTTTTTGGCATTATTTTGGCCACAACTTTATTAAAATACAAAAAATGTGAGTGGTTGCTTAGGCATTGGTTGCGACTATCTGACCCCGGATGGGGACAGACTGACATTTCGCATGGCCGCTAAAGTCAGAAAAAGGGAAAATATTTGGGGGATAGCGACAGAGCAGGGAACCTGCCCTCAACCTTCCCCAAATGCTCCCAGGGGCTCCTGCATGGCCCTAGCCCCTTGACAGGGTTTGGACAAAAGCAATGACGAGCCCCTGTATTCCTTTAATGGAATACCCTTGCAGCAGCAGCAATTAGAGGGGCAGGCAGAGCCAATCCATGCCCCTCAACCAACCAAATCAAAAAACCAATGCCTAACGGCAACCTTACAAGTTGTGACGATTTGCTACGCAGTAGGGAAAACCCAAATGGCACCAGCCAATCAGCCAAATGGACAAAATTCCTACCGGGCCCCTGCCCCAAGAGCAGATGACCCCATGACAGGCATAGCAAGGTCAAAGCGAACAACCCTAAATATAGGGAGGGAGGGCGGACAATCTGATGCATGCAGCGAAAAGAGGAAGCTCAAAGCTGAGTGTAGGGGTTTTAAAGCTTCAGGCTGTCAATCATAAAATGGCAACATTAACATCTCCCCAACAACAAGGGAAGCCCAATCACAACAGTGGCCAACTACTTCTTTTGCCCACCCAGCAACAGTGGGGTGACTTGTCAGCCCCCACTGCAACACATGCTCTTCGTGAAGGAGAACACGCTTAACTTCAGTTTTCCCTGTTTCAAATAGAATGTTTAGGAGTTTTCATATTTTCCTTAACAGAAAGCTGGGAGGCCTCTTCTGGACTGGAATCATGGTACAGGAAAGCGACTGTTTGCCCCAGAGGTGATACAGATGAATCGCAAAACAATGGCATGCCTCTTCAATGCTTTGTACTTCCCAGAAGTGAAGTAGGATCTCTATATGGCAGCACAACTGAAGGGAGGGACAGCTTTGTGGCTGCTCAGCAACCCAGACATCATGCCAGGCTGAGATGATGGGGAAGGGAGAATGAACACCAGAGTAGGGAGAGGGTGGAGAAGAAGAGCTCCATTGTGATGGGCAGGCCTAGATTGTAATCAGAGGGAATTGTTTTACTGGCACTCTCAAATCCCAGCGCTGTGGCAGGGGCAGCTTTCAAGAGCAAAACGTGAAATGTGCCTCTAAACTAAAGAAACATGCTAGGATGGGGACGGGGGAGAATAAGAACTCATTTGCAACTCACAGGTCTAGCTTGCAAAGAGGGAATTGTTTTACTTGAGTGATGGGAAGTTTTGCTTCTACACATGACTCTGGCTAAACCATTTTAAGCTGAGACATTCCTTCATCACCCTAGAATGTTCAGTCCACATTGAGTTCATGAGACATTGCATCCTGACCTGTTCTTAGTGCTTGGTTGACCACATCTACGGATGAATGCTATATATTAATCACTAGTAATAGTTTAAGTCTTGCTATATCAATCACTAGTAATAGTTTAATAAGGAGGTTTTCACACCTGTCCAATTCTGTGTTCCCTTTCCCAACCTTTAATCTATTGATGATTAATGCCTATATGCAACCTTTGCATTGTTTGCACTGTATTTGTGTTGACCAATCAGCAACAAGCACATATGTGGCAATGCTGTAATATTCAATAAAAGGGACTCTCCGAGACATGCTCGAGAGATGCCTCCCATATGACACTTGCCATTCGTCTGTCGTTTATTTCAACCCAACACTTGAGATAGCAAATTTCTTGCAGATTTTCCATGGGAATACGGATAACCCCCTTGAGAACAGGAAGCTGAACTACATGGGCCTTTGGCCTGATGTGGCAGGGCTCTTGCATTCTTTTACAACTTTCCACCCCAAAATCAATGCTAAAAGTTTTCTGGTATAAAAGCCCCTGGAGTGATTTGTCTGGAATTTACCTGGTTTCTTAACCATAGGCACCCCTGTGGTGCCTGCAGTTTTGGACCAAGTAATCTACAAAAGAATGTGGGAGGTAAGGTAACTCCATTTTTTATCCAACAAATTGCAACAGATTCTAAAAAGGGTGATACTTCTTTCAGTCACAAGCAAGATATGGTCTCTGACTTGCTCTATAGAATTGTAGAGTTAGAAGGTACCTTGACGATCATCTAGTCTAACTTCCATATGGAGCCACCAGGAATTGAACCTGAAACCTTGGTGATCTCAGCACCACACTCTAACCAACTAAGCTTTCCAGGCTCCAATATGTTTCAAGGTCTTGGGAGAAGAAAGTGAAGATATGGAACATTTTGTTAACATTTGCCAAGCTTTTTGCTACTTTTCATTTTGAAAACTCCCCCCCCCCCCATGAACCTTTTTAAACATTTGTTTGGAATGCTCCATTCAAGGCCAAACAATTAGATGCTTCTGTGTTCACTGCTCCCACACCACTCTGGTAATGTCTGCACCACTTAACTATTGTACAAAGGGAAATCTCACTCTACGGTCATTACCAGTTTTTATTTCCAGTGTTGCAACTGTAGCGTTGCTTGTATAAACAAGTATACTAGAGCTGTTTTATGTCTGATCCTGTCCAATTTAATTTCCCGTCCTGCATTAAAAAAATAAAAAATAAGATGAGCTGGGTGTACCAAACTTTCATTCATGCTGCAAGAGGGAAAACAGATGCAATTGGACATACAATCTGCACAAAGACTTCAGCTGATAGCAATGAAATGGCAGTAAGTCTGAGTTCCAGCTCTAAAAAGGTTCGAAATCTCTCCATTTCATCTCTATGGTGAAGGAGCTTCTGTGGGATAACATTTGCAGCTTCATCACTGATCTTCCCGTTCTGCATGGGGAATAAATAATGCAGTGAACTACTGTACTGTTGCAGCAAGTGGGAAGCAGAAAACAGAAGCAGCTTTCCAAAAGTAGAAAATGCATGTGTGTACAGGGTTTTTTGGAAACTCCAGAAATTAAGATGCTCCGCAGAGTGTCCATAAATATGAAAACACTATAATCTAGAACAGCATAAAATTCCACGGAAATTGATGGTTCAGTTCCACAATTCCTAGATGATCAGTGCTTGGAACTCCCATTGTTCTAGGCACATTTTGCAACCAGGAATTTCCTTAGCTCAAACAGTTTCTGAACTCTGGGAGCAGTACTGCACCTAAGATTTCAGATTAAAACTGCAGAGGGGAAGGAACGGAGGACCTTTTTCTGCCTCCCCCCTTCCAGCTACTCTCCAAAGACTGGAGAAGACACCTTCCTAAGAATATTAGGGGGGTGGGTAGGGGAAGAACTAGACCATGTGAAAAATGAACATAATATTTTAGCTGCCATTCATTCATTCATTTTCAGCTTTGTATTCTTGTTAAAAAAAAGCACGTCTAAACATTCTGTTGTGCCCATAACCTAGCCTTAAGGTGCCATTTAACTTCTAGCTTTCATATCTCAGTTTCTAATGATTAGTACTTTCTGTTGTCTGATGAAAATAGGATGGGTACATTGGGGTGATGATGGAAGGAAGGAATTTCCCACCCCCATGCTATGATGTGTTTAAAGAGCATCATGTTTTAAGTTCTATGCATGATGTCTGCCTCCACATGGCTGCCTGTGTGTAGCACCAGCATCCTGAACTTCATGCTAGCTGCAGAAACTACGCTGCGGAAGTTGTAAGAACTAGTGCAGGGGCAATTAAAACTAATTATATGCAGCAACTTTATGGTGAATATTATAGAACGAATGAATGAATTTACTTTATTCAGTCACAGACCAGCATAAGCAAAACATCTAAATAAACAGCATAACCGTATAAATCTAAGCGAATAATTATTAAATAAATGGGAGCAAAAACCAACCTTATATTAAAACATATACATAGAATACTTGATTAAGCATAAATAATGGGTGAGTAAAAACTAATAAGAAGAATTTAAAAAGACCAGTTAAAACAGCTATATGGGGTGGAGCTTCAGTGATACAGATCTAACAATATGGGCTTTCATTTTAGGACTGATTTGTAGCATAGACCATCCTTCGACAAGTATCTATCATGGTAGATGAATATTATAGCATTCTAAAGATAGTTACATACAGGTCTTGTCTCCTGGAGCATTGCTGTTGTTCTCATGCAGAAAATTTATTTACTAGATAGGACTTAAAAACCTATCAGCAATGTAACTGTAAATTAAGTAGTTTATATTATTTGACTATATAGTTCAACGTCAATTATCTAGGCTAATAGGAAATATTGACAATGTAGATATGTTTTACTTACAAACATGTACTTTATCACACTATTAACATATCTGATCTGTTGCACCACAAGCCCAAATTAAGTATTTCTCTCCAGCCACTACAATTTAATGAACTTGTAGAATTAGATTATTTTAAGAGGGCAGTTGCCAATCACCTTGCAATCTGTTGCTGGAGCTACACAAGATCTACATTAATATGTTTATAATTTCAACTTATATTCTGCTTTTCTATGCATGGCACTCAAGGCCGCTAACAATACAGTAAAAATGCAGTCAATGCAGGATGTATAGAAACATGAACATAAGAAGCAGATGAGTCTACTCAGAACAATAATCGTCATCATATAAAATATCAGTTGATTAAAATATGCTGAGCAATAAATGAGGCAAATTAAACCAACAGTCAAAAGCCTTCTCTAAATAAAAATAGTTTATTTTTCCTCTAAATAAAAATTGCTTTTCTGCTGGCAGAAACAAAACAAAGAGAGCTAAACAAATTTCCATAGGGAAAAAGAGATACAAAAGCAAGGGTACAGCCACTGATGAAATCCTCTCATTCCACAAGGTATAGCAGGACAGAAGAAAAAGCTCCTTTGGAAGATCTCCATACTCAGATGGGCTCAGATGGGAGAAGATGATCTTTAAAACACCCTGGTCCCAAGCTGCTTAGGCTTTCCTATGTTAAGCCACTTTAAATTGTGCCCTAAAATGATTCAGTAGCCAGTGAACAGCATGTTCCCTATAACTGTTCCTGGTCAAAAATCAGGCTGTAACAGCTGAAGTTTCCAAACAGTGCTTCAAAGGTAGTCCAACACAAAGCCTAGACAAGATCCAATTACAACATATGTTAATCATGGCAAGATCAGACATCTTTAAGAGTCTGATACGCTACTCAACACATTAACAGAGTAGGGTTTTAAGTGCATTGTTTTGCTGTTTGAAAATGGAATATTACAGGATCTTTCACAAGCAAGCACATTTTAAAATATTTTATCACAGTTATTCCCCCCCCCCCCCTAGTTTCTGCCTCCCACCTAGAGCCGCCTTAACTCTGGATCTTTTTCCCTCCAGAGGAAATGCCTGACAAAGCTTTATCACTATAGCAACTAACCTAATTGGTCTAGTACAGGTCTCTGCTTCAGCCATTGGGTGGAGCCACTATCCTTAACTATAAGCCAAAAATTTAAGGGGGTGGGAGAAGAGAAACGTTAAGATTATCATCTTAGGGCATACAAGTAACAGCTATCATGTCAATAAATTAAACAATAAATAGCATTATAATTAGTGGTGTGTTGATCTAAATGCTTTTTGTAACACTTTTTACAAGCTACATTTATCTACTGCACTTCTTCATTAAAAATACCCAGAATAGGAACATACCTTAATAGAGGAGAAAAGAGAAAGGAATAAGAGAAGCAACACTTTGAATTATGTTGAAAGGTTACTTCAATCTTTTACTTATCCATCATATGAAGTCTGTATTTTGGGTAATTTGCTGTAATTTAACTGCCTGTGTACTTTGGACTAAAGCTGTCCAATTTAAAATGCATTGATGTGTTTATATTAATGGACATAACATTAAGGATGCTGCAAATGTTCATATTGTTTACACTTCTTCATTACAGGCATCACAAAAGTAATAACCAATGACTAATTCTTAAATGATTTGAATAAGAGACATTTAAAACAAACTGCCTCTGTTTCAATTCTTGAGGGGAATCTTCAAACATGTATACTATTACAGTGATGGGGCTTTATTGAAGTTACATTAGCACACCTTTTCCCTACTTACACTTTTACAGAGCAATCGTCATTCATGTTTACACAGAAAGAAGTAGCTTGCTCCTAAGTAGATATGCACAGGATTATTATTCCTGGATAAAGACAAGCTAAAAACGTACTTCAAACAATACAGCAGTCAGGTGATATGCAAATTATGCTTCAACATTCCAAAGTTGTGCATTCAATCAGTGAAGAATATAAGTGGCAGGCTGTTGCAGTGCTACATATTTTAGACTGCTTGGTGTCTGCTCAGAGTTGAATGGCACAATATATATACTGTGTGTTCACTAACGTAGGTTTTGTTTGCAAATAAGTTATTCAGGAATTGTTCCTTTACAAAAACTAATGAGATTGCATCTGTAGTTTATATCTATGTGCTGAGAAAAGACATGAAAACATGAAGACATGAAAAAAGACATGTTATTGTTACACATTTTAAGGGAAGAAAACTCATAATATCTAGATCAAATCTCTAGGAAATATCTCTCTCACAGTTATTGAAGTTTTTCCTTCTGTTGGCACAGGAAAACATCCTGGTCAATAGTATTTAGAAATATCATGCCTATATACTGCATTCCCCGCCCCCCTTCTTACCATGCTTCTCTAACGTATGTTTAGCACAATATTTAAACAGTGTAATTTAAAGTGTTGCAGAGTACTCTTTGCAGTTTCCAATATATTTATTGGTCCCAAAAGACACTTGAGCTACAATCCCATAAACTCTAAGTATGAAGTAAGTCCCAATGAAAATCCAGGAAAACACACAGGGAATCATGTCGTTGAATGCTTACAAATGGAAATATATATATATAAAAGAACTTGAAAGCCTAGGGGGAAATCAGCATACTGGATGAACATTATGGTTTGAAATGATGAAATGTCAAGTGCTACTAGAATGTTTGGAAATTAGGACGAGTCTGTTTTATAGAGCCAATGACAAAAGATTCCAACTGTAATGGAATTCATCACAAAGAGACGAAGCATCACAGCTCACTTCAGTTTCCTTACAGCACTGGATGACGTATCCCACAAAAGGTTCAGGGAGAGAGTGTGCACAAAATAAAAAGTGTATGGGTTACAATAGACACACTTCTGAAAGTCAACACTATTTCTATTCCCGATAACCTAAACATAGGCTGCACCATGACTTTTGTACTTCAACCTAAGAATTATTCCATGAAAGGATCTCAGTAACATACTGTACCAAGTGAGTTTTGCAACCACCATGGATTAAAAATACTGTAAAAGCTAATATTAAGGGGGGGGGGGAATATAAGGAAGACCAACAGAGCAATCCTATTCCCGCCTTGTCAAAAATAAGTCCTATTAAGTTCCACAGTACTGTACTTACTTACTTACTTTCAGGTAAGTGTATAGGATTAAAGCCTTAGAATGACACAAGTGCTCAACTGCATCATTTTCTGAGACACCAAGGAAACTGCACTTCAAACCAATTTCAATTCAGATCAAATACAGCTTCCCCCCTTCAGGCATACCAAATATGTTCATATTTGTACAAAAACTGTCACTGGTCAGAACTGTAAGCTTTACAGTGTATGACTGCAGCCTGAGATTGGCCTCTATAAATGAAGCACATCTTATCTATCAACAATGCACAACCCTTCACTTACAGATACTCAGTTCCTAGCTTTAAGAAGTCTGAAACTAGCATATATATGTTTTAAAAAATCGTTAGAACACTGGTAACAGTCTTTCCAGAATGATGCTAAGGACATTCTAGTTTTGTCCTATTGCAGTTTTACAGCCAGATAATTCCGTTGCTATGTGTTGAGCCATAAATGATGCTAGTGGTACCAGGACATCTGCCACAAGAGCAAGTGAAACTCAGCGCAGGTATTGATCTACAATGAAGCACAGGTGGGGGGCTGGACCAAGACAGGTGAAAGGAAAACAGGCTTGCAATTACAGGAGTAAACAAAGTACCACCTAGGCAAGAATTCCGCTGGTGTCCTCACATCTTCCAATAGGAAACACAGGCTTTCCACATTTCTTATTACTAGCATTAAAGTGTTTCGAAGAGAATCTCGCAGAGCTTCCTCTCTGTGGGATGGACTGCTTGGCACCATAGTTTCATATTAACACACTGTGTGTGTTTTGAGAACTTGGCCTCTCAAGCATAATGTTATCCCCACCTCCCAAAGAAGAAGAAGAAGAAACCCACCAACCGCCCAAGCCAAAAAGGAAGTGGATTTGCCATCTGGCTGCGGCTGTTACTTACTGCAGTAGGCGATGAGGAGGCCAACCAAGATCATAATTGCCCAGAAAGTTGAGGACGCGCTTGGCAAAGCATTGGCATCTTTCCTGCTGCTTCTACTGGGAGATGGAGCCATTGAAGCCACTGCGTCCCCCAGTGCAGGAAAAAAGCCCAAAACAAATACAAAACAAGGAGGGCAGGGCGGGTCAGATGAGTTTCACCACCAGCCAGCTCTCCCTCCGAGTGACCGCCTTTCGCCACGTGTAATCCCAAAGAGAGACATCTTCCAGGCCGATCTCGGGTTCAGCATCCACAAGCAGCGAGGAGCATCTTCAGCCCAACCAAGCCATGGCACATTTGTTTTACCTCTTTCTCCGATTCATTGGGAAGCGAGGAAGCGGGGGGTGGAAACACTGCAAGTTTCCTTCTACTCTTTCGAAGGGGCGAGCACTGGTTTCGTGGGAAGGGCAAAGTTATTTCGCTTCGGTGTCCAAAATCAGCATCTTCTCGTTCTTTTTATGATTCGCCCCTTTACGGAGAATCCAGAGAGGCTGGAGCAGAACAGATCGGCGAGGCGACTCCCCTCTGCGCCGGGGATGCCTCGCGGTCCAGCCTCCCCGTCAGCCAGAGGCACGTCTTCGCGAGTCCTGCGACGGGGGAACGGGACCCACGCCGACACGCAAACGACCGCCTCGCACACATTCACACGCGCGCGCGCGCAAACCAGCCAGCCAGCCAGCCAGCGGCGTCTCCCTACGCCAAGACCGGGGAAGAGACGTCGTAACTCCACGAGGGGAAGAGAAGCAGCGGGCGCATCCTTCCTGCGAACCTGGCGGGAGAAGATGCCGGCGGAGCTGCTGGAAACCCCTCCGGGCGGTATTATCCGAGGGGCGGCAGCGGGCCCCTCCGCGTTCCCTCTCCGCCTCCCGTCGGCACTTGTAGAGCCGTCAGCCTCGTCGCGGACCCCGGTGGCGGCTGTGGTGGCCGCAGCTGGAGGAGGAGGAGGAGGTGAGGCGGCCGCGCCCACAGGTGCTGGTTCGCCCTCTGCAACAGACGACGTGTATCCTTCCTCCCTCCTTTGGGTCAAGTCAGGGCGCGCGCGACGGAGCCCCCTGGCCGCCGCCTTCTCCCGGGCGCCTTGCCCTTCTTCGCTCCGTCTTCAATCCACAGTGGGATAATTCCCGTCCTCCTACAGCTATCCGCTCCTTCTGCCCGTTGGTGGGGCCGCTCGTAGCTGGCAGCTCCGTCTGAGCGCTTGCCCGGCTGCGCCTCTTCCTCCTCCGCCACTGTTTTGCTTTTATATATATATATATATGGTGAGGAGGGGGCTCCGAGGGCGAAGCCTGCGTCCAGTTCCCGCCCTCTTCTCTCCCTCTCTCCCTCTCTGTTTCTTGTCTTTTCCCGCCCGCTTTGGCGACGGCTGGAGCGCGAGTGGGAGAGATGCCAAGCGCCGCGCGCGCGCGCTCCAAATTCGGATTGCACGCGGCTGCTTGTCGTCGGCTTCGTCTGGCGCGCTGCGTCCCCTCCTTCTCCTCCTCTCCCGGCTGCGGCTTTTTTGGCGGGGGTGGGCGCCTCCAAAGAATCACACCGCACGCGCGCGTGTGCCCGCGGACGGGGAAGCGGCCCCCTCCTCCCTCGAGGCCGAACTGCGCGCAAAGTTGAACGCGCCTTTGCAAAAGCGCGCGTCGCGACGCATTCGGTGCCGGAGCGCACGTTTTAAAGAACCTGTTTGTTGTTGCTTTTAAAAAAAGTCTGCTCCAACGCTGCCACTTTCTGCCCGCTGCAGAAAAAGGGGCTGCTGCTAGTGAAACAGAGCGGGCATCCGCCCAGCATAGCAGTTTTTCCTCCTAGCACTGGAAAAGAGGGGCTGGTTAAAAGGGGAAGGGGTCCCCAAATGACGACCCTCGAACCGGCGGCCCCACCTCGCCTGCCGCTTACATACCCTCCCAACATTTCTCTGCTGAAAATAGAGACGTCCTGTTCCATGATAATGTGATTTATACCTCGCCCATTGAGTAGGTTGCCCCAGCCACTCTAGGAGGCTTCCTATACTGTATAAAAACATAATAGAACATTAAAGATTTGGAAACAACAAAACCCCTTCCTTATACAAGGCTGATTTCAATTGTCTTATGAAGGTTGTATATTTACTTATCTCCTTTGCTTGGGGCATAGCTGTCAAGCGTCCCTTATTTGGCGGGACAGTCCCTTATTCCAGCGCCATGTCCCACTGCTGTCCCTTATTGATGATGTCCCTTAAATAAGCTACTGAAGGTAATGGGGCCCTTTCCACTTCCAGCTGTCCTTTGTCAACAACAAATTGTTGCTGTTTTTGTGTTGAATATATGCTATATGGTAATTTATGGACCTAATAGGTATCTAAAGCCATTTGCACGCAACAAAATATGTATTTTATCAAAGTAATTGTTGATCCCTTATTTTGGCTGCTGATCCCTTATTTTCGAGGCTGCTGGTCCCTTACTTTCAAATCTGTAAGTTGACAGCTATGGCTTGGGGTTGCATAATGCCATACCCTCCTATGAAAACAGGGAAGTCCTACCATACCATCCAACATTTCTCCAATGAAAATAGGGGCATCCTAAGGAAGAGCGGGGCATTCTGGGATTAAATTGGAAACCGGCTTCTGTAAATCCAGGACTGTCCCTAGAAAATAGGTACACTTGGACGTACACTTTGGAACGTGCAAGCAAGAGAAGGTTCCCTCCTTCCTTCCTTTCTCTGGCTTGTCCTCTCTAGGCACAACCTGTAGGCTGGATTAGTCCTGTGCCCCGGAAGCCATGATGGTTGCAGGATTTGTCCATCTGGGAGTAAGTAAGGGAGGGAACAAATGTGGACTCCTCATGCTGTCTCACTTGCCACACTTGGGGATGTGGCAGGAAGAATTTGGCTCACACTTGGACTGAATCCCTACCTGCTGTAATGCCCAGAGGGCAAACTCAAGTGGACCATTGAGATGATGAGGTGGCCAACTCTTTGTGCTGCAGGATGCAGGAAGAGCAGAGAGGGCAAGTGGGTAGAAAAGAAGAAGAAGAGTTTGGATTTGATATCCTGCTTTATCACTACCTGAAGAAGTCTCAAAGCGGCTGACAATCTCCTTTCCCTTCCTCCCCCACAACAAACACTCTGTGAGGTGAGTGGGGCTGAGAAATTTCAAAGAAGTGTGACTAGCCCAAGGTCACCCAGCAGCTGCATGTGGAGGAGCGGAGAAGTGAACCCGGTTCCCCAGATTACAAGACTACCGCTCTTAACCACTACACCACACTGGTGACCGTCTTCACTCTCTTCCAAGGCAGCACCACAGGCCAGTTCCTCCCCACTGTGGTGGCATGGTGAGCAAAAGGAGGAGATAGGATAGAGCACTGTTTTCAGTTGCTTGCATACTTCCCCTCCTAGACAATAGCAGAGCTTAGAGGACAAGTCACTACAGGTGTGGGTGGCACAGTGGAGCCCTCCTGGGGAGTGAGCACCCACCCTCCACTCCTTCACAGCTCCTGCCGGAGGATAGGGGAAACAGGAGAAAACCAGGACTTTAATTGTATGTGTGGATACAATTGGATACAACTTCAACCTTCAGGAAAGATTCTTTGGTTAATGGAAAACAGAAAGATGGGTTAACACCACTGGGTCATGGGAAATTAATATAGAGATTTAATAGCCACCCAAAGTGGCTGGGGTATAAATAATAAAATTATTATTACTATTCATATTATTACCATTGGGCCAGAAGCATGCTCAAGCCTTCAGTCCTATGTACATTTACTTGGAGCAAATTATTATCAACTCTTTGGAGTCTACATTGAAGAAAGCATGCACAATGTAGGCTTAAATTTAAGAACATCAATTGGTACTACATTTTCAAATAGAGTGGGGATGAGGCTCAGTCCTGCCGGAAAGGCCTGCCAGATCATAAACATTTTTTTAAAAAAATATTTAGTTTTTTCATATTTTGAAATTTGCAAACAATTATCAAACAACCAACATAGAAAGGGAATTCTGAAGAGTTTCCCTCCTCCTCTTTGTGGGTCCTTATATTAACCTTTTCCTCCTGCATCTTGTCTATTAATCCAAATCTATTAAATCTCCATTATAACTAAAAGTGAATATTCTTTTGGTCTTTTTTTGCCATTTTTGGCATAGTCCATCAACTTAATCTGCCAATCTTCTCTGGTAGGGACTCATGTCTTCTTTCCATCTCTGGGCTAGTAACATCTCTGGCCTAGCCAGATCATAAACATTTTGGGAACTGAGTGCTATTGATTTTGATTGGACCTAATAAGTGTGCATTGTATTCATGAAACATATTAGTAGGAAGTAATTCTCACTTATGGGACGCCGGTGGCACTGTGGTCTAAACCACTGAGCATCTTGGGCTTGCTGATCAGAAGGTTGGCAGTTTGAATCCCCGCGACGGGGTGAGCTCCCATTGCTCGGTCCCAGCTCCTGCCAACCTAGCAGTTCAAAAGCACACCAAAAATGCAAGTAGATAAATAGGTACCGCTCTGGTGGGAAGGTAAATGGCGTTTCCATGCACTGCTCTGGTTTCTCCAGAAGCGGCTTACAGTAGTTATGCTGGTGACATGACACGGAAAAACTGTCTGCGGACAAACGCCGGCTACCTTGGCCTGTAAAGCGAGATGAGCGCTGCAACCCCAGAGTTACTTGCAGTAACTGTCAGGGGTCCTTTACCTTTACCTTTAATTCTCACTGAATTCAATGCAACTTTCTCCTGGAGTCCCAAGCTAAGTGTGATAAGAATTGCGCTATCACCGTTTCATCCCATGCATATTGCCTAGATGTTAACCACCACCAACTTAATAAAGACAACTGTGCATTGGACTTCAGCCTGAAAGTATGCATATATACTTGGATGCAATTTCCATTGAGCAGGCATGACATCAGGGCAGGCACCATTTGTAAGTTGATGAGGGTCCAATCCATCAGACAGAGCCATCTCTGAGCCTGCTGCCAGCCCAAAATACAAGTTACTGCCTGGTGGGTGCAGTTGTCCTCTTAACCATGGTGCCTAGGTGTTTATGGCTGGCACCCCACAGCTATTATTGTGGGAATGGGACACAGTTTTTATTAATGTTTCGCAACTTTAACCTGTTGCAGGATCTTAGCCAGATCCAGTTGAATATAGCAGAGCATATGCAGACTTCCAGAAGCAATCAGTTGCAGGCAGGCAGGATGACGCAGGAACAAGACGCTGCTACCAGAAACTTGGTTACTTAGAGGTGTTTATTATTTACAGCAGATTCTACAAGTTACTATATATACAGGATACAGACAGGGATCTTAACTCTCTCTCTGAACAAACTCCAAACGACTCTCGGAACACCACACGGACCAATCAACTAACAAGCCAAGCAAGGTCATGATTCATCATGCCTATGATGATGCCTCGACCAATAGCAGAGTTCTATCCAAGGTCCCATATCTCTCATCATGCCTCGACCAATAGCAGAGTTCTATCCAAGGTCCCATATCTCTAGGCAGAATAACTCCCTCTGCTCAGTCTTCTTGGCCTTCGGCCAGCTTCTTAATTGCTTTGTGGGAAGTTGCATCACCTAGCACGTAGGCAAAATACCCAACAGTTTTGTCCCTGAAGGCCTCACCCAACAATGTTTCTGCTTCTCCAGTTCTGCCCCCTTGACCTCAAGGGAATAATTGTGTTCCTGGAGACCCAGGGGCTTCCTGCACCTTGAACATACCTGCTACCTCTGTGCAATACATGCCCACTACCTCTGTCCAATGAGCCAGTGTGGTGTAGTGGTTAAGAGCGAGAGACTCGTAATCTGGGGAACCGGGTTCGCGTCTCTGCTCCTCCACATGCAGCTGCTGGGTGACCTTGGGCTTGTCATACTTCTTTGACGTCTCTCAGCCCCACTCACCTCACAGAGTGTTTGTTGTGGGGGAGGAAGGGAAAGGAGAATGTTAGCCGCTTTGAGACTCCTTTGGGTAGTGATAAAGCAGGATATCAAATCCAAACTCTTCTTGTTCTTCCAATAGCAATACATGTGACAGACAGTTTGGTTTTAAAGATAAAGGATAATGAAAAGGCAGAGCAGAGGTCTTGAAATAGCCCATCACCTGTTTGCACAGGACAGAAGACAGAGCAAGTGCACAGGTTACCTAGTTATATAGTCTTCCCAATACTATGAAATGCAATTCTTTTTCAAACAATAGTAATTATTTCTAAATTTGAAGCTATACATATAAAATAGCATGTGTAAATTGTGCTTCTGATGCTGAGGCCTTTTTTACCTCACGGCAACCTGTTCCGCAATCTCTGGAAATTGGCCGGTGTTAGAAGACTCTTTATACACCTAAACCCAGTGCTTTTTTTTCCCTGAGGGGACGCGGGGGGGACGCATAACCTTAAACATTTTGTGAATCTAAGTTTGGCCTCATTGAGGGGCATTATTTCAATATGGGTAGGAAAATGAAGAGTACCCCTAACCTTTTTAGAAAAAAGCACTGCCTAAACCACTCCTTGCTGGATTGGAGTCATTATCTCTGTGATACAACATAAGAGTTCATGGCTATTGCATGGTCTCAAATAAATTCCTCCAGTGCAAAAAGCTACGTTTATAAACTTGGCTATCCTTGCTCACCTTGTGTTACTGAGAAAGCCGTGGATGTGTTTATTTTGAGAAACTGTTTAAGATTTAAATAACTTATTTTTAAAAAAATTTCTTTGTGCAACGAGCACTTCGATTTTGTAGGTGAAGTGATGGGTGAGTACATCACTTAGCAACCTTACTTGCTTTTGAAAATTAAGGGTTTGTTTCTTTTGTACCTGACATTCTATTCTGAAAAAGATGCCTAGAGTTTAGCAAATTGCCTGTTCATTCTGAAGTGAGTCACTGCTTCAGTCTGGATGATAGCATGGATTTGACCTGACACACAAACAGAATTAAGTAGTTAAGCAGCTACGAATCTTCACTGGTAGATCATTATATTAATATCCAAATGACACATGGTGTTACCCACCTTTTTATAACCCTGGTATTCCTGTTTCCCCCCCCCCCCAAATATGTACCCTAGTGGGACCCAGTTAGATTGGAACCATGGCATGGGGGAAGGGTGTTCTACCTTTTCTCTTTGCCAAGTTCCCTCGTCAAACTTAGGCCTCCCACATTTGCTATTTGCAATGGGAGAAAAATTCACAGTGACACCCAACACCATCATCCTAATCTAGCTCCTCCCCACATGCTAGTTATTTGTTCATTTTTTAAATCATGCATGCTAAGGCTAGAATATATTTAGTTTGACCCTAAAGTAAATAATATATTAATTTAAGCCAATACTATTGCAAATGTGATTGAAAGAACGACAAACACACAAAAATGCCTTTATTTCAGTGAGTGATTAGGAACTAGGAAGGATAGCAAAATGTACACCTAAAATAGGGATGGAAGGTTCTGTCATTTTGGTATTTCACTAATGTACACATTTTTCAAGAAATTTCTCCTACTTTAATGCATTTATTTATCTTGTTTTGATTAGTACACTTACTTTTATGCACACTTTTTCCATATATATATATATATTGGTAGGAGAACTTCATTGCTAAATTTTAATAAGTGCAAATTTCAAATGATGGCTACTTTCATTCCTTATACAGTGGTACCTCGGGTTAAATACTTAATTTGTTCCGGAGGTCCGTACTTAACCTGAAACTGTTCTTAACCTGAGGTACCACTTTAGCTAATGGGGCCTCCTGCTGCTACCGCGCCACTGGAGCACGATTTCTGTTCTCATCCTGAAGCAAAGTTCTTAACCTGAAGCACTATTTCTGGGTTAGCGGAGTCTGTAACCTGAAGCGTATGTAACCTGAAGCATATGTAACCCGAGGTACCACTGTATTCTTTTGGAAATTGTGAATTCAACAGATTCAGGTTTAAATGTGAACTGAATCAATCTAATCCCACATCCCTAACCTAAAATGAAGAGAATTTCTGTGTTGGAATAGAGAGAGACCTAGGAATAAATTTGGGCAGGTCTAAGTTCACTGCCAGTGGCCTGATTAAGAGAACTGTGAGATTGATTTACCGAATATATAAACACCAACAAAGCACCTATAGTGGTACCTTGGTTTTTGAACATAATCTATTCCAGAAGATTGTTTGGCTTCTGAAATATTTGAAAACCAAAGTGCAAAGGGAAAATTTCAATTTCAACAGGGAAAATGGAAAAACACGCAGCAGAAGCCATTCAACTGCCAATGTGCGTTCGAAAAAGGAAGCATTTACTTCTGGATTTTCGGCATTCAAAAACCGAAATGTTCGGCTTCCGAGACGCTCGAAAACCGAGGTACCACTGTACGTGGGGTTAAGAACTTAATTCATTCTGGAGGTCCGTTCTTAACCTGAAACTATTCTTAACCTGAGGTACCACTTTAGCTAATGGGGCCTCCTGCAGCCGCCGGCGCACGATTTCTGTTCTCATCCTGAAGCAAAGTTCTTAACCCAAGGCACTATTTCTGGGTTAGCGGAGTCTGTAACCTGAAGCATCTGTAACCTGAAGTGTCTGTAACTCGAGGTACCACTGTATTGCCCTAGGCTTGTGTTTCTGAGTACAGATCACAGTTTTGTATTGCAGTCATACCTCACATTGCGTCTGCTTCCGGTTATGCCCTTTCAGGTTGCGTCCTGCAGCAACCCGGAAGTACCGAGATGGTTACTTCCGGTTCTGCTGCTGGCACATGCACAGAAGTGCTAAATCACGCTATGCACATGCACAGATGCGGTGCTTCTGGATGCAAATGCTTCGAGTTGCGGACGTGCCTACGGGATGGATTACCTCTGCAACTGAAGGTTCCACTGTACTGGGGTCAGACTGCCCAGACTTTCTATTATTGTTACTGCTATTTTATATCACACCTTTCCACCAGCTTACACACATAAAATAGAACAAACTAAAAAGACTATCATTAAAATATAATTAAACACTAACAGAATTAAAATACTATTAAAAGATCCATTAAAAACACAGACAATAACCTGCAACCACAGGGCAACCACCTGGGCAGCAGCAGGTTTTTGGAAGAAATGGGGAGAAAGACTTATGTTCATTTTATCCGTTCTGACAAGAGGTTGCTTTGCTAAGGAGCCTATTGCCAGCTTTGTTGGGTGATATCCAGCCAAGTACGGTAGCTCCATGAGTGCAAGATCTTCCAGCTGCACAACAGAACTTTCTCTCCTTATGTTTTCCCCATGCACTCCTATGCCCCCTGAATCTGTTCTGTGGATTCTCTCAATCCCCCATAGGGGATTTGGAGAGGGCATGAGAAGAGAGGACAGGAATGGGAAGTTCTGTTGAGCAAATGGAAATCATTGGACTAACTAACTAACTTGTTGGATTACTCGTTGGATAACTAACTAACTAACTTGTTGGATAAGTGCTTGCTGGGAAAACCCAGCCAGATGGGCGGGGTATAAATGATAAAATCATCATCATTATTCATGATTATTAGTGGATAGTGATGATGTAAAGAGCTCCAACGCCTATGAGTTTTATGAAATGGATTTCTAATATGCTGAACATTGGAGACATCAAACAAAGATGTTCCAGCTACCTCAAGTTCATCTTTCAAGTTTATGGGTGTTTTCTATCCTCTAAATTAGGTGTTGCCTCTCTTAGGTATGTGGCATTTGTGACTAATTTAGTATAAGTTTCCATATAATAAGGTTACTCATGGATCTGTGTCTCTGATGAATCACTCCCTTACAAATACACTGCTAATTTTCCAGAATAGTTATATCCAGGGTAGATATCGTTGAACAAAAGAATATTAACATCAATACTCACAGTACTATAATTTGAGCAGATTCAAAGAGATTCAGAATCCACATGGAATTATTATTAATTTCTCTGAACTCTCCTTCAGCCGAGTCTCACATTATTCTTCTGCCTATCCAAACAGCACTTGCCTCATTCTTAATTATTCCAAAATTTCAACAAGAATTTGTGGCAACTGAAAATAGTCATTACCTGAAAGAATTCATTCTGTCTTTTTCTTATGCTTTTTAAAAAGTAAGGATTTATTTCCCTCTGAAGTGTGTTTGTACAGACAATGCAATTTTAATAAATATTGTGGTACAATTCTTCTCATTCTCCTTCTTGTTCTGAAACATCCCAGTGAAATAAGTTAGGATACTGTTTGCATCTATTTCTCGTCAGCAAATAGATTACAAAATGTTAGAACTATGAGGAACTGGTAAATCTGAAGCAAAGTAAGATTTCTTTATTATGAAATGAAGAAATGTGGGGGGAAATCAAGGACTGTGTGAACAAAATGTAGGTAAAATGTACAGTGGTACCTTGGGTTAAGTACATAATTCGTTACGGAGGTCCATTCTTAACCTGAAACTGTTCTTAACCTGAAGCACCACTTTAGCTACGCCACCACGCCGCCAGAGCCCGGTTTCTGTTCTTATGCTGAAGCAAAGTTCTTAACCTGAAGCACTATTTCTGGGTTAGTGGAGTGTGTAACCTGAAGCGTATGTAACCCGAGGTAAAAAGGTAAAGGTAAAGGGACCCCTGACCATTAGGTCCAGTCGTGACCGACTCTGGGGTTGCGGCGCTCATCTTGCTTACCGTAATTGGTTGAGGGAGCCAGTGTACAGCTTCTGGGTCATGTGGCCAGCATGACTAAGCCACGTCTGGCAATCCAAAGCAGCACATGGAAACGCTGTTTACCTTCCCACCAGAGCTGTACCTATTTATCTATTTGCACTTTGACGTGCTTTCAAACTGCTGGGTTGGCAGGAGCAGGGACAGAGCAATGGGAGCTCACCCCATCATGGGGATTCGAACCACCAACCTTCGGATCAGCAAGTCCTAGGCTCTGTAGTTTAACCCACAGCGCCACCCATGTCCCGAGGTACCACTGTACTATAAACCATAAACCCAGTGCCCAACTTAATAAGAATAAAACATATTAGGGTGAATCAGGAACAAGTTAGCCCCACTGAAATAAATTGGATTTAAAGTCTGACAAACGTGTCCCATTGGGGTGAAAGTCAAACTATCTTTTCTGGATTCAGCTCATTAGGTCTTCATTTGGCAAAAGGCAAAAAGCGAAGCAGGACACAGTTTATTTCATATTATTATTATTATTATTATTATTATTATTATTATTATTATTATGTAAAGTCCTCTTATAGGAATGAGCTCACTAACCCAGTGTTATATATGTTCTTCTTCTTATTAGCAAAAACAAACACCATCAAAACAAAACAAGGCAGTTTGAAGGCTAAATCACCAAAGTTGTCAGATTAAATCAAGTTTTGTTATTGTTTGGCACCTGCAGCATTGTACAGGAGACCATGAGTATACTTCCTACTGGAAAATGAAAAGGATTAACATTAACTTGCTGGCGTCACTGCACTTGTGCTATGTTTGCTTCAATACATGGGTATGGATATGGAAACTATAGATCCATTATGCGTAAGTTAAGTATCCTTTGAATTCCTACCTGGCCATTGCATAAATTGTAGGTGAGTGGAGAAGGGCCATGACTGAGTGATAGAGCATCTGTTTTGCATGCAGGAGGTCCCAGTTTCAATCTACGTATTATTATTGTTGACCTCAGGATATGAACTTAATTCGTTCTGGAAGTCTGTTCTTAACCCGAAACTGTTCTTAACCTCAGGCGCACTTTCGCTAATGGGGCCTCCCGCTGCTGCCGTGCCACTGTTGCACAATTTCTGTTCTCACCCTGGGGCAAAGTTATCAACCTGAGGTACTACCTCTGGGTTAGCGGAGTTTGTAACCTGAAGCGTTTGTAACCCGAGGTACCACTGTACAAAAACACAAAAATACACACCATAGTAACAAACAATACCCACTTCCACAAACACACAGTTTAAAAGGCCATTTTGTTGTTTAGTTGTGTCTGACTCTTCATGACTCCATGGACCAGAGCACTCCTGTCTTCCACTACCTTCTGCAGTTTGGTCAAACTCATACTGGTAGCTTCAGGAACACTGTCCAACCATCTCGTCCTCTGTCGTTCCCTTCTCCTTGTGCCCTGAATCTTTCCCAACATCAGGGTCTTTTCCAGGGAGTCTTAGATTGTTTAATTAGCCAATGGTAGGGCTGGGAGAGACTCCTGTCTGAAACTCTGGACCAGTGGTGCATCTTGGGGTCCCAAATTTCAGTGGTGCCCTGTGTGATGCCAAAATTCAGTACCCCGCCACCTGTCGCGGAGCATTCCAAATTATAGATGTGGCACCCCCAACATTCTGCGCCCAGTGCTCCCAAACTGGTTGTGCTCCCCTAAATCCACCTCTGCCTGGACAGCCGCTGCAAGTCAGCATGGATCATAGGTAGGCAAACTAAGGCCCAGGGGCCGGATATAGCCCAATCGCTTCCTAAATCCGGCCCACGAATGGTCCGGGAATCAGTGTGTTTTTTACATGAGTAGAATGTGTCTTTTTATTTAAAATGCATCTCTGGGTTATTTGTGGGGCATAGGAATTCGTTCATTATTTTTTTCAAAATATAGTCCAGCTCCCCACAAGGTATGAGGGACAGTGGACCGGACCCCTGCTGAAAAAGTTTGCTGACCCCTGGCATAGATGATACTGAGCAGGATGGATTGATGTTATGATGCCGTGCAAGGCAGCTTCCTATGTTCCTATGAGCATGAATGAGGTTGAGTGGACCGGGTGAAATCTTTCCAAGTGGGGAGAACAGCTACTGCTCTTTCCTAAGCATGGGCAATCTTATGTCTGGCCACCATAGTGAAAACCACAAATCCAAGTCCCAGTTGCAAGATGGCTATTATAAAGACTCCATAAAAAACACGCATAAACAAAGGTTCTCAAACCATAATGGGGCACTGCATTTTCTCCACAATAAACTGATGAAAACCACTGCTTGCAGCTTGAGCTTACACATCCTTCCACAGGAAAGATAGGACACTCCTTGTTTGGACATTATGAAGGAATTATAAGTAAAAACACTTACTAGTCTTCCCTGACCTGCTACTACTATGCGTTATTTAGTATTTAAGCCCATAAACAGTCACTTCTATGGACTAAGATTTTTGTCATTCCCAGTTCTATGTATTGTGATTCTATGGGTATTACAATGAACCTATATCCTTAAAGTCAATGGACATAAAAGTCGAAGGTGTTTATACACTGTCAACAATGAAAGAATTTTTTAATGTACGTTCTTCTGCTGTTTTTATGCATTTGTTTTGTGGTTTTGTATATTTTGTTCACCGGTTTAATTTTTAAAAAATGAACTAGTGGTTTACAACTTATCAAATAAATATTCACCTAATTTCTAATATCTTTCGATGGGAGGTTGATTTATACATAACTGCTCCAGAACGGTTCTGAGTTGGGCATCATTTGGTGTCGCCATTTTAGGGAACACAAATCAATTCCACAAGTGATGAGTGAATCTTTTAGGCTGCAGTCCTATATAGCCTCTTGCCTGGAACTCAATGGGACTACTTCTGCACAGACTTGTTTAGGACTGTGCTGTTAGTAATGACTTAGAATCTCTTTGCCAAAAGTATTTTGGTGGAGGTGATAAGGGCTTTGAAACAATGTGCTTGAAATCATACTCTCGAAAGCCTAAAAACTCAAAGCTGACTGTGGGCCACAGCTTATTATTTTTCTTGAAGGCAGAGATGAGAAGAGATGCCTTTTAACTTTTCTTTGCTACACCTACAAGTCGAAAAGGTCACAGATGCAGTCAGCAGAAGATGGTTACTTATAAAAATCAGATGGTTCTTTTCTTTGGGGTCAAACAGATTTATTGCTTTTACACTCCCAAGGAATGTACTTAGTAATACTATGGGATGAAAAGGCTCTTGGGTGACATTTATCATATCAATCACTATGGGGTAGCTCTAGTACTTGCAAAAGAGCTGCACTCCAGTCAACAGTTTTAAGGTTCAAACGATTGTTTTTGTGCCTGCCTGCAAGTAGAAAAAAAAATATATGTGCTGTTCATATTTTTGAACAAGAAGCATGCATATTTTAATTGTTTTCTTCTCAAACAAATGAGCACTTAGCTGAAAAATATCAGAACCCTCCCTTATGAAGATAAAACAACATGTACAGTATGTGGTCCGTTTTCCTCTTTATCTTGTTTCACCTAGACTTGTGAAGTCAGGGGGTTTTTTGTGTTTATTTAATCCAAGGATAGGGCATCTGTATCACTCTAAATGTCACTGGACAGCAAACAGCTTCGTCTCTGACCATTGGCAATGCTGGCTGGGGCTGATGGAAAACCGGGTCCTCCCTTAAAGAGGGCACGTGTTGCGGTGAGACCTGGCAACCAAACCCTGTGTTCTGGATGGGTTCGACTGAATAGACAACACCCAATTGGTAGGTCCCTTGATGCTGGGTTTAATCAGACCAATGGGATGCAGACTAAATGGATCAAGGGACCTATATATACCTATATATACCTATGCACGTGACCCTGAGCTTCCTCTTTCAGCTCATGCATCGGAACACCTGCCCACCTCTGCCTACTTTTAGGGCTGTGTGCTTGACCTTGCTATGCCGTCGTGCGTCGTCTGTCGTTGGGACAGGGGCACGACAGGAATTTTCCCCACTTGGCTGATTGGCTGGTGCCATTTGGGTTTCGCCTGCCACGTAGCAAATCATCACAACTTGTAAGGTTGCAGATAGGCTCTGGTTCAGGTGATAGGGATGGGAGAATGTTCTTGCTATCCCTATGTGAAGGGTATTCCATTAAACGAATCCAGGGACTTGATGGTTTGGTCAACCCCTGTGAGGAGGTTGTGTGCATACCTGAGTTCAGAGGGGCATTTGGGTGGTGGAGATAGCCTGTTCCCAGCTTTCCACTTATCCAGATGTTCACCCTAGGCTGACCTATGCTGGACCCTGGGTCAGCGCTATCTGCAAGGGTGCAGGGAGCGGGTCGAACCAGAGCCTATGCAACCACTCACTTGCTGTAATCAATGAAATTGTGGCCTAAATTCTGACAAAAACCAAACCAAAATTTGAGTCTTGTCTGAATTTATTTAAGGGGGAGGTTTAATGGTCTGAACACGCAACTGGAGCTCACAGACCAATCTCTTCCAGCAAGGCAACCAGCTTGTACTTCCTGAAAGTTTAATTTTGCACATTCTCAGGCAGGAAGACAAACATGGCACAGGCGTTGCAGATCACTGCTTCAACTCCCTTGCCGTCCCTGCCTCTTGTACACCATGAGACAGCACTCCGGGCCTCCTCCAGAGTAGACATAGTTCGGATTTCACTGTTAGTTTGGAAGTAACTTAGGCAGATACTCTTTCAGGTTTGCAACTTTTTTTTTTTTTTTTTTAAAGATCACTATCTGGACTTCCACCATTCTATCTACCAAGGAAAACACTCTTTTTGGTTCACATCAAAGCTGAGGAAGGAAGCTGTGTAACCTGAAAGTTACTTCACAGTTTTTGATTTAAAATTGGTTGTAGTACAGTGGTACCTTTGGTTAAGAACTTAATTCATTCTGGAGGTCCGTTCTTAACCTGAAACTGTTCTTAACCTGAGGTACTACTTTAGCTAATGGGGCCTCCTGCTGCTACCGCACCACTGGAGCACGATTTCTGTTCTCATCCTGAAGCAAAGTTCTTAACATGAGGTACTATTTCTGGGTTAGCAGAGTCAGTAACCTGAAGTGTCTGTAGCCTGAAACGTCTGGAACCTGAGGTATCAATGTAAAGTTATTGTTTAACTATCCCGGTCTAGATTCCCCCCCCAATGGACCAACATACTATATTGGACTGAATATAAGCCTCAATTATTCCCCAAATTCCGAACATGAAATGTTAAAGTGCGGCTTATACAGTGGTACCTCGGGTTAAGTACTTAATTCATTCCAGAGGTCCGTTCTTAACCTGAAACTGTTCTTAACCTGAAGACCACTTTAGCTAATGAGGCCTCCTGCTGCTGCCGTGCTGCCACAGCACAATTTCTGTTCTCATCCTGAAGCAAAGTTCTTAACCTGCAGCACTATTTCTGGGTTAGCGGAGTCTGTAACCTGAAGCATATGTAACCTGAAGCGTATGTAACCCGAGGTACCACTGTATTCGCAATCTTATGGTATGCAGCCAGGAGCGCAGGGCAAACAGCGCCAGGAGTGTTGCAAAGCGGCACCCGCCCCATGCATGGTCCCCCGTCCTCTCTTTCCTCCAAGGCCAGGAAGGGAGAGCGCAAGGAAAGCAAAAGGCTGCTGGCAATGCTGTGCAGCAAGTATGCAGCCAGGAGCAGCGAGGAATGGAGCGGCTTATATTTGAGGGCAGTTTTCCCTCCAATTTTTAAGGTGTGGCTTATATTCAGGTGGAAAAAACAACAACATACCTCTGGTTATGTGAAACATATTCAATAAACACACAAGACGTAAGCAGCTGTACGTTTGAAGCTACCAGCATGAGTTTGACCGAACTGCAAGAGGCAGTGGAAGACAGGAGTGCCTGGCGTGCTCTGGTCCATGGGGTCACGAAGAGTCGGACACGACTAAACGACAACAACAACAAATTCATTGTATTGAATTGTAGATTTCAACAGAAGTAGCTCATAAAGTTCAACAAAAAAAGTAGAAGACCCAGTGGATTAGTTCATTCTCTAATCAGTTTATGCATAAGGTCCATATATGTGAAAGTGTGTATTCCACCTGCCTGTTCAACAATCCACACGAAAGGTTGTTACAGTTCCACAGAATCCTTTCACAGAGTCTAAGACTAGGATTTCTGGGTCGGAGTGAAACAATATAAACTTAAAGCTTTTGCAGATGACCTAGTTTTGACCCTGCAGGAGCCAGAACCTAGTACGAAAAGAGTATTACAATTGATTCATGACTTTGGTCGGGTGGCGGGATTTAAATTAAACAAGCAGAAAACCAAGGTATTGGGGAAAAAATTGACTGATACAGAGTCAGAACGGTTTCAGAGAGAGACAGAATTAAATGTGGTTAAAAAAGTTAAATACCTAGGGGTAAACATAACAGCAAAAAACCTGAGTCTATTTAAGGACAACTATGAGAAATGCTGGTCAGAAATTAAGAGAGACTTGGATAGTTGGACAAGACTGAAACTTTCCTTGTTAGGCCGAATTGCTGCTATTAAGATGAATGTTTTGCCAAAAATGCTGTTTTTGTTTCAAACATTACAGATTGTGGATAAAACAGAGTGCTTCCGGAAGTGGCAGAGAGACATTTCAAAATTTGTCTGGCAGGGCAAAAAGCCCAGAATTAAGTTTAAGATACTAACTGATGCGAAAGAAAGAGAGGGCTTTGCCCTGCCAGACCTAAGGCTGTATTATGAAGCAGCAGCTTTCTGCTGGCTAAAAGACTGGCTACTTCTCAAAGACACTGATGTATTGGATTTGGAAGGTTTTGACAATGCTTTTGGTTGGCATGCATATCTATGGTATGACAAGGTAAAGATTAATAAGGTTTTCAAGAACCATATTGTCAGGAAAGCAGTATTTAATGTCTGGACAAAATACAAAGACTTATTGGAAAATAAAACTCCAAGGTGGCTTTCACCATTGGAAGCTAAGGCCCGAAAAAGACTCAATATGGAGGCCAAATGGCCAAAGTATTGGGAAATATTAGAAAAAGATGGAGACAATTGGAAATTGCAGAGTTTGGAGAAAATGAAAGATAAAGTGCGAGACTGGTTACACTACGCTCAGATTAAAGAAGTTTTTAAAAATGACAAAAAGTTAGGGTTTCAGGTGGAGAAATCGAAGCTGGAAACAGAACTGTTAGAACCTAAGACTAAGGTACTTTCAAGAATGTATAACTTGCTGTTAAAATGGAATACACAAGACGAAATGGTTAAATCGGCTATGATAAAGTGGGCACAGGACATTGGGCATAACATTATGTTTGAGGACTGGGAAAGGTTGTGGACTACTGGGCTGAACTTCACTGCATGTAATGCTTTGAAAGAAAATGTTATGAAAATGATATATAGATGGTACATGACCCCAGTCAAACTTGCAAAAATATACCATTTGTCTGATAATAAATGTTGGAAATGCAAAGAAAATCCTCTGGTGGACCTGCCCTAAAGTGAAGGCCTTTGGGGAAATGATATATAATGAGCTGAAAAAGGTATTTAAGTATACCTTCCCTAAGAAACCAGAGGCCTTCCTCCTGGGTATTGTCGGTCAGAGGGTGGTAAAGAAGGACCAAACTTTTTTTCTGTATGCAACAATGGCAGCAAGGATACTCGTCACTAAGTACTGGAAAACCCAAGATCTACCCACACTGGAAGAATGGCAGACGCAACTGATAGACTACATGGAATTGGCCGAGATGACTGGCTGACTGGCAGAATCCGAGACCTGGGAGAGGAGAGGGTGGAAGAAGATTGGAAGAAATTCAAGATTTATCTACAAAAACATTGTAATTTGGTTGAATGCTAAGAAGGATGCTAGATCATAAACAATTTGGCACCATTAAATTAGATTGAGTTATGAAGATAAGTCAGATTTAGGAAAGCATAAATTTTTGGATAACCATCAGATCATATTTAAATTTCTAGGATTTGAACATAGGGTATCTGAAATTAGAAAAGTAACATGGGAAAGATAGTTAACAATAATGGAAATAAGGTGATAAATTGCTGGAAAAAAATTTATTGTGATGAAGGTAGGAGCGGGAGGCGTGAGGGAGTCCAAAGAAGTTGTGAAACTATGTTGAGATATATGCTATATTGTTTATTTTTGTGTATTGTATTAAAAAAATGTCAATAAATATTCATTTTTTTTAAAAAAAATAAGACTAGGATTTCTGGAATATTAGCCTTGTTTCGCCGTCCTGGGCTTCATCAGTAGTACAAACTCTAGGTAATACAAATAAATACAATATTGTAATCTCAATACAATGAATAGTATATATTATTTTTTCAAATATACAGCCGGTTACGTCTTGTGCTATATTCAGGTGTGGCTTATATTTGGGCCAATAAGGCACTTACTGTTATGAATTCCTTTATGGTAAGTTACCCAAACATATGATTGTTGTTGTATATTTTTTTAAATTTTTTTTATTAGATTTTCAAAGATATAAGAACAAGAAAGAACCATGAAATGAAAAAAAAGCACTCAACATCTTCCCAACATGGGATGGCTACGTCGTCATCAATAAATCCCCTTTCTATCAAGTTTTGGAGTGTCTTTGTGCATTGGCTCTGATATTCTTAAAGGACCAGTTTCTGCCAGAAAGATAGTTTGACATTTATACCATGAAGTGCTGCTGGATAGATCCTTTCTTTAAATGTGATTAACTGTTGTGTACAGAATAAGGAGAATGACCGCCTATCTCATAAGGGCTGGAACAGGGATACGTGGGATAAAGAAGTTGGTTTGGGAGAGCACATCTCCACTGTAATCGTATGCATGTTTATTCAGTATTAAGTTCCACAATGTTGAATGGGTCTTTCTCTCAGGGATGCGCAGGATTGCAACCTTAAAGACTTAACATGCTAGGTCTGCAAATAACTTATTTACACTAGTTCATTTATATCAGCAGTTGTGTGATGAGGTCCCCCAAAGCACCCTAACCCCAATAACTCACACATCACACATTATTTTTGTTTAAGGTTTTTGGCATATTTTTGGCCACAACTTTATTGCAATACAAATTGTGAGTGCTTGCTTAGGCATTGGTTATGACTAGCTGTCCCCCCCGCCTTGGAGGACAGCACTGACTCCCGGATTCCAGCGGAAGCCAGTGTGGAGGAACAAGTTCAGGGACAAGCAGGAGCTGCGACACAGACCCTCAGCTTCTCCCCGCGTGCTCCTAGGGGCTTACGCGGCCCAAACCCGATTCCAGGGGTTTGGACAAAAGGATGGTTAGCCCCTGAATTCCTTTAACGGAATTCCCGTGCAGCAGCAGTTTTGGAGGGGCAGGCACAGCCAATCCATACCCCTCCACCAACCAATTTAAACCAATGCCTAACCGCCAACCTTACAAGTTGTGACGATTTGCTAAGCAGTAGGCGAAACCCAAAAGGCACACACTAATCAGCCAATTGGTAAATTCCTACCAGGCCCCCGCACCAATGCGGACGACCCCATGACAGGCAAAGCAAGGTCAAAGCGCAAGCCCAAACAAGGGAGGGCGGGCGGGAGATCCGATGTCCACAGCGAAAGAGAAAGTAGACTGCTGTGGACCCTGCTTAAATATCCTCTGATCCCACCCCTAAATTGGCAACATCAAATGTGCCCCAGCAACAGCAACTCCGGCCAGCTCTATGCCCCTTAATACCAATCTGCCTTTTTACTGCAGGGTGCTTTGTCCGACCCCTCCGCAACACGTGCTCTCTGCTTAGTGAGAACACGCTTTATCAAAGGGATGGCAGGTTTTGCAAGATTCAAAGACAGTCAAAGAAACATTTAAACATTTCAGTGTAGTGCAGTATAGTAGCAAAAACCAAAAATGGATATACAACCAGAAACTATCCACATGTCTTCAAGGCCATTATGCTACAGTCCGCCGTGGCGTATTGTTGTGAACAGCAGGGATTTTCAACTCTGACAAATAAGAAAGATCAGAAAAGATAAAGGCTTGTTTGTGTTGATGAGATGAGAGTTTCTCTGTCTCAAATTAGACCTAACATAAATGATATTACCTGGCAAAAACACACCTCTCATTGAGTTTATATAATACATAAGGTACGTATGCAAAAGGCTCATATTTATAATGGTATGCAAAATAAAAATAAAATATTTATAAGGGTATTTTGATTCATGTACTTATGTAGCTGCATTGTTTTATACATTCTGGATGTCCCACGGTCCTATTATAAAGTAGTTGAGTTCTATATTATAAATCAAGCACTGCTAGGAGTTGTTTTTCTGGTTTTCCAACATATTTCATATCAGTAAAAAAATTGGCATGAGCAAATTTTTGTTCTTGAAAGGGTGGCCAGAGAAAAAGAAAGTTTGTGAACCATTGATTTATATTGATGCATGTTTGGCCTGTTGCTTTTAGCCATGCCCATGTAATAGTTTATTTGCCTATGTTTAGACTCTAGTAAGAAAGTGGCGCTGTGGTCTAAACCACTGAGCATAGGGCTTGCCGATCGGAAGGTTGGTGGTTCGAATCCTCATGATGGGGTGAGTTCCTGTTGCTCTGTCCCAGCTCCTGCCGCTCTGTCCCAGCTCCTGCCAACCTAGCAGCTCGAAAGCACGTCAAAGTGCAAGTAGATCAATAGGTACCCCTCCAGCGGGAAGGTAAATGGCGTTTACGTGCACTGCTCTGGTTTCGCCAGAAGCAGCTTAGTCATGCTGGCCACATGACCTGGAAAAACGGTCTGCGGACAAATGCCAGCTCCCTCGGCCTATAGAGCGAGATGAGCACGCAACCCCAGAGTTGTTTGCAACTGGACTTAACTGTCAGGGGTCCTTTACCTTTTAAGAAAGCCAAAATCTTTCCAGAAAATAGTTATTTGAGGACTGGGGATAGGATGGGGAACATAATACAGTAAGCAGCTCTTGTTGTACATTGTACTGAGTGTTGGTGTTACTGGTAGCATATGCTGTGGTGCAAGACTGAGAAGTATGCAAACGGTGCTGTGCACAGAATGTTAAGCAACATTTATTCCAAACAAGGGAGAAAAGCTGAAAACTCCAAAGATGAAGAGAGATTGGGGTGGGCTTCATTAGTGCATTGTGTATTGAACATGTGGGCAATCAACAAGGTTATTCAAGCAAGATGTTGCCATCCTGTTTGAAAAGGTACCTTTGGGCTTTTAATGTTGCTTGCCAAAACAAATGAAGCAACTTTTAAAGCAGTTGCAACAGGGCATCACTTTTTCTGAAAAACTGTTCCAAGTGTCAGGAGGTCCTATACAAGAGTAGGGGTCTGACAGAGACACATGCCCGACTGGTATGTTCTCTCCCTCCTGGTCATTCATTCAGGAGATTCAAAATCTTTTTCCAGCCTGAACATCACAGCAACTGATATCAAGAGGCATCAGCACACTTCAGGATCAGCAGAGTATAGACAGTCAGTGTTCAGACTCAGTAGCGCAGATTTTTGACTAAACTACATTTATTTACATACACACACTCGGAGCATCATAACTCAGCTCCTTCCTCTTCAGCATCAGACAGCAAAAAGAGAAAGAATAAAGGACAAATGTCCTATACCACGGAAACACAGTACAGTGGTACCTCGGGTTACATACGCTTCAGGTTATACACTCCGCTAACCCAGAAATAGTGCTGCAGGTTAAGAACTTTGCTTCAGGATGAGAACAGAAATCGGGCTCCAGCAGTGCGGCAGCAGCAGGAGGCCCCATTAGCTAAAGTGGTGCTTCAGGTTAAGAACAGTTTCAGGTTAAGAACGGACCTCCGGAACGAATTAAGTACTTAACCCGAGGTACCACTGTAATATAAACATCCTGTCTCTGTCACTTCCCACAACGTGAAATGAAAACATACACCGTCATGTGATATAAACAATCCCATGACTGCAACACGGGAAAAGAATCCTAACACCAAGTTCATAAACATAAGAGGTTTCGTGACATATCTATCTGAATGTTCCTCCTGCCCCAAAGCGACCTGTGTCCAGTTGACCTTTGCCCTTTCCACGCCAGGACCCTTTAGCACAGGTAAAGTATTGATATTCTGCAGTCAGCTAGAATCAGAATCATTGGTGGAGCGTGCCCTGCTGTTGTTTGGGGTGGGCGCGCATGGTGCACCATGGGGGCTGGGGGGGCATGCTGCCAGAGCAACCTCTGCCCACTGGAACAAAGCACAGTTGTGCAGCACTACCTGCCCAACCACACAGTGGGGAGCCCGGCTGGCCAACGCTGCCCTGCTTTGAGGAGAACACTCACAACATCCTGTGAGCCCAGTGTTGCTTTGTGAGACTGGCATAAACTGTGTGGGGCTGGCAGGGCACATGCCTTTTGTGTCCATCTCATGGCATCCTCCAGCTGGGGGGCAGATGAGAAGGACACAACTGTCAGTAATTCATTCTCTCATTGCTGGATCATGTGATCCTTATTTACATTCTATGCTGTTGGAAGTGTGGGAACGGAAACTCAGACTAGAGTAACAACAACAACAACAACAACTACAACAACAACAACAACAACAATTTACGGTATTATTTGTACCCCATCCATCTGGCTGGGTTTCCCCAGCCACTCTGGGCAGCTTCCAACAAAGATTAAAAATACATTAAAATGGCACACATTAAAAACTTCCCTAAACAGGGCTGCCTTCAGATGTCTTCTAAATGTCAGGTAGTTGTTTATCTCTTTGACATCTGATAGGAGGGTGTTCCACAGGGCGGGTGCCACTACCGAGAAGGCCCTCTGGCTGATTCCCTGTAGCTTTGCTTCTCTCAGTGAGGGAACCATCAGAAGGCCCTCGGCGCTGGACCTCAGTGTCCGGGCAGAACGATGGGGTTGGAGACGCTCCTTCAGGTATACTGGACCATTTAGGGCTTTAAAGGTCAGCACCAACACTTTGAATTGTGCTCGGAAACATACTGGGAGCCAATGTAGGTCTTTCAGGACCAGTGTTATATGGTCTCGGCGGCTACTCCCAGTCAGCAGTCTAGCTGCTGCATTCTGGATTAGTTGTAGTTTCCAGGTCACCTTCAAAGGTAGCCCCACATAGAGTGCATTGCAGTAGTGCAAGCGGGACTTCCGTTCTGTGTGCTTTTGTTTTCTGCTCATTGTTCTCTGCTCTTGGACAGAGAAGACGCATGCATGAGACTCTGTTCACACTAGCCATGTTTGTTGTTTTGATTTGCTGTCCATAAAGACATTTTGTGATGCCACATACCTACACAGTCCTGCTGCTTGTGGAACTCTGCTAACGCATGCCCACAGCTCCACTGGATGTGGGTTGCTGTCTCCTCTATACAAGGGGTGTACAGAAATCAATAGGGCAGAGCTCAAAGTGGCACTGGGCTCGCATGACGATGTGAGCTGTTGCGTCCTTCTCATGGCGCCTTCCAACTGGAGGACGGTGTGAGAGGAGTGCAACACCTCACAACAACTCAAGCATCATGACAAATTCTCCCCCCTTAGTAAAATACTGTAATCCCCACAGAAGAGTCTGCAGTGCCCATCCCTGTGGACATAATGATATGTTTATACAGAGTAAGTTCCATTTCATTATAGAAAATGTCCAAGCAATTAGAAAAAGTATCTTAGCTTTCAATTTTTTTTAGCTTTCAATTGGCCATCATAAAGAGACTGGCTTCCTTAAGCCACCAAATTTCTGATTCAGCCTCCTCTGACAATATCACTGGAAAGAAAATGGGGTATAAACTGGGCTGAGAAAATGGGCTGAGAAACAATATGAGTTATATTGTTATTTTTCTTTGGTGGGGGAGATAACATATTACTGTTAGAATTCCTGATCTTTTTTGTCTTTCACATAAGGTAGTATGTTTTGACTCCACAGAGTGGGAAGTGACGAAGACAGGATGTTTGTGTTACTGTGTTCCGTGAAGTGGGACTATTGTCCTTTGTTTTTTTTTCTCTTTGCTGTCTGATGCTAGAAAGAGAGGGAGCCATGTTGCAGTGCTCCGTGTGCATTTATATGTAAATAAAGTAGATTAGCCAAAATGCTGAGTTGCTGAGGTCTGTCATGCATGAGACACAAACTCTGCAGATCCCTAAGTGTGCCGGTGTCGGTTGGCATTGGTCACTGTGATGTTCGGGCTGAAGAAAGCTTATGAAGCTCCCGAACAATCGACCAGGAGGGAGGGAACATGCCAGTTAGGCATGTGTCTCTGCCAGGGTCCTACTCGAGTGTAGGCTGAACTCCTGGCAATTACATGAGCCCAGATGGAATTGAGACACTGGTATCTGTTTCTTCCCACTTGGGCCTTTTGCAACTGGGACTCAGTTGTGAACATATATTGTGCAGCAGCAACTTATCCCATGATTTTTATTTTTGACAAATTCTGTTTTATCACACCATAGCAAAAACAGAATGAGTTTGATATGAGATCTCCCCTCTCCTCTTTATGCATAAGCACTAAAATATGTTTTGAGGTGAATGAGGCTCATGCATGTTATTGTTTATTTTTCACACAGGGGAAGCTCAGTGATGATGATTTTTTTTTTTTTTTTTTGCAGCAGTTATATTGGCTTAAACCTGAATTACCAGTATGGAAAATGACTATCATCTACAAGCCTATTACAAGCTTTATTATGTTTTAAAGTCATTTATAACCATTAGTATCCTCTACTGAAAGACTTGGGTGTGAGTTAAAAGGCTGAATTTGTGTCAGAAGTGGTAACACACGTGAGATTTCAAGAGCATGTGGATTGTAATCAACTATCTCAGAGAGATCATTATATTAAATCATTAGGGTTTGTTTTTTTAAAAATTGTACTTTCTATACTCTTTCTTTATTTTTAGGAGCTTTTCCCTTCATCTGGTCTAAAAGAAGGAGCAATCAACTATATAATTGTTGGGTTTCAATTTGTGTTCTTTAATTCTCCAATGCATATTTATGGGCAGAATTCTGTAACTAGTACAAATAGCTCCCCCCCCCCCCATCTATAAATGTTGCTGGACTACAATATACATTAGCCACAGCCAGCTTAGTTAGGGATGATTGGAGTTATAGTCCAACAAAACCTGAGAGGCACCATGATGATATATATTAACACCAACTTTGTACTGTAGTTGGTTATGGGACAACTCCCTTGACTAAAACTGGAATTGGCTAAGTATTTTTTTTTTAACGCTTTTTTTAAATTATTTTATTGGGTTACAAAAGTAGATCATCACTATCATCATCAAACCTTTATTGGCATCACTTGCAAACATTCAGAATAAATGTGATCTTGTTGCCATTTCAACAGTACAGTCATTTGCCAAAGGGAAGAAGAGGCAAGCAATCTATTTCACCTCTGTGGGACTCCAGCAAGGGCAGGGTCCTGTAGCGTACTTCGGTGGCAGAAAATCAAATAGAGGAACTTGGCTACTGTCTTGGTAGCTCCTGGTCTCTCCCCTATAATAAGGAGCGTATAACCTCTGTCTCTGGTTTCCATGTTGGGATACATAGGTGGTCTAAGAATTGTTGGCGGAGATACAAAAGTAGATAAAGGTAAAGGGACCCCTGACCATTAGGTCCAGTTGCAGACGACTCTGGGGTTGCGGTGCTCATCTTGCTTTTTGGCTGAGGGAGCCGGCGTACAGCTTCCGGGTCATGTGGCTAGCATGACTAAGCTGCTTCTGGCGAACCAGAGCAGCACACGGAAATACCGTTTACCTTCCCGCCGGAGTGGTACCTATTTATCTACTTGCACTTCGTGCTTTCAAATTGCTAGGTTGGCAGGAGCTGGGACCGAGCAATGGTAGCTCACTTTAGTATCGTATGCAGGCACATCCAACAGGTAGATCTTGATCTACTGGTAGATCACTGGACGTCTGTGGTAGATCACTGGTAGATCACGGTAGCTCTTTCCTCCCCCCCAAAAAAACTCAACAACTTTGCCCTGAACCACCCCCCACCCCCGGTAGATCACGGGCAGTTTTTAATTCTGTGAGTAGATATACCGGTATACCGTACAAGGTTTATTTTCAGAACGAAACCAGTTTCTCAGGAGACGCTTTTCTGGGGCAAACAATCTGCAGTTGATCTAGATTGTGTGTGGTCTATGTAAAAAACAAAAACAAAAAAACAACCCACCAAGTATTCAGTCTCCAATGATTCTGAAGAAAATGTCATGTGCACACAACTCAAGTATAAGACACTAACGTTAAATGACTTCTGTGCATGTTCCTACAAACCAACTGCCATGAGGCTCTTTAGTCTGTTGACAGTGGAGGTACAGAATCTCAATTAAAATTCCAAGTGAGAAAACATCTCTCTCTTTTTTTGGAAACCGGGGATCCATTCATACATCTGAGCATCACAAGCTGGGCAAATTGATGTGCTCAACCATGTAATTATGAATTTTTGAGCCATCACTAGCCACTGTACACAATGGGATGACTTCACAACTCCTAGCATATGGACCCTAAGCCTTATTTTAGCCAGGGCTTCTGAGATTTGGGACAGCTGTCTACACGCTTTTATTCCACATAGAGCCACACATGGTGCTCTCTGCAGGAAATTCGCTTCTCCAGCAGCCGCTACTGTTTCAATAGGAGCTCACTTGATGCTACTAGCGTCTTGCCTTCCAAAAACAATATTTGCTTTTGACTTTCCCTATGACATTAAGGGTGCTGACAAACAGCCCTATCGCTGTGATATATATAGTCAATTGCTTACGAAGCTGTAGGGTGTTGGCATGCTTTGCAGAGAGAGAATGCTAAAAAAGAAACGAGCTGCCAGCAATTTTAAAAGGCATACTAAAATCCAGGAGAAGTCTTTAATTCACAAGTAGAAGTTTAACTGTAAAGCATGCATTTAATATTGGCCAACAGATTAATCAAATTCTTGCTTTGGAGCAGAGTTTCCCAAACTTGGGTCTCCAGCTGTTTTCAGACTACAACTCCCATCATCCCAAGCTAGCAGGTCCAGTAGACAGGGATGATGGGAATTGTAGTCCAAAAACAGCTGGAGACTCAAGCTTGGGAAACACTGCATGGAGTATGGGGCAAACACGAGAGAAACTGGAGGGATAAAAGACAACTTAAGGTTTATTAATGTGAACCTTTAAACCAGTGGAAGTCTTGGTTTTCAAGTTATCCAGCGCTGACTTTGAGTGGCTTGGCACAGATGATCTTTTGTGACCTCACGGCAAGCCAGTGTTTCGACTGATTGAAACTGGGTAGTGAATGAAGATCAGCACGTTTATTTATTTATATTTATTTAATTTGTCGGCTGCTTTATTTTGCCCAGGTCAAGCCAAAGAGACTTACAACCAAACAAACAGACAATCAACCCCACATAGATAGATTAAAGGCAAGAGGAAAAAGAAATACATTAGTCACATTCCCGCCCACGTTGGTTGTGCATAAGCAACATTGGACACAGTGGTGCAGACGGAAGTCATCATGGATTCACTAAAATTGTGGCAGCTTTGTGGGTGAAACAGGATCAATTCTATGCCTGTTTTCTGAGAAATCTCTCATTCTGTTCAATGGGGCTTATTCCTAGATAAACATACGTATGCAGGATTGCAACCTTAAGACGACCCTTTGTTGTTGTTTAGTTGCTTAGTCGTGTCCGACTCTTCGTGACCCCATGGACCAGAGCATGCCTGGCACTTCTGTCTTCCACTGCCTCCCGCAGTTTGGTCAAACTCATGCTGGTAGCTTCGCGAACACTATCCAACCATCTTGTCCTCTGTCATCCCCTTCTCCTTGTGCCCTCCATCTTTCCCAACATCAGGGTCTTTTCCAGGGAGTCTTCTCTTCTCATGAGGTGGCCAAAGTATTGGAGCCTCAGCTTCAGGATCTGTCCTTCCAGTGAGCACTCAGGGCTGATTTCCTTCAGAATGGATAGGTTTGATCTTCTTGCAGTCCATGGGACTCTCAAGAGTCTCCTCCAGCACCATAATTCAAAAGCATCAATTCTTCACCGATCAGCCTTCTTTATGGTCCAGCTTTCACTTCCATACATCACTACCGGGAAAACCATAGCTTTAACTATACGGACCTTTGTTGCCAAGGTGATGTCTCTGCTTTTTAAGATGCTGTTTCGGTTTGTCATTGCTTTTCTCCCAAGAAGCAGGCGTCTTTTAATTTCGTGGCTGCTGTCACCATCTGCAGTGATCATGGAGCCCAAGAAAGTAAAATCTCTAATTTGTGGTTCCCCAGCTTAGCATTTAAGTAGGGGTAGGGAACCTGTGGCCCTCCAGATGTTTTTGTTGGATTTGAACTCCCATCAGCGCCCTCCAGCATGGCCAAAGATAAGGGATGGTCAGAATCCAGCAACATCTGGAGGGCAGCAGTTTCCTCGCCCCTGATTTAGAGCTTTACATTTATGAAACAAAAATATTTCCAAGCATATAAAAGCAGGGTGAACTTAACATTCTCCAAAGACAGATGTAGGCTGCCTTTAGGGTATGATTTTTTTAGAAGATGAGATCATTCTATGATTCTTTGAACCTGCCTTTAAGGTAATAAAGCAACTGGATAAAATCAGTTGCAGCTTTGCTGCAGGGAATTCATATTGCTGCTTACTATTCTTTGTAAGGAGACGGCTGATTACATGTACGGAAGAGGACAACAGTGCGGCCCCCAAGGAATTAAAAACAAAATCCTAATATTGCAATCCTATGTGCACCTAATTCTATTAGAATTCTGTTTCACTTCTAATTCCATTAGGTTCCAAGGGACTTACTCCCAAGCAAATCCCTCTGTAGCCATTCTCCCTCATGTAAGGAGGAGACTGGGGACAAGTCCATTCATCCTGTCTGCTCCTTGCATCCTGGTCTCTCGATTCACCATCTTCTGTGTACAGTGGTACCTTGGTTCTCAAACATAATCCATTCCGGAAGTCCGTTCCTAAACCAAAGTGTTCCAAAACCAAGGTGCACTTTCCCATAGAAAGTAATGCAAAACGGATTAATCCATTCCAGACTTTGTAAAACAACCCCTAAAACAGCAGTTTAGCATGAATTTTACTATCTAGCGAGACCATTAATCCATAAAATGAACGCAATAAACAGTGTACTGCAGTCACACAATCAATCAATCAGTAGCTGAACTGGGTTTCACACAGTCACAAAAACAAAACAAAAAGAGCCGCAAAAACAAAAAGGCAAAATAAATAGCAAAAACAGACGGACCTCAGCGTAACACTCAAAACGGAAGCATAACACTCAAAATGGAGCATGTTCGACTTCCAAAAAAAGTTCGCAGACCGGAACACTTACTTCCAGGTTTGCAGTGTTTGGGTTCCAAGTTGTTTTAGTACCAAAGCATTTGAGAACCAAGGTACCACTGTATTGGGAAAGGAACTTCTGCAATGGGAACCTGCTGTACTCAATGTAAGTGCCACATGTATTATGACAGTTGTCTCTCCGAGGGAGACCCCTCAAGTACAGAATGGTGGCTCCCCACTGCAAACATTCCTTTCCCAATATTTGGAAGGCGACAGAGCCAGCACCAGGGACATAGTGGAAGGTATGGGACCAATGAACTCATGAATTCCCTTCATTGCATGCAGCTGCCCTGAATGTATGTAGATAGCTTGCTATAAGTGTGTACAACATTGCAGCATGGCAGTGCAATCCTATATCAACTTGGAAGCAAGCCCATTAAGTCTAATGGGATTTCCTCCTAGACTAGGTAGGTGTGCATAGAATTGCAGTCTGAAGATTCCAAAAGAGGAACGGCGCTTGCTGTTTCTCTTCTTTTAAACTTTTTTAATAATTTTTTTTATTAGTTTTACATATAATCACATTACACAATAACATATCTTCTCATAATAACTCTTTGGCTCTGCTGAGCCTATTGACTTCCTTCCCTCCCGACTAATGGTTTACAAAATTAAATTTCGCATCTTTACATCTCACTTCGTTTCCTATCCTTGTTTTATCATTACCTAAAATATTAAATTACTCAACCTGAATAGGTAGCAATTTCATCTTACATGTCTTCAACCAACCCTGCCAGTGATGTTAATTGCTTACAGTTGTCTTTCAAATATAAAACAAATTTATTCCAGTCTTTTCGGAATGCTTGGTCTTGCTGGTTCCAGATTTTTCCTGTCAGTTTTGCCAGTTCTGCAAAGTCCATCATTTTTACCTGCCGCTCTTCCTTTGTTGGTAACTCCTGTTGTTTCCATTTTGGGCCTCGCTTCTTTTTAAATTTATGTACATTGGCAATGAATGAAATTTGTGTTTTAATGATAATAATAAAAAACACCAAGATCAAACTTTTGAAGAAGAAAAAAAATTACAAAATTGAGCTTCCGGGTTGGTGCCTCCGACAATGGCAGAATTCCTCTGATCGGGAGGAATTTGCTCCGTGGAAACCAGGGTCCGGCCGTCACGGCGAAGGCGGAGACCCACTAAAAATCACAGGTGGGAGAAGCCTGTGAACGTGGGATTTGGCTGGCACCTTTTGCGCCTCCCCTACTCATGGGGAGACCCGGTTTCGGGGATCCGGAGTGATGTGGGGTGAGCGGCGCGGTGCTTCGAATTGATTGCTTTTTTCATGGAGTGAAGCCGCATTGCTGTTGCCGGAGAGCAATGTACATTTGTTGTTTTTAGGAAACCGTTATGCTTAATACTGTGCCATCCCTACAACCGAGTTTCCTCTTCAGAATTCATTGCAGCTCCTCTGCTGTAGTTATTACCAGAGAATGGGAGAATGTACCCCATTAACATTAAAAAACCTATTTATAGATCATCTGTTAAAGGATTTAAATAAGTTTTGCTTTTAAATATGAAGGTATGGAAAACATAGCTGTCAACTTACAGATTTGAAAATAAGGGACCAGCAGCCTTGAAAATAAGGGACCAGCAGCCAAAATAAGGGACTTGCAGCCTCACCTGTTCCAGGCACTCCAGTTTTCCTGTCCTCCTGCAGTCTGGTCAAACTCATGCTGGTAGCGTCGAGAACACTGTCCAACCAACTTTGTAACCAGAGGTTCAACTGAATAGAATCTGAATCACATGCACCACAAGGCCTATGCAGCCTCAACTTAAGATGGCTCCCAGGCCTGGCTTTGCACTGCAAAGTTTGCAGCAGCACGTGCAACAAAATGGCGTCCAGCATTCAAAAACCTCCTCAGCTTGCATTAACTAGCCACACACAAGGCATGCAAGCTCCAACCCCCAGTCATTTTAGACTTCTTATTGGGTGAGCAACACAGCCAAGCAACACAGTTGGAGCCTCCCTCCTCCCTGGCCGGCAGGGAGGGAGGGAGAGGAGCTGCTTCCTTTGAAATTTAAGGGACATCATTTAAGGGACATTTAAGGGACATCCATCAATAAGGGACAGCAGCGGGACATGGCGCTGGAATAAGGGACTGTCCCTTCAAATAAGGGACACTTGACAGCTATGATGGAAAATTTGGCAAGATGAGGCTGTTAAAACCATATATATGACACAAAATGCTGCTTTGAATATGAATCTGCTACAGGATTAAATACTGTAGAGCTTGTCTTAACTGCATACTGCTCTACTAAAACAGAATTAAATTTGTTCCTAGCCTGTGTGTTTTTAAGTAAAGCATTCCACCCTTCTAAAAAATGAGATCCTTCATTCTGGAACTATCCTGGAGTTGCGATCGTGTCTGCTGTGCTGTTTTAGCTTGCAAATCACTCACATTAGCAGTCCTGGGATTATTGCTTAAGAAAAGCTTCACATATGATATGAATGGCAAGACATTTTTTTCTCCTGCCTGTTCTGTTCCAGTAGTATAAATCCCAAATCTCCCAAACAGGGCTGGATTAAGACCTTTAGCGGCCCCAAGCACTTAAAAGATTTTGGTGTCCCCGTATGTATCTAATTCAAAATATAAATAACAATAAACTGCAATATAAAATAAAAAAATTCAAAATGAAACAAAACCTACATTAAGATGGAAAATAATGTTTATTTTTGCATAAATGATGTTTGTTTTTGTTCAGATGAGCCATATGGTCTATGCTGAATCTGGCAATGGAGAATTTCTGTAAGGGGGTGGGGCTTCCCTTGATGTCCTAAGCATGTGGTTATTTTGCTTAATGGTTAATCCAGCCCTGTTCCCAAAATCAAGTCAGGTCTTAGAGAGAATGACATTGGCTAAGGTGCACGTACATTTGATGCTAGGACTCTTACTAGTATAGCGTTTATGGTATTCTCATTCATGCTGTAATAGCGCTATTGACTGTTACATTCCACTTGTATTCATTCACCAAAAGAAGGATCTAGCTCAGTGGTTCCTAGTAACCACTGTGATGCTGACGATTATTCATAAACCATCTGACCAGGAAGGAGGGAAAGCAGATCAAGGGTAAATTGGTATTAAGTACAGCTGCAAAGGGAAGATCAATTGGGCTTCAGGAAAACTTCATATTGAACCTAAAAGATGATAAACATATGCACTTCAGGTGGAATGTGGGGAGAACAAACCAGGAGATCAGGTGTGCAATATTTATTCAGAATATATGACCAGATCTTTGGATGCAGGTCTCTGGTAACTTTGGACTGGAGAAAAAAGCTAAAGGTAAAAGACCCCTGACAGTTAAGTGCAGTCGCAAACGACTCTGGGGTTGCGGCGCTCATCTCGCTTTACTGGCCAAGGGAGCTGGCGTTTGTCCACAGACAGTTTTTTCTAGGTCATGTGGCCAGCATGAGGTTAAATTGTACCTAGTAGGACCATTAATGGTCCTTCTAGCTCAGCATTGACTATTGAGAGGCAGAAATTCTTCGACGGATTCAAACAGAGACTCTCTGTATGCAGAACTGCTGAATGGACAGCTGAACTATTTACAGCGGTACCTCTGGATGTGAACAGGATCCATTCCGGAGCCCTGTTCGCATCCTGTAGAACGTAACACACGTCTGTGCGTCTGTGTGTGCGCAGGTCGCGTTTCACCGCTTCCACGCATGCACATGACATCATTTTGAGCGTTACTTCCGGGTTGAAGCAGAGCGTAACCTGAAAATGCTCAACCTGAAGTATATTTAACCCGAGGTATGACTGTACTTTAATTTCTGAAGGGTGGAACTGCCTGTTAGAAACAAGGAAGCATGAGACCCTTTAGTTCCCTGCATTTTTCCAGTCTATTAGAGAAACAAGAAATGGCTGGGCTCTCCTTTGTACCTCTTTTGTTTTGTAATGTGCAGAATCAAGCTACCTGAAAGCAGTGATAACCTTAGAAAAGTAAATATTACAGCAATATGTATCATAGAACACATTGTTCATTTTCTCTTTTCATACTGCAGTCCTGCTGGCTCCGAATGACTGAATACAATAGAACCGTGTTGCCTTGTGAATTTCTTTTCTTTGATTTATTGTCCAACAATGTTCTGTTTGTCAGATTGTTACGATGTAATGAGAGGACAGCTGGAAAGGTCTGTGTGCAATTTTAGCAGCAGTCTTGTATGGTGGCATTTTAATTAAAGCACCATTCATTAAATCAAGGTCCAATCACATGTGAACCTGGACTCAACATAGCTGTTTGAAAAGCTAATATGTGTTGCAATTGAGGTGATCGCTGTTATGTGTGGTTCCTATTCAGCGCCTATTGTTCAGCAACAGAATATGAATATGAATTTTGTGCAGAGTAGTGTGCTTCCACTGTGCAGAATGACCAGGTGGTCATGTAAACAGATATCCTTCAGACTCATTCTTAGGGTGAGCTGATATTCCCTTGTGGAACTTTTCAGGAGAAGTAGATCAATTAGATAGGCAAGGCATGGTTGGGTTAATTTTGGACTGGAGATTTGTGAATGCTTTGATATGTCACTATCATGCCCCCTATTCACCCTCATACTAAAAACAAAACAAACAAACAAACAAAAAACCTTTCAATGTGCAAGTTGAGTCAGCAAGTGATTTCAGTATGTAAGGTGTATTTCATAGGAGCATAGAAAACTACTGTAAGGTAAAAGGTAAAGGTAAAGGATCCCTGTACTGTTAAGTCCAGTCAAAGGTGACTATGGGGTTGTGGTGCTTATCTCGCCTTCAGTCTGAGGGAGCCAGTGTTTGTCCACAGACAGCTTTCCGGGTCATGTGGCCAGCATGACTAAACTGCTTCTGGCACAACGGAACACTGTGACGGAAACCAGAGTGCACAGAAACGCCAATAATCTTCCCATCGCAGTGGTACCTATTTATCTACTTGCACTGGCATGCTTTTGAACTGCTAGGTTGGCAGGAGCTGGGACCGAGCAACGGGAGCTCACCCTGTCATGGGGATTCAAACCACCAACCTTCTGATCAGCAAGCCTAAGAGGCTAAGTGGTTTAGACCAAAACACCACCCGCGTCCCATAAAGGAGCATACCAAGTCAGACCATGGTCCATCTAGCTCTGTATTGTTGACGTTGATTGGCAGTAGTCTTTCAGGCTGGACTCTCTCCAGCCCTGTTTGGAGACACGAGAGATTGAACCAGGGCCTTTCTGCATGCAAAATAGATCCTCTTTCACTGAGCTCTTCCCTTTCACAATACAGACCATCCCACCAGTAAGAGGGCTTTACTACCCTTGTTGCTGCTATGACGTATGCCAGGCATGTCCAACAGGTATATCGTGATCTACCAGTAGATCACGGGACGTCTGTGGTCGATCACTGGCTCCCCACCCAAGAAGGATCAGGAGCTTGTCCTACACTTGAGTAGGACCCTGGTAGAGACACATGCCTGACTGGCATGTTCCCTCCCTCCTGGTCGGTCGCTTGGGAGCTTCAAAAGCTTTCTTCTGCTTGAACATCACAGCAACTGATGCCAACAGACATCGGCACACTTAGGGATTTGCAGAGTCTTGGCAGCTTGCATGACAGACCTCTGCAACTCAGCATTTTGGCTAATCTACTTTATTTACATTTAAACACACACGGAGCATTGCAACATGGCTCCCTCTCTCTCTAGCATCAGACAGCAAAGAGAGAAAGAACAAAGGACAATAGTCCCACTTCACGGAACACAGTAACACAAACATCCTGTCTCTGTCACTTCCCAATCTGTGAAGTCAAAACATATACCATCATGTGATAGACAACAATCCCATGACTGCAATCATGGAGCAGGAATTCTAACAAGATGCTCAACATCTTTGGCTCACCTTAAATAAACAGGGCTTTCCCTCCTAAGAGAAACTCAACAACTTTGACCTGAACCCAAAAAACAGGGCCTTCCTCCTCCCTAAAAAATAGCTCAACAACTTTGACCTGAACCCCCCAAAAGGGGGTAGATCACTGCCAGTTTTTTTAACTCTGTAAGTAGATCGCAGCCTCTTGGGAGTTGGCCGCCCCTGTAGGCATGTCTACTCAGAAGTAAGTCTTGTTGAGTTCAATTAGACTTACTCCCAGTAATAAATTTCAAGAAATTTATCCTGCTTTTTGCAATTTGCCATGAAGCTCTTGTGCATCTCTAGTGCATGAAATTCCTGGGTTCTAAATATGTTTTGAGAGTAACCATGTAACCTTTGCTGTCTGTTGGCATTATTCCTGGAGTATTCAAGAATAAATCAAAAAACACCTTTCCATTTTGTTGTTAATTCATTAGTAAGGTGAATTAATTTCATCATGGCAATTTTAGACACAAATATGAATCAGAATATCCACACATTTGAAACACTCAAATAAAATTAGATACAAATTTATTACCATGAAGTGCCCCAAGAACAGATAAATTTGACTTGTGATTTGTACAATAAAAGAATCTTACTTAATAAGAAATTATATATCTTTGGAGTTTAATTGCAAAAGGCCTGTCACTAAAAGATTAATGATGAGCAGTTTTTCACTTCAAATGATTGCAATTGAATTAAGATATTGCCATTATTCTTTCAGAGATAAAGACAAGCAAATGAGGCAAAAAAAGAGGAAAGAGTAGAAATCAGAAGTCTCTTTGAACTGGAGAACTTTCTATCTTTTTTTTTTTTAAGGAGCAAGACTTTAAAAATATTTTACAAGGGACATGTGGTTCTAATAATAATAATTTATTATTTATACCCCACCCATCTGGCTGGGTTTCCCCAGCCACTCTGGGCAGCTCCCAACAGAATATTAAAAACATGATAAAACATCAAGCATTAAAAACTTCCCTAAACAGGGTTAAACAGCACTTCAAATATGCTCTTGTATATGAAAACAAAAACAGCATTGATTTGTATTAACATATATGAATTTTTCTCCAGATGGAAATAAACCTCCAGAAATGGACTCTTCCTTGTGTGTGAAAGGGTGATCTATTGTATAATACTATACACATCTGTTGTTGTTGTTTAGTTGTGTCTGACTCTTTGTGACCCCATGGACCAGAACACGCCAGGCACTCCAGTCTTCCACTGCCTCCCGCAGTTTGGTCAGACTCATGTTTGTAGCTTCGAGAACACTGTCCAACCATCTCGTCCTCTGTCGCCCCCTTCTTCTTGTGCCCTCCATCTTTCTCAGCATCAGGGTCTTTTCCAGGGAGTCTTCTCTTCTCATGAGGTGGCCAAAGTATTGGAGCCTCAGCTTCATGAACTGTCCTTCCAGTGAGCACTCAGGGCTGATTTTCTTCAGAATGGATGCGTTTGATCTTCTTGCAGTCAATGGGACTCTCCAGAGTCTCCTCCAGCACTATAATTCAAAAGCATCAATTCTTTGGCGATCAGCCTTCTTTATGGTCTATACATGTCTAGTTAGAAACAAATTCAATTGAGTTCAATAGGAGTTACTCAATCAAGGCATGTGTATGGGATTGCAGTCTTAGTAAGTCGTATAACACCCATTTTGCAGGTGTTGCACTGGCTGCCTCTATATTACTGAGCCCAATTCAAGGTCTCAGTTCTCTAATTTATGAAGCTCTAAATGACCTGGGACTTGTGCTTGTCTGTGGACAAAAACATGTTCTGAGATCAGTAGGGGAAAGGTTGGTTGTTGTCACATGGGTGGCCATTATTGATATGTAATAATGCAGGAGACAGTCTTCTCTAGTGGTACCCTGACTGTGGAATTTGTGGGAGTGTTCAGGGGGGCAGGAGAGGATATATTGTTTATTAATATCCTTCCTAACTTGTGCTAGCAAGTTCCTTTACTTAGCAGAGTTTACATTCCCATTTTTAAATGCACAGCAGATAGCTGGTTGCAGGCTTGTGTGAGCCTCTCACTATTACACAATTCAGTCTGTCTCAGATTGAATTGTACGTTCCTGGTAAGTTCCCCTGAATCCCTCTTAAAAGAATAAAGATGCCACAATCTTATTCAGAGTCAATAAAAGAAGTTTACTTACATCAGTTCATAGTTGGATCCCTGAAGGCCGACTTAGTTATAAATATGTACATGTGGATCTACCCCATATGTAAGGTTACCAGAAGTCCCTGTTTCCCAGGGACAGTCCCTGGATTTAAAAAACCAGCCCCCTGACAAAAATCCATCCCCAGAATGGGGAAGTTGAAATGTGTCCCCGGTTTCATTGAAAAAATCTGGTAACCTTACCATATGGGGGAATAATCCCAGTGCTTCTGCTACCTGTGAGCTAGCAGAGCAGTCCTAGCTAGAAGCTGGTCACACGAAGAAAGAGGTGTAAAAGAGAGAGGTGTGCTGCATGACTCGTCCTTTTGTTACCTTGACAGGTTAGGTCATGCCCAACTTCTATCACATGCAAAAGGAAGGATGCTCCAGCCCAGGAGGAACAGGAAGTTTCGACTGGCTAGACCAAACATCTCCTTGCATGTCCACTCTAGGAAAACAAGGAATGTTGTACTTGACTGCTCCCAGTGGATTACATCCCACAGAATTAACTCTCATTGGAAATGTGGACAGCTAGAGTGTTGCTAAGCTTGTGGATGCTTAGTTAAAACAAACCTGTTCTCTCAGGCATTTGGAGAAATTTAAATTATTCTGGATTAAAGTGCTGTCCAAGGTCTGAGTCTGTTTGCTTTCCTATTGTTTACTTATAATGGTTTTGTATTGGAGCTTAGATATTCCGTTTTTAGATATTCTGTTGGAAACCACCCTGTGATTCTTTTCCAGCGAAGAGTGGTTTATAAATTTGACAATATTGATCCTACAGCATAAGAAGTTGTCTTCTAAAAAAAGCAGAATAAACTTAGTAATAGATGAAAAGAATACAGAATAGAGCTGTGGAAGGATTAACCCAGGAGAAACTCAGGTAATACATACCTCCATAATATCTTACCATTCCAATTACCAAGGAGAATAGCTGCCTGTGTGAATCCAACCAAAGAGAGTAGCAGCGTCACATGTCCAGATACAAAGGAGAACTTTTCATTTCTTTTAAAGAGGAAAATTCAGACTTTATTGAAAGACTCAGAGCGCTTTCAGTGGTTTTGTCTCTTCAACGTAACCCTGAGTTTGTAGTGTCCAAAATAATTTCTAAGAGTTCTGTATCCTGCAGTACAAAGAGTGCTCTGGGTTCCTCCAGATTAATGGAACCACATGGGAAGAACTTTTTCCTTTTAAAAAATAATTACAGTCAAATCCCATACACGGTATGTGTGTCTAAAAAATGAATGTGTCCTCTTTGACACTAAAAATCAAAGCTATTATCCTGCCCACCTTGGAATCCCTCAGAGTTTTACTAATGAAGGAAGATTTTACTTCTGTGACTAATCAACTTGTGACTGTACTGTTTTAGACGGAAGGTAGAATAGGTTCAGAATGAGGATAAGATTATATCACTGGAACCTGGAAAGCAGTAACCCTCATTATTCTTTTTTTGCTTTTCAATCTCTAACACAGAAAATCTAAACTCAGACTCCCTCTGCCCATCTCCCTTTTTATTATGTATCTTAGCTAGGGATATAAGAAGGTATCAGTTTCCATTCTGCCTCCTATTTGTCACATGAAGTGCTGTTTCCATGCAGCTGCAATTCAGCTTCCAACAAAAACTATTATTTTTGTTTTGCTGTCTGCTATCGAGACATTTTATCTAATTAACTATGTTATTCCACACCATGTATTTCAGTTCAAAGGAAATTCAATGCAAATGAGGTAGGGGGAGTGTCAAATTACTTATTGTTGCGTATCATTTGCAGACAAAAATCACCAACAACTGAGAATACTGGTCATATTTGCTGGACTGGTTTCTGTTGTGAAAGTGGGATAAATAAATGAACACAGACATTTTTTGCTCCTGTTCTAGTTTCTCTTTTCAGGAGGATACAGGAATGGCATGATTTGACTGGAGTTGGGGTTGTGCTTCAGAAGTCCTTCAAAGGCCTCTCAACCTTTCTCCCCATAAAGACTCTCCTCCCTGCAAGAGAGGGGAATGGTTGTGGCCGGGAGCCGGACTCCGCCTCAAGCAGGGGGGCGTTTGCCCCCTGCCTCCCACTCACCTGGCTGGCGCCCACGCCCACGCCCTCGGCCAGGCACCCAACCAGGTGCCTTCAAGGGGCCGTGTACAGCAGCCTGAATTGCTGCGGCGCCAGCCTCCAGCCCTCACTTTTTGTCGTCCCGTCGCGAGTCACCCACCCTCCTCTCCCTTAGAGCAGGGTTTCGTTTTCTTTTGGCCTTGCTATGGACCTTAGGTTGGTCGCCCTGGTTGTCCAGGGGGCCTGATAGGAATTTTTCCATTTGGCATTAGGCTTTTTGGTTTTTTTGCCTACCTCGTAGCAATCGTCACAACTTTCGTGGTATTGGTGGGTAGGTTAGGCATTGGAATAATGTGTTGTGGTGTTGAAGGGCTAGGTGTGGCCATCGCCTATGCCTTCAATTTTTGGGTATTCTGTTAAAGGAATCCGGTGGTCGTGTATTCTGTCTGATGCCTGCTTGGCGGGAGGCCATGGCACGACCCTCGGTCACATCAGGGGAGATCTTATAGTTGGATTAGCATCAACAGGCTCCACCTACTGGTGAATAACCCCCCTTTGTTTTTTAGACTCACCCTTCTCTGAGTGGGTGGAGTCAGCTGACGTAATCCAATGCCTAAGCCAATACCTTTTCACTTGCTGTAATCAATAAAGTTGTGGCCTTTTCTTGCCCATTAACCTTATATCACGTGTCCTTGTGTTTCATTCCACTGCGCGGGGTTCGGGTCCTCGAACCGCAATGTAAGCATTGCAAACAAAAAATTACACCCAGATATTAGCACTATTTTCTCTCCATTCTTGGTCATAAGTTGAATCTCGTAAACAACCTCACTAGAATTAGCCTATGAGCTAAGGAAGCTACTCAATCATCCTGATTGCTGACAGCATAAATTAATTACAGAAACCTGATTTCAGGTCTTAATTAAATTAATATGATTTGGTGTAATCTCTTTGAGAACAATATGGATGGTTTTCCACCTCACTTCCTACACAAATTGCCTTGCCTATGACTTGGTATTTATTCTGAGCTGTTTGGAGTGTGAATCTCTTATATAAACAATTCGGCATAGACTTCTTTTTCAAATTCTCATTAACTGGGAATAGCTGTTGCCATTATTGTTCAATGTAACACACACCTTCCTACATGCATCTACATATCAGGAGAATACAAACAAGTCTTCCCTGTTTGTCAGTTTAATCCGGCAGAATAAACCTCCTATATTCACCGGCAAGCATTACAAGGAATCAAAACACACTTTCCCTTATGTCAACCATGTTCATTAAGAGATAAGTGGCACCATTTGCTATTTTGTTTTACAATTGCCATGTATTTTCTCTCTAGAGGTAGTTCAGCAGCATTTGCAATTATTAATTAGGTACATAGGAAACTGTCTTATTCTGAGCTAGACTATTGGGTCATCTGGTTTAGTATAGTCTATGGGCAGGGATACCCTTCATGGATCACTGCCTTGCCGTGGCGAAGGGGCTTGAATAACTCAGAGAAGCTATGAACTATGCCGAGCAGGGCACCCAAGATGAACAGGTCATAGTGGAGAGTTTTGACCAAACATGATCCACCTGGAGGAGGAACCGGCAAACGACTCCAGTATCCCTGTCAAGAAAACTCCATGAACAAAGACAACAGGCATATAAAAGTTATGACGCTGGAAGATGAGCCCCTCAGGTCGGAAGGCGTCCAACATGGTACTGAGGAAGAGCGGAGGACAAGTAGATTCAGAGTTGATGAAGCGGCTGGGCCAAAGCCGAAAGGATGCTCAGTTGATGTTCTCGAAGCTACCAGCATGAGTCTGACCAAACTGCGGGAGGCAGTGGAAGACAGGTGTGCCTGGCGTGCTCTGGTCCATAGGGTCACAAAGAGTCGGACACGACTAAACGACTAAACAACAACAAATGGGCAGGGATAGCAGTGGAAGTCAGCAAGCCTGATTTCTAGAGCAAACTCCTGATCTAATCCACCAAACTGTATATGCAGACCAGATGAGGCATTTCATTTGGGAAGCCACACATTGCCAGATCCTTAGTATCTTTGATATCCACTATGAGGTGGTCTGAGCTATGCTTCTCTCTTCTCTTGCAATTTTTTAAAAATTCCAGTGGCCCAGGGAGGTGGCTAGTTAGCACATTGGGCTCCTGCCACCACATACATTGAAAATACTGTTGCAAGTCCCACTGGGAGCAATGAACCCTCTACAATCCACTTATCCTACTGAATATGCAAAGAAACTATGCCACACTTTCTCCAAGAAGCTGCTCAAACATCTGATCAGCGTTCTGTACTCTAAACAGAAGGAAAGAAAGGAGGAACTCTCTGTACTGGACAACTCTACAAGGAATCACCCAACTTGGCAAGAGTTCCATAAGGAAAGACAAACCATTAACCACTCCCAGCTGGAGTTGCTGTATCTGAAGAAGAGTGCATGCACACGAAAGCTTACACCCAGAACAAACTTAGTTGGTCTCTAGGGTGCTACCAGACAATTTAGCAATACATTTATTAGGCAAAACTGAGAGCATGAATACATGTAGCAGGAGAAACAGGACAATGCACATGCATTTTTGTACAGACCATTTACGTATAATTATTATTATTTTGCAAACGGATGCAGAAATGGATTGAACTGAAGATAAGACTGAGAAATGGAAAGACACAGGAACCAACAAGTCCATACATCCCTCGGCGGTCTTCTCATTACAAGGATCATATCTTGGAAGCTTGAGGTTGCGTGGCATCTACATAAAATAAATAAGCCAGTAGGAACTTTTTACCCCGTCTCTCTCCATTCCTGATTCATTAAGGATTTCCTTTCTCTTTGGATTCTGAACACACAGTTTCCAGTGGGATTATACTTCCACTTTATTATTGTGGTATATGTAATTAACAATAAAAAAATACTTATAACTTTATTGTTTGAGCATGACAGGCAACCAAAGTATGGTATAAAGGTGGCATTAATCACAGTGCCTTGAAAGGGGGGAAAAGATGCAGTGCTATATTGCCTATAAATCAGAAAGACTTGTTTGGTAATTTATAGTGAAGTTTCTTCTCCCTCCTATCAATACATTGCACCGCTAATGTGCAGAAACTATGTGTTTCCTTTGTCTGCTATAGCATAAAAAACTCTGACTGGTGATAAATCTGTGTGTATATATTCAGGTAGTGGTATTCTCTTTGGCCCATAAATTTAGAAAACAGCAGAGTTTCTGAAAATATATAAAGCAGAAATAGGACTCCCTCCAGACAGAAGGGCAGGGCAGTAAAGATGAAGTTCTCTTGTTGCACAGGTCTTTTATAGGAAAGTATATGGCTGTTCTGGTTCGATATAGTCAAATACTATCCACCACCCTAAATCATTTTCAGTGGGAAGACGAACATGAATTATATTTTTGATGTGGTATTCAATAAAATGCAAGATATGTGATTATGATTTTAGTGCCATTTAGGGACTATTGGTCAGGCGAAAATATAGCAAATGTGAAAGTCAAAACATACGCCAACTCTTTAAAGAATAAAACTAAAGGAAATGGTTAAGATAAGTAGTGTGCTTCTAAATGTAATTTACAGATAAACAGAAAATAGATACATATATTATGTATAATACACACAATGCACACCAACAATAGATATTTGTATTTTTGTCTAAATAGAAGAGCATTGGTATTCCTGCCTCAATCAAAACCTATAAAGCTGTCCAAACACAAAATCTGATCTAGTTCAGAAGCATTGCCTAGAATTCAAATGAGTTATGTTATGTTGCCCTCATATAGATCTTCAGACAACAAGTTCCTCTCCCTTCTCTGTTCTGAATTTAGTTGTCATCCCCTTTATGGAAGAAAGTCTCGGTTACTCGCTTGATTTATTTGCTTGATTTATTTATTTAACAAATTTATATACTGCTTCATTGTAATAAAACCTATAATTAGCTGACGAGAAATATTAAAAGTATCAATAACAAACAGCAGAAGACAATATATGAACAGATTATATACATCTACATTAATACAATAATCCAGCTTTCTAATTTAAGATACCTAAGAGATAGTCCTTGGAATCGACCATGACATCCTTCTGGACCGTCTAGAGGGGCTGGGAGATGGGGGCACTGTTATACAGTGGTTCCGCTCCTTCCTCCTGGGCTGTGTCCAGAATGTGGTGTTGGGGGATGAGTGTTCAGACCTTGGGCCCTCATTTGTGGGGTGCCTCAGGGTTCCATAAATATAGCATATATTCAACACAAAAAACAGCGACAAAGGACAGCTGGACATATAAAGGGGCCCATTACCTTCAGTAGCTTAGGGCCTCATCAAACCTGTCCATAGCACAAAAGTCTTTTCAGGGTCTGCAAGTATCCTTGTGGTATAAAAATGTAAAGAACTTGGCATTCACAGAAAATATAACCCACAATTTACAGGTTTTCAATGGCTTAAAAGATCCAGTACATTGTTTATATTGTTTGGTGGGATTTATACCAATACAACTAACCCCCAGGGCTGCTTGGTTCTACCAGCGCAGGAAATATGGGCTTCTTAATGTTTCTACTAACAGGTGCTTCCTCCCACCTTCTGATTTTGTTGACAAATTAAGAGAATGGATACTCTTGGACATCGCTTATTTTTTAAAAAAATGTTTGTTGTGGTTTTTTTTTTTTGTATTTATATCTCTTATATGATGGAATAAAATAAAATAAAATAAAGCAGACGTTTGAGCCCCTTGGAGTTAATAGTCCTCAGTTTAAATCCAATTTCTTTGAAATTCTCTGAAGCTTTGAGCTGCGTTGCTGCAACAACACTGCTTCCGTTCAGTGTGGCAAACGCCTGTGAACAAATAAAAAGGTCAGAAACACAGCCGATGCAATAGGTATCAGTAGAACAAGTAGTATGATTCATAGCGGTGGTTCAAAAAAATGACGGCTTGCTTCTTTATGTGTGAGGAAGAGACACAGAGCACAGCCAAAGCCAGTGATTTGGTGAATACAAAAAGCAGCAGGAGCAGCAGCAGCAAAAAACATGGAGGTCCAGCTGAAACACAGAGATGGATTATTTCCTTACGGAAAAAGAAGAAGCAGATTCTAACACTAGACATTATTATAGAATACAGTGGTACCTTGGTTCTCAAATGCCTTGGTACTAAAACAACTTGGAACCCAAACACTGCAAACCCGGAAGTAAGTGTTCTGGTCTGTGAACATTTTTCGGAAGCTGAACATGCTCCATTTTGAGTATTACGCTTCCAATTTGAGTACCACATTTCCATTTTGAGTGCTACGCTGAGGTCTGTCTGCTTTTGCTATTTATTTTGCCTTTTTGTTTTAGCGGCTCTTTTTGTTTTGTTTTTGTGACTGTGTCGAACCCAGTTCAGCTACTGATTGATTGACTGTGTGAGTGCAGTACATTGTTTATTGCTTTCATTTTATGGATCAATGGTCACGTTAGATAGTAAAATTCATGTTAAATTGCTGTTTTAGGGGTTGTTTTTAAAAGTCTGGAACGGGTTAATCCAGTTTGCATTACTTCTATAGGAATGTGCACCTTGGTTTTGGAACGCTTTGGTTTTGGAACGGACTTCCGGAATGGATTATGTTTGAGAACCAAGGTCTGAACCAGCTCCACTGAATTGAAATTTCAGCCTTCATGACACAGGAAAACGGCCAAGTAAGCAGCTATTTTTGTGGAGGAGGGTCAAGATATTAACTGATATGCATGAAGTTTCAAATGTAGCTATATAATCCCTAGCGTAGTAAGATAAGACCTCTGGAAAAAAAAAGTTTTTCATGAACCGCCCTAGTAGGGCAGTAATTGTTCCATGATAATTTGTCACCCCACTCCATGATGGTACCTGGGGCGGACCCCCTGCCCCCCTTTCCTACGCCCCTGGCTATGCCTGCCATTTAACCTCCTTGGAAACAAAGCAGGATGAATATTCAGTAGACTGCAAGAGCCCTGAGATATGTGGGAATGCCTTTAAAGAAACTTTGGAAACTTTGTAGTGTACAATGCTGCCACCTGGCTTCTTGTAGGTACCTCAAGATCAGAGTTTGTGGCACCACTTCTGTACTAATTACTGGCTGTCGGTGCTTTTCCAGGCTCAATTCACAGTGCTGATGCTGACCTTTAAAGCTCTAAATGGTTTAGGACCTTGGTTTTTGGCAAACTGCCTACACCTGTATGAACAGGTCTGGGCGTTTGGGAGATTCTACTCATAAGGCTGCTTGCAAGGTCAGCTTGCTTGATGGGCATAAGATGGCCTTTTCTATTCAAATTGTTCAAAGAGTGCTTGATAGTTAACTTTAACTAATTCTGAAGTCTGCAGTTGGATAATACCTTTTTTAGGAGAAGGTAGGGGTGAGGTGACAAAGAAGAAAAAAGATCTGAGTTTACAAGCTTTGTTTTCAACAACAATGGGGAGAGCAGCCCCTGCTTCTTTATCCCAAAATTGAGTAGGACTGGGTGATATAATGATATATCTTCCAAAACCAATTTCAAGGTCATATCATGATATTGGTTTCATAATTTTTGACCTGGTCGTATACTGAAAATCATGATATGTGTGTGTGTGTGCTGTGCAAAAATCACAAAGTGGGAAAAACCATGAAGCCAGCGAATTCCTCTACATAGCTTCATCCATATTTTAGACATTGTGCTATATCAGTATGTTCAAATATATAAAAGGATGTCACATAGTGGAGGGAGAAAGGTTGTTTTCTGCTGCTCCAGAGAAGCGGACACGGAGCAATGGTTCCAAACTACAAGAAAGAAGATTCCACCTAAACATTAGGAAGAACTTCCTGACAGTAAGAGCTGTTCGACAGTGGAATATGCTGCCAAGGAGTGTGGCGGAGTCTCCTTCTCTGGAGGTCTTTAAGCAGAGGCTTGACAACCATATGTCAGGAGCGCTCTTATGGTGTTTCCTGCTTGGCAGGGGGTTGGACTCGATGGCCCTTGTGGTCTCTTCCAACTCTATGATTCTATGATTCTATGAGTATATCATGATGTTTAGCTGCTGATATATCACTACGTTGTAAACCAGCTATCACCCAGCCCTAGTCCTGAGTACTCTTTAATATTTGTTAAAAAATAAAAACACAGACTCTAGGGCTGAATATTCACTAATATAAGACTGTGACAATAAGTGATGAATTTGTTTTTTGTTCTCTTTCAGCTGACAACACTGATTCCCCAGGAGAGTGCCCCAGTTAAGGAGGACTAGGAAAAGGGAAGGGAAGCAAGCTCCATTCAATTTGAAAAACGCTATTTTGATTCTTCAAATGTGTCAGAGTGCAACCCATGTAATCCAGAAATTACATGAGATGTCTTCTAGCTGAATACAGTGATTTGAATCTAGCTTTTGAATTATTGTCCAGAGGCTAATGGGTTCAAAATTCTTCTCTTTTGTTTCCATGGTCAGGAGAGCATGGTATTTGACTTTTGCACCAAATTATTTCTGTTAACTACTGAACAGTTACTGATGACATTTTTGGGGGAGGGGAGCTGCCGCTGTAAGAACTGTAATACATCGCTCTTTTGCAAGGTCACATAGAGCTCCAGTTATACAGTATTGCTTATCCTTCATTAATATATTGTATATTGTTGCACACATTAAAGTACAAGTGCAACTAAACCTAGGCTCGCTCTTACACATATTTACTTGAGAGTAAGGTCCATTGAGCGTATTGGTGCTTTTGTGTACAGAATATAGCATTTGATTGGACGACTGCAATAGTAACTGTACATAGTCATTTACGCCCTCCCAGCAGATGTCAAGGCAATAAACAACTATTTTACTTTTAAAAGACAACTGAAGGTGGCCCTGTTTAGGGAAGTTTTTTATGTCTGACGCTGTATTGTTTTTTAATATTCGGTTGGAAGCCGCCCAGAGTGGCTGGGGAAACCCAGCCAGATGGGCGGGGTATAAATATATTACTACTACTACGACGACGACGACGACTACTACTACTACCACATTGAATAAACTGATGCAACAAGCATAAAAATACAAAACCATCACAATAAAATGCCACGTACAACACAGAACCAAAGTAGCCATCAAACATGTATGCTAAAACCACTGACCATATAATGGGGATTTTAACCAGATCTTAAAAGACCTGGGAGCAGTAATGCCAGACGGTCTTCTTCAAGCACAACATTTCATATCCTGATGTCAGGGATTGGACTCAGGAGGGTGAGAGGGAGGCGGAAAATAATAATAATAATAATAATAATAATAATAATAATAATAATAATAATAATTTATTTATTTATTTTTTATACCCCACCCATCTGGCTGGGCTTCCCCAGCCACTCTGGGCGGCTTCCAACCAAATATTAAAATACAGTTATACATCAAACATATAGCTTCCCTAAATGGTGGAGATCACCCCCTCCCATCTCCTGACGTGGCGGGAGAAGAGGAATGCAGCTTTGATTTACAGGAGGGTTTTGAGGAGTTTGAGGGAAGTCACAGCTCAGTGATAGACAAACAGAAGAGTTGGGAAGTGTTAGAAGAAAGGGGGGTGAACTGCAGAAGGGCAGCCAGCTGACACATTATCACTGGAAAGTATTTCTGATCCCCCTTCTCCCAGAACTCGATGTTCGTTAAGAATGCAGGAATGACAAAATCAGAGACGTTTGACCACAAATGGCCACCGTAAAGGGAGATGCTGTTGCGAGGGATGGAGGGAGGAGTAGCCCAGTTTGGAGCAACGCCACGATTAGGGCAGATAGCATTCTTTTGACTCTCGCTGTTATGGTTGATTAAACTCATCAAAAATGACTTTATCTTGTTTCTCTGCTTCAGGCATCCCCAACCTGAGGTCCTAAACTGCGTAAGCTTTATGTAGCAAAGTTGTTCTGAGCCTTGTGCTCATAAGCTTTCAGGGAAGTTTTTAATGTGTGACATTTTGATGTATTTTTTATTTTTGTTGGAAGCCACCAAGAGTGGCTGGGGAAACTCAGCCAGATGGGCGGGGTACAAATAATAATTTTATATTATCATTATGATTATCGTTATTGTTATCATTATCATTATCATTATCATTATCATTATCATTATTATTTTTCTCCTCTTCTGGTGTGGTGGCCAGGATAAGATCCAAAGAAACATTTGCTTCTGCTTTTAAAATAACCAGACTTCATTTGTTTTTCATTTTAATATTCGTATATATACTCTGCCCTTCCTCCAAGCAACTAACTCCAAGCAATCAACTCTTTTTACCAAACCACTGACATTTTACCTCATAGGTAGGTCAGGCTCAGAGAAAGCGATTGGCTGAAGGTCATTCAGTGTACTTCACAGCCAAGTTGGGATGCGAACCTAGTCTGGCACCAATACACCACAATGAATCCAAGCGTGTTTGAACTAACCAGAGTTTAAACCAATGTTTTCCAAACTTGGGTCTCCATCTGTTTTGGGACTAGAATTCCTGTCATGCCTGACCACTGGTCCTGCTAGCTAGGGATGATGGGGGTTGTAGTCCAACAACAGCCAGAGACTCAAGTTTGGGAAACACTGGTTTTGAGCTAACCAGCAGGGAATTCACGGGGAATATTTTTCCACCTGAGGGCCATATTCTCTTTTGGTCAACCTTCTAAGGGCCAGGTTCCAGTGTTGGGTGCAGCCACAGGAAAAAGTGTGTGTAGCAAGAAATGTAAATTTTACACCTTTGTGTAATAGGCAAGATGACTGCATTTGGCCTTCAACCTAAGGTTTCCACCACCTACACTAAACAAAATTTTTAGTGTCATGTCCAAAAAAGCCCCACTGACTGATATTTATTTCTGAGGGAAGAAGTATACGATTGAAATTTATTTACATCCCATGTATTTTCCTTCTTTCTCTCTGGTTTTCACTCCTGAGCGATCAATTATTGTCAAAACCGCAGGAAAACAAGTTCTTGCTAAGACAGGATAATAAAAATGTATACTTCATAAGACAAGGCTTTTCATTATCGATTGCCCATCTCTTCAAACATTCACTCAGAGCTTTCCTCTTTCCCCCTTGCTACGGCATGTAAATGATGAAACATCTGAGGTCATGAACTCATTCCGCTTTACACAGAAAAATCAAATAATGTTGTAAAATAATTGACAGCAGCACATTGTTCCTTTTGCCCCTAGGTGTCCCATGCAAATTTTAAATTACAGTAAGAGCCACTGTTTTCACACTGACGGTGCCCAGCACTATCTTTGTATTATGTAATAATAGTTTTTTTTAAAAAAAAAAAATTAAAAAATCGAAGCACTTTCCCCTCTTGATAGCCCTATTTAAGTCTTGCTTTGTTTTTACTAGGAAAAGTTTTCTGAAATATAGCCAGAATCAGTGCTCTTGGTTAAACTTATTTTCTATAATTGCTCTGACTTTTATTGTCTTCAGCGAGTTGGGCGTAATAGGGGTGTACATCACTAACACCAATGTAATTGTATTGTACTATGTGAGTTGGCACAGTGTTATGTAATTAGGAGACATGAGAGGCTCTGTGGGTGGTTTTTTTATGACTGAAACGTTTAGTGATGTGCTTTTATCTGCTCTTGACTGTATTGCGATTGCTTATTTTTTAAAAAAGTATGTTGTAACCCACTCTGAGATGTCATAATGAAAGGCATGCCAAAAATAATAAATAAATGATTTTAAGATCTATAAAAATAATAATATAATTCTTTATTGCAGTCCAATGACCCATAACATGGATTCAGAATAAAATACAGGTTCATACAGGCAACCCCCCAGGGGACAGAGACCGAGGCGTTATTTGTTTAGTCAAGGGTATGATGATTCGTATGACTACTGAAAGAAACTTTGCCACGGCCGCTGTGATATCATTGGACTTGTCATCCAGAAGATATTTGGTATAGTAGGCTTCAGATTGACCCGGCCGATTTGCCAATACAGTCATACCTCACGTTACGTTTGCTTCAGGTTGCACGTTTTCAGGTTGCGTCCTGCGGCAACCCGGAAGTACCGGAAAGGCTTACTTCCGGGTTTCACCGCTCGCGCATGCACAGACATGTAAAATGACATCATGTGCATGCTCAGAAGTGGCGAATCGCGACCTGCGCGCGCGCAGATGTGCTGCTGCGGGTTGCGTTCCTTTCATGTTGCGAACGGGCCTCCGGAACGGATCACGTTTGCAACCAGAGGTACCACTGTAGTGGTTTAATCAATAGTTCCCTAGCTTGATCATATTGTCCGCAATGCAATAAAATATGCCTCATACAATTGATGTCCTAAGAGCATACACAGATCCTATTCTGATAAGGGATGCCTCTCAGTCTGCCATTTAGCACTTCTGATGAAAATTCATTTAACCTGGCTTTGGTGAAAAGACGCTGATAAGTTGGTACAGACAGATTTCTAAGATTGGCAGGAGTCTGAAAATCGAACCCATGGTGAATTCCTACTGCTAATGGGCCACAGATAACATGAGATTGAGATCAGAGAGCACTATGTGATATGTCCCAGAGCCTTTGCCTCAGAGATTCAAGGGCAGTATCATATCCTAGATGGTACAGGAGAGAAGGTGGTATACCATTCTCCAAGATTGATGGCTTCCAGGCAAAGTTTCTCTGGTCCCTTCTACAACTTGCAAATTGTGTTCCACATGCAATGCTATTTTTAGAAACAGGTGAATGCCCTCTATCAACTAAAGCATGGTCGACTGCCCTGAGATACCGGCTGAAGATTTCAGTCTTTGGCCTAGGGAAGGGGTTACTTCCATACCTAAACAACGAGGAGTTTACCAGCTCATGGATGAAGATCTATAAGATATTACACCCCTCCACACACACAAAACCCCTGTAAGATTGGCAGTCACTGTAATGGGTACATTAAATCGGGTCCTTCCTTAAAGAGGGCATGTGTTGCGGTGAGACCTGGCAACCAAACCCTGTGTTGTGGGTGGGTTTGATTGAATAGCCACAACACCCAGTTGGTAGGTCCATTGATGCTGGGTTTAATTAGGCCAATGGGATGCAAGCTAAATGGATCAAGGGACCTATATATACCTATGCACGTGACCCAGAGCTTCCTCATTCAGTGTTTGCATCGGAACACCCGCCCACCTCTCCCTATATTTAGGGCTGTGCACTTGACCTTGCTATGCTGTCGTGTGTCATCTGTTGTTGGGACAGGGGCACGGCAGGAATTTTACCCAGTTGGCTGATTGGCTGGTGCCATTTGGGTTTCACCTGCTGTGTAGCAAATACCGTCACAACTTGTAAGGTTGTGGATAGGCTCTGGTTCAGGTGATAGGGATGGGAGAACACTCTCACCATCCCTATGTGAAGGGTATTCCATTAAAGGAATCCAGGGACTCGATGGTTTGGTTAACACTGTGAGGGGGTTGTGCCCGTGTCTGAGTCCAGGGGGACAGTTGGGTGGCGGAGATAGCCTGTTCCTGGCTTTCCACTTATCCAGGTGTTCACCCTTGGCTGACCTATGCTGGAGCCCTGGGTCAGCGCTACCTGCAACGGTGCAGGGAGCTAGTCAAACCAGAGCCTATGCAACCACTCATTTTCTGTAATCAATAAAGTTGTGGCCTAAATTCTGCCAAAAACCAAACCAAAATTTGAGTCTCGTCTGAATTTATTTAAGGGGGAGGTTTAAAGGTCTGAATATGCAACAGGGCAATTTTCTGCCACAAAGGGAAATAAAATACTCTCTCTGTGTAGAAGGAGAGAAAACTATATATTATCAGTATATTATCAAGTCATTGCTCCTGTCTCAAAATATGGAGATGATAAACATGAAAGAATGTGAGTAAGACAGAGGTGGGAGATTATAAATAGTGGTATGACTATTTTTAAAAGATGTTATTGGGCAGATGAATATTCAGGTAAGGAATTCAATATATTCTGAAGGTGGGATGGGTATCCCTGGGCTAGAACACGTTCTTTGCATGCCAAAGGTCTCAGGTTCTTGTCTGAAAACCAGGAGGGCTGTCACCACCAAGGTAGACCGGGGATGGGGAACTTAGGACCATGTGGATGTTGTTGGACTCTGAGCAGTCCCAGCCAACATGGCCAATGGTGAAGAATAATGAGAGCTACAGTCTAAAATCATCTGCAGAGGCTCACTGGCTCCTCATCCCTGGTGAGGACAATGCAGACATCTCACATATTTGTGCCAAGCTGAATTGTGTCATGTTTTGTACGGCCCTAAGAGACTAACAGTGCAATCACATGCATGTCTATTTGAAAGTCCCATTGAGTTCAATAGGGCTTACTCGTAGCTATGTGAGCATAGGACTACAACCTAAGATTCTCTCTCTCTTCTGCAAGCTCTTATCCCGCTAAAATAATTAAATGGTGAATGTGCCAAATTGCATCCAAAGAACTGTGTGACTAATTCCATATATCTAGGGGAGAAGGATTTTGTTCCACAGCAAAACTGTCAACATTGCAGGGATTTTCGGGAGCATTTTGTGATATGGAAATCTTTTCAATAGAAAAAGAAATGCTTTTGAATAATAAGAATAATCCCAATTGGCATGCTTACATTCATTGGCACATCTAAGGGAGCTCTTGTGATCAATAAACATAATAATTATTTTTTAAACAGGAACCATATGCCAAATTAAGATGAATGATTGATGCCCAGATCCAATCTGTATTTAGGTTGATAGGAAATTTCCACCGACTTCTGTAGGTGGTGAAGTGGGCTGATTTGTTCCACAGAATCATAATTTAAAAAATGAGTCAATTTTTATAAAAAGGTCATTTGTCACAAATAACCTTCTAGGTAAAAACATAAGTTGTACAATGCGTTGCAATAATATCAACACAGCTGGTCTTAAATAATAATCTAACAGAATTTAGTCAGTACAGGGATTATAAATGTATAATTAGATATATATTTAAGATATGTCACAATGAATACAATGTATTCACATCATTGGACAACTACAAAATACATTTCTTTTTAGAAAGCATTTTTTTTTATAAAACACGCTTTTGTTTTGTTCACATAAATATTACAATATTTAAATGTTTCTGTTCTGTAAATTAAACTAGGTAGCGTAATGCTGAATGTGAAAAATCCAGCTGTTATTTTGGTATAATAATGAAAAAGGTCATTGTGTTGTGAGGATTTTCAATTGCACTTAACCTCAAAGCATTCAATCTGATCAGATCCTTTAATGTTGGGTGCCAAAGATCAGACAGTGATATATCAATATGGCATTGTATGTGGTATCATATCTCAGCTAGTCACCATTACATGTCATCACACTAATGTCAGCATGGCACAAAGACTGGGGGTTGTTTCCTGATTGGTAGAGTGAGTGTGGAAGCTGTGGCTGTGTTCTGGTTTAGCTCAGGAGACTCTCTTCGATCCAAACCTGCGCTTTTAAGAAGGACCCTGGGCTATGCCATGTAAAGGTAAAAGGGCCCCTAACCATTAGGTCCAGTCGCGGACGACTCTGGGGTTGCAGTGCTCATCTTGCTTTACTGGCCGAGGGAGCCGGCGTACAGCTTCTGGGTCATGTGGCCAGCATGACTAAGCCGCTTCTGGCGAACCAGAGCAGCGCACAGAAACGCCATTTACCTTCCCGCCAGAGCAGTACCTATTTATCTACTTGGACTTTGACATGCTTTCGAACTGCTAGGTCGGCAGGACCTGGGACCGAGCAACGGGAGCTCACCCAATCGTGGGGATTATTTTTTTTTTGGGGGGGGGGGAATTGAATGAATTCCTATGCCCCACAAATAACCCAGAGATTCATTTTAAATAAAAGGACACATTCTACTCATGTAAAAACATGCTGATTCCTGGACTGTCCACAGGCCGGATTGAGAAGGTGAATGGGCCGCATCCAGCCCCTGGGCCTTAGGTTGCCTACCCCTGGGTTAGAGCCTTCACTTAGCAATTTGGGGTCGCTGGTTGACAGTGCCGGAAGGGATCTTTTTTCTCAAACCTGAGTGTCACTTGGTTGGTTCTTTTTTTGGGGGGGGGGGTGTCGTCTTTCCCTCAGTGAAATTATGGCTTTCCTTTGTTAAGTGAAAGAACATTGTTGATATGAGGGTGGTAATGGCATTGGGCAGGTATAGGGGGGCCCCCCATAAGGGGCCTGAGGGGAGGATTGACCACAGCAAACCCAACCGTGAGTTTGGTATCTGCCTGGTTGGACTCTGCACCCTGGTCCCCCAGTGAGAACGTGTTTGTTTGGCTTGCACCACAGCAAGCTTCAACACTGGCCAACTCCTGGTGTACAAGCTTGGAGAGATCCAAACCCAATGCATCTATTCCATCAACATGGGGCTTGTGGAATGATGAACTGATCCTGGGACCCAATGCCATGCCAACCCTCACCCTGCCTGCGCTGTCAATAAAGATTTACCCTGACTTTATTCCATCACTGTTGTATAGTCTGGTTATTTTGCTACTCTCAAGAGTCACATAATGCGTCTGCCTGGGCAATCAACACTGCCTATTTTCCCCCAGTAAAACTGTGTAAGATGTCTTAAGCTTAGAATTTATTTTTTTACTTTCTTCTCTTTCAATTGCAGACACCAGTCCTGTCAGTCCGAAGTTCCTTATGCAGCTTAGATGGAGAATTCTGAATCAGGTAGACGATTCATTAAATTAGTTAACTGATTCTAGACAGTGGATTGAATCCAAAGAACCATGAATGTTATTCTGTAAATGCTATCAGGAAGCTCTTGTACTTTCCTCATATTTACGCTTAGGGAACAGGCAGCGCAAGTTCAATTTGTATTTAGTTTCACCGTCTTTATGCAACGCTGTAGAAAGAGCTATAAAACAGCCTTTCTGTGAACAGAGGATGCCAACATGTAGAAGGAAATCTTTAGATATAACCAAATTTCCCCCTGCTGTCCCATCCATTATATATTTCCCACTTGTTTGGTAAAAGGAAAATACATAAAGAGCTGCTTTATAGAGTCTGGAGGGATAAAAATTAGGTTAGGGCAATATACAGAAACATTTTCTTACTCTTTTTTAAAGTGTAACTGTGTATATGATGGAGTCTTACACTCCATATTGCACCCTTAATTTCACAGGCTTTCTTTCTTTTGCTATGAAAGCGAAATAGGCTGAAAATAGGCAGTTTTCTATCCCCCAAAGCCACCCGTTATTATGATTATTTACCCTTTAGCCTTTGTGAAACATGTTTGGGGCCTTGCCGAACTATCATAATTGCTGAATTGGGAAGATACGGTAAGCCCCTCAACAGTTAAGGAATAATTGTGCCTTCATTCCATTAAAAGTGGAAGATTTACTCCAGTCACTTATCATTTGTGTGAATAAAGTGCTATTAATTGCATTTATATGAAGTACGCCTGATGCTTTTAGCAGATGACTTGCCAGCCAATTTGCATTATAATGAACAAAATCCTACAGATCTCAAGTATGGTGGAGAACAAATGTGGTCAATATGCAAATAATCGCATGAACTCTTAGGGTCTTAGATATTGTATAATTGCAATTTAAAGGGCAGACAATGAAAGAAAGTTGGGGAAACCTAATTAAAATTAACATTTTATCACCCTAAATTGCAGGAAATCCAATGACAAAACGGTTTGTGAAGTATGAAGTTTACTTTTACTTGTCTGGAACCATTCTTCTGAGTAGACACACACATGATTGCAGTGTAAGTCTGTGCAACTGTCCATTGGGTTTTATTTATTTCCCCCTTACCAAGGGGTGGGGGAGCAATCATTGTATATTCCTGCTGAAATCAGACCTGCCGTGACACTTATGAAGTTATGTCATCTGCTGAAAATGTTTTTGTTTCAAGCATTTTTAGAGAATGAATTCCCTCCATTATTTGGGACTGTGTTTTACGGTTCCACAATGCTTTAATGTTTCTTACTGTATTTTTTGGGCATACAACACTGTAATATTTTTCTTTGGAGTCGGCAATTTATAAATGCCCTTATAATTATATAAATATTTAAAGAGAAGGGAGTTCACTTCCCAATATTTGGAAATGGGTATACTGCATATGATTAAAGCCGCAGAGATACTATGGGCATGATCCAGTCAAAGTAAAGCACATTGAAATGCAGTCTGATGCCTGGCTGCTCAGAAGTCCTGTGACAATGGGACTTATTCCAAGGTAAGTGTAAGGGAAAGGTAAAGGGACCCCTGACTGTTATGTCCAGTAGTGGACAACTCTGGGGTTGCAGTGCTCATCTCACTTTATTGGCTGAGGGAGCCGGCGTACAGCTTCCGGGTCATGTGGCCAGTGTGACTAAGCCACTTCTGGCAAACCAAAGCAGTGCACGGAAACACCATTTACCTTCCAGCCGGAGCGGTACCTATTTATCTACTTGCACTTTGACGTGCTTTTGAACTGCTAGGTTGGCAGGAGCAGGGACCGAGCAACGGGAGCTCACCCCGTCACAGGGATTCGAACTTTCTGATTGGCAAGCCCTAGGTTCTGTGGTTTATAAATTCACTATTCAGAAAACTTTTGGAGATTAAGGGAGGATCTGCATTCATGGTTTTTAACATTAAGGAAGGGTTAAGGAATAGTTCTGATAATGTAGATGGGCACACAACATCCCACTTTTTACACTCATAATGCCTTATTACCTTGTCTTTTTTATTGCTTCGTTTTTAATCGTTTTATGCTGCTATATTGGTGAAACATGGCTCGTATGTCCCTATGTAGTGTTTTACCTTTTTTTTATTGCATTCAACCTCTGACACCCCTCCAATGGTATTCGAGCAAGGGAGGGAGGGAAAGAAACAGTGGAAAATTGGAAAATGGTGTGGCTGGGTGTTACTTACATTTGATGAAAAAAAACAAGGTAAAAAACGTTTTGATTAACAAGTATGCCCTTTGACATTTCAGAATGACATATCGGTTATCGTTCTAACAGAGGGAAATAAAGTTAAACAGGAGACTTAGGCTGCAGTCCTATACACCTGGTGTATACTTCTGAGTAGACATGCACAGGATTGCTCTGTTAAACACTGTGCTGGGCTGAGCAATATAAATACCTGGCCAGCAGTATTAGGGCTTCATAGAAGAAGTGTAGCCACTGTTACACCCACAATCTGGCTGCTCATGCTAGCTAGGGTGAAAAGTATGGGGCACAGGCTGACACTTTCAGGATTTCAGTTCTCAGGGTTTAATAGGTTGCCACCCTGCAAAATGCCCCATTTGGAGGGTTTCCACCTGCTACCATCAGTGAGTGGTTTTCACCCACCAAATGGGTAAGTGCATTGAGGCCCCATCTCAGCAGCAGAGTGGGTCCAATGGAATCAGGCAGGGTTAGACGGAAGAACATCTCTGCCTCTAGTGGTGACTCTACTTAGCTGGCAGCATGTCCCACTGAATTTGGTAGAATTTGCTTTTTTGTAGGCATGCTTAGAGTAGTACTGTAAGGACTCAGCTACACTAATCAATTATATCGGTATAACTGCGTTATAAACAGACAACACCAGATGATGCTGTAGAGCTGTGATCCGTTGCCAATGGAATTTTCAATTAAGAGCTTTATAACACTTTTTAATGTAACTTTCCCCCCAATGTATATAGATCCAGCCTAAGTCTCGTTTCCTTATTTTGATGGGTGAATCTTTGGCTGATGCACCAACATGCACTGTATAAATAGAGAGACGAAAACAGATACTCTGAAATGTTTTGCCCCAAGCTGTTCGTTTGCAATGGCAATTAATGCAAAACTTCTAAATGTCGCTCATTGATGGGATGAAGTCGATGGGATGTGCCGAATTCCAAATGATTGAGATTTCACATGTTTTAAAGAGCAGCTGTTAATGAGAAAATTTATTATACCAAGACCCATTAATTAAATATTGACAGAGCAGCCTTGGAAGATGAATTTATTAAAGCAGCATGGGGTTGATTAGCAATTAACAGATTGAAGCAGTCAACATTTTTTACTGTCTTTTTATTTATAAAATTTGTGTACCACCCCTCATCCATAGATCAACAGGGCGGTTCACAACATTAAAGTACAAAATTAGAACACAAAATGCATAATAAAACAAACACAAACACAAACCAATAAGCTCCCTCCCACAAACACATTTTGAAGTTCATATAATGTTAATTAACCAAAGACTTAGTTGAAGAGAAATGTTTTCATCTGGCACCTAAAGAGATGCAATGAAGGTTCCAGGCAAGTGTCCCTAGGGGGAGGATTTCATAAATGGGGAGCCACCACAGAAAAACTTCTTCTCATGTTGCCACCTTCCGAATCTCTTGTGGAGGAGGCATGTGAAAAGGGGCCTCAGATTTTTTGCACAAAATAGAGACAAATCTGACCTTGTTCATTTAGTCCAGGCAGTTTCTCACTGAATTAGCAAACACGCTTAGTGCCTTAAACAGCTTATCTGGCTTATTTTTCTACAAAACTGATGCAAAGGGTTGCATTCCTCCCCCCCCCCTCAACTTCCCTGCCAAATTGGATTCAATAAACAAAACTTCTGCTTTGTTTTGCTCCCAAATAAAATGGTAAAGACTGTTCCATTAATTATCCGCTGAACAATTGCCCCTGAGATCTTTGTGCTCTCGGTTGCTGCTGCTGCTGCTTGTATTTGCTTGTGAAATCTCTGAAATCAACCTTTTGTAGCAGCTATGAAACACTTCGCCTGTGTAACACAGAAGTCAAGGTGCTCATCAGCTCTTCAGAACCAAGCAATCTTTCAGAGCTTTAATTATCAGTTGTATCAGTTGTAAACTCTATGCTGTGAAGAATCTGTTTATAAGGGGGATGGGGTGGGCGTGAATGATTGTGTAGTTTATAGAATTTGTGACTTTAAAAAAGAAATTGAAAGGGGGGAAATAAAATGGTAATGATAAAGATCTTTTAAATAGAACATGAATCGTATAGTTGGAAGGGAGCCTAAGGGTCACTTAGTCCAACCCAGTTCAAGCTTGGGGCTCTGTGAACAAAAGCTGCTTCTTGTTGATGGAGGCAACTTTGATTTCCATTAGAGGAAGGCAGTATTTAGTGATTTCACCACTTTCAATCTCCCCATGAAAACTCTCATATGCTTCAGAGGATCCTCAAGCCCTCCATTATGCATGTTGAGAGATAAGCATGTCTCACCATTTCCTAGTGGAGGAGTTTATCGTTGTAGCCTAGGGCTGCAATCCTATATCTACTTACTTGAAACCCTGGGCCTTACTTCTGAGTAAATGTGTGTAGGGTTGCCCAGTAAATCAGTGAAATATCTCTCATTGTTCTTTCAAACATTTGATGCTCATAGACCTATTTTCCTGTGACTCGTGGTTTCATTATTAATTTCATTCCATTTATGAATGGTTTCCTATGAAACTTGGGGTGTTTTTTTAAGGAAGGTAATCCATTATTTTAATAAATCTATGACCAATTGGATAGCTCAGTTGGTTAGAACATGGTGCTGAAAACTCCAAAGTTGCAGGTTTGATAGGACTGTTAGCATTCTTTTCCCGTGTTATAGTCATGGGATTGTTTTTATCACATGACGGTGTATGTTTTCATTCCACATTGTGGGGAGTGACGAAGACAGGATGTTTGGATTACTGTGTTTCCGTGATGTAGGACTTTTGTCCTCTGTTCTTTCTCTTTGCTGTCTGATGCTGAAGAGGAAGGAGCTGAGTTATGATGCTCCAAGTGTGTATATGCAAATAAACGTAGTTTAGCCAAATTGCTGTGCTACTGAGTCTGAATGCTGACTGCCTATACTCTGCTGATCCTTAAGTGTGCTGATGCCTCTTAGGTATCAGTCGCTGTAATGTTTGGGGTGGAGAAATATTTTGAATCTCCTGAATGAATGACCAGGAGGGAGAGAACATGCCAGTCGGGCATGTGTCTCTAACAGACTCCTACTCATGTGTAGGACCTCCTGACAATGGTTATGGGCCCAGGGATCATGGCCACAGAGGACAGCAGGCTCAGTGCCAGCAGAAAGGACCAGGAGCTGTTTTTGTCCCGGTTGAAACCTCTGGTAACCGGCAGCTACAGCGTGGAGTCTGTGTGAGTACACCTGTAATTGGAGACACGAGAGCCTAAAACCGAAAGCGAATAGGCTGGACTGGCTCTGTGCTGATGCCAGCGGCTCATGCACAGAAGTGCTTGTGCCCTCCTACTCGTGTATAGAACCTCCTGGCAAGGACAACCATGACAGATGGCCATCCAACCATTGTTTAAAAACCTCCAAGGAAAGAAAGTGCACCATCTCTTGTGAGAGTCTGCCAATTCCACTGTCAAACAGCTTTTAATGTCAGGCAGTTCCTTCTGATGTTTAGTCAGAAAGCCACTTCCGAAGTAGAAGGAGGTGGGGTTGCAGGCTTCACCCTCCCACCATGCGCGCGGGGGCTGGCTCTCAGCCCCGCGCGATTGAGGGAATCCTGATCGCATCATCCCCTGGCTAGCCAATCGGCTGGCCAGGGGGGCGTGGCCTGCTCCATTTAACACAGGGGCGGCCTGGGATCTCCCTCTTTGCCGCTTCCAGCTGCAGACTTCAAGCGAACAGGCTGAAGCCGGATAGTTGGTTAGGACCAATGCCTGAGCCAATACTGCTCATCACCTGTACAAATCGGTACAAATCAGGAGAAAACAATCTTGTTTTCAACACCACTCTCTCTAATAGTGAATGCAGATGGTGAAGCAGGAACAGGGTCACTGTGAAAGAAGAAAGTGTTGAGGTGAACCTTGATGCTTGCATAGGTACAAGAAAATAAAAACATAACGAAACAAGTTATTAAAAGACACCTTGACCAAGATGGCATCCCAATGAGGACTGCACATGCTCAGAAGCCATGGAATGTTGAGTGCCAGTTGGAAAAGAAAAAGGGAAAACAGGAAGTGGGGTTGTTGAGTGGCCTTGGGAGCCAGTGTGGTGTAGTGGTTAAGAGCGGTTGACTCGTAATCTGGTGAACTGGGTTCGATTCTCTGCTCCTCCACATGCAGCTGCTGGGTGACCTTGGGCCAGTCACACTTCTCTGAAGTCTCTCAGCCCCACGCACCTCACAGAGTGTTTGTTGTGGTGGAGGAAGGGAAAGGAGAATGTTAGCCGCTTTGAGACTCCTTAGGGTAGTGATAAAGCGGGATTTGAAATCCAAACTCCTCCTCCTCCTCCTCCTTGAATGGCAAACCATGAAGAGGATGTGGATACAGTGAACTTTATAAAAAAAGTTCCTGGCTTCTACCATAAGAAAGTGCTTTGTGTTGTAGGATGGACTTTATTGAGGAATTGCCCCGTTAAGTAAGCTCCTCAGAAGAAGCCCCTCAGAAGTTGCTAGCTCATTTTCTAATGACAATGATTAGAAGCTGCCGCAGCACTGATTTCAACAAGGTAACTTGCCTTACCACGTTGTTCCTTTGAAATAAACTTTCTTCTTCTTACTTTGAAATGTTTCTCAAAGACCAAACTCCAATCCCTTCATTTACTTTTCCTTTTTTATTTTTCCAAGTTTAATAGATCTAATTATTGCAACAGGGTCATCCAAAATCATGGCATGAGCCTGACCTATATTGTTAAAGGAAACCCTTAGCTACCTTTTGGGATTTTAATGTCATGCTTCATCACATCTACACTTTCCCTTATTTCCTCTCTCCAAAGAAACTATTCATATCTGCTCCCTTGTGTGAAGAGTAGTCATCCTGCCTTCTGGCCCTTTTTATCAGAGGCAACAATTGACCTGACGTTACCTTTGGCTTTTGGAAAGACGCAAAGGTTTTGTAACTGGCAGTTCTGCTGAATAAGTTGAGAGACTGGATACACCTCAGTTTATCACCCCAGAAGCATTTCTGTCTGTTCCTTGGAACATTTTGGATGACCCACTGTAGACCTGTAGGCTGTGAGAAGGCTCACAGCTACAGTGGGGAAGAACTGAAATACTCTTTTAACCCTGTTTTCCCTTTGGGGGAACTGAAACATTTTCACAAAGTTTAATGAGGACATTAATATTTTATTAACAGTCTTAATCAAAGCCATCTTCGTTTAGGAGTTGCAGGGTGCAGGCTGGAGAGAATGAGCAATGACTGAACTTCAAATTGTTCAGGTAGAATGACTCCCAGGATGTCACTTCACACAATCCTTTCGGAATAGGCAAAGGTCCTTGTTCATTAGAGTTGATTGAAACAGGTATTGTTTTCTGTTGAGACATATGCAGATCCAGAATAAGAATGTCCGTCAATACTGACTGATGAGTTTTCGTTGGTTGTTCTGGTAGTGTCTCTATGCATGCAAAAGATCTGTTTCAATCCCCAGTATTTCCAGGTTTGAGATCTGCTTCCAGTCAGTGTAGACTGGGTGTTACGGACTGGATGAAGAGGAGTGGTGGGAGGCACCAGCTGGGGAACCCTTAAGGGAAGAAGGCGCAGAGTCAGGGGATTGGTGGTGGGATGTCAACGAGTGTTCAGAGGGAGAAGAGGGAGCAGACTTGGAGGAGGAGGTGTCAGAAACTGAAGAGGTAACAGGGTTTAATGAGCAGGAAGAGGCTGTGGCAGAAAGCAGTCCAGAATCAGAGGCAGAAGTAGAGGCTGGAGATGAGGGAGGCCAAGAGGCAAAGATGAGGCAGCATGCTGCAGAACCTCCTGATCTGACCAGCTCTTCTACTCCTGGTCTCCTAGAACCAGTAGTGGTATGAAGAGACAGGAGCAAAGACAAATAAGATGGTGGAGTCTCAGATTACTTGGGAAGGACCTGGGAGAGGAGGAACTGTGGGAAGGTGGAGACCTTCAGTCCCCACAACTGCCTCATGGGGCAAGATCTACTAGGACGAGTTGCTGTGCTCATTAGGCCTGGCCTCCTGGGTCGACTGTGTTTTCTTGAATAAAGCGTTAATTTTACTGACGTTGTGTAATTTAGTGCTGACCTGATTCTGACTCCCGCTCCTGACACTGGGTGGAGAAGCTCTTCCCTGACGGTCAGTTTTGGCCTGTCAAATAATCTCCCCCAAATCACAGCCACTTGATGTGGGGTGCAGATACAGTACAAGGGAGCTTCCTATGTTCTGGGCTAATGCCACCCAGAAAAGGGAGAGAGGTCCAACCAGTTCCTTAGCCTTTGAAGCTTGACTTATCTTACTTCTCGATTAGAATCAACTTCACAGTTCTTTCATCCTTCCGCCAGCTGATATTCTGTGGGAGGATCGCTCGCACGGTGTGAAGCTTCTGAGCCAAAGTCAAGATCTTTTGAGTCTGTGGGTCCTTTTGGAGAATCATCTCTGACTGAAATATTTTCATTAAAAAGATGCCTTTATGTCAAGAGTTTTTAATTAGACTGGAAAGGAATGTTGTGTCATAGAATCATAGAATCATAGAGTTGGAAGAGACCAAAAGGGCCATCGAGTCCAACCCCCTGCCAAGCAGGAAACACCATCAGAGCACTCCTGACATATGGTTGTCAAGCCTCTGCTTAACAATTTGCAGAGAATGATTTATGGGGGGGACAGGGGACAGACCCTGGTGCAGTTTTGAAAAAGTCTCCTTCCTGTGGCCTGCTCAGACTGCATGGTGGATTGTCAGAATGGATAACTTCCATTATCCTGCACGATTCTGGAAGGTGGCAGTAGGAGAAAATGCTAACAATTGTTTCCAAGCACAATTCAAAGTGTTGGTGCTGACCTTTAAAGCCCTAAACAGCCTCAGTCCAATATACCTGAAAGAGCGTCACTGAGGTCCAGTGCCGAGGGCCTTCTGGCGGTTCCCTCGCTGCGAGAAGCCAAGTTACAGGGAATCAGGCAGAGGGCATTCTCGGTAGTGGCGTCCTCCCTGTGGAACATCCTCTCACCAGATGTCAAAGAGAGAAACAACTATCAGACTTTTAAAAGACATCTGAAGGCAGCCCTGTTTAGGGAAGCTTTTAATGTTTTATAGGTTATTGTATTTTAATGTTCTGTTGGAAGCCGCCCAGAGTGGCTGGGGAAACCCAGCCAGATGGGTGGGGTATGAATAATAAATTATTATTATTATTATTATTATTATTATTATTATTATTATTATTATTATTATTATCAGCAGATACATCTTACATTAAACATATAGGCATCCATACAGAATTGCCATCCTATACATATAGGTCACTAAATTATGTGCCTGGGCGGACTTGCTGAAATAAGTAATTAGAAGGATATAATTTCTATAATTCTGAGACTCAGGTGACTGCCAGAACTTCAATACTGTGATTCCTTTCATACTTTCTGTACCTTGCCCATAGATAGCAGAACTGAGTAAAAACACCAGGATGTGGGAGGGGGGCCCACCATTTTACAGATGTTTCCAAACAAATGTAAAAGTCTTTCTGTACACTCTTTGTAGCTTGAGGAAGCCTTGCTTATCAGTCATCAGTGGTGCTTTATAGATATGTGGGACATGGGTGGCTCTGTGGTCTAAACCACTGAGCCTCTTGGGCTTGCTGATCGGAAGGTCAGTGGTTCAAATCCATGCAATGGGGTGAGCTCCCATTGCTCTGTCCCAGCTTCTGCCAACCTACCACTTTGCAAGCATACCAATCCAAGCAGATAAAGAGGTACATCTGTGGCGGGAAGGTAAACGATGTTTCCATGTTCTCTGGCTTCTGTCTCAGTATTATGTTGCACCAGGAATGGTTTAGTCATGACCTGGAAAGCTGTCTGTGGACAAACGGTGTCTCCCTTGGCCTGAAAGCGAAATGAGCACTGCAACCCCATAGTCACCTTTGGCTGGACTTAATCATTCAGGGGTCCTTTACCCCCCTTTTTTAACCTTTATAGATATGCTGCCGTAGCCTGAATTTGTCACGAATTTGGCATCTAACCCACATTTAGGGCAGTTTGTGTTGGCTAATTATGAAAACGCGATGGTTTAATGTGAACAAGCCTTATTGAACAAAAACAGCTCTTCAAGTTGCCCCAAAGATTTTACAAAGATCAGGACCCTCAATTAGAATACTTTGAGCAGAGTTTGCTCCAAGTAATTGCTAATCAGCACAGCCTCTTATCTGTTGGATAGTCAGCTCCCACGAATATGCCCTGTGCAGCAGGGAAGACATATCAGCTACGTACAATGCATAGGATTGAGATTTTCATTGCTTCAGCAAGGCAGTATTCATTCCCTGGCAAACTTTCCATGAAAAACTCCAGAGATGTAAGTGGAGGCTTTGCTCTTATAACAGAACACAGGCTAGTAGTAACCCTGGCTGTCACCAGTTGCATTTGAACTACTGTTGTGGTTCTGCTCTTAATTCATACTTTTAACCTCAGTCATTTTTGGCTTGGAAAGTCCAAGCTTTTAAGTGCTTTTGTAGTGCCATGGGGTTCATGTCCAGCAGATTTCTTTTGACTTTGTAGCCTCTCATCTTCAACTGACATTACATGCCACTCATCAGTCTCACCATCAAGAGCTGTATCGAACATCAATAGCAGCAGCACAGAAGTAGTGGCTGGATTTCCTCCTTTTATCCGCATGGGAAAAGGCCCACAACAACTAAGCAGTGAGAACAACAGTAACCAGAAAATAAACTGGACAAGTGCAAACTCATAAAAACATTTTTTATTTTATTTTTTTACTTTTTTAATCAGCTTTCTGTCACTTCAGAGCCGAAAGGGTAGGATTGGCCTGCAGTCATATTGTAAAGAAGGGGTGGGGAGATTGGGACTCCGACAGTGGTGGATCTTGGGGTCTTAAATTTCAGTGGCAAATGCCAAATCTGCTGCTGACTCCAACTCCTATCAGTCCTAACCAGCGTAGCCAATGGTAAGAGACAATGGGAGCTATATAGTACAGCTTCTCCTCCCATCATAAAGGAAGTGGAACCTCAGTGTTCCTTCATGCCTGAAATAGAAGTCTTTTTAGGGATGCGGGTGGCACTGTGGGTTAAACCACAGAGCCTAGGACTTGCTGATCATGAAGGTCGGCGGTTCGAATCCCCACGGACGGGGTGAGCTCCGGTTGCTTGGTCCCTGCTCCTGCCAACCTAGCAGTTCAAAAGCACGTCAAAGTGCAAGTAGATAAATAGGTACCACTCCGGCGGGAAGGTAAACGACGTAAACGGCGTTTGCGTGCACTGCTTTGGTTCGCCAAATTTGTGGATTTTAATTCAAAACCTGCCAAAGAGTCCAAATCATTTTGTTGTTTTTTTAGATAGTTTGTAAAAAGTTCTGTCAGGGGCTCAGGAGCAGAGGCACAGGGGAGAGAGGAAATGGAGAGCGAAGGGGAAGAATCTGAGGGCAGCGTAGGGGAGTATGACAGTGGCACGAGAGATTCCATGAGCTTCTCCAGCGAATCAGAAGATTCCCAGAGGGAGGTGCCGAGGGCCAGGGCAAGGGGGGTCCCAGGGGGGATGCACCAGAAGCAAGGGGCCAGCGGGGACTCCCAAAGCAGCAGCGGGAGATCAGGACCAGCTCCCCCACCAGAGCGTAGTGGGGGGGAAGAGTCCCATGTATCAGGGCCAGCCTCTCCTCCAGCAGGGAGAGAAGATGAGTCAGGGCTGACCACGCCTCTATCGGAGAGTGAGGGAACGGAGGGGAAGTCAGGTCCAGCTAGCCTCCCCGAAGGGGGAAGCAGTGACAGGAGCAGTGTAATGGTCAGGAGAAAGGTTGCCGGCTGGGCGCGCGCGCCAAGTTCGAATGTACAGGCGCGCGGGACAGCAGAAAACCCGGATTGGGAACCAGGTCCTAAAGCCCGCCGGAGGCAGGGGGAAGACTCAGGGGACTCAGCGTCAGAAGAGTCTAGAAAGGGCAAGACCCCAGCGGACAGGCGGACCCAGAGGAGGAAAGAGCAAAGGAAGAGGTGGAGCAAGGCTAGAGTCTTAAATTGGTGTCTGGGGGGAGGAGATTCAGACGGAGCTTCAGCGGTCTAGAGTTTGAGACGTAGAGCTGCGCGCCGCGGCTTTGAAATCGAAACTGAACTTCAATAAAGACTTTTGTATATAACAACGAACTGGCGTTGGTCCTTTGTGAGCTGGGACCTCGGGCAGCTCTGACAAGTTCCCATTCTTCCTTGAAGTCACAATTGTCCTTCTCACGTAATTTATATGTCAGCTTTGCCAGCTCCACATAACTCATCAGTTTTTCTTGCCATTGTTCTTTCGTTGGGGTTTCCTCATTCTTCCATCCTTGTTCAAACAAGACTCTTGCTGCTATTGTTGCATACATAAATAAATTCTTTATGTTTAAATTCTCTAAAATTTGTTTTTCAGGTTTATACATTTCACTATTTTACACTCATTTTAACATTTCAAAACTTGACTTCCTTCCCCCTCTTTCTGCGGTTCTTTCATTTTAAACACCTTTGCTCATTTATTCATCTACTTTAAATATATACTATTATAAAACTGCAGGTTCTTACATTAATCCTGCCAATGTTCTTATCTGTTTACAATTTATCTGTAAACATTCAATAAGCCATTTCCATTCTTTTGTAAAATGTTTCTAATCCTCAGTTCTTATTGTTCCGATAAGCTTCACCATTTTTGCTTATTCCATAAGTTTTGGTATCCATTCCTCCTTTGCTGGGACTTCTGCTTCTATCTGTTATGGGGCAGGTAACATTATATATATATATATATATATATATATATATATATATTCCATTTTAACAATCCAATCCAATCACATTAAATACAGTAGTGCCTCGCAAGACGAAATAAATTCGTTCCGCAAGTCTTTTCGTCTTGCGAGTTTTTCGTCTTGCGAAGCACGGTTTCCCATAGGAATGCATTAAAAATCAATTAATGCGTTCCTATGGAAACCGCCTTCAGACCAGGTCCGGGGACAGTCTGTCCCCCGACCTCTTCTGAAGGCCGGTGGGGGGCGAAAGTCTTTGCTCCCCCCCCCCGCCTGCCTTCCCGGGAGAGCGGAGAAACGCAGCGCTGCGTTTCTCCGCTCTCCCGGGAAGGCAGGCAGGGGGGACAAAGACTTTCGCCCCCACCGGCCTTCAGAAGAGGTCCAGGACCTCTTCTGAAGGCTGGTGGGGGGCGAAAGTCTTTGTCCCCCCTGCCTGCCTTCCCGGGGGCTTTTAAATCGCCCCGGGACAGCGGAAAATTCCTCCGCTGCCCCGGGGCGATTTTAAAATGCTGGCGGGCAGCAGCGCTGCCGCCCGCCAGCATTTTAAGATCACCCCAGACAGCGGAGACTTCTCCGCTCCTGGGGCGATTTTAAAATGCTGTCCGGCGGCAGCGAAGCCTTCGCTGCCGCCCACCAGCATTTTAAAAACCCTGGGACAGCGGAAAATTCCTCCGCTGTCTGGGGTGATCTTAAAATGCTGGCGGGCGGCAGCGCTGCTGCCCGCCAACATTTTAAAATCGCCCCGGGGCAGCGGAGGAATTTTCCGCTGTCCCGGGGCGATTTAAAAGCCCCCGGAAGGCAGGCAGGGGGGACAAAGACTTTCGCCCCCCACCGGCCTTCAGAAGAGGTCCTGGACCTCTTCTGAAGGCCGGTGGGGGGCGAAAGTCTTTGTCCCCCCTGCCTGCCTTCCCGGGAGAGCGGAGAAACGCAGCGCTGCGTTTCTCCGCTCTCCCGGGAAGGCAGGCGGCGGGGGGGGGGAGCAAAGACTTTCGCCCCCCGCCTGCCTTCAGAAGAGGTTCAGGACCTCTTCTGAAGGCGGGCGGGGGGCAAAAGTCTTTGCTCCCCCCTGCCTGCCTTCAAAAGCCATCCGGGATAGCGGGAAGCGCTTCCCTGCTATCCCGGACTGCTTTTAAAATGCTGGCGGTGGGGAGCAAAGCCTTTCGGCCCCTGCCGGCCTTCCTGGACCTCTTCTGAAGGCCGGAGGGGGGGAAAAGGCTTTGCTCCCCACCGCTAGCATTTAAAAGAGGTCCCCGGAGATTTCCCTATGGGCTTTCTTCTTGCGAAGCAAGCCCATAGGGAAATTCGTTTTGCGAAGCGCCTCCAAAACGGAAAACCCTTTCGTCTAGCGGGTTTTCCGTCTTGCGAGGCATTCGTCTTGCGGGGCACCACTGTATTCCAAATTATACAAATACATATCATATAGTCCAAATATGCTTAGAATGCCTAATAGTTTCCTGAGAGGAATAACCTCTCTTTCTCTGCCTTCTCCCCAGTTCCACTCCCACTATGACTTCATGTTCAACACGCACCTTTGCAGTACACAAGGAAGGGCCACACAGATCAGTGGTAGAACATCTGCTTTGCATGCAGAGAGTCCCAGATTCAACTCCCAGCACCTCCAGGCAGAACTGGGAGTGTCACCTACTCAAAACTCTGGGGATCCACTACCAGTCAGTGCAGAAACCAATGGTCTCAATCGGCATAAACTAGCATATTCCTAAGCTGAATCAGCATAAGCTAGCTGGACCATAAAGAAGGCTGATCGCCAAAGAATTGATGCTTTTGAATTCTGGTGCTGGAGGAGACTCTTGAGAGTCCCATGGACTGCAAGAAGATCAAACTTCTCCATTCTGAAGGAAATCAGCCCTGAGTGCTCACTGGAAGGACAGATTCTGAAGCTGATGCACCAATACTTTGGCCACCTCATGAGAAGAGAAGACTCCCTGGAAAAGACCCTGATGTTGGGAAAGATGCAGGGCACAAGGAGAAGGAGATGACAGAGGATGAGATGGTTGGACAGTGTTCTCGAAGCTACCAGCATGAGTTTGACCAAACTGCGGGAGGCAGTGGAAGACAGGAGTGCCTGGCGTGCTCTGGTCCATGGGGTCAAGAAGATTTGGACACAACTAAACAACAACAACAGACGTGTATAGTATTATACAATAGATCACCCTTTCACACACAAGGAAGAGTCCATTTCTAGAGGTTTATTTCCATGGGGTCACGAAGAGTCAGACACGACTAAACGACTAAGCAACAAGCTTCCTATACTCCCATAGATGCATATATTTTACAGAAATTGTATCGTTTCTGTGGAAACCTGAAAACCACGCAACTATGGAACACATAATATCATTCTTGAAGTGTTTGATGGAGAATTTCCCATGCCTGCAATGTAAGGAGTTAGATTTTTGATTTTGTTGTTAAGTTCCATGGAAAAAGTTAATGCTAGTCCTTCACATGAACAATTCATCCTGAATAAATGCAGTAGAGTGGATGTAATAAATACCTGTCAGTAATTAGAGCCAAGGGCACATTATTCATTGCAAACACTGGCAGGCAAGGAAATCTTCCAAGAGAGTAATAATATTTTATTGTCATTTAAGTTACGATTCTACCAGAACAGAAATTGGCTCATGCAGATGCTTCATTGAAAGGTATTGTATCCAGTTCTCTATCCCCCCACCCCCACAAAACCGCCCCTAACAATAGCTTTGGGGCTTGGATTCTCTCCAGAATTTGTAGCACTGGCACAAAGAAAACACAGAGAAACCATAATATGGAACAACTTGTGTTTGTGTGGATTTCTATCTGAATGGGTTTCCTTGGGACTGTAAGGATTGCCACTATTAGAGTTGTTATAGACTCTTCTTGTGAAGACTTGAAAGCATTTTTTTTCTGGAGTTCATCATGTTGCCATTTCAATATCTGGGTTTCTGTGAGGATGAGTGTCTTCAAATTGCTGTGGTTACTGATCAGAAATGACATTTTCACTAAGCCAGTTACAGCAAATGTTGTGCCCTGCAGATGCCACAGACTACAACTCCTATGTATTTAGTTTAGCACATATAGACCAAAGATCAGCAGTGTGTATTAATTACCACAAAACAAGGGTAGTCCTCAATATATTGTTGGACTATGACTCCCATCATCCTTGACTACTGGCCACTCTGGCTGGGACTGATGAAAATTATGCTGAAAGAGCACTCTTCAAAGGGCAAGCCCTTCAAAATTCTTGCCGATAAGCACCTATTTCAGCTATGAAAGCTACCTTATCTGACCTTATTTAATGCCTTGATTGAAGTTCTACAAGTCTTCCTGTCTCCAAATCTGCTTCTTTTTTTCTTTTCACAGATAATCTCAGCCAAATAAGGATCATATACTTTGGCCACCTCATAAGAAGAGAAGACTCCCTGGAAAAGACCCTGATGTTGGGAAAGATGGAGGGCACAAGGAGAAGGAGATGACAGAGGACGAGATGGTTGGACAATGTTCTCAAAGCTACCAGCATGAGTCTGACCAAACTGTGGGAGGCAGTGGAAGACAGGAGTGCCTGGCGTGCTCTGGTCCATGGGGTCATGAAGAGTTGGACACCACTAAACGACTAAACAACAGCAACATACCGAATATTCTAGAAGCACATAGCCCAGGAGTGGGGAGCCCATGGCCAGCCAGGCCCAGCCAGAGTGGCCAAGCATCAAGGATGATGGACGTTGTAGTCCAACAACATATGGAGGGACACAGGTTCCCTTCCCTTGTTTTGCCCGCAATTTATGCACATTTTATTTGTGTGCATTCAAGTAAGTGAGGAAGAAAGGGGGCAGGTGCCTGGGGGGAAAGACTTTGGCAATCCCACCCACCATTACACCTATCAGGCAGCTACTAGCAACTCTCACAGCCGGATGCCCAGGAACGTACAAAGACAAGGAAATGTTTCTTACCGGCCCCTTTTTTATCCAGAATTTACAGAGAGAGGCTATAGAACCCAGCCTCTTGGATAATGGCATTGCCCCGAGTGAATCTCCACCCCCCGTCTCTTCCACTTCCTCATTCATCAATCTCATCGTCTCTTCTATGGGTGCTGATAAGTGCCCTTTGTCATTGAGCTCTCTGCTCTCTTACTTTCAAGGCTCATTGGGTTCTGGGAAGGAGGAGGGCCTGGAATGCTTTCTAAAGACAGCTGTGTCCATCAGTTGTCACCCCCTTGGTGCTTCCTCTTCCTCCTCTCCCTCTCCCATGATTTCCCAATTTCCTCCTCCTCTGCCTCTGAGCTGTGACCTCCCTCAAACCCCTGTTGTACTTCTAAACTGTCTTCCTCTTCCTCCTCCCTGGAAAGGTCAAGCTAGGGAGACAGTCTCTGCCAATTCTTTCTGCCCAGTCCCTGACAGTACCCAATGTGTTTTGACTATATGTGATTTTGGCTTTAGGGACAATCCCCGGAATGCAACCCTGTGTATAATATTGGCTTACTATATATCACACTCCTGAGCTTTGCACTGTATATGTAAAAATAAACAAATGCATGCGTGAGCCACCATATTTTATCAACAAATGTCGGATCTAGGGTCTCAATCCTGCAATGAGATCTGAGTTGGCAAACAGCTTGTGATCAGGGGAGATCACAGTAGGGACCTGGAGATCCACCTCCTTATATCTCTGCTTTGCAATGATGAACAACCACATTAAGCATGAAAAGAGTGAATACCTCATGCATATAAAGTAGACTTTTCTCTGTTATGTTACATGGCTGAAAAGTTTATTGCCATTGTAGTGTAGTACGTTGTTCAGGCCAACATGACTCACTGTTTACATTTCATCCCTGCAATATTTTTCTGCTGATCGAAACTGCAGTGGTCTCTCCTCCTTCCCTTAATTTACAATTCAGCACCATGCTTTGTCCAATAACACCAATGCATATTTCTCACTTCATTTAAACTGTATGCAAGGCAATATGCTCATCATTATCGACAACAAATGCCCAGTTTCTTTCCATTTTAAATATATGCATACACTGCATGTGAACGCAGGGTATCTTAATGTTCCCTTAGAAACATTATACAAATTGGTGCTGAACAGAAAATGGACCATAACATTTTCAGAGATCTCCTCTAAGTCGCTTTTGCCTACTAAGGCACTGCACATCCCCAGCAAGATATTTAACCAAATTTGTTTGTCCCTCCCCCCAAAAAAGTATCCTAAGCTGTTCAACCACTGCAGACACAGAACCTGCTATTCAAATGACAAACTTCCTTACTCACTGATTTGAAAAACTCATTTATTGACTCTTCCATCTTCTGTAAACAAATGATCAGTCCATCACAATGGTGGTAAGGGGGAGGGGAGGTATGGGGAAGCATGTGAGCAAGGAGGGGTGACAATGTGTATTTTGGGAGTGCTGCCAAAGATTGCATTAGTCGGATTTAAAAAACAACAACTTGTTTGCTGTTAATGTCGCTATTATACACAGACAGGAGACAGCAAAGCCAAGGAAGAACAAAGGGAAATCTACAAAGACTCTAGAGTGACAGATATGTTTCCACACACAAGAGAAAATGAGTTGATTCCCTTCGCCATCCATGGATGATAGGAATGAAGTTATGGTGTTTTACAGTGTCATTGTGCATGTTTTTACAAAAGAGGGAGAGGGGAGAAAAGAAGTTGGTGGGTTAAGAGTTTTTCAGGTCCACTTGCCTTATTTGGTGGGTGGCATTGCAGCTGGGTCTCTGGTGGGCATCATTGCGAGGGCCGGAGACTGGCACATTCCCTGCCATCGCCTCCTCATGCTCACCAACCATTCAGTGCCCACAGGGGGCATATCCACCGGAAATTTAAACTCCAGCGGGGAGGCCATCCTCTTGTGCCCTTCACCGAATCTCCCACCCATCTCACTCTCTTTTTCTGCTTTGATGCATTGCATGATCAGGCGTGACAGCCCCAGCCCCCACAGAATGTGGAAAAGAAAATAAAGACTCTGACAACGTTATGGAATTAAAATTAGGCCACAGCTTGATTAAACTTCCAAATGTGGGTGTGTATCTGTTAGAATTCCAGATCTATCTGTATCTGTCATGCAAGCTGCAAAGACTCTGCGGATCCCTAAGTGTGCCGATGTCTGTTGGCATCCATCGCTGTGATGTTCGGGCAGAAGAAAGCTTTTGAAGCTCCTGAACTTAAGACCAAGAGGGAGAGAACATGCCAGTCAGGCATGTGTCTCTGCCAGGGTCCTACTCGAGAGTAGGACGAGCTCCTGACAGTATCCCTCCCAGCCTCCCAGCCAGGAGACCTGGGGCACATCAGGGTAAATGGGATATGGGGGTGCACTGTGAGAGGTAAGTGTATGCAGGCAGCCAACCCCATATCCCTGCACACAGGGTAGTTCACTGACAACCTTTCAGTGTATGACCCGACCCCCCTCCCCATTATAGGGAAGAAAAAGATTAAATGATTCCACCTAAGGCCATAACCACCAAAGTTGTGACAAATTGCTATGAGGAAGACAAAACCTGCTCATGCAGGAAAATTTCTTCCCAGTCCTTCCACAGCAGCCAGTCAAAAACCATAGCAACACTCACTAAACAGGAAGAAAAAGTTAACTTGTAAACAAGAAACATTAACAAAGGGAGGGTAGGGAGGGTGAATCTCCAGAGCCGTCTGCCTGGCTAATACCAGCTCCTCCCCCTATTTATAATGGGTCTGGCCCCACTTCCCAGGAAACGAAACTTAAAGCTGAGGCTGAGCATAAACCTCTGAATAATACACTGACAAGCAGGCCAGCCCCCTTCTACTAGCAAGTTCCCTGGGAACTGTAGCACTGCACTCATATAGTGTGAGTTCTCATTATGACCTTGCTATGGACTAATTGTTGGTTGCCATATTTTTTGGAGTGGGCAGGATTTTTTCCCACTTGGAAAATTGGCTCTGCCATTTGGGTTTTGCCTACCGTATTTTTTGCTCTATAGGACGCACTTTTTCCCCTCCAAAAATTCAGGGGAAATGTGTGTGTGTTCTATGGAGCGAATGCAGGCTCCTTGGCTTCAGCGATTGCAACGCGAAGCCTCCAAAGCGTAGAGGGAGTGCTCCCTCCGCACTCCAGAGGCTACACGTTGCTTTCGCTGAAGCCTGGAAAGCGAGAGGGGTCGGTGCGCACCGACCCCTCTCGCTCTCCAGGCTTCAGGGATAATCGCCTGAAGTCTTTGGAGCACAGCAGGAACTTACGCTGCGCTCCAAAGACTTCGGGTTCCTTTTGCTGAAGCCGGGAAAGCAAGACTCTCCTGGCTTCAGCAGAGAGGGAGAGCTGCACAGCGCCCCTTCAGCGAAGCTGAAGGAGAAATGGAAGGGGCTCCATTTCTCCTGCCGCTTCACTGAAGGAGCACTGAGCAGACAGGGGGAGAAATTTTTTTTCTTGTTCTCCCCCTCTAAACCAAGGTGCGTCCTATGGTCGGGTGCGTCCTATAGAGCGAAAAATACAGTACCTCATAGCAATCATCACAACTTTCTGATGTTAGGCATTGGGTAAGCCTATGTTTAGATGAAGGGGAGGTTTGAGCCTCCACCTGCCCCTCCTCATTAAGAGTATCCTGTTAAAGGAATCCATCTGTGTGGATTCTGTCTGATGCCTGGATATGGGATGGGGACCCCTTGGGGTGCTCTTATTTGATGTAAGTCTTAGGGCTCCCCCTATCGGTGGTTTGCCCTTAGTTGGACTCCCAGCAGATGGGCAGGAGTCAATATATATTCCGACTTCACTCAATGCCTAAACCAAACCGCTCACATCTGCAACCAATAAAGTTGTGGCCTATTTGAACCCATAAACAAAAATCTGCTTGTTTGTGTGTTTTATTTATCCCCTAGGGGACCACAGGTCATGGGCCCTTGGCACGCAAATACTGATTTCAAGTCTTCAAAGAGATTAGATATAACCTACGTTTTGCACTCTATGAATGTGCTGTATCTATTTGTATTATTTTGTTAAAAAACAGAACTTCCTTTGCAAAGAGCACAAAATTGTCATGTTCCTGAAGAGGTAAATTGAATAGTGACTTACCTCTTTAGTAGCATGTATGGTTGATTTGAAAGTACAAAGTATGCTTTGTTCACCATCATATTCAGGGTGGCAGAACATTATGTAAAATTATGTGTATATTGTTGACATGCTAACGTTACTATGAAAAAATGGTTTTTTTTATTTGGCTTTCAATTCCTTATTTACTATCTGCTTTTGATCTTGAGTCACAGGACTGCTTTAGCTGTCCATATTCTTGAAACTCTGTGGGAAAGAAGGTTATAGATACTTCTCTTCCTGTTGCAAAGAAAAACCTAAGAATTTCCATCACATTTTCCCCTAAGAGATAGTGTGACAATAAGTGTCAAATCACAGGGCAACTCTCAAATACAAAGGATAACAATGTGAGAAACTCTGGCTTGTTTAGCCCAGGTAGCAGATTGCCCTCATAAGAAATACAGGAAAGAAACAGAGATGACACCAGAATTTTTCCAAAAATAGTTTAAAATGGCAGTTTACTGTTTAATTTTGAAAGCTATCCCAGAGATAGGAGTGGGTGGGAAGGAGGTGAGGATAGGAAGTGAATGTGCAATATGTCTGCACAGAGGATAGCTTGGGCTTCTGAAAAGGGGAAGATTGCAGTTCTCCCTTATGTTCTGTCTGATCACTGAAGTTAGGGCAGAGGACTCAGTCCTTTCAGGGTAACTCTAGAAGGAGGTAAAACAAAGACAGTTTCCTTGGCTTCACAGGGTGGAGGCCACTGGAATGGAAAAGTAATTGATCAAGTTTCAGGACTGAAAAATATGGGCAGAACAGGAAGGTCTATCATTTTGTCACATATACGAACTTATGATCAGTTACATTTGACGCACTAAATGTATACTGTATGTGGTAGGCTTTAATTGCTGGCTCATTTAGGCCACGCTGACCTGGGAGCAAGGCCCATTGGACTCAGAGGGAATTAAAGGTAAAAAAAAAAAAAAAAAAAGGTCAAGGACCCCTGGACAGTTAAGTCCAGTCAAAGGCAACTATGGGGTGTGCTGCTCATCTCGCTTTCAGGCCAAAGGAGCTGGCATTTGTCCACAGTACAGCTTCCTGGGTCATGTGGCCAGCATGACTAAACTGCTTCTGGTTTCTGGTGCAACAGAACACTGTGACGGAAACCAGAGTGCATGGAAACGCTGTTTACCTCCCCGCTGCAGCAGTACCTATTTATCTACTTGCACTGGCGTGCTTTTGAGCTGCTAGGTTGGCAGGAGCTGGGACAGAGCAACGGGAGCTCACTCCTTTGCAGGGATTCGAACCGCCGACCTTCTGATCAGCAAGCCCAAAAGGCGCAGTGGTTTAGACCAGGCATGTCCAACTTTCAAGAGGCTGAGATCTACTCCCACTATAAAAAAAAATCTGGCAGTGATCTACCAAAGTTGTTTTTTTAAGAAGTTTTTTTAAAGAAGTCTAATTTCTTCTTCTTCTTCTTCTTCTTCTTCTTCTTCTTCTTCTTCTTCTTCCTCTTCCTCTTCCGCTTCCGCTTCCGCTTCCGTAGACTTGTATAGGATTGCACTGTTGGGATTCCTCTGTGGAGCAGAAGTAAGTTAGATGTGGCTCCAATAGCAGCTCAGGTCAAACTATGGTTGTGCAAAGGGCAATTCCTGTCAGGAGCTCAGGCTCAGCCTACACTCAAGTGGGACCCTGGCAGAGACACATGCCCAACTGTTCTCTCCCTCTTGGTCTTTTGTTTGGGAGCTTCAAAAGCTTTCTTCTGCCTGAACATCACAGTGACCAATGCCAACAGACATCGGCACACTTAGGGATCCGCAGACTCTTTGCAGCTTGCATGACAGAACTCAGCAACTCAGCATTTTGACTAATCTACTTTATTTACATATAAACACACACAGAGCACTGCAACATCACTCCCTCTCTCTCTAGCATCAGACAGCAAAGAGAAAAAGAACAAAGGACAATAGTCCCTCTTCAACAGAACACAGTAACACAAACATCCTGTCTCCGTCACTTCCCACTTTGTGGAGTCAAAACATACACCATCATGTGAAAGACAACAATCCCATGACGGCAATCACGAAGCAGGAATTCTAACAATTCCCCCAGTGGTCCCACATCACCCTGCCCTTGATTCACTGCATGCATGTTGTAACGTTTGAGAATCATGAGTAACTGGACTCCTTTCTCATTTTGAGACAGCTAACAGTAATGCTTGATCTCACTTCTGCTACTATGTTTAGTCATAGGATTCACCCCTGTGTATTAAAAGTTTGTAAAATGGAAGAGATTTCTACCGCTGATGGGTATACATATGTGTCAGGCACCCTGGGGTTCCTAATGCTCGAGGACCCAAGATACATTAATCCCCATCATTAATTCAGTTCATCCACCCTTGTTTACACAGACTGAAACTCTCGCCTCATTTTAGCCTAGCAGCCCTCTTCATTTTCTTTCGACAATCCTTGTGATGTATAATTCACTGACAAATTACAAGAAAGCATTTTGAAACGAACTGCGGTATGCATAGGATACATCAAAGCCTGTCTTTGTGATCCAGATTCGGTGAAATGGTGACATTATGAACTGAGGTGTTTCTTTGAGTCGCAGACACAATCGCTGCAGAAAGCAAAGCAAAGGGTACATTCGCTGCTAAAAAAGGGAGCTCAATCCTTTGGAAATAAACCATTATTTTTTTAAAAGGATTTGTAAACATTGGCAATATTGCTCAGCTAGGCTGTAGAATGAAAGTTTGGATTTCTGCCAAATGTAAAGCAGGGCATATAAGGGTGAATCCGAGGGTGAAAATATTTATTACATCGGCACAAGCCAATTTCATGTTTATTTGGAAATACATAGCAGAGGGATTTTTTGAAGACTGGGGATAATGCCTGCCTGCTTCTATTTTAAATGCATGCTTCATTTCAGCGCAAGAATCACGTGGACCAAGTTTCCTGCATGTTTAAGCAGGTGGGAAACCTGTCGACTCATTCTCCAGGAATATCAGGCAGCACTCTTTGTAAAGTCACTCAGCAGCACCTAGTAACATGAAAAATGTACAGAACTGAAGCCATATGGAGATGTGAAATACGGTGTTCGCACACAAGAGCTGTAAAGCCTTTAAATTGATGCGGGCAAAATGGTCTGTGGTACTTTTTTTGAATATCTTCATTTAAATGGAGATTTTGACTTTGACTCATGACTTGAGTGGAATGCTAATAAGCCAACATGCTGGATTAATTTTGCACCCTGGTTTTTAGGAGGTATTTTCTAGTGTGTGTGTGTGTTTTTAAAAATCTCTTTTATTATAATTTAATGATGCTGACATTATTAAAGATCGCAGATCCTCCTCATCTCAAATCTGTATCCTTTGTAATGTTGCTTCACACTCCTTGTGTTTTTGCTATGCATTTACATCAGCCGATAAATGAGAAATATCAACTGGCATTAGAATTTAACTCAACAAGTAATAAATTGTGCAGATTCCATCCTACAGAACAGGCTCATCAAATTTAAGAAATGGAATCTACTGAGAAAAAGCAGATGTTCTCTACTAATGGCTTGTCTGCTTCTAATTCAAATTCTTTCAATGGGAATTTGCTGCTAACTTACACGGAAATTATGAACACAACCCAGACATAATTAAGCACTTCTTGGTCCAATTTATTGCAGTGGGATATGTAAACATGTTTATAGCTCTCTACCATTGAAACCAGTGGTACTGAATATGCAGTTCTATATATGTCTACTCAGAAGTAAGTCCCAGTGAATACCCAGGGCATTGTAGGATTGCAGCTTTGAAGGGCTTAACATTGTCTACAATACACCTTATATGCCCCCACTGTAAGTTCATAATAATTTTGTTGTAATCGTTGCTGTAATAGTTAAATATGTTACCTAATTATACTTCCTATAGCATCTGATGGTGTAAAGGTAAAGGTACCCCTGACCATTAGGTCCAGTCACAGATGACTCTGGGGTTGCAGCACTCATCTCACTCTATAGGCCGAGGGAGCCGGTGTTTGTCTGCAGACAGCCTTCGGGTCATGTGGCCAGCATGACAAAGTCGCTTCTGGCAAACCAGAGCAGTGCATGGAAATGCCGTTTACCTTCCTGCTGGAGTGGTACCTATTTATCTACTTGCACCTAATGTGCTTTCAAACTGCTAGGTGAGCAGGAGCTGGGACCGAACAACGGGAGCTCACCCCATCGCGGGGATTTGAACCGCGACCTTCTGATCTGCAAGCCCTAGGCTCTGTGGTTTACACCACAGCACCACCCGTGTCCCTATTTGATGGTGTAAGGAGAGGTAAATCACAGTATATGTGCCTAGGTTTGCCAGAAACTAGGGAATAACTTCCCAGCAACTCCACTGCCTCTATCCATCTAACAATAGTAAGTACATCATTAATACTGGATTTGTGCAATCCTTCATCAATAACTCAAGTAGCTGTGTTTCAGAAAGATTCAGGGCTATATGAAGCACCCCAAACTGAAGCAGGGACCTTGGCCAAAATTGAGTTCTTAAAACGATCACTGAGGACATTGTATCTGCAAAACACGAAATGTTTCTTTCCAAACTTGCTACATAAGGAAAGGGCCACGATGCAGAGGGCCCTTTTGTGACATGACAGGTCTAGGTTTTCTTCAGAGAGAATGGTTTTATCAGTGTTCTCCAATCACACAGCTTTGTGGGAAGGGATGTTGAAGTAATGTATCACTTTCTTCTGGCTATGCTAAAGTTCTTCTGCCTCCTTTGTCACATGCCAACACATCCACTCTTGTTAAATCATCTTTGCGCTTGCTTTCTGTTACTTTTGGTTCCAGCTGAGCAGAGGACAAGTCTGAAGACGTTTCGCTTTCCTTCATCATAACTCTATAGTCCCAGTCCATATTCTTCTGAATCTTTTCAGGTTTACTCTTCTAGGAGCACCTATGCGACGCATGCCATTTTCATGATAAAATTGTTCCCTACATAACCACAGGAAAAGAAGAATCTTTGAAGGTCTCCCCCACAAAAAAACCCCCTTAGTTTTATCATCTGTAATTTGGCAGGCTATGTCTACTCCGGAAGCGGTAATATAGTTGGAGAAACTTGGATAAGATGTGAATTTCAAAGGATTCCTGTGGTTTTGTTCTCACATTGTTTCAGAAAGTGCAGCTTTGATAACTCCACCTTTAAAAGCAAAACTGAGTCAAAAGTCTCCTTCATCCCTAGGTAGAAAATAAATAGTGTGTGTGGAGGCACATAGAAAATAAAATTAGATGTTCCTGTAACCAAAGGCACAGGGGCTCTTGGGGACCAGTCAATAGATGTGGGACAAATGCTGGAAACTGGAATCTTGTTTTGCCAGTTAGGAGAGCAAACATGGAAATTCACCAGGGTGGAAAACTCAGACAGTGTCAGGCTTCAGGGAATTGGCTTCCTCCCCCGTGTAGTAGATAAGCAGAACAAAGGAAAAGGAGTCTTCTTACCAGATAGAAACTTTAAGAATCACAGTGAGAGAACAAAGAACACATCTCCTAGAATGGCGGTGCTCCCAATTAAGGACCCCACCCCCTTCTGTCCCTATTAATCTACGTCATTTCTATGTTTTGTAATCTGAGCTTGTAGCCTCTGTGCTTTCTGTTCTGACACTTTCTAAGCTTTCCATGACTTTGGAGAAGGGGAGTGAATGCTGGCCAGAGACTGTGAATCTGTTAACTCTCTCTCATCCAGTGTTTCTTCTCCTAGCTGTTCCCCATCCAGTACTTCCCAGCTTCTGCCTTCTGAACTATGCCCCTCTGCAAACCACTGTTCCAAATCTATACTGTCCTGCTTCTGGGAAGATTCAGGATCCGGAGCAGGCGGAGGCGGTGGCTCCCACCATTCCTCCTCAGTGCCATGCTCTTCAGCATGGTCTCTGACAGACAGGAAGCAAAATGTGCCATAGACAGCCAAGACAGGTGAGTGAGGTTAGGGATGAAGGCCGCCTAATCCCCACCCCCACCCCAGATTATCATACTGATTAGATAAATTCCCTGCCTATGAATCAAGTTGTACACCAAGTCTGGTGCTCTCTGGCTGCTCACAAAAGGTTTTTAGATGTGACGGCAACCCAGTAGCAGATGGCAGAATGCGGTGGGCAGGTGTTGCTTACCTGACATGTGACTGTAAATATTACATTTTAATTCATCTATAAGTTTCTGCAAGTAAAGTTTTAGAATGCTGAAGTCTGGACATTGGTTTAATTTCCAAAAGAAGGGTGTCAGTAATATATATGATTTGAGCTTCTTAGCTGCAATTTTGCTACCCTTACTTCAACCAATAGTATATATTTTTTAAAATTGCAGATTTATAAGATCTGGATGTAAAACCTGCATTTCACACACCTTCATTTAATTGTATCTATATATTTCACATTTATGCCAAAGGAGCAGGACAGAGGAGATTGTCACAGAGTTAAGAAAATGATTGCAGGTGTCTTCCACATTTGCTGCTAAATTGACCATTTCTTTATACACACTGATATTTTTATTTCCACCATTTGATTCTAAAAGGACCCCCCTAGGCTAGTTCAGTTCTTAATGAATGGGAGTAAATGCAAAACTGTGTTTCATAAAGACTTCACCACTTTGCTCCTAACAGCATCGTGCATGGATATAGCACATTACTGAAAGTCAGCAGGAGTACATTTGTCACAGAACTATGCCCAAGAAATCTGCCGTCAAGATCTTTCTGAGAAACTGACATAAGAGATAAGAGTGATCAGAAGTATCCATAATGGGGCTCAATCCATTAAACTTGGTACCTATTGAAGGGTACCAAGGATTGAAGAAGATTGGAAGAAATTTAAGATGTATTTACAAAAACATTGTAACTTGGTTGAAAGTTAAGAAGGATGCTAGATTATAAAAAATTGGCCACCACTAAATTAGATTTGAATTCGATGATAAGTGAGATTAAAGAAAACATATTTTTTTTGGAGAATTGCTAGATTATATTTAAATGAGTGGATACAAGACCGTAAACAAGTTGATAATTTGCTTGGAAAAACGTTTTACGATGAAAATGGGAGCGGGAGACGTGAGGGAGTCCAAAGAATTGATGAAACCACGTTGCGTTGGAAGTAAGATTGTTTATTATTTGTGTATTTGTATTCAAAAACTTTAATAAATATTTATAAAAAAAAAAAACTTGGTACCTATTTGTCACAAATGTTAATAGAGGTAATATGTATGCAGTACCAAACCTTCCCCATGCATCTTTTTGGAAGGTTTCTCTCACAGTGGTACCTCTGAAGAAGGTATCTGAAGAAGTGTGCATGCACACAAAAGCTCATACCAATAACAAACTTAGTTGGTCTCTAAGGTGCTACTGAAAGGAATTTTGTTTGTTTTAACTACGGCAGACCAACACGGCTACCTACCTGTAACTAGTGGTACCTCGGTTTATGAACTTAATCCGCTCTGGAAGTCCGTTCTTAAACCGAAACTGTTCTTAAACTGAGGTGCGCTTTCCCTAATGCGGCCTCCTGCCACTGGTGCCATTCCGCTGTTCAGATTCCATTCTTAGACTGAGGTAAAGTTCACAAACCAAGACACTACTTCTGTTTTTGCGGAGTTTGTAAACCGAATTGTTCTTAATCCAGACTGTTGCGTGTCAAGGCCCCCAAGCCACCCCCCAGGAGAATAAAGATAGAAGGACACTGAATTTTAGGTTAAATGTTAATGGGCAAAATTTCGGCCACAACTTTATTGATTACAGAATGTGAGTGATATTGGCTTAGGCATTGGCATCAACAGACTATAACTGACTCCTGCCCGCCTTGCAGGAAGTCTGGTAAGGGTAAACCTCCAGAAGAGGGCGCCCCACCGATGCAGATCGACTCGAGCACACCCCGGGTTCCCGTTGGGGTCGTGGCATGACCCTAGCCCCTCCTGGAGCTCCAGAAGAGATCCACGCCCCTGGATTCCTTTAACGGAATACCCTTAAGCATGGAGGGGCAGGTGATGGCCGCACCTCTCCTCCCCCACACACCGCTATTCCAGTGCTTAACTGTCAAACCTATTAAAGTTGCGACGATTGCTATGAGGTAGGTGAAAACCAAGTGGCTGGTGACAATTTGCCAAGTGGAAAAAGTCCTATCAGGCCCCTCAACAGTGACCAACCGAAGGTCATAGCAAGACCAATGACGCAACCGGGAAAAAGGGTGGGAGGGCAGGAGATCTGCGGCGTGAGGCTGAAAGAGGAAGCCTCAGAGTCATGCCGAGGATTAAATCATCCCCAGGCCACGCCTCCAGGTGTCCGGATTGGCTGCCTGGCATCCTGACGTGTCTGCACGCGGGATGCTGTCCCACACTGATGCTGAGGGGGAGTGGCTAGGGGGCCGGACCACAACACGGCCCCACCAGGAAATGGACCCGACTTCTTCAACCGAAGTACCACTGTACTTTTAAGTTATTTAATGTGGGTTAAACCACAGAGCCTAGGACTTGCCGATCAGAAGGTCGGCAGTTCGAATCCCCGTGACGGGGTGAGCTCCCGTTGCTCGGTCCCTGCTCCTGCCAACCTAACAGTTCGAAAGCACGTCAAAGTGCAAGTAGATAAATAGGTACCACTCCGGCGGGAAGGTAAACGACGTTTCCATGCGCTGCTCTGGTTCGCCAGAAGCGGCTTAGTCATGCTGGCCACATGACCCAGAAGCTGTACGCCGGCTCCCTCGGCCAATAAAGCGAGATGAGCGCCACAACCCCAGAGTCGGTCACGACTGGACCTAATGGTCAGGGATCCTAAGTGAAAAGGCAACTTTGGATTTGTATAGCTCTCTCGTTTTATTCTGTTTTTATCTAGTTGTGTTGTAGAAGAAAATGTTTCCAACATAAACATCTTCAGTCGAAATGAATTGGGGGAAAACCCAGACCACCACCAAATTAAACACATAATGTTCTTTGGATAAAGGCAGAGAGCTGTTTGCCCTTGTGAAAGGGGATTGGCAGTATGAGTGGCCATAGAAAGCATTGAATACTGTCAATCAGAACAACATTGAAACCAGGCCTGTTTGAATATTACACCTGTATAAGCACCTCCAATTAATCTTCCTTAATGGAGTTACACACAATTCTTTTCACCCAAAGTTTTACCCAATCTGCTGTGGTGTCATATCAGAACAGATTATTGATCTAATACCAAACGTGCACACATTCTTCATTAAACAGAAAAAATAAGGGGAAATATTCCAGTTAGATTTTATACAGAGCTAACTTTTACACTAATTGCATTCCCTTCTTTAACGTTTCATGTTGTCAGCATGATGCTGAGTGTGTTTTTTCCCTTTTGTTGAAAAACAACAACACACATATCTGGGTTGCAAATTATCTGAACATTCAAAGGTGTGAATTATTTTCTCAAAACAGAAATTGTCAACAGGTTTCTCATGCTTTTGACAAGAGTTTTTTTTTATTATAAATTAATTGGATAGTAGCAATGGGATGTTTTTGAAAATGTGAATACAAAAATTAGTCATTTCAACCCTTTCCCTCCCAACATGCCTGGCAATGAAAATAAACAAGTTGTTTTAAATAGATTCAGCATGATGTATTCATGACAAGGAGGAAAATGGTTTGCTTATCCAACTGAGAAAAACACTAGGAGAGTTTTTTTGGAGAAGCAAGCTGTCACCTGGCTGTGTCTGAGGCTCCCATTCATATAGACAAGCTTATGCTCTTTCTGAAAACGAATGTCTAGAAGATACTGAGACCAAGGATGAAGAGAAAGCTGTCCGATCCTGAGTTTTGAATAGAATGTTGTCTTGGTAAATGTGTGTTGCGAGAATTCATTAGTTCTTTTAATTGCTTAGATGCCTTGCAATGTCACACATCCCTCTCTTTCTGGCCACAGCTGCAGGCAGAAGATTGCCGTCTTCTTAATTGCTCTTAATTGCCTCTTTAGGAACCCCAAAAATGTGACAGTTTGTGGGGAATGTAGCACTGATTTATCATATATTTCATACAGCTCTTTAATGCATTTATAACTAAATAAGCTAAATAAGTAACTGAATAGGAATTGATGCATTCAGCTAGATAAAAAGGTAAAGGTAAAGGACCCCTGACAGTTAAGTCCAGTCGTGAACAACTCTGGGGGTTGCGGCACTCATCTCTCATTACTGGCCGAGGGAGCCGGCATTTGTCCGCAGACAGTTTTTTCCGGGTCATGTGGCCAGCATGACCAAGCTGCTTCTGGTGATACCAGAGTATATATGCAAGGTACATCTGATTATTTTCACAGAATCAGAAAACTGGCTTACTCAATACATGGCTGTGACTAATCGTAAACATACACACACACACACACACACACACACACACACACACACACAAACAATTTTTAGGTTGGTTGTGAATATAGGGCCTTATTACATTCGGATGTGCCTAACTGTGAACAAGAAATACACTTCTATAACTGTGAACAAGAGATACACTTCTCTGTGTATCTGAAGAAGTGTGCATGCACACGAAAGCTCATACCAAGAACTGACTTAGTTGGTCTTTAAGGTGCTACTGGAAGGAATTTGTTTTGTTGTGAACAAGAAAGCCATCACTGTTTGCTAGCCTCTGACAACAACACTCTCTCATTCTTTTTCTCTAGTGAGTTTCATTGATCTTGCTGAGGACACTTCAGCAAGCATATAAATATTGATCTTTAGGAGTGAGTAATTCATGGATAAGGGTTATTAGCAGCAACTTTTCTTGGATGCAAATTGAACAGAAAAGTCCGTGTTTGTTTTCCGTGTTTCATCTAGGCTGGAAGCAGACAAAGAATTGATTCTTAGATAAACAAAGAGACAAGATGGGGTTGGGTAGACTGGCAAAATGATCAACTAAGCGAGTGGGAAGCAACAGAATGTAGTTCTTTTCAGATAGCTTATTTTACGTATAAAGGGCTACAAGTAAAAATGAACTAGGGATGTATAAATATTCCCCAATCCATTCCAGCATGCATTCATACTTTAATCTGATAGTTTCCATTCCACTTCAATTGGATTATTTTGCACAAGTCTTTCCTCCATTTTTATTCTAACTTATAGCAGACAATAGATTTGCATATCTCTGCTATCAACAGATATCCACAAAATCAATTACCTTCCCTGTGTGTTCCTATTTAAAGTTAATGAATTTCCAGAAGAGTAGCCCATTTTTTGGAGGAAAAACAACAAGAAGTCTTGTGGCACCTTAAGGACAAAATTAATGAAGTTACTAATGGCCCATCACAAAGTCATTTATTGGTCCAGTTCTAACCATGTCTACTCATAAGTAAGCCCTCTTTAATTCAATCTCCGATACGCGGGTTTAGGATTGCATATTACATCACTTACTTAGCTACATGCAAGTCCTTTTCATTGCAAGGTTTTATGTCAAAAATGAATATTTTTGAAGAAGAGTTTGGATTTGATATCCCTCTTTATCACTACCCGAAAGAGTCTCAAAGCGGCTAACAATCTTCTTTCCCTTCCTCCCCAACAACAAACACTCTGTGAGGTGAGTGAGGCTGAGAGACTTCAGAGAAGTGTGACTAGCCCAAGGTCACCCAGCAGCTGCATGTGGAGGAGCAGGGAATCGAACCCGGTTCACCAGATTATGAGTCTACCACTCTTAACCACTACACCACACTGGTTCCCTCCCAGTTATGTTTGAAATGTTTATAGCAGTAATGATTTTGTGTTTGACAGCTGTAAATCCTTTTGGGTTTAACCTTGGGATTTGGATGTCAGTGGGTCAAGGAGGATTTTAAAATAGTAATAATAATGAAACAATGATTTAGGGGATAGGTGGGTGGTTTTACATGTAGATATTCAATAGACTTGGGCACAGGTAGGCAAACTAAGGCCCGGGGGCCGCATCCGGCCCAATCACCTTCGCAGTCCGGCCCATGGACGGTCTGGGAATCAGCATGTTTTTACATGAGTAGAATGTGCCCTTTTATTTAAAATACATTTCTGGGTTATTTGTGGCGCACAGGAATTCGTTCATTCCCCCCCCCCAAAAAAATATAGTCTGCCCCCCCCATAAGGTCTGAGGGACAGTGGACCGGCCCCCTACTGAAAAAGTTTGCTGACCCCTGGTCTTGGGGATAAAATAAGGCCCTGGGGCACTCTATAGCCAAGGGACAAAAAGAACTCTTCAGATGTTACTTTTTTATTGGGTAGGGCTCCTAATTCCCATTCTGTGGAGCTGGTCCAGGATGATGCCATGGCCAAAGGTATCAAAAACCACAGAGAGATCATGAAGCAGAAGCAAGGTAACTCTGTCCTGTTCCTGTAAAAGTCATCAATCAGGGATGAACCTAGTCCAGCCGGATGGGCAGGGTATAAATATATTACTACTACTACTACTGAGCACACTTTTGCATTTGATTCCTCATATTTCCCAAAGCCACTCCCGACATTAGGAGGGGGGGTTGCGGGCTCACACCCCGCCCACATCCTCGCGGGGGCTGACAACAGCCCCGCGGGACTTAGGGAATTCCCGTCATTATTATTCATTAGTTCCCCCCGCCAGCCAATCGGCGGGCGGCAGGGGCAGGCTTACAAAGGGCAATTTAAGGTCGGGGCAGCCCTACCTCGCCCCTTTTCTCTCCTCCAGCTTCAGCGGTTTCCCACCCACCCTCCCTCTAGGCTCACATTGGATTTTGCTATGGGCTTCGGCTGGTTGCCGCAAGGGGCCTGGCAGGAATTTTTCCATTTGGCTAATTGGCTGTACTTCGAAGCCACTTGGTTTTCGCCTACCTCGTAGCAAAACGTCACAACACTCCGGGTTTGGCGGTTAGGCATTGGCAGGGGAATTATTTTGCAAATGTGTTGGGGGGGAGGAACGCCATCACCTCCCCCAAATGGTCGAAGGGTAGTTCGTTAAAGGACTCCGGGGGGCGTTGCCTCGTCCGAAACCTACGGAGGCTAGGGCCTAAAGTGCGCCCCCGAGCGGTAACCCCTTGGGGAGCGCCCAGGGATGTGCATCTCGGGGGCTCCCCCTGCTGGTGCTTAACCCTTCACGGTTTTATACCGGTAGTCTGATAGGGCCAATGCCTAAAGCCAATACCACTCTTACCTGTAATCAATAAAGTTGTGGCCATTTTCCGCCAATTAACATTAATTCTGGTGTCCGGTGTCTTTATTTACTATCTCTGTGGGAAGGGGTGGGTATTGCCACGCAATCACTACCCTGCTAGTGTCTTCAATTCATTTGGAACAGAAAGAGAGGTTGGTGACATCAATGCATGGATTTATTTTGAAATGTACCTAAATATTTTCAGTGCCAGCCCATGTTGAACTTAGCATTGAGTTCTGTCCTTAGATGTACAGTCAAACCTCGGCTCCCGAATGCCTCCGTTCCTGTACGTTTTGGCTCCTTAAATCCAAAAACCCAGAAGTAAATGTTCCGGTTTCCGAATGTTTTTTGGAAGCCAAACATCCGACATGGCTTCTGTTTGAGTGCAGGAAGCGCCAGCAACCAATCAGAAGCCACGCCTCAGTTGTTGAACATTTTGGAAGCTGAAAGGGCTTCCGGAATGGATTGAGTTCAACAACTGAGTTTTGACCGTAATGTTTAATTCAATGTTTAGGTGAAGTTGCACCCCAAAACATCTTGCTGCCTGAGGCAGAGCAGTAAATAGCTCCCATTGCATCCCCCAAACCCTGGCTGGTCCCTCCATGTGGAATAACAACTCAAGACAACGTGCTATGGGATTAAAATTGGCCACAACTTTATTATATTTCAGATGTGGGTAGACCTTGGCTCAGGCATTTGGCATTTATCCCTCCCAGTCCCCCGCCGGGGATCTGGGGAACATCAGGGTTATTCAGTGTTTGTGGGGATGGGCTGGCTCTGGAGAAAATATGTTCAAGCAGAGAGAGCCCGCTCCCATTATGCCGCTGTCTCAGGGGAGAGCAATGACAACCTCTCGGCGTACGGCCAAAGCCTCCCCTCAAAACAACCCCTTTAATGGGGAACCCTGGTATCACCGCCGCAAAGAGGAAGAGGGCGTGGGTCACCGCTACATGCCCACCCCCATTCTGGGAAGATAAACTAAAGGATTCTGCCCAAGGCCTGATACCGCCAAAGTTGGGACATTTTGCTACGGGAAAGGCAAAACCTGCCAAAGCAGGGGAATTCCTTTCCAGCCCCTCAACAGCGACCATGACGTAGTAGCGCCTGTGTACCCGTGGAGAAGAGGTTAACCTGCAAAGAAGTCTTAACTGAGGGTGGGTAGGGTGGGAGAAGCTCTGGAGCCAACTGAAGATTCCCAGGTAAGATCCTCCCTCTATTGTGTGGGCAGGTAGTCCCTCCCCCTACCTGGCCTGGTCACCTTGGCAACACTTCCCCAGGCAGGATTGGGCAACTGACTGAGGTAGGCGGAGACCTCCAGGTATCCCACCTGGGGGGAAGTGAAGCCAAGCTTGTTCTAATGGGGCCGCATAGGGTCCAGGGGCTGTGCGCATCCATGCAAAGGGCACCCCCCATTTAATGTGGGGAGCAGTCATTATCCCATGTCAACATGCAGAGCACCCAAGGCCATTCTAGTTATTTTGGTATTTGAGGAGGGCAGAAAAATCCACAAATGCCTTTCCTCTTTCCTGGCAGCAAAGAAAAAATTCAATGACAATGAATGAAATAACTAATGATTTACTGCCCATTCACAACAGCCAAAATCAGCAGACGAAAGTGGCTCTAGCACTCTGCCTAATGGTAGGGCCGGCAATGGAATGTCCCCAACACATCCATTAGCAAAATAATTTCACTATGAAAGGTTATTATCCGTGTTGTTGTTTGTGTAATGTGTATCATTATTATACTTTTATAAATGGAGCTTGCTACAACATGTCATTGTGTGGCATGTTCAGTGTCTCAGCCAGCCAGCCATGGCCTTTCCGAAATATTCCATCGTGTTCTCCTTTCTCCCCTCAATATTCCCTCAATATTCTTCCCTCCACATCATCCTGGAACAACTGGGTGCTATACCTATTTGTTTGTTTGTTTGTTTTATATTATATTTGTAAGGGATTTGTGCTTTTTTGTTTTCAATATGCAAGAAGTTTCAAACATGAGCATTTAGCCCTTCACCTGAAATGTCACAGCCCAGCATAACACCTAGGGATTCTGTTCCCCTCTTTGGGTTCTTAGTTTAAAGCTTTGGATATGCCAGAGAGCAGTTTAACAAGGGAATGATTATTTCCTAAGCACAAATAATAGTTACTCCACCACACTCACAACTCTCAGAGCTCAACCTAAGTATGTATTGCCATTTAAAAAATTTGCTTATTGCAACAGGAGGCATTTAATTCAAGAATAGAAGTTTAAATATATGTATTGCTGAAAAGACTAATTTCCTGAGTGAATGATCTCTTTTTCAGAACATTTGATAGATCTGAAATGTTTGGCAATACACAAGGACTTGGAGGAAGAGAATTTGCTTTTAGACCTCATTTATTAACCATTTTCTCGAAAAGACCAGCTGGGCATGAGAATCTATGCTAGTGTCAGAAAAATAAAATAAATGAATCGTGATTCCTAGTAAATGAAATTCATTTGAATCATAGGGCAATGCTGTGTATTCAATAAATGCTTCAAAATTAAACTGATAAATGTAACATTTTATACCATCTCATATTCCAGAGATTTAATTAAAAGTTAAATGCGAGCTTCACAGTACGAGCTGGAGTGAAAGAGCAACCACAAAAATTGACTTTGTTAGTGAGACTGATGTGCACTCTGCAGATTTCCTTTGGTCCTATGAATCTGATCATGACACGAATGGAAGTTATATGAATTTCTACAGGGGAGTTATATGAATTTAAACAAAGAAGGAATTCCTGCTTGTAGAATTATGGTTTTTCAATGCCTCTTTCCTCTCTCTTCTTCATTGGGCAGCAGGAAAAATGAAATGGAAAATGAAACCATACATTTCAGCACACTATAGTTCTTTTAAAAAAACGTTGTTGTTACTGTTGTTCATTCCATAATATCTAAAACATAAGCAAATGGCAAGGCAGGAATACATGTTGTTACATATCATGAGTCCACAAAATAACAGGCTAAGGTCTACAGACATCACTGTGAGGGCTGTGAAGCTAGTCCCAACACAATGTTCAATGCAGGCCAAAGAGGATTGGACTGGTTGTAAAATTGGACAATAGATTGGACAATCTCAAAGTGATACAATGCAATACAATGCAATGCAAAACAATACATTGGCTTCCCAATGTATATCATCCTGGCATGTGCCGTAAATGCACATCGGATGTGCTTTAAATATATGATGTGGATCTGAACATATGTCAGGAGTGCTCTGATGGTGTTTCCTGCTTGGCAGGGGGTTGGACTCGATGGCCCTTGTGGTCTCTTCCAACTCTATGATTCTATGATTCTATGATTCTATGATTCTATGAACAGAGCTATTATTTAATGACCACAACGTGTGAAAATACAAAAACCTGTTAGTGTGTCATCAGTCATCACAGATCACTGACATTTATCATAGCAAGAAATCATTCAACAATAGTAACCCAAGAAGCGCTGATAATAAGCCTATCAGGCAGAATTGCTTTATTATTATTATTATTATTATTATTATTATTATTATTATCATCATCATCATCATCATCATCATCATCACCATCATCACCACATGTAGGCTTCTGTTTGTTACTACTCCATGGCAGCTATTTAAATGGAATATGAAAACTCACCCCCAGTTTCTGCTTACCCTTTTGCATGTTTGTGAATATTCATGCCAATGCATGATATGCAAGAGATTTAAACAAGTGGTGAAATAGCAAGCACAGTGTCATGCAAACATAACGATTCAAGCTGCTGTGCTTGTATCATTGGGAATCGTTCATAAGAAACCCTGCTCTGTTGCAGTCTCAGACTCTTATGCCGATGCTTCACACTCTTTGTAAGTTGTCATAGTGAGGGGTACGAAAAGATCAAAATAAAAGATCAACAGCCTTAATCTTCCATTGCCTCCTGTTTATGCACCAACTCAATCTAAATTTTGTATACTGAGAACTCACGCTAAATTTTCTATACTGAGAACTTGACCAAAGCCAATCTTCCTGGATTTTTTGCCAATATTCTTCTTCTTGCCTAATTTTCTGCTAGTTAATATTATCAATTGTTTGCTCTTTGTTGTTGTTTAGTCATTTAGTCGTGTCTGACTCTTCGTGACCCCATGGACCAGAGCACGCCAGGCACTTCTGTCTTCCATTGCCTCCCGCAGTTTGGTCAAACTCATGTTTGTAGCTTTGAGAACACTGTCCAACCATCTCGTCCTCTGTTGTCCCCTTCTCCTTGTGCCCTCCATCTTTCCCAACATCAGGGTCTTTTCCAGGGAGTCTTCTCTTCTCATGAGGTGGCCAAAGTATTGGAGCCTCAGCTTCACGAACTGTCCTTCCAGTGAGCACTCAAGGGCTGATTTCCTTAACAATGGACAGGTTTGATCTTCTTGCAGTCCATGGGACTCTCAAGAGTCTCCTCCAGCACCATAATTCAAAAGCATCAATTCTTCAGTGATCAGCCTTCTTTATACACATTTTGAATTATCAGTACCATGCTCTAATCAACTGTGCTATCCTCTCCCTTCTCCCTCCATTCACTACTAGAAATTTTCAAAAAATGTCAATTTCTAGTAGTGAATGGAGGAAGAAGGGAGAGGATAGATCAGTTGGTTAGAGCATGGTACTGATAACACCAAGTGGTTGCAGGTTCATTCCCCATATGGGACAGCTGCATATTCTTGCATCGTAGTGGTTGGACTAGATCAGGCGTGTCCAAAGTCCATTTCGGGGGCCTAATCTGGCCCACCGGTTGATTTAATCTGGCCCCCATTGCAGTATATGTCCTGGAGTAAAATACTTTAAAAAGCTCAACAACTTTGGTTGGCCCTCATGCATGTTCACTTCATCAAATCTGGCCCTTTTTGGAAAAGTTTGGGCACCCCTGAACTAGATGATCCTCAGGGTTCCTTCCAATTCTACAATTCAATGATTCTATGATTCTAAATGAAGTAAATTGGGACAGCCTATAAACCACCTTGAACCAAAGTTGGCTGTTTTCCAAAGCCCTAAAGTGGGATCTGAACTGAATACAGTGGTACCTTAGTTCTCAAACTTAATCTGTTCCGGAAGTCTGTTCCAAAACCAAAGCGTTCCAAAACCAAGGTGCACTTTCCCATAGAAAGTAATGCGAAATGTTACGATTAGCAACAACCCCTGAAACAGCCATTTAACATGGATTTTACTATCTAACGAGACTATTCATCCATAAAATGAAAGCAATAAATGATGCACTGCAGTCACACAATCAATCAATCAGTAGCTGAACTGGGTTCTACACAGTCACAAAAAAGCTGCAAAAACAAAAACGCAAAATAAATAGCAAAAACAGACAGACCTGAGCATAACACCCAAATCTGAATTATAGCACTCAAATTGGAAGTGTGGCACTCAAAATGGAAGTGTAACACTCCAAACTGTGCATGTTCGGCTTCTGAAAAAAGTTCGTAAACTGGAAGACTTACTTCCGGGTTTGCAGTGTTTAGCTTCCAAGTTGTTTGAGTACCAAGGCCTTTTGAGAACCAAGGTACCACTGTATTGTAGTTGATGCACAATACAGAGCTCTCTCTCTCTCTCTCTCTCTCTCTCTCTCTCTCTCTCTCTCTCTTTCTCTCAGCATGAGCAATAGTTGGGTATGATGAGAAGTGTCATTCTGTAGGGCACCAGGCTGACGACTGCTGACATACATATCATACAGCTTTAGCTAAAGCATTAAACGTAAACCTTCAGTTACTAATCCAGTGAAAGCTATTAACTTTCTTCAAAGGGTACAAAATATCTAATAATAAGTAGCATGTACGATAAAGAAATTAAGCATGTTAATACCCCTTTCTGTTCCTTCCTCTCCCCACCTCCTGTCTCTCTATCATGTGTTCATGTGCTAATAATACACTCAGGAACATTTCAAAACTGTCGTAAATTCCTCATCACAAATGAAAATGCCTCAGTCTCCAGCAGTGAAGATAGTAATTATAGGTTAGGGCTTCTAATTGGAGCATTGATGAACATGGCCCACACTGCAGCAAATATAAAATAATTCTTAGTGTGGGGTTCTATGGACCTAAAGGAAGATCTTGTAGGAAGAAGCACATATTGCTCAGTTAATGAGCTTCACACTTCATAATGTGGGTGCCTTTGTGGGATCATGTGTGGGACTTCAGTTCCCAGGGAGCATAGTGGTAAAAGGGAGCTGGCTTGATTCTCAGTGTTATTATTCAGAGGCTCACGTCCAGTCTCAGTAATTAGGCTTCTTGCTGGGAAGTGGGGCCAGCCCCATTTATAAATAGGGGGTGGAGCCAACAACAGCCAGGCAGTCGGCTCATTCACCCTCCCTACCCTCCCTTTGTTTAATGTTTTCTTGTTTGTAAGTTAACATTTTCTTCCTGTTTAGTGGTCTCTGTTAAGGTCTTTGACTAGTTGCTGTTGAAGGACCGGGAAGAAAATTTCCTGCGTTGGCAGGTTTTGTCTTCCCCGAAGCAATTCGTCACAGCTTTGGCAGTTTATGGCCTTGGGTGGAATCCTTTAGCCTTTTCTTCCCTATAATGGGGGGGGGGGCATGAAGTGGTGATTCACCCCCCTGGGGCAGCAATTCCAGGGTCCCCTCTTAAAAGCGGCTATGTAATGGGTGTCACTGGCCATACACTGAAAGGTTATCAGTGAACTACTCTGTGTGTGGGGATATGGACTCGGCTACCTGTCTAGCATAACCCCCATATCCTATTTACCCTGATGTGCCCTGCTGGGGGGCTGGGAGGAATACATGCCCAAGGCCTAAGCTAAGGTCTTCCTACATTCAGAATTTTAATGAAGTTGTGGCCTAATTTTAAACCCACAACATTGTCAGAGTCCTTATTCCTTTCTTTTGATCCCTGGGGGTTGAGGCTGCTACCTGGTCGCACAAAGAACATAGCAAAAGCACTGCTGAATCTGGCCAAAGCCCCCCATCTAGTCCGGAATCCTGTTCTCTTTCTTTCTCATACTGCCTGAGTAACTGAAAGCAGGATAGCAAATTTTGCATACATGCAGAGCACCCAGCACTTCCACATTCATTCATATGCACTGCCAAGAGTTTTGTGTTGTTCTTGTTGTTGTTTTCCTGCATTATGCAAAGTGAGTCTGAATCTGGTACAGTGGTACCTCAGGTTACATACGCTTCAGGTTACAGACTCTGCTAACCCAGAAATAGTACCTCAGGTTAAGAACTTTGCTTCAGGATGAGAACAGAAATTGTGCTCCGGCGGTGCGGCAGCAGTGGGAGGCCCCATTAGCTAAAGTGGTGCTTCAGGTTAAGAACAGTTTCAGGTTAAGAATGGACCTCTGGATCAAATTAAGTACGTAACCAGAGGTACCACTGTACTTCTTCAAACAGTGCACAGTTAAACTATGGAAGCTGCTCCCACCGGAGGCAGTGATGGCCATGAACTTGGATGGCTTTAAAAGAGGACTGGACAAGTTTGTGGGCATTAAGGCTATCCGTGGCTCCAAGCCATTCAGAGGCCCTAATGCTTCTGGATACTAGTTGCCGGAAGCTACAGGACGAGAGAGTGCTCTTCCGCTCGGGTGCTGCTTGCCTGTTTGCCACAGGCATCTGGTTGGCCACTGTGTGAGCAGGATATCGGACTAGATGGACCATTGGCCCAGTGGCGTAGCATGGGTTGCCCATGCCCGGGGCGGAGCAAATGTTATGCCCCTCTGTTGGACTGGGTAGCTGGAGTGGGGGCGCACATAAGGGGGTGCACAGGGAGGATGAACAGAGCTTCTTGCCCACTGCCTCCATCCACCTGCCCACTAGACCAACCACTGCACTTCAAAGGCTCCATACCTGTCACAAGGGCACCTGATTGAGCCTCCTCAAAATTGTGTGCCCGGGGCTACTGCCCCCCGTCCTCCATGCTACGTCTCTACATTGGCCTGATCCAGCATGTTCTTCTTATTTTCTTAAAATAGCTCTAAGTTCCAAATCAATCCCTTGAAACCTTCTGAGGAGATGGAATGGTCTTTAAATTGACCAGAATATATGACTGCCACCTGCCGCCACCGCCACCCATTCATTTATTTCAGATATTTCCATGCTAACTTTGAAAACCATAGCATTCCTGAGGCAGCTTCATCTCCTTCTCTTTGTAATATGATGCATTTTAGGGATGTTTAACTACCTGTACTATTACGGAGAACAGTAGATGAGACTTTAGGAATTTATTATTAAGCAGAAGCAGCAGCAAGGTAATCATCATCATCCGTAAAACACTTTGATTCTTAATGCACTTAAACACAGGTTTTCAAATTGTAAATGTGAAAATGATGTGAGGTGCGCATTCCTCCAACACTGAAGCATGTAAAGGCATGCTGCTACATTCCACTAGCTCTTTCTGTTCCAGTAGTGTGATACAAAAGTGAGAACAGCGTTTGGTCAGTTTATCAAAGGTCCATTTTTAATTCATAACTCTCTGGATGAATAAATCACTTTTTAAAAGGGAGAAAGCTGTGAGGAGTTGTTGAAAGAAGATCAGTTTAATGAGAAAAATATACTGTTTCCAAGAAAAGCACATGAAGTATTTATGAAAATTGAAACTTCTTGCAGCGCTCGGGCTCTACAGACAGAAATAAATCACCTGCGTTCCATCTGCAGAGGACATGCAGGCTTTGTGTCTGATCCTCAGTGACCAATGCAAAGGTATATATTGGGCTATAAAGTTTATGATATTCATTGGTATAAATTCTCTGCCACTTCTAGTGCCATCTAGCATTGTAATAGAGTAGAAAACCTTAATGCTGTTGCTGAGTCCGTGCTAAGCTCAATTCTGGTGGCTGTTTATACTAATTCACAACCCTGTTTTTATTTTGACATGTGCCCAGGAGCTGAGCAGAGCATTCCTAAGGGGAACTCATCCCCTTATAAGTTTGTCTTCATGTCAGACTTTGAACCCAGATCCCCGCAATTATCTTCTTCTTCTTTGGCAATCTCTTGTAACCGAGTAAGATTGTCTTCCATAAACACGGTTTTAACAGGGAGTCCGTAAGTGACTGTGGAGGCCAATTCTGGTTCCACATGTCCTTCTACAGTGAGGACAGAGGTTTCCGAGCAGGAGTTGATCACGGTGTGGATTTGCCAAGCGTGCCTTCCTCTTAGCACGTTTCTCCCTTGCATCCTGAGTTCGAGTGTCTTCAAAGCCCATGACACCTTTGGTAAAGGCTGTTCTCCAACTGGAGCACTCGCAGGCAAGTGTTTCCAGAACGGGTGGATGATTACAATCGGTATGTTACAACAGCTGTGAAGATGGATGAAGGCTGCAGCAGATAAAAATCTATCGGTCGTCGTGACTACTCATGCCACCCCCAAATTATAGCTCTACCTTCACCCACCAGGCACTCCAACATTTCAAACCATACAACATTTATCTGTTGAAAATAGGGAATTATTATTATTATTATTATTATTATTATTATTATTATTATTATTGTTATTGTTATTATTATTATTATTATTTTATTTATGCCCCTGCCCATCTGACTGGGTTGCCACTATGGGCAGCTTCCAACATATATAAAAACATAATAAAACATTAAACATTAAAATACTTTCTTATACTGGGCTGCTTTCAGATGTCTTCTGAAGGTTGTATACTGTATATTCTGGGATCAAATCAGAAACTGGGATGGCTTCTGTAAATCCCGGATTGTCCCTGGAAAATAAGGACACTCAGAGGGTCTGTCTGTTTTGTATTGGATGTCTTTACATTTCCCCACTACAGTGGTACCTTGGTTCTCAAATGCCTTGGTACTCAAACAACTTGGAACCTGAACAATGCAAACCCGGAAGTGCTCCAGTTTACGAACTCCTTTCAGAAGCCAAACGTGCTTTGTTTTGAGTGTAATGCTGAGGTCCGTCTGTTTTTGCTATTTATTCTGCGTTTTTGTGGCTCTCTTTCTGTGTGTGTGACTGGGTGGAACCCAGTTCAGCTACTGATTGATTGATTGTGCGACTGCAGTACATTGTTCATTTCTTTCATTTTATGGATCAATGGTCTCCTTAGATAGTAAAATTCATGTTAAAATGCTGTTTTAGGATGTGTGTTTTTAAAGTTTGGAACGGGTTCATCCATTTTGCATTACTTTCTATGGGAAAGCGTGCCTTGGTTTTGGAACAGACTTCCGGAACGGATTAAGTTTGAGAACCAAGGTACCACTGTAGATCCCATTTGATACTGATTTCCTATTTTTAAAATAGGACCTATTTTTAAAATTGCACTTTTCTGGTTTTTTTTAAAAATGCTTTAATCGTTGCATCAGCCTTGCACTGCAACTGGAGTTGTGATTGACGAGGTCTAAGCAAATGATTTTGCAAAGTGAGTCCAATGGTGTTTATTCCAGAGCTCTGTTATGCCTGTTTTGAAATGTGAGATGTCTCGTGGTTGCAAGGAACAGTGTCAGGGAGCAGTCCAGTGGCATTTGTCTCACTCCTTTAACAAGCAGACACAGAGCTTCTAGGTCATCAGCCTCATGGTTTCAGGTAGAAAGGAAGCAACAAATGGATCGCATTAACAATTGCCCAATAGTGCCACCTGCCATAGGAATAAGAGCTTCACATGAGTGTCTCCATTGACCTCTTTTGTGTTAATAACATTTGTCTGCACATATCTCTAAGTGGAACGAGATAAGCAGAAACTTTGTGTTATTGTATGTAGTGAATCATGAATAGATGCTTAAGCCTCGCAAGGGCAAGATAATTCATTTTTGAGTCTTAAGGAATGATGTCAAGCACCAGTCTTAAAAAGAACAATAGAAAGTGTGCATCTTTAATTAAATAGCTGTGCTCACAACCCCCAACTACTTTCATCTTTACAATTTGCAGATCACTTTGTGCTGTGGTTTGGTTCATCTAGATGGAAAATGAATGGAGCGTGAGGTCCACTGATAAAAATGTTGAGTCTGAATATAGGATTGCCAGGTTCAAATCTCTGCTCAGCCATAAAGTTATTGTACTGTGGCACTGGTCTTTTAGTGTGGCAGCACCTAATCTCTGGAACTTCCTACCTATTGATAAGGCCTCTCCTCCTCCTGGAGGGGAGGTGTTGTGGGCAGTATGCGATTTCTGCGTCATGCAGGGGGCAGAACGCCCCCTGCCCTGCTCACCTGGCTGGCACGCCACGCCCACAGGTAAGCACCCAACCGGGCGGCTTGGTGGGGGTGTGGTTTGCTGTTTAAGATACAGCCGCACCAGCCATTCCGCCCATTTCTTCACCTTTTCACTGCGAGTCACCCACCCACCACTCCCTTAGGGCTTAGCTTTTCTCTTGACCTTGCTATGGACCTATGGTTGGTCGCCCAGGTTGCCCAGGGGGCCTGGTAGGAATTTTTCCAACTGGCATTAGGCCTTTTGGTTTTTTCGCCTACCTCGTAGCAATCGTCACAACTTTCTTGGTATTTGGCAGTTAGGCATTGGAATGTGTTGTTGGTGTGTGGAAGGGCAAGGTGTGGCCATCGCCTACCCCTTCAAATTTGGGTATTCTGTTAAAGGAATCCGGCGGTCGTGGATCCTGTCCGATGCCTGTGTGGCAGGGGGCCATGGCACGACCCTCGGTGACATCAGGGGAGAGCTTATAGTTGTATTAGCATCAATAGCCCCCCCTACTGGTGAGTAACCCCTCTTTTGGCTCACCCCTCTCCGAGTGGGTGGAGTCAAATCTTCCATGGTCCAATGCCTAAGCCAATACCTTCTCACTTGCTGTAATCAATAAAGTTGTGGCCTTTTCTTGCCCATTAACCTTATACACTGTGTCCACGTGTCTTTATTCCTCAAAGCGGGGATCGGGTCCTTGAACCACAAGGTTTATCTTGCACAATTTCCAGTGGTTGTTAAAATTTCTCTTTTTTGTTCAGACAAGCTTACCCATGCAATTTTATCACACACTCTTGTCTTTACCAGTTGTTTCTTCACACTTCTTGAACCATTTGTAAACTGAAGCACAACTATCCTTTGACAACGTGTAGGGGGGGAAATACATATATTCGGAGAAAGTTTGCTCACAAGTGTATCTTAAAGTAACATACAAAATATTATGGGACAAGTTCTTTCAAAAGGTGTATTGAATTGTAGAGTTGGAAAGGACCACAAGTGTCATCTAGTCTACTACAACCTTCTGTGATGCAGGAATCTTTTGCTCAACATGGATCTTGAATCCACAACCCATAAATTAAGATGCACAATGACTGAGCTATCTCAGTCAAAATGTCATACATAAATGTGTTTATTAGGAAATATACTAAAATGCTTATGAATTGTTCTGAGGATTCGTTCTTCTTCTTCTTCTTCTTCTTCTTCTTCTTCTTCTTCTTCTTCTTCTTCTTCTTCTCTGGAATTGTGGTGAACTGAAAAATCGGAAAAATCAAGAAACTGAAATAAACCAAAACTGTCAGAAAAATATTTATCCACCCTTAGTATAGACACAGAGTTTCTGCTCCGTAAGGCAATGTGTTCCTAGAAGCCAATATTTGCTTATATTACCGCAACACAATGTGTAGCACCCATTCTCAAGAAGGTTTTAAACTATAAAATGCACACAGGAAGCATGAAAAAATTTCCCAATCCTCCCCCTCCCTTACACAGTTAGATTTGTCTGTACTGATCTACCACACATTTATCTTGTATCCCACTATTGCTCTGTGTTTTAAAAAAGCCTTTGCTTTGAGGTTGAGTTTTTGACACCTTCGATGAAAAAAGAATTTCAGGGAGCAAAGCTAAGGACGATCTCAAGATAGTGTCTGTTACTCAGGGCAGCTGGTAGTTTATCTAGATAGACCAGATGGGGTTGAAAGGCAGAGGTTTATCAGCGGCTATTCCTTGTCTCCACCTCCAAACACTTCATGATACTCATGGTCAACGTTCCTTGTTCTGGTATCTCCAACGATATTTTCAGACGTCTTTGGCATAAGATGACACATCTCTTTTGTTGCCATGAATCTTCTTCTTCTTTGGTGATCACTCATAGTTGAGTAAGATTGTCTTCCATGAACACGGTCTTAACAGGGAGTCCGTAAGTGACTGTGGAGGCCAGTTCTGGATCCACACGTCCTTCCACAGTGGGGACATTGGTTTCCGGGCAGGAGCTGATCATAGTGTGGATTATGAATGGGAATGGTTTGAAAGTACATGAAGCTTGCTGTAGCTAAGCAAATGTGAGTCTGGCCCATCTTGGTGTCCACATAAGAACCACTTGAATGAACCTTGGGTTCCATGACTGATGAAAGGTAGGTTGTAAATGTCAGAAAAGAAACAGAAAAAAACAAATACATGTTTGACTGATTTTAATACCCTCTTCTGTGCTGCAGAATGGCAATAGATTTTTCAAAACAACATCTTGGGATCACTGTTCTTCCTTGGAATGAAATACGGATCACCGGGGGAATTTAGACTGTGTAGGAGTTTAGCAGGCAGCTTAATTTGTTGTTTCTGGACTGAAGGAAAGAAAATGTGTTAACGAAATTACACACACAACAAAAACATTCCTTTGTTTCTGGCTAAATATATATCCTATGGTGGTTAACGTAAGTAGTGTGGGACAATAATACAGGGTTTGTTTCAAACATTATCTAATGGATAAACTTCCAGCCCATGAATATTTATTTGTTAAATGGATAACCCCCCTTTGCACTGAACGGCACTCCTGGTGGTCAACAAAGTATGAATCTTTACAGCTGGAATGATGGGAACAGTGCCTATGAAGTAAATCTTGCGCATTCTGGCAACTGGGTAATGAAGTATTTTTTTCACTACTGTTCTGCCAATAGGACAGAACTGGTTTGTCATGCACATCTTACTTGAAATGTGTGGAAACTGAGGTGGTGTTTAGTGTTACTGTGGACCACGAGTGACCACATTTGAATCCAGGCTCAGTGTGTGTATTCTCAAATCCAGGGTTTCTGAAGTCAGTTCCTGGACACCATGGTTGGGTTGTATAAGATGCTATTCTGTCCCTCCATGTAGACTGAAGGTGTAAATAGGTGAATAAACCATATTTCTTAAAGCTACAACAATCTCCTCTGTGACTCACTTCTCCAAAGGAACACAGACCCTGGGTGAGTAACTGGAATCCCCTGAGATCTTGCTATTCCTTGGCAGAGTGGGGGTGGCAACCAGTGCTGGATTTACGTATAAGCTAAATAAGCTATACGGGACGTGGGTGGCGCTATGGGTTAAACCACAGAGCCTAGGACTTGCTGATCAGAAGGTCTGCAGTTCGAATCCCCGCGACACAGTGAGCTCCTGTTGCTTGGTCCCTGCTCCTGCCAACCTAGCATTTTGGAAGCACGTCAAAGTGCAAGTAGGTACTGCTCCGGTGGGAAGGTAAACGGCGTTTCCGTGCGCTGCTCTGGTTTGCCAGAAGCGGCTTAGTCATGCTGGCCACATGACCCGGAAGCTGTACGCCGGCTCCCTTGGCCAATAAAGTGAGATGAGCGCCGCAACCCCAGAGTCGGTCACGACTGGACCTAATGGTCAGGGGTCCCTTTAGCTTTAAATAAGTTAGCTTAGGACCCCACTCTCTTGGGGGCACCCAAAAAAATTAAAGAAAAAACTGGATGTACATTTCCTGCTCTGAGACCCCACGGCTAATTCTCCCCTGGCCTCCTCACTGGCCCAGGTAGGATAAATTCAGCCAGCTAGCCCTGGGGATTATTTAATTGATTTTTGATTTTTGAATTTTATTGTTATTCATGTTTTTATACTGTATTTTATGCTGCTTTTATAATTAAGTGTTTTAAAGTGTTTTAAATTTGTTGTTTGCCACCCTGAGCCCAGTTTTTGAACCGGGAAGGGCAGGGTATGAATAAAAATTTATTATTATAAGATAAGTTCAACAATTACTTTGACAAAATAAATATTTTGTTATGTGCAAATGGCTTTAGGTCCATAAATTACCATATAGCATATATTCTACACAAAAAACAGTGACCATTTGTTGTTGAAAAAGGACAGCTGGGCATATAAAGGGCCCCATTACCTCCAGTAGCTTAGATCCAATCCTGCTGGCACTCAACTTTTGTAACGTTACTTTTATTTTATTGCTTCCTGTTTGCTGCTCTGGGCTGCTTTGCAAAGAAGGATGGAATATAGAGATACTACTAGTAGTAATAGTAATAGTAATAGTAATAGTAATAGTAATAGTGATATACTGTGGCAAGATATCACTGCAGAAAACTATGTGAGCAACAAAATTTAGTGCAGCACTCTAGGAGGAAGGCTACTTGACTCAAATATGAACTTTTTTTCCTTGAACAAAATAATAGCAAATTAATTTAAGCATGGCAGATCATTTCCATAGTAACAGAATTGCTTGCAAACAATTTTAATGCATTCCAGGAGGGAGGAAGAGAATTTCGGAATACCCGGTTATTTCAGTTTTGCAATTAGGGAGCTGCATCTGCATAACAACCTTAAATGTTAAGATGTCCTCTCTGCCACTAAGCCCAGGACTCATCAAGCAAGCCTGCGCTACAAGTGCTAACACAATGTTGCAATAATCGAGGCAAGAGAAATAATAAGAGCCTGAAGTAAAATTGTATCAGTATCTATGGATATATAAAAAACAACAACCCCAAATTTATAAATATTAAAGAGAAAGAAAATTACAAGACTTGGTAACAGGTCTGATTTGTGAGAGGGGGAGAGGAACCATATTGCCAATATTTAGAGAAACAAAGAAAGGAGAGAGGAAGCAATTCTTTCTTTGTTTAAAATATTTACATTTTGCCTTTCTGTTGAATAATAAGATGCTCAAGAAGGCATGCATCAGCAAGAATGAAAGGAACCAGAAAGATAAGATTTTTCAAAACTGGCAGCAGAGCAGATAAACAGCAGGGTGAAAGATTTTTTAAAAAATACACAACAAAGCAAGGAGGAACCCTCCTAAAAATCAACTGCTATCCTGATGCAAACCATAATCGCACCCTCACATTCACTTTCCTATTTCCATTTCGAAAAGAAGTATGTGTGAGAGCCATTTCTTTATCTCCTCAAAATAGGGAATGGCTCAAGCATGAAGCTTCATTTTTCTTAATCGGGATTTGAACCTGGAATAAATGGTACAGCCTCTGAAACATCTGGGTCCATCTGAGATCTAAACTGAATATGGTTGTAGTCAATGGACATGCATACTTTCAGTGCAGTCCTCTTCCTGAATAGGCATAGATGTAGCATTTAATTTAATTTACGGGATGCGGGTGGCACTGTGGGTTAAACCACAAAGCCTAGGACTTGTTGATCAGAAGGTTGGTGGTTCGAATCCCCGCGACGGGGTGAGTTCCCATTGCTCGGTCCCAGCTCCTGCCAACCTAGCAGTTCGAAAACACGTCAAAGTGCAAGTAGATAAATAGGTACCGCTCTGGTGGGAAGGTAAACGGCGTTACCATGCGCTGCTCTGGTTCGCCAGAAGCGGCTTAGTCATGCTGGCCACATGACCCGGAAGCTGTACGCTGGCTCCCTCGGCCAATAAGGCAAGATGAGCACCGCAACCCCAGAGTCGATCACGACTGGACCTAATGGTCAGGGGTCCCTTTACCTTTACCTTTAGCATTTAATAGCCATAGATGTTGCAGAATGAGACCTAGGAATGCTGTCAGACTGCTTATCAGCAACAAATATTTTGGTTTATTAGTCTCTTAGGACAGGGAGGGGGAACTTGTGCTCCTCAAGATATTTTCAGAGTCCAGCTCTCATCAGCCTCAGCAGCTTAATCAATGTTTAGGGATTGCAGCGCAAGTAAATCGGGAGAACAGATGCCTCATCCCTATTTAAGAAATAAAAGATATAAAAACCCTACCCCCCCCCAAATAATGTATCTCATATGAAAAAGTGCATATTTATTTCTTTTATGACTTGCATCCCATGAAACTTCCTAAAGCGATTTACAATAAAAATATAGAGTGAACAATTGCATATATAAGGAGTGAAAACATTTGCACATATGAAAACTATTACATGTAAAAAAACAAAAACAGGACCTAAATAGAATCAGTTAAAATCAAAGATGGATGCAAACTGGGATAAATACTAGTATATGCGGTATTTTTCTGCAATGAATAGACTATAAGAGGTAATGACAACGACACTGGGGAACCAATCATATATATCATGGGGGTGGGAGTATTATCATATAGTCGTAGGTCAGGTTATGTTTTTCTAGCAGAACAGAATCAAAGCCTTGGAATCGTCCACCCAAAATGCTCCTTAGCAACAGTAGCCATTTATTGCAATAGCCGAATCATTTTTAACCTAATTCCTACATTTTTACATGCACGGGCGTATCGGAAATCTCAGACTGGCAATGTGCATATTTGCTTTATACTAGTGCCACTAGTATAATAGTGGTGGGATATGAGCCACAAAAAGGTGTTAAAAACATTTCATATAACACATAAATGAATGTTTGCTTTTTTGCTTTGTACCTGAATTACATGCCTCTAATAATTGAACTCTAATAGGAGCTCAGCCATGCACATAGGACTGAAGCCATACAAACCTGCCAGTAAGTGATGGCTACTTGATGATGTACTGAAAATCCTAGTTCTTTACTGAAGATTGTCCACATGCTATTCTTTTAGGATGCATTTGATTAATGTTCAATGGAACGTATTTGTATTATAATCATTTCTTTGAAAGTGGTAGTGCTGTTTGTTCAGCTAGCCAAATATTACTTTGGTTTCTGCTCTTAATCCAGGACATTTCCTTTTTGATCACACTCTCTACAACAGAGATATTTGAGTGCTTCTAAAGATGACACAAAGACTTCCATTCTCTAGTAGAAGAAGGTTAAAGCATGAGCTGTGCTTTTGGGAGTGATGGGGGATAAACTGCGTACAGTGGTGCCTCGCAAGACGAAAATAATCCATTCCGAGAGTCTCTTCGTCTAGCGTTTTTTTCGTCTTGCGAAGCATCCCTATTAGCGGCTTAGCGGATTAGCGCTATTAGCGGTTTAGCGGCTATTAACGGCTTAGTGGCTTAGCTGATAAGCGGATAAGCGGCTTAGCGGCTTAGAAAAAGGGGGGGGAGGGAAAAAACTTGCGAAGTGCCTCGAAAAATGGAAAACCCTTTCGTCTGGCGGGTTTTTCGTCTTGCGAGGCATTCGTCTTGCGGGGCACCACTGTAATTTGCAGTTCCTCCAAAGATACGGAAATTGAAATGCAGCTATTCCTTCAATATCTGCAGTTTTCTAAATTTGTCAATGGCAGGGAGAATGTAGCAAGGTTTGCCTGGGCTTCCCACCTGCCCATTTCACCAGCTCAGCCTGGACTTCTTCCTGCCCCCTGGTCTGGTGGTGATGATGGCCAGGACATTGCAGGAAGACTTGCCTGCAAACTTGCTTCATGATGTATCTGCACTCGTTCAATCAGCATGATGACAGACAAGTGCAAATATATCTACATGTTCACACACACATACAACTGCATACAAACTTGCACCTTGTACCTGGTACAAACTTGTACCTTGGTTCTCAAACTTAATCCATTCCGGAAGTCCGTTCCAAAACCAAAGCGTTCCAAAACCAAGGCATGCTTTCCCACAGACAGTAATGCAAAATGGATTAATCCATTCCAGGCTTTTAAAAACAACCCCTAAAACAGTAACTTAACATGAATTTTGCAATCTAACAAGACCACTGATCCATAAAATGAAAGCAATAATCAATGCACTGCACTCACACAATCAATCAATCAATCAATCAATAGCTGAACTGGGTTCCACACAGTCACAAAAACAAAAAAGCAAAATAAATAGCAGAAACAGACACACCTCAGTGTAACACTCGAAATGGAAGTGTGGCTCTGAAATCAGAAGCGTAACACTCAAAATGGAGCAGGTTCGGCTTCTGAAAAAAAAGTTCACGAACCGGAACACTTACTTCCAGGTTTGCAGTGTTTGGGTTCCAAGTTGTTTGAGTACCAAGGCTTTTGAGAACCAAGGTACCACTCTACTTTCCAGTTATATGTCTCTTAGCATTGTGTGATACTGCATTATTTAGAAGTACAAAGCTACACCCATACACATAATTTGAAATAATTGTGTGGAATGTTTGTCTGTTTATCTGTCTGTCTGCCAATCATCTCTTTATAACTGTGCATATTTAAAACACAAGTTTCCCTCCAAAGTTGCCATGAGAACTTTAGGTTACTCTCACAGATCTATAATCCCCAACACCCTTAACAAACTACATTTCCCAAGATGATTTGGGGACAATCATGTTCTCTCACCGCTGGGAGAGATCATCAGGGGGTTTGGGCTGGGTGTTCATCAGTATGCAGATGACACCCAGCTCTACCTCTCCTTTAAATCAGAACCAGTGAAGGCGGTGAAGGTCCTGTGTGAGTGCCTGGAGGCGGTTGGAGGTTGGATGGTGGCTAACAGATTGAGGTTGAATCCTGACAAGACAGAAGTACTGTTTTGGGGGGACAGGAGGCGGGCGGGTGTGGGGGATTCCCTAGTCCTAACTGTACCCCTGAAGGACCAGGTGCGTGGCCTGGGAGGCATTTTGGCCTCACAGCTGTCCATGGAGGCACAGGTTAATACTGTGTCTAGGGCAGCTGTCTACCAGCTCCACCTGGTACGCAAGCTAAGACCCTACCTGCCCGTGGACTGTTTCACCAGAGTGGTGCATGCTCTAGTTATCTCCCGCTTGAAGGTGACCCGGAAACTGCAATTAATCCAGAATGCGGCAGCTAGACTGGTGACTGGGAGTGGCCGCCGGGACCACATAACACCAGTTCTGAGAGATCTGCATTGGCTCCCAGTACATTTCCGAGCATGATTCAAAGTGTTGGTGCTGACCTTTAAAGCCCTAAACGGCCTCGGTCCTGTATACCTGAAGGAGCGTCTCCACCCCATCGTTCAGCCCGGACACTGAGATCCAGTGCCGAGGGCCTTCTGGCGGTTCCCTCATTGCGAGAAGTAAGGTTACAAGGAACCAGGCAGAGGGCCTTCTCGGTAGTGGCGCCTGCCCTGTGGAACGCCCTCCCAGCAGATGCCAAGGCAATAAACAACTATTTTACTTTTAAAAGACAGCTGAAGGCAGCCCTCTTTAGGGAAGTTTTTAATGTCTGATGCTGTATTGTTTTTAACATTCAGTTGGAAGCCGCCCAGAGTGGCTGGGGAAACCCAGCCAGATGGGTGGGCTATAAATAATAAATTATTATTATTATTATTATTATTATTATTATTATTATTATTATTATTAAACTGTAGGGTGTCTACACATCCTATAACTTGCACACAATGTGCACACAGTTGTCTGCTTTGCCTTCCCACCGGATTACCGGTGACTCCTTACTCCAGATCTCTAGCTGACCTCTCCCAACAAGGAAATCGAACTAAGTTGGAATAATTATGCAAGCAATATGGTGCTGCAACACCAAAGGTATCTGTTCACGGAAATGACTGGCAGAATCCGAGACCAGGGAGAAGAGTTGGTGGAAGAAGATTGGAAGAAATTTAAAGATTATTTACAGAAACACTGTAAAATTAATGAATGTTAAAATGATGTTGGAATGAAATGAAGTGGTTTTAGTAATAAGGTTAAAAAGGAATATGTAAAAATGGATTGATATTAGATGAAAATATAAAGTTATAATATGTGAAGACAAAGAACTAAGATAAAACAAAGAGGGTAAGGATTTGCTGAATCAACCATTTGAACTGGAATACAAAAAAGGGAGGTATGAGGAAGTCATGAGAATAAGTAAATGAATTCTAAGATATAGAAAGAGGGATTTATTTTTAACTATTTTTAATTTTTTTGTAATCTTTTGTTGTTGTATTTTCCTATCTTTTTTTTTCATCCTTTTTTATATACTTATGTATCTCTGAATTTTTGAATAAATATTACTTAAAAAAACACACCAACAAAGGTATCTGTTCACGACACTTTGCTTCCCTTAACAGTGGAGCTTGGCCTCAATTCTACAGAGAAATTGTACTTTTTGCTTGTTTCTGAATGCCCACTTCTAACTTCTCTCTGGTAATCGCCAACACTTGAACTTTACAGGGTGCCATTTCTAAGCATCTATTGGTTTGTAATTACCTCCTGCTTAAATAAAATAAAATAAATACATATAAGAAGGATTCATCCCCTGCTCAAATTACTTCTGAGGGCAGATGTCACTGTAAGCACTACTTTAATGCAGACATTGATTTTAAGCACGGCTGGTTGGATTAATGCACTCATGCAGAAGCTTTCCTTCAGGTCCCTAGAAATACATTATAGATCTCTATGTTAGTGAGTCCTTGAGTTCTATACATATCGAGAGGCACATGGGATAAGAAGAGTAAGCAACATTCAGCAGCAACCATCCCATTTGTGTATGCAGTGGTAGCTGGTGCCCAGTGGAATGGGTAAGGCGGAATATGGGGAGACCAACAGTAGGGAATGTCAGAGCCAATGACAGGCAGAGATACACCCTGATTGGTTGTAACTAAGGGTGGTTGATGTCACAGTGTTCCATTGGCCTGAATGAACCAGCCTCCATTATTGTCAGGGTCTGGCAGGGCTCTGAGAAGTGTGTAGCAGAGGCCCTACGGCTGAATCAGGCGAAGGGGGTATAAATTTAAGGGGTTCTGCACCTCCTGTGATGCAGGAGCCAAGGCTGGAGGAAAGGGAAGAGTCTGCACAGTCGGAGACCGGGGAGGAGGTGCAGGACATGGCAGGAGTGAAGGTAGAGTTGGGGGCTATGAGGGGCAGGCCGGTAGAATTCCCTCCATCCCCTTCTCCGTTGTCTCCCGGAACCAGGAGAGGCCTGAAGAAGCAAGGCACAGGGGAAACTTCCATTTAGGAGAAGTCATATGTAGCTTGTGTGTGAAGGTAGGTAATCGGACCCTCCAAGTGTTCCTATTTTGAGAATCCTAAGGAAAAACCATCTTCCGTAGAAACTGCTGCTTGCCTTCTATCACTGTGCCATTGAGAGCGTGCTCACTTATGGCTTATGTGTGTGGTACGGAAGCTGTACTACCCAGGACAGGATGCCGTTGTGTAGAGTTGTTAAGGCAGCAGAGAGCATTGTTGGATGCCCACTCTCCACCTTAGAGCAGATTTATGCCACAAGGTTTCATAGGAAGGCACTGGACATAGTAAAAGATCCATCGCATCCTGGTCACTGTCTCTTCGAGCTCCTGCCGTCGGGACGGAGATACAGGACGATGAAGACAAGAACGAGCCGTCTCAAGAACAGCTTCTTCTCCAGAGTGATCTCAGCCCTGAATGGGAAACCTGGACTTTGAAAGTCATCTAATCTTCCTTGCTGTATTATACTATATTGTTTTAATTAGTGTTTTTATAGTTGTTCTGATTTTGAGTGGAGTGCCCTACCTGGGTGGATGGAGCAGCCAAGTAATTTCGTTGTCCCCGAGAGGGGGCAATGACAATAAAGATATTATTATTATTATTATTATTATTATTATTATTATTATTATTATTATTATTTTCAGGGACAGTTTCAGATTTACAGAAGCAGTCCTGGTTTCTGACTTGATCCCGGAATGTCCATTTTTACTGAGGAAGTCCCTATTTTCATCACAGATATGTTGGAGGGTATAGTACTTGGGTAGGCAAACTAAGGCCTGGGGGCCGAATCCGGCCCAATCGCCTTCTAAATCCAGCCCGCAGGCAGTCCAGGAATCGGTGTGTTTTTACATGAGTAGAATGTGTCCTTTTATTTAAAATGCATTATTTATGGGGCATAGGAATTTATTCATTCCCCCCCCCAAAAAAAATAGTCTGGCCCCCACAAGGTCTGAGGGACAGTGGACCAGCCCCCTGCTGAAAAAGTTTGCTGACCCCTGGTATAGTAGGACACCCCTATTTTCATTGGATAAATGTTGGAGTTATTCGACTCCTGAGCCATCTGAAGGCAGCCATTTTTTAAATGTTCAATGTTTTGTTATGTTTTTATATATGCTGGAAGTCACCCAGAAGGGCCTGGGCAACCTAGTCAGATGGATGGGGTGTAAACAGCGATGATGATGATGATGGAATAGGACATCCCTATTTCCATTGGAGAAATATTGGAGGACATGGTTAAGTACCTGTGGAGGCATGGTCACACTGTTGCTCCAAGAGTCCAGCTCGCAGTGCAAGCCTAGGGAGGGCATGCCAGCTATTGAGCCACCAGAACTGCATGTCTTGGTGTTTAGTGCATCTTAGGAGCTACTGTAAGTGACGTGCTTTGTCAATAAAGAATTCAACTACCAGCCACTGTCCTCCTTGGGCTGGGTATGCTCACAACAACTATGTCTATGCAGGAAGAAGTCCACCAGGAAGCTGAAGATATCTACCATGCTTCTCCTTTTCAGACAAACCTGGATCAGCCTAAAGTGACCCACATGCGCACAAAATGTTAGTAGGAGTTCTGGGCTTGTGCCATAGTAACATTAAGGCCATGCTAAGGCAAACACAATGAAACTGTAATTAAAAGGGCCCATAAGTAAAAAGGTAACGGATAGCAGAAGTTCAAAGACCACCTTTTATTAAAACGGGACTATACAAAACCCCAGAAGATTAAAGTTACACAAGGCAATTAACGAGTTTAACAGTGGTAAGAAGAGCATGGAAGTTCACCTATATACACAGGAGAGTGTCTCTAACATGAGAAATGTTTTTGCCACATAAACTGAAAAGGAGTGATTTGAGAACTGAACTGCAATGCCATACGCCTGGAGCAAACAAAAAGCGAATGTTGCCGAAAGGTGGCCAAGATTTATATATATATATATATTTTATTAAGGATTTTCTTGTTTTACAGAAGTGTAGTGCCTCTTTTTTTTTTCTTCTTCTTCTTCTTCCATGTAACGTTTTTACAAATCCGTTTCATTTGTTGAGGCATTAGGGGGAGAAGAAAACAGAAAGAAAAAAGAAAGGGGGGGGTGGGGAGAGGGAGGATGGATGCGGGTGGGGTCGGGTGGCGGTGTTTCTATTATGTTTAATGTATGTAGAGTTTGGTGTCAGCGTTGCTTGTGTTGTTCACTTGTGTTCCTTTGGTGGTGAGAGAGGTTGGGGTTGGCTTAGGGTGTGATTGTTTGCTTGTGATTGGCTGTGGTGATCTTTGTTTTCGTGTGTGAGTGAGGTGGGTGGGTGTTTTGGATCAGGTTAGCCATATTGATTTGTATGCTGTTGGTGGATTATTGTCGTTGTCCTGTTGGGCTGTGTATGTGATAAAGGGGAGCCATACCGGGGTGAAGGCGTCTTCTTCTGTTTGTCCCCGTGTCAGTTTCAGTTTATTAGTTAATTTTTCTAGTAGGGCTGTTTCCCATACTATTTGGTACCATTGGTCCATGCTTACTCCTGACAGGTCTCTCCAGTGTCTGGTTATGATGTTTCTGGTTGCTGAGAGCAGGTGGGTTATAAGTTCTTTGTGGTGTAAATGGGCATTGTTGTCTTGGAAGATGTTTAGTAGGGCCAATTCTGGGGTGATGTCTATTACTTGCTTAGTTATTTTACATATTTCTTGTATGGCTGTTGTCCAGAATAGTTGAATTTTGGGACACTCCCACCACATGTGGAGGTATGTGCCTGAGGAGGTGCACCCTCTCCAGCATTTTGGTGAGGTTCCTGGGTGTATTAGCGCTAGTTTCCTTGGTGTTAGGTACCACCTGTAGGTGAGTTTCAGTGTGAGTTCTTTTCTTTTTGTTGATATGGATTTAAAGGGGGGTTTAGACCACATTCTGGTCCATTGAGTGGGGTTAATCTCATAGCCTATGTCATTCTCCCATTGTTTTTTGATTGTGTCTAGGGGATTTGCGGGATTTTGGAGTAGTATTTTGTATATTGCGGATACCGTCCCTTTACCGTTTCCCTTTGTTGTTAGGAGGAGGTTTTCGAAGGTTGTCAGGGGCCTAGTTGCTGCTGATTTTACTGTTGGGTTGTTTAAGAAGGCATGTAGTTGGTGTTGTGTTAACCAGGTCATTTGGGTGTCTTCTAGTTTGTCTTGTATTTCTTGTGTTGACAAGGGTTTGTTATTTTTATAAAAGTCTATGGCCAAGATTTTTGAGCCTGGGAAAAATGTGCTCCTACTTTTGGCTTTTCTCCCCAGGGACTCCTCCAAAATGAGGGGGAAATATGCCCCCTGATGCAGCAGTGCTGAGCTGGGAAGGATGGCCTTGACTCTGAATTGGCTTTGATTGCCCTCTTTGATGTTATTAGGTAGCTAAATCACACTGGCAACATGGAGTCAGGAGTCATGACATCATCTCATTTGCTAGATGATCCCCAGCTGCAGAAGCCCTTGAGGGAATTAGACGAGTCATGGTTCCCTGTGCTCCTGTGTACTGTTACCCAACAGAGAGGTGAGAGAAAAGCAAAAACTAACAACTACCATACTCTCTCCACTTACCTCTGCTGCTGATTTAAAGTAAATAAAAGGAAATGGAAGTGTATGATGTGGAGTATTGCTTGGGACAACTTTTGGCAATGGGGGAGAGTGATGGAAATTCATCCCTAGATGAGATGTTAATCCAAGCTAGGGAATCATTTCTGGGCTTGAAAAGCTCACCTCTTACTCAAAATGGGCTTTTAAAAGTCAGTGGCTTGTTTCATTGCTGGTGGAATTGCAGTGAGGAAAGGAAGCCATTTCTCTCCCCCCCCCCCCGACCAGTTGCAGCTACGAGGACCCTACACATCTGAACTGAAATTTATTTTGGGGAAACTTTAACGGCAAAGAAGAGAAAGGTGAGCCTTCCCTCCTTCAGAAATGTTGTTACTGATTAAGTTTCACTTTCAGTGAACTTTGGTAGCAACTCTAACCTTCATGTAAGTATAAATGAAAGATGGATTCCTCACTGCAACACCCATGGCTCCAGAGGGTTAAAGGGTGGCTACAGTTGTGGAGAGCTGCCGAAATTCACAAATAACACATTGTACATTCAGAGTCTCAGCTACTGTACATGATGTAAGGGTAGCTACATCTTGGGTTTCACGTATTTCCCATTGCAATCAGTCAAAGCTTTATTATGTAATTGGGGGAGATATGCAATTGTTTTATGAGTATATTTGATGTCATAATTCATTCTTGGGTTTCATTCGTTGGAGGACGCAAATTTCGGTGCTGGGTATATTAGCTAGTTTCTTGGGACTTATTTTGTCTCACTGTGATTTATTTCATTATGACAAACATAGATCCGCCCACCCACTCCAGGCATCTGCTGGGATGTGTCTGTTTTGTAGTGTAGCATTTAGTACAAATGGCAGGATATCTGCAGATGTCTAACAATTGAAATTGAAATACTTTATTGTCACTTGTACAACTTGTATACAGTGAGATTACACGAGCACCCCTCACTCAGCTCTCTTAGTCTTAATTCCCCTCGTTTACTGATGCACACCCACCAAACCCGAAAGTCAGTTGCCCTGTTGTTATCTTTTCATTCAGCAGCCTAACAGCCCATGGATAGAAGCCATTCTTTACCCTGTTGGTGTGACTAATCATGCTTCCATATCTTCTGCCTGAGGGCAGGAGATCAAGAAAGTGCTGGCCCGGGTGTGAATCATCCCTGAGAATTTTCTTCACTCTCCTGAGGCAACTTTCTTCCGCGATGTCATCCAGCGGATTCACGGGACAGCCCATAATATCTTGTGCTATATTCACCACCTTCTGTAGGCACTTCCTATCCGTTGATGTCAAACCAGCGTACCACACCATGATGCAGCATGATTGTATGTGAGAGTGAAGGGAATGTTTGAGAGGTGAAAGGTAGTTGAATGGGTGGAGTCAACATAAAAAACCCCCTAAGATTCAGTAAGGTCTCAGGAATACATCCACAGTTAAACTGTGATACAAGGTCTCTGTTGGAGTAGACCAAAGACGAATGTAATCCTGAATCCCATTTCAACAGTAGCCAAACAGATGCCTAAGGGAAGCCCACAAATGGGGGGGGGCAATGCCTGAGTGAACAATAATGCTTTTAAATTCCTCCTGAATATTCATGGGAGAGACTGACACACCTCCCTAATGGGACATTGCAGAAACCAAAAACCCAATAAGAAGGGTCTATCAATGGATCAGCACCAAACAGGAAACACCAATCTACTGCAAGGATGCTGGGAACAATTTGGGTTTTGGAGCAAGATTGTACCACCATGTCAACCTGCAATTAGATTTTACAAATTTATGAAATCTTCACTGCTTGGATATTCAGGTATGAATTCATGTTTGCACTGTTGAGGGTTCAACGTATGGCAGGGAAACGAAAGACTAGCAGCTGGAATGTTGTCATTTATATCAAGTACTGCACAACTGGACAGCTTCCACACTCACAAACACACACACAATCTTAGTCCACAGTACATCACTTTACTTATTTATTTAGAACATTTATAGCCCACCTTTATTTGTAAAAGTCACCCCAGGCAGTTTACACGATAACAGATTAAAAAATTACAATTTTCAGCAATAATACAATTAAAGGCAACACCTCTCACAAAATTCAAAGCATACCATAATGTATGCATATCCAGACCTAAAGATAAAACAAAGGAAGGACAGGAGTATTTGGGGGACATCAGACTATTAAATATTGGCTAAAAGGGGGATTTTTCAGGAATTCGCAGTATATAGCTTGACAAATGATGCCCTGCTGCAAATTTATCATTTTAAACCTGTAACCCAAGGCTGCAATCCAGGGAAGTGGAAGGCTGAAAATTAATTAATCAGCTAAGTTGAGAGCAGTGGTTGTTTTTAAATGCCCTGTGAAGAAAGCAAAGGACAATAAAAGGACTTACATAAATTACACATCACCCAAATCTGCGAAGGTCTTCATGTTAAAACCAAATGTGGTTTAACAAGATAAATAACAAGTGCTTAGTGATACCAGACAAATAATAATTACCTGCAATCAGATGGATAATAAATTAGGGCCAGATGGTAGTTGGAATCTGCAAATATTTCACTCTTCCATCTGCCTTCATCTATTGATATCATTTTAGATTGAATTCTAATAATGGTCCATTTTTCCTCCCTTTCAGATTTCATTAGAGGTGTCTTCCTGTGTCAGCTTGCTTCATTCTGCCTCATGATGTATTTTCTCAAAGGGTATTATTAACATGTGTTGTACCCAAGGATTCTTGCAATGCGCTTTGCTACAGCACATGTTAATAATAGCCTTTGAGAAAATACACCATGAGGCAGCAGCAGATTCTGCTGCAGAAAAATTATAAAATGCTTTGGACCATTTTTGCTGCTTCTGCTATCAAATATGTATTTCCACATTCACCCCAGTTGTGCAGCGGCGTGTTTGTGAAAGTAAAACACAGCTTTTTCAATCCCTGGCAAATGTATTGCACAAACATAATCAATGTTTTGACAAATAAATATTGCCTGCATTCAAAATGAGCGTAAAGGGAGTTAAGAGAAATTGCTCTCAAAATGTTAGTGGATGGTGTGCTTTACATATTGCATCTTTTGGAAGGTTTTTAAAAACTGGATTATCTTTATTTTTACACAGCAGGAATCTATTTAAACAGGGATCAGCAAACTTTTTCAGCAGGGGGCCGGTCCACTGTCCCTCAGACCATGTGGGGGGCCAGACTATATATTTTTTTGGGGGGGGGGAATGAATGAATTCCTATGCCGCACCAATAACCCAGAGATGCATTTTAAATAAAAGCACACATTCTACTCATGGAAAAACATCAGGCAGGCCCCACAAATAACCCAGAGATGGATTTTATATAAAAGGACACATTCTACTCATGTAAAAACACGCTGATTCCTGGACTGTTTGGGCCAGATTGAGAAGGCGAATGGGCCACATCTGGCCCCCGGGCCTTAGTTTGCCTAACCACGGGCTATACCATATTCTGTTTAAATTCATTTTTAGTCACACTCAGAGTAGACTAGGGGTACCAACTTGAATAAATTATTGGGGGCCTGAGCTAAGCCCTGCCTCGCTTAATAGATCACATGACACAGTGCACTCACCCCATTTGAATGGCAATGTCCATCAACTATAGGGAGGCAGCCCCCTCAAATATTTTATGGGGGGGGTTGAAGAGCCTTCGGCCCCTAGGAGTTAGCTCCTATGGAGTAGACTCACTGAAATCAACAGATGTAGTAACTTGTCTAATGATTTTAAAGAGTCTACTCTGAGTATGACTTAGTTAGACACTGCCCTTAAACCTTAAATATATTTCAAAGCATAAATTGAAATTAACAATTTCTTCTTTTTCAGCAACATGGCTGGGACAATGCAGAAGGGGACGTCAACTTTCCGCCCCCCTGGCCAGATCACTCTTGGGTCCCAGCTGCCCGGCCACAATGCTGCCCACTGGGAAAGGTGAGCAGACTTACGTACAACATACTGTGCTGCCATTTTGATAGTGCCTAACTGTGATGGCCTGGGAATCTGATTCAGAGGCTGAACCGGAGGAATCCCAACCTGCACAGGAGTCCCCGCCTCCAGGGCCAGCTGAACTGGGGCAGGGCCTTGAATCTGAAGCACCTGCACCTGTGCCGGATCCTCAGGAGCAGACACCAGATGAAACCACTCTGGCTCCGGATGTGATTGAGGATCCATTGCCTACAGGTGCGCCTCTCCTAGCCCTGTCAGGGGAAGGTGAGCCTCCCCCTGGGTCCAGTAACCTTCCAGCCTCTCCTGAGCTGCAGAGGCTCAGGGCAGAGAGGTGGAGGGAACTGGTTTCTCTCAGGAGGAGTGCTCGCCTTAAGGCCAGGAGAGGCGGGTCACCTGTGGGCCAGGACCGCCCCTGGCCTCAGAGAAGATAAAGACCAGTCATCCCAGTCCCAGGTTGCGGGAGCAACGACGTTGGAAACCTGTTTCTGCCAGCACCCAGACCTGTCTTTCTGGAGTTCCTGACCACGCCCAGCTTTTGCTTTGAACCCAGCTTCCCCCTTGGTGGACAGTCTCCAGACCCTCGGCCTAGGACCGGACTTTGACCACGCCTCACGGTAACCCCCCCGGGACCAGCACACTAACATAACTCACTTCACCAAATTGTTTCAAAACCTTTTTCTTCATCTTCTCAAAAACTAAGGCCATGCATCCCCAAACTACAATTCCCATCATCCCTGACCACTGGTCCTGTTAGCTAGGGATGATGGGAGTTGTAGTCCCAAAACATCTGGAGGGCCAAGTTTGGGGGTGCCTGACTAAGGCCATGTTGGGATACACACTTATCTTGAAATGCGGAGCTGATATTTCTTTAAAACTTTGATAAATTATAGATTTTCAGACGTTATTGGCTACTGAAATAAAGGTATATGGGAGAGAATCAGGATGATGGAAGACCTACATTGGCTCCCAGTACGTTTCCAAGCACAATTCAAAGCGTTGGTTGGTGCTGACCTTTAAAGCCCTAAACGGCCTCGGTCCAGTATATCTGAAGGAGCGTCTCCATCTCCATTGTTCTGCCCGGACACTGAGGTCCAGCTCCGAGGGCCTTCTGGCGGTTTCCTCACTGCGAGAGGCCAAGTTACAGGGAACCAGGCAGAGGGCCTTTTCAGTAGTGGCGCCCGCCCTGTGGAACGCCCTCCCATCAGATGTCAAAGTGATAAACATCTACCTGACATTCAGAAGACATCTGAAGGCAGCCCTGTTCAGGGAAGTTTTTAATATGTGACGTTTTAGTGTATCTTTCATCTTTGTTGGAAGCCACCCAGAGTGGCTGGGGAAACCCAGCCAGATGGGCGGGGTACAAATAATAAATTATTATTATTATTATTATTATTATTATTATTATTATTATTATTCCTTGCCTGACCTTCATTATAATGCATCATGTTCTACTTTGTCCACTTTGGACATGCATCATGTTCTACTTTGTCCACTTTGTCCACTTTGACAAAGTGGGCGATAGACGTGGGTTATAACATTGATTTTGAAAGGTGGTTAGAATTATGGAATAATAACACAAAGTTTACGGCGTGTATGGCACTGAGGGGAAATATGTGGAAGATGATATATAGGTGGCATCTTACACCTGTGAAACTAGCTAAAATCTACAGGTTAAAGAACAAAAGATGCTGGAAATGTGGGGAAGCAGAAGGCGATTTTTACCACATGTGGTGGTTATGTAATAAAGTGAAAAAATTTTGGGAACTAATATATAATGAACTTAAAAAAATTCTTAAATATACTTTTCCCAAAAAACCTGAAGCCTTTCTGCTAGGAATGTTGGGTAAAGAGATTAAAAAAGAAGACAAGAATATATTCCTCTATGCCACCACAGCCGCAAGAACTATGCTGGCACAAAACTGGGAAATGGAAACCATACCTAGTATAAGTGATTGGCAGATTAAAATGGTGGAATATGCCGAACTTGCTAGATTAACGGGTAGAATACGAGACCAAGATGAGCAAAAATTTCATAAAAATTGGAGTAAATACTGGAAATATATTGAAAATAAATAGTAGAAGACACTGGTGGGCCTGGATTAACTCTAACAGAGAATGTCTAATATTTAAGATTAAGAGAAAATACGTGAATGTAGGATTATTTGATACTTACCAATAGGGTGGAGGGAAGTCCAGGACTAAATAAAGTCCAAAGGGTTTTTTTTTTTTTTTTTTTTGATGATAAGAAATTTTTGTTTTTTGATCCTTTTTTTTTTCTTTCCTCTTTTGTAAAAAAGAAAAAATGAACAATAATTTATTTATATGTATGTTTATACGTTCAGTGATATGATGATTTGTACAATGTATATTTATATAGACATGTGTATTATTTAAAGCTCGAATAAAAAAGTATTAATATATATATATATATATATAATGCATCATGTTCTAGTGTTCACTATCATATGCATATTTCATTGGCTACCAGGACTGGGAACCTGCCCTCCAATCTGTTCTGAAGAGAGAAGAGATGCAAAGAGATTATCTCTATGAGCAAGCACATTGCTGCACGACACAGGTGACATCTTCTTCACCTTTTTCATTTGATAGGATGGTCAGTGAGGGTTATGCCTGCACTATTTTGTGTTCCTGTCTCTCTTTCTGCTTTTTTTAAAAATGTGGCCACCCTATTGAGTGATACATGCCCCACAGCAGCCATTCTGGGACCGGTGTTCCTTGTGTTTTTGCAAAATTCCAAATGTACCACTAGTCGAAAAAGGTCAGTGGTCCCTGATCTCCAAGTGGGTGCTAACTGTAAAGAACTGTAGAATATGGAGGTGGGATTATGCTCCAGTCACCAACTCAGTTCAGGAGCTGTAGAACAGGTGAATAATCTCTGAAATAGAGGTGGGGGGGGGTGAGAGATTCAAGAACAAAAGCACAGCCATGCTTTCAAATGTCCACTTATCTGAAGTTACAGATAGGTAGCCGTGTTGGTCTGCCATGGTCAAAACAAAATAAAAAAATTCCTTCCAGTAGCACCTTAAAGACCAACTGAGTTAGTTCTAGGTATGAGCTTTCGTGTGCATGCACACTTCTTCAGATACACAGTGTATCTGAAGAAGTGTGCATGCACACGAAAGCTCATACCTAGAACTAACTCAGTTGGTCTTTAAGGTGCTACTGGAAGGAATTTTTTTATTTTGTTTTCACTTATCTGAATTTTGTGATGCAGTTTGCCAACTAAGCACTGTTAAAAAAAATGCATAGATTTTTAGATGCATTGAAATGACTAGATGATAGATAGATAGATAGATAGATAGATAGATAGATAGATAGATGATAGATAGATGATAGATAGATATAGATGATAGACTTGGACTTGACAAGACCCTTGTACACATACACATTACCAGAATAGAAACCTATGGAAGAAAACTATAAAAAGGAAGCAGTGATCCTACTGCTACATTGCACTACAGAGTCGGAGTTATTAGCCAAGGTTATGGGGGAACATAGGGCTTTATAGTAAGAAGAAAAATAAAGTTAGGGAAATGGGTGTCATTGGTAGACATATTAGACAAGAGAGAGCAATCTTACAGAAACACAGAGTTTAAGTCTTTGTCAAAATGCCATAAAGTCAGAGAGAGAGAGAGAGAGAGAGAGAGAGAGAGAGAGAGAGAGAGAGAGAGACACTCTGGGGTGGGGGGGAAAGTATTATATTTGCATGAAGCTGTCCATCAAGACACCTGCAGCTACTCAGATGCAGCCATTTATCACCATCTTCCCCCAAATAAGTTTTCCTAAGCAGTCTAATGAGCTTAATTCCCCTACCTGACAGTACGTAGCCCCGGGAAGCAGAGCTCTGAAATATTGTTCTTTCATTTAACTGCTTTATGAAAATCTACTATATTGAGAGAAGAGGTGAAGGAGACAGAAGCAGTTTGGGGCATATGTTTCTTTTTCCTCTGCAAAGTAAAACAAAGGGTCATCTTGACTTGATTTATGCATTAGATCTAATGGAAGACTAATATGCTAATATCTTTGTTAAAAACTATAAAAATCAGGGCAAGCAAATTTGCATCTGGTAGCGCTTCTGTATCCCATTGAGATCTCAGTTTTCACCCTTCCCCTCTCCAAGGCATCTCTGCAATTTGAAGGATTTTTTATTTCACCTCCTGAAGAATTTATTATGCATCTATGTATCTACAGGGCATAAGGCATGTGGTGTGTGCGGCACAGGAAGGGCACACCTTAATATAAAGTATTATCTAAAAATAAAATTTAACCTTCAGTGGGCAAACTGTACTGGACTGCAGTCTAAGGAGCGTATTTGAGAACCTTGGTGTATACAAGCTAATGAGTTCTGCAAAGGTTCTGCACACATATCAAGATTCTTTGTACCCTGTGGCTCCTAAAATTAACAACTTTAGGGAGGATATGTGTTCTGAAGTTTGGTTAGCGGAGTACATCGTTCTTCTGCAGGGTTCCACTTAATAAATCAGAACAGTATATCTATATTTCTCAAAAAGAAATTTACAAAGTGAAAGGGAGCAGAGGAAGTGAGGGAGAGGGAGGACGGCACCTGAGAATTCAACACAGGGTGGAATTTCAATCAGGTCCAAATGCTCTCCCAGTTAAATTGGAAGGGCACAAGTTGAGCCCTGCTAGCTCAGACAAAGGCCTTTCTAGCCCAGACTCCACCCCTCACAGTGGCCAATCAGATGCCTGTGGGAAGACCACAATCCGGGCATGAGGGCAATAGCCCCCTCTTACTCTTGCTCCCCAGTGACTGATATTCGGTCCTGGAGGTAGCATAAAAGCAGTGTATCTTAAAAGCATATCTATCTATCATCTATCTATCTATCTATCTATCTATCTATCTATCTCAGTTTGGTACATAGATAGATGAGAGAGAGAGAGAGAGAGAGAGAGAGATATGATAGAGAGATAGATAGATGATGGTGGTATAGATAGATGTTAGATGATAGATAGATAGATAGATAGATAGATAGATAGATAGATAGATAGATTGATAGATAGATAGATAGATAGATAGATAGATAGATAGATGATAGATAGATAGATAGATAGATAGATAGATAGATGATAGATTACAAAATACATTACAAAAATAATGCCAGTAAAGCAGGATTCACATAAAATTTCATTAAAACACAGCATTGTATACAAATATGACTGTTTAACTCTACTATAATATATAATGCTAATTTTTCCTTTACAGTGTTCATTTTTTTTTACAATCTATAATCTATATTTTTCTTAAGTTATCTAACCATTCTTCCATTTGTCCTATTACAGCATTAACGTTTTTTATTTTTATTTTTACTACTACTACTACTGCTGCTACTACTACTACTACTACCAGTACTGCAATCTCGATTATATTATCACTATAAGGCAAAGGGCTGCCGTCTGAGCAAGAGGACTTGGGCCACAGTGGTGAGTGCAATGGGTTATTGGTCTGTCCTAGCAAGGTCCCAAGAGTTTGGCTGGATCAGAATGAAGATCCATCTCACAATAGCCAGCCAGATGTGTCCAGGATTCCTGCAGGCAGGACATGAATGCAATAGCCCTTTCTCATTCTGTTCCCCCAGCAACTCATATTCACTTGCATGTTGCCTCTGAACTTGGTGACTGTATATAGCAGCGTTCCTTGGCCTGGTGCCCTCCATATCTTTTGGACTGTAATACCAGCCCCAGCCAGAATGGTCAACAGTCATGTATGATGGGTTCAATATGGAAGGTGCCAGGTTGGAAAAGTCACTGTAAATCACCATCATGATTGATGATAGATTTTTCCTCCGTAAATCAAATCAGCCCTGAGTGCTCACTGGAAGGACAGATCCTGAAGCTGAGGCTCCAATAATTTGGCCACCTCATGAGAAGAGAAGACTCCCTGGAAAAGACCCTGATGTTGGGAAAGATGGAGGGCACAAGGAGAAGGGGACGACAGAGGATGAGATGGTTGGACACTGTTCTCGAAGCTACCAGCATGAGTTTGACCAAACTGCAGGAGGCAGTGGAAGACAGGAGTGCCTGGCGTGCCCTGGTCCATGGGGTCACGAAGAGTCAGACATGACTAAACAACTAAACAACAACAACAACAAAGCTTGGTGGTCATCACAACACCTTGTGGCAGTGAATTCCACATATCCGTTATGTGTCATACGAAGGAGCGCATAAGAATTTCTTTGAATGTAATCTTGAAGCACTGTCAATGAAATGCAAAAGCAGTTTCAGCTCATCTTGAAAATATGGCATGCCCGAGAGGCTGTCCTATAGCTGCCTTGGATGGGACCATTCTCAGCATTGCTTGTACAGGAAGATCATAGAATCATAGAATCATAGAGTTGGAAGAGACCACAAGGGCCATCGAGTCCAACCCCCTGCCAAGCAAGAAACACCATCAGAGCACTCCTGACATATGGTTGTCAAGCCTCCGCTTAAAGACCTCCAAAGAAGGAGACTCCACCACACTCCCTGGCAGCAAATTCCACTGTCGAACAGCTCTCACTGTCAGGAAGTTCTTCCTAATGTTTAGGTGGAATCTAAATGCTTAAGATGAGTGTGCCTTAGGGAGAAGAGATGACAGCTGCAGCATCCACAGGTGAGCATAGAGGGGGGAAATTGGCTGCTGAGATTTTGCATTTGCCCCGATCCAGAAATCGTCTTGCAGTTCTACCCAGCTGCTTATACAAGTTCTAATCTCCCCCTTTCATACTTATCTGAACAGCTCTTTCCCTGTTGCTTTCTGTGAACTTATCCCTTGCAAGAAATGCCTAATTAATATGCAGCTCCAAGCCTGCCTCAGGATGCTGTTTAGGCTTGTTAACAGTGAAAAGAAGTAGATAATAAACTTGTATGCAAGACTTGGAGGGAATAGCTACTTTCGGAATAACATAATAATCTAGCCAAGCAGGCCTGTCTTGGTAATGAGGAAGAAAATAATAATAACAACTTTACGCTATGATTTGGTCTGGAAAATCGAAAATGTTCCCTGATTTGGTAAGAAAGAGTGGGCTACATATATGAAATATATATATATATATATATATATATATATATATATATATATATACTGCATTAAGATAGGCAGCTGTCACCAGATGAAAAAGGCCTGAAGCCCCACATGTATATTTCAACTCGAGACCATATTTCCTGCAAAAGCTGGTTCATACAAAACAGCTGCCCTGAGGTAATTTAAGCAAGCTCACCTTCCTCCCGATCTTAATTTGTATTGTTTAAAAAGACACGGAGACAGTTTTCACGAAAAACAAATTCCACAAGGGTCTCCTCAAGTTAGGGATCAAATGATTTATTAGAGCCATTTACCATGGGCTATGTTTCGACAGAGTACGTCAGCATATACATTGATTACCCTGGAGCAGATGAGAAGGCAATTATCCCTAAAGCATGTGGATTTATTTATTTTTGCTAGTTGTAAGACATTCTGCCCCAGGGACTCACTTTTTTAAAATGCTGCAGCTTTCATGAGGGAACAAACTCCCCCTCAGCCCCACTCCATTTCATGGGCAAACCAAACCTCCTGAATTGTTACATTGCAATACAGCATAACCAATATTTCCATTTTAAGAGATTTCCTAGTCTGTGGTGAGAGGGATGCGGGTGGCGCTGTGGGTTAAACCACAGAGCCTAGAACTTGCCGATCAGAAGGTTGGCGGTTCGAATCCCCGCGACGGGGTGAGCTCCTGTTGCTCGGTCCCTGCTCCTGCAAACCTAGCAGTTTGAAAACACGTCAAAGTGCAAGTAGATAAATAGGTACCGCTCTGGCAGGAAGGTAAACGGCGTTTCTGTGTGCTGCTCTGGTTTGCCAGAAGCGGCTTAGTCATGCTGGCCACATGACCTGGAAGCTGTACGCCGGCTCCCTCGGCCAATAAAGCGAGATGAGTGCCGCAACCCCAGAGTCGGTCACGACTGGACCTAATGGTCAGGGGTTCCTTTACCTTTACCTTTAGTCTGTGGTGAAGACTGCTGAAAGACATTTCCAGTTGGCGGCTGCACCTGCCATGGTAATGCCAAACCTGAAGGCAAAGCAGAAACTTCTTAAAAGCTGTATAGGCTACTGTGCCATTTGTACCAATCTTTATCTTATTTATTTAAAAATATTTTTAGACTGTTCACCATTCAACCATTCACGTGGTGCATAAAAAGATTATAATATATAACATAAAAATAGTAACATGTCATAAAAACAAAATACCAGAATGGCCACAGTGATGGTTGTTGGCTTCTGTCTGTCTCAAGAGACTATGGAGTACGCTTCTGGGGGCAAAGCCCAACTGCTGAAGTGACCTCCCTGGAGAGCAAGCCTGGACAGTTTGTATGGAGGTGCTGTGCTGCTCAGACCACAAACCTCCTTCTCAGCCTCACTGATGTGGTCCAAAGGAAAGCAGAGCAATATGTTTGGGATCAGCATGGCTGCAGGAGTTGCTGGAAAGAGGCGTACAAGGATCATCCAACCATCTTAGGGATTCTTCTCTGGATTTGTGTAGGGCTTACTCCTTAGCCTAACTGTGGACAAATTAACTAAACTGGGAGAGCCTCAGCGAAGGAAAGAAAGAAATACGTTCTCCAGTATATGATGGAATCGAAAGATCATAAGCATCTGGTGTATATTTTGAGAGGCAGTTTCAAAGAACTAGTGCCACCATACTAAGCAACCTGTTTCATGTGCAGGTAAATTGGACCACCAAAGTGCAAGGGCCTCTTGGACTAGCATGGGAGGACTGGCACAGTGTTCAGCTGGCTTTCAGATATCAAGCGGGGTATGTACCATATGCAAAAGCACTGTAACAGGAGAAAGTCAACATCTGGAAGTCCCCTGGTGATTAGGCACAGTATGCCAATGTTTCTGATATCCATAGTCCAAATGTGAGACTACATTCTTTGCATGAAGGACTTTACTGAGCTGGATCAGCTATGTCAATATAAGGCAGCTTCCTATGTTCTTATGGGAATGATCCATCCTTTGAATAAGTATATTCTGGTCTATCTGTAGAACAAGAACCAGTAGATATTGGGTGGTATGGCCCATGTGGTGATTTCCAGTGCTGAATGTTCAGAAGTCCTTGGTGAAAAATACTACCTTGTCCCCAATCACTTTCTTTGATCCCAGTGGTACACTAGACTAGTAGTCAGTAGCACAGAAAGCTACTTTCTGCTTTTGTGCTTTCAGTTTTTGGTTTGGGCTGGCAGCTCTAAAGAACAAGATTGATGTACCCAATGAGGTGCTCTCCTGGTAATGTGGACAGCTATTCCCATCTGCCTCAGACAGCATGACAAAGGGATGATGGGAATTGTAGTCAAACAACATCTGGGGTGCACACCACTGACAAGATCTGAACAAGATTGCAGAATGCGCTGTAGATAAAGTGAAACTAGGAATTCTCAGTTTTCAGAAACAATAGCATTAGGGCATTCAATGAAACTGCAAAACAATCACATTATTTGTCATAGCCACAGGGAATTATAGAGGCTTAGAACTCAGCATTTCCACACACACCCAAGACTGGTCATTTATGAGGATAATGAAATAAGTTACAAGAGTCTACAACTTCTTCAGCATTATAATTTTGGAAGCCATAAGAAAGCTTCAGGGCACAAGCCAACTACTAGCTAAGTGGGTTAGGAAGAAACTGCTGTGTGTGCAGATTATTTGTGTAATACTTAAACTTTTTCAGAAAAAATGTAGCTCTGGTCACTTTGAAAAATGAAAACAAGGATACCAGTCTGGATGAACACCAGTAAATTATGCTACCTTTGATCCCTCAAAAACGAAGAGTCTACACTATTGGACACATTCTTTAGAGTGGCGCTTTCGACACGTTCCATACAGTGAATTTTGGAACAGCGATCTGATTATTCTGTAGCAGCAAAAAAAGACAGAAGATGCTGTGACACATTTTAAAAGGTGGATTATTGTGGCATGAACTGTCAGTAGTCAAGCTAATGGCCTCTTAGGTCCATTAAGTGGACTGAGAAAGAAGTAGCGGAAAAGAAAAATGGAGACACATTGGAGCGTAATTAACAACGTTGTAAAAAGCAACAAAAGTACAAAAACAATATCCTGAGAACTGAGTGACAAAATGGGTAACTTTAAATCATTGCTAGAACATCCAAGTAATAAACTACTGCATGTACACAACTCATCAGGAATGGGTGCCTTGGGAGGTTGACTCTCTGGCAAAGTTTCTGAAGTACCACAGCTTCTAGCCTATTATTTGGTATGCAGTCTTGCTGCCGCGTAGGGAAGCCATCAGTCATCTGTTTAAGGAAGTCAGCTGCAGCCAAGGTAAAGGGACCCCTGACCATTAGGTCCAGTCATGGACGACTCTGGGGTTGCGGCGTTCATCTCACTTTATTGACCGAGGGAACCGGTGTACAGCTTCCGGGTCATGTGGCCAGCATGACTAAGCCGCTTCTGGCGAACCAGAACAGCACACGGAAATGCCGTGTACCTTCCCAGCGGAGTGGTACCTATTTATCTACTTGAACTTTGATGACGTGCTTCCGAACTGCTAGGTTGGCAGGAGCAGGGACCGAGCAACAGGAGCTCACCCCGTCGCGGGGATTCGAACCACCAACCTTCTGATCGGCAAGCTCTAGGCTCTGTGGTTTAACCCACAGCGCCACCCGCTTCGCACAGCTGCAGCCAAACCGCACACCAAAGCCTCCCTAAGTTTGACGATTGCAGGAGCCAAGTGTGCAGATCCGCAGAAGCCGGAACAAGAAGGGAGATCCTTCGGCCATACAGCTGCTTAAATTCACTAAGCCATGCCCCCTGGGCAACCTGATTGGTTGGCTGGGGGCCATGATGTGGCAGGGACTCCCCAATGATATGGGGGCTTAGCCATGCCCCCGCTGTGTACAGGAGACCACGTGGCCTGCCTGCAACACTGCTCCACAAGGAAGTGGAGCGGCCTTCTTAGAAGATATTACACATCTACAATCATGAAGCAGCTTTCAATAAAACAAGGCAGGGTACAGTTGGGAGAAGGGTCCTCTAGATTGCAGAGGTCTCCTTATTTAGTGGCTCCAGCTTCTCCTGGTTTCCTGGTTGGTACAGTGCTTTGCAAGGTCAAATTGGCCCTGCACAATCCCATGGTAAATGGCAGGTGAGGAAGCAAACCTTGGTAAGCAGATAGGCATCCAGATCTTTTGAAAACCTATTTTTTTCATGGTTGCTTTTCACCAGCAGCAAATCTTTGGTTACATTAAAGGTAAAGGGACTCCTGACAATTAGGTCCAGTCGTTGCCGACTCTGGGGTTGTGGCGCTCATCTCGCTTTACTGGCCGAGGGAGCCGACATTTGTCCGCAGACAGTTTTTCCAGGTCATGAGGCCAGCATGACTGAGCCGCTTCTGGCAAAACCAGAGCAGCGCACGGAAATGCCGTTTACCTTCCCACCAGAGTGGTACCTATTTATCTACTTGCACTTTGATGACGTGCTTTCAAACTGCTAGGTTGGCAGGAGCAGGAACCGAGCAACAGGAGCTCACCCTATTGCGGGGATTCGAACCATCAACCTTTTGATCGGCAAGTCCTAGGCTCTGTGGTTTAACCCACAGCGCCACCTGCGTCCCTACTCGGTTACATTAACTTGAATTAAATAAGTGGCAGTTAATGGCTTGGAGGATATATGTTGGATGCCCCACATCGTTTCTCCATAAAGTATCCATCATCATTTGCAGTCTTCAAATCCACACTGGTGCTACCTTAATATATGCTTCAGCTTAATCACAGATCAAATGGCTATCTGAAAGTTGTATGTGTGCGCGCGCGCTCTCTCTCTCTCTCTCTTAGATAAGTTGAGAAGAGACAAGGAATGATTATTTCTCTCCCCTCCCTATCCTTTCCTGCTTCCTCATTATGATGGCATGAATGCTTGAGTGAACCCACACCTCCCTTGGGCTGTGCTTTCTGTGACAAAAAGCACCATGCTAATCACACATTTAAGACGGGTCCATTCATGCTTGCCACTGCTCCTTCCAATCTGGAAAGAGAAAGGAACATGACTTCACAGCCCCGTTGTGTGTGTCGTGGTGTTGATTCCAATCAAAGTTGGCAATCTTGAGCACAAGACCCGGCAGATGGTATTTATGCCGCTGTGACCTCTTCGATTCCACACTCTATGTTTTATGTAAGAGTTGGAAGTGTAGTTCCAAGGGACTTGTGGAATTCAACACTCACCACTGCCTTTGTTTAGGGACTGTTTTGGAGTGCATGATGTACTGCCTCGGTCTCTAAGGAGTCAAATCTTTTCCGTCCTTCCCCGCACACACCTTTAGCGGTGATTTCCAGTGTGGGACTGGATTGCCGCTGCCACTTCTAGCACTGAATTTAGCTCTTCTGATATCTAAGCAACTCTTGTAAATACCATCCTCCCTAGATTGTTTATGTGCCCGAAGAAGTTACAACACGCTCCTTGGAGGAAATGTCAACCTTAATAACAGATAACGGCTTACTTGGTCTGGGTATCACAGAAACATGCCTGCAGTATGAAGCATATTCAGATTCTTACTGATTAACTTGAAATATAGCTAATAAATGGTTCGTGAAAAAAGCAGATTTAGCTCTTGTACACAGAGTAATGAGTTATTGGTTATTTCTTAATTGGTTGGTATGGGTGTGAGGTTATGGGGGCTAATATCTCTGAATGGAAGATGTGTTGTAATCAATCACAGTGAATTAACTAGATCAGCATCCAGACTCTCCTCTTTGGAATAGAAGAAATCTCACTGCAGGCCTACATTCTAGGCTCCTGGCAGGGCAATAAACAGAAAATTTATTTAATATATTGATCATCCAGTGGCGTACCATGGGAGGGGCCATGGGGCACAACATTTGTTAGGGGTGCAACATTTCAACACCTGTTGCTGCCTCAATATGGCTACACACTTCTGTCACTGGGCTTTACTGAAAACGGTTCCTCCATGCAAACTAGGAAGTGACCTCTCCAGACGACAGAATGACTCTTATTTTCTTATGTTTGTGGCTGCAATCTCATGGGTGCTGCGAATGCCTTAGGCAGCTGAATCCACATGTATAATCCATCCATTTATCACCCTCCCACCCACCTACCTTCTGTGTGGCCCTGGGCACTGGCAACCCACGCTACACCACTGTGATCATCTCTATCTATCTATCTATCTATCTATCTATCTATCTATCTATATCTATCTATCTATCATCTATCTATCTAATCTATCTATCTATCTATATCTATCTATCATCTATCTATCTATCTATCTATCATCTATCATCTATCTCTCTCTCTCTCTCTCTCTCTCTCTATCTATCATCTATCTATCTATCATCTATCTATCTATCTATCTATCTATCTATCTATCTATCTATCATCTATCTATCTATCTATCTATCATCTATCTATATCTATCTATCTATCTATCTATCTATCTATCTATCTATCTATCTATCTATCTATCTCTATCTATCTATCTATCTATCTATCTATCTATCATCTATCTATCTCTCTCTCTATCTCTCTATCTATCTATCTATCTATCTATCTATCATCTATCTATCTATCTATCTATCTATCTATCATCTATCTATCTATCATCTATCATCTATCTATATATCTCTATCTATCATCTATCTATCTATCCTCTATCTATCTAGCTGCTCGGGGTGGCTGGGGTAATCCAGCCAGATGGGTGGGATATAACAACAACAACAACAACAACAACAACAACAACAACAACAACTCATTTCCCTGCCTTCTTGCATTCGAGATGAAGGCTGTAAAAGGAGGCCTATAGTCTTCACAACTTCAGATGCCACCACCGTGTGGATTAGTCTGATGTAACATTATAAGCTTTCCTTAAAGTTTCTATTCCCTATACTACCACCATGGCCTGCCAAAAAAAGTTGAACGCAAACCAGTTCATTGATGAGACCACCCCAATGGCCTCACTCTCAAAGGCTACATATGTCTTGTGATCACACAGGCTTTAAACAAACTGTGCCAGCATGTTTAATCAAAGGGAAGAGAGAGAGAACTATATTCATTGCCTTGAGGCACGCTACCACATGGTATTAAATTAACTAAAATATTAAAGAAGGATCTGCTTGAATGGCGGGGGGGGGGGAATGCTTGGATTTTAAAATCAGAATTTGGGATATATATTCAAGGGGCACAAAAGGTTCTGCAAAACTCAACAGCCACATTCTCTGAGCCTAACTTCAAAGGAAGGAGAGGTGAAGACCTGAAAGCCACACTGAGAGGTGCTTCCAGAAGTGCTAAGGATTATGCAGTGGCTATTTCATTACAGTGACCAATCTGAGGTCATATAGGGGAGGAAGATAAATTCACCACCTTTATTGGTATAGTTATATACCAATAAATATACAGTGGTACCTTGGGTTAAGTACTTAATTCGTTCCGGAGGTCCGTTTTTAAACTGAAATTGTTCTTAACCTGAAGCATCACTTTAGCTAATGGGGCCTCCTGCTGCTGCTGCGCCGCCAGAGCACGATTTCTGTTCTCATCCTGAAGTAAAGTTCTTAACCCGAGGTACTATTTCTGGAGAAGGGACGCGGGTGGCGCTGTGGGTTAAACCACAGAGCCTAGGACTTGCCGATCAGAAGGTTGGCGGTTCGAATCCCCACGACGGGCTGAGCTCGGTCCCTGCTCCTGCCAACCTAGCAGTTTGAAAGCACATCAAAGTGCAAGTAGATTAAAAGGTACTGCTCCGGTGGGAAGGTAAACGGCGTTTCTGTGTGCTGCTCTGGTTCGCCAGAAGCGGCTTAGTCATGCTGTCCACATGACCCAGAAGATGTACGCCGGCTCCCTTGGCCATTAAAGAGATGAGTGCGGCAACCTCAGAGTCGGTCACGACGGGACCTAATGGTCAGGGGTCCCTTTACCTTTACTATTTTTGGGTTAGCTGAGACTGTAACCTAAAGTGTATGTAACCTAAAGCGTATGTTACCCGAGGTACCACTGTACCTTTATTGGTATATTTGATCAAATCTACCTGTGGATCAGAGGTAACCTCTGATCTCAGAAAAGCCTCCTTTTAAAAAGACAATTCATTCCCCCCCCCCCCACATGCCACTTACCTTTAATTATGTCAAAGCTAGTCAGGTTTATCTCCCATGTTGAAAAGTAAATATTTTTTCCTATTCAGCCTGAAGAAAAGATGTGAGAAATGACAACTTGGTAGAGAAACTTGTATCCTGAACTGCTGTGCTGTCTTCGTCTTCTTAGGTAAGAAAGAAGCACTTATCCTTCTACAATAAAATTGCTGAAGCAAGGTCAGACATTTTGATATGGATATAACATGTCAGTAAATTATAGCCATTGGCCTGCACTTGAACACTGAACTATAATCTACGCAGGAATCAGTAGGTAATGCTGAAGTAATTATCTCAGGATATAGTTCTTTGTGGCTTAGTCTAAAGTTTGAATAAATAAAATCTATGAACGTTAATATTACATGCAAAAGTTTACCCTAAAAGAAACAGCGCAGAGTATTTTTTCAATTGCTGTGATTTCTTAAAACAGAATTCCAGGCTGGATCTAGACACATCAAAAAAAGTTTCAGGAAAACTTTTGCTGTAGACCTCATAATGGGAAATCATGTTACTGAAAGACAGAACTCCCCCAGTATCTGGTGTCACAGTGTAATAATGCATTTAAAAAAGCTTTTTCTTTACTAACTGTAATGGGATAAGGGGTTGCTTGTGCGTAAGCGCAGAACCGCTCCAAGCTGAGTAGTTGGCTTAAAACTTTCCCTAACCGGACAGCCCTTACTTCGTGGCTGTCTTAATCACTGGCAGAATCCGTCAGTGGGCGTTTCCTGAATTTCTTCCAACATAAAAGCTCCTTGACAGTGAGTCTCCGCCTAGATTCCCTGCGCGAAAGCTTTCTGCGCAGAGTGGGCGTCCCAAGGGGAGGTCCTGAGGTCTCTCCACTGGTCTCGCTCGAAGCGTCCCTGAGCCTTCCTTCCGATGCCCCCTCCTCCTCTCCTTCCTCAGCGGAGGCTCTCCCTCTCTCCCTGCTGGTTCCCTCTCCAGCGTCTGGGAGCCTTGCCACCACCCTAGGCTCCGATGGCGGTTCCCTGACACTAACGTAGTTGAGTCCCTAGTGTCATTTCAACATTTTCCTGTTATCTAAATCTCGTGGCAGATTGAAGAGCAATTGTCATGAAGCAAGCCTGAACATTTGACGATCTGGATAAATTCATTTGGATTCGATCGGGCAACTGCTTGCCTAGAATTTACCACCCAAGAATCCTAGATTTTACCAGCCACAGTGCTGTTGCTGATTGGCTAGCAAAGACAGAAGACTTTTGGATAAAAACAGGCATGCTTCCCATTGTGGCAGTTCAAGTGGCCTCTGATCAGTTTTGATTTCAGGCTTTATTTTAGAATAGAACTGCAGAGCTGGCAGAGACCCAATGGGTCATCTACTCCAATCCCCTGCAATGCATCAATTTCCTTAGGCCTCTTTGGCTTGTGTCTGAAGATCCCAGAATGGCCAGGGTTCAAAGAGACTTTATGCAAATCTGAGGCACGACATACATGCACACATGAATAGCTGATTTCTCCTTCTGGCTACAGCCCGTTGTGCCGCATAAAATGTTTTGTGCTCTGCCCTTCAGGAATGGCTTTTTTTGTGGTAAGCATGGTATGCTGCTAATGTAACAGAGCACAAATTGCCAGTGGGAAGTTAATTCTAGTGCAGGATCTCCAATACAGTATATAACAGGCAGGCTCGCATTAGAGTTACACAGCAATTGCACCTCACTTTGTATTTCTGAAGAAGGACCCAGCTCCCCTGACAAGCCCACTCTTTTTCTGTCATTAAAGCATATTTCAATGTCATGCTTTGAAACTGCAATTTATCTTCATTTCCCTATATTTTGGGAGTTATGGGAAGTAAAAAACCAAAACCAAAAGCTGTCTGTGTTAAGAAAATGATACATTCTATTACAGTGGTACCTTGGTTTACGAACTTAATCCATTCCGGAAGTCCGTTCTTAAACCAAAGTGTTCTTAAACCAAGGCATGCTTTCCCATAGCAGCCGGGAACTCAATTTACAAATGGAACACACTCAAACGGAAGCGAAATGTGTTCTTATTCCAAGGCAAAGTTCACAAACCAAAACACCTACTTCCGGGTTTGCAGCATTCTTAATCCAAGTTGTTCATAAACTCAGCTGTTCTTAAACCAAGGTACCACTGTACTGCTTTTACCTTTGGTTTGTATTCAAAATTTCTAGATATTTCCAGCAGACATTTCCCACTTTTTCACAGAAAGAATATTTAGGAATACCACCATGTGCTTTGTAGAAAGTGAGAAAAAGTTCACGTATGTTAAAATTCTTATCACCAGTGCTTGCTTTTTTTTTGCTTTTTGCTTTTTGCAAGAAAAATAGATGCTGTAACTCTCCATGAAGTTGCTCCAGTAAGTCGCAGGGCGACACTGGGCAGCCCTGGATAGATGCTGGTTTGACAACAGCTGCGTTCACCACTTGCGGAAGTGGTGAAAACTACGGCAAGCTGTTCTGCCCCTGGTTCTTGTACAGGTCAAATAAATGTCCCCCTCCCTCCCTCATTCTCTTAGATTCAGGCAGATAGCTAGAGCAGCTCAGAAGAGCCCTCTTGCAAACACACGTGCATGTAGCGGTAGAGACCTGGATGGAAAGCTTAAAGCCCACTGCTGCTACATGGGAGATGCATTGAAGAAAAGGAAATACAAATCGGTTCTGCCTCATAGCTTGACGGCTAGGGGCGGCAAGGAGCTAGGTGGAGTCATAGAGCTAAAATAAAATATAGACTTGCCCAAACTACTCAGCTTCTGTTTTGACCTGAAATGTTCATTTTGGGCTTCTCAGAAGTACATAAAGGCAAGAAGGAGGCAGTGGGAGGGCTGGCTCAAAATGGCGCCCACCAGAGAGGTGCCGGAATTGTGCTACGGCACTCTCCAGCTACAAAAAAGAGAGAGAAAACACTGCATATCACCCTTTAATTCAGGAATTGGGAAATCTGTGGCCTTCCATCTGATAAACACCAACTCCTCTGAACCCCAGCCAGCATTTTCAATAACCTGGGGTGCTAAGAATTGTAGTCCAACATCAGATGGAAGACTATAGGGTTCTTCACTCTTGTCACATTTTTCGTAAATCAGTTTCTTCACTCATATGTCACAGTAACGGGAAATATTGTTTGGTTTCGTTGACCTTTCTTTTGTCCCACGGAGTTCCAGGAAACAAGTTAAACACATGCCTAATTTACTTCACTGCAATGAAAATTACCGAAAACTACGTAACTTTTCAGCATCTGATACACTTAGAAAGCAAAAGAGATAAGATGTAACGGAGGTGCTGTTTGTAAGGTGAAAAAAGGGGTCAGCTGGAAGAATGGTTTAAAGGCAAGTGAAGGATGTCAACTGGACTCTAAATAAGAAGTGATGCGACTATGTGAGGAAATGATGATGGTCCTATGTTTGGAACAGGAGTGGCAAACCTGAATTAATTTGGTTTGATTTGTAATAATTTGGAAAATTAATAAAAATAATTCAAAAAATAAAAATAAAATGAGAGAGAGAGAATGTGATGAGTCCACAATCTCATAAAAGTGGGCAGACAATCCCAACTTTATGGAGGATGTTGAGGTGAGCATTGAAAATATTAGGCAAGATGAGATATGGAAACTTGGATTCAGATGACAGCTGCAATCCTCAGCACACTTACTATACAGTAAGTAAGCCCCATTGAACACATCTAAGTAAACATGCCTAGGTTTGTGCTGCATGTTAATTGCACTTCGTTAATTGTTAATGTTAATGTTAATTCGTCAATGTTAATTCGTTAATGTTAATCGCACTTGTAATCAATGAGATTTGTCATGACAAATTTGTTTAAATATATTATTATTATTATTAATAATAATATATAATGATTTTATTGCATTAGCCATGCGGCCATAGCATAATATACATAGAAATAACAACATAAAATGGGGGTGGGGAGATAAAAGTGTATGCCGTTCTGGGCGAATACTTTGAGAAAATGGGGATAACAAAGGTAACGGGAGATTTAAAACATCGAGTGACAGAGAATACAAAAAACAGGTTCGATTGTGCGGCGTATCGACTACATCTGTGGTATTGAGGAAGGAGTTGGTGCCGCTTTCCTCTTCATCACACTAAGCAGGAAATTAGCTGTCATCTCGGTAATCCAACAGTCAGAATCCTGCAGAAGAAGGGACACTATCCAAGGCTGGATTATTATCCAAGGCTGGCTATCCAAGGCTGGATTATTATTATTATTATTCATTTTAGATTGCCCAAATTGAAAAGCTGCCTTTGCAAACCACTGACATTTGGCTGAAAATTCTCACCTGCAAATAGTGCAACGTCGTAAGAGAATAACTCATATGCACTAGAAAACTCAAGTGCTCAGACTTATTTTGGACTGTATGTTAACACATATGTGCACAGACCTGATTCACACAGTCCTCCTTTGCCATCACCCCAAGAGCTGAGCAATTAAGTAAAATAACTCTATAATCTATGAGTGTAATACAATACATGGTGGTATGAATATAGCACCCTTTCCCCATCTTTATCTTATATGTGTGGTGAAAAATGCAATGTACCATTGCTACTGGACAGCAAATATCTGTAGTGCTGCAAAGACACAATAATCCAGAAGGGCTGTTTGCTTTCTTTCTAGTTTCTTAGCCAAAACTGCCATTCCTTCTTCTGTAAGGCCTGGATTAGCCTTGTATCAATAAGGCTATATTTGAATAGCCAATATTTCCTTATGACTCCTCAGCTGTGACACTGTATATTTGCCATGAAATGAATTGCATTACAGAAAGATTTTCAATTTAAAAGCCTATTTGGATACCATAATACAGAGACATCTCTTCTGAGAATTAAATAGTTACTCTTTCTTAAACGTCAAGTAGGAGAAATATAGCCAAGATGCCTATCACTTGAGAGTTGGCTCAATGGTTAGGTTCGAAATTCCAATTTTCAAAATAGCACTATGCTTATTTGAAGCTCCCCAAGTTTCGTTCCCAGTTAGATATAGCATTAATCAATATGCCATTTACATTTGAATATAAAAACTTAACCTACTAAACAGATGCCGTAATTTATTCTAGACATGGCTGCTTTATCATGCAGAATAATGACATGAGGGTCACTATTTATGGAGAGTACCATATTTGTTTGTTTCAAACTGTCAATAAACTTTAAACACTTTGCAGTGAAAATGCCAGTCTATAAGTATTTTTGTGGTGCTATTTGATTTGTTGTCGTTTAGTCGTGTCTGACTATTTGTGACCCCATGGACCAGAGCACGCCAGGCACTTCTGTCTTCCACTGCCTCCAGCAGTTTGGTCAAACTCATGCTGGTAGCTTTAAGAACACTGTCTAACCATCTCGTCCTCTGCCATCCCCTTCTCCTTGTGCCCTCAATCTTTCCCAACATCAGGGTCTTTTCCAGGGAGTCTTCTCTTCTCATGAGGTGGCCAAAGTATTGGAGCCTCGGCTTCAGGATCTGTCCTCCCAGTGAGCACTCAGGGCTGATTTCCTTCAGAATGGATAGGTTTGATCTTCTTGCAGTCCATGAGACTCTCAAGAGTCTCCTCCAGCACCATAATCCAAAAGCATCAATTCTTCGGCGATCAGCCTTCTTTATGGTGCTATTTGATACTAGTGTCCAAAAGAATTATACACGACAAAATGCTTTCAAAGAGTGACACAGCTGAAGTAACTATTCCTCCACCTCCCTTAAGATCTGTCATTTCATTTCGCACCTGTAGGAATTTGCACGGTCCATATCTAAGACAGGAATTGCGGGTGATAAGATGAGTGTAGATACCATATTGGTAGACTCCACATTGTAGCCTTTCCTGAGAAAAGTAGACACCATACTTCAGCCTTCCCCAACCCGGTCCCCCCCCCTTTGAGCCTGGAGAACCAATTGCCTCCCATAGTTCCTTGCTGGTCAACTGGTTCAGGGGGCACACCAGGAAGGCGCATATATAGAGTGTTTGTCTTCAGGCCAGAAGTGTGGCCCCTTAATAAACTATCTTCTCCACAACAGGGTGGGGCCAGGGAGAGATTTTCAGGAAGCAGAGGTTCTTGGCCTTGGTTGAAGCACGTTGTGCACTTGGCACCATCTTTCTGGCCCAGTACATATCTCTGCAGAACTAGAACAGAACTTGCCTCTCGTTTCTCATTCCAAAGTCTCCTGATAGTCGGCTAATGCCAAATCACAGTGGGGACTTCTTTTCCTGTGTGCGTTTATGCCATGGTAGTGAGAGGCCCATACCTCTTGGTAGAGTGAGAATTTGGGTCCTATTCCCAGGGTTTTATTTAAGGATAGGAGTCAAATATGGCTGGCATAAAATTTAACGGCAACTTTACTGCTATGTCCTTTAGCAATATCAAACTCATCGGCCCAACATTTTTGTTATGGTGGTAATGTATTGTTTCGGGTTTCCTTTCCTTTCCTTTTTTAAAAATGATTTTTATTGGTTTTACATATAATCACATTATGTAACATCATATCATCTTATTTTATCTCTTTGAGTCAACTGAGTCAACCTCTTTGTCAACTTTGTCATCATCTTATTTTATCTCTTTGAGTCAACTGAGTCAACCTCTTGAGTCAACTGAGTCAATCTCTTTGAGTCAACGACTTCCCTCCCTCCCGTCTGAAGGTTTACAAAATTAAACTTTGCATCTTTACATTTCACTTCGTTTCCTATTCTTGTTTTATCATTACCTCGAATATTAAATTACTCAACCTGGATAGGTAGCAATTTCATCTTACACATCTTCAGCAACCCTGCTACTGATGTTAATTGCTTACAGTTGTCTTTCAAATATAATATAAATTTATTCCAGTCTTTTTGGAATGCTTGGTCTCGCTGGTTCTGGATTCTTCCAGTCAGTTCCGCCAGTTCTGCAAACTCCATTTTTTGGGCTAACTTGGGTTTCCATTTCTAAATTTGGCAAAATAAACTCCTTTTCAATATTCACTTTGTCCCACTTCTTGTTGAGGAAGTAAACAGGTGAGGGGATGAGTAGGAGAATTACGCAGCTGATTGCTTCGTTCAAGAATATTTGAAGTACTGCTTCTTCACATAGGAAACTCAATTTCAAGGAGAAGGCTTGGATAGAATTGCTATCAAACATATAGTTTTATATTAATATGGAATATTTAGTTATGTAAACTTCACAGGTTTAGCACCTCAGTGAGAACATGGATGCACTCTGAAGAAAAACTTTAACAGCAACAAAAATTTCACTGGCAGCCTTGAACACTGATTATTCTGCATAAAACATTCAGAACCAGTCACAATAGATACTGGAAATCAAGTACCAATCTAAGGTGTTGTTTGCCAAGTAAATGGAGGTGTAAGAGAATTCATAATTTCTTGACTATGGTAATTATCACTCTTAATAACATAATTATCACTGCCTGTACTTCTCTGCATTCCCATAGCTTCTGATCTCACTTTTTTTTTTTTACAACCACCACTTTTTCCCACCACTGTCAAGCAACTCAAGATAACACATCTGCATCTGATGAGGTGCATTGGAGTTCATGAAAGTCTGTGCTGCATTAATTGTGTTTGTCTTTAAGGTGCCTAAAGATTCATTGTTTATGGATACAGCTTCCATGTCATTAGAAGTGGAAGGCTAGAGACAACCACTTAGCACCATACAGTGGTACCTCGGGTTAAGTACTTAATTTGTTCCGGAGTCCATACTTAACCTGAAACTGTTCTTAACCTGAAGCACCACTTTAGCTAATGGGGCCTCCTGCCGCCGCCGCACTGCCGGAGCACGATTTCTGTTCTTATCCTGAAGCAAAGTTATTAACCTGAAGCACTATTTCTGGCTTAGTAGAGTGTGTAACCTGAAGTGTATGTAACCTGAAGCATATGTAACCCAAGGTACCACTGTATTGCAAAAGTGGCTGCACCATCTATTTGAATAAATGTGGTACAATATTGGAAGCTTTATTTTCCAATCCCTTTCCTAGGCTGGATCTACACTGACCTGTTTAACATTATTTTCCCCTATTAGAAGAATATTAGATAGGTCTTTCTAAAACATCGCAGGGACTACTTGTTCATTAAGAGAACAACAGAGGAGTCCACGGTGAGTTTCAGCACCCTTTTCCTAGAACAATAGCATGACTGGGAAGGATTAATGTAAAGCATCATTCAGAAAAAAGGCGGACCTTTATTTCTATTCAGTACCAGGGCTCTTTCCACCCACACGCCCAACATGTTTACTGGTACTAGTGCATGAATTACAAGAAGGCCATCTCCTCAAATTATTATCAAGGGCCTTTGCCTTATACCTGTTAGAGTATATGTAGAATTATCTTCAAACTGACAGCCTTCCAGTTACCTAAATGCAATTTGTGCACATGCATACATTAGAGAAAATTAAATAGCATATGGTGCTGAGCCAGTCACAATTTGTACTCCTTGAAAATAGCACATTTCTGAAGCCTGCTGACAAATTTTATGGGTTTTCTCTCTCGCTAATTTATGGAAAAATAGCTCTTAACTATTTATCCTCAGAAGCACTGCCTAAGCTGCGGTTGTAAAAATTCACGGCAAGACCTATTTCTGAGTAAATTACTCTCTATAAAATGCAGGAGACTTATGAAAGTAGGTTTCCTTATTACACTGGATATGTGATTCTCTCCTCTCCCTCCAGCTCTTTCAGCGTTCGGCATAGTTTCTTCATGCTGAATTCTTGAAAGCAGATGTAAAGAATGGGGCAGCTGCCATTCTTAACCAGACCCCCATTCTGAGAAGAGAAAAGGCTGAGAAGATGTAAGAATATTTTCATTGTAAAATTTATGTAAAAATAATCACAGATACATCTTGCCTTTATCTCAAGGCCCTAAATGCAGCAGATGCCCCTCAGATCCCCATGACAACCCCTTTGTGTTAGGTTCAGATCCAGGGACTGACCAGAGTTTCATAAAGGTAAAGGTAAAGGGACGCCATTAGGTCCAGTCGTGAGCGACTCTGGGGTTGCGGCGCTCATCTCGCTTTATTGGCCGAGGGAGCTGGCATACAGCTTCCGGGTCATGTGGCCAGCATGACTAAGCCGCTTCTGGCGAACCAGAGCAGTGCACGGAATGGCCGTTTACCTTCCCGCCAGAGCGGTACCTATTTAGCTACTTGCAGTTTGACGTGCTTTCAAACAGCTAGGTTGGCAGGAGCTGGGACCGAACAATGGGAGCTCACCCCGTGGCTGGATTCAAACCACCAACCTTCTGATCGGCAAGTCCTAGGCTCTGTGGTTTAACCCACAGCGCCACCCGCGTCCCTCTGTGAGTTTCATAACTGGGTGCAAATTTGAACTTAGGTCTCCTTGTCCTTTGCCTAACTCCCTTACTTTTAAAACAGAAGTGTCTATTCCATTTATTCTGATCTATTGTGGTGTTACTGGGGGACCCTCCAAACATCCTTTTTAATTGCACATTCATCATTATTAAGTGCTCTTGATGCTAAGGATGATTATAAACAGGGGTCAGCAAACTTTTTCAGCAAGGGGCCGGTCCACTGTCCCTCAGACCTTGTGGGGGGCCGGACTATATTTTGGGGGAAAAAATAAACGAACGTATTCCTATGCCCCACAAATAACCCAGAGATGCATTTTAAATAAAAGCACACATTCTACAAGGGACACGGGTGGCTCTGTGGGTTAAACCTCAGCGCCTAGGACTTGCCGATCATCAGGTCGGCGGTTCGAATCCCCGCGGCGGGGTGCGCTCCCGTTGCTCGGTCCCAGTGCCTGCCAACCTAGCAGTTCGAAAGCACCCCCGGGTGCAAGTAGATAAATAGGGACCACTTACTAGCGGGAAGGTAAACAGCGTTTCCGTGTGCTGCGCTGGCTCGCCAGATGCAGCTGGTCATGCTGGCCACGTGACCCAGAAGTGTCTGCGGACAGCGCTGGCTCCCGGCCTCTAAAGAGAGATGGGCGCACAACCCTAGAGTCGGACACGACTGGCCCGTACGGTCAGGGGTACCTTTACCTTTACACAGTGGCATAGCGTGGGGGGTGCAGGGGGGGCCGGCCGCACCGGGCGCAACATCTGGGGGTTAGGGTTAGGGGGCGCAAATCCATGGGTTAGGGGGCGCAAATTACTTGCCTTGCCCCGGGTGCTGACAACCCATGCTACGCCACTGCCTTTACATATTCTACTCATGTAAAAACACCAGGCAGGTCCCACATGTAAAAACATGCTGATTCCCGGACTGTCCTCAGGCTGGATTTAGAAGGTGATTGGGCCTGATGCGGCACCCGGGCCTTAGTTTGCCTACCCATGATTATACATGAGTGTTTGAGGGGCTAGGGCCATGGCAGGACCACAGGAACCCTGGGGTGAACTTTGGTTGATCTTCATCGATGTTGCTCCCTCGTTTGGTGTTTACCCTTCAGACTACCAGCCAGAGAGGCATATCCCACAACATCCTGCTGCATCCCTATAACTTTCTGCACGGTAAATATTCTGGTTTATTTTTGTCCCATTCTTGTGGTGCTATAGCCCCTCCAGACAGCAATAAAAGCTTTGGAGAAGTATCGCAGAACAAAGTGAAGCATACGAATAATACAGTCATACCTCAGGTTACAGCCGCTTCAGGTTGCCTTTTTTTGGGTTGCGGACCACCGAAACCCGGAAGTACCAGAACGGGTTACTTCCGGGTTTTGGCAGTCACACATGCACAGAAGCGCTAAATCGTGCTTTGAGCACAGAAGCACCGAATCGCAACCTGCGCATGCGCAGATGCACAGACACGGGTTGCGAATGCTGCGGGTTGCGAACGTGCATCCCGCACGGACCACGTTCACAACCCAAGTGTCCAGTGTAATAATAGTATAACAACAACAACAACAACAACAACAAATTATATGCCACCCATTTGACTGGGTTTCCCCAGCCACTCTGGGTGGCATACAACAAATTACAGTGGTGCCTCGCAAGACGAAATTAATCCTTTCCGTGAGGCTTTTCGTATAGCGGTTTTTTCATCTTGCAAAGCAAGCCCATTGACAGTTTAGCAGATTAGCGCTATTAGCAGTTTAGCGGCTTTTAGCGATCAGCTGTTAAGCGGCTTATCAGCAGATCAGCTGATAAGCGGCTTAACGGCTTAGGAAAAGGGGGGGAGGGGGAAAAACCCGCAGGAACTCGCAAGACATTTTTGTCTTGCGAAGCAAGCCCATAGGGAAATTCGTTTTGCGAAGCGCCTCCAAAACGGAAAACCCTTTCGTCTAGCGGGTTTTCCGTCTTGCGGGGCACCACTGTAAAACACAGTGAGACATCAAACATTAAAAACATCCCTAAACAGGGCTGCCTACAGATGTCTTATAATGTCAGAGAGCTGTTTGTTTCTTTGACAACTGATGGGAGGGTGTTCCACGGGGCGGGTGCCACTACCGAGAAGCCCCTCTGCCAGGTGCATAGATCCATCACTAATGCATTATCATGATTGTGATCAACAGCATGTTGCAGAATATGCCTGCACTAAATCACTAGTCTGGAGGGGCGAATTCTGAATTTTGTTGCTTTAAAAAGTTTAGATATTAAGTTCCTGCCACCTGCAGTACAGAACCTGGTTCGGTTTTATTTAGACTGGCAAAGCTTTTCACCGGAAAATTTACATGACAAAAGGAGTCAGGTTTCGACCCAGAGTGTGATACAATAAACTCCGATGCACACATTTTAGAAGAGGTTTATGAAAGTTTGATTAATAAGACAGAGCTCGTTAGGGCCAATAACATATTCATATATTCACTGACACTGAATTTGCACAATGTCCTCCTTGAATTTGGAGCTTGCTACCCTTCAGGCTCAGGAGATTCTCCCTCACTAATGTTTTTAAGAGTAAGATTAAGGCTCTCCTTTTTAATATTGCTTTTTGCTGAGCTCCCGTCTAATCCCCTTTAAAGTTTACGCCGCCTTGGGATGTTTGCATGAATAAGGTGCCCACTAATGAGACTCTGTGTTGAAATTATGCCAGCGCCGAGTTCAAAAATGAACCTTAGCGCCTCTCATAATGTGAGTGCAGAGTAAATGAAAGAGATTCATTACTTGTAAAAAGGCATCTCAAGGTCACAGCATTTGAAAAGAACACCTCCATGGGTTTTCTTTTTCATCCTTTGATTGTAGATTCCTTGGGGCATGGATCTCAGCAGGTACCACAACCAAGACCTCAGATTAGTTTAATGGAGGAGCAGCACCCAATATTAATATTCTTGGCACTTCCGGTAGCTCACTTTCAGCACTAACTATTGCATTATATTTATAGTTAAGGAGAATTTGTGGGTGGGTAACATACACACCAAGGACCTGTTTTGCCTGCTGTTGGAACACATCAAAAGAAGAAGAAAACTTCACGAGGAAACTTGTCTTCCACGTGAGGCCTGAACACTATACATTTCAAGCAATACCATGCTGCTTAAAGCAATAATGGTTTCGCCCAAAGAATCCTGAGAACTAACAGTTTCCCACAGTCCCAGACTTCCTTGGGAAGGGAGACTGACTATTAAATGACTCTGAGAATTATAGCTCTGTGAGATGAAAAGTGTGAAGTCTTTGCCTGATGCTAAAATGAATGCAAAGTTGGTGTCAGGTGTGTTTCCCTGTGGTGAGCACTTTGTAGACAGGGAACTACTACAGATAAGGTCCTTTCTCTTGTCACTTCCTGGCACACAGAGAAGGGCCTCACATGACAATGACAGGGTCCAGACTGTTAGAATTCCTGCTCTGTGATTGCAGTCATGGGATTGTTGTCTGTCACACGACAGTGTATGTTTTGACTCCACTAAGTGGGAAGTGACGGAGACAGGATGTTTGTATCACTGTGTTCCGTGAAGTGGGACTATTGTCCTTTGTTTTTTCTCTTTGCTATCTGATGCTAGAGAGAGAGGGAGCCATGTTGCAGTGTTCCATGTGTGTTTCTATGTAAATAAAGTAGATTAGCCAAAATGCTGAGTTGCTGAGGTCTGTTATGCAAGCTGCGAAGACTCTGCAGATCCCTAAGTGTGCCGGTGTCTGTTGGCATCAGTCGCAGTGATGTCTGGGCTAAAGAAAGTTCCTGAAGCTCCTGAATGATCAACCAGGAGGGAGAAAACATGCCAGTTGGGCATGTGTCACTGCCAGGGTCCTACTCGAGTGTAGGACAAGCTCCTGACAACTTCAGATAGGAAATGATGATCCGTAAAAGGGCAAATCATATGGTTCCTGCTACGCTCTAGTGATGCTGATTTTGATGATGCCGAATAGAATATTTTTAAAGCTCCGCTCCATCATAAAGGCTCAGAATAACTTGTCTCTTGATGTTATGCAATGAAGGAAATCATCCTTGCTTCTAAAAACAACAACATGGATCTGTGATAGGAATAGCCCCGAAGTAGCACAAGATCACTTTTAATAATATCAGAAATAATGTGGTGATTAGTGATTATTTATAATGTGGCTGCCATCTTGTCATGTATTCTAGGAAGAGAGGTGTTATGAATCTGAGCTCTGGCAGCTTGGATTGGGTCGTGCTAAGGGTTACTTGTTTACATTTGTCTTCTGATTATGCTTGCCTGTGAACTCTGGCCTTAAGTTATGGAAGGATCAAATTAGATTTCAATAGACTTTGGATAAGATCACCAACCTCTTGTTCATCCATGAAGAGCATTCAATTTAATCATGCTGGGCTCTGGCTCATTATCTGTTCCCCAAAGTGCTGACCGACTGCTCAAAACACAAACTGGGCAATTTGCTAATAGTGCAACAGCTAGTGCAAAGAAGTCACCAGTTTTTGTCTGCAGATCAGGCAGCACTAACAGCAACAGCAGATAGGTTCAAGAGTGGAAAATCATGAATATTCACCACATCACTAATGTGGAATAAAATGACTCTACCCTTTTTGAGAAACATAAAAGGCAGCTTACACTGTAGCAACCCAAATAGCTGTTTTGGATCTAGTAGCTGCTTTAAGGGACAGTATTCAAGTTTCAGTGATCTGTAGGTTGCAGCCTGAGTGGGCTAGAAATGTATGTCACATTTCAGGTTTTGTAGCTGTGAAAACAACATGCCAAATAGTGAGAGTGCTGGCATCAACAAAACATCTTCTGGAAAAAATTGTACAGAATATTCAAGGAAAAGATTTGTGAGGACCCCAGAGAAGCAAAGAATCAATATCAATATGTTAAGAAAACAAGGGTGTGGCCTGATACATTTTTAGTGTACAGTGGTACCTCGGGTTACATACGCTTCAGGTTACATACGCTTCAGATTACAGACTCTGATAACCCAGAAATACTGCTTCAGGTTAAGAACATTGCTTCAGGATGAGAACAGAAATCGTGTTCCGGCAGCATGGCGGCAGCAGGAGGCTCCATTAGCTAAAGTGGTGCTTCAGGTTAAGAACAGTTTCAGGTTTAGTAGGGACCTCCGTAACAAATTAAGTACTTAACCCAAGGTACCACTGTATTGCTTTTTCTGTCACATTTAGTGTTGGTTGTGAATTTGCTGTGCACCAGTCAAAGTTCAACACAATAGCACACTGTTACAGATTGAGGAAATGTGTAGCTTCTGTTATGGAAGCAACAGATTCCAATTTACAATTGTTGGAAATCTGGAGTAGACAGGTTGTTTTAAATCCAAGTGGATAAGTAATCATGGTCAGAAAAGAAACACTGGTTTGAGCCATAAAATTCTCCATTAACGGCTACAGTCCTCTTGGCTACAATGTAAAAGTGAAAAACTATCAGTACAGTCAGTGGCGTAGCATGGGTTGTCAGCACCTGGGGCAAGGCAAGTAATTTGTGCCCCCTAAACTGTGGATTTGCGCCCCCTAACCCTACCCCCCAGATGTTGCACCCGGTGCGGCCGGCCCCCCCTGCACCCCCCACGCTATGCCACTGAGTACAGTTGTACCTTGGTTCTCAAATTTAATCTGTTCCAGGAGTCCGTTTGACTCCCGAAATGGTTCGCAAACCAAGGCGTGGCTTCCAATTGGCTGCAGGAAGTTCCTGCAGCCAATTGGAATCCACAGAAGCCACATCGGACGTTTGGTTTCCAAAAAATGTTTGCAAACCGGAACACTCACCTTGGAGTTTGCGACTTTTGGGAGCCAATTTGTTTGACAACTAAGGCGTTCGACTACCAAGGTATGACTGTATAGCAAGTCTTACTTTTCTAGTGGGGAGAGGGAATGCTTAATTCTCATTAAGGACACTGGGACCCTTTATTTTTAAAAAAACCAAATTGCACATAAGAGCTGGGCAAAATTTGTCATGGGCCAAGCCTTCCTGAAGGACAAGAGGAAAAGTGCCATGAACCAAGAGACAACTAGGAATGGCAGTGAACATTTTTAGCCTTGCTCCCAAATTGGTTTGTTTTTATATTATGATGGGTTTGGGTTGTTGTTTTTTAATAGTTCCTATTTCAAGAAGTAGAGGCAAGGATCCACATAGCTACTTAATGCATACCTGGGGGCTTGCATAAATCGAGAGAGAGAGAGAGAGAGAGGGAGAAAGTTTTAACTTTTTCACTTTGAACATAAGACTCATAAACTACAAAGTCAAGATTTCTTTTTAAAATCTTGTTCCGGGCCCGCCTTAGCAATGACGACCATATTTTGTTGTGAGACCTTGCCCGAAATACCCTTTTTAAAAGGCAAAGGCGTGGGGGGTTCCAATTGATTATATTATATACCAGTATCTAATTACATATCTTCTTGAAATGAGATGAGTCAGTTTTATGAGAAAACAGGGGGCCGGTCCACTGTCCCTCAGACCTTGTGGGGGGCCGGACTATATTTCAAAAGGAAAAAAAAGAATGAATTCCTATGCCCCACAAATAACCCAGAGATGCAATTTAAATAAAAGCACACATTCTACTCATGTAAAAACACACTGATTCCCGGACCGTCCGTGGACCGGATAGAAGGCGATTGGGCCGGATCTGGCCCCCAGGCCTTAGTTTGCCTACCCATGGCCTAAGCAAACAGATTTGTAAGGAACACTGAGAAAACCATGAAAAAAGGAGATATTTCCATCAAATGTTTTGAGTACTCACTGAATACCGGCAGGAATCAAGACCTTCCACAAATATGAAAAGGCAATGAAAAAAAACCACACAAATCATTTTGACTCCTAGTGCATCTCTTAAGGCTGTGACGAGCCTGATGTTTTTATTTTGCTAGTAAGCTATCCATGTCTGAGAAGCTGAGAACCTTTTCTCTGTCTTTTCTTGGTGCCAAGGCCTCTGGAGTGCTGCCAATGAAAGTTTTCTTTGTGCAAGAGATTAAGCCACACAGATGTAGATTTCCTTGATGTCTCACTAGCTGTCATCTTTGACATTCCTCATTCATACATTTAGACGTAATGTTTTCCATCCACTCAGCCGCTTCTATAAATGTCACTTCTGGGTAATCGCTGGCACTTATGCTAGCTGCAGACTGAGCAAACACCTCTGGCTACATCAGCAGAGTCTACATTCCTTTTGATAAAAAAATTAAATATCTTTTGCAATTCTGTCTCAAGGTCAACACACTCCTTTTGAAAAGGCTATCCAGGGAACAAAGGCCCCATAATGGGAATGTGGGTGGGTAATTTTGTGTGTTTGTGTGTGTGTGCGCGCGCGCTATTTTACCAACAAGGATATAAAAGCCTACACCTATATATCACAATCCAAACTCTGCTCTTGGAGTAGTTATTTTTTTAAAAAATAATATTAGACTGATATTCCATATATGAATAAATTTTATTAGACGTTATAAAGAGACATGCAAAGATTATTATCAAATATCCGGCAGACTGGAGGAGGGCAAATGTTGTCCCTATTTTCAAAAAGGGGAAAAGAGAGGACCCAAATAATTACCGCCCAGTCAGTCTGACATCAATACCAGGGAAGATTCTGGAGCAGATCATTAAGCAAACAGTTTGTGAGCACCTAGAAAGGAATACTGTGGTCACCAATAGTCAGCATGGATTTCTGAAAAATAAGTCGTGTCAGACTAACCTGATCTCGTTTTTTGACAGAATTACAAGCCTGGTAGATGAAGGGAACGCAGTGGATGTAGCCTACCTTGATTTCAGCAAGGCATTTGACAAGGTGCCCCATGATATTCTTGTAAAGAAGCTGGTAAAATGCAGACTTGACTATGCTACCACTCAGTGGATTTGTAACTGGCTGACTGACCGAACCCAAAGGGTGCTCATCAATGGTTCCTCTTCATCCTGGAGAAGAGTGACTAGTGGGGTGCCACAGGGTTCTGTCTTGGGCCCGGTCTTATTCAACATCTTTATCAACGACTTGGATGATGGACTCAAGGGCATCCTGATCAAATTTGCAGATGACACCAAACTGGGAGGGGTGGCTAACACCCCAGAGGACAAGATCACACTTCAAAACGACCTTGACAGATTAGAGAACTGGGCCAAAACAAACAAGATGAATTTTAATAGGGAGAAATGTAAAGTATTGCACTTGGGCAAAAAAAATGAGAGGCACAAATACAAGATGGGTGACACCTGGCTTGAGAGCAGTACATGTGAAAAGGATCTAGGAGTCTTGGTTGACCACAAACTTGACATGAGCCAACAGTGTGAGGCGGCAGCTAAAAAAGCCAATGCAATTCTGGGCTGCATCAATAGGAGTACTGCATCTAGATCAAGGGAAGTAATAGTGCCACTGTATTCTGCTCTGGTCAGACCTCACCTGGAGTACTGTGTCCAGTTCTGGGCACCACAGTTCAAGAAGGACACTGACAAACTGGAACGTGTCCAGAGGAGGGCAACCAAAATGGTCAAAGGCGTGGAAACGATGCCTTATGAAGAACGGCTAAGGGAGCTGGGCATGTTTAGCCTGGAGAAGAGGAGGTTAAGGGGTGATATGATAGCCATGTTCAAATATATAAAAGGATGTCACATAGAGGAGGGAGAAAGGTTGTTTTCTGCTGCTCCAGAGAAGCGGACATGGAGCAATAGTTCCAAACTACAAGAAAGAAGATTCCACCTAAACATTAGGAAGAACTTCCTGACAGTAAGAGCTGTTCGACAGTGGAATTTGCTGCCAAGGTGTGTGGTGGAGTCTCCTTCTTTGGAGGTCTTTAAGCAGAGGCTTGACAGCCATATGTCAGGAGTGCTCTGATGGTGTTTCCTGCTTGGCAGGGGGTTGGACTCAATGGCCCTTGTGGTCTCTTCCAACTCTATGATTCTATGATTCTATGATTCTATGATTCTATGATTCTATGATTCTATGATCTTTCTTCGTCCAGACTAAAACAGGGACGTGGGGGGCGCTGTGGGTTAAACCACAGGGTCTAGGACTTGCGGATCAGAAGGTGGGCGGTTCGAATCCCCGTGACGGGGTGAGCTCCCATTGTTTGGTCCCTGCTCCTGCCAACCTAGCAGCTCAAAAGCACGTCAAAGTGCAAGTAGATCAATAGGTACCACTCCGGCGGGAAGGTAAACGGCATTTCCGTGCGCTGCTCTGGTTTGCCAGAAGCGGCTTAGTCATGCTGTCAACATGACCTGGAAGCTGTATGCTGTCTCCCTCGGCCAATAAAGCGAGATGAGCGCCGCAACCCCAGCGTCGGTCACGACTGGACCTAATGGTCAGGGGTCCCTTTAACTTTACTTAAAACGTTAAACAAAATAAAAACATAGATCGAGCGGAGAAGAAAGGAGAAAGAAAGGGGTGCGCGATATAGAGAGCAATGATTAAGAATTAAGAAGAATAAGAAGAATAAATAAATTTAGTTAAGAAACTAAGGAACTTCCGATTCTTCATCTGTCGGCTATATATACAGTGGTACCTCGGTTTAAGAACTTAATTTGTTCTGGAGATCCGTTCTTAACCTGAAACTGTTCTTAACCTGAGGTACCACTTTAGCTAATGGGGCCTCCCGCTGCCACTGCGCTGCCGCCGCACGATTTCTGTTCTTATCCTGAAGCAAAGTTTTTAACCCGAGGTACTATTTCTGGGTTAGTGGCATCTGTAACCTGAAGCGTCTGTAACCCAAGATACCACTGTAAACATTATTCAACTCATTGACTTCAATATAATAGCCAGCACGACTACTTTCTACAGACCAACATTATCTTCAGCCTTCATGGACTGAGATTCCCATTGGAAAGTAAAGATCTTTTATGTATCCGCAATACACACTTAACTTTTCTTTCCCTCACGTCATAGGGCTGCCAACCTTTTACTGGCACCTGCTTTTGTGCATTCAACAGTACCTCAGGAGATTTCTGCAGATTAGGTGTAAGGCATTTATAGACAATGTGGTTCTCCTATCATTCTTTGGTCTTGAAGGCAGAGGCTGATGGAAGCTGTCGTCTACAATTTCTGGAGCTGCTACATTGTCTACCACAGATTTATGGTATGGAGACTGGTCACCATAGTCTTATTTTTTTTCTAGTCAAGTGGAAATGTATTGATGTGGGTTGTAAATTGCAAAACATTGCAGGAAAATAGCTGTTCATCAGGGGACTGCATCTATTGTAATTTCCTGGATGAGAAATTACAAAAAGAGCCATGGACAAACTGACCCCTACAATGGTAGCTGATGTGTTGGACTCAAGTTTCCTGTCACATTTCTCTTTTGCTTAGTAGTGCTACTCCTTTGGTGTGTTTTATTATATTTATTAGCATTAGCAAATATTATAGGCTGGAAAAGTAAGTACAGTGGACAGTTTGAAATCCGATCAAGGTAACAATTTATCTTGTGCCTGACCAAAAATATAATAATCACAGGGAATTATAATGCTTCTTCCTAAGACATTTCTTAAAAAGAAGACTCACATTGCTATCATTATGAAGCTATTCCCCAGTGGCAAAGAGAATGACTGTAACAAAAAAGATGATATAAAATGATTTCAATTATGGTAAAAGGGCAATGTCGGAACTCACTTCTAAAAAAACAGGATCAGGGAAAGGATAAACATGATGTGTTAGGAAAGAATAAAAGAAAAGACCATGGCGATACACAACATTTTGAACTGATTAGGGCAGACATGCAGAAACTTTGCCAATGCGTGGATTGGGTCCAACAGTGGTCCTAATTTGGACCAAGCTATCTGACCCACGTCTGACATGATACAATGTTAAGTGTGGTGTGGGAAAAGACTGACACAGAAACTCCAGCGGGTGCAGAATGCCGCGGCAAGACTCCTTACGGGGTCCTCACCCCAGGATCACATTCACCTAGTGCTATACAAGCTGCACTGGCTCCCAGTGGAGTACAGGATCAAGTTTAAGGTGCTGGTTTTAACCTTTAAAGCCCTATATGGCCTAGGACCCTCGTACCTACAGTACCGCCTCTCCTGGTATGTCCCACGGAGGACCTTACGGTCTTCAAAACATCTTGAAGGTCCCAGGCCACAGGGAGGTTAGGCTGGCCTCAACCAGAGCCAGGGCTTTTTTGCCTGTGGCCCCGATCTGGTGGTACGCTCTGTCATGAGAGACTAGGGCCCTGTAGGACTTGACATCTTTCTGCAGGGCCTGCAAGACAGAGCTGTTCCGTCTGGCCTTTGGCCAAGGCACAGTCTGACCCCCTCCTTTGGTAATCCTCATAGAACTCTAGCCCAATGGTTGCCATTAATTTGATTCTGAATTGATTTTAGAATGAACTGATTTTAGAATGTATTTCAATTAATTGATTGTGATTTTATGTAAACTGTGTTACTTTTACTGTTGTTAGCCGCTCTGAGCCCGGCTTCAGCTGGGGAGGGCGGGATATAAATAAAATGTTATTATTATTTTTATTTATTATTCAAGGGTACTCCCAGATGTTCCTTGTAAGAAGGGCTTGCCATCAGTGGTGACTAACTGGCTGGTTCTGATGGCAAGCCCAACTAGAATATTTGTGGTGTTTCCATGTTGATACCCAACATTCGGAAAACCTCTCAAGAGATTTGACTGGAACACTTGAAAACCCCAATTCATGTCCAAGGTGAGGCAAAGGGGTTCTTTGCCAGTAAGAAGACAGTATGTCTCTGAGGTAAACAGCAGTGCTGATTCAAGCTTTTTGAGGGTTGGGAATCTTATCTTAGGAGATCGAAGGGCATCAGCCTTCATGTCAGTTGCACTCTTTGGATCAGGCCTGAACTGTACTGCCAGGAGGCAAAAAGTTGCCAGAAGCAAGTCATTACATACCTCCAACATTTCTCCAATGAAAACAGGGACATTCTCTTCCATGATAATAATAATCATAATTTTATTATTTATACCCAACTCATCTGACTGGGTTGCCCCAACCACTCTGGGCAGCTTTCAACACACTGTATATAAAAATATAAAACATTTTAAAACTTTGCTGTACAGGGCTGCCCTCAGATGTCTTCTTACTTCTCCAATGAAAATTTGGAAGCCCTACCATACCCTTCAACATTTCTCCAATGAAAAGAGGAAGCTCCTAAGGAAAAATAGGACATTCCAGGATCAAATCAGAAGCTGGGATGGCTTCTGTAAATCCAGGACTGTCTGTGCTTACAGTTATGCCCCCAAGAATGTACAATGAGCTTAAAAAGTCTGTAAGTCTGTTTTGTTCTTGTTTACCTGCTATTTTGTATATCACAGGAAACCCACAGTTTGCTACATAGCCCCTAGGATTCTTCCTAGGCCACGCCTCTGATTAACTCTCCCCCTTGTCTTCCTTGAGTGTTGTTGTTATCCATGATAACTTCTCTTGCCTATCTCAGTGCATTCCTACCATGGCCCCCAGAATGTTGCCCATGAGGGAATCTGGCCCTTGGTTTTTGTTTGTATGTTTGTTTTTTACATATATAAAAAATCTCTAATCCTGGTGTAGCTGGAAACAATTTGTCAAGTGACTGCTGAACCTGCCAGTTCTATTTTCTTGTTTTTATTACTCATAATGTAATGAATGTAAATGAGACTTCGCTAGCACTGGCTTTCTGCAGAATCGCCAAAGCTTGCTTGTACGGAGGGAAGGAAATGGAATGTAGTGATAAATTATCTAGACTATCCCCCATCTCGCTTGCGGGAACACCAGTCTTAGAAACAGGCAGCTGTTTTGACATTCCATGCTGGTAACCCTGCCCTGCACAAATGTGCTTGATGCTCAGACATGGTCTCTTGACTGCCCGCGCTCAGTACCATCTGTTGAGATGGCATTGTGCCTGGGCACAACTTGCTATGTAGATTTGACTAGGACACAGGTGCCCTAGCAGCAGGAGATGGGGAAGACCATTGTCACCTTGAGTCTCTCCTCCAACTGTCTCCATCTGTCTGGCAGAGTGTGTTCTCCCTAACAGAGAGCATGTGTTGTGGTGGGGTCTAGCAGGCCACCCCACTGTTGCTGGGCAGATCTGTTTGGATGGGCACAGGCCGTCATTGGACAGTTGAGTCCACCCTCCCTGAAATGAGGGTTATTTCTCTTGACCTTGCTATGCCTGTGATGGGGCCGCCTGCTTTTAGGGCAGGGGTCTGGTAGGAATTTTGTCCATTTGGCTGATTGGCTGGTGCCATTTGGTTTTTGCCTACTGCGTAGCAAATCGTCACAACTTGTAAGGTTTTCGGTTAGGCATTGGTTAAAATTGGTTGGTGGAGGGGTAAGTGCCTACCCCTCCAATGCTGGTGCTGCAAGGGAATTCCATTAAAGGAACCCGGGGGCTTGCCATGCCTTCGTCCAAATCCCTGCCATCGAGTTTGGGCCGTGCAAGCCCCTGGGAGCATGCGGGGAGAGGTGAGGGTCTGTTCTCCAGCTTCATTGATCCCCAATATTGTTTTCCCTGACTGGCTTCCGCTGGACTCCAGAAGTCAGTTCTGTCCCTTGGGCATGGACAGATAGTCATAACCAATGCCTAAGCAACCACTCACGTTTGTGTATTTAAATAAAGTTGTGGCCAAAATTATGCCAAAAACCTTAAACAAAAAATTCTGTGTGAAGTGTGAGTTAATTTGGGGTGGCTTGGGGACCTCGACAAGCAACAATCAACACCTTCAGTGATTTGGGTGGAACCGTGTTACCCACCTGGAAATGGTGTTGGCTGCTAAACCTATTCCATTTGGGTAAACTCCCCCAGGGTGTGTAATTGGAATCATGGCATCATAGAGTTGGAAGAGACCCCTGAGGATCATCTAGGCCAACCCCCTGAATTGCAGGAATATGCAGCTGTCCCATATGGGGACCGAACCTTCAGCCCTGGTGTTATCAGCACCATGCTCTAGCCAACTGAGCTATCTAGGCTAACATAACATTAGCTGGACAGTAACGAACTGCACTACTGTGTGATCCTACTGCTGCTACACAGTTATTTCAATTTGTCCCCTATCAGCCAGAAGCTTTGGGAAATGTTTGCTTTGGGATGGCGATATGTTATTCACTTAGGATAGGAGTCCACTGATCAGATCAGTTTCTGATTGAATGGACATTTCTCTCTCTTTGTGTGATATTAAGTCTTGAGCAGACTTGGGGCACTGCTGAAGGCACACCATTATAGGGGGTTTTCTCACTTGGGGGGATAATAGATCTCAAGGACATCCAGATCTCATCTACATTTCTGCTTGACCCACACTTTCAATGTCTCAGCGGTTTCCCCCTTGCACTGCTCCTTTCTGGGGGAATTTCCGCTCGTAAGTGCTAAATTGGAGCAAAGATCCACCCAAAGAAAACCCGAATTGCTGTTTGCTCCAACTGAGTGCTAAAGAGCAGTTTATCTCTGGGGGAAGAAGTAGGAAAAGAGTAAGTGTGGATAAGCCACACACCCCCCCCCCCCGCCCAAAAGCAGCTGAACCAGGGAAGTGTTTAATGTTTAGTGTTTTATCATATTTTAAATGTTCTGTTGGGAGCCGCCCAGAGCGGCGGGGCAAACCCAGCCAGATGGGCAGGATAGAAATAATAAATAAATAAACACATAATGTTGGAAGATTTGGGCAAGATTAAAAGAAGTACTTCTTAACACAGCACATAGTTAAATTATGGAACTCCCTCAGGACTCACTCAGATCATGTCAGGATGATGTCAGTGGCTCCTGGTTGGTTGCCCAGGAAAGTATAAAGGCAAGGAAAAGTCTCTTACCGTCCTTTTTGATTTCAATATTACAGAGAGAGGCTATAGAGCCCAGCCTCTTGGATAATGGTGGTTCCCTCATTGTGAGAAGCAAAGCTACAGGGAACCAGGCAGAGGGCCTTCTCGGTAGTGGCGCCCGCCCTGTGGAACGCCCTTCCAGCAGATGTCAAAGCGATAAACAACTACCTGACATTCAGAAGACATCTTAAGGCAGCCCTGTTCAGGGAAGTTTTTAACATGTGATATTTTACTGTATTTTTGGTTTCTATGGAAGCCGCCCAGAGTGGCTGGGGAGGCCCAGCCAGATGGGCGGGGTATAAATAATAAATTATTATTATTATTATTATTATTATTATTATTATTATTATTATTATTATTATTATCTCCACCCCCATCTCTCCCACTTCCTCATTTGTCTCTCCTATGGGTGCTGATAAGTGCCCTGTGTCTTTGAGCTCTTTCTTCTCCTACTTTTAAGGGTCTCCAGGTTCTGGGAGATGGTGGGTCTGGGATGCTTTCTAAAGACAACATGCCAGTCAGCTGCCGTTCTAGTCCTGCCTCCTCCTCTCCCATTATTTCCCGACTTTTCTCCTCATCTGCCTCTGGGCTGTGACCTCCCACAAACCACTGTTGTAATCTATACTGTCTTCCTCTTCCTCCTCCCTGGAGGGGTCAGGATGGGGAGGTTGTCTCCATCATTGCTCCTCTGCCCAGTCCCTGACAGGCACCCACCTTGAAAGATTTTAAAAGAGGATTAGACAAATTCACGGAGGATAAGCATATTAATAGCTACTAGCCATTTTGACCATATTCCACCTCCACTGTCAGAGGCAAAATGCTTTTAGTACCAGTTACAAGAAACTGCAGGAGAAGAGTTTAGGAATTGCTTTCTACATTAGTCTTCAGGCAATTTACAGATAACTGTACCCCCCAAAAAAAGAAAACTAAAAATAAGTTGAAAATGAATAGAGACTTTTTCAACCAGCTGAAGGCCTTCTAAGTGTCAGATACACTGTGGAACTCCTTGCTAAAGGATATTCACCTGGCCCCATCTCTGATGACCTCTCGCCAGCAGGCAAAGACACACACACACACACACACACACACACACACACACAGCAGGCAGACTAGTTAATGGCCATTGATAAGTTGGCTGAAATGGTTTACACTGGCTGTTACAGTGATCTGTTTTATTAATAAGTCTTACCCGATTTTCTTGAATTGTTGTTTTGTATTTTAACTTTCAGTTTACCAATGTTAGCAGCCTTGGGCACCGTACTAATTTAACAAATGGACAATAAATGAATCTCTGAATGTACAATTCTTGGCAATTTAAACATTTCAAAATACACACTTAAAATATATATTTAAGTATTTTTTCTGGTGGGGATTTCAATGGCATATTAATATTAAAGTAAAATGGAACAGAATTATGGTTACAACTTGTAGTTAATTACATGTACCAGATATATATTTGTCTAACACTAATAATCTTAAACAAGCAACAAGGGGACCTTTTTTTTACAATAGGCACTGAAGGAACATTAATAAAAGTGTCTTTCTCATATCCACAGTGGATATGCAGATGGTTTCTGCAGGCCTGATGGATAAACACAATCCTTACAAATGTCTTCTGAGGTGTAATTCTATTGCAAGTTGCATGATTTCCAGTGCTGGATTTCCTCTTATGTGATCTAAGCTTTTTGTGGCTATGAAGGTAAAATACATTGTCTCGCTGACTCAATGGCCATTTTTCCTGATAAACAAATAAATTGCCTTTCAGTTAAAAGGTACTCAGGATGATGTACAGGCTTCTCCCCATGAAAAATTCCAGACCAAGGAAAACATGCGAGAGGCAATCGGCAGCTTTTTATTTTGCAATTGTTTGGAAAGAGGGGAAGTGTGTGTGTGTGTGTGTGTGTGTGTTCTGTACCTGAATTCTATCAGTAAAGTAGTGGGCAGCAACATAGAAAAACCATTCCGACTTGTAAGATTTTACAATTTAAATGAACTCTAAATAGCCTATATTGTTGGTCTGCATATTAAAATCAGAGTCTGTGATCCAGTAGAATCAAAGACTCGTAGAGGTGGAAGGGACCCTGAGGGCCATCTAGTCCAACCCCCCTGTAATGTTTTGCCCAACATGCCCAACATGAATCTTTTGCCCAACATGGAGCTCTAACCCAAAACCCTGAGATTAATAGTCTCATGCTCCATGAACTGAATTATTGGACATCCTAGAACTCACAGCCTTCTCCACTCTCCTGAGTTTCCATTCCCTCCACAATTAACACTCAACAATCTATAGCTACACAGCATGCTCAGGCTTCGCTGAATTATATCTCAGGTTCCTCTGAGCATGCTGATCATTGGACTAAGGGGACTAGGCTAGTACCCTAAATGTTCCGCTGGTGCCTTCTTCCCAAAGTCCGGGAAGCTTCTGCCCAGCTTAGAGTGGAGGTGCGAGGCTCCGATGGGTCCAAGAGCCATCCTGCCATCTTCTCAAAGCTCATCTGGCTTTTGGAAGAAGGCAGGAGAGCTCTGACATCCTGTCAGAACCCTGGCACCTCCTTTGCAAAGCCAGGGAAGCTTCAGCCCAGCTTAGCGAGGGTTTTTTTGGGAGCTTCAAAAGCTTTCTTCAGCCCGAACATCTCAGCGACTGATGCCAACAGACATCGGCACACTTAGGGATCCGCAGAGTCTTCGCAGCTTGCGTAACAGACCTCAACAACTCAACATTTTGGCTAATCTACTTTATTTACATATAAATACACACGGAGCACTGCAACATGGTTCCTTCTCTCTCTAGCATCAGACAGCAAAGAGGAACAGAACAAAGAACAAAAGTCCCACTTCACGGAACACAATAACACAAACATCCTGCCTCCGTCACTTCCCACTTTGTGGAGTCAAAACATATACCGTCATGTGATAGACAAAAATCCCATGACTGCAGTCATGGAGCAGGAATTCTAACACGATGCTCACATGTGACATTGGCGACGTGTGGTGACATTAGGACGCTACAATGTCACATGCATGACATCGACTGCTCATGGCTCTCGCAAGCTGGTGCCTCTGGCCCTAAGTGTTCCCCTATAAAAAAATTCACCGTACGCCACTGATCCTGATTGTTGGATGCCTTCCCCATGTTTCTAAGTGGCCCCTTTATGGCTCTAATACTCGTGACACCCTCACCCCATCTGAATGTACTATTAGAAGGAACAATTTAAATTCTCTCCGCTTGAATAGAATGAGGTATTTTTAAATAAGCCTTCATTTTTGTTGCCTCCTCCGCTGAGCACATCTGCTTTTGAGGAAGAGTGATATATTTGTGTCAGTTTTGAGTGTCGTTCGGTTTATTTCTACCCTATTATTACCCATGGGTACTCAATCCTACATCACACACAAAAAAGACTAATTTATTCCTAATCCTGTTCAAAAGAAGCATATTCTCATTTAATGGTAACAGGGGGAATTAAAGTATGTGGTTTCTTATCACAGGCCTAGTCTGCCTCTGGTGATTCACCGGGCAAACTCTTTTTCTTCTTCTTTTAGCTTTCTGCCCAACTGGGAAAATCAAAGGTATGCTACATAATTAACTCATTTACATAGTGTGTGTGTGTTACCAAAAATGTGGAAGTCAAGTCAGAGTTTGTACTCCTCAAAGAACAGTGCATTAAAAGAAGGAATCATAACTGGTATACGATAGCCTGGCTAGTGACTATTGTGGGTATTTTTAAACTGAAATGGTACATAGATGAAAAGTAAAAACCCTCCACGAGAGGTCCAGAGATTGGCAACACAAGAACGGGCTTCTCTGCAGTGGCTCCCCGTCTGTGGAATGCTCTCCCCAGGGAGGTTTGCCTTGTGCCTTCATTGTACACTTTTAGGCGCCAGGCAAAAACGTTCGTCTTTAACCAGGCCTTTGGCTGATTAACATCCAGTGCCCTTTTAAAATGTATTGGGGTTATTAGATTGCTTTTGTTTTTATTTCGATTGTGTATTTCATGTTTTTATCTTGTGTTTTTATCTTGTGAACCGCCCTAAGACCTGCGGGTATAGGGCGGTATTAATTCGTTCTGGAGGTCCGTGCTTAACCTGAAACTGTTCTTAACCTGAAGAAAATTGGCTTCCAGGTGGAAAAATCAAAATTGGAAACAGAACTGTTAGATCCCAAAACTAATACTCTGTCAAGAATGTATAACTTGCTGTTGAAATGGAATACTCAGGACGAAATGGTGAAATCTGCTATGATAAAATGGTCACAAGATGTGGGACACAACATTATGCTGGCTGACTGGGAACAGTTATGGACCACAGGTAGGAAGTTTACGGCATGTAATGCCTTAATAATAATAATAATAATAATTTATTATTTATACCCCGCCCATGTGGTTGGGCCTCCCCAGCCACTCTGGGCGGCTTCCATAGAAAGCAAAAATACAATAAAATATCACACGTTAAAAACTTCCCTGAACAGGGCTGCCTTAAGATGTCTTCTGAATGAGACAGAAATTAAATAGTCACAAGCTTGGAGGTGGATGGAAAGAACATCTTTAAACCAAATGAGATCAGCAACTGTTTTCAGAGCTATTTCAGGTGATTATATGCACAAGGGCCGGAAAACGAAGGAGATATAGAAGATTTTCTTAAGAAATATGGATTACAAAAAATTTCGCAACAAAGTATGTTGATTTTAAATGAGAAAATAACAGATCAAGAAATGGAGGGTGCCATTCAAAACATGCAACTAGGGAAATCTCCAGGACCAGATGGACTAACCTCCAGATATTACAAAGCATTGAAAGAATGGTTAATGCAGCCGCTTAAGGAGGTTTGTAATGAAATATTAGAGGGGGAAAAGGCACCTGAATCGTGGAAAGAAGCATTTATTACACTTATACCAAAGACTGAAACTGAAAAAAACCAGATCAAGAACTACCGCCCTATATCATTACTTAATGTGGATTACAAAATATTTGCTGACATTTTAGCAAAAAGACTGAAGAGGGTGTTAATGGAGGAGATTCATAAGGACCAGGCAGGCTTTCTCCTAGGAAGACACTTATCAGATAATGTAAGGAACATAATTGATATTATGGAACTGCTAACTGTAAATATTAATACGAAGGCAGTCCTAATTTTTGTGGATGCGGAGAAAGCCTTTGATAATATCTCTTGGAACTTTATGAAGAAGAATCTCCATGGGATGGGGGTAGGCCAAAGGTTTGAAAATGGTATAAGTGCAATATATTCTGAACAAAAGGCAAAGCTAATTGTAAATAACGTGGTTACTGATGAACTTTCCATAGAAAAAGGGACACGGCAGGGGTGCCCAATATCCCCATTACTTTTTATATCAGTCCTGGAGGTTTTGTTGAATATGATCAGGGGGGACCAGCTGGTAAAAGGAGTTCAGGTCGGAGCTAAACACTACAAATTGAAGGCATTTGCAGATGACTTAGTATTGACTTTACAAGAGCCAGACACTAGTACAAAAAGAGTTTTAGAGTTAATTCAATTCTTTGGTCAGGTGGCAGGATTTAAGTTGAACAAACAAAAAACTAAAGTTTTGGGGGGGAAATTAACAAATGTTGAAAGAGAGAGATTCCAAAATGAAACTGGGTTAATGGTGGCAAAGAAAGTAAAATATTTGGGGATTAACATGACATCTAAAAATGTGAATCTATTTAAAGACAACTATGACAAATGTTGGACAGAGGTAAAGAAAGATCTAGAAATATGGTCGAACTTGAAGCTTTCCTTGTTAGGCCGAATCGCAGTGATCAAAATGAATGTATTGCCTAGAATGTTATTTTTGTTTCAGACATTACAAATTGTGGATAAACTAGATTGTTTCAAGAAGTGGCAGAAAGATATATCTAAATTTATCTGGCAGGGCAAAAAGCCCAGAATAAAATTTAAGATACTTACTGATGCAAAAGAAAGAGGGGGGTTTGCCCTGCCGGATTTAAGACTGTACTATGAATCGGCAGCTTTCTGCTGGTTGAAAGATTGGCTACTTCTTGAGAATGCAGACATTCTGGACCTGGAAGGATCTGATAACAGGTTTGGCTGGCATGCATATTTATGGTATGACAAGGTTAAAGTTCACAAGGGTTTTAAAAACCATATTGTTAGGAAAGCACTGTATAATGTCTGGATTCGATACAAGGATTTGTTGGAAAATAAAACTCCTAGGTGGTTATCACCTATGGAGGCTAAGGAGGTGAAGAAACTTAACATAGAATCCAAATGGCCAAAATACTCTGAAATTTTAGAACAAGAAAGTGGTGAATTTAAACTACAGAGTTTTGAGAAAATAAAGTCCAAGGTACGAGATTGGCTCCATTACTATCAAATAATGGAAACCTTTAAACAAGACAGGAAAATTGGCTTCCAGGTGGAGAAATCGAAATTGGAAACAGAATTGTTAGAACCCAATACTAAGAATGTATCAAGAATGTATAATCTGTTGCTGAAGTGGAATACAATAGACGAGACAGTTAAATCAGCCATGATTAAATGGGCACAGGACATTGGTCATGACATTATGTTTGCTGACTGGGAACAGTTATGGACCACCGGTATTAAATTTACGGCATGTAATGCCTTAAGAGAAAATATTATGAAAATGATCTATAGGTGGTACATGACCCCAGTCAAGCTTGCGAAGATTTACCATCTGCCCAATAATAAATGCTGGAAATGTAATGAGACTGAAGGTACCTTCTTTCACCTTTGGTGGACCTGCCCAAAGATTAAAGCCTTTGGGGAAATGATCTATAATGAAATTAAGAAGGTACTTAAATGTACCTTCCACAAGAAACCAGAGGCATTTCTTTTGGGCATGGTCGGCCAATTGGTGTCAAGGAAGGATAGGACTTTTTTTATGTACGCCACTACAGCAGCAAGGATTCTTCTAGCAAAGTATTGGAAGACACAAGAACTTCCCACACTGGAAGAATGGCAGACGAAAGTGATTGACTTTATGGGATTGGCAGAAATGACTGGCAGAATCCGTGACCAAGAGAAAGAGATGGTGGAGGAAGATTGGAAGAAGTTCAAAGCTTATCTTAAGAACTGTTACAATATTGATGAGTGCTAAAATGTCAAGGGAAAGGAAGATACAGAATTGCAGCTGAAATTGTTTGTGGAATTAAGATGAAATTGAGAAAGATAATAAGTTTTAATTAATTGGAGTAAAGGGTTGCTGAAAAATTGTAAAATAAGGATGCAAAAAGGGTGAGGTATGGGGAAGTCCGAGAAAGAAGGCTTATGAAAATGAGGTTATGAAACTATATGTGTGTGTTTGTTTTTGTTTGATGATGTGTGTATGTTGTATCGTTTTAAAATTGGAAAATTAATAAAAATTATTTATAAAAAAAAATAAGATGTCTTCCGAATGTCAGGTAGTTGTTTATCGCTTTGACATCTGCTGGAAGGGCGTTCCACAGGGCGGGCGCCACTACCGAGAAGGCCCTCTGCCTGGTTCCCTGTAGCTTTACTTCTCGCAATGAGGGAACCGCCAGAAGGCCCTCGGCGCTGGACCTCAGCGTCCGGGCAGAATGATGGGGGTGGAGACGCTCCTTCAGGTATACTGGACCGAGGCCGTTTAGGGCTTTAAAGGTCAGCACCAACACATAACCCTCACTGGCCATCCTATCAAATGAAAAAGGTGAAGAAGATGTCACCTGTGTCGTGCAGCAATGTGCTTGCTCATAGAGATAATCTCTTTTCATCTCTTCTCTCTTTAGAACAGATTGGAGGGCAGGTTCCCAGTCCTGGTAGCCAATGAAATATGCATATGATAGTGAACACTAGAACATGATGCATTATAATGAAGGTCAGGCAAGGAATAATAATAATAATAATAATAATAATAATAATAATAATAATAATTTATTTGTACCCCGCCCATCTGGCTGGGTTTCCCCAGCCACTCTGGGTGGCTTCCAACAAAGATGAAAGATACACTAAAATGTCACATATTAAAAACTTCCCTGAACAGGGCTGCCTTCAGATGTCTTCTGAATGTCAGGTAGATGTTTATCACTTTGACATCTGATGGGAGGGCGTTCCACAGGGCGGGCGCCACTACTGAAAAGGCCCTCTGCCTGGTTCCCTGTAACTTGGCCTCTCGCAGTGAGGAAACTGCCAGAAGGCCCTCAGAGCTGGACCTCAGTGTCCGGGCAGAACAACGGAGATGGAGACGCTCCTTCAGATATACTGGACCGAGGCCGTTTAGGGCTTTAAAGGTCAGCACCAACACTTTGAATTGTGCTCGGAAACGTACTGGGAGCCAATGTAGGTCTTTCAAGACCGGTGTTATATGGTCTCGGCGGCCGCCCCCAGTCACCAGTCTAGCTGCCGCATTCTGGATTAGTTGTAGTTTCCGAGTCACCTTCAAAGGTAGCCCCACGTAGAGTGCATTGCAGTAGTCCAAGCGGGAGATAACCAGAGCATGCACCACTCTGGCGAGACAGTCCGCAGGCAGATAGGGTCTCAGCCTACGTACCAGTTGTCCGATAATAAATGTTGGAAATGTAAAGAAACTGAAGGTACATTCTTTCACCTTTGGTGGATGTGCCCAAGGATAAAGGCTTTCTGGGAGATGATTTATAATGAAATGAAAAAGGTATTTAAATATACCTTCCTGAAGAAACCAGAGGCCTTTCTCCTGGGCATGGTCGGCCAATTGGTGTTAAAGAAGGATAGAACTTTTTTTATGTATGCCACAACAGCAGCAAGAATACTCATCGCAAAGTATTGGAAGAGACAAGATCTACCCACCCGGGAAGAATGGCAGATGAAGGTGATGGAGTACATGGAGCTGGCAGAAATGACTGGCAGAATCCGAGACCTAGGAGAAGAGTCGGTAGAAGAAGATTGGAAGAAATTTAAAGATTATCTACAAAAATATTGTAAAATTAAGGAATCTTAGAAGGATGTTGGAATGAAGTTATGTGGTTTTAGCAGTAATGTTATAAAGGAGTATTTAAAGATGGATTGTTAACAGGTGAGAATGTGAAGTTATAATATATTAAGATAAATTATTAAGATAAAAGCAAAAATGGAAAGGATTTGCTGAAATAACTAATTGAACTAGAATACAAAAAAGGGAGGTGTGAGGAGGTCAGGGAAACAAGTAAATGAAAGTCAAGACTTGGAAAGGTTGATTTGTTTTTAATTGTTTTTACTTTTTGTATTTTGTATTTTTTGCTTCTTTTTTGTTTTTTTTCCCTTCTTTTATTCTTGTAATTTTTTTGAAACTTTAATAAATATTATTTTAAAAAATAAAAATAAAAATAAAAAAAGAAACTGTTCTTAACCTGAAGCACCACTTTAGCTAATGGGGCCTCCTGCTGCTGCCGTGCTGTTGGAGCGCGATTTCTGTTCTCATCCTGAAGCAAAGTTCTTAATCCGAGGTAATATTTCTGGGTTAGTGGAGTCTGTAACCTGAAGCTACCACTGTAAATTTAATAAATAAAAAAATAAATAAAACAAATAAAACAAGCAAAGAGGAAACCAATCTGTTCCTCTCCCAGACCTCAGTTGGATTTCCAGTCATTTTTGTTGGTATCCATTTCTTCCTGCAGAGTGAATTTTTAAGGAAGTAATATTCCTAGTCCTAAATGACATGCTCTGATCCACACTTCTTGGATTAATGTAGTGGTTAAAGTGGTTACAACGTTGGCCTACAGTCTGAGACATCAGGTCTCAAATCCCTGCCTAGCCATGACCTTTGGCCTGTCACCAATTTTCAGCCTAGCTTACCTCACAGAATTGTTGTAAGGATAATATAGAGATAGAAAGAACACTGTATGCCTTAGGTAGGTAGGTATTTTGAAGATAAATGGGATGTAAAGTCCCACTTTTGAAGCTGTTTCTATCAAATTCATACTTTCTGAAGCCGTTTGTCATGGAATGCTTCATGACTATTAAAAATCCAGTAAACTCTATGCACCATCTTGATCTTCAAGGCCATATCACGGTACATCTAGAGATTGTAAATAATGTGAAGGAGATTATGCGTTGAAATATTTTAGTTGATATTTTAGATTGTAAAATGCTATTTTATCTATTGATTTGTTTTACCTTGTGGGCTTATAGCCGAATAAAGTATTATCTATCTATCTAGGAAGCCGTTTGTGTACCAAAAACTAGCTATCATTTGGAATTTGCATTATCTGAATTTTCCAATGCAGTTCTCCAACCAAGCAATGTTTACAAAAAATGCAAAAATTGGGGGGAAGTGTGCATAAAATTGAATATATTGGATATGTATTGAATATATATTTATGAGACTAGCATACAAAATGCCTTTATTAAGGAAAATTGCTTGCAAAATACAGGCACTCTAGTCAAAACTGCATATAAAAATGTGTTGTTTAGGATAAATCCACAGTAAGTGTTTATGAATTTTCATGAGGACGTTTAAAAAACAAGTTCACAAATCACTGCAAAATGTTTAGATTTGAATTTAAGATCTGAAAAATGAGAAACCGAGAGAATCATAGCAGACAGTTCCTTCTACCCCTTCAGTACAACAGGTACACCAAAAACCACATCCTCAAACAAACAAACAAAACACAACCAGCTTCACTGGAACGTCAGATTTTCCTTCCTACAAGGCAGTTGCTGTAAGTGGGCTGGAGATGAATCCAATTGGAGTGGGTCCTGATGTTGTCCTTGTCTGCTTCCCCTACAACCCTTGCTCTCACCTGGGGAATGGCAAATATGTCTATTTCAGTTTCTCATTCCTCAGATCTTCAAATTAGTTCTCCACGTTTCCACATCACTTTGAGATTTTTTTGTGGAAAAACTACTCTCAAATATGCATTGGCATTTTATTGTGAATACCTCCTAATATACACATTTTGATGCAATTTTTTCCTAATACGAAATTTTTCGCAAATCAATTTCCCCCAATAAAATTATTCTTGTAAGTTGTTTTCACTAACATATGCATTTACATCCACTAGCATATACATTTTCGTACATATTACTTGGCTAGAGACTGCATTGCAAAGTTCGCAAGAGTGCAAATTTCAAAGGTGGTTGTGTTTCTGTTCACACATGGTTTGGGAGGGTACAAATTAGGTAAGTGTATTTGAATGTGAACTGAACTGAATCCCCTCCCCCTCAAAATCCCTACCATGTAAATGTGCTTGGAGTGAGGAAAATGAGCTCACATTATGGTGTGTATGTCATGTCCAGAATTCAGCATCTGGCGAATTTCAGGTTTCACTTTCTTTTTCTGCTTTAAAAGCCTTTGAACGTGCATAGGCAACACCTTATGAAATTTCAAGGAGATGGGGTCAGTGACTCAGCGTGTTAAAATAAATAGGCTCTCGAGATTCTGGCCCTTGTTGATAATTAGCAAAAGCAGAATTATATAACGCAAGCAAATGCAGAGCTGTGAAAGTTGCACATTTATACAGGTCACAAAACTCAGGTGTGGAATCTGCATTAACTCGACAGAATCTTAAGATTTCTATTTCTTTGGTGCACTGCTGGAAGGGCAGGCTAGCAGGAAGAATCCACACAGCTCTAAAATCGATAAACACTGAGCAAAATGGCAGTTGGCTAAGTGGCCAAGTATGGGCTCAGAGAAAATGAAGAATCAATTCTTAGCGGTATATGCTCTCCAACCTCAGTTGTAAAGTTGTAGATCTTTGGAATGTAAATGCCAATGATTCTATTCAATTACTTTGGCCGCATCTAAGAGATACTGAAACTTAAATCTCCACCTGTAAACTTTAATCTTGAGAGGCATGGTTGCGGCATTATGATGTAACACCGCTTGTCGACAATAGAGCTAAGCATGTAACAAATGTGCTGCCACACATTGATCTGATGAAACGCATGTGGGCAACTTCTCCCTGATTAGTTGCAATGGAACTGCACAAGGTTAACAAGGCATATAGGTAAAAGTAAAGGTCCCCTGGACGTTAAGTCCAGTCGAATTTGACTATGGGGTGCAGCGCTCATCAACACTTTCCGGCCAAGGGAGCCGGTGTTTGCCCACAGACAGCTTTCCTGGGTCATGTGGCCAGCATGACTAAACTGCTTCTGGCACATGGAACACCATGACGAGTGCCAGAGAGCATGGAAATGTCATTTACCTTCCCATCACAGTGGTACCTATTTACCTACTCACACTGGTATGCTAGGTTGGCAGGAGCTGGGACAAAGCAATGGCAGCTCACCCCGTCTCATGGATTCGAACTGCCGACCTTACAATCGGCAAGCCCATGAGGCTATATCAACCTGCACATCTAATGTAACAAAGACCTAGGCTGCTATTCAACCAGAGTGATACATTTTCATTAAATTTCAGCAGATCTGCTCTGAGTAAATAAAGCTTACCATCCCCAAAGCATTTTTAGGTTAAACACAGATGAGTCCTAGATAGTACCTAACCTATGTCCAGTTTGTGATCAAATCCCAGCTTGCAATGATATTCCATGTAAAAAATAAAGGTAAAGGGACCCCTGACCATTAGGTCCAGTCGCAGATGACTCTGCGGTTGCGGCACTCATCTCATTTTACTGGCCGAGGGAGCCGGCATACAGCTTCTGGGTCATGTGGCCAGCATGACTAAGCAGCTTCTGGCGAACCAGAGCAGCGCATGGAAACGCCGTTTACCTTCCCGCCGGAGTGGTACCTATTTATCTACTTGCACTTTGACATGCTTTCAAACTGCTTGATTGGCAGGAGCAGGGACCAAGCAACGGGAGCTCACTCCGTCGTGGGGATTCGAACCGCCGACCTTCTGATCGGCAAGTCCTAGGCTCTGTGGTTTAACCCACAGCGCCACCTTCATAGTGTGTACCGGCACCCATTTTTCTAGAAAAAACACAACACTGACTGTGACCTTCTTGTGGAACCCCTTGCCTGTAGAGATTGAGCAGCAATCATTTCTCTCTGCTTTTAGATGTCTCCTAAGAATGGCATTATTCAGACAATGAATTTCTTTTCCCCAACCAGTATTTTTTACCTTTTTTTTTTACTGAAGTCAATGTTTTCATTCCTCTGATTGCAAACTTGTATGGTGCATAGCCCACTTCTGCATTAATCTACATGGTGTCTTTTGGTTTGTTTGTTTTTTTAAAAAAGCCTGGTAATTCATTTAGCTATTTAAATTATTATTCCATATTTCTCTCAAAATATGGATTTTCAGGAACACGCACACACACTCAGAAGAACTGTGCTGGAACACTGGGAAGTGGTGAGAATGGTGGAATATTAATCTAATAAATATATCAATAAGTTCCCACCTGTACGTTAGTCATGGATGTGTGAATTTGGTTGGCTCATGATGGATTTCACAAAGACCGACATTCTCCTTCATCTCTAATCTGATGATAGCATCAACCAGTGACATTAGCATATGCAGTGGCTATCTCTTCAGGGCTGGGGAAACAGCAGATTGTGATTATTATTGCACCGGCACATGCTGTGTACCTTCCCCTCCTCATAGGATCAGCTTCTACGCATGATAATTATGCGTTGCAGCCGAGAGTCTCAGGGAGGCTTAATTGCTAGGGCTGCTGCACATGCCACATATGAAAATTTAAACTCTGAATTACTTACACCTGCTTTAAACAGAATACTTTATGAACATGGTGAAAACATTTTTGTGAATAAGCCATATGATCAATGGATCACTTGGTAAACTTATTAGCCGGGTTTGGGGATGGGGCAGGTTGTAGGGCAGTCAGATTAGATGCTTATGCACTAATGAACCTTTCCTAATCAATGGGGCTTTCTGGGAGAGATAGTATTTTGGTTATTAATTTATTTAGCATATTTTTATCCCCAGCTATTCAGTCAAAAAGTTTCCCAGACAGCCTTTATATAATTATATGGGTGGCATTTCATATGCACTTTTCTAAGTATCAAGGATCAATCCAATCTAGCCAAGAAGTTCTTGAAGGCACATCACTCAGACATATTATGTATGTGCACATTCACACATCGCTTGTTCCCAGGTTTTGCTCATCTCCAGTTTTTGCTAACAATCAGGTTTCACAAATCACCAGCTTAGCTGTGATGCAAATGAGAATCCTACCATTTTAATCTATCATTTTCTTTCTTCGAGAATTGGGTCACCCATGGAGCAGTGGATTAATACAACATGCCAAACATAAAAACACAAGGAGAGCCTGAACAATCAGACCCAAGATCGATTTGGCGTAGTATTCTGTTTCCTGGAGTAGTTAATCCAAATGCTTCCAAGATCCCCACATGGGAATCAGAATATGAATGCAATGGTTGCCTAATTTTCCAGCCCCCAACTGCTCAAAGATTAGCAACTGTGTACTTCTCCTTTCCAAGTTCAGTATTTGGCTGACCCTTTCTTCATATTGCACAGTTCCATTCTCTCTCTCATCTATCTATCTATCATCTATCTATCTATCTATCTCTATCTATATCTATCTATCTAATCTATCTATCTATCTATCTATCTATCTATCTATCTATCTATCTATCTATCTATCATCTATCTATCTATCTATCTATCTATCATCTATCTATCTATCTATCATCTACCATCTATCATCTATCTATGTATCTATCTATCTATCATCTATCTATCATCTATCTATCTATATCTATCTATCTATCTATCATCTACCATCTACCATCTACCATCTATCATCTATCTATGTATCTATCTATCTATCATCTATCTATCTATCATTTATCTATCATCTATCTATCTATCATCTATCTATCTATCTATCATCTACCATCTGTCATCTATCATCTATCTATGTATCTATCTATCTATCTATCATCTATCTATCTATCTATCATCTATCTATCTATATCTATCTATCTATCTATCATCTATCTATCTATCATCTATCTATCTATCATCTATCTATCTATCTATCATCTATCTATCTATCTATCATCTATCTGTCTATCTATCTATCTATCTATCTATCTATCTATCTATCTATCTATCATCTATCTATTATCTCTCTAGCTCTCTATCTCTCTATATCTATCATCTATCTTTGAACTGTATGTAGGATTCAAAATATGCTGCACCATATATTTATATCAAGACATTAAGATACTGGCCATATCCTTCTCATTCCCTTTTCTCATACTTCTTAGCACGGAAGTAATCTCTTTCACTGCCCCCATCCACTGAGTTGACATTTTAACAGAGGGTCACCATATCCTTAAGATCTCCTCCTTTTTTCAGTCATACAAAGACTGCATCTGTGTAAAAGTTAGCTCCCTGCTGCCTCTGCTGCCAGTTGCATGACTTTCTCCTTATTTACATTAATCCTCATTTGCCTTTTTATTTCCCTTTTTTCCATTTTGGAGAGATCCTTTTAGAAATGTTCACAGCCTATATGGGCATTCATCAGCCTAATAATTCATGGGCTTTCTGATTTACAGCATGACTGGCCTTTATCTTCCAAACTTTACTTCTCTTGTGTTTATTTCCTTAACTCTGTAGTGGATGCTTTGCATCCCTCTTCAGAAATTATGATTGCTCATTCAATTGACAAGTCAGCCGGGATATGCCGATTGGCATCTGTGTGAAGTTATTATTATTATTATCTATTAGGTTTTTCAATTTTAAAAAACAAATTTACTTCACATACAATATATCATTCAAGTTACAGGTAGGCAGCCGTGTTGGTCTGCCATAGTCGAAACAAAATAAAAAAATTCCTTCCAGTAGCACCTTAAAGACCAACTAAGTTAGTTCTAGGTATGAGCTTTTGTGTGCATGCACATGAAAGCTCATACCAATAACTAACTTAGTTGGTCTCTAAGGTGCTACTGGAAGGAATTTTTTTATTTTGTTTCAAATATATCATTCATTTATATATACGTGGCATCTGTGTGAAGTTGTTGTTGTTGTTGTTGTTGTTGTTGTTGTTGTTGTTGTTGTTGTTGTTATTATTATTATTATTATTATTATTATTATTATTATTATTATCTATTAGGTTTTTCCCACACCTAATATTATTATCCCACACCTAATATTATTATCTATTATGTTTTCCCACACCTCCCGCAATGATGCTTTTCTTCTTATCCTTAATTGCTGCATTGTACTTGTTACTAAGGGGACGTGGGTGGTGCTGGGGGTTAAACCACAGAGCCTAGGACTTGCCGATCAGAAGGTCGGCAGTTCGAATCCCCATGATGGGGTGATCTCCATTGCTCGGTCACTGCTCCTGCCAACGTAGCAGTTTGAAAGCACCTCAAAGTGCAAGTAGATAAATAGGTACTGCTCCAGCAGGAAGGTAAACGGCGTTTCCGTGTGTTGCTCTGGTTCGCCAGAAACAGCTTAGTCATGCTGGCCACATGACCCAGAAGCTGTACACTGGCTCCCTCGGCCAATAAAGCGAGATGAGCACCACAACCCCAGAGTCGGCCACGACTGGACCTAATGGTCAGGGGTCCCTTTACCTTTACCTTACTTGTTACTAAATTCCCTAATTCCATCTCAATATCATTTCATCCCCCCGTCACTCATATCTCAAATCCTGCACGCAATTTCATATCACTATTTTAAAAATATATTTCAGCAAAGTCTTAACATGGATGAGCAAAGTCTCCCTTACAAAATGCATTTCCACTGAATATTCAGATGCTAGGGGAGCAAAGCTAGTCAGTGGAGCCCCACTTCTGGTTCACACATCAAATGTTCTGAAGAGGACTCTTGTGTTTTATGCCATTCCACTACACTTTAATATTGCCCTGTTGTGTTTTTCCCTCTCCCACTATTCCACTATCACATTTTTCTTCCTGCACATGATATCCCTCTTCCTCACCTTCCCTACTCTTCTGCTTCTTAGCTTCTTTGACAAATTATCGCCATTATTTCCCTCCTAAGTGTTCGTGTGCCATACATCATCGGTGACATTAACTAACTGCTCTTCTATCAAAATAATGTACCTGTTTCATCTAGCCAAGTAAATGTTCGCCAATTTTATTCTATGGGAGAGATGATTTGAAAGTGATGCATTTATCCCACCTGCCTTTCTGCAGACGAACGGATGGCTCAGTCATTCTCTGGGGACAAAAATACGTCCCGGATATACAGTTTCAATACTGATGAGAAATTTTTAATACAATAAAAATTGGGGTCGTGAGCATCTTGCCAGTCCTCTGACTCATTTGGGGAAGATTGATGAGTTGTTGTGTGTAAATTGGACTCTTTCTTTTCCCTTCTAGGGATAGCTATCCAGAGAGGACACCTGTGGATTCCTTATGAGGAGGGTTCTCTCTTTCCTCCATAGATTTTCTGTTCAGAATCCACTGGGCAGGAAAAGCCAAGGCTCCCTCAACTCACCTCCTCAGCCATGGAGAAGTCTGGGTGTCCATGGACAAGACATTATTTTTCACCTGGTCAGAGGATAAGTAAAAGAAGAATTGTTTTAAATAAATTAGTGGCAAATTCTTTCCTGGTAAGATTGCACATTTGAATTTCTTTCAGCTGTTTTAAACTACACGAAGTAGAAAGTTTCAGCGTAATATATTCCCTTCTACAGCCTGGTGAATTTCCTAGATAATTGCGGCCCATGTTGCTATTTTTGTACATAACCCTATTTCAGATTTCATAAAGGGGTGGAGGAAAGAAAAAGCAGCTCTTGGCTATATTGAAAATTAAATCACCACGATTTGTATTTCGATGTGATTTCTAAGCTATATAACATGTAATAAATGCTATAAAAAACAACAACAGGGAGCCATTTTGCCCCTTACTATTCGCTTGCTGAACTCAGCTAAGGAAACAAGGTCAGAAGTGAGCCAGGGAGCCTAATAAGGAGAACATATTGCCTACTCAGTGTTCTTCCACCTTTGATCCCTAGATGTTTTTGGACTACAATCTCCCATCATCCATCTTAGTCTTGTTTAGCTAATGGTCAGGGCTTATGGGAGTTGCAGTTCAGCAACATCGAGGGACCTACGGATGAACACTTATTTGCCTTGTCTGGTGGTTACGCTTAAGCACAATAAACAAAGAGATGGATTATTTGTCTATCACCTCCCAAATCTGATTAAGAGTTTGCACACATACACATTATTTGTTAGAGGATTCTGCTTTCTCCCTTTCCCTTACCATTTTAATGTTGCCTAACAAGTAGCAGATGTGGTGTATTCTATTAATCTTTTCTCTCCTCTTGGGCAGATATTTCACATTCCACAGAAGCAAACACAGAATCATTATCTGAAATAGTCTCTTCAGATAATCCACCTGCAAAAAGATACATTCTGCAGTATCCCATTAGTTTCCGCTGCTGAAGTGTGTATTATGTCAGCTGTTTCAGACTGGATGCAACAAAGCAAGCCATAGTCCAAATTAGCTTTTAGGGGTTGTTAATGCTTAAACACCCCCCCCCAAACATACTTATTTTCAAAGCTTTAACCTGTAACCTGTACATAGCTGCACTGTTTGGGGCAGGCATAAGGGAACATTTGTCCCTACAGATGTTACTGAACTACAACTCCCATAAGCCCCAGCAAACATGGCCAATGGCCAGGGATGATGGAAGTGGTAGTTTGCAACATCTAAGGCTTCAAAAGTTCCCAGGGCCAAAATAAATGTGACACACAAGAACCATGACTGGATGTTCTGATGTCTTTTTCTTTGGCAGATGGAACTGAGAAACGGTGTTAATCCTTCGCCCATGCTGTTTCCTTAATCGAGATGCCACTCACATAAAGCTGCCATTGGCGATGTATAGTACCCACCATTTTCTGTCTCCATCACTAAGAGCAGCTTTGGAGAGCTGATTTAAATTGGAGACATGGAACAGGAGGAAAGGGTTAAAAGAGTGCCACAGAGTGCCAAGGCCTCACAGAGTGCCAAGGCCGTGTTCCAAATACAACCTCCGTCAGATATTAAGGCATGGGGGTGAGCAATCTTCTCATTTGGCCTCCTTGTTCATGGTTTTGTTTCCTCATTGTATAGTTCCCATAGTTTTGAATCAATTATTAAGTGAGGAAGCAAATCTATAAGTGTGGGGGTGGACCCAGCTCAAGCGACCACTCTAATGCTTTCAATGACCTTAGTATTTCCATACCCATAGCCTGTTCCTTTAATCTATATCATTGGAAAGGGGAAGACATTGTATTCTCAAATAATCATACTCTTACTATGATCACTTTGGTCTAGGTAAGATCAAATCGCCCCCCCCCCCAAAAAAAAAATTAAGCACCATTCTGAACGTTAAGGAGCAGAGTTGGGTGGATTCAAATGCAAGCTGGCCTTTTAGCATGGTATTTTACAGCAGAAAGCTATTTATCATAGAGGAAGAAATCAATATTTACACGAAGAAATGTCAAAAGTGTTTTTTTAAATATTTGCAATGCATAAGGGGGGGGGGGAGAGACTTAGAATGTAAAAACTACATTCCATATATACCTAGGCATGAATGAATGAGCTGAAATCAAGCTGACCAAAATGCTCATAACCCTAAAACACTGAAATCAATGGAAGCCCGGGCGATAAAACAATAAATGTGCAAATGACAAACAGCATTTCTGAATTCTTATTTTGTTCTTGTTCACCAGTCTTCATCTTTTAGTACCTGAGGAAAACTTAAGTAAAAATAAACGCAGAGCAAGGTGGTATAGTCGGTGGACTACATTTCAGTCCTTAGTGTGAATAATTTTTACAGGTTAACTTAAAAACAGTTTTCAGATCATCTATCAATGAGCTTACTTGGGCCAATAACTGCTCATATTACCTTCTGTTTCCACAAGCAGTGTAATGGCTAATCACAAACAGGTTGATTTAGTATCTGAAGAAGTGTGCATGCACATGAAAGCTTATACAGTGGTACCTCGGGTTACATACGCTTCAGGTTACATATGCTTCAGGTTACAGACTCCGCTAACCCAGAAACAGTGCTTCAGGTTAAGAACTTCGCTTCAGGATAAGAACAGAAATCGGGCTCCGGCGGCGCAGCAGCAGCAGGAGGCCCCATTAGGTAAAGTGGTGCTTCAGGTTAAGAACAGTTTCAGGTTAAGAATGGACCTCCGGAATGAATTAAGTACTTAACCCAAGGTACCACTGTACCAAGAACAAACTTAGTTGGTCTCTAAGGTGATAATGGATATATATATATTAAAAATCTCAGCTGTGTCAGACCAACACAGCTACCTACCTGAATTTAGGTTGATTTGGTCTCACCCATCACCAATATCTTACTGCCTGTGTGAGCATATGGTAGTAATAATAATAATAATAATAATAATAATAATAATAATAATAATAATAATTTTATTATTTGTACCCTGATCATCTGACTGGGTAGCCCCAGCCCCTCTGGGTGGCTTCCAACACATATACAAACATAATAAAACATCAAACACTAAAAACTCCCCAATACAGGGTCTTCTCAAAGATGTGTAGTTCTTTATCTCCTTGACATCTGAAGGGAGAACATTCCACAGGGCGGGTGCCACTACCAAGAAGGCCCTCTGCCTGGTTCCCTGTAACTTCACTTCTCACAGTGAGGGAACCGCCAGAAAACCCTCGGAGATGGACCTCAGTTCTTACACCTATTGTAAGAATGAAGAATTAAGTGTGACAGGAATTGCATTAGTATTCTCAAAGAGTAATAATAAATATAATCATTTTATACATGGGCATGCAGTCGACCAAACTTCCTCATGCTGTATCTGGGAATTATGTTTTATTCTTCCTTATGGGTTTTATTCTTCCTCTTGGGAATTCTGTTACCAGAAACATGCATGAAAGTTTGGTTGTAATTCTGCATCTTCTTTACACTATGCCCTCTCGGTAATGCAGGTTATTTATTTTTTTACTGATAAATCACTTCCTCAGCATTTATACAATATTCAAAGCTGGATCTTGAATTTCAGGCAGGTTTCTTAAGGACTATATTTGGTGTCCCCAACAGTGTGATAGCCATAGCTCTGATACTAGGAGGTGATTTCAATTCTATAGAAGTCAGGTCTTTAGCACTGAATTTTTAAAAATGTTCCTCATGCTCTCTCATGTTTCTTTGTCATTGGTTCATTAAAATCATGCAATCGTATGTAATCATAGGATCATATGTAAACTCATGGATTGGGAAACTAAATTACAACATTTATTGCTATCTCCTTCCTTCCTTCCTTCCTTCCTTTCTTTCTTTCTTTCTTTCTTTCTTTCTTTCTTTCTTTCTTTCTTTCTTTCTTTCTTTCTTTCTTTCTATGGTCCTGACAAGGGTAGATCTTTATTTATTCAACATGCAGACTTTCCAAATGTCCTTTCAGTAGCCAGGAAGACCTACTCATCTTTCTCATTTGGCATTTACTCAAGTTCTGTTTACACTGAAGCCAAATATTTGTGGAACAGGAGGAATCGGAAATGCAGAAGAATTCTCTCCAGCAGGTTTCAATGCAGTACCTTCAGATCTCAAATGTAGGGGAGGTTTGGAGGAAATTAAAACATTAAGTCACCTTACCATTTTGTAACTTTTATTGAGCTATTTGGAAAGAGTAAATTAATCCAGTTTCTTGAAGATCATATTAAGGGCAGTACAGAAACTTGCTGATATTTATCTAAGGTTTAGATATCTTCATTACTCTCAGCATCTAAACTTTATGTAAACAAATGTAACCATACTTATGTAGCTACCTGTTAACAATTTTTTGGATGATTTTGTATTTTATTTTGATGTTATTTTGATATTTATTTTGGTATGTTAAACGTATATTTTTCTTGTGACGTCTGTTGACTGGATCAATACATTGGCCTGGTTCAAAGATCACACCATGTCAAACCAGCCAAGGTTTGTTCTTGGTTGCAGCTCATGATTAGCCTGGAGAAAGCTTAACTGTGAGCTTAGGTTTGGATGACATGCTAGGCCAAACCTTGTCTTAGCCTAATGCGGCATGGAAACCAAAGAGGACTGAGGAAGGGCAAAGAGACTGTGAGCTCCTCTCTGAGAACCTGCTTAACCATGGTTTGGATAAGCACGGCGTGCAAACCAAGCTATTGATTGACTGAATATAGTAAATTGTAAACACTGCCCTCCAGAGTGGCAGCCATATCTGGATGCTATCCAGCTGCCTATGTTCCTAGTAGTACTGGGGAAAATAAGGAAAGCCTCAGCCATTTCCCCCCTCTGCTTGCCTTGCTTATGACCTCAGGTGATAAAGGATTACTCTTATCCTGTTGGTTTTATCTTATTTGCTCACCCTCATCCCTGGTCTTTACAGAACGGAGGTGCCTGTCTACTCATTGGCTGCTTCCTTCCCACTTAGGAAGTCTGTGTAGCAAGTTGTACAGACTCCCTATTGATCTCCATCCTACTATGGGATACCCTGGCATGGTGAGGAGGCTGGCTGCATCATTGATTCAGTCGCAAAGTGTGTTCTCATTCATAGAGAGCACGTGTTGCGGTGGGGTCTGGAAGGCCACCCCTCTGTTGCTGGGCGGGTTAGTTTGGATGACCATCCGCAGTGATTGGACGGTTGGGTTGTTGGGCAAATTTTGGTGTTGCTATTTAGGGGGTTGGACCAAAGGTTATAAAATGAAGTCACGCAGCTCTGACTAGGCACTTTTGCTGTGTGCATCAGATCACCCGCTCACCCTCCCTAATTTTAGGAGTCTTGTTTGACCTTGCTATGCCTGTCATGGGTCACCTGCTTCTGGGGCACGGGCCTGGTAGGAATTTTGTCCAATTGGCTGATTAGCTGGTGCCATTTGGCTTTTGCTTACTGCGTAGCAAATCATCACAACTTGTAAGGTTGTGGTTAGGCATTGGTTAAAAAACTCGTTAGTGGAGGGGTAAGGATTGGCAGTGCCTGCCCTTCCAATGCTGATGCGGAAAGGGAATTCCATTAAAGGAATCCAGGGGCTTGTCATTCTTTCGTTCGTACCCCTGAAGGGGGCTTAGGGCCGTGCAAGCCCCAGGGAGCATGGGGGGGGTGAGGGTCTGGTGCCCGGCTCCATTCTCTCCCCAATATTGTTTTCCCTTACTGGCTTTTGCTGGAATCCGGAAGTCAGTTCTGTCCCTAGGTGTGGGGGCAGATAGTCATAACCAATGCCTAAGCAACCACTCACATTTATGTATTTTAATAAAGTTGTGGCCAAAATTATGCCCAAAACCTTAAACAAAAATTATGTGTGAAGTGTGAATCATTTGGGGGTGGATTGGAGGACCTCGACATGCAAATGTGCCACAACCAGACATAGCAAAGGCCAAAATACTGCTGTTGTCTTGAGCTGTCCCATAATTATGTAATTTCTCCCCTTTGTCTCTTTAAAGAGGAAATGAATTTCAGTATCAGCATCAAATATTTGCTATTCCTATTTTGCATGCAATGATATTTGATCTATGTGACTCAGAGGCTCGATTTTGATCGCGGCACAGAACCAGGTTCATGGGGAAATGGTTCTCTGCGGTTGTGCCCTAGGTAATTACATGGCCCCATGTGTTATTCCTTCATCATGCATCATTCAAAATATTCTGCCCCCCCAAAAATGTCTATTTAAAATTAGTTGCGGGTATGCCTATAAAAAGGGCTCCATAAATTTTAGGCATTCCTTAGAAATGTCCTCATTCATAAGCAATAAGGAATTGGCAGCCAGGATTCAGTCTAAGATGAAATGTTTGCATTGACAGAACTTGGAGGAAACTGCTGCCTCTCCCCCCCCCCCCCCAGTGCCAGCAGGTAATTTGGCTCAAAAGACTGCCAAATGACTAAAAGCCCATCATTCCAAAGCCTAACATGCTTTAATTATTATTGCTTTATATATCCAGCCATTAATCTCCCGGATAATCATTAAAAGTATGTGGTGTTGCACTGCATTATGCAAAGTTACATAAAAGGAAAAATTTTCCATAAGAAAGGGGCCTTTGTAATGTTGTTCCTGCTAAATGTGATTAAAGGGTGCTGTATCCATCAGAGGAGAGAAAGAGTCGCCCATTACTCGCTGCTCCTGCAAGCTGAGCAGCGAATCTGTTGATATCGACCACCTAAATTATCTTTGATGCATCTCAGGATTATTCATGTTATTTGTATGGAGAGCTATGAAGAAAATAAGCCTCTCAACAAAGAAAAACTCCAAAGCAAACACCAGTACAAAGCACAAGAGAAAGTCATGCTAATTGGGTCGTTCTACGATAAGAGCAACAAAAGCTATTAAGAAAGTGTGTGTGTGTTAATTTTTTTTTGACACAGCTAATGATGTCTGATGTGTAGTCTTCAGGATAAATAGATTTCTAAAGCTGAGTTCAGGCAGCTCTGGGAGAGTATAATTGAACATCAAATGTTAAGAATTATCATAAACAAATCTAGGTAATTTCACAGACAAATGTTGAAGGGCCAAATGAACGCTTTGAGGAAATCCCCTGTTGAAACAAGGCTGCAGGAAAACGAATTGGTAAACAACTGTCAACTGAAGCTATAAGGCAGAGCTTTCCAAACTTTCCATGTTGGTGACACACTTTCTAGACATGCATTATTTCGTGACACAGTAATTCAGTTTTACCTTTCCAGCCCCAGAAAAGTGCAGGGAACTTTCACGTGACACACATACTTCTTCTCCTTTCTTCTTTGGCGATCACTTGTAGCCAAGTAAGATTGTCTTCCATGGACACGGTCTTAACAGTGAGTCCGTAAGTGGCTATGGAGGCCAATTCTGAATCCACATGTCCTTCCACAGTGGGGACATAGGTTTCCGGGCAGGATTTGATCACGGTGAGGGTTTGCCAAATGTGCCTTCCTCTTAGCACATTTCTCCCTTTTGTCCAGAGTTCGAGCGTCTTCAAAGCCCATGGCACCTTTGGTAAAGGCTGTTCTCCAATTGGAGTGCTCACAGGCCAGTGTTTCCCAGTTGTCGGTGTTTAAACTATATTTTAAAAGATTTGCCTTGAAAGAGTCTTTAAACCTCTTTTGCTGATCACCAGCTTTCCATTTTTAAATTCACTGCAGCCAACACACAACACAGTTTGGAAAGCTCTGCTCTAAGGAATTCACACTTAAGTTTCCTTTCTTTTGAATGAGTTTTATTAACAAAACACATAATCACATAAGGAATGAGGACATGGTCTGGCACTATATGTGATAGGACAGGAGGGGATGTCACCCCACAGCAAGCCAATGTATTGGAGGGGGCTCCACCTGCAATAAAACATTTCTCTCCCATATCAGTCTCTACAGCCACAGCAGGTGCTGTGACTCTCCAATGGTTCTTGTCTCCTGAGACAGATGGACACCAACAAATGGCTACCTAGATGAGTCATTGGGCAGAAGATGAAATCAGGGGTGGAAACTTCAAATGGAAATGTGAAGTAAACAGAATATGTGAGTCTGGGAGATGGAAATGCTGTGACGGGACAGATGCCATGAAAGCCAGCAGACCAAATACAGCTGCATGAAAGAGCTGCTGCCTTAAGAGCTAGGGGCTGCTGTCAGAGGGAGGAGAACTGTCTGAATATTCTCCCCAAGAGAATATTTTATCAGGTGAGAAGTGGGGTGGAATAGAGCTGGAATGAGGGGAAAGAAGTGATTTCAGTTAATCTCATAGGTTAGGCGGGATTATTTGAAGGTTTATGTTGTGCCAAGCAAATTCAAGAAGATCAAACCTATCCATTCTGAAGGAAATCAGCCCAGAGTGCTCACTGGAAGGACAGATCCTGAGGCTGAGGCTCCAATACTTTGGCCACCTCATGAGAAGAGAAGACTCCCTGGAAAAGACCCTGATGTTAGGAAAGATGGAGGGCACAAGGAGAAGGGGACGACAGAGGACGAGATGGTTGGATAGTGTTCTCGAAGCTACCAGCAGGAGTTTGACCAAACTGCGGGAGGCAGTGGAAGACAGGAGTGCCTGGTGTGCTCTGGTCCAGGGGGTCACGAAGAATCGGACACGACTAAAAGACTAAACAACAACAACAATTGTGCCAAGATTCAAGAGTCCCCACTGCTTATAAAACAAAACTAACTAACTAACTAACTAACTAAACTCCACTGATGTGGAACTAGACAGTCTTAAGAGCAGTGGCGTAGCGTGGGTTGTCAGCACCTGGGGCAAGGCAAGTAATTTGCGCCCCCTAACCCGTGGATTTGCGCCCCCTAACCCGTGGATTTGCCCTAACCCCAGATGTTGCGCCCGGTGCGGCTGGCCCCCCCTGCACCCCCCACGCTACGCCACTGCTTAAGAGACAGGAGAAGGAGTGCTAAAACTTACAGCCTTGAAATGATGGATGCAAAATAAAAGAGGACAGGCTTAAGGTGACCAAAGAGCTTGGCTGGCAAGCATGACAAAATTCAGCTCATCCTGGCAAATAGCAGACAAACAGATTATGATGCCTTATATGGAAAAGGGGATTTCTAGGAGCTTGAGTAGTTTGCAAAGGTCTCAAAGATCAATACTGTCAGATTTTTATATACTCTGTGGTTGCTTAGATGTTTCAGTCATCCTGAGGGCCCAGAGCTGGATCAAAACCTTAAGAGATCCTAAACACTTAAATAACAATACATTTTTATTTATACCCCACCCTCCCCGGCCAAGAATGAGCTCAGGGCGGCTAACACCAAATATAAATACAGTAAAAACATTCAAAACAAAACAAACAAAAAACCAAACGAACAGTTGATTAAAATATAAATTAGAATGCAGCTTAAAATGCAGCTCGTTTTAGTAGTAGTCTAGAAATCAAAGCCATAAAGGGAGAAAAGGTCAAATATTCACCGGGGCCAACTATCCCTGCTGGTCCTACATGGGCCAGCAAAAAGAGCCGAGGGAAAATTTATATACAAAATCCCATATAAGGGGTTCCATCAAATGAATGAATGAATGAATGAATGGGGGGGGAGGGTTAGACTGACTCCAGCCCAAAAGCCAGGCGGAACAGCTCCATCTTGCAGGCCCTGCCGAAAGATGTCAAATCCCGCAGGGCCCTAGTCTCTTGTGACAGAGTGTTCCACCAGGCCGGGGCCAGAGCTGAAGAGGCCCTGGCCCTGGTTGAGGCCAATCTAACCTCCTTGGGGCTCAGGACTTCCAAAGTGTTGTTATTTATGGACCTTAAGGTCCTCCACGCGGCATACCAGGAGTGGCGGTCCCGTAGGTACAAGGGTCCTAGGCCGCATAGGGCTTTAAAGGTCAAAACCAGCACCTTAAACCTGACCCTGTACTCCACCAGGAGCCAGTGCAGCTGGTAAAGCACTGGATGAATGTGATCCCGCGACAAGGAGTCTCGCCACGGCATTCAGTGCCGCCACATTCAAAATATAAACAACAATAAACAGTAAAACTAAATTTTGTTTTTCAAAATAAAATGAAGCCTACAGTAAGATGGAGAATAACATTTCTTTTTGCAGACCCTTCAAGTGTTCTTTCTGTTTTTCCATCCTTGTCATGGCTGTAGCTGTGGAACAAGACATTGCAGTCTTCTCTCTCTCTCTCTCTCTCTCTCTCTCTCTCTCTCACACACACACACACACACACACACGTAAGCAAGCTTCTACTAGCTTCTACAGCTATATAAACCTGTGAAGAACCCAGATTAGATTGTATTGATGTATCTCCACTGGCAGCCTATGCTTAGCAGATGGATCAGTTCTCTAATATGTGTCAGTCTCAATGACATATAATGTAGGGAACTGAAACATCTGCCATACCCCAGGTACATAGGGTTGTGCCAATGCCGCTGCCTTCACAGTGGCTGAAATAACTTTAGGAAGTTGCGCAGATGTCAGATGAGTCATTGTCAACCCATCCCTGTCACAGCGGGTCTGCGTTCAGATCCACGCTGTGCAACAGCCGGGCAGCCTATTGCTATGCCTTGCCTTCCGCGAGTGGATGTTACAGCTTCAACTCCACTGATGCTGTGCCAGTAACCCTGCCACATTTTCCCAGGCCCTTCTCCATCAATGAATGAGAAAGGAAATTGCATTCAAAAAATTATCAAAGCAAAGAGAAAGATTGGGTAAAGTTCCCATGATTGGATGGCAGAGTGTGCTGGTCCTGGAAGGGGGTGGGTGTTACCGTGAGGTGTGGTCAGAGTCCGGTCCTGGGTCGAGGGTCTGGAGACTGTCCACCAAGATCGAAGCGGGGTCCAAAGCAAGAAGCCGGGCGTGGTTGGGAACTCTGGAAGAACAGGTCAGGGTGCTGGCAGGAACAGGTTTCTAACAACGTTCCTCCCACAACCTGGGACTGGGCTGACTGGCCTTTATCTTCTCTGAGGCCAGGGGCAGTCCCGGCCCACAGGTGACCCGCCTCTCCTGGCCTTAAGGCGAGCACTCCTCCTGAGAGAACCCAGTTCCCTCCACCTCTCTGCCCTGAGCCTCTGCAGCTCAGGAGATGCTGGAGGGTTACTGGACCCAGGGGGAGGCTCACCTTCCCCTGACAGGGCTGGGAGAGGAGCACCTGCAGGTAACAGGTCCTCAATCACCTCCGGAGCGAGAGTGGATTCATCTGGTGTCTGCTCCTGAGGATCCCGCACAGGTGCGGGCCCTTCAGATTCAAGCCCCTGCCCTGGCTCAGCCAGCCCTGGAGGCGGGGACTCCTGTGCAGGCTGGGACTCCTCAGGTTCAGCTTCTAAATCAGATTCCCAGGCCATCACACAGAGTTTTGTTGTGCTTACCTTATTTCTGAGGTGGCAATATCAGGAGCTCATCCTACACTCGAGTAGGACCCTGACAGAGACTCATGCCCAACTGGCATGTTCTCTCCCTCTTGGTCGATCGTTCAGGAGCTTCAAAAGCTTTCTTCAGCCCAAACATCACAGCAACCGAAGCCAACAGACACTGGCACACTTAGGGATCTGCAGAGTCTTCGCAGTTCACGTGACAGACCTTAGCAACTCAGCATTTTGGCTAATCTACGTTTATTTACATATAAACACACATGGAGCACTGCAGCATGGCTCCCTCTCTCTCTAGCATCAGACAGCAAAGAGAAAAAGAACAAAGGACAATAGTCCCACTTCACGGAACACAGTAACACAAACATCCTGTCTCCGTCACTTCCCAATCTGTGAAGTCAAAACATATACCATCATGTGATAGACAACAATCCCATGACTGCAATCATGGAGCAGGAATTCTAACAGGCAGAGGGGTGTTTGTGAGCTTTCTTACTTCATTCTACAAATGGTCTGCACTCTGCAATCTTTCCAAGTGTGGGTCTTTACTGAAAAACCCATGACATCCTCAGCTGGGCTTACCTATAAACATAGGAAGGTGGGAAGCCTGCCTATTCTGTTCCTGGCAGTGGTTTGCATGATTTTTGTATTATTTTGTATTATTAATTAATTAATCAATTAATCAATCATTCTGTTGTTCTGCTCCAGAATTACATTTTCCTCCCAGCAAAGAGGGGTTAAACTCAGTAAACTAAATAAACCTTGCACTCAGCAAATTTCTGAAGAAATTCTAACGGGTACACCACTGTGGAATTTTTCAAACTTTCATTTTGTGAGCAAGGCGGCTTATGAGAACAAGCCTTATATCGCTAATAATAGTGGGGGAAGGTGAACTTGATCTTCATATAAGTGTCACAACTGTCCTTTTAAACACACATACTCAAATCTTTTTTTTTTTTTTTCCCCAGAAACAAGAGTTTTATTAGAAGGCCTGTTGGAGTCAAACACAGCTCAAATAGAAGAAGGAAGGTAGGTCTTGGTCCGAGCAAAGGAGTAACAGGAACAAGACTGTGAGAGTGGCTGTAAGCAGAAGATCCTTTTGCTTCTCGCCGTGAGGTTTTAAGGGATTCGTCAATGAAGCTGGCTTAAAGTGCTTCCTTATGCAGAAGTTCGGCACGAGATGCTTCAGCAGACTCCTAGGTGGCAAGGTTAGTGACTGGCAAGGCTACCGGCACAGCGGTGATTGGACTCTGAATTGTTCCCCAGCCACCGTGAAGCTCCGCTGAATATAGACAGCTGTAGGGTTCAGAGTCCCGGGTGGCAGAACTGGCATGAAGAAGGCACAGCGCTACAGTAAAACAGCCGGACAACAGCTAAACAACAGCACTTTCCAGCTCTGCTCACAAGGACCGGTCTCTGAAGGGAAGTGATTCTCATTCTGGCTGTGCAGTTTCAGCATTCCCAACGCCCCAATGGAGGTGATGTTTGCTCAGGAGGGTCCACAGATGCTCCACTGGTTAGCAGAGCAGCCCAGGCAGCCCAGAGCCCCAAATGGCTGGCTTCCCACGCCCAATGCAAACATTTCTGGGTGCTGGAAAGGACACCTGCCTTTCTCGACCTCATAGCGCCTCCTGCCCACAACTTTACCTGTCTGGAGCCGTCCTCTGGCAATGTGGGGTCCGTTCCGTCATCAGGTTCAAGAAATGTTAGAAAGGAGCAGTCGAAGCAGGGACAGTCTTGCTACGAAACGGGAGCAGCCGAGATGATTCTACTCAAACGACAGCAAATCTGGACTGTGTCCTTCAGCTTCCAGGGTGGACGTCTCCGCTGTGGAGGGGCCCACGCTGCTCTCAAACTGGCATTCGGGAGGGCTCTTGCCCGCACTAAAACTGAGCGCCACATTTTCCAGGGAGGGGGGTATCCTGTAAGCAGTGTTTAGTTTAGGCTCCATACTCAAATCTTAATAGATTAATAGTAGAACTGTAAGAAACCAATATTTGATGTTCTTTGGTGCTTGATTCTAGAGGCTAATTGTGTGGATGGCGTAGAATATGCTATAACACCTTGAGATGCACCGTGATGCTTGGAATTCATTCATATTGAGAAAGCGTTAAAGAGAATATAAGGCTATTTCTGGAAGAATTCTCCCAAGCCTGTATTTTAAAAGGATTAATTATTATTTCCTCTAGCTTGCAATCTCTCATTTAGAATAACATTTAAAAAGCATATTTCTACTAGCCAATATTTATTTGTTTGTTTAATAAATGTCTGCAGCGCATTTCAGAAATGAAATCCATCCCAAGGCAGTTTGCATAACACATCCAATACAGCAACAAAATGCAATACAATAAAATATCATTTAAAAACAGCAATCATTTCAATTCTCCATAAGTCAGCCTAAAGTGACAATGGTAGACTAAGGTTACCAAATTTTTTTCAAAGAATCTGGGGACACTTTTTTTAAAAAAAGAGAAAAAAAGTTATTTTAAAAAAGTTATTTAAAAATAATAAGTAAGAAGTAATATCTTCTCTTCTGTTTTTTTAAAATAAGATTTATTACATTTAAACATTACAAAAAAGGAAAGAAAAAAAGAAAAGAAAACAATACAATACAATGTACAAACATTACACAACACATTAACACAACAAACCAAACCAAACAAAGCAAAAACAATTTAAAACACACATCATACCATTTCAATATCTTATCTTTCATTCACCTGTTTCAACGACCTCCTCACACCTCCCTTTTTGTATTCCACTTCTATTAATTGTTTCAGCAATTCCTTTCCATCTTCCTCTATTTTCTGTCATATAGTTATCTTAGCATATTTTAACCTTATTTTCCCTTTAATACTCTAATAATCTATTTATACTTAATTCCTTATAACATTTCTGCTGAAGCCATATAACTTCATTCCAACATTTTTCTAACACTCATTAATTTTACATTATTTCTATAAATAGTCTTTAAATTTTTTCCAATCTTCTTCCACCGTCTCTTCTCCCTGGTCTCGGATTCTGCCAGTCATTTCCGCCAATTCCATATAGTCCATCAACCTGGTAATCTTCTGTCCGATGCTCTCAACTCTTTTCCAAGTCCCTTCTGCAAGTCATCTTCGTATTTATACATGCACTTTACTTTTTCTTCTACTGATCTTATTCCTTCCTTTGAGGCTGAAGAGTAGATCTCGGGGAAACTCCCACCTAGAGATGATTTTATTCCTTCTCAACAGGGCAACCAAATCTCCATAGTTAAACCCAAGATCCAAAAGATATTTCGAAGACGTAATATCTTCTCTTCTGTGGTCTCCTCTGTCGTGCAGCCTTCCTCTGGGCCTCAGCCTGCTCTCTTGGAGCACTAGCCATCGTGGAGTAGGCTCGGGTCGGGCCTGGGCTTGGCCACATGTCCTTGCCCTCCCGGTGCTCTCCAACCATTTTGGTTGTCCAGAGGAGGGCAACCAAAATGGTCAAAGGCCTGGAAATGATGCCTTATGAGGAACGGCTAAGGGAGCTGGGCATGTTTAGCCTGGAGAAGAGGAGGTTAAGGGGTGATATGATAGCCATGTTCAAATATATAAAAGGGTGTCACATAGAGGAGGGAGAAAGGTTGTTTTCTGCTGCTCCAGAGAAGCGGACACAGAGCAATGGTTCCAAACTACAAGAAAGAAGATTCCACCTAAACATTAGGAAGAACTTCCTGACAGTAAGAGCTGTTCGACAGTGGAATTTGCTGCCAAGGAGTGTGGTGGAGTCTCCTTCTTTGGAGGTCTTTAAGCAGAGGCTGGACAACCATATGTCAGGAGTGCTCTGATGGTGTTTCCTGCTTGGCAGGGGGTTGGACTCGATGGCCCTTGTGGTCTCTTCCAACTCTATGATTCTATGATTCTAACCTCTCCTGTTTAGCGGTGGTGGCGGCAGCGGCTCAGCAAGGTCGGGGCTCCCCTCTTTTTTCTCCTTCCTCTTTCTCTCTCTTCCTTCTCCTCTCCCCCTTCTCCCTGAATCTACTTCGGGGTTTTCCTGGCCCCAGAACGCCACTGGGCAGTTGGCTGGGTGGCTGGGCCATCTCGCACCCGGCTCGATTTGGGTTGGGGGGGTGTCAGAGGTTCCCCCAGTTGACGCGCCAGGTGTCCTCAATCTTCCTCAAGTCTACCTCAATCTTAAGGCAGTTGTGTGCACATGACATCATGCATACGCCATGCACCCCAAGTCCAGTGGCCGGCTCCCCCAGAGCATTTGACATTCTGTGCGGTGCACACAACACACAGTTGCCCCTCCCAAAAAACTCTTGGGGGCAACCTGGTGCCTCTGCAACATGCTAAGCCAAACTGTAGCTTGCAAAGTCCACACAAAAGTGTGTGCTTCCATAGAGGAGCTGACATTCACTTTGCTCCTTCCTAGTCCTTTTGTTGCTAAACTAAACTAAGTTTAGCAACTAAGCCAAGCCTTGGCTTTTTGTGTCAGTCAAACCGGGATTCCTGGTTAAACTATCTGCTCACTAAGGATGATCTGTAGGCAAGAACAAACCAAAGGAGAGAGCTTGAGAGTGTGTGGTGTAGTGGTTAAGAGCGGTAGACTCATAATCTGGTGAACCGGGTTCATGTCCCCGCTCCTTCACATGCAGCTGCTGGGTGACCTTGGGCTAGTCACACTTCTCTGAAGTCTCTCAGCCTCACTCACCTCACAGAGTGTTTGTTGTGGGGGAGGAAGGGAAAGGAGAATGTTAGCCGCTTTGAGACTCCTTAGGGTAGTGATAAAGGGGGATATCATATCCAAACTCTTCTTCTTGTTGTTGTTTGACCCACTAAGGCAAACGCTGGTTTAGATTAGCATGGTGTGTTAGCAAAAGGGACCAGCGAAGAGGAGCAAAGCACCTGTGAGCTCTTTCTCCAGAAGCCCACATATGCTCATGGTCTCACTAAGCCAAGGTTCGATTTAGCGTGGTGCATTAACCCACTCCCACAAAGGCCTGTTATCATAGTGAACCCAAAGCAGCTTAACTTCTTTGGCTTAACTACACTGTGGATCGGCCCTTGAAAATCAATGGGGCAAAACAGTCTTAAATCAGCACATTTTTGCTTCATCAGTTCGTAGATTAGGGCTGTCAAGTCTACAGCTAACACATTCGCCGGCTGCCTCTTCCCACCATCAGTTAACGCCTGTTGTTTCACCTTACCAATAACTAGAGGAACCTCTTCTCAATTGGCACCCATTACTCACGCTGGAAATCCATAGTCTATTTTCCTGACTTGTTCTGCAATTCTCACCTCCTCCCCACTCAAAAAGAAGGAGCAGCTGAGTTCAGTGCTGAGGATTAGAAAGAAAAACACTCCCCCAATCCCTCAGAGTGCCAAGTTGCTAGGCTTTTGTTGTGGGAAGTTTCTCCCCGAGTGACATACGCTTGTTTGTGGCTCTTGCAGGCTTCCTTATCTCATCTCTCTCAGCTTCATTGTATATTCAGTTGGATCGTTCAGGTATGACAAACTATTTGCTGCTCGAGGGGTATGCGGCTTGTTCACACATTCTCTTTCAAATGCAGAGGGCCAGGCAATTTGTTAATCATACTCTGCTGTCTATATCGGCCTGTTATCAGGATGGCTCCATAAGCCTAGCTCCCCAAACCTCCGTAGGGCTTAGACTCTGAGATTTAGGAAGCAGATGGGTGGTAGCGTTTAGGAGCACAGCTGTCTTATACTATTATAATATGTATACTGTTGCATTTTCAGTTTTTTAACAGATTTTCCCAGTAGCTCACATTGATGGTATTTTTTTTGTAATCTGTTGCTCTATGCTTAGAGATATTTTATATATTAAGTGGCACAGAAATGGCCTGAAAGAAATAAGTAATTGCCTACCTAGCTCAGTATTCATTGATGAGTAGCTTTGGGCCATTTCAACAAGGCCAAGAGGGGGCTCTTGTTGGTTGTGGTGGTGCTTCTGGGTAGGAAACGGCCTTCTCCCGGCACCGATCCGGAACGCATAACACAGCATTCACTCCTCTGGATGTTCAAGCAAGCAGCAGAGCTTAGCAGAAGCTGAGACTGAGGATATGTAGCATCTGGGTTTAGTGATTTATTTGTTGTTGTTTAGTCGTTTAGTCGTGTCCGACTCTTCGTGACCCCATGGATGAGAGCACGCCAGGCATTTCTGTCTTCCACTGCCTCCCGCAGTTTGGTCAAACTCATGCTGGTAGCTTCGAGAACACTATCCAACCATCTCGTCCTCTGTCGTCCCCTTCTCCTTGTGCCCTCCATCTTTCCCAACATCAGGGTCTTTTCAGGGAGTCTTCTCTTCTCATGAGGTGGCCAAAGTATTGGAGCCTCAGCTTCAGGATCTGTCCTTCCAGTGAGCACTCAGGGCTGATTTCCTGAAGAATGGATAGGTTTGATCTTCTTGCAGTCCATGGGACTCTCAAGAGTCTCCTCCAGCACCATAATTCAAAAGCATCAATTCTTCGGCAATCAGCCTTCTTTATGGTCCAGCTCTCACTTCCATACATCACTACTGGGAAAACCATAGCTTTTACTATATGGACCTTTGTTGGCAAGGTTATTTACAGCATCAAAATAAAGAACAGAGCAATCATGGCGTGTTTCTTCTCCTCTGAGAGAGCACAACAGAACATATAACAAAGAACAAAGAAGACGGAAGTGGTGTACAGTTCCTTCCGTTCCTATGCTTCCAATGAATGGAATGTCAACACAGAGAGCATGTGATCTAGTAGTCACATATTCTGCAGCACGAGAGAGAATGAAACTCCTAACAGTTGTCTGGGCCGCCTGAGACCTCTCTACACACTGCCCCAGAGAGGTTGGTTGGGTGGTCCTTTCCAGCAAAGGCAGACATGACATTTGTCATGCCAGTCTAAGTACTGACACGGGGCTTGTGTGAAATGGATCCCTTCATTTGTCACTGCCTGGGTAGTCATTTGGGGGCCCATTTGTTCCAGCCCCTAGCTGCACCACCAGGAAGGTGATCCAATGCCAAAAGGGGCTGAACGAGCCTTTCCTTCTGCAAGGAAGCAGCTAGAGTTTAAGAGGCAAAAGTCCTTCCTGTAAATTAAACCGAATGGTGGAAAAAGGCCTTGGTGTAATCATCCAGTCAGTGGTGTAGCATGGGAGAGGCCATGGGTACAAAATTCTTAGAGGCATAAAATTTCAAAAGGAAAAGAAAAGAAAAAGTAATGATAAAAAATAATGTGCTCTCCCCCATCACACAGAAGGTCTCCCAGTGTTTGAGCATTATACACAGTTTTTCAACATGAAGGGGCAAATAAACGGGTTGCAGTGGGCACCTAGATAGCCTTGTCCTCCTTCCCTACCCATCTCATCTCTATGATGTGAGACACTGATAGCTGGGTTGCATGATTTTGAAAATTACGGGTTACCTGCCTTGCCCTGAGCACTGGCAACCTGCACTATGCCACTGGACCCAGTCCACATTAGGTAAACTACAGCTAGACGAGATTCATTCTGGGTTAATGGAGTAACTTTGCCTTGGGTATGGAACTGTTTTATGGCAACTGGAGCAAGGGTCTAGCCACCAGACGTACCTGTCTATTGATATTTAAATTTGGTTAGTATTTTTCTCTCAGTGGCTGTCTTATTTTACAGGTATCATCACTATATATGCATTCCCCCCCCCCCCTTGCTTGGATTTCCACCTCCCCAAATTATGTTGGTTTTTTGTTTGCAATCAGTGGCACAATCCTTTTGTTCCCATTCAAGGGCCATGAATTCCAGGACAGAAAATAGTGATCCGGATATATTCCTAATTGGATATTTTCCCTATGGTTTGTTCACTGCAATGTATTTATTTTACATCCAAGCAGCTCCCAGTATGTATATTTAGCAAAGTCAGAATCAAAAGAAGCTTGCAGAGCCTGCTAAAGATTTTGCCAGGGGTAACATCCTGGCTTCATCAAAGTCAGAGGCAAAACAACCACTGAGATGAGTGCAGTTGGAATCTGACTTTAGGCTATTAAACTGTTTAATCTTTCAGAAAGGGTCTGTTGTTGTCGTCCTCGCTCCCCGTTGCCCTCCCTGCTGATTGACAACTCCCCATATCTCCAATACTTTATACAGGCCCACTGATATAAATTTATCAGCTAAACCTTTAATAAGATCCTGCCTAGTTTCCTTTTTTTTCTTTTTTAAAAGAAACAAAGCAAAAATAGAAGCGTAGTCATATAATGAGGTTACTCGGTATCCCCCGGGAAGCACCTCTGCTGGATCATTATTCCCAGAGAACAAACGAATGTAAGTGACGATAAGACAAGTGAAAAACGAGTTTGAGGAATACACCAAAAATCTTTCAATACGTCAGAAACAGGAAAGCGGTCAGACAGGTTGCGGGAGCATTAGTCCACAAAGGAATCAAAGAATGGCTAAAGGAGAATGGGGAGAGAATGAGAAGAAACAAAATGAATTCTTTTCTTCTTTATTTTTAATAAAATAACAACAGCAGCAACAACAACAACAACAACAACAATGCGGTATAAGTAATAGTCATATAAATTCAGAAAATAAAAATAACCAGTGATACATTTTTTCATAACCTCCACATCAAGTATATGAACGAATTATTTTAATTTCTTACAAGTATTTCCTTCCCTGCTTTTTAATTTTTTTTTTGTTGTTGAAGGTGCCAAAGATAATTATAAATACAAAGGGAAGGGAAGGGAGTGGGGAACAAGTGAGAAAAAGAAAAGAGAGAAGAATAGAAAAGAGAAGCTGAGTGAGTTATTTTCATCTGTCTTTCCAGCAGAAGATGTTGGACAGTTAACCCCTGAGCTGATTTTTATTTTTTCCGCAGAGACTAGCTGAAGAACTCAGTCCCTTAAAGGTGACAAGGAAAGAATTTATAGGATTAAGTAAGACAATAAAACAACACACCAGGTCAAAATGACATCTACCCAACAGTTCTTAAATAACCCTAAGAAGTGGGTGGAGGGCCTTCTCGGTAGTGGCGCCCGCCCTGTGGAACACCTTCCCATCAGATGTCAAGGAAATAAACAACTATCTGACTTTTAGAAGACATCTGAAGGCAGCCCTGTTTAGGGAAGCTTTTAATGTTTAATGCTTGATGTTTTATTATGTTTTTAATATTCTGTTGGGAGCCGCCCAGAGTGGCTGGGGAAACCCAGCCAGAGGAGCGGGGAATGAATAATAAATTATTATTATTATTATTATTATTATTATTAGCCAGGTCTTTTTAAAGCAGGAACTCACTGGAACTCAGTTCTGGCACGTTCCAGGTGGACACCATTGCAATTGTAAGAGAACAAGGCAAGTTCTGGCACCTCTTTTGTAAAAAGAAAAATAGTGCTGGTAATTCCTGAAGGACCTGCATTGGAAATTATGGCCAATTTTTATGCCTAGTGAAGTATTATGCGTTTATTACTCTGAAAGGCAAATTTAAGGCAACTACTTTGCCTCAGATTTCCTCATTTTCCATTGCGCCATCACCTGCCAACAATGAAAAGTAAGGAAAGGTGTGTCGCTCCCCACAAGAGAGACAAAAAGGAGACAAATCTGAACTTAAGATGGCAACACTTCAGTGTGAGAACATGGTTTGCTGCTGAAAATGTGTGGTAGCATCAGGTTTCATGGACCCAAGTCCACTTCATCTGATGTCTGTGATCCTCAATTTTCATGTATATTTGCGCCAATGAGGGGGTGGGAATGGAACACAATGCCGACGAACAACAAAAAGTAAAGTCTGTGACAGTTTTGTAAAGCTCAAAATAACCCGAATGACTATTCACAGCAGTAGTTGGTGGCAGCACAAATCATCACAGTTTTACTATGTTAATTAACACCAGTAGTGTGCCAGGAAACCATTTTCTCTATTCAAACCCAAACAAATAGAACCCAAACTTCTTGATTACTTCCAGTACAGCTATTTCACACTGGCACTTGGTAACTTTGAGTTTCGAAGCAGAGTGCCCTGCGGCGGAAGAGGGAGTTATCCCACTGGTTTCTGAATCACTGTGCTTCAACAATGAGACTTCAGAAGAAGGCTCCAGCGTGAAATTGCTGAACTAGAAGTTATCAGCAAATTCGATTCTATTCAATTTAGGGTTAATCATAACCGTGGGTTTCTGTCCCGCTACTGGTGTTAAATTAACCTAGCATGGCGAGAAAGACTGCACCATCGTGAGTGTCTCTCCTCTTATCTTGTATACTGCTGGGCTCTGCATAAAAATGTCCCTTGCAGTATAAAATTTTGATCCCATTGTTTACACTGTGTACATGTGCACAGATCGAAAGACACCTGTCAATTGATGGTAACACTTCACGCAACTGACAGAGGGGTATAAATCCAAATGTTTATGCCACAATAAATCTGATGTGTTTTTAAAGGAGTCACGAGAATCTCTGTTGTTTTTAACTTTGCCTTTTCCCTCTTTAGATACTCTTCCCGCAACGCAAGAGGCCCTGTGTGAATTGAAATCCTTTCCTCCTGAATTTAATTCATCTTAAGATGACAATCATGCATCTCAGTGGTATATTTGAGGGCTTGCAATAGTGATTAACAAAGGCCTGTTGCTATTCTGAAGAGCAATGAAGTATGTAATTAAACATTTCCCCTCCCATATTGGGAGCAGAGTTTTTGAAGAGAACGTTGCTTGATTGAAAAGTCAGCTGTGTTAAATGGCTGAGTTCTACTTAAGCCACAGTCATCTCTGGAAACCTGATGACACAGGCAGGGCAGTGTGAGCTTTAAAATACCCATAGGTCAAGCTCTGCAATTAGTTTTAAGTTGCCAAATAACCTCCAACATTTCTCCGATGAAAATATGGATGTCCTATTCAATAATAATAGTAGTAGTAGTAGTAGTAATAATATACCCCAGCCACTCTGAGTAGCTTCCAGCACATATAAATTTAGTAAAATGTCAAACATTAAAAACTTCCCCATACAGGGTTGCCTTCAGATATCTTCTAGACTGCAAGAAGATCAAAGCTATCCATTCTGAAGGAAATCAGCCCTGAGTGCTCACTGGAAGGACAGATCCTGAAGCTGAGGCTCCAATATTTTGGCCACCTCATGAGAAGAGAAGACTCCCTGGAAAAGACCCTGATGTTGGGAAAGATGGAGGGCACAAGGAGAAGGGGACGACAGAGGACGAGAGGGTTGGACAGTGTTCTCGAAGCTACCAACATGAGTTTGACCAAACTGCGGGAGGCAGTGGAAGACAGGAGTGCCTGGCATGCTCTGGTCCAGGGGATCACGAAGAGTCGGACACGACTAAACGACTAAACAACAACAACAAAAGCCCCTGTGCAGGTGGATAAATGCTGACCTTCCTCGGAAAGAACCCTTGTCTGTCTTTATTGACTGGGAATACCTGCAACAAGATGAGCTCCTCTTTGCCTCATTCGCTCCTTGGGTCTTTCCTCTCCTCCTGTTGCTATGGCAGACTCAGGATCTTTAATGTCTCTTCCTTGAAAGGCGGCAACAGGGTGTGTGGGTTGGCTGGGTGGAGAGACAAACACCACCTTTGCTTCTCCATAAGCTTCGCCAGACAGGATAAATATCAGTTTCTGCTATCTTACTCTCTTTGCAAAATCCTTAAAAAAAAAAAAAAAAACCCCAGCTCTTCTGCTGTTGTTGTTTTTGTCACTTTCAGTTTTGTGTGAATTTCCTGGCGCCTATTTTCAGCGGCAGGAGGAGGTGGTGGGAGAGATAAACAAGCCCGGGAATATCTCCATCCGCAAAGAGGCCCTTTGAAAGCAGATGCTCTCTCAAAACGCTCTATCTGCACACTCAAATAAGTTGCTGATGCTGATAATATCCCCCCTTTTATATTTAGCTGAAAGGGAATAATAGATCACCCAGTTTACGGTTTCCTCCGTGTCTCATGCAAACCGCTTTGTTAGATTTCATAAGCTCTTTCAGCTCTAGTTACCAACACATGTATACTCATAAAATATTCATTTGGCAAAAACACATTGGGGAGAAAGCAGATTTACGCAGGTCCACCGAGAAGAGGGAAAGGAGGTATTGCAAAATACATAAACGCCACTGAGCTATACCATAAATAACAGGGGTGGGTGGGAAGGGGGGAGCGGTAGTAATGATTTTGTGCAAAGCTCTGTAAATCTTCTATTAAAATCTATGCATGTGCTTCCATTTCCTTGAGATGTAGTCTTCCAGCTGCTACAATAGTAGCCCAATCCTATAGCTGGGAACCGGGAGCGCAAGTTTGTAGCGCAAACTTCTGCGTGTCTGCTCAGATGTAAGGCCCACTGGGGGGCTTATTGTTAGATAAATTCAGCTCCGGTCATCTGAGCTGATACGGCTCTTCTTCGCTTGAGCCAAGCAGAGTAGTAAACATCCTTCCATTTGTGGACTCTGGGTGTAGCAGAGGATGGTTTCGATCGATAGCTGCAATCCGTTCCTCTGCCGTCCGTCATCTTGATTCCGTCCATCTGGGCCCATAACCAAAAAATGTTAGTAAATTCAGCTCCAGTCCTCCGAGCTGATACGGCTCATCTTCACTGGAGCCCAGCAGAGTATAAAATACCCAGAGTCCGCAACGGAAGGATGAGGCAGGTATGGCTACATTGCTAAGCTTTATTACTAAGCTATGCAGAGAGCACACAAATATACATCTTGTCTCTGTGAGAAGCAGAGAGCAACTCCTACAAAGAAACGACAGTACGAAGGAAACAGGAAACCAGTAAATGTCACATCCCGTCTCCCTTTCCCGTGGGAATCCAACAGTATCTGGACTGTGGAATGAAAACATAGTCCTGTGACTACCAGCAGCTGCTCAGTGAGGGAAACAGAAACCAACACTTACTGCCAGGGAAGTGGGCAGTGGGATTGCAGACTCCTTCCTGTCACCTGGAACATGTGTGCCATGTGCAAAACATCAGAACTTACATTGCCACTGAAATTTCAGAGCAAGGCTGGAGATTCATGGCTTCTGAAGCATCAGAGGAAACCCTACAATTTACGCCCCAAAGATGATTCAATCTGAGTTCACCCATCACCGTGCTCGCTTTGGTGATGTGCATTTTGAAGAATCTTTGAATTAAATGCAAAGAGCTCTGATAATGTAAGTCGTATGCAAAAGGAATTGGAATAAGGGCAAGGCTGGTCAGTGAACAAAGTTCAATTGCTAGCATTACTGCTTCTCCACCCATTCAGTGCTCTTAGAATATAAACTTGATGGAGGACTCTCTTTGACTTTAATGGCTTTTAATGAGCTGTTTTATTCATTGAAAATCTTTTAAGTTACTGTATGCCGGTTCCTTCCATCTATCTTGATTGTCTTTTGCTCAGCTCACTCTCTACTGTAATCCAATAAGCAGAAAAGAGAGAGATGATTAAATTTCCTTATTTTTAAACTTACCATTGGGGCTTAATAACTCCCTCCCCCGCTTTAAATTCATATTTTGATATTCATTTCCTAGCTACTATGAGTTACAGATTTAATACACACTGATAATGCAATTTACAGCACAAAACGAATGTTATATATAAAGGCCTATTCACAGAGCACTCTGTATTTGCTTTTCGCTCATGAATATTGTTAGTCTCGTTTCATGTCCTATCGGAATAAATTATCAAAGCCTAGCATATGCTGGGATTACAGGATGGCTGTTGAATTGCCACACCAGAATCACAGCTTTCATTGACTTCGAAATGCAGATGAAAACTATGGACATCCCAGGAACGGCTAAAACTAGGGTTGCCACCCTTCTTTTAAAATACGGATTTGTTCTGTTTTGTGGGCACAGAGTCCGCTGTTCCATTTGAGATGCTTTTTGTCCCATTTAAGTCATTTTTTTTTTTTAAAAAAAATTAATTAATTAAAAGCTTCCTTATCTTGCGCAGCCTAACTTGCTAGCACTTCGGAAGTTGAGCCCACCCTCCAAAGCTGGCTGATTGATGCTCCAGGCTAGCCAATGGAGCTCGCGAGCCAGCAGGCTCTTCTGGGTTGGGTGGAGCTCTTGCCAAAGGCTCTTGCCAATGGCATGGCTAAACTTGGCCATCCAGCTGTTTTGGGACTACAACTCCCACCATCCCTAGCTAACAGGACCAGTGGTCAGGGATGATGGGAACTGTAGTCCCAAAAACATCTGGAGGGCCAAGTTTGGCCATGCCTGCTCTAAGAGAACAAGAGAAATGTTTCCTGGTGCAGCAGCCTCAATAATAATAATAATAATAATAATAATAATAATAATAATAATAATAATTTATTTATTCCCTCCCATCTGGCTGGGTTTCCCCAGCCACTCTGGGCGGCTTCCAAACCAATATTAAAAACAATACAGCATCAGACATTAAAAACTTCCCTAAACAGTGCCTTCAGTTGTCTTTTAAATAGTTGTTTATTGCCTTGATAGGGACGAGGGTGGCGCTGTGGGTTAGACCACAGAGCCTGGGACTTGCCAATCACAAGGTTGGTGGTTCGAATCCCCACGACGGGGTGAGCTCCCGTTGCTTGGTCCCTGCTCCTGCCAACCTAGCAGTTTGAAAGCACGTCAAAGTGCTAGTAGATAAATAGGTACCACTCTGGCGGGAAGGTAAATGGCATTTCCGTGTGCTGCTCTGGTTCGCCAGAAGCGGCTTAGTCAGGCTGGCCACATGACCCGGAAGCTGTACGCCGGCGCCCTCGGCCAATAAAGCGAGATGAGCGCCGCAACCCCAGAGTCAGCCACGACTGGACCTAATGGTCAGGGGTCCCTTTACCTTTTATTGACTTGACAACTGCTGGGAGGGCATTCTGCAGGGCAGGCGCCACTACCGAGAAGGCCCTCTGCCTGATTCCCTGTAACCTCAAATCTTCAAATATTTCAAATGTAAGTCTCTCTCTCTCTCTCTCATGGGTGTTTAAGGATTCTCTTTGCTTATTTCCACCTCTAGAATGGATCGGGCGGAGGCTGCAAAGGAGGATTTCTTACGTTGAGGGTTCTGTCATTGAAATTGCCCAGATGAAGTGTGGCATACAAATTTAATAAATAATAATAATAATCTGTCCATCCCTGGGCATCAAAGCATCATAACCTTCATATATTGGAGATCTCATGGGGATGAGGGGTTATGTGAACCCTCTTGAGATGTTGGAGGCAAAGCTCTGTGAGTAAGAGAAGCAGACTGTGTTTCACTTTCTCTCCCCCTTTCTTTTTTGGGCTGGGTTTCTGGGCTCCTCACAGGGTCTCTGCCATGGGAGCATATTCACCCAGTGCTTTTCCAGCTGCACTGGCTCCCGGTAGAGTACAGGGTCAGACTTAAGGTGCTGGTTTTGACCTTTAAAGCCCTTCACGGCCTAGGACCCTCGTACCTATGGGACCGCCTCTCCCGGTAGGACCTTAAGGTCCATAAATAGCAACACACTAGAGGTCCCGGGTCCTAAGGAAGTTAGATTAGCCTCAACCAGAGCCAGGGCTTTTTCAACACTGGCTCCAGCCTGGTGGAACGCTCTGTCTCATGAGACCAGGGCCCTGCAGGATCTGATTTCTTTCCGCAGGGCCTGTAAGACAGAGTTGTTCTGCCTGGCCTTTGGCTTGGAGTCAATTTGACTCCTTCCCCCTCTTCTTCCTTTCTCCTCCTGTGATGAGGCTGCTTTTTAATGTTTTAATGTTGTATTTTAATCTTGTTTTTAAGTTGTATTCATTCAACTTGTTTTTATTATTGCTTGTTAGCCGCCCTGAGCCCAACCTTGGCTGGGGAGGGTGGGGTATAAATAAAAATTATTATTGTTATTGTTATTATTAATTTGCCATCCTTCTGGCAGGCAGAAATTCATCAGGTGGGGAGCATTTCCTTTCAGTTTTCTAGTTGGGATGTTTGCAGTTATTGGGAGCTTCCATTTGATCATCGTAATGGATTGCTTTGAAGTCATTTCTGCACCAGGTAGAAGTAATTTTAGCCTCCTAAATTCCCCCCAACCTGTCCCTTTTTTGGCCCCACCAAAGGTGACAACCTTAGCTAAAGCATATACTGGTTCAGCAAAATGCTGCTTGAGGTTCCTTTTGGAGGAAAGTCATCGCAGATGGAGGGACCATGAATCCAGGGAATATTTTGACATGTCCTTGCTCATGGAGCTGGAACATCTCCTATTAGCCTTAAACTGCTTACATGTGTGGCAGGAACCACCCCCCTCCAAAAAAAAATATTCAGTTTGTACAAACTCGACACACACACACTCACACACGACATACGCTACGCTTCTGTTATAAATTCATAGAAAATCAACCATACATCGGATCTGCACTGTTCCACTTTTATTTTACTCCGTGAAGGAAGGACTACAAAATGGGGAAGGTTTGATACAGGCCGGCCATAATCCCTTGAGCATACCAGCACATACAAAGGAGCCCTGCCCAGTTGCTATGCCAACCCTGATGGTCCTAGACAGAAGACCATCAAGGTCACAAAGGACTTACATATGGGAGTGGATTCAACACGGACTGGAACAAAGGACAATGATCAGATCTTCCCTCTGGGGGCAGGAAACTGCCAACTCCCTTTTGTCCTCTGGAAATGACTCATGGGGAGGGGTAGAGGAGGAACCAGCCAGGTGACAAGATACTAAGGTTACCTCCACAACTCCTCTCTCAACCCCTCCTTTTTGTGATGTGTCAATGATGTAGTCATGATGTAGTTGTGATGTAGTTCTAGGGGTGTAGTTTGGGGGATTAGTAACTAATAAAAGTTGGGGTCTTCTTTTGTTCTGTACTTCCATTTTGCTTCATCTTGTTGTGGGTGGGAGTCCTGTCACGACAGTATCCAATAAAGGCCAAGCCTACAGGCGGCTGTTTTGCTCCACGTTATCCTGGTTAGTGTCTTTGTTTTTATCCAAGGGAGCCCTCGGATTTCTCCGTTAACAGTTGTTTAATTGTAACCTGGGTGAGTATCAAGTCAGTGGGAGGGGACCATTAGATTAGGTCTAATATGCGACAAGGTCTGCACACGAAGGGCTTAGCTGTTTTGTATTATTGTGTTAGCACCGCAGGGCTGACGGATTTCTTGAAAGCGATTCCCCTTCAACAGGAGCATTTCCCTACATGCGAGAAGCCGGATCTGTGCCCTCTGAAAGAAAACCAGAAGGTAGCTAGACTGCCTGCACTATTAATAGGGCGGGAGCAAATATAATGCAGCTGGTGTAATAGAGCCATGGTAACCAATAAGAGAACCAAATAAGCAATTTATTTTTAAGCAGAGATTAGAGAGAAATGTTATCACAGCATGTCTTTGAGGGAGTGGGAAAAAGAAAGCATTTTCAACACTGAACTTTTTAATCTTGTGAGTCAATAAGGTATTGGGGGATGAATGTGTGTTGAGTCATTTCAAATTATCGAATAATTTATAATCATAATAACACCTCTATATACCCAAGGATATTAAAGCACATTATGAGCTTTAATTAATTAGGTCTCTCTTGCAACACCTCTGTGTGGTAACTATTATTATCCCCATTTTACACATGAGTAAACAAAATAATTGCATGTTTGGAAGAGCTGCCGGTCTTTAGCATTTCTTCTCATGCAGTGGGCAAGAATTCTATTTGCAGCATGGGGTGCAGGAGACAAAATCTAACTTAAGCAAGAGGGGAGACCAAGAATACACAGTAATCATTGTTCCAGTTGTAATCTGTTGCTTACGTGGCAATGAGCATTCATCCTGATTAGTTTGAACGGTGTTTACATGCTTTCTTGTTAATAATTTGTTCATCCCACAGTTTGCACACCACTTTTCTCACTGCAAAAAGTCTGGAGTTTTTTTGTTTGTTTTTGTTTTAAAGAAATTGACTTGTTGCACTAGGTGACAGAACACTTCATTTTATTTTTAAAATATTTTTTTCATATTTTTAAACATTACAAAGATCCAATACAAACTTGGATCTAATACAAACTTGGGGTTCTCTGAACCCCCGGACTCCCCCCTCCCTGTTTTCAAAATGTACATTTTTTATCTTACCTTATTTGATTACATTTATCTAACTTTAATTTAATCCTTTTTAAAAAGTCTTTTGGTTTTTGCAGATTACAAGTGTTATAAAAATCCTGCTAAAGTCTTTAATTGTTTACAATGTTCTTTAATATAGTCTATGTATTTTTCCCATTCTGTATTAAATTTGTTGTCCTCTTGGTGTCTGATTCTTCTAGTCATCTTTGCCTTTCAGCGTATTCCATCATCTTCATAATCCACTCTTCTTTAGTTGGTGTTTTCTCTTCCTTCCATCCCTGGGCGTAAAGCATTCTTCTAGCTGTCATCCTATACATAAACAGTCTTTTCATATCCTTTGGTAATTCTTCTCCTATTATACCTAATATTATACCTAATAAACAGGCTTGTTTTTTTAAAAAAAACAAAAGTTATCTTAAACATTTTTTTCAATTCATTATATATCATTTCCCAGAATGCCTATGCCTTTTTGAACGTCCACCACAAGGTGGCAGAACACCTTGATCTGCTTTAATTGCAGCTGTAGTTGTGAGATAAAGAAATAAGGCACAAAGATGTTTGGGTAAAATATGAGATCACTTTTATTTCAATGTATGCAACTTTATGCAAGTTAACTGCAGTGTGACTGCATAGGAATCTAGGTGTTAACCAATCCTGCCATATAATAATAATAATAATAATAATAATAATAATAATAATAATAATTTATTTGTACCCTGCCCATCTGGCTGGCTTTCCCCAGCCACTCTGGGCGGCTTCCAAAAAAGATTAAAAATACATTAAAATCTCACACATAATAATAATAATAATAATTTTTATTTATACCCTGCCCTCCCCAGCCAAGGCCGGGCTCAGAGCGGCTTACAAGCAATAATAAAAACAAGTTAAATGATTACAACTTAAAAACAAAATTAAAAAATACAACATCAAAATATTGAAACATTAAAACATTAAAATGTAGCCTCATTGCAGAGGGAGAAGGAAAAGAAAAAAGAAAGAGAGGGAGGGAATCAAATTGGCTCCAAGCCAAAGGCCAGGCGGAACAACTCTGTCTTACAGGCCCTGCGGAAAGAAATCAGATCCTGCAGGGCCCTGGTCTCATGAGGCAGAGCATTCCACCAGACCGGAGCCAGTGTTGAAAAGGCCCTGGCTCTGGTTGAAGCCAATCTAACTTCCTTAGGGCCCAGGACCACAAGGGTGTTGCTATTTATGGACCTTGAGGCTCTCCATGAACAGTAAAAACTTCTCTGAACAGATGTAAGAGGAGGTGCTTCAAATCTCACCCACATCTTCCTCCAGTGAGTAGGGTGGTTAGGGAGGCCTTTCTGACCCAGCTCCTTGTGGGCCCACACAACTCAGAGATGGAAGGAAGAGTCAGAATGGCAAATCAAGATGATGGACTATGCCGAAATGGCAAAATTAACTGGGGACCTCGGAAATCAAGAAGACAAGAACTTTAAAAAAGAATGGGGAAAGTTTATAATTTACTTATGAGACCATTGCAGGCAGGTCAAAGCATTGGCAGGATTTTAACCACACTTGTAAAGTAATGGAAAGTATGGATAATTTATGTTATATATTGAAAGAAAATTACCTCAAAATACAACATAGATGGTATTAAGCACCTGAAAGAAAAGCAAAAGTGAATAAAAATTGTAGCGATGTCTGCTGGCGATGCAACACTGGGAAAGGTACTATGATGCATATATGGTGGAATTGTTTAAACATCAAACAATTTGGGGAAACAATATATATCGAAATGAAAAAAATGTTCAGATATTTATTTAGGAAAACACCAGAAGGTTTTCTACTGGGAATAGTACCAGGAAGTCTAAAGGAAGAAGACAAGACTTTATATTTATACGCAACAGTAGCCGCAAGTCTACTGATTGCAAAAAACTGGAAAAGTGATATTATACCGACAAAAATAGAGTGGCTTGCCAAATTACTGGAGTATTACAATATATCCAAATGAGAGAAATCAAAAGAATCTCAAAAGAGAAGATAGACAGGGACTGGAAGGTGATTAAAGGATACTTGCAAAAACATATTGAAAAAACAGAACTCCTATTAGAATAAACAAGTTCCGTTTTAAATACTGAAATGCAAAATAAGATGGATAACAATGTGTAATAGGAAAAGAAGCATGAAATAAGGTTAAAGGTGTGTGAAAGAAAGTAGTAGAAGTGGAAAGAAATTGCAATTGAGTAGATTGGAAGTCTAACACAAAGGTGGGGTGAGGGGTGGTGGATGGTGAAGGGAAAAGGAAAAAAAGAAAGAAAAGAAAGTATGGATAATTTAGAATGAATTTGTTTTTTTGATAAATACTGATATGCAGTTGCAAATATTATCATTAGCACCCATGGAAGGGATGGGGGTAATCTTGATATCGGGATTTTGAATTGTTGTTTGTTGAATGTTTATATATTTTTAAGATGAAATAATTAAAGTAAACAAAACCTAAAAGTAAAGGTAAAGGGACGCCTGACCATTAGGTCCAGTCGCGGACGACTCTGGGGTTGTGGCGCTCATCTCGCTTTATTGGCCAAGGGAGCCGGCGTACAGCTCATGTGGCCAGCATGACTAAGCTGCTTCTGGAGAACCAGAGCAGCGCACGGAAACGCCGTTTACCTTGCTGCTGGAGCGGTACCTATTTTTCTACTTGCATTTTTATGTGCTTTCGAACTTCTAGGTGGGCAGGAGCAGGGACCGAGCAATGGAGGCTCACCCCATCGAGGGGATTCGAACCGCCGACCTTCTGATCGGAAAGTCCTAGGCTCTGTGGTTTAACCCACAGCGCCACCCGCATCCCTGTTCTATAAATGTACACTCTGCTCTGGACTGTAGAGGCTGAATCCCCACAACCCAACCTTTTGGTGCCTTCCTGGACTTTAGTTCTCTCATGAGCCTCTTTCTTTATTTTAAGCTAGTTCACAGAGAGCTTGCTTACAAGCCTTGAGGTATGAAATACAGCTGATAAATGACAATAAAGGATTAGCCTGAAATATTTAGAGTCTGTGATGTTAACAGCCATTTCATCTATATTAATTGGCAGCGCATCTCCACACCAGATGGCCCATTGCAAGGATAGAACATTACCCCAGTAGATTTATCCAGATTGCACATTAGGGAGTTTCAGGAATGCTGCTAACTTCTTTTACTGGTTCAGATTTGGTGGAAATATTTGCCCTGCTTGAGATCTTACTGCACAAAAGTAATTATGAGTTATATGTTTTACATACATGCCTCTTATCTGTTGCATGGGCAGGAGAAAAAAATGCATGAAGTTTTCAGTAGAATGCAACATAAACATAGTTTTGCAGTACAGTGGTACCTTGGTTTACGAACTGTTCCAGAAGTCCGTTCTTAAACCAAAGCGTTCTTAAACCAAGACGTGCTTTCCCGTAGCAGCGGGGGACAATTTACAACTAGAACACACTCAACAGGAAGTGAAACATGTTCTTATTCCAAGGCAAAGTTCACAAACCAAAACACCTACTTCCGGGTTTGCAGCGTTCTTAATCCAAGTTGTTTTTAAACTAAGCTGTTCTTAAACCAAGGTACCACTGTAATTGAGTTTTTGGTTGACTTTTCAAAGCCAATGCTAACTTCAATTTTTTAAATGTTTTTAAAAACTCTGGAGCCCCCAACTAGCTTTCCAAATTCAGGTAGTGTCATATGTGGCTTTAGGTGGGACAGGAGGAAAGGCAGAAACCAGTCCTTTAGGTGAGGGCTGGATGCACTTCATTAGAGGAGAAGCTGGATGAAGATCTGGAGAAAGTTGGGGGAAAGCATCAACTAGGCTACAGTGAAGGGAACCAGTGTTAAAAACACAGGAAGCTGCTTTATCCTGAGTCAAACCATTGGTCTATCTACCTCTGTAGTTCCCTATTGTCCCTTCTGGTGGTCAGGAGTGCTTTTGAGGGTTTCAGGCTGGGGAGATGCTACTTGAAAGATGCTGGAGACCTTTTGCATGCATGGCAGATGTTCAACCATTGAGCTATGACCCTTCTCTAAATAGTTGGAAAGATATATGGGATTTAGGATTGCTTGTGGGGGAGGAAGATAGCAGTGGGCTTTTCTCTGGCTCTTACATTCAGCATTCTGTCTTGAAAAGAAAGTGCAGAGCCCCCTAAAGCAGCACGGTTATGAATGATGTGTCAGACTAAACCACTTGGTTATTGGAGCCCTGTGGGCATGCACCGGCTTCCAGAAGTCAAGGTAGCAACACAGGGGAATGCGTGAATAATTCCTAAACCAGCACGCTGTTGGCAGAGCCAAATTTCTATTGATGTGGAACTCAGCAATCTTCAGATAGGATGAGGGATACTGACAAGTAAATGAGCGAGAGGCTCCTGCTTTTGTTTTTATTGTGCTTGTGCTGTCAAATCCAAAGGTGGAACTTGCTCTGGGGAGATGAAAGGTCACATCTTCTACATATATGTTTCTATGCAGTCATTACTGGGGAAGTCCAGCAAGCTAAAACACACAATGTTTATGTATTGACTGTTCATCATTTCTCATCTAAGAAGAAGAGCAGCCACAAGGGAGAAGGCTTTTTCTGTTAGAATTCCTGCTCCATGATTGCAGTCATGGGATTTTTGTCTTTCCCATAACAGTATATGTTTTGACTCCACAGAGTGGAAGGTGAAGGAGACAGGATGTTTGTGTTACTATGTTCCATGAAGTGGGACTATTGTCCTTTGTTCTTTTTCTCCTTGCTGTCTGATGCTAGAGAGAGAGGGAGCCATGCTGCAGTGCTCCGTGTGTGTTTATATGCAAATAAAGTAGATTAGCCAAAATGCTGAGTTGCTGAGGTCTGTCACGCAAGCTACGAAGACACTGTGGATCCTTAAGTGTGCCGATGTCTGTTGCCATCAGTCGCTGTGATGTTCAGGCTGAAGAAAGCTAATGAAGCTCCCCAACGATTGACCAGGAGGGAGAGAACATGCCAGTCGGACATGTGTCTCTGCCAGGGTCCTACTTGAGTGTAGGACGAGCTCCTGACATTTTCATTGGTGGTACCCAGTCATAGGAGCCAACTTCTAGGGGCTGAGGTCCCTTTGGCCTCCCCAATGAAATATTTGAGGGAGCCAGGCCTCTCCCAAGTTAATGGGCATTGACATTCAAGTGGTGTGTGTGTACTGTGTCATGTGATCGATTATATGGGGCGGGGCTTATCTGCCCCCCCTATATTTTATTCAGGTTGGCACCCTTGTGCCCAGTTATGGAACTCTCTCCATAGCGAAGTTTCTCAAGTACCTGCACTGTTTATTCTTTCATGCATTTATAATTATTATGATATTATTTATGTTTATGCAGTGTTTTTCCTTAAAAAATGTTTAGGGGTACTCTCATTTTGACTCAAGAAAACCACCATTTCATAGTTCAAATCGGGGGAAATAAATTCATTAAATGGACAAAAGGACAAAGATTCACAAAATGTTTAGGGGTATGTGTACCCCTGCGTACCCCCAGAAAAATAGCACGGTATTTATGACTGCTGTTGTTGTTGAAAGGGAAGCTCTCTTTTAAACATTTTGCCATCCATTATGCTGTCTGCTAAATTCATTTTGAAGTCTTATCAAATTTGGACAGTGCTTTTTCTTTGATTGTTGAGGTGGTTGTGGTTGGTATTCTTGCTATTTATTAGTTGCTTTCCTCACAAAAGTGAACTGAAATGACTCATAGACGTAATGTAAACAATAAAAACCATCAGATCCAATAAAATTAAATGGGTCAGCAGATAAGAAGAGCAACAGAAGTTAAAATAAATTGTCTTAATTCGGAGGGGGAAAGAATCATAGAATCATAGAGCTGGAAGAGACCACAAGGGCCATCGAGTCCAACCCCCTGCCAAGCAGGAAACACCATCAGAGCACTCCTGATATATGGTTGTCCAGCCTCTGCTTAAAGACCTCTAAAGAAGGAGACTCCACCACACTCCTTGGCAGCAAATTCCACTGTCGAACAGCTCTTACTGTCAGGAAGTTCTTCCTAATGTTTAGGTGGAATCTTCTTTCTTGTAGTTTGGAACCATTGCTCTGTGTCCGCTTCTCTGGAGCAGCAGAAAACAACCTTTCTCGCTCCTCTATGTGACATCCTTTTATATATTTGAACATGGCTATCATATCACCCCTTAACCTCCTCTTCTCCAGGCTAAACATGCCCAGCTCCCTTAGCCGTTCCTCATAAGGCATCGTTTCCAGACCTTTGACCATTTTGGTTGCCCTCCTCTGGACATGTTCCAGTTTGTCAGTGTCCTTCTTGAACTGTGGTGCCTAGAACTGGACATAGTACTCCAGGTGAGGTCTGACCAGAGCAGAATACAGTGGCGCTATTACTTCCCTTGATCTAGTTGCTATACTCCTATTGATGCAGCCCAGAATTGCATTGGCTTTTTTAGCTCCCGCGTCACACTGTTGGCTCATGTCAAGTTTGTGGTCAACCAAGACTCCTAGATCCTTTTCTTTTATATATATATATATATTTTTATTAGTTTTACAGAATAAGAAAAAGAAAAAAGATAAAATACAAAAGTTTCATAATTCATATTTCTTTTACAGAATCTTTTGGACTTCCCCACATCTTCCCGAATCTGCATTATTTATAGTACCAACTTCAGCATTTTGTTCTCTTATTTCATCACTTATTGTATCTTTCATTTTATCATGTTACCCATTTCCACAAATTTATAACCCAATGTTCATAATACGAAATCTTTAGCTATTTATTATCTTATTTCATTACTTATTGTATCTTTCAATTCATCATATTACCAAGATCGAAATTATTATAACCCTAATCTTATGTATTTTAATTAAAACATAATGCAATAAAGATTTTTCTCAATTCCACCTCTAACTTCTTGTGCCTTAGTTTTCATTTCACCTAATTGCAATTGCTGGGGCTAGTATTTCCTAAAAAGTGCATTTTCTTAACATTCATACAACTTATAATGTTTTTGCAAATAGTCCTTAATTTTTTTCCAGTCCTCTTCCATTGTTTCTTCTCCCAAGTCTCGGATTCTGCCAGTCATTTCAGCCAGTTCCATATAGTCCATCAACTGCGTCTGCCATTCCTCCAGTGTGGGTAAATCTTGTGTCTTCCAACACTTTGCGATGAGAATTCTTGCTGCTGTTGTAGCATACATAAAAAAAGTTCTGTCCTTCTTTAACACATTCTGGTCTACAATGCCCAGAAGGAAGGCCTCCGGTTTCTTGGGTAAGGTATATCTAAGTACCTTTTTTAACTCATTATAGATCATTTCCCAAAAGGCCTTCACTTTCGGACATGTCCACCAGAGGTGAAAGAATGTCCCTTCCGCCTCTTTACACTTCCAACACTTATTATCAGACAGGTGGTATATCTTAGCAAGCTTGACTGGGGTCATGTACCACCGGTATATCATTTTCATAATATTTTCTTTCAAGGCACTACATGCCGTGAATTTCATTCCGGTGTTCCATAACCTTTCCCAGTCATCAAACATAATGTTATGTCCAATATCCTGTGCCCACTTTATCATGGCGGATTTGACTATCTCATCCTGTGTATTCCATTTAAGCAGCAAGTTATACATTCTTGAGAGTAATTTGTCTTTAGGTTCTAACAATTCTGTCTCTAATTTCGATTTTTCCACCTGGAACCCAACCTTTTTGTCTGTTTTAAAAATTTCCCGAATTTGAGCATAATGCAACCAGTCTCGCACCTTGTTTTTTACACTTTCAAAACTCTGCAGCTTCCAATTGTCACCAACTTTTTCAATTAGTTCCCAATATTTTGGCCAGTAGGCCTCCATGTTGAGTCTCTTACGTGCCTTGGCCTCCGCCGGTGAAAGCCACCTTGGTGTTTTACTCTCCAATAAGTCTTTATATTTTGTCCAGACCATAAAAATTGCTCTTCTAACAATATGGTTTTTGAACATTTTGTGAACTTTAACCTTGTCATACCACAAATACGCATGCCACCCAAAAGCGTTATCAAACCCTTCCAGATCTAGGACATCAGTGTTCTCTAACAAGAACCAATCTTTCATCCAGCAGAAGGCTGTAGATTCATAATATAACCTCAAGTCTGGCAGGGCAAATCCCCCCCTTTATTTCGCATCTGTTAGTATTTTAAACTTAATTCGGGGCTTTTTGCCCTGCCAAACAAACTTAGAAATATCCCTCTGCCACTTTCCAAAACATTCCACCTTGTCCACAATCTGCAGGGTCTGAAACAAAAATAACATTTTCGGCAAAACATTCATCTTTATAGCTGCTATTCGGCCTAACAAGGAAAGTTTTAGTCTTGTCCAAATTTCCAAATCCCTTTTAATTTCTGACCAACATTTCTCATAGTTATCCTTAAACAAATTCAAGTTTTTAGAAGTCAGGTACACCCCTAGGTATTTCACCTTTTTAACCACATTTAATCCTGTCTCTTTCAAAAACTCATCTGCTTCTGTAGACGTTAAATTCTTTACTAAAACCTTAGTTTTTTGCTTATTCAACTTAAATCCCGCCACCCGACCATAATCAGAGATTAAATCTAAAACTCTTTTTGTGCTAGGAACTGGCTCCTGTAATGTTAATACCAAGTCATCTGCAAATGCTTTCAATTTATATTGTTTCACTCCAACCTCAATGCCCCGAACTGACCGGTCCTTTCTAATCATGTTCAAAAGCACCTCCAGGACCGAGATAAACAATAATGGGGATAGGGGGCACCCTTGTCGTGTCCCTTTTTCAATATTAAATTCCTCCGTCACCACATTGTTTACTATCAATTTAGCTTTTTGTTCTGAATATATTGCTTCTATACCATTTTCAAACCCCCGTCCCACTCCCATCCCTTCCAAATTTTTCTTCATGAACATCCAAGAAATGTTGTCAAAGGCTTTCTCCGCATCAATAAAAATTAACACCGCTCTAGTGTTAATATTTGTTTGTAAGAGTTCCAAAATGTCAATAATGTTTCTCGTGTTGTCAAACAAATGCCTACCCGGGAGAAAGCCTGCTTGATCTTTATGAATCACTTCATTCAATACTTTTTTAAATCTATTAGCCAAAATATCTGCAAAAATTTTGTAATCCACATTTAGGAGTGAGATTGGACGGTAGTTCTTAAGTTGAGTCTTTTCAGTTTCTGTTTTGGGAATCAATGTGATGAAAGCTTCTTTCCACGTTTCTGGTGCCTTCTTACCCTCCATGATCTGGTTGCATACCTCCATCAAGGGTTGTATCAAATAGTCCTTCAAAACCTTATAATATTTGGAGGTAAGTCCATCAGGGCCTGGAGATTTGCCTAGTTGGAGGTTCTGTATGGCACTCTCGATTTCCTGCTGTGAAACTTTAACATTCAGGATTGTTCTCATTTCCTGGGAAATTTTTTGTAATCCGTTAGTTTTAATAAATTGATCCATCTCAGATTCTTTCTGCGGCCCTTGTGCATAAAGATCTTTGAAATATCTCTGGAAACATTTTCTGATTTCTTCAGGTTTCTGAACCATTCTCCCTTCAATCTCTAGATTTGTAACTGTATTTAGTTTTTGTCTTTTTTTCAACTGCCATGCTAGCAGTTTCCCACACTTGTTAGCTGATTCGAAAGATCTTTGTCTCATTTGTTTAATTTTCCACTCCACTTCTTGATTTATCAGTTTCATGTATTGGGCCTGGAAAAATTTCACTTCTCTCAGCACTTCCTTAGACTTGGGCCTGGATCTTAATTTTCTTTCTCCTTCACTTATTCTCTCCAGTATCTTCTGCTTCTTTTCATTCCAGAGTCTTTTCTTTACAGTGTTTTGTTGTATTAGAAACCCTCTCATGACCGCTTTACTTGCGTCCCAGATTGTTCTTTTTTCCACCGTAGTGTTTAGATTTATCTCAAAGTAATCTTTTAAAGTTTTTTGGGCCTTCTTCACAATCTCCTGATCTCTGAATAAGGTGTCATTCATTTTCCATCGGAAGGATCCGGTTATGTTTAGTCTCAATTCCATTTTCAAAGCATTATGGTCGGAGCAAGTTTTTGGGCAAATTTCCACTTTTCTAGTTTTAGGTGCCAGTCCTTTAGTTGTCCATATTTGGTCGATTCGTGTCCATGACAGATGTGCTTCAGAAAAGAAAGTTCCTTCTTTTCCTAAGGGGTTCTTGACTCTCCATATATCAATCAAATCCATATTGTCCGTCATTTCAAAAAAAGTTTTAGGTAGTCTGCCATCTTTTGTTATATTTGCACTCTGCGACTTATCCATGTTTACAGAAACAACCCCGTTCATGTCTCCCAACATAATGATGTTGTTATAGTCTAGATAGTCCAGTAAAGTCTCATGCAGCTTCTTAAAAAATTCCGATTTTCCATCATTTGGTGCATAGATTCCTAATATCAGAAATTTTTCTCCGTGTGTGTGAATTTCAATAGCCAAGATTCTGCCTTGTTCATCTTTAAATAGAAATTTCGGTGACAGGCTCTCCTTTGCATATATCACTACTCCTCTTTTCTTGACTCTGTCCGAAGAAATAAATTCTTGGCCTAGCCTTTTATTAATTAGCACTTTCCGATGGAGCCTTGTCACATGTGTTTCTTGCAGGCAAATAATGTCCAATTGTTCTTTCTTCAAAATGTGAAATACCTTCCTTCTTTTTTCTGGAGAATTTCCGCCATTTATATTCCAACTAAGAAGTTGCAGAGACATCCTGAATCAGTTTGTAGGCCTTACAATGGGGTGTTTAGGATTCCCCCGTTCCCGGCGGTGGTAATGATGGTCCAGCTCCAGGCTGTTTAGTTTCTGGTAGTGGAGGTGGCCAAGACGCAACTGCTCCTTTCTGGAGGTCTTCCCCGTTGTCGTGAAGAAACTTCTGCTGGTCCTCTGGTGTTCTAATTCTTACTTTCCTTCCTTTATAGCTGAATGATAGTCCTTGCGGGAACTCCCACCTGTAAGGGATTGTGTTGTTTCTCAGCAGCTTTGCCAGTTCTATGTATGAGGCTCTAAGATCCAATAACAATTTGGGCATATCTCTATAAATTTCAGCCTTTTTACCTTCTATCTCTAAAGATTTTTTGAAATGTAGGCCTAGTATCTTGTCTCTTTCTTCTCTTGATCTCAAAATAACCAAACAATCTCTGGACTTGTCTTTCTTCACCGATCTGCCCAGTCTAAATGCAGTCACAATTTTAAAGTCCTTATCTTCTTCTATTCCCCAAAATTTGGAGAATAAAAGTGTCAAGAATCCCTCCAAGTTGCCTTCCTCCAATTCTGGGACAGCTCTCGGCCTAAGGTTATTTTCCAACCATCGACAGGTAGGCCTGTTGTTCCCCTACCTGTCTTTGCAGGGGCTTGATTTCACCTTTAATCTCATCAACTTTTTTACTTGCTTGCTCCGCTTTTTGATAAGCTTCCACAGCTAATTTATGATTTTCAGCTGTAGCTCCTTGTAAATTCTCAATTGCCTGAGTATTCTGAGAGACCTTTTCAGATAGTGCACTAATAGTGGATGTTGCTTGGTCTATTTTTAGTGATTGATTGTCCACTTTTTGATTTAAAATTGCTAATTGTTCCAAAATTTGTTTCAAAACTGTGTCAGATCCTCCTGTTGCCATGTCCTCTTCAGCAGGCTGTTCGGCCTCCACCTCCTGTGCTATCAGGACGGTTGGAACAGATGATCTGCGGTGATGAGCTAAGGTTGTTTGGACAAGTTGCACAGGCTTCCTTTCTTTTTCTTTTTCTCTTTCTCTAGCTTTTGCTGCTCTTGTTTTCCCTGTGCCACTCATTCCACACCTGCCTCTTGTTCAAGGTCAAGTTATCCTTTATTCCATGAGAAAGCAAGTCCAGAGTACAAACAATTAAACCACAGAGATTCCAAACAAAGTATGTTTCCCAGGCCTCTGTAACTCCACAATCCTCTAGGGGGAGTATCTTAAAATTTCAAGGAAGGAGAGGATTTTTCCGCCATTTAAAGTTTCTATGATCTCTTTTTTAATTTGTAATTCCAAGACAAAAGGAAGGTTCGCAGAGTCCTCTACTTTTTAAACTAAAGCCACAAGGAGCCAGAGAGGTATCTGCAACAGTGTTTTAAACATTGAAGTCTCAATATATGTAGCAACTTAAAATCTTGTTACTGTAGTCCGCAGTTTGACAGCTCAATTACGCACTGACAGCCCGACGACTTGCGTTCTTGAAACAAAGTTCCAAATACAAGTCCCGTAGGCTTAGATAAGATCTCTCTTAGTCTTTTGAATAAGAAGACTGCAAATTCTGTAAATGCACAATAGTTCCACTTTATAAAGTTCCCTTAAATGCCTCAGCGCTCCTCTATGTCTATGCTTTGATCTTGTAAGCAGTATCGGGAGACGGACTTCCTTTTACTCGTCTCCCGTTTTCAAACCCGGAGAAAAAAATATTTTAAGTCCAAATTGTAGTTCACTTTACTCACGGGTATGTTACTTGCCAAATTGATGTTCACAGGAAGAAAGGTCGGCGCTCATCAGCAGCAGCCGCGCGGCTTCGCCTCCCGCAGAAAGAGCGATGAACTCACAGCGCCGCTCCCCCTTTCGCGCTCCGGAGCCCCTTACGGGGTCCCTTCATCACTTCTGGGGGGGTTCCTGGCGCCCGCCGAGTCCCACGGCCACGGGCTCCCTCTGCCCGTGGTTTTTCCTAACGGGTCGCCGCTATGCCGCAGCAAGTGACCCTTTTCTGCGGAGCCCCTCTTCAGAGAGTGAAGAGGACCGCCATCGCTGTTTCGCGCCGCCTCTGCAAATTTGATCAGGATGCCCTTGAGTCCATCATCAAAGTCATTGATAAAGATGTTGAATAAGACCGGGCCCAAGACAGAACCCTGTGGCAATCCAGTGAGGGGCCATATAGACAACCCTAGAGAAGTTAGTTCATAGAACCATAGAATTGTAGAGTTTGAAGGTACCCCAGTGGTCATTTCGTCCAACCCCCTTCAATGCAGGAATCTCAGATAAAGCATCCATGGCAGATGGCCATCCAACCTCTGCTTAAAAACCTCCAAGGAAGGAGAGTCTTGTGGGAGTCTGTTCCACTGCCAAACAGCTCTTACTGTCACTTAGTTTTTCCGAATGCTTAGTCGGAATCTCCTTTTTGTAACTTGAAGCCATTAGTTCAAGTTGTACCTTCCAGAGCAGGAGAAAAGAAGCTTGCTCCATCTTCCATGTGACATCCCTTGAGCTATTTGAAGATGGCTCTCATATCTCTTCTGAATCCCATTTTTACCAGGTTAAACATACCCAAATCCTTTCACCATTCCTCATAAGGCTTGGTTTCCAGAACTTTGATTATCTTGGTTGCCCTCCTCTGCACATGTTCCTGCTTAGAATGGTAAGCAAGAAGATGAACTATTTTAAGACCTGATATTGGTCTCCATAAAGTACACAGAGCATGTTAGTTCAGGTTGCTTCCATCACCACTGTGTAATTTCTGACTGGTACTGTGAAATAAATTACTGAAATGAAGGAACATTTTAGGAAAACTCAAGTAAAAAATCTATGCTTGCCAAGTTGTATTGGCTTCTTTGTGAATTAAATTGTAACTGGGACAATTATTTATTTTTTTGGAAATAAAAACAAGTAGATGCTCCACTTTCCTGTTGTTGTTGTTTTTTTAAAAAAAGATTTGGGTATTTATAACCAGCTCTTCATTGAACATTTTCCATCCCAAAGAAATAAAAATAAACAGAGCAAAAGTATACCCAAAAAAATATGAAAAATAGGGTTCAGTAAACAACCAATTAAGTTTTTTCCATAAGGTACACAAGCAAAACCACAATGTCAAAAATTAAAATTCCCAATTGAACCAAACACAAGATATTTAAACAGATTAAGCAACCAATGGTCTTTGCAATAGTTCCCATCCTTTTTTCCACTTATTGTAGCCTATTCTCCAACCCACCCCACTTTGTCACACACAAACAGAGGACCCCCACTCTGTGCCAACAGACTCTCACCTTGCAACTTTTGAGCAGCTTAACACATTTTATCCCCCCTCCAACCTATCCAGACTCTCACCCTGAGTGTTATTAATAATTGCCCCAAAGCATCAACAGCAAGAAACTCCTACATCTTGTCCCTCGAAGCTACTGAGCAAGAATTCTGCATCACACACACATGTATTTAACATCAAACTGAATATTTTATATGAGATATATACATTTGTTCACACACGCACACACACACATGCATAGACGTTGCTATTGGATGTAGTGTCATCTAGTGGCTAAAGAAATTAACTGCACCAGTTGCTGAGGTGAGGTAATCAGAGAAAGGCATGCTGGGAGCACCCTCTTGTATTAGAAGACGCAAGTGAAGAAATTTGTGAAAACGGATAGCATTTTTATTATGCAGCTATTATCAAGCACCGTACAGCTAGAGCGGAAACGAATGCAGTCTCTCAACGATTTTCTTCAAAACTGCCAGCGGAGAATATTGATGATGCATATACCCTAGTGGTAGGGATGCGGGTGGTGCTTTGGGTTAAACCACAGAGCCTAGGACTTTCAGATCAGAAGGTCGGCGGTTCGAATCCCCACGATGGGGTGAGCTCCCATTGCTTGCTCCCTGCTCCTGCCAACCTAGCAATTCGAAAGCACGTCAAAGTGCAAGTAGATAAATAGGTACCACTCTGGCGGGAAGGTAAACGGCATTTCCATGCACTGCTCTGGTTCGCCAGAAGCGGCTTAGTCATGCTGGCCACATGACCCGGAAGCTGTACGCTGGCTCCCTTGGCCAATAAAGCAAGATGAGCATTGCAACCCCAGAGTCGGCCACGACTGGACGTAATGGTCAGGGGTCCCTTTACCCTTTACCTTACTATACCCTAGTGGTGCAAAAAAAGGTTTGATATTCCGCAGGACAGGTTGCTGAAATATCTATAACAGTTATTTGGGGCCCTCAACCTTGTATTTGGAAGCAATATGTCTAAATCACAAGGATCTCCATAATGCAGAATGAGACCGACAACTCTGAAGTCAACTTGGATTTCTTCAGGTTGATGTGCTCTTGCCGGGGCACCGAGGGAGCCTGCGAACTAACTATCCATCTTAATCCACTTTAGGCTCTGAGGAATACACATCCTATCGTCAGTTATGCTTGAAAAGTTCCCTCTGATTTCAATGGGACTTATTCATGAGTAACTAGCAACAGGATTGCAAGCTGAGTAATTGGATAACTAAATTGGATCAGGCGCTGTTATACTCTGGTATCGGATATTGCTCCCCTACATTGTTAATAACCATGGCATTCTGTTCCCATCCCACTCAGATCGCAATCTTTTCAACAGATTTAGCCATTTTAGCATTTGATAAAGTACGAAAATTGCAAAGATGATGCTAAAACAAAGGAAAGCTGGCAATTTTTTGTCATGTGTCTTGGCTGCCCACTGTGGCCAGGTGTTTGCAGAAAGGAGAAGGCAATAGCAGTGGGTGATTTAGCACATCAGCACTGTAAATGTTTTCATTTTTTTCGTATTCATTTCCTTGGCAAGATAATAGCTCATTCAATCGTGGGGCGGTCCCCCCTGTGACCACAATTGCTCTTAGTTGGCTCTTCTACTTTTCTTTTACCTTCTGCTGCCTCAACTTTTCATTTGCTTTTCCGCTCAGTCTTTTCTCCTTTCTTAGATCACCGAGTTTGCAGCAAGTCAGGTGAGCTGTTCCTCTCCACCAGGAATTCAGAAATTGTGAGCTTTCAGATTCATTGGATCATGGCTCTCATCATCCCTGATCATTGGTAACACAGGCTGAGGTAGATGGCAGTTGGAGTCCAACCCTTTAAAAGCCGCACTCCTGCTCTGCACCTGTCCTGTATCATTCCCTCCAAATAAAAATTAATTTAGCCACAAGGTGGACCTATGGAGTTTATAACAGGAGTGAAGAATCACTAACTTTTATGAAAGGATGGATGGGTGTGATGGGTAGTCAGGAGTGAAATTTTTTTTTTTGGCTCCATGGGCCATATCCTTATTAGGATTGGTACTGCAATCCAAATTTGATAGGTCTTTCACCTGTCAATCACATTCTGTCACATGATTGACAGGTGGGTTGATTGCATGGCGTTTCTGGTCAGTTGGGAGTTGGAAGCAACAGAGCAGACCGTCTCCACCAAGGAGGAGACAGGGGACTCCCCTGAGAAGGAGGGTAGTTCACCAACACAGGAGCCAGATATATGGAGAAACGTGACTCAAAGAAGTAGGAGGCCCAGGGTTCGCTCTGATTGTTTAGAAATACACAATCGCTTTGAGGTCCTCTCCCCTAGAATGGAAGACGAAGAGCAGACTCCATTTGAGGATCTCTCCCTCGTTACAGTCGATCAGGTATATGAAGACGAGCAGCAAAGTCAGTCCTCAGGGAATGTGCAGGCGACCTTGGAACGGACAGATCACGGAAGAACCCCGACCAAACCTAAGAGGAGGCGTGTAGTGGTGATAGGGGATTCCCTACTGAGGGGAACAGAAGCAGTGATCTGTGGGCCTGACAAGATGTCTCGGGAAGTGTGCTGTCTCCCCGGGGCTAAGATCCAAGATGTAACTGAACGACTGCAAGGAATCATAAAACCCACTGACAAATACCCCTTCCTCTTGGTTCATGTGGGAACCAATGACACTGCAAGCAATAGCCTCCAGAAGATCAAAAGAGACTATGAGGCTCTGGGCAGGAAATTGAAGCAATTAAATGCACAAATTGTCATCTCATCTGTCCTCCCAGTTGAACGACGTGGCCCAGGGAGAGAGAGAAAAATAGTGGAAGTGAACAGCTGGCTTCGCAAATGGTGTAAACAGGAACGGTTTGGATTCTTAGATCACGGACTGCAGTTTCTTGAAGATGGACTTCTGGCAAGAGATGGGCTGCACCTCACAACGGTTGGGAGGAATGTTTTTGCCAAAAATCTCAGAAACCTCATCAGGAGGGCTTTAAACTGACTAATGTGGGGGAGGAAGACAGTGCTCCTGAAGGTAGGAGTCTATCAATTGATGAAGATGATCATCCAAATGTCATAGACCAAATGGAGCAAACAGCACGCAGACCTAGTGGTGGGAGGAAAAAATCCTTAAATAAGAGACACGGGGGAATGATTAATGGACTTCAATGTCTGTACACTAATGCACAAAGCATGGGTAATAAACAAGATGAGCTTGAGCTCTTGGTACAGCAAACTAAATATGACATAATAGGCATCACTGAAACCTGGTGGGATAAGTCCCACGACTGGAATGTAATAATGGAGGGTTACAATCTATTTCAGAGAAACAGACCAGACAAGAAAGGAGGAGGAGTGGCGTTATATGTCAGGGATGTGTATACCTGTGAAGAGATCCAAGATTTAGAACCTCAAAGCCAAAGTGAGAGCATTTGGGTCAAAATTAAGGGAGAGAAGAATAACAGGGACCTCATTGTGGGAGTTTACTATAGATCCCCAAGCCAAACGGAGGACATAGATGATGCCTTCCTGGAACAGATGGCCAAGCATGCAAAAGGAAGGGAGATAGTAGTAATGGGGGACTTCAATTACCCGGATATTTGCTGGATGTCAAACTCAGCCAAGAGCATAAGGTCAAACAGATTCCTCACTGGCCTTGCAGACAACTTCATTGTCCAGAAAGTGGGAGAAGCAACAAGAGGAACAGCCATTTTAGATCTGGTCCTAACCAATGTTGATGACCTGGTTAGTGGGGTAGAAGTGGAAGGATCATTAGGCGCGAGTGATCATGCTCTTCTGAAGTTTACTATACAGTGGAAAGGAGCAGCCAAGCATACTAGGACTCAATTTCTTGACTTTAGGAAAGCCGACTTTATAAAACTTAGGGAAGTGCTGGGTGAGATCCCATGGACAGTAATATTAAAAGGAAAGGGAGTTCATGATGGCTGGGAGTTTGTTAAGAGGGAGATAGTAAAAGCACAACTTCAGGCAATGCCAATGAGACGGAAACATGGAAGGTGCCTAAAGAAGCCAGGGTGGCTATCTAAAGAACTTTTAACCGAGTTAAGATTAAAAAAGGATGTGTACAAAAAATGGAAAAGGGGGGAAACCACCAAAGAGGAATTCAAACAAATAGCCAGCACGTGTAGACACAAAGTCAGAAAAGCTAAAGCACAGAATGAACTCAGGCTTGCTAGAGAGGTTAAAAGCGACAAAAAAGGCTTTTATGGGTATGTTCGTAGCAAAAGGAAGAACAAAGAAACAGTGGGGTCACTCAGAGGAGAAGAATGGTGAAATGCAAACAGGGGACACAGAAAGGGCTGAACTCCTCAATGCCTTCTTTGCCTCAGTCTTCTCCAATAAAGAAAACAATGCCCGACCTGAAGAATTTGGAGCAAATGATTCAGCAGAGGAAACACAGCCCAGAATAACTAAGGAGATAGTACAAGAATACTTGGCTAGTTTAGATGTATTCAAGTCTCCAGGGCCAGATGAACTGCATCCAAGAGTATTAAAAGAACTGGCAGATGTGATCTCAGAACCACTGGCAGTCATCTTCGAGAATTCCTGGAGAACAGGTGAAGTCCCGGCAGACTGGAGGAGGGCAAATGTTGTCCCTATTTTCAAAAAGGGGGAAAGAGAGGACCCAAATAATTACCGCCCAGTCAGTCTGACATCAATACCAGGGAAGATTCTGGAGCAGATCATTAAGCAAACAGTCTGTGAGCACCTAGAAAGGAATACTGTGATCACCAATAGTCAGCATGGATTTCTGAAAAATAAGTCATGTCAGACTAACCTGATCTCATTTTTTGACAGAATTACAAGCCTGGTAGATGAAGGGAACGCAGTGGATGTAGCCTACCTTGATTTCAGCAAGGCATTTGACAAGGTGCCCCATGATATTCTTGTAAAGAAGCTGGTAAAATGCGGTCTTGACTATGCTACCACTCAGTGGATTTGTAACTGGCTGACTGACCGAACCCAAAGGGTGCTCATCAATGGTTCCTCTTCATCCTGGAGAAGAGTGACTAGTGGGGTGCCACAGGGTTCTGTCTTGGGTCCGGTCTTATTCAACATCTTTATCAACGACTTGGATGATGGACTCAAGGGCATCCTGATCAAATTTGCAGATGACACCAAACTGGGAGGGGTGGCTAACACCCCAGAGGACAGGATCACACTTCAAAACGACCTTGACAGATTAGAGAACTGGGCCAAAACAAACAAGATGAATTTTAATAGGGAGAAATGTAAAGTATTGCACTTGGGCAAAAAAAAACGAGAGGCACAAATACAAGATGGGTGACACCTGGCTTGAGAGCAGTACATGTGAAAAGGATCTAGGAGTCTTGGTTGACCACAAACTTGACATGAGCCAACAGTGTAACGCGGCAGCTAAAAAAGCCAATGCAATTCTGGGCTGCATCAATAGGAGTATTGCATCTAGATCAAGGGAAGTAATAGTGCCACTGTATTCTGCTCTGTATTCACACTTCAAAACGACCTTGACAGATTAGAGAACTGGGCCAAAACAAACAAGATGAATTTTAATAGGGAGAAATGTAAAGTATTGCACTTGGGCAAAAAAACCGAGAGGCACAAATACAAGATGGGTGACACCTGGCTTGAGAGCAGTACATGTGAAAAGGATCTAGGAGTCTTGGTTGACCACAAACTTGACATGAGCCAACAGTGTGACGCGGCAGCTAAAAAAGCCAATGCAATTCTGGGCTGCATCAATAGGAGTATTGCATCTAGATCAAGGGAAGTAATAGTGCCACTGTATTCTGCTCTGGTCAGACCTCACCTGGAGTACTGTGTCCAGTTCTGGGCACCACAGTTCAAGAAGGACACTGACAAACTGGAACGTGTCCAGAGGAGGGCAACCAAAATGGTCAAAGGCCTGGAAACGATGCCTTATGAGGAACGGCTAAGGGAGCTGGGCATGTTTAGCCTGGAGAAGAGGAGGTTAAGGGGTGATATGATAGCCATGTTCAAATATATAAAAGGATGTCACATAGAGGAGGGAGAAAGGTTGTTTTCTGCTGCTCCAGAGAAGCGGACACGGAGCAATGGTTCCAAACTACAAGAAAAAAGATTCCACCTAAACATTAGGAAGAACTTCCTGACAGTAAGAGCTGTTCGACAGTGGAATTTGCTGCCAAGGAGTGTGGTGGAGTCTCCTTCTTTGGAGGTCTTTAAGCAGAGGCTTGACAACCATATGTCAGGAGTGCTCTAATGGTGTTTCCTGCTTGGCAGGGGGTTGGACTCGATGGCCCTTGTGGTCTCTTCCAACTCTATGATTCTATGATTCTATGACTGTCAAGTGGAGGCTAACTATGAACAAATGGAGGTTGAGTTTAGACGTGTTGCAAGAGAAGGACCTTGAGGAGGGAAGTGTGACCAGAGAGAAAATCTGAACAGAATAGCTAACTCCCATTTATCCAGTATGTTGTTAAAGGGACCCCTGACTATTAGGTCCACTTGCCCTGTAAAGGGACCCCTGACTATTAGGTCCACTTGCGGACAACTCTGGGGTTGCGGTGCTCATCTCACTTTATTGGCCGACGGAGCCGGTGTACAGCTTCTGGGTCATGTGGCCAGCATGACTAAGCCGCTTCTGGCGAACCAGAGCAGCACACGGAAACGCCGTTTACCTTCCCACCGGACTAGTACCTATTTATCTACTTGCACTTTGACGTGCTTTCGAACTGCTAGGTTGGCAGGAGCAAGGACCGAGCAATGGGAGCTCACCCCATCATGGGGATTCGAACCGCCGACCTTCTGATCAGCAAGTCCTAGGCTCTGTGGTTTAACCCACAGTGCCACCCGCATCCCCTACCATGTTGTTAATACTGGTCTGGTAAAGATCAGAAGGGTGACTGGGTTGCTCTAAGAGACTTCCCTCTCAGAGGAAGGTTAAACTTTCTAAGACATGGAGGGGTGAGGGCAGGGAAGCAGCAGGATAGAGTAGAAGGAGCAAGATTGCCTGCTCACAAAGCAAAAGTAAATACATAAGCAGCTTGGTGAGCTAAAAGCAGAAGATTGGAAAGGAAATATTGAAGTCTGCTGTAGTAGCTGTTGCCTGTGAGCCACTTATAATAAACACTGGGTACACAGAGGAGAAGGAACAATAATCTAATTTGACATACAATTTATGTTCTCTCTCATGGCTATAATGTGAAATAATAACCACAAATTCAGGAATGGTTTCAAGATAAGGCAGCTTACGAGAGGCACATTGAACTAATTTAACCCCAACCCTAATGTCTGCTCAGGTATTTAAAACCCCAAAAAAGGTCTCCTTCCCCCAATTTCAAATCGTAATCACTGTTCAGTGTAGGGTTAACTCAAATTGTGTGTGTGTGTGTTGTCCCTGAAGTATATTAGGTATTTCAGACCGACAGGGAGGAACTAAAGCTTTCATTTAAATGAAATTTCTCTGGAGAAGATTATTAAATCTACACCTCATAAATTCTTACAGGCATAATTCAGCAGCAAGAACTATGGAATGGTTAAGGCTAGACGGGCATTTGTGATGAATTCTGAACATTTCACCTGCCTAATCTTTTTTAGAGCAAGCTCTACAGACTAAACATGAGCAGCTAGGAAGGAGAGCAAGGAGCTGAATGCTTTTGCCAGAGTACCAGTTATGTTAGTCTCTTTCAGCAAAACCACAAAGAGTCTTGTTGCACCTGAAATGCTGACAAATTTATTATGTCAGAAGTTTTGGTGGACTACAGTGCAGTGATAAATGTGTTGCTCTTTAAGGTGCCACACTAATTTCAGGTGTTGTTGTTGTTTTTTGAAAAAGTTTCATTAGAAAAATGTTGTGCCTCACCTTCCTCTGTAGGGGATAAAAGTTTAGCTATTGTGATGAGAAAGAATCTTGTAGCTTGTTTTTCTATTCCTTCTTTTTTGTTTGTTTGTTTGTTTCTTCTCTTTGTTTCCTGTAGTTTAGTTTGCTTCTTTTATTGTATTGTGAAAAGTTCAATAATTTCCCCCCAATTTCTTTTTCCCAAAAAGGGAAAAATGTTGTCCCATCTCTGTTCCCTTTTATATATTAAAAGTTGCCTTGAGGGGGCATGGTTCTAAAAGGCAGCCCAGAAATCTCTAAAATGAGGAAGCAATAGATCATTCCTAATAGATATGGGGAAGGTGTAGTAGATCTTTTGATCCATAAGACGCACCTGACCATAAGACGCACATAGTTTTTAGAGGAGGAAAACAAGAAAAAAATATATTCTGAATGAAACAGTGGATGTATGATTTTTGTGGTTCATGCTGTGGCTGCAGACATATGATTTGACGGTGAGTTTGGGGTAGCCCAATGCAAAAATCCTGAGGATCCATGTGGATCTGTGCTTTGTAACAGTGGGCGCGTGTGTTTTTTGGTGCAGGCTGTGCTATGTGATCTGATGGTGCAGGTGCTATGGACATGCTATTTGATCTGATGGTGAATTTGGGGTGACCCAATGTAAAAATCCTGAGGATCCATGGGCTTTTACCTTCCCCCACCTAGGCAGCCACCTTTTTTGCTAACATCCCTTATCTCCCACCCCGATTGCTTGCCAATCAGCTGCTTCCTTTCAACACTCCCTTCCGTCTTGTTTGCCTTAGTGTCTTTTCCTTAGCTGGAGCAGTTTTTTGCTTCTCCTTTTAGTCTAATTTCTCTCATTGCTTTTGTCTTCCTGTCTCCTCTCCTTGCAAGTTCACTCTTTACCTCCCCCCTCCCAGGCAGCCTCCTTTATTGCTAGCATCCCTTATCTCCCTCCGATCGCTTGCCGATCCGTGACTTTGTTTCAACACCCCCTTCCCTCTTTCAAAAAAAGAAGCATGATCTGCTTTTCATCCCTGGGCAATTCAGCTCCAGGGACCATGCATTCGCTCCATAAGACGCACAGACATTTCCCCTTACTTTTTGGGAAGAAAAAAAGTGTGTCTTATGGAGCGAAAAATACAGTATTACTGCTTATTTCTGCTGGTGAAGAAGAATTTAGGAGTGTTTTACCCCCTTTCCTTTGCTGTGCCAGGTCCAGGTTGGCACAAGAGGAGGGTTTGAAGTTAAGTTCTCTTGAAAAGGGGCAGACTTTGGTCTTCCAAAAGACTTGGGCAGGACAGTTGTGGCTGGAAATCTGCATTAACCTGACTGGAAAAACACACCAAAAATATGAGGGGTGGGTATGTGAAGTCTGCAGTGAGTTTACTCTCCTCAAGTTTTTAAATATCAAAAGCACATTAAGTACCTGGACAGAGGTTGCATTGCTGAGTTAGGCTTAATCCAGAAGTAAGACTTAGAATCATAGAATCATAGAATCATAGAACTGTAGAGTTGGAAGGGACCCTGAGGATCATCTAGTCCAACCCCCTGCAATGCAGGAATATGCAGCTGGTCCATACAGGGATCGAACCTGCAACCTTGGTGTGATCAGCACCATGGTCTAACCAACTGAGCTATCCAGACTTGCTGGGTTCAGCCTTGGCTGAGTGCTTCTTTTTCTTTTCGGATTCCTGTTAAATGGGATTTATTTCTATGGAAGAATGAGGAAATCCCAACGAAAGAACAATGGCAAGAAAAACTGATGAGCTATGCGGAGTTGGCAAACTTAACATACAAATTATGTGAGAAGGACAACTGTGACTTCAGGGAAGAATGGGAACTTTTTACAAACTATTTAAAAAGACAACAAAAGGATTTGGACTCCTTGGCAGGTTTTGAATAAACCTCCACAAATTTATTAGTAGAACATAGGATAGATAAGGTAATGATATGTACAATTTTATAATCTGCAGAGAATAACATGTATAAACAAATCAGAGAGGGGAACTGAGGAAAGTCTCCGGAGGGTGGGGAAAAAAAGGGGGGGGAATGTAATTGGCTATATTGATTTATAATTTGATTTGTTAAATTTGTTCAATAAAAAATATTTAAAAAATAATAATGGGATTTACTCTTAAGCAAGTTTGCATAGGGCTGCAACCTTAATGTTTCAGTGTTGATCTGGAGTAAACATAAATAAATAAATTATTTGGTTGCCCTTAAAAAGAATTGTAAAATGGCAAGACATTGCATAGAAAAAGGAGGAAAGAACTTTTCATTCAGAGAAGCTCCACGCTGCCACACACAAACCACCTCCAGAATCCAGCAAAGAAAATCTTCCATTTGTATGAGATTCTAAGGGTAGCAGACATTCCCCAGGTTCATTTTCTGAACTTTTGATTTGAGAAAGGCGACATTCGGAAAGGTCGTGAGGTGAATTTAAGGTGACAGAGGAGGTCACGCAGAGCGGAAGGTGGTGAAGAGAAGGAAAAGGAAGGTGAGAATGTTGTGAGAGGCAGACAGGAAAGCAATATAAGCAGGCAAGAGGAAGTAGAAAGTGGAGAGGGAAAAGGACTGAGGGAGCACGACAAGACAACAGGCAGGTAGTTGGCAGTAGAAACAATAGTTAAGAAGGTGAGTTGAGAGAGAAAGTGGAAGCAGAGAAAGGATTAGAAAAGTGCCAGAAGGTGAGAAATGATATATAATGAACTTTTAAAAAGTTGAAATATACATTTGGAAAAAACACACACCTAGAAGCCTTCCTATTAGGAATTATAGGTAGAGGAATACACAGGCAGGATAAAACATTGTTTTTATAAGCTACAACTGCAGCAAGAATAATACTAGCCCAACGATGGAAACAGGAAGAGATACCATCGAAAGAAGAGTGGCAGATGAAATTAATGGACTATGCCGAATTGGCGGAATTGACTGGGGAAATTCGGAACCAGCAGGACCAGAATTTCTTGAAAGACTGGAACAAATTTATATTGTGCTTGAAAGACAACTGTAAACACCTGACATCGCTTACAGGGTTACAAGAAGTTTTGTAGGCTTAAATTATCCTTTATTACTAAATGCAATTCACAAATTGTTTATTTAAGATCATGATCTAATGGTAATATTAATAAGAATGCATATTAGAGATAAAGTTGGAAAAGCATTCGTTGAAGAAGATGAAAAATTGATCACCTTTCTGACAATTTAAGAACACAAAAAGTTTGGCATATATCACAAAACAAGCATTTGAGACACCCGGGTATAGGGTATATAAATTCAATAAATAATAATAATAAAATAATTATTATTTTGCACTACAGTAAGATGAGTTAAGAGATGTGTCCAAGTATGCTGTTCTTCTTGTATATGTGAAGCATGATAAGAAAGTAAGGAAGAAATGTTATTTAGCAAAGAACTGCCAACAAATACTACAGCAAATAATAATTTCAAAACTTTGGACAGCTCCATGGTAGAAAATGATCTAAAATGGAGCAGCTATGTTGGTCTATTAGTGGATGGTGTAGTTTCTATGGCAGGAAGGTAAAACAGACTGATCCCACTCACAAGGTTGCTCCAAATGCAACTTGGATTTGTTGCTTTCTCCACAAAGAAGTGCTAGCTTCCAAACATATAAATGAAGTCCTGCACCGTGCTGTTGAAAAAGTGTGAAATTTGTTAATTTCATCAAAGCCAATGCTCTTAATTCAAGATGTTTTGAAGTTCTCTGCACAGAAATGGGTTCTGAACAAAAAGCAAGCGTTGCACACAGAAATGACATGGGCGTCACAAAGAAAAAGTGCTGCCAAGCTTGTTAGAACATCTACACAAAGTTTTGGGGTTCTTGAAAAATAAAGAGTGGCTGTTATGGTTGGCATACCTTGCAGATTTTTTTCAGTGGCTCAAATGAATTAAATACTTCAGTGCAGGTAAGAAGTCTCCCCCCCTCTTTTTTTTTACTAGGTAAAAAATATATGCTGAAACTCAAGTTGAGACGCTTAGCTGAAAATTTTATAGGTTGCACAATTTCTTGAGGAAGTTCAAACAGCAAATTTTGCTTACCGGAATTTTTGCTCTATAAGACACACTTTTTCCCTCCTAAAAAGTAAGGGGAAATGTGTGTGTGTCTTATGGAGCGAATGCAGGCTGTGCAGCTATCCCAGAAGCCAGAACTGGCTTCTGAGATTCAGAATATTTTTTTTTCTTGTTTTCCTCCTCCCAAAACTAGGTGCATCTTGTGGTGTGGTGCGTCTTATAGAGCGAAAAATACAGTATGTCAAAAGAGACATTATGCAACAAGTGGAACAGTTAATTGAATGATTCAGTGCCTATTTCCTCAGAGATCTATGTGAGGATAACAGGAGTCAGGTTCTGTCCAACTTTGGGGGGCCCCGTCACATGTGTGTGCCATCACCCTAAATAGCAGCAGCCCGAAAGCACCCTTATTTCCAAAAGTCTTCAAGATCAGGCTACATATCTCATTGATTTCAGTGAGGCTTGGCCAGCCCACATGTTCAGATTTCACCCTAATGTCACTTTGCCTTGGAAGGAAGGAAGTCACACAAAGAAGAAGGGCTGAGATTATACCATCTCTGGATATGGAATTTGTATATAAAAGTCACATTATTCCTTTAACCTATACATGGAGCTGATTCAGTGAATGGGGTGTTTGGTGGCCAGGAAACCATGGCAACAGAATTAAGTTAGCCATCATGTTAAAGGATGATGCGGAAAAGGAGAATGAGAGAGTGCAATCTTCCTAATTCAGTTTCCAACAACTGTGTTGGTTGTACAAACCTATGAAGTGAAAAGTATTAAGGCTTCATTTTTCTCTCCATTCATATTTCTGGGCATGAGTCACTGTACAGTGGGAAAAGATCTCCCTTTTAAGAAACGTGCTTCCTCCCCTTTTTTTGCAAGTCACTTCTTTGCAGATCAGAATTGGATTTTAAAGGGTCACTCACACCATCCTGTTCTCTGTTAAATCAGTCGCAGAAGACATCGCCTGTGAATAATGCCTTTTTATGCCTGGAGTCACACAGTATTTATAATTGTGTTTCAAAATTATTGCATTTTAATTTCATTAGATTTTATTTAAACCAGATTGATGCTTCAGGCAGCAGAATGACCATACAGCGGGGTTTATGTCAAACCATTTCCTGAGTTTTCCGCTGTAACCGGAGTGCCAACTGCCAAAGAGGAATAGAATAGAAAATGTCATCAGGAATGATTTGCTATTCACATTTAGTCAGAGTTTAGTTACAGAGCTTTGGGCCGAATACCAAATCACCATTTATAAGAACCTTCAGAAAGGAGCTTGAGAAGAAGAATCAGCCTTGAAGTGTTTCCTTGTAATTCCAGGAATGTCTTAATCCAATTTAAAATTAATTACCTCCAAGTCATATATCAGGATACCTTTGGCTCTTTAAACAGTGGCATTAATCACACTAGCCACCAGATCTCATTTTTTAACACACTGCTTTGAAAATATTATCTGAAACTTACAGACAACTTTCAAAGAGAGTTTCGCAGAACTTTCTTTGGGAACCAACTATTAAGGTCTGGGGCAGATAGATTTGTGTAAATTCAGAACAGGAGACACAAGGCTATATTAAGCCCTGCTGGATCTGCCCAAAGTCCACAGTAGCCTACCAAGGTGATATACAGTGGAACCTCGGTTTTTGAACTTAATCCATTCCGGAAGACCGTTCGGTTTCCGAAATGTTCCAAAACCAAGGATCAATGGGTGGGCTGCAAAGTCAATGGGGAAAAAATTGAAAATGTGGCTCAGAAGCCGTTCAGCTTCCAAAAATCATTAAAAAAACTGGAGCAGTTACTTCTGGGTTTTTGGCGTTCAGGAGCCAAAACATTCCAAAACAGAGGTGTTCAGGAACTGGGGTTTGATGGTAAGCCTGCAAGTGGGTCATGAGGTCAAGAGTTCTGTCCAGTGTCAGAATTACGTACAGTGGTACCTCAGGTTAAGTACTTAATTTGTTCCGGAGGTCCGTTTTTAACCTGAAACTGTTCTTAACCTGAAGCACCACTTTAGCTAATGGGGCCTCCCGCTGCTGCCACGCTGCCGGAGCACAATTTCTGTTCCCATCCTGAAGCAAAGTTCTTAACCTGAAGCACTATTTCTGGGTTAGCGGAGTCTGTAACCTGAAGCATATGTAACCTGAGGTACCACTGTACAATGGTGCCTCGCAAGACAAAAAGAATCCGTTCCACGATTCTCTTCTTCTAGCGTTTCTTTCGTCTTGCGAAGCAAGCCCATTGACGGCTTAGCGGATTAGCGCTATTAGCGGTTTAGCGGCTTTTAGCGGCTTTTAGCGGTTTATCAGCTTAGCGGATAAGTGGATAAGCGGCTTAGCGGCTTAGAAAAACGGGGGGGAAATCACAGGAACTCGCAAGACATTTTTGTCTTGCGAAGCAAGCCCATAGGAAATTCATTTTGCGAAGCACCTCCAAAACGGAAAACCCTTTCGTCTAGCGGGTTTTTCGTCTTGCGAGGCATTCGTCTTGCGGGGCACCACTGTATAAGGTAAACAAACTATAGCTTAGGGCCCCACTCTCTTGCCCCCCCCAAAAAAATCACTTTGAGTTCAACAATTACTTTGATAAAATACGTATTTTGTTATGTGCAAATGGCTTTAGATACCTATTAGGTCCATTAATTACCATATAGCACATATTCAACACAAAAAACAGTGACAGTTTATTGCTGACAAAGGACAGCTGGACATATAAAGGGCCCCATTACCTTCAGTAGCTTAGGGCCTCATCAAACCTAAATCTGGCCCTGGTTCTGCCACATCATGTCCACCATACCTCTGCTTCTGGAGAAAGCATCTAGCCATCATAACTAGTAGCCACTGAGAGATTGATCCCCCATGCATTAGTTTAATTCACCCTAAAAGTCATTTGTAAGAACCTACTCTAAAGCACAGTCCAATTTCTGCAGGACCAGCTCAGTCCCTTTGCTGAGATTAGTGCACTGGGAAGCTATTCTTCTTTGCCAGGTTCTCATGTTTCTAGTTTGGCATTCAATCAGCGCACTGGGGTGCTACCATCTGGACCCACCTTTCACAGGAGGAAGTGTGATCTCGGTTGTCATCCCCCATTTAGCTTTGCATGGCTACCAAGGCAAAACAACAATAACAGGAACACCAGTTGTTTCTGTATATTAATGCTACTGCAGGAATATATATATATAATTGCTCTTTGCAACAAAGGATTACATTGTACCTTAAAACTGGCAGATGTTGCATCTTGGTCATGTGTGATGTGTAAGAGCTGACTTGCGACAATAATCTGAAATGAGCCAGAAGGCTTTGTTTGTGCAGGCTTCGAAATGAACATCCTCAATCTAAAGCAGTGAGCGCAGAACGCCCAAGACTACATAAAGGAAGCCTTAGGGACAAGTTAAGGCATGCGAGTGACGCTGTGGTCTAAACCACAGACCCTAGGGCTTGCCGATCGGAAGGTCAGCATTTTGAATCCCCGCGACGGGGTGAGCTCCCCTTGCTCAGTCCCAGCTCCTGCTAACCTAGCAGTTCAAAAGCACTTCAAAGTGCAATTAGATAAATAGGTCTCACTCGGGTGGGAAGCTAAATGGCATTTCCATGTGCTGCTCTGGTTCGCCAGAAGCCACTTAGTCATGCTGGAAACATGACCCGGAAGCTGTCTGTGGAAAATGCTGGCTCCCTTGGCCTTTGGAGCGAGATGAGCATGCAACCCCAGAGTCGTCTGCGACTGGACTTAACGGTCAGGGGTACCTTTACCTTTACCTAGGGACAAGTTAAACCTCATCCAGAGCCAGCCAAGCCGTGAGGTAGGTGAGGACACTGCTTCAGGTGGCAGAAGCCCTCCCACCCCATCAAACAGCATGCCCGTGGGTGCCCTGCCTGCCTGACACCTCTGCCATTGGCCGAGAAGGGCTGCTGCCACCGGTGCCAATTTTGGGCAAGATCTCACCCCATATTGTCATGCTCTTAGCCCCAAATTGGCAACAATGGCAGTAGCCCTTCTCTCCCTGCAGTAGGTCCATGGGGCTGCAGCAAAGCAGGCAGAGGAGGTAGGAGCAGGTAGATGGTAGCAGGAGCTGCAACAGCAGGGCGCTTCTGAAAGAGATGAGCTGCCCTGAGCCTAGAGTGGGAAGGAGGAAACAGCCCGCCCCCCTCTGCTTGCTGAAGAACTCTTTTTTCCAACAAGCTCTTTAGATGCAACTCTTGCTGTTTGACCGGAGCGAGAAGCTGCAGGTGCAGCACAGGTTTGCATGTGCGGTTCATAAACACATGTTTGCATGCACATGTCAACATGTAAATGGATGCGTTCGGGCGTGGGCTGTATCTTGTTTTCCTCACGGTTGCAATGCAAGTGCCTCTGTGCTGATTTCTTTGTTCCTTTTGCACTGTGCTACCTGTTGCATTCTAGAACTGTATTTAAAATAAAATTACCACGATTTCACAGCTGTGGCAAGGGAGTGAAGGCTGGGCGATAGCAGGCAGCATGTTGCGGAGGGTGGGGGGAGCAGGGGGTGGCGTGGGGCAGAGGCTGGATACTCACAACAATTTTTTGTGGGTGCCCAGGCACACCCTGGAGTTGATGCCAGTTTCTACAGATTAAGCAGGTTTTCTTTATTTTTAAGTAGCTCAACAACGTAAAAAATCCTCTTTTAGATAACTTTTTTTTTAAAAAAAAAAAATTACAGGTTCTTAATAAAGCTAATGAAATTTTCTCACATATCCCAGAAATACATTTTTTTGTCTCTTCTTTTGTAAAAGCTTTTAATTAACTTATTATTACAACACAAACACACATGACACTTAGAAAACAAACTACAAATGAAAACACAAAACAAATGACAAACATGTATCCATAAATCGGCAAGTTTCTGCACATGGACTTCTTATCCAGTCTTTAGTTCTTATTCTATTCTAATAGACTTCCTTCGGTTTACAGATACAACATATGGAAAAGGGTAGAAAAGACAAAATGACAAAGACTCTCCTCCCTGGAAGAGAGGGGAGTGGTTGTGGGCAGGAGCCCGAGCTCCGCCCCTAGCAGGGGGCGGTAGCCCCCTGCCTCCCCCTCTCACCTGGCTGGCGCCCACGCCCATCGGCAGGCATCCAACCAGGTGCCTCCAAGGGGGCGTGTTCAGCAGCCTATGTGCTGCGGCACCAGCCCCTCCTCGGCCTCATTCTCCTCTCCGTCGTCTCGTCGCGAGTCACCCACCCTCCACTCCCTTCAAGCTCAGGGTCTTAGTTCCTTGGCCTTGCTATGGACCTTAGGTTGGTCGCCCTGGTTGTCCAGGGGGCCTGGTAGGAATTTTTCCATTTGGCATTAGGCTTTTTGGTTTTTTCACCTACCTCGTAGCAATCGTCACAACTTTCGTGGTATTGGTGGGTAGGTTAGGCACTGGAATAATGTGTTGTGGTGTGTCAAAGAGCTAGGTGTGGCCATCGCCTATGCCTTCAATTTTTGGGTATTCCGTTAAAGGAATCCAGCGGTCGTGTATTCTGTCCGATGCCTGCTTGGCGGGAGGCCATGGCAGGACCCTCGGTGACATCAGGGGAGAGCCTATAGTTGGATTAGCATCAACAGGCTCCACCTACTGGGGAATAAACCCCCTTGTTTTAGACATCCAATGCCTAAGCCAATACCTTATCACTGCTGTAATCAATAAAGTTGTGGCCTTTTCTTTCCCATTAACCTTATATCACGTGTCCTTGTGTATTCATTCCACATTGCCGGGGTCAGGTCCTCGAACCACAAAGAAAGAATTTGTCATGTTTAAAATCAGACCTGCGTTTCCTTTGTCAAAGTTTGTCTTCTGTGATGTTTACTGTAGTTCTTTGTCTACACCTGCAATGTTCACCCAAAGGCAAGAATAATTTTGTATCTAGCTTGACTCCAGTGCTGACCCAATTGCTTTGCATCTCTCCCTCCTGTATTAAAAATCCGTAAGAGTTATTTTTCACCAAGGCACTTCCCTTGCTGAGATAGGCCTGCCTGCTGTGAACTGTACTGTCTGTACTTTTCTTTTGTGCCAAATTGTAAAAAGAGAAGATTTGGGCTGCAACCCTACCTACACACATTTACTGGGAGTGAGTTCCATTGACCTCAGTGGGGGCTTTCTTCTCAGTAGATGTATATAAGATTATACAGTCAGTTTTATAATAAAGTATTTTAAAAGTATAATGTGTTTAAAAGAGTCACAGACTCAGTAGTTAACTTCAGTTTAAAAAAAATCTATTATTTTCTTAATAAACCTATGGAGAAAAGTCCACAGGTACATGGGCTTGTTGGTTGTCGCAGCTCTAGGCCAAGGCAGTGAAGAAGCAAAACATGCTACAAAATGGAGTCTGAGCTGGAAGGTACAGGAGATACCATGCCATACACTCCAACATTTATCCGATGAAAATAGGGATGCCCTGTTCCATCATCATTCTAACGATCTCTGGCAAGCAATTAGCCTGATAAGCAGTAACGACTCTCTGTCAGTTTTATGCAAGTTTATCTACAAGAAAAGACACATTCAGAGCACGGCCTCCCATGTGCTCTCATTAACAGTACAGTGGTACCTTGGTTCTCAAACACCTTGGTTCTCAAACGCCTTGGTTCTCAAACTCTGAAAACCTGGAAGTAAGTGTTCTGGTTTTCAAACATTTTTCGGAAGCCGAACATCTGACGTAGCTGTTGGTTATTGTTTCTAGGGCACCTTCACCAATCAGAAGCTGTGCCTTGGTTTTTGAACATTTCAGAAGCCAAACGGATTTCTGGAACTGATTAAGTTTGGTGCTTTTGTTTTTGCTATCTATTTTGCATTTTTGTTTTTGAGGCTTTTTTGATTAATTTGTTTTTGTGACTCTGTGGAACCTAGTTCAGCTGCTGATTGATTGCTGGTGTGGATGCGGAAATGGGTAAAAGCCCCCCATCCAAACAATATCAGTGCAGGTAAGATTGTTTATATATATATATCATCTACAATACTGTCTTATTTATTTTATAGTACAGTACATTGATTATTGCTTTCATTTTATGGATCAATGGTCTCATTAGATAGTAAAATTCATGTTAAATTGCTGTTTTAGGGGTTGTTTTTAAAAGTCTGGAATGGATTAATTCGTTTTGCATTACTTTCTATGGGAAAGCATGCCTTGGTTTTGGAACACTTTGGTTTTGGAATGGACTTCCAGAATGGATTAAGTTTGAGAACCAAGGTACCACTGTAGTTGCTCAGTTTGACTTATCATCTTTCCCTCAACAGGAAGAACGCCCAAAATCCTAATTTCTGTGTTTTATATTACTTCTGTCAAGTCCTGCCTTTTGGACGCTGGTCAAGGAAGCGTATTAAAGAGTGCATTTTGGAACTGAAAGCCACCTTCTGTTTTAGTGAGTGCAAACTGCAGTTCTAATTTAGTTGGTGTTGCGGTCTAAGTGGTAAAGAAAACATTTAAGCAACTGACAACTGGAAAGCACAAAGACATTTGAGGGGAGGGATTTATAACGTTCTCTAGCCAAGAAAAGAGAGCTGAAGCCCATATGTCTTCATTAAGAAACTGGACCTTGTATTAAATGCAATTAAAATTTCTTTTCTAGACTCCAAAGTAAAAGCATTGTTATAAAGTGGCGCAGGCAATGGCCCCAGTAATTCCTTTGCATGTATGAAGCAGATAGTCTGGAAATGTAATATCCTTTACAATGGGATTGTACTTTATAATATATAAACATTCAAATTACTGTCAACCAATTTATATCTGTAATTCTAAGCAGCCACAGTATTGTGGGAATGTTCAGGATGGCAGGAGAGGATATATTCTTTATTAATATCCTTCCTAACTCGTGCTAGAAGTTCCTTTACTTAGCAGAGTTACATTCCCCTTCTACATGCACAACAAACAGCTGGTTGCAGGCTCGTGTGCGCCTCTCACTATTATACAATTCAGTCTGTCTCAGATTGAATTGTATGTTCCTGGTAAGTTCCCTTGAATCCCTCTTAAAAGAACAAAGATGCCACAATCTTATTCAAAGTCAATAAAAGAAGTTTACTCACATCAGTTCACAGTTGGATTCCTGAAGGCAAGCTTAGTTGCAAATATGTACATGTGGATCTTTCCCATATGGGGGAATAATCCCAGTGTTTCTGCTAGCTGAGAGCTGGTCAAACAAAGAAGGAAGTCAAAAAGAGGGAAGTGTGCTGCGTGACTCACCCTTTTGTTACCTGGACAGGTAGGTCATGCCCACCTTCTATCACATGCAAAAGGAAGGATGTTCCAGCCAGGAGGAACAGAAAGTTTCGACTGGCTGGACCAAATATTCCCTCACATGTCTTCTCTAGCATTACAAGGAATGTTGTACTTGACTGCCTCTCATGGATCACATCCCACAACTATAAGGAAGATCATTATCTTTATCCCTTTATTTCAGATGAGAAGCGGATGCAAAGAGATGAGAGCTTGGTTAAAGGCACCTTTGGACTTTGGGGGTAAAGTCTGAACCAAGGATGTCCTGTTCCATATATCCATTTGTGTTAGGCAGACTCTTATTTATGCACAGTCGCCTGATGTCAGTGGACTGGGGGGGACTTGGCTAGTCTCCTAAATGTTCCCAGTAAATGAGAGTATTAAAGTGTGTACCTTTTACTCCAACTTGTTCGTATACATTCATTTTTATCTCATGATATTTATCACTCTTAAGTGACAAATACTCTGTCCGAGAGCTTTTCCCTTGGTTCGTCTCCTGTTCACCCCATCATTGCATGCAAATGTATTTTGTACAGCCCTGCATCGGTTTCGGCGTTTGGAGCTGGGGAATAGGAAAACAATAGCTAGTTCATTGGGTGAAGTAAAACAAGTGGGCTGCTGGTGTTCAGTGCTTTATGTTTAGTGTGTCTCCTTGTGTTCTGAAGACAACACCACATACATTTTTTCCCTGTGACAATTAAGAGTTTCAAGTCTTCACGTGAAGTACGAGGTGACCAGAAAGACCACAATGTGCCTCTGTAGTTTAGTTAGAAAGTATGGGGAGTGACTCAGTTGAAGCAATGCTTCCCTCCTTAGAGAATGTGCCTGCTTACACGACTGTGTTTTGGACCTTCTCTGCAACAAATCATTTGGAGCCTTGCCTTTTCAAGAGAAACAAGACCTTATAGCAAAAGGTAGGCTGATGCTGGATACCTACAAAAGGGAAAAAATGTGCTCAGCTCTTTAAGATGGAATAATACAACACTGCAAAATGGCTTACTGCTTGCTGGTTAGAGCAACTAGCCCTAACTGTTCTGCTACGAAAATTTCCACCGCATGCCACTGTTTATTTGCTCGCGCTTTCTCAGTCCTGTTTTGGCTAACAGACCGCTGGGTTCTAGAAGGTCCTTGCACCTTGCCTGATCTTGTCTGCTTAGTTAAAAAACAGTTGTGGCTCTTACTCTTCATTGCTGGTGGAGACAAAGATGTAATCACCTTTAATGAGAGAACAATAATGGCCTACATGAGATTCCGCTAATGAATGGAATCTCCCATATATATATATATATATATATATATATATATATATATTCCTCTTTATGAATTCCCAGCTGTCTAGACCAGCCAGCTGGAAACAACAGCAGTTATATTAGTAGGACAACATGGAGCATTTCCGCAAGTTTTGCCGAGTGCTAATGATTGGAGCTATTATCGTTGTACCTGGATCATTAATCACAAAGCTGTTCAGTGTACGGACAGTGATGCTGCATGCTGCATATCTTTCACTTTAGCCAACTACAAGTTTTCTTGCCCAGTCGGATTTTGGCTTCAGCGGGGGCAGGGGGGAAGCTGAAATCAAGCAAGCAAGCAAGCAAGGTAAGGTGATGGGTCTCAAAATCTCTTGAAGGTTTCCAAGTCGCGTTTCTGACATGCAGCCAAGAAAGATACGCAGGATTGGAGCATAACTGATGGACGTACATGGAAGTAAGTTTTCCTGCCCTTTCCTTCTCTCTGCAGCTACCTTTCCCCTTAAATGCATCTCTTGAGGTTGGGAAGGCACTCCTGAATAATGTGTAGGGTTGCTGAAGTAGGAGAACCCCCCAAAATTGAGTTTGGATCCTAAGAGGAGCTAAATTAAGGCAGCTCATGAAATAAACACATTGATCAGGTCCCCCCTCTTCCTCCTCCTCCTCTTCCTCACAGTCCCTTTCACATCACTGCACGTTCATCAGGATGACACCCAGATTTCCAAGAGGCTAAGGTGAATGCAATGGGAGGAAACATAGAGAATTTACCTTCCATGAATTTCCTTAAACCCATAATCTTTTAGAACGTAGTGCCCCCACTCATTTGTACTTGTCTTATTGTCCCTCAGATTCTATACCTTTTGTTTATCTCCAAAGAGGATATAATTCCATAATTCCAGTGCAATACAGTCGTACCTTGGATCTCAAATGCCTTGGCTCCCAAACAAATCAGCTTCCGAACAATCAGAACACAGAAGTTAGTGTTCCGGTTTTTGAATGTTCTTTTGGAACCCGAATGTCCAACATGGGTTCCACAGCTTCTGATTGGCTGCAGGAGCTTCCAAATATTTTGGAAGTCGAACGGACTTCCAGAACAGATTCTGTTCAACTACCAAGATACGACTGTACACCAGAAGGGCAGTAAGCGAAACCTTCAAGGAGACACCACAAAGTTTTGTAGGGAAGGTCCATAGCCCAGTGCTAGAACATCCCCTTTGCATACAGAAGTTTCCAGGTTCAATCCCCAACTTTTCCAGGTACACCCTTGTGCAAATTAATTGAAACAAAGCATGTTTTCTATGCCACATCGATCAGTCTGTCAACACCCACAAAAGCAGATGTTTTGGGGAATGCTTCAGTTATTATGGTGTCAGAAGCCTGCAGCCAATAGAAGGAATGATGTGCTCACCACAAATATATTGAGGTTCTACGAAAGAGTTATTCTGGAGCTGGAAAAGAGGTATCCTGATGGTACTGGGATATCACAGCAGGACCTAGCCCCCTGTCACACATCAAAAGTGGTGAAGAAATTCATGACAGAGCAGCAAATACAGGTACTTGATTGGCTAGGGAATTCCCCGGACGTAAATCCCATTGAGAAGTTGTGGGCTATATGCAAAAGTCATTTCCATGCTGTAGACTGTACGACTATGGAGAAGCTCATTTAGGTGCTGATTCAAGCTGATTCAAGTCTGAAAATCGACAGTGACTGTTCGAAACTAGTAGACTCCATGCCAAACAGTGTTCAAATGCTGCTTAAAAATAGCGGAGGTCATATCCATTACTAATGTACGTATATGTGAGTTTTGTACATGTATATGTGAGTTTTGTACAATAAACTCCTATACTGAATTCATTGTTTGTTTCAATTAATTTGCACAAGGGTGTAGGTTTGGAAGGCAAGGCTGCCTGAATTCTTGGACAGCTGCTGTCATTCAATGTAGATTAAGATTACCAGAATTTTTTCAATGAATCCGGGGACACTTTTCAACTTCAATGGATTTTGTATGGGGACTGGTTTGTAAATCCAGGGACCACCCCCGGGAAACGGGGACGTCTGGTAACCTTAATGTAGTTTGTACTCATCTAGGTAGACTCTGCATAAGGCAGCTCCTTTGTAACATAATTCAATGTGGGCTGGGCCATGCACAATGCCCGCAAGCCTCCCCTTATGCTGTTTGAACTGCAAAGGATCAGTTGAATCACTTTATGGATTGCAGAAATTGGATTCACCCATTTATTAGAATGTTGGCCAAATTCAATGACAAGAACAACAACTGTAGACGTTCACTGAGCAAAGGGCTGTTTGAAGCACAGCAAATCTGGTGGAAAACTTTCAGCTGCTCCACGAGAAAATTAGCATGGCTACTGCTTCAATGTGCTCATTTTCATTACTTCCGTTCTTACAAATGTTCTCACAAAATGCTTTCAGCACTTCATTTGACATTTTAGCACTGAAAATGCTGAATCGTTACTGCCACTAACTATTTCTGGGGAAATGGCATTCCCATAACAAAGATCAAAGGTCAGACAGTTGGGTAGGAGAGGGGAACTTTATATTGCAGATCCAATTATTTTTACAGGTCAACAGCTGGTGTTTTCCAACTATACATCTTCATTAGCTGAAATTAATTTGCCATGATATTTAACACTTCCTTAACTTAGTACACACCATGTACATTATTCTTCCTTGTTGCCATTTAAATGTGGCAATTTTTGAGGGGTTTCAACATCGTTAATAGAACATGTTTTATGCAAGATGAAAGTACAATTTCATCCTACCCTCAAAATAACCCCGACAACAGTGGATAATATTTAAAAAGCCATGTCAAAAAACCTGTCCATGATCATATAAGAAAATATTGCTCCAACCTTTTCTAGACATACATCATTTGAATCTTAGGATACAGTTGTAAGGAATAGTCCAATGCTATTTCTCTGTTGCTTAGGGCAGCACATTATTAAAAGAACCGAGTGAATAATTCATAATAAATAGATTCTATGATAAATTCAGAATCATACTCTTTCACTGTTTTTTTTTTTTTTTGTTTTTTTTTTTTGCCACAGCACAAAGGCCTTCACTATGTTCATACCATTTTAACATTCATAAGAAGGTCCAGAATCATTATTAATCAGAATGCATCATGGAATGTATGCTAAATGTAATGCGGTTCCTTGACTGCATGATTCGTCTCTCACCACCAGCTGGTAGGGATAAAAAAAATTCAGCAGCCCATAGGGCCCTAGCAAAAATTATGCTAGGTGGGCCTGCTATGCTCTTACAGGATATGCAAGGTGGAGAGCAGGGACGTGGGTGGCCCTGTGGTCTAAACCACTGAGCCTCAGAAGGTCAGTGGTTCAAATCCCCGTGACGGGGTGAGCTCCCGTTGCTCTGGCCCAGCTCCTGCCAACCTAGCAGTTCGAAAGCATGCCAAAAAGTGCAAGTAGATAAATAGGCACCACTGTGGCGGGAAGGTAAACAGTGTTTTCGTGCACTCTGGTTTCCGTCACGGTGTCCCGTTGCACCAGAAGCGGTTTAGTCCTGCTGGCCACATGACCCGGAAAGCTGTCTGTGGACAAACTCCAGCTTCTTCGGCCTGAAAGCGAGTTGAGCGCCACAACCTCATAGTCGCCTTTGACTGGACTTAACCATCCAGGGGTCCTTTACCTTCTGCAGGGTGGAACTGTTGGTATAAGAGCTCAGACTCCCCGTTCATCACCAGACTCCTTCCCAAGGTTTGTTCTTTAACTGATGCCTCTTTGTACTGCCTTTGTGTTCCATCAGTCTTCTGTTATAGTATTGCCACTTTTTCTTTTTGTCCTAGACCCTGTCTCCGATATTTGTTTCTTGTTGCATTCTTATTCTCAAAGTGGGAGAGCTCCCCACTCCAAATTTATTTTCTCCTTTTACCATTTTGTGGGTGTGTGTTTTCTTCTGAAGAACTCCACCCTCTTATCTCTCCCCCCCCCGGCTCACTTTATGAATGGGAGGAAATGTTTTCCCACAATTTCCCTCCCTCCCCCCACCCTCGCCTGCCATCTCCTGCCTTCCTTGGCTTTCCTCTTTCTGATTCCTCAGCGTCTCCTTACTGTTTCTGCTTTACAGAAAGGAGAGGGGTGCCCTCCCACTTGATTTGATTTATTGCTGGTGGTGCAAAGCCTTACACAGACACAGCAGCATTGAGGCTTCCTCCTCACAGCCTCTTTAAGACTTTTAAATCCTTGACTCTCCATGTTCCTTTCATGCTCAGAGGTATACTATGCCTAGCTCCCTTTGCCAGCAGCAAACCATCACTTCTGAGTGATACTACATCAGAGGCAGTGGTAGAAGGTTAAACTGATGACTCACACATTTCTTCTTCATCATCATCATCTTCTTCTTCTGGTTTTCAATTTTATACATGTCAATAATTTTTTAATCATCTCAACATTTCAAAACCTGACTTCCTTCTCCCCCTTTCTGCAGTTCCTTAAATTGATTTTTAATATTTTCTGCATATCCAAATTAACTTAATTTACTCATTAATTTACTCAAACCAAGTTACAGGGAACCAGGCAGAGGGCCTTCTTGGTAGTGGCACCCTCCCTGTGGAACGCCCTCCCACCAGACGTCAAAGAGAACAACTACCAGTCTTTTAGAAGACATCTGAAGGCAGCCCTGTTTAGGGAAGCTTTTAATGTTTGATGTATTACAGTATTTTAATATTTTTTTGGAAGCCGCCCAGAGTGGCTGGGGAAGCCCAGCCAGATGGGCGGGGTATAAATAAATTATTATTATTGTTATTGTTATTGTTATTGTTATTGTTATTGTTATTGTTATTGTTATTGTTATTGTTATTGTTATTGTTATTGTTATTGTTATTGTTATATCATTTATTCATCTACTTTAAATATATACTCACACATTTCTGCATCAGACCAGTAGCTCCTTCAGTGCTAAGCAGCAAGAATATAAGAATTTCTTAAAGGTACCCACCCAACCCAAGAATCCACATGTTGATGTTGGGTCTGCTGCCAAGTTGAACGTTGTGCAAGCTATGCTTCACAGTGTGGAGATGTTTACCTCACTAGATGTTGTTGGATTCCAGTTCCCCCATCAGCTTCACCCAATATGGCCAAAGGTCAGGAATGTTGAAGTCCTACAACATCCGGAAGCCACAGGTTGTCCAGGTTTACCATGTTTTAAAACTGAACAGTACATCGAAAGTATTTGTTGTCGTTTCTTCTTCTTTTTGTTAGTGCTGTAATGTTAACCGGCTTAGTAACCTTAATTAAACTGAGACCTTGTCAAGGCATCTGTTTTTCTGTAGCAGCTCAGGTTTCACAAAGTGACTTTTGTCCACCCAAGGTCAATATTATGTTCACAGAACCATTTTTAAAGGTTAAAAGAAATCAACATGATTAGTTCTTGCCCTTCGGTTTTTATGTGACAGATTGGTATGGGGGGGGGGTGTGGAATACCTTCATGCAATAAGCTTGCAAGTTGCCACATCCTGAAAACCATTATAACGCTCTCACTCTTTAAAATGTCTCAATGAAGAAATAGAACTCTTTGTAAAACTTTCGACCAAATAATATTATTGGCAAAATATCCGAAGAACAGCTTGCTTCCTAGTTTGGTTGAATGGTTGAGAAAAAATGTGACAGACGGTCTTAATGAATCAGCTAGCATGTTTAAAACATTTGCGGCTTTGGAAAACACATTCCGTGGAAACTTTGTTTTTGTAACTTCGTCCCTTTATATTAATTTCTGGAAAAGAGTTAACTCTGAAGGAAATGGCCAGCCAGAAATGCTAGCTATGGTTTAATAATATAAAAGACATACCATCATCTAAATATCAGATGACCATTGCTGTTAGCTCCCATAAATTGCTTGGCACAGACATTGATATGCCTACCTGGACAAGAAGAAGAAGAGGAGAAGGAGGAGTAGGAGTTTGGATTTGATATCCCATTTTATCAACACCCTAAGGAGTCTCAAAGCGGCTAACAATCTCCTATCCCTTCCTCCCCCACAACAAACACTCTGTGAGGTGAGTGGGGCTGAGAGACTTCAGAGAAGTGTGACTAGCCCAAGGTCACCCAGCAGCTCCATGTGGAGGAGCAGGGAAGTGAACCCGGTTCACCAGATTACGAGTCCACTGCTCTTAACCACTACACCACACTGGCCCTGTCTTAATCTGTACAGCAGAAGTTCTGGATTTTTAAAAAATGAAATCACAAGTCTACAAACCTAGGCTTTGTATGCACAGACAGGGACCCTGCCTTTCGTTGGATTTCCAGGTGTACAAAAGAACACAGAGCTGTATGCTCAAATTCTCTGCTCAGAACATCTACCAAATAAGTGCTGGTTGGGTTCATATCCATAGACACATCATATCCCATGAACTGATTGACTACTGCTGGGATGGAGACTCCGTCTATGCTACTGTGCTCCTTGATAGCATAGATGCCAACTCCAAGGACTGAGTCGCCTTTGCGAACCTGGGGGCACCATATGTTGTTGGACTACAACCCCCATCATCCATAGCTAACAGGACCAGTAGTCAGGGATGATGGGAGTTGTAGTCCAGCAACATCTAGAGACCCAAGGTTGAGAAAGGGCATACTAGAGAGTTTTCACTGGTAAGCAACTTGAATGAGCCATAGAAATAGTCCAATGAAAAAACACACGATTGAAGCGCAGTTCCAAAGAACGGATGAATTTTTCAGCCTATGCATAAAGATTTATTTTTGTCATTGTGCCTCACCCCTATTATCGTTGAAAGCCAAGTTGAGTTATCAAGTGACTGTATGATAAGTGTTCATTTGCGACTCGGTTTATCTCTCTTTGGCTCTGATCTCTCTCGCATGTCTCATCACAAGATTCCTTTCCGAGAGCTTTCAAATGTGCACTCATCTTCACTGTACGATATTGCAGTTGTTTCACAGTTAAGGCAACAGAAGAGCAGAAGTTAATCTGCTCAGCTGACAGTTGAGTCCGAAGCGCAGCCTCGAGTTCACGGCACAGTGTTTGACTCTATTAGAGAGCTCTGATCCTCAGTCAATATGCAGCTGTAGAAATCTCATTTTCCTTCCTGGTGTTAAGAGACTGTTGCAACAGTGGCTTGGGAAGAGAGCCTTCCAAAGAGTATGAGGTTATTAGCACTATATTCTTTAATCAGCTTAACAGCTCAAGGGTGGATTCAGATTTCCTGTTTTAAAATATGCTGCTTGTTCAGCATTTCAGCTCCCTGAATTTAGCCTGACCTGTTGCAACAGCACACGGCTGGCAGCAGAGTTCAAGCGCAGTGATGCAGCTGCAAGATAAAGGGATGAAGCTCGTTCTTCCCTGATCAATAACTGCCAGGACTTCTGTGCAGCAGACTGGCCTCATATTTTCTTTGCAGGTCGGTGAAATTCTCAAAAGGCTGTCCCTACGTGTGATTATTTTTCATGCTGATCAAAAGCATACAGGTGTTTCAGCAATCAGGTATGAAAAAGATAAGGCCGATTGCATTGAGAAAGCATATTTTGTTCTGATGCTATTAGATGGAAAAGGGCATGTGAAAGCTTTGTTTTTATATTATCCCAAAAGGTAAGGAAATCTGAATGAAAGTTGTAAAAATACATCTGTTTCATCTAACGTGAAGAAACTAAAGCATGGGTCATTAACATGGCACCCATGGGTGCCAGTGTGCCCACCAGTACCTCCTTTGGCATCCATGAAAGGTCACCTCAATAAATATCCCCTCAAAAATTTTACATTGCACAAGAGGCTGCTTGTTCTTCCTACCCAATTTTTGCTTGTATTGCTTTGGTCCCAAGTACATGCTCCCATGGCAGCCATTTTGTGTTATGCCAAAACCCCTACAGCAGCCATTTTGTGACTTGTGGCCATGAAACCTCCTCAAAATTCCAAATGTGCCCATTGGCCCTTAAAGGCTGGCGGCACCTGCATGAAAGAATGTCAGTATATGGTCTATGCTACATAGTCAGCAGGTGGGTTTTTTATGTAAAGACACCAACCCCAACCCAGAGGCCATATGTTGAACTGAGCAAGGGTTGAAGGGCAGGGTGAGATGAAAATGAGGAGGGCTGACCACCACTAGTGGCAGATATTGGGATTGTCCTGTCCAGAGCACCAGGCCTCAGCTCTGAGACTCAGCATAATCCATTGAACCAGTAGCACTGGAGGATAACTCAGGGTCTGGCATAGTGACCATGCATGAAGAAGAAGAGTTTGGATTTGATATCCCGCTTTATCACCACCCTAAGCAGTCTCAAAGCGGCTAACACTCTCCTTTCCCTTCCTCCCCCACAACAAACACTCTGTGAGGTGAGTGAGTCTGAGAGACTTCAGAGAAGTGTGACTAGCCCAAGGTCACCCAGCAGCTGCATGTGGAGGAGCAGGGAATTGAACCCGGTTCACCAGATTACGAATCTACCGCTCTTAACCACTACACCACACTGGCTCTCTCGTGAGCCACAATCCCAGCCTGGCAGATCACATACCGTCCAACATTTCTCCGATGAAAATAGGGATGTCGTAAGGAAAAGTGGGACATTCTTGGGTCAAATGAGAAACTGGGCGGCTTCTGTAAATTTCAGGGCCATCCCTGGAAAACAGAAGAAGAAGAAGAAGAAGAAGAGTTTGGATTTGATATCCCACTTTATCACTACCCGAGGAAGTCTCAAAGCGGCTAACATTCTCCTTTTCCTTCTTCCCCACAACAAACACTCTGTGAGGTGAGTGGGGCTGAGAGACTTCAAAGAAGTGTGAGTAGCCCAAGGTCACCCAGCAGCTGCATGTGGAGGTGCGGAGACGCGAACCCGGTTCACCAGATTATGAGTCTACCGCTCTTAACCACTACACCATGGTACTGGCTCTTGGAGGGTCTGAGATCAGAGGGTTTGGAGTCTGTGATTAAGTGTGATGGCAGCAGCTATGTCTGTTTCACTGCACGTCTGCTTTATTCATGTAATAACTACCTTATTCATGTACATAACAGGGTATGGGGTTAGAATTCAAAAGGGGTGGGTGAGGAAAGCTGAACCCTGTCTTCCCCTTCTCTTTTTTTGTCCATATGCACCTGTCATTTCCAGTTAGGGGGCAGGGAATGGAATTCCTGGGACTGTCAGCTGTTGCTTGTCCTTCAAATGCTTTGACCTTATCCAAAAGCATAGAACTTTTGAATGGCTGCAGCTCAACACAATTCGGCTGGCTGTGAGCAATCAAGTCATGTACATGGGTGTGCGAATCAGCCCTAAGCAGAACTGAAATGAAGAGCTGAATTATCTTTCTTACACACACCAATGGGATCTTTTCTCGGTGCCCGAAGCCAGAACAATGCAAACTGTAACTTCACATTTTCCAATGTGTCTAATAGGATGCAAAAGTTATACCAACTGCGCAAGGTGTTTAAAACAGAAACACAATTTGAGCAATTGCTATCTAATTACAAAACATGTTATGCTGCTAATTAACAAAAGAAAACAAATGCTGAAATGTATAAAATTACACCTTTTAAATTACTGTGTGAGATGAAAGCCTAGGTTACATTGGTAGAACCGCAAGATAGCACAACTCATTCTCCCTCCCCCACCCCGATCTATAAATTGGGGTGCAAATATAGCCTTCAGTTTAGCCCTTGAGACAATGCTCCTCTCGTAGGCATTCCTTATTGAATGCTTTTTCTTGGCTGGAATGCGCACATGAACTGTGATTATGACTCTTAACAGCCCGGAAGCAGTATGTCCCTGACTTGAATGCAATCTATTGTACAAAGGTAAGAGCCACGTCCATTTGCTCTTTATAGAGAGAAATGGCAAGGCTGTTTTGCATCTGGCATTCCCTGTGGCCAGCAAGCCAACCACTCTCTTACATTTTATGATTACATTTACAACCCATTTTTCTTTGAGTTTTCCTATGTGCCCATAGCAAACCTAACTGCTTGGCTCATGTTGCAATCGCCATTTGAGCACTGCCATGCTAACTATGCAAAGCTTTCGTATCCATTCCCTATTTGAGTGGCCATTTGATGTCCTATTTCACGGGAGTGGATGAATGTGAATGTCTAAATTAAACATCCTTGCTGTTGACAAACTTAAAAGTGATGAACCTAAAGCACAAGCATGCAACTTGTTTGACTAGTACCAATAAACAGAAGGAATACAAGCAGACAAGCAACTGCAATATTAATTCAATGACTAATGCAATGACATTTTTGTTTTTCTAGGTTTCCACCCGTATGTCTCATTGCCCCAGAAGACACAGCAATGTCATGGATGTGCTCTGCATACTAAGATTTCTCACTCTCCAAATGCCAAAGTTACATATGAACTTTCCTCTAACCTTCGCTAGGAAGGCTGGCTTTCAGTGCTACACTTCCTACAGTTCCAGAAAACTAACTTTCAAGGAGTTCTGTTGTGTCATTCAGGCATATTTTCCATTTATACCTAGATATACACATTGTTATGTTTAAGTTAGGGTCCATTTTTATATTTTTAAAAAATCACTTTTGGTTTTTTAAAAAATTGTAAATAAAGGAGAAGCTATCTTTGACCATAGGTAGCAAGTCAAGGGTGAGGAACCCATGGTCCTTCATATATTTTTGGATTAGAGTTCCCATCATCCTTGACTGTTGGTCATGCTGGCTGTGAAAGGCCGGATGGATGGATGGATGATGATGATGGTGATGATTATACCCTGCCCACATGACTGGGTTTCCCCAGCTACTCTGGGCGGCTTACAGCACATATAAAAACATCAAACATTAAAGATGGAGACCAGCAGCACCTAGAGGGCCACACGGCCAAAGGTTCCGCAACCTTTTAACAGGTAATAAGGGAACACAGTTGACTGGTAGCTTTCCATGATATCATTACTTGCATTTGGTAAGCTGGTTGTCATTAACATCCTGCCAAGTGGTGAGTAAATATCCTCTCTTTATATTTTTCCTAGCTTTCTAGATAAAGGAACCCATGACAGTTAAGTCCAGTCACAAACGACTCTGGGGTTCCAGTGCCCATCTCGCTTTACAGGCTAAGGGAACTGGCGTTTGTCCGCTCCGCAGACAGTTTTTCCAGGTCATGTGGGCAGCATGACTAAACCCCTTTCAGCGCAATGAAACACTGACACCAGAGCAGTGCACAGAAACACCGTTTACCTTCCCACCGGAGTGGTACCTATTTATCTACTTGCACTTTTTGGTGTGCTTTCGAACTGCTAGGTTGGCAGGAGCTGGGACTGAGCAACAGGAGCTCACCCCGTCGCGGGGATTCTAAATGCCAACCTTTTGATTGGCAAGCCCAAGGCTCAGTGGTTTAGACCACAGCACCACCCGCGTCCCTTCCTAGATTTCTAAACAGGTACAAAAATATGGTAAGGCTTTCCTCCCTAATTGGGAAGCAGGGTGCAGTTTACCAGCTTACAAAGCATTATGCACACTGTGGCAAATTGCCGCTTGACATTGATTTGCATGGCCTTATGAAAGGTCTGCAATGCAGAAATGCAATGCAGCTCCAATGGAAGGGAATTCCATAGCTGTGGGGCCATCACAGAGAAGGCCTTCTTCCTCATACACACCCACCTTACTGACTAAGGAGGTGGGCACACCAGGAAAACAATCAAAGCAGTACTTAAAGTATGGGCACAGTGTTTCCCAGATGTGGGTCTCCAGATGTTTTGGGACTACAACTCCCATCTTCCCTAATTAGCAAGACCAGTGGGCAGGGGTGATGGGAATTATAGTCCCAAAACAGCTGGAGACCCACGTTTGGGAAACACTGGTGTAGACTGTCCAATAAGTATTTTTGGCCCAAACTTTAAAAGTCAAACCAGCACTTTAAATCAGTCGCCACTGCAACTGAGATAATAACAGTGTTACAGACGCAGATTGCCTCACTCCCAGTAGGACTCTGCAGCTGCGTCCTGGACCAGTTTCTGAACGATCTTTCAAGGTAGCCCCACACAGAGCACCTAACAGTAGTCTAGTCTGGACATGACGAGAGCCATGTGCAACCTCTGGCATAAGTTCTCTACCAGAACTGGGCATGAACCCAGACCGCAATGGATCTTGTAATTTTTGTGTGGTGAGAATAAATTCATTTTCTCCCACATTTTTGTGGCAATTTCCCTCTTATCTGCTCCTGCTTATTGGTTGTGTCCTGAGCAAGTGGCAGTCTCAGTACTAAAGACCACCAAGATATCTGAGTAAAATACACTGACTCCTAGGAATCTGAAGACATCACAGCTGCAACCCTGAACATACTTGTGAGAGAGTCAGCCCCTATTTAGCACAACGAGACTTGCTGCAAACTTGCAGAGGTTTGCACCGTACCTCTTTAAAATCAATGTTTCTCTGCAGCCACAACGGGCAAACTTTATTTAAATAAAAAATAAGATTCTTAGAAATCCAATAGCATCATCAGATTCATATCAAAAAACAGCTATGCATGTTTAGTAGTACAACGATATCCACACATATTTATGACCCTTTCCTTAAATTTGGCCATTATGCTCACACTGCCTTTAGGTATCACCCCCCCCCCTTACATTTGCCTGCATATTTCTTTATCTTAGCATTTCATCAAGCAACGCCTGCCAAGAAAACCATATGTTCCCATTTCTGTTAACCCGAGTGTTCCTTATGTTCCTTGTTGCTGAAATCACTCATTTGCTCTTGTAAGTTATATGAAGCAGAGACCTGGGCTCCTGTTTGCCTACTATCTTCTATGGCTGGGATGCTTGGATGGAAATATTGTACTTCAGAGGTACTATTAATATTAAAAGCAGTGCCTTAAGAACCGCTGCCATTTCTAAAATTAAAATCGTATTGATATTTCAGGCACCACATGCTTAAAAACTGAAAAGGAGCATTCTGGCAAGAATAAAAGAATGAAAATAATAATAACAGCACTCATTGCTGTATATCCCCAGTCTGTCTCCACTCAAATACTCACAAGAGTAAGATCATTTAACGTACTCGACCACATATTAGCAAAATAAATATAAGCCCTTACTTTGTTTTGTCCACTTAGCATGTTAAGTAGACACAGATTGTTTGTGTTGTTTAACACCTGCATAAATAGGAAAGAACAAATTTTGTTCATATTTTTATTTTGAGGACCTTGATTTTTCTGTATCTGATTCCACCCACCCACGCCAATCCACTAGAATTTCTATCTTGCATTTCCCGATATCTTTTTGCTATTATTTCATATGCAGTAGTTTCTTTAAAAAAAATAATGTTAACCAATTTTCACATAACAATTTATCAATCCTCTTAATCAGTTACATTATTTCCCCCCTTCCTCCCAACCCTCCCTCCCCGCACACCAAAGACTTTCCTCAGCTCCCCTCCCTGATTTCTTTACATATATTGTTTTCTGCATGTTGTAAAATTGTACCTATCCTTACTGTATCTATCACATGTTCAACTAATAAGTTTGTGAATGTTTATTCAAATCTTACCAAAGAGTCCAATTCATTTTGTTGTCTTTTTAGATAGTTTGTAAAAGTTCCCATTCTTCCTTGAAGTCACAGTTGTCTTTTTCACGCAGTTTATGTGTCAATTGGGCCAGTTCCGCATAGGCCAGTTCTTGCCCCAGTCTTTCGTTGGGATTTCCTCATTCTTCTATTGTTGTGCTAACAAGACTCTTGCCTCTGTTGTAGCATACGTAAATAAGTTATTTACTTTTCTTGGCAAGTCATATCCTACAATCCCTAACATAAATGCTTTTTTTTTTTTACAAATGTCAATTTAAACATTTTTTTCAATTCATTATATATCATTTCCCATTTTTTTAAACTTCTCTACATTCCCACCACATATGATAAAAATTCCCTTCTTTTTCTTTACATTTCAAACATGTGTTTGACCCGGTTGCTATCTGTACTGGTGTTATATGCCATCTATACATCATTTTCATGTAATTTTCTTTCAAAAGAGAACAGTCTATAATTTTAAAATCTATTTTCCACAGTTTTTGCCAGTCCTCGAATTGTATATTACAGTAGTACCTCAGGTTACATACACTTCAGGTTACAGACTCCGCTAACCCAGAAATAGTGCTTCAGGTTAAGAACTTTGCTTCAGGATGAGAACAGAAATCGTGCTCCGGTGGCGTGGCAGCAGCAGGAGGCCCCATTAGCTAAAGTGGTGCTTCAGGTTAAGAACAGTTTCAGGTTAAGAATGGACCTCCAGAACGAATTAAGTACTTAAGCCGAGGTACCACTGTATGTCCTGTATCTTGTGCCCATATGCAGTCATTTCAATTTGCATTTCCCCCCACAATAGTTAGGTGATGCTAATTGTGTCAGGAGAGATCAATGAAACATGCTGTATTCTTGAACTTATACTGCACAGCCAATAAAGGGATATATGTTGTTTTCATGTGTTGCATTGCTTTTCTCCCCAGCTCCATCACCGAGGTAAGGAGGTATCTCCAGGTTTTGTCCTTTAGCCATTGAGAAATCAAGACAAGGTCCAGTTTCCCTTTGTAACATGAATTCTGCAAGACTTTGAAACATACCAAGTTGGTGTAGATTGGGGTGAGGAGACCACCAAGCATGGCCAATGGTCAGGGATGTCCAATGGACATTGTAGTCCAAAACAATTGGAGGGCATCTGGTTGAAGGAGGTTGAAAATGCTTGTTTTACCTCTGAAATGTTTACACTGAGATATAAACTTCACTCCAGACTTGAAAAATCTCAGCTTTGTTTTAACTTGGATTTAAATGGATGCCTTTTTGGTATTCCCCACAGTTTGTTATGAGTAAACAAATAGTCTAATGTAGCTCAACTGAATGTCAATGAAGCTAACTCATATATTTTTTTTAACAAGAGAGAATTTGGGCTGTGTAAGAGTCCAATGACTGTGGGATTTCTGTTCCCCCACCAAGGTTTCTCGTCTTATCTCTCTCAAACCACCTTTAGAGTTTTGTCTGATCACACATTTATTTGAAGATTCTTTTGAGGGTTGTTGGTTGTGTTTTTTGTTGTTTTTTTACATTTAATGAATAAACACTTTGTTGAATGGTAACAAGGGAACAACCCAGGAATGTTATTGTGGGAACAAACAGAACTGGTCACTGAAAGTAATGATCAGGGAGAATGCTCTAATGAAAGTTGGGGGGGGGGGAGTCTTGTTGTGATAAGACCTAATGCATTACAATAAATTGCTGTTTCTTGCCAATAGTTCTATTCTAATTTAAAGATCCTAAGCCCTTTCAAGTGAGGAATAATTTGATCTGTATGCTATTTTCATCTTGGCGCTCTCTTTTGAAAAGAGACAAATTGTTATAAATTATATGTAGTGTTGCACTCGTTTGATTGATTGCTGAGGAAATCAAGCTATTTCACTTAGATGTTTTTTGTGGCTTGAACCGTACTCCCAGAAATAAGACAAACACTTCACACTGAGCCTTTCAATTCCTGTTGCTTTGTCTGGAGTCTACTGGGATTATTATTTTTTAATCATCCTGCCACCCCCATTTCTCCACAGGATACCCTCGTTTTATTTTGCAGGTCTGCCTATGAACAGAAGTAGTTGTTGAAACGCTAATAATATATATTCCAGAGTTTAATTTACCTACAGGAAAGCAGATTATCATGGGCAGATTTGATAAGCAAGCAGGTATTTAAGATTTAATAGATCTGAAACCATCTGAAATGGTTGATTATATTGGGCAATTTATTACCTCTACCCTGGTGTATTATACTAAGCAGCATTTATTTTAAGTAATATGTATATTGTATTTTTTTTAAAAAAAAAAACCAAAATCAAAATCTAGGCTATGATGTTATTGGCAGTTGATATGCAAAAAAAGAAGGAAAGATGCAATGATCAAAAAAGAAGGAACAAGGATAACAAGGAATGGGAACTAGACTGTCTTGAACCCATGAAACAATCTCCACAGTAGCACAAGAACATTGTAAAACAAACTAAAATTGAGGTGCTGGTCCCACAAAGGTGGTAGTCCAGGGAATTAGTGGGATCCAGCAGCAATGAAACAATGTGATGTTTTCAGTAAAAGAGTTCTCCATGCGATATAAATTGTTATCTCTGGCCGAATTGTGTCCAAGCAGAAATAAAACAGAGGCACACAAACAAACTAATTTGCCTTCTATCAATAAGATAAGCATGCCAAAGTTGCAGTATCTGAAAACTAAGGATGTTGTGGTGAGCTTCTTACAGCATTGAAAAATAAATCAAAATTATATTATAGTTTACAAGTTTCAATTACATTACAATACCATCTTTGAAATATGTCATCAAGGGGTTGTTCTGCTGTGAATGCATATTATCGATCTAACTAATTCCAGAGCGACTTTCAGAATTTATCAGAAGAGACACAGTCCTTAACAAAATCTAGTCAATAGTGATAATGCTTGCCTTTGTACGGACCATTTGTTTCCTCAACATATAACGAAATACCAAAACAATTACAACGGGGAGCGGATAAGCATGTTGTATAATATAACTGTCAGACAGCTTGTGTTCTGCTTAAAAAACAAACTATTTCACAGAAAAGCTCTTTATGCAGCTTAGCCATTTGCCATTTCAAAAGCAAGTTTGACAAAAGAACTCTGCTGGAGGAAAATAGTCAAAATATGAAGATCAGTCCAAATGTCTGGTGATAGTAGAGGCTGTGTACATGGCATTTATGAACGCTTCTGGCAGAGTCTGAGCATTGTGCAGCACTTATAAAAGTGCAAGTTCCACAGAATGAAGCAATCAAATAGGCATGTAAGGGGTTAAGGCGATCCATTAAGTAACCTGGTCCCAGGCTGTTTAGGGATTTATATATCAATAGTCATATCTTGACCTTGGCTTGGTAACAAATTTCCAGTGAGTGCAGATCTGTTGGAATTCTGCCTCGGTCAGAGGGATGTACCAGTCTTCAGGCACCGGCTGAATTCCTTTGCTGACCTCCCTCCTGCGACTCCCGGCAGGAAAACAGATGAGGTCCGTATCGGCGAGTTTTCCCAGACTGTGAGAAAAACACACCACTGCTTCTCCTCCTCCCTGCATATCCCCAGGGAGGGGAAATAGACACAGACAGAAATGTATCTACATGCTTTTATTCCTGTCTTTAGCAGCCATACAGATAAAGATGTCTGCACTCTTCACAAACAACAGCAGAGGATCTCACTCCACCCTTGTACATCCTGTACAGGTCATATGACACACACTGAGCTAACATCCGGTGCTCAATACGGAGAATGGACTGCCCCTTTCTTGCCATGGTAACAGTCACAAACATCCTGTCTGGCTTTCCAGCCACCAGCAGCTGGCTTAGCTGCTTCTTGCTTCCGCATTGCTTCTTTATAGTAACTCTTGGAGTATGGGGGTAATATGCTGATGGACTCACGCTCATGTCAGGAATCGTGCTGCATGATGATGATGATGATGATGATGATATGTAGCCCATCTGACTAGGTTGCCCTGGCAACTCTGGGTGGCCCCCAACAAAATATTAAAAACACAATAAAACATCAACCATTAAAAACTTCCCTGAACAGGCTGCCTTCAGGTGTCTTCTAAAAGTCAAATAGTTGTTATCTGTTTGACATCTGAAGGGAGGACATTCCACAGGGTGGGTGCCACCACCAAGAAAGCCCTCTGCCTGGTTCCCTGTAACTTCACTTCTCACACTGAGGGAACCACCAGATGGCTTTTGGTGCTGGATCTCAATGTCTGGGCTGAACGATGGGGGTGGAGACTCTCCTTCAGGTATACAAGGCCAAGGCCATTTAGGGCTTTATAGGTCAACACCAACACTTGGAATCGTGCTAAGAAATGTACTGGGAGCCAGTGTAGATCCTTTAGAACTGATGTTATATGGTTCCAGCGGCTGCTCCCAATCACCTGTCTAGCTGCTGCATTCTGGATTAGTTCTCATTTCCAAGTCACCTTCAGAGGTAGCCCCACATAAAGTGCATTGCAGTAGTCCAAGTGGGAGATAACTAGAGCATGCATCACTGGAAAGACTGTGTGCAGGTTTCAGCCAGTGTACCAGATGGAGCTGGTAGACAGCCACCCTGGACACAGAATTAATGGACAGCTGTGAGTTCAAAATGACCCATAGGCTGATCCTTTACCCCATTCAGGACAAGGGAGTCTCTCACACTTGCCTGTCTTCTGTCCCTCAGAAATATCTGGATCAGTCACAAGGGAATAATAATAATAATAATAATAATAATAATAATAATAATAATAATATCTTTATTGTCATTGCCCCCTCTCAGGGACAACGAAATTACTTGGCTGCTCCATCCACCCAGGTAGGGCACTCCACTCAAAATCAGAACAACTATAAAAACACTAATTAAAACAATATTTTAATGGGAAGCCCCACAAAGAGTGTATTGAAGTGATCCTGTCTTGAAGTTAGGGTGTCCCTGGTTTCTACCAGCAGAAAAAGCCCCCCTTAACTCAAGTCAAGTCAAGTACTTTATTACGGTCATAGACCAGCATAAACAAAACATATATATAAATAGTATAACAGTATGAATCCAGGCGAATAATTATTAAATAAATAGGAGCTAGAACCAAACGTAGATTTAAACATATACATAGAATACTTAATTAAGGATAGATAATGGGTCTAAAAATTGATAAGAAAGATTAAAAGATCAGTTAACACAGCTATATGGGGTGGGCTTCAGAAGTGCGGATCTAATAATATGGGCCTTCAGTTTAGGACTGAATTGTAGCATAGATCATTATTCGTCAAATATCCCCCCTTAACTTTTAAAGGGAGAAACATACTTTAAGAAGATAAATGGATTCAAATAATAATGTTGGACTTGAGTGAATTCCCCCTCCCCCCTCTTAAATTAGATTTTGCTTAGCATAGATCCCGTATGTCATTATCACAGCAAAGTAACATATTAATTATGCAATTACTGTGTTTCAGAATACTCTTTTATCTGCATTTTCTTCACGCAAAACACGTCCCATCAATTAAATGAAACAAAAGGAGAGAGAAAAGATAATAACCCCGGTGTTTCATTCTTGACCTACAGAGATTAAATATTGCCTGTGTCATTTCCCTAACCCTTTCCATTAATACATATATACAATGAATGGATCTCTATTAAATATTTCTCTAGAGAATACAGCTCACTCCCATTCAGCTGTTAAACATGACACTTTTGTGTGGCATGTGCTTTTCTTGATGGAAAGAACAGGGTAGGTTTAAGAAGAAATTCTCTTTCCTTCAAACCTCAGAGGAGAGAAAGTGGAGGCATTAGCTGTCGTTTGGAACAATTTTCTGTCCTTGTGTGTTCTGCGAGGATGTGTAATTCTGTGAAATCATGGGCTTAACTTCTTCTGTCAACATTCAGGATCTGAAAAACCAGGACCAAAAACACTGAAGGGGATAAGATAGAGCATCTTTCTCCTTGTGAGGAACTGGATCTATAGATTCTCTCCTCAGCCAAGCTAACTCTCTGCAGATTTAAAAACATTTGCGTGTCGAGGTCCCCAAGCTACCCCTGAAAATATTTCACAATTCACACATAATTTTTGTTTAAGGTTTTTGGCATAATTTTGGCCACTACTTTATTAAAATACATAATCTGTGAGTGGTTGCTTAGGCATTGGTTAAGACTATCTGTCCCCCTGCCTGGGACAGAACTGACTTCCAAACTCCCTCGGAAGCCAGTGAAGGGAAAACAATATTGGGGAGCAATGGAGCTAAGTCACAGGCCCTCACCACTCACCCAACCTGCTCCCCAGGGCTTGCCAGCCCTGGTCCCATTTCAGGGATTGGACGAAATCGTGGCAAGCCCCTGGATTCCTTTAACACAATTCCCTTCCACACCACCACTGGAGGGGCAGGCCCAGCCTATCCTTACCCCTCCTCCAACCAATTTTTATAACCAATGCCTAACCGCAACCTTACAAGTTGTGACGAATTGCTAAGTAGTAGGTAAAAACCAAATGGCACCAGCCAATCAGCCAAATGGACAAAATTCCTACTAGGCCCCTGCCCCAATGGCAGACAACCCCATGACAGGCATAGCAAGGTCAACCGGAACTCAGGGCGGGCGGGCGGGTGATCCGATGCACTCAGTGAAAGAGAAAGCAAAAGCTGAGTGCCCCAATATTTAAAGCCTTTGATCCCACCCACCACATTGCAACATGCAATTTGCCCCAGCAACCCGGCCATCCAATCGTTGCCCCAGGCCAGCTCACCTTTACCTGCCTGGCAACAGAGGGATGGCTTGGCAGACCCCACCGCAACACGTGCTCTCATTTCAAGGAGAAAACGCTTTCCATGAGTTTCACAGGAAAAACAATTTTAAATGTACACTTTTATGCCCATGATACTTTGCTAGCATTTTTCTTCAATTTGCGTGGTGATACCCGCCCCCTCCCACAGATGGAATAAATAAAGACACCGGACACCAGAATTTAGATTAATGGGCGAAAAATGGCCACAACTTTATTGATTACAGGTAAGAGCGGTATTGGCCTTAGGCATTGGCCCTAACAGACTATCCGGTCTAACCGGGAAGGGTTAAGCACCAACAGGGGGAGCCCAAGGGGTTACCGCTCAGGAGCGCGCTTTAGGCCCTAGCCTCCGTAGGTTTTGGACAAGGCGATGCCCCCCTGGAGTCCTTTAACGAACTACCCTTCAAGAACTGGGGGAGGTGATGGCGATCCTCCCCCCACCTCATTTGCATAACAATACCCCGGCCAATGCCTAACCGCCAAAGCCACGGAGTTGTGACGTTTTGCTACGAGGTAGGCGAAAAAACCAAGTGGCTTCAAAATTCAGCCAATTAGCCAAATGGAAAAACTCCTACCAGGCCCCTTGCGGCGACCAGCCGAAGCCCATAGCAAAGTCCGAATGCACACCTAAAGGGTGGGTGGGTGGGAAATCGCGGTTGCTGCAAAGGAGGAAAAGGGGCGAGCCGGGGCTGCCCTGACCTTAGGTGCCCTTAGGTGGGCCTGCCTAATGGGAATCCCTGCCTAATGGGAATCCCTGAGTCTCGCGGGGCTGGCGCCAGCTCCACAAGAATATGGATGGGGGTGTGAGCCCGCAACCCCCCCCCCCTTAGTTCGGGAGTGGTTTTGTAAGAGATAAATTTACCTCCATTGGAGGGCCCGGAGTTCTATAATTAATAAAGTAAATTTTATGTCCATCTTAGGGAAACTCATTTTTGTTCAGAAGCAGGAAAAAAGGGAAATCTGTTAGTTCAAGCACTTATGCTTTTCTTAAGGCCTAGTAAAATGTTGAGAAGAGCAATGCTTGTTCTCAGCTCCAGTAAATAAAAACAGAGAGAGAAGAAATGTATCTCCAAAATCAGCAGGAGAAGTCGATTTTCTGACAGTTTCATAAACTGTTGGATGGCATTTAAATATTGAGAACCGTAAGGCCCAGACTCACATGCTGTGAAGTCTTCATAACGTTAAATGCTAATATCCATAAAAAGACAACAGCTTCAACCAGTTATGAATTGCTATTCATAAGTCCTTTCGCTCAACCATTATTGCTGCTTTCATGTTCAAAACCTGAGAATGTTTTGATTCCTGCATTTCATTTTATCTCCACAAAGCATTTTGATTTCACTTGTCCCACTTTCTGACTTGCATTAAACAGTGACAAAAGTCTAAAGGCTTAGTTTAGAATTTGCTAGGTAGATTAAAAAATATATATAACTATGGGAGGGAATGCAAGGATAGGTTATTTTTCTGTTCTTTTGTAATGCAGCACAGCCTACCTAATGCTTGTTAAATAGGTGTGTTATGGGTTTCTTTTAAACCCCTGCATATTTGAAACAGCAAATCATGAATATACTTAGTTTTCTAATGAAACTATCTGCAAATACACACATACCTACAAGCTTTTTGTCCCAGATTAATGTTCCCCAGATAGCTCATACTAGGAAGAGGGGGGTAATTGCTGTCCTTCTGCAATAAGAATGATAATGACAATAATTTTATTATTTGCACCCCGCCCATCTGACTGCATTGCCCCAGCCACTCTGGGTGGCTTCCGGCATTTACAAAACAAACAAACAAACAAATAAATAAATAACATTAAACACTAACAACTTCCCTATACAATGGAAAGGATATGGTTGTTTACAATGAACATTGATACTCTGGTTGAATCTATCCACTGGTGAATTCAGAGCGTGGGTAGGCAAACTAAAGCCCGGGGGTCGGATCCGGCCCAATCGCCTTCTAAATCCGGTCCATGGACGGTCCGGGAATCAGCGGTTTAGGAATTATTTAAAATGCATCTCTGGGTTATTTGTGGGGCCTGCCTGGTGTTTTTACATGAGTAGAACGTGCGCTTTTATTTAAAATGCTTCTCTGGGTTATCTGCGGGGCATAGGAATTTGTTCTCTCCCCCCAAAAAATATAGTCCAGCCCCCCACCAGGTCTGAGGGACAGTGGACTGGTCCCCTGCTGAAAAAGTTTGATGACCCCTGATTTAGAGCAATATATTGTGATGAGTTTGAAAACCAGCAAGGCAGGATGAACAAAATACTCACAAAAGCACCACTCCTTCAAAACAGTCAGGTTTTTTTGTGTTTTTACTGATTGTGTTATATAATTTTGTAGGGTCTTTGCTGTTCTCTCCCCAGGTTAGGTTGTCTCTCAACTCCATTCCCAGAAATCGAAACACTGAGACCTGTTCCACGCACTTCCCCTCAATAATAAGTGGCTGAATATTCAATTTACATTTCCTAAAGTCCACAATGATCTCTTTTCTTTTCTTTAAGTTAAGCAGTAAGTTGTTTTTCCTGCACCACTCCCCCAACTGCTCAACTTCCTTCCTATAGGCCTTGTACACAAACTGGTAAGGGTCGAGTCCCACTGGCAGACAAGATAAGATGCGCTTCCTCACCAGTTTTTCGAAACATTTCATTATAATGGGTGTCAGCGCCACAGGGCGAAAATCATTCAGACTGTCTATCTTTGATGTTTTTGGCAGGGGTATAATGGTAGCGGATTTCAGAACAGGGTGGAACAGTGGCTTGGGCCAGAGACTGGTTAAAAATCTTCGTAAAGATTCCTGCCAGTTGGTCCGAACAATCTCTTAGCACCCTGCCAGCCACCCCATCCGGGCCCATAGCCTTCCTCGTGTTTACCTCCTTTAATATTCGCCTCACTTTTCCCTCTTCCACCCTGGCAGCATTTCCTGTAGGTAGTGATGCCAATAGCTCTGGCATCCCTGTTGGAGTCACTGTTGGTGTCACCTCATAGAATCATAGAATCATAGAGTTGGAAGAGACCACAAGGGCCATCGAGTCCAACCCCCTGCCAAGCAGGAAACACCATCAGAGCACTCCTGACATATGGTTGTCAAGCCTCTGCTTAAAGACCTCCAAAGAAGGAGACTCCACCACACACCTTGGCAGCAAATTCCACTGTCGAACAGCTCTTACTGTCAGGAAGTTCTTCCTAATGTTTAGGTGGAATCTTTTTTCTTGTAGTTTGGAACCATTGCTCCGTGTCCGCTTCTCTGGAGCAGCAGAAAACAACCTTTCTCCCTCCTCTATGTGACATCCTTTTATATATTTGAACATGGCTATCATATCACCCCTTAACCTCCTCTTCTCCAGGCTAAACATGCCCAGCTCCCTTAGCCGTTCTTCATAAGGCATCGTTTCCAGGCCTTTGACCATTTTGGTTGCCCTCCTCTGGACACGTTCCAGTTTGTCAGTGTCCTTCTTGAACTGTGGTGCCCAGAACTGGACACAGTACTCCAGGTGAGGTCTGACCAGAGCAGAATACAGTGGCACCATTACTTCCCTTGATCTAGATGCAATACTCCTATTGATGCAGCCCAGAATTGCATTGGCTTTTTTAGCTGCCGCGTCACACTGTTGGCTCATGTCAAGTTTGTGGTCAACCAAGACTCCTAGATCCTTTTCACATGTACTGCTCTCAAGCCAGGTGTCACCCATCTTGTATTTGTGCCTCTCATTTTTTTTGCCCAAGTGCAATACTTTACATTTCTCCCTATTAAAATTCATCTTGTTTGTTTTGGCCCAGTTCTCTAATCTGTCAAGGTCATTTTGAAGTGTGATCCTGTCCTCTGGGGTGTTAGCCACTCGTCCCAGTTTGGTGTCATCTGCAAATTTGATCAGGATGCCCTTGAGTCCATCATCCAAGTCATTGATAAAGATGTTGAATAAGACCGGGCCCAAGACAGAACCCTGTGGCACCCCACTAGTCACTCTTCTCCAGGATGAAGAGGAACCATTGATGAGCACCCTTTGGGTTCGGTCAGTCAGCCAGTTACAAATCCACTGAGTGGTAGCATAGTCAAGACCGCATTTTACCAGCTTCTTTACAAGAATATCATGGGGCACCTTGTCAAATGCCTTGCTGAAATCAAGGTAGGCTACATCCACTGCATTCCCTTCATCTACCAGGCTTGTAGCTCAAATCAGGCAAAGAAGGTATTCAACTTTCCCACCAAGGAAGCAGTACTCTCTACCACTGATGAATTCCTTGATTTATAACCAATCAGATGTTGGACTCCCTGCCACATTTGTCTAGTATCATGATTTCTCAGATGCCACATTTGTCTAGTATCATGATTTCTCAGATGGTCCTCAATTTTTCCTCTGTACTCCGCTTTTGCTTTCCTGATACCCCTCTTCAAGTTCGCTCTTTCTATGCCATACAATACCCGGTCCCCAGTTCTAAAAGCAGAATTTATGGCCTTCAGTAATCTCCTAACCTCTCCTGTCATCCAGGGCTTCCTATTTGGATACAACTTAACATACTTTTCCCTGGTGACATTTCCTGTGCAGAATCTAATATAATCCAGGACTGTTGATGTATAAGTTTCTAGATCTTGATGGTCGAAGATATTCCAGTCGGTCTCCTGGAAACAGTCCTGCAGTTGCTGAGAGGCTCCCTCAGGCCACACCGTAACCATCCGTGTTTGTATCTGGCCTTGTTTCCTGAGGGGTGTGTATAGTGGTGTCAGAAGCAGGGACACATGATCTTAATCACCGAGGTGTGCCAAGGTCTTGACCTCATATGCCCGTCTAATGTTCGTATACACCTTGTCAAGAGTATTTTCTCCCCTTGTTGCACACTCAATGTGCTGATGGAATTTTGGGAGTACTGCCCTCACATCTGTGTGATTGAAGTCCCCCGCAATAATGTGCACAGCCTCTGTGTGTCAGAGACTGGACTGAGGAGGAATTATGGGGGCCACCCCCCTTCTCCTGTTCTTTCCCAAGAACAGGAGAACAGTATAGATTTAGAACAGTGGTTTGCAGAAGGGCATAGTTCAGAGGCTGCAGAGGGCAGAAGCTGGGAACTCTTGGAAGAGGAACAGCAGGAAGAAGAAGAAGCACCAGGAGAGAGACAGCTGACCGACTCAGTGTCCTTGGAAAGCATTCCTGACCCCCTGCTCCCAGGAACAGGAGGGCATTGCGAATAGTAGAACGAAGAGCCTAGAGGCAGAAAGCTCAGATTAGCTGGTGCAGGAATGATGTAGAATAGGGGAGACGAAAGGGGGATGGGACTTTACTTGGAGCAGTGCCATTATTAGGGAAGGCTGCATCCCTTCGTCGCTCTCTGTGAATTATTGAATAAATAGCTTGGTAAGAACTTTGATCGTTTCTCTGATTTTTGGCTGCCACCGTGGGAGGGATCTGATTCCCCGAAGCCTGACAGTATGGTTCATTTAGAGGTCAGGACCCTGGCATTGGCAAACAATTGTCACACCATTCCGACTATGTTTTCCAATACTACAGCAGTTGGGGTTGTCTACAAGCTGTTGCATACTGGAAAGTGAAGGGGAAGAGCGCTAAAAACAATTGATAAATGGGAGCGCAAATAAGCACTACACAAGCAAATCAGGGTGAATGCTCATTGTCATATAATCTCCTAGGAAACAAACCAGAACAAAGGCTCAGTAAAGTCTGGATCTAGCTACCACATAAGCTTTATGCAAGCAGATCATGGTCAATGCTCAATAAACAGTTCTTCTAGAGGAGTTCTGAATGACTTTGCTTTGTTCCCCACTTCTAATATATCATTAACAACTTAGAGGCAAAGTTATAGTACGAGTACTTCAGTTCAATTGTGAATTGTACTTTACCAAGCTCCCTCACTAAATTCAGGTCAGCCACTTTGCATTAGGGATTGCAATCCATAAAGCACGCTCCAAAAAGAGATTGAATCAAGCAATGGAAAACTCCCACTGACATTTAGTGACCCAATTTTCCAAACTTTCAGCCATTTGAGACTTAAGCACAGAAAGTCCGTTTTGTAGGAATCACTATACTTTCTAGAGGAGTAGCTCTGTTCACCTTTTACTGCAAAAACAACAGTCTTCTGAGAAATAATAATAACATGCATGTGTTGCTACCACAAGTCACTTTGTCATAATTATATTAACTTCATAAGTTTACATGGACTAAAGTCTATAGGAGAAGTACTAATTTTAATTTCTTAACCCTGGTTAAGGTATCATGCATGGGCAACAAGCTTGTGCATTCCTTCCCCAACCATCTCTTCCACTGGTATGAAGAATCAGTCCTCCTCCTTTTCCTTCTAGCTATGGTTTCACATTACACCCGCACCCACCCAAACCATGGTTAACTCAGACTATATTCTCACTTAAACAGGGTTTGAAAATCACCCCAAGGCCTGGTTAAGAAATAAATTATCATTAAGCGATCAAACCCAAATGTTTGAAATTTGCTCTATTATACAAGCAACCAGTAAACTTCACGAGCGAGCAGCAACTCAGACCCAGAACTCCTTGATGGAATCTTTGACTGTTGAGCAGCATCTTTGACTGTTGACAGAGGGGCCCCATGCCTTCTTGCGGGTGTTTCATGGGGGAAACAGGGACAGGTGCAATTTTCTGCAGCTTCATGCAAATACCACATAGTTGCTGACTGGCCTGTTTCTAGCATGATGTAATCATTGGTCCATTCTAGAAATGGTGAGTAGCCACACAAATCATGGTGGACAGTGTTAAGCTAATGAGCCTTGTCAGCAGAAGCTCAAGCAAGAACTTCTGCTGAAGCAATGGGCCTTTTATCTTCTCTCCTTCCCCTGTACCTCCCACAATTGGCTAAGGTGATCAGCTGGACCCCTGGAACAACACATGAGGGGGAAGGAGAGGGCAGTTCAGACAACTGAACGATCTGCTTAGTGTTATGTTGAATTCCTCCCAGTGCTTCACTTATCACTCATACCTTTGATCCCACCAGATGATGTCCACCAATAAGAGTATGACAGGGGTCAGCAAACTTTTTCAGCAGGGGGCCGGTCCGCTGTCCCTCAGACCTAGTGGGGGGCCGGACTATATTTTGAAAAAAAAAATAATGAACGAATTCCTATGCCCCACAAATAACCCAGAGATGCATTTTAAATAAGAGGACACATTCTACTCGTGTAAAAACATGCTGATTCCCGGACCATCCGCAGGCCAGATATAGAAGGCGATTGGGCCAGATTTGGCCCCCAGGCCTTAGTTTGCCTACCCATGGAGTATGAGGTCCCCACTCAGTAGTGAAAACTGCTTAGCACCTTCTACCTCAGCAGCTGCTACTGACTATACCGCACTGACCTGACCCAATAATAGCTGGTGTCAGTGCTAATATTTTAAAAATAATCTTACATTAAATGAAACCTGCAAATGAATACTGGAGAGGGGAAAATGTTTTACATAGCATCCTATAATAAAATACCAGTAAAATACAGTGTATATAATCTCTGGACTTGTATCGTATTTTACACGCCGGTACTTCGTTTCATTCCGAGTTATTTCAAAATTATTTGTTTTTAATGGGCTATTCTCCTAGGGTCTTATTACAACTCCTAGAGGCTGGCCTCCCTGTTAAGTCCAGGAACAGAGAGCAAATCCAGTGCATGTACAAATCAGCTTAGAGCATGTATTTTGTTTCCAGATATGCTGAGGGTGCAACACTAACCTTTCTACGATTTTGTGTGAATTCCTACTACATCCTATTTGACAGGTTTGCCATCCCTGCTTTCCCACCTGACATTTGACAGAGCTTTCCCCGGCTTCAGATCTTACTGAATACAGATTCGCACTACACTGGTTTTTTTGGGGTGAGATTATTTTTTTTTGCATGGCAGACGTTGTTCAGGTGTCTTTGTATGGTGTCTTTGTGTGTTAGCACCAATCCAACTTCCATCGTTGTGCCTTTTATTTTCACTGCTACTGCCAAGACCACTGCCACTCTTGCCCTATAATTAAACATTAAAGGGACCCCTGACCCCTTGACTGACTCTGGGGTTGTGGCACTCATCTTGCTTTATTGGCCGAGGGAACCGGTGTACAGCTTCCAGGTCATGTGGCCAGCATGACTAAGCCGCTTCTGGCGAACCAGAGCAGCGCACGGAAACGCCATTTACCTTCCCGCCGGAATGGTACCTATTTATCTACTTGCACTTTGATGTGCTTTTGAACTGCTAGGTTGGAAGGAGCAGGGACCAAGCAATGAGAGCTCATCCCGTCGTGGGGATTCGAACCGCCAACCTTCTGATTGTTAAGTCCTAGGCTCTGTGGTTTAACCCACAGCGCCACCTGCGTCCCAATTAAACATTGCTAACATGTAAACAATGGACCTCAGGGGAGCTGACCAGCACAGCCCTAACCTGCCACCACACACCCAACTAATCAGATAGAGAGTGTGGGGAAACTGTGATGGCGATAACAATGAAAGATAAAAGGAGGCAGGGGGAAGGGTGGAGCAGCTAATAGAGGAAGTGAAATGGCTGTGTGTTGTTATGGAGAAGGTGGCTTGTCTGGGGCACTCCCAAAACTGGCAGCACTTGTGCCCTGATTGTTTCAAACGAAATTGCCAGTGATTGAACTGGGAACTTTCTACCATGCAGTTGGTCTCTGGTCCAAAAGCAGGGCAGGGGGGAACCACCTGCTTCCTAGATTCCAAAGTATAATGGCCCCTTTTCTATCACAGTGAAAATGAATGGTGTGCAGCATGAGAACTGCTTGCCAGGTCATGCCCCTGGAAGAGAAAGCAGTGAGGGATGCCTGGTTTACAACAAGCTCCCATCATCTCTGTACTTGCACCAAGGAAGGCAACTTTCAAATAGAAATCTGATTCATTAACAGGAGGAAAAGCAGAGTGTTTGTAAATTTCCCTGTGATGGGAAAAGAATATTTTATGCACTCTTATTCCAAAAGTCATGTGTGTGTCCCGCAGAGCTAGTAAATCAGGTGTACATATATCTGTCTCTGACATATTTTCAATTCTGGTGAGAATAAGTCACAGTTTCAAAGTTGACTGCAGGAAGAGAAATTTTGCTGACAAAGTATCTAGGGGTTATTTGAATAAAATGGGGGCATTGCATTCTTTTCTGCAGATTTAAGTGATTGCTGACTAGATTATATGTCGCTCCCAAAAAGGGAGGGTAAATCTTCTCTAGAAGAAAATCATAAGGAAGAAATGTTTGCACTGTACTTTTGAGAGAGAGCAATACACACAGGTTTAGTTTCAAAGCTTAACTCATGACCTTGCTGCAAAGTAAATTAAGGGCCTCCCTAGTTCAGATCAAAGGTCCATTTAATCCAGTATCCAGTTTCAACAAGCACTAATCAGATTACTCTGGGAAATGTGAAAGCAATGATCACCCTCTCTCATTTGTCTCCTGAATCTTGTATTCACTTGGGTTGTGCCACAGCTCTGAATTACAAGGTGAATAGGGTTGATTCAGGTGAGGTTTTCAAGTCCTCCAGTTGGAGTGGATTGTTAACAAAGCATCTCAAGGCATAGCGGGGACTTTCCAAGGTCCTGAATAGATCTGTGGGCTTGAGTGTTTAAAGCAACCACTTCATTTTGTCAAAGAGAAATCTAGGTGACATGGGAAATGTCCTGAACCTATGTGGGGAGGGTGGGGAGAGATGGGGGTTGATTCATTTTGACTGATAAATCTAAATTTTAATCGCAATCTGCTATTTTCTCAGAGTGTTCCATTCATTGTGATTTGGGTGAGGGATATTAAAATTCTGTTTCTGTGGATCTATGCAGGGGGAAAACCCATTATAGAAAGTTTTAGTGGGTGGCACTGGATTAATACGTTTCAGTTGTGAAATTATTTCTCTCCTCCCTTTGTTTTTGCCCCATCAGAATCACTGCTGCTATCTAGAGCAGCCCCTTTTAATCCTGATGCTATTTTACAGCTCTTCCATATAGAATACATAACACGGTGGTGCCCACCCCAATGTCTGAATGGCAAGAGACTCCATGTCTTGAAGATATATGGGGTTTTTTTACATCAGAAGTCATTTTAGGTGGTATGCCTTTGGAAGCTATAACATGTGATCCAAGGGCTTATTTACAGTATAGAGTTAAACTGGTTTTAAGAAATATTCCTTCTCCCCTGAAAGCCACGGGGACTGTGCTGTGTTGGAAGAGGGGAAGCATTTTCTGATGATAAAAAAATATCAGTAGTGTCACAAAACCACAATTCCCAAGATTCTTTGGGGGAAGCCATGAACATTTATTTGGTATACATCTGATATAAATATGTAGAGTAAAAAAGGGTAAAGGACCCCTGACAGTTATGTCCAATCACGGACGAATCTGGGGTTGCGGCGCTCATCTCGCTTTACTGGTGGAGGGAGCCGACTTTTGTCCACAGACAGTTTTTCTGGGTCATGTGGCCAGCATGACTAAGCCACTTCTGGCAAAACCAGAGCAGCACATGGAAACGTCATTTAACTTCCCGCTGGAGCGGTACCTATTTATCTACTTGCACTTTGACCTGCTTTCAAACTGCTAGGTTGGCAGGAGCTGGGACTGAGCAATGGGAGCTCATCCCGTCACGGGGATTCGAACTGTCGACCTTCTGATCGAAAAGCTCAAGGCTCAGTGGTTTACACCACAGCTCCACCCACGTAGAGATGCCCTAATTGCCGGTACACCTGGAAAGAGACTCTCACACCAGCAATTTGGAGAAAGGCTATGCTTACTGAAATACAACAAAACCTGAGGCTCTGCAAACCAGTAACCTAATTCTCCAAATCAGAATATAGTCCAGGCAGGAAAGCTGCCTAATTGAGGGTTAAATTCCCTCATGAGTCATAGGCAGGTTGACATGCTTCGCCTGTGGTGTTGGAAGAAAGAATTGGAAGGAAACGCTCCCTGGGAATCTGGTCTTGGCATGCACTTCAGTCTTCACCCCAGGACACATGTCAAGAATAAGGGCACCACCAATGATCACCCTCTGTCATCAAAAAAGTGTGCCAGAAGTGGACTTCTGCTGAAACAATACAAATAACTAACTTTTGTATCCCACTGGCCCTCTTTTGGGTAGAAAGGAGAATTATAAATACAAGCACCCATGAAATCAATAGTGCTTCTTCAAACTGAACCTGCTAATTCCATCCACTCACACCTCTCTCCTTCCCTTCCCTCATTCTGCTTTAAGATGCAATCGCAGTTGCTTTTGTGTCCAAAGATAATTAAACCCGTTGTAAATATCACCCCTTTTGTAGTTACCTAGCCATAAACATGTCAGAAACTACTAATGGAAAATATTAAAAGACTCCATGAGGTGAATATACCCACGACCCTTTAATTTTTGCTGGCACCAAATGTACAAATCTAATTGGACTGAGCTTACTGGTAAGTAAATTTTATTAGGAACCCAGATTTTCAAAGCTATCCACAAAAGTATCTTTCTTTCTTTCCTAAAAAATGTAATTACGCGCTGTGCAACAAATTAAATGTTTCCTGCATTGGGTTACTGCCTAAGGAAGATGTACTCCTCACCAAGGAGTTTAGAAGGCTCTAGCCAGAGCTATATTAAGACCAGGCTCAATAAAAATATGTCAGTCAACTTTTTTGAAGAAGGGCACAAGGGGATATTTAGTTCCCAGCAAATAGATTTTTCAAGGATAATACGTGACACAGGCTTAACCCCTTTTCATCCACTTATCTTAGAAAATAATACACAATATAGTCCTCATTTTTATAGTTGGTTTGTGACATTAAAGAAATGACTCTGAATTAACTAAACTAGGACCAGTATGTATTATATATGAAGCCATATCATGTCATAAACATGATTTCCCTCAAAGAAACCAAGGATTTGTACTGGGAGTTCTTAGATGACTCCTACTGCCCCCACAGCGCTACAATTTCAGGAGTCTCCTAGGAATGACTTATTGTTAAACCACTCTGAAAATTGGTACTCTCTGAGGGTCAATTTTGGAGAACAGTATTGGGTGACTGTGACTCAAGTCCTTGGTGGCTGATCTGTGAGGTGCCACAGGGCATGAATTTGTCTGAAGTAGTAGAAGCAGTAGCAGTAGTAGTAGTAGTTATTATTATTATTATTAATAATACCCCGCCCATCTGGCTGGGGGTAGTCACAATGAAATCTGGGTCAAGATGTCAGTACAGTGGTACCTCGGGTTAAGTACTTAATACGTTCTTAACCTGAAGCTGTTCTTAACCTGAAGCACCACTTTAGCTAACGGGGCCTCCTGCTGCCACCACGCCACCAGAGCACGATTTCTGTTCTTATCCTGAAGCAAAGTTCTTAACCTGAAGCACTATTTTTGGGTTAGCGGAGTCTGTAACCTGAAGCGTATGTAACCTGAAGCGTATGTAACCCGAGGTACCACTGTATATTGATGATGTCCAGCTCTATTTCATATGAATCAGGAGAGGCTAGCATGCACTCAGCTGGTGCCTTGGTGCATTCATGGACTGGATGATCTTTTTTATAATATCTTTTATTAGTAATTTCAACAAAAAACAAAAAAAATCCCCCCTATTTTCCCCTCCCCCTCCCCAAAAACATGACCCACCCTCCCCTCCCCCCCCAGACTCTCTGGTTTATCAACATACGTTATTTTCTGCATGTTACAAAACTGTACAGATCCTTAATTTATCTATCTGAATGTTATCAATAAAAAGTTTGTGAATGTTTATTCAAAACCTGCCAAGGAGCCCAGTTCATTTTGTTGTTTCTTTAAATACTTTGTAAAGGGTTCCCGTTCATCTTTAAAGTCACAGTTATCCTTCCCATGTAGTTTGTGTGTCAATTTTGCCAATTCTGAGTAGTCCATCAATTTCTCTTGCCATAGTTCTTTGGTCGGGATTTCCTCGTTCTTCCATCCTTGTGCTAGTAAGACTCTTGCCACCGTTGTTGCATACATACAGATATTTTTCAGTTTCCTTGGCAGGTCTTTTCCTACAATCCCTAACAAAAATGCTTCAGGTTTTTAAACAAATGTTAGTTGGAACATTTTCTTCAGCTCATTATATATCATTTCCCAAAACTTTTTAAATTCATTACAATGGACTGGATGATCTTAATCTTGACAAAAGACTCTATCGCACTGATATTTCCCAGGTCCTGGAATTAGGGTGTGTACCAGCTCTGCATAGGATTGCACTCCTCCTGAAGGATTGGGTGAATAGCTTGGGGACATTCCTAGATCCATTTTGAGTACTTTAGAAGCAGATGAAGAAGGGCACCAAGAAACACAGCAAAGATGCACTAATTATACTTCTTCTACTTGATTTATTGTTGTACAGTATAACTTTATGCAAGAATAACCGATAATGCTAACTCTGATTGTGATCCATACAAAATGAGGTAAGACTTGTTGAAAAGAAGAACACTGACCTTTCAAACCCTTCTGGACATGAGAGTGAAGTGTTTTATATTGCAGGCAGAATTTTATGAAGTAGAAATGAAACATAATTATCAGTGATGTCCTATCAACCTGCTAATAGCCAAACTTCATCATAAAACACTTTTGCCAAGAAAATTTTGTGCTTCAACAGGCAAATATTAATCTTACTGCAAGGCAAATTTCTCTGCTGTATGTCGCCTTACAAAATCATATACCAGTCTTTGCAAATGTAATACATGGTGTCACAATGACATTTATGTTTGGAGTTAATTTCTTTCTTGGTAAACATGAACCCATTCCATATACATCCCTGCCCTTTGATTTCCTATTAGAACAGCAGTGAAACCACAAAGAGAGTTTTCAAGGTCACTCTCTTTGCCAGGTCACAGCTTATACAAAGTCAAACTACTGGTCCATTCTGCCAAGGCTGCTGCAAGACATTTTGCTGCCTTGTATCTACGGAAGCTGTCCAATCAAAGTTTCTAAGGCAAATCTTTTCGGTACCACCCTTTGTCCCAAACGCATCATTGTGCCTAGAGGCCAATCTCCCTTTGGTAGAATTATGGATCTGGAGCAGGACACTTAACTATTGGCTTTGTCTAAACTCAAATCCCCCTGGTCTAATATCCCTAGGGCTACAAGACTGTCACAAGAGCACCTGATCTAAAATTGTCTATCAAAAACTTCACTCTTGTGGTTTATCACCACAACAGCTACTCACTGTGGGTTACAGTAAAGCAATTTGTCAACGCCTAAATGATATCAAGCATCAGAACAACTTGGCCACTACAATGAATTTTTGCCCATGGTATGACCACTTTCTACCTTCCCACGTTAATTCTCTGTCACCCTATCTGCATAACCTAGCAATTCCAAAACACAGACGTGCTTTTACCCTCACAAGATTGAATGTATTGCCCTCAGCTGTACTTGAGGGGTGATTCCAACAGATTCCATACAAAAAATGCTTACGTCCCTGTGGAGATGGCAGCACTGAATTAGTGGCACATGCCCTCCTGGCTTGCACTCTTTACAAAGACCTGAGGAATGATATTATCACCCCTATTTTATTGTCTATTCTGGGCTGCCCAACCATCGCCATAGTGTCTTCTCTCCTGGCAGATCAAGGGGAGCAAATAACAGCAAAGGTTGTGAGGTTTTTAGCTGGGGCAATCAGAATAAGGTCCACTGTTCGGTGGCTGATTCGGGACTCTAAACTGTGTTTTATACAATCAACTTTTTATTTTGTTCTGTGTATACCACAATATTCTTTTGTTGCTACAGCTGTTGGCTGACACAAATAAAGTTTCATTCATTCATTCATTCATTCATTCATTCATTTTGCTGCCTGAGGCAAACAAGATGGCAGCTCCATTCCATGTAAACAGGACAGCATGGTTCACCACCAGAGAAGGCTTAGAGAGACTAGATCAGGCTGCATGGCAAACATAGATATGCACTTCATCACCTCACTTCTCCCTAAGCACCTGAATTTGCTGCCTGAGGAGGATTCCTCTGTGTCTAATGATATACACCCATTTCCCTAGACTTGTTCTGTTTCTGTTGTGTATTATTTTTACCTCTCCACAAAATTCATTATCACATCAGTGTTATATCTGCTCTTGGTGGTTGGAAAAAAAAGGAAGGGGGAGATGGTTGAATCAGTGTGATCTTGGCCACATTCACACCATACATTCAAAAGCACTATGATACCACTTTAAACAGCTTTCCACAAAGAATTATGGGAGCTGTAGTTTGTTAAGGGTGCTGACAGTTGTTAGGAGACCCCCATTCACCTCACAGAGCTACAACTCCCAGAGTGGTTTAGCCTTCAATTCCTCTTCACAGGGAACTCTGGGAATTGTAGCCCTGTGAGGGGAATATGGTCTCGAAACAACTCTCAGCGCCCTTAACAAACTACAAATCCCAGGAATCTTCAGGGGGAAGCTGTGACTATTAAAATGGTGTCATAGTACTTGAAATGTATGATGTCAATGTGGCCTTTGTCGTTTGTTACCTTAACAATTGCCATTACAGCCTCTCAGGAATTTTTTATTCTCCCAACTATTTTCCATCACTTTATTTTCAAGGCTAAAAGAGCCTTTAAGTTCTCATTTTTTATTTTTTTATTTTTTTGCCATCTCTCCTGCCTTCACTCTTTGTTCTTGCACACAGACAAAAACTTACCTCATGGTGCCTTTTTTATTTATTTAAAGGTTCTGCTCAATAGCTGTAATTGAATAAAGGGTGAGACCTCTGTATCTTCTACAATGCTCCAAGCTATGTATTAAAATCTCCATGTTTGAAAATGACCTTGCAAAGGTCAAATGGACTGAAATCTGCCTCTGATTTAAATGTGTTTTTACCCCTTTATTGACATTGTTGGCTGATATGCTTTGATATTAAGGTTAGAAAGGATGTTATCCATTTATCATTTGTGTAGCTGCTTGTATTCACTGGTCTGCTTTGGTCCAGACAAGTAAATGCTTTGGGGATCATTTTAAAAACCTTAGAATCTGGATTCTAAGAGCCAAGAAAATCTTAAATTTTTCCCCACACCATCCTCTTGGAATGACACATTGATGATGTAGGGCAGTTCAGTTATCCTAGAGCTTTTCCCTAGAAACATGCAATAACAGATGCTGTTGATTAGCAATTTAATCAATTTTTATTCTCTGTCCTTTCCAACTCCTATCCAACAGATGAGAATAGAGAAGAAACCCAGTGCTTAACCCTAGATGGAGAAAATGGGGCTCCATTATGTGCATGTAACCGTAACCAGAAATGGAGCAAAAAATGGACACATTTTTGGTTCCATTTCTGGTTACAGTTACATGCATATAATGTATGTATGTATGTATGTATGTATGTATGTATGTATGTATTTATTTATTTATTTATTTGCATTTATAACTTTCCAAGGATCTCAAGGAGGTGTACATGGGTCTCCCCCCTCCTCATTTAATCCCCACAACTACTCTGTGAGGTAATTTTGCCTGAGAGTCAGTGACTGGTCTAAGATCACCAAGTGAGCATCATGCTCAGTGTTGATAACACGTGAATATGCAAACAGCTACAATTTCTGCATCCCTTTCTGTTTCCATTGGAATTCTCCAACATCCAGAATCCCAACGCTAAACTGTTACGTATCCTGACTAATGTCCACAAACACTGCCTGAAAAATCTGCTGTTTCAGGAAACTGCTAAAATATGAATATTAATTCAGAAAGGACATTTATCTGGATGGACATAAGTGCATTTTCTCAATAGTGCAACGGGTAAACAAATGCCTGGACTTGTTTTCACCCCTTCAACCCCACTAAAGGCAATTTTGCTTTTTGGTCACTAGGTCGGAAAGCATGTTAGTGACATTACTAAAAATAAAATATTGGTTGCATTCAGTGGCATAAAATATGAGTTAGAAATGGGGGGAAATAGGTCAGGACTAGCGGTGCAGCAAAATGTTTGGGAAGCTGGCATCTTGAACTCAAGAGTCTTACCTATTACATACTTGTGCCTAGTAATTCATCTCTTCTGCTCATATACATTTTGCTCAAGGATTTCCCCCCCTACAAAGCATTCTCCTCCCATTCAACAGCTGTAGGTCTCTTTGATCGCTGCAGTGTCCACAGCAATCTAAGTCATTTTCTCTTTCCTGTAGTCCTTTCACATTGCCCTAGCAATCTTTTCTATTATAGTTAAAATATATCCTTTGTCTTAGGGTTACCAGACGTCCCCAGTTCCTGGGGACAGTCCCCGGATTTGCAAATCCCCCCCCATATACTTCTTAATTGTATTTCACTATTCATATACTTCTTCTTAATTAAAACAAAACAAATTCCTTCCAGTAGCACCTTAAAGACCAACTAAGTCAGTTCTTGGTATGAGCTTTCGTGTGCATGCACACTTCTTCAGATACACTGAAACAGAAGTCACCAGACCCTTCTATATAGTGAGAAGGTGGGGAGGGGTATTACTCAGAAGGGTGGTGGGAATGGGTGATTGGCAGATAGCTGTGATGAGCCTGTTGACGACTCTTAACGACTGCAATAGGTCTTACAGGAAAAAGCAAGGGGTGAAAAGGTGAAAAATGGCTTGTCATGTATAATGAGATAAGAATCCAAGGTCTTTGTTCAGACCAGGTTTCTCCATGGTTTTGAGTTTGGTGATAAGTTGTAATTCAGCAGCTTCTCTTTCCAGTAACTTATCACCAAACTCAAAACCATGGAGAAACCTGGTCTGAACAAAGACCTTGGATTCTTATCTCATTATACATGACAAAGCCATTTTTCACCTTTTCACCCCTTGCTTTTTCCTGTAAGACCTATTGCAGTCGTTAAGAGTCGTCAACAGGCTCATCACAGCTATCTGCCAATCACCCATTCCCACCACCCTTCTGAGTAATACCCCTCCCCACCTTCTCACTATATAGAAGGGTCTGGAAACTTCTGTTTCAGTGTATCTGAAGAAGTGTGCATGCACACGAAAGCTCATACCAAGAACTGACTTAGTTGGTCTTTAAGGTGCTACTGGAAGGAATTTGTTTTGTTTTGACTATGGCAGACCAACACGGCTACCTATCTGTAACTTCTTCTTAATTGTATTTCAATTCAACAATTACTGTGATAAAATACATATTTTGTTATGTGCAAATGGCTTTAGATACCTATTAGGTCCTTAAATTACCATATAGCATATATTCAACACAAAAGACAGCGAAAATTTGTTGTTGACAATGGACAGCTGGACATATTACCTTCAGTAGCTTAGGGCCTCATCAAACCAAACCTAAATCCGGCCCTGAGTTCCATCCCTTTATTTTAATAGCTGCATCCTTGATTCTATTGAATCAGCATGAGCTTTGGAAAGATGCATATATATATATATATATATGTTGTTGTTGTTTTAGTCGTTTAGTTGTGTCCGACTCTTCATGACCCCATGGACCAGAGCACGCCAGGCACTTCTGTCTTCCACTGCCTCCCACAGTTTGGTCAAACTCATGCTGGTAGCTTCGAGAACACTATCCAGCCATCTCGTCCTCTGTCGTCCCCTTCTCCTTGTGCCCTCCATCTTTCCCAACATCAGGGTCTTTTCCAGGGAGTCTTCTCTTCTCATGAGGTGGCCAAAGTATTGGAGCCTCAGCTTCATGATCTGTCCTCAGCTTCACGATCTGTCCTTCCAGTGAGCACTCATGGCTGATTTCCTTAAGAATGGAGAGGTTTGATCTTCTTGCACAATAAATGAGGGGTGATCAAAGAATGAAAAGGAATGTGTCTGCCATTTTCCAGTCTGCCATTTCGTAGATACATTTTTCCCTTTCTCCTCTCACTCTCAGGAGTTGCACCCTTAATTTCCTGTAATTCAGCTGTTCATCTCCTTCCACATGCCACTTTTCTCTCTCTCGCTCGTTCTCTCTCTCTCCATGTCCATCTTCACATTTAACCCTTCCCAATTTCTTCCACAATATTGACTGTCCTTTACCCTCAGCTTCTCCCCTGATTTCCCTACAGTTTGTCACAAATTCTACTCATATTGATCAAGAGCAGAACTCTGAAGTACTGTTAGCAGAGTAAAAACTTAAACACGTTGCAGGATTCCCAAAAAAATAGACCAGAGGCAATTCATATTTCGCCTCAGTTCCTCCTTCAACCTCGACCGGGATTGCTTAGTCAGCCTAGACTACGAGAGAGCCACATTGGCAGAACATAGAGGTATGCAGGACACTCCCAAGAGAAATCTGATAATCTGGTACTCTCTCTGCACAATGTTTGCCTGTCAAAATAATAGGCATCTTTCTTCTGATCATTGATATCAAGTAAGTGCCTTCAGTGTATTGTTTTGGTTAGGCAAACCTACCTAGGGATATCATTTTTGACATGCAATTTATTTTATGACATATATTTTTAACGTTGGTTTCACTTATATTTTGATACATTGCAGCTTAACTTGCTTTTATTACTAAATGTTATCAGAATTTCTTCCAATAACGGATATGCTCGCACCCCTTCCAATCTGCGCCCCATCCCGAGAGACGAGGGTAGGGTGAGCAAGGATTACTCACCTCCGTCACTGGTGTTGTGCAATGCCAGGTCTATAGGCAACAAAACTGCCACCCTGCGAGATTTCTTCACCTCGCAGGGGGTTGACCTGCCTTGTGTGACGGAGACCTGGGTGCGCGAAGGGGAAACTGTTACCTTACGAGAGATGGCGCCCCCGGGTTTCTCCGTCTTCCACCAGTCGCGGACTGTGGGCCGGGGGGGAGGGGTGGCATTATTAATCCGGGAAGGTTGTTCTTTCAGGGCTCTACTATCACCATCGATCCCCAGCATTGAATGTGTTGGCCTAGTGTGGGGCTCCGAGGTGAGCTTGGCTGTCTGGCTGGTGTACCGGCCACCTAGTGCACCAGCAGCCACCCTGCCAGGGCTGCTGGAGGTAGTGGCAGGCTGGGCCTTGGAGTTCCCTAACCTATTGGTATTGGGGGACTTCAACATCCATGCTGATGCCACTCCCTCCTCACAGGCTCTGGACCTGGTGTCTTCCATGGTGACACTAGGGCTCTCCCAGTTTGTTTCGGGCCCCACGCATCAAGCAGGCCACACGCTGGATTTGATCTTTGGCGTCGGTATAGATGTGATCATGTTTCCTTCAATGAAGGTACCATGGTCTGATCACTACGCTCTGAAAGCCAGGATTGATGTTCCACCCCCACCCTGCTTAGGTGGCGGGCCGATTTGGGCTCGCCCGCAGAGGCTGATGGACCCTGATAGATTCCGTCAAGCCTTGCGGGACCTTTCTCCCCCTGGCGACTTACTGACTGAGCTCGTTGAGGGCTGGAATACCCAGCTCCTGGCAGCCATCAATGAGATCGCACCTAAGCACCCTCTGCGACCCTGCAGAAACCGGGCTCCCTGGTTTACTGAGGAGCTCCAGAAAATGAAGCGGGACCTCAGACGGCTAGAGCGAGTATGGCGGGGTGCCCGTGACGGAGCCTCAAGAACATCTTATAGGGTTTTTATGAAAACCTACGAGATGGCAGTGAAGGCCGCTAAGAAGTCCTACTTCTCGGCCTCCATTTCATCCGCTAGCTCTCACCCGGCACAATTATTTAGTATAATTCGGTCTTTAACGTCCCTTGAAGGACAGCCAAATTTAAATAAGAATTTGACACACAGCTGTGAGGCATTTGCGAGCTTTTTTGAGGAGAAGGTCCTGTTGCTCTGCCATGACCTCCCTGCCAATTTGGATACAAGAAAGGAACTGGAGGCCCCTCGACTGTCCTCGGGTCCAGTATTGGACCACTTTGACTGGATATCCCCAGCCGATGTGGACAGACTCCTCCAAGGTGGAAAGCCCACCACTTGTCCTCTCGACCCGTGCCTGTCTTGGCTGATTAGAGCGTGTCCAGACGAGGTGCGAGCCCCCCTGGGGGATATCATCAATTTGTCCCTTGAAACTGGGACATTCCCAGGGGTACTGAAGGAGGCAGTGGTGCGCCCGCTCTTAAAGAAAACATCATTAGATCCCTTAGATCTATCCAATTACCGCCCGGTTTCGAATCTTCCATTCCTGGGTAAGGTGATTGAGAGAGCGGTTGCTGAACAGCTTGGTAGGTTTCTGGATGAAACATCGGCTCTGGATCCATTCCAGTCCGGCTTCCGCGCTGGTCATGGGACCGAGACGGCTCTGGTCGCCCTAACAGATGATCTCCACAGGCAGCTGGATCGAGGCAGGTCGGGGCTGCTGATTCTTCTAGACCTGTCAGCAGCCTTCGACATGGTCGATCACGAACTCCTGGACCACCGCCTTGCCGACGTGGGGATCCAGGGCACAGTCCTTCAATGGCTGCGCTCGTTTCTCTCTGGTCGGGGACAGAGGGTGGCGCTTGGGGGGGAATTGTCATTGCACCACTCCTTGGTGTGTGGAGTGCCCCAGGGTGCGATACTCTCCCCGATGCTTTTTAATATCTTTATGCGCCCCCTCGCCCAGCTTGTCCAGAGTTTTGGACTGGGCTGCCATCAGTATGCTGATGACACCCAACTCTATCTGTTGATGGATGGCCATCCTGACTCGGCCCAGACACACTGATCAGATGCTTGGAAGCTGTGGCTGGATGGTTACGTGGGAGCTGGTTGAAGTTAAATCCTTCGAAGACAGAGGTCCTCTGGCTGGGACGGGACAATATGGGATTGGGGGGGCAACTCCCATCTCTTGCAGTGGTGTAATTAGTGCCAGTACCGTCTGTTAAGAGTTTGGGTATAATCTTCGATACCTCCCTCTCTATGGAGGCGCAGATTACAGCTATAACAAAGGCGGCATTTTCTCATCTCCGCCAAGCTAAGCAGTTGGCTCCTTACCTCTCTCGCCCTGACCTAGCCACTGTGATCCACGCGATGGTCACCTCCAACTGACCCAGAAACTCCAGCGGGTGCAGAATGCCGCAGTGAGACTCCTTACGGGGTCTTCGCTGCGAGATCACATTCATCCGGTGCTATACCAGCTGCACTGGCTCCCGGTGGAGTATAGGATCAGGTTTAAGGTGCTGGTTTTAACCTTCAAAGCCCTATACAGCCTAGGACCCTTGTACCTACGGGACCACCTCTCCTGGTATGTCCCACAGAGGAACTTACAGTCTTCAAATAAAAACATATTGAAGGTCCCAGGCCATAGAGAGGTTAGGCTGGCCTCAACTAGAGCCAGGGCTTTTTCGGCTGTGGCTCCAACTGGGTGGAACGCTCTGTCACAAGAGACAAGGGCCCTGCAGGACTTGACATCTTTCCGCAGGGGCTGCAAGACAGAGCTGTTCCACCAGGCCTTTGGTCAGGGCACAGCCTGACTCCCTCCTTTGGCAGTCTTTACAGAACTTAAGTTATGGTTGCCATCAATTTTGATTTTAATTTAATTTTTATAATGTTTTTAGAATGTTGCACTATTTTAGCGTTGTTAGCCGCCCTGAGTCCAGCTTCGGCTGGGGAGGGCGGGATATAAATAAAATTTATTATTATTATTATGATAATAAATATTTTATACTCTATGGAAGCCACCTAGACTAAATGGTATATAAATCCTGTTAAATAAACAAAAACAATTAAATGCCCTGTTGTTAGTTGGATTCTATCTGTTGCATAGGAAGTTTACTAGAAAGGAAAGTTCTCAGATAATCAACTTTTGTTTCAGCCAGATTGGTTTGTTATTCTTAAAAATAAAATAAAATAAAATATGGTTATCAGTCTAAACTTAAAAGTGGTTGCAAAAGTAACATTTGATAAGAAAGGAATTTACAATGGAAAGAAAAACGGAGGTGTATGATGGATTACATTGAAGTACATACTGTCTTGATAATATATCCAAAATAAGTATCTGAGACAAAACAAAATACAGCTTTCAAACAAATGAAAGGTAGAGTTAAATCTTTCCTATCTTCAGGTTCATTTAACCAAGGCAATCTTTCTAATTTACAGCAGGCATGTGGGACGTTTTATCCTGATAAATCCCAAAGAATCTACCGAGCAAACAAATTCAATCCATATTAGCTCTTGGTCTATTTGCTTCTTTCTTATATCTCATTTTTGTATGATTTAATAATAGGTGTGATCTAAAAGTGTAGTCTTCCTATTCCACTTAACAGTAGGCTTTGTGTTCATACCCAGTACATCTCTAAATTTTGCTTTCCAGAATGCTGCCCTCCAGAATCTGGAATCAGTTTTAAGCATACAAAGTCCTTTAATGGACAGTACAGCTTTATTGTGAGTAACAGGATTTACAAAGGAAAATATTTCAAGATAAAGAAATATTCGAGATTCAGGAGAACAAGGTAAGTGCTCTCTACCCTCACACAATATGTTCAAGTGGAGTGCAAAACGCCCATTCTTGGTGTTGTCTTATAAAGAAATCATTCACAGTGTTCCCTGGAAAAGCCATTTTCAACCTTGGGTCCCCCTACATTTTTGGACTACAACTCCCATTATTCCTAGCCAGTGGTCAGGGATGATGGAAGCATCTGGGGACCCGAGGCTGGAAAAGACTGCCCTGGGAGGTCCCCAATCGCATCCAAAATGGACCTAATGGAATTTCAGTGGGGAATTCTGCACATTTCTTAAAAATATAGTACCACTACAGTGGGATTAAGAATGGATGGATCAGTTCTACTCCCACATCAACCTTGCTTGCTTCCATTCGTAAATCTGTTCTCTTTTCACGTTAACCTGCAAAATAAATAATAATGATAAATTATAGTTCATATGAAAATATGTTTCCTATTTAGATAATACAGTGGTACCTCAGGTTAAGAACTTAATTCGTTCTGGAGGTCCATTCTTAACCTGAAACTGTTCTTAACCTGAGGTACCACTTTAGCTAATGGGGCCTCCTGCCACCACAACGCAATTTCTGTTCTCATCCTGAAATAAAGTTCTTAACCTGAGGTATTATTTCTGGGTTAGCATAGTCTGTAACCTGAAGCGTCTGTAACCTGAAGTACCACTGTACAAATAGATATACTAATTGAAAAAATATTTGATCTCAAAGTACACCTTTGTAAACTTATCGTGTCCTAATATAACATATACAATATAATGCTCATTGGAATATTATTCTTTTGCCAAGAACTGTATCTCAAAGTACAGTCGCACCTCAGAAGTTGAATGCCTTGCGATTTGAACGTTTTGGCTCCCGAACGCCACAAATCTGGAAGTGAGTGTTCCGGTTTGTGAACGTTCTTTGGAACCCAAACATCTGACACAGCTTCCTGCAGCCAATCGGAAGCTGCGCTTTGATTTCTGAGTGTTTTGGAAGTCGAACAGACTTCCGGAATGGATTCCGTTTGACTTCTGAGGTACGACTGTGTGGAGAAGTGTAAAATCCAAAGATAATTACATTCCACTCCATGTATTAGTGTGCTAGTAATTTGGTCTCTCTACTTTTTTTAATGGCAAAACTTGAATTTATAAGTCTACTTACAGTACTTCACAGCAACCATTAAAAAAGACTCTGCTCATCCATGTATTGATTTCTATCACCCTTTAAAGGCCTTCACCTCTTCTTCCACCCTTGCTTTTCTTTTTTTCCTGTTTAAGTGAAGGTCCTTGTATACAATTAAACTAATAGCTAAATGGATGAAAGATAAACTTCGTTTAATCAATTGATGCACTGGTGTGAAAGCATATGGAACACATTTATTACCTCTTTATGTCCAAAATGGATATTTTTCTCCACCGTACCCCCCGCCTTTATTGTACTTGCATTGTAACCAGACAAGGACAATCCTCAAGATGATAAATGAAATGGCAGCCATTTTATAACAATGTGACCTTGAGTGACACTGATCACACACATGACTGACGTGGAAGCAGAACGTTCGTAAATGGCAGCTGGAGGAATAAACAGCAATAGAACTCTTAACGTTCAAAACAGACTACCTCATACATAAGGTATCAGTCATCTTTGATAAAGATCCCCCCCTTTCCTTTCTCTTTCCTTCCTTGAATTAAAAATATGTGAGTTTAACCGCTGTACAGTGGAGGGAGATGAAAAGAAGAGGTGGTGAGTGGGTTGAATAAGAGAATTGTAATTATCCGGGAAATATTGTGATATCAAATCAGTTGTGGGTGAAGCCCAGTTGGGGCATAGAATATATGGAGCGTATTCCAGACCACAGTGCAAAGTATAGGAAAAACGCCAAAAATGAAATGGGCCAAGCCTCAGAAAGGTCTAATTTTATATATATGGAGACACTGGCTTGTCATCTCTAAGAATGCATGTTGTACTATGGGGTCTGATCTCATCTAGATTATTATTTTACAAAGTCTCTTCCCCTCCCAGGGGGGCAGTGTTGCAGGCAGGCCACGCACTCTTCCCATGTACAGTGGGGGGCGTGGCGATGCCACCCACGTCACATGGAGTCCTGGCAGCGTCACGCCCCTAGGCCGACCAATCCAGTCGACCGGGGGTGTGGCTTGCGTAATTTAAGCAGCCTCACGCATCTCCCACCCTCCTGTCCTGTTTTCATGTTTCATCTTGGCCTTGCTATGGACAACGGTTGGTTGCCTGTTGAGGGGGCCAGGTAGGAATTTCCCCACTTGGCAAATTGGCACCAGCCATCAGGTATTCACCTGCCTCGTAGCAATCATCACAACTTTGTAAGGATTGGCAGTTAGGCATTGGTAAAACCTGGTTTATGGGAGGGGAGGTTGTGACCATCACCTGCCCCTCCGCTTTAAGGGTATTCTGTTAAAGGGATCTGGGGGTGTGGATCTTGTCCAAAGCCTGGTTAAGGGTGAGGGCCATGCCATGACCCCATTGGGGACCCTGGGGGAGCTCTCAGTTGATGTACATCAACAGGGCTGCCCCTACTGGTGGTTGACCCTTACTAGACTACCTGCATGGTGGGCAAGAGCCAGATATAGTCAGTTCAATTCCAATGCCTAAGTCAATACTGTTCTGTACTGAAGTTCTCACCCTGGGCCAGCAGGGGGATACTGTAGATAGTTATGCAAATGAAGTATTGAAAGTGACGTTCAGTGATTGGCTAGTTTTAGAAAGGTGCTACAGTTACGTTGTTCTGGAGCTCTATATAAGCAGGCTGACTGAGCTCTTCAGTTCAGTTCTGTTCTGGCCTCTGAATAAACAAGAGCTGTTTGAAGAATCGCTGTGTCGTCTGATATGTTCGCCCACAACTTAACAAATACCACTCACATTCTATAATCAATAAAGTTGTGGCCTTCATTATCCCATTAACATGAAATACTGGTGTCCGCGTGTCTTATTACTCAACAAATGGGGGAGGGCTCAGAGCCTTGACATGCAATAGAATTCATCGCAACATCCATTGATGCCATCGCCACAATCTTTTGGTCACAGCTGCAGCAAAACAGGCGGCACCACATGCATGGGACATCATTTATATGTGAACAATTTAGCACCTGAATCTGTACCTTCCATTCATCTCGGAATGGCATGCTAGTGCTGTCCGCTTACCCCTTCAGCTAGCTACACAGCAAGGTAATCTAAAATCCAATGATCACTGTTGTGAATCACCCCACAGGACCAATGCCTGCCAAAAGATCTACAAGACCGTTATATGTTTGCTTGATATTAACAGCAATACCACCTTCCATCCAGAACCCAGTGCAAGCAAGGGACTAATGATGCCCAGTGCCCAAATCATCAACAGTCTGCTTTATAGCAGTGTCTCTGCTATGGAAATGCAATACAAATGGCACTAAATAGCTCTAATCTGTACCTGGTGGTTTACTTATTACGTAGATGAAGAATTGGATCATTTCAAAGCCAAATTATTTTGTCTAAATGTCAGATGGAGTGAGATGGAATCAAGTGGAACAGAACGGGGGTGGGGGGAGATGGTTTTGTGAAATAGTCTGCTTAGTTCTTTGATGTTAACCTTCAGTTTTTATTTTTTATTTTGCAGTGAAGAATGTAAATACATTCTTCTCAGTTATATGTTTATGAAAGTAAAGTTCTTTGGAATATGAAGACTCTGGACATTGTATAGTCTTTACGAAGAAGCTATAAATCACCTAGAAGAGTCTCCACCCCCATCGTTCAGCCCGGACACTGAGATCCAGCTCCGAGGGCCTTCTGTCGGTTCCCTCACTTCAAATTCAGACAGCACCCCATTCCAAAGGAATTCACTTCCTTTGCAGTTTTTCCTGCATCTGATGTCACTGATTGACAGTTAGGTGTGACATTCAAAGTCTTGAGTATGGGTAGGCAAACTACAGTTTCCGAATCTTGCATCACTATTCAGAATCGTTATGTCTTTCAAAAGGTGATGCCTGTCTCTGGTTTCACTTCAAGTCTGATGTCCTTCTTGCACACTCATTGATTTAGACCATAGTATGTTTCTTCCTTCATTGTTCCCTCAGCAGGAAGGCGGAAGGGTTTGTGTGTGGGAAGGTAAAGAGATGGGTAGGCAAACTAAGGCCTGGGGGCCGGATTTGGTCCAATCGCCTTCTAAATCCAGTCCGTGGACAGTCTGGGAATCAGTGTGTTTTTACATGAGTAGAATGTGTCCTTTTATTTAAAATGCATCTCTAGGTTATTTGTGGGGCATAGGACTTCATTCATTTTCCCCCCCAAAAATATAGTCCGGCCCCCAACAAGGTCTGAGTGATAGTGGAACAGCCCCCTGCTGAAAAAGGTAGAGTGACAGACCCTCTGAGTGCCCCTATTCTCCAGGGACAGATTTACAGAAGCTGCAGAGGTTTTTTGATTTGATCCCAGAATGTCCTGCTTTTCCTTAGGATGTCCCTATTTTCATCGGAGAAATGTTCAAAAGTATAGAGTTATGCGACCCCCTGAGCCAAGGAGATATTTAACTACCTAACCTTTAGAAGACATCTGAAGGCAGCTGTGTAAAGGAAGTTTTTTAACGTTCAATGTTTTATTATGTTTTTATATATGTTGGAAGCCGCCCAGAGTGCCTGGAGCAATCCACTCAGATAGACAGGGTATAAATATTAAAATTATTATTGTTATTATTATGGAGTAGGGCAACCCTATTTTCATCGGATAAATGTTGGAGGGTATGGGATGGATTTCCTGGTAATATGATATCTTGATATAAGATGTCATATGATAATATGATATCATACGATAATACGATATAAAATGATATAAGATGACTTGAAGTTAGCTGAGTAGCTAAGATTGATAATAATATAATTGATATAGATCTATATATCTATTATTTAATTTGCTGAATTGAATATAACTCTCTCTCTAAATCTATGTATATTTCTATGCTACTTTACACTCGCATGAATCACAAAGCAGCTGGCAAGAATAAATAACAATAGCAGCACTTTCTTTTAAGAGATACTCAACATTACGCAATACCAGCACCTCTTTTTGTTGTTGATAAAAAGTGTGGCACTTACAGAAACAAATTCATGATGAGTACTGGCACCTATTTTTTAAAAAAAGAAAAAAAGCACTGAACATAATAGAACATCACAAATACAACATGAATCAAATAGATTAATTCACAAATAATCCGTACAGCAACCACATTCTGTAAAACACTGTTAACAAAACAACTAAAAAAAAAAGCTAAACAGCACGACCACAACAAAAGTCATACTATAAGATTCACAAAGCACTAAAGGTAAAGGTAAAGGGACCCCTGACCATTAGGTCCAGTCGTGACCGACTCTGGGGTTGCAGCGCTCATCTCGCTTTATTGGCCGAGGGATCTGGCGTACAGCTTCTGGGTCATGTGGCCAGCATGACTAAGCCACTTCTGGCAAACCAGAGCAGCGCACGGAAACGCCGTTTACCTTTCCGCTGGAGGGGTACCTATTGATCTACTTGCACTTTGACGTGCTTTTGAACTGCAAGGTTGGCAGGAGCAGGGACCGAGCAACGGGAGCTCACCCCGTCGCAGGGATTCGAACCACCGACATTCTGATTGGCAAGTCATGGGCTCTGTGGTTTAACCCACAGCACCACCCATGTCCCTTTTTCACACAGCACTACAGCACTCATAATCCACAAAACAATATTAACATTATAATAATAATAATAATAATAATAATAATAATAATAATAATTTATTATTTGTACCCCGCCCATCTGGCTGGGTTTCCCCAGCCACTCTGGGCGGCTTCCAACAGAGATGAAAATACACTAAAATGTCACATATTAAAAACTTCCCTGAACAGGGCTGCCTTCAGATGTCTTCTGAATGTCAGGTAGTTGTTTATCGCTTTGACATCTGATGGGAGGGCATTCCACAGGGCGGGCGCCACTACCGAGAAGGCCCTCTGCCTGGTTCCCTGTAACTTAGCCTCTCGCAGTGAGGGAACCGCCAGAAGGCCCTCGGAGCTGGACCTCAGTGTCCGGGCAGAACGATGGGGGAGGAGACGCTCCTTCAGATATACAGGACCGAGGCCATTTAGGGCTTTAAAGGTCAGCACCAACACTTTGAATTGTGCTCGGAAACGTACTGGGAGCCAATGTAGGTCTTTCAAGACCAGTGTTATATGGTCTCGGCGGCCGCTCCCAGTCACCAGTCTAGCTGCCGCATTCTGGATTAGTTGTAGTTTCCGGGTCACCTTCAAAGGTAGCCCCACGTAGAGCGCATTGCAGTAGTCCAAGCGGGAGATAACCAGAGCATGTACCACTCTGGCGAGACAGTCTGCAGGCAGATAGGGTCTCAGCCTACGTACCAGATGGAGCTGGTAAACAGCTGCCCTGGATACAGATTTGACCTGTGCCTCCATGGACAGCTGTGAGTCCAAAATGACTCCCAGGCTGCGCACCTGGTCCTTCAGGGGCACAGTTACCCCATTCAGGACCAGGGAATCCTCCACACCTGCCCGCCTCCTGTCCCCCAAAAACAGTACTTCTGTCTTGTCAGGATTCAACCTCAATCTGTTAGCCGCCATCCATCCTCCAACCACTTCCAGACACTCACACGGGACCTTCACCGCCTTCACTGGTTCTGATTTAAAAGAGAGGTAGAGCTGGGTATCATCTGCATACTGATGAACACCCAGCCCAAACCTCCTGATGATCCCTCCCAGCGGCTGCATGTAGATGTTGAAAAGCATGGGGGAGAGGACAGAACCCTGAGGCACCCCACAAGTGAGAGCCCAGGGGTCTGAACACTCATCCCCCACCACCACTTTCTGAACACGGCCCAGGAGGAAGGAGCGGAACCACTGTATGACAGTGCCCCCAGCTCCCAGCCCCTCAAGACGGTCCAGAAGGATGTCATGGTCGATGGTATCAAACGCCGCTGAGAGATCCAGCAGAACTAGGAAACAGCTCTCACCTTTGTCCTTAGCCTGCCGGAGATCATCAACCAGTGCGACCAAGGCAGTTTCAGTCCCATGATGAGGCCTGAATCCCGACTGGAAGGGATCCAAATGGTCCGCTTCTTCCAGGCGTGCCTGGAGTTGTTCAGCAACCACTCGCAACCAAAAACAAAGCACAGTTGAATTCACACACACATTCTCTCCACACCATAATTTACAATCTTCTTTTCGTTAAAGAATTATTTAGACTTTTTCCATTTTAAGTTTTGCATGCATTCATCATGCTATCATACTCAGATATAGAATTCCCAACCAATCTTCTGTTGACATCCTATACTGCTTCTTTTGATCCACTACAATGGGATGAAAATTAAGTAGGAAGCGAGTGGAGTCTACTTGAAAAGA